>NC_143431.1:0-4800000 GCF_059467195.1 Physcomitrium patens | reverse complement strand
TGCTTCTTCCTCACAAATACGCTGACACCATAAGAAGCAATGGCAGGTGAGCATGCGAGGAAGCAAAAAAGAAAAAAAAAAAAAAAAAAAAAAAAAAAAAAACTTTAGATTTGATTTCCTTTTAAAGAAGTTAAGCAGCACCGCCACATTTCTAATAATTCTGCGCGGTACAGAAATCGACAGACGATAATGCTAGGCACTAGGCATATGCGATGACGTGATCCTGAAAAGTTACAAAGATGGAGACGTCCCAAGCATAGCAAAAGTATTATCAAAGCAAAGGTGGAAGACTAACCAAAGTTGCTATTAACAGACCTGGAAAATTCGCCTCTTGGTTTTGATATCTGGCAATGGGAATTCTATCTTACGATCAATTCTACCAGGTCGGAGCAACGCCGGGTCCAAGCTTTCAATACGATTGGTAGCCAAAATAACCTTCACATCTCCACGAGAATCAAATCCATCCAACTGATTCAGCAACTCCAACATAGTCCTCTGAATCTCTCTTTCCCCACCTGAATGAGCATCATATCTGCAATGAAGTACCAATGTTAATTTTCAGAATAGACAAGATTACTAGACAGAATTTATGACTGTAATCAGAACTATAAACCAAACCACGACACGCCGCTAAGCACCACAAGAGTCAGTGAAAGACGCCCACACAGTGTTTTTATCACACAAGGCTTCAAACAAAAGAATCAGGGAAAGCTAGATAGTCAACGTCACATGAAGCTAACGGAAATTTACAAACGTCCCCCCGATATACTAAACAACTGCAAGTAGCCATGGTGGACTTGTTCAAAATTGCTTCTATGCTAGATAGAAATTCAAGGCTGAGATTCAGAAAGCCAGGAACAACGTCGCAGGCCCTAAGCACTCAAGCATAACTGAATAAGTTCCGCAATGGAATCGCCAACCTCAGCGAAGAGGTGCTCAAAATGGAGAACTTAATTAGAATGATGCTTATTACAATAATTAGGACCCGAAAAGTACCTCTTTGTACCCACTGCATCAATTTCGTCAATAAAGACAATGGAAGGAGATAATTCATCCGCGACCCGAAATAACTCTCGCACCAACTTAGGTCCATCCCCCAGATACTTCTGAATTAGCTCACTTCCTACAACGCGAAGAAACGTGGCAGAAGTTGAATTTGCAACAGCCTTGGCAAGAAGCGTCTTTCCAGTTCCCGGTTCACCATATAAAATAACCCCCTTGGGAGGCTTGATACCAATATCCTCGTAAAGCTCTGGATGCGTTAAGGGTAGCTCCACTGCTTCCTTAATTTCTTGAATCTGAGGATCTAGTCCACCGATATCGGCATATGACTCTAGAGGAGCTTTTTCAACTTTCATCACTGACACCATAGGGTCCACGTCATCTTGCAGCAACCCAACCACTGAAAGGACCTGCACAAACCAAAAGTGAATCATTTGCCTCCACTCAACTACTCTATCAATAGCCATAGAGAAAAATAGAAATTTAGTTGAGAAAAGTTTCGATGCTTGCTACCAGGTGGTGATAAGAAAAATTGCTAAAAAAGAGGTAAACGATAACTGATCAAAACTTATCAGTAGGTAAGATGTTTTGACATTTACACAAGGAATCACAAGGAAAACAATCAACCAATAATTTACGCTCGCGCACAACTGAGAAACTCCTTGGAGAATCTCTGAGTTATCATACCCAAGCTTCAAGTCTAGGTTATTCTAATCAAGAGAGTCAAAGAGAGGGGACAAACTGGGGAAAAAAAAAAAAAAAAAAAAAAAAACCCTAATTTGATCACCCATCTTTCTGGTTAATCATAAAAACAAGTTCTGGTGAACATTGCAAAATTCAAGTATGACCCTAGGGTGGAATTAGGGGAAATGTCTGAAATCCAAAACGAAAAACTCAGCAAAAGATACGTATAGTTTCTACTAGAAAAAACCCTAAATAAATTTTCTTGCTCGTGCATCCTGGACATATGATAACCATGCCAAAGATCATATTGAAACATGCAAGAGAATGCACAATAGTTGAACAATGCTCAATTTCAGGAGATCGCACCTTGTTGTGCATGAGGATTGCGCAGCCAGGCTCCAGCTGATCCTTGTCTACGAACGACAAAATATTCACATAATACTCAGGACCCACGGACGACGACACAATCGCATGGTTCTCATCAATAATTTCTTCCAAGTTGCCTACACTCATCGGCGACCCCCGTAGGTCATCGACCTTAGACCGATCCTCTTCGTTCTTATCTTCCTGCGGCTTCAACCGCTCCTGATTGGTCACAAACTCTTCTTCCATCAACAGATAGTCTTTCACGCGTTCCAGCTTCAGCAACCGCAGCTTACACTTAGTTGCAGGCGTCACCACAGGCAATCGCGCCGCAGCCTCGGAGCCCTTCTGCTTGCGCTGCTTGCGCCCAACGCGAGTAGGTGGAGCCGCGGGCTCGTACTTCTTCTCCTTCTTCGCGCCATCGCCCTTGTTGCGGTCTCCGCCGGGCCCCGGCTTGGGCAATCCTCCGGACTGACCCTGCCCCATCTCTCTCTCTCTCTCTCTCTCTCTCCCTTCCCGCAACACCTTTCCCCGTCTTCAGAACTACTCCTAACCCACAACAAGTCCACAGCGTATTCAAACCAAACGGGAATCCATAGCGTGACAACAACCGTAAATAAGCACAATTAGCTCACGGGAGGAGAGGAGATTGGCGAGGAGCAGGAGGAGGAGCCCTCGGGGCAGCAGCAGCCGGGCAGCTCCAATCTCCTCCCCCCCCTCTCGTCTGCCCGTCGATGAAAGTCCCTTCTCGATGGATGGATGGATGGATGGATGGAACTAGCTTGTGGATGAAAGTAGCCTCTTGATGAATGTGGCTTGTTTAGCGATGAAACTAACTCATGGATTTTGCAAAAATCTTTTGCAATTTTTTATGGGGAATTTTAATTAAATGACGTAACCCAAAATTTTAATTAAATTGGCCATCCATCCTAACCATTGAGTTAGGAAAAAAATAAAATGACATTTAAATCATTTCTCTACTATTGGATCCAAAATCAATGAAAATCAACCACATTCATCATGATTACTATATTCTTCATCATGGGTAGGTTAAATCAATAAAAACTTGGGTCTATTTCATATTTCTCTTTTTTATTGTGCAATTTGTGATGGACAAGACATTTGAGAAACAAAACAAAGAAAAACACCAAAAAAAGAGATGAATGTATTTATATTTCTTTTCTCTTTTTTTTATTGAATTAGGAGGTGTCTATTTATGTGCAAGAGAATTTCAATTTGAATTTCTTCTTGAAATGAAACATCCTCAAATCATGTTTGTTTTTTTGTTATAAGATGTTGTTGTATTCTAAAAGGACATTATACATAGGGTCTATAGTTAAAGATTTTAGTTTTTTATATGATCTTAAAAGACAACTCACTTGCACAAACCATCACATTCAAGCATAAGAGTAAGGAATTACAACATAATTTCAATAAAAGTACTCTTTAACAATGAAAAAAGATCCACTAATTAGCAATTAGTATTGCTTCCATGCAAATTGAGCTTTGAAATCTTTGATAAGAAGAAGGGGTTTAAAGATATACTCTAAGATATCATTAGATGATGCTATAGGAATTACTTAATAGTGCTATAGGCAATAATAAATTCCATATTGGCGATATATATATATATATATATATATATATATTATCTTTATATCTTTAGAAAAAAATAGAACTAAAATTTAAGAAGTATTCAATAAGGTGTTTCACTTATATATGCAAAGAACTACATGCTATAAAAAGTTCATTTTGGCCAAAATTAACTCTCTTATGTTTATTCGAATTTATTTTTATTTCATATCTTTTAAAAATAAATCAAACTTTTTGTTCATATTTTCTTTTTTAAATAAGATTTTAATTTCAATTCATAATTAATATGATATTTACAAATAAATTCATTATCTAAACTTCTTTAGATAAGAGTTTGTGCATAAATATAAAACTAGTACAATTGTTATTGATAAAGAAATTATATTTGATATACATATATATATATATATATATATATATATCATTTTTTTATTTTTTTTTGGTGGTGGCTCTTTGTTTAAGATCAATAAATAAATAAATAAACATAATCCTCTAAAACATTCCATTATGTTTCTACATAGAAAATATTATTAGAATATTACCTTTAAAATATTATTAGAATCTAAAAAGAGGATGTACATGAGAACAATAGATTATGCACCATATTGCTTGTGTTTTTACAAGCTTAAATATGACAATATCTATCAATTTGGTAGACTTTTCTAGCAATATCATATTGACTACTATGCTAAAATTAATCAGTTGCAACTTTTGTTGATTCTAGTTTGACCAACATTCCATTTAGACTAATTTATGCTAAAGATTGATTGATTGATTTCTTTTTATACTATAAAGTGATAAGTATATCCATGGTTGCTACCAAGCTGTTATGGGCATAATTTAAATATATAGCAAGCCCCAATCTGTTTGTTATGTTTATATCTAATCTACAATAGCCAAATATTTTAAGAGAGTTATCAAAACATGAAATTCATGTAGGCAATCCCCTTTTGTTCATCTTAAGTTTTTAGTAAGAACCTATAACTATAAAAAAAAAATGATGGATTTTGAAATACTTGTATAAAATATCACACATATTTATATTGTTTAAAACTCATGTATGAAGTAGGAAATGTGGAAGCTTCTAATAAAAATAAACAAGACTTAGATGCTTAATATGTTTCATTACAAAAAGCAAATTGGAGAATTTTTAATTTAAATCTTTTCAACAGAAGCCATTGTATTCAACAAAGTAGATTGTACATACTATGGGTTTCAATTGTAGAGATTCAAATCTTTTTTTATGTGTGTGATATTGACAATGTTGTGATATGGACCAACCACATGTTAGAATGTAATCAGTATTGTACAATAATTTCTCATGTATTAATAATTAGTTATTCTTTTAATTAAATTATGTAATAACTGGTCTTAATAAGACTCATAGTAGTTCGAAATTGTTGTATTTTATGTATTAGAGAGAATCGCTCGAAGTCAGAAAGACAAACAGGTGACAATGTAGAATTGATAAAAAATAACTTGCAAAAAAATTATACTTCAAATGAAGATTTCAAATATTTTTATGTTTTATAATAATAAATAACCATTCATCATTTAATATAAAATAAAATATGTACAATAGGAGAAAAGAAAAAGAAAAAGAAAAGTAGAGGTAAGGGAAGATGAGGAAGGTTGTTTGAGGTGGATGAGGTGTAGAAAAGGTTTTCTAGTATTCTTAATAGACTATGATCTTTATGATTGTTTGGAGCACAAAATATGTGTAATATGTGATTGTTTTCATTGTTTTTTTATTATCAAAAAATAAAATTTTGGATAATGAATTGAAGTCTATTGTATTTGTTTTACATTTTAGGTGAATTATTTGATAATATGGTTACACTGATGGGTGTATTGACATGCAAAATTTGACATCAAGTTCACAAGAAAAGGGACAGATAAGATGAAAAGGATTTATGATTTCAAAGGAGAAATTATTCCAAAGTTTGATCATGAGAACAGTTACTGATATTTTTGAAAAATTCCAAGACTGCTTGAAAATTTTACTTGATTGTATAATTTTTGAAAATCAAAGTTAAAAACTTTAAAATTATGACATATGTTTCAACAGTAACCAAGTTATAATCTTTTAAAATAAAAATCTTATATGCTAATTTTACTTAAAATAAAACATTTACCAGTATTAAACTGAAGTCTTCAATATGTATAACATTTAATTTGTAGACCAATTATTTGTCATTTGATAATGTGGTTCTTTAACTTTAAAAGAAGAGAATTTCTCGCACAATGAGCTATGCAGAATAAAGATTTGACTGATTCAAAAGTATAAATTAATACCTGGAAATTTGGATAAGTTTTATTGTTGGGATAAAACCGAGACATATATTTGATGTAGGGCTATGGTTAAAAGATTAGAATTTTATACAGCAATCAATCCATTGAAAACTTTTTTTGTATCTATTTGTAAAACTATTTGATTTGTTAATTTATATTTAAAAGCACCATGGGCAATCTTCAATTTGATTATTTATGAAGTCCATTTATTTTTATTTTTTATAAGCACAAAATTTACAAACATACTAACTCCCATGACACACTTTCATCAATATGTAAATTGTTTTTAAAAGGACTCCTGCTTCCTCAAAAATTCACAGTTTTAAATAATCTTGCGATAAATTCACATCACCAGAACAACGTTTATGTCCAATTGATTTATCAGAAACTTCAATTCTATATATATCTATCTATATATTTGTCTCAAAATAACACAGTACACAAAATAAATTCACTGTCATCATATTTGATTGATGAGGTGATGATAAACTAAAATTATCATAACACACGTTATACTGGCAAAATTGATAAGAAACTGTTTTGTCACAGAAAGCTTACAAACAACTTTGGCATCGGTCGGATGCCCAAACCAGAGTGGACCGAAAACCCTAAAAACAGGACCCACCTCATTCAATAAAACAGAGACTTTTAGGGTTTATGCTTTCAGGGTTCTAGGGTTTAGGGAGTCTCGTGAGTTTGGTCGTCCCTTTCGTGGGAGACGAGCTTCGAGCTCGCAGCCTGCAATCTTCAATTGTTCGCGACGCTTTGGTGGGTCGCGCCTTACCCTCATTGGTGAGTGCTTGTTTTTTTTTTCGTTCGTGGGTTTGTTGTTGTTAGCTTCAGTTCGCAAGATGGGAAAGAAATCCAAGAGCAAGACGTCTCGCAAAGGGAAACGCGAATGGAGAAAGAACATTAGCACGGAGGATGTGGACGCGTTTGTGGAGCAGACGGCGTTGGTGGAGCGTAGCGGGGGAGCTTTGGAGGAGGTCCCCAGCGAGGAGCTCTTCTTCGTCGACACCAGCAAGGATATTAAGGTTGCGCGGAAAGTGGACAAACACAGGGCGAAGGTGCTTCATGCAGATAGTATTCTGGAGAGCAATTCGTTGATTCCTGTGCTGAAAGAGCCCGGACATACGAACAAGAAGCGCAAGGACAGGGATCATGCGAAGCCGATGGCAAAGGCGACGGTGAAGCCTCCGGAAGTGAAAGTTGCTCCTCAGAAGGAGAACGGGTTGAGTATTCTTGATCCATGGAGTGGGGGGGACGATGTGGGGAGGAAGGCTAGGAAAGTCCAGAAGGAGACGGTATCGGCTCCGCCAGTGGAAGTTGATATGCCTGGGTGTTCATATAATCCGTCCTTTGTCGATCACCAAGAGGCTCTGGGTGTGGCAGTAGCGGATGAGATGAAGAAGGTGATATTGAAGGAACTGGAGCCAGCGCCTGTGCCCAAACATGTGCCTGACCATGGCCTTACTGAAGAGGATATGTTTTTCTTGGATGTAGCCAAGGAGGATGATGATGAAGAGGAGGATGCAAGGAGCGATGATGGAGCAGTTGTCACTCAACCGAAGGGTAAGAAATTCAAGAAACTCACGCGAGCTGATATCAACAGGAAAGCGCGGCGGAAAGAGGTATTGAAAGCAGATGCCGAGAGAATTAGGATTCAAAAATTGAAGAGGGATATTCAGAAGCTGCCCGAGATAACAGAGAGCATCAAGGAAGAGGACCAAGAGCAGGAATCACGTAGAATTCGACGCAAGGTTTCGCGGGAGGAGAAGAGGGCTTTGGGTCCAGCTCGGCTTGGACGCCATAAGTTCAAACCAGAGCCCAAGCAAGTTTTGTTGAGCTCAGAAGTTAGTGGATCGTTGAGAAAATTGAAAGCATACCCCGTGCTCATCCGGGATAGATTCAAGAGTTTGCAGCGGAGGGGAGTTTTGGAGCCTCGTGTGCCTGTTGCTAGGAAGGAGAAGAAGAAGTGGGTTGAAATTAAACAGGGCACGAGGGGAGACAAGGAAAGGGAGATGCATTACGCCACGCTTGCTGAGAAGGAAGCCCGTAAGCAGGGTCTTGCGGTGCTTCCTCTTTGAGCTAGCATATCCAACGTTTTTGGACCTGCACTGAAGAAAACGAAGAATGTCTGTGGCCCGCATAGCACACACTCTTGTCGTTGACCACTGTCTGGGTTTGGCATTAACTATTGCAGTTGCTCGCGTCTCAAGCAGCGAATGCTCACTAGTTTGATGAGCAAGATTTAGCAACATCTTAAACTGTGCACCCAGCGTGTGAGTGAGGGTGCGAAATGGCTAGTATCCAACATCCTATGCACTTCTTGGATCATGTAACTCTATTTGTGCAGAGTGAGATTGAAATGCAAAACATTCAACTCGAGCTGCTAGAAGGATTCAGCACAAATGTGGGGCATACTTTTGAATAGACATCAACATCTTTGAATACATCATAGGAATTCTGGTTCACTTTGAAGTGCCTTTTTCTACAGTGAACCTCTGTGATCGTGCCAATTAATATGAAACAGTGCTCCAAGCTGTTGCACACTTTGATCATGTTTCTTTGTTAACTATGTGAAGAGAGTTGGTTCAAGTGCTCAAATCTATTTTTAGAACATACTTACAGAATGAAATTAGTAGACACTCGTATTAAAAAAATATATAGCCTTTGTGCAATATAATGGTTAATGATTATACGAAAATAATTTTTTATCTTTCATTAAGAATACAACAAGAGAACATAGAAGAATATATGTAAGCCAATGTTGGATGCCATTATTTTTTTTAATGTGTTAGTTTTGGGAATGTAACATGCCAAGAGAGTTAAAGAAGTAGTATTTATGGAATGTTTTTTTTGTCTAAATAGTTGTATTCTTTATGATCTTTTTGATGATGCTTCATCAAGAGCCAAATTCGGTTTATGAGGTAATTATTTATTATTATGGAAAGAAAAGAACATTATTGCAAATTTCATGAAGTTATCAGAGTAATAATTAAGAGTTTTATATTCATGGGTTGGAGGAAATGATATCACCATAAGATTGTTGGGTATAATAAGTAAAAAACAAGTGTCTTGGTTTCTTCTTAGAGGCCATCATATTTTTGTTAGTATCTAGTTTTATACCCATCAACAATTGGTGATAAGTTATTGTCTTTAATTATTAATTGTTTGTTATTTGTTATTAGTTCTGGACATAGTGTTTATGTTTATATATGGAATTATATTGATGTGCTTTGGTGGTTCTAAAGAAATTGTTGCAAAGTATAATGTTTCAATTTAAGTAACTTGATTGCTTCCAATTTTCAGTAACAAATAAATAATTACGTATATATATATATATATATATATATACATGTGTCGAAAATAGGCAAGTATATTAAACAATAATTTGTTATAGCATATTGGTGAGGTATAATTTATCATTATATGTTTTGTTTCTTTCGAATCATTCTATTTTTATTTTTGTGTAGCATTGTTGGTAGTGGTATCAAAGCATATGCAATCGGTTGTTATATAGTTGCTAAATAATTTGGCAATAAGTATTAGCACGAGATTTATTTTGCTTACATGCAATATTTTGTTTCAAGTTTTTACAATTATTTTCAAGTGCCTTTTTTATAAAGATTTTTTGTAAAGGAAGGTATACAGTGTCTGTTTTTTTTTTTTTTTTGTTTTGTTTTGTTTGCTAGTGATAAACACAGAGACTGGTTTTAGAAATTGCTTTAAAATCAGCAAAAGACGGAACAAACACAGTCAAAATAACTTTTCTCAAAACAGTTATCAAAGATGTTTAAACATTTAAAAATAAATAAATCAATATGTACGTTCACAGTATTTAGTAGCAAATTCACAAAAATCACCAAGCACTACAAATACTAGATCAATAAGAGAGTTTCGGCACATTGGAAATCAGAGTTGCCAGAAGCCATGGGCCATGAGCATCGTCCTCGGCCAGCCAGCCCAACGCAAACGACGAGTCGCTGTGAAGTGAGTGGATTTAGACACTGCAAGCCTCGAAGAAGAATCACTCTAAGCAATCACGACCCAATTTTACCAACAGTAGGAACTATTGTACAAGGATTGAGGCCATGCCGCATCGGTGTTGAAATGGGCTCGAGGTGCGTGTTCTAGGCTTTTACAGCTTGGAGTACAGTCGCTCCGCTTCGGTTTGAATGTGGGAGCGTTTGATGTCAGACACTTTCGTGCATCCGGCCAACGCCATCGCCAGCTCAAACTCGTCCCTCAGCATCTGCAACACTTTCTCCACCCCCTTCTGGCCGTCCGTTGCCAAGCCGAACACTACGGGTCTTCCAACCTGAGCAAACACCACATCGTTTCAGTCATGCATCGAGGTTCGATGGGTCGGGTAAATCAGTGATCATCACGAGGTGGCGACACAGTAAGCTAGGGAACCGATTCGAACAGGGGGGGGGGGGTAGTGTTTTGGGTTACGCACAAAGACACCAGATGCTCCGAGAGCCAGGGCTTTGAGAACGTCGGTTCCACGTCGGACTCCTCCATCCAGGAAGACTGGTACCCTGCCGCGTGCGGCTAGCACAACCTCCTCGAGAGCTGAGATGGTTGCTGAGACATAGTCCAGCTGTCGGGCGCCGTGGTTTGATACTATAATACCTGCGGCTCCGCTTTGAATGGCGAGCTGGGCTGCAGCATCAATTTCATGCACAAAACTTTAGTTGCAGGAAGTAGTTGCAAACAAATGGCAATCTGGAATCAGGTTCAGGTTTCTAAATGGTGAATTGGTGCTCAGGACATGAAGGACGCGCTTACTATCTTCAGCAGTGATGACTCCCTTGACGAGGATTGGGAGCTTGGTGATGGTCTGCAGCCATTTCACATCCTTCCAGCTCAGAGACCTGTCGATTTGGCCGGCGACGTAAGAAGCCAATCCAGAGTCCTGAGTCTTATCCATCTTTCCGAGATCCAGACCCTCGAAGTTGGCGAGAGTGAGGTGACTTGGCAGAGCGAATCTGTTCTTGATGTCTGACTCTCTGCGTCCAAGGCGAGGGGTGTCGACGGTAAGGGCGATGGCCTTGAAGCCGGCTCTCTCAGCGCGGCGTACGAGCTGGGCGACTACGTTCCTATCCTTGTACACGTAGAGCTGGAAGAAGCGGATGCCAGGTCCTACGGACGCGACCTCCTCCACGCTGCTGGTCGCCCACGACGACAGCGTCATGATCGTCCCAGCTTTTGAAACAGCCCTGGCGGTGGCCAATTCACCGTCCGGGTGCGCCATCCTCTGCATGGCGGTGGGAGCGACCATGATGGGCATGGAGATGTTGAAGCCCAATACGTTGGTGGTCAGATCCACCTTCGTAACGTCGATGAGGATGCGGGGCCGGAATCTGCATACTTATCACAGTTAATGAATTCCAAGCTGGGAAAGTCGCAGAGATTTTTTTATCAGCACTGTCATGGTGATCACAACTAGAAAGTGGAGAGGATGCACACATTCGGGCGCGACACGACATACCTGATACGCTCGAAAGCGTTGCGATTCTCTCTCAAGGTCCACTGGTCCTCAGCACCTGAAGCGTAGTAGTCGAACACCATCTTCGGGAGCTTCTGCCTTGCGAGTTCTTCATACTCGGTCACATTGGTAACCTCGGCAGTCGCCATGATGATCTACACAAAAGGAAAGCGGCTATCAGACTTTTACAAGTCAAGATCTTCACAGACTGCGCAGACGACGCAGTGTCGAAGCTACAAAGCCACACTCATCGCCCTCGCCACATCCAACAATTCTGCACATCACCCTAAAAATCCCGTCACGCACAAGCACGCACATTCCAATTTGCATCAAACAACTCGGCGCGGACCCACACAAGAACTCCACGCTTCGCAAGGGCCAAACCGAATCCAACATGCGCAATATCTCACTGCAGAACCAAAACCTGGGAGCTACAACCAAGACCGAGGCAAAATCCCAATATCTCGAATCCACCCCGACACTACTTGCCCTCCCCCCACAATTTCACGAATTCAAAACTCCAAATTCAAGCTCCTCCCTCAAAGAATTCGAAGCAGCAACAGTAAGGGGGGCGATCTCCGCATCCAGAATTGTGAGACAGGATTGCAGTGCGTGGGCAAAGGAAGCGTGGGCTAAGAGAGAATTGGCACCTGGACGACGGTTGCGAGCGAGGCGAATTCCCGTTGCGAGCTGAGAGCGGGCGTGGCGAAGGGGAGTGGGAGAGAATAAATGTGAGAGAGAGCGAGCTGGGGGGTGAAAGGGGGGGAGAAGGCGCCTTATCCGGGTGCAAATGCGAATGAAGGAGATCGTCCTCGGTGCATCGACCGCCCCCCGTTCCCCTGCGCTTTTCCGCGTTGCCTGCTGCACCTCCTCTCTCCCCCCCGCCCTTTGGAGACGTGGCCGTGAAACCTCTATCCACCCCCCATGGTCGTGCCTCGCCGATGCTCTCCTCGACGGCGATGCTGACGGACGGACGGCGACTGCGATCGCCTAGGGATAGAGAGAGAACCCTGTGTTGCGTTCTCGACCTCGGAGGTCTAAATTTTTAGAGGTTACTTGTGGATGAATAAATAGTAGAGATCCATGTTAATAACACTTATGTGAGGTTATGTTTATACATCTTACATGTTAAAGTCGTGGTCTTTTGTTTTTCTACTGTGGATGGAAAAAAAATAAAACTTATTTCATTTTATAGAATGTGTTTTCTAAGTTTCTACAACTTTTTAAGAAAAAAAAGGTTTTTAGGTATTATCTCTCCACATCTTTATTTTTTCAAGTGTTTTTTGGTATTTAATATGGATAGATTGATTCATCTATAAATGTTAAGGAATTGTCAACCAATAGATTCAAATATTTTCAATTTTTTTTACTTATTATTAATATTTTATTCTTTGTTTATGTATTTTAAAAATAAAATTAAAACTTATAAGGATACCAAAGCTCATGTAGAAATACCTTTACATTTTAGCAATACAAAATTGATGATATGTAATTTAACTACATGTAAGGTTGTTTTGGACAGGCTCAAATAGTCACATGATAGATCTGATAAAGCATCCCAAGTAAATCCTCACAAATTTTTATGCTATTTGAAAATAAAAATGAAAATAAATATTAAGAATTTTTTAAAAATACTGCTATTAGTAGTCGTGTTTTTATAAAATTTTAATAACTAAACTAACTCTTAATTACACTTTGTAAGTCATGAGATGCATTTATTAATAATCAAGTTAAAATCAAAGATTGATGTTTTAAAAATATTATTCATTTAATTTATTTTTTTATAAATAATATTGATTTTTATGTGAAGTATGATTTTTTACAAAATATTTAAAATTAATTAACAATACAAGGCACATTAAAAATTCTTTACAACTTCAACATATATAAGACTTCTATTATGCAACACAATAAAACAAAATTACTCATAAACCTACTTTTGATAGTACAATTAAAATAGACATGTGATAACAATCTAAATTTTTTAAACAATGTTTATGTGGTTTTTATAATAAAATTGTGAATTGAAGATATGTTATTTTAATTTTATTTTAAAAAATAAGATAATATTTGCATCTTAGACAAGATTATTTTATTATATGATAATTTAATTTTCGATTTTAAATTATTATTTTTAAGTTATAAAATAACATTTTTTTGCTAAAAATATCTCATTATAAGAATAATCTACCAAAAACCATTGCATGTTATGCATCAATCTTTAAGAAGAAAGGACCCAGTTGTAACATTAAGAAGTGTTTACATCTATCAACTTTTGAACCCACATCAATTACATCATAGATACTTAGCTCTTATACCAAGTACTATCAAGCAACTTGATATTGATATCAATGTTTGAATACCTATGCATACTTGCAATGTTACAATTGAATTAAGTGGATTATCAAAAAGAAAAAAAAAGAAAAAAAATCTAATGTCTAAACAAACAATACAAGCTTTAAAAATTTCCATCTCATTAATACAAATATATTTCTAATGTACACCAATATCCTTATCAAGAATGTCTACAATATAAATTGAATACACTATCTATTTGTATTAATTATACTTGCTAAGGAAAAATTTGGAATATTTTTAAAGTCAAACTTGAGATCTTTGCTCTTGTTTCAATACTGTGTGTACCATTTTTACTTTTTTTTGAAACTTACAATGTGGTCACTTTAAACTTGATTTTTTTTTTTTTTTTTTTTTTTTTTTTTTTTCATAAAATTGCTATCTATGTCTCTTTGTAATTCAATCTCATACATCTTTTTGATTCCCATTGTACTACCGAATGATATTTCTTCTTGCTCAAACTTATTGGTTTTTTAGAATTTTAACAATTTTTATTTTAATTATTTATTTTTCTTCATTACTTCTATATATTAACAAAAGATCTTACTAATTTAACCTAAAAGCTCTTATATCTTAAAAGCAATGGTTGCACTTACAACTTCCTTTGGTGCCAAGGTAACCACATGTGTAGCTATTTTGGTGCTTGATTCCCTCTTATCTTTTTAATTTAAGGCCTTTAAAGCATCATAGAAAATTATAAACTAAATACTTTAGTATTTTATAGATATGGCCTTTGATACTATAATAGATTTTTAATTAATATAATTAACAAATATACAAATATTTTATTTATTACTTTTATCTCTATTGTAAAATTGCTTCCAACTTCATAAGTAATTTTTTATTTAGTTTATTTTTGAAGTGGTTCCAATACTAAAAATATCTTCTGTACTTCTTATGGAAGAATTGCAACTACTATTTACTATAATTATTTCAAAATAAGTCTAACTTTTTCATTATCTTTATGTTGTCTTTTTTCTAATTAAGATGATTTTTTTAAAAAAATAGAATTTATTTTAATTTTTAGTCTTTCTAAAAGCATTTATATCAAACTCCTTCTAAAAATCTTTAATTGGATTATTATTTTTTAATTTATTTTTATTTTTATTATATTATAATTATACTTTAAAAATCTTTTCTTTTCTTTTCTTGTGTGTGTGTGTATATATATATATATATATATATATATAGGAATTCTTAGACTTTATTCTAACATTTTATAAGAGTTAGATGTGATTGTATAGATGCAATTGCATCAAAAGTAATAAAAGATATTTTATTATTTTTATGATTATTTTTATAATTATTTTTACGCTCAATAGTTCAATCAATGAAAATTCCATATTATTGCACCCAAAAAGCTAAAGAATATAAAGAAAATAAGCAATTAGAAACCCCATTGGTTTAGTTTTGTCATTAAATCTTTTTTGGTTCTAATAAAATTGTCTTTGGAGTATTTTTAAATTTTCTCTTTCTTCACCAAAAATTCTTTATAATGTTATAAAAATTGTTTCTTTGAACATAATTGTTTATATCATCTTATACATAGAATTTGATTTTTATGCTCAAAGATCTCTTTTCTAATGTAAATTTTGTTATCCATAAACTTAAGGTGGAAAAATAAAGATATATAAGTCAAAAATTGTAATAAACAATAATTAAAATATCTTTGTCATTTTAATTTGCAAAATAATTTCTTTTACAACTATCTTACATAAGATACTTGGTTTTTTCATAAATTAAATTATTAATTGAAAAAAAACATGTCTAATTAAGTATTATATATATTACTAGGTACGGTAGACTTCCAATAATATATGTACAAGGCACAAAAGCAAAAAATTAATTCCCTTTCTTTTTCTTTTATAAAATTGGTTGCATTCAAATAATAGATATTAAAAAAAAGAAAGAAATGATATTATAATTATTTACAAACAAATAAAGTAAAATATCCAAAACATACTTGTTTTTATAAAAATTAAAGTATCAGTAGAAAAACCAAAAAAAAAATTGTTGAAAAAAACCACAAGTTGCAAATAAGATCTTTAATTGAATCAAAGAATTAATAAAGTTATATTTATGACAAAAAATGTATTTATAACTTACTAATATAATGATTGGAATGATAAACAACTAATTTCTAAGTGTTATTTTCTATCAATTAGGGCTGGTACCATCCCCACCTCAATTGTAAGAACGCATCTGTGCCTGTACTTGCACATGGCGTGAAGATCTCGCAAGCTGGCCCTCACAACCTTGAGGTAGAGATCCTCCCCGAGCAGGCCTTCTAAAGATTGGAACGTCTTAGCCGCTCCGTTGAGATACACATCGATGTTTGTTGCTATTGCAGCGGGAATCGTTGCAACATTGACACGGAAAGCTAAGCTTCCTTTGCAAAGCAAGGTCAACATAGAGGAGACCACCACCCCTACGAGCTCATCATGCGTGCAGACTGTAACCAGCGAAACAAGCACTGCAAGCGCTTCCTCATAAACCTCCTAACCATCCTTCTCAAAATCTTCACCCGATTCAAGTGCAGATGTCAACAGTGCTGTCATCACGACCACTCCGCCTGCATCATGCAAACAACGTTGGCTCTCCTCGTCCTCACGCACGGCAATCCGCAGCTTCTTGAATACTTCTAATTTGGGGCGCAAAAGAGAAATATCTCGGACTAATGTTTCAATTATTGAAGTGTCTACGCACATCCTCGCCGTGGACTGGTACCGAGCACTGTCTACGTATCCGCGGCTCTAGTAACACCATTCTTGCATTAACCGCCGCAATGGGGACTACTTCTCGAGACTCCAATTGCAGCATGGTGGCAGGGCACGTCGTATCACCCGCCTCCAGCCACGGTTCAATGCTACACCAATCATATGTCTGCCCGGTGCACAGAGTTAGGGGATCTTTCATGAGCTCCAAGGAAATAGGGCATAAATTGTCATAAATTAATCTTAAAGGAAATTAATAAAGAAATTCTAAAGAAGTATTAGAATAAAAAACTTAAAGAAATAAAAAAATAACTTAAAAAAAAACATAAAAACCTCAATGAAATGATAAAGAATTTTGAAGAAATATTGAAAATAGAAATCTTAAATAGATCCTAAGTAAATCCTAGATAGACCTTAACCAAACCTTAATGTAGCCCTAAATATACCCCAATGAAATCCTAACCAAATTCTAATTAAATCCTAACCAAAATCCTAATTAAAATCTTAATTAAATCTTAATTAAATTCTAAATCCTAAACTAAATTCTAATGAAATCCTAACCATATTCTAATATAATTTTAACCAAATCCTAAACCAAATCCTAATGAGTTCCTAATGAAACCCTAATCAAATCCTAAATCCAAACCAATTCTTGAACAAATCCTATATAAACTCAAGAAAATCCTAAATAAATCCTAATCAATTCTTATAGTTGTTTTAAAATCTTAATAAATATTAATCAAATAATTGATCTCAATTAAAATTTAATCCACATTCTAATTCACAAGCAATTAACAAGCACATAAAATTTGACAAAAATCAAACTCACCAATTGAAAGAAAAAGCTCTTAAACCTCTTGGATGTCTATTGCACTCCTTTTTCAATCTAGATGTTGTTCTTTTAGCAATGATTTCTCCTTGCTAAACCATTCAATGGCTTTAAAAATTGACTAATGTGTAGATTTGTAAGTTCAAATTTCTTTTACTAATTTTTGCTTCAATCTAATTGGCAGATTTTGCAAAATTGCAAAAACCCTCATTGATCCAAATTTTCAAATATTTGAAATTCTAATCCACTAAAACTCTCATATCCTTTAATTTAATCATTCAATTAACATCAGAATTTTCAAATATATTTAAAATAAGTATGATAATAAACTCACAAAATTACACCCTTAAATGTGCTATAATATTTTCATAATTTTTAAAATTATAAACATATTTTTTATTTTTCAAAATCCAAAATCATTGAATATATCTTTCTCTTTGAAAAGCCCTCAAAAACTCAATATGCCTCTAAATCACATAAAACCAACTTCTAAAAAACCTCTTATTAGTTTTTTTCTCAAAATCTATTCTTTGATCAACCAAATAATCTTGGAATTACCATAGGTATGTACTTCTATGCCTTAGGATTTGATTTTGACATTGGTTTATAATTAATCTTCTTTAGGTATCAATTCTTCGTATTTTAAGGTAAGTTTAGCTAAAATTTATTTTAATTTTTTTAAAGATATTTATATGATTTAATTTCCAAATATATTTTTATTTATTTATTTATGGCCTTATAAAATAAATAGAAGCTTTTCTATTTATATAAAAGAAATATTAATACTAAAAATTTTACTACCTTCTTATCATTTATCCATGTTTTGCTACTATATCTGTCTATTATATTCTTCTATAATAAAATCCATACTTTTTATTTTTATTTGTAAGTATATTACTACACAATAATGCTACAACACTACCAATGTAATAGAGTATAGGTAAGATATTTGTATTATTGATACATAGGGATAGATAATTAAAACTATGGAAGTTTTTAGAATTGAAGTTAAGTTAGTGGACTAGATAGGATCCATTGTGAAACATTTTAGAAAGAATTTACGGTGGTTACTTAGGTAGGACCTACTATAGAACCTTCTAGAAAAAGCTTAAGGTAGTTATCTAGGTCGCACATACTATAGAATCTTCTAGAAAAAACTTTAGGCACTTATCTACTTGACATTCACTACCTAGGAACATTTTAGAAAGTTCAAGGTGGTAGAACAAAATATAAATAGGACTGACCAAGGCCTTTAGAGACATATGATTAGGTATGGATTGGAATCTTTTTTCTTAATACAATTGAATTTTGTAACTTCATATTTTATTTTATTTTTATCTTAATTTCGATTGCTCAATTTTATCTTTTGTGTCTCATTTTGTTTAGTTCTGTTTAGTTTTATTTTTATCTAGTTTGCCCTATCTTATGATGAGGTTTTATGTTGCTGTGAATTAGAAGGATCTTGGATACTTGAGATAAACCAATCTTGTTTCATTAGTATCACAGCAAGAGTTAGACAGTTTACTTTTGGTGAAGTCTCAATAGTCATCATCTAATCCAAGATTAATTATTGTAGTCATATTATATATTGTATTGAGGCTACCATGAGCTATTTTTAAAAAATGAATTAGAAGGTGGTTCAAATACAATACCTCTTAGGTGAGATAGTTACTTTGCAAGGACTAATAGAAGCCTCAAGGATAAAAGAGTCAACATCTACTAGGCTAAAATTGAGTAAATATAGTACATACTCTTGCACTTGAAGACAAGAAGATGTATGTCAATGGCTCTTTAATATGTGAGGATACCTCTATCTATCTAGAACAAATACCACTAAAAGAATTATATATGCAACCAACTATTTGAAAGATGTGGCAGCCATTTGGTGGCGACATCAAGTTCAAAGCTGTAGAGCTCAAGGTAGATTTTGAGATTGGAAGGAGTTTGAGACTAAGTTTAGGAATCAATTTTGGCCCATCAATTCAAAGAAGATAATATGTGATGAGTTGGTAAGTCTTATATAATCTAGATTGGTATAAGATTATGTCTCCTTATTCAAGTCCCTATGTTTCAAAATTGGCAATATTTTGAAGGCAAAGTTGATGGATTGATTCCTACAAGGTTTGAAACTTAAGATCTAACGAGAGGTAGAGCTAAGGGATCTACAAACATTCAAAGAGGTAATTCGGATTGCAAAGAAGATCAATGCTATAGATTTCAGAAATTGTAGAGCAAGACCTATAACACAAAGTCATATGCCGCTATCTAATACTATGGCACAATAACCAACACTAACGGAGATTGATGCTTTA
Source organism: Physcomitrium patens (assembly GCF_059467195.1). Taxonomy (NCBI): domain Eukaryota; kingdom Viridiplantae; phylum Streptophyta; class Bryopsida; order Funariales; family Funariaceae; genus Physcomitrium; species Physcomitrium patens. The sequence continues at coordinate 4,780,362 of NC_143431.1, read as the reverse complement.
CAAAGATTATTGATACCACAAAGATGACAAATATTGGTACAAAATAAATTGTGTTTCTATTGATGAGACCCAAGCCATCAAATTGGAGGTTATTCAAAACGTCAAAATTTAAGGACCAACAAGATAAGGTAGATTTACGATCTCAAAACTCACTAAATTGATAATGAGGTAAAACAAAAAAATAAAACTCCCTAATAAAGGCGTTGAAGGCCAGTACTAGGAATAGCTACTGTCTCTTAGAGATAAATGACATGGCCTTGAACAAGTATATAAAGAGTTGACTGGTGCATCTAACGAGACTACTTAGAGAACAACCATATTGAGTGCTTGTAGATTGTGGCTCTATAGAAAATTACATATCAATTGAAATTACCAATTGGCTTAGAATTAAAATTAAGGCAATCAAGGAAGGAAGTATATATCTTGCAAATGATTGAAAGAACATATTAAGTAAGACACATAAAGAAAAAACCTTGAAGTTGACTGATATCTACGCTTTAAGAGAGATTCAAGGTGACAAAGCTAAGAAATGATGTTATCGTTGGTATACGATGTATCAAGGACATGAATCTCAAAGAAAGAGAATCCTCAATATACTCTTCTATCACTAAAGAGAACTAGAAAGTCATTCAAAAGGTGATGTAATATTAACTAGAGTGACTATTATCAAAAAACAAGAAGACTTGAAAGTCTTGAAACAAGACTAAGACTAGAAAGGCGTTGACAAGAGTGAAGAAGGCTTCACTCTTGCCTCCATATATCCTATCTAACTAAGAGCCACGTGGCAATGTCCTATAGGACCTCTAACATGTGTTGACTTTGTTAGCCACATGTCTTATCTTACAAGGCAAGTTATCTATATATGTGCCACGTAGTTGGCTTGTTCTACAAGTTATTACATAGAGGTAACTTATTCCATAAGCTACCGATACATGGTTAGCTTTTTGGCCAAGTTTCTAACCTATGAACACATCTAAAGTCAAAACCACATCTATTAAGCTTCTAAGAAGCTTCTCTAGAAGATTTTATGAAATTATTCTATTTTATCTACTTCTACTTAATCATATAAGTAACTATTGAGGTAAATATATATGTCTGTGAAACCATGGCTAGAGATGGGAAATAAACAAGTTCATTAGATAGCAAGGATAATTTCTTTTATAGATGGTGGATACAAAGTGACTCTTTGCACCTCCATATCAAGTGAAGAAGAAAGATAATCTGCAAGCAAAGACTTACTTATAGACATGATCTTTATAAAAAAAAGAAAATATAGTATAAACAATTAATATATAAGGTGGTTTCAAATCTTGCATTAGTGGTGGGTAAGATAGTTGAAGGATTATAATAGATAGAACAACTCATACAAAAATATTAAAATATCTTCCTAACTAATTTACGTAATGGAATGCCTCTTTTCAAATAGAACTATTGCTTGGAGCCATATTAGTAAGTTGATCAATTTATCACCTAACATTGAAAGAACTTGAAGAGCTAGAAAAGGCATTAGACAAATTCTTGGAGAAAGGCCTCATTTGAAAAAGGTCATTACCATGGAAAGCACCTGTATTCTTTGCACTCAAGAAGGATGGTAGACTTTGCTTTTGCATTGACTATCGAAGCCTTAATAAGCAGATTGTTAAGAATGCATATCTATTTCTATACGTGGATGGTCTTCTTGACTAACTTTGAAGTGCAATCATCTTTAATAAATTAGATCTTTGGAGTAGCTATAGACAAAGACCTATTGCAAAAGAAGATGTAGAAAAGATGGTATTTTGTATGCGCTATGGATATTTTGAATGGTTGATTTTACCTTTTGGCCTCACGAATGCTTTAGCCTCTTTTATGGATTATATAAACAAATTATTTAGAGACCTTTTAGATAAGTATGTATTTGTCTTCATTGATGATATCCTCATATATAGTAAAATCCATGAAGAGCATGAACAATACCTATAAGAAGTACTGTGCTAGTTATAAGCTAATTGCTTCTATTGGAAGCAATCAAAATGTGAACTTTGGAAGTCGAAAGTCACCTTTTTGGGGCATGTGGTGTTCTTTGAAGGCATGCATATGGAACAAGATAAGGTGAAGGTACTAAAAGATTGGCCATTTTTCAAGGATGCCCTTGAACATTTTTAGACTTTGTTGGATATCATCGCCGTTTTGTTTAACAATTTGCTCACGTTCCTCCTTTATTGACAAACATATTAGAAAAAGATGCTCCATTTGAATGGAAACTAAAGCAATAGAGTGTCTTTCATAGGTTGAAGGAGACACTCATTACTATTCTTATATTGCAACTATATGATCCTAAACTTCCTTGTATGCTTAATATTGATCCTTTTGACTTTGTTTTGGACTAGTCCTTCAACAAGACTTTGGTAGGGGCCTTCAATAGATGGTGTATGAATCATACAAGCTTAGAAGGGTAGAGCGTAATTATTTTACATGTAATCGAGAGTAATTAGTGATTGTACATGCCACAAAGGTGTGGCGATACTATCTATTGGAGAAGCCAGTGGTTGTTTGGACTGAATATCGATCCTTGCTACATAATTTGCATTTGGAAAATATGAAATCATGACATTATTGTTGAAAAGAATAGTTGTAGCTTTTTTATATGCAGCTTGAGTACAAACAAAGGCAACAACATATTATGCTAGATAGCTTATTGTAAAGACTAGACTTGAAAGACAAATTAAAAAACAAGACAAAAGTTACTATCATTAGTAGTGTCATTTCAAATCTAATTAAAGAGGTAGAATAGAAGGAAGTTATGCATTATGATTCTTATTTTAAGATGGTTAGCAATCAATTGAAGGTGAGCAATATGTGATATCAAGATTACATTTTTAGTGATAGTTTGCTCTATGTCAAAAAGTGGATTTATGTACTTGACAATACTATATTCCGGATATGCATACTTCAAGAAAGTTATGGCATTCTAATATCTAGACATCTAGGATAAGAAAAGTTTGTAGAATAGATCTAAACGACATGATTTTAGGCAGGTTTAAATCATGATGTTTGAACCTTTATATGCTCCTACAAGTTATGTCAATATAGTAAAGCACATAATGTAGTGTCTTCTAGATTATTACAACCAATTTTACTACCTACAGTATATTAGGAGCATATGACTATAGATCTCATTATGTGTTTGCCTTAGATGCCTCGTAATCATATTTTTGTTGTTTTCTTTGTAGATTGACTCTTGAAGCAACTTTACTTGGCAATAGTATGCTTAGATATTGATGCCCTAGTGCTTGCACGAGTCTTTTTTGATACTATCTTTTGTTACTATGGATTACCTCGTATGATTATTTCAGATCGAGATTCATGTCTTATGAAAAGTTTTTGGTAAGTCTTATTCAAACTACTAAATATATAACTTGTCATGTCTATAGCCTATAAATCTCAAATAGATCGGCAAACAAAGCATACAAATCAAACCTTCGAAGATATGTTGTGAGCATTTGTGGTGGTTCATCATAATGATTGGAATGAATACTTAATACCTTTGGAATTTGTTTATAATAATAGTATTCAAGCAAGTATCAATCATTCACTATTTTTTCTTAATACAAGTCAGCATTCAATTATGCTAGCAACTCTCCATCATTCCATTGATACCAACAATCCAACAATGGAGGAATTTATATAATGACTTACAATGGTCTTACAAGAGGCACAACACCGCTTCTTTATTGCTTAGAATCAATAGAAGCAATATGTGGATAACCATTGACAATATAAGACCTTTTAAGAGAGTGATTAGCATTTTGTCTTCAATGCCAACTTGCTTCTTGCTACATTAATTCAAATCCATAAATTAGCACCTCATTGGCTTAAATTTTTTTGTATTTTTGCATTGATTTTTAATATCGCATATTGCCTTGAGCTTTTACTATATATTTGGATCCATCTTGTCTTTCTTATTTTACAACTGAAGGAATTTCATACCGAGCCAAAGAACTTTTCAAATTTACATCAACTACTACTATTACTAGTTGCAGTTGATGACCAACAAGAATAGGAAGTGGATAGCATTTTGGAGCATTGCTACCTTCTCCGTGATAGTCGATGTCCACAAATTCAATACAAAGTTCTTTGAAAAGGTTATCCCATTCACGATGGAATATAGGAACCTGTACAAAACCTCACATATTGCCAAGAGACAATTTGGAGATACCATTGGGAGTGAAACAAGGACGTTTTGTATTAATAAAAAGGGATTAATTATAACATGATAAACATAGGATATTTATATTATTGATACATAAGAATAGATAGTTAGAACTATGGAAGTTTCTAGAACTAAAGCTAGGTTATTAGACCAAGTAGGATCTATTGTGGAACATTCTAGAAAGAGTTTAGGATAGTTATTTAGATGGGATCTACCATAGAATCTTCTTAAAAAGACTTAAGGCAATTATTTAGGTAGATTTTATTATCTAAGAACATTCTAGAAAGTCTAGGATAGTAGAACAAAGTATAAATAGGACTGGCCAATGCCTTTTGGGGCATCTGATCAGGTATGGCTTTGGAACCTTTTTCTTGATACAATTGAATTTTGTGTCTTCTTATTTTGTTTTATTCTATCTTAATTCTAATTGCTCAATTTTGTCTTCCGTGTGCCATTTTGTTTAGTTCTCTTCAGTTTTGTTCTAGTCTAGTTTGTCCTATCTTATGATGAGATTTCATGTTGATATAGATTAGAAGGATCTTAGACACTTGAAATAGATTGGTCCTGTTTCAACCAAGTATTTGGTTATAGAAGGTAGAAAGAATATTACAACAACAAGATTTTAATTCTAATATAATCTTAAATAATTCCAATTAAATCTTAACAATGTTAATTAAGCTTTAATTAAATTCAAAAAAACCTCAAAGAAATTACAAAAGAAGGATGAAGAAATTCTAAAGAAATTCATATAAAGTATTAAAATAAAATTCAAAATATATCTTAAATAATTCCAATCAAATCTTAATTTAATCCTAGTTAAAATTTTAATAATCTTTATTTAAATCCTAAGTCAAATCCTAACTAAATCCTAAATAAATCCTAAATCGTAATCAATTCTTAAATCCTAAACCAAAGCCTAATCAAATCAATCTAATCTTGAGATAATTTAGAACCTAAATATCTATTTATTATACCATTGATCTTACTTACAATTTTATACTTCTTTTAGCAACTAAGTTAGTAACAAGTATACAAAATTTAAAAAAGATTGAACTTACTAAATAAAAGATCAAACCTAAATTCCACTAAAATGTTGGTAGGCCTCCTATTCTAATCTAAATATCAAACTTCTAGTACCAATATCTCCTTCTTAAACAATTGAATTTCTTCTAAGATATACTTAAATTATAAAAAATTAAATTTAGTCTCTATATTAAAAAAAAAAACCTCTTAAATTTAATAAACAAATTACCAAAGATCTTAAAAATATTCACTAGTCTATAAATTCCAATTTTTGAGACCTTGATCCACAAAAACCTTCACACACTTTGATCTAATTGTTCAATTGAATTCAAAATTTGTACACATAGTAAAAAACTAAAATACTAACATACTGTCCAAAATTCACTTGTATGCATACTATAGAACTTAAGAAATCCTCAATTTTTTAAAACCTAATCCAACTAAGAACATTACTAATTTTAAAAAACTTCCAAAAATTGAATATTAACTCGATTGACATAAAACCAATGCTTAAAAATCTCTTTACGAGTCTGCCCTCTAATTCCACTCTCTAATTTCTAAAAGAACCTCAAAGTTGCTATGGTACATGGTTTCGTGCTTCAAAGTCTAATTTCAACCTAGGTTGACAACCGGTCCTCTTTAGGTATCAATATTTGATAATTTGAGGTAATTTTTCCTTGAACCTATTGATAATTTCCTTATATATATGTCTATATCAATTATTTATGTCATTTACTTTGATTTGATGCATTTATGCCTTTACAAAGAAAATAGAAGTCTCTTTTCTAAAAAACAGTATTAAGACTAAATTTTTTATTATCTTCTTATTATTTATCCTTATTTTTCTACCGTATCTTTCTACTAGGTTCTAATATAAGAACATTTAGGTTTTTATTTTTTATTGTATAGTCATGTTACTACATGACACTAATAGATGTAATCAATAAGCAACAACATTAATTTGTTTACAAATAGGAAAAGATCCAAGTCTACAATAGTCTAACTTGTCACAAGAATTAATAGTCTTGATATTGTGATGAAGTAGCCATACCTTATCACCTATAATAATCTATAGTTGTTTCTTATAATAGATATTTATATTGATCTTTTGTCGTTCTTGAACTTCATTTAACTACACCTTCATAGTTGCATTTAGTTTAACAAATGATTTGCCAAATCTTTTGTTGCAAGATTATCAATTTTTAAAAAGTCAAAAGTATTAAATCATAGATGATAACCATAACTAGTAATGAAAGGTGTTTATTGAGTAGAAATTCATATTCAATTATTATATATAAACTTTGTCAATGGCAAAAGACTTGTTCAATCATCTTAATGATGGTTGATGATATACCTCAAATACTACTTTAGAACTTGATTCTCCCATTTTATTTGCTCGTTAGTTTAGGATGAAAGATCAAAGAGAGTTTTATATCCACCTTTAGAATCTTGAAAAGGATTTTTCAAAATCTTGATACAAATTAAGTCTCTTTATCTAATATAATATCTTTGGACAATGCATAATAGCGATAGATATTACTAAAAAAAAGCTTAGTCATTTCTTTACCTATGATATATTTTGTATATAATACAAAATATGCCATCTCGATAAAATAATCTATTATTACAAATATAAAATCATACATATTTGAGATTAAAATATCTGTAATAAAATCCATAGAAATAATAAAAAAAAAAAAAAAAACATAGTTGTTCCAAAATAGGTAATGGTTGGAGAAGTCTATAAGGTTGATGACAAGGAATTTTTGATCTTGAAAAAATATCACATGATTGTACAAAGTCTTTAATTACCTTTTACATTTGAAGCAACTAAAAATCTTTTGATATTAGTTCCAAAGTCTTATTATTCAAAATGTTTGGTTGCTGAAAAGTCATGATGAGCTTGAAGAACACGTAATTGTATTTTATTTTTTTAAGTATATAATTTTTCTTCAAAATAGAGTAGATTATTTCTGAACTCAAATTAGAAGTATCATTAGACTTAAAAGATTTTTTCTTGATATCATGAATAAAAAAATCAGATGACATACTTAATTGAATTTACTTAACAAAAGTTAAATCAATAGTCAATGTTGATTTTATTTCTTGAAGATGAAAATACTTTGGCTTCAAGGAGATTGTTCTTTCTTGACCAAAAGCTATATCTCTTTTTTTTAGTATAAGATAAGAATATCTTAAAAAGATTTTTTTATAAACCTTCAATAAAAACATGCTTCAATGATCTTAGCTACGATTCAAAAGACGTATTGACATGAAATAATTGATTTTGGTCTTATAATAGATAATAAAATTATCAAAGAACTTATAAAAAATATCATTCACTAAATGTTAAAAAAGAATTGGTATATTTGTGAATCAAAAAGACATGATATTATATTCAAATACCCATACCTAGTTTGAAACGTAATTATCTATTTGTCTTTTTTTTTAATGTGTATCAAATTATATGTTCTTTGTAGATCTATTTTTGTTCAGATGTTTCTTTGATTCAATTGATTAAGAAGTCCTATAAACAAGAATAGAAGGTATATATTCTTAATAATGAACTTATTTAGTCTTTGATAGTCCACACACTTCTATAAAGATCTATCTTTTTTCTTTACAAATAAAATAGGAGTCTTGACTAAAGATTTAAAATGGATTTCTTAGCCAAATTTTCATCAATATATTTCTTGAGTGCAACCAACTTGTTTTGTGATAGGCTATGGATTAGTTCAAATGGTGGTTGAGCTCCTTCTTAAAGATTACTAGAACAATCATAAAAATAATACTCTAGAAGAATATCTATATTCTTCTTTTTAAAGATATCTTGATAATCTTCATATTGGCTTAGAATTCTACTTGAAAACTTTTTTCCATCAACAATAGGTGTGGTATATATAACAAAAGTTGATTTTTTTTTTGCAATATGTATAAAAGTTCTTGCATCTACTAATAATAGTTTGGATATATTGATCCTATAGATTTCTTCTTACCTAGCAAAATCTTAAACTAAACTATGGAAAAAATCAAAATTACAAGAAATCTAATCTATTTCAAGATTAAATCTTTCTAACCATGATAATTCTAAAATAATTAAGTTAGAAAGAGATCTAATCACTTTAAATATTTCTAAACTATTATGACAACTAGTTGCTACTTCTATAAGAATAGTTTCATGTGTAACATCCTCCAAAGACAATGAAAAACTATCTATTACTTCTACATGCATTGGTTTGATTTTTTTTAATTAAGAATATATCTTATTTCTTGACAAAGTCTTCGTCTATAAAATAGGATGAGGCTCTTGAATCCAACAAGTCTAAGACTTTGTGATTTTTTAATTCTAAACAAACTTCTATTATAAAATATGGTAAAGGATCTAACAAGAGAATATGATCTTTACTGGAAATTACATAAGATTCTAGCCACATAGTCTTTATTGTAATTGGAGAGATTTTTTTTTTTGATACATTGTTCTCTTTGGCAACCATACTTTTTATTTTGTAATTGCATTATTTCTTAAGACAATATTAAAGAGTGTGTTTGGATTCTCTATAATATAGGAATAAACCTTTTTGATGACAATGAGTCTCTTCTTTCTCAATAAGAAGTTTAAAACATACCATATTAATTTGCATTGGTTCCAACCTTGATGAATAAGTTTTTAAAAACTTAGGAATTATTGTCATTACTTGACTTGTTCTTCTTTAGCTAAATCTTTGTTCTTTATAACTTTCAAATAAATAATTATTTTATATAATAACTTGAATAATAAATTATTTCAAAGATTTTTTTTGATATTATCAATAACAAATCTTTAACATTGTCCTCAACTCATATTAGAATTGATTGATAAAGGCTCTGCCATTCTAGTCTACATTGTAAGTGAGGTTTTAGAATTCAACAATATATATAGTGGCTAATTATGATTTTTATTGTAAAGATAAGAGCTTAGTCTCTATTACTCTTTCTCAATCACTTTCTCCAAATATGGCTGTAACCACTTTTAGGAATGAATTCAAATCATAAAGAAGTCATGAATTCTTTTCCATCAAAGGTACAAATCAAAAGAGTGTACTTCCAAATAGAAGTGCACCAATGAATTTAATTTGAATAAATCCATCAAAATATTAGAAGGAATGTAATCTTAAGTAGAGCTTCACTTGTTGCAAAAATCTTCAAATTTAAATCTTATTCCATCAAACTTCTTAGGCATATTAATCCCTATCTCTATTGTACTTATAGAAGCAAAACTTTTTGGATTTGGTTATGAGGTTGATCTACTTGCTTCTTTCAACTACATAATTTTTTGATGCAGACCTTGAACTTCTGTCATTGGCATAGGATTAGTGTTTCTTTGGTTGACACTAGTGATGCATGAAATTTCCATCTTAAGAGTGTTGACAAGTTCGTGAAGATTTGCAATAGTTACAAATCTATTCTCACTTCAGTCAAATATAACATCTATAATTTTTCTTTCTATTTCAAAAAACTTAACAAATCCACACGTCAAATTAGAGAAGAATAATTTGCAACCTCTAATGTCAAATAAAAATTTCTACAAAGATGGATAATTTACTCTTTTTAAGAAAAAAATTAATATTAAAAAACTAAACAATTTATTTCAAAGTAAATAATCTGCAATCTTTAAAATATACTAATAAAAGTAGAATAATTCATTTTTTTCTAGAATAAAATGAAAACAATGAATTAGAAATCTTGTTAAATTGTCAAGGATATGCATTTTAAAGAAAAAAAAATCTCAATACATTCTTGTATTATCCAAAAAGACTAAATAATCACTTAAAGATGGTAATATATTGATTTAGAATGACTACTGCTAAAGACAATAAGACTAGAAAGTCTTGAAATAAGACTAAAGACAAAAAAGGCATTCATAAGAGTGAAGAATGCTTCACTCTTGCTTCCATATATACTATCTAATTAAGATCTATGTAGTGATATTCTATGTGCCTTCTAATACATGTTGACTTTATAATATACATATTTTAATTTACAAGGCAAGTTTTTTATATATGCATCACATAATAAGCTTGTTTTATAAGCTAAAAATATGTATGATATATGGTTAACTTGTTGACCAAGTTTTTAATCTATCAATCAATTAAAAATATGTGAAAAATTAAAGCCATATCTATAAAGCTTCTAAAAAACTTTTCTAAGAGATATTATGAAATTAATCTACTTTTACTTACTTTTTTCTAATCATATAGATAATTATTATAATAAATATGTATGTTCGTGACAATATCTCATTACTTTCATCAAAAATGAAGTAATACCTAAACTTTTGATCAATCATAGATTAAAATTTACATGTTGCTACAAATAGCCAAGAATAGTACTACAAGATCACTAAACATAGACCTCGAAAGCTCCCAATGAATAAATAAATTAACAAATATTTGTTGTTAGATACATTTTTTGTAGCCAACAACATATGTTTTTATTTTTTTTACCTTATCACATTTTTAGTAATAAAAATTGATGGTTTTGAAAATATAAGACATTAAAAAGTCTTTCATAATTTTCAATAAGATGTTAATATAGATTATAAGTGTCAAATCAAGAAAACTTTCACATTATTGCAAGTAAAAATGACTATTCTAAAATAAAAATTTTATTTTTATTTAATTATTTTTATTCATTAAAAAGTTATTATTTTTTAGTACAATAATGTGCGATTTTTGGAAGTAAATATGACAAAAGAGTTTAGGAGTTTTTTTGATATATTTAGGAACCTCAAGAAAATTAAACAAAAGATGGATTAAAAAAATATATTAAAACTTTATAAAAAGAAATCTAGAAACTCAAATCAAAAATCTTGAGGTAGTTGGTTTGATTGAAACACACCCCATGTGCTAAATAAAAACTTCCAGACATGTCATGACAAGACTCTTCCATTGTTTTTAGAAAATTACTTTGTTCCTTCAAACCATAAGTAAGGTTGTACAAAATCCTTTCAAAAGCCCACTTGGACGACAACTAACACTACATCCCACAATCTCATCCATCATCCATCGCCATGACCCCGAGTGGGGCCCATGACCAAGCCCGGAGAAGCTTCGAGGCACCCATCCCCGCAGCGGCTGCCCAATCCCGTTCCCATCTCTAGCTATGCCTAGAATTTCTTCGACCGCGTTTCGTCGGTACGCCGAGAGCGAGTCGGGGGGGAGCTTGAGGAGGTGCATCAGAATCATTCGAGGTTATGGTGATGGTAGGAATAGGTTGAGGGAGGGCAGAGTCAGAAGCGGGAACTCCGTGTTTAGTCGCCGGAGCAAGCTGCGAGCTTACCATATAATAGCACTGGACTTGTGTTCTATCCAGGGTATATGTGCTGCTCAAATCTCGCACTTATTCGCGATTTCAACGGGCTGCGACTGAGGCTGCTTTGGGAGGGTGGTCGGAGCTGATCGGGAGCGGCGCTTGGTTTTTGGCGTCGAGCTTCACAATTAATGGGGGGAGGGGAGGACGACGAGATCTCGATGGCAGAGGTCCCGATGCAGACTGCGGAGAAGGAAAGGGTCGACGGATTCTGCCCCGGAAGGTATGTAAGGTCGAGATCGACCCCATTGTGTCGATGTGATGATTGTGTGTATTCCAGAGTGATCTAATGACTGTCGGTGCGATAATTGCTATTAATGTGGTAGGGGGTGTGGAGGCAACTCCACTCGAGAGCGATTTGTTTCAATGGGATCCGAATTGGTGATTTTGTGTCGGTTAAGATGGATGCGCGTAGATTGGTTGGGAGTTTGCTTGGATTGTAGGGTTCTGTCCATGCTGGTTGTTTTAGGTGTTCTAGAATTACATAGACTGCGTTGAGTTCTGGAGCTTGAGGTGTCGGTTGAAGATTTGCAACCAAGGATTGGTGGTCGACGAGGTTCCAGAGTGTATGACAGTGTCCATGCGTGTATGGGAGATGGATTCTGTGTTTCCTGACACCACCCTGTTACCAATTGTTTTTTCTTTCAAGGATTTCAAATTTTCTGCCTTCGCATTTCACCACAAATCCTGGGGATCCTTGTCCATATTTTGATGAAGAAAGGGATAGTATCTATTGGATGCATTTTTCATTGCTTGTGTGCTACAGTATGCCCACAAGTCTTTTCGTGGCTCCCCTTCGCAGCGATTTTGGCGCGATTTTGGGCCCAACCGAATTCTAAGTGTGGACATGGCTGATGTTGCGATTCGTTATCATTAGTTTAGGGATTGGTATGACGCTCCCAACTTGCACAGTACTCTCCACTAGAAATTTCTCTTTGCACGGTTGTGGTGGACGCGCATTAGATTGTTAGTCTACAATCCCCGTTCCTTTTTTCTTTTTATTTTTACCTTTAATAGCGATCAAAGAGTGAATTAAAGACGTCAGTTTGAGTACAGGAGGATGTGTGAAAGTCTGAGGATCATTCTAAGTTACTTAGCAGCATTCAAGTTGTCCGTTTGGATGCTCAGATTGAAAAGTGGATTTTCCGGCATGGGCATGTCAACTCCGTTGAATCTGAAAGTATTGGTTGAGATTGAAAACACGGAAGAGAGTTGTATTGTTATGAGCAAGGCTGGTAGTAGTTCAATTCTTACGTGAGGATTACATTGTCGGAACGAGAATATGCTTGTTTTTTCTAACGAAACTGGTCATGCTTACGCGGGAAACCAAAGGGTTGAGAAGACAACGGAGGGTGGTGCGAAAGAAGGTGGAGGTCCAGAGGTGTCGCTGGCAATTCATGGAGAGAAGTCAAATAAACAGGATGAGAGTAGGATTGAAACGAATGACTCCAGCTTAGCGAATGATAAAGATGGATCACAACAAGTATGTTCGGGCAGTGACTATGACGGCGGCAAAAGTGATGACGTAGAATCCACCGGTGGAGGTGGATATCCTAAAACTAACGAACCAATCCAAGATGCCTCTGCTGCCCAAATCGCCCAAGAGAACAATGATGTAGCAAGTTTTGTTGCGAAGTTCGAGGAGAATACTCATCGGATCAAAGAAATGAAGGACATTGTACACTCAGCAAATGTATGCGCTGGTTCGGGAAGGGGTACGAGTAGTGAAAGGAAGCTTGCAAGTGGCGATCTGAAAAAGAATTCCTGGGGAGCTGGGACGGATCACTCTTCCACGAGAGAGGAGTCTTGTCCACATCCAATATCATTCAGTCAAGATGTGTCGATGCAGGAGCTTGCGACAAATGAATCTGATATCAGCCCTCACACATTCAGGTCGAAGACTCTTACCCAGGTTTCATTTATTGCTCCGCAGGAACAGACTGGCTCGAGGGCAGAGGATGCATGCACCACGGGATATGGTGAATTTCGAGACCAGATCGAAGAGCGTTCAAGTATGTTGTCAGGTCCAGCAATACAGGAAAATACTACCTCTTGTGAAGCGGCTCGAAGCATTTTGGCAGTTCCTGATGTAAATGAACAGATCGACACAAGAAATAAGACCCCAAGCACGAGTCCTGCTACCGAGTTGCATGAACAGATTCCCCGACATTCAGGTGCTCGAAGCTTCAAGTCAGGTCCCGTGGCACAGGAACAGGACACTCCAAACACAGGAACTTCAAATACGACGTCAGATTCTAGAGCTGAGGAACATATGATTCCTTGTGAAGAAGATTCAAGCATGAAGTCAGCTCCCGTAGCACATGAACAGGACACTCCAAGCGCAGGAACTTCAAATACGACGTCAGATTCTAGAGCTGCGGAACATATGATTCCTTGTGAAGAAGATTCAAGCATGAAGTCAGTTCCCGTAGCACAGGAGCAGGACACTCCAAGCGCAGGAACTTCAAATACGACGTCAGATTCTAGAGCTGAGGAACATATGATTCCTAGTGAAGAAGCTTCAAGCATGAAGTCAGCTTCTGTAGCACAGGAGCAGGACACTCCAAGCGCAGGAACTTCAAATACGACGTCAGATTCTAGAGCTGCGGAACATATGATTCCTTGTGAAGAAGATTCAAGCATGAAGTCAGCTCCCGTAGCACAAAAGCAGGACACTCTAAGCACAGGAACTTCGAAGACGACCACAGCTTCTGGACCTGAGGAACATATGATTCCTAGTGAAGAAGCTTCAAGCATCAAGTCCACTCTCGTAGCACAGGATCAGGACACTGCGGGTGCTGGAACTTCAATTACGATCTCAGCTTCTGGTGCTGAGGAATCCCCAAAGCCATTCCCGATTCCTCTTGATGACGAGGGAAAGGAGGTTTTGGCAACTGATTTGCTTCATTTGCCGAAGAGCGGAGTGTCCCATTCTGCTTCACTAGCATTTAGCGAAGGTCCAGCTTTGCAACATGAACGGAAGGATCCAACGGAGTCCGCACCGTGCAGTCATGATTTCAATGTGTTGGAAGACATGAGTGCGTCGTCAGGGATTACGAAGCCTGCCACCTCGTGCGAACCTTCGAATGTACTGCCACAAACGGAGGAGTCGCTTCTGCCCAGTGTGTCGGGGAAGATCAAAGAGTTGCCTACTTGCAGCGAAGCATTAAGTGTGTTGCCGGAGTCTAATAAACTGGAAACAAGTGGATCTCGTTTGGACGGAACACAATCATGGAGGCTCCGAGAAGAAGGGTTCGCAGGTATTCATGTTCGCGATTTTGAACAATTATTGATTAAGAAAGAACTATTGATCGGCGAGCTCCAGGAGGAACTCAAACGACAGAAATGTGTTGACCAGGTCAATAGTCATTTGAAACATGCGAAAGAAGAGCACCTGAGGAAAAGAATTGAAGATTGGCGTACTGCTTGTATGTCCTTGAAGGAGACGTTGAAAGATAAAGATGAAAAGATCAATGAACTGCATCAACATAATAGTGCGTTGTGGAAACGTATCCAGCAACTTCAACTGGATAATAATGAGTTGAAGAATCAGCTGTCCCGCTCTGAGCTACAACGTGCAGATGAGCTACTCACTCCTGGATCATATCTCGATGACACGAAAGCGGCAACTCCTGCTCTTTTCGTTAATGCTCTTAATGCCGTGAAGGATGCCTCCATCAACTTCTGCAAATTGTTGAGACCATATGTGCAGAATTCACGCTTTGATGCTCTTCAGGAGCGTACTGGAGCAGTTTCTAGATCTGGACACAGCAAATTTCAACACCAAGCGTTCGTTTGTAGTATCCTATTCGAAAGCTTTGAATATGAAAGCTTTCATAGTTCTCATGCAAGCATGTCCAAGCCTGTGTGGACGCCGCAGTCATGTTTCCAGCAGTATCAGGTGCACGATATCAAAAAGTTTCCTGACATGGTTGAAAGAGTAATCCAGATGGATTCACAGATTGACAAATCGTTGCGCAAGTTTTGCTTTGAGAGATTTTTCAAGTTTGTGCACGAGGCAGAAATCAAAGACCATTTTAGTGATAGTGAAGGCAAGTTCTACTACGTCGGGCAGAATCCTCAAGATTTGAAGTTCTTCACTAGTTTCTGCAAACTTGCAGTGTCGGTGTGGTTGTTGCATAGGTTAGCTTTCTCTTTTAGACAACCCGCGAGGAAATTTATTGTTGACCGCGGCATTTCATTGGATCTCGCCAGAATGTGCTCCGTCGTGCCTCTTGATGACCCATCCTCTGAAGAGGAAGTACAGGGGCTTAAGGTGGGATTCTACGTACTCCCAGGATTTGATATTGGCAATAGCACAATACCCTGCGAAGTTTATGTCAGATTAAAGTAGAAACCCTGTAGAAATCATTTCCTCAGTTGAAAAATGCATTGTTGACCGCCGTGCTACAGTAGCTTTTGCTAGAATTTGCTCTTTTCGTGCCTCGCAATGATGGATTTTCTGATGAAGAGGTACTGCAGCGCAAAGTGGAGTTCTACGTGCTCTCAAAGTAGAATACTCTGTGAGGTTTATGTCAGTCTAAGATAGCCTAGTAGAAACCATTTTGAATTGTAGTTTGCTTCAATTCTGTCCGGTCACTTGACTATTAATTCCCCCTATTATCATGCTTACACCGAGTGTTGTTTTGTTTGGAGTTTTGTAAATGAACACCTCATGACGTCTTGTGCTGAATACATTTCGATAAGTTGATTCTCAACTGGTTTTTTGGAACCTCTGCAAACGGTGCTTGTGGTTCTCTCATGTTGAGGAAATGTTGAGTGGTTATCGTGCTCAAGATGCTGTGTTGAGAGAACGCAATTGAAGTGCGTGTTATTACACGCCTAAGATGCAATGTCTTCAGAAGGTTAAATGTAGTTGTAATACTTTGAAAGCCATACGTTGGGTTTTTGAGTGTACTGAAGCAGTTGCGTGCTTCGGAAGTTTTTTCGCACTTGTCAGGATTTTGGCTTGGTTCAGATCTCCCGTCTCTCATCTTCACATTCGTAGATGAAATGGAGCTCTCTGATTCGAATCAGATGCATATATTTTAAGAATCTGCTCCAGATGTCGGTGAACATGTATGGGTACCTATGTTCACCGACAAAAGTTCTAAGCTACTCGTGCATCAATGAATAGGGAGAACCAACTAGAAGTGAACATTCGGCAGAGTTCTCTGCTCAAGTTACTGATTAAAAAATAATACTATGATTAGCGAATGGATACACTCCCTTATGTCTCTAATCAATTAATTAGTTCTATCTATAAAACATTCAATACAAAATATCTATGTTTTTATTTTTATTTTTTGCATTCTTTTGTGACCAAGGCAAAGTAGCAATATGCCCATTGCTTACAGAAAGTATAAGATATTGACTAATTCTATAAGTATTTTTTTCTATTTCCTACTATACATTCCACTAACTATACTTATTGGAATAGCACCATTTTTGTTTCCACTTTTGAATGTTATTTTTTTTTCTTTCTATTTCTTAACTATCTAACTAAAAAATTGGATGTGTGTCCACGAAAGAACTTGATGCAATTTGATGTGTTGTAATGTGTTGTTAAGATCCAAAATACAATATATTGAGTTGCATTAAATAATTGATTGAAGGATGATATCTTTATTTTTCTTTTGTGTGTGTATGTGTGTATGGGCAGTTTCAAATGCGTGTTACCGAAGTCGACATTCCCAACGACTCTTCTTCTGGCCAGTCAGAATTCGTAGTTGCAAAGAGCAACAACTCACAAAAAAGTGAACAAGTTGAAGTTTTTGGCAAGGGTCGACCTGATCGGTTCAACCTCAAGACTGTATTTGTTTAGAGTTGCAAATCACACCATGAATTGATAACACGTCTGGGATCCAGATCGAAACTCCAGTCGATGCCTACCCCGTCACCAGCGATCCAACTGCAGCGGCGGCGAAGTGTTCGAACCTTTCCCAACGTGGGTCCCATGGACATGGATCCGGAGTGACCGCACAGGATTCAACACCTTCCTCCCTCCCGACAGCTCTCGGAGACTTTTATTCTTCTTTTAGGATTCTTCGAGATGTGGGTCTCCTTGAGCTTCGGGTTGTGAAGACCCTCATGTTGTACGCTCGCATCACGGTCGGCGTCGCAAGGCCAAGTGAGCTGCAAACCAAAGTGCCTGGCTGCATGGATGGTGGACAAGTAAATTCCTCATCCTGCTGCTGCTGCTGCATTGGTAGTTTGGACTTGTGCTGCCGCATGCCCCTCAAATCCAGGCTGTCGGTGGATCTCCCCAATGCATGAGAGAGTGTGTGGCATAGGTTGTTACGCCTCGTGCTGCTGAACTCCTCAACCTCGCTCTCATCCATCCTTTTGTATAGACTCATGTGTAGATATGTACACAGACACACCCAATAAGAAGAAGTTTTTGTTCTTCAGGGCATCAAAAGTATGGATGGGCTACAAGTTGATCAAATTTACTAAAGGTATGTAGGAATCCAACTCTAAAACTAGCAAAATTATTTCAAACTTGTTCACAACATTTAAAGCATTATCACCTAAAATTTTGAATAAAATATTGGCTTCAAAAAAATAAACTTGTTTATGTAACCTTCTTTTATTAAATCTAAAGTTGGCAATTTCTTTATATGTATTGATATTGAATTCGTTTACAAAAATAGATCCACAATTTTATAAAAATAATAAAATAATAAAATATTTTCAAAAATGGTGAATATTTTTTTATCTAAAAAAAATATTATAAATTATTATATTATGTTGTTGGAAGGTGTAGAAGAGTGGCAATAGATTAGGAGATTATGCAATAGCTACAAGAGTTGGAAAAAAAAAACAAAGATAAAAATAAACAACATGTAAAAGTTGCACTTTACTTTTTTGATAAACTAGGTACTTTGTTATTGAATTGTATTGTAGACAAAGTCTAATTGAATGAAGTATTGTATTATATAATTATATAATTTGAAAACATTAGATGAATTATGTGAAATTAAAAAACAAAAGAAAATATAATGAAAAGATCATGTTAAAACCTATAATCTCTATTAAACATTGTTAAAAGAAAATAGCTAATTTAGTATACAAATTTAAGACTAAAACATTAAATATAAATTTAAGATTTGCTAGAAATGTAATTAAAATTTAGTATTAATATTTAAATATAAACTTAAAATTGATATATTATTTTTTGATATATATATATAATTATTTTTTAATATAATTATTTCAATATTTTTTAAAAAAATTATTATAAAATTTAGAAGATATTTAATTTAATAGAGGTTTTATAAATATATACAATTCATATTTTTATTTGGATCGAAATCATATATAATAATTAATTAATTTTTCTATTTAAATACATAAAAATAAGAATTTATAAAAATAAGAATTTAAGAAGTCATGCAAATAAGAATATATATAACTAATTTTAGTAATTAAATATTTTAAAAATATAATATCTAATTAAATATCAAAAATAAATAATTTTAGTACTTATTATTTTATTTTATTTATAATATATAATAAGAAACTATCTAAGATGTGTTTTGAATGTAAATAGTCTAAGGTAGTTTTTAATTTTTCATATAAAGATATTCAAAGAAAATACACTTAAATTTTTATTACAAATTTATAAAAATTGGTGATAAATTTCAATATAAAAAAATGTTATATAGAAGAATAAAACTACATTAATCTTATTTTATAGTATAGAGTTGCTTTGATAGAATTAATATGTTAGTGATTCTATGAAAAATTCATTAGATAATTGTATAATGAAGATCTGAAATTATCACTATACAAAAGAATCTTTTTCCTGTTACAAAATGATCAATCAAATAATATTGAACAATACAATCTTAAATCTAAAAACAATAATCAACTTCTATTCTAGGTTGAAACCTAAAATACTATGTTTTAGTGTGTACAAATCAAACTAAAGTTTTGTATGAATATATTTTATATCTAACATTTTTAATACAAATTGATTAATTATTTGAAGATTAATTTAATAAAATATAATAAATAAAAAATGCACATGCATAAATCTTTAAAATTCTATACACATTTTAAAAAGTTAAATTACTAAACATATGGCACATTTATCAAAACATAACTTATTTTAAAAACATTAGATAACTCAATAGTAAGAACATTTCATTAATTTATAATTGAATACTTTTTAAATAATATCTTTAATGAATAATTAATTAATTAAAAATAAAAATTTTAAATATTTTTAGATATTGTAATATATATATATATATATATATATATATATATTGTATATATGCATGTTCTTTTTAGATTTTTTGAATGATCAAAAAAATAATTGTAATATATTTTCATATTCTATTACTAGGGTTTAATATTTGAAGAGATTCTTATTCCAAATCCAATTTTAAAAAATTAATTTATAATTTTTTTCTTAGTGCTAAACTTTTCATAGTTTTTAATTTTGTTTTTGTTTTTGTTCAATTTCTGAATTGATTATAATATTATGTTAAAATATTATATGATTAAATCAAAAATATAATTTATAAGAAAAGAACAACTTGCTATACCAGTTGGTTTATATTTAAGAATAACTTAAAGTTTCTAATTTATCTAATTAAGATTTAAAGTTTTATTTTTGTGAAAAAATTATTTGAAGTAAAAACTAACATATAGATTTATTAGAATAAGGTAAGATATTAATTTTGTATTATTATTTTTTAAATTAAAAAAAGAATGATAATAAAAAAATATTTATTTTCATGATATGTACATTTTTTCTAGGTATAAGTAATAACTGAAGAAAAAAAATTATAGAATTTATCACTTTCATTTTTCATTATTAAAAAAAATGATGAGCATCAAAAAAAAGTTCTAAAATAAATGCATACCTTTTGTCTAAAGATCCAAATCAATTTTCTTTGAAAGCTGTCTATATCCCATACTCCGCATATACTACAACTAAAGTTTTATCCCTATAAAGCAAATAAACCATTGGCCCACTCTATCCATTACAGCAAGATAGAAGTCTACTAGAGACAAGAAAAACAAATGAATGAGAATCTTATTCTACAACATCTTAGTGCCTTTGTTGTGTAATATGTCTTACATAATAATGCAATACAAATAAACATTGTTATTTTTGCAGATAAAGTCCACAAACATTCAATTATTTAAAAAAATGCATATAATTTATTTTATTATACATTATAATAAAATTACACACACACACACACACACACACATATATATATATATATATATATGTATATATAAATACACACACAAAATATTTTATTTTTTATTATACATATATGCATACATATATTTTTAAATGTAACTTATAATGCATCTTTACAAGATCAACCGACATGATATCTTTACACATCTTTTATTTATTTATGATTGCAAGAATCTTTGTTGTAAAATATTCCAAAGAATCTAAAAAGAACAATGAAAGAAATAATGAAGACCAACATCAAATAAAGTGGACTTAATACATTAGAAACATTCCAGAGCTACGATTCACCAAAATAATTATCTTTTCGAAATAAATAATAAATGAAAAAATCATGAAAAAAGCATAATGGAATTACAAGGCGTGGTAAGAGACCAAGCATCAAACTCTCAATTCCATCACTAACTTCGTTGATTTTGTTCGCACCTGATCGCCAACTCCTAAACACCACATTTCAGTGGCAAGTTTTCCACAAACATGTGTACTTGCGGAACAGCCAATGTCCAAACAACAGTAAATGAGCATGAGTGAGATTTGAGTGCAGGATACGCTAATGGAGAATTAGTGAAGTCCTAATCAGCAAGAAGCAGTGGATCAGGGGGGAGAATTGAAGGTTCACAAGGCAAGGGCAGAAGAAGTAGAAGACGAAGAAGGGGGGAGATGAAGAAGAAGCAAGGGTGTGCCCAGCAGGGCAGGTACCCAGCCAGTGGAGCCCCAAAATATCCCCCACTGCCACAAAAAGCCCAAGACGAAGCTCCGGAGGCCTTGTCTTTGTGGCTTTGTCTTGTATTGTCTTGCCTTGTTTCTCTGCTGTTCTGTGCACGCTCTTCCCATACTTCTCTGCGTCGTCTTTCGTGCTGCTCTCACACATTCAGGTGCATCGTCTTTCTTTCTCTCTTTCTCTCTGCCCATGTCTCGTTGTGTTTTGACATTCTTTACGTTTGTTTTGGTATGTTTCACATGTGGTGGTATGTGACTGGATGTTGTTTCGATGTGTTGTTTCTTGGTTTTGAGTTCTGTGGCAAGATCTGGAGGTTACCCACATCTGGGTGGTGTTGGTTGGTTGGGCTGTTTGATTGTTTGTTTGTTTGATTGGTTAGTTTTGTTGGTATTTCTGTCGTGATGGTTGATGTTTGGTAGTTGGGTGTTGGGGAGTGTGGACGTGAGATCTGGGGTGTTCCTGAAGGTTGTGTCTGTGTGGTGATGGGATTGGATTGTGGGGTATTGAGTGTGTGAGCAGATCAAGAAAGAAGTGAAGAGGCAGGGATCATGGTGCGTGGAGGTAGCAGCGGTGGAGGGCAAAGCTCCTTGGGGTATCTGTTCGGGAGCGATGCCGGCCCTGCTAAGCCTGCTGCCAGGGCTCCTGCCCTAGAGCCTCAGCAGCCGCCAGCTGAGCAGCGAGCGGCTGGGTTTGCGAGGAATAACGTCGCAGAGGAGAAGTCTGCCCCTGCAGCAGCTCCTGTGTCTAAGGTTGACGAAGGGACGTCCTTGGACATGGGCGCCAACAAGATGGGCCGGAACTCGAACAACTACCACCGTGCTGATGGTCAGAACAATGGAAACTTCATCACCGTAAGCCTCCAGATCTGCGCCCTGTCTTGTCTCTTCTCTTTGTTGTTGTTGGTTTTTCGTGTTTGAATTTCGGGTCTATCACATCTAAGTCTAGTCTTGAGCGGGACAAGAAAGTAGACGAGAAAGTTTGAAACAGTTTCTCACTATATTGCCAACATTAGGATCGAAATTTTCTTTCTACTCGTGATGGGTCATCGCCGCCAGACTTCTTTGCCACGTCCGGGTCTTCCATCTCTTTGATCTTGAGCTCGGCAATTTGTCTCACAGCATCTACACACTAGGTTCTGGGGCGAAGTTGCTACTCCAGACATGGTTTACTAATGTACCAAAGTTTGATGTGTTGAGTTCAGTAGTTGTGAGTAGTTGCTCCCAGATCATATCTGGATGCACTTGATAATCATGCTGTGAATATTCCCCGGTTTGACGTCTGTAGGTCTTGTTTGTGGTATGCCTCAGCTCCTTTTTAGTGTCATTATCTGTTTCTAATTGAGAGATTGTATTGTGGAAAATGCAATAACTGTTAAATCTAATTTACTCCCTTACAAGGGTCACATCCCTGCTTTGGGAAATGGGGTGATGTGTGATCTCAAATACACTGATTCTGCGACTGGCGCTGGTAGCTTACAGCGTTGGATGCTTTCTTTGGTGATGTCTCAACATTGATTCTGCACCGTTTAGATCTCACTCTGCTTGACTTCACCTGAAGCATACTGATTAGCATGCAGAATCGATCCGAGCATGTTTGCATGCACTGAAGACTTTGCTCGATCGGTTCATCGAGCCTAAGTTTTGAAGACTCTTAGAATCTCAAAAGTTTGCTTTTAAAGAGGATAAGCAGTTGCATTGGTTTTGGTTGGTCTTGTAGCTGATCAGCAGGCACCTGTTTCTGATTACAGGACCGACCTACGACAAAGGTCCACGCTGCTCCTGGCGGAGGATCCTCCTTGGGTTACCTATTTGGCGGCAATTAAACCAGATTTGTATACGATTTAAATGATGCACCACAAATCATTACCTCTAAATTTACAGCTTGTTTGTAGGCTAAGAGTTCTTGGATAAACTCTTGTGCAGCGCCAGTATTGTGACAGCAGGTGTTTAAGAGCGTTAACCTTGCTGTGCTCCTTACATGTCTTGTCAGAATAAGGCTGGTGTATGTATCTTTGTAGAAAAGACTCCTAATCTTCTCCCTCGGTCCTTAGCTACGCAGATGTTGGAGGTTCTGTTTTGATTGAAGGTGTACTGAAGCATGGATTAGTTTGAGGTTTCAACCATTGTCAACTGATAGTTCAGCAGTCAAGATGATAGTAAATCCTAAAAATTGTAATTCAGAATCGATTCTAGCACTAATATCATTTACGTACAAGCGAATTCACTGTTGTATTACAACAGTTCCTTTATCGATTCCTCCTTGCATTTGATAACTCTGCCACAGGTCATTATTCGGAGCAGTTTCAGTAACGAACGCTTATTTGCAAAGCTAAAGTCATCTCTTTTTTGCTGCACAATGGTTCTATTATTGTTCCATGGTTTCTACCTCCACTCCAAATGAACATGACGGTGTGAACTGTCCATCACCCGTCACAGACGAAAACTCAACGTGGAGTGGCAAATATTATTCCCTCAAAATAGTCACTTATGCCCAATATTTCACAAAATATTCCTATGAACTCCCTCAGTAAAACCCTACAATTGCCATTAACCCCACTCGAAGAAATGATTGAGACAACCAAACACGTTACGATAAGAAGCGCCAACTGGGGCCTGGCCTACAACCCCAAAGTTCACAAGTGACGCACAGATGGTGCAGAAGCTTGCGAATCTGGCGAAGAGTTCTCGTCAGAGGTGTCGCTTCTCCATTCCAACACAATCTCTAACTGGAATAACATATAGAGTAAAATATCATAGATATTGGAGGATTCAATCTCTCGATGGTGACACATCCACCATGTAGTGGACGAGGAGATTGCTAGACTTTCTCTCATCTACTAATGAGATTACTTGCTCTCTGCTGTTGGTGGTGTTGGTTGTGTTGCAAATCTAAGACAGTCAGCTTATTTTCAACTACCCCCCAGTTTTGACCTACAAGGTGGAGTATTTCCATGAGTTTGGCATCTTATTTATGACCGATATTGACACCTTTTGGTTGGAAATAGACCTAGTATTTGTTAAGTTTATAATGTTTTTGATGATAGAAAAGTGCCGCAAGATGGAGTGGGTGTGTTCCAATGTAGATGGCAATTGTTGATTGGTTGGGGTGGAATTCAAGTTTAGTCGGAGCTGGTTGAATTTTGGATACTTCATTCATATATTAACATTTGTAGGTAATATAGAATTAGATGAAGCTTGATAACATAATTAGGTGCCACACTTCTCAATTATGGAAAAAAAATATTTTTAATATTCTAATCCACTACTAATTGGAATTAGGTTAGTCTATATATCAGATTTGGGTTGAAGAAATCTTTCAAATCAACTATTTATTTATATATATATATATATATATATATATATATATATTTTATGAGCCAAATTATGTGAAAACATCTAAAATCTTCTTGATTTCTATTGTTGTATAGAAGGATATTTTTCTTTCATTTTTATACTTGTTGCATATATGTTGAAATGCTTAAGTTATCAAAAATAGGACAGCTACCTTAATGCACCATTAAAATGTTGGAAAACACACTCGGTAAAGTTTTTATTTTTATGTATTTTGAAAAGTGGCCAAAGTTGCATCCAACATGTTTTAAAGACCTGTCAAGGTTACATCTAGTCTTTAGGGAGGCAAACACATATAATTCTATTTCATTATTTTTGTACTATAATTTTTGGATTTTTAAATTAACTTCTTTTTTTCTTTTCTTTTTTAAAGAAAAAAATTACTTTTTGTGATAAATATTTTTGGTCTATTTTTTATAGATTGTATTATTTTAATAAAGCATATTATGAATGTTTAAATGAGCAATTATAGCTATATCATAATATTGCAACTAAATCTTTGAAGCTTAGTTGAAAATTAAGAGTTGCATGAATATTTATTTATGAATCTTTACAATATTGAAATCCAACTAAAATAGACTTTACAAGTATTTATATTAAAAAATATTACAAATATCATTTTATATTAGATTATATATATATATATATATATATATATATATATATATTCATAATTGAATATAATTTATTTATTAAAAATATGATAATACTATTTGGTTTTCAAACAATGCTTCAATGTCTTAGAAAGAAATCATCAATATTTGCCTTAAGAACATAAATGGTTAAACAATGTTCTAAACCTTGTATTGTAAATAAAAACATATAAGAAACACAACTATTTATTGTGTAAAGTAGATGATGTAGACTTTAAGATAGTAATTGCATTCAAATCTGTACAATAGTTATAAAGAAGAATTAATAATTATTCACTTGCAAAGCTTTGAGACAATTAAAAAAAACTATAGATAGAAGTGGTGATGATCATTCAAAGAGTGGTTTTGATGAACATGTTGATCTACATTATAATTTTTAGAAGCACTAATTTTTGTAATAAGCATCAATTATTATATTAAAAAATAACAAGAAGGTTTTTTTGTAAGAAACAAATAATGTAAGAAGAAATAAACAAATAAACAAATAAACACTCTCATTAACAAAATAAAATTGTGTTAGTGCCATTAACAAAAATATCCAAATTATTTAACATAGTACATTTTTACAATAAAATTATACCAACTACAACTCATTAAAGATGTTTTTATTTATTTATTTATTTATTTATTTATTTATTTTTATGATTAGAAATAGTTTCAAAAAAAAACGTCACAACAAAATCTACATGAAGTAATATGTATATTCAATAGCACAATATTAGAAATATGGTTGGACCTTAATTCTTCTATTTCTTTATAGCATTTAAGTTTTCTCTTTCCTTCAGCAAGTTTGTAGCCTCAAACTTGGCAATATGGGTATTGACAAAGATATTAGAAACTAAATGTCTAATTTACTACAAAAATATTTTTTAAAGTCATTTTCCGTCTGAATCTTTGAAAGATATTTTAATAAAATATTGTTTTAATATTTATTTATAATATTTAGTATTTTAAATTATATATATATATATATATATATATACATACAAATTATTTATAAAAAAAATTATTAGGTGCAATGTAAGAGATAGTATGATAATACCTTATACTCTTTGTTTATTAGTTATATATAAAATATAACAAGTTTGTCTACCATTCTTAATGTATAAACGTTTTTAGAGAGAACACATGTAGAACCTTTGAAATACAAAGTATGCCATATTTGGTGGACGTTTGGTATACCTTCTATACTATCTTTAAGAAGTTTAGCAATTTTAGTCCTTATCTTTATAGCATTGCAATTGTAAATATATTTGATCAAATTTTTAAATTGAATTTTTAAAAATAATTATTTTTAGATGTACATAAATAAATAAATATATGCAATTTAATATCTAAAAAATCTATGTTTAAACATACTAATTAAGATAAATAAACCTTATTCTTTCATATTTATTAAAGATAATTCCATTAAAAATAGGAGAATGTTAAATAGATCCATACTTTTACTAAACATATCCACCTTTGATGAAGAAATTGATAATCAAAATGAATGTGGTTGGTTTTTATTTATTGTAAAATTAATAATAGAAAAATGAATCTAAAAACACATTTAATTTTTTTATGATAGTTAAAATGGATGGATTAATTTAGTAAAATCTTGGATCTATTTAACATTCTTTATATTCATGTGATTAAAGAAAAATGAGTGTATTATTACAACTTAAATTAAATTATCTTTCAATTCAATAAATATTATTAATAATATTATAAATTTAAAAAATTATCATTTAATCAATAATTATGAATTAAATAAAGTTACATATAACATATCATGAGAAAAACTCAAGATCTCTATGTGCATAGGGTGCCAATCTACTTGATCCAACTTCATGCCAAAAAAAGCCCATTTACAAATATTACAGCATATTTTGGGCAGCAATTGCCTTGCAATCGACTTATTCAATATATTATTTATATTTGTGTTGAATGCACATATTATATGTATCAAAAGCTGTGACTTATCCAATTCTTAACTAAGATACCAATTATATCTTCCTCTTGGCTTTTGGCATATTTTGTTTGTAATAAATGATGTCCATCATGTTTTCATAATATATCCTATTTTTGTAACACGGTATCAAAGCTACATGAATAATGCTATGGATGAAATTTTTTGAACAAAGTTTGAATGAAAAATTTGGATATTTTTTTGAAGATTGAACAAACTTGTTCTTGGAGCTCCATCACCACTAAAATGCTATCAAAGCCACAGAGCTATTAGAATGTTGCCGAAGCTTTTCTAGAATCTTGTTAAAACTATTGGAATTTTGCTAAAGTTAGAATTTAATTCTATTAATACTAAATTTTATTTAATTCTATTAATACTAAATTTTATTTAATTAAATTCTATTTGTTGATGACAATAAAAATATTTTTTTTTTTGCTCCAATATAGCTTGGTACTACTACTACTTTCTAAATATTGTATTTTGTAGACCATTTGCTAATTTTTCCTTTCTAGATATTTCTTGCTATTTCATTAATTGTAGTTGGAAATGGCATCTTCTTCAATGGATCATTGCATTAATTGGTTAGATGAAAAAAAAAACTATGATACATGGACATTTGTTATGAAATACTTGATGCATATTTGTAAGCTCTACATGTATGTAAACAAGACATTAGAATGTCTTATGGATATTGATGAAAAATTAAAATGTGAATCAAGTAAAGCAAAAGTACAAGCATTGATTTCATTCAACGTTAAGCCTTTGCAATTAATTCATATATGCAAATGTAATAGTACAAATGAGATGTGGGACATATTGACTAAGATCCACAAGCCTTTGGAAGTTATTATTGAGATATTTTTAATGAAAAAATTATATAATTTTTTTTAAAAAAATTAATAGATTTTTTTATATGTGGATGAAAACTCTATAGAGATTTTTCTTGGAGAGATTTTTTATCTTAGGAATCAGTATATTGAAGTTGCTTGTAAAATGGACAAATAAAGCATGGCATTATTTATACTTACCGTATTATCAGAATTATAGAATCCACTTATTTAATTGATTGCATCAAAGAAAAGAAAAGAGATCATGGAAGAAATAGAGCAATATATTTTTTTTGAGGAAGAGATAGAAAAGAAGGAGAAGACTAATTCTCTATT
Organism: Physcomitrium patens; assembly: GCF_059467195.1. Classification (NCBI taxonomy): domain Eukaryota; kingdom Viridiplantae; phylum Streptophyta; class Bryopsida; order Funariales; family Funariaceae; genus Physcomitrium; species Physcomitrium patens. The sequence continues at coordinate 4,751,738 of NC_143431.1, read as the reverse complement.
TTTTGCTTCAACAATGTATACAAGAGAAAAGTAAGCCTTAAAGAAGCACCATCTACAACAAAAAGAGAAGCCTAAGATTGATAAGTCTAAAAGTACTTGAGGGCTTGTAGATAAAAGGGGCATTGACAAAGTGATGTAGAATGTCCTAAAACAAATAGAAATGGTGTAGTAAATGTTGAAATTTCTATTATTTTTAGAGCTCAAGAGATATTATATAATTCAAAAATAATGATTGCATCATTGTTTCAATTACGACATTATATATGCATTGATAGTACAATATATGTGTAAATCCAAAGAAACAAGAGTAAGATTATTAATTTTAATAAAAATGCAACTATCCAATTTAAAGGCTATGATTGTGACATTAGTAAATTATGAGGCTTAGGTGAGATGCATCTCACAATTTTAAATTCTATAAGTAAACACATTCTTGTGGTTGTGAAGGATGTCTTTTGGATTCTTGGAGCACATAATACTTTATTATCAAGTGCAACTTTATGCAAGAAAGATTGCAGATTCAATTTGGATATGAATGGAAAGAATTGGATTCTATCTTTAGGTGACTTACTCACATAAGGCATACTAGTCATTAAAGCTTATTTTATGCCTTGTAAAATTGAAAAAGTTGTCACAATTTCTAGTTCAGCTATTTTAGATCATATACTCATTAAATAGCATTAGGTATTAGCACATATTTTAATGCATACAATATGAGAGGCATCGCGGATGAATTATATTGAAGAATTAAAAATCAATGAAGAGAGGGATAAAATACGTATATGTGAATTATGTATTGTTGGCAGGTCCATAGTCAACCTTTCTCACATAAGCATAAGCATGCCAATGGTATTTTAGATGTAATAGTATTTGACCTTAGTTATTCTAATATAATAAGCTTTGGTGGCACTAAATTCTTAGCTATGTAGATTGATGAATATTTTAGCTATTGTAGTCTTGCATTTTTTGAAACTAAGAACCAAGTATATATTGCCTATAAGACTTGAGAAGTAGAGGCACAAAGAAGAATTGAAAGAAAGTTAAAAAAAACTTTTTTCATTGATCAAGGCATTAAATTCTTAAATAATAATCTTAATTCTTACTTCAAAGTTGAAGGAATTTGGCACATGATTATCCTTGCATATATATATATATATATATATATATATGAAATTGTAATTATGGCAGAGCATATGATGTCAACTATTTTTGAAGGAGTAAAAATACTTCTAAATGATGCCAAGTTGAATCATCAATATTAGATGTTTGTAGCAAAATTTTTGACTTGGACTTACAATTGCCTTCTATTTGCAAGACTTAGTGGTAAGACACCACACAAAGTTTTTTATGGTAAAAAATCTTCTCTTCAAAATGCTCATTGCTTTGGTTTTCCTACTAGGTATTACATATCAAAAGAAAAACATCAAAAACTCAATGCAAAGGCATAGAAGGATATTTTTCTTAAATATTCAGAAGTGACAAAAGAATATGAAATTTTTGTACCTAAAAAAAAGAAGATTTTTATTACTCAAGTTGTAATTTTTCTTAATAATAAGGATGAATCACTTGGTGAACTATTAATCCATCAAAAAAAAATTGGAGAAGATATGGATCATAGAAATGATCTTGATTTACTAGATTTTTGACATCTAAGTGACTTAGAAATATCCCAACCTCAAGCCTTAAGATTAGATGTATATGATGGATTAGGTGGAAAAATGAAGAAGAATCAAATCTTATACCAACAAAAGTAGTAGAATTCCATCAATCAGAAGTGAAAGCAATCACTCAAGCTCTACCACCAATATGTCATTATGTAAGTAGTATTAATCTAGCTAATATTATAAGTGGTAATAGGATGTATTGCACGCCTTGAAAAAAAGACAAAAAATTTATTTGAAGAGATTATGACTTATTAATTGAAATAATATATGTAATTCATATTAATAAATATTCAATACTAGAGACTATTGAGTAAGCTATGAATTCATATTTTTGCAAAGAATGGAGTCATACTATGAAAGAAGAATTCAATTCTTTGAATGATCATGGTACATAGAAATTTTTATTTTTATCCGAAGACATGAAGGCTATGGATTCAAAATAGATTTTTAAGAAAAAACTTGCTAACGATGGTTCCATTAAATGTTTTAAAGCACAATTAGTTGCAGAGGGTTTTATTCAAGTAAAGGGTCTTGATTACTAAGAAAATTTTGTACCAATTATTCATCTTACAATACTTTGTATATTTGTTGTAATTGCAACTACTCTTAATTGGAATATATTGTAACTTGATGTTATTTCAACTTATTTAAATGATGAACTTAAAGAAGATAATATTTATATGAAGACTCTAAAAGATTTGAAGTTCTCTCAAAATACAAAAGCAAGGTGTTTCAATTACTAAAGACTTTATATGGTTTAAAGCAATCTAGATGTGGATAGAACAAGGATTTGGATAAAACTTTATTGAATCTTAGGTAGAAGCGCTCAAAATCAGATCCTTGTTTGTACACAATGTACATTGAAGAACTAATTATTGCACTAATTATCTATGTTAATAACGTACTTATTAATAGCAAGAACTTTGAGATCCTTGTGAAATACAAACATCAATTGTGAAAGTGCTACAAGATAAAGAACCTTGGTGAAACTTGTCATTTTCTTTGCATTGATTTTTTGCAAGATAAAAAAATAAAAAATAAAAAATAAAAAAATAAAAAATACTATTAGTTTGAGCCAAATTAAGTACATTTGTCAAAAGTTGGAGGAATTTGGAAAAAAATGTGCAAAGGTAGTTACTACACCAATAGTACAAAGTCATGTCACTAAGCATGAAAATGATGATTTTTTGGATGTAGAAGATATAAAGTTTTATCAAAATCTTTAAGTTTATTTTTGTACTTTGTAAATGGTACAAGATATGATATTGCATTTTCTTGTAAATACTTTGTTCAATATATAGCACATCCAAATATTTTGCATTGGTAAAGAATCAAATGAATATTTCATTATTTGCAATAAACCAAATATTTTGGTATTGCAATATGGAGAAAAAGAAGCACACTTACAACTTGTAGGCTACAGTAATGTAGATGGAGTAGGTTATATAGAGACACATTATTTAGTAGGAGGTTATGCATTTATATTAGGTAGAATAATTATCACTTGGTCAAGCAAGAAGCAATTTTTAGTTTTTATTTTTTTAATAAAAGCAAAGTATGAAACTTTAGCTAATGCAACTAAAGAGGCTTTGTGGCTTTGTAAAGTACTTAAGAATTATGACATTCTTGAGTTGGAAAGAATTCTTGTTAATAAGAATAACCAAAATGCCATTGCTATTGCCAAGAATCCAACACACAATGGTTGTACAAAACATTGAAATATAAAACATCATTTTATTAAGCAATGTGTGGAGAAAGAATAAATTGGTTTGGAATATTATTCCACAGAGCAGATGGCAGAGACATCTTTATAAAACCTCTTCTTAGAGATAAGTTTCTAGCTTTCAAGGATATGTTAAGACTTATTTCAATATAGAATTAAATCCCACTTCTAAAAGAGGAGTGTTGAATATTCCATATTATATGTACCAAAAGTTGTGACTTATCCAGCTCTTAACTAATACACATTTTGTTTGCAACAAATGATATCCATCATGTTTTCATAACACTCAGTCACTTAGTCATGTGTATAAACAAGTGCCACAGAATTTTGTCAAGGTTTTTGACACCATTAGCATTCATACAACCAGGCTCCAATGGAGGCTAGGTCCTTGGAATAAACGAAATTCTTGATAAATGTTCACCTTGTGCAGGTCTAGACTGAGGCATGAAGAACTGCCGATAGGTCACACTTAAGGACAAGTGAACACACGAAGTTAAAGCACCGTTTCGCATTTGAGTCGACGAGTGATTGACAAGCCTCCATTGCTTCAATCCCGTCATTTCAAGTGCAATGTGGTCGAATACTTTTAAGCACCATTTATTTCCTGTTACATTTAATTTGATCGGCACCTGTTGGATTGTGTTCCACTTCACACACAAGAATCGAAACTCGAAAGATCTGCCATTAAATAACTATTCCCAGATGGCCAAATTTTCCTCCCATCACTCTGCTCTCCTTTAATTTCGGATTCCTTCAAACCGAAAAAGTTTTACTCATCGACTAAAATACACAATGGTAGATAATTGGAAAGAGTATGTGAATCGACTATTCGTGCAAGAGGAGGGTGAGGAATCGTAAAGGAGACAAAGGGAGCCAGACCGATAGACTAGAAGCTCCGTCTGGAGCGAGTTGCGTTGAAGTCATGGAATGTCATGCAATGTCACAATTATGCAGCGGCGTTCTGAAGTCGAGGACACGTGCTACTGATCAATCTAAAGGCAAGAAAAATACAAACCCAAGAATTAAGAGAACAGAATATATTATCCAGTCCCCCTATTTAGCACAATACATATATTCGATGAAAAGTCCCAATAATTACGTATCTATTGAAGGTTATAAATACTAAATTATGCTGACTAACTCTGTTCTCTAAGACTCAAAAATGCATTCCTTTGATCCCGATCTAAGCGATAGGATAAACAAAAAAAACAAAAAAAACAAAAAAAACTAAAGATTCTATCAACAACCAAGCACACATGACCGGAACAAAAGCTATTCCACAAAAACGAAGAGAACGCGAAAAGAAGAGCTCAAATTATAACTTCATTCGTTCGCGAAAAATACAACGCATACGTGCGAAATCAACCATGACGTCCAAATGCCGAATAAACCGATCATACCCAGACAATTCTGTAAATGCGAAGAGTACACAACCACAAGAACAGCCCATTTCCACTGCACAACAGGAGCGTACGGGCTCGATCATGAGAATTCACGGAAATCTACACCACAAATCATAAACTGATCCCGCTGGCCACTTGACACAGAACTCAATGGCCAACACAATGCCACATTACAACGGAAAAAATAGTGTAAAGTAGAAAAACAGGTGACATTAGGCAGAAATGAAATAAATGTCCAAGAATCCATTTCACAAAGATACAATTTACCAAAGAATTACCTCACCACCATGACAGGCAGACAAAACTTCCAACGGTTCCACTTAACCTCTTGTACCAAATTCTGATCCACTATCTAATCACTAACTTGTAAAATATATCAAGGTACCAATTCTGCCAGATACATTCACTAAATTACAACCTGAGGAGGAGAGAGAGTGTGGAGTATTGGCTATGCGAGCACGGCGAGGATGTCCTGGACCCTCAACACCACGTACTGCGTCCCATCCTTGCCCTTGAAGTCGTTCCCCGCGTACTTCGAATACAGCACCGTGTTGCCCTTCTGCACCTCCAGCGGCTTCCGCTCGCCGTCCTCGCCGTAAGCGCCCGGTCCCGTCGCCACCACCGTCCCGATCACGGGCTTCTCCTTCGCGTTCTCCGTCAGCAGCACGCCCCCGGCCGTCTTCGACTCCAGCTCCGTCACGCGGATGAGCACGCGGTCGTTGGCCGGCTCTAGGTCCTTCACGTCATCCGTCGCCAATAGGCCCACAACGTCGTCCTCCTTGAGCAGGAGATGCGGCTCGCCATTGAAATCCAACTCTGTGCCCGCGAACTTGGAGTACACGATCTGCGCGCCGGACTTCACAGCGGACTCCAGCTTCTTGTCGCCCAGGGTCTTGCCGTCCCCCACGGCCACCACCTCCCCGCCCTGGGGCTTGGTCTGCGCCGAGGTAGGGAGCAGGATGCCGCCCATGCTCTTCTCCTCCGCGGCCTGAATCTTGACCAGAATACGGTCGCCCAGGGGCTTGAGCGTCGTGAACTGGGGCGCTACGGCTGTGGCAGCGCGCGCGATGAGGAGGCACCTGCGAGGAGAGGAGGCAGCGAAGGAGACGTGGCTAGTAGGGTTGAGCTGGGCAGAGCGCCCGGGAGTAGCCCTGAGGCCCTGGAAGGAGGCCAATTTGCAGGTCCGGGCGTTGAGCGCCGTTCCGACCTGGGCTGCCATTGCGGGGGGGGGGGGATTGATTGAATCAAGGATGCGACGCAAAACGTGAACGCAGCAGCGCAGGGCAGCGCGGTACAATGCGAGAAGAGAGGAGGGAGAAGGAGAGAATTGGAATTGGGGGCGACAGAAGGACGGAGTGTGAAGGGAAGGGAAGGGAAGGGAAGGGGAATGGGGAATCGAACCGAAGAGGGCGTCCGAGAGTAGAGAAGTTGCGCTGCGGGATGAGAGGGGAGGTGGGGTTTTGGGCTTTGATGGGTCTTTGGAACCCTCCAGAAAAGCGGAGGGGAGGAAGCAGGGTCCTTTCTTTGAGGCTTTGGTCTTGATCCTTGGTCCCCGTCGTCGTCGCGTGTCTCTGGGAGCTTCCTTGTGGATAATGCCCCTTCCCTTCCTTCCTTCCCCTGGCTTTCACTCTCGCTCGCTGCCGACGCTTTGCCTGCTCCCCCCCTCTCAGCAGAGATGGATGGTCCTGTGCCCTCTGCCCCTCCGAACACCAGGCTCACTCTGTTCTCCGTGACAGAGCATTGGTAGCTAACGTACTTCGTGCATACGATCCTCGACTCCCCTCCACCCTTCTCGCTTTATGGCGGGGATCGATAGTTGGAGAAATTTGACTGGTATGCGCAGGACATAATGTGTTCATACATGTCAGCATGGCCGAGTGGTCTAAGGCGCCAGACTCAAGTTCTGGTCTTCGTAAGGGGGCGTGGGTTCGAACCCCACTGCTGACAAAGGGCTTCTATGACTTGTGGCGGCCCGACTAAATACATGTTTCCGATCGCCTCACAGTAAGGTCAACTTTTCAAATCTTACCACGAGCTTTTACCAAGAGCTTTTGACACAAATGAGGAAGCCCCGTCGCAAAGATTAGAGAATAGGAAACAACAAAACCATCCAAGTCTTAACACTTAACAATTCTAATAAGTGTTTGTTCTGTCACTGACTCTCTTGTCAAGTTATTCATCATATATGAACTTATAAACCTTAATTGTATAAGCTAGTTATGACATTTTAATTCTTTTACACACATTAATTTTTGACAAATTAGAAGTTTAATAGCATTATATTCCTACCCCCTACAAGTAAAACTAATTGCCTTCCAAATAATTTAAATGAACTTAAATTAAGTGCATCACAACAACATGATTCTTTGTGTTGCTTTGATGTGTTCATGGCTTGCTTGAGTTGATTGTAGTTTTGGCATAATTCCTCTTGTACATCAACTATGGACCCTAGTGGAAGTGGTGCGTTGTGACAATAATTTAGTAGCAATTGAGTGACAAAAAGAAGATTAGATGTATTACAACACTAATTAGAGTAGAGTGATGTTTCAAAGTTGTATAATTTTTTCAATTTAGATTTTATTTATTTATTTTTATTTGTAGAGTTAAAAAAAATTAATGTGTGTAAAAGAATTAAAATGTCATAACTAGCTTATACAATTAAGGTTTATAAGTTCATATATGATGAATAACTTGACAAGAGAGTCAGTGACAGAACAAACACTTATTAGAATTGTTAAGTGTTAAGACTTGGATGGTTTTGTTGTTTCCTATTCTCTAATCTTTGCGACGGGGCTTCCTCATTTGTGTCAAAAGCTCTTGGTAAAAGCTCGTGGTAAGATTTGAAAAGTTGACCTTACTGTGAGGCGATCGGAAACATGTATTTAGTCGGGCCGCCACAAGTCATAGAAGCCCTTTGTCAGCAGTGGGGTTCGAACCCACGCCCCCTTACGAAGACCAGAACTTGAGTCTGGCGCCTTAGACCACTCGGCCATGCTGACATGTATGAACACATTATGTCCTGCGCATACCAGTCAAATTTCTCCAACTATCGATCCCCGCCATAAAGCGAGAAGGGTGGAGGGGAGTCGAGGATCGTATGCACGAAGTACGTTAGCTACCAATGCTCTGTCACGGAGAACAGAGTGAGCCTGGTGTTCGGAGGGGCAGAGGGCACAGGACCATCCATCTCTGCTGAGAGGGGGGGAGCAGGCAAAGCGTCGGCAGCGAGCGAGAGTGAAAGCCAGGGGAAGGAAGGAAGGGAAGGGGCATTATCCACAAGGAAGCTCCCAGAGACACGCGACGACGACGGGGACCAAGGATCAAGACCAAAGCCTCAAAGAAAGGACCCTGCTTCCTCCCCTCCGCTTTTCTGGAGGGTTCCAAAGACCCATCAAAGCCCAAAACCCCACCTCCCCTCTCATCCCGCAGCGCAACTTCTCTACTCTCGGACGCCCTCTTCGGTTCGATTCCCCATTCCCCTTCCCTTCCCTTCCCTTCCCTTCACACTCCGTCCTTCTGTCGCCCCCAATTCCAATTCTCTCCTTCTCCCTCCTCTCTTCTCGCATTGTACCGCGCTGCCCTGCGCTGCTGCGTTCACGTTTTGCGTCGCATCCTTGATTCAATCAATCCCCCCCCCCCCGCAATGGCAGCCCAGGTCGGAACGGCGCTCAACGCCCGGACCTGCAAATTGGCCTCCTTCCAGGGCCTCAGGGCTACTCCCGGGCGCTCTGCCCAGCTCAACCCTACTAGCCACGTCTCCTTCGCTGCCTCCTCTCCTCGCAGGTGCCTCCTCATCGCGCGCGCTGCCACAGCCGTAGCGCCCCAGTTCACGACGCTCAAGCCCCTGGGCGACCGTATTCTGGTCAAGATTCAGGCCGCGGAGGAGAAGAGCATGGGCGGCATCCTGCTCCCTACCTCGGCGCAGACCAAGCCCCAGGGCGGGGAGGTGGTGGCCGTGGGGGACGGCAAGACCCTGGGCGACAAGAAGCTGGAGTCCGCTGTGAAGTCCGGCGCGCAGATCGTGTACTCCAAGTTCGCGGGCACAGAGTTGGATTTCAATGGCGAGCCGCATCTCCTGCTCAAGGAGGACGACGTTGTGGGCCTATTGGCGACGGATGACGTGAAGGACCTAGAGCCGGCCAACGACCGCGTGCTCATCCGCGTGACGGAGCTGGAGTCGAAGACGGCCGGGGGCGTGCTGCTGACGGAGAACGCGAAGGAGAAGCCCGTGATCGGGACGGTGGTGGCGACGGGACCGGGCGCTTACGGCGAGGACGGCGAGCGGAAGCCGCTGGAGGTGCAGAAGGGCAACACGGTGCTGTATTCGAAGTACGCGGGGAACGACTTCAAGGGCAAGGATGGGACGCAGTACGTGGTGTTGAGGGTCCAGGACATCCTCGCCGTGCTCGCATAGCCAATACTCCACACTCTCTCTCCTCCTCAGGTTGTAATTTAGGCATTTTTGTAGGATACTTAGGTTGTAACTGCTGGTTAGGTTTCCCTGTAGGGCAATAGGTCGGGGTTATGGAGTTATTCCGAGTAGGACTTGCGGTTTTAATTCTGGGAAATTTCGAGATGTCCGATAAAGAAATTCTTTCTTGTCTGTGGCGAAATCTTGTATTGGTCGCTTCATACTTCACGACTGGATTGACGGCTCGTTTTGTTGTGCCCTTAACCCTTTTTTTTCCTTTTTTTTTTTTTTTTTAATTTTAAATTTTTATGTATGGGTTATGTTCCTTTTGTTTAATTTGAATAGTCCTGTATGCCATCTTAAAGTTTGATGATTCTCTTACATTTTAGTGTGTTTTATTGAGTTTGAATGGAGTTGTTTCTTTTAGATGAAAGAGTTGTCTTATAGCAAGCATGGGGTTTGTGATTTGGTAATAGTTCTTTGTATGTCTATGCTGTACCTACGTTTTGCTTACATGGAATGCTTCTCTGATATTTGTTTTTGAGAAGGAACAATTCGTGTCATAGTTTATTTAGGGAGGAAATGGCAGTTATTTGAAACTGCCATGATGGTGTCTGAATCTGTTGGTTATCAATTTTTTGTTGTGAACGTGGTCCAGTTTTCGTTTGGTTGAGTGGAATATGGTTGATTTGGAATTGCATAAGGTTAATTTACTTGCTGTTGGTTTCTTGTTTATGGATGATTGGTTCTGGTGCATTGTGGACCTGGAGTTTTTGGGTTTAGACACAGTGAACGGTCTTTGGATCACATCGTTCAGCACTTTATACATTTTTTTTGTTCTTACTTCGAGCTTTGATTGTGGGTTTGTGACTAATTTTCGTACTCATGATGAGCAGCTTATTTGTTTAGTCTGAGTGCTTGCTGAAGGTGTCAAGCTCTGAAAAAGGGCGTTATCTTTCTGACGAAGTGTTGCAATCTCAGTTCACATGTCTACTAGCGTGATGATGGCATGTCACATGTACATCAGGATATGTTGGCAATCCTTGCAGGTTTTCATGTTCTATAGATTATGGAGTACAGATTGAGAGTATTTTATTATTGGACTGTATCGTGTTGTTAACTTGAATTGGTTTTTGTTTGGGGAGTCAGAATTTATGCTTTTGATACGAAATATCTTCTGTTTGTGTAAGCTGTAGACCTCACAATGTCTGATTTCTCAGCGTGCAGCTAGGGGATGAAACTGATATCTGTTTCAGGGCAAGCATTTGTTCCTGTAATTCATGGGAAGCGTATGATTTGTGCTTCTTTTCACACCTTAAGGCCTCTTCATCATTGCTGCGTCTGTATGTGTGACATGGCTCTAACGGAGTGTCTCGATACGCTTGTGGGAGCTTGAAAGTTTCTCAAATCCTATGTTCTTTCACTGCTTGAAAAGCGCATTTGCTCGACGAACTTGTAGTACTTGAAGTGTACTAGTTCCTGTCGTCGCAACGACGGGTTCTGTAACGGGCATTCTCTCTCGATTTGACATTTTCGACCTAGAATTATTGTCAGCAATCTTGCATGCAATAATCTCCCGAGCACTGTTCAAAAATTTCACAGAAGCGTCGACAAAATATCTACGAAGTGAAGTCGTCGTTCTCCAGATATATGAGAAGAGCTGCAGAGTGTGAAATCCATACAATGGGCTCTTGAAGATTTCAGTACTAATGATTTGATAGCACCCATCCTGCTAGCTTTTGTTATTCCTGAGAAGACTTCAAAATGGACATCTTTCGAAGTGGACATGCTTTCGATTGTGCCTTTCACAAGTGCTCTTCTAGATAACTCGTATCGTTCTAGATATTTGGCAATGGTATGTTCCTTGCTCACACCATCTCTTAACGATATGAATTCATTCCAAAAGTCCAAGGTAATTTAATTTCTATATATCTCAAGTCCTCTCTAAATGCTTTGAGAAAGCACAATTCTCTTTTAGGATTCTTTTATTTTTATTTGAAGGAAGTTGCTACTTCCTAAACTCTAATCCTAAACTCCAACTTCACACACATATACATATATATATACATATATATAGGTATGTTCAAAAAAAATGGTGAAGATTTCAAAAGATTGATGCCATTACATTTTAGCTTCTATTAGATTTTGACTTATTTTTTTTGAAAAGGTATATATTCAATCTATCAAGAAGATGAATATTTAAAAAGTATAGGTATCACACATCATGCTACTATTAAGGGAGATTCTTTGTTCTTGCCCATAGGTAACAAGTTACACAACATAATTCACAATACAAAATTTGTCTTACATTACTTAATATAAGACAAGTAGGATAATGTTGAGCATTAGAAAGGTTTGTTTCTACTAAATATAAAATTAAAAAAATCAAATATCAAAATAATTATACAAAAAACTATAAAATTTTTTCCAATTTTTCATTTTAATGTTAAAATTTATATTATTAATATTTTCAAAATTTCAAATAATATTTGAAAAAAAAATCTAATGTATATACCATTCTATAAAAACTAAAATAGTTTAATTAAAAGCATAAAAAAATAATTTTATTTTTTACATTTAAAGATTTAATTCATATTGATGTAATTACAAGTTATTAAACTCTCTTTTTAATGTATATAATTCTTTAAAAAAATATTTGTTTTTCAAATAAAAATTAAAAGAAATTTCATACTAAATTCTATGTAATAATATTTAGTCAAATTAGTTTATATTTATTTAAATCATTGAAATAAATTTTTATATTAGTATTAAACCGAGTTTTCAAAAAAATTACTAATAAATACAAACTTTGCACTGATTCATTCACAAACAATTTTGTAGGATATAGCTATAAGAATCTTCCATTTGGGTATCCATAAAAATATACATATAAACCTAAGATTGCCAACTGTAATAAATTTTGTATCTAATGATGTGTTGTTTATACATTTTCAAGTATCATTATGACCCACAATTATTTTAAAATTAGAATGGCTTCATATCCATCATACCCACTTGAAATCCTATTTCTACAAACCTAATCTGTACTTGAAAAATCCCTACAAATAAATAAAACCATATGGATTAAGAGACACCCAAGTATGAGAAGTGTGGAGTTTTTATCAAACACGTTGAAAACAGATCACAACCAAACCTAGTCATATCCACCCATGAAAGAGGAGAAGCCTCGTCCACACAGAACCACACATTCAACATAGCCCAACAATAGAAACCCTAAATCTTAGATGCCATTGCTCAAACGAGGTAATTTTACCCAACACCATAAATTTCGCCTCCGCCCCCTAGGAAGTCATAAAGCACAAGCAGGACAGAACAACATGCAACGTTGCCCAACAATTCGTACTACAAAAGCTTGGGTTTGCTATGTGTCGGTGCTGGGTTCGGCACTGTCGGCGCGGAGATCACGAGGCGGGAATCTGCTGAGCTCGGGGGTGAGGAAGTATTGTGGAAAGTGGAGGAGCTGGTAGCATATGGAATAAAAAAGGAGGCGCGGATTAGCTCAGCGGGAACCATCTGCTGGTGGAGGATAGTTTTCCCTTTCCGATGTGCTTGTCGCTTCTATCTTCACAGGAGCTGCAGTCTGGATCCTGTACTTGTTGGCAGTTTGTGGGAGTCGCAGTCTGTTTGTGTTAGAAAAGGGCCCCAAGAGCAACGTGAAAGCAAATGTGGGGTGGATTCGCTTCAGGGAGGAGGCTCCTGTAAGTTCCAAGGGCTGCCGAGGTAACGGTGGAGAATCTGAGCAGAGTATTCGGGACCAGTTCTAGGACACGGACTGTGTGTGTGTGGGTTTGTGTATGTTTACAGATTGAAGATGTGCCCCCATCGACGTCGACTTTGAGGTTTTCGAATTGGGATACATGCCCTTGCTGGACTCGCTGGGCCGCAAGAATCCATCGCTTTGTAGTCTTGACAAGGAATCTGCTCGGTTGCAGGATATGACACGCTCGTCGACAATTGAGTGAGTTGTCACACCTTATTCCAGATGGCTCCGGTACTTGTTAGCACAGAAAAGGAGAACCAGCTCCGTGTGATGCCACGACAAACATCAAGCAGTCCCCTCAATGAAACTGAACCTGTGTACGATGTAAGGGCTTTTCGAAGCAGACTACTCAAATCATGGCTTCGAGTCAGCTGTCTTTCCCAAATTTCCCTGAAGCCTTTAGACCATGATTTTTTCGATTCAAGATTCTGAGCAAGATGGGATGTTGCTACGTAGCACATTAGAAGCTTAAGAACAACCCTTCGATCAAGGTCTGGGATGTGCACTTTGTTCGAGGTACAACAAGTCGTGGCCGATCATTGACTGGAATCCACGTAACGATAGTAAAAACCCAGTACAATTTGCTCAATGAATAGCTGGCGCACATTTTAACCCTCAATGCATGTGTGAACATCGGACTGCATGGCCGGTGGCCACGACGACTGAGGACTTGTAGTAGATGTTCACGTACAACGACGATGCTTGACCCCGGTGATTTTTTTATTTTTTTATTTTTTTTTGTTTTTTGCAACATCGTGAATGAATCAGAACTTGTACCCGTTACTACCATGCATTTCTTTCCTTTGTGTTAACCAACAAAATCGATGGATGGTCTTGAACTAAGCGTTCGTAACAACTTGCATGATCTTCGGAGTTCCTTAGTAGCCACATACGAATCCAGTTCCGATGATACTGTTTACAGTCGAAAAAAATCAATCCAACACAGATTCGACGAGCAGTCACCAGATTGAGCCAGTTCTAAAGTGGACACCAAGCACGCAAGGTCTAAACCAAGTTACGTTGGGTTGGCAATTTTAAATCCACACCAACCTGGATCCCAGTACAATCAGCCAGTAACTCTCCCTCTGAACAGATTTTTCAAAACACGGGGACCAGTTGCGTACGTGAGCCAGTACGATTCCTCGTAACTGACAGGAGGGGTTCGCAGGACCGCGGCGCCTGTGTCCTGGATCAGTGTACGTGCCTAAGTTGAGTGAGGCATCAGGACTCGGCCAAATCAGCGACTTCTGATACCGACCTTAGCCAGCGCGAGACACACTCTCACACACCCCACACACACTCACTGCTTCCCGCAGTCACAGTGAAGCATGGAAAGCTGTAGTGTCTGAAACCGTAACGCTGCCCAAGACCCAGTCTCATGGGCTTCAGGTCATGACCTTCAGTTCGTGATTGGAGCAGGATGCTCTTGCTACAGTGATGAGCTGGTGGCTCCGCAACATCAGATCGTACGTCACATTTACTGAGAGCTTGCAAGAAGGTGCTGCTGCTGCTGTTGCTGCTGCAAATCATGGTAATCTGAGCAAAGAGTGCTATGGACGGATGGATCGATGGCCCAGTGCCTGTTTAAAGCCCGACAGTGATCACTGAGCCTGTGGAACTAGCCAGTTTTCCAGCCAGATTCCGTTGCTGGGCTTGCTTGTAGCTCTCGGTGGTGCCCGCGGCGCACAAGTTAATTAGGTCACGCCGTTGCAGGCGTCAACGAAACTGCACATCTTTTGGTTTCACATGCAATAAAGTCATTGCTGGAACGACAACAACAGCAAACATTTTAATAGTAATGATTCCATGTTGTAACTGCTATCATTTTACAACGCCCTTCGTATGTATATATGTTTGTATGCTTATATATATATATATATATATATATCTATGTGTGTGTGTGTGTGTGTGCTGAAGAAATAAAAGTGCATTTCCTCTGTGTAGTCACTTCTTGGGTACATGACTCAAGGCGAACTAGAAGGTTTTCTTTTCGTGTGCTAATGTTGATAAGAACTTGCACGAAGGATTACACATATAGTAGGAGATGAAGTGTAGTGTGTTTGAAATGTTTAAGAATGCTAAGTTTCTCAATGTTTTTTTGAGTAAGTATGACGTCATGGAATTTGTTGACACTCATAAAGCACATTCTCGTTTGAAGTTGTATGTTGCAAACGTGTTTGTACAATTCGAAAACATCATTTAACATATTCTTTTTTAAATGCTTTTAAATCTTTATTTAACATGTGAGTGTACCTCTATCAAAAATTGTAATATTACTCATAGAAAAAAAATGAAGCACAAAAATCCCAAGTTGATACAAGATTAAGTAAAAGATAATTATAAGATATTTATTACCAGAAATTCAACAAAGTTTTTAATATTTGAAGGCGTTTTTTAATACAAGTCAATTTAAATCAGAACAATTCTACACTAGTTTCCAAGGACAGGAGTGGAAAGCTATTCTAATATGTTGAAGAAACATACATCAAACTAGGCTGAGAACCTCATTTGACCTCAAACTTAAATATTCATTTTCCACTTCTCTTGATTTGTTTATTTATTTATTAAATTAATTCTTTTGTTGAGGAAAGGCTACATAAAAATAAAATAAAACCAGATTTGTAATGTCACTCAATTACTGTTCACTAAAAGTCTTGTTGAGCCTAATTTATGATTTTTGTGACTAGTTCCATCAGGTTGTTTGAAGCCTTGCTTAGTCTTCATTTAGTGTTACATAAAATGGAAAAAAAGAAACCCTAAAAATAAAAGCGTGGTTTCAGAGTGAGGGGGGTCCAGACACTCTGCAGCAAGATGTTGAGCCTTGTGAGAAAGAGGGAGTAAAGCTTAAAAATTGAACTCAGACTTGGAAAAAGGCCATTTTCCATCTCCTTTCTTTGAATTATGGAAAAGACAGATTCAAAGTCCCCTTCCAAAAAGTAAAAGAAACAGACTCGTTTTCTTTGGCAAAAAATAAGAAATAGATGTGGCATGAATTCCAAAAACCAAAAACAAATTCAATAGTCATTGCTCACAAAAACTTACAATGAAAAGTATCCCTAAAAAGAAAGTTTTTATTAGATTCATTTGAATGAAAAAATACGATTTATTGTTAAAATAACCTTTTATTTTTTAAAAATATCTTCTTAATTTTTTTTTTTATTCTATCGAAGAATATAATAGTACAAAAAAAATTTCTATTTGATATTCTTACATTTATAATTTATTACAGGCTTAGTGTAGGCTTATGTAAAGACTGACTTAAATATTTTTTTATGGAATTATTATGTTATCATTTATATATTTATTATATTTAAATACTTAGTAAAAAATATATTAAATTAAAATATTTTTATGGTGTAAAAGCTTGTCATTGTGTATAGAAGCCTGTAATTCATTATAATTAAACCTTCTACAAATTTTTAAAATAAAGTAAGAATTTATTTATTAATATCTTTCAAAATAAAAAATAATCACAGATACATTAGTTATCCAGCTTGCTACAGTTTTAGAATAAATATTTTTCATGTAAAGGTTGGAAAGAATCTAAAGGCTCTCTAAAGTATTAAAGAAATATAAAAGTTAATTTTTATAGGAATAAAAATTTATATTTAATTTCAAAATAAACTAAATAAACACAAACAAAATTCTCAAATCTTCTCACTATTATATATATACATAGAATCCCAAACTCAAGACATATTGCAAGACCATTTGGTCTTCTAAAGTTTTTTGAAAGATCTTCATCAATTTAATAATGGCTTAAAGCAAAATCTGTACTCAAGCCAAGCATAATAGAAGGTTATACCATAATCCACTAGGGATTTTATAATAATGAGTTTTTAAAAGAAAAAAATTATTTGTATATAGTAATAATGATAACTTTGTGAAACTAATGTTAAAATGATACTTTAAATGCTTAATTTAAAATAATAATTCTTTTAACTACTTTGGACAAGCACAAAATCCATTCATAGTATTTATCAATGAGGCTAATTTAAGTAAAATCACCAAACACAAGATGACAATTAGAATGAGCTTTTAGAGTTGTTAGTATAAGAATTTCAACCAATGAAGTGGGATTCAAACTTGGGAAAAATGCAATGAATTTTAAGTACAAATACAATAATGTGAGTAGGTGGAATAAAGATGGATTTGAGGGGTCCAAGGAATGAAACAAAATTTGGAGGCTTGGTGTAATGGATTAGAGGTGTGGATTAGGTGGGTGAATGGGCTATTGTAGAAGTTGGTTGGGTGTGGTTTAGATGGCAACAAGGCTTTGGATCACCATCCATGCAAGAGCAATTACAAGCATTATATTAGAAAAAATGTTAAAACAAAAAAATAAAAATTATGTGTTTATATATATATATATATATATGTATATAGTTATTTAGTTATAAAATGAGGTGGCAGGGGTGCAGTGGCAAGCATGTATGCAGCCACAACAACATTAATTGAGGATATTGCCTGTAAGCTTGTGTGTAATGTATGCCTCTCCAAAACTCAAATATCAAGAGTTTCTGAACTGATTCCTAAGTAAGTTAATTTGTAGTTCTGTATGTTGAAATCTGTCTTAAATACAATGATGTGTGGCAGTGGATTGTGTTGCATAAGGAAACTCATGTGTAATGTCATGCAAAATGCATGAAATTTAAGCATTGAAGCAAGTGAGTTGGTTAAGAATTGGGTATTTTTGTGTTGTGATGAATAGAATTTTTGATAGGATGGGATGATATAGTTGATATTATTAGTCATATATAAAATGATTCAAGGAAAAAATATATATATATATATATATATATGTTAATACATAGAGAAGGTGTTGTTAATGTCATCATAGTTTTTGTTATTGCCACCACAAGTTGCTTTAAACTTGTAATGGATACCATAATGTATTTTATAGTACATTAAAAAATACATGTATAAAAAATGTGTGTTTTATTCATTGTGGTGTACATTAGGAATATTCTATAAAGTGTATTGTGGTATGTAACACAAGTTTAAAGCAACTTGTAGTAGCATTAGCAAAAACTATGATGGCTTGGAGTGGATGGCAAGTTGTGGTAGTAATAACAAAAATTGTAGTGAAATTAGCAACACCATATATATATATATATATATATATATATAAGGATGGTGAAAATATGTAATACCACTTTTTTGCTTTGAAATAAGAGTTCATATTTACATTAACTTCAAAGAACAAGTTGTGTAGAACAAGATAAATTTCAACTAATTAATAGTTATTAGCTAAAAAAAATAAAAACCACACAAATCAAAATTATGATTTAGGAGAGTATGAAAAAAATCAAATTTCATATTTTGTTATGCCTTTTAATAAAGACCAATAAATTGTACAACAATATTACAAAATAAAAGCAAAATAAATTCTTATTGTATCATTATATCTTCAATGTTATAAAATTATAAAAATAAATAATACTGATAAAAATAATAACATAAATTTATAATAAAAAATAAGAATAATAACATAAAGTAATAAGTATACATAACTTGCTTTAGTTAATTTTTAAAAACAATATTTATTTTAGCTAATATTAGAAATAAAATATTCATAATTATAGATATTATATTTTATAAAAAATTATAATTTTTACATATTAATATTAACATAATTTTTAATTACATCAAATAAAAATATTTTTTAAATAAAAAATTATAACATGAAATATTAAAGTTCTAACATGAATTTTATTAAATTATATATACGCACACACACACAGACATACATACATATATATATATATATATATATATATATATAATCATTCCAAAAAAATGTTACATGTTAAATCTTTGTTTACATGCACCTTTTGATTATGATAGTTTTGTATATGATTTGTAGGCATGTCTATCAATACCTATTATTGATACAATAAATTCTCTCCAACATGTAAAAACTATTTAAATTTTTTTACCATAGTATATGCAAAATTTATTTGTATATATATATATATATATGTGTGTGTGTGTGTGTGTGTGTGTATATCTATGAATTCAATTACACATTTGTATAAGTGTGTGTGTGTTGAACTCCATTCAAGAAGCTATGACAAGACTACAATGTATTGACAAAGTGTACATTCTTCCCTCTTTTGAGGGCCTAGAGAGTCTCCCTCCCTTTGTTCAATGAGTTGCACAAAATACCAACACATCACCGTAGGTACCTTTGTTATATATTTATGCTTTGGATAAAACCAATACAGCATCATCCATCAATGCCCTGATTCCCTTATCTCCACTCCCAGAAACCCACACAAGAATCTCAAGCATAGAAGGTGTCCAATTCCAACACAATGCAAAAACAAACAAACAAATATCAATGAAAAAGAATCAGCTGAAACTACAATGCTGTGATGCATTTACTATTTCCACAGTTCTCCTCTCTCATTGTTCATTATTTATAAGCCTTGTGAGTGTATTGAAAGCAACTCTTATCCCTTCACTTGGGCACATTTCATCCTCTAGAAGCACTTTTCTCAACAAACAAAAACAAAAAAAAAAAAAAAAAAAAAACACATAAATATGGAAAACATTATCCATATATCTGTGGCATGGATGATGAAGCAGGCTGTCACTGGCAACCACCCTTGGAAAGAGCCACCAACATAAAGTGTTTTGAGAACAACAAAAACCCTTGAAGGAATCATATCCATTCAAACCACATGGGACGGCTACTCAGGCAAATGGCACCCTTGCAAAAATAATAAAATATACCCCATTGTTGTGGCACCATACTAGTTGGATGGATGAATAGATGGATGAATAGATGGATGGATGAATGAATGCAATACATGGATGGTTAACATGACCCAATAGATGAATGTATATATATATATATAGAGAAATACAAGGCTTTCCTCCAAGAGTTGGCTCTCACAGCACAACTCTCTCTTTCAGGGGCTGGCAGCGTGGCCTGTTTCAAAGGCAAAACAGTTTTGTTGTTGTTGTTGTTGTGTGCTTCCCACTTGCAGCCCCCCCTGATAGAGGCAGGGCTCCTGTCCTTGGCTGGGTTGGTGGGTGACTGACTGACTGACCGACTGAATGACTAAGTGTGAGTGAGTGCATGTGTGAGTGTGTGTGTTTGTTTGTATAGCTTGTATAGAGGATGACTGCTGTGGCCTGGCCTCACTCTGCCCAGCCTGTCCTGGTCCAGCTCTACCCAGTCACTGAAAGCTCAGGTGGCGTGAGTTTCTGGGAGACGTAGTTGTAATGAAAAGCACACAAAGAAGAAAGAGAAAAAGAAAAGACCCAGTCTGTCACTGTATTGGTTCCAAATTTTATTTTAAAATAAATAAATTGATAAATAAAAATCTGTACATCCCCCTTGACACATGCTGTAGTTTTGCCTGCCCCATTTGGATGAGTCAGGAGGGGGGGGGGGTTCCGTGACATGCCATGTAGGATACAGTCGAAATGCAGCCATTTGTGTTGGTTCTGTAACTTGCTTTGTTTAGCTCTCCCCTGCTGTTGTGTTGTATTCCCAAATCATGCATTTTTATTCCTCATAAAACATCCTTTTATAATCAAGTGCCATAATTGATACGAGAACCAAAGCAAAAGCCTTCTAAGGAACATCTAAGTAAGCCTACTGGTGTCGTGTTGTCTTGACTCCCTTTGCTGAGTCAGCATCTACCAACCGAGAAGAAGAAAAAAAACCGAAATCGTGGATTTCAGGATATAATAGGAATGCCACGTTATTTCTTCATTAAATGTAAGGAAATATGGGAATGTAACGGAAAGTTCCTTGGAAGGATCTGGAAGTCTATGAGTCAGCCGGCGGCATTTTGAGAACGGTTCAAAGAGTCGCGGTCTGGTAGAACGAGTCGGGCCCCCAATGTGTCTTTTAGTGGAGGGAATATGGCTCCGAGGTTTTTCATAATGTCGGTCCGGATATGCTGTGTGTGAGCTTTCTAAACTTGGGTCCTATTCTGAAGGGTTAGTTAGCCTACACTCCAATCACACGATTATGCTTTGCAGATGTTGTGCTCTAATCATTGATGAACACTTTGGAATCTCAGGGTTAAAGCCGTATGTCTGAAATTTATATTGCTATCTTTCCATGGAAGGGTAGGATGATGGGGCAGTTCATGCAGAACCGGTCTCGTCGATATTCGATTACCACAAAACAGTCGCCTTGACAAGCCGCTGGTCCACAATCACACGATTCATTCTAAATCTGTGTATCTCATCGTCCACGTGAGAAGAAGAAGAAGAAGAAGAAGAAGAAGAAAACAGCGTTGATAGGTACTGCTCAATTACGAGACCTGTGACAAAGCTCGAGAGATTCCTTGCTCTGGATAGTTATCTTGCTCAAACCCGTCGATGCACAGCGAGGTTGAATGGATCTGCCACCAGAGCCTGACGCCGTGTGGTCGTGCCACCATGCAAACAAGCGATGAGGAGACATCGACTGGGTACTGGCTGTCGATCGCCCTGGTGGTACAGTCGAACGGGGTTCCAGTGCTGTACAAAGGTTCCGTTATCTGAGGGAGCTGTAGCGAACAAGTACTGGGTTCACCAGTTTTCACCCCTAGTAATAGTAGTAGGTGAGGCGGGTGGTGTGAGACGGGAAATGACCGTGGGGGTGGTCAGGAGATCAAAACAATCCTGTGACAGTCCGATCGTAGACCACCACATTGGCATTTGTGCAGGGCGTGTACAAGTGTAAGTTTTGCTAGGTGGTGCCCCCATTGTCAGAGCGTGGGACCGTCCATGGCCATGGGGCTCTAGGCCTAGCAAGCCTGTATAAGGAGTGACAAGAATTCACTTAAGACAGAACGCCTTCGACGTCAAGGTATCCCTGCAAATGTGTGCGTGCGTCTGCGCGTGTGTGGTTTTGTGTCGTTCAGAGAGCTGGAGGTCGGGAGAGAGAAGGCGAACTGAGCTTGTGCCATGTCATTGAAGAAGGAAGCCTAAAATATTTGAACAGTTTTCGAGCTTTGTACACGCCATCACGTGCTGCAGGCTATGGTCTGATGTCCTGTAGTTTAGAATTGCGGTGATTCTCGTGTCTGGGTTCGGCAGCTCGAGTGGTTAGTCTCTTTGAGGTTAGTATAGACCTCAATGCTCTCATTGCGACTAGCTGAGAAAATCCTCAAACAACTGCCTCTTCTCGGAAGAGTTACGCTGAGGCTTTAGATGTTGGTGTGGTTAGAAGAATAATCAGAGGAATAGTATTCAGAAGCTTGACCACCGAGGAAATTTAAGCAAAGGTTGACGTTCACTGCAACTAGTCTTGAAAGTTCTGCAAAGTGAGGATTAAGTTGAGCGCGTGTGATGGCGGGGCAATACTTCTACGATCCCCGACCTTTTTACGGGATCAACGGCCACAGTGGCCTGTTGCCCTTGGATGAGGTAAATATCACATATGCATATCCTTCGACTATCTTGTCAAATTTGTTTGATGTGTCCTCTGATACAGCTCGACTGATCAGCGAGATTCGATTAGCTTAACCAAAAACAATTTTTGGATCATGTCGAAACTGGAAAACACCTCGCAATACTAGCAGCCTGCTGTAGTTCCTGTAGAAATGCGGGACAACCATGCTCATGTGCTGCGCTTGACTTTGATGTGGACTCAGGTATTCCATGGAAGGTACGAGCCTGTACCCTACTGGCTAGATCAGCGAATGACGTCTCTATCCTTTGAGGATAGTTACTACCCTAGCCAGAAACAAATGATGACCGCACCCCTAAGGCCAGAAATGCAACAATACATCCACCGGGAGGATAACCTCATGGCGTACAAGAGGCCGGAGGTGAGGGACGACATCTACACCGACATGTACAAGCGGCCGCAGCAAATGATGAGGCCCGAGGTGCAAGATGACATATACATGGACATGTACAGGCGCCCCCAGCAATTACATGCAGTGCCTAGTGGATACCGCGTGTATCCCGAGATGAAGTTTCTTCGCGGACAGTCGCAAGATGATATGTGGCTTCATTTCAGAACTCCAATGAGCGGAAAATCTCAAAACCAGTTCACTGGCAGAGGTCTGGAGTCGCAGGGGATGATGGTTCGCAACGGTCCCGTGCAATCGAGACAGTCAGAGGCGTCAATGGGCCCAATGCCTAGCAGAGATAACGGCAGCGACCAGTACCGGCATTCGGAGATGACGATGACCAGCCAGATGAACAAAGGCCAGAACAATGGCGGAGAACAAGTATTGACTCGGCAGATGGAGATGCCAATGAACAACAGACCCAATAATGGCAACAACAATCATAGCAACAAATTGATGAACATGTCCAGCAACCAGGGCGGTAATGATCACAAGAGCTGGAACAACGGCGACGAGAATTCGAGTAGAAAATCCCAAGGACAAGGTGGCCAATCTGTGCACTCGAATGGAAACCAAGGCAACTTGAAGCAGCGCGGGTTCTCCCAGCATGACCAGAGCGCGAACGACGACGACGACGACGACGAGTACGAAATGGGAAGCACTGGCCGTAAGACAGGTTTCAACAACGGGGACAGTTTCCAGCACAAGGGAGAAATGCAGCAGCACTCAAGCAACAAGAATGTCGGCAACCAAAGCTACAGCTCACCGCAGACTCTATCGAAGCCCAAATCCTGCAGGCAAGGGCAATGCGACACCCAGCAAGTTCACGATCACAACCTTTCAGGCCAAAAACAAAGCAAGACGAGCCACAAGTCCCACCAAGACGGATGGGACAGCTCGTCGGATGACGACGAGAGCTACAAGTACACGAAAAAAGCCTCCAAAGGGCAGCACAATCAAGGAACCACCAATTTCCAACACAGCGGCCACGGCAATGGCCATGGAAACAAGGAACAATTCAGCCTCCAGAACCACGGTCAGCAAGCCAAGCAATCTGTAAGCTAGCAATTCGACCCAACTTTGACCTTCATTTCCTAAAATAATTCTATGACTTCAACATGAGCTTGTAAACATCCTGTGCATTGCACCCAGATGAACTTTTCCAGGTTGTAATTTTGTTGATGCAGCAGTACAGCACCAATCAATCGAAATGCGTGGAGCTCAAAGTTCCTATTTGCTGCGACAATTGCGAACGGAAATTGAGGAATGCCTTCGAATACATGGATGGTTAGTGTACATAAGCAGTTTTACCCCTCTTCTTTCTGCCCGATCTAACTCGATCGTTTTCATGTTGCAGTGTAAGGCATTTACAGAAAGGATAAGTATTAAATTGTTCACTTTTTTTCTGGTTTTTCGCAGGTGTAGAAAATGTGCTGTGTGATCAATGGAGCAGGAAGGTGATCGTCTATGGTAACGTGACGGCCGACAGCGTGCTCAAGAAGGTGAGGCGAGTGAAGAAGGCTTCCGAGTTGTGGCAACAGCCGAAGCAACTACAGCACCAGATCCGGGCATACTAAGAAGCCCCACACGGATTTCTCAACATCAACCTCTGCGCCTCGAAAGCTCCGCCGTGTACATATACATCAACAACCCACCATCTCCGCTCCCCCCCCAAAAAAACCATTATAGTTTCCACGCTCGACAGTGGACAGGCGAGTGAAGGAAGGCTTTTCTCTCTGTAGCTGCGACAAGAAGTGAGAGCAGCAGCAGGTGCAACAACACCAGCAAATAAAAAACGGATCCGGCCTCACTTTTGAAGAACCCGGAAATTCAAAAAAACTCCCACCCCGCCTCGGAAGCTCCGCCTGTGTACATGCTTTAACCCCCTCCAGCTTCTCAGCTTTGATTTCATCATATTAGGTTACGTGCTTGATGAGTTTTACACGATTTGAGGATTTTTTTGACATCATATCCAGAACTCTCATTTGTATTTTAGTTTGTTTAGGATGAGTTGTGGCCATTAGTCTGAGAGAAGAAGAAAAATAATAAAACACAACAAATCAAAAAAAATTACAAAATACAAAATACAAAAAAACTACACAACAAAAGCTGCTTCGAAAATTGTATAGTCTTCATCAATAATGGGGAGTCTCAGCAAACGCAGATAATATTGTGATTTCGTAGTTAGTTTAGAGTAGAGTTGGCACTTTAGAGCTGCCTGATATTCGACTGTTAGTAACATATAAAGTGGGCCTCCCCGCTGGCTTCATGAGGCTCACATTGAGCTACTGTTATTATTTGTTAGTTTGCACAGTTTGAGAAATAACACCAAACATCTGAAAAAATCGGAAATTACATCTTCGCTTTAGCTTCAATGGAATGTTGCTGTTTGATGACTCTTTGGGATAAATTCACTGTTCATTTACGTTTACATTCATATCAAATTTGTTGTATTATTATTGGAGGTGGATGCCATTTAATGCCTGGTTATTGTTGGATCTTAATGGTTTTCAGTCACATTTTCAGAATGACTATATATATATGTATACTATTTATTCATTTTTAACTTAAAAACTTATTAGTAGAGCATTCAGTAGGAGATAATTGCACTAATTTCTTTGCTTTTCTTTCTTTTTAATTATTTCTTTACGATTTTGGAATTCACACATTTTTGTAGAAACACCAATAAATCAATAAATATGCACTAGAATGTTTTAAAAATCAATTAAATTGCATGTTATAGCTAAAGTATCTTTTAAATGTATAATTTATGATTTAACTTATAGTCAATAGTAAAAGTTCTTTCGAATTTTATTAAATTGAATTGTAGTTTTATGCAGTTTTGAAACTGAAAAGAAAACATCTCATATCATATAAGATACTTTGCATAAGATTATTTTTTGGGTTTATATTTGTACAACTTTATAGTTAATGTGTTTAGTTTATTCTAAACTAAATATATAGTCACTTCTTATCAACATAAATGCTAACTCAAAAGGCACACTTTTAAAACAGTAGTGTAAATGAGTCATACATAATCAAGAAAAAGAAAACAAAAATATAACTTTCATTATTTTATATTATTGATCATAACCTAATTGTGTGCTGATATTATAATAAAAGTTCCCTATAATTTTTTTAAATTTTAAATATATCTAATTTTTAACAAGAGCTTGTATATAATAAAAGGTTTTAATATTAATATTTCACTAAACTTTTAACACTCACCACAATGCACACAATTATTTACTATTGTACTACACAAGTAAAACAAAATACAAGGCAACTTAACCAATTCCACAACTATTTCTTGGTTTCTATTTTTATGGATTGTGATACTAGAAATTATAAAATTACATATTTCCATTGCCAATACTATATTTGATTCAAATACACACACACACACATATATATATATATATATATATATCAATTTCAAATTTTAACTTTCAGTATTAATTAATTTAAGATGATTTTAAAATAGGATAAATAAATAAATAAATAAATATATCATCATTTAGAGCATGTATATTATATTAAAATATATATTAACATATAAATAGATATATAATACTTTATACTATGATTTTTTTTTATAAAATCATAGCATATATATTTATTGTTAATTTGAGTTGTGCACGAGAAGTTGAGAATTTATAATAATACAAATTTTTGTTCAAAACCATCTCATTTTTTTAACTAAAATTCTATACAAAAGAATTAATTTTACATAATATTTTGAAAATATTTATAAAATAAATTTGAGATAAACAAAATTTATGCTTAAACAAAATACTACATCACTTTTTGAATGTTTTTGCTAATAATATGCTTACTGGTAAGGAAATGTTTATATATATATATATATATATATATATATATGCATACACACATTAATAACAAAATTTTGGGAAAAAAATAAATATATTAATTTTTTTAAAATTGAAATTTATAAAAATTGAAATTTACTAATTTTATTTTAATATAGAAAAAATATCTATCCTTTATCCTACATTAAAATATGTATTTTAATTGCACCCAAAAAATTAAACTAAAAAATCGAATATTCATAAATTAATTAATTTTTTAACAGATTAATTAAGTATGTCCAGTATAACAAAAAAACAAAAAATAAATAAATCTTCTAACAAACATACTCAAAATAAATCTAAAATTTATAAAATCTCATACTGTAGAATTTTATTTTGAAATATATATATATATATATATATATATATAATCTTTAAATATAGACTTGTTAAAGCCACATCTCAACTTTGTTAAAGCCACACTTCTCAAACCATGTAATAATTCATTTAGTCATATCTCATTCTACCCTTATACTCTATCATCATCTTCCATGAGGCAGCCCATCCTTGATGTCAAACCATCTCATTTGCCCTAGACGCTATCTGAAAGTGTGGAGGGTAGCCCCGTTGAGATTGTTCAAGATTGTAGAGGGCTTGTTGAGGTTGGGGCTGAATTTTGGATTGCTTGCTACTCTTATATCGACCAAACCTAAATTATGCTTTGTAGTTAATGGTTTCAAAACAAGTCCTACATGTGCATATAGTTTATTTTTTGTCATATATTTAGCAATTCATAAGCTAATGTAAGTATGTTTTGCACATTTTAGGTTTTGCTCAAATAAGAAGAGTCAATTATATTTGCTAGAGAATACCAAAGAATTTGTCAAATTACATCATTCCGAGGAAGAAGATTTGCTGGTCGTTTACAATATCCAACAAGGGAATTATATAACCTCACTCAAAGAGTATCAATCCATTCATCTTGTTAGCTCTTTAGTAATTTTTATAGAACAATAAAGCCAATTTATTAGCACTAAAATTGCTACAAGTCAGTGACTTGATACTATTTTTGGATATTAGGTCTTTAGACCACAAAAAAAAGTTCACTCAAAAAGCAAGGGAGCATGAATGTCACAGCAAATAAATATCACAATCCTAATTTGCAAGTAGCACGTGACAATGTGCCATTGAACAGGTGTGCCTTTTGCTACAGTGATCTGATTTTGAATCATCATGTAATAAGCATTAGTTCTTGACACATGTTTTCATCATGCATTATTTCTTAGGGTTTAGTTACATGCATAGAGCTGGTTAATCAAAAATCACAAGCTTGAATTACCCAGATAGCAAGACAAAATTTCAAAGAGGTACTAAATTCGTTTGGGAATTGCTTACAAACAATATACAACACAAGAAGGATGTTGGAAGTGGATGCCGAGTCCATCTGTGCTCACATGTACAAGGCAAAATGGGAACAAAGAAGGAAGCTTTACGAAGCTGCAGATTCAATCAAGAATGTTATGGAATTTGTGCTTCAAAATTCTCTAACTAAGATTGAAGCCACTCTCCTGGACTCTTCAGATTCCAATGAAGTACCTAAGCATGAAGATGAAGTTATTCAGCTTGAGAGGTATCATCTACAGAAACTTGTCGTCAAAGACGAGGACTTGTTGTGGTGCGACTGTGTATGTGTTCACATGAAGGACAAAATGGACAGCACTCTTTGGCATAAATTGCCACCAACTATATTAGAATTGGTGTTTGTGCGGCTAATTCTCCATCAAATTTTCAAGTGGTTGCTAGAATCATGTGGTTGATACCAGACGCTTTGAAACGTAGCCGAGGTAATTGAAGATGGCTAGTGCTTCAAGAGAACATGCAACTAGTTCTTAAGATAATATACTGGATTTGAAGCTAGTATGGTGATTATGCACCCATAGCAATCAATCGATTCCTTTTTATAAAGGTTTCAGGAGAGCTGATATCTCAGTAAAATACCTTTTTTCTGTTTTTTTCATGCATGTAAGTGGGATTATCAACACTGAATACAAGCAGTTTGGATTCTCTACATGGATGTATTCAAACATCCATGACATTTCATTGTTCTTTGGTTCAGAATGCTTGGATATGTGTCAGTGAGCCACGAGCACTTACTCAAGTTTGCGTGTCATTTGATTTTCAAGACTCTGGATCCTCAATGGAATAGCAGCTTTTTTTCACCAAGTAGAAACTAGTTCCACCCCAACACAAGAAGAAAGAGAATAAATTACTCATTTGGTGAAACACACTTCTATTGCTGTACAAACAATTATAGACCTCCCAATTCGTGACCTGCATCTAATTGTGGATCCTTCAAAAAATACTACACAGTATTCATGTGTAGAAAATTACAATTGATTGCAATTTAATGCACTAGAGAGATGTCCTCTATAATGTTGGTTATTAGGCTTGTTTGGAGCATAATATTGTGGTAATGTCAATTCTAATAAATTTGATTGTATTTTTACTTATTGATCAAGATCCAATTTAGGATATACATCACCCATCTGATTAAGTAATGCTTTAATTACTTGAACATTTTATTAGATAATGTAGCTAGAAGATAGTAGCAGAGACAAAAAAGGTCAAGATGCCATTGTTGATGGAAATCACCTAGTTGTAGAAGACTATTGGTTGCAAGACATTCATATAATAGGTGTTTGCATGAAATATCAAAATTAGTAGTAAATTGTCCCATATACTTCTCTTGTTCTCTTGGTGCCTCAACAAATGCACACACTTTCAGTAGTGCAAAACAAGAATTCTTATAAATCACTTGGTCATAGAAATGTCTACTCAAATCAATTCAAGTTTGGACTTTCTTATCTCCAATTTTTTCTTAAAGCTCTCTTTCTTAATACTCCGCATATGTTATAATCTTGTACTGAACATCATAAAAGTCTATTGTAGATATTTAAAGCCACTTCTTCAAAGTAGCATGGCTTCCATCCATCCTCAACATGTTTCTAAAATAGAGGCATTGTGAGGACCAAGCACCAATAAATCTCTCCTTTCAAGACAACTAAGTTATTGTTATGTAACTAATAACAATAGAAAATCTGATATAATCTTGCTTAAGTATTTTCCAATTGAATTTAAAAAGATCAATTGTACAATCATCCATAATCTGATTCCAAAACTATATGAAGTTTGTCCATTCATCTACAAAAAAAAATTGCTTACAATTTATAAAAATGTACTTGTTGATATACAAAACACAAAAAAGATTAGTTGACATATGAAAAACTTTTTCTATTACAAACATCATTGCTAGTTCTCTACCAATCACCAATGTAAGTAGTGTCACTCCATCATCAAATAGTGATTTAACTCTTTTTAATATCCAAACATAGTTTGCCTCTTTTTCTTCCATCAAAAATACAAAACATGATGAAAAAGTGGAATTCAAGGAAGTCACACCTATAATATAGAGTGGCATTTGGAATTTGTTAGTCTTGTATATACAATCTAGTAAGATAACATAAGGATACTTTTGTGTAAGTTCCATTGAAAGAGGATGACTAAAAAATAATTGAGTAATGGTAGTACTTTCATCACAACAATAATTGTATTAAAATTCTAACCCCTTCAATTTGTCTAGCAAAGCTGCAACAAAGGTACATCCTTACAGCAACTGACTTTGCATGGCTCTTTGGTGATTATAAATGGTTAAAGTTGTTGCAATGATTCTAAGCTCTTGTTGCCAAATAGGAATTAAAACTATTGCAAATTTAGTCTCTATAAAGAATAGTTGTTGCACTTGTTGTTACATCCCAAAAGACAAGCGTCTTGCAATACAATGTTCAAACAAGATGGATGATTGTGAGTAGAATTTTAAACAATAAGTTGCCAAAGGCTAGATTTACACTACTTAGCATATAAATCAAATAGACAATTGCAAAGGCATGTGTATTGGCATCTTTGCTTGGTTGTTGACTTATTAATATGTTGGTCACTATGATCACACTTCAACCAAACTTAAGTATTATCAACTAATTGTCTTTTCACCACTACATAGCCTTGGGAAAAGACAAATGATTGAACACTTTTGAGAAGGTTGTCCAATATAGGATACTCGCATTTGGATAGAAGAAGCATTACAAATAAAGATCTTCAATGTTTTTTAGATCAAAATCTATAAAATTATTATCATAAATGAAAATTATTACAATAGTAAGGCATGCATACAAAAAAAAACATCAAGTCTAATTGGTCAATCCAAAAGCAGACATTATAGTATATAGACTAAGCTTATATTTCAATCACAAGAGATTTAAAAAGTACAAAGCATATCCAAACATATGAGAATTATGAGTACCAAAATAATGGCAATTTTGCAAATAAATACAAGTGGCAATGAATTGACAACAAATTAAGAAAAAAAAAAAAAAAAAAAAAAAAAAAAAATCTTCACCTCTATTGGGAAACATATAAGTGATATAGTAGCACTTCTAACAATCCATGCTCTCTATTACAATGCAAATATTACATTGATTAGTAGACATTTGAGCCCCAAGTTATGGATTGATAAATGAATTCAATATCCTCATTGTTACAAAATAAAACAAACATTTGTATACAACATTAAAACAAAAAATATATAAAGATTTAAACTTTAACATAGTACAAAATAAGTTTTTTGCACTACAAATTCTATAATAAGGCAATCATAAGCAATCTACCTAAAATAATTAAATATATAAATATATATTTTTTAATTTCTACCAACATCTTTTATTGAAAATTTATTAATAATATATTTTCTAAAATCCTAATTCAACTCTAAAATATTAAAATTATATCAAAATGCAATGCATGCAATAGAATTGTATTAATTTTCAAGTTAACATTAGCATGAATTACATACAGATAAAATCCACGTCTTCCAAATGCTATATATATATATATATATATATACTTTCATAAACAACTACTTTGCAATGTTAAGCATCATAATTAAAATACATGTTTCTAAAAATATTATGGGGTTTTGAATACATCCTAAATTGCTTTGGAAATATGCACAAATTACTCAAAAAAGAATAATAATAATAATAAATAAATAAATAATCCAAATTGAAATTCGTATGCAAGAGCATGATGGCAGAGATGCTATATTCAAGGTACAAAAGAAGAAGGGCATGGTGGATAATACACACTACGGCTAAGATTCAAGAACAGAGTTCTTGTCCTTTGTTTAGTTTCTTTAGCTCTTTTCACAACCTAATTCTTGGTTTTCTAAAAGCCAAGTTTAACATTAAGCTTATAAAGATATTATTACATTACATAAATGATAAAAATAACGTTTTCATGAAAATCTAAATCAAATATTGCATTGTTGAATTTAAGATAAAGTATGACATATTAATACTAAATTTTGTATTAAGGTATAAGCTTTCCATTTTAAAAAGGTATAGTAAATTAATCTAAAATCCAACTATAAAGATATTATAATATTACAGTTGTTTACTATAAATATAAGGAGCGGATACTATGTAGGTCATTTTTCACTTGAGTAAATACAATCTCAAATCCTGAATCTTAATCCTATTAATATTCGCTCATGTGCACA
The DNA here is from genome assembly GCF_059467195.1 of Physcomitrium patens. Lineage (NCBI taxonomy): Eukaryota > Viridiplantae > Streptophyta > Bryopsida > Funariales > Funariaceae > Physcomitrium > Physcomitrium patens. The sequence continues at coordinate 4,719,527 of NC_143431.1, read as the reverse complement.
TGAAGCATATCAACTATATCACGTGATCAAAACAGGTCTTTGTCCACTTCATTACCGTATCTTTCATTGCTGGTCTATTTGAAGCTGCAGATTAAATTGCCAGGTCTAGAGCAGAGCAAGTTGCACAGGCCCCAGTACACAGGGAGATTCATCTCTAGGCAGACTGACTGCTAATGCTGCTCTGTTTCTCCATAGATCAGATCAGCAAGATCCCACACCAACAGTCGCCCGAACTAGAACCTTTCGCAGTTGCATGCGACGCTCTGCTGAGGAACAGCTTCCGGAGAAACCCAATCAACAACAAACCCCAAACTTGCTCAAATTACTTCGTTCATTAAAAATAAATCTCCAATGCGGTACAAGATGTCTATTCAAACAAAGAAGCAGAGTAGCTTGAGGAGCCTCACATTGCAACTGCAATGGATTACTTATCACTACAAGGTGTACAATAATCATTTCAATAGTTAAAAGCACATAGAGGCTGTTCAAGCCTAACCAATTCACAAGTCAAAATCGTGCACAGTACACACGTCTTGCAGGAGAGCAGTACCACTTCGGTGTAAAGAAAGCGAGGTCGCAAATGTCACCGCATGGAAAGGCCAACATCGCAGACTGGACTAAACTAATAAAAACGAGCTCTGTGTTTTTGTGTACAAATCATTACCCTCTTTCAACATATCCTTGGCGTCCGTGTCCATACCCAGCCTTGTGAGGGCGGCAGCTTGCATGTAAAATGCTGTCGGCCATTCTGGGTGAACATACTGGGCCTGCATTGCATCACGAAGTGCTGCCTCTGCTTGGTCACTCAGCAGATAAGCCAAACTACGACGTGCAAATACAGTCGGTGAAATCATTGTTCCTACATCAACAAACTGAAGTGAATACGATGTTAGTACCTGATCTCAGAGGGAAGGCCTTCGTGTGATAAATCATTTTAAAATAGTAATGTTTTAAGTTGCATTTTAAGATGAAAATCTACTTAGAAATAATAACCCTCAAGTTTATTGTTGACAACTTTTTTGCGGTGATCCAACATAAGTAGTCAGCTCAGTGACACCCTTGACCAACCAAAAGACGAACCCTCACCGTCTGTGAACCCAGTAAGAAAAATAAGCAAAATAGTGAAGAAATGTACCTGCGTGTAGCAGTCAATAGCTGTTCTAAAATCCTTCTCTCGAAACGCCATGTCTCCACGTTTCCTTGAATTGAGCATGTCTTGCATCTGTTTTGTCCAGACTTGGAAAGACAACTGCACATACAACACATAATTTGCTTACTGTTCCTCAAAGCGAAAACTGCTCCACTAAAATGGATAGACGAGCTAAACCAAATTGCCTGCAGCTGCGTAATGCAATCCAGTAATACTTAGGTCCTCTTGAGAAACAAATGTGCACACAACATTCCTAAGCTTAATTTATCATTTCACAGCAATTAAATTAGAAAGATAAATGCATACCTCATTATCGGTGCCTTCGTCATCCTTATATCCTGTTTTGACCAGAATCTCATGCACTGCTGTAAGATCATTGCGAGAGCAGGCTTCTCCCAGCGGTGACACCGGAACATCTGTTGGTGGCATGTTTGGTCCTCGGGCAATTCCCATCAGTGTGGACGAGGGAATTAACTGCATTGACGATTAAAGACATCCCCTTAAGCTCACGAAAATAATGCTACAGCATGTTATAACACTACTTTGCCACATTCCGGGACAAGGCTTTAATACCCATGGTTCGAGTAACCACCTACACCTGCTCAACACCCTCCATTCAGAGAATCCAGAGCACCACACATCCAAGATGACAAAGATGCATAAATCTGCACGCCCATTGTAAATGATGAACACAAGCGTACCGATTCACACTGCTGGCCTAAATCAAGCAGACTTCAAACTTCAGAACTCAGGAGAGACGGTGTACAAATAAAATTAAAAATCCTTGGGAACCGTGAGGCTGGAACGAAACCATTGCAACGACGTATTGCAGCCAGAGCCTCAATAGGGTCACCACTACTCAAAAAGCGTCAAAATCTGGGACGCGTACCTTCCAAAGCAGCAAATGTTCAAAGTGGACTGAGTCTTGGCCCATCTATGGCAACATTTGGCTTTTGCAAGTGCATGTCCCAATTTATAAAATGAGACCCCATTCCGCAAGCCTGATAAAGAAAAAATGTCCCTATTCTTTGTGTCTAATTCAGGGCCCAGCCTGCTATTGATTAAGAGATACTAATCGTCCAACTACCTCTGTTCTCCGCTGAAGTGGGGTAAGGGCGGTCACAAGCATCTTTGCATTCGGTCGCTCGCGTGGTTCAAGTTGCAAACATCGCGACGCAAGACGAACAAGCTCGACACCATCCTCGTTCGTAAATTGTCCGTCCAAGTAGGAGTCCATCAGCAAAAGCATGTTTTTCCCACGTATCAAATCCAGCGCCTGCAGTCGGTTAATCAAGTCAGCCATGTACCTCGAAACTACACAAGTATCCAATCAACGGATATTCCAGTACAATTTGTTTGGTTCACGGTTTTCGAATCAAGCACGATATTCCAACGTAAGGTGGACAAGTTGCACTCACATGGCTCGGAGGAATATGCTTGCCACTCAGTAAATCGAGTAATACAGTTCCATAGCTGTAGATTACACTTTCTGGAGTCACCCTCCCTGGATTCATAAACAAGCGACGAATTGATGAGTTGGGACTTCTAAGTTGGTTAATGACCCCGCATGAAGGCAGACTGTGCATCAAACGCAAACCTCACTCATCCCATATCGCATCAGACAGTCAGAAGAAGGCAATTAGATAAGAGGCCACAAAGAAGCTCTACTCTACCTGTTCTATCACTTCAAAGAGAACAAGACCAAAGCACAAGCATTCAAATGATTAATGCTCACCTGTGCGTAAATACTCAGGTGGTGTATATGCAAGGTTGGTGCTGTAACTCTTGCCATCTCTGCTGTTCTTCATCAGACCAAAACAAGATAGCCGAGGATTTCCATCCTGGAGATATTACCTTGTGCAAATTAACAACTTCGAAGCGTCTGGTGCTAAAACAAAGTGATGAAACAGAGACACCAACACCGGAGAACATTCTACTCAAAGATAAGGCATAGAATCGTTCTTCCACTCAATCATTGTCATGTTAACCAAATGATGACTTTTGAGAGGCATAATGAGGCTTGCTAGAATTCTTCAAACATGCAGGATATACTCACAAGTACTTTCACAGGAAGAGCACAATACCTGGTCAAACATCACCCGGTAAGCGTTCAGATCATGATAAAGGCGAAGGTTGTTATTCGAACAGTGATCAAGCGCCTGCGCCACGTAAAGAGCAACACGCACTCGCATGCCCCACGACATTGGCTGCTTATCCCCTGCAGTACATGCCAAATTGTACTGTTCATTAAAGACAACCTAGTCACATGGCTCTCTCAACACTGAAACCCACACTCAAAAAACGTAATTCAATGCTAATGTTAACCTAAACTTGATGACTCTAAACAATTAATTAAATTTAAATTTAATTTAATTTGAGGATTAAGACAACAATTACTTAGTGTAAAAAAACTATAATTTATTAAAATAAAGTAAAGAAAACCACCGCCATTTTACTAGTACATCACTCATGTTAATGCCAGCATGCACTCGAGTTCTTTGTACACATGAAACAGTCGAATATTCCGCACATAATGACATTAATTGTACAAAAACGAAGTTTCACACTCTGAAGTTTGGACATTACTCAACCCGAAGATCAACAAACAATCATTTTGTCATTCTTGACACTTTGCTGGCTTCCAAGACAGATGAATAGTACAGCCTACTTACAATGAAAGAGATGTTTCGCAAGTGTGTCGTGAGGCATGTACTCCGCAACTAAGAGCCTCTCATTGCCCTCAACACAATATCCAATCAAGTTCACAAGTCTCTCATGCCTTACTTGACCCACCTTCCAAGCCTCATCCTGTAACCAACAAGAACAAGCATCGAGAAACATTTACTAACCCCGAGATACAACAGACGTTCCATTCAACAAACATAACAAAAAAGTTATCATGTTTACTAAAGAGCAACAATATTCTATCAGATGAACACCAAGCCCGTAAATCCAAAAACAAAAAGTCAGAAAGCAGAAAAAAGACAAAAACAAAACAAAACAAAACATAAATTCTTAAGGGAATTTCAAGTCCATGTTATGAACATGTGGGTCGTGCAGGTTACAGGTGGTGGAGCAAAACCACTAGCATCTTAAACATCTATTTTAAACTTACACCGAAAAGAGGAGCCAGAAAGATTAGCAAACCTAGTATTAAACTCCAAGTATCTTCCAGGCAGGATGAACAAGGGGTTTCAAGACTTGTATTCATAGAACAAGCATATGGAACAGACAAACGAAGAATGAAAAAAGTAACATATTACCGAGAAGCCCTTTGCATCAGGCCATGCAGTCCTAGGAAAGCGCTTCACAGCGATTATGCGATTTTGGCCGAGCTTGCCTCTGTACACAAAGTTTGGTGCTTTCTCCCCACTCTCCGAGACAATGAGCTCTGCGCTAAAACCCCTAGTAGCTGCTTTCAACGTTTCCAACGTGTACTCCTTAAACGTTGGAACAGCTTCTGGTTCACCTCGTTTCTCATTATCTGCATGCCACCACAAGTTAACCTGCTAGTCATTCCTGCTAACGATCAAGTGTTCCAGCAATTGTTGTGAGACTCAATGTACTCAAAATATCCAATAGAAAACACTTCTAAAACAACGAATCAAAAATAGCACCATAGTATCAGAACACGCTACTATGCAGAGATTCTTGAATGAGCTCTAAATACGTCCAAGTGTCAGACAATTAGGGACCCAAATCGAAATTAATGAGGAGACAATTGATCAAGAGAATAGAGAAATGACTGCACGATTTGAATATCCAAACAGCACACAAAACAACCCACTGAAGACAACCGTCAACCTAATTAAATCAACAAATAAACTCGAAACAAGAAGCAACACAAACTAATTCGTGTTCCCCCATAAACAGGTCTTGGATCTACTCTAAAACAGTGGTAGCCTTCAGTAAAAAATTCATGTGGCATTTCAAACAAGCTCAAGACATTACATTCTCATACAGAAAGTTCTAGCCAAGACGATCCAACACGTTGCAAGCAGGCGAGAACAGAACCAACTGATGACCATTACCCACCCAATGGCTAATCTTCGTCGACCTCAGTGCGCGCCAATCAGCACAGGAGCAAAAGACGTGCAGCGCAAAATATATTGTCCAATAATCAAGGCTAGTCAACATAACGAACTCTTTGGACAAGGTGCGCTAGTTTTAGAGTTTTTGAGAAGAGAACACGTCTTTGGTTCAGGTGTTGACACAACAAAATAATAGACTCCTATGTAGCATTCCTGAACCTTGAAACATAGTACTGAGTGTATCCCTTGCGAGACTAACTTGACGAAGAAACAACACAGGCAGACATGGCATAAAACCGATGCGAACTGCTAAGGCCACTACTGTGCTAAAGGGACAACTCTTTTTTCGAAATTGATGCATAAGTCATGAGGCGAAACAAACCTAAATCCACTTTCTCAGGATTAAAGACATCCTGACTGGCTCGGTGCGAGTCCCTGGGCTTCGAACTGAAGCAGCCCATCCCTCCACCTCTAAAACCGCAAAGCACGCCAGCCCTTCGTGCACCGTCCTCAATCTGCCATTACCGATACCAATCCGGCTCCACCACCTCCTCCTGGGCACTACCCCGACTCTGCACATAAGCTGCCGAATCTTCTCCCAATTCATCCCACCCGACAAACACCACGGCGATTGCCGAAATTACAACCCAGTAACCCCCAACCTATCAAACTCCTAGCAGTACGATACGACTCGGTGCTCAAAATTCGCCGGAATCTATTGCTAGGAGCATTCTTGATCAAAAGCACGACTGCAGCATGGCGAAAATACTTAAGATTGGTCAACGTTCGTCACCCTCCCAGACCAAAAGAAACGGACTCACCGAAACTTCCGTGATCCTCCACGACTCGCACGATCCGAGTCCACTCTCAAGAGTCCTCGGATTCCGTCTTTCTCGCTCTCTTGCTCTTTCGTTCTGTCTCTCACGCAAATAACAAAACCCAGACAACGTCAACCCTGATCACTCGATCGCAACGAAACCTCCCAACACCTCCCTGGAGAGTTGTTCAATGTAACGAACTTCAAGCAAACAAGCGAAAAAATGAACAAAACAAGCCTCGGCCACTGCGGCACCCTACACTATCCCCACCTCTCCCGTTCTCACCCCCCGTTCTCACCCCCCTTCTCTCTCCTCTCGGCAAACAACCAGACTAATCTGCGAGAACCTCACCCCCTCACTCTGAACTGCGTGGAGGAAACCAACTTGTGCGCCTAAACTGGGTAATGAATGATCCACCTCAGAGGGCTGTCAGCACCCCCAGCTAAAAAAACAAAAAACAATTTATATACATATATATATATATATATATATGTATATAATGTTTTTGTAAAACAAATGGGAAAACAAATAAACAATTAAAATAAAATAAAACGGGCGTGATCACGAGGGCGAGGAACCCCACCCGCAACGCGCAAGCCGCTGGCTATCAGCGCGCGTGAGACCGTGGCCAACGCGGACAATGGCACTCCTCCTCAGATCTCTCTCTCTCTCTCCCCTCGGAATCGTATCATTCCCCACTCCTACACACATCCGTCCCTTGCCTGCCTGCCAGCCCCCCCCTACTCCTCCTCCATGCGCACCTTCTCAGTTGTCCCTCATCCTCCTCCTCCTCCGCTCCCTCCGCAGTCGATTTCATCAATGAACAGGAAACAACGGACAGCTGCGCCCTTCATTCTAATTACTGCGGCTCATGGTCCGCGTTATCTCAAAGTGATTTTCTCCCATTTACAAATATCCCCCCCCCCTCCCTCTAGTGTTCATACTTGAGAGTTATCAGGGTAACGTCCAAACTTGTTGTCAGAACACCAAAAGTAATGGAGTGAGCAACCAATAGGATGGAATGTGAAATTTAGTGCATGGATCCTTCAAACAGAGGTCATTGGAACAGTCCCACCAGGTAGAGTAAGAAGAAGAAGAAGAAGACATGGCAAAGGCAATGGATGCTAGGAAGAGACAAAGGAGAAAACTAACGAAGGGAGAGTAGTTGGAGTTGTTGCAGTAGTCGCAGCAGTAGTAGTAGTTGTAGGGATGGTGAGATGCGCATGCATGCATGGATGCATATCTCTTCTTCTTCATCATCCTCCCTCCATCCTCGCCCCAACTGGACAGAGAGAGAGAGAGAGAGAGGTGCAACATCAAGCCATTCTGCAAAACGGAAGACGCAGCGCCTGACTGCAGGGTAGGGGCAGGGTAGGGCAGGGCACAGAACAGTGGGACTGGGCCCTACTGGTCCCACACGTGCTGCCCATCGCCTCCTTCGGGGTCGCATATCACTCCCTCGCCACGTTGGCTCAGTAACTCCGCGCTCCCTCCCCTCGGCTTCATTGCTACAGCTGCTGCTGCCTGCAAACGCGCCGGCTACGGCAAAACAAACCTCCAGGACGCCATCGCGCCACTCCACACTACAGCTTGCATAAGAGCGCGGGAGAGGGCGAGGGCGGGGACGGGGACGGGACGGGGAGGGCCGGCACACCTTCCCTCCCTCTCCCTTTGTAGCGGTGATATTGGCGGCGTCGTCGTCCTCTGCCCGCTCTCTCTCTGTCTGTAGCTTGGACTGATGCCATGCTAGTGGTGGCTGGTAGCCTGGTAGGTCTGTTGATAGGTTTTGCGACCTACAAGGATTTGAGTAGGTTGTATGCGGCATCCATGCCCGTTGTATGGAGATTCGAGCGAAGTTCCTTGGGAGAGTCTCCAGCGAAGATTTGGTTTTCAAATAAATTATATTTTCTTATTTTCATATTTGTAGAGTATTGTGAATGAAATCATTTTTTGTTAAAATGGACATGATTTTCATAAGTGTGGCCTTAATGAACCCACAAATTGAATGTTGAGAATCAAGTGTGAAGTGATTAAGAATGGCATGCCACTTCAATTTGTGTGTTTCTTTTTTGTTTGTAAACAAACTTTGTTGTGAATAGACACATTTGTGATACCCAAGTTAGGGTTTTGGCTTTTGTAGAAAAATGGACTTGGCAGTAACATTTTGTATTGGATAATTGACTATTAACTCTAGAATCCCAATGCTGTTCATTGGGAATTGTGAGCAGGTGGCAGCATATGGATTATGTGGTGACAAATAGAGCATGATGCCAGCCACACCAAGTCTCCTCACTGATTTTCAGTTGAGATTCTTCTGGGGCTTGGAGCTGACCCACAAAATTACCCCATAGATTTTGTGTCTTTGTGGTATTAGTTACCATTTGTTCACCTATATATGTGTGCTTTATTTGAAGAAGCTCTTCATGCATTGTCTGTGAGGCCAAAAGCCTCAGCTTCCACTTTGAGATTGCAAGGGCAAGACTTTTTTGCCACCCTAAAAGTGAGCTATCTCAAGCCACTCTGCTTAAAAAAGTTGAGGTGCTTTTTCATCCTTTATAGGATGCTTTTATTAGTGGTGTTGTGCATAGTTGACAATTTCAAATTTACATTGCTTGTTGTTGTACTTAAAAACCTTCATTCTTTCTTATTATTTTTATTGTTTCATGTGTCCAGTGAGCTTATTCTATCATACAAAGTTCTATGTGACTATGTGCAAACTATCACCTATCCAACTGCAGATGCTGCCCCCTTTTGGCATTATCATATACACTGTTTCATTGTTTGTTTGTTTCTGTTCTATTTTATTCTTTTTCTTTTTTCATTGTGCCTCGTAGGCATTTGTTGTTTTGTTTTGTTTTACTTGGTATGTGTATCTTGTACCCCATTGGGAAGCTGACACACAAAATCAATCTGTGGGTTGTCTTCATCTGCATGGGAATGAACAAGAACTCTTGGCTCCTAGAAAAATAAGGTAAAATATAAAGTATATATACACACATATATGTATTCATATAATTGATACTAATTGCTTTCTTTAACACAAAGTGTCTAGAACAGGGCAAGAAGAAAAATGAAACTGCAAACATTATTTTTACATGCTATACACAAGAATGGATTCTATTTCATGCTCCAATATAAATGTCACAATGACAGGAACTAGCATATTTGCTGTATCATACTTTTCATGTATAGTTTTCAAACCAATCTAAATCATGTATCATTTATCATGTACAGACTTATTCATCACAATCAAGTATATTGTTGTATGAGATCTGCAGATGCATTGACAAATACACACACACACACACACATATATATATATATATATATATATTTTATCATACAATGAAAAAACATTTAGTACAGAAAAGCAGTATGTCTTAATTGCAAGAATTGGAGATGATATCATGCGTAAAACACACCAGATGCACAACTGGAAAGTCATGTCTTGAGAAATATTCATAACACACAAAGTATTTTTCTAATTATAGAACATGTATAAATAACACTTCTTACTTTTTTGGCTATTAATCCATCACAAAGAGGAACTAAAGGAGCAATTTTGTATTTGTTCATGAAGAAGTGTTACCCAAAACTATTTTAAGGGATAATTTTCTACAAGCTCGGTCAGCAAGCTCGGTCAGCATGGGTCCCACATTATCGGGCAGCCCAAGAAAACACAAACCACGTCGGACCAACGTAACTTTAACTGGGTAGGGCCAGGTCAGTGTCCAGTTCGAAAAGTTGGGGGACTGGGCACTGCTACCCGCTGCCCAGCTAAAATTTGAAAGCAGAGAATTTAAAATCAGAAAAGGGCCGTGGGGGGGGCATCATAAGAATGAGGCGGGGGCGGCGAGAGCGGGGAGGAGCCAAGAAAGTGGTTCATTTCGCGATCATCTCTAGGGATGTACCGACGACATAGACTTACAGAGGGGAAGGGGGGGAGCCTCACTGGCAGGGGCGATTCCGTGACCGTCCCGTCGCCATCAGTGGTGGTCAGGCTCCATGTCCCATTTCCGTGTCAATCAAATGACGGGTGGCCAGCTGGGTGATTAGCCAGCCCAACTCGGATTCTCCCCTCCCCCTTTTCCTTCATACCCCCTTACTTCCTACCCACCCCCTTCCTGGCCCTGCTGGTCCTGCTGGCCCTGTTACCGCGTGGTGATTTCGCCACAGTGGAAAATAAGTAAAATTCCACTCACTTGCTCTCTCGCTCTTTCAGGGTTCTCTCTTTTTCTTTTGTTGCTTTTCGAACGAGTTTCATGAAAGTAAAAGTAAGATGGTGTTATTACCATGACGCCATTCCGTTATTGTAATATATATATGTATACATTTATTAAATTGACCCATGCATTTACTAAATCAACCCATCAATAAAAAAAAATTCCTATATAATAATAATAATAATAATAACAATAACTATTCAATCTAATTTATCACATTCTTGTTTTTGTAGTAATTTTTTTGTAACAATAGTTTGTAGGTAAGGATCTTCATCTCAAAGTGATTCATGATATTCTAATCTTGTAGCATATATACAAAATTTAATAGATTTTAGATTCAATATATATATACATCAATTAAAAAATATCATACAACAAAAATCCAAATAGTATAGTATTTTTATTTTATTTTATTATATTTGTATATAAATATACACACATTCTTACCAATATGAAATATATATATATATATATATATATATATATATACGCTTTTAGAGTTTGAACTTAAGAGATTATATTTACTTCGTAAAATCACTAATTAATTACATTAGTTTTATTTATATTTGGAAATAGAAACAAAATATTTAAAAGATAAATTTCTATTTGAAAGTAGCTTGTAGTTTAATCATTTAAAAGATATATATATATATATATATATATATATATATTATATATAGCTAAAAGTATTTTATATCAATAATAATAAAAACATATATTTAAACTTATACTAACAAATAATATGAATACACAAGTTCAAAGTTCAAAACATTTGTTTTTATCAGATCTAAATTTATGTGGACAGTTTATTTTATAACATCCAATTACAAACTTGCCTACATGTCTACTGTAGGTTTCAATTTTCTTAGTAGTTTTATCTTGCAATTTTCTATCTTTGCTAATTATGTACATAATTTATATTATTCTCTTCTAGGCCTAAGATAGAACTTTAAAATATAACTTTTTTCTGTTAATATTATTACTTAATTAGAATAAATTGACTTCTATATGTAATAGGAATGCTTTTGATCTAGTTAATTGCTAATCTAATTGAAATTTAGTGAAATCAATTGGCATTCAATAATAATCTATCATTAAACTTATTTGGTAAAGAAATATTGGTCTTTTTAAAACTATCATATTTAAAAGATCAACTATGATTTAAGACTTCTACCTCTACATCTTACTATAATTTTAAAAAACTTATTTAACCTCTAAAAATTGCATCATTAAATTTAAAACCTACATTTTGAATTTAGATTGTTTCACTCCTTTTTTTGTGATTTTATTCTTGTTTCTGTAAATATTATATTTTGCACTGTTATTAATAAAGTAAATTTTTTATTTAATTATAGAGATGTAATAGCTTACACACACACACACACACACACACACATATATATATATATATATATATATAAACATATTTATAAATTAAAATTTAATATATAATTATAAATAATGCTGTGATGGTAGATAGATTTCAAAACCTACTTAAATTTACTAAAATCAATTCCAAACACATTTCAAAACTAATAATAATTTTAAAATTGTGAGGATACAGAATATTAGTGATATTTAAACCAATTGCTATCTTAGGTGTATCTAAAATACATAATGATTGTAAAAATCTTTATTACCACATGTGCTATGTTATAAAATTCTAAAATAACTTATTTTAGTAATATGATATATACACACACATATATATATATATATATATATATATATATGAATTTTTGTTAAAGGTTAGCATTAAAGATATTTATTGAGTATCTTAGATGTATTTTTGAAACTTTTAAAAATCTTTCAGAACTGTACAAAACTTTTAAAATGGCAATTGTACTTTAACTTCACTCATAGATATTCACTTATATATCTTCAACCATCATGTATTTTTTTTTTATTTTCATTCTTTTTTCTGATTGAATTTTAAGTTAGATAAGAAATCAAAACAGGTACTGATCCCTATTAATGTAGCAAATCCAAGCAACATCAATGGTATGAGGCTTCATGATTTCTATTTGAACACGTCCATTGTTATTAAGCACCCGAAATACAGCTGCAAAACCAAATTCAACCCACAGTTCGTTAATAATCCACCAAGATGCTAGTGTTAAACAAATGTTTTTATTCACTTATTCCTTTATTCCTTTTTCACACCAATTTCTCTAATGTTTGTATTGATATCATTTATTTGATGCACATTCTCATTCTTAATGCAAGGTGTAAAAACCAACAACCCATAACCAACTTAATTTTAAAAAATCACAATTTAAATCACGGTATAAGCTGCTGTAGCTTCTTCATGTGACACACCTCTTGCACAATCGAATCAGAATAGACATTCATCATTGCTGAGTAATCTGATCAACACGCTTGTTGGTTTGATGGGGAGGTTTGCCTGTTACCAAAACTCATGTTTCTCATGTGAGAAGAAATCATGCTTATCCACTCTTCTTCTGACTAGTCTCAAAAAAGTTTAATGAAAAAAACTAATGACAAAAACATAAGTTAACTGATAGACACTTATAAATACTTGCAATGGAATTTAACCCTAGTTTCTGCATTTGATGTGACAAGTCCTGGAACATTTAGTGACTGATGGTAGCACTCTTCATCATCAAAGCAAAACTCAAGATATGGTGCCACAACACCACCAAAATGCTAGAGAATCGATCAGTCTGCTAACCCAGAAAAGAGAGAGAGAGAGAGAGAGAATCAGATAGAAGCAGAGAAATCTTACATTCTGAAACACATTGCAACGTCCAGGAATTGTCGTAAAGATACAGCTCTACGTCGGGGCCATACTCGATGGGCTCCTCTCCCTCTTTGTATGCTTGGATACATACAACTGGCTTGGAGTCATTGGGAATCAGCTTATTGAACCTCTCCACTGCGAAACCTGCTCGTGTTCCAACTGCAAACCGCTTCTTCTTCCCATCTGGACCAACCACTGCTACAAACTGTAACACCCACACAAAGATTAAACATCTTCCAGCAGCTGAAGATTCAAACAAAAATCTAAACAATCTCCATACAACACAACAACTCCAGAAACATAACCACCAGGCTATTAGATAACGTCATTTAGGGTTTGCTTCAAAATCATATGCAAACGTACTACGAAACCAAGCAGGGGCACTTCAAAAACGTCATACATTAAATATTTCTCTGAAAAAGAGGGTTTTCTCCACAAGAAAGTGGCATGCTCCAGAGACAATGAACAGATATCAATAACTACTAAAAAAAAATATCCATATCGACAACAAGCACTATTCAACTTGCTGTGGCCGGGCATAGGTCACCCAGCACGATTCTCCTATATACTACACGCGCTGACACAGTTGCTGCTTAAAACGTAAATGAAAAGCAAAAAAACTCACCTCAAATGTCAGATCCAGGGGACGGGAATGGGCGGGGGAACACATGTTGCCGTGCTAGCAGGAACATTCAAGCTCTGGAAGCTGATCTCTGAGCCTCACCATTTACAACCTGCACCCGCACGCTTGCTTGATTACGCATTGTTTTTCTTTCATCTCTCTGCAGGTGAACTTTTTCACGGATCACACAAACACCTGAAACTTCACTGTAGTGCCACGATATGCAGCTCATGCACAAACAAACCCCATTGAACAGACTGGTGAAGATCATGAAAGAACGGGGTTTGATTCTGTAGTAGAAACTTCACCCATGAAAGTGCAACCCTAAAAACCTTTAAAAAACAACCAAATTTGCGTAGTGTTTTACAAACTCTACCTAGAATCCATTTCCAGGAAATCACTCCTGCCTTTCACATTCTGCTCATAAATTTAACATGTAATTCACATGAATTTTATGTGACTTTTGATCACCCACAGTTGCACTTCACCGGAAAGATCGAGTATTGTGATGAACCCAACAACGACACCAGAGCATGCAAAGTAGACTGAAACACACACATAAATGGATTTTAATTTTAATTTTAAAATATTGATTTTTTGAAAAAGGAATATTAGTTTTTTGGCAAAGAGATTTAGTGGATTCTTTCTTCTTATATACAAAGTTTTGGTAAATAAGAGACATTAGATATTATATCTTATGAATATATATATATATATATATATATTCAAAAATTGATTTCTACTTCTGGTAAATGTTTTTGTCAATTCTAAGCCACATATTTATCACCCAACTTGTTACTGTCATGTTTGCTCCACTTCCTTCTTTATAAAATAATTGGTAGAAAATAATATCATGTTTTGCTAGATTCTTGAAGATTCTTAAAGAATTTTATCAAAAAATTAAAAATAAGATTATAATCAATTTATCTATCTTTTATAGGATTTTTCATTGCTTGCTCATAAACTACATGAAAAAATCAAATAAACATTTTTAAAATTCATTTTGCTAAATGTAAAATTCATATATATATATATATATATATAAGAAAATAATAAAGAGATCCAAATTTTTACTAAATTGATTCATCTTGAATGAAGAATCATTGCACCCTCATCTCCGTTCCCCTCATTCCTACATTTTCAGCCTCCATTTATATTTTCAAGATCTCCTCTTCTAGCTATGATCTAATATTCTTATAAGATCCTCAACTTGCAATGGCTCTCTAGCACTACTAAATGCTACAACAATGCTTGTCTTACTCCCCTCACTCCAACACTATAATTCAATGTTTGTTCCAATGTTCTTAGCTTTTGTATGCACCATGACACCCTCTCTATTGCTAATCCTTCCACATTGTCTCTTCCATCATTTCCTTCACACCTCCTCTCTTCCACATTCTTTGCCCCTTGTCTTGTTCTATCCCATTGCCTCCCCATACATTATGCATCTTCTTTGCCCTCAACTTGATCATTGAATATGGTTAATTTGGGTCTCCAAATGTTTACAAAATACAAAGAGTAGAAAAATCTCAGCAATTGTTTTTGCAGAGGTTGAGTTGAATCTCTCCTCAAAGGATGTCAAACAAATTATACAAAATTTTAGCAAGAAAAATTACATCAACATTAGTAGCATGAACATAGTGTAAAGAAGAAATTTTTTGGACGACACCATAGTGGCTATAAAGAGATTAATAATTTGGTGGGATAAAATGATTTAGAAAGCGCAAACAATCCTAGTAGACGGATTTAGATTTTGGGCAATATTCAGTAGTGGACTCTTGTCAAAGTGATGGATTATTGCTGCAATTTCAACATGAAGATACTAGTAATAGAGTATGTGTCCAATAGAACATTGAGCAACTTGATGTATCCATTGAGGGATGCCAAAGTAGTAAAAGAGTTTAATTAGATTCATCAAATCAATGTGACTATCAAAATTGCTAAAGGATTGAAATACCTTCACCATGGTTGTTTGAACTTCATTCTTTATGGAGATTTGAAGCCGAATAACATCATATTCAATATCTTTATGAAAGCAATGATAATTGATTTTGGTATTGCAAAGGCTTTGATTAATAATAAAATTATGCCTAATACTTCAATTAACATTACTACTAATTGCTACTTTGCTTAAGATATATAACTCAAATCTATGATAGCTTTTTTAATATTAAAGATCTTGACATTGGGTAGGAATGTGGACAAGGATAATTAGACGACTTAGTCTGAGGAAGCAAATTATTGATTAAAGTGCCACAACAAGCAATCATAGTACAAAAGCATCTCTTGAGGTGTTTGATTCTATGCTTTTATAAGCAATTATGATAAGAGAAAGAAATTAAAAATGGGTATGAAAGCCGAAATTGTGGAAACAAGTACAACATAGAAATAGAAACAAGAGTGCAATGATCCTTTATCTAAAGTGGGTCACTTTAGTAAAAAATTAGATTGCTTTATCATTCTCCTATATATATTATATTAACTTATTACAATCATTGAATACATTTAAAAAAAATTCATGCCAAATATTTTAATTTAATATGATCATAAGTTAAACTTAACTATAAAACATAATTTAAAAACCAAGATTTTATTTTTTAATATATATTATTATATTTTACTAAAATTTGAATATGATAAAAATCAAATCATAAATTCTAAAAAAATTACCACATATAGATCTTATATGCATTGGCCCTTTCATTGCAAAATTATAAAAAAATACTTAAAAAATTAGTCTTTACTTTTAATTTCTAATTTTTATTTTTTAAAAAATAAATTAAAAGAAAAAGAAAAATAAAAATAAAAATATAATACAATTATATCCATACAATAATTTATTTTCTATAATTTTATAGAAGGTTTTTTTTTTCTTAATTATCAAATAGGATTTTATTATATAAAATAAATTAAAAATATAATTTATAGTGAGATATAAATATAAATATGAAAAATAAAATTTAATAAAAAATAAATAAAAATACAACATAAATTACTAATATTTTTTGGAAAGGAAAAATTAATTTTTTGATGCTTAAAATTATTATTGATTTTTATTTTATTGCTAATCCATGGACTTATATTTTTAGTCTTCAATAAAAATATATTCACATATAATAGGCTTAATTTAATTAATAAAAATTAAACTATTTATTGAATTGATCTATAATTGAAATTAAATTTTAATTTTAATATTAAAATGAAATTAAATTATATATATATATATATATATATATATATATAATTTAAAGTAAAAATTATCATATTTACAAGAAGCAATATTTGAGACTATAACTACTAATATAATTTCAAAATAAGATATTGATGAAATATGAAGCCACCTAAGAATAAAAAAATACAACAAAACAAATTAAAGAAGAAATAGTTAAGACTATTAATATTATATATATATATATATATATATATATATATATATATATATATATATATATATTTATAAAAAAAGCCGATTAAATTTAATGTATATATATATATATATATATATATATATATATTTTAAATATTTTCCCACTTAAACTTAAATGGATGAGACTATGCAATACCTAGATTATAAATGGATGAAGTTGATATCCATATTTTTACTAAAGACAAGGTATTCATTGGTTATGAGTTAGAATTTGTGTTTAATTCAAATAAGAGATTAAGTTTATTTCAAACAAAATGACATTCAAAAAAAAATTCAAAAAACTATAATTCTTAATATATATATATATATATATATATATATATAGAATTCTATCATGAAAATAAAATAATTCTTTTTTATTGTATTTATATAAAATCTTAAATGATATAAAAATAAGGTTTAGAAAAATAAATAGTAGATACTATGCTAATTAAATGATAGCTATGGAAATCATGTCAAATTTTAGTGTTCCTTTGCAAGTTAGTGATATCAACAAGCTAGTCTATGAAGAATTTTTTTGCATATTTGGAGCTAAAAGATGAAGTCTTTTTTACAAGTAAAAAACTTGTGGAAGCTTATAATTGATAAAATCAAAATAACAACATATTGATATTCATACAATAGGCAAATTATATATGTATAAGATATTACTTCACCTTCTATAAACAAGTTCCATAAGAAGTAATAATCATATGTTGAGAAAGTCCAAGATACAATAAATTGTATTTGCCATATATTTTGATGTTTTTTTCTTTCAAAGGTAGTTGATAGGTTCTCTCAACCATCAATAGTATTACATACTAGGACAAAAAGACCACCTTGATATTTGCTCATTGTTGAAGCCTTCATAAATTTCTTCAAATAAAATATTTAAAATACTATTAGGAGTGGTTTTATGTCTAATAATATCACCAAGCATTAGGAGTCTCTTTGAAGGTTGTAATATCAACCACATTATATTTTACCATCAATTTTAAAAAAAATATGTCATTTTTGAAGGTCTTCATTTCTATTACATCATCTTAAAGGTTGTAACAATCACAATGTCTCATTTGATAATTCAACAAATAATAATTATATCACTTTACTATTATAAATATATAAAAAATATAAAAAAATATTAATTTCCTATTACTTTAGTATTATAAATATATAAAAACTACAAAAAATAGAAGATAGAATAAAATCTTCTTTGAATCTTGTTTCTTTTATAGAATTTTTTTTCTATTTTTTAACTTAATTTTAATAATTTTTTTCAATAAAAAGTATCAATATTCTTTGCTATATTTATAGAATTCTTGTGTAACTTCTATGTATATTCATTTATATCATATTTATACAAATAAATAAGATATTTTAATTTAAGTTGGCCCACCTTAAGTTTAAGACTTCTTTTGCTTCAAATTCTTGATTATTGTTCATTTCTATAAGAAAAGGTGGCATTTGTCTTCTTTTGGAATATTCACTATCTTATATGGCTTAAGAAGAGATACGTAAAATATAATGTGATAGTAAGAGTGTTTGCTTTAGAAAAACATAGAATTTATGGATGCAACTAGATATGGTCAAATAATACTCTTCATTCAAATGAACTATATTACTTCATACTCTTGATATTATATAAAAAAATGTCATTATTTCTTCATTCAATTAGGAACCATAGTTCTATATTTCATTAGATTTAAGCATGTGATGACTCTTTAAAAACTACTTAATCTCTCTCTCTCTCTCTCTCTCTCTCTCTCTCTCTCTCTATCTATATATCTATATATATCAAATTTTACATCTTAAATTTTTCTATATCATATTTTATAAACAAACAAAGCTAATGATTATATTAACATGAAGCAATTAATTCTTTTTTATTCAAAATTTACTTTATCTTCATACTAACTTTTCTTAAAAGAAATAAGAGATTTTTGAAAAGCTAAAAAAGAGAGGAATTATTTTTTAAAATCTCCAAAAAAAATATTAAAAATACCATGAAAAAATTTTCAAAAAAAAAATTGAAGAAGATCCTAAAAAGTGACTAGTTCTTCTTTTATTCTAAAACATACTTCATCTTCATAATAACTCTTCTTGAAGTAAGTAGAAGCTTTTTGAAAAGCTAAAAAAGAGGGGGAACCATTCTTCAAATTTTTTAAATAAAATACTAAAAATATTTTAAAAACCTCAAAAGAATAGTTGACTATATCTAAAGAAAAAAATGCTTGAGTAATGAAGAAGGAGAGAAGAGTCCAAAAGCCAACACAAGCCCATATCACTCCACCTTAGTCTATGTCTCATTACCTTAATATCATATGATTCTATCTCAAGTCTATATCAATCTATCTTAACTTATCTTTAGAGATAAAACATCAATATCTATAGATATTTTATTTTACTTTATTTCTATTTTTTCTTATAAATTAATTTTTTATAATATTTTATCTTATTTTTTTATATTATATTATTTTCAAGTATGATATCTACTTCTTCCAAACTTTTACATCTTTTGGCATGTGCCAATCCAAACATCTCTATTTTTTTCAAATGCCTCTACATCTTATATCTAATCAAGATCTAGATTCTTAAAATTTGGAAGATCATTTTGAGTAAATTTCTTATAATTTTTCTTAAATATCTTGTACCATCTAATTCATAAAGAAAATAGATGGTATTATTATGTACTATAACTACTATATATAAATCAAACTATCTTTGAATAAACTTTTTAAAAATGCTATGTTGATGCTTCAAACTACTTGCAAATATTAATACTTAATCTCTAATTTTAATTGATTTGAATCTCAAACAATGAATTTTTTCAAACCTTTCTTTGTTGCACAACTTTATAGCTTTTACTTTCTTCAATGCAATCTCTTCATTTTTAGATAATCTTTTAAGTTATTGAATCTAAAATTCTAATAATTTCTATGTTGTGATGCCATCTTCTCAATCTAGCAACTTCTAAATAGGTACAAAATCTTTTATAAGAATAATTGGCTTTTTGCCCAACATCAATTTAATAGGCATATAATTAGTATCAATACTATAAGTGGTTCTATTTGTCCATAAAGCAAATGATAGAAGTCTTAGCTACTATTTTGATTTATCTTTGCAAGTCTTTACAAGAGAATTTATGATAAGAGGATGTTTTTTCTTACTCTTACTATTAGCCTTAAGATTATAAAGAATTGTTAGGTTCAATTTTATATCATATCTTTAAGAAAATATTTGGCTTTTATTGCATTCAATTCTCCTTGATTAGTTCTCACTCTTCCAATACTATTATATCTTCTAAAGCTATCTTTTAAAATGAATCTACACACTCTATTTGTAATCTTGGTCCTCAAAGCTTTGCCTTCAATATAATTTAAGAATTCTTCTCTTATCAAAATAAAATACTTCATACTCTATAATTCCAATGGCACAGCCACCGAGTCAATCATCTACTAAAAATTTATAGTAATTGGATAGATAAGATATAATTTATTTTTAAATCTGACTTTGAATTATAATTGACATTTAATGCATGAAGCTACAAAATCTTTTACATCTTAGTAGAGACCCCTCTACTAATATTGTTCTTTGATTTTATAGTAAATAGCTCAAATTCTTCTACAACTTGTCCAAAATGTATTATAAAATTCCTTGAGAACTTGATTTTTTTTTTATCATTGCATCATTTACTACTCTCAATAGTATTCCATTCTTTCTCTTTGGCATCTTCTATAAGAAACAATCTCTCAAAATATAGCCATAGGATTGACATCTAATCTCTTTCAAAGTCTTGTTTGACGAGCTTTTTTATCTTTTCATCATACTCAAACAAATGCCAATATCTCTTAATTTATTTCTATAAAGATCTTCTTTAAAATAATGATCTTTATTACTTGTATTTATTTGATTAGTAGCTAACATATAGCTATAGTGTTCATCTTCATCATCTTTATCAATCTCTTCTACCTCCATCTCTTCTTCACAAATATATTTGACTTTAGATACTATATGTATTATAATATTTTTTTATCAAAAATATACATAAATATAAGATTGAGTGATCTAATATAAACTATCTATCTTAATATCGTAATATCAATAGTAGAATAATTGGCAATCATACCTAATAATCATAAACAATCAATTTTTAATATAAAATTTATTCTAATTAAGTAATTTATGTTTGCTTTCATAGTTGTAAGCATTTCTAAAAGCTCCTTCTTTACTTGTGGATATTTTCTTTGTCTATTTGTAAATTTTTTTGTTACAAAGCTGATAGCAAATCTTCTCTTTTTTATATCATCTTGACCAATAGCTCAATTAATAGTAATTGGATTTGTGTCAATAATAACAATAATTTATCTACTACAATCATAGTCAATTTTCCTTAAAATTAGTCATGACTTCAAAATCTATTTTAGATCCTCTATGACTAGTTTTTATTTTTGATCTTATTTGAATTTAGTCTCATTTTTTTAATAAATTGTATAGTAATTCAACTATGTAGGTAAAGTGAAGAATCTAAATCTAATAGAAGACATAAGCTCCTAAAATTTTTCTTATTTTAGTAATACTACTACATGCCTTCATCTTAGTAATAGCATCAATCTTTTTAAGATTAGATATTTTACCATTCTTTAGATATAAATATTTAACTGCTACAATCTTATCTATTTAAAACTTAGACTTATCAATAAACAAGGTTACATTCACTTCTTCAAGCATCTTTTCTACATCTTTAATGTAATCCTTCACAAACCTTCTACAACTGTTAGCATCCAATGTTAAGTCTTTGGCCTCTTTTCTACAACTTTTAATAGGTATATCATCCACAAAAGAAATAGTCTTCTCAACTACAAATTTCTTTAAGATTTGATTCATGGTACTCTATATATGATCTATTAAGTTTGTAGCACCTTGAAACAAGGTGTACATCCTCAAGAGTCTCAATGGAATCTTCATTGTTGTTAAATTTGTATTTTTTGATTTAAGCTAAAATTATTTATAATTAGAATAAAGATCTCTAATAAAATAGATGGCATGTCTTACAAAAGATTCAACAATCTTATTTACAATTCATTCCAATGCCTTATTTCTAATTGTCACCTTATTAGCTTGCTGCATGTTTTGAATGAACTTAAAAGATTTAGACTTATTTGATACTATAAACCATCAATAAAAATATAAAACCACAGATAGTTTAAGTATTTTTATTTGCAACTTTTCTTGCAATAGATTCATCAATTTAGATAGCAAGGGTTTTAGCATTGGAATTAGCTTTAAATCCTAGGATATATGTGGAATAATAAAAATGACCATTCATGCAACAATCTTTAAATTAACATATCCAATCTCATTTGGTAAAGAGGCAAAAATCTCATCATGCTTAGAGATCATTTTTTAAAATCTTTTTGTCTCAATGTTTTTTTAAAATTCACTCTCTCCAGTTTTTAGCTTAGACAATCTTTTCTTTGTAAAATTATGCCTAATTATTCTTATCTCTCTAAATCTAAGCTCTTCTTCAAGCTTCTTGATATGACTTTTGGAATTAAATTGCAATTTTATTGCCATTTGCTTCACCTTCTTTGCCATGGTTTTATGCTTAATACTCACCATTGTTTCAATTTCTAATCTATAACTTCCAACCAACCTTACTTCAATAGCTATCTTCTATAATTCTTCATACAAATCTCTTGAGTGAATCTCTACCATTACATCACTAGATGTAATAATCTCATCTTGCAAAATCTCCAAAACTTATAAATCAACATTTGAATATCTTTCTTCTTCAACAATTCTAGAAATAAACTCATCATTCAAAATCACAGCATTTTTTTTTTAATTTTCTTTGAATCTTCTTAAATAACCTTTTATACTTAGAATCTAAATCTTCAATCTTTTTAAATCTTATAAATGCATCTTTTATTAAATTCCAAATCCTACATCTACTCTTCTATACATTGAGGCATGCTATAGTAGATGTTTTTTTTTGCAACCATGGCAGCTTATATTCTACATGTGCAATCTAAAAATCTAAAAAAATATCGTGTTCATGATTCATAGAAGTTTTTTTAAATAGATTTCTATGCTTCTCATGATCTAGCTTTAATGTGAGAAATTGCACTGACTTCTTACCATCATGACTGTATACCATAGCATAATATGGGCCATTATCCAATAGCTTGATTTTCATCCTTGTTATAGTGATATATAGCTTCTTCAAAATAATTGGATAACTTCCTTGATTTTATACATTTTTTTTTATTCTATCTCTATATCACCAATTTTAATGTCCATTACTAGATATTTTCTATAAAAGTTACTTTTTTCATTGTTGACAGCTCTTAACATCCATCCATAATTGGTATCAATTGGATACTTGTCTTTTTCATAAATCTTTTTGAATAAGATATTAATCTTAAAACCATGATCTAACAATACTAAGATTGGCTCTTTAAGGCCTTTAATCTTTATACTTATTTATATAATATCTCTTTTTCAAAATAGACAAGTATAAGTTATCAAAGCTTTACTATCACTTTTTTATAGCTTATTAGTTTTACATTGTGACACTTTGACTTTCATTACAATTTCTTTTTCTTAGTTCTTGCTAGTATTTTCTTCTATTTTAATGTTGGCTATTCCATCACATAAAAATATTTCCAATACTTCATCTTTTATTTCATCATATAAAACTTCTTTCATAACTTCAACTTCAATGATTTGAATCTTGCTAAAAATGATTCCATGTTTTTTTACTTTCATCATCATTTCTCATATTATTACATATTAAATCAAACACTTATCTAATCTTTTCTTCTTCGTCTTTAATTATCAAAGTATCCAATGTCCTTGCCATTATTATTTTAGTTGTCATTTGCCTCTTTTTCTTAATTATATTGATGATGATTCATAAAAATCTTTCTTAAGAATATCAAAAGCTTCTCTCAAAGTAAACTTAATCTTAGCATTTAAAATAATATCTTTTAAAATATCTTTTATATTAATTGAGGATTTAATATCAGATTGAAGTTTATAAGTTGGTGCCTTATTTTTTTCCTTGGTATCGTCTATTTTCTCTTTACACTTAGTGTTGCTCATTCTCTCCTTCCACTTTTCTTTTGAAAAAAGAACACTAGCTTATGGATGTAAAATAAAAAGTTGTGCTTCTTGCCTTATGTTGCTTATTGGTTTAACTTTTGGAATAACTTTTCTGCTACTTGGGGCATTTTTTTTTTTTTTTATTAGTTCTTCTACATCTTTTTTTTTATCACATCTATCCATTTTGACCTCTACTTATGTATAATAGGATTCCTTCTCACCATTCTCACTTATCAAATAGGTCCTAATAGAATTTGCATCAACTAGATCATTCCATCCAGTTAGTCTTCTGATAATTTGTGCTCCTCTAACCATCACTTTTTTAAATATATGTATTGAAGTTTCTATCTTGTTGTGCTTAGCCTCAATATTAAAATTTTCTACCTCTTTATCATGTGAAGAATTACTTCTTTTCTATCTATCATCTATCAATTTCTTCATACCATCTCTCCTAAAGTTAGTCTCTAAAGACTAATCTATTGCATCATCTTTAATTTTGCCTTTTGTAAAGGTAATAATATCACTCTTCATGGCACCTTCATATAATCCATAGTCACCACAGTTTTTATTTGAATCATTATATCAAATGTATTTCACCACAAATTCTTTTGATCCTTCAACTGGTCGTAAAGTATTTGATTTTGAATTTTTTTTTCAAATCATTTATTTCTATCTTTAATTCTTTTATGCCCCTTATTAATTCTTCAAGAGTATCTTTGTCTATAGTCTTATCTTTTGAAAAACTTAGTAGAATAGAAGTAAATAAAGTTATTATAAGAGTATTTACAACTATCATTGATGTTGTTTCTATTCTTGGTCCTAATCTTCTAATCTTCACATGCTATTGCTTGGCAATGAAGCTCATTATTTCTTTCAACCTTCTCTAATTAGTAGTAAAATTACTTTTTGATGTTTCTTCTTGAAAAAAGAGAAGCAATCTATTTTCTAATACATCATTTATAGATTAAAAAAAAAACTTTGATTTCTTCACCTTTGAAAGACACTTCTTAGATAATAGAAGTTATTCAAAAAAAAATTCAAATTTCTTTAATAGTTCATTTGATCTCATATATTTATTTGGTTGTTATTCCATCTAATTAATTTTTTTTTCTTTGACATCTTTGTAGTATCCTCATCAAAGTATTCATCTTTTAATCTTTTTTCAAATTTAGTCCATCTATTCATATAGATACTTCCATGTAATTGTCTCATCCTCTCTTTGATTTTTAAAACAATAATTAAATCATAGGTTTCAATTATTTTTTCTTTTAGAACTTGATAGATTTTTATTTCACAAGTGTAGATCCTGAAAAATCCAATGAGATTATTTCCATCAAATCTTCATACTTTATCAATAAAATTTCTCAATTCTTTGGTAGTCTCTTACCCATTTGTTTTAGTAACTTATTGACTCAGGATCATTTGTATAGGCCTTAAAAATTCTTCTACAAGGTTGTGAGTACTTCTTTTATTTGAGTCTCATTATCTTGATTAATCTAGTAGTTCTAAAGTTGCTCTTACTGGGAGTATCAAATATTTTAATAAGAGTATTTTCTTTAGAAAATATAGAATTTATGATTGCACCTAGATATAGTCAAATAATACCTTTCATTTAAATGAACTCTTCTACTTCATACTTTTGATAATATGTGAGAGTTGTCATCCCTCCTTCAATCAATTAGGCACCATAGCTCTATATTTTATTAGATTTGAGCATGTGATGATTCTTTAGAGAAATATTTAATCTACATATAGATATCAAATTTTACTTCTTAAAATTTTCTATAATATATTTCATGAATAATTAAAGCTAATAATTATATTAATATAAGATAATTAATTCTTCTTTATTCAAAAATTCACTCCATCTTCATATTAAATTTTCTTAGAATAAAAAAAATCTTTTTGAAAAGCTAATAAAGAAAAGAATGAATTTTCAAAATTTTCAAATAAAATATTAAAAATATTATGAAAAAATTGCCAAAAAAACTTAAAGAAGTCTTAAAGAGAAGCTAATTCTTCTTCTATTTTAAAATACATTTCATCTTTATAATAATTTTTCTTAGATTGAATGAGAGCTTTTTAAAAAGATAACAAAAAAAAGAATTATTTTTCAATATCTTCAAATAAAATACTAAAAATAATCTAAAAAAATCTCTAAAGAATAGTTGGCTATATTTAAGGAGAAAGTGCCTAAGCTAAGAAGAAGGAAAGAGGGATCTAAAAGTCAATACAAGCCTATGTTACTCTATTTTATTCCATATCTCTTTATCTTAGCATTATACAATTCTATCTCAACTTTATATCAACCTATCTTAACTTATCTTTAGAGATAAACTATAAATATTTATAACTATCTTTTTATTTTTTATTTATTTTTATTTCTTTATTACAAATTAAATTTTTTTAATATTTTATTTTATTTTTACATAATATAATGCTTCTAAGTATGAAAATTAGATAGATTGATAAGCAATTACAATGATTTATTTACTTATAAGAAATAATTAAAGTTTACAAGAATCCAACTTATCACAAAGGTGGCTAATTTTCTTATTATGACAAAGTAATCACATCTTGTTATCAATATAGAATCAAGGTTTTTCTTTACAATAGGAATTTATATTTATCTTTTGTTATTCTTGAGTTTTTTTTAATTATGCCTTCATTGTTGTATGTAGCTTTCATAAATAATTTGTCAAATCTTCTTTTCTAAGATTTTAACTTTTTAAAAGTCAAAAGTATTAGGTTGAAGATAATAACCATAATTAATAAAAAAAGATATTTATTTTTTACACAAATATACCATGTTATTATAAAAAAAATTACCAATAGAAAAAAAATCAATTATATTGTACATAATTGATATTATATTTTAAATACTACTCCAAAACTTGATTCATCAAATTTCTTTGTTTATCAATTTGAAGATAGAAAGTTGAAGATAGTTTTATATCCACCTTTAGAATCTTAAAAAAAATATAAAAGCTTGATATGAATTGAGTCGTTCTATCTAATATAATATCTATTCATAATTTATGATAGCAATAAATGTTGTGAAGGAAAAACTCAGTTGTTACTTCATTTATAATGAATTTTGCACATAATACAATATATGCCATCTTAGTAAAATAATCTATTATCAAAAATATAAAATCATAAAAAAATTAAATTGAAAGATCTATAATAAAATCCATCGAAATAGAAGACCATAATTGTTTTGAAATAGATAATTGCTAAAAAAGTCTATAAAGAGGGTGATAAGGATGTTTTGATCTTGAATAAACATCGCATGATTTTACAAAGTCTTTAACTACCTTCTACATTTGAGGCTATCAAAAATCTCTAGATATTAGATCCAAAATCATATTGTATCTAAAATATCTTATAACTAAGAAGTTATGACAAATTTGAAGAACAAGTAATTGTTCTTTGCTATCTAAAATATATAATTATTTCTTAAAATAAAATAAAATATTTTAAAACTTAAACTTAGAAATATTATAAGACTTAAAAAAATTATTCTTAATATCATAAATCAAAGGATCAAAAGAAATATGCAATTGAAGTAGCTTAAAAAATATTAAATCAATAATCAATGTTGATTTTATTTCTCAAAGATGAAAATACTCTACCTTCAAGATAATCATATTTTGTTGATCAAAAGTTATATTTTTTTCTTTTAGTTCAAGATAATAATGTTTAGAAAGAGTTTCTAACAAATCTTATTGTTTTTTTAATCAATAAGTGATCTTGAAATAAAATCTTAATAAAGACATATTCCAACAAACTTGGAGACAATTTAAAAGATGTATTGATATAAAATATTTGAAGTTCTTGTGATCTATATATATGGTAATTAGATTAAAAACGCCTTTTAGATAATGACACTATTTTTGAAATAAATCCAAAATTACAAGAAGTTTCTTGTCTTGAATCTCATAGTTAATCTCGATTACTAAGATTTTTTTTGGAATAAAAAGCTATTAGATAGATTTTATTATCTATTTCTATTTATAATAATATTATACCAAAATAAAAGTTTATATATATATATATATATATATATATATATATATATATATATAGATATATTTCTATAAAAAATACCTTCAATAAGTCGATACAATAAAAAATTGGTACAAAAATAAAAGCTATCTTTTAAGCTTCAAAAGATGTTTTAGCTTCTTTACTCCACTATAGTTTTTCTTTACATGACAAATTAATAAAAGAGCCCCAACTTAAAAAAAAAAATTAATGAAGATTTAATAATAATTGGAAAATTTTAAAAAATATTTGACATTTCTTATTGTTTTTTAAACCTTCTAATTTAAGCTAGTTTAAATTATTTTGTAATCTATTATAAGGCCATCATTTGAAATGATGTAATATAAAAATTTAACTTAAGTAGTGTGAAATATATACTTTTGTTTCTTGATGTAATACATGACCAATATGAAGTTCATGTTCTTATACATTTTTAAAGTAGATTAGAATGTTGTCTAGATAATAGATAAAAACATCATCAAAAAACTCTTATAAAACATCATTCATTAGATATTGAAAAGCAATTGATATATTTGTGAGTCCAAAAAGGCATGACATTATATTTAAAATATCTATACCTTATTCAACATGTGTACTTTTATTTATCTTTTTTTATTTTATTTTATGCATATCAAGTTGTATGCTCCTTACAGATCTATTTTTATATAGATTTTTATTTAATTTGAATTTATCAAAAAGTCCTAAAATCAAAGATCAATGATACCTATTTTTGATAGTGATCTTATTAAATCTTTGATAATCTATATACATTTGTAATGATCCATTTTTTTTTTTTTTTTTTTTTTTTATAAATAAGATAAAAGCTGCTACTACAAATTTTGATTAGCAAATAAAGTCTTAATAAAATTCTTGTCAATGCATTCCTTTAGTATATCCAACTTGTTTTGTAAAAAGCTATAGATTGGTAAAAATGGCAATTGAATAATTATAGGGACAATGCTTAGAAAGAATATTTATATTTTTTTTAAATATCTTAACAATATTGATATTGACTTAAAATATCACTTAAAATATTTTTATTATTGAAAATAGATATGGCATATATAGCAAAAAAGTGATATTTGTTTTATAGCATCCATAAAAGCTCTTGCACTTATTAATAAAAATTTGGTTATATTGGATTTATAGATTTTTATTTAACTAACACGATTTTAGGTTAAATTATGAAAAAAATTAAGGTTATAAGAAATCTAATATATTTTAGAATTATATTTCTTTGGCTATGATAATTCTAAAATAACTAAGTTAGAAAGAGATCTAATCACAATAAATATTACTAAGCTATTATAATCTTTAGTTGCTACATTTAAAGGAATATTTTTATAGGTAACATTTAAAAAAAAAAACAAACCACTATTTATGACTTCTATATGCATAGATTTTATTTTTTTAACTAAAAATTTTTCTTGTTTTTTTAACAAAATCCTTATCTATAAAATAAATAGAAGCTCTTAAATCTAACAAGATAAAGACTTTGTAATTTTTTGGTCCTAAACTCTTTTCTATTATAAAATAAGATGAAGGATCTTAGAAGAAAATATGACCTTTATTAGGTATTATATAAGATTCTAGTTTCTTTGTTCTTATTATAACTAAATTAATTTATTTTTTAATATATCATTTTTTTAGCTACTATATTCCTTATTTTTTTAATATATTTTTTCTTTGGATAATTTTGAATAATGTACTTAGGTATTCCATAATATAAGGATAATATCTAGTCTTTTCTTGCTTAATAAGAAGTTTAAAACATATCATGTTAATTTGCACAGGTTCTTGTATTAATAAATAAACTTCTAAAAATGTAGAAATTATTGCCATGACTTGACTTGTACCTTTTCAATCAAAAATTTATTTTTGATATCTTTAAAAGATTCAATTGTTGCATAAAATGGCTTGAATAACAAATTATTCAAATAAATTTAATTTTGGCTTTTTCAACAATAAATCTTTGATATTATATTTCAATCCATATTGAAATTAATTGATAAGGATTTTGTCATTTTAATCTATATCACAAATAAGATTTTAGAATTTTGTAACATATATGGTGGATGAACGTGATCTTTATTGTAAAAATAGGAATTTAGTCTTAATTATAGCTATAATGACTTCTAAGAATGAATTCAAATTATAAAAGAGTTGTGAATATTTTTTCATTAAATATGCAAACCAAAAAAGAACACTCCCAAATACAAGTGCACTTATAAATCCAACTTAAATAAGTTTATCAAGGTATTGGAAAAGATTCAATCTTAGATAGAGCTTCACTTATTATAGAAATTCTTGAAACTTTGATCTTGTTCCATCAAACATCTCTAATATACTTATTTTTGCCTCCATACTTATAGTAGTAAGACTTTTTAAATTTAGTTGTAAATTTAATCAACTTTCTTCTCTTAATTGCACACTTTCTTTGAATAGACTTTGAACCTTATTATTAACTTCTTTTATAGGCATAGGAAGAGTACTTCCATGATTGATGTTAAAAATATTTGAGATTTCTATGCTAAGGATATTCATAAGCTTATGAAGATCTATAATGGTTACAAATCTATTCTCACTTTTTCTAAGAATAGCATTCATAATTTTTTCTTTCTTAGATAATTCAAATAAATCCACAAGTCAAATTAGACAAGAATAATTTGCAACCTTTGATATCAAATAAAAATTTCTACAAAGAAGAATAATTATTTTTTTTTTACAAAAAAATAGTATTAAAAAACTAAATATTAGTTTAAAGGTATGTAGTTTGTAACCTTAAAAAATAAAACAATATAAGTAAGATAATCTATTCACTTTTAAAATAAAAAATAAGAACAATAAATTACTACTCTAGTTAAATTGTCAAAGATTATGTGCGAAGTATCTGTGCTCTATCCTTTTGATCTTTGGTGTTTCATACGCCATAGATTGAAGGCCCCTATCAAATTCTTATTAAAAAACCGCTCCAATAGCAAAGTCAAAAGCATCAATATTAAGCGCACAAGAGAGATTAGGATCATACCATTGTAATATTAAACCAGTAATGAGTCCCTCCTTCAACTTATTAAAGGTATTTTTCTATTCCAATTTCTATTCAAATGAAGCATTCTACTTCAATAGGTTTATCAATGAGGCAGCAATATAAGCATATCGCCAAACAAAACGGTGATAGTATCTAGCAAGGCATAAAAATAAGCAAACTTTAGAAGCATCTTTGGAGGTTGGCAAATCTTCCATTGCTTTTATCTTACCTTGCTCCATATGTATACCTTCGGAAGATACTACATGCTCCAAAAGGGTGACTTTTGACTTTTAAAGTTCATATTTTGATTGCTTGTAATAAAATCGACTATCTTATAGTCAATGCAACACCTGTCATAGGTATTGTTCATACTCTTTAGGGATTTTACCATACACAAGGATATGTCAAGGACTTAAATCTCGAAGAAAGAGAATCCTCAATACACTCTTATGCTAGTGAAGAGAAGTAAAAAGTCATTCAAAAGGTAATGTAATATTAACTAAAATGGCTATTGGCAAAAATAACAAGACTAGAAAGTCTTGAAAGAAGACTAACGATTAAAATGATGTTGACAAGAGTGAAGAAGGCTTCACTCTTGCCTCCATATATACTCTTAACTAGGAGCTATATGGTAATGTCCTATAAGACCTTCAAAACATGTTGACTTTACTAGCTACATGTCTTAACTTGCAAGGCAAGTTATCTATGTATGTGCAACATGGTTAGCTTGTTCTACAAGCTACTATAAAGAGTTAACTTGTTCTATAAGCTACTAAGACATGTTTAACTTGTTGGCTAAGTTTCCAACCTATAAACACATCTAAAGTCAAAACTATATCTATGAAGCTTCTAAGAAGCTTCTCTAGAAGACTTTATGAAATTTATTTATATTTAACTACTTCTACCTAATCATATAAGTAATTATTGAGGTAAACATATATGTCCATTGTTATATTATGTGGCATTTGGCTTGAGAATGCACCAGACATCTTGCTGTGGAAGATAAAAAGAAAATTGTAACAATAAGTCTTAACAACTCTAATAGATTCTTAAACAAATTACAATTAAAGATTAGTAAATACAATTAAATATCAATCAAATTCAATCAATATTTCAAAGGAATTATGTAAGAAATACAAAGTATTTTTAGAAGTCCTTTAAAGAATTATAAAGAAATAATATAGAAATTCAAAATTATACTAAAATAGAAACCTTAATGAAATATTAAAAAAAAACTTTAATTAAATCCTAGTAAAAATCTAATCAAATTCTAGTCAAATCCTAGTCAAATCCTAACCAAATCCTAACAAATCTTAACCAAAATCTAATCAAATCCTAAACAAATCTTAACCAAATCCTAGTCAAATCATAAAAAACTCCTAAATAAATCCTAACCAAATCATAAATAAATCCTAATCAAATTGTAAATAAATCCTAATAAAATCTTAACCAAATCATAAATAAATCCTAAATAAATTCTAATCAAATCTTAAATAAATCTTAATCAAATCTTAAATAAATCTTAATCAAATCTTAAATAAATCTTAATAAAATCTTAACCAAATCCTAATCAAATCTTAAAAAAATCTTAACCAAATCCTAAATAATTCCAAATAATTTCCAAAACAGATTCAAACCTCAATAACTAATGAATGAACCATCGATTTTAACTCAAACATTGCATATCTCTTTAAAATTAAGTTTAAAATAAGCACAAATTTTTTAAAGAAGATCGAACTCACCAAAAAGAAGATCGATCTTAATAATTATTCGGATGTTGGTTGGCCTTCTTCTCCAATCTAAATGTAGAATTTCCAGTGCTAATATCTCCTTATTAAATAGTTTAATTGATTTTATTTTTTTTATACATGTAGAAAAATAAGTCTACTATCCATGTACATAAAATTTACTCCAATTCAACTAATAGATTGTAAGAAATCTTAGAAATCCTCACTAGACCTAAAACTCTACTTTGACCTTAGCCTTGGCCTCATTTAAACCTAAATAACCCTTGATCTGATCCTTTGATTAAGTTCAAACTTACAAAATATATTAAACACATATATACTTACATATCTTTAAAGTTTTATTTATAGATCTATTGCCAAACTTACAAAAAAATTCAAAAAGTATCTCCCATTTTATTTTACAAATCTAGAGTTATCTAAAACAAACCCTGACTTTGCAAAGCTCTTACAAAGTCAATACAAATCTAAATCATCCAAAATCAATGTTCATAAAAATCTTATTAAGTTTACTCTGTAATTCCACTCTTTGATCTTCTAAAGAATCCTAGAATCATTGTTGAGACTTGGTTTTGTGTCTTGGGATCTGATTTCAATATTGGTTCATAATTGGCCTTTTCTAGGTATCAATTTATAATTTTTTTAGATAATTTTTACTAAAATTTATTTTTAACTTCTTTTTAAAGATGCCTATATTATTTATTTTTTCAATCTACTTTATTTTGCTTTATTTATGGCCCTACAAATTTAATAGAAGTTACTTTTTAAAAAATATAGTATTACTATTAAAAGTTTTATTACCTTCCTATCTTTTATCCATATTTTTCTACTTTATTTTTAACTTAGTCTTTTTATAATAAGATCCATATTATCATCTTTCACTATGTAATCATATTACAACATGACAACATGACATTACCTACCCTTCTAGAGACAAGTTTCATGAGGATGGATCTTTATATGTTGAGAAAGTCTAAGATGCGGCAAATTATATTTTTCACACACTTCAATCTTTGCTTTCTTTGAAGATGATTGATATGCCCTCTCAACCATCAATAGTACTTTATATATGGATAAAAAGATCACCTTATTATTTAGTCATTCTTAAGGCCTTGTAACTTTCTCCAAATAAAACATTTGAAATACCATTTGGAATTGTTCCTACTTCTAATAAAATCACCAAGCATTGAGAGTCTCTTTCAAGTTCATAATATCAAACATATTATATTTTTCCATCTATTCAAGAAAGGACATGTCTTTCTTGAGGATCTTCATCTCGATTTCATCTTCTTGAAGGTTGTGATAATCACAATGTCTTGTTAGATAAGTCTGCAAATGAAAGCTCTTGAGTTGAATTTTTTGATTGTTGGTTCTCTATCTCTTTAGCATCACAAATATACTCAAGCTATAAAGAAAGATAGAAGGTAGAATATTATCTTCCTTTGAACTTATTTCTTTTATAGCAAAGATTTGCTATTCTTTATCTTGGTTTTAATGGAAGTCATTGATGAAAGGCTTCAACTTTTTTTGCTACATTTGCAAGATTCTTTAATGGGTCCCATGTGCATTCGCTAGTATCATATCCGTGCCAATGAAAAAGATATTCCAACCTATTTTGGCATTGCCTTGAATGTAAGACTTCTTCTACCTCAAACTCTTGATTATTATCTACTTCTATAAGAGGAGGTGGCATTTGTCTTCTTCTCACAATATTAATTGTCTTATATGATTTAAGAAGGGACATGTAAAATATAAGGTGGATCTTCATAGACTCCAGTAGATATAATCGATAAGCTATAGGATTGATTTGTTCACAAATAAAAAAAGGTCTCAGCCTACGATAGTCCAATTTATTGCAAAGACAAATAGTCCTGATATTGCAATGAAGTAACCATATCTTATCACCTACGTTGAATTGTGGGTACTTTTTATAATAGGAATCCATGTTGATCTTTTGTCGTTCTTGAGCTTCCTTTAATTGAGTCTTTATTGTTACATGTAGCTCTGAAAAATGATTTGCTAAATCTTTTATCGTAAGATTATCAACTTTTGAAAAGTCAAAAGTATTAAGACATGGATGATAACCATAATAAGCAAAGAAAGATGTTTGTTGAGTAGAAGAATGTATCAAATTATAATATGAAAACTCTGCCAATGACAAAAGAATTGTCCAATCATCTTGATGATAGTTGATGGTACACCTCAAATATCACTCCAAAACTTAATTTACTCATTCCGTTTGTCCATCAGTTTGAGAATGAAAAGCCAAAGAAAGCTTTATATCCATCTTTAGAATCTTGAATAGGATTTTCTAAAATCTTCATATAAATTGAGTCTTCTTATCCAATATAACATCCTTTGACAATCCATGATAGTGATAGATATTGTCAATAAAAAGCTTAGCTATTTTTTACTTAAAATAGATTTTGTATATAATATTAAATGTATCATTTTAGTGAAGCGATCTATGAATACAAATATAGTATCATATGAACCTAAAATTGGAAGATTTGTGATAAAATCCATAGAAACGGTGTCGTATTACGTGCTTTCCTGCTCGAGAACGCGTCGGACGTCTGGCTGTAGAAGGTAGTATGGAGATTTGCCGATAGTCAAGCAGTCTATCAGTTTTTGACTGCTGGAATATAAACGACTGCAACAATGTACCGTAAATCTATACGGATGCTCTTCGACTGCTTGTCGAAGTCTTTTTTTTTTTTTTTTTTTTTTTTTTTTCCAACCGATAGGTCTCTAGACGTTACAGAGAACCCCGAACAACCCAAACTGTTAATCTTCAATACCCCTTTGTACTTATGATCTTGTATCCACTGACTGTCTTGTTAGATTAACCCAATAAATTTCATTCACTCCGCATACTCAATCCTATAGACACCCCTTTAATCCTTCAATCACAGACGTAACTCAATTTTACAAAACAGTCAAGAGTATTCAAACCCACTTCATTTAAAAATCCCGATTCACCATTACAACACTGACTTCAGCAGCGATTGCCTCAGTCTTCCCAAAACTCTACGAAGAAGAAAAATCCAAATTCTATGTCTTTCCTTCCCCGACCCGAAGCATGAAGCTCCTCTCTCTAATTCCCTTGATCTTCCAAAAACCTCCAATGAAAAACCGAACTGGTAACCTTGCAAAAGCTTGAAAACTCGCTCCCTCCCCGATTCTCCCGAAAAAAAAACCTCCCCCCTCAAAACTATATCCCCCCCTAACCTTATCCTCTGAATTTCTTCAATCTTCCATCTTAGATCCGGAATTGGCTCCCACCTCAAGCTTGGATCCGAAATTGGCTCTCACCGTCAAGCTTTCTCCTCCGTTTTTACCTTTAAGAAATCCATTTACCAAAAACAACGTTCCCTGAAACGGCACAGAGAACAGGACAGCCTGAAACAGAATCGAACCCCGTAATCGGGACCACATTGAGTCGCCCGACCAATTCAGGTCCTATATTGGAAAAGATGCCTGTAGTAACCTGGATGTTCCCGTAATTGGGTCAAATTGGTCCTCGCATCAGATTGGCTAAGATCCGTAGTAAGACCTGGATTTCCCGTAATTAGACTGCATTGGATTGACCGGCCAATTCAGGTCTCATATTGGATAAGAGGACCCGGATTGGATTATCGAAATTGGATCCAATTGGCTCCTCGAACCCGTCGTGTGAATTGGTCCTTCTCTTCCTGCTGACTCCCATTATTGGAATCGAATGGAGCATTTCAGTATGCCCCGGCTGACTGTAACGGAGTGACTGAACCTGACCACTCAGTATTTGTACTGGAGTTGGTTGATGCTCCCAATATTCGAGGTAACTGAATATTAATAAAATTCCCCTTTCTTTTTATTTTCACTGTATACTCGTGTTACAACACGACATCCACCCCCTCTGAACCTGTGCATCCTCCGGTATGCACCAATTTACCCAATTGCTGTTTGATTCAGAATATATCTCCTATGTGTTTGTCCAGTTCGTCTTCGTCACCTTCATTATCCATATCACTTTCATCTTCTTGCTGCGAAATCTCTGTACCTTCATTAAGGTCTTCCATATTCATCTCTGCATGTCTTCGTTTAAATATTTTTACTCGCTTCCCTGCAATTGGTATTTTCAATTTTGTACCATCTAACTCCTATAATGAGTAAGTCGCATTATCATGAACAGTTGTTATAACATATGGTCCAAACCAACGTTTTGAAAATTTCCGCAAAGTACTATGTTGATTATCCAGACTATTGTCATAAACAAGTACCCAGTCACCTTCCTCGATTGCTTTTGGTCTCAATCGATGTTGCTTATCAAATCGCGCCTTGTTTTGTAACCTTGCTCTTTTTAACCTTTCCAATGCTATTTGGACATCTTCCGTTCTTTGCTCCAATTGTCGAATCCTAATAGCCAGAAGTTCTTCTCTTGTCAATCCATCTTTCCATGGTAGCATACTCCAAGTAAGTACCTTTTCTTCAATCGGCATAATTGGTTTTTGACCTGTCATAAGTTCTACTGGCATATATCCTGTCACCGAACTATGTGTTGTTCGATCAGCCCATAATGCAAATGACAAAAGCTGTGGCCACTCTTTAACCTTCCCATTACAAGCTTTAACCAATGCTTTCACAATCGGCGGGTGACCGCGTTCGCTTTTCGCATTCCCTTCCGGATTATAAGCAGTAGTCAGTGATAGTTTAACTCCACATTTTTCAAAGAACTTACGAGCTTCTTGTGCATTTAATTCTCCACGATCTGCAGTGATTTTTCCTACGCATCCGTAACGGCAAAGGACATCTTCAAGCAAAAACCTACAAATCCCCTCTGTTGATTTTGTCCTCAATGCTCTTCCTTCTACTAGATTTGATAAATCTTCACGAGCTAAAACCAAATATTTCATCTGCCATAACCCAACCGGCATAATAACCAAATCAACAACCCATTTAAAATGAATAGCCAGAGGATACGTAGGATGAAGACCATCTCGATGTCGGATATTAGAATACGATTGACAGATTTCACATGACTCTACAAATGAGAGCACATCTCGATACATATTTTTCCACCAATATCGTTCCTTGAGTTTAGCAAAAGTAGTCCAGATTCCTCTATGCCCTGTCCATTAACTATCATGAAACTCCTTTAATAATTTTAGTTTTTCTTCCCTTTTGCCTATCACTCGTTGTGGCATCCCAATTCCTTTCTTCGGTCTCTTCCATAAGAATCCATCTCGAAGTAAAAATCCATATGCTTTTTTTCTTATTTGTTTGAATTTTTTTGTAGACCAATTCCCCTGCTTAGACAAGGTATTCAAATAATGACCAATATCCAATAATTCTCCTTCATAAGCTTCTTCAAGAAATAGCTTGTCTTCTCTGTTGAGATTTGATATTGAATAAAATTTCAATCCGACATCATCAATGTCTTCAACCATTTCGTCCTCCCTCTCGTATCTTGCTCGCGATAGCATGTCTGCTACTAAATTGTCCTTTCCAGTGATATGCTTAAATTCTGGATTTAGTGACTTAATATAAGCAATCCATCTCAACATTGCAATATCTGGCGTTGAACAGTTAATAATCATTCTAAGCAATGGCAAGCAATCTGTTTCAATTACTACTACTGCCCCAATCAAATAGTCCTTTTCAGCTTTCATAGCCGAAACGACTCCCCAAAGTTCTCTTTTGACTTGCGAATATGCACGCTGACGAATACTTAAAACTTTAGCCCCAAATCGAACTGCAAATCTACTCCCATTCGAGTCATCTTGACCCACCGCCCATCCAACGGCAATTGGACTAGCGTCTACAGTAAGAATCACTGGTCTATTGCACTTATAATCAACCTTCCTCAATATTGGAGGTGACATCAATAATTTCTTCAATCTTTGCATTGCCTGAATATGCCTTTCTTTCCATTCAAATCGGTAACCCTTGCGTAACAATTCATATAATGGATCCGCTATGTGAGTAAAATGAGGGATCCAGATTCGATAAAATACACATGCACCCAAAAACCTGTGTACCTCTGTTAAAGAACCACAATCCTCTTTCATCCTTCCAATTGCATCAACTTTAGTCGGATCTGGTTTTCTTCCGTAAGATCCGCATAAATGTCCAACAATTACAACCTCTCGCACTCCAAATACGGACTTCATATCCGATAATGTAAGATGAACTTCTCCAAGCCGAGTTAAAATCTTTTCACAATCTTGTATATGATCAACAACATATCTGCGACACCCCTTCGTATCTAAAGTTTCATCCTTGTCTCCTTCTCTGCACCCTTTTATAGGAACATCATCCAGAAAAGGCATAGTCTTTTCCGGAATAAAATCTCTCAATACCTTATTCATCCCATTCATCATATGCGCAACCGAGTTGGTCGCGCCTTGAGGAAGAGTGCACATTCTAACCAATCCAAGCGGTGTCCTCATCGTTGTCATATCTCTACTTCCTTCAGCAAGTTGAAATTGATCATAACCTGAATACAAATCATCCATTGAATAGATCGCCCTTCCAGCAAACGCCTCAGCAAATTCATCCACAATAGGTCCAATTCCTGCATTCCTGACAGTTACAGCATTCACCGGCTGCATATCTTGAATAAACCGTAGTGACCCATTCTTCTTAGGTACCGTAAACCATCGACTAGAATACGACGCAAATGAAGGTTCTAATATTTTTATCTTTATCTTTTCTTTCAATAGTTCGACTAATTTAGGTAAATGTGCCCTCGGTATTGGAATCGGTCTTAGATTCCAAGGTACATGCGGTACAGTGAAGATAACCATAGGTGTTATAATATTTGGATCCACACACCCAATTTCATGAGATTCGAAGGCAAACGATCTACCTTGTTTAGCCAACATCTTTTTGAAGCAAGTAATTTCCTCCGGCAATAAAGAACCATCAGAACCAATCTTCAAATCTTCAAAAGTCTCTTCAGTAAACTGATGTCCAATACTCATTGGATCTCTTAAACTTGCTTCTTTTGATGCTTCTCCCATTTTTTCTTTAGAATCCTCTGGTAATGGTCCGGCAACAGGCTTTACCTTCTTATCTGCCGTTTTATATCTCGTCTCTACTGTGACTTCTGGTGCTTGAAAAGATTCAAGCATGGTATAAACCTCTCTCGAATGAATCTCAACAATCTTATCATTATCTCCTAACCCAATAGATGTAATCAATTCTAATGAATCTTCCAGCCCATTTTCTTCATAAACATCCAAAATCCTCTCATCATCTTGCAATGTACCTATCTTGCGTAACTGTCCTTCAATATCATATAATCTTTTTCTTTCTTTTCTTTTAAAATCATCAACTTTCTTATATATAATATTTCCATTCTCCAATATACCAATAAAACTCGCATCAAAGGTACCTTCATCTCGCGAGAGTACCTCCTCTTTTGTACCTCTATAATCTCGCTTTATAATGGTACCTCCCCAAAATCCTTAAATCCTTCAACAATCTTTGGCAATGATTTCTCCCTCAACCTATCTCGATTCCGTTCATGGTTAGGAGGTACTGTTAGAAATTGTACAACTTTCCTCCCATCTTTGCTCCGTACCCTTGCATAAGCAGAACCATCGTCAAGTACCTTTGTTTCCATCCGTGTTACCGTGATATAAGGTTGTCCTAAAATCAACGGATAAGACGTTGTATCTTGAACGAAGAAATGTTGCTCCGTCGCAACATCCCCAATCCGAATTTTGACATCTGGACAAGCTCCATATAATTCGCCTCGTGTGTTATTAACTGCTCATATTGCCCATCCATGTTCCATATCAATTGGCCATTTTTGCTTCTTATAAAGATCTTTAGACATGAGATTTATTTCAGAACCATGGTCCACCAAGGCAACTATTGGTTCTTCTATATCTCCTACCTTCACCAATACCTCAGTAGTTGCCCTTGCCCAATGCTTTCGAGTATAATGGCTCAAAGTTTCCATTTCCTTGTCACTAGAATCTTCGAAACGTACTCGCTGATTATACCCATTCTTTTCATTTGTTGGTTGCTTGTAACCAATATCAACCTCTTCTTCATCTCTACATATTCTTGCATCAATAGCATGACTCATTTCAGTTTCGCTCATTAATTACCTCTTTCGCTTAATGCTGTCAATGATAACATCATGAAACTCCTTCTTTGCAATTCCCAAGACTTCTTTCAATGTGAATTCCACCTTAGTGTTTAATATACGTTCTTCCAACACCCCTTTCAAATTTGTTGCCGCTTCAATATCAGAAAGTAGCTTATAAGCAATTGATTTGCCCTTATCTTTTGTCTCCGTTGTTTTTTCTCCCAATGATGCTGAGGTATCCTTTACAGGCAATTCTTGTGAAGCTGCCTCCCGAGCCTTGTCTCCTCGAGTTTGCCTCTTAAAAGGATTTCCTTCTCTAGTATCATCAAAATTTCCTCGTCTCTTTTCTTCCATCAAAGCTTCATGTTGGCTCTTAGCAATATATGCATGAACTGAAAGAGACTCAACAGGATCCTCCCAACCTGTTCTACCTCGTATTATAGCTGCAGTTCTCAATAACGCTTCTCGAGGTAATTTCCCTTCTTGCATTGTAGAAACGGCAGAAGCCCAAAACTCACTAGTTTCCGTACTTCCACCAATTTCATCATCTACTCTAGCACCATAACTTGCACTTTCTCGTGCTACTGTTT
This sequence comes from Physcomitrium patens, assembly GCF_059467195.1. Classification (NCBI taxonomy): domain Eukaryota; kingdom Viridiplantae; phylum Streptophyta; class Bryopsida; order Funariales; family Funariaceae; genus Physcomitrium; species Physcomitrium patens. The sequence goes on along the minus strand of NC_143431.1, from coordinate 4,677,919 downwards.
CATGCTCTTTTAAGTAATCTTGAACCAATGCTCTCATTCCTCCCTTGCCAAAATTGGTTTGAAGAAGATCCTCTCTATTTTTCACTGCTATCTTTCCATCTTTCCAGCAAATAATTTCCTGTCGTATCATATTATTAAATTCATTGCAATCTTTTCTAGTGTGTGAAGCATCATCACACCAAATGCATCTTTGTACATATCCTTGTTTTGAAACATTCTTCGAATTGTTTGTAGAAGTATTCTCTTCAAGTCTTGCCAATTTGATTTGAAGATCTCGCATTCCTCGTATAATTTCTTCCATTCCCATATCTGCTTTCTTTGATAAAGATGTCGAAGGTTGAACTGTAGGCATTGTCGATGGTGTTGTACGTACTGGAGCTTTGGGTGCTTGTATTGTTTTCTGAATATTGCTCGTATCCTTCCTCCTTTCTTTTTTTGTAAGCAACCCCACCGCATCTTCAACGTTCTTCCACTTCGTTGTCAATCCTTCATCTTCTTCTTTGTCTTCAAGAAGGGGTTCTAATTTCTCTTGCAATTCTCCATCAGCAGCTTGAAGAAATAGATCAACTTTGTTCGGCTCCAATGTCAATTTTTCTACCTTCGATAATTGAGAGTACTGCCTCTCAAATTCCCTTAGTAGCTCTGTTGCTTGAAAATTCTTATTGGGCCGTTCAATCCATCCCAGAAACAGCTTCTTAGTAACGCGATCAACATCTTCCAAGAAATATTCGTCTTTCAATGCATGTGAAAAATCCTCCCATGAATTCCCACAATGATCCGTAATCGATGTAATGTGGTCCCTTATCTCCGATATTGTGGCAAGTCCAAATAGTGCAACCATTTTCTTCTCAGAAACCCGATTTAATTCCATTTCACGAACATAACATCTTAAATACCTTGAAATATTCCTCCCATCAAATTGATCAATTTTATTGACCACTGCTTGCAATGCTTTGGTTGCCAAAGCTTCCTTTCGATCATTGCTTTGCTGTTGCTGCATTGACAATGAGAAGGCTTGAAACAAACTAGCAATAGACGGATCCATGTGCATACCTTGTCCTTTAGAAGACTCCCCATCAGAAACTTCTCCCAAAAATCCTTCAAAATTTTTATTTTCGTTTTCCATAAAAATAAAGATAAAATCAACCGAAATTCAATACCTTCCACCTCAAGCTTTCACGTCGGGTTCACCACTTATGTCGTATTACGTGCTTTCCTGCTCGAGAACGCGCCGGGTGTTTGGCTGTAGAAGGTAGTATGGAGATTTGTCGATAGTCAAGCAGTCTATCAGTTTTTGACTGCTGGAATATGAACGACTGCAATAATATATCGTAAATCTATACGGATGCTCTTCGACTGCTTGTCGAAGTCTTTTTTTTTTTTTTTTTTTTTTTTTTTTTTTTCCAGCCGATAGGTCTCTAGACGTTACAGAGAACCTCGAACAACCCAAACTGTTAATCTTCAATACCCCTTTGTACTTACGATCTTGTATCCATTGACTGTCCTGTTAGATTAACCCAATAAATTTCATTCACTCTGCATACTCAATCCTATAGACACCCCTTTAATCCTTCAATCACAGACGTAACTCGATTTTACAAAACAGTCAAGAGTATTCAAACCCACTTCATTTAAAAATCCCGATTCACCATTACAACACTGACTTCAGCAGCGATTGCCTCAGTCTTCCCAAAACTCTACGAAGAAGAAAAATCCAAATTCTATGTCTTTCCTTCCCCGACCCGAAGCATGAAGCTCCTCTCTCTAATTCCCTTGATCTTCCAAAAACCTCCAATGAAAAACCGAACTGGTAACCTTGCAAAAGCTTGAAAACTCGCTCCCCCTCCGATTCCCCCGAAAAAAAAACCTCCCCCCTCAAAACTATATCCCCCCCTAACCTTATCCTCTGAATTTCTTCAATCTTCCGTCTTAGATCCGGAATTGGCTCCCACCTCCAGCTTGGATCCGAAATTGGCTCTCGCCGTCAAGCTTTCTCCTCCGTTTTTACCTTTAAGAAATCCATTTACCGAAAACAACGTTCCCTGAAACGGCACAGAGAACAGGACAGCCTGAAACAGAATCGAACCCCATAATCGGGACCACATTGAGTCGCCCGACCAATTCAGGTCCTATATAGGAAAAGATGCCCGTAGTAACCTGGATGTTCCCGTAATTGGGTCAAATTGGTCCTCGCGTCAGATTGGCTAAGACCCGTAGTAAGACCTGGATTTCCCGTAATTAGACTGCATTGGGTTGACCGGCCAATTCAGGTCTCATATTGGATAAGAGGACCCGGATTGGATTATCAAAATTGGATCCAATTGGCTCCTCGAACCCGTCGTGTGAATTGGTCCTTCTCTTCCTGCTGACTCCCGTTATTGGAATCGAATGGAGCATTTCAGTATGCCCCGGCTGACTGTAACGGAGTGACTGAACCTGACCACTCAGTATTTGTACTGGAGTTGGTTGATGCTCCCAATATTCGAGGTAACTGAATATTAATAAAATTCCCCTTTCTTTTTATTTTCACTGTATACTCGTGTTACAATACGACAATGGAAGACCATAGTTATTCTAGAATTGATAACGATTCAAGAAGTCTATAAAGTCAATGGTAAGGACTTTTAGATCTTGAATAAGTATTGCATGATTATACAAAGTCTTTGATTGCCTTCTATATTTGAGGCTACCAAAAATCTCTTGATATTAACTCAAAAGTCTTATTGTATCCAAAATATCCGGTTGTTAAAAAATTATGACGAGCTTGAAGGACACGTAATTGTGTGTTGCCTTTTGGAATATATAAGAAATCTTCAAAATATAGTAGCTTATTCTTAAACTCAAAATTTGAAGTATCATAGGACTTAGAGGAAGTATTTTTGATATAATAGAAAAGAAGATTTTATTACTCAAAGATAAAAATGCTCGGGCGTCAAGAAGATTGTTCTTTATTGATCAAAAGATGCATCTTCTTTTTTTGGTGTAAGATAAGAACATCTAGAAAAGACGTCTGATAGATCTTGTTATTTTTTGGATCAATAAGTGACCTTGAAATTGAATCTAGATAAAGATATGTATCAACATGCTTGATGAAGATTCAAAATATGTGTTGACATAAAGTACTCAAGATTCTTATGATCTGTATACATGGTGACTAGACTTAATGTACATTCTTAATATGACGCCATTCTTGAAATGAATCCATAATTGTAAGGAGTTCTTTATCATGGATCTCATAATTAATCTTACATACTGAAAATTTCTTGGAGTGAAAAGCTATTGGGTGGAGTTTGTCATTTTTTTCCATTTATGACATTATGACACCCATAGCAAAGTTTGATGCATCTGTTTTCATAAAAAATGTATTAAAAAAGTTGACGTAATACAAGATTCGTGTAGAAGTAAATTCCTTCTTTAAAGGATCAAATAATGCTTTTACTTCTTTATTCCACTTAAGTTTGTCTTTATAAGCCAAACATGTAAGTAGAACTTGAAAAAAGTTCTTGATGAAGATTTGGTAATAATTAGCAAAGTCCAAAAAACATTACACATCTTGTATTATTTTTGGAATCTTCAAATCTATGATAATTTAGATCTTTTTGGGATCCATCACAAGACCTTTCTTAGAAATTATGTATCCTAAAAATCAACTTGAGTAGTGTCAAATACACACTTTTCTTACTTAGCATATAATCCTGTATTTCTAAGTTTTTGTAACATGCAATAAATATGAAGTTCATATTCTACTGTGTTCTTAGAATAGATTAGAATATTTTTTAAATAACAAATAATAAACTCATTCAAAAACTCACAAAAAATATCATTTAGAAGATGTTGAAAAGCAGCAGGTACATTCATGAGTCCAAAAGACATGACATTATATTCAAAATATCCATACTTAGTTCGAAAAATAGTCTTTCATTCATCTCTTTTTTTGATACGAACTAAGTTGTATGCTCGTTGTAGATCTATTTTGGGATAGATCTTTGCTTGATTGAATTGATAAAGAAGTCTTGAAATCAAAGGCAAAGGATATCTATTTTTGATGGTAATCTTATTGAATCCTCAATAATCTAGATAGATCCGCAGAGATCCATCTTTCTTCTTTACAAATAAGATAAGAGCCCCAACTGGAGATTTAAAATGGCATATGAAGTTCTTTGCCAAATTTTCATGAATATACTCCTTTAATGTAGCCAACTCATTTTGTGATAAGCAATAGATTGGTCTGAATGTTAAAGACATGAGCTAAAAGATGATGTATAAACCAATGAAATCCGTTTCAATGAAAGAGTGACAAAATAAAAATAAAAAATACTTATATTAAAAGAAATTGAAAAGGCTTATTGCTAAAAGACAAGAAAATTTGAGACACATGAAACTAGACTAGAAGCAAGAAAAGAGTCGATAAGAATGAAGAGAGCTTCATTCTTGTTTTTATATATACTATCTAACTAAAGACTACATGGTGATGTTCTATAGGACCTCCAATATGTATTGACTTTGTAGAACACATGCTTTGACTTACAAGGTAAATTTTTCTACGTGTAGACTACATAATTAGCTTGGTCTTCAAACTAACAACATGTGTGGCACATGGCCAACTTGTTAACCACGTTTCTAATCCAAAAAGTCAATTAAAGACACTTATAAAATCAAAACAACATCTATAAAGCTTCTAGAAAGCTTCCATAGAAGATATTATAGAATTAACTTGCTTTTACTTACTTCTATTTATTTCTACCTATTTATATAGATAATTATTGGCTTACATATAAATATCTATGATATTATCCTCCCTTCTAGGGACGAATTCTACGAGGAGCGGTTATCATATGTTGAAGAAATCTATGATGCGACAAATTATATTTAATACATACTCAGATCTTAATTCTCTTTGATGATAGTTGATAGGGCCTTTCAACCATTGATAGTGTCTCATATCAGGGCAAAAAGACCATCCTATTATCTTATCATTGTTGAGGTCTTTATAACTTCTTTCAAATAAAATATTTAGAATATCGTCAGAAGTTTTTCCTACTTCTAATAAAATTACCAAACATTAGGAGTCTCTTCTAAAGTTGTAATACCAAATGCGTTATATCTTGCCATCTATTTGAAAAAAAACATGTCGTTCTTGAGGATCTTCATCTCAATTGCGTCATCTTGAAGGTTGTGACAATTGTAATGTCTCATCTTGTAGATCAGCAAATAAAGGCTCTTCAATCAAATCCACTAGTTATTGGTTCTCCATCTCCTTAGCATCACAACTACAAAGAAGCTACAAACAAGGATTGAAAGTAGAATGTTATCTTGCCTATATCTTGTTTCTTTTATAATATTTTTATCTTGATTTTGATAAATGTTATGAATAAAAAGCCTCCTCCACCTTTGTTACATTTGCAAGATTCTTTACTGGCTTCCATGTGTACTCACTGATATCATATCCACACCAATAGTCAAGATATTCCAATTTATTTTGGCATCGCCTTAAATCTAGAACTTCTTCTACTTTGAATTCTTGATTATTATCCTCTTTTATATGAGGAGGTAGAGCTTGTCTTCTTCTTAGTATGTCCATTATCTTGTATGATTCAAGAAGAGACATGTAGAATACTAGATAGATTTTCATTGATTTCGGTAGGTGTAAATGATATGCAATTGAATTGATTTGTGCAGATATAAGAAATAGTCCAAGTCTATGATAGTTCAACTTATCACAAGGATGAGTGATCTTAATATTGTGACAAAGTAATCATATCTTGTCACTCAGATAAAATGGTGGTTATTCCTTTTGATAGACATCCGCATTGATCTTTGTTGTTCTTGAGTATCTTTTAACTGTGCCTTCATTGTTGTATATAACTCTGATAAATGATTTGCCAAATCTTGTGCCAAAGGATTATCAGCTTTTGAAAAGTCAAAAGTATCAAGTCGTGGATGATAACCATAACTAGCAAAAAAATATGTTTGTTTTGTAGAAGAATGTATTGTATTATTATAAACAAACTCTGCCAATGGCAAAAGAGTTGTCCAATCATCTTTTCGGTAGTTGATGGTACATCTTAAATACTGCTCCAAAATTTTATTAACACACTCTGTTTGTCCATCAATTTGAGGATGGAATGCCGAAGATAGTTTTATATCCACTTTTAGAATCTTAAAAAGAGTCTTCCAAAATCTTGATACAAATTGAGTTCTCCTATCCGATATAATATCTTTGAATAATCTATGATAGAAATAGATGTTGTCAAAAAAGACCTTAGCTATTTTTTTATCTGTGATAGATTTTGTACATGGTACAAAATGTGCCATTTGAATAAAAAGATCTACAATCATGAATATAGAGTCATAAAAACTTGAAATTAAAAGATCTATGATGAAATCCATAGAAACAGAAGACCATGGTTGTTTTGGAATAGATAATGGTTGAAGAAGTCCGTAAGGTCAATGACAAGGAGTTTTTGATCTTAAACAAATGTTGCATGACTGAACAAAGTCTTTCACATCCTTTCACATTTGTTGCTACCAAAAATCTCTGGATATAAGCTCCAAATTCTTGTTATATCCAAAATATCATATTGCTGAAAAGTCATGATGTGCTTGAAGAACACGTAATTGTACTTCTCTTTTTGGAATATGTAATCGACTTTCAAAATAGAATAGGTTGTTTTTGAACTCAAATTTAGAAGTATCTTGGGACTTAAAAAAAAAATTCTTGATATTATAAACAAGAGGATCAGAAGTATAGACATGAAGTACTCAAGATTCTTATGATTCATATATATAGTGATTAGATTAGAAGCACCTTTTAGATGATGACGCCATTCTTGAAATGAATCTACAATTGTAAAAAGTTCTTTTTTGTGGATTTCATAGTTAATCTCAGCTTCTGAAAGTTTTCTGGAATAAAAAGCTATTGGGTGAAGTTTTATTATCTATTTTCAAGGATAAGAACATGATAAAGACAAATAAACAAGTGAGACTTCTTTCATAGAAAGATGATGAAATAGAAACAACTTGATATATATATATTTAGAAAGAAACTGGAATGGCTATTACTAAAAGTCAAGAAAATTAGAGACCCTTGAAACTATACTAGAAGCAAGAAAAGAGTTGACAAGAGTGAAGAAGGCTTCAATCTTATTTCTATATATACTATCTAACTAAAGGCTATGTGGCGACATTCTATAGGACCTCCAATATGTATTGACTTTGTAGAAAACATGCCTTGACTTACAAAGTAAGTTTTTCTACATGTAGGCTACATAATTAGCTCGTTCTTCAAGCTAACAACATGTGTGGCACATGGCTAACTTGTTGACCTTATTTCTAATACCAAAAAATCAATTAAAGACACCTATAAAATCAAAGCAGCATCTATGAAGCTTCTATATCAAATACTATAGAATTAACTTACTTTTATCTACTTTTATTTATTTCTACTTATTTATACATGTAATTATTGACTTACATGCATATGTCCGTGACATTATCTCTCCTTCTAGGAACGAGTTCCACGAAGAGCAGTAATCATATGTTGAGGAAATCTATGATGCCACAAATTTTATTCGCTTCATACTTTGATCTTTATTCTCTTCGAAGATGATTGATAGGGCCTCTCAACCATCGATAGTGTCCATACAAAGGTGGAAAGACCACCCAGTTATCTGATCATTATTGAGGCCTTTGTAACTTCCTTCAAATAAAACATTTGGAGCACCATAAGGAGTTGTTTCTACCTCTAGTAAAATCACCAAACATCGGAAGTCCCTTATAAGGTCGTGATATCAAACGCGTTATATCTTGCCATCTATTCGAGGGAAGAACATGTCATTATTGAAGATCTTCATCTCAATTGCGTCATCTTGAAGGTTATGACAACCGTAATGTCTCGTCCGATAAGTCAGCAAATGAAGGCTCTTAAGTCGAATCCGCTGGTTGTTGGTTCTCCATTTCTTGAGCGTCACAACTATAAAAAAGCTACAAACAAAGATTGAAAGTAGAATGTTATCTTGCCTAGATCTTGTTTCTTTTGTAAGAAAGGTTTTCATCTTGATTTTGATTGATGTTATCGATGAAAAGCCTCCACCGCCTTTGCTGCATTTGTAAGATTCTTTATTGGCTCCCATGTGCATTCACTAATATCATATTTGCACCAATGGACAAGATATTTCAATTTATTTTGGTGCCGTCTTGAATCTAAGACTTCTTCTACTTCAAACTCTTCATTATTGTCCACTTCTATAGGAGGAGGTAGAGCTTGTCTTCTTCTTGGTATGTCCACTGTCTTGTATGGTTCAAGAAGAGACATGTGGAATATTGAATGGATTTTCATTGACTCTAGTAGATATAAATGATATGCAATTGGATTGATTTGTATAGAAATAGAAAATTGTCCAAGCCTTTGATAGTCCAACTTGTCACAAGAACGAGTAGTCTTGATATTGTCACGAAGTAACCATACCTTATCACCCATGTGAAATGGTAGTTGTTCCTTTCGATAGACATCCGCATTGACCTTTTGTTGTTCTTGAGCTTCTTTTAACTGTGTCTTCATCGTTGCATGTAGCTTTGACAAATGAATTGCCAAATCTTTTACAACAGGATTATCAACTTTTAAAAAGTCAAAAGTATCAAGTCGTGGATGATAACCATAATTAGCAAAGAAAGTTGTTTGTTTTATAGAAGAATGTACTGTGTTATTGTAAGCAAACTCTGCCAATGACAAAAGAGTTGTCCAATCATCTTGTTGGTAGTTAATGGTACATCTTAAATACTACTCCAAAACTTGATTAACACGCTTCGTTTGTCCATCAGTTTGAGGATGGAATGCTAAAGATAGTTTTATATCCACTTTTAGAATCTTAAAAAGAGTCTTCCAAAATCTTGATACAAATTGAGTTCTCCTATCCGATATAATATCTTTGAATAATCTATGATAGAAATAGATGTTGTCAAAAAAGACCTTAGCTATTTTTTTATCTGTGATAGATTTTGTACATGGTACAAAATGTGCCATTTGAATAAAAAGATCTACAATCATGAATATAGAGTCATAAAAACTTGAAATTAAAAGATCTATGATGAAATCCATAGAAACAGAAGACCATGGTTGTTTTGGAATAGATAATGGTTGAAGAAGTCCGTAAGGTCAATGACAAGGAGTTTTTGATCTTAAACAAATGTTGCATGACTGAACAAAGTCTTTCACATCCTTTCACATTTGTTGCTACCAAAAATCTCTGGATATAAGCTCCAAATTCTTGTTATATCCAAAATATCATATTGCTGAAAAGTCATGATGTGCTTGAAGAACACGTAATTGTACTTCTCTTTTTGGAATATGTAATCGACTTTCAAAATAGAATAGGTTGTTTTTGAACTCAAATTTAGAAGTATCTTGGGACTTAAAAAAAAAATTCTTGATATTATAAACAAGAGGATCAGAAGTATAGACATGAAGTACTCAAGATTCTTATGATTCATATATATAGTGATTAGATTAGAAGCACCTTTTAGATGATGACGCCATTCTTGAAATGAATCTACAATTGTAAAAAGTTCTTTTTTGTGGATTTCATAGTTAATCTCAGCTTCTGAAAGTTTTCTGGAATAAAAAGCTATTGGGTGAAGTTTTATTATCTATTTTCAAGGATAAGAACATGATAAAGACAAATAAACAAGTGAGACTTCTTTCATAGAAAGATGATGAAATAGAAACAACTTGATATATATATATTTAGAAAGAAACTGGAATGGCTATTACTAAAAGTCAAGAAAATTAGAGACCCTTGAAACTATACTAGAAGCAAGAAAAGAGTTGACAAGAGTGAAGAAGGCTTCAATCTTATTTCTATATATACTATCTAACTAAAGGCTATGTGGCGACATTCTATAGGACCTCCAATATGTATTGACTTTGTAGAAAACATGCCTTGACTTACAAAGTAAGTTTTTCTACATGTAGGCTACATAATTAGCTCGTTCTTCAAGCTAACAACATGTGTGGCACATGGCTAACTTGTTGACCTTATTTCTAATACCAAAAAATCAATTAAAGACACCTATAAAATCAAAGCAGCATCTATGAAGCTTCTATATCAAATACTATAGAATTAACTTACTTTTATCTACTTTTATTTATTTCTACTTATTTATACATGTAATTATTGACTTACATGCATATGTCCGTGACATTATCTCTCCTTCTAGGAACGAGTTCCACGAAGAGCAGTAATCATATGTTGAGGAAATCTATGATGCCACAAATTTTATTCGCTTCATACTTTGATCTTTATTCTCTTCGAAGATGATTGATAGGGCCTCTCAACCATCGATAGTGTCCATACAAAGGTGGAAAGACCACCCAGTTATCTGATCATTATTGAGGCCTTTGTAACTTCCTTCAAATAAAACATTTGGAGCACCATAAGGAGTTGTTTCTACCTCTAGTAAAATCACCAAACATCGGAAGTCCCTTATAAGGTCGTGATATCAAACGCGTTATATCTTGCCATCTATTCGAGGGAAGAACATGTCATTATTGAAGATCTTCATCTCAATTGCGTCATCTTGAAGGTTATGACAACCGTAATGTCTCGTCCGATAAGTCAGCAAATGAAGGCTCTTAAGTCGAATCCGCTGGTTGTTGGTTCTCCATTTCTTGAGCGTCACAACTATAAAAAAGCTACAAACAAAGATTGAAAGTAGAATGTTATCTTGCCTAGATCTTGTTTCTTTTGTAAGAAAGGTTTTCATCTTGATTTTGATTGATGTTATCGATGAAAAGCCTCCACCGCCTTTGCTGCATTTGTAAGATTCTTTATTGGCTCCCATGTGCATTCACTAATATCATATTTGCACCAATGGACAAGATATTTCAATTTATTTTGGTGCCGTCTTGAATCTAAGACTTCTTCTACTTCAAACTCTTCATTATTGTCCACTTCTATAGGAGGAGGTAGAGCTTGTCTTCTTCTTGGTATGTCCACTGTCTTGTATGGTTCAAGAAGAGACATGTGGAATATTGAATGGATTTTCATTGACTCTAGTAGATATAAATGATATGCAATTGGATTGATTTGTATAGAAATAGAAAATTGTCCAAGCCTTTGATAGTCCAACTTGTCACAAGAACGAGTAGTCTTGATATTGTCACGAAGTAACCATACCTTATCACCCATGTGAAATGGTAGTTGTTCCTTTCGATAGACATCCGCATTGACCTTTTGTTGTTCTTGAGCTTCTTTTAACTGTGTCTTCATCGTTGCATGTAGCTTTGACAAATGAATTGCCAAATCTTTTACAACAGGATTATCAACTTTTAAAAAGTCAAAAGTATCAAGTCGTGGATGATAACCATAATTAGCAAAGAAAGTTGTTTGTTTTATAGAAGAATGTACTGTGTTATTGTAAGCAAACTCTGCCAATGACAAAAGAGTTGTCCAATCATCTTGTTGGTAGTTAATGGTACATCTTAAATACTACTCCAAAACTTGATTAACACGCTTCGTTTGTCCATCAGTTTGAGGATGGAATGCTAAAGATAGTTTTATATCCACTTTTAGAATCTTGAAAAGGGTCCGCCAAAATCTTGATACAAATTGAGTTCCCCTATCTGATATAATATCCTTAGATAATCCATGATAGCGATAGATATTGTCAAGAAAGAGCTTAGTTGTTTCTTTGCATGTGATAGATTTTGTACATGATAAAAAATGTGCCAACTTGATAAAACAATCCACTATCATGAATATAGAGTCATAAAAATCTGAGATTGGAAGATCCATGATGAAATCCATAGAAATAGAAGACCATGGTTGTTCTCGAATGGGTAATGGCTGAAGAAGTCTGTAAGGTTGATGATGAGGAGTTTTTGATCTCGAGCAAACATCACAAGATTATACAAAATCCTTGACTACTTTCTACATTTTTAGCCACCAAAAGTCCCTAGATATTAGTTCCAAAGTTTTATAGTACCTAAAATGTCATGCTGCTGGAAAATTATGACGAGCTTGAAGAACACGTAATCGAGCTTCATCTTTTGGAATATGTAGGCATTCTTCAAAATATAGTAGATTCTTCTTGAATTCAAACTTAGAAGTATCTTGAGACTTTGAAGGATTTTTCTTCATATCACAAATAAGAGGATTAGAAGACATACTTGACTGAACTTGCTTAATAAAAGTTGAATCAACAGTTAGTATTTATTTCATTGCTCGAAGATGAAGATGCTCTGGCTTCAAGAGAATTATGCGTTGTTGATCAAAACTAGCATCTCCTTTCCTTGCTGCAAGATAAGATCATCTAGAAAGTGCATCTGACAAACCTTGTTGTTTTCCTAGTCGATAAGTAATTTTGAATTTGAATCTTGAAAAAGATATATTTCAATGGGCTTGGCGACGATTCAAAATATGTACTGACATAAAATATTTAAGGTTCTTGTGATCTGTATACATTGTGAGTGGACTAGAAGCACCTTCTAGATAATAGTACTATTCTTGAAACGAATCCATGATTGCAAGAAGTTCTTTGTCGTGGATCTTGTAGTTAATCTCAGTTGCTAAAATTTTTTTGGAATGAAAAGCTATTAGAAGAGGTTTATCATTGGCACCCAAAGCAAAGTCTGATGCGTCTATTTTCATAAAAAATGGCTTAAAAAAAATTGATGCAATACAAGATTGGTGCAGAAACAAAGGCTGTCTTCAAAGCTTCAAATGCTACTTCTACTTCTTAATTCCATTGAAGTTTGTCTTTGCAAGTCAAATGTGTAAGTAGAGCTATAATTTGAGAGAAGTCTTTGATGAAGATCCAATAGTAGTTGGCAAATCCCAAAAAGCATTGGACATCTCTTACCGTTTTTGGGATCTTCCAATCCATAATAGTTTGAACTTTCTTAGGATCCATTATAATTCCATCATTTGAAATGATATATCCTAAGAAGTTGACTTGAATAGTGTAAAATACACACTTTTCTATCTTGGCATAGAGTCTTGCATCTCTTAGTTTTTGTAATATTTGGCAAACATGAAGTTCATGTTCTTTTAAATTCTTAGAATAGATTAAGATGTCATCTAGATAACAGACAACAAAATCATCTAAAAACTCCCAAAAGATATCATTCATTAGATGTTGGAGTGGTGCTAGTGTATTTGTAAGTCCAAAAGGCATGACGTTGTATTCAAAATGTCCATACCTTGTTCGAAACGCAGTCTTCCATTCATCTCCTTCTTTGATGCGTACCAAATTATATTCTTCCTGTAGATCTATTTTTGTATAGATCTTAGCTTGATTCAACTGATCAAAAAGTCTAAAAATCAAAGATAGAGGGTACCTATTTTTTATAGTGATTTTTTTGAGTCCTTGATAATCAACATACATTCGTAATGATCCATCTTTTTTCTTCACAAATAAAATTGGAGCTCTTGCTGGAGATTTGAAATGGTGTATGAAGTTCTTGGCTAAATTCTCTTCAATATACTCCTTGAGTTTGTCTAACTCATTTTGAGATAAATTGTAGATTGGTCCAAAAGGTGATTGTGCTCCTTCTTGAAGGTCAATTGAGCAGTCATAGGAATGATGTTTTGGAAGAGTATCCGCATTCTTTTTCTCAAATACATCTTGAAAATCTTGATATTGGCTTAGAATTCAGCTTGAAGTCTTTCCACCAATAGAAACATGTGTGGCATAAATGACACAAGGTGATCCTTCTTTACAGCATGCAAGAAAGCACTTGCACCTACAAAGATAGGTTTAATTATACTAGACTCATGACTTTCTACTTGATTTACTATACTCTTAGTTATACTTTCAAAAAAGTCAAGACTACGAGAAGTCCAATCTATTTTACGATTATATTTTTTTAGCCATGATAAACCTAAAATGACTTGATTAAAAGGAGATCTAACAATATTAAATATTATAAAGCTACTATGACTATTAATTGTTATTTCTATAGGAAGGATTTCATCAGTAACATCTCCTAAAGATAATGGACGACCATCTATGACTTCTATATGAACAAGTTTAGTTTTCTTTACTAAAAATATGCTATGTCTTTTAGCAAATTTTTCATCTAAGAAACATGCTGAAGCTCCTGAATCTAACAAGGCAGAGGCTTTGAGATGTTTAGGTCCTAGAATAACATTTATCATAAAACATGGACAGGGTTCTGAGGAGAGGATAGGACCTTCACTAGAAGTTGTACAAGGTTGTAGCCGCATGGTTCCTATTGTAGCTAAACAAATTCATTTTTGATATGCTATCTTCTTTTATTGCCGTACTCCTCATTTTATGGTTGCTTCACTTCTTTGAATAATGTTGAGCATTGTGCTTAGGTTCTCCACAATATAAGCACAATCCTTCTTAATGACGATGAATCTTTTCTTACTTAGTAAGAGGTTTGAAATGTATTACATCAATTTACATATCTTCTACTTTTGAATGTATGTGTTGAAGAGGTGTTGATGTTGCCATTGAATTATAGTAAAGTTGAGGTCCACTTGTATGGTTCTCACATCAAAATTCAAAAAGGCGATTGTCGCACTTCACAGCAAAGTCAATTGCTTGACTCAATGTTTGAGGTTCAGGTAAGTTGAGCATTAATTCTTTTACTTTACATTGTAATCCGTAGAGAAATTGACTAATAAGTACAACATCATCCCACTTGATATCAATTGTAAGTTGTCAAAATTGTGAAGCATACAACGTTACTGATCGATTGTCTTATCATAAAATACGGATCTTATTGATTGTAACACGAATTGTATCATGTTCTCCATACATGGATCAAAAATTTGCCATAAAAACCTCTAGATTATTCAATATCGGATCTCGTCGTTCAAGAAAAGATGAAAACCATGATAATGCTAAATCTGAAAGAAGCGTACCAATGAATCTAACTTGTGATCCTAGAGTTGGATAGCTTTGGGGTTGAAGTTCAATCACAAGTTACACTTGATTGATAAATCCTCAAAACTTGGATTTGGTGCCATTAAACTTCTCGGGTAGGGTAATTCTTGGTTCTCTAATATGAAAAGGATGTTCCACCATAGGAGAAGGGACATGATTTGGTGCAGATGTTGAAGTAGCTCTAATCATTTCTATATCTTCACTTCCTACCAATCTTGTTGCTTCTTGTAGTGGTAAATTGAGTTGATTCATCGCAAGCATTAACTTCCTCAATTGCTCTTGCATTTGTCCTATTGCACTCTTCATTTCAGCAAGTTTTGCCATGATAACACTTAGAAAAGAAAAGATGTCTAATATTACTTAAGACAAATAGAAAAGAGGACTTGAAAACAAAGAAAATACTAAAGACAATATCAGTTTAAAAGAGGGTAATCTGCAACTTCTAATATGCTTGTGTCTTATTAAGAAAAAAGGGTAATCCACTCTTAATCAACATTAGACAAAGCTCTGATATTCTAGGTGTACTCTTGTCAATCTATCACGGACAAGAACATGATAAAGACAAATAAATAAGTGAGACTTCTCTCATAGAAAGATGATAAAATAGAAATAACTTGATACATATATATTTAGAAAGAAACTGGAATGGCTATTGCCAAAAGTCAAGAAAACTAGAGACCCTTGAAACTAGACTAGAAGCAAGAAAAGAGTTGACAAGAGTGAAGAAGGCTTCACTCTTGTCTCTATATATACTATCTAACTATGGGCTACATTGTCGTATTATGTTTTGTCTTGTTCGGGAATACATTGAGTATCTGGCTGTGGAAGGTATAGATATTTTTGCAAATAACAAAGAATCCTAATAGATTTTATCCATGTATGAAGAATATAATTGAAATATCAATTTTCAAGTATTTAAAAACACTCTTCATATTCATTTTAACCATACAATATTCCAATTGCTTTATTTCTTTTATAATTAAGTTGTTTTTGTTTTTCTTAACAAGCCCTAACCCTAGCCAGTGAGCTTTGACAAGCTGTAACTTTTGATCCAACCGTCCACTTAGTGTGAAATTTTGCACCCAAATACCAATATAAGCCTTCTATATGCTCAGAAAATTTCAGCCCAACCCAACTTACAGATTGCAAGAAAACGCCCAAAAACCGCACTGATGACACTCGGCCGCAACCTTGAAATTTGATGTAGAAACTCCAGAAGTGATTTTTCCTTTGTCAACTGTTAACTCCAGCTCAAAATTGAATAGCCGCTTGATCTCCAAATCTTCTCTTACCAAGCTAAAAATTACATCGATCCAACTAGTAGATCTTGAGATATCACAGAAACCCTATCCAACCCTAGACTGCCAACTTCCGACAACCCTTTGTACTAAAACCCAGATATCTCTTGATTGCATCGTTAGATTCACACAAATTTTTGTATACACTTAGCACACCCAACTATCCAAACAATACCAAATTTTGACCCATAGATGCTACACGACTTGCACAAACCGATTGAGAATGCAAACCATCAATGTTTTATATAAAATCCAAAACACCAAAATAAACACTGACTTTGAGCAGCGATTGCTCTCTCCTCACAAACCCTAATGAAACCAAACTAGTGACCTTGAAAAGAGCTTGAAGCTAGCTCTTCGATCCAAAAACCCGATCTGAAAAAACCCCCGTATTTTGCCCTAGGCGGCCGTTTTAGTGGCTGGAGGTCGGATTTCGACCCTGTCTCATATCCGGCCGACCCCCGGATATCAATCTAATCTATCTTAGTGGTTTTATAGCCCGATCCTACCCTCAACTTAACCCTAGTATCAACCATGCTAATAAATTATCCTTTTTATCCTTTTTTTACCATTTTATGGCCTTTCTAAGGCAATAAAAAAGTTACTACAGCCTAGAAGGTAAAATTACTAACTAGTTTTTATCTACTAGCTATTAAGTGAAGAAAATAGGATTAGAGGCTTTTATAAAAGCCTTGTAAAATATATTGAATGCTTGTTGAATCATGATAATAGAATATTAATTAAAATATCATTTTTTTTGTCATATTTTCACCATATAGTCGTATCACAACACGACAACGTGGCGATGTTCTATTGGACCTCCAATATGTGTTGACTTTGTAGGATAAATGCCTTCACTTACAAGGTAAGTTTTTCTACGTATGGACTACATAGTTAGCTTGGTCTTCAAGCTAATAACATGTGTGGCACATGGCCAACTTGTTGACTACGTTTCTAATACCAAAAAGTCAATTAAAGATACCTATAAAATCAAAGCAGCATCTATAAAGCTTCTAAGAAGCTTCTATACCGAATACCATAGAATTAACTTACTTTTACCTACTTTTACTTATTTCTACTTATTTATACATATAATTATTAGCTTACATGTATATGTCCATGATATTTATTCGCATTTGTGATAATACGACATCCAAAGTAAAGTCAAATGCATCTATTTCTATAAAAAAATGCTTTAAAAAAGTTGACGTGATATAAGAGTGGTGCAGAAATAAAGGCTGATTTCAAAGTTTCAAAAGATACTTCTATTTTTGTGCTCCACTGAAGTTTGTCTTTGTAAGTCAAATGTAGAAGTGGAGTTGCAACTTGAGAGAAGTCTTTGATGAAGATCCAATAATAATTAGCAAAGCCCAAAAAACATTGGACATCTCTTACCGTTTTTAAAATCTTCCAATCCATAATTATTTGAACTTTCTTAGGATCCATCATAAGTCTATCATTTGAAATGATGTATCCTAAGAAATCGACTTAAGTAAAGTAGAATACATATTTTTCTATCTTGGCATAGAGTTCTACATCTCTTAATTTTTGTAAAACACGACAAATATGAAGTTTATATTTATTTATGTTCTTAGAATAGATCAAGATGTCGTCTAGATAATAGACAATAAAATCATCTAAAAACTCTCAATAAACATCATTCATTAGATGTTGAAAAGCTATTGGTGCATTTGTAAGTCCAAAAGGCATGATGTTGTATTCAAAATATCCATACCTAGTTCGAAATACAGTCTTCCATTCATTTTGTTCTTTAATACGTACTAAATTATATGCTCTTCCTAGATCTATTTTTGTATAGATCTCAACTTAATTCACTTGATCGAGAAGTCTGGATATCAAAGGTAGAGGATACCTATTCTTCATGGTGATCTTATTGAGTCCTCAATAATCAACACACATCTGCAATGACCCATCTTTCTTCTTCATAAATAAGATTGGAGCTTCTGGTGGTAATTTGGAATGGTGTATAAAATTCTTAGCCAGATTTTCTTCAATATAGTCCTTGAGTTGAGCCTATTCATTTTAAGATAAACTATAGATTGGTCCAAATGGCCATTGTGTTCCTTCTTGAACATCAATTGAACAATCATAGGGACAATGTTCTAGAAAAATATCTACATTTTTCTTTTCAAATATATCTTATAAATTCTTGATATTGGCTAAAAATACCACTTGAAGTCTCTGCATCATTAGAAATAGGTGTTGCATAAATGACATAAGGTGATCCTTCTTTTGCAACATGCAAGAAAATTCTTGCACCTACAAAGAGAGGTTTAATTACACTAGACTTATGACTTTCTAGTGGATTAATTTTTCTCTTAATTATGCTTTTAGAGAAGTCAAGGATACAAGAAATCCAATTTATGTAAGGATTATATTTTTTTAATCATGATAAACCTAAAATAACTGGATTAAATGGAGGTCTAATTATATTAGAGATAACGCAACTACTATGACCATTTATTATTACATCTATAGAAAGTGTTTCATGAATAACATCTCTAAAAGACAACGGACAACCATCTATGATTTCTACATGAACAGATTTGATTTTTTATACTAACAATATTTTATGACTTACGTCTAAAAAAGAATGTGAGGCTCCTAAATCTATCAAGGTGGTGTCATACTATAAATACTTATAATATATAAAAAATTAATTAAAATATATTATACATTGATAAATCTAGATGTGTATTAGAATGATTAGTAGATTAAATTAAAAAGAGTTGCTATAAGAAATCTTACATTGTTTCTTTTACTTATTTTGATTTTAGCATTTAAAAAAATTATAGGACCTAAATATTTAGTATGAAGCCTTAAGAGGAGATTAGAGCCTAAAAAAAAATCTTAACTAATAGGAGGCTTATTGGAAGGGATGAAAGCAAGGCATGGTTGAATGAAGGCAAGGAATGGAGATCTTCATTCCTATTGGTTGAAGGCCATGCCTAATAGGCTTCAAGGAGGTTTCTTGGAGCCTTATTAGAAATTAGGGTTTTTTTTTAGAAGTTATTCAAGCTTTGAAGCTAGAAACATTAAGTTTAGGTTTTTGGATATGGATTGGATGCAAATTTTATATGATTTGGAGTTTTTATGAAGGCGTTATTGGCACTCAAAGTTAAGTTATTAATTTCATATCTACTGTCACTCTTTGGAGCATAACATACGTTTACAAAGAGCAACAAAGGATCAAAAACTGAGGTTGGAGAGAGCACTTTTTCAACGACACTTTTCATATATTTTTTGATGAATTTTCAATTCGAATGAAGAAGTTGTAGAGGGTTGAAGTCAACGCATCCAAATCAAAGGCAGTAAGTAAGTGATTTTGTTCATAGTAATGATTGGAGCCATATCTTGAGTTTTTGAATGAATTTTTAGCTCAATTCTTTTGAAGAAGGTAGATTATTGTGTGAAGAAGCTACATATACAAATTTTATGGAATTTTAGTATTTATTTTGTAAAATATGAAGAAAATTACATATAGGTGTATAAAAACTAGGGTTTAAAGCTACTTTTAGGATTTTGATGATATCTTAAGATCCATGATAAATTTATTGTGATAGTTGTTAGAAGTATATCAGTACTTTATGTAGAATTTGAATGTATTTGAATAGTCCAATTAGAAGATATGAATTTTTGAAGTTCGAGAATAATATTCCATAAAGATAAATAAGGATTTAGAGTTTTTTTAATCATATTTTGGATGTTTTGGGAACTTAAGAATTATATATTTGATGTAATTTCTTCACAATATAAGCACAATTCTTCTTGATGGCAATGAGTCTTTTCTTGCTTGGTAAGAGGTTTAAAACGTACCGCATCAATTTGCATATCCTTTGCCTTTGAATGTATGTATTGAAGAGATGTTGGTGTTGCCATTAAATTGTAATAATGTTGAGGCCCTTTACTTCATATTGTAATCCATAGAAAAATTGGCTAGTAAGTGCAACATCATCCCACTTGATATCAGTTGTAAGTTGTCAAAACTGTGAAGTATATAACATTACAGTTCGATTATCTTGTTGCAAAATATAGATCTTGTTGGTTGTAACATGAGTTGCATCATGTTCTCCATACATAGACTGGATTTCTATCAAAAATACCTCCAAATTATCGAATATTGGATCTTGTCCTTTAAGAAAAGATGAAAACTACAATAGTGCTGAACCTGAAAGAAGTGTATTAATGAATCTAACTTATGATCCTAGAGTTGGATAGCTTTGAGGTTGAAGTTTAATCACAAGTTGTACTTGATTGATAAATCCTCAAAATTTGGATCTTATACCATCAAACTTCTCAAGCAAGGCAATTTTTGGTTCTCTTATATTTGAAAGATGTTCTACCATGGGTAGAGGGACATGATTTGTTGCAGATGTTGAAGTAGCTCTAATCATCTCTATATCCTCACTTCTTGCCATTCTTATTGATCCTTATAGTGGTAAGCTAAGTTGATGCATTGTAAGCATTAACTTCCTCAATTGCTCTTGTATTTGTAGCATTGCACTCTTCATTTCAATAAGCTTTGCCATAATAACACTTGAAAAAATATCTAATACTACACAAGAAAAGTAGAAAAAATGACTTAAGGACGAAAAAAATACTAAAAATAATATCAATTTAGAAGAAGAAAATCTACAACTTCTAATATGCTTATGTCTTATCATGAAAAAAGAGTAATCCATTCTTAGTCAAGATAAGAAAAAGCTCTGATACTGTAAGTGTATTCTTGTCAATTTATCTAGGACATGAACTAAAAGATGATGCATAAACCAATGAAATCCATGTCAAAGAAAGAATGATAAAATAAAAATAAAAAAGTACGTATATTAAAAGAAATTAGAAAGGCTTATTGCCAAAAGATAAGAAAATTTGAAACTCTTGAAACTAGACTAGAAGCAAGGAGTTGATAAGAGTGAAGAGGGCTTCATTCTTGTTTCTATATATACTATCTAATTAGGAGCTACATGACGATGTTTGGATAGAGAGAACTTACCTTAAGAAAACATTGGGCTTCTGGTTGTCACTAATCATTCAATCAAGCTTCAAAATAAAGAAAGCCCTAAGTTTATAAATAAATTTTCCCTTTTGAGAAATTACACCTAATACACAAGCCTCAAGTAACCATCAACATCCAAAATATGATAAAATCCTCTAAAACCTTGTATATCCTTATGTAGAAATTTTTCTAAACTTCAATACCTCATATCTCCTAATCCGGCCATCCAAACAAACTCAAATTCTATACGAGGTACTGATCTATTCTAATTAACTTCTACAATAAATTTCAATCACAAATTTGTTGCGGATCTTGAGATATCTTGAAAATCCTAACAGTCGCTTCAAACCCTTGTCTTTATACACCCGTGTACAATTCTCTTCATATCTCACAAAATATAAGCTCAAATGCCACGAAATTTATATGTATAGCTTTTTAACACAAAATTTTATATTTCTCAAAAATGTTTAAGCCAAAAATTTGTCCAAAAACTCAAGTTATGGCTCCAGCCATTACTATAAATAAAACCACTCACTTACTGCCTTTGATTTGGAAGTGCCGCCTTCAACTCCTTATAACTCCTTCACATAAACTCTAAAAGCAAAAATTCTTTTATAAAAGATTTAGGCCTTAAAATCTCCGTTTCAACCGCATCTTTCGATGTTCAAAAGCTACCGTACAACTCCTCGTATCCTCAAAAGAGTAACAATATGTCTTAAATTAACACGTTAACTTTGAACACCTATATCTCCTTTACAAAAACTCGAAATCACACAAACTCTTTATCCAAATTATACCCAAAATCTTAAAATTGCTGATCCTAGCCTCCAAAATTCGAATGAATTCGAAAGAGAAACCCTAATCCCTAATAAGGCCTCGGGCAGCCTCCTTGAAGCCCATTAGACATGGCCTTCGACCAATAGGAATGAAGTTTTCCATTCTTTGCCTTCATCCAACCATACCTTGCTTTTATCCCTTCTAATAAGCCTCCTATTAGTTAATATTTTTTTCATTAGACCCCAACCTTCTCTTAAGCTTTATACTAAATATCTAAATCCTACATAATATAAACACTATAATCGAAATAGATTAATCTCCAAATAAATTTTTTTATATCAATTCTCTTTAAGTTTATTTACTAACCACTCTAATCTACATCAAGACTTACAAACATATTATATGTTTTAATTAATTTTTACATACTATAAGCAATTACAGTATAACAACAATGTTCTATAGGACCTCCATTATGTGTTGACTTGTATGACACATGCCTTGAATTACAAGGTAAGTTTTTCTATGTGTGGGCCACATAGTTAGCTTGATCTTCAAGTTAAGAATATATGTGGCACATGACCAACTTGTTGATCTTGTTTTTAATCCAAAAAGTCAACTTAAGATATCTATAAAGTCAAAGCAACATCTATTAAGCTTCTAGAAAACTTCTGTATAAGATATTATAGAATTAACTTACTTTTACCTACTTTTATTTATTTCTACTTATTTATATAGATAATTACTAGCTTACATACGTATATCTGTGACATTGAATGGTGGTTGAGCTCCTTCTTATAGATCAATTGAATAATCATAAGGTTGATACTTTAAAAGAATATTTGTATTCTTGTTTTCAAAAACGTCTTGAAATTCTTGATATTGGCTAGAATACAACTTGATCTTTTTTCACCATTAGAAATGGGCATAGCATATATAGCAAAAGATGATTTTTCTTTTGCAGCATGCATGAAAGCTATTGCAACTACCAGTAAAGGTTTAGATATATTAGAATTTTGTTCTTTTACTTCACTAACTCAATCTTCGATTATACTATTAAAAAAATTAATGTTACAAGAATTCCAATCTATTTGAGGTTTATATTTTTTTAGCCATGATAATCCTAAAATAACCAAATTAGACAGAGATCTTATTACATTAAATACTACTACATTGTTGTAATCTTTAATTATTACATCTAAAGGAAAAATCTTATGGGTAATATTTTTAAAAGACAAAAAATGACCATCTATAACTTCTACATGTATGGGTTTAGTTTTCTTGACTAAATATATTTTTTGATTTTTGATAAAATCTTCATCTATAAAATAGGCTAATGTTCCTAAATCTAATAAGGCAATGACTTTGTGATTTTTAGGTCCTAAATACATATCTATTGTAAAATAAGGTGAGGGATTTGAAGAGAAAATAGGACCTTTATTAGGTATTGCACATAATTCCAGCCATATGATCGCTATTTTAGCTAAAAAAACTTATTTTTTTACACATTATCTTCATTCATAATTGTGCTTATTATTTTATAATTGTGTTGCTACTTTGGACAATGTTGAGCAATGTATTTAGCTTCCTTATAATATAAATAGAAATCCTCTTAGCAATGTCGAGTCTTTTCCTGCTCTGTGAGAGGTTTTAAATATATCATATCAATTTGCATTGGTTTCAGCTATGATGAATACGTTTCAAAAAACTTGGAAGTTATTGCCATTACTTGACTTGTTCCTCTCTAGCCAAGTCTTTGTTCTTAATGTCTTTCAAATAATTGATTATTACATGTAATGGCTTAAGCAATAAATTGTTCCAAAGATTTTACTTTCGGTATTGTTAATAACAAATCTTTGATACTATTCTTCAATCTATATCAAAATTAATTGATAAGTACTTTATCATTCTAGTCCACATTACAAGCAAGGTTTTGGAATTTCACAGCATATGTCATGGTTGATCAAGATCTTTGTCATAAAGATAAAATTTTGGTCTGTACTACTCGTTCTTAATCACTTTCTCCAAATGTAGATGTAAACACTTCTAAGAATGAATTCAAATCATAAAAGACTCACAAATCTTTTTCTATTAAAGGTGTAAACTAAGAAAGAATACTTTCCAATAAAAGTGCATCCATGAATCTAACTTGAATAAATCCATGAAGGTATTAGAAAGGGTGCAATCTTAAATAGAGCTTGATTTATTACAAAAATCCTCAAAATTTTGATCTTGTTCTATCAAACTTCTCAGGCATACTAATCCTTATCTCTGCCATATTTGTAGAAGCAAAACTCCCTAGATTTGGTTGTGAGGTTGATCTACTTGCTTCCTTCAATTGCACAATTTCTTGTCACAGACTCTAAACTTCTTCCATAGGCTTAGGCATAGCACCTTCATAATTCATATTAGAAGTACGTGAGATTTCTACTCTAAGAGTATTCAGAAGTTTGTGATGATCTACAATAGCTACAAATCTATTCTCACTTCTGCTTGGAATAGCATCTATAATCTTTTCTTTTATAAGCAACTAAAACAAATCCAAATAGTTAAATTAAAAGAGGGTAATGTACAACCTCTAATAAAAATTTGCACAAAGAAGGATAATCTACTGTCTTTAAAGAAAGATCAGTGTTAAAAAATAAGATTTTTTTTTTGTTTAAAAGGTGGATAATTTGTAACCTTTAAAATATAATAATAGAAGTAACATAATTCATTTACTTCTAAAATAAGACAAAAATAGTATATTAACACTCTTATCAAACTGTCAGGGATATGAATCTCAAAGAAAGAGAATCTTCAATATACTCTTGTCTCAGTGAAGAGAACTAAAAAGTCACTCAAAAGGTAATGTAATATTAACTAGAATGGCTATTGTCAAAAATATAAAGACTTGAAAGTCTTGAAAGAAGTATAGTGATTAGAACATTGACAAAAATGAAGAAGGCTTTACTTTTGCTTCTATATGTACTCTTAACTAGGAGCTATGTTGCGATGTCATATAGGACCTCCAAAACGTATTAACTTTGTTAGGCACATGTCTTAACTTGCAAGGAAAATTATCTATGTATGTACTACATGGTTAGTTTGTTCCACAAGCTATTATATAGAGTTAACTTGTTCTACAAGCTACTATACAGAGTTAACTTGTTCCACAAGCTGCCAGCACATGATTAACTTGTTGGCTAAGTTTTTAACTTACAAACACATTTAAAGTCAAAAGTGCATCTATTAAGATTCTAAGAAGCTTGTCTAGAAGATTTTATGAAATTAAGTTATATTTACCTAATTCTACTTAATCATATGAATAATTATTGAGGTAAATATACATGTCCAAGATAGGATATTATGAATGAAGATGACTACATACTTGTCCAAAAGGTCTCGAAACAATCTGTTCATCTGACCCATGAAAGAGGTTGGAACATTGGTGAGGCCAAAAGATAAATCCAGTCATTCAAAATGTCCATAGTGCATATGAAATGCCATCTTTTTCACATCTTTTCATGCAATAGGTGTTTGCCAATATCTACTCTAAAGATCTAATTTACTAAAGGTGGTTGCATTTCAAAGTTGATCAAAAAGATCATCCACACAAACAAGTGGATATGCATTTTTAACAGTCTGCTTATTGAGACCTCGATAGTTGATGCAAAGGCAAAGTCTACCATCTTTCTTAGGTGCAAAGAGTATAGGTGCTCTCTATGGTGATGTACTTTCTTAAATGAGGCCTTTTTCTAAGAGTTTGTCTAATGTCTTTTACAGCTCTTCAAGTTCTTTTGGTGCTAGTTAATAAATTGATTGACTTGCTGGTTTCACTCCAAGCAATAGTTCTATTTGAAAGAAGGCACCTCGATAAAGAGGTATGCTACTATGTAGGTTGATTAAAAAGACATCTAAATATTCTCATATAAGTTGCTCCATCCATTCTTCCCTTTCAGTTATCTTTTCCACTATTGATGCAAAATTTGGAACTACCATGTATACTTATTGCTCATGTTGTAGTTGCTTCTTCATTAAGATCATCCCTTCAAGTAAGTATTTTATTACAAATTGTCTTTCTTCTTTATTTGATGTGGACGTGCAAAGAATCACCTTGCATCTTCCATTTTTAAAAGAGATTGTCCTTGCTATACAATCACTTGCTTATTTTCCATCTCTAGTCATGGCATACTAAGGGTAACAACATACCTTAGCTTTGTTACCTTGAATCTTTCTCTTAAAATGTAGGTGTCTATCAATCTCAAGGTTTTTTCTTCACATCTCTCACTCAATATGTTCTTTCGCTCATTTACAAGATATATACTTCTTTTTTTGATTTCATTAGTTGTAATTCCAAGCCAGTTGGTAATTTTACTTGAGATGTAATTTTTTGTAGAACCACAATCTACAAGCACTCGACATGGTTGTCCTCTTGATAGTTCTGTTAAAAGTACTAGTCGACTCTTTTTATAGTTATCTGAGGCTATGTCATTTGTCTCTAAAAGACAATAGCTATCCTCAATACTTGTCTCTAGCATCTTTATTAAGGAGCCTCATTTTCTTACTTTCATTCATTATTAACTTGATGAATTTTGAGACTATGAACTCACCTTATGTTGCTAATACTTGCAATTTGACATTTTAGACAACCTCCAATTTGATGGCCTTGCTCTCAACAACAGAAATATAATCCTTTTTATACCAATATTTGTCATTTTTGTGATGTTAATAATCCTTGTAAGGCATCAATCTCCATTGGCATTGGTTGTTGTGCCATAATATTAGATAGTGGCATAAGACTTTGTACTATAGGTTGTGCTCCACAATTTTTGAAATTTATAGCATCGATCTTCTCTGTAATCTGAATTGCTTCTTCAAATGTTTGTGGATCTTTTAGTTCCACCTCTCATTGGACTCCATGTTTCAAACCTTGTAAGAATTAATCCATCATCTTCGCCTCCAAAACATTACCAATTTTGAGATATAAAGACTTGAATTGGAAGACAGAATCTTGCACTGATCTAGCTTCAATAAGATTTGTCAAGTGATCACGTGCTATCTTCTCCACATTGATGGGCCAAAATTAATTCCTAAATTTGGTCTCAAATTCCTCCCAATCACAAAATCCACCTTGAGCTTCATAACTTTGAACTTGATATCGCTGCTAAAAGGTTGTCACATCTCTCAAATAGTTGGTTGCTTAAGTAATTCCTTCAATGGTATTGGCCTCAGATAGTTGGAGGTATTTTTGCATATTGAAAAACCATTGACATACATCTTCTTGTCTTGAAGTTCCAGAGTATGTAATAGGCTTACTCAATTTAAACTTAATAGATGTCGACTCTCTTGTCGTCAAGGCTTTTATTTGTCTTTGCAAAGTAGCTATCTAGCCTAAGAGATATAGTATTTGAGCCTCCATCTGGGATTGCTCTGCCATATCTCTCATACTATAATTTCTCTATTAGACTCCATTATTGTAATGCCTTTCCATCTCCCAATTTATTTTTTAAGAGTAGCTTGTGATAGCCTCAACACAGTACCTAGTATGACCACAACAACTAACCTTGGACTAAATTATGACTATTGACATGCTACCAAAAGTAGACATTCTAATACTCGCTCTGATACCAATAAAACAAGACTAGACTAACTCAAAAAATCCAAGATCCTTCCAATCTAGAACAACATAAAGCCTCCTTACAAAATAAGACAAAACAAACCAAAACAAAACTAAAAAAAACTAAATAGAATAGGACATGAAAGACAAAATTGAGCAAACAAAAACAAAATAGAATAGATTTGAATAGAAAGATGCAAAACCAAACTTTATTAAGAAAAAGGATCCAAAGCCATATTTGACTAGATGTCCCAAAAGGCCCTAGTTAGTCCTATTTATACCTTGTTCTATCATCCTAAACTTTCTAGAATGTTCTAGGTGGTGGGCTCTATCTAAATAACCACCTTAAATTCTTATTTTAGAAGGTTTTATGGTGGACCTCACCTAAATAACCACCCCAAATCTTTTCTAGAATGTTCTATGGTAGATCCTACCTAGTTCACTAATCTAATCCTAATTCTAGAAACTTCCATAGTTGTAATTATTTATATAATTATCTTATCCATACCATGTTATAGATATATTGTTATATTTACAAGAAGCCAAATTATATGACAAAAGATTGCAAGTTCAAGAAGTTACCTCCAATTAGTAATAACTTTTCAGCAAGTATTATTATAAAAAATAATAATTCATTTAATTTTGAACAAAAAAAAATTAAAAATAAAAGTTAAACTTATCGAAATAATTAAGGAAAGAAAAAATTAATCCAAATGGCATTTCAAGACTAAAGCTTCATAATATGTGACAAGCAACAAGTTAACACTAAATTGCTTCAAACCAAGAAGCCAAATTCATAAGATAAGAATAGTAGGTCGAAAATCACATGTTGCAACTAAATAAGAAGAAATTCATATAAAAAATAATAATAAAAAATTAAAGAAAATAAGTAATATTCTATTTGTATTATTCATAAAAAAGAATTCATAATTAATTGATTTATTTGTAGACAAAAGAAACATAGTTATTTTTTCAATTGACAAATACTAGATCATTGATTAGAAAGAAAAGCAAAATATAATTACCACAAGATCTTAAGATCCAAATAATAGACTATTTTGTATAAATTAATATACATCAAAAGTTAATTCTATTGTTATAAAAAAGATTAAGCTATATCATTAAAGATTTGAACACCTTACTTAAATTAGTTTAAAACAACTTCATACAAATTTATTTTCTATTGAAAATATACTTAAAGAAATTTGTGGAGCATACAATATAAATCAATAATATAGAATTATTATTTTTTAAAATAAAGCATTAACAAATCAAATAAGTTATTCCAATTGATACATACAAAATATGTTGGACCAATTTCAAAATCCTTGTTAAGCAGAACCATGTAATTTACATTTTTTATTCATGATTTTTTTCAAAATAATTGAATTATCTTCTAAAAATGAAGGAAGAAAATTTTTCTAAGTTCTGCATATTCAAAAATCAAATAGAAAATGAAACAAGTGAAAAATTACTTATGTTAAGAATAAATAAAAGATGTGATTTTTTATTTGAAGAATTTGAAGAATTTTGTCATAACATGGAATAGCTAGGCAATTGACACAATTGTTAATTTCTCAATAAAGTAGAATGGCAAAAAATATAATAGAATAATAGTCAAGAAATCAAGCAGCATGATTTATTAAAAATAAATTATTTAGCTTATGGCCTTTAAGCTTATGGCTAGAAGCAATAAGTACAAAAAACTATTTGATAAATATATATTCAGCTAATGCCAATAATGAAAAGACTTTTGTAGAATTTTACTATAAAAGAAAACTAGAAGTGCAACATCTAAGAATATTTGGATGTATAACTATTTACATGTGTTAAAGAAGTAATAATTAAAATTTGATAGTAAAACAAGAAAGTGCATCTTTGTTGAATACCAACAACAAAGCCTATTGTATTTATAAATATATAAGAAAAAGAATAATTATAAGTAGTGATGTTATCTTTGATGAAACTAAGATAAATAATTGCTTACACTTGTAAGTCCCACTAATGCATCTTAATTAGTGGATTAATTTAAAACATAGTTTTAAATAATTTTATTATATAAATAATAAGATTATAGAGTCTTTTTGATTATTTAATTATTTATGAGAATTTAGAAGCATTTATAAATTATAAAAGTCTTATTGAAAGAAAAGTCATAAAAATAGAATCTTAATAAGTCTTTGAAGCAATTATCTTAGTTAGTTTAATATTTTTATTTATTATTAAATATTAAGAATTAGTTATTGAGACCAATGTCTTCATTGGCCTCCTATTTATAATTATTACTTATAAAAATCCTACCAAAGATTAGTTAGTAGTTACAAGAAGCATGAAGAGAACTTCATATCTTTTTAGTTAATTATATAAAAAATAAGATTTTTAATAGATGTAAATTAATTTTATTAATATAAAAAATAAAAAAGATAAAAATGGCTTTAAATAGATATTATCATTATGAAAATATTTGGAATTTATTTAGAATTTTTTAGGAGTTTTTATAGAAGATTTCAAGACCTTGATAAAATTGAGTTTTATCAACTTGGGAACCATTATGAAGAAATGAAGCAAGATTTAGAAGTCATACTAAGTTTCTAGGTTAATAACGTGTTTTTAAATACTATCGTGAAGTCAAAAATGTAAAAAAGTAAATAAATAAAGTTTTACTAGTAGAAATCATCTCCACCTCCTCCACTGAACAAGTCAACTCCTCCTCCATACGTGAAGAGCTCCCCTCCTCCTCCTCCAGTGTACAAGTCTCCACCTCCATCTTATTAGAAGAAATCCCCGCCTCCTCCAGCGCCCATGTCATCTCCTCCACCGTACGTGAAGTCGTTACCACTAACTTATTGATTTCGAGACGAATGCAAAGTCGAGACGAATGCAAAGTCGAGACGAATGCAAAGTCGAGACAAATGCGAGTAAGGATGTCTTGCCCATAATCTCATGCTCCATTTAGAATGTTGCAATTCTGTTCACTGGAAGAAGCAACGAGTTGGCCATCAGTTTTCGATTAGTCCATCGGAGTGTCTGATTTCATCGTCACTCTGAACGCTGACAGTATCTATCGGAAAATGAACTGTCTTCGAATGTGAGCATGTGACTTGTTTTTTGAGAGATGGGCTGTTGGTGTAGAATTTTTAGAACAAGGTCGGTGTGTTGTAGTAATTGGCCTGTACATGGTCAGTTGGCTAGAGTGCACATGTAGCTTGATCTGTTGCCACTACTAATCGGTTGAAGCATCTGTGCATTCAGGTTGAAGGACTTTGGGCTCGACGAAATGCATGCTCAGCGTCTGTGGAAGAGTGATGCCATTTCCAAAGTGGATCGCGCATAGAAATGTTCGACATTTCCGTTTGTGTAGGGTGCATTTACGATTATTTTCCGAAGGACTGAACTGGATGCTTCGGTGGTTTCAACTGAGAGATACGTACAGGAGATTTTGTGGCGTAGCTGCAGCTTACAAATACACTGTTCAAGTGCCTCAAAGGGACTTGCTAGAATTGTTCCTTGATTGATTTTTATCCAATAAAGACATGTATGATGATTTTCATCATGCACCTTCTCGTCCTTTCCGAAGCTCAATAGTCACCTGCTTACGATTTCGGAGAGCAGCGTATTACACTCATGAGACAAAAACAGTTCACTCATTCGATTTGGGCATGGAAGTAAACATTATCGCACGCACATCTATTCTTGTGAACTGTTTTCATGGCTACTGACAGTGAACTTCCAGATAGTTGCGCTAAAGATGGTGTTTTGGGTGAAGTTGATACAACAATGTGAGCAGTCGCTTCCAATGCAGACGATTCTGACAACCTCACGTTGAAGCAAAAGTTAGGACTATAATTTACCGTCTAATAGAGAGCTCTCAGAAGAAATAACTTCGGACTAGATTGTAGAAGTAACTCAATGTAACAAGTTCAGTTTCTCTTGACTGATGTAAACAGAAGTCTGAAGGGAAAGTAAGGTGAGGAGATGATACCACGCTACGTTCCGAAGTCTTTGAACCTGAGGGCAGGGGATGTGCAGCAACAACCCTAATTCGTCGCAAAATTCTGCAGATGTTGCTCAATGGCTGCACTCAAGACTCCAAATCGAGTGGAATGCATATGTGGAGTAAACCTTGCAAGTGCCACCTCCAAGTGTGATTGCAAAGCTGAGAACTCAATTGGGTTCGTAGAAGCTAGAAGTCTTCGTCGACAGGAGTGAGGTCAATCGCCATCCTCTCCTTCCCCTTGGTAACCTTGGCGATAGCGATGAGCTCCTCCAGCAGGTTCTTAAGGTTACGCAAGGGCCATTGCGTAGGGCCATCGCAGGGCGCCTGCCTGGGGTTGTCGTGCACCTCCATGAAGATGCCGTCTACTCCTACGGCCACACAAGCCCGGGCAATGCAGGGGATGAGCTCGCGCAGGCCACCGCTCGCAACGCCTCCTCCCTCCAGCTGTTGCCCAGCCGGCTGTTGTAGAGAATGAGTGATATCTGCAACAACGGGAGCACCCGCTTCTCGCATCCACTCCAAGTTCCGGGGATCCACAATTAGGTCATTGTAGCCGAACATGGTGCCTCTCTCGCACACCATTACATTGGGGTTTCCTGCGAGCCGAACCTTGTCGGCAGAGTTTCGCATCACAGAGGAAGCACAAAACTGGCCCTTCTTTATGTTGATGACTTTCCCGGTCTTGGCAGCTGCTACCAAGAGGTCCGTCTGCCGGCACAGAAATGCAGGAATCTGGATGATGTCCGCCACTTTAGCCACCGTCTCGCACTGACTCGGATCGTGCACGTCCGTCAAAACAGGAACGCCACAGGTCTCCTTCACCAGCTGCAAAACCTTCAGCCCTTCCTCCATCCCCGGCCCTCGAAACGACTTCGCCGAGGTCCGATTAGCCTTGTCGAAGCTAGACTTGAAAATCAGCTTCAATCCCAGCTCGTCTGTCACAGTTTTGATCTGGCGCGCCATCTTCAAACAGTGCTCCGCTGACTCTATCACATTCGGCCCTGCCATCACGAAGAACGGCTCGGACGACTGCAGCTCCATGAAGAAGGCAGAATAAGTTGAAGCCGCCATAGCTCCAACTTCTACCCACAACAAACTCTTTAAATCTAAGACTAGCCACTAAACTTCGACACCCAGTTCGCACACAACATTTTTCCAAGTGCGCTCAAATACGAAAAACCTCGCAGAGCACTCCCTGTCCCCCACAATCTGCAAGGGAGTGTCAGTTACAAAAGACAATTCAAAGCATCAAGCTGGAGAAACGACTCGAGGCAGGAAAAAGAGTCACAGAGAAGTACATTTCATCAGTACAGTGCAATCTATGGACTCCATCCACTGAGTAGGTAAAAAAACTGGCGTCTATTTCGCACTAAGTTACAAGACAAGGTCTCAAGTGGCACAACACGTCGATACTGAGTAGCACTAAGTAATAAGCAGCGCATCTCATTCTTTCATTGTTCCAGACCTAATTGTTCATCACACTGCAATGCTTCTGTAAATTGCGTCACCATTTGTGAAACTGTTGCCTGCATTTGTTGCAGGAAATTCGTTCTTTACGCGTATGATACCTGGAATTTTTCCAGTTCCAGACCCAAATTTTGAGCCTGTCCTAGTCAGTTCTTCGCTTGAAGATTTCCATTTTCGAGTTAGTTGTCCAGAAAATGAGGGTATACATAAACGACACTTTCAAGCAACTTATGAAAACGTTTATTAACGTAGAATTGGTTAAGCAAGAAAAAGAAAAGGAAATGTAATGCAATAATATCGCTGCGAAGGGTTCGTGAATTTATCCAATAAACTGGTGTGAGAGAACCTATGACAATAACGAGCAAAATCTGAAATTTCCTCAGAACATTTGCGGACATGGACAGCATAAGTAATACCGATCAACATTCTCGTCTTATAATATCACTGTAAATGCACATCATGCGTAATCAAATCATACTCACAAATACCAATCGCTTCTTGCACACCTGTCAACATCATCCTTGACAATCGGACAATGCAGACTGTAATGCCCACATTCACACGGTGAAAACTTCGGTAACATCCTCAGAAGCAAAATTGCGAAGAACGATTGCATCAGACATCTCACGAAATGTGAGGAGATGAGAGGGCAGAGAACTTCTCCTTTTGAAAGGATCATGTTCATCGATGGATATGACAATGTTCTCTGAGAACACCGCTGATTTAACTATGTGGAGAGGTTGAAGGTATGTCAGAAGAGCCGTTGTGAACAAGTGATCTTATTGTCACGGTGATGAGTCCATACTATGATGCCACATTGCTTCGGTAGCAGTTGCGTTTGGATGTGATGCACTACCACTGGGAATTGAGTAGAGGTTTTTTTTCTTTCTTTTAGACAATTATGACCATGTACCTGTCCAGAAATTGTTTTTTCATCACGGATGATAGAGGTAGAAATTGCAAGCTAATCAGTGTAATTATAAAGAAAGTGTTCCCGATCTGGACTGCCAACATCGGCGCTGCTGCAAAATTCACATCTTTCTTCGACTGTCTCACATATGGGAATAATGCGCGGTAGCTTCACACGTGCTGACACTACCCTCATGGACTGGATTGATTTCGGTGTCTCTATGATTCAGTCACATTCTACAGGCTCACGGCACACCATGACAATCGAGAGAGATACATTGGCCGATATATACACATTGACTGGATCTGTAAAACAAAGTGCACCCGATTCTCCCCAAAACAGTAACCACAGTTTAGCAAGAAGGCCCTGTATGAACTTGATGAAGCACAATTTCGTATTTCAAGGCCAATGGCTTATTATACAACACGATTCACCGGAACCCCAGTTGACGAACTGAACCTACGATTGAAAATTTCGGTGAATAACTTAGTTGGGCCTGGCAACCAAGAACCCGCAGATCTGCACCTGCTTCACGTTGTCGAAGCCCAACACGCGCACGAAGCAGCCCGGGAAGGTTTTCTTGCACTCCTCGATCTCCCTCAACACCTGGGCGGAGTCCTGGCACCCGAACATGGGCAACTTCCACATGGTCCAGTAACGACCATCGTAGTACCCTGGGGATGAGTTGTTGGTGCGGGACACACCGTTGGCGTTCTGTTCTCCAACATGGCCACTCGTCAGGAAAATGGTTCCACGATTTCCTCCTCTTGAGGCAATTACCATAACATCTACTCCACACTCTACAAAAGCGACATAGAAACCAAATCCTAGAAGTCCAGTTGTCCACACACTTCCCTAAGTCTGAGACATATCTCAAAAGTCGTATATGGCAGCTAACGAAATCAGGGAGGGTTCACAAAGCAGGAAGCTTACCACGTCGAATTCCAGGCAGGGGATGAGCTTCTGCTGAATCATGTACTCCACCTGCTTGGCGATGGCGTCGTCGGATAGAGGGGGCAAGTAGGAGAAAGTCTCGAACTTGGTCATGCCAATGGGGTTCCACACCTGCATGCACTGCACGCGGCTGCCATTCTGGACGGAGCTCGAGTTCTGGGCCTTGCCGGAGAATACAGTGGCGCTCTTGAGACCAGAGAAAGCCTTGACGGTGGTCGACCCGGAGGTAGACGCAGCGGGTGAGGCAGCGGCGAATGCAGTTGGTGCCACAACGGCGGATGCAGCGACGGTGGAAGCCATAGCTAAAGTTTGGTCCCGACACAATAACAACACAAAGCCTCTGATAGTACGCTGTGAGTGTGTCCGAGAGCCGTGAAGTGGTGCTTTTGTAGGAAACGATGCGGACCACGGAAGCCACAGATTTGCTTGCAGGGAGATAGGCGAGAGTCACAGAAGATGGCCATTGAATTCTATCCACAAATCCCGTTTGGGCATCTGATCTTGCCATGAATGGCGATGGCACCACAGAGGGTGTATGTGGGTGGTCTTCCTCCCCCCCCCCCCCCCCTTCGCTCTCTTTTTTACTTTCAGAACTTTTGTTTCCGATGTTTGCTGACCTTTCCTAAATCTTTCGGTAGATGATACTGATGGAACACATGATTTCGCCTCTTCGTCAGTGTTTGTCAAGGTGAAGACGAATTGCGGCGAAACTGTGAATTTTCATGCAGTGATGTGCAGGAAAGGGCATTTTAATTCTTCGAAATTGCGCATGTAGGCGATGAATTGAACTTTTGGTTGATAGAAGAATGAATAAATGAAACTAGGCAAATGTGAACGAAGAACAATTCGTCTCACAGCAAATTGATTGATCACTTCTAGTGTTGTGCAAATTTGTGGGGAATCGTGAAATTTTAGTTTTTACATGATTAGATGTAGTCGTTTTGAAATAGGATTGTACAGAACATTGTGTTGAATCGTTTTTATTGTAGAAATATGTACCTTGAGAAAAAAGGAAATGAGAAAGCACCAATCATCACAAAAGTGATAGCCTATGAACTAATGGTGTAGCGGATCAAATCGTTTATTATAATGAATGTTTGTAAAAGTTTAAGAGAAATACAATACAGGTGTTATCAGTGTTTAGAATGTAGAGTAGTTCATGATGTGATTTTTTTTTGAGTTATATGATCATGATCATGTTATTTACTGGAAGAATTTTGATGGCTTTCAATACTTTCTTATCAATCTAAATTTACTCCAATTTTTATTATCCAACTCCAGTGTGCACATTAAACAACTTTGTACATAACTAATGACATGATTTCAGCGGAAATTGATGGTAAATCTCTTGGTGAGCAGTGTTATCGTGCTTATAAGAAGCTGGGGGAGATGTACCGTGTACAAATATTGCATTTGGTTGCAAGCCAGTACATACGAAGTGGTTAGCCAGACTGGATCATGATCTAACACAAAACATTCCGCTTATAGTACTGAAGTAGGAAATCTAAACTTCATTTTTTTGGAATTCTTCCATTCATTATTATATATATACAGTGAAGACCATGTATTACAGCTGAAGCAGCGTCGACATACGTATCGGCACTTATTTCAACATGTCAGCAACAAAACGTTCTAAGACACGTTGTCTAGAACGTATTTTTGAGTAGGTAAGGGATTTGTGCCAGGTTGTGGTGGATTGAGGATGGTAATTTTTTTTTCTCAAAGATGTAAGAAATATTTCTGATACACTGATATGTAACATCTAGAGGTGAAATAACGTCACTTGAAGTCACAGTAAATGATATTATTATCGTGAGCACAAGTATAACCACGGGATTCTCGAGGGCAAACTGCAATGCGCATTTCATCATCAAAAGATAGACACAGATGGCATCAGCACAAATCATGTAGTGTCGTCGTATGAATGTGCCATTTGTAAATGTTTCTTAGCCATGTGCAATGAGTTAACGAAATAGTAGAAACAAGCTTCAATCGAATTAAGGAATCCACAATTCTCACAATCAGACCAAGATCCCAAGCTGAAGAGCCAAACGATTTTCTTCACTTGAGAATCGTGGGTAAGCATACTCCTACCGAATCAACTTCGATTGATGGATTGATAAGCGAAGAGAAATCTACATGTCTTCTTTTCTTTTTCTAAATAGGCTGCACAGGTTACTGTATGAGTTAATCATTACCGAGGTACTGATCCAATTCTACAGATCCTCAATTGTTTGTTTTAGAACACGGGTGTGCAAGATACTTGAAGAGCCATGAACCTGCCATGATCAGTAAATGCACCTCCCTAGGAATATTCGTCAACATCTCCACTGCAGGTGGACCAAGAAATGAAAGTTGTGGAGCCTGTAAACGACATTTCACAACCTGGACAACAATGTTTTTCAATAATCAACCCAGTCGGTAGATTTGTAACCTAGAGCATACACGTGCGATACACTACAGCACATTTACTAAGTACTGAATATCGAAAGATTCTGTTCATGCAGTATCTACCATAGCCACAATCAGCGCGTTTGAAAACAGTAAGTATGCTCTGAAGGGCAGTTTTACACAGATCCACATTCTACAGAGTTCGCAAACTACTTCCCGGTACAGTTAGCGACGAGATTTTCCATTTCTAGAGATTTTTTTTTAGCATTTCCACTGCACGCATTGGTTACACATCAATCAAAGGTCGTTTTGACGGACAACAGAAATAAAATCTCACTTACTTGTAACATCTCCAAGAGCAAATGCCATTTTTCACATCAGCAACTACTCACAGATTAAGCACATGTGCCACGAAGAAGCGCAATAAGCAACCGATTTCCACAAAGTTCAGCAGAATGATAAGTATATATCATTGTTAGTCATTCCCAGAGAATGAGATCACGTCTGTGTTGATCAACTGCAAAAACTAGTAAAATTACGCCAGTCCTTGAACTCAATTCTCCATAATCCGCTAGGACAAACATAAATTATGATCAACAGAGCCTCTCGAGTCCCCAGAGTCTCGCAGACACATCACCTCCCACGACATATTACAACTCACATAGAACAAGGCACAACTTGAGAAACGTGACGTGGGAGAAAGATACCCATCCAATCACGCACACTCAGTCCACTTTTATAAAGAAAACCAGTTCAGCGTCACAAATAAATTACCATAAAGAAGTATCAACCTTAGATCGAAAGCATCGAAATGTACAAGAGCCTCGCGCCAGCACCTCAGCAATGTGATACAAACGATCGATCACTCCGACGGAACCCTCTACTGCCATGCCGTGAGGGTCCCCTCAAGGACGGTCCAGAGAACTGATACATCCGTATGTTCTACGCTACCCAGTGAACCGTTCGCGCGCGCTCAAGCCATGCCGCCGCTAGTGGCAGTCCTGAAGATCTGAATAATGGAAGACCCAACAACGACGAAGACAAACAAGCCGAGAACCATCGGTCCGACGGGGTACTGGTTCTTCTTCTTCAACGTCGTCTCGGGCACGTTGCCCCTCCTGTGCACGTTCTTCTGGAACTTGGCACTCTTCTTCTCTGCGAGCCTCTTGGAAGTCGTCATCTCCGATGGAATCAATCACACCCCAAATCCTCGCAAACCTGTGCCACCTCCCACAACTTCTTTCTACACCCAAAGCTCCACAACACGCTTCAAGCGAACACAGAACGACGCTTGGTAGACCAACAAGCGTCACACAGATGGCCGACGTAGCGACCCACCGCAACGCCGCTGTGTAAACAAACCAATGGACACACCGAGCGAATGCAGGCAAGGGGGCTGATATAACAAGTGCGGGGATGACGACGACGTGAAGCAAGCGATGCCGCGTGCCGCATTGCACGAGGACGATTTAAGGACGTGCAGCTGAAACCGACGTGGCCAAGCCAATCAGTTGGGGTCTTGACGAATCAGGAGAAGGTGGCCAATGGCACGAGATTCATGCTTTAGTTACGGCATTCATCCTGGCGACAATTCTGCGCGCTACAGGTCCTCCTGCGACGAGCCTCGCGTCCACACGCGTATTGCGTTGCTAGGTTCCACCTGGGCCTGATTTTTGTCACCCCGTCCGCACACCTACCGACAAATTGTGCTCACGACGCGATCCGCTCTACCATCCCGACATTTATCTAATACATGCACCCGGAAATTTGCATCTGGGGCTTGTGTGCTCAGGTAGAATGGAGAATCTGGCGCAGTGGACCATAACCCACGAGATGGATGCTGTTCAATAGAAATCGGGTTCATCCGCAGTGCGAGTTGGCGTTGTGATTTCGCCATGGGCTCATCCTTGCTTGCTTGCCCCTTGTTGCGTCACGGATTGTATTTGACGCCATCGCCAAGGCTTGGCAACTAAACTCGACGCACAGTCTTGTATTGCGGTGTCGCGTAGTCTTGTGGTTGCTCTTACAACAGCCTTGTGCCGGAATGATGGAAAGTTGGTGGTGGGTGGATCGATTAGCAATGGATGAAAAATGGTTCAATTTCATGTGGTTTTATTAAATTTGTGATTTAGAAGACTTTTTGAAGAATATTTGGTGGTGCCAATGCTTTGGTTGTGATGTTATGCATTTGTGATGGACTACACAAAGGTTGGATGTTTTTAGGGTTTTGAATTTTAGATGATGTGCTCAAAAAAAATAAAAATAAAAATAAAAATGTTAGATACTACTATTTTTAAAACCTTTGGGTTGTATTTTTAAATGGTTTTAAAATTGAAATGCTTAAGGTGCCTTGTTTTGTAATATAGTGTGTGTTGGTAATATTGTAAAAAAATCACTTTGTATGTAAAAAAAAATTAAAAATAATAGCAATAATTTTGATCATTGGATGAATTTATGACACTATTTTTATTAATTTTATTTCATGGAGTGTGTTAGCTATTGTGTGATTGTAAAACAGATTCAATTTTTTTATATTCTATGATTCAAAATTTTAGATTTTATTTGCAAATTGGAATATCTCTTATGAATTCATGTAGACTTATAAAGCTGTACAAAAATTGTAAAATAAGATCTAATATGTACATTTACTCCAACTTCATAGATATAAATTAAAATGTATAGACAAATACAATAAGAATTATATAAAACTATTCATGTATTTTCCCAAAATAAATTGTATTGAATACAATTGAAATAGTTAAGTTTTATGATAGCACACAAAACAACATACAATTATATCTATGAATAATAATATAAATAAATAAATAAATAAACAACTTTCAGATTTGGAATTTTTCAAATATATATATAGGAAATTGTTAATGCTACATCCCTAATTGATATTGCAACACCCTAATTAATACTTACCACAATTGCAAGGGGAGCTATGCCCCTCCTCCCTCCCTTGAAGTGTTCAAGCTAATCGATCAATGGACAGGGTCGAGAGACATCAACTCTGCAGGAATCTCCAAGCAACTCAAAAATAGGTCTTGGGAATTGGCCTTCCTAACATGGTGAGAAAAACATATAGGGAAGTGAAAAAAAAAAAACAAATAATGTGTAAGAGACAATTCTGGAGACTAGGGTTACAAAAATTAAAATTAAAAAAATTAAAACCACCTCAATTCAAAATAAAGTTTTACAAAAAGTCCAAAAATAATTTCTTTTAAGGGGCTCCACCCTTAGAGAACCATTCAAAGCTTGCAATTGTGGTAGGTATTAATTAGGGCATAGCAACATCAATAAGGGATGTAGCATTAACAATTCTCTTTAAATATAATATGTTTTATGCTTGGGAATCTCTTACACAAGTTTCTTAATACATTACTACACAAATTGTAATTATTTTAAAAAATATAAATGGTATTAAAAAAAACCTAAATATTTATTGATCTATGTTAGAATTCAAAAAAATAAAATAAATTATGATATTTATTTCTTCTCCTTTTTATTTCTTATATTTTATTATTATTGAAAATTTTGACATGCCAACATTGGATACTTGCAAATTACTACTAGAAGATGTATTCAGTTTTCATTGAATAATTTAGTAACAGAAAAAGCAAAAACTTACCAAAAAAAAAAAAAAAAAAAACTAAAACTAAAAACTAAAAACTAAAAAAAAAACTAAATAGTAGTATAATTATACACAATAGATATACTGTGTAAAGACAGCATGTTCAGAAGTATTCACCGACAATTTGTTATTTTTTAGAAACATAATACATTAGAAAGCAGTAAAAATCCATATTTGGTGTATTTCCAAGACATAGATTTAAAAACTGATAACTGCAAAACATTTTTAAAAAGTACACCTAAAAAACCACATGCTCTTACTTAACTCTTTTTAATAAAATTACATCAGTTTTTTTTTCAAAGTATCGCAAAATTTCAAAATTTGTTTGAAAGATAATTAGATTTAACTTTTAACGTTACTTGTAATAGTTTGTAATATATATATATATATATTTATATTTATATTTAAATATACACATTGTATGGATAATTATTTTTATAAGTAAAATATTTACATGAAAAAATGAACTCAATTTGAAGAAAATAAAATGATATTAGAACTTTATAATGGATATCCAAGTCAATTGCAATGTATCATAGCTATTACTTGTATGTGTGTATGTATGTGTGTATATACATATTGTTTGTGTTTGCAATATACTTCAGAAGTTACAACATTATATAAAAATACATAAATATCACAAAACATATAATATTAATTAGTTATTATTATTATTATTATTTTATTTCAGAATAATTGATACAGTTTGTAGCAAAGATAATTGAGTGATATTAACTTAAAAAAATGAAATTTAGAAAAAGTGAATGTTGATTTTAAATATTGTTTAACCCAAGCTATTTGTTCATTGAAAATTTGAAGATTGCTTTTCCTATAAAATTCCAACATCATTTATCAATAGTTTTAAACCTTCTTACTTTTCTAAATTTGAAGCAATTAGATTTGAGTTTTTCAAATTTGCAAAGAGTCATGTCAATAACGAGCGCTGCAATTAGAATCAGATTACGTTTCTGATAAACTCGATAGGAAA
Source organism: Physcomitrium patens (assembly GCF_059467195.1). Lineage (NCBI taxonomy): Eukaryota > Viridiplantae > Streptophyta > Bryopsida > Funariales > Funariaceae > Physcomitrium > Physcomitrium patens. Next base: position 4,635,974 of record NC_143431.1, on the reverse strand, counting down.
TACTAACTATCTTCAACTTATTGAAATATAATACTAATTTCAAAGAAATATAAAATTTACTAAGAATTCATGTGTTATCAGAATTAATGCGTATCATTGACAGAAATGTATTATAACCAAGTATTGGTTTGTATTCGTCTGATAGCTCAAAAAAATTGTTCACAAATGCTTAAAAACAGTTCAAATTTTAAAACATATATTCTAAAATATGATACAAATTCATCTATTTATTTGACCTTCCTTCTTACTATTGTTATTAATCTCAATATTTGACAATTAGACTCAGTTTTTTCTTGTGTTTGTGTCTTAGGCAAGGATTTTCATACTTCATTCTTCTTATTCAACAAGATAGCAGCAGAAATAATAGTAATAAGATAGTAACAATTTCTTGATAACATTAGCTTTGTTTGGAGAGTATTTTACATAAATTATTTATTACAGCAATAATGTTTGTTATTAAATATTGGGAGAAAATAGATCATCATCACCTAACGACCATTTCATCATGCCTCAGAGGCCTACACTACATTCAAATAATTTACTAAATTACTATTACTAATAGTATTATTTTCAATCAATCACTGTAAACATATGCCTCGTCCTAGTTCATAATTTAGTTCATTCTCTTGATTGGAATTTATATCGAATGCTCACATCTTTTATCCAATTTAAGAGCCCTTTGTTTCTTTTTCTTCCTCTCCACTAAGTAAACTTCGTTTGAAACTGCCCAACCAACCAGAAGCATTGATCATGGAAGATGTCTGGCACACGAGACAATCAAACTATCATACTCCCTCATGGATCAAAATATAAAGATGGTCAGATTTCAAGTTCCAATGAGCAATGAATATATATATATATATATACATGTCCATCCATCCTATTAATGTTGTTCGAGTTACGAGTGCAAGCGAATGATACAAATCCATTTGGTTTTAACTGAACATCACTGCACAATGTGGATTCCATATCCATTTCTACAGCTTCAGAAACTACATTCAGCATCATCGCTACATATTTCCATGTTCCTGCACCTATGCTGCCTTCATCCTGCTGAATCCCACATCATTGAAGCCTAACCAAAGGCGATGCAGAGACATAAATAACAGTACTGTGTCATTCCTTTACTGATACCACAGAAAGGCAAATGGGAGAACAATTGTGAAGCTGTAATTTTGCAACGTACCCAATCTTGCTGGATTTTGATGCAGCTCCCAAGAACTGGTTTCATGGTCTGTAGAATTGTAATCACTCGTCAACTCCTCCGTGGTCCGGAGAGTAAGTGCTTCAAACAGCAAGAGATCTGTCCCAACTGCATTCTCTAACTCGCTATCCATAAGAATGAACTTCAAGGTATTTCAAGGCTTTGATGAAATAGACTCAGCCTTGTGAAGGATACTTATCAGTGAGTAAAACAGCTCGATTGATTTCGAACCTCATGAGACGGCCAGCTGCACCCATGCAAACTCTTCCACATAACCTTCACATGTAGAGTCTGACTTGTTGCAAGATGCAGCACACGAATAGACAGCAATAGTGGCCCAGTCCAGAGAGTCATTGTCCGTCTCGTTCTGCACTTGCAGAAAATAGAGCAACTGCGGCAGCAACTGAAACTCAAATATTCGAGGTCCTCCACAGTTGAAACAAGGGGTTATGTCACTTTGCTTGGGCTGGCCTTCAAGTGAGGGCCACAAGGGCTTGGCACCCTGCGCTCGGCAGTATCTCAACACTTGGTCGGGTGCTCCAGCCAGCCGTGCCTGAAAAGCTGCCCAATTTTGTTGCTCGCGAGAAGACTCCTCCACATCTTCCATGTCAGTAGCAGTGAATTCTTCACCGTTGTTTTCTCTTCGAATTTCGTAATCCTGTAGCAATTGCTGCGGGTTCCTTGACGTATTGATGGCATCACTAGGCATGCTGTCTTCTTCTTCTCCTACGATGAGCTCCACCTCGGGCCATATCTTGTCACTGATGGCATTAGCGATGCCGGATTTCAGCAGCGTGTCTGTAACCCTAGTAATCACACCCTGGACCATGGTTCGTACAGCGTCTGTCGTGGAATTCTCTGGGTTCTGCACAAACTTGAGTTCGGATTCTTGTTTATTTGATGCTAATTCTGCTTGCACAACACGACAAAACGAATCGTGGCCTCCACGCCAATGCGCAAGCTGGTGCACTCGGGAACAATACCTAGCCTGCTTACACCCTCCACACACGCTAGTCGCTTTCCAGGCACCACACCAAGTGCACACAGGCACTGCTTCGGTTGCTGGTGAGCTGTCTCTACTAGGAGGATCGTAATCGTAAAACCTATTGGTACGGGGGAGCTGCGACCGAAACACCTTAACACTTCTGCAAGGTCTCTCCGGGCTTTTCTTGAGTTGATGATGCTGGTCTTGCTGCAAGCATGCCATGTTGGGACAAACGAAGAGAAAGAGGCTTCTGTGAAACACTTCTTCTCTGTAACCAACGTCGTCAATCCCAATGGGCGCGTACACTTGCATGAGAAATCCTAAAGGATTGTCACAAATTCCACATTGAGTGTTGTCTCCCTCAGGTATGTTGATAGGATCCAGCCAGGCCGGCGTTCCACCAATCTTACACGGGAAATGCTGCCTTGCCATCTTCCATGGCTCCTCCACCGCCTGCACGAACCCAAGAGTCACCATCAACTCCTCATCGTCACTGTCGTCCTCTACATCCTCTTCTACACCATCAGAGCCCAATTCGAAATCCTCCCTCTCGGAGTCATCTCCCAAGCTCATAGCAAACACCTCTGCAGACAAATGTACCGCACTATTACGATCGTCTGCCATCTTTCCCAACTCACAGAAAAACCTGGAAAACCCCAACTCTGCATAATTCCTCCACAAGCTCTCCAAGAGTGCGGAGTAATGTGATCTAAAACCCTAAACCCAGGAAAACGGACGAGACAATTTTTTCGTTCATTGAACGAGAATTGTCGACGTCGCCTCCTCGGTTGTGACACCTGAGAAAAGCGGTGCAGCAGTTCCAAGCACTGCGCTGGGCACTCAACTTGGAGCCTCGCCCCCATCACGGGAGCTTCATCTTCACGCTTGAGCTGGGGGACTTTAGAGCATTGGCGAGTCCGCAATTCGAGTCTTCTCGTTTGCTTCCGGTGGTACACAGTTGGCTCTGCAGGAATTTGGCAAAAACTGAAGACGAACCAGTGGCAATCAAGCAGGTGAGTTCACCTGTGGGATTCATGGTTGAAGGGGTTTTGCAAAAATTTCGTTCTGAGCGTCCATGGCATTCTGTAGTAACACGTTGTTGGGAATTACGCGACTTGTGAGGGTTCGATAGAAATATTTCTTGGATCTTCTCTCTGGAGAAACTATATTGATCAGACAAGCTCTGAAGAATTGTATGAAAGATGTGTAAACCCACAGCTACAGTGTTCGAAGAGGTTTCTTTTCATTGTGCAAGAATACATGGTTATTGAATCGAACGTTTCAGGACTATGAAGGAGATGACAAAGAGCAGCTTGAAGGATCCAGATGGTGTTTTGAAGTGAAATATGCTAATTAGGCTCTATATGGGATTCAATTTAGGCTATTGCATACCCTGTCGAGCTACTCTTTCCATGCTTGTTGTTGCAAGGATATACATTACGTTTTTCACTTATTAAAGACGTCTTGAGCGCATCGGTTTCATCTTTTCAACTTGCAGAACGTGCTACCTTTTTCAAACTCAATCTGACGTCATGTGCTCCTGTAATGCGATGAGCATTGTGTATTAGGACGCAAATACCTATAGTACTTTTTTCTCAATGATAGTTGTGAAAGTATTTGCATCTCCACGTTGGGCTTCTGTTTGAGTGATGCGGATCGTATACTTCATTTGCTTTTGCAACTCTTTACGAGTGACTAGCTTCCTGATTGTGAATGATGACAAGTAGGCCAATTGATGCGGACTCGACGGAGCAAAAAATCTCAGGAAGGAGATTCTGGTGAGTGCATTCAAGCGCATTTCGTTCTAGATTTCATAGAATTACTAACGTGAAGAAATCCTTTCTTGGTAACAGATCTGCAAGAAAATGTTTTACTTTGTGGGTAACATTCTTCATGGTTGTCGCGCATGAAAATGGTTGTGCAACTTGCTGGACTTTGCAGGCTTAGATAGCCTCCTCAGGAGCTTGCATGAAGATGACGCTTCAGCTCGCGGTGGAGATGGCACCGCTGCCCCAGGTGCTGGTTATCGTGTACACAGTTAAACTTAAGTTTTGCACTAATAAATGCAGGACTTGGTACACGCAACTTATTCTTCTATTTCTTGTTTATTATTGTGTTCTTCAAGAGTTCATACCTTTAGACATTGCTGTATTTCTGGGTCAGGGTTTTAATTGGTGGAAGCTATAATTTTGTAGATACTTTGGCGGATGCGTCGCGTCATACTGTGGATCAACTGCTGGATCGGGTTGGATCTAAACGGAAAAAGCGGGTTGGAGTTTCATCCAGGGCCATCATTGTGAGTCCTTTAATCGTTTCCTCATTACTGAGCAAATTTTTTTGTACTGTTATCTAGGATCTTAGCTTTTTGTACGTATCTCAATTTATGACACGGAACAGTACTGAATGAAAAGAATGCAACTTACTATGGCAGGATTTACCTGATGGACGGGGTTCTCAGAGGAATACTCCCAAAGTAGTTTGTGGAATGCGTGCACGGACAACTCAAGAGCTTGAATCAAGCCAGCGAAATTCTGAACCGAGCACGTCTGAGCCGGCAAGCGCCAGTCTTTCTCAACCAGTTGAAAGACAGGTTTGCTCTTTATGGCAGATCATCCACATCAATTCTGCAGTAATTGAGGACAATTTGTCATTAAGATAATTTATGAAGGAGGTGGACAAACGGTTGCTACATATTATGAAGATGTCGTGAGGAGTGATTGCGAAAAGTTTGTAATCGTGTGTCTCTTGTAAGTGCAAGATGTCGTTTAAGTTTAGAAGCCAAGTCGTATTAGATTTACCCCCAATCGTTTCCTTGTGGCTGAGGAACAAGACATTGATAGTGTGGACATTTTCGTTATCAGGAGGATAACGACAGCCATGTTCCATGTGATGAGGACTTCGATTGGGAAGACGGTGATGATGGGACCCGAATTGAAGGAGCTGATGATACTATTCAGAAAGGATGGTCTGGAAAAATTACCTTCGACGTTGATAACAGTCCTGGAGAGGAATCGGAAAAGAGATCGAAGAAGTTCAATCTTCGAAGGGCTAATGCCAATGACAAGGTGTGTTATTTTACAAAATTATTACTTGCAGTCGGACTATTTCTTTGGACGAATTTGGAAGAATTTTCCATTTCACAAAGCAGAGGATCACCGGTTAATTTATCATTCTGGTCTTTCCAGGTGATTAGTGATGATATCAACTTGAAATGGTTATGACGTAGTTAAAGTTAGTTTCATCGCAAGTATTTGACCTTCGTCCTACCGGGAGCAGAGATGGGTCGGATATGTGGGGTTTGTTTAGACCCAGATGTCCAGACTGACCAGTACTCATCAATGGTGACAGGAATTTGCTGCCCAAGTACATATGGCACATTTGCTGTGTTTGTTAGCTCGAGGAAGGATAGTATCTCAATCAAGTGATGATTCGCTACTCCAGGTCAGTATCGCAGGTGTTGAAATTGCATATATTTTTATGTCAACTGCATGCTACGACCGCATCGTGGAAGTTTAGAGAGGAAAAATTCATGAGTTACGAGTATTGTGTTATTGTTATTGCGAACGAATTTGAGCAGGAGGATACCATGATTATGCGTGACAATTAGCAGCAATCGTGTTAAGAGTATGCGGTTTAATGTGTAAAATTCATTTGTCGAACCATTGAACAGGTGACTGATTGAGTTTTGCATTGGTCAAGTTTTGTGATCTGGAGTTCTGTTCTTCAGCATGATTCAAAATGCAAGTATATCAAGTCGATAGTTGTAACACTAATGGAAATACTGGATTTTGGCAGGCTGCTCTTGTTTCTTTATTGCCCCCCCGTCTTCTTCCATCTGCTGATGCGGACAGAGTAACAATTGGACGCGTAGAGCATCTAGTTAGCTGGGTGAGTGATTCGATGTCTCATGCTGTGAATTAGCGCTCTTGATGTCCCACAATCTGCAACAGATTTTGCAAATAGCTCAATGGATACTGGATTCTGTTTTGAGTTTTGTGTAGCTTTCATTGTTTTTCAAACATAATTATAACCCCAGACCTACTTTGCAGTTTAAAAACCAATTCCGATTGCTGACGCCTGATGAAGGTCCATCAAGACTCCACAAAGAGGATGCTGAAGCATTGGAATCACGTTTGCAAGAAGTTCTTCAGAAGCAGTGTGGCTCAGCAGAAGAGGTATATGTAAAGAGAGGGAGGGAGCGAGAGTTGAAGACAGACTATTCTTCCTTGACTTTTAAAATCTTCTCTGGTGTTTACCTAGGATGTTTTACCTGCTCTGAGACATTTCTGCACGCAATGTGGCGGGATTGAGCGTCGCACATGATTTTCTAGGTTTTCTCTTGTTCGCTTGTGAAGTATACAGAATTACTTATTTATCCTTAAAGTATCCCTGATGACCCGTTTATTGATTGTTTGTCAGCTTGCAGCACTTTCGGTTGCAATGTTCCGAGGGCTGGGTTACATTTGTAGGTACGTCTCTTAGGGACTTGTCATGTAAATCTTAAGTCCATCATAAGACTACAGAATTGTGAAGCTTGTATTAGCCTTTTCGTGTATTATTCCTAAACCAATCGTTGGCATGTGAGCTGGATATTTAAAACCTTGTGGTACACGTTGGCACATGCAATCTTATTCACATCGAGTTGGTAGTCACTTTCAGTGAAGAGAAGTTACTGTTATTTACCCCGGAATGATCTCTTTTTGAAATCGACAACTAAGCTACACTTTGTCTTCAGGTACGTGACGATACTGGATGTTGCCTCCATTAAACCTGATGCCGAAAGTCTTGAAGCGTCTGTTGATTGGGATCCCAGTGCTCCGTTCTGCCATTCACGAATCGGGCCTCAGTTTCAGTTTGAGTTGAGGCAGCAGGTTGCAGAGCTTAGCAAGGTTTTAGCTCGTCCTGGACCTCAAGTATCAACAAACACTTCTAGTCCAATGGGTGAGATTCTGGCGATGCCATCTGGAGATACTGGTAGAAGAAACAGTGGAGGCTCCACAGCTAGTACTCCACCTGGAGAGAGGGGCCTTGATGGTTCTGGTCGCGGCGGTGGTCGAGGTCGAGGTCGAGGCCGAGGTCGTGGCAAAGGGAAAAATATTGATGACGAGTCTCCACTAGGGGCAGGTGCAATTAGTAAGACCACACCAGCTAAAAAGGGACGACGACGCACAAAAGCAGATAATAATGTTAAACAGGAAGAAAGTCCTCAGACTGTAAGGCGAAATTCGAAAAGGAAAGGGGATGAAGAGTTCGAAGCACAGCTAGCCATGGCACTTGCTGCCACTGCTGCAGCTGCAAAGGCAGAGGCCACACAGACCAGTCCAGCCAGCAATGGGAAAGAGGAGAGCAGCGTCAAGGAGCTTTGTTGGTCACAACGACGGGACAGTACCGAAAGCAATGGAGGAAAGTCCAAATTATTTGAATTTGGGGCAAAAGGTGTTAGTAGTGGGTCTGTATGGTCCTGGAAGATGGGTCCCGTGTTGCACTGGGCAGAAATCTACTGTGGAGGCGAAGGCAGCACTGGAAGGTGAGCACACAACTTGATCAACAGCGAAGCTTTCGAACTTGTTCCTGTAACCGTGATTTTCTAATGTGTGAAAGTTACGTGCATTTATAGAATGTTAATTGGCAAGTCTGTCTGGGAGGATATTGTTGTGGGGCACACGATTGCTTTGATGAATGCCGACGTTTGGCTTCTGAATAAATCACTAATCCTCTGAGCCAAGTTGGCTGTATTTACGCTTTGATCAGAAACTGACTCATCACTACAGGTGGGTACACGTGGACGCCACTAGAGGGATTGTAGATGGAGCTGCACAAGTGGAAGGGCAAACAGCTGCGTGTCGATCACCATTGCGTTATGTTGTTGCTTTCGCTGGTGCTGGAGCTAAAGATGTGACACGCAGGTAATGTCCTCGTGATTGCAATAACTTAAGTCCTATCAACGATATTCCTCAAGCTGGGTATCAGTTGGCAGAATTAATGTGAAAGGAAACAGTAACATTGTGCTTTCTAAATGAAAATTGTGATGTTTACATGTCTTCTGAATTAGATGAAGCATTTACAATCTTGCTAAATTTAGCATGTATTGGGTGGTGGTTTGCAGGTACGTGAGCTTGTGGTCATCTGTAGAACCTCTCAGGGTGGATTCAGAATGGTGGGAGTCGACCATGCTTCCTCTTAAACAACTGGAAGCAGCTGCAACTTCTGGACCTTCAGTGATACTTCCATCCTCAATGTCCTCGCAATCTACCTTGGGAAAAAAGTCAGAAATCAGCGATAAATCTGCTGGAAATTTGCCTCAGTGGACTCCTCGCGCTGATCGAGAGGATATGGAATTGGACACAAAGCTTTTTACGGAACCTCTGCCAACTAATCAGCAGGTCAATTTAAACCAAGTTACAATTAGTTTCCTGAGTATTTTATTCTCTTCTTTTTCATATCTCGTGAGATGTTTTATCTGGACAAAATGATATTAATACGATGTTTCTGCCAGTGATATCTGTGATTCATGTGCAATTTTCTAGTGTATAGGCTTACAAAACTCATCACATTTACGTGCTGGAGAGGTGGCTTAAGAAGTATGAAATCATATATCCAAAAGGTCCAGTGCTGGGATACTGTGCTGGGCAACCAGTCTTCCGGCGGAGTTGTGTGCAGACGTTGCATACCAGTGACAGATGGCTTCGAGAAGGTCGCAAAGTTAAACCGGGGGAGTTGCCTGCTAAGGTGTGTGATGTTAGAATTTTTTTATTGCCCTAGCTTCATTTTCTTATGTGCATGTGTTTCTAGGTTTGTTTGTGCAACAGTGCTTGTTCTGGTACTAAACTCACTGTGGAATGGATTATAGATAGTTAAATCGCGAGCCACACCAAAACAGAGCACTGGCGATGCTGAGGACTCAACACAGGAGGAAGGCAAAAAGGAACCCATCATGGCCGAGTTGTTCGGGGAATGGCAAACTGAAGAGTTTCAGCTTCCTCAAGCAGTTGGTGGGATTGTACCGAGGGTAAGTTTTATTTTTAACAATAAAAATTATCATCGATTGCAGATGTATCAATTGTAACTTAATAAAATTACCTTTATATTGTCTACTAGACACACCGAAAGATGTCATAATATCGTGATAAACTGATTTTGGTGGTAACACAGGAATCCAGTGATTATCTTACACTAAGTGTCTACCTGGAGTGTTACTGAAGAGCTCTTGTCTTGTTTCAGAATGAACGGGGGCAGGTGGATGTATGGTCGGAAAAGTGCTTGCCACCCGGCACTGTACACTTGCGGTTTCCTCGACTGGTTCCTGTGTGTCAACGTTTAGGAGTTGATTTTGCACCTGCTATGGTAGGCTTTGAAATTCGCAGAGGGCATTCGGTACCAGTGTTTGAAGGACTGGTGGTATGCGAAGAATTCAAAGACGCAATAATGGCGGTAGGTTACGAATGCCAAAGTATGGAAGACGTGTCTTCCGTGATTGTTCGTTGTCATGTCTCTGATGGTGTTTCTGAAAAATCATTTTGATGTGGGATCTAATAAGGTCATGTTGTTGACTTGAGTGTGATGTCACTTAAGTCACCAGAACTATAGTTGGCTGTTATCTCCAACATGATGCACACCATTCACCAGTACAGCACTGTTTTTTCTATTTTCGTTGTTTTGACTCATAGAACTTTGCATTGATTACATTCTGAGACTTTCCACAGGCGTATGCTGAATACGAGGATCAACGAGCCATACAGCTTCTGAAGAAAAGAGAGGAGCGAGCAACGATCCGATGGCGCCAGCTTCTGCTCTCAATCGCCACTCGGAAACGTCTGCGAGAAACGTACCAAGGGGACCCTTCAGAAGAAGCTGCAGCTGTCACCACAAAGCAGAAAATTTCTCCCGAACCTGCATCAAATACAGTCCAAGGTGAGAGTGTTACTAACTTGTCTACTTCGCCTTCCAAGGAAGACACCAGTTCCCAAGCAGCCGAGGCTGCAAACTCTGCACATAAGCATCACTACCTGGAGGATAATGAAAGTCACAATGCAGAGACTGGCATCACAACAAAGCGGTGTCGATGTGGATCTATGATCCAAGTAGAGCAGATGTAGGAACTGAAGATTTAGAATCCTTAATCTTCATCAATCCTAGGCAGATTCTTTGTAGCTTAGATCTCTAGCATTGAAGAAAAACTCTTGGTGATTGGCAATCTCCAAGTCAGTGTTTCTTTATACAATCTCCTCACAGCTATTTTTATTGACAGCTACTGTGTGGGGGGTGGGGGGGGGATGAGGGAAATCGTCCTGTTTTCCTTCACAATTCTTTTGTTCTCATGTGATTGAATATCGGCAAATGTTTGTAATTGCCACATTCAAGTCAAAGTTTGTCATTCTTCCTCATGTGGAGGTGTTCAGGCTTGAATTCATTGATTTTCCATGAATTGATAAAAGCGAGGATGATGCCAGTCTTGCCTTCACTTAGGCATATGCAAAACTAAGAAGCTTAGACAAAATTATTAAATTGTTGAACTTGAAGATTAACTTCTAAGCTAAATCACGGCTTATGTAAACTTATAGGTTCTGGAAACACCTGAAAGTTAGTTGTTGTAACACATGCTATATATATACAAAAGCACATAAAACTTTTTGTGTTCAATTTTTGCATCCCAAAATTAGCAAAATGCTCTGTAGAATCTCAATGGTCTGCAATTTGTGCATCCCAAAATTTACTATTGATAACATTTAATTGTAATTTCTAAATAAACTCATTAATAAATTCATATAAATTAATACAAATCTATTGTTTTCAAGTATAAAAATTAGTTGATCATAGTATAAAATATAAATAAATAAATAAATAAATAACATCTAAGATTTAGATACATTAGTGATAATATTAATTTCTCTTGTAAGTCATCTTGAGTGTTAGTAAAATACTTTTTCTATTTTATAATTTTGTCAATTCAATACAATGATTGCGTATTAGTAATACATGAGAATACATAGATCTTGCTTGAAACTTTACTAAACAATGAATTATTTTAAAAGTCAACTATTTCTAAAAAAAGTAGTAATAATTGAAGCATCTGATGTATAAATTTTACTTTCTTAATAAAAATTTAATATACATAGAAACTGATATAATAAAAAAATCAAAATACAACTTTTTACTAAAATTCAATCAACACATGAAAATTCCTCTTAGAAGTTATTCAACAACTTAAGAAATTACAATTAGAATATATATATATATATATATATATATACAATGCTAGTAATTCTTTAATCAATGTTCTAAAAAATAGGAATGGACACATCATATCAAAACGGCTTTATGTTATATACTATTCTGTCAGTTAGAAATTCATTTTTGTGCATACGTTTTTGAACAGCTTTACTTGTGAAAGAGTATTTGTGTAGACAACGTTTTTGAATCTTTAGGTGCCAAAAATCACTCACTGTGGTCAATACATTTTTTCAAAAAAATTAAAATAATGTAACCTACAAACAAAGTACTCCATAAATAAATGCCAAATAAATTTGTGCTATAAATCATGGTTTACATCTCATGGAACGTAATACTTTCTTTAGCAATATCATATACAGTAGCTGTACACACACACACACACACACAAATATATATATATATATATATATATATTCAAAATATATTTATATATTAATGTAGTTGCATATTTTAGACATTTATTTATTTGTTTATTTATGATTCAGTCTTATTATGTTTTAATAAATACCCTTATTATGGATTGGAAATTTTGGGCCGCCCGAGAGGTAAGCATCTCATCCGTCCTACGTGGCTATCACAAGAATCAAAACCCATCTAACAATAACAATAACAATATCCAAACACGTCAAAGGGATGAATGAATGAATATAAGAACCCAACAGAGGAATGGGATATCCATCCCTCTTCACATAGAGCCCGGACGGACGGAGAAGCAACGAAGCACCAACCATATCCTTGTCGACGATATCGACCCAGACTCCGTCGTTCAGAACGAGCGAACAATGCAACGAACGAACGAAAGAACCAATGGGAATCACCTTACCGGCCAGCGATGGAATCGGAGACGACGACGACGACGACGACGATGGCGGTGCAGAGAAGAGTAGCAGGAACTGGGATGGTGGCATTGCTGGACCCGTGACTCGGGAACTGCAAATTCTTCATCTTCTTCGCCGTCTTCTCCATCTTCTTGAATCTCCATCTCATCAATCTTCAAATCCTGCCTTCACCATCATCATGCACTCCAAATAAACTGGCCTCACGTGGCTCTCCACGCCATTGCTATGTCAATTCCCCTCGGCACCCTTGTCATCACATCTCGGTGATCTGTCTATTGAATTCCTTCTCTCTGCCCCATGAATGAATTCTATGCAGTAAGTTAGCTGATTGGGCGAGGATTTTTTTTTTTTTTTTTTTTTTTTTTTGTGTGTTTTTTTTTTGTGACGTGGAAGATGATGTGATTTGGGTGCTGCTGCACTGTAATTTGAATACTGGGTTGTGTTAGTTCGTGTTCAAGAATGGTTGCTGATGTTCGTGTGATTTAGCACCTGCAGAGCTTTAGGGTTTGAGAGTAAGAGGGGACTGTGTGGGGGCGGGACAAATAGGTTGCGTTTTTGTGCTTTTTGCGGTTTAGGTTAATGGAATTTGAAATTTTCATGTGGAAACAATGCGGGGTGTTTTTTCTTGAAGAAAGCTGAGCTGGAGGTGGTAATATTATTGCAGGAAATGAGAGCGATCTTGGCCTTTGCGCTTAGAAATTCTTCATAAATCTGATGTGAGAGGCGAATTAGCTAATGCTTCCCAATTTGGTATTCTACTCTGCCCTTTTCTTTTGCTAGGTCCATTGCATTGGTGACTGTGAGTTGTTTCGAAGCTTGATCGCTTTCATTTATGGTAGGATTCTGGCAAATCTGCGTTGATCTGGGTTCTTGAAGAATTTTCCTATCTGCGTGTTGTGGTTGCGCTTGCATTTCTTCAGATAGTTTTCTTCATTGTGGTGCTCCTTGTAATATCGATGCTTTTTAGCTTTCTGAAGCACGAAATCTCTGCTATAATAACATCTGGGGAATGAAGATGGAAGTACTATTGGCTTCATGCAGTAAGGGATGGGTGGACAGGAGTGTGACTTTACATAAACGACGTATCATGTGGCTAATTAAAACTAGGGTTTCTGGTTTTTCCAATGCAGCATTAGCTATCATGAGTGAGATTGATTCTGAATCTCAATAATGCCTGCGAACTACGATTGCTGGTGAAGTTGGAGTTGTAGGGGAACGTACAAAGGAACGTGTGTGCACAAGTCTCTGATACGTCTGTCGATCTACCAGCAGTTGGGTGCGAATTCACATCTGGTTTGTGTTTGGGCATTGGGCCTAGTATGCGTGGAGAAGACAAGGAAATCAATGCCCAGCCAATGTCGCCAGCTGGGAAAAAGAGGCAACTCGTGGAGAGCGGTGGAGGCGCACGAAAGAAGGCTGTGAACAGTCCTAGCCTCGAGAACTCCTGTAGTGTAAGGAGCTTCTTGAAACCAATGGATGGAGGGACAGCGGCAGACACAGTCTTTGAGTTCAAATCTGGAGATGATGCTTCAGCACAACACGTCGAGCTAAACTATGACGAACAGACGGGCACTGTCGCTCTGGATGATAGTGCTGATGAGTCCGATCCCATTTGCCTCAAGCGGAAGAGGTCTTTGAGAGTGACTACTTTGAACCATTTACGCTCCGGAAGAGAGCAATCGATCAGGGCAAACACAAGGGGTTGTAGTAAAAAAAGCAGAGCCGATGCACAGAAGAAGATTAGTGAGCAAAATAGGGAGCCATCAGTTATTCTTGCATGGAAGCACCGGTGCATGTATGAAAATGATGGAGAGGAAATCGATACACTGGTTAATAAACGGGATGAACGTCGGAGGTTGGAAAGACAAAATGATCTTCAACATCAGGATCACAAGCAGGAGGATGCAGGTAATAGCACTTTGAATTTTAGACATTATGTTTTGTGCCTTATCTCTTATTCGTTTCTTCGTCACAATCGATTACCAAATTTAAGCACAAACATAATCACTGTGAACTTTACTCAAATTATCAAAGTCGAGATAAGCTAGAATGATCAAATTTATCCTTCTTTCTTCTTACAGGCTTTCTTTTTTAGTTTCTTTCAAGCTAACAGCTTTTTCATGTGGGTGTTATCAGCTGACAGCACCGAAATTGAGGCCTCAGAAAACGTAATGTCGTCGCGCAATGAAGCTGAAGCTACTTCTGAGCAGGTCACAGAGCTCAGAGATGAGTCTCAAACATTAGGGCTACCTGTAGTGACCGAAAGTAGTGCCTCACACGTGGACAAAAGGAGGTTGTCACCAGGAGACCTCCAATCCCTGACTGGAAGTGAAGATCGGCCTGTGCACGCTGTCAGTGGAGAAGGAGCTGAAGGTAGCAACACACCTGCTGAAATCGACAGCAAGCCTAGGAAGTCGCCTGCTAGACAGAGAACTAGTGATAGCGGCATTGAAATTGCAAGTGGATCTATTCCCACGGTTGCCCATCTTGGTGTGAGCGGCCTGCTTGGTGGCGATGCAGGCATTCAGTCTAGGGCTGGCAGCACCCAGGCTTTTATAATTGGAGACCAACATACAGACCCGTCTTTCTTTTCAGCTCAAGAGCACTCCATGGTCCTTGACGGTATTGCCGAAGGTGTTACAACAAATTCCATTGCTGCAAGAACATCTAATGAATCAATTTCTCAATCGACCCTCAATGATATTTGCACTAAGCCAAAGGCCCATGGAGCAGACAAAAAGAAATACATTCATCAAAGCGGCACATCATATTTTGAGAGGCATGGAGATGACTTGATAGTTGATCTTGATCAGCAAGAAGATGGAACAAATGGCGTGGAACCCGCAGTAGAACAGCTTGGTGTCGGTGATTCAGCAGGATGTGGAGTACCTGACAGTTTTCCAGAGAGCTCTAACCAGCCCTACGGCAGCTACCCAACGGCTCGATGCTGTGGCACGTATGTTGATCCGATGAATATGCTTCTATGATCCGCTTTTGTTCATAAGATACATGTTTCTTTCTGCAGCGTTGTTTTTGACTCGATTGGGGTGGGCTCCTGCAGGAGTGAACAGGATTGGGGCCAGTCAAGTGGATCAGTAGTGCCTGTTGTTGCAACTTACTTGGAGCTTGAAGTGTGCGAGGAGCAGGGTGAAAGCATAGGTGTTCAAAATGAAGTTGCTCATCGAAGAGGGAAGCAGAAAGTGTTCGAGTTGAGCGACGAGGAAGGAGACAGTAATAGAGTGAGTATCGGGCGGCGGGGGATTTCTGGGCAACACAGTTCTTATGGACTTAAAGACCGGGTTAGGTCGTACGGAAATGGAGGTGGTTCCACTATTAGTGGAGCGGAGATCAGCAGTGTTCATGTAGGAACAAGATTTGCAGGTGCAGGACGCCACATTACCTCGCCAGAGTACCCCAGGCTTGTGGATTATGATGACACAGATGGGGGTACTGTGGAAAGCAATGCTCCATTTCAAGCCAGTGCTGGATTAGATGCTGATTTTGAGGAGCAACTTAAAACCTACCGTAGACGCCGAACTCGTAACCAAGGCAAAGCCATTGCGGGAGAAGACAGCGGTGAAGAGGTTCGAGGTCCAACAACCAGGCGAGATGGGGAGTCTAGCGATGTGGACAGTCATGAAGGACAACTGGGTGGAGAAGTACGACGGGAGGGTATTACTTGCTAACCAAGCTCGTTTGCAAGCTTGTATATTTTTGAAACATTCAATCGTCATGCACGTTTTTGGAAGCAAAGTTCTTATTTTCGCATGTGGCTCTGTGATGCAGTTTTCATCCCCATCTACTGCCCAGTTTGCAATGAGGAGCTTGAAGCACACATTTCAAATAACAGAATCAATGATCATATTGACAAGTGTCTCGGCTGGTTTTAGAGTACATATTGCGCTTCCACCTCACTCTTGGTAGCCTTGGCTTCCAGGCTTAAGATAATTAAGACCAAGTCCTTTGTCTTGGGCCAGCGGCATTGACTTGAAGAAGGGGTTTGAACATGGATGCATCTGCGCGTTCAGTTTTTGTCCATGTGTAACTGTACTTAGCCAGATCATTCTCATGTTTCGTAGCTTCTGCAGAGTGCTTTTTGCATTTTGCCAGTTTGTCAGATAGTTGGTGGAAGTTGCTTATCCTGACGGCATATTAGCTCTCTCCCGACATTGTTCCTTTTTCTGTGTACAGTTGATTGAAATGGATTGGCATGCCATGTTTGATATTATGTGCAATGCTGCCATAGAGATTATTTGAACAGGTGATAGGCGGTCTTACATGGGTCTATTTTAGCTGCGGTGGGACGAAAATCATGACTCAGACGTGTGTGAACGCACGCTGTTGCTTATGCAGGTCATTGAAAACCCATCCATAGTGGAAACTCTTTCATGGAACTGTTGCAAAGTTGTGACTTAACATTCTGTCAGTATGCGAAACAACGATGAAAAGCTTTGCTGACAGCAGACACTCCTGGAAATGACAATAAACTAGGATTTCAACACAGTACATCAGTAACTCCGGGAATTCTTAGTACTGTAGCAACAGTGACAACAGTGACAGTAACAATCTTACTTTATCACTGCTGTCGAAACTGAAACAACAAATGCTTTTGAACTCACAATCAAGCATCACACGGTTTCCTTTCACATTGGGATAAGAATTCTTACATGCCATAGCCCATAATCCTCGGTATTGAGATCATTGTTTTGGAGACTAACTTCACTTTTATTGCAAACTTTAATGTTATTGTCTTGAGAGCATTGAAGTTAAGTTCGATTTCCTATGATGTGTGTCCGAGAATTCCCTAGAATAAACCTTTTAATATGTATTCTTCGTTGTTTCTAAAGCCTAATGTTTTAATATGATCACTAGTAATTCCTGTGATAGTACTAAAAATTTATAGTAACCTCAAGGTGTTTTTTCTGTGTATTACATGTGTAAGTTCTGTATAACAAATAAGAATGTGTGAATTTTGGATAAATATTGATAACTCTTGTTTTAATTTAAAAAATACTTTAATTCTAACCAAACTGTCTTTTCCATTAATTTTGTAATTATAACTATTAGAAGATGGAAAACAAAAACAAACTAAAGTTTATGTTTCATTATTGCAAAACATACACGTGTGTATATATGTATGTATGTATGTATGTATATTCATATGTGATGCAAATGGGTTGTTAGTGATAAATTTTAAATATTCGTTTCATGAATAGTATAATGCCTTGAATTTATTTGTCAACAATCTTGATTCAAGTTAATTTTCATTTTTTTAAAATGTGTTACTGCATTTTCACTTGTTTTTATTTTCAGTACTTTTGTTGATGATTCAAAAAAATGGATAATTATTTATTTGATTAATTATTACCTTTAATAATAACTATTGACTTATTAATAATTGAAAAATATTTTATTTTCTATTTTTCGTTTTTATAGTATCATTATTCAATCAATTAATCTTCAAAACATGGTTCAAAACAAATGCTAACACCAATAATCTCTAAATCATTCAAAAATACAATATGTAATTTCTAAATCATTCAGAAATACAACATGTCCACTGGAAAAATAATAATAATAATAATAATAATAATTAGAAATAGTAGTCATGCTGAAGACAATGCTCGTATAATAACAAAAAAAAATCAGACCATACTTCATTGTACGATGTTTCCAAACATCGTACCCTTTCACTATTAATAATATCACTATTATTATTGTTACGATCATCATCATCATCATCAGTACAAATTAATTTATTAGGTTTCAATTGGGGAAGCAGTTTCATGCATTCGAGAACAAGACTGGAGTGAAAGGAAAGGCTTGTGCGCAATCACGTCACAAAGCATGTGATTTTCCGCAGCTCGCACCCAGCAGCAGGGCTTTGCAAGAGAAAAAAGAAAAAAGGCAGTATTCGAAGTGTCGTGGCGGAGAAGACAACAACTGCAAGGAATGAATCCCGAGATAGGGAAAGAAACAACAATTTTGCAGTGGGGTTGCGGACAACAGACTTGCGTGCACAGGAATGGAGGCTGTGATTCAGTGGGGTGCTGTAGCAGGATGAGGTGAGGTGCGGGACCCAGTTGCTCGAGAATCGCGCACTGGATCCACCTCTGCCGTGCACTCACCATGCGGCTTCATCCGGATCACGAGGCCCTGAGTGATGGTTTCCTTCCTACGACTCTCCTTTGTGGACGCTTGTCGCTGTTTTGTTGCAACCGAGCTTGTGGGTACTGTTGGTGTGATCGAGGCAGGGGGCAGGAGTCAGTTGCCGAATCCTACGAGAGCCAACGGTTTTTCGCGACGCATGGATGGCATGAGCATCGGAGTGCGGGGTGCTTGGAATTCGACTGCAACCAATCAAGCTGTACGGATTCAGTTGACGTTACTCTTGCTGCCGAAACGCCGGAGTTTTAAAATAAGAGCAACCCATTTTCTTTGTTGGGGTTTAGGAGCCTCGGAGCAGCTGTAGGAAGGTCTTACGGTTTTGTATCTACATTGGTCCTGTGCTGGGATATCGAATTGAAGACAACCCTAAATCTTTCAGCATTGCGTGGGGGGGATAGTTTTCTCAGGTTGCAGTTGCTTGGACCAAAGAAGTTGCGAGGTTAAGTTATTGCAAGGCGACCTTGCCCTGCCATATTCGTCCCGTCGAGGGATGTGTAATTGGTGACTGACGATCTCACTACCGAACAGCAAATTCTCCCATCGCAGCAATCTCTTTATATGAAGCTTCATTCGATCAGTCAGCGGACATGTGACAGTTCGGTGTACTCTTCGCCCAGGGCCCCATCATTTATGAAAACCTCATTCAGCGGTACAGCCCTGATCTGCTGAAGCAGTTCGTCGTCATCATCATCATTTTATCCGGGTGTGTGAGCTCTTTTCCTTTTGTCTGGATTCGCTGCACTTATTCTTAATACAGTATGGGATGTACTGCACCCCAGTTCAATTCCAGGTGCAGCAAAGTCCAACCACATTGAGCGAGTCCGGAAATAATACTTTTTTTAGAGTAAAACTGATGATATAATGTAATACAATATAATTCTGTAATTCAGAAGTGAATATCAAACTACTGGATGCTTTGTTCACAACAAGTGGAGCTGTGATGGTAATGTCTGATGATTTCGTGTGGCACACTCAAAAGGCTGGCAGCACAAGCAAGGAGAGCTGTGTGAAGAGAATCTTCTTCACCATGGTGTTGAATGTTATGCTTGGCAATCTAACTGGGGTCCTGCACCCTGCTGCTGCTGCTGCTGCTCCTGTTGCTCCTGCTCCTGTTGGATCGTGGTGAAATTCTGCTGTTGTTTTGCTCATGCTCATGCTGCAGCTTGCCTGCCATACCTCTGCACTTGCATTCTGAAGCACAGCAGTAGCAGGGCTGCATATGCTTGCCTCTCTGGTTGATCATGCTAGATCCTGGCCATTCTTGTCCAAATCTTTTCCACTTTTTTGCTCTTTTACAACCTTTACAACTGGGTAATTTATGGGGTTTTGTCAAATACTTTATTGCTGTGTATATGTTGTTTATTTTTAAATGAATACTGCAACAATACTATGTTTTATTTGTAATTAAAGTAATAAAATATTAAAAAATCCATTCTGCATATTTGTATTGAGTTGAAGAACTTTACAATTTAATTGTTTTTCTGTAAATAATGGACACATTCATGCAAGTCATGTTCATGTCTAAAAGAAGGTAAGAAGGACTTCAACGAGATGCCTGATAACAATAAAAAAGAATGATAAAAATCACAGTAAAAAACAACGGAAATATACGTAAGCATACATATCACAGAACAGCTTCTTAAATATAATATGCAAAAAAAAAATTATAACACATTATGTGTGGTTATAACTTCAGACATCAAAGTGGTATGTTTCTTCTAGAAGAATAATAAATAGATGAATAAAGAGAAGATTATAATATTTACTGAATTTTCGTACAACGAGCAAATTCTTGATTGGCATGTTTTCAACAAGTGATGATACAGTTGTTGAGTATTTGATGTTGTATCTCATGAAATATGACTATGAAATGTTTTAAACATATAGAAATAGTAGTGGATTGTCTTCTGAAAAACAGTAGGTATCAGAACCTTTACAACATTTAGAATGGAGGTAGCCTATCAAAAACCTTGTTCGTTCTTGTAAAATGAATTTTCTCTAGTAACACACATATCAAAAATGACCACGAAGTATCTAAAACAATCGTACAATGATATAACTAGTGTTGGAATCTAATTATTGATGACTTTCATATTTATAAACAAAAGAGGTGGCATGATCATATGAGAGAATATTGACTTTGAATAAGTGATAACCACTGTTGTACTATAGATAACCAAAGGTTGATGAAAAAAAAAAAAAAAAAAAAAAAAACCAGATATTTTTGTTAAAGGTTATTTTATGCAAATGTAGAACAAGGTAGAATTATCTATTCACCTTACATGCAAGTAAATTCTCACATCTAACAGAAAGTAAATCAACTAGTGGTGTCATGCAATCAAATGCTCAAAACGATTCCAATGTTCGTATATTATAATGAAATTTATGATGAAATACTGACTCGGTAGATCTACATTGCGTGTAAAAGCAATGAAACATAAAATAGCTAAAATAACTGAAGCAAACAAAGAAAACGAAAAAAGAAAGGAATTCAAATACAAAAACGGAAGTGAAAAACAGAAACATTTGTGCAGAAGAGTTGACGAAGCAAGAAAGGAAGTGGAGAAGGGACGACAGAAGAGGCCCCGGTGGGAGAACTGGCAAAATGAGGCCCTCCCCCATCCCTCTCACTGCCGTCGTCGCCGATGGGGGGGGCCTCATTTGGGCATACTGGAAGTGAACACAACAACGAACGAACTCAGACTCACAGAGACACACCCAGAGAGACAGACTAAGGGTCAAATTAGGGCATGGTCCAGGGCCGGGCCGGGCCAGGCGAGGCGAGAGACTCATTCACACCCATGGACCCGTCCAGCGGGGCACCCGTCACACACGTCCTAGCTGTCTCGCCTCTGCCAGCCCAATAACCGCACAATCCCCACGCGCTCCCCGGGCCGCTCCCATCGCGCTCCCGCGGAGTTCGCAATGAACATGGAGAGGGAACGGCATGGGGGAAGAGGAGGAGGGTAAGGGGGACGAAGTCAGCTGAGCCCTAAAATCTGTCGTCCGACGGAGGACGCCAACGCCACTTGCTCACGGAACTCGGAGGAAGAGCGCGACAGAGCAGCTCCCCTGCCTGGCTCCTCTTCCTCGTCTCTGTTGTTACCTCTCTCTCCCTCCCCTGTTTCTGACCTCTTCATCGTGCTCGTCGGGGCTCCACCTCGCCCGCCCGTCCGTCCGCCCGCCCGCCCGTCCTACTCTTCTCCCTTCCTACCTCGGCAGTCAGTCGTCGGGACAGCTGTGCTCGATCCCCGCTTCCTCACTTCCCCTGCTGCTGCCGATTTACTTGCTGCTGCTTCGTTTCTTCTTCTTCTAGCGTTGCCTGTGCTTTATTTCGTCGCGCCATCTGCATTGAGCGCGTGAGAGCGTGAGAGGCGGGCATCTTCTTCCAGGCATGTTGCGTTGCGTTGCCTTTTTTTTTTTTTTTTTTTTTTTGATTCTCTCTGTTGTAGTTGGGATTTTCCCGTGGTTATGCTGGTCTGTTTCAGTTTGGTGTTTGTAGAGGGTGAATCTAGAGCAGTGGTCATGTTGAGACTGCTTCGTTACTGGTTTCTATTGGCTGGGATGTGATGTATTTGCTTAAAGGTGCTCGGGTCCTTGGTTTTCAATTCTAGTGCTCTTTTCTGTATTACGGTAGGAGATTCTCTTGGTGACTTTTCCAGCTGATAGCTTCAAGTGGGAGTTGATGAGGAGGGAGAGAGTAATGCTGGTCTTTAAATCATCATCTGTGAGGGCATTTGGAGTGGGCGTCTTAGAATGCAGAGATTTGATGATTTCCATCCGGACGAAGTGTGTATTTGGCGTCTGTACGGTACTGGAGTGGTTTCCTTGCAGACAACTGCTCGTGTAGTGTAATGACGCAGTTTTTTCTTTTCTTCCCTTCTCTCTCCCCCCCCCCATCTTTCCCACATGCAATCCAGAAGTAATGATATCTGTGGCGTGATTGACGCTGCAGGATACAGGTTAGTGAACCGCACGAGAATAAGCGTCCTTTTTTTAGTCTGCACATGGACATGGCTGATAGAAAGCATGGGAGCTGGAATTTGATCACAAGCTGTGAAGTGCATAGGTCATGTGGGAGACCTATGGCCGAAGTTGAGAGGAGCGTGTCTGTATTTTTTGGATGTCGTGTAGAGGACGCTTCGGTGACACTTAGCTCAAGTGGTTGGGAGGAGATGGTGTGTGAGAGTTAGAGAGAGAGAGAGAGAGAGAGAGAGAGAGAGCGAGAAAGAGATATCTTTACAGAGTCTGATGGTGATCGCTTTTCGATCTATTCAGTCTGCTCACATGTAAAATGGAATCGTGGACTTTGTTGTAAAGGTTGGAGTGACCGGAAGTTCTATTTGTCTTCTGGATTTCATGTTTTATTTTTCACTTCGAGTAGGATAGATGCATCTTTCATTTGTGTACCATGTTTGACTAGCGTCAGATCTTTGCTGCTTCATACGTTGGATACTAAAACGGTAAGCAGTATCTATTGCCATCGCCTCTTTCCTGGTTTTGTGATTCTTGGAACAAGTGTCGAAGTTGTGCACATGAAAGTTTCGACTCTTTTATTTAAAAAAGTATTATCCCGACTTTCGGATTTTATCTGAATTTTTAGGGTCGTGTATTTGGTTGTTCTGTCGAAGTCATGCCATTTGTTCTTTTTTTATTTATTGTCGTTGTGTGATTTGCAGGCATGGAGGGTGTTGTGGAAAATGGAGTGAGTCGGACAGTGGATTCTGTCAAGCTTTTCGTGGGGCAGCTGCCTAAGCAGATGTCTGAGCAGCAGTTAGTGGAGGTCTTTTCAGAAGCAGGAACTGTTCATGAGATTAACATTATCAAGGACAAGCTTACTAAGCAGTCCCGAGGTACCTGCTCTGCCCAAGAGTCCCGATTTGTGTCCCTAGTTTCATTCTACCATGTTCTTCTGTAGCTGCTGTTTCTTAATGCTTAATAGCCCGATTTCTTCTTTTTTAAACCATGCCCAGTCGTTGAATATTCCGTTGACATATAGAAAGTGGAATTGTACTCGTCACTCATTTACGTTCTTTTGAGGAATACGTGTCCAGTACATTCCAGTTCTTTAAGATCTATCTAGAGGGTGCAGCTAGATATACACCTCCGTCGGAGCTCACACATTCTAGCACTTTTGACCGTGCGATAGTCTCTGAAAGAGTGGTGGTTAATTGGATTAATGTCTTGCTAAACCTGACATACCTTAACTTATAAAATGCTGGTCTTTTTTTCTTCTAAAATTTTCAGATTTTTTATTAATTAATTTATTTTTATATAATTTAAAAAACCTATATTGAAATATCCGCTTCAGTTTGTGTCTACCTTCTGGTTCAACTTGTTTTTATTCAGTTCCTATTTCTGACAGTCACCTCTTTGAGGATTATGAAATGGACTTATTCATGACTCTATGTGCTGCTATTATAGGCTGCTGTTTCCTCACGTACACCACCAGGCAGGAGGCTGATAAAGCTATTGAGATCTTCCACAATAAACGCACTCTTCAGCCAGTTACGCGCTTCTCCAGTTCTCTGGTCGTCGTTGTTTGTAGATTATGTACAAAGTTTAGTTGAGTATGTTTGGTGACCTATCTCTGACACACGTGGCAGGTGTTACACTTCCAGCCAATAACCATATGTTCTCTAAGATTCTGTTTTGTAGGTTTCCCTGATGCAGTCACCTGCATCCGTGGATGGGCAGCCGCTCAGAACGTCTTGCTTAGGTTTAATATTATTATGGGATATCTTAAAGTCTTGAGAGGTGGAAAGTCCATGCATGTTTAATGTTTGCAGCTTACCTTCCATATATTCACCAATTGGAGACCCGTAAAATTCTGATTTACTGATACATTTCTGGAATGATAGGTAGCCAGTCCCTTGCAAGTGAAGTATGCTGATGGCGAGATGGAACGATTAGGTGTGCGACGCTTCTTCAATTTATATCTTTTATTGTAGAGGTCTAGGACACTTTGTGATTGTGGGTCGTCTGGGTTGTATGTGAGAAATTATTGATATTTCTCTGTTCAGTATTTTCGTATCTCTTATCTGTCTGTGGATCAGGTTGCTAGATTTGCAAGTCGAGTCAACTTTGATGTTAAGTTTTCTTGCGGGGTACTTGGGCAGAGGAAAGACACACACCCACACCCACACACACACTGACATCTACATATACGTAATTTTCCGATTAGACTGAATTGAGTGTTTCCTTTTCTTTTGTCATGAGTTACTTTTTACAGAACACAAGCTTTTTATTGGGATGCTTCCTAAAGGAGCATCTAAAGCAGATGTGATGGCAGTGTTTTCGCCATATGGATCCATCAAAGAACTATCTGTCATCAAAGGCTCCCAGCCAACCAGCAAAGGTGAACTTCACCTCTTCTGTCTGCCCCATGAATTTATCGTTTTTCGACTTATCCTAGTTAAGCTGTCCGTGAATGAGATTCCTATGCCAGAGTCGCATTGCATGTCATCAAGATAGGTGTGTTGCTATTCTGTGGGATCTTGTCTTATTTTTTATATGGTAATGACATTTTAAAGGTACACTCAACTGGATAAATCATATTTAATTACGAGTTTTAATAATTTAATGTTTAACGACGTCGTTATGTTCAGCTTGATTGACTGGGTAGGAGTGTAAGATACATGCTATTAAAGTTGGTCGGATTTGCAAGTGTAACTATACTTCTTAGTATGTATTGGTTAGAATCTATTTTTTTGCATCAATCAGCAGCGAGCTTTATAACCAAACTTGTTTTTTGCAGGATGCGCTTTTTTAAAATATGAAACTAAGGAACAAGCTATTGCTGCTATTGAAGCTCTTAATGGAGTCCACAGAATGGAGGTATATGCTTTCTCTATCTTTGATTCTAAGGATAGAGTACGTCTGTTTTACGGCTTTCAACATTCATTGTTGTTCTTGGTTAGTCTTCTAGGTAGGAAGTACTGCGTTCTAAAGGGTTGTGAAATGCGTTCTTGGAACAAATAAGTGCCGCAGTGGTTCATACTGAGC
Organism: Physcomitrium patens; assembly: GCF_059467195.1. Lineage (NCBI taxonomy): Eukaryota > Viridiplantae > Streptophyta > Bryopsida > Funariales > Funariaceae > Physcomitrium > Physcomitrium patens. The sequence continues at coordinate 4,610,542 of NC_143431.1, read as the reverse complement.
ACTGACGACTTATGTTTTGTAGGGCTCACCATCTGCGTTGGTGGTTAAGTGGGCCGACACTGAGAAAGAAAGGCAGGCGCGTAAAGTGCAGAAGGCTCAATCAGTTTCTTCCCCTCCTATACCCGGTCAGCAACCATCTATTTTTGGTGCTGTACCAATGGGCTATGTAACGGCTCCTCCCCCTTACAATGGTTACCCTTACCAGGTGATAATTTAATCTTGTCCTATCAGATTTTAATTAATGCAAATTTTGGGTTCCTTCTTTAAGTTTATTTACGTAATGAGAGGATCAGTATTCATCTTAACTCTCGAAGGTTACATCTTTAACCACTGGTATAGCATCTCGATCCTAGTTTCCTTTTCTGTTTGGTTGAATGCTATATGTATTTTTCATGTTTGATCACTGATATAAAAGCCTTTGGTGCAGCCAATTAGCAACTATGCTATCGCATACCCGCAACAGCCTGGAATGGTCGGCTTACCAACTGCTATTCCAGGTTCTCAATCAGACCTTACAGCATATGCTCCTATGCAACCGGCAACATATCCTTTTGCTGGACAGCAATACCCAGTTCCTTATCAAGGCCAAATTATAGGACATCAAGGCCAGTCGTATCCCTCTCCTCTGCCTCCCTCTCTTATTGGGATGAATACCGCGCAAGTAGCTGCTGCCGCTGTTAGGACTAGTGTGGGCCCCCAGACCGAAGGTATGATATCTTTGCTTAAACAGAATTTTTTACAGTTTTACCAAAGGCAATTAACTCTTATTCAAACTCCGTATTTAAACATGAAAGATTTAATGTTCTGGCTGGAAGTTCTTATGCTATGCAAATTTTATTACACCGTGCAACAAAGTACCGTTGTAAATTTATGACCGTGTATAGTTACACTGCTATATAATTTTCTGATATATGAGGCAAGAATGCGTCCTTTCTAGATTGTCTTCAGATCAGATCGTTCATTTTGTTCAATTCCCTACATCCGTACAAGCTGTGTGCGTGCTCTATCTTGCAGGTCCAGCGGGCGCTAATTTATTTATTTATCACATACCACCCGAATTTGGTGATCAGGAGCTATCTACCGCCTTTTCATCTTTTGGAAATGTCATTAGTGCCAAAGTTTTTGTAGACAAGACAACTGGAGCCAGCAAATGCTTTGGTATGTTCTGTGCAATTTTCTTTTTTCTTTTTTTCTCGACACTATATGCAATGTTAATCCTTCAGAATGACGCTTGGTTCTAAATTTTTTGTCTTTCTTTCTTTTGATGTTCATAAATTATTCTGCTTGCCTTTCTTCTGTCAGCGTGCTCGTTTCTTTCGTTTGATAATTCGAACTCAAAAAAGTCTACTTTTGAATATTGATCAATTGTTTTAACTTAAGAGAGAATAAGTATCTATGTTTCGTTTTTAGAAGTGCAGTTGGTTTATGATTAAGAATCTTTTAATGCAATTATTTGAATTCTTACGTTCCTTGTGTTGAACTGTTGGGTATTGGTGGGTGGTTCAGGATTTGTTAGTTACGACACTCCTGAAGCAGCTCAGGCCGCTATAAATGTAATGAATGGATTCCAGCTGAGTGGGAAAAGGTTGAAGGTTCAGCTCAAGCGCGATACCAAACAAAGAAAACCGTACTGAAAAATACTGAGAAACAGGGGCTGTCTGCCACAATGAGTAGGGATGCACATTAGACAGTGCATGCGGGGAAATAGTTGGGCTGGGACTCTAATTGAACCGCTGAGCGGGCGCCAACACCAATCATATTTGCAGGTGGGGTAAAGTGCTTTTTCCAAGTCAAGCAAGCTTGTTTGCTTTATTGTACTCTGCGGTGCAAGCTAGTGCCCCCCCCCCCCCCTTTTGGTGAAATGTACCATTTATTGCCAATTTAGGAAGTTCATGTTGAGTATCCGTTCTGCAGTTTCTATTCTGTGTAAAGGTTGAAGTAATTATTCTCTGGAAGAAGCGTGCTCGGGGTATGTGCAAGTTCCTGTTCGTCTAGGCTCGAGTGTGGACTTCGTGCTACCCTGCTCGTCAATTGTGTTCCTAGATAGCCATCTGCTATATATGTATTATTCTCCTAGCTTCTATTGTCTTCTTGTATATTTGGGATGTAGCTGCATCCTTTTTGTTCTTTTTAAGCTGACATACTGACAGGCTTCGATGTCTTTAAAGAGACAGGAATATACGTAGGCTAACTACATTTTTTTCTTCTAGATTCAGTAGTAGTCGTAATGTTTTCCTTCATTGTATGATTAACTTTACTTGTTGGTTGTTCATGGTATTTTATGTGTAATCGTGTATTTATCTATGGGAAGTTCCCGGTTTTTTTTTAATCTCAGCAGTATCCCTAGCATTCACTGCAATCAGGCACGGATGTGTTCTGCCTTTCTGCCGTGTCTTCATTTTGTTCCTTATCATGTTTTGTGTTTCTGTCTTTCAGTTGTTTCCTGATCGCACAGATGCACTAGATACACTGTTGTGCCAGGGTGCTTGGACGTGTGTAGCCTTCTAGCCTTTGGGAATGGGCAGTGGTCCATGATATGTGTGGTTTTCCCTGCAAAAGTGTAACAGGGTTTGTTCAGCTGTAATGATGATGTCCACGTATCGTTCCTTTTGTCCCTCTGTTGGGGAGACCCGTTTTTGGTGGCCGTTTCGGATGTGTCAGGTACTGAGTGCTACGTACCTGCAGTGGGGTCTGAGGGTTATCTACCATTATGTTCGTTTTGTGCATTTTACAAATTTTGTTGTATTTTGTATATTTGGGCATGGGGTGGTGTTTTATCTTTTTTTGGTACCTTTGACTCCCCTGTAGTTTCTTCGGAAGTAAAATGTTGATCAAAACACTCCAGCTAACGACACCAGTGTTTAGGACCTTAAGGTACAGGGGTTAGTTTATATTTTTCATACTTAAGGCCCATGATTTTTACGAGACAATGTCTTGTCTATGCTGTAGGACGACGTTTGTCTTAAGTCCTCTCAGCCTTGACTGTCCTCGAGGGTCTCTTCTGGAGGTAAAATCTGGGGCCTGCAGAAATAATCAAATCGTTTCCAATCTTTTTGTCATCAGGTATGTTAACTTATCGTTTATTCCATTATCGGGTCTTAGGTGATTCAAAGTCGGGAGTCGCTTTTCGGTGCTTTAAGTCAATCTATTATTTGTTCATTGAACAACTCGGTTGTACAAGGAGACCAGTGAAAAGCATGTTTCATATTCTCACTAGTGTGCGCAAAAAAGGTTCATTCTGATTGTTGGTTTGATCCTTTGTTTGTGTCGTCATTTGCTTTCTGCAGAGGTGCAGAACATTATGTGTCTAATAAAATCTCACGTGTGTCATCCTTCACTTATCTCAGATGTTGGCATCCTTGATGTATGCTGCAACAGGACGCATACGCTGTCACACATCCTCTGCACGTGGACCTTGGTGTGAGGGAAGGTAGCTCTGCTGCTGCTGCTGCTGCCGCTCATTTTACTGGGTAGCTAGCTCTATTTTCAGAACTTGTTTTTAATACATTCTGCTTTTGATGTTGAAGTTTTTCTCTGCAAATTCTTTCCTTAGAGTATTGTGCATGCATTGAAAGTGTTCTCATTTCTACGCAACCACAGAAATCAACGAACTTTTCATCGAGGTTATTGAAGCATAATGTCGGGTGTCAGCAAGAGGTGAAGGTGGGTTCTTTCTTTTACCCCAGTATTGGTTTGATATGAAATTAGATCTTTGTTTGACGAGAGAATACATGAGAATTACCTATTGTCCATAAGAAGGGTTAGTTGGTGCTTTTCTATTCCTCAACTTTTCTACCCTGTCCTGCATTTCATTGGAGTTGAACATCTTGAGGGCTTTGTTAATTACTGGGGGTGATTACAGTCTTGATAATTACAGTCTTTCTTTTACTTATTTTAATCATCCTCGTTCAAATCTGATTTCTGGATTAGGCACTGTTTCCTCATGTTTGATTGTTTGCAAGTAGAGTCCCTGCTTTGGTTGTAGTCACATTCATTACATTTCCCTGCCTTATCGGGAAACCAGAAAGATTCCTTAAGGTTATGTTTAAGCTTGGTATGTGTTATCTAATATATTTACGTAAGAAAAATCTGATACTGGTTAGCCGCACAATGCAGTGCAATTTGTTTTTCCTTCGGATCCTTTTTCAATATATAGATCTTCAAAGCCCTTTCCAGACTATGTTCTGGTTGCATGACAGCGTGTGTTACATCACCTGTCGAACTGACAACTCGTGTCCCCAAAAGTAAAAGGTCAATCGTATTGACCTGCTTTGCTTTGGACCAATGGTTTCCAGTTGACAGAGATCATACTTCAATTCCTACCGGCCATTAGTGTCGCAACCGTCTGAACAATATAATATAGCGTTCGAGTACATCATGATAAACATGATTGAAATTCACTGACACCAAGCTCCCAACTGAATCTACATTGATGTGTTGCAACAGAGTCACCTTCCTTCAAAATCTTCAAATCATTCAGACTCACTCTTCTACCATTTAAATTGAATTTCATATGCATATGATACAAATTTCAGCTTTATCAGTGATGCTTTTGCATTCTCAATTTGCTTCTCACCATTGGCAATTCCTTGTTTCACATTGTCCTCACTCTCTTGCTCCCTCATTTTTGCCTTAATTTTTTTACCGTGAATCCAAAATACCACATTGAAAACTGTCAATCACATGCTGTTGAGCCCTAAGAAAGACTATCAAATCGACAAAATTGTGACCTGAGGGTTCTTAGCTTGTAACAACCTTGCATATGCAAGGTTGGCCCAATAATGGTGCAAGTACATGTCTGCAGTGTTATACGATTACAAGGTACTGCTGCGTATACATTCTTCTGGTTCATGGTCGTCGATTGCAATCCTACAGAATGAATGTGACAGCAATTTTGTTCTGTTTTTTTCCTTGTAAATTGACTCTTATTATTGTTTCTATTTATACAGTTTTTATTTCACCCTTTGTCGTTCTGGAAGATATACATGCTCTTTGACTCGCGATGCTTTTGTTTTGCTTGCGTTGTCTAGGTGAGGGATCAGCAAAGAAGTGAACAAGGGCCCTGAAACATAGATCACATGAGTGAGTGCGACCAGTGATGTCATGCATGTGTTGCCTAGGAATTCCACTCCATTATGAAGTTTGCCAACCTAGCAATGTCCTCCTCAACAGCCAATGTCAAATTGCTTGCTGGCTGGACCTTACAGTACCTTTGGAGGGCATGGTGCACGCAACAACAATAGACAGGAAGGGTAGTTTTTATTTCTTCCTCGTAATGAGAGAAAAATAAACTCCTCTGAATCCAACGTTTTCTAGGCAACTCGAATCCCTATTGGGATGAGGAAGCAGTTCCAACTGCTGAGAGTTTTCTGAGTGGGGGCACTAAACAGAAAACGTTCATCTTCTCACACCGTTGAGAATGACCATGCAAGTACTTGCCAGGAATAATCACTTCAGTATGTACAATGTGAATACCTTATAGTATTTAGTATTGGGCTCTAAAATTCACGTCATTGTGGTGCAATGAATTGGGGGATGCTGGTCTCATTTGTTTTAAGTGGGCTCATGAGACTCATGAGTATTATCCGAAGTCTAAAACGTTCAAATAACTGGATTCATTTGGAGGCTGCTTATCTGAAAGATTACATTCAGAATAACTATAACAAGTAAATTAGGATTTTGTAGAAAAGGGAGTTGAGGGGGAATGGATATGGTCACAGGCACGGAGAAATGGTGCGGCCTGGTTACCCTTAGACCCCACCAGGTAAACCACGAGTCGAATCTCAACCTGGCAATTATGGCATCTGGCAAAAGCTCAGGTATCTATCCACCTTTTGCTCAATACCCAGTTTCTTAGTCCTGTAGCTACACCACACAAACTGCAAATTCACATTCTTCGTGGTCGCATGGAATTGAGTATGAGAGAGAGAGAGAGTCTGGTGGGAGCAACTCATTTTTTATGTTCCATTTTTTTATTGAACATTGTAAACGTTTTATGTCCCGCAAACTTGTGAGTGTAGATTAGCAGTCTTTCCACCCAATGTGATTCAGTCGAAGACTTAAATCAGAATCTAAGAAAATCAACAAAAAGGGGGAGGGTGGGGGGTGGGACTCAAGGCATCGGCAGGACTGAGTCAACTCCGCTTTGGGGTGGGGGGTGCAGAGAGCATGGGAAGAAGAGATGGGCACGGTTGAAGGGGGTGGTGAGTGAGTGAGTGAGATGGAGAGTGTGTGTGTGCTCAGCCTTGACTCTGCCATCTGGTCCGCGCTCCTCTCGATCTCTCGTTTCCTCTTTCCTCTTTCCTTTTCCCACCCTGGGTGGCCTCGTAAGCCTGCCTTCTGCGGTTGCTGTGGCAGCGTCATGCAAGGAGACCCCACCTGATCGACAGAGCATCCTCGCCACACATCCTCCACCACGATGGAGAGATGAGAGATGGGAGATGAGAGGGAAGGGGGCCTCGGGGAATGGACCGATCGCTGCAGAGCAACGAAGACGATAGATGAAGAAGAGCGAGCATGGACTCGAGGGACGGAGGGAGACTGAGACTGATACTGAAACTACTTTGCTCCTCCTCCTCCTCCACTGGGTGGGTGGGACCCCGGCGTTCCTTCTGTCACGCACTGTATTGCAGTAGCATCACCAGCACCATCTTCGCTCGGCTGCTTTGAGCCTTCCCTCGTCCTCCCTCCCTCCCTTCACTGGAGCTCATAACTTGTCCCCGGCCCCACCCACTCACTCACTCACTCACTCACACCCCCACATACTACCAGCAGCAGCAGCAATAGCAAATCGCTCGGAAGTGTGTGCCCTGAGCTGTGCGCATTCAATGCAACCATTGCAGGCCGCTTGTGCTGGTGAATCTGGAAGCCTCTGTTCTGCTTGTCTGGAATGCTGCAGAAGTTTTTCTCCTTCTTCTTCTTTTCTTCTGCTTCTGCATCTTCTTCAGACAAAGCACCACAACAGCAACAACATCATCATCCAACTCTACTCTACTCTCCTAGTTTCCTTCTGGACCCACATCACATGCTGCACACACTTACACACAGGCACACTTCACTCCACCATTACTAAGACTTCTCCTCGTGGCTCTTTATTACAAATTGCTTCACCATGTTGTGTTGTGTTACCTTGTGGGCTATTTTCCTATGCTGTGGATAAGCTACTTGACATTGCCTGATCCTACTGAAATGCGAGATGTTGTGTAATTGAATTGAAATGCTTGTCATTTCCCAATACTGTTGGAAAATTTTGATTATATGTTACTGTGATTGTGTTGCATAAGGTGAATCTTTGTGGCATGTGTTGTAACTTTTGTACATGAAAATTGTGATTTTGGAATATGTGATTATGAATATGGATGTTGTTTGTCTGCAACATACACACAAATTAGAATAACAAAAGAAATTAGGAAAAGGTACCCACACTGAAGGGTTTAAACAACTCAAGTTTTTAGTTCCAAGTGAGTTGTTAACACACCCTAAAGGTGGTCCTTTTTATAATTCACACTTACATTTATTTACAAAACTCTTTCACCTAAACAATTCCTTGATTAATAGCTCTAACCTAATTTTTGATCTTTTGTAGAGACATTGTGCTTTCCACCAGTAGAAGCTACAGAAATGTGTTATTGAAATCTGTACTATTTACTTCAAATTCTTTCAAAAACACATGTTATTTTTTTTTCTCTATATTTTTTAATGTAATGTTTTGCTACAATATTATTTTTAGAACATCAATTGAAAACAAACTTTACAAACTAATAATTATTTCTGAAACTTAATAATGATGTGACAATCATATATATATATATATATATATATATATACTTTATTATTTCTTTAAAATTAATGTAACTCATTAACTAGAGATGCATCATATGATTTTTAATATATATATTAAAAGGGGGCCCTAGAAGCATCAAGTTAAAGAAGATGCCAGAGTGATAACAATCAAATTTTGCAATTAATTATAATTTTACAAGTAAAGTCAACATAGCCATTAAAATTTAAAATTTCAAAAAATATGCCAACTCTTTTAGATAAATTTTCTTAAAAAAGAAATCGACCACAATATTATTTAACTTGGAATTTCTTATAACTTTTGTAAAGTAAATTAAAGCTTTAAAGAAAAAACACTAAAAATGTTTTGAAAAGAGATGAATACATATGACCTTACATTATTGAAAATCCTGGGAGTAAAACCTATCTCATATTAACTCATATTTTAAACATCAACTTTAAGTAGCAAGCTTTGAAATTGTTGTGTAGTTCATCTAAACATTGAACTCTAAACATAACAATAAAATTTCTTTTTATCAAAAATCATTTATTAAGATCAGAACGTCGGTAGGAAATCATATGATATGTTTGTGTTGAAAACGTCTATTTTGTTATTTTCTTGTTACATTACATCATTTTTTTTTTTTCCAAATGTAAATGAAAATTTCCTTCAAAATACTCTAGATTTTGGAATTGATTATCTTGGGTTTATCCTTTCAGAAAATATTAAAATGATAATATTAAAAAATCTTATTTTCAACATAGTATTTTGATCCAAATATTGAAGCCATTTGTTTTCTTTTATAAGTGGAAAAAATTGTGTGTTGCAAAATCACATTCAAACAATAGTCCAAATAACTGAGATATGTTTATTGCACTTTTTATGAATTTAAAGATAAAAAAATGCTAGAAAAATAAGAAATAATTTCATATATTCAAAAATTTTAAACCAGCCATTTAAAATTTTCCTTTCTAGATTGAGTTATTCCAATTGATTATATATATATATATATATATATACATATATATTCGTATTTTGATTAAAAACTATCTCAAACTTCCTCCATGCACAGCATATATTTTTTTCATCAAACTATTTTACCAAAATTCGATAATTTTTTTATTATTTGGATTATTTTTCAATGTACTACAACTACCTAGACAGAATTGGGAACACACGAAAATAAATTAACTTTCTGCCTAGTTTTCAAAAATGAAAGGATCATGTTGTAATCTATTTTTCTAAGATTCTTGAAGATATCAATTCTTTGCAAGTTAACCAAAGACTTTAAAAGTAAAGGTCAAATACTGGTTGTAGACAACAAATGCTCACATCCTGATAAGAAAAGATTTAATATATATATATATATATATATATATAGAAAAAATACATATTAATTTAAATGATACTAATGAAAGTTTTGAGTTAAAAAAAAAAAAAAAAAAAAAAAAAAAAGAAAGAAAAAAAAAGGGATCATTTCTTGGTAGATTTATATTTTAAGGAGAGAAAAAATCAAAGATTAATATATTCTCATTACAAAGCCACCTTAAGAGCCCCTACGTCAAAAAAAAAAAGGGTTTTTAAATTGATACATCTTACCAAAGAATACTACCATAAAAATCAACTTTGTGTTCATTTTTAGGATTTGATGTGGTCTAAAATAAAGTAAAAAATTAAATTAAATTTAGTGTTTGCAATGTCAAATAAGTTGTCATACTTTTCTCCTTCTGAAAAACAGTAAATACCTTATATGTGTAACTCCAATCCTTTAAACTTGGTTTTACAGCATCCAAAATTAAAATAAATAGTGATTTTCAAGAAGACCACTAAAAAATAAAATAAAAAAAAATGGTTACTAAAATCATATATGAAAATGTTTCCAAAGCTTTTTAAAGATAAATATAGGTCCTCTAGTTTAATTTAATCATAAATTGCATAAAAAAGAGGTTTAAATTGAATAAGTTTTAGATTAAATTGAATAGAAATTTAAAATTGAATCTTGGATTTCTATAATCATTTCCTGTTATAAACCAGTTGGTAATATTTTATGACGGTTCATGAGAAAATGCAAAAAGATTTTTAAATGATATTTTGAGACACGGTTAATATAAGTTTAAAAATTGGTTGTCAGTTTCTCAAATGTGTTCAATTGTGATCTCAATACACACACACACACACACACACACACACATATATATATATATATATATAACAGAGTTCATGAAGGCTATGTTCTAAGAATTGTTTTGGTCAATCAAGTTAAGAAAGAAACAATGTATCAATTTAAAATAAAAAATTAATTGTTTCATTGAAAGAAACTCAAGAAATTATCACAGCTATTATCTATGTTGAAAAAATAATATTGCCTTTGAAAAATCATGTCAAAATAAAATTTAAAAATCATCGAATAACAAGGCAAAGAAGATAAAAATAAAAATAAAAATAAAATGTTTTTTAAAAAATTAACAGACTATACAAAAATAAGGTTAATTTGCATTGATTATTTTTCTGAATTATTCAGATAAATTCTCTTTGAGTTTTACTAATTCGATGCCAATTTTCTTGTAAATATCTATTTAGAATCTTCTTCACAAGTAGATTCTCAAATAGTGGCACAAGAAGAAAAAACAGAGGTTAAATAACAATGCTAGTGTATGTTTTTGTTTTGTATTTCTTATTTCAACGACGTTTGTCCAAGGTAGGTGAGAATTTTTTAATTGGAACTCAAACCACAAATATTACTGATGCAAATATTGCTATACATTTTTTGTTCCCATATTTTATTTATTTTTTTGTTGCCTCTCATCCCTATGTAGGATGAAGGTTAACAATGTGTGAATAAGCATTAAAATAAATTCTATATTTGTTTTAGAAGAATATGAAATTAACCCATCTAAATCTTAAATTGATCCACCACATGACTTTTGAATAACAACTATGCCAATTGCCTCACACCTCACTTTTACCTTAGTCATATTTACTTTTTTCTATTTTTAATTGTACAACGATTTATTCTAAACCAAATAATCATTTTGCACAAGTTGGTTGCATTACACCTTAACTTAGTTTCAACCTTCTTCAACTTCTTCTACCTTTAGGCATTTGGATCAATTAACATAGACAAGGTCCTCATACAACATAGCAATGGATTAATTCCCTTTCCATATTAATTGATAATACCTTATAGTAAATTACACTTCCTTCAATGCAAAAAGGACATTCAGCCTAAGCTCAGCACAGCTCATGGTTGGGTCCCATTCACACGGGCGAGGACACCCACAAGTGCCACGCTGGACTCAGATGATGACGTGGTCAGCGCCACGACAGAGAGTTCGTTCCCACTGGTCTCGGGGGAACGTACTCCAGCATAAATAATTGGGGCACACGTTCCCAGAGCGTCGTCCAACATGTGCCAGGGTGGCAGGCAGGGAAGTGAAGGAGGGAGGTGCCATCTCCCTTCCCTCGCCAGCTGGGCGCGACGCCATTGGCCTTGCCCCTCAGCATCCCTGTTGGCGTCCTTCCCGTCAGATTCGCGGTGATTAGGGCACATAAGCACGTGGCAGGAAGGGTGCCCACCCCCATCCCAAGACCGAGAGAGCGTGAGCGTGAGAGCCTTCTTTTTGTGTAGGCTTCTGGAAGCTTCTAATAGTGGTGCCTCTAACGACCCCCAATGCCCCCCCCCCCTCTTTTTTCTTTTTTCTTTTTTTTTTTTTTTTTTTTTGAGGAAATGGTGTTTCGTATAATGCAAATAATAATATCATTATTAAAAATAATTGTGGAAATTAATAAAACCTAGTATGGGCATGCATCCTTTGCATACAAGAATCATGAAAAGGACATGAAAAAGGATTCTTCTTTATAAAAAATATTGTATTTTTGCCATTGGCTTGGTGGTAATTATGTCTTTTTTTTGTGTTTAATTGAATATAATTTACTTGTCCATCATATACAATGCCTTCATGGAGATTTGAAATAAGTGCATGGGCATAATTCTTATAGCATAGTGCACATTCAATTTCGTATAAATTTAGAATATCTTGTAGATAATCTTTAAAAAATTTATGAGCTCAAGTGCTTTATTTAATATAACCAAAATTTTGTATTTATTTTTTAAAATAAAATTTATATAAAAACAACTACATTATATATATATATATATATATATATATATATTTTGTGTATTGTTAATGCCATCACAATTTTTTCTACTTCCACTACAAATAACCACTTACTCAACATATATTTTATAGGTTTTTTCATACTAATTAAAAAATTTACTCAATCAAATGGTTTAAAGATATTCAACAAAAAACAAATAAAAAATAAAAATTGAAAGATATTAAATGAAGATAGCATATACTAAATGGATGGTTATTATAGTAGGAAATTTTTTGGTAGCATTAACAATACCATATATATAGAAGAATTTTAAATTAATCCCATCAATTATTAAATCAATCCATCTATCATTAGAATCATTAAAAAAATAGATTATCACCAACTTCAATTTTCTAATGTTGGATCCACAATCAATAAAAAAAATGTTGGATTATTTTTATCATAGTAATAATCATGGAATTTTTTTATTGTGGCTAAATTCATAAAAACCATAAAACATGAATAAGGGTACTTGTCCTTGGATGTTTTACCAATGCTACAACTAGCTTTGTGACTAGGTTTAAGATAAGTAAGTATCTTCTTGAGACAAGATGAAGGACTATCTATCACTCAAATTCTATGCAAATATTTTTTTAGTAGATAATCTTAGCATAAAAAATAATTAGAAAAAAATATTATAAAAATACATGTGTGTATTATGCGCTATTAATTGTGCCAACAATTAATAACCAAGGAACCAAATTATTCCTTCACTTGTATGACTATGCACTCTTGTGCATTATATGTTACAAGCAAGTATTTTTTGTGTGAGTTGTGGTAGACTTGTTGATGTGGCATGAAGCTAATATGTGCCACAATAAAGCCTAAATGCAACGAGTTCATTTTTTTGATGCACAAAAGACTAGTTGTAAGCTTTGCTTCTCACATCAATCTATTATACTTAGTAAATCACTTTAGATAGAAATACGATGAATTGGAACAAATTTGAGCTTGAATTCAGCTCTATATGGTCTATCATTGATTTGCAACTCAACCAATGAATAGAAGTGAATCTAATAACACATTGACTATGTCTAATATCTATATTGAAAATGACAACAAAACACATGTTCTTGCAACCTCCAACCTCAATGAATCACAGCTATTAATTTATGAATTTCAAGAATTGCAACATAAATTACAAATAAAAATTAATAGTAAAATATTGTCTCCATAAATTGTAGGATTTGCACATTGCTGGACTCAATTCAAGTACTCAATTCCACATTCAATACTTATATCCACAAGACTAGACATTAAATGTAAAAATATAAAATAGTCTGAATAAGCTCAAATTTAATAATAATAACATAATTACAAGCTTTAATATAAGTATTCTAAAATAAAAAATAAAAAATAAACTCACTAAAAAAACCTTGTACAAGCACATTAAAAAAGATACAAGCTCTAAAAATAGCATTGAATTAAGTTGAGTATAGCATCAATTCAAAGATGTAAATTAGAATTTCATTCAAAATTTCATATGAGTTTGGGCAAAGCCATAGCATCAAAGTAGACATTGATGTCTACAACTTAACTGAAGTGATTTTACTTTGATATTCATGATTCAATCAAAGTGATTTTATCTTAATATCTACAATTCAATCAATATCTATAATATCCACAATTCAAACAATTCAAAACAATTATAAGATTTCAGACTTAATCAGATGAAAAGATGGATGAAGAATGGTGGAGAATTAAAAGCTTTATTTTATTTTATTTTATTTTAATTTTTTTTTTATCCTAAATATAATTTTAGATATAAAAAAGAAGAAGAAAATTTATTTTTAATATCTTTGAGTGAAAATGAGACAATCAATAGAAGACATAAGATTTTAAGATCCTCCTTAAAACTTTAATTGTTGCTTTTGTTATTTGTCATGCCACAATATGTGTTAATTCAAAAGCATGCTTTTTCTGGATTTTTTTAATTTTTTTTAATTTTTTTATACTCATAATTATTATTGGCTGAGCAATAGTAGAACCTCTGCCGTGCACGCTATTGAAGAGTCTCAAAATATAGATGATATACAACATGATGTTAGTACAACTGACAAATTTGAAGTTTGAACTCAATAAAATATCCAAATAGGGAGAATTATACCAACTCAATAAATATGCATGTACCTCTCTTATAAGAGACAATGAAGCATTGACTTTTTTATAGGAGGAAATGAAGTAACATTGCACAAGATATAACCAACAAGAGGGCTTGTCAAGCTCAGCCAAGTAAACAACATCATGATTACATACAATCCTAAAGATAGAACCAAGTGTAGACATATACTACATAATTTGTATTTGTAGTGGTTGGACTTTTGGAATCTAAGGTTCTTCACTCAATTTTCTATTTATCAACATGACTCCTAAAGTAGAAATTCATAGCTATGTAAGTAGAAGTGATCCTTCACCTTGTCAAAAGTTTATTTTTACAATTTAGATTTGTGAATTTGAAGGATTTTTTTTATTGTTTTTAAACTCTTTTATTTTTAGTTATATTTTATTTTTAGTTAATTCTAATATTAATAATAATTATGAAATAAAATATATAATTTAGATATTAATATCAAAGTAGTATTCTTATAGAAGTTTGTTTTATATCAAGTTTTGGTTACCATGTAATGTGCCATTACGACTATGTTTACTAGAGTTTTGAATCTCTAAGAGCATATATATATATATATATATATATATTTTTAGAATATAGTTTCACTAGTTTGTACTTATATATGTGATCTATCTCTCTAAAATTGGTTTGGTGGATGCTATAATTTACTTGAAAATTAAACAATACAAAGTTGATCATGCCAATACATTTAAATCTTCTATTGAGGCGTTGGCATATCTTATAAATGTTTGGATATGTTTTTATTTGCTAATCCATTAAAGAACAAATCTAATAAGTCTTGTGTATGAAGTTTTTTTTTTTTTTTTTTTTTTTTTTTTTTTTGTATTTTGATAAATATGACAATCAAATAAACATATCACATTTTAATACTATTGCAAGTAGAAGTAGCTATAAATATTTTTAAAATAAAAGAATTCACATGTTACTTGGAGCTTACTATTATCATCTAAATATTATGCTAATGGCAAGCAAAGGACATTAAGGCAAAAAAAGGCTTATGCAGTTGGCAATCTAGTATGTTGTGAGACATTGCAAATTATATCTATAAAGCATTGAATTAATTTGTTTTTGCATACTATATGAAAGTTATGGTCATTTTTTTAGACAAAAAATGCATGTACTTGTGGCATTGGATGCAATGACTTGAAGAATTGATGTAAAAGATATTACAAATATGACCAACTATAATAATTTTATATGTACAAAGATATTTTTGTTAATGATCATGGATATCAAGCAATGTGATGTGAAGATGAAGGAATCATAGTAGCTTGCATAAGCACTATAAGATTAATATTTATGTACATAACTACAAAGCATATTAGCTTGCATAAGTGTATAAGCTTTCATAAGTAAATAAGCACAAATTATATTATATTAATTTGATGGAGCAGTACTTTAATTTCAACTTATATTCAAATTACTTTGCTAGTAGATGTTTACAAATCCAAATCTTAATGAAATAAGGTCACAAAATTCCTATAATAGACTATGATCAATTGACATTGAATCCAAGTCAATTGATAATTCAACTACAAAAGATTGTGAAGTATGAATATAATGCAACATATTATTTCTAATACCTTTGTAATTTTATAATGATACACTCTTGTACTTATATTTTACAATGTGGATTTGACATATTTGTTGTGTCATACAAACAATCTTTTAGATGATTTTTTCAAAGATTCTTCAAATCTGTGAATATTGTTGTTACTTCCAAGATACTTACATATACCTTCTAGACTTGATAGTATGTAATAGGCTTATAATTTTTTTATTAAAATTTTTAAAGATAAAGTTCAATTTCAAGGAAGTAGAAAATTTCCTTGTAGTAGATGTAGCCATTAAAAGTAGCAAATTCACCAAGTGATATTGACTATAAAATATACTTGTGTATTGACTATTCTTAATATCCAATAGGATTAAAGCAAACTAAAGCTACTCAAATACAAGAATGAGAGTATATATTGGAATCTTCATGATAATATCTTTAAAATAAATCATATTATAATAATAGTATATACATATGTATTTAGAGCTTTTTTGTACTTTAATTCTCTAATAATATTATTAAAATAGTAAAATAAAAAAAATATATTTTTCAAAGATTTTTAGTAGAGACTTTAACATCTAATTTTAAGACAAAATATTGACTTTGTGCATATGATATATTTAAACATCTAGTGGAGAGAGTACTATTTGTCTAAGATTTTACAAATTTTTTCTTATGAAGAATTTGAGTTTTTTGAAGTTTTGTAATAATATCATTAGTAGAAACAAAAGAAAATGTGGTTCATAAGTTCATCTATTCTATGTCAAAATTCTCTTTTCAAGATAAATACATTACTTTGGATGCAATTATCAAGGATAAGAACATGATAAAGACAAATAAAAAAGTGTGACTTCTCTCAAAGAAAGATGATAAAATATAAATAACTTGATATGTATATTAAGAAAGAAATTGGAATGGCTATTGCCAAAAGCCAAGAAAACTAGAGATCCTTGAAACTAGACTGAAAGCAAGAAAAGAATTGACAAAAGTGAAGAAGACTTCACTCTTGTCTCTATATATACTATCTAACTAAGAGCTACGTGGCGATGTTCTATAGGACCTCCAACATGTGTTGACTTTGTAGGACACATGCCTTGACTTACAAGGCAAGTTTTTCTACATGTGGGCCAAATAGTTAGCTTGGTCTTCAAGCTAACAACATGTGTGGTACATAGCTAACTTGTAGACCACATTTCTAATCCTAAAAAGTCAATTAAAGACACCTATGAAGTCAAAGCGGCATCTATAAGTTAATTCTATAGTATTTGCTATGGACTATGAATTATAGCAAATACTATAGAATTAACTTACTTTTACCTACTTTTACTTACTTCTATATATTTATATATGTAATTACTGGCTTACATGGATATGTCTGTGACAGCAATGTGCAATAGAATGTCTTATTAGTGGCATAGAAGAACTATGATTATGACTTTTTTTTTAAACTAATAAGTTTTAGTGTTTGTTTGTATGCAATCAAAATACATGTAGTTGAAATGTGGTTGAGCTATAATGATGAAATAAGTTAGCATTAGGCCTACTATAAGTGCAACCTCTATCACACTTAAAGACAATGTGGCTATTGTTAGAGCAACATCAACAAACATCATAACTTTGAGCATGCATTAATACATCTAAGCTTCTTTTTATATCTTTAAATGTGTCAAATGATCCCTCTAGTGGAAAGTCCATATTAAGAAGGTTTTTTATTTCAAATTAAAAGAATTCCAATGTGAACAATGCTCATCTTTCCCTCTTTATATAATAGATAGTACATTAGAAAATTATAAAATTTATACTATTAAAGAGTAACTAGATAGAAGAAAGTTAAACAATATAAAACTACAATAAAGTGGATAATATGAAGATTATATAGACATAATTCTACATTGTTATTATTTATTATAGGTATCTATTTTGAAGTTCTTTTATCAATTGTATTTCCATGATTGTACTATTTATATACACTTAATAATCATAATTGTTCCAATAAATCTTCTAATGTTGGTTATAATCAGAAAATATATCTATATAATCTATTTAATTTTTTTTAATAATAAGTAGATCAATTTAACAATTGTTGGAATTGATTTAAGATTTCCTATAAAAAAAGAGAAAGAAACAAAAAGAGAGATAAAATATTAATGTTGCATCCATTATTAATATTTTTAAATTACATGTGACCTTCTTGTAGATAACTAACTAATAATATACATCTTTTCTTTACGCATTTTTTTCCTTTGCTTTTTAAAAATGAGGTTGTTAAAAGAGTAATATTAAATATTATATATAAAAACAGGTTGCATTTTTTTAAAGTACCATTTGAAAATTTTATTTAATTAATAATTTTTTATATTTATATTTTTTAATTTGATTGTCAAAGACACAAAAAAAACCTTTTTTAAAATTTTAGTTATGTAGAATGTAGCAATATCAATTAAGATTATAGCATTAATATATATATATATATATATATATATCTGTGTGTGTGTGTGTGTGTAATTTTGTGTATGATATTGAATGTACTAAACATTTCAAAAGTAATTACAATAATTTATTGGTTATAGAATAAATAATATATATAAAAGCAAGTGTAATATATATATATATATATATATATATATATATATACACATACATAAAAATGATATTTGATTTGGATAATTTTTTACTAAAATATCTTTAAAACACATAGAAAAATCTACAGTAATAATAATGAGACATTTGTAAATTTTTAAAATTAAATGAATTTTATAAGAATAGATTCTTTCTATGAAATTTGCTAATACATTATTCGTAATGAAATAAAATAAAATACTTTCTGATGTAGTTAATTTTATTTTACATAAATTTAAATAATTTTCCACGTGTTAAAATACACAAGAATCAAGCAGTATAGATATTAGAATATTTCCAACAGGAAGTATTTCAAAAATTTATGTTTATTAAAAATTATATAATTCCAAAAAAATAATTTGATTTAAAATTTTGTGATAAGAATAATTTGGGAACTTTATTTCTTTTCACAATATTATAAAATATACATTTCACAGATTTTTTTTCTGTTTATGCTACATAATTATTTAAGATTTTTTAAAGTATACTTCCGAGGACATAATATTTTAAAATTAGAAAATATGTAAAATTTTAAATCTAATTTTCATTTAAAGAATTTACTAGTATAATGTTAAACATAAAATAAAGTTTTAAAAAGCATATAAATTAAACTAAATTCTCATAGAACAAGTACATATGGTACATACGTAATGAAAACACTTATTTACCATCAAGTTTACTTAAATATGTTTTAGATTTTAACCAATAGCATATCATTCTAAATATTTCAATATATTTATATATATTTATTAATTTTTTATCTATGTACGTACATACAATGATATATTGTCTAACAAAATTATTATTTTATGTATTTTATGAAACAAGATTTTATAATATTTTATCATGAATAGAAAATATCATTAATTTAAAAATAAATTATATATATATATATATATATATATATATATATAAGTCATGAAAGACAAAATGTAAGATAAAATTCTTTAATTAATTATTTCAGAATTTATATTGTTTGTTTTCTCTCTCTCTCTCTCTCTCTCTCTCTCTCTATATATATATATATATATATATATTAGTATTTATACAAATCTATTGTCCAACATCTATTTTTTATATAAATTACTAAAAAAATATTTTACATTCTAATTTTAGTATATATTCTCTTTTTGGCTAACTTGTATACTGTATTAATAAAAATATTTCAATATGATATTCTTTTATTCTAAAATTCAATTTCATATAATAATAATATTATATTTATTATATATATTTATATTTTTCTTATTGGAAAATTATTTATTTTTAATTCAATAATTATTATTTTTAAATTGGTACTTTTTTTAGCACTTCTTATTAATAAATGCAATCCAGACTACAATAGTATAAATAATTCTGGTAAGTAAATTTTAGTATATATATATATATATATATATATGTTGATAGATAAGAATAGGTACATTATGTTATAGCTTTTTTCAACCTTGTTGTTGGCTTTTTAATTAAAAAATACGATGGATCATATATATATATATATATATATATATATATTGATTTTTTTTCATAATAAGTTTTTATTTATTTATTATTTTTTAATGAAAGATGAGAAAATCTACATTTTTCTTTAATTTTTTATATTTTGGAGTAGACATGCTACTTTATTGTTCAATTTAATTTTAATTTATTGATTTAATTTTTTATTGATATTGATAATTAAATAATAATAATTTTAAGATTTTTAATATATACTCTTCAAAAAAGATTGTCTTGATGATTAAATACCAACCATTATACAGAAGATATTTTCAAAGTAGTATTGAATTTGCTTTATTTCAAATATAATTATGCTTGATAGAAAGACCAAATATAAATTTTCTTAGTTAGCTTGCTGTAGACCAAAATGAGATTTGTATATCCTTTTAAAGTCTTTTAGTAGCAAGTATTATATTTTTGTAATACATATTGTTTTGTTTGGAAATGCACCTGCACTTGGCTGTGGAAGGTGAAGTTGTATTTTACAAATATTCAAGAAATCCTACTAGATTTCATCCGTATAAAAAGAATGTAATTCAAATTTTAATTCAAAAGTCCTTAAAGCTAATTCAAAGTGCTCAAAAATACTCTTCTTCAACCATATATAAACTCCAATTGCCTTATTACTTTCATAATTAGGCAATTTTGCTTTCTCTTTGCAAGTCCTAATTCTAGTTAATGAGCTTTGGTAAGTTGTAACTTCTCCACTGATTTTCTATTCAATACAAAATTTTGCATGCAAATGCCACTATAAGTCTTCTATATGCTTAGAAAACTACAGATTAATCTAGCTTATTGGTTGTAAAAAATAGTCAAAAAACTGCACTAATGCCACTTGGCTGCTATCTTAAAAGAAGATACAAATGTTCCAGTAGCAATTTCTCCTTCTTCAATTATTAACTTCAACTCAAAATTGGTTTATAGCTTGATCTTAAACTCTCCTAACATCATGCCAAATTTCACCTTGATCCAACTAGTAGATCTTTAGATATCATAGAAATCCTATATGACTCGAAATTGCCAACTTCTCATACCCTCATGTACCAAAACCAAGATATCTCCTAATTGGATTATTAGATTAATACAAAAAAATTTAAACACTTAGTACACCCAATCAGCCAAGTATTTTAAATTTTGAACTCTAAATCTAATATCAATTGCACAAACTAGCTGAGAGTGTTAGCCCTAATTGTATTGCATAAATTCCAATTCACCAATACAAATGTTGACTTTGAACAATAATTGCAAAGTCATTCTATATCCTATGAAGACAAGCCTTATATCTTTGAATTGAGCTTAAAGCTAGCTCACAAATTCTAGTTACCAACCTTTGAATGATTTCTATTGTCCTAGGCGGCTATTTTAGTGGCTAGGGGTCTAATTTTGATTGTGTCTCAGAAATGGTCGACATCCGAGTATCAATCCAACCTATCCTAAGGATTTTTTTAGCTCAACCCTATCCTCAACTTAATTCTAATATCAACCAAACTAATTATTTATCTCTTCTATCTTATTTATATCAATTTATGGCCTTTTTAAAGTACTAAAATAGTTATACAATCTAAAAAGTAAAATTATTAAACAACCTTTAATCTACTAGCTATTAAGATAAAAATAAAAAAAACCAAGAAGCTTTTATAAAAGCTTTTATAAAAGCCATTTTTTAATGTCTTGAATTACTATTAAATCAAGATGATTAAATATTAATTAAAATTTTATTTTTAATTATATTTTCACCATACAGTTGTGTTACAACACGACAACATTCCATGCCCAATTAAATTTTGCAATGTTGACATCATGCATTGTATTTTACTTCGTGATTAAAAAACTTTAGTTGATAATTACCATGTTAATTTAAAATAATTTTTTATTAATGAAACTTATTTGTCTTGATTATTTTTAATTAGTAAAAATATCAATAAAAATACCATGAATATTTTTATTTATTTTTTAAATACCATGAATTTATTATAATCCATCAAATATTAATAATTTCATTCTTTTATGGAAAAATGACATCTTGAATGGGATATTTATGCACTACATGAATGTGGACTGGACACATTACAATCCATTCTTGAAGTATAATTGATATGAACAAACCAACATAAAGCCCAAAGGATTCTTTCTCTTGTTACTTCTGTGAGAGTTAGGCAATTATTATTCTTTGAGTACTGAGAAAGCTGTTTTATGGTGTGTGTGTCTATATATATATATATATATATATGTAGAAAGATTGAAGAAATTTCAAATTGACTCCAGTGGTTAAAAGTATGTTTTTTCTCATGTTTTGACTTATTTAACTATGTATATATATATATTGTTAAATATGTATATATATATATATATATATATATATATACATACATATATATGTATGTATGTATATATGTGTGTTTTATTATATGATTTTATATTATTATTTTAGAGTTCACATTGGTATATGAACTGTGAGTTTTGTATAATGATCATCATTTTATTTTATTTTATTTATTTATTTATTCTAAGTTGCCTTCCTCCAGTTTATAAATTGGCTTGATCCATTTATATGTTGGCATCTTCTGCTACCACAAAACCAACAAACAAATAAATAAATCTGTTCATTCTTAATACATGTCACATAGTCTTAAATAGGTTCAAGTGATTTTTTTCTTCAAAATGATTATCATGATAACTTCAACCTATTTAAGACTTAAATTTAAACTTTTATTGATTTATATGCAATATTTCTTTGAAATTTATTAAATTTTATAATTGCGTTATTGTTTTTTAATTTTGTTTCTTCTTTTTTATAAACCTGTTTGTTTTATCAGCGGTGTGTGCATGAAAATAATTCCAAACTCTAGATACAAGGTTTCTGCAACTAATTAAAAAGACTATTATTCCTTAGAAAATATTGGTTTGTTCAGTTTTGAAGTAATTATTTTGATATATAAGAACTTATTGCAAAATATCTATAATCAATAGAATTCTTCAAAAAATTATTATCATTATTATTACTATTACTATCATTATTATATATATATATATATATGCATATATCAATTTTTCATTAAAAAAATAAATTACAATAATGTACTGAACGATTGGCAAATTTTAGATTTGTATATATAGGCATTATGTTTAGTATTGGGTTTTTTTCCAGAATTTTTTTTTTGAGCTCTTTTTACTTATTATATGTTTTAAGTGGAGATATTTCATCTGAAAAATACTCCTATATCAAATGTAGAGTCATTTTGATATTAAAGATTTACTAGAATTTTTTTGTCAGTTGGCACCATCCCCTCAACTCTCTCTTTTATAAACCTAGTTTATTAGAAAAATATTAAATCAAGTTGTGTTTGTTTTAGAAGTCGTGACATGAGATTGTAATATCATTGCCAATTTTTTTTTTCTTTGTACTAATAAAATGTCAAAAAAGTTGTATTAATTTTAAAAAATTGGCACACCTTGTAGTTTTTTTTTATACTTTTTAAAAATATTTATTCACCACCACCTTTGCCTAATTACAACTTCATATACAATTATTAATCATTATTAATTTTATCATTATCATCATTAAACTTGATTTTTTTTAAATTTTTTTTCAAACATTCTCAAACACTTTCTTCATGAAAGAGTTTTAGGTACTTTGATGAAGTCCTTGAATAAGTCTTATAAAACTCAAGTTTTCCCCCTAACCCAACTTTTCCTTCTTCTTCTGCTTTTTCCATTCTTTTTTGCTTTCTTTCTTCACTTTTCTTCCAACACCACATATGGGAAATTAGGGATTGAGATACCAAGGCAAGGATGGGATTTGAAGACCAATTCTTTGAAGGGCCATACTTTAGCTCCATGGGGAGAGGGAGGGGGTCTTGGCAAAGCCATTCAGTGGTCGGCAGGCAGAGTGGATCCCCCCCCACCCCTGTTCACAGACTGAGTCTTTTTTGCACCCAGTCCTCCTCTCCTGTCCCCCACCCCCTGCACAGGAAGTCTTGTTTTCTGTCATGGGCCCCAGTCAGTCTTGGAAAGCAAGACTCAAGTAAGTCCATAAGGACATGTTCTTCTGCCCCCCATCCATCCATCTGCATGTACTTCAAATTACAACTGTGGGATTGCTCTTTTGAGCTTCTAAAGCAATGGTTGCAATTTCCCTTTTGGCCTTTTTCCCATTCAAACTCTGTATGTATATATATGTATGTATGTATGTATTTATTGGAAATCATTCTTGTATTTGTGTTTTCATGTAAGGTTTGCTAGTACCTCACTCAAATAATAGATATGATGTGAATTCAACACACCAAGTTTGTAGTGTGTGATAGTTTCCAACATCATATTGTTGAGTTTGCATCTATATATGTTTGGTTTTTCTGTGGCTTTTATTTAGGGTCTTGGTAACACAATTTTAGCTATTCCCACCACAACCCACCATAAGCTCAACATATTTCTTTGGGGTTGTTTTTTTGGATCCTTATATATATATATATATATATATATGTGTGTGTGTGTGTGTGTGTGTATGTGTGTTTTATTTTAGTATTTCTAAAATTTCATTTTTTCAAATTATAAAAATATATTTAATTTATTTAAAATTAATTAATAAAATTAACAAAAATAAAATGTGGTGACAGTCACAAAATTTGTAATGGCATGTGATAAATGACAATTTGTGGCGATGACAACAAATACTGTGGTGATATTAAAAGAAACCTTTCATTCATATATATATATATATATATATATATATATAAATGTTATAATCTTTTTTTGCATGTTTGTTTGACTTTTCTTTTTCTTTTTCTAATGTGAAGGGATTGTGATCTATTGAAGAACTAGTTTTGCTATGGAAAAATAAAGTTTTCATTGTTGAAGGTTGGGCGTCAGAAATCACATCACACTGTTTACTATTGAAAAAACATGTGTGAGTATATTTAGAAATTGATTGCAAGAAAAAATGTTTTAATATTAGTGCCCTTTTTAGAATTCTCCATATCTTTTCTTCTGAAAAGAAAACAGTGTTAATAATATTAACTCATTCCACCAATCAAGATTTGGTTTAAATTATAATCCCTAATTTTCAAAATGTTACTACTTCAAACGTCTAGATTTAAGAAAAGTAAAAGTATTCATTTCATGGTGCGAAGTCTCTTCCAGATAACAAAAGAAAAGAAAAAGAAAAGAAAAAGCAAAGTTTTACTCTCGTGATCCGAATCATTAAAAGTCAGTTTTAAAGGAGACTTGCAAAAAGGCAAAGTCAATGAAGGGGCCCCAATAATCAGCAGTGACCTTTTGCAGTGCACCTCTCTCTGTAGCATTTACACAGACAGGCTGGTAGGTCAGTAACACTCCCCCACCTACCCATCCATCCATCCATCCATCCAATCAGAAAAATTAGTTCTCATTTCCCCACTTCAAAGAGCCTGTCTTCAAAACATTTCTCCATTTACTCTTTTTTAACGAATAAACACAAAAGAATAGTAGAAATAATAAATGAAAAGAGAAAAATTTCAACGGGGGCAAGGAAGCCCCCAACTACACACCCCCTCCCTCCTGTATGACTTTCCACTTTTATGTTTGCTTTTACGTTATATTGACCAGCGGAGTCGTCGCGGTCAGCCCTTGCCAGGGTAATCATGCGGGGAGTGAGTGCGAACCGGACCAGGCCGGGTTGGGCTGGGCCGGGCCAAGGAGAGTGGTGGAGGTGTGCCCTGGGTAGGCGACAAATGCCCCAGAACTCTGCAGAGACATCATTCTTATCTCTCCACTGCACTCTCCTCCTCGGGAGGGGGCATCCATCCTTACCACCACGTGGGCAAGCATCCATCCCCATGCATGCAACCACGACCACCGTAAGCCTCCATCATCATACACTCCCCCCCCCCCCCACCTTCCCACCACCATCATGACCAACCCCCCATGCGCTACTCCCTTCATTCCTTCCATTTGTTCTCTATTCATCGATTTATAGGATATCATCCACTCTGACGATGAATATGTCCGAGAGGAACATGCTGGAATTTGGATCGTCGTGTGAACAGCGCCCTTTTCTGATCCGTATGGTGGCTGGTGGCATTCATGCGGAGATATTGACGCTGTTCCCACTCGTTGATGGATGAAATGTGGATGGATGAATTTAGTGGATGAAACATGGATGGGTGACAGTGACACTAATTGACCTTTAGGGTTGTCCTGTTCCTTTGAGGATTGTGTGTGTGTGTGTGTGTGTTTTCATGTATTTATATATTTAAAGGGTTTTTTTGAAGTTTGTTTTAGAGTGTTGTAGATTTCAAAAATTATGTCTTCGTGGTCATTTGATCAGAGTTTTTTGATTTGTGTTGTGTGTGTTTATAATAATGCTTTAGAATTCCAATTTGCATGGTAAATTTATCATGTTTTGTGCATTGGTCTTGGTTATGTTATGGATGAGAATATAAGTATGATATTAAGCCAGTTTTTTCATCTATCATATATAGATCTATAGAAAAAACATGATAAAAAGACAACAAAAAAATATTACATGGAATATATATATATATATATATATATATATAGTACAATTTGACATTAGTATTAATCTTTTCATTTATCAATTTTTGAAAAAATTTCAATTTTAAAAAATGGTGATTTTTTAGGAATTTAGGATCTTTCTTAATTGATTGAGAAAATCTACATGACTATATAAATGATAAATTTGAGACTAAGTAAGGATTTGTTTCACTTTGATTTTTTTCATACATGTCATAAGAAATTTTTTTTTTGAAATTTATTGATGAAAATAAATATCTAAATTTGTAAAAAAATAAAACATATATGTCCTTTGTGATACATTTACAATAACCTAATTTTTTTTTGACATCTACAATGGGTGTTGTTTTAGCCAATTTGTTTCCAAAGATAACCATGTTGAATACAATGAATAGAATTTATCACAACCGTTTTATTTTTTGATATTAAAAGACCTACCTTGGTGATTATAGATAGTTTTATAGTAATGGTATAGTTTTATTTATGTAATAAGATTTTTTATGAAAAAAAAATAGTTAATTATTTTTTTATATTATTAATTTTAATTATAAATTTTAATATTAGAATGAAATTTTATATAAAATTTATTTAGGCACTAATTTATTTTATTTTATTTAAAATTAATTTACTATATATTAATAAACTTAAAGCTAATTTTAATAATATTTTTTATTTATTTTTAAATTAATAATATAGCTATATATATTATTTTTAATTTTTTAAAATATTTATATTTTTTAAAATCTCAAATTAAAAATATGATATATAATTTTAAGTTTTTATTGCTTTGTATTTTTAAATTCATAACTATTAAATAAAAACCTCTAGATATTAAATTTTATAAATAAAATAGTATTTTTAGAAGAAGCTTCAATAATAGATGTTTTTATTTTAGGTTGAATTTATATAATTAATATAACATTCATTGTCACTTATCTCTAATCTCAATCTTCTCTATCTCTTGTTTCTAGTCTCTATTTTCTCTATCCTTGTGTTCTTTCTCTAGTCTCTTGTTGTCAACCCTTGTCATCCATTTCAACCTCATCTTCTTTCTCTCATCTTAAACTATTTTTTTCCTGATTTCCTATCTATTATGCTTCATTCCTAGTACATGTTTTTCATATTTAATTTCTATCTTGAAACCCATCCATTCCCATTTCTTGTGCCCTATTTATCTTTCTTGGTTCTCATCTCCTTTATCTCTAATATTTGTTTCTAGTTTCTGCTTTTTAACCATTGTCTTTTGTCTTAATTCTATATTTAGTCCTCTATTTTAATTCCATCCTCTATCATGACTCCCTTACTTATTCTGATTTTGTCTTTTATTTTAAACCAACCCATCCTTATTTTTTGTCTCTTATAATTGTTCATTATTCATAGTTCTTATTCTTACTTCTTGTCCATCATTCTTGTCTTAGATTTTTGATTCTTGTTGCTTATTTCCAACGCTTCACTTGTTCTTAGCCACTATTTTTTATTCTCAGTTTTTATACCTTATTTTCAATCTTTATTCCTTGTTTTCAATCCTTGTTTCTATTCCATATTTTTTTTTATTTTCAAACCTTGTCACTTGATTCCAGCTTTCATTTATCATTCTTAGTCCTTATTTTTAGTTTCAATTCTTCTCTTCTGTCATAGACATATTTAGACTAATAATTATCTAAGTAATATTAGTAGGTAGAAGTAGGTAATATATATATATATATATATATATATATATATCTATAAATTTATTTCTATCTTATAGAGAGGCTTCTTTGAAGCTTTATAGATGCAATTTTGTCTTTATATATATCTAAAGGTGATTGATAGTTTAGAAACTTGGCCAACAAGTTAGCCACATGTCATACGTATTTATAACTTGCGGTACAAGCTAACTATGTGGCACACATATAAAAAACTTGCATTGCAAGTTAAGACATGTGTCTTGTAAACTAGACATATACTGAAGGTCATATAGAACATTGCTATATAGGTCTTTGGTAGATAGTATATATAGAGGCAAGAATAAAGCCTTCTTCACTCTTGTCAAGTATTTTTTTGCTTTTAGTCTAATTTCTAGAGTAGATATATTTCTAATCTTTAGCAATAGCCATTTTATTTTTTTCTTGAATATATATACTTTCTTACTATCTTTTTGTCATCTTTGTTTGATACTTATCTCATTTTTTATATATCTTCTTTTGGATTCTTCTCATTGATAGATTGACAAGAATGCTTGTTTAATATTTCTATTTTATTTTTAGAAGTAAGTGAGTTCTTCCACTTCTATTGTTGTTGTCACGGCCATAATCTTGTAAACTAATAATTACATATAAAAATAGATAGAAGTAAGTAAAAATAAATAAAAGTAAGTTAATTCTATAATATTTAATATAAAAGCTTCCTAGAAACTTCCTAGACGCTGCTTTGACTTCATAGGTGTCTTTAATTGACTTTTTGGATTAGAAACGTGGTCAACAAGTTAGCCATGTGCCACACATGTTGTTAGCTTGAAGATCAAGCTAACTATGTAGCCCACACGTTGAAAAACTTGCCTTGTAAGTCAAAGCATGTGCCCTACAAAGTCAACACATATTGGAAGTCCTATAGAATGTCGCCACGTAGCTCTTAGTTAGATAGTATATATAGAGACAAGAGTGAAGGCTTCTTCACTCTTGTCAACTCTTTTCTTGCTTCTAGTCTAGTTTCAAGGGTCTCTAGTTTTCTTATCTTTTGGCAATAGCCATTCCAGTTTCTCTTTCAATATATATACTTGTTTATATATATTTTGTTACCTCTCTTTGAGTGAAGGCTCACTTGTGTGAATTTTTTTTTCATCAAGTTCTTGTCCTTGACAGATTGACAAGAGTACACCTACAATATCAGAGCTTTGTCTAATCTTGATTAAGAGTGGATTACCCCTTTTTCTTGATAAGATATAAGCGTATTAGAAGTTGCAGATTACCCTCTTCTAAACTGATATTGTCCTTAGTATTTTCTTTGTCCGCAAGTCCTCTCTTCTATTTGTCTTGAGCGATATTAGACATCTTCTCTCTTCTAGGTGTTATCATGGCAGAACTTCTTGAAATGAAGAGTGCAATGGCACAAATGCAAGAGCAATTGAGGGAGTTAATGCTTGCAATGCATCAACTCAATTTACCACCACAAGGAGCAACAAGATTGGCAGGAAGTGAAGATATAGAAATGGTTGGAGCTGCTTCAACATCTGCACCAAATCATGTCCTTTCTCTTATGGTGGAACGTCCTTCAAATATTAGAGAACCAAGAACTGCCCTACTCGAGAAGTTAGATGGCACCAGATCCAAGTTTCGAGGATTTATCAATCAAGTGCAACTTGTGATTGAACTTCAACTCCAAAGCTATCCAACTCCAGGATCACAAGTTAGATTCATTGGTACGCTTCTTTCAAGTTCGGCACTATTATGGTTTTTATCTTTTCTTGAACGACGAGATCCAATATTGGATAATCTAGAGGCTTTTTTGGTGGAGTTTTGATCCATGTATGGAGAACATGATGCAGTTCGTATTGCAACCAATAAGATCCGTATTTTACGACAAGGCAATTGATCAATAACGTTATATGCTTCACAATTTTGATAACTTGCAACTGATATCAAGTGGGATGATGCTACATTTATTAGCCAATTTCTCTACGGATTACAATATGAGGTAAAAAAATTAATGCTCAACTTACTTGATCCTCAAACATTGAGTCAAGCAATTGACTTTGCTGTGAAGTGCGACAATCGCCTTTTTGAATTCCGATCTGAGAACCGTACAAGTGGACCTCAACGTTACTATAATTCAATAGCAACACCAACACCTCTTCAACACATACATTCGGAAGTAGAGGATATGCAAATTGATGCAGTACGTTTCAAACCTCTTACTGAGCAAGAAAAGACTCGTCGTCGTCAAGAAGGATTATGTTTATATTGTGGAGAACCAAAGCACACTACTCAACATTGTCCAAACAAATGACTCAAACACAAAATGAGGAGTATGGCTGTGAAAGAAGATAATATGTCGGAAAACGAGTTCTATTCTCTCCTCAGAGCCCTCTCCTAGTTTTACATTAAATGTTATTTTAGGACCTAAACATTACAAAGTCTCTGCCTTGTTAGATTCAGGAGCCTCAGCGTGTTTTTTAGATGAAGAATTTACTAAAAGACATAGCATATCTTTAGTAAAGAAAACTAAACCTGTTCATGTAGAAGTCATAGATGGTCGTCCATTGTCTTGTGGAGATATTACTCATGAAACCCTTCCTATAGAAGTAATAATCAATAGTCATAATAATTTTGTAGTATTTAATATCATTAGATCTTCCTCTAATCCAATCATTTTAGGTTTATCGTGGTTAGAAAAATACAACCCTCAAATAGACTAGATTTCTCGAACTCTTACTTTCTCTAAAAGTATAACTAACAGTGTAGTTAAGCAAGTAGAGAGTCATAAGTCCAGTTCAATTAAACCCGTATTTATAGGTGCAAAAGCTTTCTTGCATGCTGCTATGAAAGAATCACCATACATTTTTTATGCTACACCCATTTCTACTGGTAAAAAAACTTCAAGTGGCATTCTAAGTCAATATCAAGAATTTCAAGATGTATTTGAAAAAAAGAATGCGGATACACTCCCGGAACATCGTCCCTATGATTGCTCAATTGACCTTCAAGAAGGAGCATAACCGCCATTCGGACCAATCTATAGTTTATCACAAAATGAGTTGGCTAAACTCAAGGAGTATATTGAAGAAAATCTAGTCAAGAATTTCATACGCCATTCTAAATCTCCGGCAGGAGCTCCAAATCTATTTGTAAAGAAAAAAGATGGATCATTGCGGATGTGTGTTGATTATCGAGGACTCAACAAGATTACCATCAAAAACAAGTATTTACTACCTTTAATATCCGGACTTCTTGATCAGTTGAATCAAACTAAGATCTATACAAAAATAGATCTTCGGGGAGCATACAATCTAGTATGCATCAAAGAAGGAGATGAATGGAAGACTGCGTTTCGAACTAGGTATGGACATTTTGAATACAACGTCATGCCTTTTGGACTTACAAATGCACCAACAGCTTTTCAACATCTAATGAATGATATTTTTGGAGAGTTTCTGGACGATTTTGTAGTATGTTATCTAGACGACATCTTGATCTATTCTAAGAATCTAAAAGAACATGAACTTCATGTTCGTCGTGTGTTACAAAAATTAAGAGATGCAGGATTCTATGCCAAGATAGAAAAGTGTGTATTTCATACTACTCAAGTCGATTTCTTAGGTTACATCATTTCAAATGATGGACTTATGATGGATCCTAAAAAAGTTCAAACTATTATAGACTGGAAGATCCCAAAAATAGTAAGAGATGTCCAATATTTTTTGGGGTTTGCCAACTACTATCGGATCTTCATCAAAGACTTCTCTCGAGTTATAGCTCCACTTACACGTTTGACTTCTAAAGACAAACTCCAATGGAATCAAGAAGCGGAAGTTGCTTTTGAATCTTTGAAGACAATATTTGTTTCTGCACCAATCTAGTATCGTGTTGATTTTTCCAAAGCACTATTTATGGAAACAGATGCATCGAACTTTGCTCTGGGTGCGGTTTTATCACAAATGGGAATAGATGACAAACTTCATCCAGTAGCCTTTCATTCAAGAAAATTCTCAGCAGCAGAAATCAATTATGAGATCCATGATAAAGAACTTCTTGCAATTGTGGATTCTTTTCAAGAATGGCATCATTATCTAGAAGGCGCTTCTAGTCCAGTCACCATATATACAGATCACAAGAACTTCGAATATTTTATGTGAGCACCTGTATTAAATCATTGCCAAGCTCGTTGGAGCATGTCTTTATCAAGATTCGAGTTCATCATCACTTATCGGCCAAAAAAACAACAAGGTTTATCCGATGCCTTGTTTAGACGTTCTTATCTTGCACCAAAAGAAGGAGATGCAGCTTTTGAGCAACAAAGAACGGTTCTCTTGAAGCTGGAGGAATTTCATCTTCGAGCAATAAAATCAACATTGACTGTTGATTTAACTTTTCTTAAGCAAGTCCAGTTAAGTATGTCTTCAGATCTTCTTGTTCATGATATCAAGAACAATTCTTCTAAATCTCATGATCCATCTAAATTTGAATTCAAGAACAACCTACTCTATTTCGAAGGACGCCTATATGTTCCAAAAGGAGAAGCACGTTTACGTGTTCTTCAAGCTCGTCACGACTTCCCAGCAGCAGGACATTTCGGATATAATAAGACTTTGGAGCTGATATCTAGGGATTTTTGGTGGCCTCAAATGTGGAAAGCAGTTAAAGATTTTGTACAATCATGTGATATTTGCTCAAGATCGAAAACTCCTCGTCATCGACCTTTTGGACTTCTTCAGCCATTACCCATTCCAGAACAACCATGGTCTTCTGTTTCTATGGACTTCATCACGGATCTTCCAATCTCAAGTTCTTATGACTCTATATTCGTGATAGTAGATCATTTTATCAAGATGGCATATTTTGTACAAAATCTATCACAGGTGAAGAAACAGCTAAGCTCTTTCTTGACAATATCTATCGCTATCATGGATTACCCAAGGATATTATATCAGATAGGGGAACTCAATTTGTATGAAGATTTTGCGGACTCTTTTCTAGATTCTTAAAGTGGATATAAAACTATCTTCGGCATTCCATCCTCAAACTGATGGACAAACGGAGCGTGTTAATCAAGTTTTGGAGCAATATTTAAGTTATATCATTAATTACCAACAAGATGATTGGGCAATTCTTTTGCCATTGGCAGAGTTTGCTTACAATAACACGATACACTCTTCTACAAAACAAACACCTTTCTTTGCTAATTATGGTTATCATCCACGACTTGATACTTTTGACTTTTCAAAAGTTGATAATCCTGCTACGAAAGATTTGGCAATTCATTTATCAGAGCTACATGCAACGATGAAGGCACTGTTAAAAGAGGCTGAAGAACAACAAAAGACCAATGCGGATGTCTATCGAAAAGAACAACCATCATTCGTCTTGGGTGATAAGGTATGGCTACTTTGTCGCAATATCAAGACCACTCGTCTTTGTGATAAGTTGGACTATTGAAGGCTGGGACCATTTTCTATTTCTGTACAAATCAATCCAGTTGCATATCGTTTAGATCTACCAGAGTCAATGAAAATCCATCCAGTATTCCACGTGTCTCTTCTTGAACCATACAAGATAGTGGACATACCAAGAAGATGACAAGCTCCACCTCATCTTATAGAAGTGGACAATAACGAGAGTTTGAAGTAGAAGAAGTCTTAGATTCAAGGCGGCGCCAAAATAAATTAGAATATCTTATCCATTGG
Organism: Physcomitrium patens; assembly: GCF_059467195.1. Lineage (NCBI taxonomy): Eukaryota > Viridiplantae > Streptophyta > Bryopsida > Funariales > Funariaceae > Physcomitrium > Physcomitrium patens. The sequence continues at coordinate 4,576,920 of NC_143431.1, read as the reverse complement.
CACGGATATGGTATTAATGAACGCACATGGGAGCCAATAAAGAATCTTGCAAATGCAGCAAAGGCGGTGGAGGCTTTTCATTGACGACATCCATCAAAATCAAGATGAAAACTTTCTTTATAAAAGAAACAACATCTACGCAAGATAACATTCTACTTTCAATTCTTGTTCGTAGCTTTGTTGTAGTAGTGGCGCTCAAGAGATGGAGAACCAACAACCAGCGGATTCAACTCAAGAGCCTTCATTTGCTCACCTTCACAATTTGGGAAGGGACTCCGGATGTTTGGTAATTTTGCTAGAGGTAGGAACAACTCCTGATGGTGTTCCAAATATTCTATTCGAAGGAAGTTACAAAGGCCTCAACAATGATCAAATAACTGGGTAGTCTTTCCGCCCTGGTATGGGACACTACCGATGGTTGAGAGGCCCTATCAATCATCTTTGAAGAGAACAGAGATCAGAGATCAGAGTATGTGGCGAATACAATTCGTCGCATCATAGATTTCTTCTACATATGATGACCGCTCCTCGTGGAACTCGTACCTAGAAGGGGGGGTAATGTCACGGCCATAATCTTGTAAACTAATAATTACATATAAAAATAGATAGAAATAAGTAAAAATAAATAAAAGTAAGTTAATTCTATAATATTTAATATAAAAGCTTCCTAGAAACTTCCTAGATGCTACTTTGACTTCATAGGTGTCTTTAATTGACTTTTTGGATTAGAAACGTGGTCAACAAGTTGGCCATGTGCCACACATGTTGTTAGCTTGAAGATCAAGCTAACTATGTAGCCCACACGTTGAAAAACTTGCCTTGTAAGTCAAAGCATGTGCCCTACAAAGTCAACACATATTGGAGGTCCTATAGAACGTCGCCACGTAGCTCTTAGTTAGATAGTATATATAGAAACAAGAGTGAAGGCTTCTTCACTCTTGTCAACTCTTTTCTTGCTTCTAGTCTAGTTTCAAGGGTCTCTAGTTTTCTTGTCTTTTGGCAATAGCCATTCCAGTTTCTCTTTCAATATATATACTTGTTTATATATATTTTGTTACCTCTCTTTGAGTGAAGGCTCACTTGTCTGAATGGTTTTTTCATCGAATTCTTATCCTTGACAGTTTTATTTTATAAGTAGAAGTTAAAACAGATTTGCTATTATTGTAAATATTCATAAGCTTGTCAATATTCTAAGAGTAGAAATTTCATACATCATCAAATGTCAATCCAGAAAAGTATTATTCTTATCCCTATGGATGAAGTTTAGAATCTATGCCAAGATGTTATGTAATTGAAGGAAGCAAATAGATTGACCTGACAACCAAATTTAAGAAGTCTTGCTTGTATAAATATGAGAAAGTCAAGGATTAGTATGTCTAAGAATTTTGATGGAAGAAGATTAAAATTTTGAGGATTTTTGCAGCAAATCAAGCTCTATTTAAAATTGCATCTTTTCAAATATCTTCATGGATTTACTCATGTTGCATTCATAGATGTATTTTTACCTAAAAGTGTTTTCTTATAGTTTGAATCTTTGATGGAAATAGATTCATGATTCTTTTATGATTTGAATTCATTTCTAAAGAAAATTTACAACCACATTTAGAGAAAGTGATTAAAAAGGAATAGTAGAGGCCAAGTTGTTATTTTTATACCAAGGTTCATAATCAGCGACCATATATGAAAATCAATTCCAAAACCTTACTTGTAGTATGGATTGGAAAAAACAGCCCTTATTAATCAATTTTGATATGGATTGAAGGATAATATCATAAATTTGTTATTGATAATGCCAAAAGCAAAATCTTTGAAACAATTTATTGTTCAAGCCATTACATGCAATAATTAATTTTATGAAAGATATTAAGAATAAATATTTGGCTAGAGAAGGATAAGTCAAGTAATGACAGTAGCTCCCAAGTTTTTTGAAATTTATTTATTAAGGCTAAAATCAATGCAAATTGATAGAGTACATTTTAAACTATTCATTGAATAGAAAAAGATTTGACATTGTTAAGAGGATTTGTGCCTATATTGTAGAAAAATTAAGCATATTCTTTAATATTATCCAAAGAAAAAATAAAATTAAAAAATAAAGAACACAATTGCTATAGTAGATAATGTATTGAAAAATAAGTTTTTCCAATTATAATAGAGACAATGCTATTGGAATCATGTGCAACATCTAATAAAGATCCTATTCTGTATTCAAATCCATCACTTTGTTTTATAATAGATATATATTTAGGACATAAAAATAATAAAAAATTTACTTAGTTAAATTCAAGAGCATTAGCTTATATTATAGATGAATATTTTACTAAAAAATAAGATATATTTTTAGTTAAGAAAACTAAACTTGTATATGTAGAAGTCATAGATGGTCATTCATTATCTTTTTGAAATGTTAACTATGAGATAATTTTTTTAGATGTAGCAATTAAAGATCATAATAGTGTAATAATATTTAGTATATTAAGATCTCCTTCCAATCAAGTTATTTTAGGACTATCATGGTTAAAAAAATATAACCCTCAGATAGATTAGATTTCTTATAATCTTAAATTTTTTTGTAGCTTTATCCAAAAATCCATTAGTCAAATAGAAATATATAAGTTTAATATATCCAAAATTTTATTAGTAAATACAAAAGCTTTTATGCATGTAACAAATGAAGGATCATCTTTTATTATATATATGCTACATCCATTTTTAATGGTTGAAAGACGTTAAGTGGTATCTCTAGCAATTGTTAAGATTTTCAAGATATTTTTGAAAATAAGAACAAAGATATTTTTTCAAAACATCGATCCTATTATTATTCAATTGATCTTTAAAAAGGATCTCAATCACCATTTGGATCAATTTATAACTTATTGCATAATAAATTGGTTGTACAACATGAATATATTAACAAGAATTTAGCTAAAAACTTTATACTCTATTGAAATGTTAGAGCTTCTATCTTGTTTATAGGAAAAAATGATGGATCTTTATGGATATTCATAGATTACCAAGGACTTAATAAGATCACCATCAAAAATAGGTATTCTTTACATTTAATTTTAAGATTATTTAACCAATTCAATAAAACAAAGATCTATACAAAAATAGATATATGACAAGTATAAAATTTGGTCTACAACAAAAATAGAGATGAATAGAAGATTATTTTTTGAATTAGGTATGAGCATTTTGAATATAATATCATACCTTTTGGACTCACAAATGCACCAACTGCTTTTTAACATCATATAAATGGTATTTTTTGTAAATTTTTGATGATTTTCTTATCTATTATATATTGACATCATAATCTATTCCATGAATACATAAGAATATGAACCTCATATTTTTTGTGTATTACAAAAACTTATAAATACATGATTATATATTAAGATAAAAAGTATATATTCTATATTATTCAAATTGACTTTTTAGGATACATTACTTTTAATAAAAGCCTTATGATAGATCTTAAGAAGATCTTGACTATTATAGATAAAAAGATTCTAAAAACAATAAGAGATGTGTAATATTTTTTGAAATTTATTAATTATAATCAAATATTTATCAAATTTTTTTATCAATTTGTAATTCTACTTACACATTTGACTTGTAAAGACAAACTTGAGTGGAGTAAAAAAGTCAAAATATTATTTGATGCTTTGAATAAAAAAATTATTTTTGCACCAATCTTATATTTCATTGATTTCTTCAAGGTATTTTTTTCTATTCAAATAGATGCATCAAAATTTTGCTATGAGTATAATTTTGTCAAAAATGGGAATAGATGACAATCTCTACTCAATAGCTTATTATTTTAAGAAAATTTTAGCAATAGAGATTAATTATAAAATGCACAATAATTATTTTTTTATAATTGTGGATTCTTTTTAAAAGGCACTTTTAATCCACTCATTATATATATGGATCATAAAAACCTCAAATTTTTTATGTTAGTATGTGTATTGAATTGTCGCTAAAATTATTTAAACATATTATTATTAAAATTTGATTTCAAGATCACATATTGATTGAAAAAATAACAAGATTTATCAAATGTACTTTTTAGATATTTTTAACTTATATTAAAAAAATAAATGAAATTTTTGATCAACAAAGAATAATTGCCTTGAAGTCCAAGAAATTTCAATGTGTTGTTTCAATGTAAATGGCTATCGCAAGAAACAACCTCAATTCAATATAGGTAACAAGGTATGATTACTTTGTTGTAATATTAAGGCTATTTGATATTGTAACAAGTTGGATTATCATAGGCTTGAATCCTTTCCTGTTTGTGAATGAATTAATTTAATTATTTATCAATTATATCTATTTAAGTCAATGAAGATCCACCAAGTCTTTTATATATCTCTTCTCGAGCCATATAAAATAATAGATATTAGAGAAAGACAACAAGTGCCATTTCTTCTTATAGAAATGGATAATAATGAAGTGTTTAAAGTCAAAGAAGTCTTAAATTCAAGGCAATGCTGAAATAGGTTTGAATATTTTATTCATTAGCGTGGATATGATATAAGCAAATACACATGAGAATCAGTTAAAAATCTTAAAAATACAACAAAAGAGATTGATACTTTTTATTGACAATATCAATCAAAACCAAGATGAAGAATAATAAATCTTTGCTATGAAAGAATTATAGTTTAGGAAACATTACATTCAATCTTTTTTTTTTATTTATAATTTTTATATATTTGTGATGCTAAAAGAGATAAAGAATTAATAGCCAAGAAATTCATCTTAAGAGCCATTGTTTGCTGACTTATCAGATAAGAAATTTCAATTATCATAGCGTTAAAGTCGACATAATTAAAATGAATATTTTAAGAATAGCATGTTTTTCCTTGAATAGATGATGAAATACAACACACTTGATATCATGACCTTAAAAGAAACTTTTGATGTTTAGTGATTTTATTGAAAATAAAAACGACTCTTAATGGTATTACAAATGTTTTATTTGAAGAAAGTTACAAAGGCCTCAATAATGATTAAATAATAGAGTGAACTTTTGGACTTAGACTGGAACATTATTGATAGCTGAGAGGACCTACTAGCTATCTTTGTAGGGAATAACAATCAAAGTATGTAGCAAATATAATTTGTCACATCTTAAACTTCATCAATATGAGATCATCACTCTTTGTGGATTTCATTTTTAGAAGGAAGGATGATATTACAAACATATTTATTCTAATAATTATTTAAATAATATGCTAAAGTAGAAGTAAGTAAAAGTATATTAATTCATTCATATCTTTTAGAAAAGCTTCTTAGAAGCTTTATAAATGCAATTTTGTCTTTATACATGTTAATAGATCATTGATAAGTTAAAAACTTGGCCAACAAGTTAGCCACATATCATATGTATTAATAACTTGTGGTATAAGTTAACAATATAGCACACATATAAAAAACTTGCCTTGTATGTTAAGACATGTGTCTCATAAAGTAAATACATGTTGAAGGTCCTATAAAATATTGCCACATAACTCTTAGGTAGATAGTATATATAATAGCAAAAGTAAAGCATTTTTCACTCCTATCAACTGCTTTCTTGTTTTTAGTCTAGTTTCAAGAGTTGCTAGATTTCTAGTCTTTGGCAATAGCCATTCTAGTTTCTTTTTGAGTATATATATACTTTCTTACTATCTTTTTGTCATTTCTATTTCATACTTATTTTATCTATTTATGTATCTTCTTTTGGATTCTTGTTCTTGATACCTCCTCCTTTCTTCCATTCTATGTACTTTATTTCAAATCTCTTTTATTTTTGTTTCAAATGTTTGTTCTTTATTTATTTATTTATTTTTATAATTATTATAAATAAAATAATAACCTTAAAAAAAGTTGTTATTTATAAAATTATTTTATAACTAAAATATTATTGATGTTGTATTGCAATCATTTAATTGTAATTAAAATATTATATATTTTGTTTTAATCTCAAGACTATTAGATAACTTTATTGTGATATATGTACATATAGAATGTAAAATATTTTAATTAAAATTTAAAATATGTAATTCTTTCAAAAGAGACATTATGTGTAAAATACATGGCTAAAGGCTTTGTAATTCATAGTTGATATTTTATGTACGAAACTTGAATTTTTAAAAATGTTGTACATTATTTTATATAAAATGGGAGTAAAGACAAGAAATGAGTGCTAGGAAAGGCGACATGGGGGAGGGAAGGGAGAGTTTGAAACAAAGGATGGAGAATAGGAGAAAGGTAGGTTGTTTCAAAGGATTGGAAACAAAGATTAGGAGATTGAGGACTAAAAATAAGAAACATGGATTAAAATAGAGATAAGGAATAAATTGAATTGATCATGAGGTGGAAATGAAGGTGTGGCATTAACAAAGTGGAGATGTGGCTTTAACAACTTCTTAATTTTAATATGAATTAAACTTTGAATCAAATAATAATTGATAAATAGTTATTATATTATTCTTTGAATGCTTTACTTGATGAAAAATATATACATACGAAATTATAAAAAATTATATTAATTTTTAATTTCTTAATGTATTTTTTCTAAAAGAATGTATAGTAACATTATTTTTTAAGTAGCATCTAATTCAAAACTCTGATAAAGTACAACTAAATGAATGATAGAAATTCGGTTCAAAGAGACCAGGTTTTATAACAGTATTAATTTTTTGACTATAAAAAATCTGGAGTAAATATATCCTGTTTATACTAGTTTTTTTTTTTTTTTTTTTTTTTTTTTTTTCTTTCTTTCTTTCTTTCTTTCTTTCTCTTTAAAAATTAACGTAATAAATCAAATTACTTAGTAAAAAAAATTTCTTGTAATATTTACATATAAATATTTAGTATATCGATGTGATAATCTTTTAATATTTTTTACTCTTAGATAATAGCCTTTAATATGTAAAAACGATACTTTTGGAAATAGATCAAAATACTATTTTATAGATCCAAAAATGAATTCCAGTATAATCTTAAATCTTCATGTAAATAAAAATTACTTCTAAAAAGTATCATAATCTTATTATTGGAACCAAATTTAAATGTCACATCAACATTAAAATGTTATTATAGATTTCAATCTACAATCCATGTTTCATAGTAAGTTGATAATATCTTCATAGTAAGATAATATTTAGACTCTACTGAATAAAATCAAAAATAAAATCTTCTTATTTCATGTTTTGATTTTTGATTTTATTCATTTTATTCTAAATCATCACCAGATACATTTTATCCTATAAACTTTTGTAATTTCAAAAGAAATATCACATTTTATATCAACTTATACTTTCATATAGAAAATTTAATATTAGATATTAGAGAAAAAATGAATTATGCTGCTTGAATTAATTATTTTAATTTTGGATTTGGTTGTTTATTTATGGATTGATTTTTTTATAAAATAATATATCTATATCTATATATATATATATATTTGTGTGTGTGTGTGTATATGTACTTGAAATATACTATGTGTAATTTCTTTGATAAGAATTTTTTATTCCATATTTTTGTATAATGTTTTTATAATTTTTTTTTAAAAAAACTATACAATAAAATTATTAGAATAGAGTATTAAATAGCTAAATAAAATAAATCGCTAAAATTCATGATTATTATTATTTAGTACACAACAAAAAAAGGAAGAAAGAAAAAAATTATATGACAAAGTTACAAAATTATATTTTTTTAATTCAATTTATAACTATAATTATTAGTTTAAACATATTTTAATAATTCTATTTTTGGAAATTTCTATGATTCCTCACATGTGATAAGATTATATAAATTTATACTATAGTTTGTTAAGTTTAAATATTTTTGGAATTCAATCTTTTAGATTTGGTAATGTTAAGATTTAGTTAAAAATATTATTAGAAATGTATATATGATTGGGAAAAAAAATATAACATTCTAAATGGAATTTATAATAAATAAATTTGCTTTGTATTTCGAATATATCTTCAAAAAAAATATTGTGCAAGTAATAAGGTTAAATTTTTTAAAAAATCTCAAATGTTTTATTATAACCATGGTAACGAACAATTTATTTTTGACAAATTTTGGTATTCATATAGATTATACAAAATATAAGGATCTATTTATAATAGTTTTATTTATATTCCCATATGTATGCATACAAAATTGGAGTTTATAATTAAAAAATTTACATTTAAAAAAACATTATATGCGAAAAAAGACTTGTACTATTTTGTAAAATAATATTGTTATAATTCAGTGTACATACTTAGATGCTATGTCTATATATATATATATATATAGATAGATAGATAGATAGATATAAATATATTTAATAATTAATAAATAAATTTAATTTTACTTAATAATTTATTTTATTTTATTAACTGTAAAAGTATTTTATTTAATTTATGTATTTGAATGTTTGAATAAATTAAAACATATATATTTTTTTTTGGTATCTTAAGCCTTCTTTATTTTTCATGGATGTAAATCCCAAGATTAATTTTAACATGTGTTTGAAATTTTACAAATAACATCATCAAAAAAAAGTATTAAAATTAAAAAATAAATAATATAAAATTTGATATTATATTGTAATAATATCTTCATTTTTTGTAATTTTTATTTTAAATAAATATGATTATTCTTCAAAATGTGGGCCATTCTAAGATTTTTGCATTGAAGCTTGAAAAGAGATAGGCTAGTAGTATATAATTTTAGTCTTTGTATTATTATATTTAGTATCAAAGTAACATATGATTTATAAGTAGGAATACCTTTTGTTATGGTCTTTTGTGCTTTCTTAATGTTAAAAGAAATAGACAGTTAGAAAAAAATTGGAGTATTAACAATTGATACATCTCTATCATACAAATAAATTAATTTAACATAATGTCTTGTAACAACATATTTTTTACAGTAAAATTTTAGAAAAGTTGTACCAAATTCAAATCGACCATATTTTTTATTTTTTATTTTTAGCTTAAAAATAAGATAGCACTTTAGTACATTTTCCAAAAGCTATGGTAAGAATTTAATGCAGAAATATATTAATCTCATCCTTAATAATATGCAGAAAAAAATTACATAGACTATTATATATATATATATATATATATATATATGTGTGTGTGTGTGTTTCTATTATTATACTAATTGCTATTTGAAAATATAATATATAGTAATGTGATCATATTATGAATGTTGGCACCCATCAGATTTAGTCATATGGGATAATTACATGATTTTTTTTTAATTACATGATTCTTAAAATTACATTAAAAAATTATCTAATTTTATTCCTTCAACATTATTCAAAAGAATGATATTAAAATTTATTTAAATAATAATAATAATAATAATTTTAAAAATTATTCGATTTTTTATTTTTTGAATAAATTAAAAAAAACATATATATATATATATATATATATTGTAAAGCCATAACAACCTTTAATCCACCACTTTCCACTTTTATTCAATGTCTTTTAAGCTAATCAAATTTTCTTACTTGAATGCTTTTCAAAATATTTAATTGAATATAATTTTTAATTCAAATAGAAAACTAAAGATTTTTTTTGAATGGGTGGAAAATTTGAGTAAAGTTAGCAAAATATTCTACATATATATAGTACAAAAAAAATATTATAAAGTACACTTGTTGTAATGCTTAAGCAAATACTATTTAATTTTTAAATAAAAAATAATTTAGGTTGTGTTTAATTAATGGAATTAAAATTTTATTGGCTTTAAAATTTTTTTTTTTATATACATAACTGGTATTAATTACATAAACCGTCTTAAAATTTGGCAATCCTTAAACATTATAGTTTGTTTAATTTATTTATTTTAACCTAAATAAAATATTATCTAGTATCACCAAAAACATACCAATTTTGCTATAACCTATTCATTCAACATGTAACTATTAATTTACAAACTAGAGAACTATGTTTTGTTATTTGAAAAATTTAACAATTCAATACCTATGTATAAATATTAAAATAAATAATATGTGTATTTAAAATTAGACGTTTTTATATTATATATATATATATATATATATATATATATATATGTAAAAATGTTTCCAAGTTATTTTGAAATATTATTCATACAACTCATTTCATAGTGATATTAATAAATAAATAAATAAATAAAAATTCCAAATATACTTTAAAAGTTATTTTTTTATAGGATTAATTTCTTTTTAGTTGAACACACTAGAATATATATATATATATATATATATATATATATACATTTATAAATTAATAGAAAAAATGATCTTTTTCTAATTGATAATAAATAGTGTTTAACTTGATATTTTTTGTATATTTGTAAATTATTTAATTATGTGTGTGTAACATATTATCTTCATATCATTTTTTTTAAATATATATTTTTCGTAAATTTAGGATAAAAAGGTCTAAAATGCTTCAACATTTACTATTATCAAGTTTGTATTTCACCTTCTCTTATATACTCATTCCAACAATTGTCTTAAAATGTTTCTATCAATTAAGATTGAAAAATCTTCATGAAAATAGAATAAAACAAGGTTGTTAGTGGTTTTAAATCTTCAAACACAATGAGTTACCTAAACTTGATTGATTTATGAACTAAAAGAAAATAATCCTCAGTTGATTCTGTATTCATAATATTATGATTTATAATTTACTTATTTTTAACAAAGAAAAGGTTATGGGCCACACATTTTTACCACCTTAGGTATTAACTAAATTATTTTTATTATTTCTATTAAGAACTATCATTTTATTAAGAATAAATATTTTAACTATGCAAAATCAAAGTCACAAAAGCCAATGGATAGTTTGCTATGCAATTTATTTTGAATGATTGCTAAAATTAAATTAAAACTCACAATTATAAAGGAAAAGATGTTGTAATATTTGGATATTCATGGGAATGACATATGACCTGCATTTTTTTTGGACAAAAACACACAATAATATTAAACATATTAAAGATATTATATTATATTATATTAAAGAATTAATTCTACAGGGAAAAAGGAGGGAGAAGGTGCATTTTAGAGCATGTATGAGAATAATGATATAGAAAGTATAGTAGTGTTTGTATACATATAAGAGGAGGATATTGATAAGAGATATAGTATGTGTTGATATTGGTAATAGGGGGTATTATAAAAGCAGGGTTCAAGCATATATGGAAAGAGAAGCACTACCACCATCAAGCAAGCAACCAAGAGGAGGAGGAGGAGGAGGAGAGAGGAACTGAGAGTTGCACTCACATGTATATCCACACACACACACAGTCACATACATGATAACCAGAGTGAGTGAGTGAGTGAGTGAGTAGTTTCCATTGAAGAAGATGGGACAGGGACTGGGACTGTTAGTTTAATTGTTTGTTTGTTCCTCTTTCTCCCCCACCCCTCTCTCTCTCTCTCTTAAGGATCATACATACATACATACATCTCACCCACTCACTCACTTACACCACCATCACCAATCAACACACTCACATGTCGTACAACAAAGCAATCCCCCCCTCCCCCTCTACAACTTTAAAGTGAAAATTGACCAAGGGTAGGGTATCAGAAGAGAGCCACCCAAATAGGAGAGAGAGAGAGTAATAATATCATGTGGAAGGTAAAAAGAAGGAGAAAGACAAAGGAAAGGGAAGGAAGGAAGGAAGGAAAGAAAGGAAAGGAAAGGAGGGAGGTAAAGAAGAAAGAGGAAGAGAAAGAAGAAGAAGCAGAAGAAGAGCGGGAATGCAGCGGGGTATCGTAAAATTAAAATAAAGACAACGACGAAAGCAATATTATGAGGATGATTACGACCCATCGGGAGATCGGCACCTCATCTTTCCTTCTGTTTCCATTCCTTTCCATTGAGGGGTAAGTCTCAATCCCGTCCCGTCCCCACCCCCCCCCCCCCCCCCCCCCCCTCGCCTCCCTGTCCGAATCGGACCCTTCTTCCTTCTTCTTCCGCTTCTTCGTCTGCTAGCTTTGCCTTGCCTTGCCTTGAACAAAAGGGGAGTAGTCACGAGAGAGAGAAAGAGAGAGAGAGTGAGTGAGTGAGAGTGGGTTTTGGAGAGGCGATGCTGGAAGATCACTTCCTCGTCCCCAACACACACACACACACTAGAAGAAATTCCTTCACCCCCTTTTGTGTCTCTGGGTGTAATTCCGCCTCTTCCGACTTACTTCCTTCCTTCCTTCCTTCCCTCCTCCTCCTCCTCCTCCTCCGCGCACCTTCACTGCATTCCATCGCTGACGGCGCCCAGGTTGATTATTAGTTCCATAGCGTCCTATGAATCTTTTGGATGCGTGACCAGGAGAGAGGGAGGGAGAGGGAGGGAGACAGAGAGAGCGAGGAAAAGAGGTAGCGAGAGAGAGAGAGAGAGAGAGAGAGAGAGAGGAAGTGCTCTGTTCGTAGGTTACCGAGCTCGAGAGAGGCTTGTGTATTCGAAACGGTTGAGCATCGTTTTCCTGTGCTTTAGATCCACGGGTTCATTCGGGCTTGAGGAGAGAATCTCTTACTTTGTAATTGAGGGCAGTGATATATATATATATATATATATATATATTTATGCGAGTTGTGTGAATGGTAGAGTGTAAAGTGTCGGATGTGATTTCGCGAATTGGTTGCCACTTTGCTAGGCGGGGTGCAGACTGGCCTCTTTTTAACTAACTTTGTGTGAAATGTAGCCCTGGTGTAGATTTCAGTAGTGGTAGTTGAATTCACCGGTTTAATTTTATCATTTTCGTTTGCCGTTGCTGTAGAAGAGGTCGTTAGATAGCTGCCGGAGTGATCGGGTCGGAGAGAATTTTTGAATTTCGGGGTGTTGGTACGGTGTTGCGGTTGACTTGTCGCGCGGGTGGAATTTCGGAGGTCTTGGGGGGCGGTGGTGTGAATTCGTGAGGGAGGCACAGGTCTTGGCTCATGCGGCTCTGCAGTGAGTCCACACTGACTCGCGCCTGGCTTTCACGGTAGGTGGCCGACCACTCAGGTCGTTATCACCTTCTCTAGACTAAACCACTGCAGTCGGATTCTTAACAAGGTTGTGTTCAGAGACTTGGCACACGTTGGCTTTTCTTCCCTGTTGTGTCATTTAAATCTTGTAAGCTAGTTACGCTTACGGAACGTCATATCTATGCATGAGGCACGGGAAGCTTTCTGTGTTTAATATACTAAGCCGTGGGATATGCTGTTGGCAGCACTGATCATTACTAGAGTAAAGTTTAGCTCCATCGATTACTGCGGTAGGTACGAAGAGGTTTCTCGCTTCTCTTGGTTTGTAGATGGGCAATCGATCCCTTCTTTCAGATTAATAGACAATCGCCTGTATTAATGAAGTGGCACGAGGCACGAGCACAACGAAGGCGTCTTTGATTATTTGGTACATTCAGTTTATTCAGAAATACGTTGTCTAGTGTTGTTTACTGTATTAACAGGACTTTAGATAACCTCGTCATCCTGCGTACTTGGAAACGAGGCAGCAGCCATGGACAACCCCTTACAACTACGAAGTACCTTGTTTTTCTTCAGGAGAAAGCAATATGTGTCTCTAGAGAGGATTGGATGTCGAGGAACAAGAGGACAATCATTCTGTCAGTTTTGGTCTCTCTGTAGAAATCTCATTCTCGACAGGCCAGTAATTCAGTGATAATTAAGGGACTTCAGAATTTCCGTGTTTCACTCCCATTCCGTAATTTTTCGTTTAGAAGGTCACTTTGTCCCAAGTTTCTTTAGCATACGATACCATTTACTTGTTTCAACCCGAGCTGGGAAACGCTTTGTTCAGACAATTTGGTTGTTGCTAGCTGACGTATATGTCGAACCGGTGCTACCCTTGTTAATCCGAGGCCCTTACCGACTTCGTCTGAGGAAGACTGGGTCAAATTGTTATAGCTGGTCACTTCTAGCAGTTTAAGACATAGTTCAAAAAATGGGTTTATAATCAATTCATTAACGATGTGGTTCGTTAACAAGGTTTAGATTCGAGACGGAATAATCCAGTTGGTTTGCTGACGTGAAATCGTGTTCTTTGGCACAGGACGCAAATCATCTGAACGATGACAGCATGCAGCCGGAAAAGCGCCTGGCAGTCTGTCCGCTTCTCCTGGAGAACAACGCGGTCCTTCTCATTTCCTCATCTTCAAGGATGCTTTCAGAATTTTCTATCATGTGACTATTTTATATGTTTACCATAAGCTAACGATGAACGAACTTGAATCACATGGTATGCTGAAGCTAGATCAGTGCACGCAGATGGTTATTAGTGGATTGCAACTCAAATCAGATTTTTTTCTAAAACCTTGAGCTCACACGTATGATCAGCTGGTTTCAGCTTGTATTTTTGGACATTCATTCCATAGCATTCTATGATACACGCTATGCTGCGTGAACTCAGTTCCTGAGGCTCCTGTGGAATGTAGGTCGTAATCCTAGTAATACTGTTGTTTTTTAGTACTCTCCAAATACTCTGGTTTGGTTCATAATTTAAGCTTACTCTCAGACAGATTTTCAACAAATAGTATTTGGAAGTATCTTCCTCTCAATAGTTCGTGCTTCTAACGCAGTTCTGATAAGACTTGACGTTAGCTTTGTCAACTTGTCAATTTCATTTGGATCAGTACTCATTTCTTTCTCGAAATCAGGCAGCCTAGTTACGATAGGATGTATCCGGACCTTCGTAGTTGATGTTTCGATAGATTTCTACATTTTAGTATGTTTGGTACTTAGCTTGCTGCTCCATGTCAGAATGTAGCTTCTTGTTGTAATGGTGAGAATAACAGCCTTTGTAGTAGAATACCAGCATGTAGTGTATTCCTGATGGAGATATTGACAAATTATGACAGTCCGCGGTTCATTCACCGGTTGAAAGAAATGCATCAAGCACGGTTATGATGCAAATGGATGAGGATGTGCTTAATTTTTTTCACCTTCGGGGCTTGCAGGATTTTCCATCGATGATCTTGCTGAATTAGAGCAGTGGAATTGCAACCTGAGAGTGCACTGACAAAGAATTGTAGATGGCATATCAGTACTATCCAGGTAGCACTCGCTATGAGGCTACGGGCGGAGCTCTTGTTGATGGGCAATTCAGGCATGCGAATTTCATGCAACCGTCGGACCTAGTGCAGCATTTAGAGCAGCTCCACAGCGTTCTAGGAACAGTATCTCAAGATTCACCGAATATTCCTGCTCATCACACGTTGGACGCTGGGGCACAAACAAGTAACAATCGCACTAGTGATCTGGCCGGGTGGATTGACGGCATGATTGATGAGCTTTCTTTCAACAACGCCGGTACCATGGCTGCGCCGCAACAGCGAAGCCTTACAGAAGATTCTCTCCACCAAAATGAACTTGAGGCCAGCTCTAGCCATGATTCATCACTGGATACTGGCTCCTCCCGGCTTCCAACTCTGCACTACCAGAATACACCCGCTGTTGGGAACAATTTTTTAGCAACTCCTCAAAATGATGCATCACAATTAAATGCAAATCGTGCCACCGGAGCAGTGTTAGAACAACAACCAAGCCCGATGGGAGAGGATGAGGACAACGGCGTTCGGCTGGTACATTCTTTATTGGCATGTGCGGAATCTATCCAGCGAGGGAACCTCAACCTAGCGGAACAGACTCTCCGTCGGATCCAGCTGCTTAGCTTGCCACCGGGTCCAATGGGCAAAGTAGCCACCCACTTCATCGATGCTTTGACCTGTAGAATTTATGGAGTCGCCTTCTCAAGCGGCAACAATGTCGGTTCTAATCAGTCAGATTCTCTCTCTGAGTTGTTGCACTTTCACTTCTATGAAACATGCCCGTATCTTAAATTCGCACACTTTACGGCCAACCAAGCCATCCTCGAAGCTTTCGCAGGGCAGAAGCAGGTTCACGTGATAGATTTCAATCTTATGCATGGATTACAGTGGCCGGCTTTGATCCAGGCCCTTGCCCTTCGGCCGGGTGGTCCTCCTCGTCTGCGCCTAACTGGCATTGGGCCGCCACAATCGGGAGGAAGCGATGTGTTGCAGGAGATTGGCATGAAGTTGGCTCAATTAGCAGAAACCGTCAAGGTAGAATTCGAATTTCGGGGTGTAGTTGCTGTGAAGCTTGATGATATCAAGCCGTGGATGCTTCAGATATGTCATGGCGAAGCAGTTGCAGTGAATTCCGTATTTCAACTGCACAAGCTTCTGTACTCCGCTGGATCAGTAATCCCCATCGACGAGGTTCTTCGTTCGGCCCGGGCATTGAAGCCTAAAATTTTCACCATTGTTGAACACGAGGCTAACCACAATCAACCTTCCTTTCTGGGCAGGTTCACGGAGGCCTTGCATTATTATTCAACCATGTTCGACTCACTGGAAGCATGCAGCTTGCCTTCCGACAGCAGCGAACAAGTTCTTGCCGAGATGTACCTCGGCCGGGAAATTAACAACATTGTGGCTTGTGAAGATGCAGCACGTGTTGAGCGGCATGAGAACCTAGTTCAATGGCAGATGCGTATGTTGAAGGCAGGGTACCGGCCGATCCAACTAGGCTTGAACGCGTTCAAACAGGCGAGCATGTTGCTCACTATGTTCTCTGGCGATGGTTATCGGGTTGAAGAAAAACTGGGCTGCTTGACTCTTGGTTGGCACACGCGGCCTCTGATCTCTGCCTCTGCATGGCAATGTGCATGACCAAACCAAGATTTGATCGACACAGCGAATTGATCTCCATTCTCAGTAACAAACATGTATTCATCCCTGCTTTCTATGCGGTCCCATGATTGAACGAGCATACAACACTCAAAGTTCTCTTGTGCAGCTCCTTCATAAGGCCCACACTGCAGTTACTGGACCAAGTAAGTCCGGCTAGTGTTCGTGGTCAGTACATAGTTTCATTGTTCCGCCCTATAAATGAATCAATTCTATCACGTACTTGAGAAAGAACTCAAATGTTACGTGAGGTTGCAATTGAGATCAACACAACCTCATCAGTTGATGTTCATGTAGCATAAGAATCTGTGGTAGATCATCCAGGCAGGCTTTGAAAAAAATGTATTTTATTAGCGGTGATGTGCATGACATCACCAGTGATCTGTGAAGTGGAATTGATATGCAATTCTGTACAACCCGGCTCCTTTCATCTTTGGCTACATCATGAGTGCCTGAAGCTGTTCATTAACTCACCACAAGTTAAACCGATGCTTTTGTCGCCCTAACTCTGGAAAACATTGCTGCAATCAACAGATCTTTTCGAGGTCGTGCTTCGATGGAGTATGAATAACGATGGAGTTGGTGTGAGCTCCCAACCATCTGTCGACCTCAGTCCTGCGGGCTTCCCAGAAAGGCTCCCTCATGATTTGAGGATGGAGCTGGTCTATTGTTGGAAAGAAAACAGCATCCTTTCCTTTACCGTGAAAGCCTCAAACCTTGTGAAAAATGAGCAGCTGGGCTGGAAATCCCCATTGGCAGCTGAGATTCCGCTGCCGGTGACAAAATCAGGTGACTTCATAATGATAACGGATTTATTTAAAGTGCCGAAGCTGCATCGAAACCAACTGTTAATGCAGTAGAATTAAATCCAGGGCATGGCATTGTGCGGCACACACTGGTGCTGTAGCAGAAAGGTCGGGCAATTCCGAAGTATTAGATAGTGGGGACCAGGTGGTGTTGCAGCGCCTTGCAAATCAGATCCTCTCACCCAGGACTCTCTCTCTCGTCTCCTCTCACTCCGACTGACTGTGAGTTGAGTCAGACTGCTTTTTATACTGACGCAACCCCTGGGCACACCCTGGTGCTGCAACTGCTGCACTGGAGGATTGGCAGCATCGATCGAAGCACGACGAACCAATGAAAGATCTTCAGCGAGATTCTGGACATGAAGGTGGCAGAGACTCGGCGGGAGTACAAACCCTGCAACTGGGATCATGCAGACATGTACTGAAAATGCGCTTGTGTCAGTCTGACACACACACACACCCCCACACTCAAAATCACACATACACTGTCGTCGATTGGACTTAAGACTTACGGTCTCTTAATCATACAACAAAACATCCACCTCTTCGTGAAACTTGGATGCTGCAACACTTATTGACGTTTGTGCAGAACAAGATCAACACTTCCGTTGACGTATCAACCATTTGGCTCAGTGCTTTTTGCCATCATTCAAGCTGGGGCCATCTCTACGCTGAATCGTGGGTTTAATCAGCTACTACCCAGTGCTGTGAGTGGTGAATTACAACAACCTGCGTCAAAAACCTGGAATGAAGCTGTACTTATTCATTCAACGCAGAATGTTCCAATCGTGAAACCCTATAGTTGCAATTTTTCTCCTCAGTTGTGAATACCCACCAGCTGCAAAACACCCATGCGGGGGACAAAAAAGGGCATAATAATTCAGATACAGACCTCAACGTCGTCCTTCATTCATCCTTCATGTTTAAAAATAAACCACAAGATAAAATCCGAATAGTACATGACAGCATTCCTCTTTGAATCCAACCCACTCGTACTTGTAAGATCGTATCATTAACATATGAGGGAAATAAATAATGATGTACAAATACCATTTTATATGTACTGACAGTACACAGCTCATACACTAAAATGAAGATGAAGACAAATGATTCTATCGCTGTGGAAATAATACGATTGCCATGCATTCAATACGGTTCCGTATAGTAAAGTATATATTGACCCTCTCCTCTCCGCTTTATTACTTTTGCAAAGGAATTTAATATCCCTGGTTTGGGATCCCATCGTGATGGCCCATATTGCCCACTTCATTCTCAGCACTGGAAGGAATTCTATGCTCACTTTTTAACTTGGATCTCATGCAAGATACGATATGCTTCGTATATCGTATATGCTATATATGAACGTCTGTCTTTTATTTTTGATTATGACCGCTAAAGGCTGTTTGTATTCTGGGAGACCGTATTGTACTGAGAGATGTACAGATATGGTCAGTAGTCTCTTATTTAGATTTTTTATTATTTTTGTTATTACTCTGGTATACATTAAGTCTTTGAAAGCTTGTTCTCCTTTTAGCTGTCAGTGTACGAACGTACTTCAATGTGTTGTACTTATTTTCTATTTGATTTTTTAAAATATATTATTATTATTATTATTATTTGTTGTTATTGTTGTTTCCGTTGTTAATTTTATGTAAAACAAAAGCCACAGTATGATTTTTGGAAAATCATGATGTTGCAGCAGAAAGCAAAACAAATAATGATAGCAATATACATAGAAAATGTATTGGTGAAAAGTTGATTTCTCATGCAAGGTCTAAACACTTCTTTTGATAGTTATAACCTCTCTTAATTCATTACTCAACATAAGAATGGGGTTTTAATTGAATGTTGATATAATTCGTGTTAACCTTAATATCAATTTATTGATTTTCTTATTCTAAGGAAATAAAATGCATATGAGGTCATGGTGTGTGACACGTCAATCATGATTTTTTTTTCTTTCCACAACCACACTTAGATTTAAAATTCTCATAATAATTTATATTTTAAATAATATTTTTCAATTTAGAAAGAAAGAAAAACTTTCAAATCTCTTAGACATCCATTTATAAATCTTGCAATTGTGTTTGCATTTTTATGAAACAACAGTGCGTATATATATAATAATATATAAAAATATAATTTCAAAAAAAGTGCAAGTAATACTTAAAAAGATACACCACTTTTACTTGGTTTTTATTACAATTCATCATGCAATGAATCCATAATATGAGAAGAACTTTTTTATGAAAGTATATTTTTTTGATGTTATATTTCGTTTTCATTTTATTATATTTTTTGAATTTAGTACTTCAATATTAAAAATGTTTCATATTTTTAAAAATAATTGATAATATGAAAAATATTCTAACATCATCATGCAAGTGTTCATTTAGTTCTATCATTTTCAAAAGAGAAACATGACTGTATGCATATAACATGTTCTTACATAGTGATTTAATATATGTTCTTATGTTCAAAATCCACAGTTAATAATATCCAAATAGTTTAGATTTGAGATATTTTATTAAATAAAAGCTAATATTTTTGTATAGAAACATGCTGTTTTAACATCGATAATGCTAAATAGTAATGTATTGCAATTAAAAGTTTCAAATTATATGCTTAAATTTTATTGTATTTGTTTCTTAACCTGTTTATTTTTATGCTTGAATACCAGCATCTCCATTTATCCACTTACAAAATTTTCATTCCAAACAAGGAAAAGCTTCTTCATGAAAACACCTCTCCATACATCCATCCAATTCATGCATTCATCCATTCATCCATTCATTCTAACTAATGAAGTAATCCATCCATCCATCTCCTTAGTTGTGAGAGGAGTTGGTATGTTTTGAACAAATGCTCTTGTATTTCACCAACAAAAGAGAATTATTGTTGATTATTATTTGTGTGTTCACACTAAATAAATATTCTTGATTTCCACGTGGCATTTGGAACTTGGCTGACTGTTCACCGGCCGGCCAAGTCAGCTTGGATTGACTCTATCCCAATAAATCTCTTTGTTTCCTTTTACTTTCTCTTTTCTCCTTTTACTTTCCTTTTTCCTTTTTTGAATAAAGTTACAGAATGAAACCTCAATCAATACTTTATTCATTGTTGTTGTTTCTTTTTGTATTTTTCATTTCTTTTCCCTTGATATTAATTAATAAATCAATAATTTTATATCTTTTTTTTGTGTGTATTTTTTTTCATATTGCCATAAAAGACTATTTTTCAGTCTTTTATGGCAATAAGAGTCAACCTCCCATTTACATTTGAACAACCTGCTTTGAATGCATTACTGCATTACTATTCAACATATGAGATACTTAAATTTATATTTAAGATTTCTCTTTTTTTTCTTTCTTCTGTTTGAATCCATTGCATCAAGCCATGTTTTTAATAATAGTAATAATAATTTTGATGATAGGTAATTGAATTTATATGATAGTGTCTGCAGGAGTCTAATCATAGAAATTAAAACAGAGGAATGCTACATTTCAGCTGCAAAAGGTCCCTTTTTGACAAAGTTCATTGCATCCAAAATTAGGCATTTAAATTATAAGTAAAAATCAATTTATTATTTTTATACATTTGTACATCAAGTAGTAATGTTGATAATAATAAAATAACTTGGAAAAAGAAAAAGAGGAATTGAAGAAGAATTCAAACTTGAAATACAAATAACAAACACATGGCTTAAACCAAAACAACCACAAGCTACAAATTTGAATTTTTAAAGGTAATTTGATATTTGTAATTTTAAAAAGATATGGAAAATATTAACAAAACTTGTGAAGATATGAATTCTTTATGCATAAGTTATAAATATAGAATAGATGTTAATATGCTCATTTTAAGATCCCTACATAAAAGAATGTTGTATCATTGAAATAATTTTTAGAAAACTCTTTATTTATTTGTTTACAATGAAATTTCTAAAAGAATCATGAACTTAACAATAACAATAAAAAAAAAATTAAGTAAATTACTGAAATATAAAAACATAAAATCTATTTTGCACCACAAAAACTATTGCATGTATGCAAATTGATTGGATGATTGTATATATAACAAAAGATTGTACCCATCAATATCATAAAAAAATTATGAAAATTGATCCAATTTCCTTGTATAAAAATTCTAAAAAAACCAACAATTTAAGTATTGTTGTTGTGGTTATAAGAAGAGAAGTAAAAAGAATACATATGGTTTAATTATTTTTTCAAGTATAATCAGGCCTGATTACAATAGGCACCCAACTAAATTTCCTAAACTAGCTTAATTTAGGTACCTCTAAAAAGTTAATATAGGTGGTAGGCAAATTTATACAAGATCTAATGCAAATGAACAAGCAATATTGACAAGGTTTATTGAAGGCCATTCAGATCATTCTAAATGATCACTCTATATGATCATTCAAAATCAACAAGTGCCTCGATTTAGATATACTACTTCACTTGTAGCATGCATTCAAGTCCCAAGTCTAATAGACTCTTACAATAATCATCTTTCTCCTACCTTAAGATAGAGAAGTCTGACTCTACAATATAGGTACTAAGGAAGAGAGTTGTAATGCCACCACAAAACTAGACTAAGTTTGGAAAACAAGCAATAAGTAAAGTCCAAGCATTTTTGAATAATGTCTTTCTATTGCAAGCATCAATGCTTGCTTGTAAAATAATTTCATTGCAGTAGGTGCAAAAAAGAGCTTAATACTCATCAACAATGAGGTCAATATGCATTGCAAAGTAATGGTGTTGCAATCAAAAGCTTTGCTTGCAAGCCTTGGAAATAAAATTTGCTGCAAAAATCAAAACAAGCTCATGCAATAAAATAGGCAATAGCAAATGTGGATCTTTATGTGGATTGTTGACTATATCACATTACACAAATATGTCTTCAATGCATTCATAAGTTATGAGGCCAATGTCTTGCAATAGTTGGTTGCACTCAAGTTATTTAGGATTGTTGTAAACATCTTCAAATAAAGATGTGAGATGACAATAAATTTGTGCATATTCAAAATAGAGACTACATAGTCATTGTTAATAATATGTATAATTATATCTAAGATAGAGATCATTTTGTCAATGAGCAAGCTAATTGCTCTAAGGTCTTTGATGAAGGCACTAACAAGAGTCTCCAATTTGCCTCCTATTGTAAGATTAGTATTGCGCAAAATATCTTAGTAATGTGCCCCATGAAGATGTCTATTACAAGCAAGTAAATCCACCAAAGTTAAGGTGGAGTGCTTGTAGGTTCTTTTATCTAAATATAAGCAAGGAACTTGGGTCAATACTTTTTAAACTAGGTAGTAATCTTTTCTATAGAGAGCAAATGGTTTATAATACAAGAATATGTTATACCCATTTCTGCAATGAGGTTTTGTTGCTATGTGAGATGCAAAATGAAGTCCATCATCATAAAGACAAACCGCTCCTTTACTACCATGTCTATGATTTGTTCTATGACTAGATTAAAATGATGTGCTTTGTACTACATATAAATCAATTTGTAATTATTATTAAGAATACATTAGAGTTGGGTTATAATGCCAATGACATGACTAATTATGTTTCAAGCTCCATCAGTTGATATGCCAAGAAAATGCACCTCGCAATCATGATAGAGTATGTCAAGAAAACTAGAAACTATGTTAAACATCACTTCACTTGTGTGTTGCTCAAAAATTAGCAATGCACATCCATGTACATTTATAATGATGCATTTTTGCTCTACATATATTCAAAAGTATATACCAAGATATAACATGCTTTAATAGGCTACAGAATTAAGCACCACAAACTAACTTGACAAAATTACTCACATTTCCATGAGTACAAGAACACAACAAAAGAGCAAAAATAACTTGTATATTTTCTTGATAATGTTTATTGTCATGCAAAACAATCCTCTATAAGCAATGTATCAAATTCTAAGGTTAAATAGCTATGTCTTGGTCTTTGAAATCATGATAATATAAGAACACAATACCTTGTCTTCATTGTATATTGACACTTTGTGCTTAAAAAATAATATGGCTTACTCCTTTCTATTCATAATAATCACACAATAATTGATGATCACAATACTATGTTTGGCCTTACTACTAAATACAACATGGTCCTCATTGTGTTCAAGGTCACTATTATTGTTGCTAGCTTTGTCTTTTGTTGAACACAACATGTCACCAATAATAACTTTAACAATGCCATTATTAATATCAAAAAAAATTTAATATTAGTTAAGAGCTTCAGAGACAAAGTAAGACCTCATTGAATTTGAATTAGAACAGCAACATCATTGAAAAATGCATCTTCCTTTGCTTTCTACTAGAGCTATGCATACTCTTGAAATTTTAGAGTGTATTGCTTCTTTATATGCAAGTCAATGTTGTTGTTTCAAAATGACATGGTCCAACTTTGTACATTGGTCTTGATCTTGCACTTTGTTCCACTTTGTTCTCCTTATAACCAAATACAATACAAAAACAGCATTGTATTCCCTTGACAATTGAAGTGACAATAGAATAGGAGAAAATTTTTAAACCATACTTTGTAACATTGGCCTTGATGTAGCTTGAGCTACACTTGTTCTTGGACATCAAAACCAAGGATCTAAACAATAACAAACAAATTAACTATCTACTGCTCTGCTCCCTTGTTGCTCAATTAAAATAATAGTCTATACACAATAATTATCTTCTGCTTTTAGTCTTGATATAGTAGCAATTAGAAAATGACCTTGGCAATTAATAAATAATACTCCACTCCGAGTCTTGACCTATTCATGATTGAAAAAGTGGCCTTGAAAATTAGTAACTATCGCTTTGCTCCTAACCCCAACTTGATCGCAATTGTAAAAGTGGACTTGAGAGTTGGTAACTACTACTTTGCTCCCAACCTTATTTTAGGCATATTTGAAAAACTCATCTAGATAGTAAATAACTACTATTATGTAAATAATCTTAATTTAGTTAATTAAGGCATAAAACTCCTAAAATGCCTATTATAGAGAAGCATGAGTATAATAGAAGTGTTGTAAAGTAAGCATTAGATGTATACAAAATTCCACTTAAAACTACTTTGAATAAGCTTGTAAGAAAGTATATCATTTTTTTCATAAAAAGAAAGAAATGATTATGTTTAATTAATTTGTTACTAATAATATTTATAATAGATAATATTTCTAATCAAGGTTAGTAAATTTAATTGTTTTTGAAATCAAGAATCACTAATAAAATATTTGAAAAGAAATTCGGAATTTTATTGTTACAAATTATACTAAGATCAAAATATTATTTGAATGCATAGTTAATTTTTTATTTTTAGATCATCCATTAAAAAAAAGTGAAACCATTAAAATATTTTGCATGTTATGTTTTTAATTATATTATATTCACACAAATGGTGACTTTAGTATCTATTGCTTAATATCTTCTAATATTAGATCTTAATAATAGCAATGTCTTTGATCTTATGTATTTGATTCTAAAAACTGAATAAAAATTATACAAAATTAATTTTTAACATTTTAATAAAAAATTCAAATACTTATAAATACTTAATTAGTCTCTTTAGAAAACACCATAATTTCTAGTTCTAAATTAATAAACATATATAAAAATATTCTTATCTAAAATCATGTTTAAGTAAAATTAAATTATCCCTTAATTAAATATTGTCGTTTTGTAAAAATGACTTTTTGAAATTTATACAGAAGAAGTGGTTGATTTAAAATCAAGGTTGATAATTTTTTTTATTATTTATGTTTCATTTAGTTAGAGATATGTTAATTTTTATAAATGATTATAAAAACATGTATTTTAGTTTTACATTTTATTTTAAAAAGTATTTAAATACTGATATTGTAGTAGTCAATATGATTATATCAAATTTCTTGACATTAACTTTTTAAAGTATAATATTGGTATTTAATTTTTTTGATATAATAGTTACAAGTTTATTTATTTTGAAAAATAAAAAATATATTTTTTTAATGAAGAATTTTAAAGAATTCGTATTTATTATGTAATAATATATTAAATAGTTTTTATTAAAAAATAAATGTTTTTATTATTATTAGAATTAAAAATATCTTATTTTTCATAGATTAATTAAATAAATTCAGATTCAAATGATTAACAAATAACTTTCTATATCAAAAAAATTCTAAATAAATAACACAAATATTTTTGGAAAGCATAAAAATCAATCAAATATATATATTTTTTATAAACTTGTTGATATACTTTCCTATTATTATAAGTTATGTATTTAAAAAATTATAAATTAGTCCAAATTAAAGATGTGTTTTATCTTGCATATCAATCAAACCATTATGTAGTTGATTTTTTGATATTATTTTAAAATTTTATTTCTTAGAACCATCTTCAATTTTAGTATAATAGCCAAGAAAATATTTATTTTTATTATTACTATTATCACTTAAAATACTTAAAAAGAGAGCATAAACTTTAATAGTTACATGCATTTTTTAAAATTTGTAAATATTATTACTTAAAAATATCTTAGATAAATAAGTAAATATTCATATGTTTGTTATTAATAATATCTTCTTAGAAAAGTACTTAATATTGATTTTTTTAATTTTTAGATTATATAATTTAAACTATGAAAGAAACTAGTTCAAAGATGCATTAGTATTTTTGAAATAATAAAATATTATTCTCAATTTAAAAAAAATATAAAAGTACTATATAAAAAGATCATTATGTCAAATTTTCAAGGACATTTAACTAGAAAATCCAAAGACTAAGAAATACACATGCACTAAACTTAGATATTAGATTAGAAACAAGATAATATATAAATTATTCTTGAACTTGTATTGGCAAAACCAAAGCAAATTTACCTTACTCTCTTATTTATACAATAACAATTAGATCCTTAAAAGGTTCTAGAGGAAGTCTTAAAGTCTTAAAGTCTATTATATATATATATATATACACACTTCAAATTTTTAAAAATTAATCTAACCTTTTATTAGTTATTTATCTTATTTTTAAAACATATACAAATTACTTCCTAGTATAAGGATATGTATAGATATAAACATTAAATTTATCAACAGTGTAAGGATACATATAGATATAAACATTAGGTTCATAAACATTAGGTTTATTAAATTTAATATAAAGAGTATATCTTTATTTACCTCAATCATTCTTACTTGATTTTTTTGATATTTGATCAATTTATAAAAAAAAATATTCCTCATGCTATATATATATATATATATACATACATACTTTCATAGAATTTATACATTAAAAAAAATCACATCACAAAATATGAAAAGTTGAAGTAAAAATATTTTTTGGTATCAAAAGTCAACAAACAGGAAAAGCATGAGATTGTACATTTAAAAACCATAAATACTATAATATTTTATTTCCAATCTTTTGAAGCAATTGTCAAAAAAGTGTTACTTTTGTTTGCTTCACATAAAACATTATGTGACAATCATGTTCACAGCAGGCCCTGTCATGAAGAAACAATAGTATTGTATCACAAGTACTCCAAATTCATATCTTAAGTTGGGTTTTATTTATTTATTTATTTTCCACCATACTGCAGTTCAAGAAGAAAACAAAATAAGTAAATAAATATAAAATGAAGGCCATTCACTCCAATATAACTAATCCCGACTTACTCGTTAAGGCTCTTAAGCGTTTAGAGAACAACTCTTACGTAGTCCTGGTTGATACTTTTTTGAGCTTTCTGTGCACATCACGAACAATATCAAAGACGATCAAAGACATCAACTTCACATGAGTCCTAATTGTAGAGTTAGTTGTGCACAATACATGTCATGATGTCCTACCAGCCACCCTTCAGCAATCACAAACACAACACAATTAGCTCAGCCCGGACTCCTAATTACAGTTTTCAAACAGGATGGTAGCTCCAAATAAAACAATTTTATGCCCCACAATTCAACCACGACATTGAAAGTTCTGGTTCTTCGGTTTTCACACACTACCTTTTTCTTTCACAACCTACATAATGATTCTCCCTTCGTCCATATAACTGCTACTATCTCGTCATTTGAAGGAGGAAAATATTAACATGTGTGAAGAATCTTCAATATGCTGGTCAAAGCCAATCAGGTTGTACAAACAGAGATAAAGTGCATGGTAGAAATTTAAGAATGGTTCCATTACCTGGAAGCACAACCAGCAAATCACTCGCCGCTTCTGAGATTTTCATTTCAGATTTTCCTTCACAGACATCAACAGAAATAGAAACTGCACAATATCATTTAGAAGTTCATTAGAACTATCACTGCAATAAGCTGTCAAAGCAAGTTTCAGTCCATCAGCGCTACTCTCGGAGAAAACAGTTTCTTCATACACATGTTATCATCACTTTCCTATAACCTGCGATTCACCTTTGCACCTGCCGTCGCAACGACTGAGATGCAACAGAGCCGGATGAAAAGAATGCCATGATCCACCGAATGTTGTTGAGTATAACCTGATCTTCTTCCATGGATTTCGGACACTGGTAACACCAATCTCTGAGGACCAAGGAATTTTCTAAGAAAGCGAGTCTGCAAACCTGAAGACTCTACCAGTTGGACCAGCTCCTCTCATGTCACTTCATCGTTTGCCTTCGCCATCGGCGAACACAAAATCAACTGCAACAATCACAATAGTCACAAAATCCACCAGCGAATTTTCCTTAAGGTGAGGACTCCAGGAAGGTAGATTGGAATAAAAGAGCAGCAATTTTTCAAAAACAATAAAGCAGAAAAGCGTCATGTAACAGGTCGAGTATATCCATTGTGACACGGAGAATTCTCTTGAAAGATTCAAAGAAACATGTCCAACATGTGGAGGTGGCGAGGCTGTTAGTTTAAAAAAAGAAAAAGAAAACAAAAACTCAGCCGAAGAGAAAAAGCTGGGAGATATGAGGCACCTCGTCCGACATATGATCTCGGGATAAAATCATGCTGCTTAAAATTAATAAGCTTAAAACAGCTCGAGTCTGCACTTCATTGGACGCAACGAGAACGAAGAGCACTTTCGATCGTACCTCACAAAATTTGGAAAGGCTTCAAGTCCGATCCTCCCTGCGCAACACAATTTCTGCAAATCACACTACACTTCCCGATCATCTGCAGGGATGATTGATTCTCTTTAAGCATAGTGTTGTGAGTCAATGTAGTCTACAGAAACGTCCAATTCTTCAGACTTGGCTGCCTGCCAGCTAATCCTAACCCTTCAAGTGACTATTTGTCAAATTTCTTGGCAACAGCAGATTTGGTGATTGAACAGTACTGAAACCCATCCTTCTTGGCAACTTGGAATTTAATTATCCCAAATGTGAGCGAAAGTACGAGGATCACACCCATAGAGTTTCAAAGACAGTGACAGGATATCCCCAAAATTTTGAAATACAATGGGTCGTTCAAAATGAACTAGGCAACTACCATTTGTAGGGGTTTAGAGGTAAATATGATCACCTACAGAGGGAACACCACTGTAGTTAACAGTTCCCAAGGAAATTAAACGAACAAGATCAGCTCATATACAACAAAAAAAATCAGGCTCACGTGTTGTGGCTCGAAGTATAGCAGAATGTTGAGTACAGCACAAAGAATCATCTAAGCACTCGACGAATGTGGTGGGAGTCACCGGAATCACCCGATCATGGACCCTAGCGCATGACGTTCCAGATGCTTCAATCAGGCTCAATATCATGTAAAACCTCCCAGCTGAGGAATAGCTCGACTAACTAACTAAGCTCAGTATAGATTCTAATCGCCACATGTGAGTGGCACGAAATTTTGGTGAAGATATGTTTTTCTGCAGCACTTAACATAAACTTTTAAATTACACCGCAGCATTGTTCCGTTCGTTACGAATCATGCTCTCAATGAAGAACTCCCCTGCTCGGTAAGAGGATCGAACCTGCAGGGAATGAGACAATGTTAAATAAGAAAAAATTCAAGCAACATTTCAGGTGATATGAAGAAAGATTCAATCAAATTTAATAAACAAACTAGTTTAATTGAAGATACTTGACACTTATTGCACGAACTTACAAGAGGACCGCTTGCGACATATCTGAAACCAATGGACTCGCCATACTGCTTCCAATATTCGAACTTCTCGGGTGTCACGTACTCCTTCACAGTTAGGTGAAGAGGCGTGGGCTGCAGAAATCAAATGAAAGAGGGATAAGGATACAATTTAGTTTAGGGATAAAGAAAAAAGATTAAAAAGAAGCGAGAAAAGGCTCAAAGTGCACGTCTCACAACAAGCTGAAAGATGATATAAAGCTCATAATATTCAGAACGACAGTACATCAATCACCAAATTTCCATTACTGTACCTGTAAATATTGGCCTAGAGTAAATATGTCCACTCCAGCATCACGCAGATCCAGCATAGTTTGTTTTATTTCTTCATCACGCTCGCCCAAGCCCAGCATTATGGAGGACTTAGTCACCATTCCCTTCAGAGTCTTGGCATGCTTTAATACTGCCATGCTCTGTTCATACCTATCATCAAAAAGCATCCACAACAAATCAGTTCAAAAACTTCACGCGACGCACACCACATTTCAACACCAAATGCAAACTCCTTGAAAAGAACTATGAACTGTGTGTGAATATAATACCCAGCCCGTGGATCTCTGACAATCCGCTGCAATCGCTTCACTGTCTCGATGTTATGAGCAAAGACATCCAGCCCAGAGCTGGCGAGATGATGCACGGCGTTCAGATCACCTCTGAAATCAGACACAAGACATTCTACCAATAATTCTGGCTTTAACGCCTGCAATTGATTCCATACACAACGTACAAATGAGATTCACAAATAAGAATAATCCTCAACCAAAGCCATTAAGACGGACAACCACTTCGATGTGCTGATACAATGAATTCTATGATACTATGAGTGACGTTCTACAGCATGGGGATACTTGTAAACTCCTTAGTTGATAACAATGGACATAGAGAGTGTAGGTGAATTGAGGGAAGTCTGAAGAAGTGGCACATATTGTTGGTCTTACATGAAAACCTACAAAAGGGAACGGGAAATAAAAATGAACAAAAAATAAAATAAAAATACAAACAAACACAAACAAACAAACAAACCTTGAGGGTTTTCACTGTTCGAGCAAAGTGATCACTCCCACCATCAGGCATGTCATCTCTGTCAACGCTAGTCAATACAACATACCCTACGCTGCACAATAATCCACAAGCATGACATGATTTACGTCACTGCGACTATGGTTCAGATTTTCCACAAAAATTGAATGTATTAAGCGACACTATGAACCCTAATCTTAATCCATCCTAAGAGGCAGCGTAAACTCCACCATCTGGGAAATGTAGCACTCTAAACTCAAGCGGGGAGGCGAGTGATGTTCAACTCCGTATGCACAGCATCAAAAGAACGCATTGAAAAAATGAAGGAATAATTGAATACCCCCAACTGGCTATTGCCCGAGCTGTATTTTCTGGTTCCATAGGATCCGCGGGTGCAGGATTTCTACTAGTCGCAACTGCACAAAATCGGCATCCGCGAGTGCAAGTGTCACCGAGCAGCATGATAGTGGCTGTAGCAATGCCATCCCCTTCACCCCCTGCTCCTCCGCCACCATTCCAACACTGACCCGACCCAATGTTCCAATGTCAATACTCAGAGATACGCAGAGTCTTCACAACAGCGTTTCATCCACCAGCTTTACTGAAAACCACGCCACCCACATTGCCCGACCATTTTAATGCACATGACAATCCCAATAACCGCTAAATCTCACATAAATCTCACCTCTCCAATGTTGGGGCATTGCGCTTCCTCACAAACGGTATTCAGCTTCAAGGTGGTGATGCTCTCCTTGAGCTTTGATAGCTTCTCTCCTTGCGGCGCCCGTTGCCGCAACCACGCAGGCTTCTTCACATTAGGATCTCGCCCAGTGTAGAGTCCCACATTCCCAGAGCGAGCGGGAGTTTTGTCTTCTGTTGTAGACACAGACGTCACTCGAAACCCAACTGACCGTACTTTGCGGCCACCCAATCTCACTGAACGTAGCAGATCATCACCGCGCAAGGAAAACCCCAACAATTCAGTAGACGAGGTGAAGCTGGAGGCTACATTCGCAAGATTACCCCGAGCTAACGACTCCATAGCTCAAATTCGATGCACCAAAACCCACTTCAACGATTTCTCATGCGAAACACCAACTGCACTAATTTGACCCTTATATTGCTACAGAGATGGAGTCTGGAAATGAGAAGGCTGCTCAAGTTGCAGATGGAAATTGACGATGCTGCTGGAAAACAGGCGGGCGACTCCAACGAAGAAGAACGACACTCAGAAAGATCACTTTTCATACTGACCACTGTTCCTCGTCTTTTCGTTTTTTCTGTGATTTTACATGTTATTTTATTTTATTTTATTTTATTTCCATATCTTCACATTCCAAGCAGGGGGATCTCCAAGTCTTCCTGCCTTCGTCGAGAGTCAAGTCTATAATTGTTCACCCACACCCACACTGCGATGCTATTTCCGTGCCCACAGTAAGCCCTACCTCAATCGCGCAGTTGATTTGCTGCTTCAGGGTAGGACAAACCATCGTCGAAGGGGATGTGGGTCGACCTATTTTGGTCAACTTTATCTGTCTTTCTACTTCCGATGAATTGCCGTTTTTGTTGTAAGCGTTTGCACATGCAGGTTGGAGGCTGGTGAACTGCATACACAAATTTGATAGTCGGGGAGAAAGAGGAGTTTCTCACAGTGTCTTTGGTGATTGGATCATCCTCGAGGAGCTTTTAGCTCGAAGGGTTTCCTGATTTTAAGTTTGGAACCGAGGTATTTCAATCGTGAGAGTGGTTCTTAGCATGCATACATTTTGAGTGTGTAGGTATGGATCTCTATTCTAGAAGCCGTAGAGGCTGAGTAACTATTGCATTCTCTGAAATCCTGTTTACCTCGGCGCGGCCACATCTCGAAGTAGTCGGTAATTTTCTTCCTTGGGTTTCGTGGGAGCCGGGCGAAGTTCGTAACTATGGCGAAGCTGAGTCGAGGTCAAAGGAGAGGAGCTGGCACGATGGCTTTGTTGGTGCTGGTCCTGTTGTCTCTAGCGCTCATGCTCATGTTGGCACTTGGCTTTGTAGCCATGCCATCGGCGTCCCACGGGAGTTCGGCTGACGTTGTGGAAATCAAGCTGCCCTCACACAGGTGGGTACGAACTCTTACACCAATGTGTGAATACTCAAAGAAGGTGAGCTAATTTCTGGTATTGATCACATGAATCTGGACGTGCACAGTTGAATGAGGCCTCTCAGAATTTCATTGCCCTTCTGATCGTTATGCACCATCATTTTTAAACGAGCATCGTGTTTGTGGGAGATCTGATACTTTCTGAATTAGATACTACTCTAGGGCTGGTGGAGGTGGGTGAAGGTAAAGGACATTCGTTTATGCATCGCCAGAAAGTTTTTGATAGCACTTTGTTCCACCTTTATCGGCATCATTCAACTTCCTTATAGCGTATGAGACGTTATAGACATTTTCACAATTTCCTCGGAAGCAACAATTTCAGTTGTTTCACTGCAGCTCCTGCTGAGATACTTGCTCTGCAGCTTGTTACACTCCCAATCACCTTAAACCTAGAAAGAAATCTTCGAATTACATAAATGCTAGCTGCAAGGCCTTCGGATACGTATATTTGAAGTGTTGTGATTTTAAATATGGATTTGATCGGACGGACGAATCAGAGTGGTCACTGACAAGGTTGTAGGTGACCAGGTACAAGTAGTTTAGTGTATTTTGAGAACATTTTTATAACAGCTGGTGTAGGTTGGAATCCCTAACTCAATTTTCTGACACAGTATGGTTACCCTGTCTGCACGGTTTGTTGATGATTGACATTCGCAAGTGCGCGAATCGCCCTCGTCGCCCATTAATTGCTCATCCAAAAACTTGAGATTCGATATTTGTTAGCATGGTTTATGTTAAGCTGCGACTAACGACGTGCTATAACAGCGTGCTACGATAGATGGTTCAAAAGTGAGGGCAGTTTCATGTTCAGAGTATTGTGTCTTTGATTAAGTGGTATTCGTCTTTCATTGCAGGCATTTTGGTGCCAACCCCTTATCACGTTGGGTTGAAGTCCTCTCTTGGGAGCCCAGAGCCTTTCTATATCACCACTTTCTGGTAAGTTCAAGTTACAAATAATGTAGCAAGGGCATTGTCGTGTGTTTGGAGTTGTCATTACTATCTTTCTGGATCTCGAACATTCTGCTTAATTTCAGACTTTCAAGGATGCGGTATTTCGGCGAAGAAACTAAGTCCAGTAGTGAGATCTTTCTGGAATAAATTTCATCAGACTCTTCACGCGATCTATTCTTCAATCCGTGCTGTATAAAAGCAAACAACTGATAGTTACTTTCTGTTCTGTTACTGTAAGTGTGGCAAGCTATCGAAGTTGACAGTGGTGTATTGTGAATAGACAGAAGAGGAATGCAATCATCTAATTGAAGTGGCCAGGCCAAGTCTGGTGAAGTCAACGGTTGTAGATAGTGATACAGGAAAGAGCAAAGACAGCAGGTGTGTACTGATGTGACTCTTACTGATGACCCAATTTACTGGTAGTTGATGCAATTAGCTTGTCAGCTAAAATGTAATTGCGATGTTTCTCCTTTGATCCTTCGTTACTCAAATGGTTAGTTCTTGGCATTTGTGAAGGTCCGTATGCGTTAATGATATTGATGTATTTGAGGTTCTGTGGTAATTGGTTCACATTGCAGCCTTCTCTATTTCTGGAATTTCATAGCCTTGAACTGTCACATTCGTGCTTATGATGCATCACAGAGTACGCACAAGTTCAGGTACATTTTTGATGCGAGGCCAAGATCCTGTGATCAAAAGAATCGAGAAGCGAATAGCTGACTT
Organism: Physcomitrium patens; assembly: GCF_059467195.1. NCBI lineage: Eukaryota > Viridiplantae > Streptophyta > Bryopsida > Funariales > Funariaceae > Physcomitrium > Physcomitrium patens. Next base: position 4,542,461 of record NC_143431.1, on the reverse strand, counting down.
CACATTTATACCTGCTGGTATGTACGATACGCTGTTGAGTGGTTCATAAAAATGACCCGCGGACTTGCTTAATTCAGTTTTCTCATTTAGTAGCAAAGAATCATGTCTTCTATTTATTTTCGTGTATCAATATGATTGTTTTTATGTCGACAGTCTACACCTTTTTAGCTTTCTGATAGCCGAAACATTAATAACCTTTGGTTTAGCACACTTTTGACACAAGTCAATGAAGTACAGCTTCTGTGCAAAATAGTAGTACTTGTTCGTAATTAGTTCCAATATCACATTTAAGGCGTGCGGGTTGTTGCTTGCAGAGCAAGGTGAAGGCTTACAAGTTCTGCAGTACAAAGAAAGTGAAAAATACGAGCCCCATTATGATTACTTCCACGATGCATACAATACCAAAAATGGCGGCCAAAGAATTGCTACCGTACTGATGTACCTGTAAGTGTCCTGCCCTGCTTTCATTTGGCTTTGAATTCTTACTAGTATTTCTGTTCTTATGTGCAGACAATGCAGCGTAGACTATTTTTAGGTTTAGCTGGAGTTACTTAAAGTTCAACAAGTCTATATCTGCGATCATATTGATGATTGGTTTTACACGGTGGTGACAGGTCAAATGTCGAGGAAGGAGGAGAAACAGTTTTTCCAGCTGCTCAGGTGAACAAGACTGAAGTTCCCGATTGGGATAAATTATCTGAGTGTGCTCAGAAAGGTCTTTCTGTGCGACCACGCATGGGAGATGCCTTGCTTTTCTGGAGCATGAAACCAGATGCGACACTTGATTCCACTAGCTTGCATGGTACGCTTCTGTTCCAGGTTATGAAATCAAATTTTTGGTAACCGCGAATTTTCATTGCTTGTAACAGCTGGGGTTTGTAAAGAACCGTAATGGTCGACCATTTTTTCTCCGTGTTCTTCCTTACGATCCTCCTCCTCTTTGATTTAGACATCATGTTCTACTTCTCCGGTGCCTGAATTTTTTACTGATCATTACTAAAATATTTGCATGTAGTTCATACCTAAGATAAGACTGAAGTTCTCAGGTTTTCTAAAATGGCTCATGGGATTTGTGTTCTGTTTGGTAGGTGGCTGCCCCGTGATCAAGGGTACCAAATGGTCTGCTACTAAGTGGTTACATGTAGAAAACTATGCAGCCTGATGAGGATGGTACAAGATGTCTTCTGCAGGTTGTATATTTATCTCCCATGTCATGTCATAATTGTTAATTCTCTTTTTTCATTAATTATACATCCCCTCTTAATGTTCGATTAGGGAGTTTTGTGGTGGAGATTTTTTGATGCGTAAGCGATTTTTTTTTTTTTTTTTTTTTTTTTTTTTTTTTAATCTTTTCGTAGTGACACAATTTCTTTCCCACTCATTGGTGATTCCACGGTACCTGACTGCAGGAAGTGAATTGTCACAAGCACCTGGTACAAGCAGATTCGAAATGCTTGGATGTAATGCATGGATGTTGGGAGAGGACAAACATACAAATTTATGATTCTGCATTACGTGAGATGTAATGATGAACCACCTCGTGCCTATCTGAATTCATATGAACAAACGAATAGATTTCCAATTCATACCAATAAAACAGAAAAGCCGCTTAACTTATTTGTTAACTTAGGCAGTTTTTTTGTTTTATTATTGGTGGTTTGCAATCGACCTTAACGACCATTTCTTGTAATCACCACAAACAAGCAAAATGCATATCTGATTTCATTCAAAATATACTTATAAAGACTGCTGAATCTATAACAAACAAAATATATTTCATGCTTTGTAAATTTGTATCTAATGTTGATTTTGACATTATTGCAGTTGGATTGGATAAATATATGGTGTACATATATTAGTTGAGAATACCTAGTTCAATACTTGATGTGGTACTTTGTATATTGCCATAGTATAATAGTAGGCATCCAAACAGATTTACCATTTCTTTACCTACAACTAAATGTTACATATGTAGTGGAAAAAGTATCATATTACAGTATCAAGTATTCAGATAGGATGCCTTTTTTGTGGTATTGCTGTAAGAGATGTTTTGTAGATGAATGTCTCTGGAGGGTTTTTTTGTTTATATTAAAATGTGGAAAGCAAATTGAATTTTTGTTTTCTTTGAAGTTGAACTAAACAGTGGTTAGAATTATGGTTTTAAGAAGAAATAATAATTTTTTTCCTTCATCAATTTAACACCTTGTATTATTAATTATTTCTCTCTCTCTCTCTCTCTCTCTCTCTCTCTCTCTCTCTCTCTCTCTATATATATATATATATATAAAAGTTTCTTTTGTCAATTTTTGGTTTGCATTAACAACAGAATTTAATACTTGTATAACAAATAAACTAATAATGAGTTGTAAACGAATCTTTAAAACTTTAAAAAATTAAAAAATTAATTTAAATATCCTCTTTTATATTAATTTTTTTTATAGAAATTTTTTTATAACAATGTTTTTGCATTCTCTTAGTTTAAGTTCAATATTTCTTCAATTTTAAATTCCTTGTGATTCTTTAAAATATAATATTTATCATGTATATATATATATATATATCGTTGTTGATATCTTTAAATAATAGGTTATACAATTAACTTCTATGTAGATATTAAATAAATCCAAAACTTAAATTTTTTTTAATTAGTCTTTTTGTTGCAAAAAATAATTTAGGTTTTATCTCTAACTTAGATTAATTGATGTTCTTTCTGAGCATATTGGTTGGCATTTTGCAATGACTCTGAGCTTCTTTTTTGTTTTTGTTAAATATTATTGTCTTCTTGGTGTTAAACATAAATTAAGGGTAGAAGACTGTTATTAAAAGAAAGCTATTGTGAAATATGTATCATATGTTAACAAATCTTTCTATCATTCTTATATCAATTCTATCAAAATATTGTTTACATTCTAACAAATTATATTTTAGATATTCTTTTTATTAAATGATTTTAATGTTTATATATTACAAAATAAGTTCTTTATAATGATGTATTTTAACCTTGCAACCAAAAAGCAATAGGCAAACAAACATCAAAACTATTTATTAAAAATATTTATTGTATTTGTAAATTGCTTAGTAACATTACACCTAATTAAGTTTAACAATTTTTATTGAGCTTATTGTCGTTGTATAATGCCAACCAATATGCTCAGTAGAGTAATTACTTCTTAACAAAGTTTATAAAGCATTATGTCAAATTTATTTTTAATCAACAAATTATTGTATAACTGAAGATTTTTAAATCAAAGTTTCAAGATGACATTTTTATATTATTGAGAAACATTATTTTTTATTAAATAGACCTTAATAATGTCCTTTTACATTTGAATGAATTTTCAAGACTACATATTATGCAAAAACTAAAATAAAAGAATAAAGAACTAAAATATTATTGACATAAAATATAAGGAGATATAAAGTATTTTAGATTTTTCAATTTATATATGTAGTAAATTGTTAGGCAATACCTTCAAGTAATATTCTATTCTTTGAAATAGTTCAATACACTACAAAAATAAATTGAAAAGACTAATAATTGATATTATTTGCCATTATTGTTTTTGAATAAAATGCTTCCAAATAAAGTTATTAAAATATGCAATATTAAATCTCTAACTTTTAATCTAATAATTCTAAAAATAGTATCTAAGATATGAGTCTCTATACAAAAGACTTGCTTAAATTATACAAATCCAGATTAAACTACATTAAATTTCAAATTTAATCTCTAATTTTTTATTTTTTAAAATTTCCATTATCTTTCTATTCTAGCTCAAAAATATAATTAAACATGTATTTTATATTTTTTAGTTGCCTCATTTATTCTTTTATCTGAATAATATCTTTATATAATCTAATAATCTAAATCAATATATATTTTTAAAGCGACCCAAATACCTTGTTCTACAAAACATATACAAAGTTGGATTGCATGCTATATTTAAATTTTAGATTTGATTTATTTAAATTTTAATAATTTTATTATTATTTTTTAAAAATTTCATAAATGCGTTTTAAAAAACTCCAGCCTATTAAAATAAAATTCTATTCTAAAAATATATATAATTAATATTTTGTGAACTTGTCAAATTTTTTAATATCTATCGAGAATTATTCTTAGATACATACTTCTACCAAAATATTATTGTCTGAAATTGCACAATAATTAATATAAAATTTACAGAATTATATTTTATAGTTTCATATCAATTGAATGATTTAGTGTTGTATACATCTTCACCTTTGATCTATATTAAAATGTGGGCTCTTAGGATATCATTCAAGGTATAAATTTTGGTTTGACTATGTCAATAAAAATATTTTTTGTGGTTATATTTTTGACACCTCAAAAGTTAATTTTTTTTTGAAAGATCAATTGTTTTAATCTTAAAGTTAAAAAATAATTTAGAAAAATAAAATTATATCGAATAAAACTCTTCACATAATTATATTAATTTTCTTTGCATTTTTTTTTTTAATATAGATCCAAAAGATGTTATAATGTACAATTTTTATACTATCAACTATCATGATATTAAAAAATTCAGAAATTATTTTTTCAACCAATGTTTGAAGTAATAATTATTTCATTTAAATAAGAAATCAAAATGATAAATTTAATTTAGGATTTATACTAGAGATATATTTGATATTAAATTTTTATATCTTGTAATTTAATCTATAAAAAATTAAATAGAAAATATATAATGATTTTTTTTTATAATAATTTATCCAAAAGAATTATAATTATAAAAATTATTTATTAAAATTCATAATTAATTTGATATTTGATAGTATTATCTTTTTTTAAGAAGAAATAAAAAAGATATTACATATAAGATAGGATATAACTAGAATAAATATTGTGAAGTCTAAAGGTATTAGAAAATCTTAAATCTATATGAAAATGTAAGAAAGTTATAGATGAGATTGTAAATGGTTTAAATCTTGTCTTTATACATGTTAGGTAGGAAAAATGCCTTGTGGTAACTTCTTAGAAACTATGAATTTCATAGTCTAAGTATCTAAATTATAGGTTGGTTATTTAGTAGCTCCTTAAAAGTAAGAAATGTATAGACAAAGTCTCAATATCTACATAAAATACATAAAAGAAGTTAGAAATCCAATCTACATCAAAGAAGCTTCTTTGACATCTTTTGGAAATAATATTATTTTCTCAATATATTTATACTTCTTTCTGGTTATTTTTGTTTATTCAAATAATATAAGAATTTATACCATTATTTTTTCTTTTCTTAAGCATATAGTATTGTATTATATGAAGTTAAATTTAAAAATATACTAGACTTTTAGATGTAGAAGAAAATTCTCTATAACATGTAATTATCTTATAGTTAAAAAATTAAGTCCCTCGAAAACATACTTCTTAAACAAGTTTAATCAACTTAGAAACCCTAAATCTAAAAAATCATGTATCTTACATCCTATTATTTTCATTATTTTTATCTTAAGAATGTTGAAATCTAAATTCTTTTAAATGTTAAATTCTAATTCTAATAGAATATTAAACCTTTTTCAGTCTTAAATTTTAAATTCTATCAAATTCTAAATCTTTCTACCTAATAAGATATATATTCTCAATTCTTTTTAAAGACTAAAGTAGAAATCCTCTAAATATGAAAAAAATCCTAATAAATTTTACATGTACTCTATTTATAATTATTAAAAACAATAGGACAGAGACTCTAATTGGACTACTAGATTAGTTTTAAATTTAATAGAATTCTCTTCTTTGCCTCATTTATGTACTCACAAAATTTAAAAGATCGAATTTATAAATTGATAATTTTTGCAATAAATCTCTCATTGATGTTTCTTGCCTTCTTTCTTGAAATTTACAAAAGAATTCCAGTAATTAATTCTTGTAATTTATTTGTTAACTTCAACTCAAATTTGGTGTTAAGTTTTTTCTATAATATGTTCTGTTAATATTTAAATATTTTTTCTTGATTAATTTATAAATCTTTAAATATCTAAGAACTTGAAACAAGTCTTAAATCTCTCAAATCCAATTCTTATATTTATAAGTAATCAAACATCTCTTAATTCTACCATAAGGATGATACAAAACTTAAGAATTATAAGTCCTTTTTATATCTTCATTCAATCAAAAAAATATAACTATAGATTATATAAAGAGTGTCAAAAACCAACCTAAAATTTACACCAATCTTTACTTCTTTTAAAACTTTGTTGTCTATAAAATTCTAATTTAGTTATTTTATTAAGAAGACTTCTTGAAATATATTTTAATAAATCCTACGCTCTTGGAATTTTTTTAAAAATTGGTTTTCTAAACTTATCTTTCAACCTTCTAAAAAGAAAAAAAAAACCTTCTTTTACCATAGATCTTTATTTTTGTTCCTTGATGTTATATTTTAATTTAATTTTAAAAATAGACATCTCTTTGGTATAATTTTTTTTATCATTTTTATATTAAATTTTATAAGAATCTATTTTAAATTTATTTTAGAAAAAATTATATTATTTATTTTCTAATCTATCTTATATTAAACTATTTATGATTTTTTAAAAAAATTAAAGTTTTTCATTACAAAATCAATATTAAACATGAGCTCAATTTATTAACTATAAAAGCTAATAACAACATTTTATAATATTTTAATTAATTAATTTATAAATATTATAATATTTACTAATTATTATATCAAGTATATATCTTATAATATAACAAGAAGAAAATAAGTTATTTTATAAGTTAATGAAGCTTAAAATCCATTATTTGATATTTAGAAAAATTTCTAATTTGTGCTTTGCATAAAAGTAGGTGATAGGTCTCTTGAGTTATTAGTAGTATTTTATACCAATACAAAAGACTATCCAATTATTTGATTAGTATTAAACCATTAACTACTTTTAAATAATATATTATAAATGCTATTAAATATAGGACCATTTCTAAGAATATCACTAAACAACAAAAGTATTTTTTGAGATTGTGGTAATACATGTGTTTTATTTCACCATTTATTTTCAGAAAGACACATCTTTTTTAAATGTCTATAATTTAATTTTGATATTGTGAAAGTTGAGACAATATAAATGCTTCAAATGGAAATTTTTTAAATAAAAAATCTTGATATCATATATTGAATATTGATTCTCTAATTTATAAAAAAAATTATAATTTTATTATTGAATTCATTTATTTTTTTTTATTTTTTTACACCATCTTTATATTAGTATTTAATTTTGTATACTAAAGAATATTTTTAATGAAGAGAATAAATTAATTTTAGTATATATCTAAGATTTTAAAATGGCTCCCATATATATTCAATGACATAATATCCATACTAAAAAACAAGACATGATATTTTATTTTAGCACAATGTATCATACACATACATATTTATTCCAACAATTACTTATGTAATTAATTAGAAGTAGATAAAAGTAGATTAATTTCATAATATCTTCTAAAAAAACTTCTTAGAAGCTTCATAGAAGTAGTTTTGACTTCATATGTATTTATAGTTCATTAGTAGGTTAAAAACTTGGTTAACAATTTAACCACATATCATATATGTTTGTAGCTTGTGGAACAAGCTTCCCATGCTACACGTTTATAGATAACTTGCCTTGCAAGTTAAAATAGATGTATTGCAAAGACAACATATATTGAAGTTCTTATAGAATATTATCATGTTGGTCCTTATTAGATAGTATATATAGAGCCAAGAGTAAAGCCTTCTTTACTCTTATCAATGCCTTTTTAGTTCTTAATCTTGTTTCAAGACTTTCTAGTCTTCTTGTCCTTAGTAATAGCCATTCTAATTTAATCTATTATCATTTTTAAGTGATTTCTTAATCTTTTTGAATGACATAAGAATATATTGATGATTTCTTACTTAAAGATTCATGTCTTGAATAATTTAATAAGATTGCTAACTCATTCTTTATATTTTACTTTAGAAATGAAGGAATTATTTTATTTTTATTGTTGTGTTTTGAAAGTTATAGACTATCCACATTTAAACAAATATTTTAGTTTTCTAACACTGATTTTTTCTTAAAGAGAGAAAATTATCCCTCTTTGTAGAAGTTTTTATTTAATATTAGAAGTTATAAATTATCTTCTTCTAATTTTACTTGTAGATTTATTAAGTTATTTAAAATAAAAGAAAAAATTATAAATGTTACACTTTACAGAAGTGAGAATAGATTTGCAACTATTATAGATCTTTATGAGCTTGTTAACACTCTTAGGATGAAAATTTCAAGCATCACCAATACCAACTATAAAGCACAATTCTTACATATATGAAAAAAGTTTAGAGTCTATGCTAAGAAGTTTTATAATTAAAAGAATTAAGTAGATCAACTTCACAACCAAATTCAAAAAGTCTTGCTTCTGTAAGGATAAGAGAGGTAAGGATTAGTATGCCTAAGAAGTTTGATGGAAAACGATCAAAATTTCAAATTTTTCTACAATAAGTTAAGTTCTATTTAAGATTGTATTATTTCCAATATCCAAATGGATTTAATTAAGTTGGATTTATAGACATACTTCTATTAAGAAGTACTCTCTCTTTATTTATACATTTGATAAAAAAAGATTTATAACTATTCTATGATTTGAATTTATTCTTGAAAGTATTATGGCTACATTTGGAAAAAATAATCAAAAAAATGTAGCAGAGGCTAAGCTTGTATTGTGTCAAGAATAAAAATTGGAAGAAGATGCATAAAGTCATGGAATCTATGTCAAAAGAAAAGTGAAAAAATAGAAGAATGTATGTATATTCAAAGAAGAATGGGAATAACTATTTTCAAAGACTAGAAAACATAAGACTCTTGAAACTAGACTAAAAGCAAGAAAGGAGTTGAGAAGAGTGAAAAAAAGCCTTATTCTTGCCTCTATATATACTACTTAATTGAGGAATACATAGCAACATGCTATAGAACCTCTAATATGCTGTCGTAATACGTGAAGTCTTGCTTGAGAATGCTCCAGGCACTTGGTTGTGGAAGGTAGAATGGAAATTGCAACAACAAAATTCTAATTCTAATAAAATACTAACAATGCTAAACAAGCTTTAATCAAATTCAAAGAAACCTCAAAAGAATTCCAAAGAAACAATAAGAAATCTTAAAGAAATATTAGAATGATTATAAACATATCTCAAATACATCTCAATTCAATCTTAATTTAATCCTAGTTGAAATCTTACTTCATTCAAAATTAGGCCAAAAACTAACTAAATCTTAAATCCTAAATAATCTCAAATAAAATCCTAAATCTTAAATTAAATCCTGATGAAATCCTAACCAAATCTTTATCCCTAAACCAAACCCTAAATTCTAAACCAAATCCTAAATCCTAAATCAAATCCTAATTAAATCCTAATCCTAAATCAAATCCTAACCAAATTGTAATCCAAAATAAAACCCTAATCAAATCCTAATCCTAAATCAAACCCTAACCAAATCCTAATCCTAAATCAAATCCTAACCAAATCCTAGTAATTTCTATAATAGAATTAAATCTCAATAACTAATGAATGAACCATTGATCTTAATTCAAATTTTGTACACTTCTTAAAAATTAAGTTGAAAACAAGCACAAATTTTTTGAAAAGGTTCAGAATTACCAAATAGATGATAACCTAAAAAACGTGCTTGGATATTGACTGGCCTCCTTCTCCAACCTTGATGCCAATCTCTTAGAGCCAATATCTCTCTTTTTCACTATTCGATTGATTTCAAAATTCTCATACCTATAGAAAAACAAGTCTAATATTCTCTTACATAAATTTTACTCCAATCTAATAAGTAGATTGCAAGAAATCTTAAAAACTCTCATTAGACTTAAAATTCTACTTTCTGAGACCTTGACTCACTTAAACCTCAATAATCCTCAATTCAAGCATTAGATCAAGCTCAAATTTACAACACATATTGAAATCAACTATAACCATTAAATTACAAAATTTCACCTATAGATCTATTACAAAACTCTTGAAATCACCCAAAATATAAACCCTCTTTTATTTCATAAAATCCAAGTCATCCAAAACAAACCTTGACTTTGCAAAGCTCTTACAAAGTCAATACAGATCCAAATCACCAAAAACCAATATTCATTGAAACCCTATTAAGTTTTTTCTCTAATATCAGTCTTTGATCTACAAAAGAATTCCAAAGTCATCGTCGAGACTCAATTTTGTGCCTTGGGATTTGATTTTGATCCTGGTTCATAACCAGTCTTCTTCGGATATCAATATCTAATTTTTCTAAATAATTTTTACTAAAATTTACTCTTAAATTTCTCCTAAAGATGCTTATATTATTTATTTTTTCAATCTACTTTGTTTTGCCTTATTTATGGCCCTACAAAGTAAGTAGAAGTCACTTTTCTAAAAAGATAGTATTAATATAAAAAGTTTTACTACCTCCTTATCTTTTATCTATATTTTTTTACTTTATCTTTTAACTTGGTTCTTCTATAATAAGATCCATATTATCATCTTTTACCATATAATCATGTTACAACACGACAACTCATCCAACTTGTAGGACACATGTCTAATTTGCAAGGCAAGTTTCTTAGGTATGTACCATATGTCCAACTTGTACTACAAGTGGTCAATATGTCGACACATGGCTTCCTTGTTGGCCAAGTTTTCAACCTATCAATCACCTACAGACATGTATAAAGGCAAAGCAATGTCTATGAAGCTTCTAAGAAGCTTTCTACAAGATATTATCATATTTATCTACTTTGATTTACTTATACTTATTCTTATTATCTAGATAATTATTAAGATAAATATTTATGTCCATGACATTATCTCCCTTTCTAGGGACGAGTTCCATAAAGAATAGTGATTACATGTAGATGAAGTCCAAGATGCGCCAAACTATATTTGTCACGTACTCTGATCTTTATTCCATTTAAAGGTAGTTGGAAGGTCCATTCAACCATCAATAATGTTCTATACCAAGGCGAGAAGACCACCTTAATATTTGATCATTATTGAGGCCTTCATAATAATACAAGATAGAATAAAATCATTATTGAGGCCTTGTTTTGCTTTATAGCAAAGAATTTCTTGACTCTTTATCTTAATTTTGATGGATGACATTGATGAAAAGCTTTATCTTTAGCTAATGCATTTGTTAGTTTCTTAGATGGCTCCCATGTACATTCATTAATATCATATCTATACCAATGTAGTAGATATTCTAACCTATTTTGGCACCGCCTTGAATCTAAGACTTCTTCCACCTCAAATTCTTTATTATTGTCTACTTTTATAGGAGGTGGTGGCATTTGTCTCCTTCCTTGTATATCCATTCTATTGTATGGTTTAAGTAAAGACACATAGAACATAGGATGGATTTTCATAGACTCCGGTAGATGTAATCAATAAGCAACTAGATTGATCTATTCACAAATGAAAAATGGTTGAAGCCTATGATAATCCAATTTCAGACAACAACAAATAGTTTTAATATTAAGACGAAGTAACCATACTTTATCCTCCACATAGAATTGAGGTTGTTTCTTATGACAAACATTTGCATTGACTTTTTGTTGTTCTTGAGCTTCTTTTAATTGTACCTTCATTGTTGCATGTAGCTTTGACAATGAATTTACTACATCTTTTGTCTCAAGATTATCAACTTTTGAAAAGTCAAAAGTATCAAATCATAGATGATAACCGTAATTGCCAAAGAAAGGTATTTATTGAGTAGAAAAATATACCAAATTATTGTAAGCAAACTCTGCCAATGGTAAAAGAATTGCTCAATCATCTTATTGATAGTTGATGGTATACCTCAAATATTATTTTAAAACTTAATTAATCCATTTTATTTGCCCATCAATTTGAGGATGGAAAATCAAAGATAGTTTTATATTCGCCTTCAATATTTTAAAAATAATTCTCCAAAATCTCAAATTGTATTTGTCTGTCTGATATAATATCCCTTGATAATCTATGATAGCAATAGATATTGTCAAAGAAGAGTTTAGCTATTCTTTCACCTATGATAGATTTTGTACATGATATAAAATATACCATCTTGGTGAAATGATCTACAATCACAAATATGAAATTATATGAACTTGAAATTGGAAGATCTGTGATAAAATTTATAGAGATAGAAGACCATGGTTGTTTTAGTATAGGTAATGATTGGAAGAATCTATAAGATTGATGATGAGGAGTTTTTGAACTTGGACAAACATCACATGTATGTACAATTTTTTTAATAGTCTTTCATATTTGAGGCCACTAAAAATCTCTAGATATAAGCTCCAAAGTCTTATTATATCTAAAATATCCTATTACAAGAAAATTGTGACGAGCTTCAAGAGCATGTAATTATGCTTTTCTTTTTGGAACATATAAGCATAGAATAGGTTCAAAATAGAATAGGTTCTTCTTAAACTCAAATTTGGAAGTAACTTGAGAGTTAGAGGAATTTTTTTTAATATCATGAATAAGAAGGTCTGAGGACATATTTGCTTGGATCTGCTTAAAAAAAATCAAATCAATAGTCAATGTTGATTTCATTGCTCAAAGATGAAATTATTTTGGCTTCAATAAAATTATCTTTTATTAGTCAAAAGTTGCTTCTACTTCTTTTGGTGTAAGATAAGTATGTTTAGAAAGAATATCAGACAAACCTTTTTGTTTTTTTGGCTGATAAGTGATATTGAACTCAAATCTTGACAAAGACATACTCCAATGAGCTTGGCAATGATTCAAAACATGTGCTGACATGAAATACTTGAGATTCTTGTGATCCATATATATAATGATTGGACTTGAAGCACCTTCTAAATAATGATGTCATTCTTGAAAAGAATCTACGATTGTAAAAAGTTCCTTGTGACGGATCTCATAATTAATCTTGGCTGCTGAAAATTTTCTTGAATGAAAAGCTACTGGATGAAGTTTGTCATCTATTCTTATTTGTGATAAGACTGCATCCAAGGCAAAGTCAGATGCATCTGTCTCCATAAAAAATACTTTGGAGAAGTCGACGCAATACATGATTAGTACAAAATTAAAAGCTTTCTTCAAAACTTCAAATGATGCTTCTACTTCTTTATTCCACTCGAGCTTGTCTTTACAAGTTAAGCATGTAAGTAGAGCTGCAACTTGAAAAAAGTTCTTGATGAAGATCAGATAATAATTGAAAAATCTCAAAAAATATTATACATCTCTTACTATTTTTGAAGTCTTCTAGTCCATGATTGTATGAACTTTTTTAGGATCCATCATTAGACTATTCTTTGAAATGATATATCCTAAGAAGTCAACTTGAGTAATATGGAATACACACTTTTCCATCTTAGCATGCAATCTTGTATCTTTAAATTTTTGTAACATACAACGAACATGAACTTCATGTTCTTCTACATCCTTAGAGTAGATTAAAATGTCATCTAAATAATAGACAAAAAAATCATCTAGAAATTCACAAAAAAATCATTCATAAGATGTTGAAAAGCAGTTGGTGCATTCATGAATCCAAAAGGCATGACATTATATTCAAAGTGTCAATACCTTGTTCAAAATATAGTCTTTGATTCATTTTCTTCTTTAATGTGAACCAAATTGTATGCTCCTAGTAGATCTATTTTTGTATAGATCTTAGCTTGATTTAATTGATCAAGAAGTCCAGATATCAAATACAGAGGATATCTATTCTTAATGGTAATCTTGTTGAATCCTAGATAATCCACGCACATTCATAATGATTCATACTTTTTCCTCATAAATAAGATAGGAGCTCTGTAGGAGATTTTAAATAGTATATGAAATTTTTGGCCAAGTTCTCATCAATGTACTTTTTGAGTTCAGCCAATTCATTTTGTGATAAACTTTAAATTGGACTAAATGGCTACTGAGTTCCTTCTTTAAGATCGATTGAATAATCATATGGATGATGCTCCAAGAAAATATTTGCATTCTTTTTCTCAAAAACATCTTAAAAATCTTGATATTGACTTGAAATTTTACTTGAAATCTCTCCATTATTTAAAATGGGTGTGGCATAAATAACAAAAGACAATCCTTCTTTTGTAGCATGCAAAAAAGCTTTTGTACCTATAAGTATATGTTTAACTATACTAGACTCATGACTTTCTACTGGATTAGAAAAACTCTTCATGATGTTTGAAAAAAAAATCAAGTTATATTAAAAATTACGTGATTATTATGATCATTTATTATTACATCTATACGAAGTGTTTCATGAGTAACATCTCAAGAAGATAATAGACGACCATCTATGACTTCTATGTGTATGGATTTAGTTTTTTGTATTAATTATATATTATGACTTTTAACAAATTCTTCATGTAAAAAACAAGCATAGGCTTCTGAATCTATTAAGGCAAAGGCTTTGTAGTTATTAGATCCTAAATGTACATCTATTGTAAAATAAAGAGAGGGTTCTGACGAGAGAATAAGACCTTCATTAAGAATTATATAAGATTCTAGCCGCATGGTTCCTATTATAGCTGGATAAATTTATTTTTTGACATGTTTTCATCTTTGATAGTAGTACTCCTCATTTTATAGTTGCATCATTTTTTTGGATAATATTGAGTAGTGTGCTTAGCTTCTCTACAATATAAACATAGTCCTTCTTGATGATGACGACTCTTTTCTTGTTCAATAAGAGGTTTAAAATGTACTGCATCAATTTACATGTCTTCTACTTTCAAATGCTTAGATTAAAAAGTCGTTGGTGTCATCATTGAATTATAATAATGTTGAGGTTTTTTTATGTAATTCTCAGATTAAAACTCAAAAAGTCGATTGTCACATTTCACAACAAAGTCAATTGCTTGACTCAATGTCTGAGGATCATGTAAATTGAACATCAATTTTTTTACTTTATATTATAATCTGTAGAGAAATTGCTTGATGAATGCTGCATCATCTCACTTGATATCTATTGCTAATTGTCAAAATTGTGAAGTGTATAATATTACTTGTTGGTTGCAGTACATATTGCATCATGTTTTTCAACTCAATTCCTTGTGATCCTTGAGGTTATAGTTCAATTACTAGTTGTACCTGATTAATGAATCTTTGAAACTTAGATCTTGTACCATCAAACTTTATAGGCAATTCAATTTTTGGTTCCTTGAAACTTGAACAATGTTCTATTATAAGAGCAGTAGTATGGCTTAGTGTAGATGTTGAAGCAATTCCAAGCATTTTTATATCTTCATTGCCTGATAATCTTATTGCTCTTTGTAGTGGTAGAGTGAGTTGATGTATTGCAAGCATTAATTCTCTCATTTGCTTTTGGATTTGAATCATGACACTCTTCATTTCAGCAAGCTTTGCCATGCTAGCACAATAAAAAGAAAGGTGTCTACTTTCACAAAATATAATACTCAAGAATCATGAAAAAAAATTCTAGAAACAATATCAGTTTAGAAGAGGATAATCTATAACTTCTAATATGCTTATATCTTATTAAGAAAAATGGATAATCCACTCTTAATCAAGAAAAGACAAAGCTCTGATATTATATGTACACTCTTGTCAATCTGTCAAGGATACAAATTGGAAGAAGATACATAAAGTCATAGAATCTGTATCAAAAGAAAAGTGAAAAAATAAAAGAAAGTATATATATTCAAGGAAGAACTAGAATGACTATTGCTAAAGATTAAAAAATATAAGATTCTTGAAACTAGATTAAAAGCAAGAAAGGAGTTGAAAAAAGTGAAGAAGGTCTTATTCTTGCCTCTATATATACTACTTAACTGAGGAATATGTGGTGACATGCTATAGGACCTCTAATACACATCCAACTTGCAAGACACATGTCTAATTTGCAACACAAGTTTCCTAGGTGTGTGCCATATGTCCAACTTGTACTACAAGTGGTTAATATGTCGACACGTGGCTTCTTTGTTGGCCAAGTTTTGAACCTACCAATTACCTATAGACATGTATAAAGGTAAAATAGCGTCTATGAAGCCTCTAAGAAGCTTTCTATAAGATATTATCATATTTATCTACTTTGATTTATTTCTACCCATTCTTATTATTTAGATAATTATCAAGATAAATATGTATATTTGTGACATATTGTTATGATAAGAATCACCTTTAGACACTATATATGTTGTTGATTTTTTTTTTTTTTTTTTTTTTTTTTTGCAATGTGAATTGAAATGATAAAAATCTTATCTATTAATTTTAATTTATTTATATTATAGAAAATCCAAGTATAAAACTCAACACTATCCAAAAAAATAACACAATCACAAAATAAGAAGCATGGTTGCCAAAACAAACAATATATTGAAAAACGAGTTTCTCTAATTAGAATAGAGATTATGTAGTTGAAATCTTACAAAATTCCTAATAAAGGTCTTATTTTTTCTTTAGATTCTTCACCTTGTTTTATAATAGAAGTTTATTTAGGACCAAAAAATTACAAAGTCTTACCCTTATTAGTTTTAGGAGCTTCAAAATATTTTATAAACAAAGACTTTGTCAAAAAATAAGATATATCCTTAGTTAAAAAAATCAAACATATGCATGTAGAGTTAAAAGATAGTCTTTTATTATCTTTTGGAGATATTACACTTAAAAATATTCCTATAAAAGTAACAACTAGTAATTATAATAGTATAGTAATATTTAATGTGATTATATTTCTTTTTAATCTAATTATTTTGAAATTATTATGACTAAAAATATATAACCCTCAAATAGACTAGATTTTTTATAACCTTAATTTTTTCTATAATTTAGCCCAAGATTTTATAAAAAAAATAAAAACTCATAAGATCAATACATCCAAATTATTATTGATAAATACAAGAGCTTTTATATATTCTATAAAAGAAAGATCATATTTTGTTATATATATCATACTTATTTTTTATAGAAAAAAGATCTCAAGTAATATTAAAAAGAAGAATGCAAGTATTCTTTTAGGGTATTATTTCTATGATTGTTCCATTGATTTTTAAAAAAAAGCTCAACTACTATTTGGTCCTATCTATAGCCTATTATAGAAAAAATTGGTTGCACTCATGGAGTATATTGATGAGAATTTGGCTAAGAATTTCATACACCATTTCAAATCTCTAGTTGAGGCTCCTATCAAGGTTTTGAAGAAAAAAAATAGATCTTTGTGGATGTGTGTAGACTATCAAGGACTCAAAAAGATCACTATCAACAATGAGTATCATTTTCTTTTGATTTCAAAACTTTTTGATGAACTATATCATATAAATTTTTATATAAAAATAGATCTATGAGAAGTATTTAATTTCATATATATAAAAGAAAGAGATGAATAGAAAATTGTAAGTCAAATCAACTATGGATATTTTTAATATAATGTTATGCTTTTTAGGCTCACGAATGTATTGGCTACTTTTTAACATCTAATAAATGATGTTTTTTGTGAGTTTCTTGATGGTTTTTTTATTTGTTATTTATATGATATTTTAATCTACTTAAAGAATATAAAAGAACATAAAGTTTATATTTGTCATGTACTACTAAAACTAATGGATGTAAGTTTATATATCAAGATGGAAAAGTATATATTTTATACTACTCAAATTGACTTCTTGAGATACATTATTTCAAACAATGGTCTTATGATAGATCCTAAGAAAATCTAGACTATCATTAATTAAAAGATTCTAAAAAAAATCAAAGATGTATAATGTTTTTTTGAGATTTTCCAATTATCATAAGATTTTCATAAAAAACTTTTTTAAAGTTTTAGCTCTTCTTAAAAATTTGATATGTAAAGACAAACGTAAATGGAGCAATAAAGACAAAGCATTTTTTAAAGCCTTAAAGCCAACATTTATTTCTGTACTAATTTTGTATTATATCAATTTTTCTAAAGCATTCTTAATGAAAAAAAAGACCGTAAATTTTACTATAGGAGAAATTTTGTCTTAAATAGAAGTAGATGACAAGCTCTACTTGGTAGCTTTTCATTCCAAATTTTTTTCAATAGAAATGATTAAGTATGAGCTCTATGATAAAGAACTTATTGCAATCATGGATTCATTTCAAGAATGGCTTCATTATCTAGAAAGCACCTTAAATATAATTATTATTTATATGAATTATAAGAATCTCAAGTGCTTTATATTATCACGTTTTTTAAATCATTGCCAAGCCCATTGGAGCATATCTTTATTAAGATTTTATTTTAAGATCACTTATTGATTCAAAAAATAATAAGATTTTTTAGACATCCTTTTTAGACGTTCTTAATTTACACCAAAAGAAAAAGATATATCTTTTAATCAACAAAGAATAATATTTTTGAAGCTAGAAAATTTTCACTTTTGAGCAATAAAATCAACATTGATTGTTGATTCAACCTTTTTCAAGCAAGTTCAATTGAATATGCCTTTTAAACTTCTTGTTCATGATATTAAGAATAATTCTTTCAAATTTTATAATTCTTCTAAATTTGAGTTCAAGAATAATCTATTCTAATTTTAAAAATAATTATATATTTCAAAAGATAAAGTAAAATTATTTATTCTTTAAGCTTATAACAACTTTCTAACAATCAGATATTTTAAATCCAATAAGACTTTGAAATTAATATTGAGAGTTTTTTAATGATCTCAAATGTGAAAATTAGTTAAAGACTTTATACAATCACGTAATATATGTTCAAGATCAAAAAATCTTTATCATCAATCTTATGGACTTCTTTAATCATTACTTATTTTGTAATAATTATAGTCTTTTGTTTCTATGGATTTTATTAAAAATCTTTTAGTCTTAGATTCGTATGATTTTATATTCATGATGGTAGATCATTTTGCTAAGATGGCATATTTTATCTCATGTACAAAATCTATCATAAGTAAAGAAATAGCTAAGTTTTTTTTTATAATATTTATTATTATCATGGATAGCTAAAGGATATTATATTAGATAAGAAGATTCAATTTATAAAAATATTTTTAAAAATCTTTTTTAAGATTTTAAAGATAGATATAAAGTTCTTTTCAGCTTTTCATCTTCAAATTGATAGATAAATGGAATGTTTGAATCAAATTTTGGAGTAGTATTTGATGTGTACTATTAATTATCATTAAGATGATTGAACAACTTTTTTTCCATTGGCAAAGTTTACATACAATAATTTGATACATTCTTCCATTCAACAAATACTTTTTTTTTCCAGTTATGATTATCATCTACAACTTGATACTTTTGACTTTTCAAAAGTTGATAATCCTATTGCAAAAGATTTGACAAATCATTTGTTAAAGCTACATGCAACAATGAAGGTATAATTAAAAGAAGCTTAAGAACAACAAAAGATCAATGTAGATGCCTATTACAAAGAATAACTATAATTTGACATAAGTGATAAGGTATGATTACTTTGTTGCAATATCAAGATTATTTATCTTTGTAATAAGTTGGACTATTGTAGGCTTGGCCCTTTTCCTATCTGTGAACAAGTCAATTTTATTGCTTATTGATTACATCTACTAGAGTCAATGAAGATCTATCCCATATTCCATATATCTCTTCTTCAATCATATAAGATAATGAATATCTCAGAAAGAAAAAAATACCACTTCTTCTTATAGAAGGAAATAATAATCAAGAATTCAAGGTAGAAGAAGTCTTACATTCAGGATGGTGCTATAATAGATTAAAATATCTTGTTCATTGGTACAAATATAATATTAGTGAATGTACCTAGGAACTAGTAAAAAATCTTACAAATATAGTAAAAAATATTGAGGCTTTTCATTGATGACATCTAACAAAATTGAAATAAAGAATAGAAAGATCTATGAAAGATGATGACCACTCGTCATAGAATTTGTCACTGAAAGAGGAAATAATGTTATGAACATATATATTTACTCTAATAATTACCTATATTATTAGATAGAAATAGATAAAAATAGATTAATTTTATAATATTTTTAAAAAAAATCTTTCTAAAAGCTTCATAGATATAATTTTTACATTTATATGTTATCATATTATATGAAATCTACTTCAAAATGTACTAGACACCTAATTATGGAAGAAAAAATGGAACTTGTAATAAGATGAATTTAACAATTCTAATAGAATCTTAAACAAAAATTAATTAAACTATAATAATTTTAATAAATTTTTAATTAAATCTAAAAGAAATCTCAAGAATTTATAAAAGAAACATTAAAAAATCATAAATTAATCTTAATAAAATATATATAATAAAGAAATCTTAAAAAAATATCAAAAATTAAAAATCTCAATTTAATCTTAATCAAATTCTAATATAATCTTCAAAAAATTTAATTAAATTCTAAACTAATTCCAATCAAACTTCAATAAATTCTAAATCTTAAAAAATTCTTAGACAAATTTTAAAAAAATTCTAATCAAACCTTAAATAAATTCTAATTTAAGGTCAAACTCCAATCAAATCCTAATCTTAAATCAAATTCCAATAAAATCCTAAATTTTAATCAAATACTAAATAAATCCTAAAAAAATCCTTAATTCTAACTTAAGACCAAATCTTAATAAAATCCTAAACCTTAGACAACTCCAAGAAATTTTAAAGTAAATTTCAATTAATTAATATAGCTATTTAAAACCTTAATAAATATTAATTGATAAATATATCATGATTAAAATTTTATGTATGCTTCAATAATTAAGCAATTAATAAGAATATAAAATTTGAGAAGAATTGTACTTATAAATTGCAAGAAAAGCTTCCAAAACCTCTTAGTTGTGGATGCCCTCCTGCCTTGACTTGAATGTTAATCTTACAATACTAATTTTTACTTATTGCATCATTCAATCACTCCAAAAATTGGATTGTGTATAGATATTTAACTTTTAATTGCTGTCACTAAATTTTGCTTCAATCTAACTAGCAAATACTGCTAGATCTTAAAATCACTCATTGATTCTAAATCTCAAATTTTTGACACCACAATCCACAAAAATCCTCATATGCTTCAATCTAATAGTTTGATTGATTTCAAATTTTTTATATACATTTACAACAAGTTGTAAAACAAGTTGAAAAAAAAATTATCTAATTTTTATTCATAAATAATTATAAAATTCATAAAATCTTAAAATTTTGAATTTTTTTATTTATTTCTCAAAATCCAAACTCACTAAGTACATTATTAACTTTAAAAATCTTCCAAAATTTTAATATTGATTCAAATGACATAAAATTAAAAATAAATAATCTTTCCTCAAGTTTGCTTTCAAATTCCATTCTTTAATTTACAAAAGAATCTTAGAGTTGCCTTAGGTACTAAATTTTATGTCTTGGGGTCTGATTTCAACTCTAATTGGCAATCGGTCTTCTCTGGATATCAATTCTTATCTTCTTTAGGTAATATTTGCTAAAATCAACTCCTAATTTTTTTCTACATATGTCAATATCCTTTATTTTTTAATTCATCTTATTTTGTCTTATTAATGGTTTTATAAAGTAAATAGAACTTATTTTTATTTAAAGAAGTTTTAATATTAATAGATTTTATTACCTACCTATCATTTATTTATATTTTTTTATTATATATATTTTTAATTAGGCTCTTATTAATTAAAATAATTTTTTTCTTCTTTTACTTAATGGCCATGTTATTACACAACAACATGTTTGTAGTTGATTAGTAGGTTAGAAACTTTGTCAACAAATTAACCACATATCACACATGTTGGTAGTTTGTCAAATAAGCTAACTATTTACCACACATATAGATAACTTGCCTTATAAGTTAAGATATGTGTCTTACAAAGTCAACATGTGTTGGAGAACTTAAAGAATATTATCATATAGCTTCTAGTTAGATAATATATATAAAGGCAAGAGTAAAGCCTTCTTCACTCTTTTCAATGTTGTTCTAGACTCTAGTCTTATTTCAATACTTTCTAGTCTTCTTGTCTTCAACAATAGCCATTCTAATTTAATATATTATCATCTTTGAGTAATTTCCTTATCTTTTCGAGTGACACAAGAGTGTATTAAGGATTTCTTTCTTCAAGATTCATATCTTTGACACCATGTTAAATCCAAGACTTCTTCTACTCTAAAATCTTTGTTAATCACTTATCTAATTAGAGGTTTAGGTATTTTAATATTTTATTATATATATATATATATATATATATATATATATATATTTAAAATAAAAAAATATAATATATGATAAATCTTTATTAGGTCTTATAATTACAACAAATATGTAATTAAATCAATCTATAATTAAATAATAAAAAGATAAAACCTTTGATTTTATAACTTGCTATAAAATCAACTAATCTTGATATTATAACAAAATAATTATATCTTATTTTTAATTTACAAATAAAGATTATTCTAAATTTATAAAGAGATGTTAAAGATTTTTATATTAGTTTTATTTTTAGTTCTTAGTTTTTTTAAATAAGTCTTTATTTACTTATAAATCTCTATTATTTTATAATCAAATATTTTTTTATAAAGCTTTTAAATTAAAAAAAACTAATGGCGTCAAATTATAGATAATAACCATAATTAAAAAAATTATTTTTATCAAATAAATAAATAAATTTTATCTCTTAAAATTTATTTTATAGAATTATTTTTTAAAATTTGTATATAAAAATTTAATATTTTATTGAAAATATTTCACTAATTTTATTTATATTTTCTCTTCTTTTATTAATTTTATAATAAAATTTTTAAAAAATTTGATTTTAATCTTATATTTTAAATAATGTCAAAATGATTGATAAAAAATATAGAATTTGACGACATATGATATTAGCTAGGAATCTATGATATAAATTAATATAAAAAATGTCCGATTTTTTAGTTTATTTTTTTTTTTTTTTAAAAAAGTTTTATAAATCATTAAAGTATTCAATTTCAATTAATAAATCTATTTTCACTAAATTAATATTTTTAAATAATTTTATTTAAATATATTTAAATAAAGACCAAAAATTTATGTATATATATATATATATATATATATATATTTTAATAGATAGAAGTTGAAGAAATGTATGAGATTTATGACATAAATTCTTTGTTAAAGACCAAGTATAAAATATTAAATAAAAACTCTTACAAGCTTTTACATTTGAGACTACCAAAAATCTCTTAAAACAAGTTCTAAATATTTTTTGTATCTAAAATATTCTATTCTTACAAAATCATGGTGTATTTGAAATTTATATAATTATATTTCATCTTTTTAAATACATCTAAGATGTTTTTAATAGGAAAAATTGACTATAAAATCATGTCATTATAATCATTATAAGTTTTATATTTAACATTTAGAACAAGAAAGTTTCTTAGCATAATTAAAAAACTGTATCTAAAAAATTATCATCCAATAGAATTATTAATTTTATAACTCAAAGATAAAATTAATTTTTTTTAAGGAAATATTATTCGTAAGCACACATTTCATCTTTTGTTTTTGATACAAGACAAGAATGTTCACATAGGGCAATTGATAAGCGTGTTTATTTTTTGGATCAACATATGTTTTTATATAAAAATTGTGTTAAAAGCATATTCAAATTTATTCAGCAACAAATTAAGATATATTATAATTTAAATTTCTTAAGTTTTTTTAAATCAACCAAAACATTTATTAGATTAAAAAAATGTCTGTTAAATAATAATGTCCTTCTAAAAAAATACATAGTAGCAAGATTTTTTTATTTTTTATTTTTATAAATATAATGATTAGTTTCAATTACTAATATTTTTTTGAGTAATAAGAAGAAAAATAAAGTATATTATATGCATCTATTTGTGATAAATTTTATTTAATGATTTTTTGATCTATTTTATTTAATAAAAGAATGACTTAAAATACATAGTATAGTATGAAATATTGTTTTACATCATTATTATATTTAATTAATCTTAAACAAGTTAATCATTTAAATAGAGAAAAAATTAAATTTTATTTATGATAAATATTTTATAATATATTAAATTTTTAAAAAGAATTAAACTTTATTTTTTTTAATTAATTTTATGAAATCTCTCTAAATAAAAAATTCCAAAGATTTTATAAAGTTACATCAAATAGACATTTCTTTTTTTAAAAAATAATCTTACATCTCTAAGTTTTTGAGTTAAAATATAATTGTATTTTTTATTTTACTTTATACATTTATAATAGATAAAAAAGAGTTTCTAAACAATATAAAAAAATATTATTTAAAAATTCAAAAAATATATCATTTAGAGAATATCCTAAAATAAATGAATCATTTATAAACCTAAAAGTTGTAAAATTATATATATAATGGCCATGATTGGTTCTAAATATAATCTTATATATTTTCTTTTATTAGTACGTATAAAATTATAGAATAATTTTATATCCATTCTATAATAGATCCTAGCTTTACTTAAATGATTACAAAGCATCGAAAAAAGAAATTAAAAAGTAATAGTTTTTAATATTCAAGTTGTTAAGTTTTAATAATTTATACATGTTTATAAGAATCTATATTTTCCTTACATAGAGGATTAGCATATGTATAGGAGATTTAAAATGTCAAATAAAAATATTACAAGATTTTTGTTAATATATTTATTAGAGGGTATTCTTTATTTTGTAGCAAATTATAAGATAGTCCAAATTTTAGTTGAGCTCTTTAATGAAGGTAAATTGCAAAATCAAAAGGTAAATATTTTAATAAAATAATAAAATTTTACTTATTAAATACACTTTAATGTTATTTATATTGTTGAAAGATAGCGCTAAAATCTTCACTTGATTGATGCCAGATGTTATATAAATGACAAATAGATCTCATTTTCTAAATATTTCTGCAAATTTCTTGCTCCAGAAAATGAACGTTTGAATTTTTTAGACATAATACATATGTCTTGTTTTGATATTCATCTAAATAATTAAAGAGAAATTTAAGACCATAGATTATCTAACCTACTGAAGGATTTTATCTTTTTTTATTATGATAAATAAAATATAAAAAGTTTGATTAAAGATTTTATTATATGAAAATTTAAAAGACTTTTATAACCTTTCACAACTCCTTCACTAAACTAATGTTTTATAAGTAAAGTATTCAAAAGATGAATAATTAGTTTTTAACCTTTAGGTGTAAAAATGTAACTTTTTGCACCAAATATATCTTATAGTATTAAGCTTTTACTTATTTATTTATTAAACTTATAAGCAAAGACATTAAAATCTAAAAAGATAAAAAAATAAAGACTATAAGGTTATAAATCCTAAAATAACTCGTGATGTAATAAAACGAATGTTTAAAAGACTATACCTGATTTTTACAAGATGATAATGTTTTATATAATTTTTATTATGGATTTTCCTCTTTTTAATGGAATACTAAATACTACGTTTTGATTTTTTGAAATTTAAGTACCATCCTTCATATTAACATTGATTTTTTTTCATATTTTAATAATTTTAAATTATGTTGAACATATTTTCATGTATTTTATATTCAACTATAATCCTTAATTGGTAGAAGTATTTGTTATTAAAGTATAGACATATTGAGGTCGCTTCTTACACTTATAAAAATAAAATTTAAAAATTGATTATTGCATCTAATGGAAAAATCAATTTTTTTTTTGCTTAATACATGAGGATTAAATGAACTGAATAATAATTTCTTTTTATTCTATTTTAATCTACAAATAAATTAAGTATTAAGCAAATAAATTAATTTACTTGACATCAATTTTTAATTGTAGAAACCATAATGTATTTAAAAATAAAAATTTATTTTTTTGTATTGTAGAACTTAGATTTTTTTGGTTAGTCTACTATATATTAATAACATATTTATAACATATTAATTGATATTAATAACATATTTATGTAGAACTTATTTTCTATATGCATATAATAATAAAATAAGGATTATAATAATAAGAATTATAATAATATAATCCTACATAAAATAAGGATTATAATAATATAATTTCTTTTTGAAAGAATAATTAGGAATCAATTTAAAGAAAGACTTATTAAATATTAAAACATAAGTTTTCAAAAAACTTTTTATTTTTATGATGTGAAAAACCTCTCTATAAACTCTGCATATGCTGTTTTTAATCTTTTAAAAATCACAAATACCTATATGGATGAATTGTTTTTATTTCTTCAAATATTAAGATTTTAAAAATAATATTTAATATTTAAAATTATACAAGTCAAATACAATAATTATTTCTTTAAAAAAACATTACTTGGTCATTATAAAGTTATGTATTGTTCTGAAATAATTTTAAATAAAAAATTATGATATATATATGTATGTATGTATGTATGTATGTATGTATTGGTATAACACTAATAAATATTCTAACCTACTTTCTATTCTTCTTATTATTTTTCATGTATTGAATTTTTTTATTATGAAGTTTTAATCACTATTTTATTATATAGATTTATATTAAAATAATTATAAATTAAACGTTTTTGCAAGGAATAAATTTAATAAAAATAATATCAAGATAAATCATATTTATTAGGAAAAAATTACATATAAGTAATTTTAAAAAATACGATGATAAATATTTTATTTTTATTTTTTACTGTATTATTAATAATCAAAAAGATATTCATTACTAATATCTTATATCATCTCAATGCATAAAAATTCTAGAAAGTACTGATCATTGGCTTTTGGGTGTTGATAGTTTGATATTGATTTTGATTTTCATAAGAGTTTTTTATTTTTTTTTCTTTTTTTTATTTTTTATAAAAGAGATTAATCAGTTAATGTTGTATTTTTTTTTTTCAAAACAACATAAAACTATTTTATAAAGATGAGCTCGGAAAGTTAGTTTAGGAAATAATGGAATCGTTTTTAACAACTTTTTTTAATAAATAAAACATCTCTGAAATAAATTTATTTCTAGCTTTTTAAAGTAGTATAAAAAATTACATTTTAAAGATGACAAAATTTGATATGCATTACAAAGTATTATTTCATTTGCTAACTCTAATTAACAACAAAAACCATATAGCAATGCCTACAGTTTGTATCTAACTCATATTTTCCACATTGTCTTTTACACCAATCCTAAACAAATACATAAAAAAACAAAGTCCTTTCTACCAAGCAAAAAATAATCAAATCTCAACACATTTGACCTTGCAAGACTCAAAATGTCATGTATTTATCAGTTCTTTTTCGAAAACATGGTTTTGTGAGGCTTCATGATACCATCCTATCAACTCCAACAAGCACAAATCTTCCAATTTTGCAAAACAAGCACTCACCTTGCACTTCGACCTTTTCACTTCATCTGCCTCTCATTGATGCATGTCTACACACCTAAATGTTGGGTAGCTGCCTCAAATTGTTTTTTAACAGCTAATAGAAAGGCAACTAATTGTTGGAAGTCTTTAGAAAATACTTAGGAGAGGTGCAGGGTGAAGAGGTTGGAGTTTAAAGAACAAATTGACAAGTTTGACAAGTTTAAAGGTTTGACAATTTTTTGGACAAGTTGAAAGGTTTAGGATTTATTAAAATATTTCTGTATGCAATGAGTCATTCGGAGTTGTCAATTCCCATGAATGGTAGGGTTGAGTGAAAACGGGTGCATCGCCATCGTCGATAAACCCAAGTCAGCATTGCATGTATTGAGTGGTCCTAGAGTGGTCGATATTATTAGCTATTTGTTATTAACTAACACCACAATGGGCCACGGAAACCAACATTCTGGAAAGGATGCCAAAATAATCGATACTACCTGTTTAGATTATATAAAGAAAAATCAGAGTGCGAAGATCCGTGTGCACATTCTCGGAGCGCTCGTTCGTGGTGGGAATTGTATGCAAAATTAGTAGAGTGTATTATTTCGCTACAGACCCCCCTAGAATCAGATGCTGCAGCGTTCTCGCCGATAGTGCCAGCTTCAAGCCTCGAATCAACCAACAGTTCTCTAATAATTGAGTCAGTCCGACGACCTTTAATTTTTTTTTACCACCCAGCCTCCTAGTGCCGGTGCCATTCGTGCGAATCGCTGTTGCAGGTTGGTTCGAGGCGCAGCAGATGAGCAAATTGATGGAGCTATTTCAGCTCCGGTGCTGGGCATTGTCAACCAACTTGATTACTGCAATTTGCAAGGGAGATGAGGGTTAGAAGGCTGTCGATATTATCAGGGGAAAATCGGCCTAGTTGGATGGTGTTCCGTTAAGATCAGTGAATATCTTGCAACTGTTGTTGCAGGCGGTGCCACTTGGAAGGGTGCACTGGTGACGGTCCAATGCAGTGATGCAGAATGAGGACATTCACTTCAATTTCTGACATTGAGAAACCATCAACGCAGGAACAGTTGTAATTTTATTCCAAAGAAGCCAGGCAGGACAAGGGTGTGTTTGAGCAATGTACATACAAACAATGGCAAAATAAAAATAAAAATGAAGGAACAAATGAATCATGCGACTTTTGAAGCTAATTGAACATCACCCTTGTGCGGAAATTATGGTGGAATTCATCCGACACAAATCTTATTCTGTTCAAGACCATGTTGTCATTTAAGTGACAAGATTCTTGATGATATTCCATAGTTTATGGGAGTTAGTTCAGTGAATTCAACCAATTATCAAACATTTTAATCTACAATATTGGCAACTAGCTTATCTGCTTATTCATTTACCTAACAAGTAAAACTAGTGACCTTTTCAATTCTAGAAACTTTTAAACTAGATTCATTCAAGTTGAATTTCATTGCATTTCTTCAGCAAGAACAGGATGTATTTCTTTTTTGATGGCCGGTTATAATACAAAATACCCCTTTGAGAATCATGATGCCACGGAATGTAATGTGTGCCAATGGGTCACAAAGGTGGTCTATGCAAACAATTCCAACAGAGCTGAATAAGATCTCATCCATCACCGGTGATCATCGATTTGCCAGTCAGCTTCAGTTAAATGGGGTTCCAGGGAGGGCATCGGAGCTATCGCCTCCGCAGCACGGCCTCTTCGCCCTGAGGTTAGCACGCGGCTTGCGATTGATTGATATTTCTGATCGACTTGCTGGGGCTCCTTGTGTAAGGATTTGTTGCAGATATTTCCTTTGCGGTGGGTGCATTGTACCTCGGTCGCCCAGTAAGACAAACGGGTTACCCAGCATGTAGATTCATGTGTGTGATGGTGAGGTATAGCACACAATGTAATATTGGTGTTGATTTTAAAGGTCATCCTCCACCCTCCAACTGAGCAAAGGATGCTCCATCTGTCAGCATGCAAGCATTTCCAGAAAGAAACACCACAGAACTCGGTAGTCGCGTGAGATATTAGACCGAGATCCGGAGCGATCAATGTAGGAGGAAGGAAACCCGTCTCGTTGTTTGAGCTGAGCTCTGAATATCACCCCAAACACGGGTTTCTTCTCTCCTCCCTGCATTCTTGCATGCTACATCAAATTTTCTTCCAAATCTGAACTAGAAGTACGAACTGACTAGCCGCGATCTAGAGGTAAACCAGTTCTCTTATATCTTGGTAATGTGGCGTTTTGCCTTTCCTTCAGGATATTAAATCCACTTATCTTCAGTAAATGTGGAATGTGAAGGTGTGCGTGTGACTTATTGTGTTAGTTTCTTTGTCGTAATGACGCACTTCAATGCTCTGAGAGTTTCTACCTATCACGGTGATTTGAGACAAGAAGGTGCAAGGATTTGTTGTCTACAGAGGATATATTGACATGAAGGTCTTTGTGGGGCAGATTCGAAGGCAACAGCTTTGCTTTGAACATTCTCGCTTCACATGGAGAACGCGGACATGAACTCCGCCGGTGGGCTCATTGTTGCCTACGGGGAGCTCTTGATCGATTTTGTGCCAACAGTGGCTGGGGTCTCTCTGGCAGAAGCACCGGCCTTTAAGAAGGCTCCCGGCGGCGCGCCCGCGAATGTGGCAGTCTGCGTGAGTCGGCTCGGAGGGAACGCTGCCTTCATCGGCAAGGTTGGTGACGATGAGTTCGGTCACATGCTTGCGGATGTGCTAATGTCCAACAAGGTGGACGTAGAGGGCTTGCGGTTCGACTCCAACGCACGCACGGCACTTGCTTTTGTCACTCTCAGAAGCGATGGCGAGCGAGAGTTCATGTTCTTCCGGTATGCTTCTTCAATTTTAGTTGAAAGAAGCCCAACAAAATTTTGCGCAACTTTGCAATTGAAAGTCAGTTTTGCATTTGGATTAACAACGGTAGCTGTTTCGTCTGCCAGGAACCCCAGTGCCGACATGCTGATGGTGCCGTCGGAGCTCGACGAAGATTTAATCCGGCGGTCGAGTACATTCCATTACGGGTCTATTTCCTTGATTTCTGAGCCCTCCAGGTCGACGCAATGCGCTGCAATGAAGTTGGCAAGAGAGAGTGGGTCGCTCATGTCCTATGATGTTAATTTGCGGTTGGCTCTGTGGCCGTCACCTGAAGCTGCTCATGAAGGTATAATGAGCATATGGGACCAAGCGGACCTCATCAAGGTTTCTGACGAGGAAGTGAAATTCCTGACGAAGGGCGGCAACGACAAGTTGGACGAAGTAGTCCTGTCATTGTGGCGCCCCAACCTCAAGCTCTTGCTTGTCACTGATGGCCCCGATGGATGCCGGTATTATACTCGAGGCTTCAAGGGGCGCGTGATGTCTTTTAAGGTAATGTATAAATATATAAATGTAAATATATATATACACACACACAAATGGTTTTAAAGACTGATGCAATTGACCTGTCCGTGTGGTCGGTGAGGATTGTGATCGATGCATTATCGATCATAGCTTGAAAATTTGTTGACAAATTAGTGGTTTGGTGTCGATCAGGTCGACGCAGTGGATACCACGGGTGCAGGCGACGCATTCGTAGGAGGATTGTTGCACATCCTGGCGAAGAACAAAGGGCTGTTAGACGACGAGATCGCATTGCGATCAGCGCTACAATTCGCTTGCGCATGCGGGGCTATCACCACCACAGGGAAGGGTGCTATCCCATCCATGCCAGACAGGAAGGCTGTGTTGAAGCTAATTGGGGTTACGACCATCTGAAAGTGCTCACTAGAGAGCCGCTAGCAAGAATAGAACCCGGTTGTCGGTGATGCAAGACGGAAGGTCCTCTCCGTTTGGAGTGGTCGAACGTTCTACTTACACTGGTTCTCACTCCAGAATCTAGACATTTTAAAGGTATTATCGTAGTACGAAGAAAGAAACTGTTATAAGAACACATCGAACATTGGTGGAAAATTGAAATTGGAGCAGTGAAATGTCAATCCGTTTTCCCGGGAGAGTAATCGGTGAATTCTAGATGAGCGAAGATTTAGGATTTCCTCTTTTCTACTTAGTGCCTCCTGCTCCAGTTGTAACCATTAAAGCCTTGGCTTATACCGGCGGGATAGAGTCGCACATTCCATCTTAGAACAACGGAAGTAGACGATTCATGAACCCTGCATCAAGAGATGTTACAGTAATTCAACTCTATGCTACAGTTTTGTGCCTCTATCAATCAATGAATATGTGGGGTATGTTACAATTCTTCATGGTGCATCGAAAGCATTCTGTTCTTCTAATTTTCCCTTGGAGCCGCTTGAATACTCTAGTCTTCGTGCCAAGGAGGATCTGCTGTGATCTTTATTCAAAGAATTAGTGATAGCATACAAACGCTTTACACAATTTGATGGTTTGTTCTTGCAAGCTGCAAGAAAAGTTTTAGACAGCTGCAGTTTAATATATAAACATAAAATGGGAGTCGGTACATGATGGAATTCATTATTCGGTGCCTAAAAAGGAAGATGTATTGACCTCTGGTTCGTTAGACAAATAATTCAATGGCATCTGGAAAGACGGGTTGTAATTTTTTTAGAATTTATGGTGTTTCAAGTTCATTATTATTATTATTATTATTATTATTATTGGTTCATTTTAAAGTGAAGTAAAATGGCATTTACTTTCTCTTAGAAGGATGTATGTCATTGTTTCACCTCCCTAAGTAGTATGGTTGGGAGAAAATAATAGAAAAGTAAAAAACGTAGATAACAAAAATTTAACAATTTAAGGTTTCTTTAAAGTAATAAAAGGTTTTATTAAATCAATTAATACTTTTTTCATTTAATTATATTATGTAAAATATACATTAAAAAAAAATTAGCATGTAATTGTACATCTCCAAGCTTCTAAAATATGAAGTAAAAATGTTTATACTTCTCAATATTCTTGAAATAGATAAAAAGATTTTCCTAATAATATACATCAAAATTATTTAGAAATTTATAAAATATACCATTTATCTAATTTTAGAAGAGAATTTTAAAATTTAAATGCCATAGTAATATATTCAAATTGACTAAATCTAATTTAAAATATAATCTTCTGTTCATTTCTTTTATTGATATACACAACATTCTAAATTCTTTATAAATCTATTTAATTATAATTCTTGGTGATTTCTAATCTATTTAAAAATTAATTTATGCTACATTTTTTAAATAAAAAGGCCTCTTTCTACTTTCAAGAGCCAAAATTAGATAAGATTAGGTATAATAGATAGAAAATTTATAAAATTATCTTTAGATTAATGTAAAAAATAGGTTTAAAAAAATATCATATATAGATTAATTTGATATTCAAAGAGGGACCATTTATGAACTAAAGTTAAAATCACATTAAATGCATAAAAATAGACATTCATGACAAAGAAGAATTTCTTTTGAAGTACAAGATTATGAAAGGAGGTTTTAAGAGCTTTTTAAGAGTATAAATTTATAGGATTTTGATATAAGAAAGATCTTTAATAATCAAAAGAAAAAGCAGGTCAGTAAACATTGTAATTTCAAAAGCTATAAAATTTAGTGTGGTTCTTGGCTTAATTTTAAAAAGTGTTAGATTAATCTATTATAGAATTTTTTTAAGTAGATTGGTTTTCAAGCAAGAAAATTA
This sequence comes from Physcomitrium patens, assembly GCF_059467195.1. NCBI lineage: Eukaryota > Viridiplantae > Streptophyta > Bryopsida > Funariales > Funariaceae > Physcomitrium > Physcomitrium patens. The sequence continues at coordinate 4,509,507 of NC_143431.1, read as the reverse complement.
TTTTTTAATTTTTGTTTGATTTTAATAATTCAATTAAAAAATATTGGTCTACATATATAAAGATATGCAAAAAATATACAAATCAAATTTAGTTATTTATTTTTAAATATCTAAAGATTAAAAGATTAGATGAAGCGGATTTTTTGAAATATTAAAAATAGATATAATATTAAAGCTATATAAAGATTTTAAGCATAAATTAATGACTAAGTTGTAAGATACAATATAGGAGTTCTTTATCAACTTGACTTTAGAGTACCAAGTATCATCAATTTAGATTTTTATCATTATTTTAGAATTTTTAAATTTAATATTTTTTAAAATTTTTATACCTTCATAAGACTTACATAACAAGTAGTATTCAAAATGTAAAGCTAATCTAATTATTCAATAGGAAATTATAGATTATTTATATATTTTGCTTAAAATTTAAAGTTTGATTAGGATTCTTTAGAAATATATCAAGATTTGATTGGAGTTCTTTTGGGATTTCATTAAATGTGTTAAGATTTCTAATTTTTTTAAAAAAATAAAAATAAAGTTTTTTTAATTTTTTTAATTTTTTTTTAAAGGTTTATTAAGATTTCTTTAAGATTTAATTAGAATATGATATATTTTTTTAAGAGATCAACAGGGTTTATTGAAGGTTTTATTCAGGCTTTTAAGAGTTTTTAGTATTTATTTTAGGAATTAATAGGAATTTCCAGAATTTGATAAGGTTTTCTTAAGGATTTTTTTAAGATAACTTTTAGATTTAATGATAATTTTGAAAGTTTTTATACAGTTTTATAGGATACATTCAAGATTTAGTAAGAACTTATTTAGAGTTAGGATTTCTTTAGGATTTTCATTTTTTTTTATTTAAAATCTTTTAGAATTTTCTTTAGACTTATTTAGATTTAATATATGATTTATTTAAATTTAATAGGGTGTAGAATTTAGAATTGATAAGATTTAGGATTTCTTAGATTTGGGATTTCTAGCAAGATTATGGTTGTTAAGAAGGGTATTTTTAAATATCTCATTTTTTGGAATAATAAAATTTTCTACATTTTAAATAATTACCTTGTGTTTGCCACAAAAATATAAAATATTGAGGTGCCATCATTCAACTTTTAAAATTAAATTATAAAAATTAGTAGAAAAATAAAAATTTAAGGATTAAGCAAGTTAAGAAATAATTTCTTCAAAATATTTTGTGACATGTAAAGAATTGACTAATAAATACCACATAGTCCAATATGACATTAATTTTTAGAAGTTAAAATATATATATATATATATATATATATATATATATATATATATATATATATATATATATATTCTTTTTTTTGTGAATTTGGATTTTTTAGTTATAAGATGCTATTGTTTTAGTTGTTTCAAAATTAAAGCATCTTAAGTTAGAATTACAAAGGTATTTGAGATTTTTTGGAAGAATTATTCTATTTAATAATTAAATTATAATTACATCACTTTCTACAAAAAATAATGTGGTACAAGGTTTATTATTAAATAAATAAAATTTTAAATAAATACAAGTATCAAAAGCTAAATCCTTATAGTTTTTAAGTGATTTAATGGTACAAATTTTATTTTACATAAGTATAATATATTTAATTATTATTTATTGTTTTAATTTGAAGCCAAAACCTTGACATTCAAATATATATTTTAAATAATATTATTAAATTAAATATTTAATTATACATTTTATATAAACAAGTAAATCAATTATTTATTATAGATTATTAAAAGACCTATGTGATTATTAATGTTTAAAAACAAAAAACTAATGTATATATATATATATATATATATATAGTTTAAATTTTATCATGTAAATTTTAATTTATATATTTTAAATTTAAAAATATGTATAGGATTATTATAAAATATAAATATTTCTTAGCATTAACTTCTTTGTTAATTTATAGTAAATTTAAATTATTTTTTAATATATAAAAATTTAAAATTAACATTAGTATTTTAAAGAATATATATATTTGAATCTTTATTTTAAAGAAATATATTTAAAAGTTATATCCCTAATTTTTAATTTTAATTTAAACTTGTACTATGAGATACCAATAGAGTTTTGAATCTATATATATATATATATATATATACATATTTTGTGTATGCATATTTTTAAAGAAATAAAATAGTTCAATTATCATAATGTAAAAGTAAAAATATGGTTCAAATTTTAGTAATTTCTTTAAAAGTCAAAGCTCTCATAATTTCATTTTTTAATTTATTTTACTTTATGTTTCTAAAGTCATAAGATTTTACTTTATGATTCTTACAAGTCAATATTTTACACTTATTTTGTAAAACAATTAAAAATACTTCTAAGTTGTTAAATTTTAATAAACAACTGTATCTTTGGTTATTAATAACTTTTCTGAGCGAAATTTTATGAAGGACACTTTATACTTAGAGAACAAGGCAGGAGTCCTTAACTTTTGAATATTTTAATTGGACGAATTCAAGAAGCTTCCTTAAGTTGGCTTCAAACTTAAAAAAATTAAGCCATGAGGTCCTAAATCAAAGGACAAAGTACTATTTTCTAAGATGGCATGAATGGTGTCGTCCATTGGAATATCTGTTGGGCCCATTTTAAAGAGGTATTTTTTTAAAAAAAACAATAGATATGTGTCAAAAAATATTTTAAAAATCCATTTATATAATAATATTAATAATAAATTATACTTCTCAGAATTGTTGGAATCAGAATAGGGACTGAGTTTATATAATACACAAACATTTATTATGATTTACTCCAAATTAATTTAGTCATACAAATTGAGAGTGAGTCATAGATACATCAGTCTCCTTCGTTTCTAATCCAAATAGAATTAAAGTATTACAAACCCATTTGAATCGGGTACTATTTGCTCATCCACAAACAATGCGAAACAAAAATCCACAAACTATGCCAACAAAAATCATGAGCACCCTCAAGAGCTCCAATTTTCATTTACTGCTTGTAAATATCACAAACGTGAGCTCTATTTCTAGCACATGAAACCTCCACAAACTTACACCTTGATACAAAAGCTGCGTCGATCTGTAAGGAAGGCTCAAGAGTGTGAACTCTTCCGAAAGCAGCCGATCTTCACTAATCTAAGTGAAGGTTAACACACTTCGGATGCCCTAACCTCAACCTGAGGACCTTCAGACTACTATCACTCGTTGAAATACATCGATTGGGACAACAAAGATCCCATATCACCAAACAAATCCTACCAATGGTTAAGGTGAAAGCCCAGTGAGACCTTCTGTAGTGCCCCACTGTCGCTCCTCAAAAACTTCGGTGATAACGAATTCGACCTTATACTGCGGTAAAGCCCCAACTTGCACCCGGTGGAATGCCGAACACAACCATGCCGCGTTTGATTGCTCACGAGCCGGCTTTGATGCAGCCTTGGTCCTCGGTTGCGACATAAAAATCATTGCACACGCTATTAGAAAGCAAAATGGCGCGAACTTCCGTATGCCTGCAAGATCACCACATTCACTTTGTGAATGGTCAGTATTCTTGCAATGGCGCTATCACAAAGCCACAGCCACATCCGGTATAGTCAAGCCACCATTTCAAAAACAGGTTCCTGAGACTTAGTTTCAACTGCCACAAAATCAAATGTGAATTGTTGGTCACCAAGCAACAGGGAGTCGTTAGACAATTTCTGAACCATATTTGTGGCCTCTTCTTTATTGACTGGCATCACTCTCGCCATCCAATTGACTCCAGAATTGGATAGATCCACTGAGGATTCAAAGCGCCATTTTTGGGTGGTTTTGATTGAAGGTTCCACTTAAGCATCATTTTTGAACCATTTGCCTACTCTAGTCCAATTTATGTGGTGACTTGCATGGGTGCCTACACATTATTAATACAAGGTGGTAGACAGAAGTGTAGATGGAATAATGTTGAAGAAGACCAATGGTGGAGGTGTTTGTTATTTCCTTAGGTTTTTATTTCAAGACATGCGAAGGAAAGATTTTTCTAAATATTGTTGCGAATGATACCAAAACACTTAAAAGAGACACAAGTTTGTTCCCCATGATGAGTCAATTTGGTTTTGTTATTTCTTCCTCAATTTAAATAAGGTGTTTGGATAGGGTATCAAGAGTCCCTTCCATTTATTGAGTTGTGGAGGTGTTTGTTATTTCCTATCATTGTAACATTATTGTGTCATGTGAAAACTAATCTAAAAATACACTAGCCATCTAATTGTGGATGATAAATTATATTTGCAACAAAAAACCTAACAATTCTAATGAAATTATAAAAAAATATTAGGATTTATAAATTTAAATTCTATCTTAATAAAATCCTAAAGGTATTCTATATAATCTAATAAAAATATAATTAAAACCTAATCAATCCTAATTAATCTTAGAATAGTCTTAAATCCTCAATAACTACTAATTAAATTATTAATCTTGCTTAAAATTTTGCACACATTACAATCTAATAGTTAAAAAAGAGTACAATAATTTAAAGAAGAATCTAACTTATTAATTAAGAGAAAAAACTTTTTAATTGCTCAATTATCAATTGTCTTCTTTTTTAAACTAAGGATTGATCTTTTAGCAGCAATAACTCCTTATTGAACCATTTACTTGTATTCAAAATTAATAATTTTTTAAAAAATAAAGTTAAAAATCTGCTTAAAAAAATTACTTTAATTTCAATTAGTAAATTATTCAAAATCAAAAAAACTCTTAATAACCATTGAAATTTAAATTTTAAAATCTTAATTCAATTGGATTTTAATAATCTTTGATTTAATAATTCAATTGAATTAAAATTTATAAAAAAATTAAGAGAAGAAATTACATAAGTTTACAAATTTTTATTCATTAATATGCTAAATTTTTTATAAAAAATATCAAACATATAGCATACTTTAATTTTTCAGAAATCCAAACTATTTAAAATACCTCTCATTTTGAAGAGCTCTCAAAAATTTACTATTTATTCAAATCATTCAAAATCAATATTTAACCAAATGTTAATAAATCTGATCTTGAATCTTTCTTTTTAATCAACATATAAATCTCATTTTCCATAAGTATACATTTTTATGCCCCAAGATATAATTTTGACTTAAGTTTATAACTATTCCTCTTTAGATATGAATTTCTAGTTCTTTTAGGTAATTGTTTTTAGAAACTATTAATTATTTCTACCTTAAGATGTCTGTGAGTGTAAAATTCACTCATTAACCTTAATTATAAGATGGCCTCAATTAAGAGTTGCTTATAATTGGTGGTGTGAAATGAAGTATATAACTAGCAAAAAACTAAAGAAGAACAACCACAATACAAGTGAAAGAAATGAAATCAAGTAATTACAACACCCAAAACTAAGTCACAATCTGTTCATTATATTTTTATCTAATAAAAAGTAAAAATTAAAAATAAAAATTATATTTTTAGATTTTTAATTTTATAATCTTTCTAATGACATAAGAAACATGTAAATCCGAATTATTATGAATAAGTTATGAAGTTTTAAAGATAGGAAGTAAATAATTAAAAAGTGAAGTGAAAATATTTTATCTCAAGGATAACTTGCTTATAGATCAAGGATTCGAGCCTCACCAAAGCTCACATGTAGTTTATGATGGTGTTTAAGAGAGGACACAAGGCCTTTGTCTTATCCTCCTAACTATCTTCAAGGTGTTACAATCCACATGGGACTTGTGCGCCTCCCTTCCTATAAGAACTACACTAGCTGTTGGTCCTCCTATTTTTCTACTAGAAGAACCAATATTTTGTAATTTTGACTTCACCATGATATTCAAAAACATCAAATTAGCCTAAGGATAGTGTGTGGCCTTCAAAATCTTGCTCCATTTCTTCATAAAGGCTCCCAAAGTGGTAAAACTCATTTTTACCAAGATCTTCAAAATTATTCTAAAAATTCCTAAAAAATGATATATTAATTTTAAATAAATTAAAAAAATAGTTTAATATTTTTATAATTATAATATCCATTTAAAGCTAAATTTTCCTACCTTGGTGATTTTTGATAATAATAAAAATTAAGTTAAATCTACTATAAATTTTATTTTTTATATCAATAACTAAAATGACATGAGGTTATTTTTCATATTTCTTCTAACTACTAACATTTATAGTTTTTATATGTAGTACATAGAGATAAAATACCAATATAAATATTGATATTAATAAATAATCCTTAATATTTAATAATGAATAAAAATATTAAATCAACGAAGATAATTGCTTCCAAGACTTATTAAGACTCCATTTCTACCACTAACATTCTAATTTTCTATTTTTCTAAAGATTTCTACACTAATCACTATAAATTATGATTTAAAGCATTCTAAATGCATATTTTTATCTTAAAACAATAAGTGAGTCAATTTAATGACTTACTATGTTTAAAATATTAATTTTACTAATCTTTCTTATTTTATCTTATATATGGTTCTACAAAATAACTAAAAGTCTATTGTATAAAAAAAATATTAATATTTATTGGTTTTACTAATTCATTGCATACCAAAATGCCAAACAAAATAACGTTGTCGGGGTAGAGAGAGTTTGCCTCAAGAAAGCACTAGGCTTCTGGTTGCCACTAAATGCTCAATCAAGTCTAATATATAAAAGTACCAAGTTTATATATAAATTTTTTTTCCTTTTAGGACAATTACATCAATACACAAGCCAAGTACAAAAAAAAACACCCAAATATATGATAGAGTATCTTAAAATCTTATATATCCTTATGAGAAATATTACCCAAACTTCAACAGCTCATATCTCACAATTAGTCTATCCAAAAAATCTAATATTTTATATAAAATAATTTTGTATTTTCAAAAAACTACTAAAAAAAAATTCAATTGCAAATTCGTTACAGATCTTGAGATATCACCAAAATCCTAACAATAGCTTTAAACCCTAGCTTACATACATCCACATTCTAATTTCTTTATATCTCACAAAAAAAGTACTTAAATACCATAAAACTTTGATTTATAGCTTTTTAACTTAATAACTCACACTTATGGAAATTTTGAGCCAAAAATTCGTCCAAAAACTCAAAATATGGTTCCAACCATTATTATCAACAAAATGACTCACTTACTGCCTTTGAATTACATGTGCTGTCTTCAATGCCCTATAACTCCTTCATCTAGACTTGGAATTCTTCAAACAATATATGTAAAGTCTAGCCAAGAAAGTGTTCTCTCCAACTTTAGTCGCCGATTTTTCATTGCTCTCTGTATGCATGTGTTATACTTCAAAGAGTGACAGTAGGTACAAATTTGACACCTTAACTTTGAACATCTATATCTCCTTCACAAAAACTCGAAATCACACAAACTCTTCACCCAAATTATATCCAAAATCTTGAACTTGCTGACCCTAGCCTCCAAAGCTCAAATGCCCCCAAAAATGAAACCCTAATTCCTATTAAGGCCTCGGGCAGCCTCATTGAAGCCCATTGGGCATGGCCTTCGACCAATAGGAATGAAGTTTCTCAGCTACGTGGGCTCCAAGTAACATTATGTTACATAACATAGAAAAAATTATCAACAGAATGGAATTCAAGGAAAATATGAGAATCAAAAAAGCTAGAACAGAAGAATTTGAACAACAAAATAAGTATGTAGGTTATAAATGATAAAAGATAAATAAGAATCACAAAGAATCAATAAGAAATGAATTAGTAAATCAACTTGTCATATATGGTCTAAAAAAGCTTTAAATACAACCACCATGCTAGCAATCTTACAATAATAAATATGGTTGTAAAGACAAATATAACTACTTTAATTATAAAAATTGATAGTAGAAATTCTTTATAAGTATGTCATATTTATACAAAGAAAATATTGTGTATATTTTTACTACTAATATTAGTTGATTGTTGATAACAAAGAAGAGAATAAAAGATGCAATTAGATAGTAGAAAATGATACAATAAAAAATAAACTAACACCAATTAAATAAAAAATACAAATATGCATAAGAAAGAAGATGGTAAGTCACATGTTGTGTATGTGTGTGTAGTTTTTTTTTTTTTTTTTTTTTTTTTTTTCTTTTCTTTTAAATTAAAAAATTACTTAAATTAATTAAATTTAAAAAATTAGAAGAAATTTTGTTGTTATTATCTTTATTTTACATGGATGCAAATTATCACACTTGTAAATATTAGTGTACTATTGAATAGGGCAAGAATTGACACAGTATGACAAAGATAATTGCATGTTGTTATTTGGGGCAATAGGCATACTTCCTTCTAATCATGGTTAGATTTTTTTTTTATTTTATTTTCAAAGAAAAATTCTTATAATCTTTTTATAAAAAATATGTATACATTTTATTAAAATTGATTACATGTGATGTCAATATGAATTATACAAAAAATAGAAGTATTTTATTTTATTTTATTTTATTTTATATTTTCATATTGTTGTAGATAAATTGTGATTGAGAAAGAATTTAGAATAAAATTGTGTAGCTAATGTCTTCCAAATCCTAAAACTCTTTAAAATGAAGTACCTTACCATGGCAAAATATAGCATATAAATTGGAATGGAAAGGACTACACGTATAAAAGAAAAAATTTCAATGAATTCATATTACAAAATTATATTGGATTTGATTAAAATAAAAGTTTTTTTTGACAACAAACTAAGATATGGAGCTTCCAATTTCTAAAACTAATAAAAAGATAATTTTTATATGTAGTACAATGGAAGATGTACTTGACAAAAAATGCTTAGTTTTTTAGCAAGACAATTGCATAGAAATTCCTAATAAATCTTCTAATTGAAAATAATGATGACATTGGCCATTTCACATAGACTACAATGGACGAGATACTGAATATAGTATGTAGAGTTTTTTGGATGAAAAATTACATATTAATTTCTTACATAGATGGTGATACAAAATATTGATAACTTTTGAGGAAAGGAAATGTGAAGCTTAAAGGCATATTTTTAATATTCAAAATATTTTTTTAGCTTGTAAAAAAAATGGTATATTATTTGAAAATATTTGAAGTTTAATTAATTGACAATGTGATTATAAATTTTGGCAAAAGAATTTGTGTAGCAAATCTTATAGAAAAATTTGTACGCAAGATATAGAAGTAGTTTTGGACTTTTTCTTATAAATTTTACCACATTAAAAAAAATATGAAGTAATCTATATTCTAGCTCAAATATTTTTTATTATATTATAATATATATTAGAAATAAATATATTTATTTAGATAAAAAATATTAAGTAGAAAATAAATATAGGTAGATTTCATAATATCTTATAGCATTACTTTTTAAAAGCTTCATAGATGTGTATTTGACTTTAGACATGTTTATAGTTGATTGGTAGGATAAAAACTTTATCAATAAGTTGGCAATATGTTGTAGGTATTAATAGCTTAAGGAATAAGCTAACTATTTAGCATACATATAGAAAACTTATCTTGTAAGTTAGACATGACTTGAAGGTCCTATAGAACATTACTATGTAGCTCTTAGCTAGATAGTATATATAGAAGTAAAAATAAAGCCTTCTTCATTCCTTTCAATGCTTTTTCAATCCTAAATCTTATTTTAAGACTTTTTAATTTTCTTATTTTTGACAATAGCTATTCCAATTTGAATACTATATTAATTTTAAATATCTATTAATAAGGATATCCATCTTGGTAGAAGTAAAAATAGATTTATAACTATTGTAGATCTTCATGACCTTGTCAATGCTCTCAAGATAGAAATCTTATATATTTCTAATATCAACCATAGAAGTAATATTTTGATGCCTATAGAAGAGATTAATAGTGAAGTTCAAAGTTTGTGCGAAGAAGTTATGCATTTAAGAGAAGCAAGTAGATCAAATTCATAACTAAATCCAAAAAGTCTTGCTACTACAAGTATAAAAGAAGCAATGATAAGTATGCCAAAGAAGTTTGATAGAAAAAGATCAAAGTTTTGAAGATTTCTATAAAATATAAAGTTCTATTTAAGATTGTATCTTTCTCAATACTTTGATGGATTTATTTAAGTTGGATTCATATGCCCACTTTTTTCTATAAATACTCTCTTTTTATTTATACCTTTATTGAAAAAATATTCATAATTTTTTTATGATTTAAATTTATATTTAGAAATATTTATATCTATTTTTAGAAAAATGATAAAAAGTAGTAAAAATTAAACTTTTATCTTTACAATAAGAATCAAGTTCAGCCACTACATATGTTGCTAAATTCCAAAACCTTACCTATAATGTGGATTGAAATGATAAAATTCTTTTCAATCAATTTCAATATGGATTAAAAGATAATTTCAAAGATTTACTATTGAGAATATCAAAAGCAAATTTATTAGAAGAATTTATTTTTTAAGCCATTGTATGTAACAATCAACTCTTTGAAAGATACCAAGAACAAAGGTTTGATTGGAGAAACACAAGTCAAGTCATGGTGATAGCTTTTAAATTTGCAAAAGCTTATTCATTAAAATTGGAACTTATGAAAATTTAAACAATATGTTTCAATCCTCTTATTGAGCAAGAAAAGACTTAATGTCATGAATACATACATTTACTCTAATAATTACTCATATAATTGAATAGAAGTAGATAAATATAGATTAATTTGATAATATGTTTTAAAGAAGCTTCTTAAAAGTTTTATAAATATGGTTTTGACTTTATATGTGTTTGTAGTTGATTAATAGAATAAAAACTTGATCAACAAGTTAACCTTCTACTACATGTATTAATAGCTTATGGAACAAGCTAACTATATAGTGTATATATAGATAACTTTTCTTACAAGTTAAAATATGTGTCTAGCAAAGACAAGACATGTTAGAAGTGTTATAGAAGATCGCCATATAGATCCTAATTAGAAAGTATATATAGAAGTAAGAGTGAAGTCTTATTCACTCTTATCAATGCTTTTTTAATCTTTATTACTATTTTAAGACTTTTTAGTCTATTTATCTTTACAATAGTTATTTTAATTTAATATTATATTATCTTTGAATGATTTTTTAGTTCTAATGAGTGATACAAGAGTGAATTAAAGATTTCATGTTCTTAACAGTTTCATAAGAATATTAACTTATTGTTCTTGTTATATTTTAGAAATGAATAAATTATTCTACTTTTATTGTTGTGTTTTAAAGGTTGCAAATTATCTATCTCTAAATAAATTGTTTAGTTTTTTATTATTAATTTTTTTTTTAAAGAGAGCTTATTATCCCTCTTTGTGGAAATTTTTATTTGACATTAAAAGTTGCAAATTATCTTTCTCTAATTTGACTTGAAGATTTATTAAGCTATTTGAAATAGAAGAAAAAATCATGGATGCTACACTTAGGAGAAGTGAAAATAGATTTGTAACTATTGCAGATCTTGACAAACTTGTAAATATTCTTAAGGTAGAAATTTCATGCATCACCAATATCAACGATGGAAATACTAATCCTACACATATTGAAGAAGTTCAGAGTGTACATCAAGAAATTATGTAATTGAAGAAAGCAAGTAGATTAACATCACAATCAAATCTAGAAAGTCTTATTTTTATAAGTGTGAGAGAAATAATGGTTAATATGCTTGAGAAGTTTAATAGAATAAGATCAAAATTTTGAAGATTTTTACAATAAGTCAAACTCTATTTAAGGTTGCATCTCTTCCAATATCCTAATGGATTTACTTAAGTTGGATTTGTAGGTGCACTTCTATTTGGAAGTATTTTTTTTAGTTTGCACATTTGATGGAAAAGAATTTATAACTACTTTATGATTTGAATTCATTCTTAGAAGTATTTAAGGTAATATTTAAAGAAAGTGATTGAAAAAGAGTAATAGAGATCAAGTTCTTATTTTTACAATAAGGATCACAATCATCTAGTATATATGCTATTAAATTCTAAAACCTTGCTTGTAATGTGGATTAGAATGATAAAGCCTTTATCAATCAATTTCAATATAAATTGAAGAATAATATCAAAGATATATTATTAACAATGTCAAAAGTTAAATCTTTAAAATAGTTTATTACTCAAGCTATTGCATGCAATAATTGATTATTTGATAGGCATCAAAATCAAAGACTTAATTAAAGAGGAACAAGTCAAGTAATAATGATAGCTCTCAAGTTTTCCAAAACATATTCATCAAAGCTAGAATTAATGAAAAATTAATATATTACATTTTAAATCTCTCATAAAATAAGAAAAAACTTCATGTTGTGAAGAAGATTTATGCTTATAATGTAAGGAAGTTAAGTACAGTGTTCAACATTGCTTAAAGAAGTAATGCAATCACAAAATAAAGAGCACAATTGTAAGAAAGATAATGTATCAAAAAATGAGTTTCTCTAGCTACAATAGAAATCATGTGACTAAAATTATGTACAACACCTAATAAAGGTCTTATTCTCTCTTCAAATCCTTTATCTTATTTTACAATAGATATGTGTTTAAGACGTAAATATCACAAAGACTTTGTATTATCAGATTTAAGAGCCTCAACTTCTTTTATAGACAAAGATTTTGTCAAAAAAACTAAATCTGTACGTGTAGAAGTCATAGATGATCATTTGTTGCCTTTTGGAGATGTTATCTATGAGACTATTTCTTTAGATGTAATAATTAAAGATCATAATAATATAATAATATTCAATGTGATAAGATCTTCATTTAATTGATTATTTTAAGATTATCTTAGTTAAAAAAATATAGTCTTTAGATAGATTGAATTTCTTATAACTTTAATTATTTTTACAATTTAATCCAAAATTTTATTACTTAAGTAAAAATATATAAGCTTAATACATCCAAATTCTTATTAATAGGTACAAAAGCTTTCATTACTACTGCAAAAGAAAGTTTATCATTTTCTATATATGCCATGCCTATTTTCGATGGTCAAAAGATGCCCGATGATATTCCTAACTAGTATCAAGATTTTGAGGATATTTTGAAAAGAAAAATATAGATATTCTTTTAAAGCATTGACCTTATGATTGTTCAATTTTTTATAAGAAAGACCTCAAGTACCACATAGATTGATCTATACCTTATAGCAAAATAAATTAGCTATACTAAAAGAATGTATTGATTAGAACTTCATATGCCATTCAAAATTTTCAATAAAAGCTCTTATCTTATTTGTGAAGAAAATGAATAGATTTCTATAAATGTGCATAGATTATTGAAGAATTAATAAGATTACTATTAAGAATAGGTATCCCATATTTTTAATATCAAAACTTCTTGACTAATTCAATCAAGCAAACATCCTCACAAAAATAGATCTACAAAGAACATACAACCTATTTTGTATCAAAAAAGAGAATAAATAGAAGACTACTTTTCAAACTAAATATAGAGATTTTGAATATAATGTCATGTCTTTTGGATTCAAAAATATACTAGCTGCTTTTTAACATCTCATAAATATTTTTTTTTGTAAATTTTTTAATAATTTTATTAATTTTTATTTAGACAATATTCTAATTATTTCTAAAAATATAAAAAATATGAACTTTATATTTGTCGTGTGTTACAAAAACTTAGAGATGCACAATTATATGCTAAGATGAAAAAGTGTATATTTCACACTTCTCAAATTAACTTTTTAGGTTACATCATTTCCATCAAAAGACTAATCATGGATTCAAAAAAGATCTAAACTATCATAGATTGGAAGATTCCAAAAATAATAAAAATATGTAATATTTTTTGAGATTTTTTAATTATTAAAAGATCTTCATTAAAAACTTTTTTCAAATTGTAGCTCCTCTTATACACTTGACATATAAAGAAAAACTTGAGTAGAGCAAAAAAAAGAAGAAGGGGAATTTTATTAATATTCAGTTACCTCGAATATTGAGAGCATCAACCAACTCCAGTACAAATACTGAGTGGTCAGGTTCAGTCACTCCGTTACACTCAGCCGAGGCATACTGAAATGCTCCATTCGATTCCAATAACGGGAGTCAGCAAGAAGAGAAGGACCAATTCACACGACGGGTTCGAGGAGCCAATTGGATCCAATTTCGATAATCCAATCCGGGTCCTCTTATCCAATATGAGACCTGAATTGGCCGGTCAATCCAATCCAGTCTAATTACGGGAAATCCAGGTCTTACTACGAGTCTTAGCCAATCTGACGTGAGGACCAATTTGACCCAATTACGGGAACATCCAGGTTACTATGAGCATCTTTCCCAATATAGGACTTGAATTGGTCGGGCGACTCAATGTGGTCCCGATTATGGGGTTTCGATTCTGTTTCGGGCTGTCCTGTTTTTTGTGCCGTTTCAGGGAACGTTGTTTACGGTAAATGGATCTCTTAAAGGTAAAAATGGAGGAGAAGGCCTTAATGATGTGAGCCAATTTTGGATCTAAGCTCTGACGGCGGGAGCCAATTCCGGATCTAAGATGGAAGATTGAAGAAATTCAGAGGATAAGGTTAGAGGAGAATATAGTTTTAGGGAGGGAGGTTTTTGAAGATCAAGGGAATTAGAGAGAGGAGCTTCATGCTTCGGGTCGGGGAAGGAAAGACATAGAATTTGGATTTTTCTTCTTCGTAGAGTTTTGGGAAGACTGAGGCAATCGCTGCTGAAGTCAGTGTTATAATGGTGAATCGGGATTTTTAAATGAAGTGGGTTTGAATACTCTTGACTGTTTTGTAAAATCGAGTTACGTCTGTGATTGAAGGATTAAAGGGGTGTCTATAGGATTGAGTATGCAGAGTGAATGAAATTTATTGGGTTAATCTAACAGGACAGTCAGTGGATACAAGATCGTAAGTACAAAGGGGTATTGAAGATTAACAGTTTGGATTGTTTGGGGTTCTCTGTAACGTCTAGAGACTTATCGGCTCGGGCAAAAAAAAAACTTCGACAAGCAGTCGAAGAGCATCCATATAGATTTACGGTACATTGTTGCAGTCGTTTATATTCCAGCAGTCAAAAACTGATAGACTGCTTGACTATCGGCAAATCTCCATACTACCTTCTACAGCCAGACGCCCGACGCGTTCTCGAGCAGGAAAGCACGTAATACGACACCGGAGTCAATGAAGATCCATCCTGTATTCCACGTGTCTCTTTTTGAACCATATAAGACAGTAGATATACAAGGAAGAAGACAAATTCCACCGCCTCCTATAGAAGTAGATAATAATGAAGAATTTGAGGTGGAAGAGATATTAGACTCAAGGCGGTGCCGAAATAAGCTGGAATATCTTGTTCATTGGCGTGGATATGATATTAGTGAACGCACATGAGAGCCATCAAGGAATCTAACAAATACATCAGCTAAAGTCAAAGTTTTTCATCAACGACATCCATCAAAACCAAGATGAAAATCTCTCTTATAAAAGAGACAAGATTGAAGCAAGATAACATTCAATTTTCTATCCTTGTTTGTAACTTCTTTGCATTTGTGACGCTAATTAGATGGAGAGCCAACAACCAGCGGATTCAATTCAAGAACCTTCGTTTGCTGATCTGCCAGATGAGACATTACGATTGTCACAACCTTCAAGACGATGCAATCGAGATGAAGATCTTCAAGAACGACATGTTCTTCCTCGAATAGATGGTGAGATACAACGCGTTTGGTATCACGATTTGGGAAGGGACTCCCAATGTTTGGTGATTTTGCTAGAGGTAGGAACAACTCCTGATGGTGTTCCAAATATTCTATTCGAAGGAAGTTACGAAGGCCTCAACAATGATCAAATAATTGGGTGGTCTTCCCGCCCTGGTATGGGACACTATCGATGGTTGAGGGGCCCTATCAATCATCTTCGAAGAGAACAGAGATCAGAGTATGTGGCGAATACAATTCGTCGCATCATAGATTTCCTCAACATATGATGACTGCTCCTTGTGGAACTCTTCTCTAGAAGGGGGGGTAATGTCACGGCCATAATCATGTAAGCTAATAATTACATATAGAAATAGGTAGAAGTAACTAAAAGTAGATAAAAGTAAGTTAATTCTATAATATTTAATATAAAAGCTTCCTAGAAACTTCCTAGACGCTGCTTTGACTTCATAGGTATCTTTAATTGACTTTTTGGATTAGAAACGTGGTCAACAAGTTGGCATTGTGCCACATATGTTGTTAGCTTGAAGATCAAGCTAATTATGTGGCCCACACGTAGAAAAACTTGCCTTGTAAGTCAAGGCATGTGTCCTACAAAGTCAACACATATTGGAGGTCCTATAGAACGTCGCCACGTAGCCCCTAGTTAGATAGTATATATAGAGACAAGAGTGAAGGCTTCTTCACTCTTGTCAACTCCTTTCTTGCTTCTAGTCCAGGTTCAAGAGTCTTTAGCTTCTTGTCTTGTGGCAATAGCCATTCCAGTTTCCTTTTAATATACCTACTTGTTTATATTTTGACTTATTATATCGAGATAGTCTTTTTGTGTATATTTTCCCTCATCGAGTCTTTGTCCTTGACATAGAGCAAATAACAGATCTTGAAGCTCACATTGACATTATAAACAGTGTAGCATCAAGAACGTTTCAGTCTGCTGATATCTCCATCGTAATAGGATCTAGCTCTAAACCCTCTAGAAACGATGCAGAAACGTGCCAGAAGGTACTTCAAAGTGGTGCCAACAAGGGTAGGAAGTGTTCTCTTCCAAGAACCACAAACTATGAATTCTGTAAGAGGCATTTGAACATGATGATGAAAGTTGATGGGCTCCTTAATGATACTAAACAGAAACAAATAAATAGCTTTCGTAATGTCATTGGTGCAAAGAGACAGCAAAGGAGATTACCAGCAGAGATGAAGCTACAACCTATTAAGCACATGGAAGACGTATACGTTGATCTAAACACCAAGCTGTCACGGACACAAAATACAGACTTGAAATCTAACAAGAAGTTCAAGAAGAAGTGGCAGAACTAGGTTAAACAGATGAGTACAAGAACAACACCAGAAAGGTGAGCTAAAACTCCAAGAGATGTGTTGTCGAGACTAAAGAACCCTTCAGCCTCGACTCCTATATATACTACTGAATAGGAAGCTTCTCGAGCTACTTCCGCTAACTAGGACGCTTCTCCAACAACTTCTACTGATTAAGAAACTTCTCGAGCAACTTCCTAGAATCTATCAGAATATTCTAGAACCTTCTAAGAATATTCTAGAACCTTCTAAGAGAATCTTTAGGGAATATTCTAAGAATCTTCTAGAACCTTCTAAAAGAATCTTTAGAAAATCTTTAGAGAATATTCTAGAAGAATATTCGAAGAATCTTCCAATGTATGTCCATGACATCACCTCCTCTTCTAACTTCGAGGTCTTCGAGAAGCAATGTTGTTATCAGTCAATACCAACGCAAAAAAATGAAAATCCGTCGCATCACATCCGCTATGAATTCCAATTGTTGTTCGCGAGGCAAATGATTCATCGGCCTTTGGAGCCAACGGTAGTGACCAACACCTTCAACCTCTGACCAAGCGTGGACTTCTGTGTCTTCATTGTGAAACTGTCCTCCAAACACACCTTCTGGCTGACCGTCGTAGGCAGGCTCAACCTCAAATACAATTACTAGCGATCTGTTGCTCGGTATCCTCCGACGTCGTCGTGGTGCAGGCGGTTCTTCATCTCGCGGTCGTCTTTGTGAGCTAGTCGCTTGAGATGACATAACAAGTGTAGTATCTTGACTATCCATGTCCAAAGGCTAAAATGATGAGAGCAAACTATAGTTGCTAACAAAGTTCTACACTATCGAACTATGGGTTTTGGAGGTGCCCTCCCCCCTTTTTATGCTACTTGATGAGCAAGCTTCAGCAAGAAGCTATCGTTGAATCGGCTTAGGTTTATGAAGATATCGTTGATGAAATTCTTGTACCTTTTTTGGTGCATTGGCAAGATTTTTGGCATGCTCCCACGTTCGTTCATTGATGTCGTATCCACTCCAATGCACTAAATACTCCAATTTTCTCCTATTACGCCGTGAATCTAGTACCTTTTCTACCTCGTATTCCTCATGGTTTTCAATTTCGATACTTGGTGGCGGACTTTGTACTCTTTGGGGAAAAGCTGACTCTCGATAAGGTTCCAACAAAGACACGTGAAAGACTGGATGTACCTTCATAGTAGCTGGTAACTCCAGACGATATGCCACCGGATTGATCTGCTTCTCGATAACAAATGGCCCTAATCTTCGATAGTCCAATTTGTCACATGGCCGCTTGGTCTTGATATTCCGTCGAAGAAGCCATACTTTACTTCCAACTTTAAAAGTAGGCGCCTAATTTCGATATTTATCTGCAGATGCCTTGTAACTCTCTTGGGCAGATTGCAATTGAAGCTTCAACGTCGCTTGAAGCTCCGATAGTTGCTTCACAAATCCTTCAGCTGCTGGGTTGTTATTTGCTGAAGAACTCAATAAATCGAGCTTGGGGTGGTATCCGTAGTTGGAGAAGAATGGTGTTTGTTGAGTTGACGCATGAAGAGTGTTGTTGTATGCGAACTCAGCAAGCGGTAGATATGCAGTCCAATCATCTTGTTGATAGTTGATGCTGCATCGTAAATATTGCTCCAAAACTTGATTCACCCGCTCCGTTTGACCGTCAGTTTGAGGATGAAAAGCCGAAGAGAGCTTAATATCCACCTTCAATATCTCAAAGAGGGACCTCCAAAACTTGGATACAAACTGAGTACCTCGATCCGACACGATATCATCTGGTAGGCCATGATAACGATATATGTTATCAAGAAAGAGTCTTGCGGTGTCTTCACTTGACGATGTTTTCTTGCAAGGCACGAAATGTGCCATCTTTGTAAATCGATCCACCACAACAAAGATGTTGTCAAATGAATTCGATGGCGGTAGGTCCGTAATGAAGTCCATAGAAACTGAAGACCATGGTCGGTGCGGAATAGGCAATGGCTGGAGAAGTCCATACGGACGATGTCGAGGGATCTTTGATCTTGAACAAACATCACAAGAAAGGACAAATTCCTTCACATCCTTCCACATTTAGGGCCACCAAAAATCTCGTGAAATGAGCTCAAAAGTCTTGTTGAATCCAAAATGTCCCGCAGTTGGAAAGTCGTGGCGAGATTGAAGTACTCCGAGTCGAGTTGGTCCTTTCGGGATATACAACCGCTCCTCAAAATACAGAAGATCTCCCTCCACCTTAAACTTGTCATTATCGACACGTTGTTTGATGTCAAGAGCTATAGAATCCTCAATGGTCGCAGTACGTACCTCGCTGAGGAAGCCGTCATCGATAGTTGCAACAGTAGCAAAAATCCTGAATTTTTCTGGTTTCAACAATGTTGTACATTGTTGATCAAACGCTGCTTCTCCAGCCTTTGGCGCAAGATACGATCTCCTCAATAATGTGTCAGATAATCCTTGCTGTTTTCCAGGGCGGTAGGTGATAATAAAGTCAAATCGTGATAGAGACATATTCCATCGAGCTTGACGACGATTCAAAATTCGAGCTGTCATGAAGTACTCCAAATTCTTGTGGTCCGTATAAACAGTCACTGAATGTGCAGCTCCTTCGAGGAAGTGACGCCACTCTTGGAAGGCATCCACTATAGCAAGCAGCTCTTTGTCGTGGATCTCGTAGTTGATCTCAGCAGCAGAGAACTTCCGTGAATAGAACGCAACTGGGTGAAGCTTCTTGTCTATGCCCATCTGTGAAAGCACAGCTCCCAAAGCAAAATCTGAAGCATCGGTCTCTAAATAGAAAGCCTTTGCAAAGTCAGGGTGTACCAAGATTGGAGCCGTAGTGAATGCCGTCTTGAGATCTTGAAATGCTTTTGCTGCTTGTGATCCCCATTCGAGCTTGTCTTTGCTTGTTAGACGCGTGAGTGGTGCAGCAACTTGAGAATAATTCTTGATGAAGATCCGATAGAAGTTAGCAAATCCAAGAAAACACTAAACATCTCTAACCGTCTTCGGAACTTCCCAAGATATAATTGCTTCTACCTTTTTTGGATCCATCTTCAAGCCCTCTGTAGTCGCAATGAAGCCCAAAAATTCCATCTCATTCTGGTGAAATTGACACTTCTCCAACTTGGCGTAGAGTCCTTGTTCGCGTAGTTTTTCAAGAACCAAACAAACGTGCTTCTCATGTTCTTCTTCATTCTTGGAAAATATCAAAATATCATCCAGATAGATGACAACAAAGTCATCGAGGTACTCCCGAAAGATGTCGTTCATCATATGCTGAAAGACCGCTGGAGCATTGGTAAGACCAAAAGGCATGACATTGTACTCAAAATGGCCATACCTTGTACGAAAGGCTGTCTTCCATTCATCTCCTTCTTTGATTCGCACAAGGTTGTAGGCTCCTCTTAAATCAATCTTTGTAAAAATCCTTGCACGTCCAAGTTGATCTAAGAGGCCGGAGATCAAAGGTAAGGGATAGCGATTTTTCTTGGTCACCTTGTTGAGTCCTCGGTAGTCCACGCACATCCGCAGTGAGCCATCCTTTTTCTTCACGAATAGGATTGGTGCTCCAGCTGGCGACTTTGAATGTCGAATAAAATTCTTGGCTAGATTCTCATCGATGTACTTCCGCAATTCTGCCAACTCCGTCTGCGATAGGTTGTATATTGGACCAAAAGGTGGTTGCGCTCCTTCCTCTAAGTCTATGGCGCAATCATATGGTCAATGTTCCGGCAGTATATTGGCGTTCTTCTTCTGAAACACGTCTTCAAAATCCCTATATTGCTCTGGTATATTCGATGTTGAGATATTCTCGCCGCTAGTTGGAGCTGCATAAATGACAAATGGTGCGCCTTCCTTGGACGATCTTAGGAACGCTCTCGCTCCAATAAACATGGATTTCTTCATGTAGGTTCTACCAACAGGTTTATTATTATTTTTTTCAGGAAATGTTATCCTTCGTAGCCTCCAATCAATGGACGGATTATGATCTTCTAACCAAGAAAGACCAAGGATAACAGGGCTTGATGGGATTCTAATAATATTAAAAATAACGTGACTACTATGGTCCTTAAACACTACTTATATAGGTTCTGATTCGTGGATAATGTTGCCTGACAATAAGGGTTGTCCATCTATCACCTCTACGTGAACAGGTTTGGACTTCTGTACTAAACGGATCTTGTGGCGTTTAGCAAATTCTTCATCTAAAAAACAAGTAGATGCCCCCGAATCCAATAAAGCTAAAGTTTTTTGTTTTTGAGGGCCTAAAAACAAAGGAATTGTAAAACAACGGGCAGGTTGGACAGAGAAGGAGGAACCTGATTGTTGTCATGATATTAGATTGTCCAGCCGCACGGTTCCTACTGTGGCTGGGCGTCGTCGTTTTCCGGAATCATCGCACTTCTAGTCTTGACAGGGTGCCAATTTTGCTTCTTTGGGCAATTTCCAACCTTGTGACCTTCTTCTCCACAGTGCAAACATAACCCTTCCTCCATACGCCGTTTCTTCTCTGTTGGAGTAAGAGATCGGACACGCGCCATGTCGATTTGCATGTCTGTTGCCTCCGAATGTGAGTTTAAGCTATTTGCAGACATAGTCACGTCGTAACGAGTCATTTGGTGTCTTGGACGTTAGTCTTCGCGACGCTGGAATAGGCGGTTGTCACACTTTACAGCTTGGCTAATAGCTTCGTTGAGCGTTTGAGGATTAGGAAGAGATAACAGCAAGTCCTTCACATCATCCTTCAAGCCCCAATAAAACTGACTCACCAACGCCTCTTCACCCCAATTAATGTCACTTGCCAATTGTCTGAAATCCGAGGCATAGACTGATGCAGAGCGTGTTCCTTGTCGTAGCGATCGGATCTTTGTTGTAGCCCATCAAACTTTATCATGCTCGCCAAATGCTTCTGCAAACGCCTCCAAGAACGTTTCAAAGTTGCTCAGGATTGGCGATCGCTTCTCGAACAAGGGAGTAAACCAAGACAAAGCTTGTGCTGTAAGCAAGGTTCCAACAAGCCCAACACGCGCTTCCTCCATTGGATAACGTTCGGGCTGTAAAATTATTATCAACCTGATTTGGTTGACAAAACCTCGAAACTTGGAACGAGTTCCATCAAACTTATCCGGAAGACTAACTCGAGGCTCCTTTCGTTGTAGGACTACTCGATCTTGTTGAAATGGAGGTAGAACTGCTTCTTTTGGCGCAGAAGTTTGAGGCTGATATGCTTTAGATGGCACTATCCCAGATGCTCCATTGTTATGGAGTCCTACTATGACTCCTTCGATCTCTGTTGTCCTTTGTGACAACGAGGCAAGAGCATTTATGATGGCGTCTAGTTTGGATTCCAAACTTTCAGCCATTTTAACGTCTTAACCTTCGGCTAACCTTCAGAAAGAAGAAAAAAGAGTTTTGACAAGAGGACAATATTGGTTCAGAGGAGAGTACTTCGCAACCTCTAAAATGCCTTAAGACTCCAAGATGAGGGGTAATCCACTCTCTCCAAGAAGAATAAGGCTCCAATATTGAGAAAGAAGAGATATCAGTTTAGAGGAGGGTAATCCGCAACCTCTAAAACACTAGCACACCTTCAAGAAGAGGGATAATCCACTCTCTAACAAGAAGGAACTAGCTCTGATACCAGTCAAAATGCAGTCTCGACAAACTGTCACGGATACAAAATACAGACTTAAAATCTAACAAGAAGGTCAAGAAGAAGTGGCAGAATTAGGTTAAACAGATGAGTACAAGAACAACACCAGAAAGGTGAGCTAGAACTCCAAGAGATGTGTTGTCGAGACTGAAGAACCCTTCAGCCTCGACTCCTATATATACTACTGAATAGGAAGCTTCTCGAGCTACTTCCGCTAACTAGGACGCTTCTCCAACAACTTCTACTGATTAGGAAACTTCTCGAGCAACTTCCTAGAATCTATCAGAATATTCTAGAACCTTCTAAGAATATTCTAGAACCTTCTAAGAATATTCTAGAACCTTCTAAGAGAATCTTTAGGGAATATTCTAAGAATCTTCTAGAACCTTCTAAAGGAATCTTTAGAGAATCTTTAGAGAATATTCTAGAAGAATATTCGAAGAATCTTCCAATGTATGTCCATGACACAAGCTCATATTCGCTGAGGTCGATAATAAGATGATGGCTATTGGACACATGTATGATGATGAGATGACACTTCTATCGAAGAAGGATATAAAGATTTGTGACCTTAACGGATGGAAGTATAGACTAAATCTAGAATAAAAAAAAGTTTTTTTTACACACTTTTTGTTACTAAAAGAGATACTAGCTTTTGTATCTGACCTTGTGTTATGAACTCTCTTTTGTTCTTGTTGTACAAATCTTGTATCTGGTCTTCTAAAAAGAGATTCTTAAGTGTAGAGTCAAGTACTATTCGTCTTCCATTCTTCTCTAGATTGTTTGATATGTACATTCTAAGCAACTTTGATGCAGATGACAATGATGATTGGTTGTCTTTGATTTTGATAGCTGTAACATCTATACCTTGATGCTTGAGTATGTTCAAGAGCTTAATAAACGAACCTGTGATATCCCTAGGAGTATCAAACGGGTTTGTTCTTTCTTGTTGCTTCTTAATTACTCTTCTATCAAGGAACTTATCAAAGGGTTTAGTAATAAGAGCTTCAAAGTCTGCACTGCTGATATTATTAATGTTGTTGGTATTCTTTAATTGCTTAAGAAGATCAATCGCTACAAGCATATTTCTATTAACTGTTCGGGATACAACATACTTGATCTTTTCCTTGGAAAGGACTTTCTCTGGAGTGTAGGTGAATACCTCTGATGTGTCTATTTCTTCAACCTTCTGTGAAAAGTACTTATAAGACTTTTGTGGAGGTGAAGAATACACCTTCTTAGGTGCTCTGCTTAGTAGCATGGATGTTAGTGATAATATTTTATGTCTGGTGTCCATGATGATGAGTGCTTATAACAACAGCAGATGGTACTTCTTTGTAGCACATAATAAAAAAATCAGTGGTACTAACAGATAAAAAAAATCTATTATATTACAACTAGCTTGCTACTCCATTAAGTCTACCTTGTCCTTGTCATCACTAGAGACTCGTACATGAAAGATAGCAAATACTCATTAGAAGACATGAACCTGTTCATGTTAAGTCTGTTTCTTGTTTCCAACTTAAATCCTATATTGATAAACTGCTCAATCAGCTTATCTACGTCTACTAAATCTTCTATTTCATTTATCATGATAGTATTAGGAATATTTATGTATATCTTATTGTTACTTTCTAATCTAATAGAATATGCTTCACATATATATTCTTTTACTTTTCTTACCTCAAAGAATTCTATTATGTGCTTCTTGGACATAACAATACATAGGAATACACATTTATGCTTATCAGAGAATGTCCTTTGAGCGATTCTAATAAGCTTGTCAATGTCAACGAGAGTGATACAGAAGAAGCACGATAGTGTTGTTATAGACTTTTCAAATCCTCTTAAGAGTTCTATTCTTGTTTGTATCACTCTTACCTTCTTGTTAGTACCAAGCCTTCTCTTGAGCTCCTTAATATTATTATAAGATGGATCCACACATGTAATGCTTTTATAATGATCTCACTTTGTGATGTCTCCTCCAAATCCTCATCCAACATCTAACAAATGACCAGCTCCTTTCTTTAGAAGATCTCTTTTAACTTCATTGTGATAAGACCTCATCATGGAAACCGTTAGTCCTTTAAAGATATTAAACATATTCTTCTCTTCTCTTGTTATCTTTTTGATCCTCTCTACTACTGCAACAGGATTCGGATACGTCTTGTCTTCTCTTTCTTTTAGTAGTGTTACAGTTCCATTGGAGTTTATAATAAATTCTGAGATAGCATTTACTTTTGGTTCTGTACTATCTTGCGATATCTTGAGTCCACAATCCACGTTTTCCTTTTTGTTATATGCCATTAAGGCTTTCTCTTGATACAATAGATCAATAGTCTTTTGAGGTTTCCATCTCATAACAAGATCGAGATAAGTTTGAGAGTGCATGTATATTAGACCATCGTACTTGTTCTCTTGAATTTGCTTTTCTAGTATCTGATGTTGTCTAGAGAATGCAGAGAATGTCTTAAACATGAAATGCCTCTTTGCAACTACTAATCTCTTCTTGGTAGCTTTGTTGATTGCTAAACATGCTTGAGGTATCATTCTTACTCTTTTGATTAGTGGCTTGTTACCAACTACTACTCCATCTAGTATGATAATATCGAATGTATAGTATACATCACCAACAGCTTCTGTATCAAAGAGAGTAAGCAAGTTACAATCGCGAACACTTGACTTCATGATAGTCTCTTCTCCTTTCGTTGATATAGCATACACAGTTGCTTCATAGCACACTGTCGTATTACGTGCTTTCCTGCTCAAGAACGCGCCGGGCGTCTGGCTGTAGAAGGTAGTATGGAGATTTGCCAATATTCAAGCAGTCTATCGGTTATTGACTGTTGGAATATAAACGACTGCAAGAATACATCGTAAATTTATTCGGATGCCCTTTGACTGCTTGCCAAAGTCCTTTTTGCCCCAGCCGATAGGTCTCTAGACGTTACAAAGAACCCCGAACAACCCAAACTGCTAATCTTTGATACCGCTTTATATTCACGATCTTGTATCCACTCACTGTCTCGTTAGATTAATCCAACAATTTTCATTCACTCCGCATATTCAATCCTATAGACACCCTTTTAATTCTTCAATCACAGACGTAACTCGATTTCACAAAATAGTCAAGAGTAATCAAACCCACTTTATTAAAAATCCCGATTTACCATTACAACACTGACTTCAGCAACGATTGCCTCAGTCTTCCCAAAACCCTATGAAGAAAAAAAACCCAATTCTATGTCTTTTTTCCCCACCCAAAGCATGAAGCTAGCTCTCTGATCCTTCAAACTTCCCCCCCCTCCCCCAAAACTTATTCTCTCTCCCCTCTCATCTCTTAACCTTAATTCTGAATTTCTTCAATCTTCCGTCTTGGATCCGAAATTGGCTCTCGCCGTCAGAGCTTGGATCCAAAATTAGCTCTCGTCGTCAAAGCTTTTTCCTCCATTTTTACCTTTAAGAGATCCTTTTATCGAAAGGACGTTCCCGAAACAGCACAAAGGACGGAACAGCCTAAAACAAAATCAGAGCCCCGTAATCGGGACCACATTGAGTTGCCCGACCAATTCAAGTCTCATATTAGATAAGAGGACCTGGATTGGATGTCTTGAAATTGGATCCAATTGGCTCTTCGAACTAGGCTCACCCGTCGTGTGAATTGGTCCTTTCGCTTCTTGCTAACTCCAGTTATTGGAATTGAACGGAGCATTTCAGTATGCCCCGGCTGACTGTAACGGGGTGACTGAACTTGGCCATACAGTATTTGCCGTGGAATTGGTCGTTGCTCCTAATATTCGAGGTAACTGAATATTAATAAAAGTCCCCTTTCTTTATATTTTCATGGTATACTTGTGTTATAACACGACATTTATCCCCTCTGAACCTGTGCATCCTCCGGTATGCACCAATTTATCCAATTGCTGTTTGATTTAGGTTATATCCTCTACGTCTTTGTCCAGTTCATCTTTGTCACCTTCATTATCCAAATCACTTTCATCTTCTTGCTGCTGAATCTCTATACCTTCATTAAGGTCTTCCATATTCATCTTCGCATGTCTTCATTTAAATATTTTTACTCGCTTCCCTGCAATTGGTATTTTCAATTTTGTACCATCTAACTCCCGTAATGAGTAAGTTGCATTATCATGAACAGTTGTTACTACATATGGTCCAAACCAACGTTTTGAAAATTTCCATAAAATACTATGTTGATTATCCAGAATATTATCATAAACAAGTACCCAGTCACCTTCTTCGATTGCTTTAGGTCTCAATCGATGTTGCTTATCGAATCGTGCCTTGTTTTGTAACCTTGCTCTTTTTAACCTTTCCAATGCTATTTGTACATCTTCCGATCTTTGCTCCAATTGTCAAATCCTAATAGCCAGAAGTTTTTCTCTTGTCAATCCATCTTCCCATGGTAGCATACTCCAAGTAAGTACTTTTTCTTCAATCGGCATAATTGGTTTTTGACCTGTCATAAGTTCTACTGGCATATATCCCATCACCGAATTATGTGTTGTTCGATCAGCCCATAATACAAATGACAAAAGCTGAGGCCACTCTTTAACTTTCCTATTACAAGCTTTAACTAATGCTTTCACAATCGGTGGGTGACCACGTTCGCTTTTTACATTCCCTTCCGGATTATAAGTAGTAGTCAGTGATAGTTTAACCCCACATCTTTCAAAGAACTTACAAGCTTCTTGTGCATTAAATTCTCCACGATCTGCAATGATTTTTCCTACGCATCCGTAGCGGCAAATGACATCTTCAAGCAAAAATCTACAAATCCCCTCTGTATATTTTATCCTCAATACTATTCCTTCTACTTGATTTGATAAATCTTCACGAGCCAAAACCAAATATCTCATCTGCCATAACCCAACTGGCATAATAACCAAATCAACAACCTATTTAAAATAAATAGGCAAGGGATACGTAGGATGAAGACCATCTCGATGTCGGATATTAAAATACGATTGACAGATTTCACATGACTCTACAAATAAGAGCACATCTTGATACATATTTTTCTACCAATATCGTTTCTTGAGTTTAGCAAAAGTAGCCCAGATTCCTCTATGCCCTGCCCATAAACTATCATGAAACTCTTTTAATAATTTTAGTTTTTCTTCCTTTTTACCTATCACTCGTTGTGGCATCCCAATTCCTTTCTTCGATCTCTTCTATAAGAATCCATCTCGAAGCAAAAATCCATATGCTTTTTTTCTTATTTGTTTGAATTTTTCTGTAGACCAATTCTCCTGCTTAGTCAAGATATTCAAGTAATGACCAATATCCAATAATTCTCCTTCATAAGATTCTTCAAGAAATAGCTTGTCTTCTCTGTTGAGATTTGATATTGAATAGAATTTCAATCCGACGTCATCAATGTCTTCAACCATTTCGTCCTCCCTCTCGTATCTTGCTCGAGATAGCATGTCTGCTACTAAATTGTCCTTCCTAGTAACATGCTTAAATTCCGGATTTAGTGACTTAATATAAGCAATCTATCTCAACATTGTAATATCTGGCATTGAATAGTTAATAATCATTCCAAACAATGGCAAGCAATCTGTTTCAATTACTACTACTGCCCCAATCAAATAGTCCTTTTCAACTTTCATAGCCGAAACAACTCCCCAAAGTTCTCTTTTGACTTGCAAATATGCACGCTGATGAATACTTAAAACTTTAGCTCCAAATCGAACTGCAAATCTATTCTCACTGGAATCATCTTGACCCATAGCCCATCCAATCACAATTGGACTAGCGTCCACAATATGAATCACTGGTCTATTGCACCTATAATCAACCTTCCTCAATATTGGAGGTGACATCAATAATTTCTTCAATCTTTGCATTGCCTGAATATGCCTTTCTTTCCATTTAAATCGGTAATCCTTGCATAACAGTTCATATAATGGATCCACTATGTGAGCATATTGAGGGATCCAGATTCGATAAAATACACATGCACCTAAAAACCTGCGAACCTTTGTTAAAGAATCACAATCCTCTTTCATCCTTCTAATTGCATCAACTTTAGTTGGATCTGGTTTTCTTCCGTAAGATCCACATAAATGTCCAACAATCACAACCTCTCGTACTCCAAATATGGACTTCATACCCAATAATGTAAGATGAACTTCTCCAAGCCGAGTTAAAATCTTTTCATAATCTTGTATATGATCAACAACATATTTGCGACACCCCCTCGTATCTAAAGTTTCATCCTTGTCTCCTTCTCTACACCCTTTTATAGAAACATCATCCAGAAAAGGCATAGTCTTTTCCGGAATAAAATCTCTCAATACCTTATTCATCCCATTCATCATATGCGCAACTGAGTTGGTCGCGCCTTGAGGAAGAGTGCAAATTCTAACCAATCCAAGTGGTGTCCTCATTGTTGTCATATCTCTACTTCCTTCGGCAAGTTGAAATTGATCATAACCTGAATACAAGTCACCCATTGAATAGATCGCCCTTCCAGCAAACGCCTCAGTAAATTCATCCACAATAGGTCCAATTCTTGCATTCCTGACAGTTACTGCATTCACCGGTTGCATATCTTGAATAAACCGTAGTGACCCATTCTTCTTAGGTACCGTAAACCATCGACTAGAATACGGCACAAATGAGGGTTCCAATATTTTCATCTTTATCTTTTCTTTTAATAGTTCCACCAATTTAGGTAAATGTGCCCTCGGTATTGGAATCGGTCTTAGATTCCAAAGTACATGCGGTACAGTGAAGATAACCATATGTGTTATAATATTCGGATCCACACACCCAATTTCATGAGATTTGAAAGCAAACGATCTACCTTGTGTAGCCAACATCTTTTTGAAGCAAGTAATTTCCTCCGGCAATAAAGAACAATCAGAACCAATCTTCAATTCTTCAAAAGTCTCTTCAGTAAACTGATGTCCAATACTCATTGGATCTCTTAAACTTGTTTCTTTTGATGCTTCTCCCATTTGTTCTTTAGAATCTTCTTGTAATGGTCCGGCAACAGGCTTTATCTTCTTATCTGCCATTTATATCTCGTCTCTGTAGTGACTTCTGGTGCTTGAAAAGATTCAAGTATGGTATAAACCTCTCTTGAATGAATCTCAACAATCTTATCATTATCCCCTAACCCAATAGATGTAATCAATTCCAATGAATCTTCCAGTCTATTTTCTTCATAAACACCTAAAATCCTCTCATCATCTTGCAATGTACCTATCTTGCGTAATTCTCCTTCAATATTATATAATCTTTTTCTTTCTTTTCTTTTAAAATCATCAACTTTCTTATATATAATATTTCCATTCACCAATATACCAATAAAACTCGCATCAAAGGCACCTTCATCTCGCGAGAGTACCTCCTCTATTGTACCTCCATAATCTCACTTTACAGTGGTACCTCTCCCAAATCCTTAAATCCTTCAACAATCTTTGGCAATGGTTTCTCCCTCAACCTATCTCGATTCCGTTCATGGTTAGGAGGTACACATAGAAATTGTACAGCTTTCCTCCCATCCTTGCTACGTACCCTTGCATAAGCATAACCATCGTCAAGTACTTTTGTTTCCATCCGTGTTGCCGTAATATAAGGTTGTCCTAAAATCAACGGATAAGACATAGTATCTTGAACAAAGAAATGTTGCTCCGTCGCAACATCCCCAATCCGAATTTTGACATCTGGACAAGCTCCATATAATTCGCCCCGTGTGTTATTAGCTACTCATATTGCCCATCCATGTTCCATATCAATTGGCCATTTTTGCTTCTTATAAAGATCTTTAGACATGAAATTCATTTCAGAACCATGGTCGACTAAAGCAACAATTGGTTCTTCTATATCTCCTACTTTCACCAATACCTCAGTAGTTGCCCTTGCCCAATGCTTTCGAGTATAATGGCTCAAAGTTTCCATTTTCTTATCACTATAATCTTCGAAACGTACTCATTGATTATACCCATTCTTTTCATTTGTTGGTTGCTTGTAACCAATATCAACCTCTTCTTCTTCTTTATATATTCTTGCATCAATAACATGACTCATTCCAGTTTTGCCCATTAATTGCCTCTTTCGCTTAATGCTGTCAATGATAACATCATGAAACTCCTTCTTTGCAATTCCCAAGACTTCTTTCAATGTGAATTCCACCTTAGCATTTAATATACGTTCTTTCAACACCCCTTTCAAATTTGTTGCCGCTTCAATGTCAGAAAGTAGCTTATAAGCAATTGATTTGCTCTTATCTTTTGTCTCTTTTGTTTTTTCTCCCAATGATGCTGAGGTATCCTTTACAGGTAATTCTTGTGAAGCTGCTTCCCGAGCCTTGTCTCCTCGAGTTTGCCTCTTAGAAGAATTTCTTTTTCTAGTATCATCAAAATTTCCTCGTCTCTTTTCTTCCATCAAAGCTTCATGTTGGCTCTTGGCAATATATGCATGAACTGAAAGAGACTCAACAGGATCCTCCCAACCTGTTCTACTTAGTATTGTAGCTGCAGTTCTCAATAACGCTTCTCGAGATAATATCCCTTCTTGCATTGTAGAAACGGTAGAAGCCCAAAACTCACTAGTTTCCGTACTTCCACCAATTTCATCATCTACTCTAGCACCATAACTTGTACTTTCTCGTGCTGCTGTTTCATACTCTTTTAAGTAATCTTGAATCAATGCTCTCATTCCTTCCTTGCCAAAATTGGTTTGAAGAAGATCCTTCCTATCTTTTAATGCTATCTTCCCATCTTTCTAGCAAATAATTCCTTGTTGTATCATATTATTAAAATCATTGCAATCTTTTCTAGTGTGTGAAGCGTCATCACACCAAATGCATCTTTGTACATATCCTTATTTTGAAACATTCTTCGAATTATTTGTAGAAGTATTCTCTTCAAGTCTTGCCAATTTGATTTGAAGATCTCGCATTCCTCGTATAATTTCTTCCATCCCCATCTCTGCTTTCTTTGATAAGGATGTCGAAGGTTGAACTGTAGGCATTGTTGGTGGTGTTGTACGTACTGGAGCTTTGGGTGCTTGTAATATTTTTGGAATATTGCTCCTATCCTTCCTCCTTTCTCTTTTTGTAAGCAATCCTACCGCATCTTTAACGTTCTTCCACTTTGTTGTCAATCCTTCATCTTCTTCTTTGTCTTCAAGAAGGAGTTCTAATTTTCCTTGCAATTCTCCATCAGCAGCTTGAAGAAATAGATCAACTTTGTTCAGCTCTAATGTTAATTTTTCTACCATCGACAATTGAGAGTACTGCCTCTCAAATTCCTTTAGAAGCTCTGTTGCTTGCAAATTCTTATTGGACCGTTCAATCCATTCCAGAAACAACTTCTTAGTAACGCGATCAGCATCTTCCAAGAAATATTCGTCTTTCAATGCATGTAAAAAAACCTCCCATGAATTCCCATAACGATCCGTAATCGATGGAATATGGTCTCTTATCTCGGGTATCGTGGCAAGTCCAAATAATTCAACCATTTTCTTCTCAAAAATCCAATTTAATTCCATTTCACGAATATAACATCTTAAATACCTTGAAATATTCCTTCCATCAAATTGATCAATTTTATTGACCACTGTTTGCAATGCTTTGGTTGCGAAAGCTTCCTTTCAATCATTGCTTTACTGTTGTTACATTGATAATGAAAAGGCTTGAAACATATTAGCAATAGATGGATCCATGTGCATACCTTGTCCTTTAGGAGAACTCCCACCAGAAACTCCTCCCAAAAATCCTTCAAAATTTTTATTTTCGTTTTCCATAAAATAAAAATAAAAATAAAATCAAATGAAATCAAATACCTTCCACCTCAAGCTTTCACGTTGGGTTCACCACTTTTGTCGTATTACATGCTTTCCTGCTCGAGAACGCACCGAGCGTCTGGCTGTAGAAGGTAGTATGGAGATTTGCCAATATTCAAGCAGTCTATCGGTTATTGACTGTTGGAATATAAACAACTGCAAGAATACACCGTAAATCTATATGGATGCCCTTCGACTGCTTGCCAAAGTCCTTTTTGCCCAAGCCGATAGGTCTCTAGACGTTATAAAGAACCCCAAACAACCCAAACTGCTAATCTTCGATACCGCTTTATACTCACGATCTTGTATCCACTGACTGTCTCGTTAGATTAACCCAACAATTTTTATTCACTCCGCATACTCAATCCTATAGACACCCTTTTAATTCTTCAATCATAGACATAATTTGATTTCACAAAACAGTCAAGAGTAATCAAACCCACTCCATTAAAAATCTTGATTCACCATTACAACACTGACTTCAGCAACGATTGCCTCAGTCTTCCCAAAACCCTATGAAGAAAAAAAATCCAATTCTATGTTTTTTTTCTCCGCTCGAAGCATGAAGCTAGCTCTCTGATCCTTCAAACCCCCCCCTCCCAAAACTTATTCTTTTCCCCCTCTCATTTCTTAACCTTAATTCTGAATTTCTTCAATCTTCCGTCTTGGATCCAAAATTGGCTCCCACTATCAAAGCTTAGATCCGAAATTGGCTCTCGTCGTCAGAGCTTTCTCGTCCATTTTTACCTTTAAGAGATCTTTTTACCGAAAGGACGTTCCCGAAACGGCACAAAGGACGGAACAGCCTAAAACGGAATTGGAGCCCCGTAATCGGGACCACATTGAGTTGCCCGACCAATTCAGGTCTCATATTGGATAAGAGGACCTGGGTTGGATGTCTTGAAATTAGATCCAATTGGCTCTTCGAACCAGGCTCACCCGTTATGTGAATTGGTCCTTTCCCTTCTTGTTGACTCCCGTTATTGGAATCGAATGGAGCATTTCAGTATACCCCGGCTGACTGTAACGGGGTGACTGAACCTGGCCACTCAGTATTTGCACTGGAATTGGTCGTTGCTCTCAATATTCGAAGTAACTGAATATTAATAAAAATCCCCTTTCTTTATATTTTCACGGTATACTCGTGTTACAATACGATAACGCAAGGAATGATCTTGTACCATCCACCTTTAGAGATATAGATCCTCCTGAGGAGTAGTTCCTCGCAAGCTCTTTTACTGTTATATCGATAGGCTTTCGAAACTTGTAGCTTTGAAGGTCAAGACTAGGTACAAGCTTATTGATTAGTTTGAATATTTGTGGAACCGTAGAAGGCCTGATACGTTCTAGTGCGAGTTCTAAAAGCTTAATCTCACAATCATCATCTAGCAGTTCAAGTTCGATTTTGTAATGAGTATGTGCTTTAGACAATTATCACTACAAAAGAGACACTATACTCAGTAAAAGGTAGTAGTACTGTTACAGTCAGAGAAATAAACTCTGAGTTCTTTATCAAAGAAAAAATATCATCAAGGATAATTCCTAAGTTCAATGCAAAGGTTGTGCTGTTTCTTGAGCGAAGGCATCACAAGGAAGAAGGGATGGCATTAAAAGTTAAAAGGAATAAAGAAAGAAGTACAATAAGCTATAATAAGTTCAAGATAGACTCGACAAGCACCCCTGTTAGCTAATTCATTTATAACAATGCTATGGAAGAGTTCATTCCATCATATCATGTTGTATCAGATAGTAGCTTTGTTGACAATCTATGGAAGAAAAAAGAGTTTTATGAGACAAGAAAAATAAACAAATCAAGACTATATCCTCATCAAGAGTTTGTAAGAAGATTTATGTCACCTCAGACACCATATAATAACTTATTGCTGTTCCATAATGTTGGGTCAAGAAAGACATTTACATCTATAGCAGTTGTTGAGTCTCATAAATCATACAAAGGGAGAGCACTCGTACTCGTAAGAGGTAGAACATCTGCTGACAACTTTAAAGACCAGATTTGTAAGTGGCCAGGTGGAGAAATAAAAGACTATGAAATAAAAAAATATATCTCTTTTGCAAATAAGCTAAAGAGATTAGATGATAATCAAGTAATGTCAAGTTTCAGTAACAGGGTAATGATAATGGATGAAATTCATAATTTGAAACATTCTATAACAGACCTTGATGTGGAGACTGTATATGATCAAATGTGGAGATTATCTCACCTTACTAGGAACTCTAAGATACTTCTTTTAAGTGCAACTCCTATGATAGACAAAGCTGAAGAGATCCTATCTATTCTTAATTTGATACTTGATGTTGATCATCAATTTGATACATCATTCTTTCCTACTGAAGATGAATTTAGAAGAAGCATAATAGGTAGAATATCATATCTCAACAGTAACCAACATATGGCAAAAGTAATAGAAAAAGGAGTAACTCTAGAAGGTTGTTCAGTCAAGGTTGTTCCATCTTACATGGATGGATATCAGCTTGAAGCATATAAGAAAATAGATACTAACAATCTCGATGACAGTGTGTACAGAAACTCCATATACTGCTCTTTAATGACCTTCTGGGATGGAACATATGGTGCTGAAGCATTTACAAATATTGTAAGAATCAAACAAGATAATAAGATAAAGTATACACTCAATGAAGAAGTTGTACAAAGATTAAGAAGAAAAAACTTGCACTTGTACTCTTGCAAGTACTCAAAAATGCTAGACATAATAGAAAGCAACAAAGACATACTAGCATTTGTATTTTGTAAGGAAGTTAAAGAGACTGGATTGATCATGATGAGTTGTATATTCGAACTCTTTGGATACGAACTATACGATGGTGAAAACATCGATGAGATCGAGAAGGATTTGCGATACACATTATATATAGGAGATACAGTTGCTTGCTGTCATGGACATACATATAATTACCTATATGAATAGATAAAAGTATGTAAAAGTAGATAAAAGTAGGTTAATTGTGTAATATCTTTTAGAGAAGCTTCTTAGAAGCTTCATAGACGCTGCTTTGACTTTATAGGAGTCTATAGTTGACTTTTAGGTTAGAAACTTGGTCAACAAGTTAGCCATGTGCCACACATGTTGGAAGTTTAAGAACAAGCTAACTACGTGGTCCATCCATAGAAAACTTGCCTTGCAAACAAAGGCATGTGGCCTAGAAAGTCAACATATATTGGAGGTCTTATAGAACATCGCCACGTGGCTTCTAGTTAGATAGTATATATAGAGGCAAGAGTGAAGCCCTCTTCACTCTTGTCAACTCCTTTCTTGCTTCTAGTCTAGTTTCAAGGGTCTCTAGTTTTCTTGTATTTTGGCAATAGCCATTCCAGTTTCTTTCTTAATATACATATTTCTATTTTGTCCTATTTCTTTTTGAGAAAAGTCTCACTTACTCTTTAGCTTTCATCGAGTTCTTGTCCTTGACAGATTGACAAGAGTACACTTACAATATCAGAGCTTTGTCTTTTCTTGATTAAGAGTGGATTACCCCTTTTTCTTGATAAGACATAAGCGCATTAGAAGTTGCGGATTACCCTCTTTTAAACTGATATTGTTCTTAGTATTTTCTTTGTTATCAATTCCTCTCTTTTATTTCTTTTGAGCGTTATTAGACATCTTCTCTTTTCTAAGTGCTACTATGGCAGAGCTTGTTGAAATGAAGAGTACAATGGCACAGATGCAAGAACAATTGAGGAAGTTAATGCTTGCGATGCATCAACTCAATTTACCACCACAAGGAGCAACAAGAATGGTAGGAAGTGAAGATATAGAGATGATTGGGGCTGCTTCAACATCTGCACCAAACCATGTCCCTTCTCCCAGAATGGAACACCCTTCGAGTATTAGAGAACCGAGAGTTGCCTTGCCCGAGAAGTTTGATGGTACCAGATCCAAGTTTCGAGGATTCATCAATCAGGTCCAACTAGTGATTGAACTTCAACCCCAGAGCTATCCAACTCCAGGGTCACAAGTTAGATTCATTGGTACACTTCTTTCAAGATCAGCATTGTCATGGTTTTCATCTTTTCTTGAACGACGAGATCCAATATTGGATAATTTGGAGGCTTTTTTGGCAGAGTTTCGATCCATGTTTGGAGAACATGATGCAATTCGTGTTGCAACCAACAAGATCCGTATTTTGCGACAAGGCAATCGATCAGTAACATTATATGCTTCGCAATTTTGACAACTTGCAACTGATATCAAGTGGGATGATGCCGCACTTGTGAGTCAATTTCTCTACGGATTACAATATGAGGTAAAGAAATTGATGCTTAATTTACCTGATCCTCAAACATTGAGTCAAGCAATTGACTTTGCTGTGAAGTGTGACAATCGACTTTTTGAATTTCGATCCGAGAGTCGCACAAGTGGGCCTCAACGTTACTACAATTCAATGGCAACACCGACGTCTCCTCAACACATACCTTTAGAAGTAGAGGATATGCAAATTGATGCGGTACGTTTCAAACCTCTTACTGAGCAAGAAAAGTCTCGTCGTCGACAAGAAGGATTGTGCTTATATTGTGGAGAACCTAAGCACACTGCTCAACATTGTCCAAAGAAGCGACGTAACTACAAAATGAGGAGTACGGCTGTCAAAGAAGACAGTATGTCGGAAAACGAGTACGTCCAGCTACAATAGGGACCGTGCGGCTGGAATCTTGTACAACTTCTAATGAAGGTCCTATCCTCTCCTCAGAACCATCTCCTTGTTTTATAATAGATGTGCGTTTAGGACCTAATAATTACAAAGCCTCTGCCTTGATAGATTCAGGAGCCTCAGCTTGTTTTTTAGATGAAGAATTTGCTAGATGTCATAGAATATCATTAATACAAAAAACTAAACCTGTACACGTAGAAGTCATAGATGGTCGTCCGTTGTCTTCTGGAGATGTAACTCACGAAACACTTCCTGTAGATGTAGTAATAAATGGTCATAGTAGTTGCGTAATTTTTAATATAATTAGATCTCCCTCTAATCCAGTAATTTTAGGCTTATCATGGTTAGAAAAGTATAATCCTCGAATAGATTGGATTTCTCGTAAACTTGATTTTCCTCGGAGCATTAGTAACAGTTCTATTAATCAAGTAAAAAACCATGAGTCTAGTATAGTAAAACCCGCACTTATAGGTGCAAAAGCATTTATACACGCAGCAAAAGAAGGATCAACTTTTGCTATTTATGCTGCACCTATTTCTGAAAGCGTAAAGACTTCAAGTGGCATTCCAAGTCAATATCAGGATTATCAAGACGTTTTTGAAAAAAAGAATGCAGATATTCTTCCTGAGCATCGCTCATACGATTGTTCAATCGATCTCAAGGAAGGAACTCAGCCACCATTTGGACCAATTTACAGTTTATCGCAAGATGAGTTGGCTGAACTCAAGACATATATTGACGAGAATTTAGCGAAGAATTTCATACGACATTCAAAATCTCCAGCAGGAGCTCCAATTTTATTCGTAAAGAAAAAAGATGGATCTTTACGAATGTGTGTTGACTATCGAGGACTCAACAAGATCACAATCAAGAACAGGTATCCATTACCTTTGATATCAGGACTCCTTGACCAGTTAAATCAAGCTAAGATCTATACAAAAATAGATCTAAGAGGAGCATATAATCTAGTACGGATCAAAGAAGGAGATGAATGGAAGACTGCGTTTCGAACCAGGTACAGACACTTTGAATACAATGTCATGCCTTTTGGACTCACGAATGCACCAGCTGCTTTTCAACATCTCATGAATGATGTATTTCATGAATTCTTAGACAATTTTGTCGTCTGCTACCTAGACGATATCCTGATTTATTCTAAGAATGTTGAAGAACATGAAATACATGTTCGTCAAGTATTACAAAAACTTAGAGATGCAGGATTGTACGCCAAGATAGAAAAGTGTGTATTTCACACTACTCAAGTTGACTTTTTAGGATACATCATTTCAAATGATGGTCTTATGATGGATTCTAAGAAAGTCCAAACAATCATGGATTGGAAGATTCCAAAGACTGTAAGAGATGTCCAATGTTTCTTGGGATTTGCCAATTACTATCGGATCTTCATCAAAGACTTCTCACGAGTTGCAGCTCCACTTACACGCTTGACTAGTAAAGATAAATTCCAATGGAATCAAGAAGCGGAAGCAGCATTTGAAGCCTTGAAGACATCGTTTGTCTCTGCACCAGTCTTATATCGTGTTGACTTTTCCAAGGTATTTTTTATGAAAACAGACGCATCGGATTTTGCCTTGGGTGCAGTTTTATCACAAATGGGAACAGATGACAAACTTCATCCGATAGCTTTTCATTCAAGAAAATTCTCAGCAGCCGAGATCAATTATGAGATCCACGATAAAGAACTTCTTGCGATCGTGGATTCCTTTCAAGAATGGCGTCATTATCTAGAAGGTGCTTCTAGTCCAGTCACTGTGTATACAGATCACAAGAACCTTGAGTATTTCATGTCAGCACGCGTGTTGAATCGTCGTCAAGCTCGTTGGAGTATGTCTTTGTCAAGATTCGACTTCATTATCAATTATCGGCCAGGAAAACAACAAGGTTTGTCCGATGCCCTGTCTAGACGTTCTTATTTTGCACCAAAAGAAGGAGATGCAGCTTTTGAGCAACAAAGAACGGTCCTCTTGAAACCGGAGCAATTTCATCTCCGAGCAGTGAAATCAACATTGACTGTTGATTCAACTTTTCTCAAGCAAATCCAGTCCAGTATGTCCTCAGACCCTCTTGTTCATGATATCGAGAATAATTCTTCCAAGTCTCATGATTCTTCTAAGTTCGAGTTCAAGAATAATCTATTATATTTTGAAGGACGCCTATATGTTCCAGAAGGAAAAGCACGTTTGCGTGTTCTTCAAGCACGTCATGACTTTCCAGCAGCAGGGCACTTTGGATATAATAAGACTTTGGAACTCATATCAAGAGATTTTTGGTGGCCACAAATGTGGAAGTCAGTCAAAGACTTTGTACAATCATGTGATATTTGTTCAAGATCAAAAATTCCTCGACATCGACCTTACGGACTTCTTCAGCCATTACCTGTACCAGAACAACCATAGTCTTCTGTTTCTATGGATTTCATCACAGATCTTCCAAACTCAAGATCTTATGATTCTATATTTGTGATAGTAGATTGTTTCACCAAGATGGCACATTTTATGCCATGTACAAAATCTATCACAGGTGAAGAAACAGCTAAGCTTTTCATTGATAATATCTATCGCTATCATGGATTACCTAAAGATATCATATCGGATAGGGGAACTCAATTTGTGTCGAGATTCTGGAGGACTCTTTTCAAGATTTTAAAAGTGGACATAAAGCTATCTTCAGCTTTCCATCCTCAAACTGATGGACAAACAGAGCGCGTAAACCAAGTCTTGGAACAGTATTTAAGGTGTACCATCAACTACCAACAAGATGATTGGACAAACCTTCTGCCATTGGCAGAGTTTGCTTATAATAATACGGTACATTCCTCCACGCAACAAACACCTTTCTTTGCCGATTATGGCTATCATCCACGACTTGATACTTTTGATTTTTCAAAAGTTGATAATCCTGCAGCAGAAGATATGGCAAATCGGTTGTCAGAGTTACATGCAATAATGAAGGCGCAGTTGAAGAAAGCTCAAGAACGACAAAAGATAAATGCAGATGTATATCGTAAAGAGCAACCACAACTCAACGTGGGTGATAAGGTATGGCTACTTCGTCGCAATATCAAGACCACTCGACCTTGTGACAAATTGGACTATCGTAGGCTTGGCCCCTTTTCTGTTTCTGAACAGATCAACCCAGTTGCATATCG
Source organism: Physcomitrium patens (assembly GCF_059467195.1). NCBI lineage: Eukaryota > Viridiplantae > Streptophyta > Bryopsida > Funariales > Funariaceae > Physcomitrium > Physcomitrium patens. Next base: position 4,469,213 of record NC_143431.1, on the reverse strand, counting down.
GTTACATCTACCAGAGTCAATGAAGATCCATCCTGTATTCCACGTGTCTCTTCTTGAACCATATAAGACAGTGGATATACAAGGAAGAAGACAAATGCCACCGCCTCCTATAGAAGTAGATAATAATGAAGAATTTGAGGTGGAAGAGATATTAGACTCAAGGCGGCGCCGAAATAAGCTAGAATATCTTGTTCATTGGCGCGGATATGATATTAGTGAGTGCACATGGGAGCCATCCAGGAATCTAGCAAATGCATCAGCTAAAGTCAAAGTTTTTCATCAACGACATCCATCAAAACCAAGATGAAAACCTCTCTTATAAAAGAGACAAGATTGAGGCAAGATAACATTCAATTTCCTATCCTTGTTTGTAACTTCTTTGCATTTGTGATGCTAATTAGATGGAGAGCCAACAACCAGCGGATTCAACTCAAGAACCTTCGTTTGCTGACTTACCGGATGAGACATTGCGATTGTCACAACCTTCAAGACGACGCAACCGAGATGAAGATCCTCAAGAACGACATGTTCTTCCTCGAATAGATGGTGAGATACAACGCGTTTGGTATCACGACCTTGGAAGAGATTCTCGATGTTTGGTGATATTATTGGAGATAGGAACGACTTCTGAAGGTGTTTCAAATGTATTTTTTGAAGGAAGTTATGAAGGCCTCAACAGTGATCAAATAACAGGGTGGTCTTCTCGCCCTGGAATGGGACACTATCGATGGCTAAGAGGACCCATCAACTATCTTCGAAGAGAACAAAGATCAGAGTATGTAGCAAATACAATTCGCCGCATATTAGATTTTCTCAATATATAATCACCGCTCCTCGTGGAACTCGTCCCTAGAAGGGGGGGTAATGTCACGGACATACATATAATTACCTATATGAATAGATAAAAGTATGTAAAAGTAGATAAAAGTAGGTTAATTGTGTAATATCTTCTAGAGAAGCTTCTTAGAAGCTTCATAGACACTGCTTTGACTTTATAGGAATCTATAGTTGACTTTTAGGTTAGAAACTTGGTCAACAAGTTAGCCATGTGCCACACATGTTAGAAGCTTAAAGAACAAGCTAACTACGTGGTCCATCCATAGAAAACTTGCCTTGCAAACAAAGGCATGTGGCCTAGAAAGTCAACATATATTGGAGGTCTTATAGAACATCGCCACGTGGCTTCTAGTTAGATAGTATATATAGAGGCAAGAGTGAAGCCCTCTTCACTCTTGTCAACTCCTTTCTTGCTTCTAGTCTAGTTTCAAGGGTCTCTAGTTTTCTTGTATTTTGGCAATAGCCATTCCAATTTCTTTCTTAATATACATATTTCTATTTTGTCCTATTTCTTTTTGAGAAAAGTCTCACTTACTCTTTAGCTTTTATCGAGTTCTTGTCCTTGACACTTGCTCCAATCCAGAAAAGAGACTAGATGGGTTTAGATCCCCAAAGAACAAGTATGGAGAATATGTCAAGATATTACTTGGTAGCAGAATCAGTGGAGAGAGTGTAAGCTTGACTAATGTAAGACAAGTGCATATTGTTACTCCTCATTGGAATAAGTCAACAATAGTATAAGCGATTGGAAGAGCAGTAAGGAGTCGATCACATGATCTTTTGAAGGCTGAAGAAAGGTCAATACATGTTTACAGGCATGTAGCTCTTGCAGATAAGAGCAACAAGTGTGTACTGTCTGTAAGTATAGATATGTACAAGTACTTGATCTCGCAGGAGAAATCAAAGCATATAGAAGATGTAGAGAGTGTTATAAGAAGTTGCTGTGTTGATTATTATTTAAACATTGATACTACAACGATAGGAAGTGGATTTGGTGATGATATATCAATATATCTCTTATGGTACTGTAATGATATAGAAGCTTCTATACGAGAGATTGTCACTGGATCGACAGATGCTCTTTCAATAGGCACTATAAGTGCATTGTTAAGCACCAAAAAAAGTGTAGTGAAAGCCCTAATTGGAAAAGGTATTAGTCTCGACAATGGAATAAGAATTAAAGAAATAAAAGGCATAATATACTTAGATCCCGTTACTACTTCGAATAGAAATATGCACCTATCGAGTTTCAAACAACGTATCAGTGTAAGCATTAATTACTTTACGAAAGTAATATATAAAGACAAGAGAGATCTTATATACGTTGTGTCATCAATGACAATGTCGCAGAAGGTGCATTTACTTGAATCAGCAATACTAAGTGGTAATAGGAATGTTAGTTTGTTCTTTGAGAATTCCTTCGATTGTATCAATGACAAGTACTATCACATACTATCGTATAGGACAGCAGAAGATAATTACTCATACTCTTTATCTTCAGAATCCTTCAAAGCATGTATGAAAACGAGGGTGTTAGATGGTACTTGGATAGCAGTAAGTATAGAAGATGAGCTTGACATAATACAGAAGATAATATCAAAGTCAAAGCGCTCTAGAGAGATAATGAAAACAAAGCATAAGATATATGCTATATTCTCTAATAGAGATAATAGGTTTATGATACGTAACTCTTTATTTGAGAATAAAGAAAGGTCGCTTAAGGATCTGAGAAGTATCAATAGAGGTAGATGCATAGATTCACATAGCAGATCTATGATGATGGACATACTACTGTACTTGCTTGCGCATGAGACTAAGTAGGAAAGCATTATGGATATCGTAGGACCTACGTTCTATAATTTCTCAGATCAAGAAAATCTCATAAGTATCAAAAAGATGCATACCATAAAAATATTTACAGATTCAAAGTATGATAGTCTGCTATTACTTCCTTACAATATAAAGCAGAAATTATATGGATGGATAATTACAAGGACCAAAAAGAAGCTTGCAGATATTGTGATTAAAATCTTGATAGAGAATAATATGTACATAGTCAACTGATAAATGACACGACCTCATAATATATATTACCAACATCAACCAATCATGGCCTCTAAAAGGAGAGTTATGTATGATCTGAATCCTTTGAATATAATGTTCACACCTGTAACAGATGCATTCCAATCTTCTGGATCAATAGGAAAGTCCGCAATCCCATTTGTTGGAAAGAGAGTTGGTATATCATACAAAGCGGAGAATGGAATAGAGTATCCTTTAATACTAGCACCGAAAGGATGCATGTTCTATTCCTTTGGAATACAAGATGATTCTTTTTCAGGATCTAGCAATAAAGGAAGCAAGAGTATGTGCATTAGCATAAGTATAGAAGATAACAAGGATACCAACGAGAATGCGTTTTGTGCTAATGTACATGCAATATATGATTGCTGTAAAGAATATATCATGAAGCATCCCAAGGATGTTGATATCAAAGTGTCAAAGGATACGATAGATGATATGTTCAAACATCCGTTGAAAGAGTTTACAAAGGATGGTATCACAACAATGCGAATGTATGCAAAGCTTATTGTAAGCAACAAAGATTCAAAGGTATGGACCACCTTCTATGATACAAAACAGAACAAGGTGGATCCTAAGTCTCTAGAGGGAGTTCATTGTCGAATGTATCCTGCTCTACTCTTTGACTCTTTGTATTTCTGGTCTGGTAGTAGAGCTTCTCTACAGTGCAAGCTTTCAGAAGCTGTAGTGGAGATAGTAGACAGAGCTACTCCATCATTAGATATGAGCTTGTTGAAGATAAAAGACAAAAAAGAGAATATATATAAAAAAAAAAATTTAGAATGCTACTACAAGCATAAGTTCTTACGGCAAGTAGCTGTGATGCTAGCTATAGACCAAACACATTTTACTTCTCAAATCGAATTTTGGCCCTAAATCCTAATCTTAATTTTTTTTTTATTTTTATTCTCATTGTGAACTTGTGATTTTGAATGCATGGATCTTGAGTAGTAAATGATGGTTATTAGGTTTTAAGACATACGGCATTGTAGTAGATAGCTCCGTTGGCCTCCCAAATACCCTAAGGATTCAAGAGCCTAAGATCTCCCTCAATAAGTCATTCAATTTTTTGAGATTTGATGTGAATTTTTTTTTTTTTTTGTAGCTTTTAGTATTATCTTTCCAATAAGATAAGGATCGCTTGATTTGGAGTAAGAAAAAAAAATTGGTGGAATTTTGAAAGCACAGGGAATGGCTGCCTTGGTAGTTTAAATCATTCATTTTTAAAAAGATATTTCTCAATGCTTCCTAATTGGATTATTGTGAAATTTTTTAAAAAAGTTCATCTTTAAGCTGAACTTTTAATGGCATAAATTTCACTAAATTCAAAGACAAATTGAATTTTTGGTTAATTTTCAAGTAGAAAGAGGATGCTTGCCATAGTAGTTTTAGTCACTCAAATTCAAAGGAGTATTTTTCACTTTTTAAGTATTGGATAGAATTTAAATTTATTATAATAGAAGCGTCTTTAAGTTAAATTTTCCAAAAACTAAAAATCATTCAATTTAGAATTAATTAAAAAATTTGGCAAATTTTGGAGTATAAAGGGATTTCTATCTTCAATTCTTAGATGTTATCAACGTATCTTTGCTTTTATCTCTCTTTAGTCCCACTTTTACTTTTATTTTTATAATAATTTTTAATCTTTATATTTCAACTTTTAAATTTTAATTTTTAAATATCAAGCATTAATCTTCTTTTTTCTTTTACTTTTAAAATTTATTTCTTTAATTTTATTTTTATTTTTTACTTTTAACTTTTATTTTTAATTCAATCTTTAATATATTTTTTACTTTTACTAAAAATTACTGGTAATAATTTGTTCAAGTAATTTTACCATCAATTATTTAAGGAATAATAATTTATAAGTTTCTATTAATTGATTATTTATTTATTCTAATTAATTATATTTTATAATCACATAAAAATTAGTAATTAAAGATTATATAAATAGTCTTAAAGAACCTATTGAGATTTAAGTGGAGATCATGCAAATAGCCTTGAAAACCATAGTAATCTCATGAAGCCTTTTTTTATTTATATTCTTAATCATTGCTTGAAAGACTTAAAGTTAATTGAATTATTAACACTAAGATTTAAATCAACTTAGCAATTACACAATTGGGAGTTTTTTTATTCCACCTCTTGAATGTGTTGTGTGGCATCAATTTTAATGAGTGAAGAAATTTGGGCTCACACCTCTTAATAATATCCATAATCACCTGATAGAATTCATTTTTTGCTATTCCAAGAACTTTTCCTAATGTAAATTCCACCTTGTCATTTAAAATGCGTTCTTCTAAAATCTTCTTCAAATTTGTTGTTGCCTCAATATCTGATTGTAATTTATAAGCACAAGTCTTTGCTTTTTTTTTTCATAATTTTCTTTTCTTTTATAGAAATATTCCCTATTGTCTCTTCATGCATAGGATTCTTTTGTTGTCATGTTTTTTCTCTTCTTGTAGTTCTTTTTGATGGTCCTTCATTATTTTCATCTCTCCTCCATTTTTCTTCTATTAATGCTTCATGTTGACTCTTTGCAATATATGCATGTATAGATAGACTATCAAGCAGATCATTTCAATCCATGGTTTTTCAAATAGACTTGTCCATATTAACTAATATATTTTTAGCAACCATTTCAATTTCCACACTTCATTGCACTTGGCCACAATGAACTTATATGATCCAATGCTTCAATATTTATATCCACACAATCCCAAGTTAGTCCAATCCTGTATGTCTTTGCTTCTATTGCATGAACCATCAATGCTTTCATACCCCCCATTGCCAAAGTTTGTCTCCAATTTTTTTCTACTTGCTTTTAGTTATATCATACCATCTTTGAAAAAAACAATCTTTTTATGTAGTGCCTCTATAAAATCTTCATATTCTCTTCTTGAATGATCCATGCTATCACACCACATGTACCTATGTACTACACCTTCCATTGATCCTAACCTTTGATTTGTTGATACTCTTGATGATTTTTTTTTTTTTCAAATTTTTCAAATTTTATTTGCAAAACTTTCAACTTATTTATAATTACATCAATGCCCATTTCTTCTTTCTTTGATGTAGCCATTGAAGGTTGAATCATAGATATATGATTGGTAGTGGATATTTTTACCTAAGATATTTGTAATAGACTTAAAATATCCATCCTATCATTTTTCCTTTCTCTTTTTGTAAGCAATCTTATTGCCTCTATGACTTCCTTCTATTTGTCATCAATCCTTCATCTTCTTCTTTATCTTTAAGCAAGATTTTCAACTGCTTGAAAATAAATTGTACTTTACTTGGATCTAATAATTGCCTCTCTTTCTTTAATTTACAAGAATATAGCTTTTAAATCTCCTTTAATAATTGTGTTGCTAGAAGACCCTTCTTTGGCCTTTCAATTCATTCAAAAAATAAATTCTTTATAACCTTGTCACTATCTTCTAAAAAAAACTCAACCTTCAATGCTTGAGAAAATTTCTTTTATAAACCTCCAAAATATCTTATAAGAGACTTTACTTGATTTCTTATCTTTGATGCAGTAGCTAATTCAAATAATTAAACCATCTCCCTTTCTAGAACATGCTTCAATTCCATTTCTTTCACATAGCACCTAAAATACTTTGTAATGTATTTTCCTTCAAATTAATCAATCTTATCTATAACTGCTTATAATGCTTTATTTGTTGTACCCTCTTTGCAATCTATAACCTATTGTTGTTGCATGAATAAGACAAAAGTCTCAAATATACTTCCGGAGTTGGAATCAATATATATATTTTGTCTTCCACTAGTACCTTCACTTGTAGCTTTAATTGAAGCACCACCCATAGTTCCTTCTTCAATTCTCTTGCCTTCTTTCTCTATAATTTAAATAATCCAAGAATACCAAATACCTTCCACCTCAAGTCTTTCATGTCAGATTCACCAAATATGTCGTATTAAGTGAAGTCTTGCTTAAGAATGCACTTCGCAATTGATTGCAGAAGATAAAATAGAAATTGCAACAAAAAAAATCCTAATTCTAATAAAATATTTAATAAATTTAATTAAACCTTTAACAATGCTATGTAAGTATCAATCAAATTCAAAAGAAACCTTAAAAATATTACAAAAGAAATAATAAGAAATCTTAAAGTGATTCATAAGAAAACTTATACCAAATTCTAAGATAAATTAGAACTCTAATATCTATTAATTAAGTTATTAATATTACTTAAAAATTTAGATACCTCTCAATTTTTTAGTTAAAAAATGGTATAATAAATTTAAAGATAATTGTAATTAAAAAATAGAAGAAAAATCCTAAAATCCTCTTAAGTATTGGCCGACCTCTTCTTCTATTGTAAATGTTAAACTTGTAGTACTAATATCTTCTTTATAAATTATTCAATTGTCTTCAAATTTTACATGTGTGTAAAAAATCAAGTCTATTATCTTAATATATAAAATTTACTCCAATTTAATCATTGAATTTCTAAAGATCTTAAAAGTCCTAATTGCCCCTCAAAGTCCAATTTTCAAGACCTCAACCTACTTAAAATTTAATAACCTTCAATTCAACTATTTGATTAAGCTCAAACTTATAACATACACTTCAAACAATTATTTGCATAAGTCCTTAAAATTTGAATTATAGATCTACTACCAAACTCACAAAATTCTCCTAAATGTAATATCTTTTTTATTTCACAAATTTCAGAATCACCCAAAACAATTGTAACTTTACAAAGCTCTTACAAAGTTATCACATACTCAAATCACTCAAAATCAATACCCAAAGAAATCCTAATAAGTTTGCTTTCAAATCCTATTCTTTGATTTACAATAAAACCATGGAGTTGCTATAGGTTTTGTGCCTTAGGATGTGATTTTGACCTGGTTGATAACTAGTCCTCCTTCGAGTATCAAATTTTATCCTTTTGAGTTAATTTTTACTAAAATCAACTCCTAAATTTTTCTTATATGTACTCATATTCTTTATTTTTTTAATCTACCTTATTTTATCTTATTTATGGCCTTACAAAGCAAGTAGAAGTTTACTTTGTAAAAAGGTAGTCTTTACAATTTTAGTTTTATTTTCTTTTCGACTATTGTCTATTTTTTAAGATAATTTACTATAATATTTGAAGTAAGATTTTCTATAATATAATAATTCCTTCACGATTTTCACCTATTAAATGTATTACATCACGATAATGTATTAGTAGATTTTGGAACAAGCTAACTATGTAGTGCACATATAAAAAAATTGTCTTATAAGTTAGACACATGTCTTGCAAGTTGGACACGTCTTAGAGGTTCTATACAATGTCACCACATAACTCTTAGTTAGATAATATATATGAAGCCAAGTGTAAAGCCTTCTTCACTCTTATCAATGTCTTTTTAATCTTTAATCTTATTTCAAGTCTTTTTGATCTTCTTTTTTGGCAATAGCTATTCCAATTTCAATATTATACTAGCTTTGAGTGATTATCTATGATTTCTAAGTGACACAAGAATATATTGAGTTTTTTCTTTCTTTAAGATTCATATTTTTGATAATGTATATTAAAGAAATTAAAATAACATAATTAACTTAAAATAAAGCAATATATGTTAATTTTATTATAAACATGTTAAATACTTTAATATAACTTTGAAATTCAAAAAATATAAAAATATATATAGAAAAAAATATACATTCATTATATGTATCCACCTATTATTTAAGAAACAATAGGTTATTTGGAAGCAATTGACGTCAATTATTATATGAACTTCTAATTAGTCTACATAATAATGCATAAGTGGAAGAAATTATAGGTCCACTATTTGACATATTTATCTATTCATACAAAGAAGTTGACATCATTTTTTAGAAATAATTATTACATTAAAAACATATAAAATTAATTTAAAAAAAAACAATAATAAATGTATATATATATATATATATATATATATATATATATATATTAGTTTTGATAGAATTTTATTATTATTAAAATATGTTAGATAATATTAAAAATTATATTAAACATCATTAAATTTACTCCTAATCTCTACTAGTGTTATTAATTTGGTACAAGTTTAATTTAAGATAGCTTCTTAATCTAAGCTATTTTTTTTTAATTTCTAATAAAAATTATTATTTTTATATGACTCCTATTTTCTTATTGCCTTATTTCTTCTATCTATCTAATTCTTTTATTCTTACTTAATTTAATTTTTTGTTAAATTATTTAATAGATTAAGCTTTATTATTAAAAAAAATATTTTGAAATCAAAATCATATCTTTACAATTTCTTCAATTTAGTACCTTGTGATTAATATAAGATCTCTTGTGACCAATATGATTTTATAAATTACATTAAAAAGCATTCTAAAGAATTTATTATGAATAACCACATTTATGTCTTTGACAAGCCACAAAAAAAAGAACCTTATATAGATTGACCTTATAGATATTCTTCCATTGAATACCTTGTTTATCTTCAGAAGTGATTAGAATATGGTATAAAGTCCAAAAAAAATCCACATCATATGATAGATTTAAATTTGGAAATAAAATAATTCTTAAAATATTTTAAATCAAAGATTTTTAAAATAATTATTTCAAACATAATAAGTGTAGAATAGGTAATTAAACTTTGTAGTAAGTTATTAGTTGGTTATTAATAACCTTGAGAATTAGACTCATAGTTAGGTAGTTTAGTTGGTAACAGTAGGTTGTTAGTGAAATAAATGGTTAAGAATTCAAAGGATCATAACCTTTGGAATCCGCTAACTGACGGATCATCTTTTTGGTAGGATAAAGAGGTTGAGGAAAGAGAGATGAAAGCCAGACTAATAGAGTCATAAGCCGAGAGCCAAACTGTGAGAGTCGTAAGTCGAGAGCTAGACTGTGATAGTCGTAAGCTAGGGCAAGCTACGTGCTACCTCTTTTTGTTGCTTTGTTGTTGACGAGTAATGGATAGTTTCTGAATAGTGAGAAGTTAGTCTAGAGTGCTAGACTGTGAGAGTCGTAAGCCGAGATATTGAATTCTGTGTGATGAATTGAGAAAATGAATACAATAGGTAAGTAGGAGATCAGTAATTGAATATATAAACCACAAAAAGAGTAAGTGGAAGATGAACGGATAAGAATATAGAAGTATCGTTGAATTGATAGTGGTAGAATAAATTATGGGTTGAATTAAGACGGAAGTAATAAGCCTTGGTGTTTTGTAGTTGATAATTGATTTCAGATAGCCAGAGTATAGTCAATTGTGACACTAACATACCCAATTCATATAACCAGTCTTTCTCCATATTCAAACCCACCTCTATTAGTTCAATTGCTTTGGTATATTGAATCTTGAACACAATGAGAACAATAATAAGCTATATAAAAACTCATAGAATAATAAGAATTAAGACATTAGGAATCTTACAAATTTCAATATATTTTGTATTAATCACTACTATTTTTTTAAATAAAAATTTATAATGTATAATTATAAGTGACGTTGTTGTATTACATGTTTTTTTGCTCAAGAATGCACCAGGCACCAAGCTGTGGAAGGTGAGATTGTGTTTCACAAGTAGCCAAGAAATCCTAATAGGTTTCACCCATACAAGAAGAATATAATCTGAATTTCAATTCAAAAGTGCTTAAAACACTATTTTTAGTAGTCTTAACCATACATAAATCCCAATTACCTTATTACTTTTATATTTAAGCAATTTAGACTTTTCTTCTAAGCCCTAATCCTAATCAGTGAGCTTTAATAAGTTGTAACATCCAATTCGACCATTCACTTGATGTGAAAATTTGCATGCAATTGTCAATATAAGTCTTCTATATGCTCAAGAATTCTTAGTCCAATCTAACTTATGGATTGTGAGAAAACCTCCAAAAATTGCACTGATGTCACTCAGCTACAAACTTAAAAAGTGAAGCAAAAATTCCAATAATGATTTCTTCCTTTTCAACCGTTAACTTTGTCTCAAAATTGGTGTGTAGCTTGATCTTCAAGTCCTTCAATGCTATGCCAATTTTCACCTTGATCCGACTAATAGAGCTTCAGATATTATAGAAACCCTACCCAACTTCAAACTGCCACCTTCCAAAATTCTCTTGTGCTAAAAATTAGATATCTCTAAACCACGCCGTTAGATTATCACAAAATTTTGTATATACTTAGAAAATCTAATAATCCAAATAGTACCAAGTTTTCAACCGTAGATGTTATACCAATTTCACGAACTAGCCAAAATTACTAGCCTTAATTATGTTATATAAAACCCAAATCACTAATACAAACCATGACTTTGAATAACAATTTCTAAGTCCTCCAAAATCCTCTCAAAACAATTCTTATGTCTTTGGAAAGAAATTCAAGCTAGCTCTCAAATTCTAACCTTCGATCTTCAAATAACCCCCTAACTTACCCTCAACGGTCATTTTTGTAACTAGAGGTCTGATTTCAACCCTGTCTCACAAATGGTCGACCCTCGGGTATCAATCTAATTTATCCTAAGGAGTTTTTAGCCCAATTCTACCCTTAACTTGATCCTAGTATCAATCATATCAATCATTTACCTCTTCTATCCTGATTTTATCAATTTATGGTCTTGCTAAGGTAGTAGAAGAGTCTCTACAACCAAGAAGGTAAAATTACTAACTAACCTTCAACCTACTAACTATTAAGATAAGAAAATAACTTAAGAGGCTTTTATAAAAGCCATATTTAGATAACTCAAATTATAATTGAACTAAGATAATTAGATATTAATTAGAAATTTAATTTTAATTATAATTTCACTCTATAGTCATATTACATCATGACAACGTGGCCTTATCAAATTTTTTGCTATTATAATTCTTCTTCCAACTTTTGCAAATATAGTCTCAAATGTCAAACTTTAAACTTAGATTCTTATTACTTTAAAAATCAAGAAATATAAGATTAAGATAATAAAATATGAGCCTCATGTCAATATAGTGATACATGCTAAAATTGAATTATGTAGTTTATCATGTTTTATAAGCAATTTTATTAAGACAAAGTTTACTTGAGATTAAAAAAAGGATAAGGTATACAAAGAAAAATTGGTGTAAGTCTAATGTAGTTTTTAACATAATCTATAAGATCTTTTGATACAACAACTATAATAATCAATTCAATAAAACCTAAAAAAACTAGAAGATTAGAAATAAGAAGATATAAAAATTAAATCCTATATTAAGTAAAAATATTCAAAAAAAATTATTCTAAAGAATTTTTTGAAGCAACTAAAGTAAGATAGGATATCAAGGACATGAATATTAAAGAAAAAAATCCTCAATACACTCTTATGTCACTCAAAAGGACTAAAAAATCATTCAAAGATGATATAGTATTAAACTAGAATGGCTATTGCCAAAGACAAGAAAACTAGAAAGTCTTAAAATAAGACTAAGGACTAAAAAGATATTAACAAGAGTAAAGAATAATTTACTCTTGCCTCCATATATGTTCTTATTTAGGAGTTACATGGCAATGTCCTATAGGACCTCCAAATTATGTTGACTTTACAAAATATGTTTTTTAACTTACAAGATAAGTTTTTTATATGTATATCATAAAGTTAACTTGTTTCGTAAGCTATCAATATGTGATTAACTTATTGACCAAGTTTCTAGCCCACCAATCAACTGTAAACATATGTAAAATCAAAGCAGCATCTATAAAGCTTCTAAGAAATTTTTTTAGAAATATTATGAAATAAATCTAATTTTATCTATTTTTATTTACTCATATAAATAAATATTAGATTAAATATGTATTTCTATGATATTATCTTTCTTTTATTTTTAGAAATAAGTTTCACAAAGAGCGATCATCATATATTAAAAAATCTAAGATGCAACAAACTATATTTGCTACATACTCTGATCTTTATTCTCTTTGAAGATAGTTGATAGGTCCTCTCACTCATCAATAATGTCTTATATCAAGGTTGATAAATTACCTTGTTATTTGATCATTATTGATGCCTTCATAATTTCTTTCAAATAAAATATTTAAAATACTATTAATAATCGTTCTTGCCTCTAATAAAAATTATCAAACATTGACAGTCTCTTCCAAGGTCATAATACTAAATACATTATATTTTTCCATTTATTCAAAGAAAGATATGTTATTTTTGAGGGTCTTTATCTCCATTACATTGTCTTAAAGATTATAACAATTGTAATGTCTTATCCAATAAGTTAGTAAGTAATAGCTCTTGAGCTAAATTTGTTGTTTGTTGATTCTCTATTTCTTTGTCACAAATATATAGAAGTTACAAAGAAGAGTTGAAAGTAGAATGCTACCTTCCTTAGATATTTTTTTTTATAGTAAAGATTTTTTATTCTTTATGTTAGTTTTAATAAATATTATTGATAAAAATCCTCAATTTTCTTTGTTGTATTTGCAAGTTTCTTTGTTTGCTTCCATGTGCATTCACTATTATCATATCCTTGCCAATGAACAAAATATTCTAATCTATTTTGGCACCACCTTGAATCTAAGACTTCTTTCACCTCAAATTCTTGATTATTATCCATTTCTATAGGATGAAGTGGTATTTGTCTTTTTTTCAAGATATTCACTATCTTGTATGTCTTAAGAAAAAACACATATAATATGGCATGGATCTTTATAGACTTTAGTAGATGTAATTAATAAACAACAAGATTGACTTGTTCATAAATAAGAAAAGATTCAAACTTATAATAGTCTAATTTGTTATAAGAATAAGTAGTCTTGATATTGTAATAAAGTAATCATATCCTATTATACATGTTGAATTATGGTTGTTCCTTATAATAGGCATCTATATTGATTTTTTATCATTCTTAACCTTCTTTTAAATATGCCTTCATTTTTATATGTAGCTTCTACAAAAAAATTGTTAAATCTTCTATCATTGGATTATCAACTTTTAAAAAGTTAAAAGTATCAAATTATAGATGATAATTATAATTGGAAAAGAAATATGTTTATTGAATAGAAGAATATATTGAATTATTATATGCAAACTCTACCGATGGCAAAGGAGTTGTCTAATCTTTTTGATAATAGTTGATAGTATATCTCAAATACTACTCTGAAACTTCATTCACCTATTTCATTTGCCTATTAGTTTTAAGTTGAAAAGTTAAAGAGAGCTTTATATCCACCTTTAAAATCTTAAAAGGAATTTTTCAAAATCTTAATGCAAATTTAGTCTTTCTATCTAATATAATATCTTTAGATAATCCATGATAGCAATAGATGTTGTCAAAAAAAACTTAGTTATTTTTTCACTTGTGATAGATTTTTTATATTGTAAAAAATGTGTCATCTTAATAAAATGATATACTATCACAAATATAGAATCAAATAAACTTGAGACTAAAATATCCATAATAATATCCATAGAAACACAAGACCACAATTATTTTAGAATAGGTAATGGCTGAAAAAGTCTATAAGGTCAATGTTAAGGATTTTTTAATCTTGAACAAATATCACATAATTGTATACATTCTTTAAATTCCTTTCTTATTTGATGCCACCAAAAGTCTTTCAATATTAGTTTGAAAGTCTTATTATATGCAAAATATCTAATTGTTGGCAAGTCTTAATAAGTTTGAAGATCACATACTCATGATTTGCCTTCTAGAATATATAATTGTCTCTTGAAATAGATTATTCTTGAACTCAAATTTAAAAGTATTATAAGACTTTGAAGAATTTTTTTTGATATCATAAGTAAGAGGATCAAAGGACATACTTGATTGAATTTTCTTGATAAAGATTGAATCAACAATCAATGTTAATTTTATTGCTTAAAGATGAAAATTCTTTGGCTTTAAAAAAAATATTCTTTGTTGATCAAAAGACATATTTTCTTCTTTTGATTCAAAATAAGAATTTCAAGAAAAGACTTCTAATAAATCTTGGAATAAAAAGCTATTAGATAGAAGTTGTCATTTGCTCCCATTTGTGTCAAAATAGCATCCATGGCAAAATTTGATGCATTTGTTTCTATGAAGAATGTCTTTAAAAAGTTGATATAATATAAGATTGGTACAAAAATAAATGTTGAATTTAAGGCTTCAAAAGATTTTTCAGCTTCTTTACTCTATTTAAGTTTGTCTTTACATGCTAAATGTGTAAGAGCAGCCACAACTTGAAAAAAGTTCTAGATGAAGACTTGATAATAATTCATAAATCCTAAAAAATATTGCACATCTTTAATTGTTTTTAGAATCTTTCAATCTATAATAGTTTAGACCTTCTTAGGATCTATCATAAGACCATCATTTGA
This sequence comes from Physcomitrium patens, assembly GCF_059467195.1. Lineage (NCBI taxonomy): Eukaryota > Viridiplantae > Streptophyta > Bryopsida > Funariales > Funariaceae > Physcomitrium > Physcomitrium patens. The sequence goes on along the minus strand of NC_143431.1, from coordinate 4,453,981 downwards.
AATGATGTATCTTAAGAAGTCAACTTGGATAGTATAAAATATATAATTTTCTATCTTAGCATATAATCTTGCATCTTTTAATTTTTATAATATATGATAAATATGAAATTCATGTTGTTTTATATTCTTAGAGTAAATCAAGATGTTGTCTAAATAAAAAACAAAAAAATTGTCAAGTAACTCATCAAAGACATCATTCATTAGATGCTGAAAAAGAGCTCGTGTATTTGTGAATCCAAAAGGCATGACATTATATTTGAAATATCTATACCTATTTTAAAATGTAGTTTTTCATTTGTTTCTTTCTTTAATACATATCACATTGTATGCTCTTCATAGATCTATTTTTGTATAGATCTTTGCTTAATTTAATTGATCAAAAAGTCTAAAAATTAAAGATATAATATACTTATTTTTTTATGGTGATCTTGTTGAGTCATCAATAGTCTATACACATTTATAGAGATCCGTCTTTTTTCTTCACAAATAAGATAAGAGCCCTAGTTAGAGATTTAGAATTGCATATAAAGTTGGTCAAATTTTCATCAATGTATTCCTTCAGTCTAGCCAATTTTTTCTATAATAGGCTATAGATTGGTCCAAATGGTGGTTGAGCTACTTCTGAAGATCAATAGAAAAATCATAAGGATGTGTTTTAGAAGAATATATATATATATATATATATATATATATATATTTTTCAAAAATATCTTGATAATCTTAATATTGGTATAGAATGTTACTTAAAATCTTTTCTTTATTAAAAATAGGTATGGCATATATAACAAAAGTTGATCCTTCATTTGCAACATGTATGAAAGCTCTTTTATCTATTAATAATAGTTTAGATGTATTAATCTTACAGATTTTTACTTGCTTATTAAAATCTTGGACTAAATTATAAAAAAATTAAGATTATAAGAAATCCAATCTATTTAAAGATTATACCTTTTAAACCACAATAATCTTAAAATAATTAGATCAAAAGGAGATCTAATTACATTAAATATTACTAAACTATTACGACCATTAGTTGCTATTTTTCTAAGTATAGTTTCATATATAATATCTTCAAAAGACAATGAATGACCATCTATTACTTCTACATGCACAAGTTTGATTTTTTTAAGTAAGAATATATCTTATTTTTTGACAAAGCCTTTATTTATAAAATAAGTTGAGGCTCTTGAATCCAACAAGGCTAAGACTTTATAATTTTTTGGTCGTAAACAAACTTCTATTGTAAAATAAGATAAGAAATCTAAGGAGAGAATTTGACCTTTATAAAGTACTATGTAAGATTCTAGCTATATAATAATTATAGTAGCTAGAAAAACTTGTTTTCGAACACATCATCCTTTTTGGCAACCAAGCTCTTCATCTTGTGATTGTATTTTTTCTTTGAACAATATCAAGCAGTGTGTTTAGATTCTCTACAATATAGGCACAAATCTTCTTCACAACAATGAGTCGTTTTTTGCTTAGTAAGAGGTTTAAAATATACAATATCAATTTGCATTGATTCTGGGCTTAATGAATAAGTTTTTAAAAACTTAAAAGTTGCAGTCATTACTTGACTTGTTCCTTTCTAATCAAATCTTTGCTCTTGATGTCTTTCAAATAATTGATTGTTACATGCAATGGCTTGAGTAATAAACTATTCTAAAGATTTTATTTTTAGCACTATTAATAACAAATCTTTGATACTGTCTTTCAATCCATATCAAAATTGATTGATAAAAACTTTGTTATTTTAACTTATGTCACAAGAAAGATTTTGGAATTTAACAGCATATATGGTGGTTGATTAAAAATCCTTGTGATAAAAATAAGAGCTTAGTCTTTGCTATTCTTTTTCAATCATTTTTTTAAATTTGGCTGTAAACACTTTTAGGAATAAATTCAAATCATAAAAGATTCATGAATATTTTTTTTTATCAAATGAGTAAATCAAAAAAGAACACTTCCAAATAGAAGTGCATCTATGAATTCAACTTGAGTAAATCCATGAAGATATTGGAAGAGATGTAACCTTAGATAGAGCTTGATTTATTACAAAAATTCTCAAAATTTTGATCTTATTCCATTAAACTTCTTGGGCATATTAATTCTTATCCCTATTATACTTATCAAAGCAAAACTTCTTCAATTTGGTTGTGATATTGATCTACTTGCTTCTTTCAATTAAACAACTTCTTGACACAAATTGTGAACTTTTATTTATAGGCATAGGATTAGTATTTTCATAATTGGCAATAGTGATGCATGAAATTTTTACCCTAAAACTATTAATAAGTTTATAAAGATCTGCAATAATTACAAATCTATTTTCACTTCTACTAAGTGAAGCATCTATAATTTTTCTTTTTATTTCAAACAACTTAACAAATCCATAAGTCAAATTAGAAGAAAATAATCCACAATCTCTATATATCCATGAAACATGTAAAAGTAAAGATTATAAAATTTTTTAATGGTTAAGGATTCAAAGAACAAGATTAAAAAAAATAAAAGATTCTTATTATGAATATTATGCCAATATCTACTTCAACCATTTAGACATATAAGAAAGTAGAAATCTTGAAATATCTCAAAGTACTGGTTTAATAAAGATAGTTTGTAAAGTAGTGATACATACTATTTTTGTAAAGCCTTTAGTATTTTATTTTATTTTATATTTTAATTGTCTTTTTTTTAAACAAATAGATGTTCTATTTTATGATGTTTTATAAGAAAAATCAAAATTTAATTTTTTTTATCTTCTTTTTAATAGCATTGAGGTTTACCTCTCTATGTCAAGAAAACAAAAATGCAATAAATAAGAAATAACACTTTTTCATCCACAACTATTTGCCTCATTGATTATTCTCAGTATTTTGGTTTCAATAATCAAGATTAGACCTTACTGACTACATCAAAGTTTGTAATACATCATACTTTCTACTTTATCATATACCACAATTAAATTTCCTTCTATTATTAACATCAAAATATCTTAAACCATGTCAAGCCCTTGAACCAATTTATAGACTATGATAAAAACCATGCTTGTACAAACCCAACACCACTTTGAAGAATGAGAAAGATTTCAAGTGAATTCCAAGTCCACCAATAGTTGGCTAACTTTACAATGATGAAGGCAGTGGTTTTGTGTAATGGAGGTAGTGGTTTTACTCAAGTCTACAACTCAATTCAGGGATAAAATGCAAAAACTGCTTTGATCATTTTTATCAATTCAATCACTATGGCAATTCAATTTTTTTCTTATGGAGCACATCAGAACCTTATTTCTCCACCCAAAAAAAATTTTTTCCAACAAAAAATCTCCAAAATAGCTGAATAACCTTAAATTGATGGTTTGAAGTATTCCGACATTAGTTGACTGCTGTTGGTAAAACCCAGCCAAAGTGGCTGGTAACCTGTACTGGATGAACAGGAAATTGGCACCTTGCACCATTCCACTTCAATAAACCCCTAATCCTGCCTATTGCTCATAAATGTTTTTGTGTGTGTGTGTGTGTGTGTTTTTTTTTTTTGTTTTTTTTTTTTTTTTTGTTTTTTGTTTTTTGTTTTTTTTGTTTTTTTCAAAACACCAAACACTTCACCTTGCACCCCAACAGTATATTGCAAAATCTGACGCAGCTACCCAAAATCTATGTCTGTCGATACGCATGGATGACGGACAGGTGAATTGAAAAGGTCAGAGAGCGAGATGGGCACCTGTTTTGCGAAATCGGTAAAACCCTGCTTGAAAATATTTGACTGAATCAAATTAAACGCCGCACAGACAACGTGATGAGCCGGCCAAAATCCTTTCGCAAATCTTCGACGCCTTGTAGAGCAAGAAGTCAACGCGGGGTATTGAGAATCGCAGAGTCGGAGTTCTACTGCCAGCTATCTGCATAGGTTGTGAGCGTCCTAACAATTTCGCAAACGGTGGCCTGCACACAAGCTCGGAGACCTTGGTCGATTTAGAGAGCTTTATGAAGTTTGTTTCTTTGGTTGCTTGCGAACGACGTGCATTGGTTTAATCATGTTCAGTGAAGCATCAATACATCGGTATGTTCTAAGGACTCTATTTCGAGCTGTACACATTTCTGTATCTGATCATGTCATTGAAGCGATGTTGCTGCACGTCAATTATGATTTTAACAAATGGTTTTGAATTTCCATGAGTTTAGGATTTGGGTGTACTGCACAGTCGGTTTGTGATCAAGAAGCAAGAAAAGGGACAATTACTGTTTCACAAAGATGGCTGCTTTGGTCATGGGGGGCATTGCGCTTCGCAAGAACAAAAAGAAAGCCCGATGCCCCCCATGACCAAAGCAGCTGAATCGGTACAAACTTACATTGAAAGCCAGAAGTTGTTGCTCACCGAAAAACGGAATGTATCACCTGAAGTTGCCGCTTCCATTCAAAATGCGCGTCTGCAGCAGGTGATTGCCATGCTGGTCGATGGAGTCTATTCCCGAGACCGCAATTCTATTGATTTCCAATATTTCATGAAACTATCCTTCGAGGGCGAGTGCAAAGTGGATATACGGACGGAAGTATACTCCACATTTTACTGGCATCGCTTGGAGAACCTCTCCTCTGAGGAAGACGAGGCCGATGTAGGACTGAACCATTACCTTAGAATAGATCCCCACCCCAACTAACTAGCACCTCGTCATCGCTCTCCGCAGTAGGAAACTCAGCAGCGCTCAAGACCTAGTGGCTGACTTTAGAATCATTTGTAGCAAACTCAACTTGAGCCATCGCTTCCACAAGTGCAAACATCGCGTCATGGAACTTACCGAGAAGTTTCAATCTCCGCCTTACTGTGGTAAGCCTCAAGAAGTTTGCATCACCGGACATTCACTTGGTGCAGCGATTGCCGTCCTTACACAGAAAGATCTAGCTGCCGCTGTACCCTCAAAACGCTTCCAAATCCACTGTATCAACCCACCATTTATGAAATTGAGCCAGCTCATCAAATTAGGCTTTCACAATTATCAGTGGAAGCAAGACCAACATCAAAGACTAGCGGATTGGGTGCCCACACTATACATCAATAAGTTTGATGTGGTTTGCAACCAATATCTTAGATACTTTCTATGCAAAAACAACAAGTTACTACCCTTTCCTCACCACATAGTGACGAATATTTTTGTCAAGAACGACAAGTATTCAATCCTATTTCCTTTGACAGACTTGCACATTAGTAAATGCAGCAATTAATTTGGGATAGGATTAGAGTTCCATATACTCAAGCAATAGTATGGACTAGAGGATTTGAAGGTATCAATTGAATTTTTTTGTTTATTGCTAGTGTTGTATTATGTGAAATTTATTTGAGAATGCATTAGGCACATAGTAGTAGAAGGTAAAATGGAATTTGTAACAACAAGATCCTAACAACTTTAATAGAATTTTAAACAAACTCCAATTAAATTGTAACAATGTTAATCAATCTTTAATAAAACCTAGAAGAAATCTCAAAGAAATTCCAAAGAAAACATTAAAAAATCATAAATTGATATTAAATATATATATATATATATATATAACAAAACAATCTCAAAGAAATATCAAAGAAAGCTTAAAGAAATATTAAAAATAAAAATCATGAATAAATTTTAATCAAATCAAATAATATAATTCTAAACCAATCCTAATCAAATCCTAAATAAATTCTAATCAAATCTTAATGAAACTCTAACTAAATTTTAATCAAATCTTAATCAAACTCTAAATCTTAATCAAATCCTAACTAAATTTTAATCAAATTTTAAACCTTAATCAAACCCTAAATTCTAACCAAAATCTAATAAAATCTTAATCAATTCTAAATAGATTCTAAATAAATTTTAAAAAATCCTAAGTAAAACTTAATCAATTCTTGTAGTTATTTTAAAATCTCAATAATTATTAATCAAACTATTGATCTCAACTAAGCTTTCGCCAACATTTTAATCCACAAGCAAATAACAAGCATACAAAATTTGAAGAAAATCAAACTCACCAATTAAGAAAAAAAAAAAAAAAAAAAAAAAAAAAAAACTCTTAAATCTTTCAAATTTCTTTCACCCTCTTTTTCCAATCTATATGTTGATCTTTTATGAGCAATTTTTTCTTGCTAAACCGTCTAATTACTATACAAATTAGCTTATGTGTAAATAGCTAGATCCAAATTGTGCTAACCAAATTTTGCTTCAATTGAACTTGTATATATTTCAAGATAGCAAAAACCTTCACTAACTCTAAAATTTTAAATACACTTAACAAATTTGATGTCATTTAACAAATAGATTGAACATTTTGAAAGTTTTTTTCAAAAAAGCACAAGGAAAAATTCACAAAAATTTACTAATGAATTTGCTACAATACTCCCACAATCCTTAAATTTATAAACATTTTTTTATTTCTCAAAATCTCAAACCATTAAATACAACTTTTACTTTAAAAAGACTTTAGAAACTTAATATGCATTCAAATCATATGACACTAATGTCTAAACAACCCTTCTAAAGTCATCTCCTTAACTACACTCTTTGATTAGCAAAAGAATTGTAGAGTTGTTATAGGTGCACAATTTTGTGCCTTGGAATCAGATTTTGATCTTGCTTCACAATCGGTCCTTTCTGAGTATCAATTCTTAGTATTTTGAGATAATTTTTTGCTAAATCCTATTCTTTACTCCCTCTTAAAGATATTTTTATCTATTATTTACCTCATTCAGTTTAATTTGGTTCATTTATGCCCCTACATAGTTAGTAAAAGTCTCTTTTTTAAGAAGGCAGCATTATCATATATTAATTTTTACTACCTCCTTATCTATTATCTATATTTCTAAGATAATTTGCTAAAATATTTTCATTTAAACTCCATTATAATATAATCTTTCATTTCCTTTTTCACGTAATGGTTGTGTTACTACCTGACACTAGTTGTGGATCATGTACCATCTATTCAAGATGGTGTGCAACAATTACAATATCATCTTCGTTTCAATAAATGGAAGGGAGCCGACAATGGAACCCCAGCGACTACGATCAACGGCAACATGGATAACAATACCAACCCGATTTTAATCAGTTGAAGAATGACGGCTTTGGAAACACCATCCAATCTACTTATCCACAATACAAATAGCAGTACCAACTCAATTTCGATCAGGCTATGAATGCTAGTTACAGAAATACTCGCCATTCTGGCTACACACAATTTGGATAGCAATACCAACCCTATTCCGATCAGTCAAGGAATACCGGCTATGAGAACACGTGCCATTCTGCTTACCCAAAAGATGAGCAGCAATTCCAACCAGGTTTCGATCAGGCGAGGAATGAAGGTTACAAAAACACCAGCCAATCTGCTCACCCACAATATGGACAACAGCACCACCCGGTTTTGATCAGACTAGGAATGACGGTTACGGAAACACTAGCCATTCTGGTTACTCACAATTTGGACACGAGTACCAACCCTGTTTCGATCAGCCGAGGAATGCTCGCTTAGGAAACACAAGCCATTCTGTATACCCTCAATATGGACAGTAATATCAACCCGGTTTCGATCATATGGCAGATTCCGGCTATAGTAATCATCCGCACCATCAATCCCGTGGTCTTGACCATGTAGGGCAATTCGGTGGTGGAAACCATTATCAGGCTGAGATGCAACATCGGACTCGTAGTCTTCATAATCAGAGCGGAATTAACGGCGGGGGGTAACAACGTATAATCAGTTCCGGCAACAGAACTTTGACGATCATAGTTTATGAGATCTTTTTAATTGCAATATCTAGAGATACATGGAAAGTTGTAGGCTAATAGTAGTGTCTGAAGTGCATTGCTATCGTAGATTGGATATGAATATTTATCAACTAGCATGTTGATTTACTCAAATATGGTTTGAGAATTTTGGTTATGTTTTTACAAGGACAATCATTTACTTTATACTATAACATTACAAGAACGTTAGTTTCACATTGCTCTGAATTCCCAGATGACTTCTAATTCTTGCAGTTTAGAGGACTGCCATGTGAATTGTAAATTATCGATTATTCTGACCAGAGTGAAAATTGCACAATTTTCAGAATTGTATTTTATCACGCTTCAGACTTGTCAGAAAATTAGCGAAAAACATTACACATACAATTTCACATGTGCAGGTTCAATGTTGTGTTCACTTTGAGAGACACTGCTCGCGCTGAAGACACGCCCAGTGTAGAAAGCTGTCTAATGTGATCAAGACTTGCTGTAAATAAGCTTCTCATGTAAATGCTGCAAAAGGCTCTGAAAATACACCAGCCCTCTGTGGGCAATCGCATATGCTTTATTCGAGGTCTTGCATACACACCAATAAAACTTTACTCAGCGATGAAAATTCTACTTCCGTTAACAGGTTAGGAGGCACATGTCAGCATCGTCAAAGACACTTCGTGCCATTTTATGGCGATCGTCTTAGCTCATGGAAATGTATAGTGTCACTGCAATTAGAATCAAGCGTTTCACTTAACGCTAAGTGACACACAGCGTCGCAAGGAACCTTATCAACACGCATCCACATCGTATCTACATACCCGTCGACTGCAGAAAAACCTGAGAAGCAATTACAATAGCGCGACACGCTCTCTTCCACAGGTTGATGGACAAAGACACAAGCATAAAAATTTAAGAAATCAAATTGTTGGCCTTCATTTTGTCCAGGACTGACAAGAAGCTCTTCTCCGTGTCGCGCCAGCCCAGAAAACCGAGCTCCTTGCTCTTGTTCATGCTGCTCACGTTTTCAGCAGACTGGTTCAGGATCAAATCCGCAAACCACCAGTGGCCGATGTCGTTAAGCTTGACAGGCTCTAGATTGTACTTCTTCACAACCTGGTCCCACATATCCTCTTTGCCTTTCATAAATTCATCAAGCAAAATTGAATTACCATTATACTCGCCAACCTCCATTCCAAAATAATCCGCCAGAAGCCTCCACAGCTTCTTCCATTTGAACACATCCCCGTTGGAACTGTTAAGGGCTTGGTTCTTAGCCGCCGGTTCCACGCAAGCCCAGATTTCTTGCTCAGCTATGAGCTCAGCATCCGACGCATCAAACAAACGTTCATAAGTAAATTGGTTGCCAGGAAATACAAGTGGCTTCCCTTCCTGCTTACAAATTAGAGCATAGACTGCCAAAGTCCCCACCAAGTTCATCAAATTCCCAGCTGCGAACCCGAATATGATCGTAGGTCGATGGATGGAGTACGTAAGTCGGCCACCAGACTGCTTGACGGCTTCGAACACAATATCTTCCTGGTTGTGGTAGAATTGGTCGCAAGGAAGACGCGGAACGTCTTCCACAAATGGCGATTCGCACGGTTGGATTTTCCCCGCGAGCTCAAAAGGGCCGGTGTATTGCTTGCCACCGGTCTGCAATACGATGTGCTGCAAGTTCTTGGCATTTGGAAGCAGAGCATCAATCGAGTTCTGCAGCAGCCTGCTATTCAACTCTATATTCTCCGCCTCCGTTTTACCTTGCACCCAAGTGACCCAGAATACATGGGTGACATCCTCCAACGCTCCAAGCTTTGCCAACGTCTGCTGTCTATCCAGAAGATCCACCTGCATGTACTCTATATTGGACGGGACCCATTCCGGCCTGGGCCGACGGGCCACACCATACACCTTCCAAGGCCCTCCGTAGGAATCTGGCTTGGCAAGAAGCGAAGCCAGATAGTTGCCCACTATGCCTGTCACGCCGAGGATGAGCGCCACCTTCTGCTCTCCGACCTCTGCAGTGCCGTGACGCTCTGCGGTAGAATGTGCCCCATGCCCTCTCCCCTGAAGGAAAACCCACACACAAACATTGCATTCGACATGCGAACAAACCCCATAAGATCAGATTCTCGTGCTCAAAGCAGATACTCTCACGTAGTCCAGCAAAAAAAGCGATATATATATATATATCAAAGAATCATCTAAGAAACATGGAGAAATGAAACCAGACATCTCACCCCTGCGCGAGGCTCCAGTCTGCCAGTCTGCCATGGAAACAAGCCCATCTTCACGTATCAGAAGCCTTCTCTGTTTTCAAAAACTAGTGATTCTCTAAGCCACGTCGTCAATCTAAACAAGCCTTTTAAAAACATTGACAAGACGTAATTTATACATCTCTCGCTCTCTCTCTCTCTCGCGCGCACAAGCTTCCAGAGAGAATCCAAAATGCGCGGAGCTGGCTGAAGCAGCACGGGAAGCAGCGCGAGCTTTGGATTTTTGAACGAGGACGGTCATTGCGATCTCCGCAAATCCTTCATCTGGGCAACAACCCCAGTCTCCGAGCTCTTGGAGGCTCGGAACCGAGCCGCGGTGTACAAGTGGCGTACCTGCCGTGCATGTCGAACAAGTGGCATTTCGATATTGAGATATTATGTCTCCGTGCTTTGGTTCTCGTCTGAGTGGCTGTTTAATTTTCCATCACATGATAATAATATTTATAATAACACGATGACAATTGATATCCAATACCAAATTTATATACAAAAATTATTTCAGCTAATTATTTCATTTGATGCACCTTTTATGTCATGATAAACACACAAAGAATATTACAAATTGTGCAACTAGCTTGCAATCAAAAAAATTCTATACTTTTTATATTAGTGTCAAGTGAACATTGCTGGGTTTTTAATCATAAAAAAGCTTAAAACAACTGCTGCCCATGAAAAAATCTTTGAGAAGGGGTAAAATCACATACAAAAAAAACAGAAATAATAGAAACGACTTGAATTTTTGAAGAGACTAATATAAGAAAAATCCTCTTATTGTGATTCTGAAAGAATCATCATTTATTTATTTATTTATATATATTATCTTATTGTAAAAAAAATTGATGCTCCCAACAAACTTAATCACCTTAATTATTTTATCGTCTATTAAAAAATAGTTTTTTACAATTCGTTGGTTAAAACACGTTTGGAAGAAATTATAAGCAAAACATAATGAATATCAAATTGAATTTCTGGGCAGTATATAAACATTTCAAATAGTAATGCTTATGATTCAAGACTCATCAAAAATTATTTTAAAGCCAAATTGAAGTTTAAGACTTTGCATGCAATAGAACATGTTTTGTACATCAAACTTATTTTTTTCATTTTGAATGTAATATGTGAAGTACATATATAAGTAAATTATATTATTGAAACTATTCCAAATCCCTCAAAATATCCAGCATTGAGGCTACATAATATTTCTTCTGTACCTATTCCATTTTCTTCTCCTAATGTACCTTAATTCCAATACCAATCATATTTTCATCAAGCTTCTATAAATAATTGTATGTACTATATACATTGAGAAAGTTACATTAAACTAGTGACAATGCCCTTTTATTTTTCTTACTTTTCTTTGTTTTTCTAATTTGAATCTCCGTAATAAACACAATTAGTGAGTATGCTGAATATTCCAAGTCGAGACAATTTTAGAAGGATGTAGTAGTCTTCCAATTTTACTTCCCACATCTGTGATGATATTTGACTTTGTGGAAGAGGATATTCCAGTCGTTGGTAATATCACAGAAGGAATCATCATCACATTCCATGGGAGCAACAATTCTACAAACTGTAAATTAGAGAGCGCATGCGACACACGAGATACTATTCCAGCTTGCCCCAAGACAAAGCATTATCAGATAAGGTGCTTATTAAAACGTCAGAAAAGCGAGTTCGTAACTACAGAAAAGAGTTTAATGAATTAACAAAAACCTTCGTTTTCCCAATTAGCTGTCAGTCAGAATAATTAGTATTCTAGTACAAAATGGTCCCACGTCTAAGAAATTCCAGCTAAAAAATTATGAGCATCCTTCTGTGGGACTCATCGACTCATATTACAGTTGAGTTCATAAAACTTATGCTGCATGCCTAACTTCTTTTAAATGAATACTTGGTCAAGTGATAGTACGCGGACACAAGGTGACAGCCAGTATTGCCATTTGGGCTGTGCCCATGTCCCAGCCAATGGATTTCCGATATGTGCACCTGTGAACCAGGTGGGACCATGAGGCAAGTATTTAACTAGTTCTCCTGCAGTCGTAACGTAATTGATTGCCACAAGGCCAACATGGAATCCTGCTGGAAATGCCAAGCTACGATTCATCTTCGACCGTGCACCGGCTAAGCTCACCGATAAAAACCAAAGGCTTGGCATTGTAGCAGATGACCTGCACGATCATCAAGCACAAAATGAATAAGAAATACAAAAATAGGACTTGAGTAGATGCTGAATTGATTCTTGGCTTGTGTAGGTAATTATCCTGATGAAGATAGTACTCGGAAATTAGAGGCTGACCAGATAAAAAGCTTTACATACCAGTGAACAAGCGCAAAAATAGCAGCCGATATGAACACTGCAGTATGAAATCCCAGATCAACAGCAATCTCCTCTTGTAACCACGCTCTGAATAGAGTTTCCTCTACAAGGGACACCGCCAGTCAAATTCCAACCGCTTGTCCCACAAGCTTGATTACTTTTGCAGCGGTAAATAAGAATATCCCAACACTACCTTGCTTAGCACAAGAGCCCCAATTTGCTGTATTCAAACGAAGCATCAAATCAGAGAATGAGAAAAAAGAATCCTTCAGAGTAAACGAACTCAAGATATGTAGAATTAAACAAGTTCCCCCGCGAGGTTTACCTTGCATCATGGGATTTGTAGCAAGCAATGCCCCCCAATTGATTTGCACGTAGCCCAATATGAAATTTGTACTATGCAAAAATAATACTAATCCACTACCTAAGGCTAACCCCCAGCCCCAATCTTTGACCTAAAACATGAAAAAATAATTGTTAGATGAATAAAATGTACGTAAAATTGCATGAAAACATAATTAATTGAAAAGATGTAGAACTTGATTGCACAGGCAATACCTTTCGTTTTGACCAGAAACGAAGACCATAATGTACAAGGGGTTTACTAAAACCACGAACTCGCCTCCCCCAAATCGTAACAAGAATAAGAATGGCCCTATACAGGTCAACCACAGAAGCAGCACCAACAACACCGCCTGGCGATTTCGTAGCCCATTGATGTAACAATGATGGTAAGACGGGTATTAATACAGGAGACCAGAGCAATACAATAAGTGCAGAAAAGACAAGAAGCCTGTCAAACAAGGGACACTAATGCCTCGTCAGCACGAATTAGCAAAAAAATAAATTGGAACTATCATGATTATTAGGGTACAGCAAAAAAAATCAGAAATTTTGGCAATTCTATACAGAAAGTTCTGCATAACTACTACAGTCGGAATGAAGGCTCGATTTTTTCAAGAATAGATGCTTGGTAAGTGTATGAAAGAGCACCTCAAATGTAATGGACGCTTATCAATTGCAAAAAACCGAGACGACGATCAGTGAGGCTCATTGCACCCCTCGGGCCACCCAGTAAAAGAGCAACTTTTCCAATAAATCGAAGAAGACCAACCTTCTGTCAAGTTTTGCTAGCATTGCCACCAGCCTGGGCGACAAGTCATGAAAATGTTACAAATCGCAATTTGGTAGTAGTGCAGGTTATAGTTAAGGTTAAAGAAAAAGTTAGACACAGATTGATAGGAGAAAAAACTTCTCATGCATAATACCCGTGATGATTAGTATACAGCTCTTCAAAAAAAATGATGCAAACCTCGATTTTAGTTACATACCTTTCATGATCAACCTTCCCATCGCCGTTGTGAGGTGCCACTGGCGCTGCCACTGACATTGCCTTTTCGGCTAAGGGATGAACGCTGAAAATAGTACCTGCCTTCTCATCCTCAGTTCCAGTCCTCTTACTATTTTTCTCACCACCACCACCATCTGAATCTTCTACTGCGCTACATTCATTCGACACATTGATTCCAGCCATTGTGGCTCCACCGCTCATGGCTGCTGCCATCATGCCCATCACTTTCCCTTGATTCTTGCTCTTGGCTCTGTCCCAAACATCGTTGGACATTCCTTCAGCTTCTGAGCTATGTCCGTTTTAACCAGCAGCATCAATTTCCATAGTCTCTGTCGTCACCACTTCAGGGTCTTCCCTCAACTCGAAAGATCCACTTGATGGAATTTCGCTGTTACGTTTTGCACTCAAAGCTAAAGCATCTGCGGCAGATGATTTTGCTTTGACCCGCAAAGAATAATCACTATCAGTACCACTGATCTCTTCTTCCTCTTCCAAGTTTTCATCATCACTTGGTTCTTTTCTTCTTGTGCATTCCGCTGTTTGCCAGTAACAATCAAATACACAACACCTAGAAGAGCCATAATCACGCCTACTAACATTACAAGAGGAACCAGCCCGCCCAATTTGCGGTTACCTCCCACAGCGTTTCTAAAAGCTTCGTTGGAAATGGGCTTCATCTTCCACCCTTGAGCTGCGTCAGCCACTGAATTGGTTATCTTTTAGACCTCTTGGTCTAAATAATTCCCAGAGACTCTATTCCTGCGATTCTCAACCTCCGAAGCAGCTCAAATTCCAGAGCGTCCTTCACCGTACTTTCTACCAAGTTTGGAGTCTTCGCTTTCTTGATATCTATAGTTCGCTTACTATGATTCTCATTCGCTCCCAGAGTACTAACATATCCCTTTGATTTTCCTATGTCGTCAACTTCTTCTGACATCTGCTTGATGGTAATTTTCCTTAAACCTGGCCCAGCAGAATCTGCTTCCTTCATATATTGATTACTACGTTGAGTTTCTGATCCTTTCAGCTCTTTAAAAGTATCCTTGTAATTGAAGGCTGTGCCATTCGTGCTTAGTAAAATGTCATCAGTTTTTACCTTAGGAGGTTGATCCTTCAACACTGTCATCACCAAAGTATAATTACCTACGTTCTGAATGAACATAACTTTAGACTGAGTCCTTGAATCTAATACTGGGTTCAATAACTTCGAGAATAAAATCGTCCCCAAATCCTTCTTGTCGTCCTTTGGTTTATTGGTCATTTCAAAGGCATCCATGGTTTTCTTCATCTTTTCTTACTTCATTCCCATTTGCTTCTTGTCAACCCCACCTGTAGCAGATTTCTGTAGTGCTCTCATGACTGCTGAGCTCGTTCTTTCCACCAACACTCTTCGAGTCAATGGTAGCTTTAGCTATTGTCTTTGCTACTCCATCTTTCTCATTGTGCTCGGAAATAAGAGAGCCACTATCGACAGTACTACAGTCGTCTTCCTTACCATTTCCTTTGTCGTTGTTTTCCTTACTGCCGTGTTCTTCCTTCCCATTCCTGCGGTCAGTTTCCTTTTTCTGATCAGCAGAGTCTACCTGTGCATCAGCAGAAGCATCATAAACATCTCCTTTCTGTTCTTGCTCTAGCTTCTCCAGAATGTTCTCGGCAAGTCCAAAAACATTACTCACAGCCACTTGTGTGGAGTCATCAAAATCTGTAAGAGCTTCAAGCGCTGATCCCATGTCCAATGGAGGTGTCACTCCTGTTTGGGAATGTGTAGGTAGGTCAAGAGGGGCGCTGTTTTCAGGGCTCGAAGTTGGTGTAGGTTGAGGCGGAGCAGTTACTGCCGCAGAGTCAGATGTAACAGACCCAAGATGACTTTCTTCAGAAGTTCTAGTCTTTTCATTTTCATTCGTGCTGCCATTACTGCCCGCACTATCGCTTTGCTCATTATCTTCTTTCCGACCATTTTCGATAATTGGGGTCTTTCCTGCTCCATCCTTTATATTATGCCCTTGCTCAAGTCCTTCCTGTTTATCTACTATTCCATCACGCTTTCCACCCAATGATTTGGTTTCCATGCTATCATTGGGCTCCTCTAACTTCAACACTTTGGAGTCATTCAAAGCATCTTCTTTCGAATCTTTTCGACCACCAGACTGGTTCTTGTCTTCTTGTTTAAATGCATTGCCTCCCCTCTCTGCATTAGACATCAGAAATTAAATCCTCAACTTTTTCATTTTCCTCCAATCAAAACCTGTTCATATTAAAGCAATACATTCGTGATGCAAGCCTGAGTACACATAGAGAGTAGAGTACACAAAAGAAAATACATGCCACTGCTGAGTCTCATTCATGCATGATTTAATACGTAGCATCACGCTTTCTAATAATAAAAATTGAGCTATCAACAACCCCGCACAAAATCCTGTGCACACTAGTTCAACGAGTTTCAAAGAACAGGTAATGCAAGGCAAGGTTTTTGAAGCGAATGTAAGGATGCCTTAACCTGTTGTATCCGCCTTCTCGGCTTCAGTATTAGATTGCACTGGATTTGTAAGCCCATTACCATCAACCGTTTTGCCTGATGTCGCCGGTGTACTGTGAATATCACCGTCCTCCCCGGAAGTCGAACTATCCATAGGTGAAAGTGGAGCAATGGGGATGGATTCTCTCTTTCTATCAGAAACTGTTGTAGATTTTTCTTGATGCTATCAATGAACCCCAGAAGAAGGCTCGGCGGCATGCGCTTACCAAACCCAACCAGATTAAAACTAGGAATTCTTGCTTGCACAGCCCCTGTTACTGCTGTTGCCATATTCCCTCGCACATCCTCAGGCACAGCTTCCTGCAATGCTGTCAAAATAGTCTCCCCTTCTCCTACAGCAGTTAACACCTGCACCAGTGCACATGAAATAATTCTATCAGTATGCACTATTGTGCTGATAGTTCCACTTCCATTGAGACCAAGGTCTATTACTTGCATAGACTTCGCACTTTGAGGTAAATGATTGGCTTCAAGAACACAATAATTCTTAGAAATCACTTTAACAGAGAAATGGGCAATCGTCTAAATCGTTAAGAAGTTGTGGATGAATGTTCAATCATGCTTCAGAAACGAGGGTGCATTATGTTAGAGAAGCTAAAGATAAATGTTTCAAGTTACAAAAAGACCAAAGTTCCGCTATTCGCAACACGTTTTTCAGCTCCTAAAAAGAAATCATAGTCACATATCCCCTAATTCCCACTCAATCCAAACAAAATTGGTGTTCTATAAGACAAAATTCACCTTTTCTTTCTTTTCGTCCGATAATGTATCAGGCATGATGATGTCCAACACATTGATAATACTCTTAGCTGCTGCACGCATTTGGATCGGTTCAGCACCTGTTTCGGATCCTTCGTCTGGAGAAGTGCTGTCGTCCACTGAGGGGGTATTCTCAACCTTCGGCGTGGTGTCCTGCTCTTTTGAAAGGATTCTCTCTACCTCTAGAGGAGTGGTTTCCGAGCCTTGGGAGGCGGTCTCCGCCTCTTTAGTAGTGCTCACCGTCCCTGAAACTAAATTTTCTCTATCAGTTGTTCCAGCATCATCCCTCTTCTTCATTGGTTTAATTTCTCCAGCCTTTTTCGCTTTGACAATCTGCGACGCTCTCTTTTCATGAATGGGTTTAATTTCATCTTTTTCCTCAACTACGCTTTCATCTTCCAATGCTGAAAACATAGAAAAGAATCAGTTGAATGAGTGAAACACTAATTTTACGGAAATACAACCAACGGATGAACACACTGTTCATGAGCTTGAGTGCCATGAACAACAATGTCACAATGAATCACTCTATACGTGACCCTGTTCATAAAGTGCCTTACTGTCCCTTTGAATAGCCTTGTTCTAACCTAGTGTTTTATTAACATTCAGTGTTAGAGACGTTCGTAGAATTTTTTAAGTTTAATGATTAGTGTTCAGCGTTTAGAATCGGTGACACTAAGCCTATTCACAGTGCAGTATTACCAAATAATGTCAATCATGTATTTAGAGAAGTACTCCATGATAAAGACTAGCAAACTGGAACCAAATGCAACAATGTATCCCCAACTCGCTTTTATCCCTTAAATAGATCCCACTATGGAGTGAGCAGGGACCTTGCCTTCAACAGACGTTTCCATTTTCAAATGTTTTCCTTCGATGGATATACTGTCTGGCATACCTGGTTGCTCTCTTGCTGGCGATTCGCTTCCAGAGTTATTACGAGTGTCTATGTAAAAGTGGATGTTGGCCCTTCAGCAACGCCACTTTCACTGCTGCTAACCACTGTCATTTAAGTCAAACCAACCTTATACGAAGGTGTCAGTCGAGAAAACTTAAAATTAAACACAGAACCAAACTGAAATCCATACGACGCAATCAAACTTTCAAATTTGTGAAGTTTTGAGCTCATGAACATAATTATGATAAAACAATCACTTGATCCACAGAGGAATATTAACCTAACCTCGAATGCAACGTTATAACTCCAGTCATGTCTTGATGTACTTCCAGGTTCTCGTACAACTCCCTTGAAAGAGGATAAATTAACTACTGGAATCTGTGCAAGAGCAGTGATGTATGGATTCTTTTCAAGAACAAGGCGAGGAATGGAAGTCACTGGCTTTGAATCATCCTCTCTCTGCGTTCAAATCAACAACATTATAAACACCATTCAGGACGACTTTAACCACGAAATGGGCACAAACGTCTGAATAGAAATCCGTGCTACCTACATATTATTGTATGCCTTCGCAATTAGCAAATCAGAGAAATGTGGAGTAGAACGTCAATGCATCAATCAAGATTAGTAAAGGTATGCACACTTGTAAAAGTTAGGAACGCATAACATAGAATAGTACTATTGCAAAGCTACAATCTAGAACCCCACGTGTATGACTATAATAACCATTGGACGTCCATATTTACAAAATAATTTTTTTTCTAAGTGGAAATCAGCTTCATGACTGCCTTCAAAACACATTTAAAATAAGTTAGACTCGAACAGTGCTGATCCGGCTTACCTGGATAAAAAGGAGAGGGACTTGGACAGTACTGATGTATCTTGCAGAACCTGCAGCAGTATAAAACTCCTCTAACGTATTAAAGCCATACGTTACTCTTAATATGGCTGCATCAAACTCACGAACTGTGGAGGATGTCGAAGCCTTTCTCAAGTCGAAGCCTTTATTTTCCCTCATAAAAAGCACCTGCACAAAATAAGCTCAAAATTAAGCACTAAACATAAAAATTGCTAAATAAGTATCAACGAGAGGTTAATAATAATCACAAGTACCTTGTTTGCCTCAAGAATGCTCACTAGACCTTTTGCCATCATACGGTCGAGTTTTTCACCATGTTGTGCGCCTAGATGCATTGAAGATTGCTCGTAATCGAAAGGATTGGAAATGTCTATAGCAGCCACCATACGAGTGGAACCTGCTTCTTCACCCAGATACTTGGTCAACAAGTTGGCACCCTAGCCCCAGCCAACGCCCATTAGCGTTGACACTGGCCGCTCGCGAACAACATGCTGAACAACTAAGCGAACATCATCACTGTCTGCTCCTGAGAACACCCTAGTCCAAATACCCCACATTCACATTCCACCATTCAATGAATATGTATTCACTTTATGAAACTTATAACCAATCAAATGAAAATAATTCTCTTCATCTAATCTTTGGTTCTAACAGAGAATTCAGCAGGGTATGAGCCATAGCAGACAATGTTGACTCTCTCGATAGCAACCATTGAGCTGATGAATCGCTCAAATGTTCTGTAGGCAAGGATTTTAAGTTTGATGACGAATGAGACGGCATGGTTGCAGCTGCGAGCCATTCTTCGGACCTAGTGGATGACATAGGGGGTAGTTGAGTTGTGTAGCTTGTGCATCTTCGAACGATTCTTGGAAATCTTCGATCTGAATATCTGTGGAAGCTTTTTAAGTCCAAAGAATTTACTGAACGGCTTCTATGAAAGGTTCTACAAAGGGAAAAAGGTAAAGGAATTCTTCGCTTCCTGTATGTTGTAATATAAAGCGAACGGGTCGTACTAGATGCTTTTAAAAATTCCGCCATTATCCTATAAAGACCGATCCACGTTCAAACTCCACTCTGCACACAGCAAACATGTTCGAAAAGTTGAAAGTCCAAATAAAAAACAAAGGATATGGCAAGTTAGTCCACAGAGAAAAATGTAAAAAATAAGCGATGTATGAACTACTACGTTATTGCCGCAAACACGAGTGCTTAGATAGCCTTCAGCAACTCGATTGCACACAAAAGAAAGAATCACTCTTCAGTTGTTTCTCCTATTTCTCTCATTCTTCAAAGAAAGCAAACTAAACCCCCAACAAAGACAAATAGGTACAATTCGTCAAATGAAAGAGAGTGAGGAGTAACATAGAGACCATTCCATAAACAAATTATTGGCTGTACCGAGCAGTCGCTGACCTCCATTGCCGCAATCAACTATTGCTGCCCTTCAATGAAACAATTACGCTATCAAAAACCGATTGAAGTGATGACTAAAGATCTCAACTCCCCTCCAATCCACTCTGATGCTCTCGACCACAACAGCACGTTTTGAAAGTAGCAACTCTAAATTGTAACTACGCGCGATTTCAGACCCATGCAAACTAAAAATCCTAAACAAAATACCTCAATGGTTTTAAAACCTGTTAAGTCACACCAAGCTCAGTTTCTATAACCATGCACATCAAACCAAGTTCCACCAAAGACGATGAGCCTTCTGCAAACCGCAAAACACGTGCTGAGACGAGCCCTGAATAGTATGAAGGTGATAATTCAATATTCTGAACTACACAAATCACCAATCAGCAATGGAATGCTTAAGAAGTTTCTACAAACTTAGCATTTCATGAGATCGAGTATCATGATACAGCCGACACATTGATTCCGTCTCTAAAGACAAAGCAAAAATGCACATGTTTCGCCTACTTTATATGGGTAATGATCCGACCGCTAAGAGAATGAAGTCAAAAGCTTGAAGTCCCTAACATACAGCGCACCCCCCTACAGACAGTATCTTTACCACGGCACGAACTCATTGTAACCATAACTTACATCGTGCGTTACACTGAACAAGGCTTCAATACTGGATACACTGGATTGAAGTCCAATTCCGTAGATTGCAAAATAAATTTTCTCACTTCGTTGCGGCGAGTAGCACGTACAAGTGCACAAGCAAAATCAACTGGATTAATCCTTTTCTTGACAATAGAATCTTGTACACCGATAAGATATTTTCTTCTTTGAAATCCACAACTAGTAGCAGTCGACTGTAGTCAAAATCTCGAAGCTACAGCAGCCTGAGCCTGGAAAGGTGACACAATAATCTAACCACGATTAAACATCTCTCCTCGACTAGCACATTTGACACCAGTTCTAAATTCACCATCTCATCAACATGAACATTCCCCATTGACAACGAAGAACGTCACGCACCTCAATGTCGTGTACAGAACCCCATACAAGCACAACCAAATCCTTAGGAATCCACACCTCTCCCTCTCAAACTCAACATTGAACTTCGACTGCCATCAAACCAAACATTCTCTCAAAATTCCAAAAAAAGTCCAGTGCTCGATACAACAGCGGCGTCCTCTCAGAAATTCCCACCCTGCCAAAATGCCGAGTGAGTTTTTGTCCCCTCCAACGATGTCGTGACCCCGCGGTCGTTCGACTATCCCCTCGACGTACCAGTCCACCTGGTCCACAGTGCCTCCACGTCTCAGCGGCAGCATGCATTACCTAATTAACGTAAGAAGGATTCAATGCATACAATTCGACGATCGAAACTCCGCTGCAGCATGATTGCTCGTGGCTGGACCAGAAGCAGAGGCTCATGCTGATCGACACAGAACGAGGCTCAGGTGTACAGTGGTCTACGGAGAATCAGCGCAAACGACGATCGCCTCCAGTTTCCCACTTGCGGACAAGGTGATGTGCTCATACCCGCCTTGACCGGGTTTCAGATACCAGGCATCAATTCTCCAGATGTTTCTAGGTTCCTGATCCTATTGCCGTTGCCTTGCTCCGTGCCCCAACACCGAACTGGAGCAGTTCAAAAAGTAAATGGACAAGCTTTAAAGTACTTTCTTGGAGGATGCCAGTTCCAGTATGGAAAATGCCTTTGCTAACCCAAACTCGAAAGATGTCCCTCGGATTAATAGGGGTTGTGCCTAAGAGAATGACAAAGAGTAGAATAAATTACTTGAAGACCGTGAAGCCAATGAAAAGAATGCAATTGATTAAGATTTTTATCATTTTGTGATGTAAGAGTTCACATGATTGTCTGTCATAATCAAATTATAACAATAAGACTGGTTCTGCATAGTATGTGCTAAGTCATGGCATCAAGCAGCAAAAAACTTTCAGACAAAGAAGTAATCTCCAACCCTAGTGGGGTTTAACCCTAAAAGATGATCAGATGAAATATAATAACATTTGCAACAACAACAACAACAACTTGATAAAAAAAAATAATGTTTTATAAAACCCACTTAAATATGTGTACATTATAGAATAAAATAAAATAAAATAAATCACATATTATTCATTCTGAAGAGTCAGATTTGTGGTTTCTTTGATATAACATGGATGATGCTAAGTATTTCTTTGATATAATAATTCTGATTTTCATGCAAAAAAAGCATCACATGATTATGTTTGAAGTAGAACTTTGGGCAAACATGAGTAAGAATCAATGTCTTGAGCATGATTTTTTGCATAGATGAGTTTTAATTCTTTCTAAAAGCAAATGATGAAGATCCATTAAATCATTTTTCACTAAAATTAAAATATGCATGCAAGCGTGTCTATGACCAATATTTAATCTATAAAATATAAACAAAATTTCCATGTATACAATAAAAAAAACTAATCATTTTTCAATTTTTTTTTATTTATAATGTCAATTTGCATATCTGATCAATAATAATAATAATTCTACGCACACACACACACACACATAGATATATATATATATATATATACACACACACAAGTCCTAGTTGTGAATTTGTGTGGCAATTTTAAAATTCATGTCTTTGCCAGAACCTTATAACTCGATCTTCATAAATTTCTTAATTATTGCATTATTAAATCCAAATATGTGGTTTGTCAAATGTTATTAAATGATCTTGTAGATTGTTAAGATGAATGGAAACGTGTAAATAAAGTAAGTTTGTAAAAAACTTTAAAAGAATTTTTTTATTTCATTTTAAGAAAAGGCCTGATATGATTTATTACACATTTAGGCAAAACAAAGGAAAACTCTATCTTTTCGAAGAACTGGAGTTAGTGCAGAAGCTGCAACTGTAGATAGTACATTTGTACCAAAGGTACAACAATAACCAAAATTAATGACAAACATAATCTTATTATTGTTCTGTTAAAGTTAAATATTATTTCAGAATACTACTGCTAATAGTATTCAAATACACAAGTTGTTTCTGAAATTAGATTCAGGGACACCTGAGATTTGGAGTTCCATTTCTACCCAATTTCGAAATAAAACCATTATAATTCTTTGTGCATATTTTTATCAATTTTTGCACTCTATGCTAACATTTTTGTTCTTGGAATGAATTTTAGGTTGTTGTAAAGTCCAATGCAGCCAAACAGCGCATACAAAAGGCCATAGAAAAGAGCTATATTTTCAAAGGTCTTGATAAAGAACAAGTTCAGATTGTGAGTAACTTTGCTTCCATAGATTCCCACACTTTTATGTATTTATATAAATAAATAATGTTGAAGCCATACAACAATGTGATGTGTTTTTAGCAAATGATTCTGGTTATTATTTTCAAATAAAAATGAATACATCTTAACATAAAAGTTAAATATATTAAACAGTAAAATTTGTGGATTAAATCCAGGAAAATTTATTCTCTATTATTTTTTTAAAATTCAATATCTTTGCAATGGATCTTCTCGGGGTTGGCATGACATTAGAGTACCCAAATTGATATTAGAAAATTGGATGCAAGGTCATAGGTAGTTGATGCTGTAGAAGAAGAAAAACACAAAACAGGTGATGTGATTATCAAACAAGGAGAATCTGGCCTTAACTTCTACTTGATGGAGGTAACAGCCATCAACAATTGTTCCTTTTAAAACCAAAGTAAAATTAAAATCAAAATGAGAACATGAGAAAAAAGACACTATGTATATATATATATAGATGATACCATTTGGAATAGAATTACATAGATAAATGAATACTCTCTCAAACACACACACACACACACACATATATATATATATATATATGTATATGTATTTATTAAATTTAAAATTTAACAAAGAGCTCAAATATTATGTGATTAGGCTGGATCATGTACTGTATGGATATTGAGAGATAATAGCCCAGAGCCCATCCATATTCACACTTATGGCCCAGGAGACAGTTTTGGTGAACTGGCACTTCTTTATGATGCACCGCGGGCAGCCACTATTAAAGTGATTAGTAGTTCCTTATTTGCATGTTTAATATATTATTATATATTGACATTTCTGTTATCACGTTCAACTCTTAAGTTTGTTTATTAAAACAATTAATTGATACTGCTTAAGAACTTATTATCAAAGAAATGTGCATCCAATCTAGGCTAGTACAGATTGTGTATTATGGGCCATGGATCGTGCAACATTTAGGGCAATATTGATGACATCAACAGCTACAAGAAGAGATCTGTATGAAGAATTTTTATCCAATGTTCCATTATTACAGGTAATTCATTAAAAAATAGTCCACGAATTTTTTTTAAATGAGGTTTCAACCAGAAAAAAAAAAAAAAAAAAAAAAAAAAAACATGATAGAATTTTGGATATGTTTCAAAAAAATATATTCTATTTTACACTTTTTTAAATTTTTTTTAAAGAAATTCATATTGGGTGCAGAGCCTTGATGTATATGAAAGATCAGCCATTGCAGATGTTTTGGAACCTGAATACTTTAATGTTGGGGAATCTATTATAGTTGAAGGTACACCTGGGGATAAATTTTATTTACTGGTTGAGGTAATAAATTTGTGTCCTACTAGTAATTTGGCATGTGTTCTATTAAAAGTGTGTTTGGAAAGTGTTGAAGAAGTTTATGAATATTTTTATCCATCGTTTCAGACATTCAGAAAACTATTACATGATTAGTTTATCATTTATACAAAGAGGATTTTAATTTTATTGGAAAAAACACAATGTACTTTTGAGAATTCTAAATAAAATAAATAATAATAAAAACGTGATTTTCACAGGGAACAGCAGAGGCTAAAACCAAGAATCAAACAGTTATGAAATACAGTAAGGGTGATTATTTTGGTGAATTAGCACTTTTGAGCAAAGAGCCACGAGCAGCATCTGTTATAGCAGCTTCTGCTTGTAAAGTTGTATCTATAGATGGAGAAAGTTTTAAGGTAATAATATCTTGTTACAGCTTTATTTGATACATAAATGGCGTGTTTAATTATTTACACTGTTCATTAGTTTAAAATTGTGTGTGATTTAAATTCTTTAAAACAACAAAGACATGTCTACATGTTACTAGATGCAATCAATTTATATATATATATATATATATATATATATGTTATTTTACAACAAGAATTACTAATATGAGTAAACCTACATTTGCATTGATCATTCCAGAGGTTGCTAGGAAAAGTTGAAGACATCTTGCACCGGAAGAAAACAGAATATGCATCAGCAACATCTAATCTCACCTAATGTAATGTATTAAATATTAAATTATTATTGCGTGAATGGGTTTTGTAATGCATAAATATGAAAACTGTGCTAGCATTGCATACATTTACAACTTGTTCATATATTATACAAATACAAGCACTTCCAAAAATGATGTGTTAAAAAGTTTTAAAACCCCAATTTTGTATCTTTGTTGATGAAAGATGCAAAGCATACAGAGCAAAAATCTCCCACACAAACATAGAAGTTAAGTTACATAATTTTGTTTTGTAGATGTACTCATGCATAGGTTGCATCAAGATGTCTATAATATTTTTACTAAGTAGGTGCAAAATTGTCAAGAGAATATAAATAATATTGACATAAATCTAATACTAAGTGGTTGAGAAATGTTAAGCAAGTTGATATGGAATTAAAAATGTGCAAGACTCACAGATCAATGGTGGATTTATTTATTTATTTTTAAATATCTAATTGATTATATAAATGTTCTAATTATAAAGGATCACATCATAGTTGTGTTTAGAAGACAAGGTGAAAGGTCACAATTTGCAATTGTTTGATCGGTTGGAATCAAGAAGCCTCACTTAGTTGGTTTCATATTTAGAAAAATCAGCTTTTGCATTTAAGAATTTTTTCTCTTAGTCCTATTTCAAATTGTGTTATTTCTTACATGCAAAAGTGTAAGTGTCCTTTTCAAATTTTGACTTTGTCCAAGTATCAAATTATCAATTTTGCATAACATGTATTTGTTTTGCAGTCTCATTATTTCACTTTATTTGCCTGTCATCTATGCATATCAATAGAAATGGATGCCATGTCGTTATCTCAAATTTCGTAGGCAACTTAACGATGGGCAGCCAACTCTTGGACTGTCCTAAAATATTAACAACATGAATTAAGAATTACGAGATTTTAAAATTGTTCTGGTATGTAGCTATTTGGATTTTTTGTTTGTGCAATACTATGTACCAACTAGGTACCTATCCCTCTGCTACCTGAAACTACAAAGAATAATATAGATAAATATAACTGTAAAATACGATGTAATGAATATAAATTTATTCGTATCAATTTATAAATATCAATTTATCGATTGATTTTGGCCAATGAGAGGGCTTCTTTGTCTTGTGCCACAGCTTCCTTATTAATTAGATTCATATATTTAATGTTTAGAATTTTAAGAAGATTTAATTGTGAAATCATAATCTAAAGGGGTTGCAGGGTCGAAACTGGGATCACATAGGCCACGGAAGTAGGGCACAGTGTGTGACAGAATCAAGGTTTGTCGTCTTGTGACGGGGAAAATGATCATCTTGTGCTGCCCTCTTCAATTCTCTGCGAATCTGTAACTAGTGTCTGCACTGTTGAGTGTGCAAATTCCGGAAAAGGATGAGTTGCGCGCCCCAAATTCTGATTACAGTAAAATTTTGACTATTCTCAGTTTCAAATCCGACATCGCGTGACCTGATTTCCTCCGTGTTAACAATTTGACGCCAGGTTTCAAGCTGCGGTCAACAAGGTCACTGTGCTTCATCATCATGTTTTCGTGAACACTTTGCGTAGCTCTGTTACTCGGCAGCTCTGACTTGCACAAATTATTCTGACATGATCGTCAGGACTGACATTTTGATTCGATCCTCTGATTCGTTAAAGATTTTCATGTACTCTTTCGTACTCCTCGAATCTTTTTCCCTGTTTGGTTCAGAGAAAAATTTGACTCGTTTTATTCAATTTTTCAAAAAAATCATCAACTATTGCTGAGTTTGCGACCTTGGTTATAACAGAGAAAAGGGGCAAAATGCCCAAATCCATATGCTCAATGATGGGACTTGTATATCCCTGCAAAAAATAAAAAATCTGGACATGCAGCCAAAGAGACTCTTCATCGCTACCATTCCAGGCTTGAATTTGTCGTTAAAAGTATTTGTTTCATCTATAAGATTTAAAATTTCGGAGAAGAGAATCCTGAGGAGATTTCAATTCACCCCTTTAGTGCACTAATTTCGCTAGGACGGCGATTTTATGCAATGCGCAGCGCTATTACTTTTTGTGTTAGTGATCAGCTTATTCTCTTTGCTAGTTAAATTTGTTGACATGTGGGGAGGAGTAGTGGAGAGGATCTTCGTCCGCTCAAACAACAGTCATGTGTTGCGAAAAGATTGAATTATTGCTTACTGTGATAAATTTTGCAACTCGAAGAATAGTCTTCAAGAGAGACCGGCCTGGGCTTGTTTGACCAAACCAGATGCTGGTTACGAAATTTTATTCTAGCTTAGTTATAATTCCAGGGAGCCAAGTTCATCAGTGAAACCGTTTTCGGTTGTGTTTCAGTTAAAGTGAAGGAGATACACTCAGTTTGCAATTCTGGATTAGCTTCTGTTGTGCAAAGATAGTTAAGAAGTCACGAGATGGTTAAGACAATCGATGAGGGCGCTGTCTATGAATGTGTCGAAGGCATTGTTCGACGAGTTTATCAAAATTTGCGGCACCTCATGGGCGTAAACTTCTGCACTACTGCGTGGTAGCCTCGATTTTCAGAAATTATAGTTGTAGATTTGCTGTGTCGATAACAACAACGAGCAGACGTTGAGATGTCTGACGATGACGACACCAGCTGTTCTTCTGTGAATGCAAGCGCTCTGCCTCGAGCCGCTTCCCTCCACTCGAAGCAACATTCCCAGGGGATCTCAGCACTGGAACGATTCCATGTGCAGCCATCTCTCAAAGACGGTGATGGTGTAGGGTCAGCAGCGGGCGGCCAAGCCGTCGCTGATTCCATGAGGTCAGCGCAGGACGTGAAATTCAACCTTCAGTACACCCAAGCTCGCCGTGATGAATCAGTGAAGGATGTTTACTATGGAGTTGAAATCGTGGATCCTTATCGCTGGTAATTACTTTCGAAAGACTCACAATACGCGAGTCATCTTGCTACGACCTACCTTCAATCATTTATTTCAATTTTCCATTCATCATGCCGAAACTTGCTTTGGGTCGCATAACGGAAGTCTGCGATTTTGTGGCAAATTCTTCCGTGATTTTCCTCTCACAATGTCTCAGAAACACGTTGCAATGTTGTTTGGTAGCTTGCAAGAATGACGTATTTCTGTTGTTTCTGATTCCACAACGGACGACTGCTGTGGTAGGCTGGAAGATCCAGATTTCCCTGAAACGAAAGAATTTGTGGAGAGGCAAGTTGAGCTAGCAAACAATGTGTTATTGAAATGCTCAAACAGAGAAAAATTGAAGGAGAAAGTCACGTCCATGTACAACTATCCTCGCTATGGCTGTCCTTACAAGCGAGGAAACAAATTTTTTCACACCCACAACTCTGGCTTACAGGCCCAGAGCGTTCTCTACATTCAGGTGCACCCCGTTTGTTTGTGCAACTGGCTCCACCATCCCCTGTCAATTAGTCCTGGTGAAAAAATGCCTTCCAGTTAGGGCATAGCTAATTTGGGAGTTTGAGATGGTTCTCTTTTGTGTTGTGAATTCGTAGGGCTCATTGGAGGCAGACGCGGACGTACTGCTTGACCCTAACGCATTGAGCAACGATGGCACTGTGGCTCTCTCGATGAAAGAATTCAGCGAGAATGCCGAATTCATGGCTTATGGGTTGAGCTCGAGCGGGAGCGATTGGGTTACTATCAAAGTAATGTGCGTGGAGGATCGCTTTGTGCAACCTGATACCATATCCTGGGTGGAGTGCTGCTGGCTTGTACCTCTTCGTTTCATGCTACTATTGAGCGGTACTGTTCTTCTGTTGCATGCATGCATGCATGAAAGATCAATTCAAATTTGAGAGCATTTCTTAGAGCTCTTATTTACATTTTTCCTGAATTTGATAGATATCTTTGTGGCATTTACAGGTGAAATTTTCATCTATTTCTTGGACTCATGACCACCAAGGCTTCTTTTACAACCGCTACCCCCAGCCCAAGTAAGTTCTCAATCTCGACTTCACCCTCGGCCTAGTCACGAAGTGGCAAAATAATTATCATCCCCTTCACTTACAATCAGCTGTTTTCAATCGTTCAATTGAACTCGATTATCATGGATTCATTTCAGAAACGTGGAGTGTTCAGACGCTGGCACAGAGACGGACATCAACCTATTCCACGAACTGTATTATCATTTCTTGGGCACTGATCAATCTGACGATATTTTGTGCTGGAAGGACTTAGAGCACTCTGCTTGGCTTTCCTCAACCAGAATCACTGACGATGGCAAGGTACTTTCGAATGAAATTGGCATTCATTTTTCCTTGATCCATGGCATATAGATCTTGCGATTGTCGTTTCGCATGCCCAGGGATTCGTTCAAGTCCATGACATGCAGGTTTGTACCATGCAGTACTTGCTGCTTTTAATTGGAGAAGGGTGCGACCCTGTAAACCGGCTCTACTACTGTGACCTCACAGAGATATCAGGGGGTTTGAAAATCCTGAAAGACACAAACTCTATCCTACCTTTCACGAAACTGGTGGACAATTTCGAAGCACAGCACCTCTATGTAGCTAACGACGGGCCAATCTTCACCTTCTTCACGAACAAAAATGCGCCCAAATACAAGGTTACGAGAGTCAGCATCAACGACCCAGAGGTTTGGTGGAATGTGATCCCTGAGTCTGAAACAGACGTACTTAGCTCCGTAAGGTGTGTGAATGAAAAAAATCTGCTAGCATGTTACATACACGACGTGAAGCACGTGCTTCAAGTTCACGATCTGCGAACTGGCGAATTCCAATGGCGGCTCCCACTTGACATCGGTAGCGTTACTGAGATCTCAGGAAATAGGAAGGACTCTGAGATATTCATCAACGTCACGAGTTTTTTAACTCCAGGAACTATCTACAGGTCTGATTTGAGTGCACCGAAGCCAGAGTTGAAGGTGTTGCGTGAGATTGGCTCCGAAATCTTTGTTCGGTCAAGGTTTGAGACCAAGCAGGTGTTTGTGACCAGCAAGGATGGTGCTAAAGTGCCCATGTTCATCGTCTCCGAGAAAGACCTCGTTCAAGATGGCAACCATCCCGCACTCTTGTATGGCTATGGTGGATTTAACATCAGCCTTACCCCCAGCTTCAGCGTTTCTCGCTTAGTTCTTGTCCAGCATTACGGAGCAGTTGTGGCCGTGGCCAATGTTCGAGGTGGTGGAGAGTATGGTGAAGAATGGCATAAAGCTGGGTGTTTACTGAAGAAGCAAAATTGCTTTGACGATTTCATTTCCTGCGGGGAATACTTGGTAAAGGAGGGTTACACACAGTCTAACAGGCTATGTATTGAAGGTGGAAGTAATGGGGGGTTACTTGTGGCTGCCTGCATCAATCAGGTAGCAATACTCCATCCTTCAAATCGTCACTCCAAGTGTCGTCAAGTTAAACACGCCTCGAAGATTGACGAAGGATAATATGTTAACAATTCAGACTGTTCTCACTTTTGTGTGTGCAGAGGCCTGACTTATTTGGCTGTGCCTTGGCTCATGTGGGTGTGATGGACATGCTTCGGTTCCACAAATTTACAATAGGTGAGCTCCGGCCATGTAAATGTCCGTGATCAGCACTATGCAGAACATCACCGTTGATTCATTCCAAATATGTATGTGATATTACTCAAAAATGTTGAGCATTTGGTGACATGTCTTTGTTTGGCTATTTGCAGGACATGCGTGGACCTCCGAGTATGGTTGCTCTGACAATGAGGAGGACTTTCACAACCTAATCAAGTATGATCCTTCACTCTCCATCTTTTCGACCTTAAAACTCCCGACGTTAAGATGACTAAGAATTTGGAACATCTTGCTTACTGAAGTACTCATCAGGTCTAATTCGCCGTTGCATATAGGTTCTCGCCCATTCACAACGTCTGTAGGCCATGGGAGCAGATGAAGGGATTGCAGTACCCGTCCACCATGCTTCTTACTGCTGACCACGACGACAGAGTGGTTCCTCTACACTCTCTCAAACTTCTTGCGGTATGCACCCCACCCTTCAATCCCTCTCTTCCAATCCCTGTACTTGGAATCATTAATGGCTTGCAGCCAATTACTTTTTTCAGAAGCAAAACCTATCAGATCTCACCGATGCTGGGGTTGAAAGTTTCAGGGACGAGATTATCAGCTGTGGCTTTCGATTTTCATGCAGGCTCTTCAGTATACACTTTGCACGAGCTTGGCGGACAGCCCGCAGACGAACCCTATCATTGCTCGCATTGACAGAAAAGCTGGACATGGAGCTGGCCGACCCACTCAGAAGATTGTGAGTTTCAATTTTAATGGTTTTTAGGTTCTGTCGTATTTGTGTAGAGAGTTTGTGTAGACAATACTAATTCTCCTTGTTTCTCAAGGAAGCTTAATTACTTGAGCATATTGTGTGATCCACACCTTTTGAAACCTCTCATAAACGATTCTGTGACCCTGCGATATTCTAACATTCAAGTTTCAAACTGGATGTTCAATGCTCATGCAGATCGATGAAGTGATCGATGCTTATTCCTTCGTCGTTGAGATGACAAGCGCAACGTGGATGGATTGACTGATGTTGGTTGAGGATTTTTGCTGTGGCAGATGAAGCGCGAGGAATAATTCATTTAAGCGTCTAGTTTCAGTTTGTTATGTTGTCTGACAAATGTGGTCTGTATTCGAAGTGTCTCGAAGGTAAAACCAAGATAGTTTTATGAAACAGATTTCATGCATTTGTATGCGCTCTCAGGATTACTTCTTTGCTTCTGCAATTGAACTATATTGACTCTATCCATGGCAACAAAAGAGAGACTTTACTTCTTAAATGGTGAAGCCTTGTTGAATGGTGTTAGGCATTTGAATTCTGCACCTGCTTTCAACGTTTCACAATGGCCATTTTACACAATCATTGGTCTTTACATGTCTATGGTTTTATCTGTGAGATGCATTTACAGATGATTGTCTCCTATCTCTTGTTATTCTAATCTGAAGTGTGCTAGATTCATAAATCACCACTTTAGCGTGCTTTTAATAAGCTTCGATATACTGAGCTATACACTGCAGGAAGCCGTCAAAATATTCAATAACAATGTCATGATTTGCAAGTTTGAATTGCTAAAACTCTAATCTCATCCTCCCTCCTAAATTAGCAGCACTAATATACCAAATTAGAGATGAATCCTGTCAATCGCTTACTCATAAGTCGACATAAAAGATTAAATGTGTCTTTGAAAGATGTGTGTTTATTTGGAATAAATTCCCTCTTACTTCACACACACTTCATTCATTACGGCAGTAAATAAAATACTGTGCACAGTCTTATTTTTACATAACCACGTAAAAGTACAAAATTTGAAACGGAAGTACAACATTGTAATACCCTGCTGGACTCCACACAAATAGTACCCCGTCCAAGCTGGCGTGCCAAAATGATAGAAAGAAACCAAGGCCAGGAAAGATACATGATAAACGAGAGGACATGGCTCGAGAATAGATGAAGTCCAAAGTGAAAGGGAAAGGCTGGGGAAGGAAGAATGAGGTCTGAGTTGCTTTCCGCCTCATCTGGCGAGGTTCGTCGTTTTCTTCTCCACAGCTTGGGAGCGCTAGCAGTCTACAAGGCCATCGCATTTTGAGATTTTGACCTCTTCGTTGTGTCGGTGGTTGATTCGCTGCGGCGGTCTTTAAGCTTGCTGCGGAACTCTGTGAATTTCATTTGAAAGTTGTGGGCACCTGTAGCGTGAACGAGAGGATCTGGGAGCTTAGATCGGAGGTGGAACGTTTGGTGTGCGAAGCTGGAACAAACCTCACCACTTGGATTTGGGTTGTGGCTTCTTACAAGGTGTTGTGGAGGTTGAGACATGCTTTTGGATCAGCCGAGGTAGATTTTGGAAGAACTTGGAGAATGTCTGTGTGACTAGTTCGACAGTGAGCACTGTGAGATTCAGAGCGGCAGTGATTCAGAATCTAGAAAGAGACCAGAAGGTTTATCATTTTCGAAGTATCCGTCAGGAGCCAGGCACAGGTGGGGTCTATGGGGAGGGATGATCAATCCACAACAGTATCGCCATTGGCCAAGTACAAATTGGTGTTTCTCGGGGATCAGGTTTGCTTTACATTCCCGTTTGAGATCCTCTCCCGGTTAGCCGAGGTTTTGTTTTGTGAGGGTAAGCTTTTATCCTGATGAGTTGATGTTGAACGCTGGTGGTTGGCAGTCTGTGGGCAAGACGAGTATCATCACACGCTTTATGTATGACAAGTTTGACAATTCATACCAGGTAATGCCCTGCGTGCCGTGCTTCTCCAGCCTTTTTACCGTATCTCTTTTTCTTCACTACACATCTCTCCATTTCAGTACGCATCTGTACAACATGTAACCTTTTCTTCGTTTTTAGATCCTTGCAATGCGTGAAGGGATGAACTGCGCTGGACGTCCTTTTCGTTCTCTTCATTGTCATTTTCAACCCTAAAATTATTTGTTGCTCCTCTTTTGTATCTTCTAATTTATTCCTGTTCTCTAGTTTCTTAAATATCAAATCTATTAGTTGTTGAAGTTCCAGTTGCAATGTGTGGATGTTCATGTGCGAAAATCTGATGCACGAAAATATTGTTCAATTTTTCAAAACTTCGAAGTGTTCTGTGGTTATGGTGATAACCAAATTTTATGTTTGCAGGCGACTATTGGCATTGATTTTCTTTCAAAAACAATGTACCTTGAAGACCGCACCGTGCGGCTACAGCTTTGGTAACTTTCTAAGAATCATTATGTGATTTAGCAACATTATGCAAATTCGCCTCGTTCTGCAACTTTCCTCGTTTTACTCTGTACCTTCAAACAATCTGTGTATGTCCTATCCACTTCTGCTCATTATAGACCAATGTCACATATTTTTCATCTTCCGACTTTGTGGGCGTTATTGACCAGTAATGAGGTGTTTCTGTGGTCTTATGGGGTAAGTCGAGTGTGGGATGAATGCAGATATCGTGGCTTCTCTCCTTTTTACTGACTTATTAATGTTGATTGCAAATGTGGTTACAGGGATACCGCAGGACAAGAAAGATTCCGGAGTCTAATTCCCAGCTATATCCGTGATTCATCTGTTGCGGTGATCGTCTATGACGTGTCAAGTGAGTCTTGCAACCTCTTTTAGTCTAGGATGAGTTCCATGCTATTCTAGCATCGATGTTGAATATGCTTTGCTGCAAATAATTAGAAACCAATCCTGGAATGTTTTACTTGGCTTTCTCATTGGGTTCACCTGGAAGGAACGCTACCATTTTATTTTTCATTATTGACAGAAATGTAGTCACACAATATTTATTTTAGGGTGGATAGTCGTCGTATATTCCTTCTGTAATGTTTGGGGTTGTAGATCTATAAATTCAGGATATCAAGGGTGTGACTTCGTTGAATATGATAATTCTTCAAAGGTTTCCTTGGTGCTGAGAAACACAGATTTCTAAATTGAATGTTGACATTATGACGGCACACGGTCTGACAAAGTTTTATGGAACAGATCGGCAATCATTCCTTAATACAGCTCGTTGGGTGGAAGAGGTGCGAACGGAGCGCGGAAATGATGTCATTGTTATGCTAGTTGGGAATAAGACCGATCTAGTCGATAAAAGGTCAGTAAATTCACAATATTAGATGAGTAATTTTGTCTTTTTGGGGAACTTCACAAAATTAGCATCCAGAATCAACAACGCTATGTTGACTTATAAACTGTGAATGTTGGAAAATCTTGCAGGCAGGTCTCAATAGAGGAAGGAGACGCCAAGGCCAAGGAATTACAAGTCATGTTCATCGAAACAAGTTCTAAGGCTGGATTTAACATCAAGGTGAAAATAAACTTGAATGTTCATTTTCTATTTCTTTCGTTACTGTTAGGTGTATCGGCTTTCTATGGTGTCCATTGTTTAATTGATGATGTATACCTTGTATGAGTTGATATAACCTTGATCCTTTTTTACGCAGGCTCTTTTCCGCAAAATTGCCGTAGCGCTGCCTGGAATGGAGGCATTATCTTCACACAAAGATGACCTTGTTGATGTGAACCTCAAGCCAACCTCGAATGCACTGGCGGAGGCCAAAGAAGGTGGCTGTGCATGCTGAACGAGGAGAGGAGCAATGTGCTGCTTGCAATCTTTTGTAGGAACATGGACACTCTTTTCCTCTCCTTATTGTAACTTGTGTACCATCTTCTCAATTCTCTGAAGACTCGATTTCTTGCTGGCTCCACTTGCGGGACACTGAAGTCCAAGGCAATTCTACTTGAGGCACAGATGTTAACTATTCAGTCTTAGCTGTTGCACTGAGCGCCATTAGTAGAGATACAGCATAATTATGCTAGTAGCGGCTTGGACAACTCGATATCTGAGGATCAACAAAGGAGCTTATTACCATCTCACTACGTCCAACCTCGAAACAGATTTGTATTAATGAAGTGGTTAGAGGTTGAAAGGATTGACTGGTTAGAAGCACTGGGATTAAAGAGGTGAAGCATTATATAGTGTTTGCGAAGGTTCTGTATTCCCTATGTGCTTACCTACGTGGGGGTCCTCTTGTTAGTTCGTGCTGCACCGATAATCGACAGTCAGTACCTTAATAAATTTAGCTTCACACCTGTATTTTTGTATCATTAGATTAATTGAGCTCAGATTCAGTTTCCAATTCTCGTTTTCGTCCAATGACGTCCTGGTCCACGTCCTCTGGGTTGCCTCCAATTTGCTTCATGCGTCCGTTCTTTTGAGGTTTACCTTCTCCTCTCGTTTGTGTAACCAGACAATCTAGTGTTTTAGTTTGGTATCATAATCCCCACTTGTGATTGTATGAGCCAAAGGCGTCATCTGTTTTGTAGTTTCATCAACCGTGCACTAGGCTAAAGGCTATGTGTCCTAACAGCATCTCGCATGATTCATTGCATTGCTACTATTTCGATCTGCTTTCGAATTCCCTGCTTCTGTCAAGTTAGGAGCACTAAACGACGCCGTTTGCCAGTCTTAACCCTTAGAAATTTGCGTGTGGGGGCTTTGTTTTGGATTTCATGTCCGACAATGTGACCCATAGTAGGTGAAGTTTCTGCAATTTTGTGCGCATCTAAAAGTTTTCATGGACAAGGCCACAGTCCTCGAGAGATTCTAAGAGTGAATAAATCCCTTCTCCATGTCGGCAGAAATTTCATGCTCATGACAAGCTTGTGGCGTTGCATTGGTCTTCGCTGATTGGTGTTTTCTGAACTGATTGAAAGGATTTATATTAGGGCTTTCTCCAACTGCACGACTGTAATACTACCCAAATAAGGAAGCGCAATGATTTGGCAACTTTTAGTCTCAGCGCTGCTCTCGTATTGCCCAAGTCCAGCTCTTGTTCTCTTCCCTAACCAACATGTGACTCCCAGTTGATTCTTCTGTTTTGAAAAATAGCCTTTAAAGAAATGCACAATGAGCCACCTCTCATGCTGCAAATCTCCTTTCTCCTTCACATAAAACTTTCTTCATGGTTGTATAACTTTACTTCCTAGCTACTTTCGGAGAGCCATTTGTAGACATGGCAATGTGTGTCCAGGGTGCTTCGACTTCCTATTCATGTTCTAAACCTTTCCTACTTCATTGCGAGTCCACAATTTTGCTGACCATTCGGCGAGCAGGACGTAGTGTTGATTCTTGAATTCCAGAAGAGGATTGCAATTTGATCGTAGGTTGGATTCTTTTCGGTGAGTGGAGGCAATTTGCTTTTCATGCCGTCGCTTCCGTCTTAATCGATGCTTGCTATATTGTGGGTTCCTCAAAGGTTACCTTCTTACATGCTTAAGGTGCATTGTGTCCCCCGAGGTTTCAGTAACTTGGGTTAATGGCTGTTGGGCTTTTCCTTGTCATGATTTGACATACTTGTTCGTTTTCTGCATTTGAAATAGATTGTGTGGATGTTTGCAGTTTTTCATCTCATGCTTCTTCTTTGATTCCAAGTCCAGAAGCTTTGCCAAAAGCTTTGCACTTGTGCGCGGAATCCGTGTCATCGGAAAAGTTATATTGGCTATATAACGTGTTCACTGCTCCAGCATTTAGAGACTGATTGCATGCAAGATATTCTCACATGCTGGTGCAATTGCCCTATTAGTCTGCAGTGATCATGTATGTTGTATGTTGGGCAGTTTTCTTCGCAATCCTTAGAGTCCCCGACTCCGCTGTTTGAATCTCTGAAGGGGTTTGTTGTTGGGTTCTTGCGGGCCTACGAACTTCATCCAGCTTTTGCCTATTCGAGTGCTCAATGCTTCTCCATTGTTGTCTTGATTGTGGAGCTGAATGTTCTGACCCCAGGTCGAGGAATCATGTGAACTGTGAGTGAATTTCAATGGTCAATGGAAAATGTATGCTTAAAGACATGGTAGCTGTAGTCGTGTCGCTCTCGTTTCCCGCCTTCAGTCTTGAAGGTTTCCTACTTGTGCTACTAGATGCGAGGCCCCTTTCTGAGGTTAGTAATTCAACTCATGTGAGACTTAACACAAACTCGGGCCAGGTCCCGAAGAATGGTAACTGGCTGCACATTGTTCTTCATCAATTTAGTGTTAAACTAATGGTCTCGAGATAGTGTTCACTAGACCAGATTTTCGTATGTGGAAGCCATGATCTATGATGTTGCGTGTAGCACGGTAGTTTCTCCCATATTGCATCAGCTTCTTCTCGTTCCCTAATCCTCTCCAACTTGATGTTCATTCTTCGATGCCAGTTTACGTGACAGTTAACTATGGGTAATTTTGCAGCGCCGATCAGATTGCATTTCTACCGTCACCAAGCAAGGTTTCGACGTCGTTCAGGTTAGTAAGAATGTCTAAGTCTTGTCTGTAGGATTCGAACTGGAGTGGTGTCGGATGGGTTTAGGGCTGACAGAAACCACGCCATTTTATTTCTCAACTGCGAATTGTACTGTTGTCCAAATAAGTCAACTCGTGCTTTGCGCATGATGCAATCATCAAGCTTCGATTCGAGTCAAACTTTTTACTTAATCCTTGATTATTTAGAACATCTAGTTTTATTCAATTCGGTAGAGAACTCGAGATGGACACATCACCAATTTACCTTGCTCTGAACCCATTTCTGAGAAGAAGGCTTTAGTAACCCAGGTGAGTGCTCTCCATCGTAGCGTAGCCGAAGCGAATGAAAATTTAAGAATTTCAAGATTAGCCTGTCGATGAAGTCCGGTCCGCGGTATTGCATTGCGTTGCAGGTTTTGAGTATCGAACTGCGGAACCAATTTCCGAGTCGATAGCCGCCCGGTGTGTGAACATCCCTGCTTCACATGCCTTGTAATAAATCATAAGGTTATTTACATGGAATTTTGTTGTAAAACGTTTTTTGGAGTTTAACGCACATTCTTCAAGTGTGGACTTCGCTTCATCATAGACCTCATCTTGGCCAGAACTTGGTTTGTTGCGATCAATGACGAGCTTGGAAAGTCCAGGACCTTAGCAGTTTCACATATGGTGAATTCATGGAGAAGCCTTTAGAGACTTGCGTTGTTGGAGAAATTCAGATGTTTTAGGTCTTTCAGGAATGCAGAATGTGGAACGTGTTCCAATTGCCTCACTGTATGTGATCCTTGTTGGCAGATGGTGACTTATTCTTCTCGCAATCCTTGCATTTGTGTCATCTGACATTGCAAATGTGATTAATGACTGCGTCAAACGAGCCAGAGGGGAGAGTCATGCACAACTGTACTGGAACGTGAGTCGCGGCGGCTTTTCTGTCCAGCCAGCAACCTGCAAGTCCTGTGTATGCTTCAGGATCGAGCAGCTTTGTAGATTTGTAGCAAATGAAAATGAAACCACGAATTGGAGTGGATGGTGACATGGCTGCAGAACCTGCTCAATGTGGACCAGTACAGGAAGGGCGAGGTATCGTTCTATGTATTCCTATTTTTATAAGCAGTTTTAATTTTCTGATAGGGATGAATATTGGTTCTAGTGCGTCTTGTTTGAAGATAGTTGATTGTAACCATGTCATGCCTGGCAGCTTCTATCCGCTGCTTCAGCCCAAGTCTACCTAAGGTTAATGATTGCGGCATTGTCTAATTAACTCTTACGAGAAGAATAGGAGAGTGCAATGACAGAAAACCTTTGATGTCCCATTCCGATGGTTTATAGCATATGGTAGAGATTATATCGAGTTGTCTTGTGTGGAAATCTGATAGGAGCAAGAGATAGGGACGACAGAGTCCCATCACCAGCTGCAGTTGGGCAGAATAGGGACAGCACGGTAGAAGCCAATGAGGTTGAAACGGAGGTCTCAGAGGCCGCGAGAAATCTTCTGAAGCAACAAGTTCAGACCCTCACAGCAAAAGTTGAAGAGGTGCTTTGTTTTTTGGCATGAGCACTCTTGCATTTTTCTCTGAATTTGGTTAAACTTTAGCAGCTACTGCATGAAAGAACTATTACCTCTGCACAGGCTTCATATTTGAGCACTCGCTTCTATGAAATTTATCTCTTTGTTTGATTCGCTGTCTCAAGTTGACCTTTTTCTGGTGCTTACAGTTGTATTCTTATTAATTCCTATGGTCGGTAAGGAAAAACAATATAAGTATCCTACTGTGATTGTCTTTAAAGAATGACTTATCTTTGCATAGGTTCGCTCAGGAAACTTTGCTTTAAGATCATGCCGTTTTCTGTGGTGTTCGTACTTAAGATGTGCAACCAGTCTCAAATTTCAGTAAAATTTTCAGATTGAGAGAAAGATTGCACTGGTAACCCAAGAAAAGAATGCTGAAAGTAAAAGCAAAGGAGAGTCAGGAACTGGTTTGAAAGATCGCGACAAAGGTTGTGGTACCCTCAACAAAAAGCAGCAGTATCTGCTAGATAATAACAGAGGGGATGTAGCTCGAAGCAAGCGTAATCAAGAATTAATGAATCAAATTAGAGGCATCTGGAGACAGGTGAGTGTTAGTATTTATATTTTAACCCTCACAATTTCTTTGTCAAACTCAAGTCATTTGGGCTTTCAAATTATATTTTCGGTATTTGTACCCCGTAACCT
Source organism: Physcomitrium patens (assembly GCF_059467195.1). Taxonomy (NCBI): domain Eukaryota; kingdom Viridiplantae; phylum Streptophyta; class Bryopsida; order Funariales; family Funariaceae; genus Physcomitrium; species Physcomitrium patens. The sequence continues at coordinate 4,413,571 of NC_143431.1, read as the reverse complement.
TGTGTAGCTCTTGCATAAGCTTTAAAACATAAAAGACTGTTCGGTTGACTCCTTAGACAATTTGCATCACGACGTATAGCAATGCCTCTACTCATCACCACTCATAAAATGAAATAGATCAGTCATTCTCAACTTCTATGTGTTAGTATGGTTAGAAACAAAGTGCAAATTTTAGTTTTGTGACAGCGGTCTTAGAAAAGTCCTGGAGACGACGTCTTTTTAGCAATTGATGTAACTTTAGTTTGGTTTGATTTGCAGATATCTCAGCACAAGTGGGCTTGGCCTTTTTTAAAACCTGTGGATGTCGAAGGCCTGGGTCTGCACGACTACAACGATGTAAAAAATATTAACTCGTGCAAATGCCTATCTTCTAACCTCCACCTCTCATATGAAAGACTGTCTCCTTGTTAATATTGGTCCCTGATGTCTCATCTATTCAGTCAAGTCCCGATAAGGAGTATGCTTTTGTATTCAGTATGGCATGATCCTCATAGGCCAAGCTGCAAGCAAGTCTCGAATTCGCATCTAGCGGATACATTCGTCTGTCTTGGAATGAACCATCGTCATCTAAAAGAAATCTCGGATTTGAACATATGGATGTATATCTAGTGCTCCCATGGTCTGGTGGTTTAACTTCTGATATTTGTTCTTGCTTTAAGCGATTTATGTATTTGCAATTTTGAGTTTGGCTTTTCTTGAGCAGGTAATTGAGAAACCAATGGACTTGGGCACAATAAAGAACAAAATGGATGCGAAAGACACTTCAGGCTACCAGCATGTTCAGGAGGTCTGTGATGATATGCGTTTGGTCTTCTCCAATGCCATGACTTATAATCCAGAGGGCTCTGACGTACATGTGATGTCGAAAACCCTCTCTGACAAGTTTGAGGAAAAATGGAAGGCTCTTATAGAACCAAAGTTGCACTTTGAGGTAACATCTATCTTGGGGATGGTGATGATAACCCTGTTCCTTCTAGCAACTTCAGCTCTTGTAGAAATCAATCTTAAGCTTTATCATACTAACAATTAAAGGATTATTATTATTATACTGATATCATTAATTTAGATTCATTGTGCGGCGAGATTTGACGGTATTCTACTCTTAGTTGTTGGTAATCTGCCACATACTGAGCTGGTGACTATATTCACTGTTTTTGTGCAGGAATCGAAGACTCAGCAGGAAGACAATGAAGTACAGCTGAAAGAAGCAGGAATGCAGGTAGTTGAAGAGATAGACACAAAGAAACTGACAGAACAATATTTGCTTCAGGTAAGGTATTTCCATATTCAAGCTTGGGTTACCACTGCATCTGAGGGCCAGGAGATCGTTCCATCTACTTTGAAGAGACTCTAGGTGAACGTGAGGACATGCGTCAGTTCGAATGTTAAAATTGTTTTATCACGCGCACGTACATTGGATGTTCAGTAGTAGACTTGGTAACGCCTCTTCAGACTCAATGAAGCCCTCTTTGACATCTACTTGACCAGAATGGTAAGATCTAGGCCTTGAAGATAGTGTTGTTATAATTGTAGCTAACAAAGGACTTTCTTCTATAAATTAACCTGTGATCTAATCCAGGTACCTAGGATAAATGAAAATTCGTCTCTTGTTAAATGATCCACGTGCTATCATTCATATGCGTCACACGTTCGATAATATTTCTGCATGGAGAAATGTATCGCAACGAAAATTGCGCCATTTTTTCACTCCACCACAAGTGGTTGACTTGTTGGTTATGTGATGACAGTTGGAGGAACTCGATAAACAGCTAGAAGACCTAAAGCGACAAGCAGCTCCTACGTGCAGGTCAGTACTCTGATAGTCACTTTTCGTGGGTTTGTATCATCCATCTCACGTTGCTTATAAACTGCTATCACTTCCTTAAATCATTGGGCTCAGAGGGATCATCTATATCCCCATTCATTCTTATATTAAGTGTCACATGGCCAACATCTAGAAAATATTGTTTCAGTACAGTAGACCATACTATCAATCCCCAGGGTAGTTTGAAAACGAATTAACACCGATTTCTGAACTATGGTATTTTGTTAATTTTTTTTTAAATCAAGACATTCATGCACAAAGGGAAGTTTGTACTTGACGTCCCTTGTCTTAGATGTAATGAAACTGGTTGACAAGGATAAAGTTATGCCTTTCTGAAACGCTTTTCAAGGGTGTAAATATATTCATTTCTGCTGGTTTCTTGTTGTTTTTTGTCTAGTAGCAGGGCGATGTCAATCGAGGAGAAAAGGCATCTGGGACAGAACCTTGGGAAATTGCCTCCTGAAAATCTGAGTCACGTCATACAAATCATTGCCCAGAGAAACCCATCGTTCAATATAAATTCCGACGAAGTTGAAGTTGATATTGACGCCCAGGTTCGTCGCGCTGTGGTGTATCTTTGCTGCCCAGAACAAGAAATAGAATTCTCCTTCTTCATCAATTTTCCCTAATACTTATGTCAAACGTTCTTCTTTTAACCATTCACACTGGTCTCTTTTATGGGTTATGCAGGACCCCGCAACACTTTGGAGGTTGCAGCGCTATGTGCAGGCAGTTCTAAGTGGCTCCGGAGCACGGCAGACCACGGCGAGGAACCAGCCCACCAAGCGCAGCTGCGGTTATGTACAGAACAAAAATTCGAGCAAGCGTGGCAAGAAGACCACCACGCCTTGCCATGGACAACTCTCTCACGTCATGAAGTACAGCTCAATACCAGGATTCTTATCCCACCAGTAAAACTTTACTTGGTCTCCTGGAAAGAATAAAGGCATTTTCTGAGCATGTTTTTGGTATAAACATCTCCACTTTCCTCCCTGCAGCGAGGAACTCAAGACCATGTGTGAATGCACATGCCGACTTACTACAATGGAATTATTAAACTGATGCACACTAGGGTTCATTTTTGGAGTGTGAAACTTGAAGAATGGAAATCAACATCAATCACTGGTATACTCTTCACTTGTGTATCGACATAAATATATATACAAGTATGTGTATCGATATACGATTTATACTTGCCATGAATTTGTGTTCTTAGTTTTGGCACTTCCACCAATATAGTGTGTGCTTTGAACCTAAAACCACTTAAACTATTTGCTTACGTACCTGAGTTCCAGGTTGTAAACTAGATTCCTTACTGTTTTTTAATTAAGGTGTGTTTCTTCCCTTAAAAGTGATCACAGCTACTGTTTCTGCTTTGAAATATGCTGAGCGCTTTAATCCCGACTTAGAACTCTCAAATGTAAATCAATCTCCCAGGGAACGACTGATGTTCTCAAACCCATGTTACGTCTCCTAACCTAAACTTTCACGTCGAACCGAGCTATGAAGAGGTACCATAGATTGTGACGTCCATGGAAAGCACAAAGCATTATTGTAGCGGCTGGGAGATATAAAGATAGGTCTCAGCCAGAATTTGGAAAGTTGAGTGGTGTGAATGGAAACCAGAAACCTAATTCCTGTCCACGTCCAATTTGTGGGATCCACCACGTTTGCACTCAAACATGCAACTCCAACAGCTTGTTCAGAAGATGTGTCCTTCTAATCCATTGGAATATAGTATTTGATGAAAAGTGAACTTGGTTGTGTATGCCTGCTTCTGTCTTGAAGTTTTCACCTCTACTTTAGTTCGAAATTCTTTGTTAACATATTAGAAAATTACAATGTGAAGTACATGATGGAAAAAAGAAATAGAGAGTTAAAAGTATTTATCAATAAGAGGGTTCCAAAAAGAAAACATTCTAGTGAATGAAAATTTGAGGATGCTAAAAAATCAAGAGTAAACTAAATGTTTAATATCTAGAGAAAGAAAAGTTTTTGGAAAAGAAAACATTGCATGAACGAAAAATTTATTACATTATAACTTTTGAAAATGCATTTTCTAAAACTTCATCTTCTTTCATGCTGTACAAAAATTGAAACAGAACACTCAAGGGTCCGACTACAAATACTTATCTACAAATTAATCATATTAAATACAAAATCTAAGGTATTAAATTTGATTCATGCATTGTAATTTTAACTTACTGACATAACAAACACTAATACTGTTATTTGAGAACAACTATGTTTATCAAACAAACATATAATAGCACCATTTTAAGCCTATATTCGCAAACAAAATTTTGGCTGAAATTGAGAGGTAGACCACGTTATACGTGGGTTCATAGCTGCAGAAACACTAGATACAATTTCTAGAGTATTCATGCAATCAAAATCTTGATAAGATAACGGACGCAGAACTGGAAGTGAACTAAATTACTTACCAGTGTTCGAGGAACAGCAACTAGCTATCAGTTCATGAGCCTTCTAAATGACTAGGAAAAACTCTCTTTGAGACGGCCTTTCTCAGAGCATGCTTCTGAAAGCTGGCAATGACCAAAACCTGAGTATATCAATTACATCTAAATGGTGCAGATATGAGAACCCTTGATCAATGCGCATGAATATATACGTTTGATTTCAAGACTTCTGACTAACAATTGCGGTGGTGAGAACACAGGATTCGAAACAAAAGCAGCACTTGAAGACAGACGTCTGTAACACACCTTCCAGTCTCCCAGTGTCTTCATGTCTCCTGAAACGTACTATCCAGAACAGGAAGAATACACACATGAGAGTAAGATACAGAAATGCACTTCATGCGTCTGAGTTAATCTACCGAGGTTGCGTTGGTCCTGTTTGATGCATTCCAATCACAGCGGCACTGTTCGGCTTCAAAACCGCGGTTGGGTTCAATGCTTTGGGAATCTTGACGGCAGACCATGCAGCTCCCACCAAGTGACCTGCAGAGCCAAGAACTTCTTCTGTAGCTTTTCCTGCAGAGTGTCCGCGCCTGCATATTTAAACAAGTAAAGTTGAAAAAAAGGCTTTTACAACCCGACACAGCCCATCTAATACCACAAGTAAAAATGCTGTTCAAAATGATGCATGGAGTTTATTGCAACTGATTGCGACCCCAGTTACACATATTCTAGCCTGCCAAAGTGAGAAGATTGAACTTAGAGTTAAAAAACCACTCACCTATGTGTCACGACCTTTGATGCTGCGTTTGTACCACTTTTCAATACTTCCTTAGTGGCCTGCTCCACTGCATCACACACTTTCCCTGCAAACACCAGTTGACATTACCTGTTACAAAAAGAGGTTGTGTTGTTCCATTCATCTAATAACCTTCACCAATCAGATACTTTTACTCTGATCATTGTATAACAATTCCGCCCATAAAGTGTATTATTACTAAATATAAAAACTAATAATTCACTTGGTAATGAAATTGAGTTCGCATATGTACATTCTAACTATAGCCATCATAGATGGCGATACACAACACATCAGAAAGAGGTAAACACAAGCAAAGATAAGCAATCAGAATTGATGCATTGTTTCAAGAGAAGAGGATTGATTCTAGACTCACAAAATGAAATCATAGAAGCCAATGCCACCTCCCCAGGACCAGTTCTGAAAAAGGCTCTTCCGACTCTGGATTTAACAATGGCATTCGGCACCGTTCCTGCAACCGATATAATACCTGATAGCACCGACTTGGCAAAATTGTCCGTTGCTTTCGTCAAGCTCTTGACTCTAAAAGAAACACATCAAAATTGAGCAAGCATTCGTTTTTCATCCTCTCATAAGAACAGCAGTGTACAAAACTGGCAACTATAACCGTCGACTACACCTGCATTACTCGGAATTAATACTATGACCGTTCATCATGAGATGTACCTATGGATAAAAATGATTCAGAAAATATACCCACAAAAACCGCGGAGGTACTGAACAGTGACATAAAACAGAGAAAAATTCAGAGATCTACCTCTGCAAATTACGTAGTGTCGAGGGTCTTATATTGGTTGGTTTATCAGCAGGCTTGGAATTTTTTATCTTGTTTATAGCGCCACTCTGCAGCCTTTCGACAGTTGAATCTCGAACCCAAAAGATGCCCCGAATTAAATGGCCTGATCCAGACGCAACCGACTTCGCCACTCTGTTTCGATAGTCATCCACATTGGGTGCCATCTCAGTCCAAAATACTTTTTGATTTTCCTCGGTGATCTGAAGATGCATTACCATATTACACATTATTAGCTGAAACGAATCTGCTAGGAACACAGATACCAAAGGTTTCTTTAAATAAATGGGCAAAGGGTGATTAGTATAATCGAATCTCCCCAAGCAAGGACATCAAATCCCAGTGTGGTAAGACCATGTTAAAATTAGTGCCGTTGTTCTAGGCCTCGCTGTTGCAATGTACAGATACATATGCGACGAAAACCAAGGTCATCTTAAAGCAGCTAGGACCGCAGCTTAAAGAAAATCTACAGAAGATAGGGACATTGTTGCACCTGCTTGGGATCTCCAGCAACCACAGATTCTGGGACGACCGCAGCGCCCATTGTGTCCAACTGTGAAGCAGCATTAGGAGCAAGACCTGCATCGGCAGCCTGTTTAATCTGGTCTCCGTGGACTAATGTTGGAAGATAGAATAAGCTGTAACACTCGAGCACTTCGTCAAGAGTTCTTAAAGCTGCCTCTTGCCCTGGTATTGAGAACGTGACTCCGTAATGCATGTTCTCTCCACCTTGAGCCTAGACATGGATAAAACAAAAGTCAGAACACAATCAACATCTGACAGAACTTTGTATGGTAAACAAAAATAATGATAACTAAACACCATACACAATGAATCAGGCCTAGAAGCTTCAATTGAGAAGTTGCAAAAATAAACGATTAACGACTGTAAAACAAGAGTAACAAACTTACACAAAAGTGTAGCAAGATTTACGTACACCTTTTCTAAGCAGGTATAGAAGAATGAATATAATGACCTCAACTCCAACAGGCAAGCGAGCCGTGAATTTGATATGAATCCCAAGAGCGAAGCGAATTGGTGAAGCATACCTCAGCGGTGTCCTTGTCTATCACAGGAAGTGAGAAGACGTAGTGAATGAAATCGAGCTTCACCACCTGCTCGTCACTCATCAAAGGCCATTGCAAACCATCTCCCACTCTCACCACCGCCACAATCCCCTGATCATGTTGTTTAATCCGAGAAACCGTAAAGTTGCCATGGTCCAGGAAGACACTCTCCTGATCGTCCACAAGATGCACAATGGCACCCGAAATGGTCACCAGGAGCTCCTCAAAGCCACTGTTCTGGGCATTGGCCGAACAATCGGACATGGGTAAAATGTAAGGGTTTCCAGTCGGTTGTTGCACCTGGCTGTGGATCTGCGGGTAAGGATGAGAACGGGCAGAATCACCAGCTACATCTACCGTTGGATTTCTAGACGGTTGAGGTCCCTCGGAAGGAATTTTTGGATAAAGAGAAGCGCTAGCAGCTGATGCGAAGGGACTCTGAGGCCGACAGTTCATGCTTGGATAGCTGACCAAGTAAGGGTTTGGTTCCTGACCTCCCATGACCACCTACTCAATTGAGAGCAGCAACAACAATAAACAAGCGAAGGCACTAAAGAGTGAAAGATGTCGCGGCAAAATGCACACAGAGATGAAGTCGGCAAACTATTTGTTCTCAACGATCTTTCGCAGCTGCTCTGAGAAATCCAGACTTTGTGAGCACACTGACTCAACACTACAACACTTCACAAAAGACACCGTCAACATCTGATTTCACCGCCTCGTTTGCTAACTGGGGAGATCAAACCGGGCCCAGACGCGTGAGCGAGGTGGCAGTTCCGCCTTCATCCAATCGACACGTGCAACATCCAAAAAAAACCCAAAACACCACGTCGCTGGTACAATACCATATTCAGCTTTATGATACTGTTCCAACGCTGAGAATCAAAATCTGATTATAGATTTGTGGCATCTCGCTCGAAGCTTTCTTTGTAACGAAATTTACTTCAGAAGTTGAAACCTTACGTCGATCTCGGAATCACCCACCCACAAGAAACGTAACGGATTAAGAGTAGCCGAATTGCATGAATGCCCTTCGGATGCAAAATGGTAGAGGCCCAATAAACAAAACCAAAATCTTTGAAAATCTTTGCAACAGTTTTTAATAATCGATTCATCAGACGCGTAGGTAAAGTATCGTATGAGGTGGAAAGTCATCATCAGAAATGTATCCAATTTTCTGGAAGTTTTGTCCAAAGCATCAAATCGCCAAAAACTTCGTGAAACTGGAATCAAGCATCCAATCTAAGAGACTACCGACACTCAGTTGTGTAAAAATCAGTGGACTGTGTGAAGGATCGATGTGGATCTGATCTTCACACCACACAGTCAACATCGAGATCAACATCGTTCGATGTAAAGTCAAGGTTGTGGAAGAATCTACAGAGCTCGAAGTTGATGGCAAGAATGGGTCCAACGCCCCAACTTTTCTGCTCATCCTGTCCACTCGAAACATTGCATGCATAGCTTCACTGATTTGCTGTTACTGCAACCAGTTGTTCATTATTGCTTGTAAGGACTATTATACAGTACGAGTACACAAGTTATACATCTCTACAGTTGGGTCTTTATACCAGGGGAGTGTCCTCTCGGGAGACACTAGAACATACATATGTATGAAAGTGTAATTAATTTTGTTGTTAATATAATGTCTTCATATTTTCCACATGGTATCAGAGCTGAGTTAGATTAGAAGGTTTGTATCTTGAAAACATAAGTATGGAAGAAAAACACATTGATGGTTGGATTGAGGTTGATTTCGATTAAATAAATAAATAAATAAATCCTTGTTTGCATTGAAAGTTGTTTCTATCCTACACTAAAAAAATACAATTGATAAATCAATTAAAAATAGAAAAATTTAAGAATTTTTTTTTTTTTTCTTAATAGAGATTTGAATTTGAATTTATGATAAATTAAAATTCATAATGGCACATTATGTAGATATAAGCTACATTACTAAATTCAATGGATGTGGTTTTAACATTTGAAAACATAAATTAATCATAATTTTTAAAGCAAAAAATTATGGCTAATAGTACATAGTACAATTCTTATTAAACCAACTTGACAAAGGCAAAAGATAAGTTTAAATTAAATCTATAAAATTAATATTTTCAACAAATAATATAAAATAATTGAAAAATGAAAATTATAATTTTACTTATATAAATTAATTACATGAAACAAAAATATAATGGAAATTTTAATTATTTCACATACAAAATATTGTAGCATAATACCAAAATCAAACTCTAATAAAGGTAATTTTAGCTATGCCATCTTATTCTAAATTATCTAAAATATTTTTGGAAAGAAGCCTTTCTTACAAAAAGCTTTTTGTAATTTTGGTTAATTCTATAATTTCTTTTAATTCATTCAAAAATTTTCCTACTATTCAAATTCATCAATATATTTACTTATATCTTATATAGAATCACTACTAAGCCAACCAAGATCATTTAATCAACATATTTTAGTAAATAATTAAATCCATCTTTCTAATATAATATTAAGATGTCATTTTAACAACTTTTATTAGATCAAAATATAAACACTTACTTCATGAAGAAAATATAGTCACTTAACCTTACAATATTATAATCTTTCATTTTTTTATAAACATCTATAATTATTAGTATATTTATTTGGTTAAATAATAGAATTAAATTGAAGTAACTTAGATTACTAATATATTTTTATAAAAAAATTTAGAAGATTTAAGTGTACATATTTATCTTTATACACTCTATTAATGATTGTTAAATTAAAAATTTAGCTAATAAATTTGCCACATGGTGCACATGTTGAAAGATTATCTTACAAATTAAATACATATCTTATAAGTTGGACACATATCATGTCACTTATAAGGCATTTCTACATGGTTATTAGTAGGCAATGTATATATATATATATATATATATATATATATATAAGAATAAAGATATTTTCACTCTTATTAACTTCTTTCTTACTTCTAATCTATTTTAAAAAATCTCTTATCTTCTTTTCTTTGAAAATAGCCATTTTAGTTTCTTTATATATATATATTTTAAATCTGTCTTTGATATATATATTTTATTTGTTTGTTTGCATTCTTAGAATTCTTATCTTTGAAAAATTGATATGAATACATTTATAATATTAAAGTTTTATCTTTTTTAATCAAAAATAAATTAATCCTTTTTTATATAAAAATTAAAAAAAAACTAAAAATTTGAGATTATTCACTTCTAAATTAATATTTTTTTAATAAATATATATATTGGATTCTTCTCTATTTCTTGTTATAAAAGATAGAAGCCATTTTTTTTTTTTCTTTTCTTTTCTTTTGTATAATTATCAAGGACTTGAATCTCAAAGAAAGAAAATCCTCAATAAACTCTTATGTCACTAAAAAGAACTAAAAAGTCACTTAAATATGATATAATATTGAACTAAAATAGCTATTGCCAAAAACAAAAAGACTAGAAAGTCTTGAAACAAGACTGAAGACTAGAAAGACGTTGACAAGAATGAAAAAGGCTTAATTCTTGCTTCTATATATATTCTTAACTAAGAGCTATGTAGCAATGTCCTATAGGACCTCTAAAATATGTTAACTTTACACGACACATATCTTAACTTGCAAAACAAGTTTTCTATGTACAAGCCACATAGATAGCTTATTCCATAAGCTATCAAGATATGGTTAACTTGTTGACCAAATTTTTAATCTACCAATCAACTACAAATATATGTAAAGTCAAAGCAATGTCTATAAACCTTCTAAGAAGCCTCTCTAGAAGGTACTATAAAATTAATCTATTTTATCTATTTCTATCTATTTCTATCTAATCTTATAAATATTTATTAGAATATGTATGTATATCCATGATATTATCTCCTCTTTCTAGGAACAAGTTCTATAAGATTTATAGACCATATAGTTCTATAAGATTTATATAACTTCTTCATCAAATAGCAGAAGTCTCTTCTAAGATTGTAATACCAAATACGTTGTATCTTGCCATCTATTCGAGAAAGGACATGTCATTCTTGAGGATCTCTATTTTGATTCCATCCTCTTGAAGGTTGTGACAATCATAATGTCTCATATGATAAATCTTCAAATGAAAGCTCTTGAATTGAATCTGCTGGTTATTGGTTCTCCATCTCCTTAGTATCACAAATATACACAAGTTATAAAAAAGATAGAAGGTAGAATATTATCTTCTTTTGATCTTGTTTCTTTCATAGTAAAGATTTGTTATTCTTCAGCATCGTTTTGATGGATTTTGTTGATGAAAAGCTTCAACTTTTTTTGTTGCATTTATAAGATTCTTTGATGGCTCCCATGTGCCTTCACTAATACCATATCCGCATCAATGAATAAGATATTTTAACTTATTTTGGTACCACCTTGAGTCTAAGGCTTCTTCTACCTTAAACTCTTAATTATTATCTACTTCTATAAGAGGAGGTGACATTTGTCTTCTTCCCAAAATATTCATTGTCTTATATGGCTCAAGAAGGAACTGTCATGGACATACATTGGAAGATTCTTTGAATATTCTTCTAGAATATTCTCTAAAGATTCTCTAAAGATTCCTCTAGAAGGTTTTAGAAGATTCTTAGAATATTCCCTAAAGATTCTCTTAGAAGGTTCTAGAATATTCTGATAGATTCTAGGAAGTTGCTCGAGAAGTTTCCTAATTAGTAGAAGTTGTTGGAGAAGCGTCCTAGTTAGCGAAAGTAGCTCGAGAAGCTTCCTATTCAGTAGTATATATAGGAGTCGAGGCTGAAGGGTTCTTCAGTCTCGACAACACATCTCTTGGAGTTTTAGCTCACCTTTCTGGTGTTGTTCTTGTACTCATCTGTTTAATCTAGTTCTGCCACTTCTTCTTGAACTTCTTGTTAGATTTCAAGTCTGTATTTTGTGTCCGTGACAGTTTGTCGAGACTGCATTTTCATTGGTATCAGAGCTAGTTCCTTCTTGTTAGAGAGTGGATTACCCCTCTTCTTGAAGGTGTGCTAGTGTTTTAGAGGTTGCGGATTACCCTCCTCTAAACTGATATCTCTTCTTTCTCAATATTGGAGCCTTATTCTTCTTGGAGAGAGTGGATTACCCCTCATCTTGGAGTCTTAAGGCGTTTTAGAGGTTGCGGAGTACTCTCCTCTGAACCAATATTGTCCTCTTGTCAAAACTCTTTTTTCTTCTTTCTGAAGGTTAGCCAAAGGTTAAGACGTTAAAATGGCTGAAAGTTTGGAATCCAAACTAGACGCCATCATAAATGCTCTTGCCTCGTTGTCACATAGGACAACAGAGATCGAAGGAGTCATGGTAGGACTCCATAACAATGGAGCATCTGGAATAGCGCCATCTAAAGCATATCAGCCTCAAACTTCTGCGCCAAAAGAAGCAGTTCTACCTCCATTTCAACAAGATCGAGTAGTCCTACAACGAAAGGAGCCTCGAGTTAGTCTTCCGGATAAGTTTGATGGAACTCGTTCCAAGTTTCGAGGTTTTGTCAACCAAATCAGGTTGATAACAATTTTACAGCCCGAACGTTATCCGACGGAGGAAGCGCGTGTTGGGCTTGTTGGAACCTTGCTTACAGCACAAGCTTTGTCTTGGTTTACTCCCTTGTTCGAGAAGCGATCGCCAATCTTGAGCAACTTTGAAACGTTTTTGGAGGCGTTTGTAGAAGCATTTGGCGAGCATGATAAAGTTCGATGGGCTACAACAAAGATCCGATTGCTACGACAAGGAACACGCTCTGCATCAGTCTATGCCTTGGATTTCAGACAATTGGCAAGTGACATTAATTGGGGTGAAGAGGCGTTGGTGAGTCAGTTTTATTGGGGCTTGAAGGATGATGTGAAGGACTTGCTGTTATCTCTTCCTGATCCTCAAACGCTCAACGAAGCTATTAGCCAAGCTGTAAAGTGTGACAACCGCCTATTCCAGCGTCGCCAAGACCAACGTCCAAGACACCAAATGACTCGTTACGACGTGACTATGTCTGCAAATAGCTTAAACTCACATTTGGAGGCAACAGACATGCAAATCGACACGGCGCGTGTCCGATCTCTTACTCCAACAGAGAAGAAACGGCGTATGGAGGAAGGGTTATGTTTGTACTGTGGAGAAGAAGGTCATAAGGTTGGAAATTGCCCAAAGAAGCAAAATTGGCACCCTGTCAAGACTAGAAGTGCGATGATTCCAGAAAACGACGACGCCCAGCCACAGTAGGAACCGTGCGGCTGGACAATCTAATATCACGACAACAATCAGGTTCCTCCTTCTCTGTCCAACCTGCCCATTGTTTTACAATTCCTTTGTTTTTAGGCCCTCAAAAACAAAAAACTTTAGCTTTATTGGATTCGGGGGCATCTACTTGTTTTTTAGATGAAGAGTTTGCTAAACGCCACAAGATCCGTTTAGTACAGAAGTCCAAACCTGTTCACGTAGAGGTGATAGATGGACGACCCTTATTGTCAGGCAACATTATCTACGAATCAGAACCTATAGAAGTGGTGTTAAGGACCATAGTAGTCACGTTATTTTTAATATTATTAGAACCCCATCAAGCCCTGTTATCCTTGGTCTTTCTTGGTTAGAAGATCATAATCCGTCCATTGATTGGAGGCTACGAAGGATAACATTTCCTGAAAAAAATAATAATAAACCTGTTGGTAGAACCTACATGAAGAAATCCATGTTTATTGGAGCGAGAGCGTTCCTAAGATCGTCCAAGGAAGGCGCACCATTTGTCATTTATGCAGCTCCAACTAGCGGCGAGAATATCTCAACATCGAATATACCAGAGCAATATAGGGATTTTGAAGACGTGTTTCAGAAGAAGAATGCCGATATACTGCTGGAACATCGACCATATGATTGCGCCATAGACTTAGAGGAAAGAGCGCAACCACCTTTTGGTCCAATATACAACCTATCGCAGACGGAGTTGGCAGAATTGCGGAAGTACATCGATGAGAATCTAACCAAGAATTTTATTCGACATTCAAAGTCGCCAGCTGGAGCACCAATCCTATTCGTGAAGAAAAAGGATGGCTCACTGCGGATGTGCGTGGACTACCGAGGACTCAACAAGGTGACCAAGAAAAATCGCTATCCCTTACCTTTGATCTCCGGCCTCTTAGATCAACTTGGACGTGCAAGGATTTTTACAAAGATTGATTTAAGAGGAGCCTACAACCTTGTGCGAATCAAAGAAGGAGATGAATGGAAGACAGCCTTTCGTACAAGGTATGGCCATTTTGAGTACAATGTCATGCCTTTTGGTCTTACCAATGCTCCAGCGGTCTTTCAGCATATGATGAACGACATCTTTCGGGAGTACCTCGATGACTTTGTTGTCATCTATCTGGATGATATTTTGATATTTTCCAAGAATGAAGAAGAACATGAGAAGCACGTTTGTTTGGTTCTTGAAAAACTACGCGAACGAGGACTCTACGCCAAGTTGGAGAAGTGTCAATTTCACCAGAATGAGATGGAATTTTTGGGCTTCATTGCGACTACAGAGGGCTTGAAGATGGATCCAAAAAAGGTAGAAGCAATTATATCTTGGGAAGTTCCGAAGACGGTTAGAGATGTTCAGTGTTTTCTTGGATTTGCTAACTTCTATCGGATCTTCATCAAGAATTATTCTCAAGTTGCTGCACCACTCACGCGTCTAACAAGCAAAGACAAGCTCGAATGGGGATCACAAGCAGCAAAAGCATTTCAAGATCTCAAGACGGTATTCACTACGGCTCCAATCTTGGTACACCCTGACTTTGCAAAGGCTTTCTATTTAGAGACCGATGCTTCAGATTTTGCTTTGGGAGCTGTGCTTTCACAGATGGGCATAGACAAGAAGCTTCACCCAGTTGCGTTCTATTCACGGAAGTTCTCTGCTGCTGAGATCAACTACGAGATCCACGACAAAGAGCTGCTTGCTATAGTGGATGCCTTCCAAGAGTGGCGTCACTTCCTCGAAGGAGCTGCATATCCAGTGACTGTTTATACGGACCACAAGAATTTGGAGTACTTCATGACAGCTCGAATTTTGAATCGTCGTCAAGCTCGATGGAATATGTCTCTATCACGATTTGACTTTATTATCACCTACCGCCCTGGAAAACAGCAAGGATTATCTGACGCATTATCGAGGAGATCGTATCTTGCGCCAAAGGCTGGAGAAGCAGCGTTTGATCAACAATGTACAACATTGTTGAAACCAGAAAAATTCAGGATTTTTGCTACTGTTGCAACTATCGATGACGGCTTCCTCAGCGAGGTACGTACTGCGACCATTGAGGATTCTATAGCTCTTGACATCAAACAACGTGTCGATAATGACAAGTTTAAGGTGGAGGGAGATCTTCTGTATTTTGAGGAGCGGTTGTATATCCCGAAAGGACCAACTCGACTCCGAGTACTTCAATCTCGCCACGACTTTCCAGCTGCGGGACATTTTGGATTCAACAAGACTTTGGAGCTCATTTCACGAGATTTTTGGTGGCCCCAAATGTGGAAGGATGTGAAGGAATTTGTCCTTTCTTGTAATGTTTGTTCAAGATCCAAGATCCCTCGACATCGTCCGTATGGACTTCTCCAGCCATTGCCTATTCCGCACCGACCATGGTCTTCAGTTTCTATGGACTTCATTACGGACCTACCGCCATCGAATTCATTTGACAGCATCTTTGTTGTGGTGGATCGATTTACAAAGATGGCACATTTCGTGCCTTGCAAGAAAACATCGTCAAGTGAAGACACCGCAAGACTCTTTCTTGATAACATATATCGTTATCATGGCCTACCAGATGATATCGTGTCGGATCGAGGTACTCAGTTTGTATCCAAGTTTTGGAGGTCCCTCTTTGAGATATTGAAGGTGGATATTAAGCTCTCTTCGGCTTTTCATCCTCAAACTGACGGTCAAACGAAGCGGGTGAATCAAGTTTTGGAGCAATATTTACGATGCAGCATCAACTATCAACAAGATGATTGGACTGCATATCTACCGCTTGCTGAGTTCGCATACAACAACACTCTTCATGCGTCAACTCAACAAACACCATTCTTCTCCAACTACGGATACCACCCCAAGCTCGATTTATTGAGTTCTTCAGCAAATAACAACCCAGCAGCTGAAGGATTTGTGAAGCAACTATCGGAGCTTCAAGCGACGTTGAAGCTTCAATTGCAATCTGCCCAAGAGAGTTACAAGGCATCTGCAGATAAATATCGAAATGAGGCGCCTACTTTTAAAGTTGGAAGTAAAGTATGGCTTCTTCGACGGAATATCAAGACCAAGCGGCCATGTGACAAATTGGACTATCGAAGATTAGGGCCATTTGTTATCGAGAAGCAGATCAATCCGGTGGCATATCGTCTGGAGTTACCAGCTACTATGAAGGTACATCCAGTCTTTCACGTGTCTTTGTTGGAACCTTATCGAGAGTCAGCTTTTCCCCAAAGAGTACAAAGTCCGCCACCAAGTATCGAAATTGAAAACCATGAGGAATACGAGGTGGAAAAGGTACTAGATTCACGGTGTAATAGGAGAAAATTGGAGTATTTAGTGCATTGGAGTGGATACGACATCAATGAACGAACGTGGGAGCGTGCCAAAAATCTTGCCAATGCACCAAAAAAGGTACAAGAATTTCATCAACGATATCTTCATAAACCTAAGCCGATTCAACGATAGCTTCTTGCTGAAGCTTGCTCATCAAGTAGCATAAAAAGGGGGGAGGGCACCTCCAAAACCCATAGTTCGATAGTGTAGAACTTTGTTAGCAACTATAGTTTGCTCTCATCATTTTAGCCTTTGGACATGGATAGTCAAGATACTACACTTGTTATGTCATCTCAAGCGACTAGCTCACAAAGACGACCGCGAGATGAAGAACTGCCTGCACCACGACGACGTCGGAGGATACCGAGCAACAGATCGCTAGTAATTGTATTTGAGGTCGAGCCTGCCTACGACGGTCAGCCAGAAGGTGTGTTTGGAGGATAGTTTCACAATGAAGACACAGAAGTCCACGCTTGGTCAGAGGTTGAAGGTGTTGGTCACTACCGTTGGCTCCAAGGGCCGATGAATCATTTGCCTCGCGAACAACAATTGGAATTCATAGCGGATGTGATGCGACAGATTTTCATTTTCTTGCGTTGGTATTGACTGATAATAACATTGCTTCTCGGAGACCTCGAAGTTAGAAGAGGAGGTGATGTCATGGACATACATTGGAAGATTCTTCGAATATTCTTCTAGAATATTCTCTAAAGATTCTCTAAAGATTCCTCTAGAAGGTTTTAGAAGATTCTTAGAATATTCCCTAAAGATTCTCTTAGAAGGTTCTAGAATATTCTGATAGATTCTAGGAAGTTGCTCGAGAAGTTTCCTAATTAGTAGAAGTTGTTGGAGAAGCATCCTAGTTAGCGGAAGTAGCTCGAGAAGCTTCCTATTCAGTAGTATATATAGGAGTCGAGGCTGAAGGGTTCTTCAGTCTCGACAACACATCTCTTGGAGTTTTAGCTCACCTTTCTGGTGTTGTTCTTGTACTCATCTGTTTAATCTAGTTCTGCCACTTCTTCTTGAACTTCTTGTTAGATTTCAAGTCTGTATTTTGTGTCCGTGACAGGAACACATAAAATATAAGGTGGATCCTTATACACTTCGGTAGATGTAATTGATAAGCAATAGGATTGATTTGTGCACAAATAAAAAAAGGTCCCAGCTTACGATAGTCCAATTTATTATAAGGACAAATAGTCTTGATATTATGACAAAGTAGCTATACCTTGTCACCTATATTGAATTGTACTTGTTCCTTGCAATAGTCATCCAAGTTGGTCTTTTGCCGTCCTTAAGCTTCTTTTAATTGTATCTTCATTGTTGCTTGTAGCTCTAACAAATGATTTGCTAAATCTTCTACCACAAGATTATCAACTTTTAAAAAATCAAAAGTATCAAGTAATGGATGATAACCATAATTAACAAAAAAAAGTGTTTGTTGAGTAGAAGAATGTATTAAATTATTGTATGCAAATTCTACTCATGGCAAAAGAGTTGTCCAATCATCTTGATGATAGTTGATAGTACACTTCAAATACTATTCTAAAATTTGTATCACCTATTCCGTTTTCCATCAATTTAAGGATAAAAAGCTGAAGAAAGCTTTATATCCACCTTTACATTCTTGAATAAGGTTTTCTAAAATATTGATATAAATTGAGTCCCCCTATCTAATATAATATCTTTTGATAATCTATAATAGTAATAGATATTGTCAATAAAAAGCTTGGTTGTTTTTTCACCTAAAATAGATTTTGTACATGGTACAAAATATGTCATTTTGGTGAAGCAACCTACAATTACAAATATAGAATCATGTGAATTTGAGACATAAAGATTTGTAGTAAAATCCATAAAAACAGAAGACCATGGTTGTTTTAGAATAGGTAACGATTGAAACAATCCATAAGATCTATGGGAAGGAGTTTTGGATCTTAAAGAAGTATCACATAATTGTATAAAGTCTTTTATTGCCTTCTACATTTGCAGCCACCAAAAATTTCTAGATATAAGCTCTAAAGTCTTATTGTATCCAAAATGTCTCAATTTTGGAAAGTCATGACGTGCTTGAAGAATATATAAATGTGCTTCTCTTTTTGGAACATATAGGGGTCCTTTGAAATAAAGAAGGTTATTCTTGAACTTGAACTTTGAAATATCATGAGACTTAGAAGAAAGATTCTTGACATCATGAACAAGAAGATCAGAGGACATATTTAATTGGATTTGCTTAATAAAAGTTGAACCAATAGTCAATGTTGATTTTATTGCTAGAAGATGAAAATGCTTGGGCTTGAAGAGAATTGTTCTTTGTTGATTAAAAGATGTATTTTATTCTTTTGATGCAAGATAAGAACATCTAGAAAGGACGTCTGATAGACCTTGTTATTTTCTAAGTCAATAAGTGACCTTGAAATTGAATCTAGATAAAGATATACTTCAACAGGCTTGATGAAAATTCAAAACACGTGCTCACATGAAATACGTAAGATCCTTATGATTTGTATACATGGTAACTAGTCTTGAAGTGCCTTCTAGATAATGACACCATTCTTGAAATGAATCCATGATTGCGAGGATCTATTTATCATGGATCTCATAATTAATTTTGGCTACTCAAAATTTTCTAGAATGAAAAGCTATTAAGTAGAGTTTATCATCTGTTTCCATTTGTAACAACACGGCACTCATAGTACAGTTTCGCATGTCTATTTCCATGAAAAATGCCTTGAAAAAATTAACGCTGTCATACTGTAAAAACTTATAATATGTAAAAATTAGTTAAAATATATTATATGTTAATAAATCTAGATGTATGTTACAATGATTAATAGATTAATTTAAAGAGAGTGGATTTAAGAAACTTTATTTTAAAGTTTAGCTTTTTTGATTATAGCATTTAAAAAAATTATAGGACCTAAATGTTTAGTATAAAGCCTTGAGAGGAGATTAGAGCCTAAAGATGAAAATCTTAACTAGTAGGAGGCTTATTGGGAAGGATGAAAGCAAGACATGGCTGAATGAAGGCAAGGAATGGAGATATTCATTCCTATTAATTAAAGGCCATGTCTAATGGGCTTCAAGGAGGCTGCCTGAGGCCTTACTAAAGATTAGGATTTCTCTTTGGAGGTCATTTAAGCTTAAGAGGATAGAATCAAAAAATTTAGGTTTTTGGATACAAATTAGATGTAAATTATGTATAATTTGGAATTTTTATGAAGGAATTATTGGCGCTCAAATTTAAGGTGTCAATTTCATACCTACGATCACTATTGGGGACATAATATACATTTACAAAGGGCAACAAAGGATTGGCAACTGGGATTGGAAAGAGCACTTTTTGAACTACACTTTGCACATACTGTTTGATAAATTATGAATTCAAATCAAGACATTATAGAGAATTCAAGTTAGTATATTTAAATGAAAGGTAATAATTGTTAGAAGTACATTAGTATTTCATGTAAAATTTGAGTGTATTTGAATGGTTTGATTAGAAGATATGAATTTTTGAAGTTTGGAAATAATTTTTTATAAGGATATTTAAGGATTTAGAGATTTTATCATATTTTGGATATTTTTGGAAACTTAAGACATATATATTTGATATTGTAGTACTTAAAAGTATTATAAATATATATATATATATATATATATATATATAGATTTATATATAAATTTGGTCTTTCTTAATTCAAGAGTTGATTGAACAATTAGTGGCAGCTAGGAGTCCATTGCTTTCTTGAGGCAAATTCTCTCTAGTCCAACAATATGATACTGTCACGGATATATACATGTAAGCTAATAATTACATATATAAATAGGTAGAAGTAAGTAGAAATAGGTAAAAGTAAGGTAATTCTATAATATCTTCTATGGAAGCTTCTTAGAAGCTTTATAGATGCTACTTTGACTTTAAGATATCTTTAATTGATTTTTTGGATTAGAAATATGGTCAACAAGTTGGCCATGTGCCACACATGTTGTTAAGTTGAAGACCAAGCTAACTATGTGGCCCATACATAAAAAAAAACTTGCCTTATAAATCAAGGCATGTATCCTAAAAAGTCATTACATATTGGAGGTCCTATAGAACATCACCACATAGCCCCTAGTTAGATAATATATATAGAGACAGAAGTGAAGCCTTCTTCACTCTTGTCAACTCCTTTCTTACTTCTAATCTAGTTTCAAGAGTCTCAAGTTTTCTTGTCTTTTGGCAATAAGTCTTTTCAATTTTTTTGAATATATGTACTTCTCTATTTTTACTTTGTTACTTTTTCTTTGATACGGATTTCATTGGTTTATGCATCATCTTTTAGTTCACGTCCTTGACAGATTGACAAGAATACACTTATGATATTAGAGCTTTGTCTTATCTTAATTAAGAGTAGATTACCCTTTTTATATGATAAGACATAAGCATATTAGAAGTTGAAGATTTTCCTCTTTTAAACTGATATTGTTCTTAGTATTTTCTTTGTCTTCAAGTCCTTTCTTCTACTTATCTTGAGTGATATCAGATATTTTTTTGAGTGTTATTATGGCAGAGCTTGTTGAAAAGAATAGTGCAATGGCACAAATATAAGAATAATTGAGAGAAATGATGCTTGTGATGCATCAACTTAGCTTACCACCACAAGAATCAATAAAAATGGCAAGAAGTGAGGATATAAAGATAATTAGAGTTGCTTCAATATTTGTACCAAATCATGTCCCTCCATCCATGGTGGAACATCCTTCAAGTATTAGAAAATTAAGAGTTGTATTGCCTGGGAAGTTTCATGGTACAAGATCCAAATTTTGAGGATTTATTAATCAAGTACAACTTGTGATTGAACTTCAATGTCAAAGCTATCCAACTCTAGGATCACAAGTTGATTCATTGGCACACTTCTTTCAAATTCAATACTATTGTAGTTTTCATCTTTTCTTGAATGCCGAGATCTAATATTACATAATGTGGAGGTATTTTTGGTAGAATTTTGGTCCATGTATGGAAAACATGATGCAACTCATGTGGCAACTAATAAGATCCATATTTTGCAATAAGGTAATCGATTTATAATGTTATATGTTTTACAATTTTGACAACTTGTAATTGATATCAAGAAATATGATGTTGCACTTCTTAGCCAATTTTTCTATAGATTACAATATGAAGTAAAGAAATTGATGCTCAACTTATCTGATCCTCAAAAATTGAGTCAAGTAATTGATTTTGCTGTGAAATGCAACAATCAGTTTTTTGAATTTTGATCTGAGAGTCATACAAATGGGCCTCAATATTATCATACTGTATTTGCTTATAGTATGTAAAATTTAGTTAGGACATATAATATGTTCATAAGTCTTGGTATATGTTAGAATCATTAATAGATTAATTTAGAGAGAGTGGATATAAGAAACTTTATTTTGAGTTTTATCTTTTTTGATTATAGCATTTCAAAAAGATTATAGGACCTAAATATTTAGTATGAACCCTTGAGAGGAGATTAGAGCCTAAGGAAGAAGATCTCAACTAATAGGAGGCTTATTGGAAGGGATGAAAGCAAGGCATGGTTGGATGAAGGCAAGGACTTGAGATCATTCCTATTGGTCGAAGGCTATATCCAATGGGCTTCAAGGAGGTTGTCTGAGGCCTTATTAGGATTTAAGATTTTTCTTTCAAAGTCATTTGAGCTTTGGAGGCTATGATCATCAAGTTTAGATTTTTTGGATATGAATTGGATGCAAATTTTGTGTAATTTGGAGTTTTAATGAAGGAGTAATTGGTGCTCAAAGTTAAGGTGTCAATTTCGTACCTACTGTCACTCTTTGGGGCATAAGATGCATCTATGGAGAGGAATGAAGGACCGGCAATTGGGATTAGAGAAAACTTTCCTAAATATATTTTTTATATATTGTTTGATGAATTTGGAGTTCGGATGAAGAAGTTATAGAGGGTTGAATTTTATATGCAATTCCAAATCACCAGTAGGAGTTCCAATCTTATTTGTGAAGAAGAAAGATGGGTCATTGTAGATGTGTATTGATTATCAAGGACTCAATAAGATCACCATCAATAATAGGTACCCTCTACCTTTGATATCCAAACTTCTTGATCAATTGAATCAAACTAAGATCTACACAAAAATAGATCTATGAGAAGCATACAATCTAGTACATATTAAAAAAGGAGATGAATAGAAGACTGTGTTTTGAACTAGGTATGGGCATTTTGAATACAACGTCATGCCTTTTGGACTTACAAATGCACCAACAACTTTTTAACATCTAATGAATGATATTTTTGAAGAATTTTTAGATGATTTTGTTGTTTGTTATCTGAACGTCAACTTAATCTATTTTAAGATCATAGATGAATATGAACTTCATGTTCATTATGAGTTACAAAAATTAAGAGATGCAAGACTCTATTACTCAAGTCGATTTTTTAAGATATATTATTTCAAATGATGGATTTATGAAAGATCCTTAGAAAAATCAAACAATTATGGATTGGAAGATTTCAAAAATGATAAGAGATATCCAATACTTTTTGGACTTGTTAACTATTATCAAATCTTCATTAAAGACTTTTTTTGAGTTGCAACTCCACTTATACATTTGACTTGCAAAGACGAACTTAACTGGAGTAAAGAAGCAAAATCTTCTTTTCAAAATTTGAAGTTGACCTTTATTTCTGCACCAATCTTATATCGCATCAACTTTTCTAAGGTAATTTTTTATAGAAACAGACGCATCAAACTTAGCTTTAGATGTCATATTATCACAAATAGAAATAGATGATAAACTTCATTTAATAGCTTTTCATTCCAAAAAAATTTCAACAACCAAGATTAACTATAAAATCTATGACAAAGAGCTTCTAGTAATTATGAATTCATTCCAAGAATGGCGTCATCATTTAGAAGGCACTTCTAATCCAATCATTGTATATACAAATTACAAGAATCTTGAGTATTTCGTATCAGTACGTGTTTTAAATTGTTGCCAAGTCCATTGAAGCATGTCTTTATTAAGATTTGATTTCAAGATCATATATCAACTCAAAAATAAGAAGGTTTGTTAAATGCCCTTTTTAGACATTCTTATCTTGCATCAAAAGAAAGAGATGCATCTTTTGATCAGCAAAGAAAAATTTTCTTGAAGCCAGAGCATTTTCATTTTTTAGTAATAAAATCAACATTGATTGTTGATTCGACTCTTGTGAAACAAATCCAATCAAGTATGTCTTCTGATCTTCTTGTTTACAATATCAAGAATCTTTCTTCTAAGTTCCAAGATACTTCTAAGTTTGAATTCAAAAATAACTTATTCTATTTTGAAGGTTGATTATATGTTCCAAAAGAAAAAACACAATTACGTGTTCTTCAAGCATATCACTACTTTTTAGCAACATGACATTTTGGATACAATAATACTTTGGAGCTTATATCCAAAGATTTTTGGTAGCTACAAATGTAGAAGGGTGTGAAAGACTTTATTCAGTCATACAACATTTATTCAAGACCAGAAACTCCTTGTCATCGACCTTATGGACTTCTTCAACCATTACCTATTCCAGATTAATCATGGTCTTCTATTTCTATAGATTTCATTATGGATCTTCCGATCTCAGGTGCTTATGACTCTATATTTGTGATAGTAGATTATTTTACTAAAATGGCACATTTTGTACAATGTACAAAATCTATCACATGTAAAGAAACATCTAAGCTTTTTTTTTGACAACATCTATCACTATCATAGATTATCTAAAGATATTACATCAGATAGGGAAACTCAGTTTGTATCAAGATTTTGGTGGATTCTTTTTAAAATTCTAAAAATAGATATAAAACTATCTTCAACATTCCATCATCAAACTGGTGGACAAACAGAGCATGTTAATTAAGTTTTGGAGCAATATTTAAGATCTATCATCAACTACCCATAAGATGATTGGACAACTCTTTTACCATTGGTAAAGTTTGCTTATAATAATATGGTACATTTTTCTACAAACAAACATCTTTCTTTGTCAATTATGGTTATCATCCATGACTTGATACTTTTGACTTTTTAAAAGCTGATAATCATGTAGCGAAAGATTGGCCAAATCATTTATCAGAGCTACATACAACAATGAAGGTGTAGTTAAAAGAAGCTCAAGAACAACAAAAGAACAATGTAGATGTCTATAAAAAAGAACAACTACCATTCCATATGGGTGACTAGGTATGGTTACTTCATCGCAATATGAAGACCACTCATCTTTATGACAAGTTGGACTATTGTAAACTTGGATTATTTCCTATTTCTATACAAATCAATTCAATTGCATATTATTTATACTTATTGGAGGTAATGAAAATCTATCTAATATTCCACATATTTCTTCTTAAACCACACAAAAAAGTGGACATACCAAGAAGAAGATAAGCTCCATCTCCTTCTATAGAAGTAAATAATAATGAAGAGTTCAAAGTGGAAGAAGTCCTAGATTCAATGCAACGTCAAAATAAATTAGAATATCTTGTTCATTGGCATGGAAATGATATTAGTGATGGCACATCGAAGCTAGTAAAGAATCTTGCAAATATAATAAAGGCAGTGGAGGCTTTTCATTGATGACATCCATCAGAATCAAGATGAAAATCTTTCTTATAAAAGAAATAAGATCTAGGCAAGATAACATTCTACTTTCAATCTTTGTTTGTAGCTTTTTTGTAGTTGTGACACAAAGAAGATGGAGAATCAACAACCAGTGGATTTGACTAAAGAGCCTTCGTTTGCTGACTTGTCGGGCAAAATATTGCAATTGTCACAACCTTCAAGATGATACAATTGAGATGAAGATCCTTAAGAATGACATGTTTTTTTTTGAATAGGTGGCGAGATACAATGTGTTTGGTATCACAACCTTGGAAGAGACTCCCAATGTTTGATAATTTTATTAGAGGTAGGAACAACTCTTGATGGTATTTCAAATATTTTATTTGAAAGGAGTTATGAAGGCCTCAACAATGATCAGATAATAGGGTGGTCTTTTTGCCTTTGTATGAGATACTATCGATGGTTGAAAGGCTCTATCAACTAACTTTAAAGAAAAAAAAAATCTGAGTATGTAATAAATATAATTCGTTGCATCATAGATTTCTTCAACATATGATGATTGCTCTTTATGGAACTTGTCTCTAGAAGGGAGGATAATGTCACAAACATATGCATGTAAGCTATTAATTACTTATGTAAATAGGTAGAAGTAAGTAGAAGTAGGTAAAAGTAAGTTAATTCTATAATATTTTCTATACGAGCTTCCTAAAAGCTTCCTAGAAGCTTTACAGATATTGCTTTAACTTTACAAGTGTCTTTAATTGACTTTTTGGATTAAAAACGTAGTCAACAAGTTGGCCATGTACCACACATGTTGTTAGCTTGAAAGCAAAGCTAACTTTGTAGCCGTTACGTAGAAAAACTTGTCTTGTAAGTCAAGGCATTTGTCTTATAAAGTAAATATATATTGGAGGTCCTATAAAATATCGTCACATAGCCCCTAGTTAGATAGTATATATAAAGACAAAAGTGAAGCCCTCTTCACTTTTGTGAACTCTTTTCTTGCTTCTAGTCTAGTTTCAAGAGTCTCAAGTTTTTTTGTCTTTTAGCAATAAGCCTTTTTTGTTTCTTTTAATATATGTACTTCTTTATTTCTATTTTTTTACTCTTTTTTTGATACGGATTTTATTATTTTATGCATCATCTTTTCGTTCATGTCCTTAACACATACAAGCTTAGTGCAGAAGTAAATTCTTTCTTTAAGGCATTAAATGATGCTTTTATTTCTTTATTTCACTCAAGTTTGTCTTTACAAGTCAAACGTGTAAGTAGAGCTACACCTTGAAAAAAGTTCTTGATGAAGATTTGGTAATAATTAGCAAAGCCTAAAAAGTATTGCACAACTTATATTGTTTTTGAAATCATCCAATCTATGATAGTTTGGACCTTCTCGGAATCCATCATAAGGCCTTTGTTGGAAATGATGTAGCCTAAAAATTCAACTTAAGTAGTGTGGAATAGACACTTTTTCAACTTGGCACATAATCTTGTATCTCTAAGTTTCTATAATTTACAATGAACATGAAGTTCATGTTCTTTTATATTCTTAGAATAGATAAGAATGTTGTTTAAATAGTAAATAATAAAGTAATTTAGAAGTTCACAAAAAACATCATTCATAAGATGTTAAAAACTGGCTTGTGCATTTGTGAGTCCAGAAGGCATGACATTATATTCAAAATGTCCATACGTAGTTCAAAAAGTAGTCTTCTATTCTTCTCCTTCTTTGATACAAATTAAATTGTATGCTTTTCATAGATCTATTTTGGTATAGATCTTTGGTTGATTGAGTTTGTCAAGAAGTCATAAAATCAAACGTAAAAGATACCTATTCTTGATAGTGATCTTATTGAGTCCTCGATAATCTACACACATCTACAAAGATTTGTCTTTCTTCTTCACAAATAAGATAGGAGCTCTGACTAGGGATTTAGAATGGTGTATGAAGTTCTTTGCCAAGTTTTCATCAATATACTCCTTTAATACAGCCAATTATTTCTACGATAAGCTATAGATTGGTCTAAATGGTGGTTGAGCTTTTTTTTGCAAATCAATTGAACAATCATGAGGTCAATGCTTTGTAAAAATATCTATATTCTTCTTTTCAAAAATATCTTGAAATTCTTCATATTGACTAGGAATACTACTTGATATTTTTTTACCATTAGAAATAGGCATATCATATATTGCAAAAGATGATCTTTCTTTTGAAATATGCATAAAAGCTCTCACACCTACCAATAAAGGTTTGGAGGTACTAGACTTTTGTATTTCTACTTTGTTAACTTCATCTTGGATTATACTACTAGAAAAATTAAGGTTATGAGAAATCCAATCTATTTGAGGGTTATATTTTTTTAGCCGCAATAATTCTAAAATAATCAGATTGAAAGGAGATCTTATTATATTAAATACTACTATGCTTTTATGATCTTTAATTGTTACATCTAAAGAAACCGTGTCGTAATACGTGAAGTCTTGCTTGAGAATGCTCCAGATACCTAGCTCTGGAAGGAAGAATAGAAATTGCAATAACAAAATCCTAATTCTAATAGAATACTAAAAATAATCTAATTAGACTATAATAATGCTAAACAAGCTTAATCAAATTCAAAAAAACCTCAAAGAAATTTCAAAGAAACAATAGGAATTTTTAAAGAAACATTGAAAAAAACACAAATGTCATTCAAATACATCTCAATTCAATCTTAATTTAATTCTAGTTAAAATCCTATTGAACTTCATTCAAACTTTAGGCCAAAACTAATTGAATCTTAAATCCTAATAAAATCCTAAATCCTAAATCAAACCCCAATCATATCCTAAATCAAATCCTAACCAAATCCTAAACTAAATCTTAAATTCTAAATCAAATTCTAACCAAATTCTAATCCAAATCCTAAACCCTAAATCAAATCATAATCCAAATTCGAAATCCTAAATCAAACCCTATCCAAATCCTAAACCCTAAACCAAACCCTAATCAAATCCTAAATCCTAAATCAAACCATAATCCAAATCCTAAATTCTAAATCAAATCCTAATCTAAATCCTAAACTCTAAATCAAATCCTAATCCAAACCCTAAATCCTAAATCAAATCCTAATCCAAATCCTAAACTCCAAACCAAATTCTAACCAAACCCTAAACCAAACCCTAATAATTCCTATAATAGATTTAAACCTCAATAACTAATGAATAAACCGTTGATCTTAACTCAAATTTTGCACACTTCTAAAAAAATAAGTTAAAAACAAGCACACAAAAATTGATAAGGATCGAAGTTACCAAATTGACGATATCTTCAAAAATGTGCTCAGGTATTGGTCGGCCTCCTTCTCCAATCTTGATGTCAATCTTCCAGAGCCAATATCTCTCTTTTGTACCATTCGATTGATCTTAAAATTCTCATACACATAGAAAAACAAATCTAATATCCTCTCACATAAGTTTCACTCCAATCCAACTAATAGATTGCAAGAAATCTCAAGAATCCCCATTGGATCCAAAATTCTACTTCCTTAGACCTTGACCCTGTTAAACCTCAATATCCTTCAATTCAATCGTTAGATCAAGTTCAAATTCACGACACATATTAAACACAAATATATCATTTATTTTCCCAATCTACTTTGATTTGCCTTACTTATGGTACTACAAAGTAAGTAGAAGTCACCTTTCTAAAAGGCAGCATTGATACCTTTTAATTTTTCTACTCCTTTGACTATTAACTATATTTCTAAGATAATTTGTTCTAATAATTTGAACTAAGTTCTCCTAAATTATAATAATCTCCATACTCTTTCACCTATTAATCGTGTTACATCATGACAACGGTCTCATGGATATCATTTCTAGAAGACAACAAACGACCATCTATGATTTCTACATATATGGATTTAATTTTTTTGACTAAAGGTATTTTTTGATTTTTGACAAAATCTTCATCTATAAAATCGGTTGAGGCTCTTGAATCTAATAAAACAAGGATTTTGTCATTTTAAGGTCCTAAACATACATCTATCATAAAATAAGGTGAGGGATATGAAGAGAGAATAGGACCTTTACTAGGTGTTGCACATGATTCCAACCGCATAGTCCCTATTATAGCTCAAGAAATTCATTTTCCAACACATTATCTTCTTTGGTAATTATGCTCTTCATTTTGTAATTGCATTGCTTCTTTAGACAATGTTGAGTAGTGTGCTAAGCTTCTCTACAATATAAACACAACCCTCTTGGTGATATCGAGTCTTTTCCTACTTTGTAAGAGTTTTAAAACGTATCGTATCAATTTTTATTGGTTTTGGCCTTGATGAATACATTTTAGAAAACTAGGAAGCTACCACCATTACTTGACTTATTCTTCTTCAGCCAAGTCTTTATTTTTTAAGCCTTTTAAATAATTGATTATCGTATACAATGGCTTGAGCAATAAATTGTCTCAAAGATTTTGTTTTTGGCATTATGGATTAAAGAATAGTATCAATTTCAATATGGATTAAAAAATCTTTGATACTATTCTTTAATCCATATTGAAATTGAATGATGAGTGTTTTGTCATTTCAGTTGACATTGCAAGCAAGGTTTTGAAATTCAGCAGTATATATAGTGGCTGATCATGATTTTTGTTGTAAAGATAAGAGTTTGATCTCTGCTACTCTTTCTTGATGAATTTCTCCAAATGTCACCATAAAAATTTGTAGGAATGAATTCAAATCATAAAAGATTCACAAATCTTTTTCCATTAAAGATACAAATTAAAAGAGAGCACTTCTTCATAAAAGTGTACTTATGAATCCAACTTGAATAAATCCATCAAGATATTGAAAAGAGTGCAACCTTAGATAGAACTTGCAAAAATCCTTAAAATTTTGTTCTTATTCCATCAAACTTCTCAGGCATATTAATCCTTAACCCCGTCATATTTGTAGAAGCAAATTTCCTTGGATTTGGTTGTAAGGTCAATTTACTTGCTTCTTTCAATTGTACAACTTCTTATTACAAACTTTGAACTTCTTCCATAGGTGTAGGCATAGTACCTCTATGATTCATGTTAAAAATATGTGAGATTTCTATTCTAAGAGTGTTGACAAACTCATGAAGATCTGTAGTAGTTATAAATTTATTCTCACTTCTGCTAGGTGTAGCATCCATAATCTTTCCTTCTATATGCAACTCAAATAAATTCAAAAAGTTAAATTAGAGGAAGATAAACTCCAACCTCTAATAAAAATTTCTACAAAGAAGGATAATCTACTCTCTTTAAAGAAAGATTAGTATTAGAAAATAAGATTTTTTTGTTTAAAAGGTAGATATTCTAAAAACTTTAAAATACAACAATAAAAGAGGGATAATCCACACACTTTTAACATAAAATAATATAAAAATAGTATGTTAGAATTTTCATCAAACTATCAAGGATATGAATCTCAAAGAAAGAGAATCCTTGATATACTCTTGTATCTTTGAAGAAAGCTAGAAAGTCACTCAAAAGGTAATGTAATATTAACTAGAATAGCTATTGATAAAAACAAGAAGACTAGAAAGTCTTGAAACAAAACTAAGGACTAGAATGGCATTGACAAGAGTGAAGAAGGCTTCATTCTTGCCTCCATATATACTCTTTAATACAAGCTACGTGGCAACGTTCTATTGGACCTCGAAAACATGTTAACTTTGCTAGCCACATGTTTTAACTTAGAAGATAAGTTATCTATGTATGGGCCACATGGTTAGTTGGTTCTACAAGCTATTATGAAGAGTTAACTTATTCTACAAGCTACTTACATAATATTAATTTTTTGGCCAAGTTTCTAACCTACAAACACATCTTAAGTCAAAATTGCATCTAAAAACACATCTATAAGATACGAAAATAATTTATATTTACCTAATTTTACCTAATCATATAACTAATTATTGAAGTAAATGTATATGTTTATGACATATTTCAACTTATTTTTGCACCTCCTTGAATATAAGACTTTTCTACTTGAAATTCTTGATTATTATCCACTTCTATAAGAAGAAGTAGCATGTTTCTTGCTTCCAAGATATTTATTATCTTATATAGCTTAAGAATAGACATATGAAATATGGAGTGGATCTTCACAGACGCTAGTAGATATAATCAATAAGTAATAGGATTGACTTATTTATTAATAGAATAAAAGATCAAGCCTATAATAGTTTGTTTTGTTACAACGACAAGTATTTTTGTTATTGCAATAAAGTAAGTATATCTTGTATGGTTATCATCTATGACTTGATATTTTTGAGTTGATACTATGTTGAATAGTAGTTGTGCCTTGTGATAGGCATCTTTATTTATCTTTTCTTATTTTTGAGCTCTCTTTAACTACACCTTTATTATTACATATAGCTCTGACAAATAATTTGCCAAATCTTCTGCCACACAATTATTAACTTTTGAAAACTCAAAAATATCAAGTCATAGATGATAACCATAATTGGCAAAAAAAATATTTTTAATAGAAGAATGTACTAAAGTATTATATGCAAATTCTATCAATGGTAAAAGAGTTGTCAAATCATCTTAATGATAGTTGATGGTACACCTCAAGTACTACTTTAGAACTTAATTCACTTATTCTGTTTGCCCATCAATTTAAGGATAAAAATCCAAAGATAGCTTTATATTTGCTTTCAAATTCTTAAAAAAGATTTTTCAAAATCTTGATATAAATTGAGTCTTTTTGTCTATTATAATATCCTTAAATAATCTATGATAGTAATAGATGTCATTAAGAAAAACTTAGCCATTTCTTTACCTATAATAAATTTTGTACATAATATAAAATATGCCATCTTAGTAAAATGATCTTCTATTATAAATATAGAATCATACAAATCTAAGATTTGAAGATCCATGATGAAATCCGTAGAAACAGAAGACCATGATTGTTTTGAAATAGGTAATAGCTGAAGAAGTCCATAAGGTCAATTGTGAGGAGTTTTAGATCTTGAAAAAATATCACATGATTGTACAAAGTCTTTGACTGCCTTCTACATTTGAGGCTACCAAAAATCTCTCTATATTAGCTCTAAAGTCTTATTTTATCCAAAATATCTGGCTACTAGAAAATCATGATGAGTTTGAAGCACATGTTATTATGCCCCAGCTTCTAGAATATATAATTATCCTTCAAAATAGAATAGGTTGTTCTTCAACTCAAACTTTGAAGTATCATGAGACTTATAAGAATTATTCTTAATATCATAAATAAGAGGATTAGATGGCATATTTGATTGAATTTGCTTGACAAAGATTAAGTTAATAGTCAATGTTGATTTTATTGTTCAAATGGAAAAATGCTCTACCTTCAAGAGAATTGTTGATTAAAAGATGCATCTCCTTCTTTTGATATAAGATAAGAACATCTAAAAAAAGATATCTAATAAACTTTATTTTTTTTTTGAATTGATAAGTGATCTTGAAATCAAATCTTGATAAAGACATGCTCCAACAAGCTTCGTGACGATACAAAATATATGTCAAAATAAAATACTTAAGGTTCTTGTGATCTATATATACAATGACTAGTCTTGAGGCATCTTCTAAATAATGATGCTATTCTTGAAACAAATCAATAATTGCAAGGAGCTTTTTGTTGTAAATTTCATAATTAATCTTGGCTGTTGAAATGTTTTTGGAATAAAAAGCTACAAGATAGAATTTATTATCTCCTCATATTTGTGATAATATTACATTTAAAATAAAGTCTGATGCATCTATTTTCATAAAAAATATATTGAAAAATTCAACATGATATAGGATTGGTACAAAAATAAATTCTTTTTTTAAAGCATCAAATGATGCTTTGGCTTTTTTATCCCACTCAAGTTTGTCTTTAAAAATCAAATGTATAACTGAAGTTGCAACTTGAATAAAATTCTTGATGAAGATCCAATAGTAATTGACAAAGCCTAAAAAGCATTGCACATCTCTTACTGTTCTTAGAATCTTCTAATCCATGATAGTCTAGATCTTCTTTGGATCTATCATTAGTATTTTGTTAGAAATGATGTATCCTAAGAAGTGAACTTGAGTAGTATAGAATATAACTTTTTAAAATTGGCATATAATCCTAAATTTTAAGTTTTTGTAAGACATGACAACTATAAACTTCATGCTCTTATGTATTCTTAGAAAAGATTAACATGTCGTCCAAATAACAAACAATAAAATCATGAAGAAATTCATAAAAAATATCATTTATTAGATGTTAAAATGTAGTTGGTACATTTGTGAATCCAAAAGGCATGACATTATATTCAAAATATCCATACTTGGTTTGAAACACAATTTTCTATTCATCTCTTTTTTTAATGCATATCAAATTATATACTCTTCGTAGATTTATTTTTGTATAGATCTTTGCTTGATTCAATTGATCAAGAAGTCCTTAAATCATAGATAGAAGATATATATTTTTCATGTTGATCTTGTTGAGTGTTCAATAGTCTATACACATTTGTAAAGATCCATCTTTTTTCTTCACAAATAAGATAGGACCCTTAACTGGAGATTTAAAATGACATATGAAACTCTTAATCAAGTTCTCATCAATATATTCCTTGAATGCAGCCAATTTATTTTGTGATAAGCTATAGATTGGTCCAAATAGTAGTTGAGCTTCTTTATAAAGATCATTAGAATAATCAAAAAGATGATGCTCTAGAAGAATATCTATAATTTTTTTTTCAAAAATGTCTTAAATATCTTGATATTAGCTAAGAATACTATTTGACTTCTTCTCACCATATAAAATAGGTGTGGTGTACAAAGCAAAAGATAATCCTTCTTTTGCGCCATGTATAAAAGCTCTTGTACTTACCACTATGAATTTGGATATACTAGACTTATGTATTTCTATATAACTAATAAGATTTTGGATTAAACTATTAAAAAAATTAAGGTTATCAAAAATCCAACTTATTTAGAAATTATACTTTTTAAACTAAGATAATAATAAAATTATTAGATTAGACAAAGATCTTATTATATTAAATATTATTATGCTATTATGATATTTAATTGTTACATCTAAAAGAACAATATCATGCATAATATCTGTAGAAGATATCAAATGACTATCTATAATTTCTATATGTATAGGTTTAGTTTTTTTGATTCACAATATTTCTTATTTTTTTAAAAAATATTTATCTATAAAATAGGTTGAGGCTCTTGAATCTAAAAAAGCTAAGACTTTGTGATTTTTTGGTCCTAAATAAACTTCTATTATAAAACAAGATAAAGGATCTAAGGAGAAAATAAGACCTTTACTAGGAATTACACAAGATTCTAATCATACATACTCTATTGTAATTGGAGAAACTTAATTACCAATACATTGTCTTCTTTGGCAACCATACTTCTCATTTTGTCGTTGCGTTGTTTCTTTGGATAATATTGAGTAGTGTATTTAATTTTTCCACAATATAAGCATAAATCTTCTTAACATTGTTAAGTCTTTTTCTACTCGATGATAGATTAAAATATATTATATCAATTTGCATTGGTTTTGGCCTTGATGAATGAATTTCTAAAAACTTGGAAGCTATTTTTATTATTTGATTTATTCCTCT
Source organism: Physcomitrium patens (assembly GCF_059467195.1). Taxonomy (NCBI): domain Eukaryota; kingdom Viridiplantae; phylum Streptophyta; class Bryopsida; order Funariales; family Funariaceae; genus Physcomitrium; species Physcomitrium patens. Next base: position 4,378,849 of record NC_143431.1, on the reverse strand, counting down.
CCAGCCAAGACTTTATTCTTGACGTCTTTCAAATAATTTATTGTCGCATGCAATGGCTTCAGTAATAAATTGTTCTAAAGATTTTTCTTTTGGCATTGTTATTAACATGTCTTTAATATTATCTTTCAATCTATATCAAAATTAATTGATAAGGACTTTGTCATTTCAATCCATGTCATAAGCAAGGTTTTGGAATTTAGTAGCATATATGGTGGCTGACTATGAGCTTTGCCATAAAGATAAAAGCTTGATCTCTGCTACTCTTTCTTAATCACTTTATCCAAATGTGGCCATAAACATTTCTAGGAATTAATTCAAATCATAAAGGAATAGAATTTTTTTTTTATTAAAAGTACAAACTAAGAAAGAACACTTTTTGATAAAATTGTGTCTATGAATCCCACTTGAATAAATCTATTGGAGTATTGGAAAGAATGCAATCTTAGATAGAGCTTGATTTATTGCAAAATTCCTAGAAATTTTGATCTTATTCTATCAAACTTCTCAAGTATACAAATCCTTATCCAATTCATACTTATAGGAATAAAACTTCTTAGATTTGGTTATGAAATTGATCTACTTCCTTCTTTGAAATATATTACTTCTTGCCTCACATTCTAAACTTCTTCTATAGGTGTAAGAATAGTATCTCTATCATTCACATTAGAAATACATAAGATTTTTATTCTTAGATTGTTGAAAAACTCACGAAGAGCTAAAACAGTTATAAATCTATTATCATTTTTGTTGAGAGTAGCATCAATAATCTTTTCTTCTATAGACAAACCAAACAAATTCAAAATGTTAAATTAGAGGAGAATAATTTATAACATCTAATATCAAATGAAAATTTTCACAAAGAGAGGTAATGTGCTCTCTTTAATGAAAAGATTAGTGTTGGAAAAAAATATTATTTGTTTAAAGTTGGATAGTCTGCAACCTTCAAAATGTAATAATAGAAGTAAGATAATCTACTCATTTGTAAAAGGAGATAAAAATAATAAGTTTGTAATCTTGTCAAAGTATTAAAGACATAAATCTCAAAGAAAGAAACCCTCAATATATGCTTATGTCATTGAAAAGAATTAAAAAATTACTTAAAGATGATATAATATTGAATTGGAATGGCTATTGCCAAAAAAAATAATACTAGAAAGTCTTGAAATAAGACTAAGGACTAAAAAGGCATTGACAAGAGTGAAGAAGGCTTCATTCTTGCCTCCATATATATTTTTAACTAAGAGCTACGTAGCAATGTCCTATAGAACCTGTAAAATGTGTTGACTTTATAAGACATGTATCTTAACTTGCAAAGTAAGTTTTCTATATGTGCACCACATAGTTAGCTTATTTTACAAATTACAAATACATAGTTAATTTTTTGACCAAGTTTTTAATCTATCAATCAACTACAAGTATATGTAAAGTCAAAGTAGTGTTTGTGAAGCTTTTAAGAAGCTTTTTTAGAAGGTATTATGAAATTAACCTTCTTTTATCTCTTTTTATTTACTTTTAACTACTTTTACTTACTTTTATCTAATCATATAGGTATTTATTAGAGTATGTATATATATCTGTGATAATAATAATAGTTGATTTTATAAAAATAAATGATGTAATAGCACAAATTTAAGAACAAATTAAAAAATTAATACTTGTTATGCATCAAATTATTTTATTATTATAAGAAATATCAAGATTAATTAAAAATAGAGATGTACTAATTATTGTAGCTACTTCAATATCTAAGCCTATACTAATAATTTGTTTTATAATAGAACATCCTACAAGTATTGCCACTACTATCAAAGAACCAAAATTTGGCTTCTTTGAAAAATTTGAAGATACATGATTTGAATTTCAAGGATTTATCAACCAAAAGTATTAAGTGATTAAATTATAATTTTAAAGCTATCTAATTCTATAATTATAAGTAAGATTTATTAAAATATTATTTTTAGATTCTAACATGTTATGATTTTTATCCTTCTTTGAACAACAAAATCTAATATTCAATCATTTAAAGGCTTTTCTAATAAAATTTCAAGCCATATATAGATAGCATAGTAAAATTTGTATTAAAAACAATAAAATTTTGATCTTAAACTAAAGAAGTTATTTATTATTACTATATGCTTGATAATTTTGACAATTAGTAATTAAGATTAAATAAGATGATGTTGCATTTATCAACCAATTTATAATATAAAGTAAAGAAATTAATAATAAACTTGCTTGATCCTCAAGCATCAAGCCAAACAATTTAATTTGTTGTATAATATTTTAATTGATATTTTAAGTTTTAATTTTAGAATTATACAAGTATTATATAATATCTTTATAATTTGTTTGAAATTCTATTATCTTTTCATTACATAAATTTTAAAATAATATATATATATATATATATATATATATATATATATATATATATATATATATATATATATATATATATATATATAAATTAATGTAATATGCTTTAAATCTCTTATTAAATAAAAAATATCAATACTATCAAAAAGAATTATTTTTATATTATAAAGAACCTAAAAATACAATTCAACCTTCTTCTAAGAAGCAATTTAACTACAAAATAAGAAGCATAGCTATTAAAGAATATAATATGTAATTTTTTTTTTTTTAAAAAATCAACTAAAATAAAAAAAATTTGTAATTTAATTTGTATGAAATATCTTGTGTAGATCTTTTTTTATTTTTTTATTAACTATCTCTTTGTTTTATAGTAGACATTTATTTAAGACCTAAAAAATCATAAATTCTTTGTTTTATTAAATTTAAGAGCCATAATTTTTTTTTCTTAGTAGATAAGTTAGCAATGGATAGATTTGATAGAATATTAGATGGACATATTCATCAAAGGATGGAAGTTGTTTATTAGTGGAATAGACCCACCTATAAAACATTGATGTTGGAAATGAGAGATATCTTACTCTATACTCTCTTTATGAGTAATCTTGCTAATGCTATGTATTGTAACTTAAAAGTTCTTTTTCTTCAATAAGAAATCCTCATTAATCTTTCAAACTCTAATTTTTAAGACTCCATTATACTTTAATTTCAATAAATATCAAATGAATTGTTTGATAAAGCTCAAACTTATAAAAAAATATTTAATAAACCTATGATCATACAACCATAAAATTTCATCCACAAATCTACTATCAATTTCATGAAAATCTCCAAAGTATAAATTATTTATATTTTTCAAAAAAATCAAAATCATCTCAAAATAATTTTAATATTACACAGCTTTTAAAAATTCTTTATAAATCCAAATCACTCAAATTCAATGTACAAAGAACTTCTTTTTTGTTTGCTCTTATATTCAAATCTTTAATAAATCAAAATATCCAAGAATTGACATGGGTGTAGTGTTTTGTACCTTAGGATCTTATTTTGACTCTAATTTATTAGTTATTTTCTTTAAGAATAATTTCTTGATTTTTTTTTTAAAATAACAAGTCTTAAAAATAATTCTTAACTTCTTTTGAAAGATACTTGTATTAATTATTTTTCTTATCTATTCTATTTTGCTTTATTTATAGCTATACTAAAATAAATAAAAGTCTATTTTGCAAACAAGTACAATTAGCTCTTACTAGCTTTACTATATTCTTGATTATTATTTATACTTTTAATTAAATTTTTTTATTATCTATTTTTTTTCTTTCACTTAATGTTTGTATTATAGCACAATACTAATGAATGCACTTAGTGTAAGGAACATGAATCTCAAAGAAAGAGAATCCTCGATACACTCCTGTGTCATTGAAGATAACTAGAAAATCACTCAAAAATTAATGTAATATTAACTAGAAGGCTATTGCCAAAAATAAGAAGAGTAGAAAGTCTTGAAACAAGACTAAGGATTAGACAACATTGACAAGATAGAAGAAGGCTTTACTCTTGCCTCCATATATACTCTTAACTAGGAGCTACGTGGCGATGTCCAATAGGACCTCTAAAACATGTTGACTTTGCTAGCCATATGTCTTAACTTGCAAGGCAAGTTATCTATGTATGCGCCACATGGTTAGCTTGTTTCACAAGCTATTATGTGGAGTTAACTTGTTCCACAAGCTACCAATATAATATTAACTTGTTGGCCAAGTTTCTGACCTATAAATACATCTAAAGTCAAAAGCCTATCTATGAAGCATCTAAAAAGCTTTACTAAAAGACTTTATGAAATTAATCTATATTTATCTACTTCTACCTAATCATATAAGTAATTATTGAATCACTTATATACATTATGAAATAAATGTACATGTTTGTAATACTTAGAATCTATTCTCCAATTAACAAAAGATCAAGAATAATTAACTTTTTTGAAATTAGAGAAATTTTAGTTTTAAGCTATAAAATCAATAACTCCCATTGATTCAAAATTCTTGGTGAAGTTTATTTAAGTATGATTTTTTATAGTCACAATTATATAATAAAATAAAATATTTATATATTTATGTGATATTTATTAAAGAAAAAATATTCCTTATTATCTACCTTGTAGATTCTTTTAACTATTATCTATATTAGGACTACTATGATTATCAATTATTATGGATTTAATTAAAATTATTTTAATTTTAAGTGCTTATGATTTTATATTTATGATATAAGATTGTTTAACTAAGATGATATATTTTGTACAATATACAAAAACTATTACAAGTGAAATAATAACTAAGTTTTTTCTCAACTACATTTATTGCTATAGTAGCCTATCAAGAAATATTGTATCAAACAAAGAAATTCAATTTTTATCCAAATTTCAGAAAGTTCCTTTGAAGATATCAAAGGCTGATATAAAAATATTATTGCCCTTCCATCTTCAAACTACCAAATAAACAAAGCAAGTGAACCAAGTATGAGAGCAGTATTTGCAATGTATCATCAACTACCATGAAGATAATTTGAAAACTCTTTTACTATTAGTATAATTTACCTAAAATAATATAATACATTCATTTATTCAACAATCACCATTCTATGCTATCTATGGATATCATCCACAATTTGATACTTTTGAATTTTTAGAAGTTGATAATTCTATGGCAAAAGATTGACAAAATGTTTATTAAATCTACAAACAACAATGAAAATACAATTAAAAAAAGCTTAAAGACAACAAAAAATTAATATTGATGTCTATTGAAAAGAACAACTTCAATTCCAAGTTAGAAATAAGGTGTTATTACTTCATTATTATATCAAAAATATTTTCCATCATAAAAAATTAAATTGTCTTAAACTTAGATTATTTCTTTTAAGTGAAAATATCAATTTGGTTACATAATGCTTACATTTGAAGTTAATGAAAATTCATCCCATTTTCCTAGTGTGTCTTCTTGAGTAATACAAGATAGTGAATATCCAAGAAGAAGACACCATCATCAATCAAACTTTGATCGCTCATGGAGATGGAGGCAATCTAGGCAGCAAGCTTATAAATTATCCAAGATCGAACAAAATGCAAAGTATTTAAAAAGAAAACTTGAACCAACAGAAAGTTGAGGAGAGGAAAGCATATGGACGAGATAAGTTAAAGTTTCACGAGATAGAGGAGAAGCATCTGCCCAGTGGCACAGCTGAGCCTCGACCATCAGAACGAGGACTGTGGCACCGGGATCATGACATTCACCGGCAGAAGCAATAGCAGCAGCAATACAACCAGCCGTATGCTACGTGGGTGGCTGGTCCAGGGCCTAATCCCCTTGGACATGTAATGCTCTGCCCTCCACCACCGAATGTCCTTTAAGGACCTCCTGGACCTTTTGGGTGCAAGTGCCGACGTCCATTTCGATCTCCTGGCCGTGAGAAGAATAACTGGCCCCACCAACCTTCTCGACTTCCTTTGCTGTGTCGGCCTCAATAATTCTCCACTTTGACCTGGATGCGGCGCTCTGCTCGCGTTGGATCGTCGACAAGACTTCATCTTTGCAACTGCCGTGAATCGCCACCCCTCCAGGCCGCCTCTGGATCTACTGGGTCACAGATCTGGAGACCATGGGTGCGAGGGCAAACTCATCCACTGCTTCAATTGTGAACCTAAATTCAACGAGCTCTTGTTTACTGTGGCATCCCGCAAGCTCAGCTGTCTAAAGAGACACAAGAACATACATAAGTATGTACAAAAGTGTAAATAACTCGTTGTTAATATAATCTCTTCATATTGTTGTAAGGTTGTTCAAATTACCAAGGTCGGCAAAGATATTATGATAAATCAAAGCCTACATTTAAAAAACTTGAGATTCAATAAATATCTTTCAAATTGAGATGTTGAAGTTGCAAAGACAAGTCCAAAAGACATTAAATTAACTTTTCTAATAATAAAACTAGATATAATCTTTTATTCAAATTTTATATTTATTAATTAAAATTTTACTTAAAAACATATAAAAAAATAACTTATCAAATTTATTTTTATATGGATTAGATAGTCTGATGACTTTTTCAATATTTTTTAATATCATAATATTAGAGAATATTAGCTATGTTAAGCATTTAGTTAAGTCATAAATACAAAAAGAAATCACATTATATTAACTTTTTTGTTAATATATATCTAAAGTTTTTTCTGAAAAATTCCTTTTGTAGAATATATAAAAACCATAAGTTTCTAAGACCAAAGTATCAAAATAAAATTAATGGATACACATACTACATAAAATATTATATAAAAAATTAACAAAATTTTCTTAAAAACTTATTGTAAAAGGATTAAAATTTCAATGGTCTAATTTCTATGATTTTTTTAATCTGATTCCAACTTTCTCTCTCTTTAAATAAAAAATTTATTTTTGTTATTAATTTTTATTATTTAGACTAAAACTCTCAATATATCAAATATCTTTCTTAAAAGATTAATTGAGTAAAAAAGAAATTTGTTCTAGACATAAAATCATGAAATTTGAATCTAAAATATTACAATAATCTAAATATATATATATTAGATAATGATTTTATTCATTATTTTAGTAATATTCATATTTATCACAAGTATGTCTAGCAAATATTAAATACATTCTTTAATCATAAGACGAAATTTCAATATATAGAATTAAAGAAGAATAAAAAATTATATAATTTATATAATTTAATTATGAATGTTTGAATACATCAATCTAAAAAAGATCCTAAGCAATATGCAATAAACTACAAATTTGTCAATTCTCTTAACCATATACAAGTTTTAGTATTTTTTAGCATTTCTATCTAAAAAAAATATTATATATATATATATATATATATATATCTTAATATTTTTATTTACATGTTTTTTTTTATAAAAAAAATTAGAATACAGATCAAACACAACATTCTAAATATCAAGAGTAATATTCACCATAGTTTCTCTCTTTTTTATGTTCTAAAAGTTTATATACGTATTTTTTTATAAAATTAATTTTTATTATAAATAAAATAAAATTACAGAATTCATTGAGTATTTTATTTTTTAAAATGTTTTACAAAATATATTGAGTAGGTTCCCAATTTTAGGAATTAAAAAATGAAAAAGGGAAAATATTAGATATCTCTTGTACTTTTTATTAATTATTTATAATTTAATCTTATTAGTTAAGCTTTGTGACATTATTACTAAAATGTTTAATATATAATTTTTCTTCTCTTCAATGAAGTATGTTCTTTGAAGATTGTACATGCAACCAACTAACTTTTTACTTACACTTATTTGATATTTATTTATCTACTATATTTTTTTCTATAGAATATTTTATTTAATTAATATTAATAATAATTAAAATATATATTACATATATTTTAATAATATTACATATAATATTTATAGAAGATTATTTTTATTTAAAAAATAATTTCGAAATAAAAACTCAAAAGATCAATTTAAACTTATAAATCTTTAAATCTTTAAATTTCTAATTATTAATATTTTTATTTTATCATTTTTTATATCTTAATTTTTTAAATAAATTATGTTAAATTAAATTAGTGTACGCACATATATATATATATATATATATACATACATTATATATTTTTAGGCATTAAAAAACATCTTTATAAACATTAACTGTATATTACATTTTTTATCTTAATATTGCAATATCTAACAATAGATTGTTTGGAAAGAATAGTATTTTTTCACCAACAAAAATTTATCAAGTAAATAAAATCAATATAATAAAAAACACTCTAAAAAAGACATCATCATAATGGTTGCAGCTTTTATGTACTATACATACAATTATTAAGTTCTAACAATTGATTTAAAATATTTTAAAACATTAAAAATTTACTTGAGCATATAAATATTTAAAAAAGAATTAATTATAAAATAAACTATAATATAATACATTAAGTTTTAGAAAAACACTACATTAGAAAGTTCATTTAAGTACCTAAATCTTTAACTTAGATCTCTAAAGTTTATTTTACAAGAAATTTACATTACACAAGCTTCAATTTTTTGCCGAATAATACATGTAAAAATATTTTTGATTTAAAAGCTCTTACATAATTATTTTTTCAATTCAAATTTTAAGATTTTTTTTTTTTATCAAATCAACTAGAAATTGAAACTTTAAAATTATATTAAGATTAACAAGAAATTTAAAACTTAAAAATATCTAAAAGAATATTGCAATATTAAGATGGAAAAGATAGATTCTTTAATATCATATAAAACATAAGTACTATATTAAATATTTTTGCATAGTATGAAAGCAAAGAAGTTTAGAGAGAATACCTTATAACTTTTATAGAATTTAGAATTAATATACATGAATCAATAAAAATGAAAAATCCAATAGAAAAAATTAATAAATAATACGTTTTTTTGTTAACAAAAAATAGATCTAATAATTCAACTTTTAAAATCTAGAATTTCAATCAATATGCCAATAAATCTCACTAGTACTGATGTTGTCATTGACGTGTTTGAAAAATGAAGTTTAAAAAATATAAGCTTGGAGAACACTCCAAAATTTTCAAAAACATATTTGTAATAAAATCTTATTGCTGATGATCTCTTCTTAAAATAAACTCTTTACATCCCTAACAACTTAATACATCCTCTAGAAAATATACAAGTGAAAAGCTCCACTTTTTTAGGGATTTCTGAAAATTCTTTCACAAACGCAATTTCTTCCTCCAATACCAATTTGGGTTATATTAAACTCTTTTATGCCACGAATTACTTCAATAAAATCAGGATTGATCGGCCTCAAATCTTAAGTATTAAGCAGCCTCAAATAAGGACCGAGGTTGTGACGTAATTGGAAAGAAAACAGTCAGCCGAGGGTAATGATAATCTGCCACGAAAGCATTATCTGAGCGCCCGACTCGGATTCTAAGTTTTGGCTACACAACATATTATGTCAGTTATTGTAAGCGAAGCAGGAAAATTTGTGCATAGCGCTGCTCATAGTGACCAAAGATTCAAGTTTTGGTTCTGGCCAGAATAATGACTTTGTGGAAAAAATAGACTAAGCTGCGAGTTGGGGTGTAACCTCGGCTGCTCCAACGATGGATGCAGTGATAGATGCCATCTCTGAGCACTTCGAGTCCCGGTAGCTCTGACTTGTTGCTCAGTAAACGTGCTCTCTCAAGTTCATGATTAAACAAACCACAACTCCTGGGATTCGCTTGAATTGCATTCTCGCAAGTAAGTCACTGTTGATGTGTCATTCCATAGGTGCTCTAGCCTAATTCACTACAGAAGCATAGACTGAGAATTCACTGGATTACCCCATTTTCTTGTGCACGCTTCAACTTTCCCTAGTGGACAACTTACTGCAATACGTAAACTGCTGTTGCCGAAATGTGCAGTATCTATACTATGGCGAGTGTTATAAGCATGTATTTGAAAGTTTGCACCTAATTTTCGTGCTAACAATGTTGTGAAATCGGTGCCGGTTTTCTTGTGATATTGTGGACAGGTTTTTCCTCACATGAAGCGTCGACAATATCATGTGGGCTGTCACTGCGGCTGTGATTTTCACCCTTCTAGGTTCTACGCTACTGCCTGAAGAGCGCGGTCCTCACAACCTTGGCCGCCGAAGTACCACTTCATCCATCCCTTTGACCGTAGGTACAACACGATTTTCCGTATCTCTTATTGTTGGAAGAGCTTCTCAGTGACGGACTGCTCCCACATTCATGAGGCTGTGGGAGGTGCCCAAGTCTCAGATCACAGTTGACTTGCGCATTTCATGTTTACTATCGCATTTCATGTTTACGGTAGCATAAGCGATGCTACGTAATCGTCCAATGTGTGTAGAAATTCGCACTGACTGGGTAGCTCCCGAGACTCATTATAAGGTCGATGCTTATACCTGCATTATTCCACGACCTGCTGGAGCGTTGGGCACGATAGATTGCTTGCCAGGAGTGTGACAGTGTCAGAGGTGTGCTGGATCATGTTGACATCGCAACGCTTGGGCCCATGTGGCGGTTGCCGGTGTCTTCAAGACCATCACGCTTAGTGAACATCCACTTGTGTCTTTCCAGCAATCCAGCTACAGCTAATGCAGAAACCATTATAGTTTCTTTTTAACACCGATTCTTTCAGTGAAGGCCATGATTGATGATCCCTTGAGGTTCGTAATGCGAGGAGGACGATGAGGCTCCATTGGGACACGGCAGTCAGTGCCAGCAATGGTACCAGATCCAGACCTACTTCCTTTTGATAATGGATTCATCTAATGTTGTTTGCATGGTTGGGTCATTTTTACGCAATGTAAGTATGAACCATCCAGTTGTGTTGACAGTTCTCACATGGACCTAAAATGGTAAAAATAGTTTCCTTTGACACCTTTGGGAAAGAGAAGATTAAAAAGAGCAAATAGCTTAATAGATGAGAAAATGATACGAAATGTTACATGTTTCATCGTCTTTGAAACCTCGTGGCAACAGGAAATGAATAAGTTGTGAGAAAAGGTTTTTGAAATGAGGATAGCAATCAAAAATAATTTCATTAATTGTTTGCTATGAATGAATTTGTATTATTTTCACTGTCATTGTTCTGATACATACAAAATCTAATAGTTGAAGCTGTTGCAACATTAATTTATGTAGATTTATTTTTTAATGATATTTTTAATATTTGGTTTTTATTTAAAAACACATCAATAAAGTAAAGCACTTGTTTAGAAATTTGCAGTCCGTTTTAGCCATTTGTAACAACCGAACAATGAGTAGAAGATTCTTTCTCTTTTTCTTTTTTTTCCTCTTTCTTTGAACAGTATTTGTGACAATTTTTTGAAACATAACATATAAAATTCAATATTTTCACTGTAGAAGATGTCTTACTCAGCCGTACACTCATTCAAAGCACTAATCGGATGACAACATAGCTTGTATGTCTTCAAATGGATCATTTTTCAAAGACCTGAAAATTTCGCAGCAAAATAATCTGAAGGAATTGTAAGAAAAGACTTACAAGAGGATTCAAAATTTAATAATGAAGCGATTAAGTATATTAATAAAAATTTGCAAATTTTTATTAATATACTTAATCGCTTCATTATTAAATTTTTACTTGTAAAAATGAAGTTTTGGAATCTTAAAAACTCTTCGTACTGCAAGTGCAATGTCAATAATGAAACTCAAGCAATTTTTTACTAATATACTTAATCATTCAATTTATGTTATGAAAAACACTACAAAAAAAAAATTCACATCTTTTCACTTGACTAAGTGAATAAATAGCAGCATTAGAATAGTTCGGAATTTGGTTGTTGCTTAGAAGAGCAAGGTTACCTTAAGCCACCGCCAGTACAAGCAAATATAGGCCACAGCGCCGCGATCCAATCCCTCTTCTCAAATGAGTGGGTTCATGTCTCCTTGGGATCAGGATCAGGACTAACAATGAAGACCAAGAATCTCATAGAACTCACAGCCGTCTGGTCATGAGAAGTTAAGAAGTAGCACTGAAAAGGGGTTGTTGACAAGGTCTTCATCGACATTTCTGAAACACGATCAGAGATGCACTCTTCCGATACCTTGACCACTCCAAATTGCACACTGTACTGGATCAACTCGTATTCAAATCGGTCTCTGGCACCACCTAGAGTTCAGCCCTATACAATGCTCATGTTTTGTGAGCTCTAGACTTAAAAAGCTACACAGCACCTATGCTAGTCACAACTCTGAATGATGTAGGCTCAGTGATCGAGAAAATGAGGCACTTACTCATCTACTTTATAGACATGAGAGAAAGCATCTTCCGCTTCTGATTTGGCATCGAACCTGGGGTGCGATCTTTTCCCCATCTGGCTATAGCAGCCGGGCCGATGTCTTCATTTTCTCCTGGATCGGATTCAGATTCCTCACTCTCAACACGTTGGCTATTTGAGACTTCGCGAACATGCACAGGTGAGCCTTTGATCGACGGAGTGACAGACATCTTGCCAAAAGGTCTGTTGATCATGTCCAGGTGATGGAGGCACAGAGAGAATGCATGCTGCGCTTGTCGAGGACAGTGCCACCCGCTGCCATCGTAAAGTTTGCAGTCCGCGCGTCCTTGCTTGCTCTTACTGGATTGCCCGTTTCGGCTATGCCCTTGCTTCTTGGCCTCCTGCTTCGGAACTTCTGCAACTGAGCACGGAAGGTATTGCTTATTACCGATCGAAATGAAGTGACGTGACCTTCGAAGCACATTCGCTACTTGAACAGTGTGCCTGGCCCCACCCTCTTTGAGACCGGGGAGGTTTTGTTCCAACATTATGGCCACCACCTCACTTGCCGTGAGTCCATTCTTCCCTAGAGTGTCAAAGACAAAAAAAATTGACGCTATCAATGCCTCTTTCGAGTTCGCGACGGTGCTGACATAATCAGCGTTGTCTTCTTCAATGTACTTTTCGGTATTCCGCGATCTGAAGGTTTGGGCACTAACACACAGTTAGTTAAGTGCGTCGAGAGGAAGTTTCCGATAGCATTACAACATGGACAGTGCTAGATGTCAGATATTGCTAGATTGCAAGAAAAAGGACCTCTATGAAGCAGGTCCAAAAACCACAGTTGACGTCACGTAAATAAACTAGATTTATCAGTTTACTGCAACGCATGTCTGTCTTGAAAAGAACACACACTAGCAGCTGGCACCTTTTGTCAGCCTTAGTATTGTGGGGTGTGCTCATATTTATCATCTCCTCTGAGAATTCCTGTGAGCCAACCAACACACACCCAAACACACCTTTACATACAATGACTTGTGACCTCTAGAAGCTTAATAACCTGACATCAAAACTTCACACTCGTGAGGCGATTCCTAGGTATCCATGACTCGGGAACATTGGCTATGTCGTCATTACCGACACTCATTGTGGAACCTAGTGTATCGTCCTTTCTTTACGTCATGGGTCCAAGAGGCTATGGCGTCAAAGCGCACTAGGAAATGCATGATGACACAACTCGCCACAAGTTCGCAAATGCCATCCGCACAGGTCGACCACAACCTCGACCAAGTGACAGAGAAACGGTTTCATGACAAACCCACCTCATAAACGAAAATCTTATCCATGTGTACCGCAGGCAGGACCAGAAAAAGTTCATTCCACTCAAACCACACAAAGACATTGCATGTTCAGGTAACGGGCCCGCCATGAGGGCTCAGTACCGTGTATCGGGTGCTCTTGACCTTGCGCCTCTTTGAGAAGAGAGGGTTGTTGTGAGCTTCGTGCAGATCCTGGGCAAAATCATGCACATCACCATCTCCATGCCTACCCACGTCCAAATTGTCCACCTCCTTCACCTCCAGCTCCTAGTCCAACACAACACACTTTCATGCGCTCAGGACAAATATGTATTTGTGGCGCCACGCGTAAACCTCAAATCAAACTCATGAGTTTTATCCAGCTTACGCAACCATTCCATGTCTGCACCTTCCCGAAACTTATCGACCCGTGCAGCATTTCCCATTACCCAGAAATGCATGACCTTCTAAACCTCCCAGACCTAGGCACTTTCTCCAAGTGGACGCCGATTAAGTTCTTATCCTCCCTCGAGTGCCATCTCCATAACCTCGTCAGAAGCTGCGACTACTGCAGTCAAGCCATGACAATGCAACCCCTCCAGGTCGCCCGCACAAACCCAATCACAGATCCTACCGCAAACTCCCACCACTCCGAAAGCATTCACCATCTCCCATCCCATCCCGCGCCCAAGCTGTCCGCCATGCAAACAACTCCCACCTCCCCCCGGTTGAAATTACACAGTGCACACGATCAACTCCCCTCTCGAAATATCCAACGCGACAAAGGGAAAATCAACACGCTTCATGAGATTACCACCACATCAATGTCGACCACACTAGAGCGCTAGCTACGAACGGAGCGGAACCATGACAACACGCACGCACTCACCCGCCTCCCATTAGCCCATGACACCGAATCATGACGGTGCTTTTTGTGGCGCTGCACCGTGGAAGCCTTCCCTCCGTCAACAGTTCCATGAGTCCCTCCCACCACGGCTCCATTATCACCACCTCCATGGTCGCCATCCTTCTTAAACAGCTTCTGGTACGTGCAGGTGATGAGAGTGTGCAACGGCGGCACCCCGTCACTCTCTGCCCCTTTCTCCGACTTGCGCCGAATTTTCATTGCAATGGAAACCCTGCTGGGTAGCGACTCCGCAGTGCGCACCCCACCCCGAGGATGGAGATCATTCGCGGGGGAATGGAGCAGATTGCAAGCGAGAGAAGGCGCACAAGCAACAACAATGGAAGGAGCGAGAGAAGGAACGAGCGGGCAGGAAGGAATGAGAAAGACAATGGAAAGCGGGCTTGTCAGTTCCCCACCTCGGAAACTCCCTCGTTCACACCGCCACTATCCCCCCCCCCCCCGATCTCGGGGAGGAGTTTGGATAATTCCACGCATGGGTTGGATGAATGACGAATGGTGGATGGGGGATGATATTCTGTTTCATTCATCCTTCTACATTCATTGACACGTCTGATTAAGGTCGGGTCGCGGGATTAGGAGCGTGCCCGCGGGATTAGAGGGGTTGGAATGACCGGTACTTGTTTTTCCCTTCACCTGCAGCTACAGAAGTATTTTTTGCGTGTAGATTGTTAGTAGCATATTTGTATTCACAACTTTTTATCTACTTTTTATTTACATATATAAAAATGAAACTTTTTCATGGAATTAATTGTATTATTAATTGCTTAAGTGCCTTTGATGCAGTTCAAAATTATAACTTTATTTTTTTATATTAAAAAGAAAAATATTACTTTTTAACATCCAAACTTTCTGATTAACAAAACACAAAAATAATAATCCAATAAAATTAAGACGACATATCACTCAAATAAAAAGAAATTAAAATATTCATTACAAATAAGCCAATATTCTAGTTAGTGGTATAATAGTTAGCTTATTATACAATTAGAGGAATTCGATACATACCAAGTTGAGATACGTATTCAAAATGTTTTTCTTTGGGAAGAGATTTCGTAAATATATCCACTACCATATGTGTGGTTGGCACATATTGCAATTTGATTTCCTTGACAAGAATCTTTTCTCTAATGAAATGGTATTGTGTATCCACATGTTTGCTTTTAGAGTGATATTTTGGATTTTCACTAAAAACAATGGCACTTTGACTATCAAAATATATGGTAGTTGATGCATGTCGAAGAAATCTAAGTTTATGTAATAACTTTCTTAACCATATGACTTCGGCTAAGGCTTTTGTTAAAGCCATATAATCTAATTCTATGGATGATAAAGCTACAAATTATTATTTCTTAATGCCCTAAGAGATAATTCCTCCAATTAGTAAGAATCAAAATCCAAAGATAGAGCAACAAATGTCCTTGTCACTTGCCCAGTCAGCATGAGAATAACCATGTAGAATATCACATTGAGATAGGTGTTGATATTTGATTTCAAAATTTTATGTACCTTTTATATATCTTATAGTTTTTTTCAAAGTTAAAATGTGTATAGAGCTTCATTTAGAGAAATATTGTGCTAAATTGCTAATAGCATAAGTACAATCTCGTGTAGAATTAACAATGATATACATTAAATTGCCAACAACTTAAGAATAGGAATAATTTTACGAAGTAATGTGGTCTTCATTACTTAAACGAATTTTTGGTTGAATTGGGATACTTAATGGATTGAAATTCAACATATTAAATTCATAAAGTTCATTTGTTAAATATTTTGCTAGATAGAGTATTATCCATCTTTCTTCTCAATTTCTTAGAATGACATTGCTTAGAATGGAATGAATTTCTCTTTCATCTGACATATCAAATTCTTCTTATAAAATATCTTTTACTTCGTGAATTAAAAGAATCTTCTTGCTAACAATGATACAATCATCAACATAGACTGTAGTTATGATGAAATCCTTTTCATTGTTTCTTTTATAATAAATATTTGCATGTGAATTTAGACATTGATATTTATGAAGAAATAAGTATTGATCTAATCTTTAATACCATACTCTAGAAGATTGTTTAAGATCATGTAGGGATTTATTTAACTTACATACCTTATTAGTATGTGTAAGAGGTAATCCTTTTAGAATAGTAATATAGACAACTTCTTCTATAAAACCATTTAAAAATATTATTTTAACATCTAGTTGATGTAATTTTAGATTATGTTGAGCGGCTAAGTCAAGAAGAACTTTGATGGAGTTAAGTGTGACTTTGGAAGAGAATATTTCTACGTAATCAATGTCTTGAACTTGGATGAAAGTTCTTACAACTAACCTTGCTTTATACTTGTTAATACTTCCATTAGCTTTAGTTTTGATTTTAAAAATCCATTTTAAATTGATTGATTTTCTATTAGGTAGTAAATTTGTCATTTTTCATGTATTGTTCTTGTTTAAGGATGTAATTTTAGAATTGATTTTTTTTTGCCATCCTTGAGCATTATCCCTCTCCATTACTTCTATGATGGTAGAAACAAGGTGGGCTTGGTAATGCCTATGAAAATGGCATTTATACTCTTTTCTTCCTTATGTACACTCTTACAACTATGTGGTTGTTTTAATAATTCTTGTTGATTGAGAACTAGAAGGAAGATTTGGATCTTGCAATATAGATTAGACTTTAATATGTTCAAGAGGTAATATCTCGTCATCATTGGATAATGATAGTTGAGAGAAGTTGTTGATGATATCAATTTGAGAAGGAGGTTGTTCTGCCATATTTAAAAACATAATATGTAGTAGATGTTGATCAAATTCATAGTTGTCTTGGAGGTGTAGTATTGGTGGTGAAGACATCCCTTGAACAAGAGGGATGTTTTGTTGATTGGTCTTTATAGTTGTTGTAGGATGCTTAAATAATTCTAAGTCTATTAAGAATTCTTTATTGTCCTTTTGCAAGTATGTTGCTTGTGGATCATGTAAATTCTCATTGAAAATAACATCTCTTGAAATGATAATTTTCTGATTTTTTACATTCATAAGTCTATAGGCTTTAGATTCTTTTCTATAGCCTAAAAAAATAGCTTCTTATGAATAAGTATCTGACTTCTTTCTTGTTTCTTTAGGAATGAATATATGAGCTTTGCAACCAAATATTCTAAGATAAGATAAATTTAGTTGGTATTTGTACCATAATTCAAATGATGTTTTGGTATCTTATATAAATTTTATAGGGTTCTTATTTTGGAGGTAATTGGTAGTTTGGAGTGCCTCACCCTTAAATAAATTTAGTCAAGTTTAAATAGGATAGCATTGCAAGAACTGCTTCTATTAATGTTCTATTTTTCCTTTCAAAAATACCATTTTATTGTGGTGTATAAGTTGTAGTATATTCTTATTTGATTCCTTCTTTGTTACATAAATCTTTAAATTTATTTGATTTATATTCATCTCCATTATCAAATCTTAAGGTTTTTATTTTTGAACTTATTTATTTTTTTACAATTTTTTTTATATAAGGTGAATTTCTTAAATGCTTCAAATTTGTATTTCATCAAATGTATTTGGTAATATCTTGTTAGATCATCAATAAATGTGATGAAGTAAGTATATCCTAAATGTGTGCCTACTTGCATAGGACTACAAATATTAAAATATACAAGTTCTAACAATTGGATAGCTTTTTAAGTATCTTATATTGTTTACCTTCTATGCAAGGTTGTCATAAGGTAATTTTCTTTTCATCAAAGAAGTCAATCTCATTTACCATTGTTTGTATTTTTTTAAGTCTTTGTTGATTTATGTGTCGTAGTCTTAGATATCAGCTTTATTGAATTAAGCCATTGCTGGAATTGCAATTTGAAGCTTGTTTAAAAGTATTGTTGTCCCTAATTCATATAAATCAGGATTCAATTTATAGATTACAATGGTGTTATCAAATTTATTGATAAGTATAGTTGTTCTAGCTCTTATGCAAATTTCTCCTCTTGCTTTATCCAATTATTTAGCACAGAATAAATTCTTGGCAAGTCTTAGTATATATAATACATCAAATATGATCTTTTAATTACTATTTATGAGTTTGATATTTACATCACCATGTCTTTCTATGATGTATGTTATAGTATCATCTCCTAAGTAAAGAACTTGTTTGTCTTCATTTTTTATGTATTTGACAAATCCTACTAACTCATAATACATATATTGAGTTGCTTCCGAGTCCACATACCATATTGAATTTGAGTTTTTTTTAACGATAAATATTACCACATATAGTTTATTTGATTTTATAATAATATTTGTTTCTTTTCTAGTATTGCAATTTTTATTTCTTATTCTAGTTCTGCAATCTTTGATCAAGTGACCAACTTTCTTCCAAAAAAAACACTTCTTGTGAATAGCAAAATTGCTCTTTTCATATAGCTTGGAGATATTACTCTCTTCTCGTAGACTCCTTTTGAAATTCTTAATAAAATAAGATTTCTTGTTGTTATTTTGAAATTTCTTACATACATATAGGGCTGAATTATTATCAAATATTAAACTCATGTTTTTCATGACTGTTTTTTTCTAGGATCAAATCTATTATCAAAGATGCTAATGTGATCCTAAACTACCTTCTCAAGGAGCTAATATAGGATCTATAACTTAAAGGTAAACTTCTCATTAAGGTGAGAATTGCTTCATCATCTAGAATTTCTGATTTTACTACCAACAACTGTTCTATATGTACTCTAAAGATATGTATGTGTTTAATAACACTATCACCTTTTCTCATTTTTAAGGTATATAATTTTTCTTTTAAAGACATCTTAAATATTAAACTCAAATATTAAACTCAAATATTATATAATTCAAATATTTTTATTAATTCTTGCCATCCTAAATTTGCTGATATATAAGATTGTATGTGTAAAACAATGTTGTTATCTAGGAAATTGTTGATTATGGTTAAAGACAAGATATCCTTGTCTACCCATGCACTTATATACCCTACTCCTATAGTAGATAAAGCTAGGATTCTAGCAGCAACTTCAACTACAGTTGATTCCACTAGTAAGCATTCTTCACCACTTACTATGGACTATAACTTTTTAGCATTAAAAACTAATATTAATCTATGTTTCCATATATTAAAGCATGGACCATCAAATTTTGGAACATGATGTCCACTTTCTGTATCATCTTCAATACTCTTAATTTGAAGTTGAATTGAAATTATTTATTAATTGAAATTGAATTGAAATTATTTATTAATTCATTCTTGATCAATTCAATTTTACCTTTACTTATTGTTTGTATGTTGCTAGTTTCGGATTTAAAACTGCTTCTCATGGTTTATCAATCTGGCTGGTTTGTAAATTTAGAGAAATTAAGGTAGGGGTAAATGACATCTTCCTCTGAGTCGGAGATGCACTGTTTTTTTTTTGCAGACATTGCACCAAGTTACTCTGAATGAACCATGTCGTCAATAGATACGATGTTGCAAAAAGTGATCTACTCCGCGCTTTCATCAGGTAGTTTACTGATGAGTGGAATCCGGGTAAAGTGAAAACTTGTCTGTGGCGAAATGCCTCACGGCAACTGGCTGAAGGGTGGTAGAGGATGATGATCATGACTGTTCAAGCCACTATTCAGATCTATCCACTCCATCACCCACTTACTGGATCGTTTCCTCAACCAATTAATACACACCTACAAGTGAAGAATCGGCACATACATCTGATAATGGTGCCTAACTAATTTCGCCTATTGTTCAATAGATATTTTTTAATATATTATCTTCTTCATCACAACTTGGCTTTCTACAGTTAGCGAAATAGAAAACTGATCTTTAATAAGAAATGATCAGAGAATGTGCAATGGACTTGTGAAACTCCGATGAAGAATTGCAGTAAGTTGTAAGACTCTAGGCAACCTTGTTAGGTGATCCATCTACTTTTAATACACAATGAGCGACACTCGCTAAATTTTCAGATTTGGATCAGGATTGAGTCATCTGGGACCTAATTAATCGATGAGATATGCTCATGTGCAGTGATGGATGCAAGGCCTTGCTTGTGCAAGATGTGTGGTTCTTCATCTTCAAAGAACAACAACGCGGGCAGGTGTGCAGGAAGAGGAAGAGCTGGCATTGGCGCCTTGTGGCTTGCAGTTTATGATATTAACTGTTTTTTCCCCCTTAACTAAGAAAATGAGCTTGATGGAAGCATTGGTGAGGAAGAACACTCTCTGATGAGGAGATAGAGCTTCTTGCTGATCAGTTTTTTAAAAAATGAAACTCATTTGCTTCCTTTAATAAGGAAGTTCTCTAATTGTAAACCAAACTAATTCCATTTTTTCTCAATTCGCTGCTTGTTAAAGACGAGGTGTGCATTGTGGGTACTTGTTGGTCGAATACATGCTATCCCCTTCACTTGAGTACAGGTAATTCACCATGTTTTTGCATCTGGCAAGTGTTTTTGACAGTGAGTTGGTTGCGTCCCAATGGCAGATGCGTGAGATGTAGAGTAGAAAACCGCGACCCAAAACTATGACCACAAAATGATCATGATATGCTTGGGTACCTGGCGTTACGACCCTGAAGTTGTTCGTCATTCTGAACGTTGTAAAGCTTGGCTAATGTCACCTTGATGGTGCAAAGAACCTCCTACTTGGATCTGGTCCGAAAGGCATCTAATAGTGATGTCGTGTAACTTCGAACAAGTGAAACTTTTGATTCATACATGAGGATGCACTTGAACTCGGAAGAACTGGCTGGTTAGTTTGAGAGATGCATGTGAAGGCTGTCGTTGTGCACCTGACTACGGAAGTGAAAAGGAGGTAGGAGATTCCTGTGAAGACACTAAACCTATTTTTAAGTTGAGTAAATCAGTGATAATATCACTGCTTATGCTTCCTTAGGATCTTGTAAAAGGTACTTTCTGTTCTGGAAATCCTCAAAGCATCACTCCGAGCTCTTCTTTGACTCTGCGCTTGAGACATGTCAGGTGTAATGATCACCTTCATGTAAAGGAACCTCTTGAAGGTAGTTTAAAGAACCTTCACTTTGAGCACTTGACAGTTTACATTACGTACTTAACAGTTGCAACTAGCCACCAGAACTCCCAAACCTCGTTTTATATTCCTTCCGTTTCCCAGCAACCACGACGTCGTCCTCTCAAGGCACTGCGTTTCGTACTTAAAAATTAAGCTAGACATGATCCAGATGAAACCAACCCATTTCTTCTAACGTGAAGAAAGTGAGTATCTGCTCCAAGCATAGACTGTCATCCAACTCATACACGCCTCAGAGCAGAGGAGCTCTTGGCGTCAAATGATTCAGTTCCACTGCTGCAGTAGTCGGTCCCTCTTCAGCAGACAAGTGGAAAGATTCAATAATAACCTAGATGCGAAAGTTCACGCTGATAAAGAACGTTCACGCTGGGTATATGTCAAATGCAAACCAGTGAGTCGTTCAACTCATCCACGAATCTGAAGCATCCCAACATGGACACTACCTCGTGTGTCACTATCTGAACCTGCACTGATCCGAAAGCACGGATTCTCATCACAAATCGGTTTGTAAACATGTATCAGAAAATCATAAAAGAACACATCAAGATTTTTGGATGTAATTGTTATCTGAGATAGATAGCCCTGGCGACGGTTCACTTCACCACTGGACATCAATCTTCTGAATCAACCTTTGAAGTCACAGTGTTGCAACTCATCCGGATATAGAATTTGGTGTGAAGCTCGAAGCTCGATTTGTGAGTAGCGTTTCGTCGTCGGAGTCAATTGCAGAAAATGGATACAATTGTTGTAAACTTTGTGTTAAACTTCTAAATAAATCTAACTGCATAGTTTATAGAATTTTTAACACTATGAACAGACAGTTGCAAAATTGCTTTAAAAATTTAATGGTCTAACAATTAACCAATGTTTGATGTTTTGATTACAGGTCATAGAGTTAATTTTATTCCATTCATATTTTAGGACTCTTTTTAAAATTCAAAATTTGATGAATTTCAAGATTTTGATTAATATCATATCATTTCTGCTTATTTTACAATGATTCTATAAAAAAGAATTTAAAAAATTAACAAGATTAAGAAATTACTAATTATAGACACATACATATATGGACACAAACATTATTTACATAAATAGACATATACATGTATTATAAATTCAAATCAGAATTTTTTCTTTACTTAAATTTTAAAAATTCAAAATAATTACAAAATATATTTTATAAATAAATAAACTTAAAATATTGGTTAGTTGTAAGTCTTTATTAATAAAAGGAAAACTTATTAATTTAGCACCATTGTCCCAAAATATATTTGTATTTATCTATAAAAATATAATTATACAGATATTTAAAATAAAATTTTCAATACAATAATAAACTACAAACCCAAAATTTTGAATATAAAATTAGTAGATTAGTGGTTTCCGAGTATTAATTAAAAAGTGCCTTTATTTTAAGTATGATAGTTTTTTTTATTGGAACAATATAATATTTACACCACATGTCTATTTTTAAACTTAATTATAGTTTGTATTCTAATTTTACAAATAATGCCACAATTCGACTTCTCTAATGTAACTAATATATTCCAATGATACATTAATCTAAAAAAATAGATAAATCATATTAGAAACTTAATAAATATAGAATTTATCTTGCATGCTAAAAAATAACTTCATACAAAAATTGAATAAAAAATCATATTATATAATGCCAAAGTATATCAAAATATTTTCATATATTATTTTTAATTAAAAAAATATTTCTTATAATAAAATTCAATGATTATTTATAATAAAACAAAGATTCTTCAAAATACATTAAAAATGGGGCGGCCAAGGGGATCACAATCTCAGCATCAGAAGTGGATGAATGAATCTGTCATGGATGAACACAGTCTACTTTTTTGGATGGATGCACTGCGACGGATGATGTTCGGAGCGGGGTTTATGAAGCAAGCAGCGACGCTTGGCGGTAGAAGCCAAGCTCGGGGTCGGATTTCGATGGACTCTGCCACTTGTTACTGCTGTTGCTCGCGCTTGGGAATCGATCATGTCAGATTTCGGAGCAGCAGGGGAGCTGTTATTCTAGTTAAATTGTGAAGGAAAACATCCTTTTATTTCACGGACCCGGCACTGGTAGGCTCCGCTCCGTGTTTAAACTTCGCGAGTCATGGAGCAGCAGGTTGCGCCTGCGGAATTGTTGAAGTGAGTGAATTTTTTATTAACCTATTCTCTGTTAATTGAAGTTAGGCGTAGAAGGAGTATGGTCGAACAGATCGAAACCTTTTAATCAGGTTTTGCAAAAGTGCTTCACAGAATTTTTGTAGAATTCATTTAGGGTGTTGACGGGAGAAAATCATAGTTTGACGGTTGTGGTGCAGCTGTACTGCATACGATTGGGTAAAATTCAGCTCACAAGACTGCGAATTGAAGGTTTCTGATTGGTTTGATGTGGTCAGGTTTAGGGTTTAAACGGGTTTTTTTTTATTGCATTTCTGTGATTTGGTTTATTATTGAGGTTTCAAGGTATTTGCTAATCAAGGTTGACGCATTCAGGTTTTTGCAGGCGGAAGCTGAGACGTTGCAACAATTGCAGGCCAAGATTTCAAATGAGCTTCATCATCTTCAGGTTCGTGTCAATCCTGACCTGGAAATGAGATGATTTTAGTCCGCTTCCATGGAGAGTTTGATTGAGATCTGTAACAATATCTACCAGTCAATCTTTTTGATATTCAGCATGTCCTTTGCCATGGACTTGAAATGCTTTACCCTAATTCGCCTATTGTTTCGGAAGGATGTAACAGGTTGAGGAGGAAGTATTTATCCGCACTCTTGACCGGCTCAACCAGAATGCAGCAAATAATCATAGCAGCTCCACGCAGGCAAGCCTTGAAATATTGATCTCGTTTCTCTTACATGCATTGTTCCTTTCTCGATGTGTTCGTACTTAAAGCATGCGAGTGGCATTTGAACAGGGAAGCAGTGGTGAAGGTACCACGACACGCCAGGCAGGAGTAGAGCTGCTAGATGCTTTACAGCAAGAATTAGCTTTAGCGATTCCTCCAGTATCCACATTGCCTGCAGATTCTGGTCCACAAACAGTACCAGTGCATCCGGTGACTTCGTTGCCTAAAGAATCCAACTCGCCAACATCACTGCAAGCGATTACTGCGACGGAAACGGTTGATGATAAGAACATGCCAGTAAAAACACAAGTAGGTTCCATGTTTGTTTTAAAAAATTGTATGACCATTTTCGTAGCCTGATGCATTGTAATTTCTTGGCTAATTTGGAAGATACTGATTGTGATAACCAGACAGCCGCTTCTTCTGATTTTGGCTTTGACGATGATGAATACGAGGAATATCAACTGCTGAACACGTTGGAATCTGGAGACGAGTAGGTGCAGCATAGCATCGGATAACATTGTCAGCTCCTGGTTTTTTTGCCTTCTAGAAGGGATGTGATAAGAATGTCTATAGACTCTTCTCTTGTGATGTGACAGAATTTTTCCCCAACTAGAGAAACCTATTTACTTTTCCTTGAGAATGTATGCCAGAAAGGAACCCTGCTCTTTATGGATTGCACATGGTTAATCGTTCCAATCGAGCAGAGCCTTTACTACTTCCTGTAGACAAGCCTGGTTTTACCCGGCAAGGGTTTTTCGGTTGTTGCATTACATAATTACCATCATGAATATATTGCAGGTATTACCAAATAGGTGGTAGGAAGTGTTGAGAAACAGCGATGTTGTGAAAAGCTGCGACTTGTATAAACTTAGTTTTGCGTTCTTGTGACGTTGATTTGTACTGTTTGTAGTGTTTGTAACAGTTGCAAAATAATGGTTACATGTTATGGAGTTTGACCTTTCTTTCTATTGAGCTTCTGATTTTGAAACTTTTTCTCATATTGTGAAAGCTGTATGTCGTATTTGCTATGATTTGATTTCGCCTACAAAATCATAGAATTCCGTGTGGTCGCAATTGATAAGTATGATGATGCGATTCAGTCCATGTTCTTCATGATCCTGTGCACAGAACACTTCCAGAAGGACCAAAATGTTGGGTAGTGGTAAATTCCTGCTTTTTTACCAGCTTATTTATCAATTCTGTAGTCTCAGCTGGCAAGGTAAAGCTGTAGCAAATGCTGTCATTTCATCACCGTTAAATTGTGGTTCTCTTTCGGTGTTTTCTTAGATTAGTCATCACACTGGGTGCAGGTGCAGGACGACTTGGAAGTGGTAAGTCTTCCTGTTGTGAAGACAGCCTGATGTAGAGTACAGTTTTCTTGGCGAACTATGCTAGTCGAGGTCTGCTCTGACATGTTTAGAAAGGGAGCAAATAAACTAGGGCTTCTTCGAATAAAGTGTAGATGACAAGAGAAATCCAATCGATGTGTGAGAAGCCAATTTCCCTCCAGGTGGTAAGAGGAGTCGGCAAATTTTTGGAGTGACGTGAAGAAGCCAGAAGATTAGGGTTTGGCCCTGCCTGGACGGAGAGTGTTGAATTTGCAGGTAGATTCAAGCAGTTTTTACGACAACTTAGGTCCGTTTAGAAGAGATGTAAGTAAAAGAGACAACTATATATATATATATATATATATATATAAATATATATATTAAAAAAATAAAATGGATTGTGCAAAATTTAAGTAGATAAATTCTTATGTTGTAAGGATTTGAAACAATAGTTGCTTGATGGGAAGAAATACATTAAGATCATGTGCAAATAGTGTCTTGGTTGATTTCATATTAGATATGATTGAAGCTATGTGGGATTTTTAATAAAAGTAAAAACTTATGATATTTGTAGTTAGAAAGAAATTGTGATAGCTGAAATAGATTTTTCGCAATGTCAAGTCTTTATTATTAATATTTTTTGGGTAGCTTATATATAAGTAATTTTATATTTGGCTATATGATCTAGCAACATTAGAAAAATGTCCACTATTCATGTACATGCATATTAATAGTGGTTTCTTTTATCTAAAAGTTGTCTAGAAATAATTTTCAAAAACTTTAATTATGTCATTTTATTAAACAACACATGAAATATGTACATTCTAATTTGATAATCCTAATATTGATTTTAAGGTATAGAACAAAGATATGTCATTTAGTTTTAAAATGATTTGATTTTTGACCTAGATAATCTTTAAAATATATTTAAATAAATTCATTGAAATTGTTTATAGATAGAACATAAGTTGAAAGAAGTTCTTGACTTAAGTCCAAAACACAAGTTTCAAACATATCAATCTTTTTTGGTTGTAAAATTTCATGGTTGGAAATTAAAAGAAATAAATATCAAGAATATAATAATTGGTGGATTAAAAACTTGGCCAATAAATTGGTGGATTAAAAACTTGGCCGATAAATTGGTGGATTAATGTTACAAACATTATTCTAAATTAATATATTTTGGTTTCTAATATTGATTCATTCTTCAAAGAGCTTGACAACATTCATAGGGTGAAATTTTCATTTATTTCCAATGTCAACCATAGAAGTATTGTTCCTAAGTCTATAAAAGAAGTCATGTTTATAGCCACATTTGGAAAAGATAATTAAAAAAAAGATAGCTAAGACAAAAATCATATTTTTATAACAATGATTACAATCAATTATTATATATGCTATTGAATTCAAAAACCTTATTTACAAAGTTGGTTGAAATGACAAATCATTTATTAATCAATTTGAATATGGAATTAAAAAACAATATCAAAGACTTATTAATGACTAGGCTAAAAGCACATTCATTGGAATAATTTATTACTTGAGCTACTGCATGTAATAATCAACTTTTTATCAAGAATAAAGATTTGGATAAAGACAAATAATTCAAGGTAATAATATAAAACTCCTAAATTTTTAGGAACATATTCATTAATACTCAAATCTATGCAAACTGATACAATACATTTCAAATCTTTCACTAAGTAAAAAAAAAAAAAAAAAAAAAAAAAAGACTCAACATCATTAAAAAGGATTGTACTTATATTGTGGAGAATCTAAGTACATTGCTCAACATTATACAAAGAATCAATGCAATCACAAAATGAAGAGCATGGTTGTCAAAGAGCAAGGAACATGGTTGTCAAAAAGCTTCTCGAGAAGATATAAGTTTTACACATAGCATCCTATCTTTTGATAATATCTTGTGGAAAAGCTTCATAGAAAAGATTCGACTTTATACATATTTTAATGTGATTAATAGGTTAAAAAATTAGTCAACAAGTTAGCCATGTATTGCATATGTTAGTGAGTTATGATATAAATTGGCCATATGACACATATGTAAGAAATTTATTTTGCAAGTTAGATATGCATCTTACAAATTGAACACATATTAGAGGTCCTATAGAATGTCATTATATATCTCTTAATTAAATAATATATATAGAGATAAGAGTGAAGTCTTATTCCTTCTTGTTAATATCTTTCATGTCCTTAGTCTTGTTTCTAAAGCTTCTAGTATTCTTGTCTTTTGCAGTAGCCATTTTAGTTTATAATTATATAACCTTTGAGTGATTTTTTATTTTTTTCAAGTGATACATTAATAAATTAATCTTTTTTTTCTTTATTTATTTTCTTAGCACCAATATATAGCTTATTATATAAAAAGTTGGCTATATTTAAGAAATATATTAATAAAAACTTAGCCATGGACTTTATATGCCAATTGAAATTTTTAATAAGAACTCTTATCTTATTTGTAAAGAAAAAAGATGGATTATTGCAGATGTATATAGATTATGAAAGCTTCAATAAAATCATCATCAAAAATAGATACTCTCTATTTTTTATATTAGAACTTTTTCATTAATTAAATTAAATAAAGATCTATAAAAAAAATAGATCTAAAAGGTACATATTATTTGATATATATTAAAAATAAATAAATAAATAAAATATTATATTTTAAACTAAGTATAAGCATCTTGAATATAATGTCATGCCTTTTAAATTCATGAATGCATCAACTAATTTTTTAATATATAATAAATGATGTTTTTTGAGATTTTTTAGAAGTTTTTTTTTTTTTTTTTTTTTTTTTTTTTTTAATGATATTTTAGCATAAGAACACAAAAAAAAAAAAAAAAAAAAAAAAAAAAACATGAAATTTATGTTTTTTATGTATTACAAAAAAATAGTGATGTAAAATTATATATCAAGATAGAGCAAGGTATATTTTATACAATTCAAGTTGACTTCTTAGGTTACATCATTTCAAATGATGGTCTTATAGTAGATTCTAAGAAAGTTCAAACTATCATAAATTGGAAGTTTTTAAGAATAATAAAAAATATCCAATATTTTTTAAGAATTATCAATTATTATTGAATCTTTATTAGGAACTTTGCTTAAGTTATAGTTCTACTTAAAAGTTTGACTTGTAAAAATAAACTTGAGTAGAAACTTAAGAATCATTTAAAACTTTGAAGAAAGTTTTTATTTTTGTACTAACCTTGTATTGTGTGAATTTTCAAGACACTAATTTATATAAATAAATATATCAAAAATTTCCTTGGATGTAGATTGTCACAAATGGAAATAGATGACAGACTTTACTCAACAGTTTTTTTTAAAAGTTATAATAACCAAGATCAACTACAAGATCCACAATGAAAAAATAAAAATAAAAAAATAAAAAAATAAACTTCTTGTAATTGTAAATATATTTCAAAAATGACACTGTTATTTTGAAGGTCCTTTTAGTCCAAAAATTTTATATACATATCACAAAAATATTTAATATTTCATATCAATATGTATTATAAATCATTGATATGCCAATTGAAGCATATCTTTATTAAGATTTAAATTCAAGATTATATATCAACTAAAAATAATAATATTTATCAAATACCTTTTTAGAAGTTCTTACCTTATATAAAAAGAAAGAAATGGAACTTATAATGAATAATAAAGTATTATTTTGAAACCTAATAAATTTCATCTTTGAGCTATAAAATTAACATTAATTCTTAATTCAACTTTTTTTAAGCAAGTTCAATCAAGTATGCCATTAAATCTTGTTATTCATGATATTAGAAATAATTTATTTAAATTTCATGATACTTTTAGATTTGAGTTCAAGAAAAATCTTCTCTATTTTTTGGAATGCTATATGTTCTAGAAGATGAAGCATAATTATGTATTCTTTAAACTTATCATAATTTTTTAATTATAATATATTTTGATACAAAAAGACTTTGTAGTTAATATTAAGAGATTTTTAGTCGCTTCAAATATAGAAAGCATTTAAAGGCTTTTTACAATCAAGTAATAATGTTCAAGATTAAAAACTTCTCATTATTACCTTATGGGCATTTCCAACTACTACATAAATAAAATAAAAAAATCATAGTCTTTTGTTTCTATAGATAGTATCAAAAATCTTCTCATTTCAAGTTCTTACGGCTTAATATTTGTAATAGTAGATTGTTTCATCAAGATGGCATATTTTTTACTATGCAAAAAAATTATCATAAGTGAAGAAGCAACTAATTTTTTTTTCAAAATATTTATTACTATTATCATTTACAAAAAAATATTATATTAGATAGAAGGGCTCAATTTGTATCAAGGTTTCAAAGAATTCCTTTTAAGATATTGAAGGTGAGCATAAAATTATTTTTAGCTTTTTATCTTTAAATATATAGACAAACATAATGGTTGAATCAAGTTTTAGAGCAATATATGAGATATAACATTAACTACCATGAAGATGATTGGAGAATTTTTTTGCCATTGGCAAAGTTTTTTTTATAATAATACAATGCATTTTTCTACTTAAAAAACATCTTTCTATGCTAATTATAAATATCATCTATAATTTGATGTTTTTGATATTTTAATAATTGATAATCAAACAACAAAAGGTTTAAAAAATTATTTATCAAAGCTACATAGAACAATTAAAGTACAATCAAAGAAAGCTCAAGAAGTATAAGATATCAATACAATTACTAATTGTAAAAAACAAGTTCAATTTCATATTAGCAATAGAGTATGGTTATTTTGTCATAATATAAAGACTAATTAATCTTATGACAAGTTCAATTATTGTAGACTTAGAGCATTTTTTGTTAATAAATATATTTATATAATCACATATAAATTATACCTAATAAAGACTATGAAGATCTATCATATCTTTCATATGTCTCTTCTTAAGTCACACAAGAGAATAGATATAGCAATAAGAAAAAAAATATATCATTTTATATATATAGAAATAGATAATGATAAAAAAATTAAAATTAAAGAATTTTTAGATCTAAGATCATTCCAAAATAGGTTAGAATATCTTATACATTGGCACAAATATGTTATTAATCAACACACATGGAGGCAAACAAAGAATCTTACAAATGCAATAAAAAATATTGATGGTTTTCATCAACAACACTGAATAAAACCAAGATAAAGAATCAAATAATTTTATGCTATAAAAAAAATGAGATCTAATAAATCTTACATTCTATCATCTTTCTTTGTTTGTGGTCTTTTTATATTTATAGTGTTAAAAAAATGAAGAATCAACAACTAATAAATCCAACTAAAGAACTATTATTTGTTAAGTTACTAATTGAAAACTTTACCAATAAGTTAGCTACATATTGCACATGTTAGTAACTTATGGTATAAGTTAGCCACGTGTTGCATATGTTGGTATCTTATGATACAAGTTGGCCATTTGGCACATATATAAAAAAACTTGTTTTGCAAGTTAGACATGTATCTAGTATGTTGAATACGTATTGAAGATCCTACAAAACATTGCTACAAAACTTCTAGTTGGATAGTATATATAGAGACAAGAATGAGGCCTTTTTTACTCTTATAAATGCCTTTTTTTTATTTATTTTTACTCTTATTTTAAGAGTCTCTAGTCTTCTTGACTTTGGCAATAGTCATTTTAGTTTTAATATTATACTAACTTTCAGTGATTATTTATTTTTCTCTAGAGGCATAAGTGTATTGAGTCTTTGATTCTCTGTAATTCATGTCTTTAATAAACAAACAACAAAAGCAATACAATATTAGAAAAAAAAAATACTTATAAATATAAAATTAATATATATATATATATATATATATATATACTATTTGATATAAAGATACTATGGTTTTGCATTATAATTTTTAATATAAAATAAAAATATTAAAATCATGTATATATATATATATTAGATTTGTTATAATATAAATATACATTGGTATTTAAAAAATCAAAGTTTATGTAAAGTACATACAAATATATCAAACTTTAAGTTAGTAGAATAATTAATTATAAATAGATACAAAATATAAAAGATTTTAATTTACTAGCTTTGTATTGAGTAGAATCTAATACAATAAAATTGTATTTGTTAAATATTAAAGATACATGCATAATAAAAACTATAGTAATTTGTAAAGATGTTAATTTTGTTTAGATAATTTGATGTATATATCAAAAAAATGTAATTAGAATAAAGTTACAAATTACTTTATTTTGGCTAATTATCAAATATCAATTGTGTTTTTTCTATATTAAAATATATCTAGATTTATTATTTAAAGATAATGATAAGAGCAAAGATCTTAAAACATTTTTTTAATATTTGCTTCATGATCAAAGATAAGGTGCATTATTTAATAACAAAGAATTTACAAACAAGTGTAAATTTAATAAACATGAAAATCTTTATAAAGCAAAAAGGCAAATAAGTAATATTGTTCTATATAAGAGATAATAGTTTGATTTTTTTTATTTCAAAATATATTTTATTGTATTCAAAAGAAGAATTTGTACTTGAGGTTTCAAAATGTTGGAATTTTATTAATTAATTTGTATATTATTTAGAGCTTGAAAGAGTTTTTAGATTCTTTAGGTGATAGTAGATGTGTTTATTAGAGCTTTGGTTTCAAGAATATTAAATAACTAGATGCATGCAACAATCACTTGTGGCTTTAGATTTTTTACTTTCTATGATGTAAAAAAATAAGATCTAAAAGACTCTAAGAACAAGATTTTTATTGTTAAATACATAGATGGAAAATGGCTTTCAATAATTAAAAGTTGAAAATAGAATTTAATATTTGTATTTTTAAATCAAAGACATAATACAAAAGATTTTAGATTAAATTAGTTTATTAATCGTAAATAATTAATAATTAATACTATCAAACAAAATAAATCAATATTATTACTTATTTTACTAAATTAAGCCAAATAAGCTTATAAAAATATTAATATCTATAAATTTATTTTAAAATAAATAAAAATAATTTAAATATCGAATATAATATGAAATAAAAAAATATTAGGTTTGAACCTTGAACATCAAAAGAAGCTACATTAATCCACTATATCTATTACAAAGAAGATTTTGTAAATGTTTGGAAGATACATTTTAATAAAAATTGCTTCTACTTTATATGAATTATGTATATCATGCTTCCCAAAGATAGTTCTTTACTAATTTTGAGACTACTCTTAACCTAAATACATTTTAGATAAGACAATAAGAATTATTAATAAATTAGCTACAAGTCTCAAATGATGGAAGACTCACAATTGTATTTATAAAAAGAATCGAGAGTCAGCCTGCGTTTATAGGCGATGTGGAGAATCAGATGACCGGTGTTGCTGCAAGCGTGCATAATGAAGCAGGCAGTTCTCAGAGCGGCACCGGTGGAGCCCAACAGCCACTGCCACCGACAAGTATAACTCTAGAGGAGTTAGGAGACATAAACCGCCGATGGATGGAGGATGCTAAAGCTAAACGGCAATTGCCACGGAGTTCGATGTCTCTTCAGGAGTTAAAAGTCAAAAACCGTCTGTTGATCAAGGAGAACCCCAACAAGCTTTTCCGCGAATCTTACTACATGTGGAAGGAGACCGACGATTTCTTCGTCGTCAGAGCTGAGAAGAAGAACCAGAAAATCGGCTCTCTGTATAATGAGATTTATCAGTTGATAGGGTTTTTCAGTGTCTTCCAGGGCGTGATCCTCATTGCATGTGCACAGTCAAACTTATTGACCTGTCACAACTGGTGGACGACTTTTTTTCTGAGCTTACTTGCGTCTCTGGTGACCATCTTCGGGGTGATTCAAAAATTTAGGACTATTTTGACCTTGAAGGAGACCATACAAACCGAAGATGACAGTCGTAAGGTATTTCAGCTCCTTTACCTCTGCTCTACTCCGCCTTCGTCGACTGTGTTATGATGGATTCCTTTTCCAAAATTGCGAATGAAATTCGGATATGCATACAATTCCAATGTCGGAGTTTCGTCGGCTTTGTCGAATCGTGCAAGAATGATTTCGCTATTTGGTGTTTGTAGGATTGTATACGGTTTAGTAAACGGCTGTTGGAGAAGCGAGAAGCGTTTTGCTTCAAACGGGATGCCTCAGAGGAGCCAGAAAAGCCTCCTCAGTCGCGTAAGTGGCCTGCCATAGGTGTCATCGTTTTACTTTTTTTATTTGGGGGTTTTATCTTACTTTCAATTTATAAAATACTCTGTGATCCGGGCAAGCTTACCCCAAAAAAATAGCTGTATAATCAAAACCATTCTATCGCTAGAAGACAGGCTTTGGATTCTGCAGGAGGGTGGATTTGGTGTGATAAATTACTCCATGTCTTCGTGCTCACTCACCGTGACACCTACAATATGTATTGGAATTCATATTAGCTCGACCATTGGTTAATATCATAATGAATCTTGCACAAGGTATAGTGTCGCATTCTGTAGTGTAAAGAAAGTTCTCAGATTTGTGTTGAGTTCTAAATCCGGTGTCCTCATTGTAATTGAAGCTTTGAAGGGGCAGTGAAACTTTTGCGGTTTTCCAAGTGCTGCGTGAAAGATACATTTTCGCTCTGATTGGGATGACCTTTTCTTCTGTGAGTGGGTTCGTTATTGCTTAGCATTGGAGGATGCCAGTATTCTCTTTCACATCGATACGTTTTATATCAGCTGCATTACAGTGGTTGAGTTTCTTGCAAAGACATATCAAACAAAAAACGCAAGCATTGTAGAATGTCGAGCCCTGAGATTGCACGATCATAGCTCGGTGAAAGAAGGTGAAATGCAAACGTGCGTGGTGATGGTGAAGATTTCAATCTTGTCATACACATCTGCTCCCTGCTGTCCAAATCCCACAACGATGCTCGCTGTTTTAATTAGTACCCCAAAGGATGGATGGCAGTGTGTATTGCTACACGAACTCGCTCTAATCGCATCTGAATACTGTTTGGCCAAGTTGAAATGGGAACTTGTCGTGAATTGTCGAAGCAAATCAACAATCCATGCGTTTACTGTCACTGAAGATGTTCCCTGAGCTGCAGTCATTAAAGACTGTAAAACAAGCTCACCTTGACAGAGTTTCGTGCATGCTCTGCTATGGAAGACTTGCTGGTAGATAAATCTGCGAAGATATGAAGAGTGCGATGTACAACCAGTGCACCTCGAGCCACTCGGTTCACTTGAGGATTTACCTCACAAAATCCCACATCGAAACCTCCAGAGACTATAGTTTCCGAAAGTCATCGCATCAGCAAAAGGGGAAACTGAAAAGTCCTCTCGTGCTGCATGCAGGAGAGAATCTATCTTACTGGCAAGAGAAATTGAAACTCAGTGAACTAGCCGGTATTTTGCAAAGACCTTGAATATTGTCAATATCAGCCAATGGACTTAACACAGTGCCACGTAAGCTGAACTGCACCTGATTTTGATTCATCTGCCTCCTGAAAGCATATGTGACTATGGTATCAGAATGTCGGGATGCTTGAGCCAATAGATTCAAGGCTCGTCAAAATGAACACGTACTCGCTAATTCAGCTTCCTTCTGCTCCTTGCCATCTGCCTCTTTCCTTTGTTACACATGACAAATAAACAGGACAGTAAAACACGCTCAAACAAGGTGAGCCAAAGAACGACACTCAAAGTAATTCCGAAACACCAATGCAGGTGCCCACACTTTACTGTTGATCAAGTAGAAGGCAATGCTTCTTATACAAAATTAGTTTACCCCGATGACAGGTTGATACTTAGTCACTGGTGTGCATACCCGGGAATATAAGTTGATACATAGTCGCAGGGATGTAACGTCCAACATCCTGTGCTAAGCTGTTGACACAACGATCTGCGTTAGTTCAATTACTTGTGGTTCGGTAGGACTGCAATTCGCTAGCGGACCTTCAGTAATACCTACCTTCCACGAGAGTTGCTTGAATAAGAATATACACTCAAACATCAACAGCATAAATCAATCATAGCGTGCAGAGGAAGACAATGGCAAAGTCTCTTTATCTAAAGCATCTACATAATCACTTTTATCGTATCCATGAGGATCAAAGAGTTGAGGGTCGAAACAGCTGCCAATTTGATCAATACTGCCATACACAACTGCAAGCTGAAAGTAGTCTGGATTCCGATAACCTTTTCTTCTCCGCAAATCCTCGTTGAAACTTTTTCCCTCTTTTTTGATCTTCAAGAACTTCGCAAATTTAGACTTCAAGGCTTCCGAGCATGGTGTGGATGGCGAGTGTGGCCAAAAATCAGCAAGAGCAACTGCCTCTGCGGCAGGAGCTGGTGCTTCCTCACCATTGTTACTTTGTTCTTCCACCTCAGAAACTGTGTGTCTCTTCTCTCCAGTTTCCATTCAGGTCATCGTTGTCCGGATCTGAGTCGTCGTAAGATCCATTCTCATCAACAACTGACGGACCAGCAACCTCTTCCGACACATCGCCACCCAACCTTTCATCCACCTTGAGATCCACTCCTAGCCCCTCAGCACGCGCATAGTCTGCAATGCTTCCAACTGCATCCACTAGGCCACCATCCAGGTCATCGTTGTCCGGATCTGAGTCGTCGCAAGCGTGGAGCAAGGCAATGGATTCCGCCATCACAAAATATTCCCTACCGCCTAAACTCTCACGGACCAACTTTTAGGAAACCAAATAGGACCTAATCGTGGAAGAGAGTGCCCCTGGAATGTACCGCAATTCAATTCCATCCTACCCAATTCAACGACACGCAAGGATACCCTTCAAATTCACACATCATCCAGCTGGATTGCGCCGTTCGACGCAACATCGGTTTCCACTAGTTACCGCTCCCCTCGAAGGAAACGGTCTGCGAGGCGCCACTACACTCAAGCGCCTTCATTCTGTGGTATGGTCTGGTCTGTTCTATTTTTGTGAAAGGGAAGAGGTGTCCCTATGCTGGATTCCATGAGGCAAGTGGGGATGTAATAGGTGAGTGCAGCGCGATGCTAATTGGTTGAAACCAGCTTCTACCACAAAAACAAGTCAATATTATATAGTGAATCCATCAAAAAATATATATATGAATGAATTTATTGAATTCAAGCGTTGTGTAGCAATAAACAACTTCAATTTTGAATTTAACTATATCTTACGGTTTATCTTGTGGACAATGTTGAATATCAACATTGGAATGCTTAAGGCATCTAGTTGTGACAGGTCTGTAATTATCTTAAAGTTGAACTTAAAATCCAAAAAAAATGCATATAGTGTTTAAAAACATTTTTTTAATAGTCTCATATAACTTAAGCAAACTCCCAAATATCTTAAATATACCCTATCAACCTTAGAAAAATCCTACATAGATCTTATTACACTCTAATCAACTCCAAATAAACCTTAAATAATCCTTAATAACTTTTATAAAATCCTAAAAAAATTCTAAGTAAATCTAATTAAATCTTGATAAATCCAAATAAAATATTTATTAATCCTAATCATATTTAAAACAAATTCTAACTATTCTAATTAAATTTTTAAGAAATCCTAAGTAAATCCTAATCAAATTCTAATTAAATTCTAATCAATCATATTCAAAAGTTCTAGTATATTTATAACCTTGATAATTATTGAATCAATTATTGATCTTAATTCAAATCTTATAGTCTTTTCAATTTCTTAGTTAAAAACAAACACACAAAATTTAAAAATTAATAGGCTTATTGATTTAAAAAAAAAAAAAAAAAAAAAAAAAACCCTAATCTACT
The DNA here is from genome assembly GCF_059467195.1 of Physcomitrium patens. Taxonomy (NCBI): domain Eukaryota; kingdom Viridiplantae; phylum Streptophyta; class Bryopsida; order Funariales; family Funariaceae; genus Physcomitrium; species Physcomitrium patens. Next base: position 4,341,402 of record NC_143431.1, on the reverse strand, counting down.
TAAGTATTGGTTATTTTTTGTCTATAATCTTCATATCAATCTTCTAATACCAATATTTTCTTTTTGCAATATTCACTTGCTTTAAACATTTGAAAAAATATTGGATTTTAATTCAATTATTATTTTATAAAAAATACTTTGATCTAACTACTAAATCATTCAAAATTATAACAATCCTTATTAACTTTCAAAGTCCAATTCCTATTAGAACCTATTCTACTTAAAATTTGATAATCTTAAATCTAACAAAGTGATTAAGGTCAAATTCACAACTTACATGTAGTACAACTACGTTTACAAATACACATAATGTAAAATGTAAATTTGCTACAAAATCACACAATTTTTTAAACTTTAAACCTCTTTTTATTTCATAAAAATTATATACATCCAAAATAATGTTAACTTTGCAAAGCTCTTATCAAATTATTATTCAATAAAATCATACAAATTTTAAGGAAAATAACTTGAAGAATATAAATAAACAATTGAGAAATTTTTCAAAAAAAGATGGAATATATATGCATATATAAATTTACAAAGAAAATAAAATGGCTATTTCCAAAGACCAAGAAACTAGACTAAAAAGAAGAAAGAAATTGACAAGAATAAAAAAGACCTTACTCTTTCTTTTATATATATTATCTAACTAGAAGCTATGTGGTGGGACTTCTTACACATGTCCAATTTGTAATACACATGTATTATTTGCAATGCAAGCTTTCTATATATGGACCACATGTCTAACTTGTTGGCTAAGATTTTAATCTACCAATCACCTTTAGACACATATAAAAATAAATTACATTTATGATAATTCTAAGTAGATTTTCTATAAGATATTATCAAATTTATCTACTATTATCTACTTCTATCTAGTCATGTTATCTAGATAATTATTTGAATAAATATGTATGTATGTAACATCAAATTTAAAGCTTTATAAACTTTATTATTTTTAGTTTGTAAATCTATTCTTTAATGAATAAACTAATTATTTTTATATATTTGACTTGTAGTTTTATGCTTTAGGATTTACTTTTAACTATGATTCAAAATAAGTCTTTTCCAAGCATCTATAATAGATAGTCATTTTTATGGATATATTTGTTTTAAAAAGTAAAACTATATAAAATTAAATATATATAGGTTAAATTACTAATTTCTTATTGAGAAGTTTCCTAGGAGCTTTTTAGAATTTATATGTGTTTATAAGTAATTGGTAGGTTTATAAATTTGTGGCATGTTGTACATTTAGCCATTTATATTTCAAGTTAGATATGTGATGCACATGTGGGAAATTTATCCTACACACTAGACATGTATCTTGTAAGTTAGATACATAATATATGGTCTATAGGACATTGTCTCATAATTCTTTGATAGATAGTACATATGGGGGCAATAATGAATCCTTCCTTATTCTTATCAATGACTTGTTATGTTCTATTTAGATTCATGATTTTTTAGTCTTCTTTTATTTTGTAATAGAAATTTTAGTTTTAATTCTATAGATATCTTTTAATTGTTTATTTTCTTTCTTTTGATGATATAAGATGGTATTATGATTTTTAGATTTTTTTTGAATTCACATTCTTAAAAATTTGATAAAAATACTAATTTTTTATACATGTTTAATTTTAAAATAAATATATTATTTTAATTTTTATTATTATATTTTAAATGTTGTGGAATGCCTATAATTAAATTAATTTTTTATATTTTTTAATATTAAAATTTTTTAAATGGTTTTTTTTAAATACATTTTATTTGATATTAAAGATTGGAGATTATTTTTTAAAATTTTGACTTGTAGATCATTTAAAGTTGTATATTATAGAGATGAAAGAAAAATAAATTATGGATATTATACTTGGTAGAAGTAAGAATAAATTTTCAACTTATGCACATCTTTACTAGTTTTTCAATACTTTGAAGGTAATACTTTTATATATTATCAATATCAACCATGAAGGTATTATTTCTATGCTATGGAAGAAATCAACAATAAGATTTAATGTCTATGTTTAGAAGTTGTGCAATTGAGAGAATCAAATAGATCAACTTCATAGGCTAATTCCAAAAGTCTTGCTATTACAAGTATAAAAGAAGAAAAAAATAGTTTGCCAAAGTAGTTTGATAGAACAAAATCTAAATCTAAAGGATTTTTATAAAAAATTAAGCTATATTTAAGATTATATTATTTTTTATATTTTAATAGATTTACTCAAGTTGGATTTATATGCATATTTTTTTTTTGTAAGAATGGTCATTTTTTGTTTACATCTTTGATAGAAAAGGATTTTGTGAGTGTAAATTTCACTCCTCAACCCCAATTACAAGATGGCCTCAATTAAGAGTTGCTTGTAATTTTTGGTGTAAAGTGAAGTAAGAAATTGACAAAAGACCAAGGAGGAACAACCACAATACAAGTAAAAGAGATGAAATCAAGTAATCACAACATCCAAAACAAAGTCACAGTCCGTTCACTGGATTTTCATCTAGTAAAAAATAAAAGTAAAAAGTAAAAAATATATTTTTAGATAGATAATTTTTTTATCTTTCCAATGATATAAAAATCATGTAATTCCAAGTTACTACGAGTACGTTATGATAGATTCAAGATAGAATGTAAATAATAATATAATTAAGTGAATAATTTTTACCTCCAGGGTAACTTGCTTTGAGAAATCAGGAGTTTGTGTCTCACCACGGCTCACGAGTAGTAGTTACTTCCCCCTCAAGGGACCTTGAGACCTTAGTCTTATCTTCCTACCTACACCCAAGGTGCTACAACCCATATGGGAATTGTGCACCTCTCTTCCTACAAGGACTACACTAGTTGCTGGTCCTCCTATTTTCTACTAGTAAAACTACTTTTTTTTGCATTTTTGACTTCACCATGGTGTTCAAAAACACCCAATTAGCCTTGAAACCTTGCATAGTCTTCAAATCTTGCTTCATTTCTTCATAATGGCTCTCAAGGTGATAAAACTCAATTTTACCAAAGTCTTGAAATTTTCTCTAAAAATTCATAAAAAATTTTAAATAAATTCTAAATAAATTCTAAAAAAATCCTATAATGTTTCTATAATACTAACATCCATATGAGGCTATATTTTCCTATCTTTGTGATTTTTTATAGTAATAAAATCAATTTAAATCTACTAAAAATCCTATTTTTTATATAATTAACTAAAAAGACATGAAGCTCTTTTTCATGCTTCTTCTAACTACTAACTAATCATTGATAGGATTTTTATAAGTAATACATGTAGATAGGAGACAATGAAGATATTGGTTTCAGTAACTAACTTTTAATACTTAATAATAAGAAAAATACTAAACTAACTAAGATAATTGCCTCTAAAATTTACTAAGACTCCATTTTTATAACTTTTCTTCTAATAACACTTTTGCAACTTATAAATACTTCTAAATCATAATAAATACTCAAATAGTAAAAAAAAAAAAAAAAAAAAAAAAAAAAACTCTCTACTCTTAACATTTGTATAATTGAATGACTTAAAACTATGTTTTTAACTAATCCACTAATTAAGATCAATTTGTGGGACTCACAGATTTGTGTCTCATATATGATTTAAATTTATTCTTAAAAATATTTAGGACCACATTAAGAGAGGATGATTAAAAAAACCAATAAAAGAAAAAAAATCCTATTTTTACAATAAGAATTAAGATGAGCTACCATCTAAGTTTTACTTTGACTAATAGTTACTTCCAAAAAAGGTTGATTGCAGGTATTCAAGCATACTTTCCATAGTTACATCATATCTTCTACATGTGCTATTTTGCAAAGAACTATCAGTTGATAAAAATCTTATATATAATAATTTTGGAATATGATTTCTATATGAATTAAATCAAAACTAATTTTGGAGCATCAAAAGATTGGCTTTAAGATACTGCAAACCAGCAAGTTTTGGCATCAACTTGTTTTTTAGAATCACCTAAATTTTAACATTGTCAAATTGCTGAGTAAAATATTTTTAAAGTGCAAAAGTTGTTAATTATGTAATTATTAGAATTTTTTTATTTTAAATAAAATAGTGCATTAAAAAATGATGAATAAGAACTTTGAATGTAAGAGTTTATATAATCACAATTGTACATCATATAAAAACAATGCAGTAATATACAAGTTATTATTAGATCATTGCAACCACTGGTATAATCTTTGAGTGTCTTTTTTCTTAAAGCACAATCTACATTATCAATATTTATTATTACATACATAATTTCTAGCAATGTTTTGGTATTTTATTACATTGACATGTCTTTTTTTACAAATGAAGCTTATAAATATAAATAAGAATTTATAATATATCATATTTGAGCTCAAGGTATCTAAGAGATGATTACAACAATAGATATGTTGCCATCAATAGCACTTTTTTTATTTTTTTATTTTATAATATTGTCATATTATATGAAAATTAAGTTAAGAATGCACTGAGCAACTAATTGTTGAAGGATTTGATCTCATCTTGAAGTTGGATTTATAAACCAAAAATAATATACAAAGTGTTAAAAAACATCTTTTTTGTAATCTTGAATAATTTAAGTAAGCATTCAATTATGCTAAATAGTCTTAATCAACCTCAAAAAAATCATTGAAAAATTCTATTTTGTTCTAATAAACTCCAAATAAATCTTAAATAATATTTAATAATTTTAAATAAATCTTAAAGAAATCATAAAAAAATCTAACCAAATCTTAGTCAATCTTAAAGAAATCTTAAATAAATTCTAATGAAATGCTAATCAAATCCTTAATAAATTCTAAAAATTATAATTAATCTTTAATCTAATTTTATTTTTTTTAAAATCCTAATAAAATACTAATTAAATCTTAAGTAAATTCTAAAAGACTTAATCAAATCCTAAATAAACTCTATGGTAGATGTAAAACCTCAAGAATTATTGCCTTGATCATAGAAATTAATTTAAATATTTTATACTTATTAATTTATTAGTTGAAAATAAGGAATTTATTTTTTGAAGATAATCAAATATAAAAATTAGAAGAAAATTCTCTTAATATGCTCAAGAATTAGTCTTCTTTTTTCAATCTTGGTGTCAACCTTGTAGCTTAAAAATTTCTTTTTTGAACCATTTACTTGTTCAAAAATATTTTATCAAAGTTAAAAACTAAGTGAAACACTATTACAAAAATATTATTTAAATCCAACCAATAAATTAGATAAAATAATAGAAACCTTCATTGACCTTTTATACCAATTTTAAAGACTCAAACTCATTTTGATTTTAAATATTTTTGATCTAATCATCTAATCAAGCTCAATTCCTTAAGAAATATTCAATGAAACTACAATTACAAAGTGAAAATTTCTCATTCGTAGATCTATTATAAAATTTACACAATGTACTAAAATTTAATATTTTTTTATTCCACTAAAATAGAGCCACCAAAAACAACCTTAACTTTGCAAAGATCTCATGAAATCAATATCCTCTCATATCTTTTAAAATCAATAGTCAAAGAAACCATATTAAGTTTGATCTCTAACAATGCACTTCAATCAACAAAAGATGCTTTCATCTATTGTTAGTGCATGGTTTTGTGTCTCAAGATTTGGTTTTGATCCTAATTTATGATTGGTCATCTCTAATTATTAATCTAAGGTTTTTCTAGATAATTTTTGTTAAAGAATAGCTTCTTTTTATTTTCACCTTATGGTATTATTTTTTCTATTTTTTCTTGTTTATGATCCTACAAAGTAAATAGAAGTTTTATTTTATTTATTTATTTATTTTATAAAAGATAACAAAAGCACATAATTTCTTTTACTACCTTCCTAAATTTCACCTATGTTTTTAAAGTTATTTGCTAGTATATTTTTAATTAAGCTCTTCTATAATTTATTTGTTTATTTATTTTTGAATAGGCATGTTACAACATGAAAATATCCTAAAAAGCAGTGCATTTAAACAAAAGACATTAGACAACAAAGGTGAAAATATACTTGTGGCAGATGCAAGAAGAAATGATACAAGCACGCAACATGCAAGGTGCCTTTAAATTGGTAGAATGAAAGCATGAGTACTGTGGCACAATTGTGTCCTGTAAAGTTCAGAATTTAGACTTAATTTAGGTTGATAAATGTTTATTCTCCTTTATTACTTGATACTGAATTGTTTTAATAGAGATGGAAGATTTGATGTTGCTGATAAGCAATGGATTGCCTCATTGAGGTGAATCCTCCAATGCTGGAAGGTTTGAATCTAGTGGGCTTAACAATGTTGTTGAATGACACATGAATGCTATCACCTTGAAGGACAAGTATTAGTAAGCTGCTGCCATGGTTGATTAGGTACTAAAACATGATTCTTCCTTGCCTCAATTATAGATCAGAAAAATTGTGAGCTTTACGTAGAGTTTTTGCTCATACAGTAATCACTTTAGTTTAGCCCACTTTACTTTTCTAACAGGTCTTTGCAAATTACAATTTGCAATTCTTTATAATTTTTACTTTCTCAAATAAACCATTGCATTATTAGAAACTAAGGACTAACAGTGTTGCTTCAAGTTTTATGTATTTTTATTTTTATTTATATTTGCTTCTATTCTCTTTTTTTCTATATTATTATTATTTTTTTCTATACATAATTCAAATCTGAAAAAAATTAATTTTTTTATTTCATATTAATCAAAGTATTAAAAAACTGACATAGGAATTTTTGGCTATGTCAATTTGAAGAGAAAGAATTATTATTATTATTATTTTAGTTTTATTACAATAACGATCTTAAAAACAAGTTTTAATTCCTTTTCAAAAATTTTCTACTTTATTAAAAATTCACATGGTTATAGTATTAAAATTTAATTTTTGATTACTTGGATGATTGTTTTGCTGTAAAGATTAAAAAATTCAAGAAGATATTTAGAATAACCATTACATTTAAGAAATTAAATTATTAATACTTTTCATAATTCTTATAATAAATATATGAATTGACATATTAAGACTCATGAAATGAGAAAAAATAAAAATTGGACCATTTTATAGTCTCTTATCACTTCATATTATATATAAAAGATGGAGCAGAATAGGTACCCAACTTGTAATTGGTGGTCATTAAACATAAAAATTAAATGGCTCCTTGCACCCAAACATTTTAATAAATCCTCAACCCTTAACCAGGTCTAATTGCTCATGAATGATTCTATGTTTTTTCCTTTAAACTCCACACCCTTAACCTTACACTCCTCTTACCAGTATTTTAGGCACTCCCAACAATTAGTTGCCCATGAGTGAGCTACTTACAAAATGTAATGCAGCTACCTGACATCTATGTCTTTAGACGAGCATGAATGACATATGAATGAAGTAAGAGAGTGATCTGGTACATGTATGAAATTGCTATCTAAAAATTAAGGCTTCCAAATGAGGGATTTTTTCACCTAGTAAAGAATCTTGACAAACTTTTGCACCATGCCTTTTAAACTATGCTTATTGATTAAAATCCCCAAATCTCTGTTTATACATCATATTGCCTAGTAAATATTTTATTGTATTATATTATTAATGAGCTGGAGATATGTGCCAGCGTGCCACCATGGGTTCACAGGGGGCGGGATCTGCAATAAGTGGGGCCAGGGCGGTATGCGGAATCTTCCACGGTGGTGGCGGTAAGGATGGAGGGAGAAAGTGGCTATGGCGTCGCGTGCTCTCGTCGTCGGAGAATCGGCATTCAGCCCTGTGAGGAGGAAGCTCGCTGCGCGTCTCGATGCTTGCTTGATTGTTGTGAGCGCCATCTCCCTCCCAGCCCTGTGCACATTGTCAACTGGATGTGGCCAGCAGCGCCGCAGAGCCGAGTTGTTGACTCATTGTTATGATGGCCTCACCTCTCAATGGACACATCAACCGAAGCCACAGTTCGGAGGAGGTGCAGGCAGGTTTAGAAGGTGGGCACATCGAGAGTCAGCCTGCGGTGGTAGTCGATGTGGAGAATCAGAATGGAGCAGACCGATCTCAGAGCGGCACAAGTGGAGCCCAACTGCAACAGGCAGAGAGTATGCCTTTACAGGAACAAGGAGCCAGAGAGCGTCTGTGGATCATGAACGACGCCCACGAGCTCTTGCGCGAAGCATACAACATGTGGACGGAGAAGGACAACCTGTTCGTCATCAGAGCCGAGAAGAAGAAGAAGCAAACCAGCTCTCTGTATAATGAAATTTATCAGTTAGTAGGGTTCTTCAGTGTCTTCCAGGGCGTGCTCCTCACTGCGGTTGCGCAATCAAACCTATTGACCTGCCACAACTGGTGGACGGCTTTTTTTCTTAGCTTACTTGCGTCTCTGGTGACCATCTGCGGAGTGATTCAAAAATTTAAGTTTATTATTGAACTAGATAATAACATGAACAGCGAAGATCTCAGTCGTAAGGTATTTCAGCTCCTTCACCTCTGCTCTACTCCGCCTTTGTCGTCTGTGTTAAGATGGATTCCTTTTCCAAAGTTGTGAATGAAATCCAGATATGAATACAATTCCTATGTCGGAGTTTCGTCTGCTTTGTCGCATTGTGCAATATTGATTTTGTAGGATTGTATCCGGTTGCGTAACTTGCTGGTGCGGAACCGAGAACAATTCTCCTTCAGGGAGCATGCGAAAGATCTGGCGGTAGGGGCTGAAAAGTCGAATTTGAGGTGGTCTGCCGTGGGTGTAGTCGTTTTACTTGCTTTGTTTTCGAGCTTATTTTTAGCTTCAATTTATAGAATACTCTGTGATTCAGGCGATCCTGTCAAAAATAGTTAGCTAGAGAAGCAAAACTATTCTATAGCTGGAAGGCAGGGTTTGGATTCTGCAGGAGGGTGGGGTTTTGGTGTGTGATAAGTTACTCCCATCTTCGTGGTCACTCACCGTGACACCTATATGGTTCATGTCCAGTCTTGCAGGTCATCGTCCTTGAAGTCAATCGCGGTCCTCTTTCTGTCAAATTACAATGTCTAATGCAGCTTTTTTCATTAGTGGACCCATTACACAATACTCTAGAGAACAGTGGTCAGGAATACTCTTAAACACTGTGCTGAAATGTTGTAGAAATGAGTACTTGAGCTTTGATGGGAAACTTCTAGATTACTTTTCCGAGATTTTTTACAATTTGCATTGGGATTCGTGTTAGCTAGACCATTTTGTTAATATCATAATGAATCTTGCACCAGGTATGTAGTGCATAGAAAGTTCTCAGATTTGTGTAGAGTTCTAAATCCGGTGTCCTCATTGTAATTGAAGCTTTGAAGGGGATGAAACTTTTGCGGTTTTCCAAGTGCTGCGTGAAATATACATTTTCGCTCTGATTGGGATGACCTTTGCTTCTGTGAGTGGGTTCGTTATTGCTTAGCATTGGAGGATGCCAGTATTCTCTTTCACATCGATACGTTTTATATCAGCTGCATTACAGTGGTTGAGTTTCTTGCAAAGACATATCAAACAAAAAACGCAAGCATTGTAGAATGTCGAGCCCTGAGATTGCACGATCATAGCTCGGTGAAAGAAGGTGAAATGCAAACGTGCGTGGCACATTCGTAGTTTAAGAGAGTGTTGATATTTGAATTTTAGTATATTCATTATATATAGTCGCAAGTGGCTTCTGGGGAACCGACGTTGATTCGGTTTATTCCCACGTAATACATCACAATAAGTTGTCAGTAGTGAGAAGATGCTTCCAGACTATGTCACAGATTGGCTCTAACGGACAAAGAAATATGTTAGCATGGACGCCATGCTCTGACTTGTATCCAGCAGCCGTAGATATATTTTCGACTACACAAACCGATCCACTCTCAAGGCGCGCCGGGAATAAGGCACCAGCAGTCTCTTTAATCGGTTTGTTTGAAACAGTGGAGCAAACGATGAATTGGGCTCCCGGAAAAACTACGTGGGAATTCTCTGTCCACGACAAGTACATTCTCATGCGTCTCCAGTGCAAGTTTGATTGACCGTGTCGTGCCCCGAATAATATGGACCGCGTGGGCGGTACGGACATTGGACTTTCAGCTCACTGAAGCAGAACACTTTGTCGACCTTAACAAGAATGACAAACTTTTATCCGGACTTCTTGAGGGCTTGCACTGTTAAGCTTCTCTCTGTTCACTCCCAGTGTGCGTCGCATCACACATGTCTTGGCAGGGATTCGCATAGCAGGTTTTAGTCGACCTTAGCTGCTCCGGCCACATCACAGTGTTAGGGACGCCGAACCTAGCCCAGGTCTGAAGAGCTTCCGGGCTCCAATATATTCTAACCTGCACCGTGCAAGCAGCTAGTGGGTGGTTTGCAGCAGACGGCAATCAAACAATCCGATCCGATGTAAGTACGCTGCGCGATTAAGATTTGACGGAGTAATTTGGTGAAGTTCTTTTATGAGAGTAGTTAGGTCGTGGAGAATTATCTTCAAAAGTCGTTTTGGTGTCGAAATGTTTTAATTCTTCCAGGTAAAGGCGCTTAAAAACATTTGAGACAGCACGTTAATCTCTCAGATATAGTTTCGGGTAAGATTGAGACGATTCCAGAAACTTAAATTCTCGGGCATTGATGCAAGGGGCCGGACATGTTGTAATGGGGGTTGGGGTAACTCGAAGGCAGGGCCGCGACGAGCTCGATGAAGCGTTGGACGAAATCAAAAACGTTCTGTGGATAATGGGCACTGAAGTTTCACATCAAAGCTGTTGCAAAGAGGCTCTTGAAGTATGGCAAGAGAAAGAGGCGTTATTCACATCCAGGAACGATAGAAGGCGGAAGCAGATCTCCTACTGCCAGACAGAGATCTACCAGCTGGTTGGGTTCTACAGTGTTTTTCAAGGAGTGTTGTTCACTGCCGTTGCGCAGTCCACCAACTTGAAATGCAACAATCGTTGGACTGTCATCCTGCTTTCAGCTCTTGCCTCCGTCGTTATCGTCATCGGAGTTTTCCTGAAACTCAAATCCATCAAGGAGTTCAAGGACCTCATCTACGACGACGAAGTCTTTCGCAGGGTACAGGTTCTGGCCTTTAAACTAGAATTCCAACCTGGGTTTTCCAGTTCGGGGGGTTGTGGATGCTTTTTTTAGAATGACCGTTGAAGAACTCCCTCAGCATCTGATAAGTCTGTGCGCGGCCCATCGTATTCTTTGTAGGTCTTGGTGAAGTGGATATTGAGGCTCAAAGAGACAGGAGAGAAGTTCGTGTTCAAAGTGGACGAACCAAGTGAAGTCTTCAAGACGACGCCATTTGAGCTTAACGCATCTTTCCTGACAGTGATCCTCGCCCTTGTATCCCTCTCTGTCGTGTTCCCCGTTACATTTGATCGTATATTGTGCAACTCTAATAAATAGCTGATGACATGCTGTGACAAGGCACACTTCGGTTCTCCGGTTCCAAGTTCTGGTTGCGCTCGCGGTTGCTGGTATCTCGTCAACATGGGGTTTTCCACGACGATTGTGAACAAAACTACCGCGCAGTTAACATTGTTCGTGGGACAAAACAGAGTTTACAGACGCGTTGGTATCCTTGAGGGTCTACCTGATGCAGATGCGGTCCCCACTGATAAAAACAAGCTTCAAGTGAAAATCAATGGCAAGAATATCACATATCAACAGATCAAACTTGTTTATTCGGAGGAGAAGAAAATCCACATCTCGTCGGACGCTTGTGTGGATTGTTCCACCATCTACGTGAAGCGAAAGCCCCATACAACGGACGAATTCACGTATGAAGTGGAACCTCCAAAACCATCTACATTTCGGGCATTGGTTTCCAACTTTTGGCATTGTTTCACTTGAATAAAGTCTCGAAATCGTGAATTTTTTCTTTCGCAAGCAACGTTAACAGTACTAGAGTGCAGTTCATGGCATGGTGTACAAGTTGTAGTAAGTGAGGGTGCCTTGATAGAGTAAATGTGTGGAAGTCTATAATCCTCATTATTCTCCAAGTTTGTTTAATTTGCAAGTGGCATTCTTCACTGTAAGAGACATTGCTCTTACAGTGAAGGTTAACTTCGATGTTGTGCACTACCAAATTTTGCATAAAGCTAAACCCCAACTATTGGGCTATTTTGAGTCACCTCGCTTCAATCTGTCGCTTGAGATTGTTCCAAGGTATTCAAGCTCAAGAACATGAACCGGAATTCGGGCCGCTTATGAATACACCTTTTTCAGTGAGCTAAGAAGTACCAAAGTTCTGTGCAATGTCTTCGACAGAAAATGACCAACTCACCCGAGGCGATCTATCTAGGTGTGTGGTGCTAGGTACTCACCCGAGGTTGAACTTGTCAATCTTGCTCTATAAGTCTGCTATTAGAAAAGTGTGAAAAGCCATTTTTGCCGCTTAGGTTCCCACTCTACGAAGCTAACTCTACCTCCCAGGCATTTGTTCCTCCAAAGGGTTTACCAAAATCGCTCTAGCAGAGCTTGTGAATCTGACTTAGCCTGTCATCACTAAAAAAGCGTCCTTCAAACCCGTCCCGCCCTTGACCAGCCAAACAACTGAAGGTGGCAGAGCTTCATCCTGGTTCGTTTGTAAGTCCCCTTCAAGCACTAAGAAAACTTCACTTTCTTGCCAGTCTTCTCATCATGTTAGCTCAGAATCTTGATTGAACAATCCAGAGGCTTGTGGTTTTTGATTTTGGGTGTGATCTTATTCTTCTCCATCCTTACTCTGAATTTGTGTTAAACATGTGTGAATCAACGGTTTCGTTCCGTGCCTGAAGGTTACTTCGCATCTAAACTACAATCAATATATCCTTGTTAAGACGTTCAGTTCATGCAGTTTGAATGTGCACTGAGGCGTCATTAATGTGTTTCTTTCTCAATTTGAGTCACAACTTAATGCCAGGCAGACAACTCTACACCGAGAATGGTGAAGAGCATTGTAACAGAAGCGTCAGCAACAGTGTCTGGAGAATCTGGAGTCATGACTTTGTCAATGCTTGCTGAAACTCAACTCTCCGATTCTGTGTGGGATGTCAACTCACGAAGTTAATGCGTGGGGAGAGATTACTGTCAACTAAATATAATGGATCCAACCAAGAACTCTGTTGATGGGTGGTGACAAAAACTGTGAGTTATTATTAGCACAATATTGTTTTCATAGTATCTGTACTGTGAACAAAATATTACATTCTTAGTATTTGCACTATGAACAAAATGTTATATTCTTAGTGTTTGTACTATGAACAAAATGTTATACTCTTAGTATTTTTACTATGAACAAAATATTATATTCCTAGTATTTGTACTATGAACAAAATATTGTCTTTCATTTGTCTTCTTCTTTTCTAACAAGATTACAACTATCTTTTTGGTCAATTACTATTAAAACCTTTATTTGTGCAAGTGTCTTGGAAAATATTAGTCTTGTATAAATATTTTAAACTTGCTTTGATTAGTCCATAATAATCAATAGACATTTGTAATATATTTTTTTTTCTTAACAAATAACATATCTATTTGTAATCTTAGATATTAAAATATTTTTTGGCTAAAATTTTATTGATGCATTCTAATCATGCTATTGATTTTAATTTGAAATAAATTTTAGATTGATTTAAAAATAAATTAATAAATTAAATAGAAATGTGTTTTTTTTGTAGTACAATTGTACAAAAATCAATGACTTAATATTAAAATTGTGATAATACCTTTTGAAGTAACTTCTTTGAATCTTTATAGACATAACTTTGATTTTATACATATCAATAGATAATTGATAGGTTGAAAACCTAGCCAAAAAATTGGCCATATGTTGTACATATTGACTACTTATGGTATAAGTTCGACATGTGGCACAAATATAGAAAGATTGGCTTATAAACTAGTTACATATCCTATAAATATGATATATATTCAAGGTCCTATTGAACATTGTCACATAGCTCCTAATTAGACAATTGTCACGGCCATAATCATGTAAGCTAATAATTACATATAGAAATAGGTAGAAGTAAGTAAAAGTAGATAAAAGTAAGTTAATTGTATAATATTTAATATAGAAGCTTCCTAGAAACTTCCTAGACGCTGTTTTGACTTCATAGGTGTCTTTAATTGACTTTTTGGATTAGAAACGTGGTCAACAAGTTGGCCATGTGCCACACATGTTGTTAGCTTGAAGATCAAGCTAACTATGTGGCCCACACGTAGAAAAACTTGCCTTGTAAGTCAAGGCATGTGTCCTACAAAGTCAACACATATTGGAGGTCCTATAGAACGTCGCCACGTAGCCCCTAGTTAGATAGTATATATAGAGACAAGAGTGAAGGCTTCTTCACTCTTGTCAACTCCTTTCTTGCTTCTAGTCCAGGTTCAAGAGTCTTTAGTTTCTTGTCTTGCGGCAATAGCAATTCCAGTTTCCTTTTAATATACCTACTTGTTTATATTTTGACTTATTATATCGAGATAGCCTTTTGGTGTATATTTTTCCTCATCGAGTCTTTGTCCCTGACAGATTGACAAGAGTACACTTACAATATCAGAGCTTTGTTTTTTCTTGAGTAAGAGTGGATTACCCCTTTCTCTTGACAAGACATAAGCGTATTAGAAGTTTGCGGATTACCCACTTCTAAACTGATATTGTTCTTAGTATCTTCTTTGTTATCAAGTCTTTCTTTTCTTTTGTCTTGAGCAATATCAAACAAATTTTTCTTCTTAGTGTCATTATGGCAGAGCTTGTTGAAATGAAGAGTGCAATGGTACAAATACAAGAGCAAATGAGGGAGATAATGCTTGCGATGCATCAATTCAATTCACCAACACAAGAAAGAACAAGAATAGCAGAAAGTGGAGATATAGAGATGATCGGAGCTGCTTCAACATCTACAACAAATCACGTTCCTTCTCCAATTGTACAACACCCTATAAGCACTAGAGAACCAAGAATTGCCTTACCTGAGAAATTTGATGGTACGAGATCAAAGTTTCGAGGGTTCATCAATCAAGTACAATTGGCAATTGAACTTCAACCACAAAGCTATCCAACTCCAGGATCACAAGTCAGGTTTATTGGCACTCTACTTTCTGGTTCTGCATTATCGTGGTTTTCGTCTTTTCTTGAACAATGAAATCCAATATTGGACAATTTGGAAGCTTTTTTGGCGGAGTTTCGATCTATGTATGGTGAACACGATGCAACTCGTGTTGCAACAAATAAGATTCGAATTCTGCAACAAGAAAATCGCTCAGTAACAGTATATGCTTTGAGTCAAGCAATCGATTTTGCGGTAAAATGTGATAATCGACTTTTTGAATTTCGATCTGAGAATCATTCACGGGAACCTCAACGTTATTACTCAATGGCAACATCAACATCTTTGCCAAACGTACATTCGGAAGTAGAAGACATGCAAATTGACGCGGTACGTTTTAAACCTCTAACTGAGCAAAAAAAGATTCGTCGTCGTCAAGAAGGATTATGTTTATATTACGGAGAACCTAAGCACACTGCTCAACATTGTCCAAAGAAACGACGCAACTATAAAATGAGGGGTACGACGGTCAAAGAAGACAACATGTCGGAAAATGGATTCGTCCAGCTACAATAGGGACCGTGGAGCTGGAACCTTGTACAATTCCTAATGAAGGTCCTATCCTCTCCTCAGAACCCTCTCCTTGTTTTATAATAGACTTATATTTAGGACCTAAGAATTACAAAGCCTCTGCTTTATTAGATTCGGGAGCCTCAGCATGTTTTTTAGATGAACAATTTGTTAAAAGTCATAAAATATCCTTTGTACAGAAACCTAAACCAGTACATGTAGAAGTCATAGATGGTCGTCCATTGTCTTCTGGAGATGTCACTCATGAAACTCATCCTATAAAAGTAACAATAGACGGTCATGATAGCTACATAGCTTTTAACATAATTAAATCCCCGTCCAATCCAGTTATTTTAGGTTTATCCTGGCTAGAAAAATATAACCCTCGAATAGATTGGAATTCGCGTAAACTTGACTTTTCCAAAAGCGTTATTAATAGTTCTACGAACCAAGTAAAAAATTATAACTCTAGTACAGTAAAACCCGTACTGATAGGTGCAAAAGCATTTATACACGTAGCAAAAGAAGGATCAACTTTTGCTATTTATGCTGCACCTATTTCTGAAAACGTAAAGACTTCAAGTGGCATTCCAAGTCAATATCAGGAGTATCAAGACGTTTTTGAGAAAAAGAATGCAGATATTCTTCCTGAGCATCGTCCATATGATTGTTCAATCGACCTCAAGGAAGGAACTCAGCCACCATTTGGACCAATTTACAGTTTATCGCAAGATGAGATGGCTGAACTCAAGACATATATTGACGAGAATTTAGCAAAGAATTTCATACGCCATTCAAAATCTCCAGCAGGAGCTCCAATTCTATTCGTAAAGAAAAAAGATGGATCTTTACGAATGTGTGTTGATTATCGAGGACTCAACAAGATCACAATCAAGAACAGGTATCCATTACCTTTGATATCAGGACTCCTTGACCAGTTGAATCAAGCTAAGATCTATACAAAAATAGATCTAAGAGGAGCATATAATCTAGTACGGATCAAAGAAGGAGATGAATGGAAGACTGCGTTTCGAACCAGGTATGGACATTTCGAATATAATGTCATGCCCTTTGGACTCACGAATGCACCAGCTGCTTTTCAACATCTCATGAATGATGTATTTCGTGAATTCTTAGACAATTTTATCGTCTGCTATCTAGACGATATCCTGATCTATTCCAAGAACGTCGAAGAACATGAAATACATGTTTGTCAAGTATTACAAAAACTTAGAGATGCAGGATTGTACGCCAAGATGGAAAAGTGTGTATTTCACACTACTGAAGTTGACTTTTTAGGATACACCATTTCAAATGATGGTCTCATGATGGATTCTAAGAAAGTCCAAACAATCGTGGATTGGAAGATTCCAAGGACGGTAAGAGATGTCCAATGTTTCTTGGGATTTGTCAATTACTATTGGATCTTCATCAAAGATTTCTCACGAGTTGTAGCTCCACTTACACGCTTAACTAGTAAAGATAAATTTCAATGGAATCAAGAAGCGGAAGCAGCATTTGAAGCCTTGAAGACATCGTTTGTCTCTGCACCAGTCTTATATCGTGTTGACTTTTTCAAGGCATTTTTTATGGAAACAGATGCATCAGATTTTGCCTTGGGTGCAGTTTTATCACAAATGGGAACAGATGACAAACTCCATCCGATAGCTTTTCATTCAAGAAAATTCTCAGCAGCCGAGATCAATTATGAGATCCACGATAAAGAACTTCTTGCGATCGTAGATTCCTTTCAAGAATGGCGTCATTATCTAGAAGGCGCTTCTAGTCCAGTCACTGTGTATACAGATCACAAGAACCTCGAGTATTTCATGTCAGCACGCGTGTTGAATCGTCGTCAAGCTCGTTGGAGTATGTCTTTGTCAAGATTCGAGTTCATTATCACTTATCGGCCAGGAAAACAACAAGGTTTATCCGATGCCCTATCTAGACGTTCTTATTTTGCACCAAAAGAAGGAGATGCAGCTTTTGAGCAACAAAGAACAGTCCTCTTGAAACCGGAGCAATTTCATCTCCGAACAATGAAATCAACATTGACTGTTGATTCAACTTTTTTCAAGCAAATCCAGTCCAGTATGTCCTCAGACCCTCTTGTTTATGATATCAAGAATAATTCTTCCAAGTCTCATGATCCTTCTAAGTTTGAGTTCAAGAATAATCTATTATATTTTGAAGGACGCCTATATGTTCCAGAAGGAGAAGCACGTTTACGTGTTCTTCAAGCACGTCATGACTTTCCAGCAGCAGGGCACTTTGGATATAATAAGACTTTGAAACTCATATCAAGAGATTTTTGGTGGCCACAAATGTGGAAGTCAGTCAAAGACTTTGTACAATCATGTGATATTTGTTCAAGATCAAAAATTCCTCGTCATCGACCTTACGGACTTCTTCAGCCATTACCTATACCAGAACAACCATGGTCTTCTGTTTCTATGGATTTCATCACAGATCTTCCAAGCTCAAGATCTTATGATTCTATATTTGTGATAGTAGATCGTTTCACCAAGATGGCACATTTTGTGCCATGTACAAAATCTATCACAGGTGAAGAAACAGCTAAGCTTTTCATTGATAATATCTATCGCTATCATGGATTACCTAAAGATATCATATCGGATAGGGGAACTCAATTTGTGTCAAGATTTTGGAGGACCCTTTTCAAGATTTTAAAAGTGGACATAAAGCTATCTTCGGCTTTTCATCCTCAAACTGATGGACAAACAAAGCGCGTAAACCAAGTCTTGGAGCAATATTTAAGGTGTACTATCAACTACCAACAAGATGATTGGACAACCCTTCTACCATTGGCAGAGTTTGCTTATAATAATACGGTACATTCTTCCACACAACAAACACCTTTCTTTGCCAATTATGGCTATCATCCATGACTTGATACTTTTGATTTTTTAAAAGTTGATAATCCTGCAGCAGAAGATATAGCAAATCGGTTGTCAGAGTTACATGCAATAATGAAGACACAATTGAAGGAAGCTCAAGAACGACAAAAGATAAACGCAGATCTATATCGTAAGGAGCAACCACAAATCAACGTGGGTGATAAGGTATGGCTACTTCGTTGCAATATCAAGACTACTCGACCTTGTGACAAGTTGGACTATCGTAGGCTTGGCCCCTTTTCTGTTTCTGAACAGATCAACCCAGTTGCATATCGGTTACATCTACCGGAGTCAATGAAGATCCATCCTGTATTCCACGTATCTCTTCTTGAACCATATAAGACAGTGGATATACAAGGAAGAAGACAAATGCCACCGCCTCCTATAGAAGTAGATAATAATGAAGAATTTGAGGTGGAAGAGATATTAGATTCAAGGCAGCGCCAAAATAAGCTGGAATATCTTGTTCATTGGCACGGATATGATATTAGTGAACGCACATGGGAGCCATCCAGGAATCTAGCAAATGCATCAGCTAAAGTCAAAGTTTTTCATCAACGACATCCATCAAAACCAAGATGAAAATCTCTCTTATAAAAGAGACAAGATTGAGGCAAGATAACATTCAATTTCCTATCCTTGTTTGTAACTTCTTTATATTTGTGACGCTAATTAGATGGAGAGCCAACAACCAGCGGATTCAACTCAAGAACCTTCGTTTGCTGACCTGCCGGACGAGACATTACAATTGTCACAACCTTCAAGACGATGCAATCGAGATGAAGATCTTCAAGAACGACATGTTCTTCCTCGAACAGATGGTGAGATACAACGCGTTTGGTATCACGATTTGGGAAGGGACTCCCGATGTTTGGTGATTTTGCTAGAGGTAGGAACAACTCCTGATGGTGTTCCGAATATTCTATTCGAAGGAAGTTATGAAGGCCTCAATAATGATCAAATAACTGGGTGGTCTTCCCGCCCTGGTACGGGACACTACCGATGGTTGAGAGGCCCTATCAATCATCTTCGAAGAGAACAGAGATCAGAGTATGTGGCGAATATAATTCGTCGCATCATAGATTTCCTCAACATATGATGACCGCTCCTCGTGGAACTCGTCTCTAGAAGGGGGGGTAATGTCACGGCCATAATCATGTAAGCTAATAATTACATATAGAAATAGGTAGAAGTAAGTAAAAGTAGATAAAAGTAAGTTAATTGTATAATATTTAATATAGAAGCTTCCTAGAAACTTCCTAGATGCTGCTTTGACTTCATAGGTGTCTTTAATTGACTTTTTGGATTAGAAACGTGGTCAACAAGTTGGCCATGTGCCACACATGTTGTTAGCTTGAAGATCAAGCTAACTATGTGGCCCACACGTAGAAAAACTTGCCTTGTAAGTCAAGGCATGTGTCCTACAAAGTCAACACATATTGGAGGTCCTATAGAACGTCGCCACGTAGCCCCTAGTTAGATAGTATATATAGAGACAAGAGTGAAGGCTTCTTCACTCTTGTCAACTCCTTTCTTGCTTCTAGTCCAGGTTCAAGAGTCTTTAGTTTCTTGTCTTGCGGCAATAGCAATTCCAGTTTCCTTTTAATATACCTATTTGTTTATATTTTGACTTATTATATCGAGATAGCCTTTTGGTGTATATTTTTCTTCATCGAGTCTTTGTCCCTGACAACAATATATATAAAAATAAGAGTGAGACCTTCCTCACTCTTGTCAAATCTTTTCTTACTTATAGTATAGTTTCAAAAGTTTTTAGTTTCTTAGTCTTTGGTAATAGTAATTCTATTTTTCTTTCATATATATATATATATATATATATTTTGTCATCTTTGTTTAAAAAATAACTTATTAGTTTATTTATATTTTTAAAGTTCTTGTTCTTAACAAAATCATATGAATGCACTTATAATATCAAATTTTTGTCATTTTTTTTATTAAGAGTAAATTTTCATTTTTCTTCACAAAACATAAGCATATTAGAAGTTACAAATCACTCACTTCTAAACTAATATTATTTTTGGAATTTTCTTTATCTTCATGTTCTTTTAAAATATCTATTTATAATTTTAGAATTAAAGAATGAAATTAATAAGTGCAATTGAACAAATGAAAGAACAAATGATAAAATTAATGCTTATAATGCATCAACTCAATTTACCACCAAAAATAGTAATAAGAGTGGAAAGAAGTGAAGATATAAAAATTATTGAAATTACTTCAACATCTACACTAAGTCATATTATTATTTTTGTAGTAGAACAACATTCAAATATTAGAAAACTAAGAATTGCGTTCCTTGAGAAGTTTGATGGTACATTATCAAAGTTTTGAAGATTCATCAATCAAGTACAACTAGTGATTAAAAATCAAACTCAAAGGTATCCAATTTTAATATCAAAAGTTAAGTTTATTGAAATATTATTTTTAAATTTTGCTTTATCATAATTTTTATCTTTTTTGAATATCATGATCAAGTATTGAATAATTTGGAAGCTTTTTTTGGAAAAATTTTGATTCGTATATAGAAAATATGATGTAATTTGTATTGTAACCAATAAGATTTGTATTTTACAATAAGACAAACAATTAGTAATCTTATATGCTTTACAATTTTCACAACTTGCGACTAATGTAAAGTATAATGATGTTCCACTCATCAACCAATTTTTCTACAAATTATTGTGTTTGATAAAAAAAATTGATGCTTCATTCATTAACCAATTTTTTTATAAATTATAATATTCAATAAAGAAATTGATGCTAAACTTATTTGATTTTTAGACATTAAATTAAGCAATTAACTTAATTATAAAACATGATAGTTTTTTTTTTAAAATTTTGATGTGATAGTTGCACAAGTAGACCTCAATATTTTTACAATTTAATGGTAATAATTATGCCTTTTTAATACATATATTTAAAAGTAAAAGACATGCAAATTAATAAAGTATATTTTAAAGCTATTACTAAATAAGAAAAAACTTGTCATCATTAAGAAGGATTGTGCTTATATTATAGAGAACCTAAGTACACTTTTTAATATTATTCAAAGAAGTTATATAACTTTAAAATAAAGAATATGGGTGTCAAAAAAGATAATATATCAAAAAATAAGTTTATCCCATTATACTAGAGATCATACTACTAGAATCTTGTATAATACCTAATAAAGGTCATATTATTTCTTCAAAACCTTCATCTTGTTTTATAATAGATCTTTGTTTAAAATCTAAAAATCACAAAGCCTTTGTCTTGTTAGATTTAGGAATCTTACCTTATTTTTTAGATAAATATTTTATTAATAGATATAGCATTTTTTTATTAAAAAACTAAATTTATACATTCAAAAGTCATAGATGATTATCTATTGTTTTCTATAAATATTATCTACAAAATCTTTTCTATAGAAATAACAAAAAATGGTTATAATAGTTTTGTAATATTTTATACAATTAGATCTCTTTTTAGTTTAGTTATTCTAGATATATCACAACTAAGAATATATAATCTTAAAATATATTAAATTTCTTATAGTCTTGATTTTTTCCAAAATACTACTAAAAGTCTTATTAATCAAGTAGAAATCATAAATCTAGTACAATCAAATGCCTATTTTTATATAAAAGAACTTTTATGCATGCTACAAAAGAATTATTATTTTTTATTATTTATTTTATGCCTATTTTTAATAATAAAAAACTTCAAGTAATATTCTAAGTCAATATCAAAATTATCTAGATATTTTTTAGAAAAAAAATGCTGATAATTTTTTGGAGCATTGTCTTTATGATTATTCAATTGACCTTTAAAAAAGAATTCAATCTCCATTTGGATCAATCTATAGCTTATCACAAAATAAGTTGGCTAAAATCAAGGAATATATTGATGAAAACTTGGCTAAAAATTTTATATTTTATTCAAAAATAATATAAGAACTCTCATCTTATATGTGAACAAAAAAGATGGATCATTGTAGATGTATGTAGATTAATAGAGGCTCAAGAAGATTACCATAAAAAATACGTATCTTCTATCTTTTATTATAAGATTTTTTTAATTAATTAAATTAAGCTAAGATTTATATAAAAATAGATCTACAAAGAGCATACAATTTGACATACATCAAAAAATAAGATGAATGAAATATTATATTTTAAATCAAATATAAATATTTTGAATATAATATTATGTCTTTTGGGCTAAAAAATACACCAATTTCTTTTCAATATCTTTTTAATGAAAATTTTGAGAGTTTTTATATGATTTTATTTTTTATTATTTAAAAAAATTATTCTAAGAATACAAAAGAATATGAATTTCATATTTTTCATAAATAACAAAATTTAGAATTATAAGATTATATGCCAAGATTAAAAAGGATATATATTTCATACTAATGAAGTTGACTTTTTAAGATGTATTATTTTAAATGATGGTCTTATAATAGATCTTAAAGAAATTTAAATTAACTTAATTTAAAAGATTCTAAAAATGGTAAAAGATGTCTAATATTTTTAAAGATTTACTAATTATTATCAAAATCTTATTAAGAAAGATTCTCAAATATATAGTTCTATTTATATATTTGATTTATAAATATAAATTTAAGTGAAATAAAGAAGTTTAATAAGCATTTAAAGCTTTGAAGATAATTTTAATTTTTGCACAAATCTTGTATTGTGTTGGACTTTTTTAAGAAATTTTTCATGGAAACATATGCATTAGACTTTATGTTGGATGCAATATTATCACAATTAAGACTAGATGACAAATTTTATCTTACTTCTATTTATTCAAAATAAAATTAATAATTAAGGTCAATTATAAGATCTAAGATAATTTTTGATTTACAATTATAGATTTATTTAAAAAATAAAGCTATTATCTAGAAGGTGCTTCAAATTTAATGATTATTTATACAAATCACAAAAACCTTAAATATTATAACATATTTTTAATTGCTGCTAAACTTATTAACGCATATTTTTATCAAGATTTGTTTTCAATAGCACATATAGTTCAAAATATAACAAGATTTGTTAGATGTCATTTTTAAATGTTCTTATCTCATGCCAAGAAAAAAAAAGTATAATTTTTGATTAATAAGGAAAAATTTTCTTAAAAAATCAAAATAATTTCATCTTTGAAGAATGAAATCAATATTGATTTTTGATTTAATTTTTTTTAAGCAAGTTCAATTAAGTGTGTCTTTTAATTCTTTTATTTGTGATATTAAAAAAACATCTAAATCTTATGATACTTCTAATTTTGAGTTCAAAAAAATATATATTTTTTAAAAAATAAAACACAATTAAAAGCTCTTCAAGATTATTACATAATTTCCAATGCAGGGCATTTCGGATATAATACAAACTTGAAATTAATATCAAGAGATTTTTAGTGGCCTCATTTGTAGAAAATAGTTAAAGGCTTTATCTAATTATGTGATATTTGTTCAAGATTAAAAATTCTTTGACATTGATTTTACAAACTTCTACAACCACTACCTATTTTGAAACAACAATAGTCTTTTGTTTCTATAGATTTTATTACGGATCTTCTAGTCTAAATTTTATGTAATTTTATATTTTTGATAGTAGATTTTTTTACAGTAATGATATATTTTATACTATATATAAAATCTATTAAGCTGAAGAAATAACTAAATTTTTTCTCAACAATATTTATTCTTATTATGGATTATTGAAAGATATTATATTTAATAGATAAATTCAATTACAATCAAGGTTTTTGAAAATATTTTTAAAGATATTTTAATTTTTAATAGATATAAAATTAACTTCAATTTTTTATCTTTAAATTAATAGACAAATAAAACTAATGAATTAAGTTTTAGAAAAATATTTTCAACATAATATTAACTATCATCAAAATGATTGGACAATTCTTTTGCCATTGGCAAAGTTTTCTTATAATAATACAATGCATATTTTTATTCAACAAACATCTTTTTTTTCTTAATTATAGTTATCATCTATAATTTAATATTTTTAATTTTTTAAAATTTAATAATCCTAAGGAAAAAGATTTAATAAATTCTTTATCAATGCTATATATAAAAATGAAAGAACAATTAAAAGAAGCTCAATAATAATAATAAAAAAATAATACAAATTCCTATTGTAAGGAACAATCTCAATTTTACATTAAAAATAAGATATGATTACTTTGTCATAATATCAAGACTAATTGTCCTTGTGTCACGGACACAGAAATTATCACGGACACAGAAATATAGGCTCAAGATCTAACAAGAAGTTTAAGAAGAACTGACAAGAACTAGATTAATCAGATGAATACAAGAACAACACTAGAGAGGTAAGCTAGAGCTCCAAGAGATGTGTTGTCGAGACTGAAGAATTTTTCAACCTCGATTCCAATATATACTCCTATTTAGGAAACTTCTCAAGTAACTTCTATCAACTAGGAAGCTTCTAGAAGGTTCCAGAGACTTGCTTCTAGAAGGTTTTAGAAACTTGTCTCTAGAAGGTTCTAAGGACTATGTCCCTAACATCTTCTACCAAGTAGGAAGCTTCTCAAGCAACTTCCATCAACTAGGAAGCTTCTAGAAGGTTCCAGAGACTTGCTTCTAGAAGGTTCCAGAGACTTGTCTCTAGAAGGTTCTAAGGACTATGTCCCTAACACTATGTCCCTAACATCACCCCCTCTTTTAGTTTCGAGGTCTCTGAGAAGCAATGTTGTTGTTAATCAGTACCAATACAAGAAAATGAAGATTTGTCACATAACGTCTGCTATGAACTCCAATTGTTGTTCATGAGGTAAGTGGTTCATCGACCCTTGAAGCCAACGGTAGTGGCCCACGCTTTCGACTTCTGACCAAGCATGAACTTCCGTGTCCTTATTATGAAATTGTCATGCAAATATGCCTTTTAATTGACCATCGTAAGCAAGCTCGAACTCAAATACAATCACCAGTGATCGGTTACTCGATATCCTCCATCGTCGTCATGGTGTAGGTGGTTCTTCATCTTGAGGTCGCCTTCATGAGCTAGTCGGTTGAGATAATCTGACTGGCATAGTATCTATCTCTTGGCTATCCATATCAAAAGACCAAACTACGGCTACTGAAAAAATTCTACTTTATCTTGAAGAAAATAACTACATCAACTACGAATTTTAGTGGTGCTCTCTCCCTGCCTTATATTTTTGGATGAGCAAGCTTCAGAAAGAAGCTATCGTCGAACCGGCTTAGATTTATGAGGATGTGGTTGATGAAATTCCTGTACCTTTTACGGTGCATTGGCGAGATTTTCAGTTGGCTCCCACGTTCGCTCATTAATGTTGTAGCTACACAAATGAACAAGATACTCCAACTTGTCCCACCTTCATTGTGAATCTAGCACCTTTTTGACCTTGTATTCCTCATGGTTCTTGATTTCAATACTAGGTAGCAAACATTGCATTCTTCCAGGAAAAGACGACTCTCGATAAGGCTCCAATAGAGAAACATGAAAGACTAGATGTAATTGCATAGAAGCCTGTAATTTCAAACAGTACGCCACTGGATTGATTTGCTTTTGAATGATAAATGGTCCCAATCTTCGATAGTCCAACTTATCACATGGTCGCTTGGTCTTGATATTCTGTTGAAGAAGCCAATCTTTATCTCCAATTTTGAAAGTAGGTGCTTGATTCCAAAATCTATCTACAGACGCCTTGTAGGATTCTTGAGTGGATTGTAATTGAAGCTTCAACGTAGTTTGAAGCTTTGATAGTTGTTTCGCAAATCCTTCAACTGCTGGATTGTTATTTGCTGATGGACTCAATAAATCAAGCTTCGGATGATACCCATAGTTGGAAAAGAATGGTGTGTATTGAGTCGACGCATAGAGGGTGTTGTTATATGCAAACTTGACTAGTGGCAGATATGCGATCTAATTGTCTTGCTGATAGTTGATGCTGCATCGTAAATATTGTTCCAAGACTTAGTTCACCCGTTCCGTTTGGCCGTTAGTTTGAGGATGAAAAGTCGAAGAAAGCTTGTTATCTACCTTCAGTATCTCAAAGAGAGATCTCCAAAACTTTGACACGAACTAGATTCCTCGATCTGATACAATATCATCTAGTAGTCCATGATATTGATACACATTATCGAGAAAGAGCCTTGCTGTGACTTCACTGGACGATGTCTTCTTACAAGGAACAAAGTGCGCCATCTTTGTAAGCCGATCTACCACGACAAAGATGTTGTCAAATGAGTTCGATGATGGCAAGTCCGTGATGAAGTCCATGAAAATTGAAGACCATGGTTGATGTAGAATCGGCAATGGCTGTAGAAGTCTATAAGGGCGATGTCGAGGATTCTTAGATCTTAAACAGATGTCGCAGGAGAGGATAAAATCTTTCACATCCTTCCACATTTGGGACCACCAAAAATCTCAAGAAATAAGCTCTAAAGTCTTGTTGAATCCAAAATATCTTGTAGCTAAAAAATCATTTCAAAATTGAAGAACTCGAAGTCGTGCTAGTTCTTTTGGAATATACAACCGCTCTTCAAAGTATAAAAGATCTCCCTCCACCTTGAACTTGTCGTCATTTGCATGTTGCTTCATATCAATGGCTACTGAATCTTCAATGGTCATGACACGTACTTGGTTCAGGAAGTCAACATCAATTGGCACAATAGTAGCGCAAAGCTAAAATTACTTTGGCTTCAACAACATCGTATATTATTGATCAAACTCTACTTCTCCAACCTTTGGTACAAGATACGATCTCCTCGATAAGGCATTGGATAGTCGTTGCTGCTTTCCAAGTCGATAAGTGATAATAAAATCGAACCTAGATAGTAACATACTCCACTGAGCTTGACATCGATTTAGAACTCGAGCTGACATGAAATACTCCAAATTCTTGTGATCCGTGTATATGGTCACTAGGTGTGCAGCTCGTTCAAGAAAGTGATGCCATTCTTGGAAAGAATCTACTATAGCAAGAAGTTTCTTATTGTAGATCTCATAATTGATTTCAACAGCAGAGAACTTTTAAGAATAGAATGCAACTGAATGGGGCTTCTCGTCTTCTTCCATTTGTGAAAGTACAGCTCCCAAAGTAAAATTTGAAGCATCAATTTCTAAATAGAAGGCCTTTATAAAGTCTGAATGTACCAAGATTGGAGCCGTAGTAAATGCCATCTTCAGGTCTTGAAATGCCTTCTTTGCTAGAGGTCTCCATTCCAGCTTATCCTTGCATGTCAACCGAGTGAGAGGAGCAGTAACTTGAGAGTAATTCTTGATGAAGATATGATAGAAGTTAGCAAAACCAAGAAAGTATTGTATGTCTCTAACCGTCTTTGGAACCTCCTACGACACGATTGCTTCCACCTTCTTGGGGTCCATCTTCAAGCCTTTCGTAGTCGCAATGAACCTCAAAAATTCCATCTTCATTTAGTGGAATAAATAATTCTCCAACTTGGCATATAGTCCTCGCTTGCATAGTTTCTCCAAGACCAAACGAACGTGCTTTTCATGCTCTTCCTTGTTTTTGGAGAATATCAGAATATCATTCAAGTAGATGACAAAAAAATCGTCAAGGTGCTCCCAAAAAATGTCATTCATCATATGTTGAAAGACTACTGAAGCATTGGTAAGACCAAAGGGCATGACATTATACTCAAAATGGCCATACCTTGTACAAAATGTTGTCTTTCACTCATCTCCTGTTTTGATTCGTATGAGGTTGTAAGCTACTCTTAGATCAATTTTTGTAAAGATCTTTGCACGTCCAAGTTATTCTAAGAGACCAGAAATCAAGGATAATGGGTAACAATTCTTCTTTGTTACCTTGTTGAGGCCTCGATAGTCCACGCACATCCGCAATGAGCCATCTTTCTTCTTCACAAATAAGATGGGTGCTCTAGCTAACGATTTTGAATGACGGATGAAGTTCTTGGCTAGATTCTCATTGATGTACTTTCGCAACTCCGCCAACTCCGTCTGCGATAGATTGTAGATTGGACCAAAAGGTAGTTGTGCTCTTTCCTGCAAGTCTATGGCACAATCATATGGTTGGTGTTCCGGTAGCATGTCGGCATTCTTCTTTTGAAACACATCTTTAAAATCCTTATATTGCTCCGGTATACTTGCTGTCGAGATCTTCTCTCTGATACTTAGAGCCGCATAAATGACAAACGATGTGCCTTCTTTGGACGATCTTACAAATGCTCTTACTTCAATGAAAAAAGATTTTTCTATTTGGGATTTTCTACTAGACTTGTTCTTGGATGGTTTTGTAGGGAAGGTCATCTTCCGCAACCTCCAATCTATGAATGGATTATGCTTTTTTAACCAGGAAAGACAAAGAATAATAAGATTTGATGGAGTTTTAATAATATTGAAAATAATATGACTACTATGGCCCTTAAACGTCACTTCTATAGGTTCTCATTCATGGATGATACTATCAAACAATAAAGGACACCTATTTATGACCTCAACGTGAATACATTTGGATTTTTGTACTAAAAGGATCTTATGACACTTTGTAAATTCTTCGTCTAAGAAATAAGCAGATGCTCTTGAATCTAATAATGCTAATGTTCTTAGTTTTTGAGGGCCAATAAATAAAGGAATTATAAAACAAAGGGCAGGTTGAGCGGAAAGAAAGGAACCTGTTTGTTGTTGCGATATTTCACTGTCGAGCTGCATGATTTCCATTGTGGCTGGGCATCCTCGTTTTCCTGAACAAACGTGCCTCTGGTCCTGACAGTGCATCAATTTTTCTTCTTGGGGTAGTTTTCAACTTTGTGGCCTTCTTTACCGCAATATAAGCATAGACCTTCCTCCATACGTCGCTTTTTTTCTTCTAGAGTAAGGAATTTGACACGTACCACATCAATTTGCATGTCTTCTACCTCTGAATGTGAATTCATGCTACTTGTCGATGTAATTGGGGCGTCGCAAACTGTATGTTGTCTTGAGCGTTGGTCTTGGTAATGTTGGAATAGGTGGTTATTGCACTTCACAGCTTGAGTAATAGCTTTGTTGAGCGTTCGTGGATCAGAAAGAGTTAACAGTAAATTGTTCACATTGTCCCTTAAATCCCAATAGAATTGACTCATCAATGCTTCTTCATCTCAATTGATGTCGCATGCTAATTGCTTGAAATTCGATGCATAGACTGATGTAGAGCGCATCCCTTATTATAGTGATCGGATCTTTGTTGTAGCCCATCAAACCTTATCATGTTCACCAAATGCTTTCGCAAATGCCTCCAAAAAGGTTTCAAAGTTGTTTAGTATGGACAATCGTTTCTCAAACAAAGGAACAAACCATGTTAGAGCTTGCCTTGTAAGTAAGGTTCCAACAAGCCCAACACGTGACTCCTCCATTGGATAGCGTTCGGGCTGTAAAACAGTTATAAACCTGATTTGATTGACGAATCCTCAAAACTTGGAATGCGTACCATCGAACTTGTAAAGAAGGCTAACTCGGGGCTCTTATGTTGTAGAACTAGCGGTGCTTGTCGAACCTGAGGCAAAGTTGCTTCTCCAAGTGTAGAACTTTGAGGTTGGTGCAACCTAGATTGTGCCATCCCAGATGCTCCATCATTATGAAGCCTTGCCACGACTCCTTCAATCTTTGCAGTTCTTTGCGATAACATTGCGAGGGCATTCATGATAGCATCCAACTTGGACTCCGAACTTTTCGTCATACTAATGTCTTGGCGTCCGACCATTCTAAGAAAAGGACAGAAATGACTCTACAAGAAGATAATATTGATTTAGAGGAAGGTACTCCGCAACCTCTAAAATGCCTTAAGAGCTTCAAGAAAAGGGGTAATATACTTTCTCCAAGAAGAATAAGACTCCAATATTGTAACAAAAGAAGTATCAGTTTAGAGGAAGGTAATTCTCAACCTCTAAAACGCTAGTACACCTTTAAGCAGAGGGATAATCTACACTCTAACGAGGAAGAAACTAGCTCTGATATCTGAGGTGAGTTCAATCTCGACAAATTGTCACGGATACAAAAATTATCATGGATACAGGAATACAGGCTCAAGATCTAACAAGAAGTTCAAGAAGAACTGACAAGAATTAGATTCATCAGATGAATACAAGAACAACACCAGAGAGGTAAGCTAGAGCTCCAAGAGATGTGTTGTCGAGATTGAAGAATTCTTCAGCCTCGATTTCAATATATACTCCTATTTAGGAAACTTCTCAAGTAACTTCTACCAACTAGGAAGCTTCTAGAAGGTTCCAGAGACTTGCTTTTAGAAGTTTTTAGAAACTTATCTCTAGAAGGTTCTAAGGACTATGTCTCTAACATCTTCTACCATTGAATATATAAGACAATGAATATGCTCAAAAGAAGATAAATGCTACTTCATTCTATAGAAGTGGATAATAATTAAGAATTTAAAGTTAAAGAAGTCTTAGATTCAAGGTAGCTTTGACTTAGATTGAAATATCTTATTTATTGGAGTAGATATGATATTAATGAATGTATTTAGAAGGTAGCCAAAAATCTTGTAAATGGACTATAAAAGATTAAAGTTTTTTTTTATCTACAACATCTATCAAAACCAAGATGAAGAGTCAAGCAATTATTTTTATAAAAGAAATAAGATTCAATAAAATTTGTATTCTATCTTTTATATTTTTCTTTAATTTTAGTATATTTGTAGGACTAAATAAATAAAAAATTAACAACCAATATATTTAACCCAAGAACTATTACTTTTTGAGTTATCAAATGATGCACTAAGATTATTACAATTTTAAAGATGATATAATAGAGATGATGATCCTTAAGATTAATATGTTCTTCAAATAGATGGCAAGATATAACACATTTAATATCACAACCTTAGAAAGACTTCTAATGTTTGGTGATATTTTTAAAGATAGGAACCACTTTTGATGTTATTTCTAATATTTTTTTTTTGAAAGAAGTTAAAAAAGCCTCAATAATGATCAAACATTATAGTCAGCTTTTTGCTTTGATATGGAATACTATCAATGGCTAAGAAGATCTATTAATTATCTTCAAATGAAACACAGATTAAAGTATGTAACAAATATACTTTATTGCATCTTGGATTTCTTCAATATATAATTATCACTCTTTATGGAACTTATTCTTAGAAAGAGAGATATTATCATGGATATCTACGTTTATTCAAATAAATTATTTGAATAACATGAGTAGATAGAAGTAAGTAAAAGTATATAAAATTTGATGACATATTTAAGAAAAGCTTTTTAAAAGCTTCATAGATGCGGCTTTGTGTTTATATGTGTTTATGGATGATTGTTAGGTTGAAAATTTGGCCAAAAAATTAGCCATGTATTGTACATGTTGGCAATTTGTAGTACAAATTAGACATGTAGTGCATACATAGAAAGCTTAATCTACAAATTAGATACGTGTTTTATAAATAAGATTCATATTTGAGCTCTTATAAAATATTACCATGTAGCTTTTAGTTAGATAGTATATATTATTAAAATAATTAAATAAAAGTAAAAGTAGAATAAGTTACCTTATAAAAGATATTATCTTTAATAAGTTGCTATTGGTCAAAGAATTGACTCTTGGTATGTAAAAAGATCAAGAGACAAGATAGATGAATGGATAAAGGATCTTAAGAAAATACAAGATATGCTAAAAGTACATTCTTATAGTAGATAAGATATCAATAGTCTTAATAGATTATTGAATGGATATATTTATCATAAGATGGAAATTATGTACCAAGAAAATAGCCACCACCTATAAGTAATGAATAATAAAAGTAAGAATCATCTTACTTGAAGCTCTCTTTATATACAACCTCACTCATGCTATGTATTATGACTTCAATTTTTTTTATTCAATAGGTTATGGATCCACTTATGTCTAGTTGTGAATTTTGAAATCTTTTGAAGTCTTTCTTGTTATAAAGAATAGATCTTATGATTGTTGCTGATATTAGGATTTGATATCTGCTAAATTCCTTTTTGCATCTAATTGTTGATGTAGTTTTGCTCATATTTGTTGTTAAGTGCATTCATGATCTTTGAAGTTGTCATATATCTTAGAATAATATTTTAGAACATTAATATTATATTTTTTTTGCTGAATTACATCATTGATATACTAATATTGTGTTTTTATATGCTAAATTTCTTAAAAGGTCTTTTATATTAATAAGAGGATATTTATGAGATTAGAAGTGTTTTTATGAGAATTGAAAGTGATTAAAGAGTGAAATCACTAATTTACTTACAAAAAAGGCAATTTAAATTTTTAAGATAACAATTTTTATATCTTAATTTTGAGAGCTCTATCTCATCTTTTTTTAATTATTTTTGATATAAATCTTCTTTAAACATGGCTTTAAGTGAAAGTGAAGACTTGAGAATTATTAAGAAATTTAGAAGTGACAACTTTTACCACTAAAAGAAAAAAATGCAGCTTTTATTGGCTTAATTGGACCTTTGAGACATTATTGATGAAAGTGAAGAGTCTTCAAGCAATGATGCTTATGTCAAGGTGAAGAAAGAATACAAATATTGTGAAAGAAAGGCTTTTGGATTGATTGCAATAAATCTTGATAATACCAAATTTTTATATATAATTGCTTACAATAAATCAATTATCATGGACATATACATTTATTCCAATAGTTACTTATATGATTAGATAGAAGTAGGTAAATATAGTATAATTTTATAAAGTCTTCTAGAGAAGCCTCTAAGAAGCTTTATAGATGCAAGTTTGACTTTAAATATATTTATAAGATAGAAACTTGGCCAACAAGTTAACCATGTGTTGGTAGCTTATAAAACAAGTTAACTCTGTATAATAGCTTGTGGGACAAGCTAACTATATCGTGCATGCATAGATAACTTGCCTTGCAAGTTAAGACAAATGGCTAGCAAAGTCAATATGTTTTGGAGGTCCTATGGGACATTGCTACGTAACTCCTAATTAAGAGTACATATAGAGGCAAGAGTGAAGCCTTCTTCACTCTCGTCAATGCCTTTTTAGTCCTTAGTCTTATTTCAAGACTTTCTAGTCTTCTTGTTTTTGGCAATAGCTATTCAAGTTCAATATTATATCATCTTTGAGTGACATTCTAATTCCTTTCAATGATACAAGAATGTATTGAAGATTTTCTTTCTTCGAGATTCATGTTCTTGACAGTTTGACAAGACAGCTAATATATTGTTTCTATCTTATTTTAGAAGTGAGTGAATAAGCCACTTCTAATGATGTGTTTTGAAGGTTGCGGACTACCTACCTTTAAACAAAAAATCTTATTTTCTAACATTGATTTTTCCCTTAAAGAGAGTAGATTACCTCTCTTTGTAGAAATTTTTATTAAGGATTGTCGATTACTCTCTTTTAATTTAATTTTTTAGATTTGTTAAATTGTTTATGGATGTTAGGGACATAATCCTTAGAACCTTTTAGAAACAAGTTTCCAGAACCTTCTAGAGACAAGTTTCTAGAACCTTCTAGAAGCAAGTCTCTGGAACCTTCTAGAAGCTTCTTAGTTGGTAGAAGATATTAGGGACATAGTCCTTAGAACCTTCTAGAGATAAGTTTCTAGAACCTTCTAGAAGCAAGTCTCTAGAACCTTCTAGAAGCTTTTTAGTTGGTAGAAGTTGCTTGAGAAGCTTCCTAAATAAAAGTATATATTAGAATCGAGGCTGAAGAGTTCTTCAGTCTCGACAACACATCTCTTGGAGCTCTAGCTCACCTCACTAGTGTTGTTCTTATCTGATTAATCTAGTTCTTGCCAGTTCTTCTTGAACTTCTTGTTAGATCTCGAGTCTGTATTTCTGTGTCCGTAATAGTTTGTCGAGACTACACTCACCTAGATATCAGAGCTAGTTTCTTCTTTGTTAGAGTGTGGATTACCCCTTTGCTTGGAAGTATACTAGTATTTTAGAGGTTGCGGATTACCCTCCTCTAAACTGATACTTCTTTTGTTACAATATTGGAGTCTTATTCTTCTTGGAGAGAGTGGATTATCCCTTTTCTTGAAGCTCTTAAGGCATTTTAGAGGTTGCGGAGTACCCTCCTCTAAACCAATATTGTCTTCTTGTAGAGTCATTTCTGTCCTTCTCTTAGAATGGCCGGAGGACAAGACATTAGTATGATCGAAAGTTCGGAGTCCAAGTTAGATGCTATCATGAATGCCCTCGCTATATTATCGCAAAGAACTGCAGAGATTGAAGGAGTCATGGCAAGGCTTCATAATGATGGAGCATCTGTGATGGCACAATCTAGGTTGCACCAGCCTCAAACTTCTGCACTTGGAGAAGCAACTTTGCCTCAGGTTCGACAAGCACTATTTGTTCTACAACATAAGAAGCCCCGAGTTAGCCTTCCGGACAAGTTTGATGGTACGTATTCCAAATTTTGAGGATTTGTCAACCAAATCCGATTGATAATAGTTTTACATGACTACTGGTTCTACAACATAAGGAGCCCCGAGTTAGCCTTCCAAACAAGTTCGATGGTACGTGTTCTAAGTTTCGAAGATTCGTCAACCAAATCAGGTTGATAATAGTTTTAGAGCCCGAACGCTATCCAATGGAGGAGTCACGTGTTGCGCTTGTTGGAACCTTACTTACAGGACAAGCTCTATCATGGTTTGCTCTTTTGTTTGAGAAACGATCGTCCATATTAAATAACTTTGAAACCTTTTTGGAGGCGTTTGCGGAAGCATTTGGTGAACACGACAAGGTTCGATGGACTACAACAAAGATCCGGTCACTACGACAAGGGATGCGCTCTACATCAGTCTATGCATTGGATTTCATGCAATTAGGATGCGACATTAATTGGGACGAAGAAGCATTGATGAGTCAATTCTATTGGGATTTAAGGAACGATGTGAAGGATTCACTGTTAACTCTTCCTGATCTACAAACAATCAACGAAGCTATTAGCCAAGCTGTGAAGTGCGATAACCGCCTATTCCAATGCTGCCAAGACCAACGTTTAAGATAACATACGGTTTGCCACGCCCCAACTATGTCGGCAAGCAGCGTGAATTCACATTCAGAGATAGAAGACATGCAAATTGATGCGATACGCATCAAATCCCTTACTCTAGAAGAAAAAAAGCGGCGTATAGAGGAAGGTCTATGCTTGTATTGCGGTGAAGAAGGCCACAAAGTTGAAAACTGTCCCAAGAAGCAAAATCCACGTATTGTCCAATCTAAGGGCATGTTTATTCAGGAAAACGAGGATGCCCAGCCACAATAAGAATCATGCAGCTGGACAGTGAAATATCACAATAACAACCAGGTTCTTTTCTTTCCGCTCAACCTACCCTTTGTTTTACAATCTATTTGCTCATTGGCCCTCAAAAACTGAGAACCTTAGTATTATTAGATTCAGGAGCATCTGCTTGTTTCTTAGACAAAGAATTTGCGAAGCATCATAAGATCTTTTTAGTATAAAAATCCAAACCTGCTCACGTTGAGGTCATAGATGGCCGATCTTTATTGTCTGGTAGTGTCACCCATGAATCAAAACCTATAGAAGTGATGTTTAAGGGCCATAGTAGTTATATTATTTTCAATATTATTAAAACCCCATCAAATCCTTTTATTCTTGATCTTTCTTGGTTGAAAAAGCATAATCCATCCATAGATTAGAAGTTGCGGAAGATGACCTTTCCCACAAAACCACCCAAGAGCAAGCCTAGTAGAAAACCCTGAATAGAGAAATCCTTATTTATTGGAGCAAGAGCGTTTATAAGATCGTCTAAGGAAGGCACATCGTTTGTCATTTATGCGGCTCCAACTACCGGGGAGAAGATCTCGACAACAAGTATATCAGAGCAATATAAAGATTTTAAAGACGTGTTTCAAAAGAAAAATGCCGACATGCTACCGGAACATAGACCATATGATTGTGCCATAGACTTACAGGAAGGAACACAACCGCCTTTTGGCCCAATCTACAATCTATCGCAGATGGAGTTGGCGGAGTTGCGGAAGTACATTGATGAGAATCTAGCCAAGAACTTCATCCATCATTCAAAATCGTCCGCTGGAGCACCCATCTTATTTGTGAAGAAAAAAGATGGCTCATTGCGGATGTACATGGACTATCGAGGCCTCAACAAGGTAACAAAGAAGAATCATTATCCAGTATCCTTGATTTCTGGTCTCTTAGAATATTTTGGACGCGCAAGGATATTTACAAAAATTGATCTAAGGAGAGCTTACAACCTCGTACGAATCAAGGAAGGAGATAAGTAGAAGACAAAGTTCCGTACAAGGTATGGCTATTTTGAGTATAATGTCATGCCCTCTGGTCTTACCAATGCTCCAGCGGTCTTTCAACATATGATGAATGACATTTTACGAGAGTACCTTGACGATTTTGTTGTCATCTATTTAGATGATATTTTAATATTCTACAAAAATGAGGAAGAGAATGAAAAGTATGTTCGTTTGGTCTTGGAGAAACTATGCGAGCGAGGACTATATGCCAAGTTGGAGAAGTGTTTATTTCACTAAATAGAGATGGAGTTTTTGGAATTTGTTGCGACTACAAAAGGCTTGAAGATGGACCCCAAGGAGGTGGAAGCAATCGTGTCTTGGGAGGTTCCAAAGATGGTGAGAGACGTACAATGCTTTCTTGGCTTTGCCAACTTCTATCGGATCTTCATCAAGAATTACTCTCAAGTTGCTGCTCCTCTTACTCGGTTGACATGCAAAGATAAGCTAGAATGAAAACCTCTAGCGGAGAAGGCATTTCAAGACTTAAAAATCGCATTTACTATGGCTCCAATCTTGGTACACCCAGACTTTACAAAGGCCTTTTATTTAGAAACTGATGCTTCGGATTTTGCTTTGGGAGTTGTACTTTCACAAATGAGAGAAGACAAGAAGCTTCATCCGGTTGCATTCTATTCTCGAAAGTTCTTTGCTGCTGAAATCAATTATGAGATCCACAATAAGGAACTTCTTGCTATAGTGGATTCTTTCCAAGAATGGCATCATTTTCTTAAAGGAGCTGCACACCTAGTAACCATATACACAGATCACAAGAATTTGGAATATTTCATGTCGGCTCGAGTTCTAAATTGACGTCAAGCTCGGTGGAGTATGTTGCTATCTAAGTTCGATTTTGTTATCACTTATCGATCTGGAAAGTAGCAAGGACTATCTGATGCCTTATCGTTGAGATCGTATCTTATACCAAAGGCTGAAGAAGCAGCATTTGATCAACAAAATACAACGTTGTTGAAGCCAGAGTAATTTTGGCTTTGTGCTACTATTGTGCCAATTGATGCTGACTTCTTCAATCAGGTATGTGCCTCGACCATTAAAGATTCAATAGCCATTGATATCAAGCAGCATGCCAATGACGAAAAATTCAAGGTGGAGGGAGATCTTTTATACTTTGAGGAGTGGTTGTATATTCCAAAAGGACCAACATGACTCCGAGTTCTTCAATCTCTCCACGATTTTCCAACTGCGGGATATTTTGGATTCAAGAAGACCTTAGAGCTTATTTCTCGAGATTTTTGGTGGTTCCAAATGTGGAAGGATGTGAAAGATTTTGTCCTCTCCTGCGACATCTGTTCAAGATCCAAGAATCCTCAGCATCGCCCTTATGGACTCCTATAGCTATTGCCGATTCCACGCCGACCATGGTCTTCAGTTTCCATGGACTTCATCATAGACCTTCCATCATCGAACTCATTTGACAATATCTTTGTCGTGTTAGATCGGCTTACAAAGATGGCGCACTTTGTTCCTTGCAAGAAGACATCATCCAGTGAAGTCACAACAAGGCTCTTTCTCGATAATGTGTATCGATATCATGGACTACCAGATGATATCGTATCAGATTGAAGAACCCAGTTCATATCAAAGTTTTGGAGATCTCTCTTTGAAATACTAAAGGTAGATATCAAGCTTTCTTCGACTTTTCATCTTCAAACTAACGGCCAAACGGAACAGGTGAACCAAGTCTTGGAACAATACTTACGATGCAGTATCGACTATCAGCAAGACGATTGGACCACATATCTATCACTAGTCGAGTTTACATATAACAACACCCTCCATGCGTCGACTCAATATACACCATTCTTTTCCAACTATAGGTATCATCCGAAGCTTGATTTATTGAGTCCGTCAACAAATAACAATCCAGCAGCTGAAGGATTTGCGAAACAACTATCAGAGCTTCAAAATACGTTGAAGCTTCAATTACAATCCGCTCAAGAATCCTACAAGGCATCTGTAGATAGATTTCAGAATCAAGCACCTACTTTCAAAATTGGAGATAAAGCATGGCTTCTTCGACGGAATATCAAGACCAAGCGACCATGTGATAAGTTGGACTATGAAAGATTGGGACCATTTATCATCCAGAAGCAAATCAATCCAGTGGCGTACCGTCTAGAATTACCAGCTTCTATGAAGGTACATCCAGTCTTTCATGTTTCTTTGTTAGAGCCTTATCGACAGTCGTCTTTTTCTGGAAGAGTACAATATCTGCCATCTAGTATTGAGATCGAGAACCACAAGGAATACGAGGTTGAAAAGATACTAGATTCATGGCGAAGATGGGACAAGTTGGAGTATCTTGTTCATTGGTGCAACTACGACATTAATGAGCGAACGTGGGAGCGAGCTGAAAATCTCGCAAATGGGCCACAAAAGGTACAGAAGTTTCATCAACAACATCTTCATAAACCTAAGCTGATTCGAGGATAGCTTCTTTCTAAAGCTTGCTCACCTAAGAATATAAGGGAGGGGGAGAGCACCACCAAAATTCGTAGTTGATGTAGTTATTTTCTCCAAGATAAAATAAATTTTTTTCAGTAGCCATAGTTTGGTCTTCTGATATGGAAAGCCAAGAGATAGATACTATGTCAGTCAGATTATCTCAATCGACTAACTCACGAAGGCGACCTCGAAATGAAGAACTGCCTACACCACGACGACGACGGAGGATACCGAATAACCAATCATTGGTGATTGTATTTGAGTCCGAGCTTGCTTACGATGGTCAGCCAGAAGGCGTGTTTGCAGGACAATTTCATAATGAGGATACGGAAGTTCATGCTTGGTCAGAAGTTGAAGGAGTGGGCCACTACCATTGGCTTCAAGGGCCGATGAACCACTTCCCTCGTGAACAATAGTTGGAGTTCATAGCAGACGTTATGGGACAGATCTTCATTTTCTTGCATTGGTACTGATCAACAACATTGCTTCTCAAAGACCTCGAAGCTAAAGGAGGGGGTAATGTTAGGGACATAATCCTTAGAACTTTCTAGAGACAAGTTTTTAGAACCTTCTGGAGACAAGTCTCTGGAACCTTCTAGAAGCTTCTTAGTTGGTAGAAGATATTAGGGACATAGTCCTTAGAACCTTCTAGAGATAAGTTTCTAGAACCTTTTAGAAGCAAGTCTCTAGAACCTTCTAGAAGCTTCTTAGTTGGTAGAAGTTGCTTGAGAAGCTTCCTAAATAAAAGTATATATTGGAATCGAGGCTGAAGAGTTCTTCAGTCTCGACAACACATCTCTTAGAACTCTAACTCACCTCTTTGGTGTTGTTCTCATCTGATTAATCTAGTTCTTGCCAGTTCTTCTTGAACTTCTTGTTAGATCTCGAGTCTATATTTTTGTGTCCGTGACAATGGAAGGAAAGATTATGAATGCTACTCCTAATAGATGTGAGAATAGATTTGTAACTATTGCAAATCTTTACAAACTTGTCAGCACTCATAGAGTAGAAATTTCACACATCACCAAGATCAACTATGGAAGCACTACTTCTATACTTATGAAAAAAGTCTAGAGTCTATATCAAAAAGTTTTGCAGTTGAGGGAAAGAAGTTGATCAGCCTCATAACCAAATTCAAGGGATCTTACTTTTACGAGCTCAAGAAAGACAAGAATTAACATGCTTGAGAAGTTTGATGGAACAAGTTCAAAATTTTGAGGGTTTTTACAACAACTTAAGCTCTATTTAAGATTATACCCTTTCCAATACGTGGATGGATTTACTCAAGTTGGCATTATAAGTACATTTCTATCTAGAAGTGTTCTTTTTTTATTTGCACCTTTGATGGTGTGAGCTAAAATAAACCTCCATTAATTGAAAGTTTATTCTAACTTATAATAAGTGAATTAATTATGTGAATTTTTAAAAAAAGCTATTATTTAAATTCTAATCCACTTATTACTTATTCTTCTCAAACACCAAGTTGTTAATCAAATCCTCTAACATTAATCACATTCACAATGATAATTCATTCCTTTACTTCATTCAAAATAATTCTTTCTTCTACTTATAATTAGATAATTTGGTTTAATTTTTTATTTTATTTTATTTTATTATTATTTTTATTAAGTTTTTTATTACTTTTTATTATTTTATTATTTTATTATTTTTTAAAATATATAAATTTTTACTTCTTCAATAATTAATCATAATAGTAATTGATTAAGTTATTATCTTTAATCCATTGTAACTATAATTTTTTTAAATTTTGGGTTAAAAATTAAATTTTAAATATTAAAAGTAAAATTTAAAAAATAAAAGTAAAGTAAAAAGTAAAAAGAAATTAAAGATTAAAAAAATAAAAAATAAAAATAAAAGAGAAAAGATTAAAGTTAAAAACTAAAGCCTAAAGTGAAATGTAGAAGTTATAAGTTATTATAAAAAATAAAAAAAAATA
Organism: Physcomitrium patens; assembly: GCF_059467195.1. Classification (NCBI taxonomy): domain Eukaryota; kingdom Viridiplantae; phylum Streptophyta; class Bryopsida; order Funariales; family Funariaceae; genus Physcomitrium; species Physcomitrium patens. The sequence goes on along the minus strand of NC_143431.1, from coordinate 4,300,215 downwards.
AAAAAAAATAAAAGAATAAATAAAATAAAGAGAGGTACAAGCAGAAGTACCTTGACAACATCCAAGGATTGAGGGAAGTACCCCCTTTTTATTCCAAAATTTTCTAAAAATCTAAATTACCTCCAAATCTAGTGATTTTTCTTGTGTTGGAAATTTAACTTTTAAAAACTCTTGCTCCGAAATTTTTGTGGCAATCTAGTACTTAAGCTGTAAGGAATGCTTCTTCAAAGTTGGATCATTGAGCCTGCCACTACAGCCGACCTCCCTTCATTCAAAAATTATTTTAAAATTCAAAATTTCTTTAAATTTAATAAAATCTATGCCAATAGAAGCTTAGCTTGAAGATGCTTGTATTCTAAAAATTTCAAAATGACCCCTTCAAGTGGCATTGAGAAATGTCTTTTCAAAGTTGGATTATTGAAACTGCCAAGGCCGCCCTTAGCACTCAAAAATTCACCAAAAATTTGGTTCAACTTCAAATTGAGCAGGCCTTATCTCATTGAAAAGCTAATAATAAGGACTACATTAAAAGAAAGAGAGAGAGAGAGAGGTTTGGGAAACCAAACCACTCCTATACAATTGGGTGGTGGCTTATGGAAAGGTGACTACATCTCTACCCTTGATTTCTAAGATTCCTAATGTAGATCTACAGCCTTCTTTCATCCAAAAGCTAATTTCATGACTAAGGCTGATGGCTCTTGTAAGTGAGAAAAAGAACACTTTTTGATAAATCTAACTTAACCATTGTATTTAAAATATCCTTTTATGCTAAAATTGACTACTCACATGCATCAATCTATGCTCCTTTGTAATATTTATGAAGATTTTTTTACTTACAAGGATTTAGGTAATATTTGTAAAATTCTTCAAAAAATGAGAATTTCATTTTCCTACTTGTACTTTGAAGGAAAGAGTGCTGATCTTGTTTTTTTCACTCTACATTGTATTTGATGCCTTGATTGCATTTGAAAGGCTTGCATAAATTAGAAGAATCACTTTGCTGCTTGAATTTGTTGAATTTGGAAAAAATTATTAAATCCATCATAATTAAACCTCACTAGATTTTTTTTTTTTTTTTTTTTGACACCAAGACTACTTCCTTTATAATTCTTCTACTCCTAGCTAATTAGAAAAATATAGTCTTTATAGTTTTTTCTTACTAAACTCTATCCTAAATTACATATCCGCAACTAGCAATCTATTTTCTATTTTTTCCTAAAATTCTAATATTAATTCATAAATTTTTTGTTTTAAGCTTAATAAGTGCATTTTTTATACTAAATATTAAAATGAGTCAATTTAATGGCTCATAAATAGAAAAAGATTCATGACTTCTTTATGATTTAAATTCATTCTTTGAAGTATTTATGGCCACATTTGAAAAAAGTGATCGAGAATAAATAGCTAAGACTAAACTCTTATCTTTACAATAAAGTTCACAATCAGCTATTACATATACTACTGAATTCCAAAACCTTGCTTGTGACATGCACTGGAATGACAAAGCACTTATCAATCAATTTTGACATGGATTAAAGAATAGTATTAAAGATTTATTATTAACAATGTCACAAGTAGAATCTTTAGAATAATTTATTGCTAAAGCCATTGTATACAATAATCAATTATTTGAAAGGTGTTAAGAACAAAGACTTAGCTGAAGAGGAATAAATCAAGTAATGTCAGCACCTCCCAAGTTTTTTGAAACATATTCATCAAGGTTAAAACCAATGTAAATTAATACAATACGTTTTAAACCTCTCACAGAGCAAAAAAAAGACTTGACGTCACCAAGAGGATTTGTGTTTATATTATGGAGAAGCTAAATACACTCCACAATATTATCCAAAGAAGCAACACAATTATAAAATGAAGAGCACAATTACCAAAAAATATATTGTATAAAAAAATAAGTTTTTTCCAACTACAATAAAGATTGTGTGGTTAGAATCTTCTGTAATATCTAGTAAAGGTCCTATTTTCTTCTCAAACCCCTCACATTATTTTACAATAGATGTATATTTAAGATCTAAAAATCACAAAGTCTTTATCTTATTAGATCCAAGAGCCTCAGCCTATTTTATAGATGAAGATTTTGTCAAAAATAAAAAAATATCTTTTGTCAAGAAAATTAAATCCATACATATAAAAGTCATAGATGGTCATTTGTTGTCTTTGGAAAATGTTATCCATGAAACTGTGCCTTTAGTTATAGCAATTAAAGATCATAACCGTGTAGTAGTATTTAATGTAATAAGATCTCCTTCTAATTTTATTATTTAAGGATTATTGTGGCTAGAAAAATATAATCCTCAAATAGATTAAATTTTTTGTAACCTTAACTTTTTTGGTAGTATAATCTAAGATTGGATTAGTAAAATAGAAGTACATAAGTCTACACCTACCAGTAAAGGTTTGGAAGGTTTAAGAACTTCATATGCCATTCTAAATCCTCAGCTGGAGCTCCTATCTTATTTGTGAAGAAGAAAGATGGATCTCTACGGATGTGTGTAGATTATCGAGGATTCAATAAGATCACCATCAAAAATAGGTATCCTTTGCCTTTGATTTCAAGACTTCTTGATCAACTCAATCAAGAAAAGATATATACCAAAATAGATCTATAAGAAGCATACAATTTAGTTTGTATCAAAGAAAGATATGAATGGAAGACTACTTTTCAAATTAGGTATGGATAATTTTTGAGTGTAAATTTTTACTCTTCAAACCAAGTTACAAGATGGCATCAATTAAGAATTTCTTGTAATTGGTGGTGTGAAGTGAAGTAAGTAAATAAAAAGAACAAAAGAAGAACAACCACAAAGCAATTGAAATAAATGACATGAAGCAATTACAACACTCAAAACTAAGTCACAGTTTGTTCACTGTGTTTTCATCTAATAAAAGTAAAAGTTAAAAAAATAAAAGTATATTTTTAGATAGATAATTTTATTATCTTTCCAATGACATAAGAAACATGTAAATCCGAATTACTATGAGTAAGTTATGAAGTTTTAAAGATATGAAGTAAATAATTAAAAAGTGAAGTGAAAATATTTTATCTCAAAGGTAACTTGTTTATAAATCAAGGGTTCGAGCCTCACCAAGGCTCACATGTAGTATATATGGGTATTTTAGAGAGGCCACGAGGCCTTAGTCTTATCCTCCTAACTACCTTCAAGGTGCTACAATCCACATGGGACTTGTGTACTCCCCTTCTTATAAGGACTACACTAGCTGCTGGTCCTCCTATTTTCTACTAGAGGGACCAATATTTTTGTAATTTTGACCTCACCATGGTGTTCAAAACATCCAATTAGCCCAGGAAACTCGTGTGGCCCTCAAATCTTACTCCATTTCTTCATAAAGGCTCCCAAAGTGATAAAACTCATTTTTACTAAGATCTTAAAAATTGCTCTAAAAATTCCTAAAAAATTCTAAATAAATTCTAAATAAATTCTGAAAAAATCTATAATGTTTCTATAATATTAATATCCATCTAAGGCTACATTTTTCTACCTTGGTGATTTTTGATAATAATAAAAATTAATTTAAATCCACTATAAATCATATTTTTTTATATCAATAATTAAAATGACATGAGGTTCTTTCTCATGCTTCTTCTAACTACTAAAATTCATAGTTTTTATAAGTAGTATATATATATGTAAGACCAATATGAATATTAGTCTTAATAAATAATCCTTATTATTCAACAATGAATAAAAATATTAAATTAATGAAGATAATTGCCTCTAAGTCTTACTAAGATTCTATTTCCACCACTGATATTCTAATTTTCTATTTTTCTAAGGATTTCTATACTTTTTACTATATCTTGTGTTTTAAAGAATTATAAATATATATTTTTATTCCAAAACAATAAATGAATCAATTTGATGACTCATACATGGCGACCATCTAGGACGACTTGCGAAGGAGAAGAACCTAGAACTATCCTTCCAAAATGCTATTGAATGAAAAGAGGAATCATCTACAAAAGTATTTCAATAATTATCCAAGAAAAGATTGAGTGATTTGCTACTAATCTGAAAGAACCAAAGGAGGTTTTGTTCTATAGATCCAAACAAAGAAGATAAAAAAATAAAAAAAATTAAATCTAATATAAGACTTAAAAAAAAGAAATCAGAGCTAAAAAATAAAAAAAAATGATCTTTTTAGATTCCTCTTTAGTATGAAAGGATTTTACTATCAACCTTCTAAGGTCTATATATCCATTGGATGTTAAGGTTGGTCTTTTCCTATACTAACACTAGTTCATTGAGATAGTCTATTTTTTCCAACTGGATTCAAATTCGGGACACTCTCTTGACAATCTCTCACTTGACCAACCCCTCTATGCTCTTTGGATATTTACTAAGACACATTTTTATAATTCTTAATAATTTATATATATATAGATATATTTTATGAAAGTCTCATCAACTACTTGTCTCTTTTAATTAAAATATCTCTAATTGTTTGATGAAGGAACTAAATTGAAAGAAAGATAAGACATATTAATACCACTATAGCTTGTCTTGACTTTTAATGTTTTAGCCTCCTATATTTTTTTAGTTTTGATGATTTTTCACTTAACAAGTTGTATAAGGATGAACACAAAGATAAGATGTTTGACTATAACTATGATAAAAGTTACACTTGATATTCCTTGCATTGATTACCAGAAGTTCTAGTAAGAAAGTCTTCTTTGTTAAGAGTTTGTAACCAAACTACATTATTTGGAAAGACTTTTTTAACCAAGTATGGACCTAACCATATGGCATCAAATTTTCCTATGAAGTTTAATTTCTTTATATCTCATAAGAAAACTAATATGCCAACCTTAAGGATTCTAATCTTGTGTGGCTTGTTAAAGGCATTTTTTCTTCTTCTTTGTATAGCCTTCATATATTATATAATAATTCTCTCTCTTTTGTCTAATCTTTTTAATTTGTTCTTATTTTTCAACAATTACAAATCTTATTTTTTTAACACTTTAAAAAATTATTCTATAGACATTTATTTATTTGTTTATTTTCTATAATTTAATTTTAATTGATTTTAAATAAATCAAAAAAACTAATTAATACAGCAAACATGTAGAGGTAAAGTTGGTTGATTGTCTAAAAAATTATGTCTAAATTAATCACATATTGATATAACAAATATAGATAATATAATAACTAAAAAAAAGAAGCACCATACTAATGGCTTTTAAATAGGATTATCACAAAATCAATGTCATATAAGATCTTCAATCACATTCATTTTTGGCAAGTTATCAATCACCACTACAATTATGCTTAATCTAGATGGAAAATTCTAGATTTTATGGTGTATCAACTACCAAGCAATCTTAACTTAATCATAGATAGATTTATTTTATTTTATTTTATTTTTTCTGTGGAATTTAGTATTGTTAAGATTTTATTTTTAATATAAAATAAATAATTATAAATATCACTTATAGAAAATTAGGATTAGGACTCAAGTTTCCACATTGAAATGGCTTCTATTAATTATACTTTAGTAATAAAAAGAAGCTTAGGAGTAGGTTGGCACATCAAAATAAAAAACCATTCACATAGACATTAGAATGCATATATGGCAAAATTACACAATTCCAATTTGATAAATTCTTTCAATATAAATAAAAAATAATGGATTATTAGTCCAAAAAAACTCAAGGGAGATAAACACTCACATTTGGCTATGTTCAAAATTATTCACATTTCCTAATTAAGGTTAAATGGAAAAGAATTTATGTATTGGAAGAGGTTTTTGTTGCAAAGGCATACTATATAGCAAAATATATGTTAAAGATATAAATTCCAAAAAAATTAAAAGATTAATAAATTCATATGTTATTCAAAGAGATTAAAAAATTATTTAAAGATGATATAGTATTAAATTAGAATGGTTGTTGCCAAACAAAAGAAGATCAAAAAGTCTTGAAACAAGACTAAAGACTAAAAATGTATTTACAAGAGTGAAGAAGACTTTACTCTTACTTCCATATATACTATCTAACTAAAAATAATGTGGCAACATTCTATGGGACTTCAAACATGTGTCTAATTTGTAAGACATGTGTCTTAACTTGCAAGGTAAGTTTTTTATATGCGCACTACATTGTTAGCTTAAATTCACAAGCTACCTACATGTATAACATGTAGCTAATTTTTTGGAAAAGTTTCTAATCTACTAATAAATTATTAACATGTATAAAGTCAAATATGCATCTATGAAGCTTTTAATAGGCTTTTCCATAAGATAATATCAAATCTATCTACACTTATTTTTTACTTAATACTTCTTATCTAAATAAATATATATGTTTAAGATATTACTCTTTTAAAACAAGTTCTATGACGAAGAGTCATCACATGTTAAAGAAGTCCAAGATGCAACAAATTGTATTTGCTACATATTCTAATCTTTTTTCTCTTTAAAGGTGGTTAATAGGTCTCTTCAGCCATAAATAGTATCTCATATCAAGGTAGAAAGACTATCCACTTATTTATTCTTTTTTGAGACATTCATAACTCCTTTCAAATAAAATATTTGAAATATTTTTAAGAATTATTTCTACCTCCAATAAAATCACCAAACATTGAGAGTCTCTTCTAAGGTTGTGATACCAAACATGTTGTAACTTGTCATCTATTCAAAGAAGAATATGTTATTTTTGAAGATCTTTATTTCTATTATGTCATCTTAAGGGATGCAACAATTGTAATATCTTATCTGATAAATCAACAAATGATAGCTCTTGAGTTAAATACGCTCATCCTTAACTTTTCATCTTTTTAATACCAAAAATATATAAAAATTATAAAAAAAGATAAAAGGTAGAATGCCATCTTCTTTAGGTCTTGTTTCTTTTAAAGCAAAGATTTACTATTCTTCATCTTAATTTTCATCAATGCTATTAATAAAAAAAATCAACCTCATTTATTATATTTATAAGATTTTTTTTTGGCTTCCATGTGTATTCACTAATATCATATTTATGCCAATGAGTAAGATATTCTAACATATTTTGATATTGCTTTGAGTCTAAGACATCTTCGACCTTGAATTTTTTATTGTTATCAACTTCTATAGGAGAAGATGGCATTTATCTTCTTCTTGAGATATTTATTGACTTATATAATTTTAGAAGATACATGTCAAATACAAAATTGACCTTCATAGACTCCAATACATATAATCAATAAAGAATTGGATTGATTTATTCATAAATAGGAAATGATTATAGCATATAGTAATCCAACTTATTATAAAGGTGACTAATCTTGATATTGCAATAAAATAATTATATCTTATTACTATTATAGAATTAAAATAGCTCCTTGTGATAGACATCTATGTTGCTCTTTTGTTTTTTTTAACCTTTTCTTAGTTGTGCCTTCATTGTTGTATATAGCTTAGATAAACAACTTGCTAAATCTTTCATCATAAGATTATGAATTTTTGTAAAGTCAAAAGCATCAAATCAAAGATGATAATTATAATTAAAAAAAAAATATATATATTTTATGTAAAAAAATATATTATATCATTATAAGAAAACTTTGCCAATGGCAAAAGAACTATTCAATTATCTTATTGATAGTTGATGGTATACCTCAAATATTACTGCAAAACTTCATATACTTGCTCCATTTGTCTATGAGTTTAGAGATGAAAAGCCAAATATAATTTTATATATGCTTTTAGAATCTTAAAAAGATTTTTTTAAAATCTTGATACAAATTGAGTCCTTTTATCGAATGTAATATCTTTGGATAATCCATTATAGCTATAGATATTGTTAAAAAAAAGCTTAGTTGTTTCTTCACCTATGATAGATTTTGTATATGATACAAAATAGGCCATCTTAGTAAAATAATCTATTATCACAAATATAGAATCATAAGAACCTAAGACTAAAAGATCAATGATAAAATTTATAGAAACAAAATCCATGGTTGTTTTACAATAAGTAATATCTAAAAAAGTCCATAAGGTCAATGATAAGGAGTTTTTGATCTTGAACAAATGTCACATGATTATACAAAGTCTTTAACTATCCTCTATATTAGAGGCTACTGAAAATATCTAAATATTAGTTCTAAAAACTTATTATATTCAAAATATACGGCGGTTAGAAAGTTGTGACAAGTTTAAAAAATACATAATCATATTTTGACTTTTTGAGTATATAATTATTCTTTAAAATAGAATAGATTATTTTTAAATTAAAAATTAAAAGTATTATGAGACTTAAAATAATTATTCTTAATATTATAAATAAGAGGATTAAATAAAATATTTAATTGAAATTACTTAAAAAAGATTGATGCAATAGTCAATGTTGATTTCATTGTTCAAAGATAAAAATATTCCAACTTGAAGAGAATTATTTTTTTGTTGATCAAAAGTTGGATCTTCTTCTTTTGATATAAGATAAGAATTAAAAAAAAATATCTAATAAATCTTATTTTTTATATTGATAAGTAATCTTAAAATCAAATCTTGATCAAGACATATTCTACTAGGCTTGGTAATAATTCAAAATACATGTTGACATAAAGTACTTGAGGTTCTTGTAATTTTTATACATAGTGACTAGATTATAAGTGCTTTTTAGATAATGATATCATTCTTGAAATCAATCCATGATTACAAAAAGCTCATTATTGTGGATTTTATAGTTGATCTTGACTATTATAAATTTTATAAAATGAAAAGCTTCTAGATAAAAATTATCATTTCCTTCCATTTGTGACAATATTGTACCTATATCAAAGTTTGATGTATCTATCTCTATAAAAAAATACCATAGAAAAATAAATGTAATATAAAATTGATACAAAATAAATTAAATTCTAAGAATTTATAATTTATATAGTGAACATGTAATTCTTCTGTAGGTACCTTTTACTTATCATTTGGTATTGATGGATAGATAGCCATGCCATTTTTAATCGTAAGACCACTAAAAGTGTGTTCAAATTATAAAGGTTGAGTAAGATTGCCTTCTTCTATTAAGTCGTTCAACTTGTAAACTTGAGTGCCATTAAAGTTTATCCCAAAGACATCTTTAAAATTGATGTCATCTACCAAGGTTGCTAAATCTACTTCTACTTCATTGTTTTGCCAAGTTGCAAAACCATCTCTGAAATTAATACTTATAACTTCTTCTCTACTTGAAATAGGATGATTTTTCAACCATTGGGTGAATTCTCCATCATCTTTTCAATCATATAGTCTTGATTCTATACAACTTAATGGGATAGTTTGGACTATAATAGAATGAGCCACCTCATTTGCTACCAAATCATCAAACATATATATATTTTTTAAAATTCTTTCTATGGTTGTGGATTCAAATTCTTATCTTCAGAAGAATAAGATAAGGTTTTGGTTAAGGATAATCTTTGGGATTGAATAAAGATTTTAGTCAATTTTTTTGGTGGCCCATAGATGATATGGGGCTTCTTACTTTTCTAATCAATTTTTGCATTTGCTGCCCTTAACCATGGTCTACCTAAAAGTAATGGATATGAGTTTTTGCTAGGATGCATGTAAATCACATAAAAGGTGAGAGAGTATTCTTCACCTCCCATTATCATTCTACAACCACTAATTTGTTCCAAAGGTATGTCTTTATTCTGATTAGCCATGTTGATTACAAAAAAGAGAGGATTTAGTGATACTGAGTCATAGTTTTTTCATAGTTCTCACTAGCATAATATTTAATCTACTACCTCCATCAATAGTGGTATAAGATATGATTTTATTGACTATAGATACTTCTAAATCAATTTCCTTTACCTCTTTTACCACTTAAATAGTTTTGACATTAGCTTGGATTTTTGTTTTAAATCTTTGGCACCTTTTAATGAAAAGGCTTATTTTAAAGTTCTTTTTCATTATTACAAAAACCTCCAACAATTGAGTAATTCTTATGTCTACTTTCTTTTTTTTCAAATCCTCCCATAAATCATATGATCCAACTTGATTTTCACTTTTAGATTGAAGTAGAGAATTAATTTCATAGTCGGGAACTTTAGGGCCTTTTCACTCTTTCTAAGAAGAAATTTATTTTAACTAGATATTTTTTTTGAATTTCTTAGCAATCTACTTGAGATAATTCCTTAGAATCTTTGATATTAGCTATTACTTCTTTTGTAGCTTCATTCAAATCTGAGAAGTGAAAAGAATCTTTTAAATTATTTTCACTATCAATTGAAGTAGGAGGAAAAGGACTAGTATACCTAGACCTTATCATAACTGCTAAAGCTAGAATATTAGGAAGCCATTTATCTTTTTTAGGTGCTTCTTCATGACAGATGTAATATGTGTGAGAAGACGATGGTTGATCTTTAAGAATTTGAAAACCTTGTTCTTTACTTGGTATTTCCAAATATTTTATATCTTTTGAATTTCTTCCCTCATTTTTTGGCCATATTGCGATTGATCTACGTTGTCGTGTTCTGGTTCGGCTATTATATGAAAATAATATAATTATGTACTTAATATATAATTTACTAAGTAACATGATAAGAACAATGTTAGTAGATTTTAGTTGGTTGTAGAATATAATTTGATTATTACTTTGAGAAGAGGTTGTTTAAAAAGATTACTGTAGAATTTGTATAACTTTAATTTCTTTTTGATAGTGACTTTTAAGATTGGTTTTGGTTGATAATAATTTCTAAATATTTAGAATCACCTTTGTTAGACATTGGTGACCTTTGAAAACTTCTTTTGATTCTTTTATTTGGTGTTTAGAGCATAAATTATATAAATCTTATAAGAAAAAAGATTGAAGAAAGGTTTTGGTAGCAAAAGAAGTAATTAGGACACCAATATAGATGAATGGAGATGAATGATTAAAATCTCAATTCCTATTGGTCAAAAATTAAGACCAATAGGCTTTGAAGAGGCTACCCGATGCCATATTAGGGATTAGGGTTAGTTTTTCAAAGGCATTTGAGCTTTGAAGGCTAAGGTCAGCAGGTTTAGGTTTTTGGCTATGGTTTTGGTACAAGTTTTGTATGGTTTGGAGTTTATATGAAGGAGATATAGGCACTCAAAGTTAAGGTGTTGATTTGGGAGCTACTATCACTCTTTTTGGCATAACGCATGCGTATGGATAGCAATTGAGGATTGGTGACTGCGACTAGAGAGAGCATGCAATTTAAAGGTAGTAAGTGATTTGATTTACTCGTGGTTGTATCTTGAGCTATATTTTGAGCAATTTGATAAGGTTTTGGCTCAAAATTTTAGATAATATGTAATTTTATGTTAGTAAACTTTATACATAAGTTTCATGACATTTGAGTGTTTAATTCTTGAGATATTAAGAAAATAGTGCTTAAGTGCTTATAAATTAGGGTTTATAGTGTCTTCTAGGAATTCTTAGATGCCAGAAGATCAGGAGTGAATTTGCAGTTGGGTATTTTTGTGATAAAAGTTAAGGATAAATTCTACCTATTCTATAAATTTGGAACAAACTAAATGGTTAAATCAAGAGTAATGAATTTCTAAATTTTAGAAAAAAAAAAACCCTTTGTGAAAAAAATATGTTTTGAAGGGATTTTGTTATATTTTGAGTTTTATGCAAAATAAAGGAGTTTTGGAAGCTAAGACAAGATTCATATAAAGGTTTAAGCTACACTCTCTATAGCTAGATACCTAGTGTATTCATGGATAGCAAATCATGCCATACAACAACGTCATGCGTTTTGGACTTACAAATGTATCAGCACCATTCTAACATCTAATGAATGATGTCTTTCAGGAGTTTTTAGATGATTTTATTATCTGTTTCCTAGATGATATTTTAATCTATTCTTAAAACATAGAAGAATATGAACTTCATATTTGTCATGTGTTACAAAAACTAAGAGATGCAAGATTCTATGCCAAGATAAAAAGGTGTATATTCCACACTACTCAAGTCGACTTCTTAGCATATATTATTTCAAATGATGGACTTATGATGGATCCTAAAAAAGTTTAAACTATTATGAATTGAAAGATCTCAAAAATGGTAAGAAATTTCTAATGCTTTTTGAGATTTGCCAACTACTATCAGATCTTCATCAAAGACTTCTGTCAAGTTATAGCTTCACTTACGTGTTTGACTTGTAAAGACAAACTTCAATGGAATCAAGAAGCGGAAGTAGCATTTAAAGCTTTGAAAACAACCTTTGTTTTTGCACCAATCTTTTATTGTGTTGATTTTTTTAAATCATTTTTTATGGAAACAGACGCATCACACTTTGATTTGGATAGAAAATAGACTTTAATTCCAACGTCAAAAAAATTCCATCCAAGGATTTAAGAACTTGTAATGATAATAATATAAAGTACACCATCTTTGCAAAAAAAGACATCTACAAAGTAATTATTGGATAGAAAATAGGATAGCATGTAAAAATTGTAGGAGAAACCATCCTATAAAGATTCTCATGTTATAACACAATTATATGGTGAAAGATGATAATATGGATCTTATTATGGAAGAACCAAGTTAAAAGATAAAATAGAAAAATATGGATAAAAGATAAGAAGGTAATAAAATTTTTAATAGTAATGCTATCTTTTTTAAAAAATAACTTCTATTTATTTTATAGGGCCATAAATAAGGTAAAATAAAGTAGATTGATAAAATAAATAATATAAGCATCTTTAAAAATAATTTAAAAGTAAATTCTAATAAAAATTATCTATAAAATTAGATATTGATATCCAGAGAGGGCCAATTATGAACTAGGATTGAAGTTAGATCCCAAGGCACAAAACTAAGCCTTAACGACAGTTTTGGGATTCTTTGATAAATTAGAAAAAGAATTAGAAAGCAAACTTGATAGAATTTTGATAAGTATTGATTTTGGATGATTTGGATTTGTATTGACTTTAGAAGAGCTTTACAAAGTCGGAGTTTGTTTTAGATGACTCTGGATTTGTGAAATAAAATGAGTGATACTTTTTGGAGAATTTTGTAAGTTTGGCAAAAGATCTAAAAATGAAATTTTGAAGATTTGTAGATTTATGTGTTTTCAATATATGTTGTAAGTTTGAGCTAGGTTGAAGGATTGGATCGAGAATTATTGAGGTTTAAGTGGACCACGGTTTTGTAAAGTAGAGTTTTAGGTACAATGAAGGATTTTAAGATTTCTTGCAATCTATCAATTGGATTGGAGTAAAAATTATTTGTGTAGATAGTAGACTTATTTTTCTACATATATAAGAAATTTGAGATCAATTAAATGGTTTGATAAGGAAATATTGGCATTAGAAATTCAACATTCAGATTGGAGAAGGAAGCTAGCTAACATCTATGCAAATATTAGGGTTGATCTTCTTTTAAGTGAATTTGATCTTTTTTAAAAAAAATTTGCTTATTTTCAACTTAATTGTAAAGAGGTGTACAAAATTTGAATTAAAATAAATAGTTTATTCATTAGTTATTGAGATTTAAATCTACTATAGAAATTACTTAGAATTATTTAGGATTTGGTTAGAGTATATTTAGGATTTTATTAGGATTTGGTTAAAATTAGTTTAGATTTTTTTAGAATTTGGTTAAAATTTAATTAGAATTAAACTAGGATTTGGTTAGATTTTGTTTAGGATTTGATTAGGATTTATTTAAGATTTGACTAAGATTTGGTTAGATTTTGGTTAGGATTTGATTGAGATTTATTTAGGATTTGATTAGAATTTGGTTAGGATTTGTTAAGGATTTGGTTAGGATTTATTTAGGAATTGACTAGAATTTGGTTAAGATTTGTTAAGAATTTTATTAGGATTTGTTGGGATTTGACTAGGATTTATTTAAGATTTGGTTAAAATTTGACTAGGATTTAATTATGGTTTCAATTTTAGTATTTTATTAAGATTTCTATTTTAGTATATTTTTGATTTTCTATGTTATTTTTTTATGATTTTTTTAAGGGTCTTTAAGAATACTTTGTGTTCTTACATAATTCTTTTGGAATTTTGATTGAATTTGATTGATGTTTGATTATACTTGCTAATCTTTAATTATAATTTATTTAAGAATCTATTAGAATTGTTAGGACTTTTTGTTACGATTTTCCTTTTATCTTCCATAGCTAGGTGTTTGATGCATTCTTAAGCCAAATGCCATGTATTACGACATATTTTGGTGAACCCAACGTGAAAGGCTTGAAGTGGAAGTTATTTGGTTATCTTGGATTATATGAACTATAGAAAAAGAAGACAAGAGAGTTAAAGGAGGAGCTATGGGTGGTGCATCAATTAGAGCTTTTTGAATTTCTAAAGCTTTGGAGACTATCTTAAAATATAATGGTAATATTTGGATTATCATAGAATATTATAAGAATTTATAGGTATGTTGGAGCATTTTGAAGTATTATAAGATATTTATTGGAGCATTTCAAGGTAAATTTTTGAATATTGTAGAATAAAATGGAAGATGTGTTATCAAGGTCTTTAAATAAGTTAAATATTTTAGATGGACCAAATGTTAGTGAATTTTTTAAGACTTTTTGTATATTCATGGAGGAGCAACAAATGATGCAAGGAATTGAAAAAGATATCACAAAGGCATTACAAAGAGTCATCAATAAATTTGGGAGATTTAAAAGATGTAACATTAGTAAGTTTTTAGAAGTTTATACATGTAAAATAGAGACATGCCAAATCCCTGAGTCAAAGATGATTTTAAGCTTCCATTTGGTTATTAAACCTAGGATTTATAAAATGATTAAGAGATTGCTTAGAGGGGATGTGGAGAAGTTGTCAAAATTTCAAGAACTTTTGAAGGAAGAATTTATTGATAGAGATGGAGATAAGATTACCAAGCAAAATTTTTTGGATTAAAACGAGTTGCAATCAAGCAAGCATATGGATCTTTATGAATTCTTGGAAGAATTCGACAAAAGATTTTATCAATTCACATCCTCAAAGAGATGGTCATTGGGTGCTTTGAAGATAGAATTTTTTTTTAAATGGTGTTGGTGATGCTTTAGAAGACGATCTTTTCATGCTTCTTATAGATGAGTCTACGAAGAATGGTTGTATCAATAATTGGAAGAAGTTGAAAGAAGTAGTCATTATTTTAGCAAAGCAACAAGAAGTAGAAGCTAAAAGAGTTGCAATATGGCCTAAAAAATCTTCTACTTTGGGTTCTATATCATCTTTATCAATGTATGGGATTGATCTTATAAAAAAAGAAATGGAAGAGTAAGTGAGAGACTTCAATGGAAGAGCTGATTTTTTGTAGATAAAAGAAATTGGATCTTATAGCAAAGATGGTAAAAGAGAGAACAAAGACTTTTTTTTAACTATTATTATAGAAGGCCAAAGTATGCAAAGTTTTGAAGGTAACATAAAGATTTGTCAAGGACATATATTAGGAAGTTGTAGAAGATTCTAGAAGGTTCTAGAGAAGCTTTGTAGTTTGTGGAAGTTGCTTGAGAAGCTTCTCAGCTCGTGGAAGTTGCTTAAGAAGCTTCATAGATTGTAGAAGCTGCTTGAGAAGCTTTCTAAGTCGTAGAAGCTGCTTGAGAGGCTTCCTAATTTAAGGAAGCTACTTGAGAAGCTTCCTAGCTTATAGTATATATAAGAGCTGAGACTAATGAGATCCTCAGTCTTGACAATACACCTCTTGGAGCTCTAAGCTCACCTATCTAGTATTGTTCTTGTACTCATTTGATTAATCTAGTTTATGCCGATTCTTCTTAAGTTTCTTATTTCCAGTCAGTATTCTAAATTTGTGATAGTTTGTCAAGACTGCTCTCATCTTTCATTTTAGAGCTAGTTCCTTCTTGTTAGAATGTGGATTATTTCCTTGCTTGAAGGTGCTGGCATTTTAGAAGTTGTGGATTATCCTCCTCTAAACTGATATTTCTTCTATTATAATATTAGAGTCTTGTCTTTCTTCGAGAGAGTAGATTATTCTTTTTTTTTTTTGAAGATTTTAAGGTATTTTAGAGATTGTGGAGTACCCTCCTCTAAACCAATACTGCCTTCTTGTAGAGTCATTTCTTTCCTTTTCTTAGAATGGCCAGAGGTCAACATATTAGTATGACTGAAAGTTCACAATCCAAGTTGAATGCCATTATAAATACTCTTGCTATGTAATCATAGAGAATTAAAGAGATTGAAGGAATCATTGTAAGACTTCATGATGATGGAACATCCGGTATGGCACAATCGAGGATTTATCAACCTCAAGTTTTAGCACTAAGAGAAGCAACTTTACCTCTAGTTCAACAAGAACCATTGATCTTACAACGAAAGGAGCTTCAAATTAGTCTTCCTAACAAGTTCGATGGTATGCATTCCAAGTTTCAAGGTTTTGTCAATCAAATTAGATTGATAATAGCTTTACAGCTCGAACACTATCCAACAGAGGAGTCACATTGTCATACTGTAAATACTTACAGTATGTAAAAATTAATTAAAATATATTATATATTGATAAATCTAGATGTGTATTAAAGTGGCTAGTAGATTAAATTAAAAGGAGTTGATATAAGAAACTTTACTTTATTTTTTTACTTCTTTTGATTTTGACATTAAAATATATATATATATATATATATATATATATATATATAGGACCTAAGTATTTAGTATGAAGCCTTGGGAGATGGTGGAAATCTATGGATGAAAATCTAAACTAGTAGGAGGCTAATTGGAAGGGATAAAAGCAAGGCATGGTTGGATGAAGGTAAAGAATCAAGAACTTCATCCCTATTGGTCGAATAGTATGTCCAATGGGCTTTGAGGAGGCTGCCCACGACCTTAAGAAGGGTTTTGGCGACTTCAAAGAGAACATTCGGAGATTACAAGCTAAGGTTGTAAATTTTAGAATTTGGGATACAATTTGTGTACAAAAATTAGAGGATTTGAAGTTAGGGTGAAGAAGTTATAGCCGTTTGAAGTTAAGGTATTAATTTAAGACATACTCTTATTCTTTTGAGGATACGAGGAGTTTTACAGCAGCTTTTGAAGATCGAAAGATGCAATTGGAATGGCGATTTTAAGATCTACATCTTTCATGAAAGAATTATTACTTTTAGAGTTCATATGAAGGAGTTGTAAGGAGTTGAAGGCGGCGCTTCTAAAATCAAAAGCAGTAAGTAAGCGGATTTGTTTGTAATAATGGTTGGGGCCATAACTTGAGTTTTTGGATGAATTTTTGACTCAAATTTTTTGGAAAATATAAAAATTTGTGTTAAGAAGTTATAAATATAAATTTCGTGGCTTTTAAGCTTATATTTTGTGAAATATGAAGAAAATTGCATGTAGATGTATAAAGATAAGGGTTTGAAGCGGCTGTTAGGGTTTTCAAGATATCTCAAGATTTGCAACGAATTTACAGTTGAAAATTGTTGTAGAAGTTAATAAGATATATCAGTACCTTATGTAAAATTTGAGTTTTTTTGGACGGTCGGATTGGGAGATATGAGGTGTTTAAGTTTGGAAAAATCTCCACATAAGAATAAATAAGGTTTTAGAAGATTTTATCATATTTTGGAAGTTGTGGGTTACTTGAAGATTGTGTATTTGGTGTAATTACTCAAAAATGGAAAAATTATATATAAAATTAGGGCTTCCCTTATTTTCAAGCTTGATTGAATAATTAGTGATAGCCAGAAGCCCAGCGTTTTCTTGAGGCAAACTCTCTCTACCCTGACAACGTGTTGAACTCGTTGGAACTTTGCTCACGAGGCAAGCTCTATTGTAGTTTGCTCTTTTATTTGAGAAAAGATCATCAATTTTGAACAACTTCAAAACTTTTTTAGAGGCGTTTGCAGAAGTATTTGGCAAACATGACAAGGTACGATGGGCTACAACAAAGATCCGGTCACTACAATAAGGGGCACGCTTCGCGTCAGTCTATGCATAAGATTTGAGACAATTAGCATGCGACATCAATTAGAACGAGGAAACATTGATGAGTCAATTTTATTGGAGCTTGAGGGATGAAGTGAAGGATTTGTTATTATCTTTTTTCTGATCCATGAACGCTCAACGAAGCCATTAGCCAAGCTCTGAAGTATGATAATCGTCGATTCCAACGTTGCCAAGACCAATGCTCAAAACAACATATAGTTATTATGCTCCAACTATATCAGCAAGCAGCCTGAATTCACATTCAAAAGTGGAAGACATACAAATTGACATTGTACATGTCAAATCCCTTACTCTAGAAGAAAGAAAGTGGGGAATGGAAGAAGGACTATGCTTGTATTGTGAAGAAGTAGGCCACAGAGCTGGAAACTATCCCAAGAAGAAAAATCAATGCATTGTCAAGACCAGAGGCACATTTATTCAGAAAAATGAAGATATCCAGCAACAATAGGAACCAATCGGATGAAAAATTCAATACCACAATAATAATCAGGTTCTTTTCTTTCCGCTCAACATGCCCATTGCTCTACCATTCTTCTAACTTTTACCCTTCAAAAACTAAAAACCTTAGCGTTATTAGATTCAGGAGCATCTGCTTACTTTTTAGACGAAGAATTTACTAAGTGTCACGAGATTCTTCTAGTACGAAAACCTATACCCGTTCATGTTGTCGTATTACGTGCTTTCCTGCTCAAGAACGCGCCGGGCGTCTGGCTGTAGAAGGTAGTATGGAGATTCACCGATAGTCAAGCAGTCTATCAGTTTTGACTGCTGGAATATAAACGACTGCAACAATGTACCGTAAATCTATATGGATGCTCTTCGACTGCTTGTCGAAGTCCTTTTTGCCCCAGCCGGTAGGTCTCTAGATGTTACAGAGAACCCCGAACAAACCAAACTGTTAATCTTCAATACTGCTTTGTACTTACGATCTTGTATCCACTGACTGTCTTATTAGATTAACCCAATAAATTTCATTCACTCCGCATACTCAATCCTATAGACACCCTTTTAATCCTTCAATCAAAGACGTAATTCGATTTCACAAAACAATCAAGAGTATTCAAATCCACTTCATTAAAAATCCCGATTCACCATTACAATACTGACTTCAGCAGCGATTGCCTCAGTCTTCCCAAAACTCTACGAAGAAGAAAAATCCAAATTCTATGTCTTTCCTTCCCCGACGCGAAGCATGAAGCTCCTCTCTCTAATCCCCCTCAAAAAACTTCCCTCTCAAAACTTTCTCCCCTAACCTTATCCTCTGAATTTCTTCAATCTTCCATCTTAGATCCGGAATTGGCTCCCACCGTCAAGCTTGGATCCGAAATTGGCTCTCGCCGTCAGAGCTTTCTCCTCCGTTTTTACCTTTAAGAGATCCATTTACCGAAAACAACGTTTCCTGAAACGGCACAGAGAACAAGACAGCCTGAAATAGAATCGAACCCCGTAATCGGGACCACATTGAGTCGCCGACCAATTCAGGTCCCATATTGGGAAAGATGCCCGTAGTAACCTGGATGTTCCCTTAATTGGATCAAATTGGTCCTCGCGTCAGATTGGCTAAGACCCGTAGTAAGACCTGGATTTCCCGTAATTAGACTGTATTAGGTTGACCGGCCAATTCAGGTCTCATATTGGATAAGAGGACCTGGATTGGATTCTCAAAATTGGATCCAATTGGCTCTTCAAACCCGTCGTGTGAATTGGCTCTTCTCTTCTTGCTGACTCCCGTTATTAGAATCGAACGGAGCACTTCAGTATGCCCCGACTGACTGTAACGGAGCGACTGAACCTGACCACTCAGTATTTGCACTGGAGTTGGTCGATGCTCCCAATATTCGAGGTAACTGAATATTAATAAAATTCCCCTTTCTTTTTATTTTCACTATATACTTGTGTTACAATACGACATCCACCCCCTCTGAACCTGTGCATCCTCCGGTATGCACCAATTTACCCAATTGCTATTTGATTCAGAATATATCCTCTACGTATTTGTCTAGTTCGTCTTCGTCACCTTCATTATCCAAATCACTTTCATCTTCTTGCTGCGGAATCTCTATACCTTCATTAAGGTATCTTCCATATTCATCTCTGCGTGTCTTCGTTTAAATATTTTTACTCGCTTCCCTGCAATTGGTATTTTTAATTTTGTACCATGTAACTGCCGTAATGAGTAAGTCGCATTATCATGAACAGTTGTTACCACATATGGTCCAAACCAACGTTTTAAAAATTTCCGCAAAGTACTATGTTGATTATCCAGACTATTATCATAAACAAGTACCCAGTCACCTTCCTCGATTGCTTTTGGTCTCAATCGATGTTGCTTATCGAATTGCGCCTTGTTTTGTAACCTTGCTCTTTTTAACCTTCCCAATGCTATCTTGACATCTTCCGTTCTTTGCTCCAATTGTCGGATCCTAATAGCCAGAAGTTCTTCTCTTGTCAATCCATCTTCCCATGGTAGCATACTCTAAGTAAGTACCTTTTCTTCGATCGGCATAATTGGTTTTTGATCTGTCATAAGTTCTACTGGCATATATCCTGTCACCGAACTATGTGTAGTTCGATCAGCCCATAATGCAAATGACAAAAGCCGTGGCCACTCTTTAACTTTCTCATTACAAGTTTTAACCAATGCTTTCACAATCGACCAGTGACCACGTTCGCTTTTTGCATTCCCTTCCGGATTATAAGCAGTAGTCAGTGATAGTTTAACTCCACATTTTTCAAAGAACTTACGAGCTTCTTGTGCATTTAATTCTCTACGATCTGCAGTGATTTTTCCTACGCACCCATAACGGCAAATGACATCTTCAAGCAAAAACCTACAAATCCCCTCTATAGATTTTGTCCTCAATGATCTTCCTTCTACTTGATTTGATAAATCTTCACGAGCTAAAACCAAATATCTCATCTGCCATAACCCAACCGGCATAATAACCAAATCAACAACCCATTTAAAATAAAAAGCTAGAGGATACGTAGGATGAAGACCATCTCGATGTCGGATATTAGAATACGATTGACAGATTTCACATGACTCTACAAATGAGAGCACATCTCGATACATATTTTTCCACCAATATCGTTCCTTGAGTGTAGCAAAAGTAGCCCAAATTCCTCTATGCCCTGCCCATAAACTATCATGAAACCCCTTTAATAATTTTAGTCTTTCTTCTTTTTTGCCTATCACTCACTGTGGCATCCCAATTCCTTTCTTCGGTCTCTTCCATAAGAATCCATCTCGAAGTAAAAATCCATATGCTTTTTTTCTTATTTGTTTGAATTTTTCTATAGACCAATTCCCCTGCTTAGTCAAGGTATTCAAATAATGACCAACATCCAATAATTCTCCTTCATAAGATTCTTCAAGAAATAGCTTGTCTTCTCTGTTGAGATTTGATATTGAATAGAATTTCAATCCGACATCATTAATGTCTTCAACCATTTCGTCCTCCCTCTTGTATCTTGCTCGAGATAGCATGTCTGCTACTAAATTGTCCTTCCCAGTGATATGCTTAAATTCTGGATTTAGTGACTTAATATAAGCAATCCATCTCAACATTGCAATATCTGGCATTGAATAGTTAATAATCATTCCAAGCAATGGCAAGCAATCTATTTCAATTACTACTATTACCCCAATCAAATAATCTTTTTCAGCTTTCATAGCCGAAACGACTCCCCAAAGTACTCTTTTGACTTGCGAATATGCATGCTGACGAATACTTAAAACTCTAGCCCCAAACCAAACTGCAAATCTATCCCCACTAGAATCATCTTGACCCACAGCCCATCCAACGGCAATTGGACTAGCATCCATAGTAAGAATCACTGGTCTATTGTACTTATAATCAACCTTCCTCAATATTGGAGGTGACATCAATAATTTCTTCAATCTTTGCATTGCCTGAATATGCCTTTCTTCCCATTTAAATCGGTAACCCTTATGTAACAGTTCATATAATGGATCCGCTATGTAAGCAAAATGAGGGATCTAGATTCGATAAAATATACATGCATCCAAAAACCTACGAACCTCTGTTAAAGAATCACAATCCTCTTTCATCCTTCCAATTGCATCAACTTTAGTCGGATCTGATTTTCTTCCGTAAGATCCACATAAATGTCCAACAATTACAACCTCTCGTACTCCAAATACGGACTTCATACCCGATAATGTAAGATGAACTTCTCCAAGCCGAGTTAAAATCTTTTCACAATCTTGTATATGATCAACAACATATCTACGACACCCCCTCGTATCTAAAGTTTCATCCTTGTCTCCTTCTCTGCACCCTTTTATAGGAACATCATCTAGAAAAGGCATAGTCTTTTCCGGAATAAAATCTTTCAATACCTTATTCATCCCATTCATCATATGCGCAACTGAGTTGATCGTGCCTTGAGGAAGAGTGCACATTCTAACTAATCCAAGTAGTGTCTTCATTGTTGTCATATCTCTACTTTCTTCGGCAAGTTGAAATTGATCATAACTTGAATACAAATCATCCATTAAATAGATCGTCCTACCAGCAAATGCCTCAGCAAATTCATCCACAATAGGTCCAATTCCTGCATTCCTGACAGTTACAGCATTCACCGGCTGCATATCTTGAATAAACCGTAGTGACCCATTCTTCTTAGGTATCGTAAACCATCAACTAGAATACGGTGCAAATGAAGGTTCCAATATTTTCATCTTTATCTTTTCTTTCAATCGTTCCATCAATTTAGGTAAATGTACCCTCGATACTGGAATCGGTCTTAGATTCCAAGGTACATGCGGTACAGTGAAGATAACCATAGGTGTTATAATATTTGGATCCACACACCCAATTTCATGAGATTCGAAGGCAAACGATCTACCTTGTTTAGCCAACATCTTTTTGAAGCAAGTAATTTCTTCCAGCAATAAAGAACCATCAGAACCAATCTTCAATTCTTCAAAAGTCTCTTCAGTAAACTGATGTCCAATACTCATTGGATCTCTTAAACTTGCTTCTTTTGATGCTTCTCCCATTTGTTCTTTAGAATCCTCTAGTAATGGTCCGGCAACAAGCTTTACCTTCTTATCTGCCGTTTTATATCTCGTCTCTACAGTGACTTCTGGTGCTTGAAAAGAATCAAGCATGGTATAAATCTCTCTCGAATGAATCTCAACAATCTTATCATTATCCTCTAACCCAATAGATGTAATCAATTCCAATGAATCTTCCAGCCCATTTTCTTCATAAACACCCAAAATCCTCTCATCATCTTGCAATGTACCTATCTTGCGTAACTGTCCTTCAATATCATATAATCTTTTTTTTTCTTTTCTTTTAAAATCATCAACTTTCTTATACATAATATTTCCATTCTCCAATATACCAATAAAACTCGCATCAAAGGCACCTTCATCTCGCGAGAGTACCTCCTCTTTTGTACCTCCATAATCTCGCTTTACAGTGGTACCTCTCCAAAATCCTTAAATCCTTCAACAATCTTTGGCAATGGTTTCTCCCTCAACCTATCTCGATTCCGTTCATAGTTAGGAGGTACTGTTAGAAATTGTACAGCTTTCCTCCCATCTTCGCTCCGTACCCTTGCATAAGCAGAACCATCGTCAAGTACTTTTGTTTCCATCCGTGTTGCCGTGATATAAGGTCGTCCTAAAATCAACGGATAAGACGTTGTATCTTGAACGAAGAAATGTTGCTCCGTCGCAACATCCCCAATCCGAACTTTGACATCTGGACAAACTCCATATAATTCGCCGCGTGTGTTATTAGCTGCTCGTATTGCCCATCCATGTTCCATATCAATTGGCCATTTTTGCTTCTTATAAAGATCTTTAGATATGAGATTTATTTCAGAACCATGGTCGACTAAAGCAACAATTGGTTCTTCTATATCTCCTACTTTCACCAATACCTCAGTAGTTGCTCTTGCCCAATGCTTTCGAATATAATGGCTCAAAGTTTTCATTTTCTTATCACTATAATCTTCGAAACGTACTCGTTGATTATACCCATTCTTTTCATTTGTTGGTTGCTTGTAACCAATATCAACCTCTTCTTCTTCTTTATATATTCTTGCATCAATAGCATGACTCATTCCAGTTTCGCCCATTAATTACCTCTTTTGCTTAATGCTGTCAATGATGACATCATGGAACTCCTTCTTTGCAATTCCCAAGACTTCTTTCAATGTGAATTCCACCTTAGCATTTAATATACGTTCTTCCAACACCCCTTTCAAATTTGTTTCCGCTTCAATGTCAGAAAGTAGCTTATAAGCAATTGATTTGCCCTTATCTTTTGTCTCCGTTGTTTTTTCTCCCAATGATACTGAGGTATCTTTTACAGGCAATTCTTGTGAAGCTGCCTCCCGAGCCTTGTCTCCTCGAGTTTGCCTCTTAAAAGAATTTCCTTCTCTAGTATCATCAAAATTTCCTCGTCTTTTTTCTTCCATCAAAGCTTCATGTTGGCTCTTAGCAATATATGCATGAACTGAAAGAGACTCAACAGGATCCTCCCAACCTGTTCTTCCTCGTATTGTAGCTGCAGTTCTCAATAACGCTTCTCGAGGTAATTTCCCTTCTTGCATTGTAAGAACGGCAGAAGCCCAAAACTCACTAGTTTTCGTACTTCCACCAATTTCATCATCTACTCTAGTACCATAACTTGCACTTTCTCGTGCTACTGTTTCATGCTCTTTTAAGTAATCTTGAACCAATGCTCTCATTTCTCCCTTGTCAAAATTGGTTTGAAGAAGATCCTCTCTATTTTTGAATGCTATCTTCCTATCTTTCCAGCAAATAATTCCCTGCCGTATCATATTATTAAATTCATTGCAATCTTTTCTAGTGTGTGAAGCATCATCACACCAAATGCATCTTTGTACGTATTCTTATTTTGAAACATTCTTCGAATTATTTGTAAAAGTATTCTCTTCAAGTCTTGCCAATTTCATTTGAAGATCTCGCATTCCATGTATAATTTCTTCCATTCCCATATCTGCTTTCTTTGATAAGGATGTCGAAGGTTGAACTGTAGGCATTGTTGGTGGTGTTGTACATACTGGAGCTTTGGGTGCTTCTACCGTTTTCGGAATATTGCTTCTATCCTTCCTCCTTTCTCTTTTTGTAAGCAAACCCACCGCATCTTCAACGTTCTTCCACTTTGTTGTCAATCCTTCATCTTCTTCTTTGTCTTCGAGAAGAAGTTCTAATTTCCCTTGCAATTCTCCATCAGCAGCTTGAAGAAATAGATCAACTTTGTTTGGCTCCAATGTCAATTTTTCTACCTTTGATAATTGAGAGTACTTCCTCTCAAATTCCCTTAGTAGCTTTGTTGCTTGCAAATTCTTATTAGGCCGTTCAATCCATCCCAAAAACAGCTTCTTAGTAACACGATCAGCATCTTCCAAGAAATATTCGTCTTTCAATGCATGTGAAAAATCCTCCCATGAATTTCCATAACGATCCGTAATCGATGTAATGTGGTCCCTTATCTCTGGTATCGTGGCAAGTCCAAATAGTGCAACCATTTTCTTCTCAGAAACCCGATTTAATTCCATTTCATGAACATAACATCTTAAATACCTTGAAATATTCCTCCCATCAAATTGATCAATTTTATTGACCACTGCTTGCAATGCTTTGGTTGCCAAAGCTTCCTTTCGATCATTGCTTTGCTGTTGCTGCATTGACAATGAGAAGGCTTGAAACAAACTAGCGATAGACGGATCCATGTGCATACCTTGTCCTTTAGAAGACTCCCCACCAGAAACTCCTCCCAAAAATCCTTCAAAATTTTTATTTTCGTTTTCCATAAAAATAAAGATAAAATCAACCGAAATCCAATACCTTCCACCTCAAGCTTTCACTTCGAGTTCACCACTTTTGTCGTATTACGTGCTTTCCTGCTCAAGAACGCGTCGGGCGTTTGGTTGTAGAAGGTAGTATGGAGATTCGCCGATAGTCAAGCAGTCTATCAGTTTTGACTGTTGGAATGTAAACGACTGCAACAATGTACCGTAAATCTATACGGATGCTCTTCGACTGCTTGTCGAAGTCCTTTTTGCACCAGCCGGTAGGTCTCTAGACGTTACAGAGAATCCCGAACAACCCAAACTGTTAATCTTCAATAATGCTTTGTACTTACGATCTTGTATCCACTGACTGTCTTGTTAGATTAACCCAATAAATTTCATTCACTCCGCATACTCAATCCTATAGACACCCTTTTAATCCTTCAATCAAAGACATAACTCGATTTCACAAAACAGTCAAGAGTATTCAAATCCACTTCATTAAAAATCCCGATTCACTATTACAATAGTGACTTCAGCAGCGATTGCCTCAGTCTTCCCAAAACTCTACGAAGAAGAAAAATCCAAATTCTATGTCTTTCCTTCCCCGACGCGAAGCATGAAGCTCCTCTCTCTAATCCTCCTCAAAAAACTTCCCTCTCGAAACTTCCTCCCCTAACCTTATCCTCTGAATTTCTTCAATCTTCCGTCTTAGATCCGGAATTGGCTCCCACCGTCAAGCTTGGATCCGAAATTGGCTCTCGCCGTCAAAGCTTTCTCCTCCGTTTTTACCTTTAAGAGATCCATTTACCGAAAACAACGTTCCCTGAAACGGCACAGAGAACAGGACAGCCTGAAACAGAATCGAACCCCGTAATCGGGACCACAAGAGTCGTCCGACCAATTCAGGTCCCATATTGGGAAAGATGCCCGTAGTAACCTGGATGTTCCCGTAATTGGGTCAAATTGGTCCTCGCGTCAGATTGGCTAAGACCCGTAGTAAGACCTGGATTTCCCGTAATTAGACTGCATTGGATTGACCGGCCAATTCAGGTCTCATATTGGACAAGAGGACTCGGATTGGATTCTCGAAATTGGATCCAATTGGCTCTTCAAACCCGTCGTGTGAATTGGCCCTTCTCTTCTTGCTGACTCCCGTTATTAGAATCGAATGGAGCATTTCAGTATGCCCCGGCTGATTGTAACGGAGCGACTGAACCTGACCACTCAGTATTTGCACTGGAGTTGGTCGATGCTCCCAATATTCGAGGTAACTGAATATTAATAAAATTCCCCTTTTTTTTTATTTTCACTGTATAGTCGTGTTACAACAGGACAACGTAGAAGTAATAGATGGACGACCTTTATTATCCGATAGTATCACTCATGAATCAGAACTTATAGAGGTGACGTTTAAAGACCATAGTAGTTATATTATTTTCAATATTATTAGAACTCCATCAAAACTTATTATTCTTGGTCTTTCTTGGTTAGAAATGCATAATCCATCTATAGATTGGAGGTTACTAAAGATGACATTTCCTTTAGAACATCTCGACAGTAAGCTTATTAGAAGATTCTAAATCAAGAAATCCTTATTTATTGGAGCAAGAACTTTTCTAACATCGTCCGAGGAAGGCACACCGTTTGTCATTTATGTGATTCTAACTAGCGGAGAGAAGATTTTAAAAGGAAGTATATTGGAGCAATATAAGAATTTCAAAGACGTATTTCAAAAGAAGAATGCCGATGTGCTACTGGAGCATCGATCATACGCTTGTGCCATAGACTTGTAGGAAGGAGCACAACCATCTTTTGGCCCAATCTACAATTTATTACAGACGAAGTTAGCGAAGTTTTAAAAGTACATTGACAAGAATCTAGCCAAGAACTTCATTCATCATTTGGAGTCACTAATTGGGGCACCAATTTTATTTGTAAAGAAGAAAGATGGCTCACTACGGATGTGCATGGATTATCGAGGTTTCAACAAGGTGATAAAGAAGAATTGTTATCCATTATCCTTGATATCAGGTCTTTTAGAGTAACTTGGACATGCAAAGATCTTTATAAAGATTGATTTAAGGAGAGCTTACAACCTCTACGAATCAAGAAAGGAGACGAATGGAAGACAGCTTTTCGTACAAGGTATGGCCATTTTGAATATAGTGTCATACCTTTCGGTCTTATCAATGCTCCAGCGGTCTTTCAACACATGATGAATGACATCTTTTGGGAGCACCTTGACGATTTGTTGTCATCTATTTAGATGATATTCTGATATTTTCCAAGAATGTTGAAAAGTATGAGAAACACATTCGTGTGGTCCTTAAAAAACTCTGCGAGCAAAGACTTTATGCCAAATTAAAGAAGTGCTGGTTTAACCAAATTGAGATGGAATTTTTGGAATTCATTGTAACTATGGAAGATTTGAAGATGGACCCTAAGAAGGTGGAAGCAATTGTATCATGAGAAGTTCCAAAGACGATTAGAGATGTATAATGCTTTCTTACCTTTGCTAACTTCTATTGGATCTTCATCAAGAATTATTCTCAAGTTACTACCCTGCTCACTTGGTTGACATGTAAAAACAAGCTCTAATGGAGACCTCTAGCGGAAAAAGTATTTCAAGATCTTAAGACGACATTTAATATGGCTCCAATCTTGGTACATTTGGACTTTACAAAGGCCTTCTATTTGAAGACTGATGCTTGAAATTTTGCTATAGAAGCTATACTTTTGTAGATAGATGTAGACAAGAAGCTTCATCTAATTGCATTCTATTCTTGAAAGTTTTTTGCTGCCAAGATCAATTATGAGATCCACGATAAAGAACTTCTTACAATAGTGGATTCTTTTCAAGAATGGCGTCACTTTTTCAAAGGAACTGCGCATCTAGTCACCATATATACGAATCATAAGAATTTGGAGTACTTCATGTTGGCTTGGATTGTGAATTTTTGTCAAGATCGATAGAATATGTTGCTATCCAGGTTTGACTTTGTTATTATTTATCAACTTGAGAAGTAGCAAGGACTATCCGATGCATTATCAAAGAGATCATATTTAGTCCCAAAGGCTGAAGAAGCAACATTTGATCAACAGTGTACAACATTGTTGAATTCGAAATAATTGATGCTTAGCTTTGCTATAGTGTCAATTGATACTCACTTCCTCATCCAGGTACGTATTGTAACTATTGGAGATTCTATAGCCCTTGATATCAAGTAACGTATCAATAATAACAAGTTGAAGGTGGAAGGAGATCTTTTATACTTTGAGGAGCGGTTGTATATTCTAAAAGGACCAACACGACTTCAAATTCTCTAATCTCGATACGATTTTTCAATTGCGAGACATTTTGGATTCAATAAGACTTTAGAACTTATTTCTTGTGATTTTTGGTGGCTCCAAATATGTAAGGATGTCAAGTATTTTTTCCTTTCTTATGACATTTGTTCAAGATCTAAGAACCCTCGACATTGCCCTTATGTTCTTCAGCCATTGCCTAGTCCACGTTGACTATAGTCTTTAGTTTTCATGGACTTCATTATAGACCTGTTGCCATTGAATTCATTTGACAACATCTTTGTTGTAGTAGATCGGCTTACAAAGATGGCACACTTTATCCCTTGCAAGAAAACATCATCAAGCAAAGACACAGTGTCATGGACATACATTGGAAGATTCTTCGAATATTCTTCTAGAATATTCTCTAAAGATTCCTTTAGAAGGTTCTAGAAGATTCTTAGAATATTCTCTAAAGATTCTATTAGAAGGTTCTAGAATATTTTGATAGATTCTAAGAAGTTGCTCGAGAAGTTTCCTAATTAGTAGAAGTTGTTGGAGAAGCGTCCTAGTTAGCGGAAGTAGCTCGAGAAGCTTCCTATTCAGTAGTATATATAGGAGTCGAGGCTGAAGGGTTCTTCAGTCTCGACAACACATCTCTTGGAATTCTAGCTCACCTTTCTGGTGTTGTTCTTGTACTCATCTGTTTAATCTAGCTCTGCCACTTCTTCTTGACCTTCTTGTTAGATTTCAAGTCTGTATTTTGTGTCCGTGACAGTTTGTCGAGACTGCATTTTCACTGGTATCAGAGCTAGTTCCTTCTTGTTAGAGAGTGGATTACCCCTCTTCTTGAAGGTGTGCTAGTGTTTTAGAGGTTGCAGATTACCCTCCTCTAAACTGATATCTCTTCTTTCTCAATATTGGAGCCTTATTCTTCTTGGAGAGAGTGGATTACCCCTCATCTTGGAGTCTTAAGGCGTTTTAGAGGTTGCGGAGTACTCTCCTCTGAACCAATATTGTCCTCTTGTCAAAATTCTTTTTTCTTCTTTCTGAAGGTTAGCTGAAGGTTAAGACGTTAAAATGGCTGAAAGTTTGGAATCCAAACTAGACGCCATCATAAATGCTCTTGCCTCGTTGTCACATAGGAAAACACAGATCGAAGGAGTCATGGTAGGACTCCATAACAATGGAGCATCTGGGATAGCGCCATCTAAAGCATATCAGCCTCAAACTTCTGCGCCAGAAGAAGCAGTTCTACCTCCATTTCAACAAGATCGAGTAGTCCTACAACGAAAAGAGCCTCGAGTTAGTCTTCCGGATAAGTTTGATGGAACTCGTTCCAAGTTTCGAGGTTTTGTCAACCAAATCAGGTTGATAACAATTTTACAGCCCGAACGTTATCCGACGGAGGAAGCGCGTGTTGGGCTTGTTGGAACCTTGCTTACAGCACAAGCTTTGTCTTGGTTTACTCCCTTGTTCGAGAAGCGATCGCCAATCCTGAGCAACTTTGAAACGTTCTTGGAGGCGTTTGCAGAAGCATTTGGCGAGCATGATAAAGTTTGATGGGCTACAACAAAGATCCGATCGCTACGACAAGGAACACGCTCTGCATCAGTCTATGCCTCGGATTTCAGACAATTGGCAAGTGACATTAATTGGGGTGAAGAGGCGTTGGTGAGTCAGTTTTATTGGGGCTTGAAGGATGATGTGAAGGACTTGCTGTTATCTCTTCCTGATCCTCAAACGCTCAACAAAGCTATTAGCTAAGCTGTAAAGTGTGAAAACCGCCTATTCCAGCGTCGCCAAGACCAACGTCCAAGACACCAAATGACTCGTTACGACGTGACTATGTCTGCAAATAGCTTAAACTCACATTCGGAGGCAACAGACATGCAAATCGACACGGCGCGTGTCCGATCTCTTACTCCAACAGAGAAGAAACGACGTATGGAGGAAGGATTATGTTTGTACTGTGGAGAAGAAGGTCACAAGGTTGGAAATTGCCCAAAGAAGCAAAATTGGCACCCTGTCAAGACTAGAAGTGCGATGATTCCGGAAAACGACGACGCCCAGCCACAGTACGAACCGTGCGGCTGGACAAACTAATATCACGACAACAATCAAGTTCCTCCTTCTCTGTCCAACATGCCCATTGTTTTACAATTCCTTTGTTTTTAGGCCCTCAAAAACAAAAAACTTTAGCTTTATTGGATTCGGGGCATCTACTTATTTTTTAGATGAAGAGTTTGCTAAACGCCACAAGATCCGTTTAGTACAGAAGTCCAAACCTGTTCACGTAGAGGTGATAGATGGACGACCCTTATTGTCAAGCAACGTTACCCACGAATCAGAACCTATAGAAGTGGTGTTTAAGGACCATAGTAGTCACGTTATTTTTAATATTATTAGAACCCCATCAAGCCCTGTTATCCTTGGTCTTTCTTGGTTAGAAGATCATAATCCGTCCATTGATTGGAGGCTACGAAGGATAACATTTCCTGAAAAAAATAATAATAAACCTGTTGGTAGAACCTACATGAAGAAATCCATGTTTATTGGAGCGAGAGCGTTCCTAAGATCGTCCAAGGAAGGCGCACCATTTGTCATTTATGCAGCTCCAACTAGCGGCGAGAATATCTCAACATCGAATATACCAGAGCAATATAGGGATTTTGAAGACGTGTTTTAGAAGAAGAACGCCGATATACTGCCGGAACATCGACCATATGATTGCGCCATAGACTTAGAGGAAGGAGTGCAACCACCTTTTGGTCCAATATACAACCTATCGCAGACGGAGTTGGCAGAATTGTGGAAGTACATCGATGAGAATCTAGCCAAGAATTTTATTCGACATTCAAAGTCGCCAGCTGGAGCACCAATCCTATTCGTGAAGAAAAAGGATGGCTCACTGCGGATGTGCGTGGACTACCGAGGACTCAACAAGGTGACCAAGAAAAATCGCTATCCCTTACCTTTGATCTCCGGCCTCTTAGATCAACTTGGACGTGCAAGGATTTTTACAAAGATTGATTTAAGAGGAGCCTACAACCTTGTGCGAATCAAAGAAGGAGATGAATGGAAGACAGCCTTTCGTACAAGGTATGGCCATTTTGAGTACAATGTCATGTCTTTTGGTCTTACCAATGCTCCAGCGGTCTTTCAGCATATGATGAACGACATCTTTCGGGAGTACCTCGATGACTTTGTTGTCATCTATCTACATGATATTTTGATATTTTCCAAGAATGAAGAAGAACATGAGAAGCACGTTTGTTTGGTTCTTGAAAAACTACGCGAACAAGGACTCTACGCCAAGTTGGAGAAGTATCAATTTCACCAGAATGAGATGGAATTTTTGGGCTTCATTGCGACTACAGAGGGCTTGAAGATGGATCCAAAAAAGGTAGAAGCAATTATATCTTGGGAAGTTTCGAAGACGGTTAGAGATGTTCAGTGTTTTCTTGGATTTGCTAACTTCTATCGGATCTTCATCAAGAATTATTCTCAAGTTGCTGCACCACTCACGCGTCTAACAAGCAAAGACAAGCTCGAATGGGGATCACAAGCAGCAAAAGCATTTCAAGATCTCAAGACGGCATTCACTACGGCTCCAATCTTGGTACACCCTGACTTTGCAAAGGCTTTCTATTTAGAGACCGATGCTTCAGATTTTGCTTTGGGAGCTGTGCTTTCACAGATGGGCATAGACAAGAAGCTTCACCCAGTTGCGTTCTATTCACGGAAGTTCTCTGCTGCTGAGATCAACTACGAGATCCACGACAAAGAGCTGCTTGCTATAGTGGATGCCTTCCAAGAGTGGCGTCACTTCCTCGAAGGAGCTGCATATCCAGTGACTGTTTATACGGACCACAAGAATTTGGAGTACTTCATGACAGCTCGAATTTTGAATCGTCGTCAAGCTCGATGGAATATGTCTCTATCACGATTTGACTTTATTATCACCTACCGCCCTGGAAAACAGCAAGGATTATCTGACGCATTATCGAGGAGATCGTATCTTGCGCCAAAGGCTGGAGAAGCAGCGTTTGATCAACAATGTACAACATTGTTGAAACCAGAAAAATTCAGGATTTTTGCTACTGTTGCAACTATCGATGACGGCTTCCTCAGCGAGGTACGTACTGCGACCATTGAGGATTCTATAGCTCTTGACATCAAACAACGTGTCGATAATGACAAGTTTAAGGTGGAGGGAGATCTTCTGTATTTTGAGGAGCGGTTGTATATCCCGAAAGGACCAACTCGACTCCGAGTACTTCAATCTCGCCACGACTTTCCAGCTGCGGGACATTTTGGATTCAACAAGACTTTGGAGCTCATTTCACGAGATTTTTGGTGGCCCCAAATGTGGAAGGATGTGAAGGAATTTGTCCTTTCTTGTAATGTTTGTTCAAGATCCAAGATCCCTCGACATCGTCCGTATGGACTTCTCCAGCCATTGCTTATTCCGCACCGACCATGGTCTTCAGTTTCTATGGACTTCATTACGGACCTACCGCCATCGAATTCATTTGACAGCATCTTTGTTGTGGTGGATCGATTTACAAAGATGGCGCATTTCGTGCCTTGCAAGAAAACATCGTCAAGTGAAGACACCGCAAGACTCTTTCTTGATAACATATATCGTTATCATGGCCTACCAGATGATATCGTGTCGGATCGAGGTACTCAGTTTGTATCCAAGTTTTGGAGGTCCCTCTTTGAGATATTGAAGGTGGATATTAAGTTCTCTTCGGCTTTTCATCCTCAAACTGACGGTCAAACGGAGCGGGTGAATCAAGTTTTGGAGCAATATTTACGATGCAGCATCAACTATCAACAAGATGATTGGACTGCATATCTACCGCTTGCTGAGTTCGCATACAACAACACTCTTCATGCGTCAACTCAATAAACACCATTCTTCTCCAACTACGGATACCACCCTAAGCTCGATTTATTGAGTTCTTCAGCAAATAACAACCCAGCAGCTGAAGGATTTGTGAAGCAACTATCGGAGCTTCAAGCGACGTTGAAGCTTCAATTACAATCTGCCCAAGAGAGTTACAAGGCATCTGCAGATAAATATCGAAATGAGGCGCCTACTTTTAAAGTTGGAAGTAAAGTATGGCTTCTTCGACGGAATATCAAGACCAAGCGGCCATGTGACAAATTGGACTATCGGAGATTAGGGCCATTTGTTATCGGGAAGCAGATCAATTCGGTAGCATATCGTTTGGAGTTACCAGCTACTATGAAGGTACATCCAGTCTTTCACGTGTCTTTGTTGGAACCTTATTGAGAGTCAGCTTTTCTCCAAAGAGTACAAAGTCCGCCACCAAGTATCGAAATTGAAAACCATGAGGAATACGAGGTAGAAAAGGTACTAGATTCACGACGTAATAGGAGAAAATTGGAGTATTTAGTGCATTGGAGTGGATACGACATCAATGAACGAACGTGGGAGCATGCCAAAAATCTTGCCAATGCACCAAAAAAGGTACAAGAATTTCATCAACGATATCCTCATAAACCTAAGCCG
The DNA here is from genome assembly GCF_059467195.1 of Physcomitrium patens. Taxonomy (NCBI): domain Eukaryota; kingdom Viridiplantae; phylum Streptophyta; class Bryopsida; order Funariales; family Funariaceae; genus Physcomitrium; species Physcomitrium patens. Next base: position 4,265,663 of record NC_143431.1, on the reverse strand, counting down.
ATTCAACGATAGCTTCTTGCTAAAGCTTGCTCATCAAGTAGCATAAAAAGGGGGGAGGGCACCTCCAAAACCCATAGTTCGATAGTGTAGAACTTTGTTAGCAACTATAGTTTGCTCTCATCATTTTAGCCTTTGGACATGGATAGTCAAGATACTACACTTGTTATGTCATCTCAAGCAACTAGCTCACGAAGACTACCGCGAGATGAAGAACCGCCTGCACCACGACGACGTCGGAGGATACCGAGCAACAGATCGCTAGTAATTGTATTTGAGGTCGAGCTTGCCTACGACGGTCAGCCAGAAGGTGTGTTTGGAGGACAGATTCACAATGAAGACACAGAAGTCCACGCTTGGTCAGAGGTTGAAGGTGTTGGTCACTATCGTTGGCTCCAAGGGCCGATGAATCATTTGCCTTGCGAACAACAATTGGAATTCATTGCGGATGTGATGCGACAAATTTTCATTTTCTTGCGTTGGTATTGACTGATAACAACATTGCTTCTTGGAGACCTCGAAGTTAGAAGAGGAGGTGATGTCATGGACATACATTGGAAGATTCTTCGAATATTCTTCTAGAATATTCTCTAAAGATTCTCTAAAGATTCCTTTAGAAGGTTCTAGAAGATTCTTAGAATATTTCCTAAAGATTCTGTTAGAAGGTTTTAGAATATTCTTAGAAGGTTCTAGAATATTTTGATAGATTCTAGGAAGTTGCTCGAGAAGTTTCCTAATTAGTAGAAGTTGTTGGAGAAGCGTCCTAGTTAGCGGAAGTAGCTCGAGAAGCTTCCTATTCAGTAGTATATATAGGAGTCGAGGCTGAAGGGTTCTTCAGTCTCGACAACACATCTCTTGGAATTCTAGCTCACCTTTCTGGTGTTGTTCTTGTACTCATCTGTTTAATCTAGTTCTGCCACTTCTTCTTGAACTTCTTGTTAGATTTCAAGTCTGTATTTTGTGTCCGTGACACACAGCAAGGCTCTTCCCTGTTAGTGTATATCGATATCATGGTTTATCAGATGATATCGTGTCAGATTGTGGAATCAAATTCGTATTAAAGTTTTGGAGATCTCTCTTTGAGATATTAAAGGTGGATAGCAAGCTTTCTTCAGCTTTCCATCCCCAAACTGACAGCCAAACAAAACAGATGAATCAAACTTTGGACCAATATTTACGATGCAGCATCAACTATCAACAAGATGATTAGACTGCATATCTATCGTTAGTTGAGTTTACATATAACAACACCCTTCATGCATCGACTCAATAAACACCATTCTTTTCTAATTATGGATATCATCCAAAGCTTGATTTGTTGAGTCCATCAACTAATGACAATCCGATAGTTGAATGATTTGTGAAACAACTATAGGAGCTTCAAACTATGTTGAAACTTCAAGTGCAAACCGCCTAGGAAGCTTACAAGGTGTCTTCAAATAAATTTGGGAATCAAGCACCTACTTTCAAAATTGGAGATAAAGTATGGCTGTTTTGACGGAATATCAAAACCAAGCGACCATGTGATAAGTTGGACTACTAGAGATTGAGACTGTAGAATAGATATTAGTTCGTTTCTATAAGATATTAGTAAAATAGACTAATAGTCTATAGAATAGTCATTTCAGTAGGACGGATGGTTAACTTAGTTATTAAAAGCAGTTAATTATAGAATTACGATTAGAATCTCAAAATAGAGAGTAAATATATAAGAGTTGTAGAAGTTAGTATGGGGCGAGACTATGATAGTCATGAGCCACGTAAAGCTTGGTGCTACCTCTTTACCTCTTTGACTCTTTGTTTCTTTGTTGTTGAAGAATAATGGATAGTTTCTAAATATTGAGAAGTGAGTCTGTGGAATAAATCAGAGATTGATTTATGAATTATTGATTATGTAATTGGAGTACTCAGTGATTGAACTATATGAAGAGTTATTTGAAGATTATGATTGTTGTTTATTGAGAGCTGTGTATGTTTTGGACAAAGGAAGTTGGTGATTATAGAAATTCTGTGAATTCAGATTGTTGGAGTAAAATCTGTTATTCCTGGTGTTGGATAGAAATTAAGTATTTTGAGCGGTCTTTTGAGAGTGCAAGGTTGCACATTTTTGTTATCAGTTTATGAAGGAATATTTTTACTAGGAGAAAGCATTGTAGTGTTTCTTACTATTTAAGTGGTTCGGAATATAATTAATTGTGTGACCCTAACAAGTAAAACTTATGTACTTAGTCTTTTTCTGTGTTTGAATTCCCTTATACAGGTTTATTCTGAAAAGAATTGTATAATAAGTACAATGACAATCACATTTTGGTGCCACTGCTAGGGATAGACAATAGCATTGAGTGTTAGAAATTAACTGCCGGTTTAGTTAGATCGGAGATAAGAAGCAAATTCAGTAGAATATAATGAAAGAGTATGGTTATTAAGAATGAAAACTTAACAATAAAGAGAATACAACAGTCGAAAGAAAGAATAGAGAGATTACAAGTAAGAAATTTGTTGAGTAATGAGTAAGAATAGAAGTTAAAAAAGAATTATCGACAAAGTTGGATTAAACCATGGTTGCATACGTGTCGGCATATCCTAGTATACCCAGAAGCTAATTGACATCAAATATTTTAGAAATATATACCGTTAGAGAAATTGCCAAGAGCACTCGTAAAAAATTTGGTCAATAGATCAGTGTTTTCCTTGAGGCCATTAACTGCAAGTGGGAGAATCACAAAAAAATTAGGTATTCCATTGGATACATTTCCAATAACAAAATTTTTCAATTTTGTCAAAACTGATTCAGTAGAGTAGTATAAATTATTGGTCAATAAGTACCAATTCAGTGTATTTCAAAATCCATCATTTTTACCTCGAATTCAATCAACTAACTTAGTAAGGGACAATAATAGTAAATTAAGGAAACTTAAAAATTCAGAAGAATAAATTGGAAAAGGTGCTAGTTATTTTGAGAAAAGATTAAGTGGAACATTTCTCCCTTCAATGGCGACGGGTGGTCCAATGATTCCAATAGTAATAAAAATAGATGATGTGAGCGATTGCACAATGAGCATCGCTCTATTACCTACTTTTAGGGATTTTTCGAGTACGGATCTCGATCAACATTTGTCTCAGTTTCTGACAGCATGTATAGCCAATAATAAAAGAACTGAAGATATTTGGTTACGATGGTTGTTAGCAACCTTGAAGGACATGGAGTTTGAATGATACAACCATCAACCAATGGATCAATTTTCCAATTGGGAAGCATTGAAGAATATATTTTTAATCCATTTTTGCATCATTGGTTTTGAGGATCAACTTCAAGAAAGATTAATGACTCCAAAATAGGTCCAGGAGAGCCAATAGAATCATATTATGGTCGTGTGGCAGATATACTCCGCAAGTGGCTAAATCACCAAATGCCAGATGCTTTTATATCATCCATATTAATCAACGGATTGCACCCACCCGACCTAAGAATGTTTGTAAAAGAAGCTCAATCAAATATGGTAACTACATCTTTTAATAGAACCAAGGTTTGGGAGGAATGCCATTATGATGAGTTTTTAACTACGAATGCCACAATGATTCCAATTCAAGGCACCTATCAAAATCTGACTTTGAACATATCAATGGGTAGTTATCTACGGATGTTAGAAACAACGCCCAATTCCAATGCCAATATTCAAGGGCCAATTAATGTCACCCCATTGTAAGTTATACCACCGAATGTGACAACAACTTGTGCTCCATATTTTCCATATCAATAACAAGTGACAAAGTTAATAATAATATCAGCCCCTAAGATTCCAATGAAGCCTTGTTATTGAACTTGACGAAGAAAATGGAAGAAATGGTCGTTAATATGACCAAGGATAAGGAGAAGAGGTAAAAACCTATCAATACAAGAACCAATTTTTGGTGTAGTAATTGTAAGGATCATGGTCATTTGATAAGAGAATACCCTTCACCCTCACAAATGATGGGTCAATGTATATTTTACGTAGGAAAGCACTTAACAACTAATTGTTGGAATTGACAAAGGCAATAACAATTTAGTAATCAGATCATGATCCCACCGACTCAGTGGGAAGTCAATCAAGTTTAATCAAAAAATATGTTTGAATGGAATGGAAATCGATCTAATTGAAAAAATTGAGCATTCAATAACTTTCAAAGTCCCAATTTTAATTAGAAGTCTACATAAAACTCCTAGAACTATGGAAAGGAGCAACAGAGGTATTAGCAATATGCTCCACTGACGTCATCGAACCAAGTACCCTCCATACCATGGAGATAACCAGGATCATTTTCTAACCTTACATGGAATAAGCCTAATAGGTATATACCGGTGGAGACACCCAATATGTCGAATGGAAGTACAAGAAGACCACTTTGTTATTTTCGTTGCACACAGATTAGTCATTATGCCAGTGAATGTTCCAATCCCAGAGCCAGTGACAATTATGTGCCAGTGTGTATGAATTACAAGCAGTTGAGATATACTTATCAACAATGTAATGCTCTGTTCAATTTCAATAATCGAGATCAGCAAATCCAAAGCCTAGAACAAATGGAGGAGATAAATCAAGGTCCTCAAGATTCTTCGATAAACCGAGTGGAATGTATCCAAGCCGTTCTTACTAAGAGTTAGTAAAAGAAGAAATAACCAATTAAATATTTAGGTGAACCTGATGCGAAGGGCCAATTTGATCCAATTACAGGGATATCCAATCCAGATACTGTTACGGGCCTCTTATCTAGTATAAGACCTGACTTGGTTGAGCAATCCAATGAGGTTTCAATTACAAAGGTTTTGGTTCCGTTTCAAGCTGTTCCGTTCTCTACGCAGTTTTAGAAAATGTCTTATCCATTGAAAGATCCTCTCAAGGGCACAAATTCCAAAGAAGTTCCAACTACTGTTCTAATTCTAAGTCTAGGACTGAAGAATATCTTATCTCTTGGAGTTAAACTCAACTCAATGAAAAGAAAGAGGGCATTGGAAATTATCTAAAATATGGAATCTTATGATATTTTGAAGGATCTGGATGTTATTCGGCCTTCTATCTCTATGAAACAACTTCTAGCGGTCGCACCAAAGTACCGTTCTACATTGAATTCATCATTAACACGGCATAGGCAACACAATAAGGAAGTTTGTGAAGTCAGTTTGAATCCTAATCTAAGTACATCAACCATCGATGTTTTGATTGACAGTGTTATGATCTTGAGTGTTCAAGTGGATGGTGGTTTGAGCATCAATTTAATGAACGTTGATATAATGGATGCTTAAGATTTGGAACTCTTAGTACCCACAACATTGGTGTTAAGGATGGCAGATCACACTTGGGTTAAATCAATGGATATTTTACAGAGTGTTCAATCTATGATTGTTGATATTACATATGCAATTGACTACATCATCTTTTGGTTACAACAATCAACTTTATCATATCCAATTTTATTGAGACAACCTTGGCTTTATCTAGCAAAGGCCAAGAATGATTGGGATCGAGGTACTTTGACAATTGGCAAGGATGGAGATAAAATGGTGTTACAAATGTATCCAGAACACTATCACGAGGAATCTCAATTATCAACATCTGCATTGACATTGGACGATGAGCTTAGCTCTGATGATGATGTAGTAGCACTAATTACAGAGGCATCCATGGAAGCAGTGCAATACCCTAGACTAGTGTACTAATGTGGCGGTCCGGAGGAATACTTGATATACCCGCTGGATTCAGAAATCTCTGCTAAAGTTAGTATTGATTGGATGACCAAGTATGATGTGCATTATGTCAGTGCCTTGGACACAGGATTTAGTACTTTATATATGTCTGACTTATCGACTGATTTTAAACCAGCATGGGAGTTAAAACCGAACATCGTGGCTACACATTTATATCAAACTATCAACTTGGCAACCACAATAGAGCCTCGGACAATTAAGGTCTACAAAGGCATTAAAGAATAGGAGTTGACCTGCTCGACAAAATTTTTCTTGCATCATAAATCAGCTATTGTTTAGACTTATGATGATCTAAAAGATATCTCCGCTCGAGTCTATGAGCATCGTATCATTTTAGAGGAGAATGCTAAACCGGTACGGTAGAGGCAACATCACCTTAATCCTAAATATTTCTTCATCGTGAAGGAAGAATTAGACAAGCTTCTTGCGGTTCGTTTTATTTATCTGATACCAAATAGTGAGTGGATTTCTCCAATCATCATGGTATCGAAAAAGAACGGGAAAATCTGAATTTTTTAGGATTTCCAAAAACTTAAAGCGGCCACCAAGAAAGATTACTTTCCATTACTTTTTATGGATAGTATATTAGATGCTGTAGCAGATCACAAATGTTATTTGTTCCTCGATGGATTTTCCAAATATAATCAAGTTCAAATTACACTGGAAGATTAGCTCAAGACAACCTTTACTACGGATTGAGGTACATTTGCTTATCGCGTTGTCATATGGTTTTATTTGCTATCTAGGAATACACTGGATATCTAGTTGTAGAGAATGTAGCTTAAACCTTTATATGATTCTTGTCTTAGCTTCCAAAACTCCTTTATTTTTGTATAAAACTCCAAATATAACAAAATCTCTTCAAAACATATTTTTCCTGCGAAGGATTTTCTTGCCTCCGAACTCTACAAAATCATTACTATTGATCTAACCATTCAATTTGTCTCAAATTTACATGATAGGTAGAATTCATCCTTAAATTTTACTACAAAAAAAACCAACGACAAATTCACTTTCAATCTTTTGGCATCTAAGAAACCCTAGTAGGTACTCTAAACCCTAATTTATAAGCATCCAAAAAACTATTTTTCTTATATCTCAAAAATTCGAACTCTAAATGTCATAAAACTTATGTATAAAGTTTTTTAACATAAAATTACACATTTTCTGAAATTTTGAGCCAAAACCTTATCAAATTGCTCAAGATATAGCTCAAGACACAACCACTAGTAAATTGGTTTTCTTACTACCCTTAGATTGTATGTGCTAACTTCAAAATCCAATAACTCCTTCATACCAACTTGAAATCTAGTAAGCAGTATATGAAACATATAGCCGCAAAAGTGCTCTCTCTAGTCGCAGTCGCCGATCCTCAATTGCTATCCGTATGAGTGTGTTATGCCCAAAAGAGTGACAGTAGCTTCCAAATCAACACCTTAACTTTGAGCGCCTATAACTTCTTCATAAAAACCCCAAATGATACAGAACTTACACCAAAATCATAGCTAAAAACCTAAACTTACTGACCCTAGCCTTCAAAGCTCGAATGCCCTCGAGAAACTTATCCTAATCCCTCATATGGCCTTAGGCAGCCTCTTCAAAGTCCATTGATTATGATTTTTGACTAATAGGAATGGAGATTTTCATTATTCATCTCCATTCATCTATATTGGTGCCCTAATTACTCTCTTTGCTACAAAAACCCTTCTTCAATCTTTTTTCTTATAAGATTTATATAATTTATGCTCTAAACACCAAATAAAATAACCAAAAGAAGTTTTCAAAGGTCACCAATGTCTAACAAAGGTGACTCTAAATATTTAGAAGTTACTATCAACCAAAACCAATCTTAAAAGCCGCTATCAAAAGAAAATTAAAGTTATACAAATTCTATAGTAAACTTTTTAAACAACTTCTTTTCAAGATAATAATCAAATTATATTCTAAAACAAACTAAAATCTACTAACATGGCTCTTACCATGTTACTTAATAAATTATATATTAAGTACATAATTACATTATTTTTATATAGAAGCCAAACCACAACATGACAGCGTGATACTTTTTGGGTTTTACAATGCCCCCACCATGTTTTAGAGAGTGATGACTCAAGCTTTCCAAGACTATCTCAAGATATTTATGGAGATCTTTTTAGATGACTTTTTTGCATTGAGTACAAAACAAGATCATCTTAATTGTTTGAACAAACGTTTGGCTTGGTGCGTTAAGTTTGGAATATCATTGAACTTGGAGAAGTGTCAATTTAGTGATCCATCTAAAATATTATTAGGACATATCGAGTCCAGCCCTGGTATTGCTACGGATCCTGATAAAGTGCAGCATACAATGAACTTGCCTAGACCAAAGATGATCTCTAATGTTTGAGGGTTTGTCAGCCATGTCAGTTATTATTGCCGCTTTATTCCTTCGTTTATAATTATTTGTTCACCTTTAATGAACTTACTGAAGAAACCTCAATCAGATGAGACTAGTCCCCTCTGGACTATGGAGTGTATTGTGGCCTTTGAGGCATTAAAGTCAAATTGGTCACTGCTTTAATATTGGTGGCACTTCGTTGGACAGAGCGTTTCTATGTACACGTTGATACATCCAATGTGGCTATTGAATCAGTGCTAAGTCCAAAGGATGACCAAAGTATAGATCATCCTATCTATTATGCCAATCAATAATTAATGACTGTCGAACGCAATTATACTACTACCGAACGCGAAGCATTGGATATGATATACTCAATTTAGAAGTTTTGGTACTATTTGCTTTGATATCCATTTGTATTTTATGTGGATTATTGTTTAAGTTATATTAAAGCTTCAATATACCAAAGCAATTGAATTAATAGAGGTGGATTCAAACACGGGAAAAGATTGGTTATATGAATTGGGTCTGTTAATGTCACAATTGACTGTACTCTAGCTATCTGAAATCAATTATCAAACTATAAAACACCAAGGCTTACTACTTCCATCTTAATTCAACACATAATCTATTCTATGAATATCAATTTAACAATATTTCCATATTCTTATTGATTCATCTTCCACTTACTGACTTTGCGGCTTATATATATTCAGTTATTGATCTCCAACTTACTTATTATATTCTGTTTTTTAATTCATCATATATAATTCAATATCTTCACTTAATATAACATAATTTGATAATCTCAATTCTCAAGGTCACAGATTTTCTCCAAAACGGTCAATCCAAAATCATATTTCACAATATTCTAATTACAATTTCAAAAAATTCTCTCAATCACAATTCTTTATAAGAAAATAATAAAAAAAAAGAAAACAAAGAAATAGCACCAAGCTTGCCTCGGCTTATGACTCTCACAATCTGGCCCCGATCTCTCTTTTTTCAACCTCTTTATCTTATCAAAAGATGGACCATTGGCTAGCAGATTCCAAAGGTTATGACCCTTTGAATTCTTAACCATTTGTTCCACTAACAACCTATTGTTACTAACTAAATTGCTTAATCATAAGTCTTATTCTCAAGGTTGTTAATAACCAACTAGTAACTTACCAAAAAAATTATTTACATATTCTATATGGATCATGATGCCTTCAAATACATGATTAATAAATCTTAATTGAGTGGGCACATTGCTCGATGGATATTACTTCCACAAGAGTTCAATTTTTTGATTGTTCTACGACTTGGCAAAAAATATGCAAATGCTGATCATTTATCCCAGTTGTCTATTATTTTTGGCAACAAGCCTGTCCTTGATGCTCTTCCCAACATCGAATTATTTGTGGTAGATGTGATTTCTCTCGAATATATTGAAATCATTCAGTTTTTGACCTTCCATACTTTTCCGCCGACTTTCACCGAGAAGCTTAAGAAGTGACTCATTCTCAAGAGAGCCATGAACATGATGATTCGTGATGCTTTATATAAACAAGACAACGATGGCATTTTAAGATGCTATATCTTTCAAAGTGAAGTACAATTGATACTAGAGGGTTGCTGTAGAATATATAAATAAATTTTGTAGTAAGTTGTTGGTTGGTTATTGACAACCTTGAGAATAAGACTTATGATTAAGCAGTGTAGTTGGTAGCAGTAGGTTGTTAGTGGATCAAATGGTTAAGAATTCAAAGGGTCATAACCTTTGGAATCTACTGGCCAATGGTCCATCTTTTGATAAGATAAAGAAGTTGAGAAAAGGGAGATCGGGGCCAGATTGTGAGAGTCGTAAGTTGGGGCAAGCTCGGTGCTACCTCTTTGTTTTCTTTGCTTTTAGTATTTTCTTATAAAGAATTGTGATTGAGAGAATTTGTTGAAAGTGTGATTAGAATATTGTAGAATATGACTTTGGATTGACCGTTTTGAAGAAAATCTGTGACCTTGAGAATTGAGATTATTGAATTGTATTGTATTTAGTGAAGATATTGAATTATGTATAATGAATTGAAAAATAGAATATAATAAGTAAGTTGGAGATCAATAACTGAATATATATAAACTGCAAAGATAGTAAGTGGAAGATGAACTGATAAGAATATGAAAGTACTGTTGAATTGATATTCATAGAATGGATTATGTATTAAATTAAGATGGAAGTAGTAAGCCTTGATGTTTTTTACTTTAATAATTGATTTCAGATAGCTAGAGTACAATCAATTGTGACATTAACAGACCCAATTTATATAATCAGTCTTTCTCCATGTTCGAACCCACCTCTATTAATTCAATTGCTTTGGTATATTGAAGCTTAAACACAATGAGAACAACATTTTGGCGCCGCTATCGGGGAAATGATAATAATATGAAATATTAGAAATTGATTGTATGGGAGATGGAATTATATGTTGAATAAGAACGTGAGAAGAATCAGTTTAAGGATTACAAATATGTGAGTTATAATTCAAGGTATTATTAATTTTGTAAAGAAGAATGAAAGATTATGAATGATAATCATAAAAGAGAGGATTATCAAAGAATTAATTGACAAGCAAAAGAAAGACAAGAGCAATTATGTATAAGAAATCTCCTACAGGAATGACAAAAAGAAATTGTAGGTATAAGTAAAACAAAAGGAAGAAAAATTCAAATTCAAATAACAATGAGTCTAGTGATAACACCAATGGCCGTGAAAGTGCCAGAAGTACCAATTGCGGTAGAAATGGGAGGAATAGGAGACTAAACTATAAGTGTGGCATGATTATCTACTTTTAGTGCTTGATCGATGTCATATTATATGCTATCTTATTTGAGAATGTACAGGACATCTGGCTGTAGAAGATAAAACAATGTTTTGTAAGTTTTTGGGTACGCTAGAAGATTTCAACCATCTAAATATAAACTATTTTGGATTTCAATGTAAAAGCTTAATCCCAATACAAAGTGCTTAGAAATACTAGTTTTAAATATTTCAAGATATTATAAATACAAAGTCTTTTGTTATTTGTTAGTTTTTATTTATTTTTTATTTTATTTTATTATTTTTATTTATTTATTTTTATTTATTTATTTATTTATTTATTTATTTTTATTTTATTTTATTTTTAACCCTAATCCTAGACAACGAGCTTTGGCAAGCTGTAATTCTCAATCTGATCGTCCGATTGTTGTAAACTTCTACCACTAGTGTCTTTGCGAGCCTTCTAAATGCTCAAGAAGTTTCAATCCAATCTAACTTATAGGTTGCAAGAAAATGCCATAAATCCACACTGATGTATCTTGACCACCACCTAGAAGTCCTCGACTTTTCATGCCAAAAGTCACCTTATTCCAGCCATTAGATCTCTAAATATCACAAAAATCCTAAACAATCTCAATCTGTTAACTTTCGATACCTCTTTACACTAATGGTCAAATATCCTCTATATGTTTTATCAGATTAACACAAACTTTTGCATGCACTCGGCATACTCAACCCTCTAGACACCTCTAATTTTCAACCGTAGAAGTTTTTTCAATTTCACAAAATAATCAAGAGTACTAGCCTTAACTTTATTGCAAAAAAAAATCCAAATCACCAATACAAACACTGACTTTCGGCAACAATTGCCAAAGTCCTCTCAAATCCTATAAAATCCAATTCTACACCTTTTGAAGGAACCTGAAGCTAGCTCTCTGATCCCAAAATCCTGATCTCCGAATGCCCACTTTCATTTCCTCTCCTCTCTTTTAACTTCATGAGATCCCCTATTCTTCCGCCTTGGTGTTAGGGACATAATCTTTAGAACCTTTTAGAGACAAGTTTCTAGAACCTTCTAGAAGCTTATTAGTTGGTAGAAGATATTAGGGACATAGTCCTTAGAACCTTCTAGAGATAAGTTTCTAGAACCTTCTACAAGTAAGTCTTTGAAACCTTCTAGAAGCTTCTAAGTTGATAGAAGTTGCTTGAGAAGCTTCCTAAATAAAAGTATATATTGGAATCGAGGCTGAAGAGTTCTTCAGTCTCGACAACACATCTCTTGGAGCTCTAGCTCATCTCTCTGGTGTTGTTCTCATCTGATTAATCTAGTTCTTGCGAGTTCTTCTTGAACTTCTTGTTAGATCTCGAGTCTGTATTTCTGTGTCCATGACAGTTTGTCGAGACTGCACTCACCTTAGATATCAGAGCTAGTTTCTTCTTTGTTATAGTGTGGATTACTCCTCTACTTGGAAATATACTAGCATTTTAGAGGTTGCGGATTACCCTCCTCTAAACTGATACTTCTTTTGTTACAATATTGGAGTCTTATTCTTCTTGGAGAGAATGGATTATCTCTTTTCTTGAAGCTTTTAAGGCATTTTAGAGGTTGTGGAGTACCCTCTTCTAAACCAATATTGTCTTCTTGTAGAGTCATTTCTGTCCTTCTCTTAGAATGGCCAGAGGCCAAGACATTAGTATGATAGAAAGTTCGGAGTTCAAATTAGATGCTATCATGAATGCCCTCGCTACATTGTCGTATTACGTGCTTTCCTGCTTGAGAACGTGCCGGGCGTCTGGCTGTAGAAGGTAGTATGGAGATTCGCCAATAGTCAAGCAGTCTATCAGTTTTTGACTGCTGGAATATAAACGACTGGAAGAATACACCGTAAATCTATACGGATGCCCTTCGACTGCTTGTCGAAGTCCTTTTTGCCCCAGCCGGTAGGTCTCTAGATGTTACACAGAACCCCGAACAACCCAATCCGCTAATCTCCGATACCGCTTTGTACTTACGATCTTGTATCTACTGACTGTCTTGTTAGATTAACCCAATAAATTTCATTCACTCCGCATACTCAATCCTATAGACACCCTTTTAATCCTTCAATCAAAGACGTAATTCGATTTCACAAAACAATCAAGAGTATTCAAATCCACTTCATTAAAAATCCCGATTCACCATTACAATACTGACTTCAGCAGCGATTGCCTCAGTCTTCCCAAAACTCTATGAAGAAGAAAAATCCAAATTCTATGTCTTTCCTTCCCCGACGCGAAGCATGAAGCTCCTCTCCAATCCCCTTTGATCTTCCAAAAATCTCCCATGAAACCGAACTAGTAACCTTGCCAAGAGCTTGAAGCTAGCTCTTCCCTGATCCCCAAAAAAAAAACTCCCCGCTGATCTCATTCTTCCCCAAACCTTATCCTCTGAATTTCTTCAATCTTCCATCTTAGATCCGGAATTGGCTCCCATCGTCAGAGCTTAGATCCGAAATTGGCTCCCGCCGTCAGAGCTTTCAAAACGGCACAGAGAATAGGACAGCCTGAAATAGAATCGAAACCCCGTACTCGGGTCCACATTGAGTCACCCGACCAATTCAGGTCTCATATTGGGTAAGAAGACCCGTAGTAACCTGGATGTTCCCGTAATCAGACTGCATTGGGATGCCCGACCAATGCAGGTCTCATATTGGGTAAGATGCCCGACCAATTCAAGTCTCATATTGGATAAGAGGACCCGGATTGGATTCTCAAAATTAGATCCAATTGGCTTTTCGAACCAGTCTCACCCGTCGCGTGAATTGGTCCTTTCCCTTTCTGCTAACTCCCGTTATTGGAATCCAACGGAGCATTTCAGTATGCCCCAGCTGATTGTAACGGGGTGACCGAACCTGACCACTCAGTATTTGTACTGGAGTTGGTCGTTGCTCCCAATATTCGAGGTAACTGAATATTAATAAAAGTCCCTTTTTTTTATATTTTCACAGTAAACTCGTGTAAAAACACGACATCCACCCTCTCTAAACCTGTGCATCCTCCGGTATGCACCAATTTACCCAATTAATGTTTGATTCAGAATATATCCTCTACGTATTTGTCCTGTTCGTCTTCGTCACCTTCATTATCCAAATCACTTTCATCTTCTTGCTGCGGAATCTCTATACCTTCATTAAGGTATCTTCCATATTCATCTCTGCGTGTCTTCGTTTAAATATTTTTACTCGCTTCCCTGCAATTGGTATTTTCAATTTTGTACCATGTAACTGCCGTAATGAGTAAGTCGCATTATCATGAACAGTTGTTACCACATATGGTCCAAACCAACGTTTTAAAAATTTCCGCAAAGTACTATGTTGATTATCCAGACTATTATCATAAACAAGTACCCAGTCACCTTCCTCGATTGCTTTTGGTCTCAATCGATGTTGCTTATCGAATCGCGCCTTGTTTTGTAACCTTGCTCTTTTTAACCTTCCCAATGCTATCTTGACATCTTCCGTTCTTTGCTCCAATTGTCGGATCCTAATAGCCAGAAGTTCTTCTCTTATCAATCCATCTTCCCATGGTAGCATACTCCAAGTAAGTACCTTTTCTTCAATCGGCATAATTGGTTTTTGACCTGTCATAAGTTCTACTGGCATATATCCTGTCACCGAACTATGTGTAGTTCGATCAGCCCATAATGCAAATGACAAAAGCCGTGGCCACTCTTTAACTTTCTCATTACAAGTTTTAACCAATGCTTTCACAACCGACCAGTGACCACGTTCGTTTTTTGCATTCCCTTCCGGATTATAAGCAGTAGTCAGTGATAGTTTAACTCCACATTTTTCAAAGAACTTACGAGCTTCTTGTGCATTTAATTCTCCATGATCTGCAGTGATTTTTCCTACGCACCCATAACGGCAAATGACATCTTCAAGCAAAAACCTACAAATCTCCTCTATAGATTTTGTCCTCAATGCTCTTCCTTCTACTTCATTTGATAAATCTTCACGAGCTAAAACCAAATATCTCATCTGCCATAACCCAACCGGCATAATAACCAAATCAACAACCCATTTAAAATAAAAAGCCAGAGGATACGTAGGATGAAGACCATCTCGATGTCGGATATTAGAATACGATTGACAGATTTCACATGACTCTACAAATGAGAGCACATCTCGATACATATTTTTTCACCAATATCGTTCCTTGAGTGTAGCAAAAGTAGCCCAAATTCCTCTATGCCCTGCCCATAAACTATCATGAAACCCCTTTAATAATTTTAGTCTTTCTTCTTTTTTGCCTATCACTCACTGTGGCATCCCAATTCCTTTCTTCGGTCTCTTCCATAAGAATCCATCTCGAAGTAAAAATCCATATGCTTTTTTTCTTATTTGTTTGAATTTTTCTATAGACCAATTCCCCTGCTTAGTCAAGGTATTCAAATAATGACCAACATCCAATAATTCTCCTTCATAAGATTCTTCAAGAAATAGCTTGTCTTCTCTGTTGAGATTTGATATTGAATAGAATTTCAATCCGACATCATTAATGTCTTCAACCATTTCGTCCTCCCTCTTGTATCTTGCTCGAGATAGCATGTCTGCTACTAAATTGTCCTTCCCAGTGATATGCTTAAATTCTGGATTTAGTGACTTAATATAAGCAATCCATCTCAACATTGCAATATCTGGCATTGAACAGTTAATAATCATTCCAAGCAATGGCAAGCAATCTATTTCAATTACTACTATTGCCCCAATCAAATAATCTTTTTCAGCTTTCATAGCCGAAACGACTCCCCAAAGTACTCTTTTGACTTGCGAATATGCATGCTGACGAATACTTAAAACTCTAGCCCCAAACCAAACTGCAAATCTATCCCCACTAGAATCATCTTGACCCACAGCCCATCCAACGGCAATTGGACTAGCATCCATAGTAAGAATCACTGGTCTATTGTACTTATAATCAACCTTCCTCAATATTGGAGGTGACATCAATAATTTCTTCAATCTTTGCATTGCCTGAATATGCCTTTCTTCCCATTTAAATCGGTAACCCTTATGTAACAGTTCATATAATGGATCCGCTATGTAAGCAAAATGAGGGATCTAGATTCGATAAAATATACATGCATCCAAAAACCTACGAACCTCTGTTAAAGAATCACAATCCTCTTTCATCCTTCCAATTGCATCAACTTTAGTCGGATCTGATTTTCTTCCGTAAGATCCACATAAATGTCCAACAATTACAACCTCTCGTACTCCAAATACGGACTTCATACCCGATAATGTAAGATGAATTTCTCCAAGCCAAGTTAAAATCTTTTCACAATCTTGTATATGATCAACAACATATCTACGACACCTCCTCGTATCTAAAGTTTCATCCTTGTCTCCTTCTCTGCACCCTTTTATAGGAACATCATCTAGAAAAGGCATAGTCTTTTTCAGAATAAAATCTCTCAATACCTTATTCATCCCATTCATCATATGCGCAACTGAGTTGATCGCGCCTTGAGGAAGAGTGCACATTCTAACCAATCCAAGTGGTGTCTTCATTGTTATCATATCTCTACTTTCTTCGGCAAGTTGAAATTGATCATAACTTGAATACAAATCATCCATTAAATAGATCGTCCTACCAGCAAATGCCTCAGCAAATTCATCCACAATAGGTCCAATTCCTGCATTCCTGACAGTTACAGCATTCACCGGCTGCATATCTTGAATAAACCGTAGTGACCCATTCTTCTTAGGTATCGTAAACCATCGACTAGAATACGGTGCAAATAAAGGTTCCAATATTTTCATCTTTATCTTTTCTTTCAATAGTTCCACCAATTTAGGTAAATGTGCCCTTGGTACTGGAATCCGTCTTAGATTCCAAGGTACATGCGGTACAGTAAAGATAACCATAGGTGTTATAATATTTGGATCCACACACCCAATTTCATGAGATTCGAAGGCAAACGATCTACCTTGTTTAGCCAACATCTTTTTGAAGCAAGTAATTTCCTCCAGCAATAAAGAACCATCAGAACCAATCTTCAATTCTTCAAAAGTCTCTTTAGTAAACTGATGTCCAATACTCATTGGATCTCTTAAACTTGCTTCTTTTGATGCTTCTCCTATTTGTTCTTTAGAATCCTGTGGTAATGGTCCGGCAATAGGCTTTACCTTCTTATCTGCCGTTTTATATCTCGTCTCTACAGTGACTTCTGGTGCTTGAAAAGATTCAAGTACGGTATAAACCTCTCTTGAATGAATCTCAACAATCTTATCATTATCCCGTCACCTAATAGATGTAATCAATTCCAATGAATCTTCCAGTCCATTTTTATATTTTCATAAACACCTAAAATCCTCTCATCATCTTATAATGTACCTAACTTGCATAATTGTCCTTCAATATCATAAAATCTTTTTCTTTCTTTTCTTTTAAAATCATCAACTTTCTTATACATAATATTTCCATTCTCCAATATACCAATAAAACTCGCATCAAAGGCACCTTCATCTCACAAGAGTACCTCCTCTTTTGTACCTCCATAATCTCGCTTTACAGTGGTACCTCCCCAAAATCCTTAAATCCTTCAACAATCTTTGGCAATGGTTTCTCCCTCAACCTATCTCGATTCCGTTCATAGTTAGGAGGTACTGTTAGAAATTGTACAGCTTTCCTCCCATCTTCGCTCCGTACCCTTGCATAAGCAGAACCATCGTCAAGTACTTTTGTTTCCATCCGTGTTGCCATGATATAAGGTTGTCCTAAAATCAATGGATAAGACGTTGTATCTTCAACAAAGAAATGTTGCTCCGTCGCAACATCTCCAATCCGAATTTTGACATCTGGACAAGCTCCATATAATTCGCCCCGTGTGTTATTAGCTGCTCGAATTGTCCATCCATACTCCATATCAATTGGTCATTTTTGCTTCTTATAAAGATCTTTAGAAATGAGATTTATTTCAGAACCATGGTCGACTAAAGCAACAATTGGTTCTTCTATATCTCCTACTTTCACCAATACCTCAGTAGTTGCTCTTGCCCAATGCTTTTGAGTATAATGGCTCAAAGTTCCCATTTCTTTGTCACTAGAATCTTCGAAATGTATTAGTTGATTATACCCATTCTTTTCATTTTTTGGTTGCTTATAACCAATATCAACCTCTTCTTCATCTTTATATATTCTTGCATCAATAGCATGACTCATTCCAGTTTCGCCTATTAATTACCTCTTTCGTTTAATGCTGTCAATGATGACATCATGAAACTCCTTCTTTGCTATTTCCAAGACTTCTTTCAATGTGAATTCCATCTTAGCGTTTAATATACGTTCTTCCAACACCCCTTTCAAATTTGTTGCCGCTTCAATGTCAGAAAGTAGCTTATAAGCAATTGATTTGCCCTTATCTTTTGTCTCCTTTGTTTTTTCTCCCAATGATGTTGAGGTATCCTTTACAGGCAATTCTTGTGAAGCTGCCTCCCGAGCCTTGTCTCCTGGAGTTTGCCTCTTAGAAGAATTTCCTTCTCTAGTATTATCAAAATTTCCTCGTCTCTTTTCTTCCATCAAGGCTTCATGTTGGCTCTTAGCAATATATGCATGAACTGAAAGAGAATCAACAGGATCCTCCCAACCTGTTCTACCTCATATTGTAGCTGCAGTTTTCAATAACGCTTCTCGAGGTAATTTCCCTTGTTGCATTGTAGAAACGGCAGAAGCCCAAAACTCACTAGTTTCCGTACTTCCACCAATTTCATCATCTACTCTAACACCATAACTTGCACTTTCTCGTGCTACTTTATCATGCTCTTTTAAGTAATCTTGAACCAATGCTCTCATTCCTCCCTTGCCAAAATTGGTTTGAAGAAGATCCTCTCTATCTTTCAATGCTATCTTCCCATCTTTCCAGCAAATAATTCCCTGCTGTATCATATCATTAAATTCATTGCAATCTTTTCTAGTGTGTGAAGCATCATCACACAAAATACATCTTTGTACGTATTCTTATTTTGAAACATTCTTCGAATTGTTTGTAAAAGTATTCTCTTCAAGTCTTGCCAATTTCATTTGAAGATCTCGCATTCCATGTATAATTTCTTCCATTCCCATATCTGCTTTCTTTGATAAGGATGTCGAAGGTTGAACTGTAGGCATTGTTGGTGGTGTTGTACATACTGGAGCTTTGGGTGCTTATACCGTTTTCGGAATATTGCTTCTATCCTTCCTCCTTTCTCTTTTTGTAAGCAAACCCACCGCATCTTCAACGTTCTTCCACTTTGTTGTCAATCCTTCATCTTCTTCTTTGTCTTCGAGAAGAAGTTCTAATTTCCCTTGCAATTCTCCATCAGCAGCTTGAAGAAATAGATCAACTTTGTTCGGCTCCAATGTCAATTTTTCTATCTTCGATAATTGAGAGTACTGCCTCTCAAATTCCCTTAGTAGCTCTGTTGCTTGCAAATTCTTATTGGGCCTTTCAATCCATTCCAGAAACAGCTTCTTAGTAACGCGATCAACATCTTCCAAGAAATATTCGTCTTTCAATGCATGTGAAAAAACCTCCCATGAATTCCCATAACGATCCGTAATCGATGTAATAAGGTCTCTTACCTCCGGTATTGTGGCAAGTCCAAATAATGCAACCATTTTCTTCTCAGAAACCCGATTTAATTCCATTTCACGAACATAACATCTTAAATACCTTGAAATATTCCTCCCATCAAATTGATCAATTTTATTGACCACTGCTTGCAATGCTTTGGTTGCCAAAGCTTCCTTTTGATCATTGCTTTGTTGCTGCTGTATTGACAATGAGAAGGCTTGAAACATACTAGCCATAGACAGATCCATGTGCATATCTTGTCCTTTAGAAGAATCTCCACCCGAAACTCTTCCCAAAAATCCTTCAAAATTTTTATTTTCGTTTTCCATAAAATAAAGATAAAATCAACCAAAATCCAATACCTTCTACCTCAAGCTTTCACGTCGGGTTCACCACTTTTGTCGTATTACGTGCTTTCCTGCTCGAGAATGCGCCGGGCGTTTGGCTGTAGAAGGTAGTATGGAGATTCGCCGATAGTCAAGCAATCTATCAGTTTTGACTGCTGGAATATAAACGACTGCAACAATGTACCGTAAATCTATATGGACGCTCTTCGACTGCTTGTCGAAGTCCTTTTTGTCCCAGCCGGTAGATCTCTAGACGTTACAAAGAACCCCGAACAACCCAAACTGTTAATCTTCAATACCGCTTTGTACTTACGATCTTGTATCCACTGACTGTCTTGTTAGATTAACCCAATAAATTTCATTCACTCCGCATACTCAATCCTATAGACACCTTTTTAATCCTTCAATCAAAGACGTAACTCGATTTCACAAAACAGTCAAGAGTAATTAAACCCACTTCATTGAAAATCCCGATTCACCATTACAACAGTGACTTCAGCAACGATTGCCTCAATCTTCCCAAAACTCTATGAAGAAGAAAAATCCAATTCTCTGTCTTTTCTTCCCCGACCCCGAAG
The DNA here is from genome assembly GCF_059467195.1 of Physcomitrium patens. Taxonomy (NCBI): domain Eukaryota; kingdom Viridiplantae; phylum Streptophyta; class Bryopsida; order Funariales; family Funariaceae; genus Physcomitrium; species Physcomitrium patens. The sequence continues at coordinate 4,245,222 of NC_143431.1, read as the reverse complement.
CATGAAGCTCCTCTCCAATCCCCTTTGATCTTCCAAAAACCTCCCATGAAACCGAACTAGTAACCTTGCCAAGAGCTTGAAGCTAGCTCTTCCCTGATCCCAAAAAAGAAAAATCCCCCCTGATCTCATTCTTCTCCTAACCTTATCCTCTGAATTTCTTCAATCTTCCGTCTTAGATCCGGAATTGGCTCCCATCGTCAGAGCTTAGATGCGAAATTGGCTCCCGCCGTCAGAGCTTTCAAAATGGTACAGAGAATAGGACAGCCTGAAACAGAATCGAAACCCCGTACTCGGGTCCACATTGAGTCGCCCGACCAATTCAGGTCTCATATTGGGTAAGAGGACCCGTAGTAACCTGGATGTTCCCGTAATCAGACTGCATTGGGTTGCCCGACCAATGCACGTCTCATATTGGGTAAGTTGCTTGACCAATTCAGGTTTCATATTGGATAAGAGGACCCGGATTAGATTCTCGAAATTGGATCGCATTGGATTGCCCGACCAATGCAGGTCTCATATTAGATAAGAGGACTTGGATTGGATTCTCGAAATTAGATCCAATTGGCTTTTTGAACCAGGCTCACCCGTCGCGTGAATTGGTCCTTTCCCTTCCTGCTCACTCTCGTTATTGGAATCAAATGGAGCATTTCAGTATGCCCCAGCTCACTGTAACGGGATGACTGAACCTGACCACTCAGTATTTGTACTGGAGTTGGTCGTTGCTCCCAATATTCGAGGTAACTGAATATTAATAAAAGTCCCTTTTTTTTATATTTTCACGGTAAACTCGTATTACAACACGACAACGTTATCGCAAAGAACTGCAGAGATTGAAGGAGTCATGACAAGGCTTCATAATGATGGAGCATCTATGATGGCACAATCTAGGTTGCACCAGCCTCAAACTTCTACACTTGGAGAAGCAACTTTGCCTCAGGTTCGACAAGCACTATTTGTTCTACAACATAAGAAGCCTCGAGTTAGCCTTCCGGACAAGTTTGATGGTATGCATTCCAAATTTTGAGGATTCGTCAACCAAATCCGGTTGATAATAGTTTTACAGCCCAAAGGCTATCCAACGGAGGAGTCACGTGTTGCGCTTGTTCGAACCTTACTTACAGGACAAACTCTATCATGGTTTGCTCTTTTATTTGAGAAACGATCGTCCATACTAAACAACTTTGAAACCTTTTTGGAGGTGTTTGCAGAAGCATTTGGTGAACACGACAAGGTTCGATGGGCTACAACAAAGATCCAGTCACTACGACAAGAGATGCGTTCTACATCAGTCTATGCATTGGACTTCAGGCAATTAGCATGCGACATCAATTGGGACAAAGAAGCGTTGATGAGTCAATTCTATTGGGGTTTAAGAGAAGATGTGAAGGATTTGCTGTTAATTCTTTCTAATCCACAAATGCTCAACAAAGCTATTAGCCAAGTTGTGAAGTGCGATAACCGCCTATTCCAACGCTGCCAAGACCAACGTTTAAGACAACATACGGTTCGCCACGTCCCAACTATGTCGGCAAGCAGCATGAATTTACATTCAGAGGTAGAAGACATGCAAATTGATGTGGTACGTGTCAAATTCCTTACTCTAGAAGAAAAAAAGTGGCGTATAGAGGAAGGTCTATGCTTGCATTGCGGTGAAGAAGGCCACAAAGTTGAAAATTGTCCCAAGAAGCAAAATCAACGTGTTGTCAAGACTAGAGGCATGTTTATTTAGAAAAACGAGGATGCCCAGCCACAATAAGAACCATGTGGTTGGACAGTGAAATATCACAACAACAACCAGGTTCTTTTCTTTCCGCTCAACCTACCCTTTCTTTTACAATTCTTTTGCTTATTGGCCCTCAAAAACTGAGAACCCTAGCATTATTAGATTTAAGAGCATTTGCTTGTTTCTTAGACGAAGAATTTGCGAAGCATCATAAGATCCTTTTAGTACAAAAATCCAAACCTGTTCACGTTGAGGTCATAGATAGGCAACCTTTATTGTCTGGTAGTATCACCCATGAATCAAAACCTATAGAAGTGATGTTTAAGGGCCATAGTAGTCATATTATTTTCAATATTATTAAAACCTCATCAAATCCTTTTATTCTTGGTCTTTCCTGGTGGAAAAGCATAATCCATTCATAAATTGGAAGTTACGAAAGATGACCTTTCCCACAAAACCACCCAAGAGCAAGCCTAATAGAAAACCCCGAATAGAGAAATCCTTATTTATTGGAGCAAGAGCGTTTATAAGATCGTCTAAGGAAGGTACATCGTTTGTCATTTATGCGGCTCCAACTACCGAGGAGAAGATCTCGACAACAAGTATATCAGAGCAATATAAGGATTTTAAAGACGTGTTTCAAAAGAAAAATGCCGATATGCTACCGGAATACAGACCATATGATTGCGCCATAGACTTACAGGAAGGAGCAAAACCGCCTTTTGGCCCAATCTACAATCTTTCGCAGATGGAGTTGGCGGAGTTACGGAAGTATATCGACGAGAATTTAGCCAAGAACTTCATCCGTCATTCAAAATCGTCCGCTGGAGCACCCATCTTATTTGTGAAGAAGAAAGATGGCTCATTGCGGATGTGCGTGGACTATCGAGGCTTCAACAAGGTAACAAAGAAGAATCGTTACCCATTATCCTTGATTTCTCGTCTCTTAGAACAACTTGGACGTGCAAGGATCTTTACAAAAATTGATCTAAGGAGAGCTTACAACCTCGTACGAATTAAGGGAGGAGATGAGTAGAAGACAAAGTTCCGTACAAGGTATGGCTATTTTGAGTATAATGTCATGTCCTCTGGTCTTACCAATGCTCCAGCGATCTATCAACATATGATGAATGATATTTTCCAAGAGTACCTTGACGATTTTGTTGTCATCTATTTGGATGATATTTTGATATTCTCCACAAATGAAGAAGAGAATGAAAAGTACGTTCGTTTGGTCTTGGAGAAACTATGCAAGCGAGGACTATATGCCAAGTTGGAAAAGTGTTTATTTCACTAAATAGAGATGGAGTTTTTGGAATTTGTTGCGACTACGAAAGGCTTGAAGAGGGACCCCAAGAAGGTAGAAGCAATCGTGTCTTGGGAGGTTTCGAAGGCGGTGAGAGACGTACAATGCTTTCTTGGCTTTGCTAACTTCTATCGGATCTTCATCAAGAATTACTCTCAAGTTGCTGCTCCTCTTACTCGGTTGACATGCAAGGATAAGCTGGAATGGAGACCTCTAATGGAGAAGGCATTTTAAGACCTAAAAATCGCATTTACTACGGCTCCAATCTTAGTACACCTAGACTTTACAAAGGCCTTTTATTTAGAAACTGATGCTTCGAATTTTGCTTTGGGAGCTGTACTTTCACAAATGGGAAAAGACAAGAAGCTCTATCCGGTTGCATTCTATTCTCGAAAGTTCTCTTCTCCTGAAATCAATTATGAGATCCACGATAAGGAACTTCTTGCTATAGTGGATTCTTTCTAAGAATGGCGTCATTTTCTTAAAGGAGTTACACACCCAGTAACCATATACACAGATCACAAGAATTTGGAGTATTTCATGTCGGCTCAAGTTCTAAATCGACGTCAAGCTCGGTGGAGTATGTTGCTATCTAGGTTCGATTTTGTTATCACTTATCGACCTAAAAAGTAGCAAGGACTATCTGATGCCTTATCGAGGAGATCGTATCTTATACCAAAGGCTGGAGAAGCAATGTTTGATCAACAAAATACGACGTTGTTGAAGCTAGAGCAATTTTGGCTTTGTGCTACTATTGTGTCAATTGATGTTGACTTCTTGAATCAGGTACGTGCCTCGACCATTAAAGATTCAATAGCCATTGATATCAAGCAGCGTGCCAATGACGATAAATTCAAGGTGGAGGGAGATCTTTTATACTTTGAGGAACGGTTATATATCCCAAAAGAACCAGCACGACTCCGAGTTCTTCAATCTCCCCACGATTTTCCAACTACGGGACATTTTGGATTCAACAAGACCTTGAAGCTTATTTCTCGAGATTTTTGGTGGTCCCAAATGTGGAAGGATGTGAAAGATTTTATCCTCTCCTACTACATCTGTTCAAGATCGAAGAATCCTCAGCATCGCCCTTATGGACTCCTACAGCCATTGTCGATTCCACGTTGACCATGGTCTTCAGTTTCCATAGACTTCATCACGGACCTTCTATCATCGAACTCATTTGACAACATCTTTGTCGTAGTAGATCGGCTTACAAAGATGGCACACTTTGTTCCTTACAAGAAGACATCGTCCAGTGAAGTCACAGCAAGGCTCTTTCTCGATAATGTGTATCAATATCATGGACTACTAGATGATATCGTATCAGATCGAGGAACTTAGTTCGTATCAAAGTTTTGGAGATCTCTCTTTGAAATACTAAAGGTGAATATCAAGCTTTCTTCGGCTTTTCATCCTCAAACTAATGGCCAAACGGAATAGGTGAACTAAGTCTTGGAACAATACTTACGATACAATATCAACTATCAGCAAGACGATTGGACCACATATCTGCCGCTAGCCGAGTTTGCATATAACAACACCCTCCATGCGTCGACTCAATACACACCATTCTTTTCCAACTATAGGTATCATCCGAAGCTTGATTTATTGAGTCCATCAACAAATAACAATCCAGCAGCTGAAGGATTTACGAAACAACTATCAGAGCTTCAAAATACGTTGAAGCTTCAATTACAATCCACTCAAGAATCCTACAAGGCATCTGTAGATAGATTTCAGAATCAAGCACCTACTTTCAAAATTGGAGATAAAGCATGGCTTCTTTGACGGAATATCAAGACCAAGCGACCATGTGATAAGTTGGACTATCGAAGATTGGGACCATTTATCATCCAGAAGCAAATCAATCCAGTGGCGTACCGTCTAGAATTACCAGCTTCTATGAAGGTACATCCAGTCTTTCATGTTTCTTTGTTAGAGCCTTATCGACAGTCATCTTTTTCTGGAAGAGTACAATGTCTGCCACCTAGTATTGAGATCGAGAATCACAAGGAATACGAGGTTGAAAAGATACTAGATTCACGGCGAAGATGGGACAAGTTGGAGTATCTTATTCATTGGTGCAGCTACGACATTAATGAGCGAACGTGGGAGCGAGCTGAAAATCTCGCAAATGGGCCACAAAAGGTACAGAAGTTTCATCAACAACATCCTCATAAACCTAAGCTGATTCGAGGATAGCTTCTTTCTAAAGCTTGCTCACCTAAGAATATAAGGGAGGGAGAGAGCACCACCAAAATTCGTAGTTGATGTAGTTATTTTCTCCAAGATAAAATAAAATTTTTTCAGTAGCCATAGTTTGGTCTTCTGATATGGAAAGCCAAGAGATAGATACTATGTCAGTCAAATTATCTCAATCGACTAACTCACGAAGGCGACCTCGAAATGAAGAACTGCCTATACCACGATGACGACGGAGGATATCGAGTAACCAATCATTGGTGATTGTATTTGAGTCCGAGCCTGCTTACGATGGTCAGCCAGAAGGCGTGTTTGTAGGACAATTTCATAATGAGGATACGGAAGTTCATGCTTGGTCAAAAGTTGAAGGAGTGGGCCACTACCATTGGCTTTAAGGGTCGATGAACCACTTGCCTCGTGAACAATAGTTGGAGTTCATAGCAGACGTTATGGAATAGATCTTCATTTTCTTGCATTGGTACTGATCAACAACATTGCTTCTCAGAGACCTCGAAGCTTAAGGAGGGGGTGATGTTAGGGACATAATCCTTAGAACCTTCTAGAGACAAGTTTCTAGAACCTTCTGGAAGCAAGTCTCTGAAACCTTCTAGAAGCTTCTTAGTTGGTAGAAGATATTGGGGACATAGTCTTTAGAACCTTCTAGAGATAAGTTTCTAGAACCTTCTTCAATTGCTTTAGGCCTCAATCAATGTTGCTTATCAAATCGTGTCTTGTTTTGTAACCTCGTTCTTTTTGACCTTTCTAATGCTATTTACACATCTTTTCATCTTTGCTCTAATTGTTGAATTCTAATAGCTAGAAGTTTTTGTCTTATCAATCCATCTTTCCATAGTAGCACACTCCAAGTAGGTATTTTTTCTTCAATTGGTAGAATTGATTTTTGACCTGTCATAAGCTCAATAGGCATATATCCCGTTATTGAGCTATGACTTGTTCGATCAGCCCATAATGTAAATGACAAAAGTCGTGGCCATTCTCTAACCTTCCTTTTACAAGCTTTAACTAATGCTTTTACAATCAATGGGTGATCACATTGACTTTTTGCATTTCCTTCAAGATTATAAGCAGTAGTCAATGATAGTTTAATTCTACATCTTTCAAAGAATTCATGAGCTTCTTATGCATTTAATTCTCCATGATCTACAGTGATTTTTTCTATACATCTGTAGTTGCAAATAACATCTTCAAGCAAAAATCTACAAATTCCTTCTGTAGATTTTATTCTCAATGCTCTTTCTTCTACTTGATTTGATAAATCTTCACGAGCTAAGACCAAATATCTCATTTGCCATAATCCAATCGACATAATAACCAAATCAACAACCTATTTAAAATGAATACCTAGAGGATATGTAAGATAAAGACCATCTCGATGTCGTATATTAAAATATGCTTGATAAGTTTTATATGATTCTACAAATAAGAGTACATCTTAATACATATTTCTCCACCAATACCGTTCCTTAAGTTTAGCAAAAGTAGCCCAAATTCCTCTATGTCCTGTCTATAAACTATCATGAAATCCCTTTAATAATTTTTGTTTTTCTTCCTTATTGCCTATCACTCTTTGTGGTATTCTAATTCCTTTCTTTGGTCTCTTCCATAAGAATCCTTCTTAAAGCAAAAATCCATACGCTTTTTTTCTTATTTTTTTAAATTTTTTTATAGACCAATTTTCTTGTTTAATCAAGATATTCAAGTAATGACCAATATCTAATAATTCTCCTTCATAAAATTCTTCAAAAAATAGCTTGTCTTCTTTATTAAGATTTTATATTGAATATAATTTTGATCCAACATCATCAATGTCTTCAACCATTTTGTCTTCTCTTTCATATCTTGCTTTAGATAGTATGTCTGCTACTAAATTGTCTTTTCTAGCAACATACTTAAATTTTGGATTTAATAACTTAATATAAGCAATCCATCTTAACATTGAAATATCTAGCATTGAATAATTAGTAATCATTCCAAGTAATGGCAAGCAATCGATTTCAATTACTACTGCTGCATCAATAAAATAATTCCTTTCAGCTTTCATAGCCGAAACAACTCCCCAAAGTTTTCTTTTGACTTGCAAATATGTATGTTGATGAGTACTTAAAACTTTAGTTCCAAATCAAACTAAAAATCTATTTCCACTTGAATCATCTTGACCCACAATCCATCCAATAGCAATAGGACTAGTATCCATAGTAAGAATTATTTGTCTATTACAGTCATAATCAATTTTTCTTAAAATCGGAGGTGTCACTAATAACACCTTTAGCTTTTGCATTGCTTCAGTATGCTTTCTTTCCCATTTAAATCGATAATTCTTATGTAATAATTCATACAATGGATCTACTACATGAGCATAATGAGGAATCCATATACGATAAAATACACAAGCTCCTAAAAACCTGCGTACTTCGGTTAAAGAGTCACATGAATCCTTCATCCTTCCAATTGCATCAACTTTGCTTGGATCTGGCTTTCTCTCATAAAATCCACACAAATATCCAATAATAAGAACTTCCTGCATTCCAAATATAGATTTTACTTTTAAATATGTAAGATGAACCTCTTCAAGTCGAATTAAAATCTTTTTAAAATCTTGTGTATGATCAACAACATATTTGTAACACTTCCTCTCATCTAAAGTTTCATCTTTTTCTCCTTCTTTACATCCTTTGATAGGAACATCATCTAAAAAAGGCATAGTTTTTTCAGCAATGAAGTCTCTTAATACCTTGTTCATCCCATTTATCATATGTACAACTAAGTTAATACCACCTTAAAGGAGAGTACACATTTTAAGTAATCTAAGTGGCATTCTCATTGTTGTTAGATCTCTAGTCCCATACGTAAGTTGAAATTGATCATAACCCAAATATAAATCACCCATTGAATAAATTACCCTTCACGCAAACACTTTTGTAAACTCATCTACTAAAGGTCCTATACTTGTATTTTTTATAGTTACTGCATTCATTGGCTGCATATCTTAAATAAAACATAACAATCCATTTTTCTTAGGCATCGTAAACCAACGACTAGAATATGGAGCAAAAAAAGACTCCAAAATTTTCATTTGCATCTTTTCTTTCAATAATTCTACCAATTTAGGTAAATGTGCCCTCGACACAAAAACTTGCCTTAAGTTCCAAGGTACATGAGGTACTGTAAAGATAACCATAAAAGCAACAACATTAGGATCTACACATCTTAATTCACGAGATCCAAAAACAAATATTTTTCCTCATTTTGCAAGCATTTTTTTTAAATAATCAATTTCTGTTGGAAATAAAGAACCATCACATCCAATCTTCAATTCTTCAAAAGTCTCCTTTGTAAATTGATTTCTAATCTTCTTTGGATCTCTTAAACCTTCTTCTTTTGATGCTTCTTCCATTTTTTCCTTAGAATCTTCCAATAAAAGTCTGGCAACAAGTTTTACGTTTTTATCTACTGTTTTATATTTTTTCTCTACAATAACTTCTGGTGCTTGAAAAGATTCAAGTATAGAGTAAACCTCCCTCGAATGAATTTCTATAATCTTATCATTATCTCTTAATCCAATAGATGAAATTAATTCTAAAGAATCCTCCAATCTATTTTCTTCATAAACACCTAAAATCTTTTCATCATCTTCTAATGTCCCTAACTTGTGTAATTCCTTTTCAATACTATATAATCTTTTTCTTTCTTTTCTTTTAAAATCATCAATTTTCTTATACATAATATTTCCATTCTCAAAAATACCAATAAAATTTGCATCAAAGGCACCTTCATCTCGTAAGAGTACTTCTTCTTTTATACCTCTAAAATCTCACTTTATAGTGGTACTTCCCCAAAATCCTTAAATCCTTCAACAACCCTTGGCAATGGTTTTTCCCTCAACCTATCTCGATTCCGTTCATGATTAGGAGGTACTGTCAGAAATTGTACAATTTTTTTTCCATCTTCACTATGTACCCTTGCATGAGCACAACCATCATTAAGTACTTTTATTTCCATCCGTGTTGTTGTAATATAAGGTTGTCCTAAAATCAATGGATAAGACGTTGTTGTAATACATGAAGTCTTGTTTGAGAATGCTTCGGGTACCTGATTATGGAAGGAAGAATGAAAATTACAATAAAAAAATTCTAATTCTAATAGAATACTAAAAATGCTCTAATTAGACCATAATAATGGTAAGCAAGCTTAATCAAATTCAAAAAAATCTCAAACAAATTTCAAAGAAACAATAAGAATTCTTAAAGAAATATTAAAAGGATCACAAATATCACTCAAATACATCTCAATTCAATCTTAACTTAATTCTAGTGAAAATCCTATTAAACTTCATTCAAACTTTAGGCCAAAACTAATTGAATCTTAAATCTTAATAAAATCCTAAATCCTAAATCAAATCCTAAACAAACCTTACACCAAACTCCAATCAAATCCTAAACCAAATCCTCACCAAATTCTAAACTAAATCCTAAATCCTAAATCAAACCCTAACCAAATCTTAAACCCTAAATAAAATCCTAACCAAATCCTAAATCCTAAATAAAATTCTAGCCAAATCCTAAACCAAATCCTAATCCAAATCCTAAATCCTAAACCAAATCCTAACCAAATCCTAAACCCTAAATCAAACCCTAATCCAAACCCTAACCAAACTCTAAACCAAATCCTAATAATTCCTATAATAGATTTAAACCTCAATTACTAATGAACAAACTATTGATCTTAATTCAAATTTTGTATACTTCTTAAAAAATAAGTTAAAAATAAACACAAAAAAATTAAAAAGAATTGAAGTTACAAAATTGCCAATAACCTCAAAAATGTGCTCGGGTATTGGCCGGCATCCTTTTCCAATCTTGATGGTAAACTTCTAGAGCTAATATCTCTCCTTTGCATAGTTCGATTGATCTCAAAATTCTCATAAATATAGAAAAATAATTCTAATATTCTCTCACATAAGTTTCACTCTAATCTAATTGGTAGATTGCAAGATATCTCAAAAACCTCTCACTAGACTTAAAATTCTACTTTTTGAGACCTTGACCCACTTAAACCTCAATATCCCTCAATTCAATCGTTAGATCAAGCTCAAATTTATGCCACATATTAAACACATCAATAACCATAAATACACAAAATTTCACTTATAGATTTATTACAAAACTCTTGAAATCACCCAAAACATAAATCCTATTTTAATTAATAAAATCCAAGTCATCTGAAACAAACCTTGACTTTGCAAAGCTCTTCTAAAGTCATATCAACTCCAAATCATCCGAAATCAACATTTTTAGAAAGCCTATTCAGTTTGCTATCAAACCTCATTCTTCGATCTTCAAGAGAATCCCAGAGTCGTCGTACAGACTTGGTTTTGTGCCTCAGGGTCTGATTTCGAACTTGGTTCATAATTGGCCCTCTTTGGGTATCAATATCTACTTTTCCTTAATAAATTTTTTCTAGAATTTACTTTTAACTTCCTCCTTAAGATGTCTATATCATTTATTTTTTCAATCGACCTTATTTTGCCTTACTTATGGTACTACAAAGTAAGTAGAAGTTACCTCTCTAAAAGGCAGCATTAGTACCTTTTAATTTTTCTATCCCTTTGACTATTAACTATATTTCTAAGATAATTTGTTCTAATACTTTGAACTAAGATCTCTTAAATTATAATAATCTCCACACTTTCACCTATTAGTCATGTTACATCACGACAACGTTGTATTTTGTACAAAAAAATATTGTTCTGTCGCAACATCTCCAATCTAAATTTTGACATCTGGACAAGCTCCATATAATTTGCCTCATGTGTTATTAGCTGCTCGTATTGCCTATCCATGTTCCATATCAATTGGCCATTTCTGCTTCTTATAAAGATCCTTAGACATAAGATTTATTTCAGAATCATGGTCAATTAAAGCAACAATTGGTTCTTCTATATCTCTTACTTTCATCAATACTTCAGTAGTTGCCCTTGTCCAATATTTTCGAGTATAATGGCTTGAAGCTTCTATTTCTTTATCACTATAATCTTCAAAACATACTTGTTGATTATATCCATTCTTTTCATTTGTTGATTGTTTGTAACCATTATCAACATTTTTTTCATCTTTATATAATCCTGCATCAATAGCATATCTCATTCCAACTTTGCCCATTAATTGCCTCTTTTGCTTAATACTGTCAATGATAACATCATGAAACTCCTTCTTTACAATTTCCAAAATTTCTTTCAATGTGAATTCTACCTTAACATTTAATATACGTTCTTCCAATACCTCTTTTAAATTTATTGTTGCTTCAATATCAGAAAGTAGTTTATAAGCAATTGATTTACTCTTATCTTTTGTCTCCTTTATTTTTTCTTCCAATGATACCAAAGTATCCTTTATAGGTAATTCTTATGAAGTCGCCTCAAGAGCCTTGTCTCCTCGAGTATGCCTCTTAGAAGAATTTTCTTCTCTTGTATCATCAAAATTCCTTCGTCTCTTTTCTTCTATCAAAGCTTCATGTTGACTCTTAGCAATATATACATGAATTGAAAGAGACTCAATAGCATCTTCCCAACTTGTTGCACCTCGTATTGTAGCTACCATCCTCAATAATGCTACCCAAGGCATTTTTCCTTTTTACATTGTAGAAATGGTAGAAGCCCAAAATTTATTAGTTTCTATACTTCCACCAAAGTCATCATCTACTCTAGCACCATAACTTGCACTCTCTCGTGATGCTACTTCATCTTCTATTAAACAATCTTGAATCAATGCTCTCATACCTCCTTGCCAAAATTGATTTGAAGGAGATCCTCTGTATCATTTAATACAATCTTTCCATCTTTTCAGTAAATAATTCCTTGTTGTATCATATTATTAAATTTATTACAATCCTTCCTAATATGTGAAGCATCATCACACCAAATACATCTTTGTACATATCCTTGTTTTGAAACATTCTTCAATTTCTTTGTAGAAGTATTTTCTTCGAGTCTTGTCAATTTGATTTGAAAATCTCGCATTCCACGTATAATTTCTTCAATCTCCATGTCTCCTTTCTTTGATAAAGATATCAAAGGTTGAACAATAAGCATTGTCGGTCGTATTGTATGTACTGGAATTTTAGGTGCTTGTACTGCTTTTGGAATATTACTCCTATCCTTCTTCCTTTGTCTTTTTGTAAGCAAACCTACCGCATTTTCAACATTTTTCCACTTTATTGTCAATCCTTCATCTTCTTCTTTGTCTTCAAGAAGTAACTCCGATTTCCCTTGTAATTTTCTATCAGCAACCTAAAGAAATAATTCAACCTTGTTTGGCTCTAATGTCAATTTTTCTACCTTCGATAATTGAGAATACTGCCTCTTAAATTTCCTTAGTAGCACTATTGCTTATAAACTCTTATTAGGCTGCTCAATCCATTCCAGAAATAATTTCTTAGTAACACGATCAATATCTTCTAAGAAATATTCGTCTTTTAATGCATATAAAAAAATCTCCCATGAATTTTCATAATACTCCATAATTGATGTAATATGCTCTCTTATCTCCGATATCATAGCTAGTCCAAATAATTCAACCATCTTCTCAGAAACCTGATTTAATTCCATTTCTTGAATATAACATCTTAAATACTTTGAAATATTCTTTCCATCAAATTGGTCAATTTTATTGACCACTGCTTGTAAAGCTTTGGTTGCTAAAGCTTCTTTGTGATCATTCCTTTGTTGTTGCTGCATAGATAATGATAAGGCTTGAAACATACTAGCAATGGATGGATCCATATACATACCCTATCCTTTAGAAGAAACTCCACCAGAAGCTCCACTTAAAGCTCCTTCCAAACATCCTTCAAAAATTTTATTCTTGTTTTGTATAAAATAAAATGAAAATAAACGAAATCCAATACCTTCTACCTCAAGCTTTTATATCCGGTTAACTACTTAGTGCTTAGAAACACTATTTCTAATAACTTCAAGATATTATAAACACAAAGTCTTTTGTTATTTGTTAGTTTTTATTTATTTTTTATTTTATTTTATTATTTTTATTTTTTATTATTTTATTATTTATTATTTTTTTTATTTTTTTATTATTTTTATTTTTATTTTATTTTATTTTATTTTTAACCCTAATCCTAGACAACGAGCTTTGGCAAGCTGTAATTCTCAATCTGTCCGTCCGATTGTTGTAAACTTCTACCACTAGTGTCTTTGCAAGCCTTCTAAATGTTCAAGAAGTTTCAATCCAATCTAACTTATAGGTTGCAAGAAAATGCCATAAATCTACACTGATGTATCTTGACCGCCGCCTCGAAGTCTTCGACTTTTCATGCCAAAAGTCACCTTATTCCAGCTGGTAGATCTCCAAATATCACAAAAATCCTAAACAATCCCAATTTGTTAACTTTCGATACCTCTTTACACTAATGGTCAAATATCCTCTATATGTTTTGTCAGATTAACACAAACTTTTTCATGCACTCGGCATACTCAACCTTCTAGATACCTCTAAATTTCAACTACAAAAGTTTCTCTAATTTTACAAAATAGTCAAGAATACTAGCCTTAACTTTATTGTAAAAAAAAATCCAAATCATCAATACAAATACTGACTTTCAGCAACAATTGCCAAAGTCCTCTCAAATCCTATGAAATCCAATTCTACACCTTTTGAAGGAGCCTGAAGCTAGCTCTCCGATCCCAAAATCTTGATCTCCGAATGCCCTCTTTTTTTTCCTCTCTTCTCCTTTAACTTCGTGAGGTCCCCTATTCTTTTTGCATCCCCATCATGCATATTGGGTGTCACCATCGGTATATACCTACTAGGTTTGTTCCATGTAGGATTGAAAAATGATCTTGGTTGTCCCATTGGTATGGAAGGTACTTGGTTTGATGACGTCGGTAGGATGACATTAACTAACTCTGAATATTGGCACTGGAATTGGCCACTGTTTCTAACATCCAAGATGACTAAATATTAATAATATCTTTTTTATTTATATTTTCACTATATAGTCGTGTTACAACACGACACCGGGCTCTGATCCTGATCATCATATATCTCAATTCTTGACAGCTTGCGTGGCTAATAATGGTAGAACTGAAGACATTTGGTTGACATGGTTGCCAGCAACTTTAAAAGATACAACTTTTGAATGGTATAATCGGAAACGAGTTGATAGATTTTGCAATTGAGAGGCCTTGAGGAATATCTTCCTAATCCATTTTAGACCAATTGGATTTGAAGATTGGCTTCGAGAAAGTTTTATGAATAGCAGGATATTTGCGAGGGAATCAATAGAGTCTTATTATGGCTAGGTCACAGATATATTTCGTAAATGGCTAAATAATCAAATACCAATTAGGTTTATATTGTCGATATTAATTAACGGTTTGCATCCACTAGAATTAAAAATATTTGTAAAAGAGGCTCGAATAACTATGGTAGAGGCATCGTTGGCACGAGCAAAGGTGTGGGAAGAATGTCATTATGACCAATTGTTAACAGTGGGGACCACGATGATTCCAAGTTCAGGGAGCCAACAAATACAACCGGAAAATGTATCGATGAATAATTATCCACAAATGGCTACCTCCAATATGAAGAATATTATGTTGCAAAAACCAATTAATGTTATTCCACTCCAAGCAATAGTGTAAATAACAATGACACCTTATTTTACATTGCCAACCTATCAGCAACCGGAGTTGTTTACAGTTCAATAACTAGATGTTAATACAACCAACTCAATGAGATGTTAATCAAGTACACATTGAAAATATGAGTAGTTGGAATAATAATCACCCAAATCGATCTAATCGTGGCTTTACAAATTTTTAAAATACTAATTATAATTCGGTTTGTAGAAAAAATATATAAAACGGTGGAAATAATCAAGGAGGTAATCCCAAACTATACCAATTCAGTAGTCCAATTCTTGACCAGTAGCAATTAGTCAGCCAAGATCATTTACTATTGCTACCTGAAATTGGCCTAGTAGATATATTCCAGTGGAGATTCCAAGTGTATCTGACAATATGGGCCGAAAACCACTACATTGCTACCAGTGCTGACATATTAGTCATTATGCCAATGAATGTCCTAATCCAAGGTTTATAGATGAATATGCTCCAGTATGTAGAAATTGCAAGCAAGCGAGTCATTTTTATTATCAGTGCAATCCCCATTTAACCCTAATAATCATGATCAGAAGAAACAATCGATTGTGCAAATTATAAAGGAAAAAAATAACGGGACATAGGAATCACCGATTCATTGAGTAGAAGTAGTCCAAGTTGTTCTTACAAGAAGTCAGTAAAAAGAGAAAGAACCAATTCAACATTTGGGCAATCCTGAAGCATAGGGCCAATTTGACCCAATTACTGGGCCATCCAATCCAGGTCGTGACATGGATCCTTTACTCAGTATAAGACTTGAATCGATTGTGCACCCTAATGAAGTATCGATTACAGATGCTTTGGTTCTATTTCAAGCTGTTCTATTTTCTATACAATTTTGAAAAACATCCTTTTTGTTGAAAGATCTTCTCAAAGGCATGAATTCTAAAGAACCAATATTATCAAAATTGAGAGAATAATCTTATCCGTTGAAAGAACTAATTTTACAAGCTCCATCATATTTAGTTCCAATAGCTTTACCAATTTCTAATATAGAAAAAATCAATTTACTAGTATCGATATCTAGGATTAAGAAGAAGAAACAAACATTGGAAATTACTACTAATAAAGAACTATATGATATTCTAAAAGATTTGGTCACCATACAGCCCACGTTCTCTAAGTCGGAACTATTGGCGGTAGCACTTGAGTGCTGAACTATCTTGAATTCTTCATTAATTCGTCGCAGATCTCAAAATAAAGAAATCCGAGAAGTAAGTTTGAATCCCAATTTGGATGCACCAACGATTGATGTCTCAATTGATGGAGTGTTAGTATCGAAAGTGTAAATAGATGGAGGATCTAGTGTAAATCTTAGGAATGCCACTACAATGGAGGATTTGGGTTTTGATTACTTATTGCCTACTACAGTAGTTTTAAAAATGGCTTACTCCAATCGAATTAAAATTATGGGTATTTTACGAAGTATTGATACAGTAATTGCGGGGATTACCTATAAAATTGATTATATTATTTTTTGATTACGAAGCTCTATATTGTCATATTCAATTTTATTGGGGCGACCATAGTTATATTAAGTTAATGCTCAAAATGACTAGGGCCATAGTACATTGACAATTAAGAAAGGTAATGATAAAATTATGCTTCAAATGTACTCTGTCCTATATCATAAAAAAACTCAATTTGCTAGTTCAAAATTCACGTTGAATTGTGAAAATGAGTCTACAAAAGAAGAAATTGGTACATTTGTCCCAATTTATGCTGATACAAGGCAAGTTGTGGAGCACACTAGAATGAAATACCAATACATGGGACTGGGAGAGTACTTAGTTCTTCCAGATGTTATTGACGATTTTGTTCATATGATTGCATATTGGATGAATAGACAGGATGTTAATCACATTAGTGCTATGGAACAAGAGTTAGAAAGTTCTAATTTATCGGATTTTATAAAAGATTCTAGAATTGAGCAAAATATTATTCTAGAGACTCCTGAAATACCACGATGTCAACCAATTAATTTAGGTACAGAGGAGGCTCTCCAAATCATTCAGATTTACAACAGTATAAAAAGCAAGGAGAAAGAAATTTGGGTGGATTACTTTTTAATGCATAAAACTACTTTTGCATGGTCGTATGTAGATTTAAAAGGAATTCCAGCTGAAGTTTATGAGCATCAAATTATATTGGAAGAGAACGCTACACCAGTACGCCAAAGATAACATCGACTTAATCCAAAATAATCACTTATGCTAAAAGAAGAATTTGATAAACTCTTGGAGGTTAGATTTATCTATCCAGTTTCTTTCAGTGAATGGGTTTCACCAATTGTTATGGTACCAAAAAAGAATGGAAAAGTTTATATCTTTCAAGATTTCCACAAATTAAATACAGCTACTAAGAAGGATTATTTTCCTTTACCATTCACAGATAGTATATTCGATGATGTTGCTAGACATGAATGTTATTTATTTCTTGATGGATTCTCCAATTAAAATCAATTTAAGATTGCAAAAGAAGACCAGTTAAAAATTACTTTTACTACGGATTGGGAGACCTTTGCCTATAAGGTTATGCCATTTGGACTTTGTAATGCACCAGCTACATTTCAAAGGATAATGATGCAAGCATTCCAAGATTATCTACAAATTTCAATAGAAATATTTCTAGATGATTTTTGTACATTTATTATGAGAGCTAGGCATTTAGAATGTCTAGGTCAATGTTTGAATCAATGTGCCAAATATGGAATTTCTTTAAATTTAAAAAAGTACCAATTTGGTGTGCCTTCTGATAAACTGTTAGATCATATAGTTTTGATGGCAGGCATTGCTACAGATCCAGATTAAATAAAGATTATAGTAGAATTAAAGCAACCACACACTGTTATGGATGTTCGAGCATTTGTTGGCCATGTTAGTTATTATCGGCAATTTATCTATCTATTCACAATTATATGCCTTTTTTTGATAAATTTCTTAAAGAGACCACCAACCGATGGAACCAATCTATTTTAGACAAAAGAATGTACAATTGCATTCAAAACATTGAAACAGAAATTGATTTCAGCACCAATATTGGTGGCACCTTGTTGGACAAAATCATTCTAAGTTTATGTGGATGCATCTAATATCGCGATTGATTCTGTGTTAAGCTAGAAAGATGATCGAGGTTTTGATCATCCTATTTATTATGCAAGTCGTCAATTAGTAGGAGCTGAAAGAAATTATACAACAACCAAAAAAGAAGCATTGGAGATGATTTATTCCGTACAAAAGTTTCGACATTATCTTCTTAGTTATAAATTTGTTTTCCATGTTGACTATAATACTTTAAAATATATGATTAATAAGCCTCAATTGAGTGGTCATATTGCATGATAGATTTTACTCTTGCAAAAATTTGACTTTATTATTCAGGTAAGACCAGGAAGATTACATTCCAATGCAAACCATTTATCTTAGTTATCCAATATATTAGGTAATAAATCCAATAACAATGCACTACTTGATATGGAATTGTTTGCGGTAGATGTAATTACTCCAAAGTATAGAGAAATAATTCAATACTTGACATTTCAAACCTCTCCACCTAATTTTAATGAAAAGCTTAAACGACGCTTGATATTAAAATGTGCACCTTATACGATGATTGGTGTAGCTTTATATAAACAAGGCAAGGATGGAGTTTTACGATGCTATATTTATCAGACTGAAGTGAGTATTATATTGGAAGGTTGCCACTTGGATAGTTGTAGTGGACATTTTACGAGGGACAGCATGACTCGTAAAGCTTTACAGACTAGTTATTGGTGGCCAACAATGTTTACAAATACCTACCAATTTGTCCGTCATTGTGCCCCATATTAGAGAAGGGTGTCATGTTGTGGTTCGGCTACTATATGAAAATAATGTAATTATGTACTTAATATATAATTTATTAAGTAACAAGGTAAGAGCCATGTTAGTAGATTTTAGTTGGTTGTAGGATATAATTTGATTATTACTTTGAGAAGAGGTTGTTTAAAAAGATTACTATAGAATTTGTATAACTTTAATTTCTTTTGATAGTGGTTTTTAAGATTGGTTTTGGTTGATAGTAACTTCTAAATATTTAGAGTCACCTTTGTTAGACATTGGTGACATTTAAAAACTTATTTTGGTTCTTTTATTTGGTGTTTAGAGCATACATTATGTAAATCTTATAAGAAAAAGGATTGAAGAAGGATTTTGGTAGCAAAGGAAGGAATTAGGGCACCAATATAGATGAATGGAGATGAAAAATAAAAATCTCCATTCCTATTGGTCAAAAATCATGACCAATGGGCTTTAAGGAGGCTGTCCGAGGCCATATTAGGGATTAGGGTTAGTTTCCGGAGGCCATTCGAACTTTAAAGACTAAGGTCAGAAGTTTTAGGTTTTTGGTTAAGGTTTTGGTGCAAGTTTTGTGTCATTTGGGGTTTTTATGAAGAAGTTATAGGCGCTCAAAGTTAAGGTGTTAGTTTTGGACTTACTGTCACTCTTTTGGGCATAACGCACGCGTACGGATGACAATTGAGGATCGGCGACCGCGCCTGAAGAGAGCACTTTTGCGGCTATACTTTTTACATACTGCGTACTGGATTTTAAGTTAGAATAAAGGAGTTATTGGATTTTGAAGTCAGCACATGCAATCTAAGAGTAGTAAGTAAACCGATTTACTAGTGTTTGTCTCTTGAGCTATATCTTGAGCAATTTTGTGAGGTTTTGGCTCAAAATTTCAAGAAATGTGTAATTTCATGTTAGTAAACTTTGTGCATAAGTTTTATGACATTTGCAGTTCGGATTTTTGAGATATAAGGAAAATAGTTTTTGGGTGCTTGTAAATTAGGGTTTGGAGTGTCTGCTAGGATTTCTTAGATGCCAAAAGATCGGGAGTGAATTTGCGGTTGGTTTTTTTTGTGGTACAATTGAAGGGTAAATTCTACCTATCTTTTAAATTTGAAACAAACTGAGCGGTTAGATCAATAGTTATGATTTTCTAAAGTTCGGGACGAGAAAACCCTTCGCGGGAAAAATATATTTTGAAGGGATTTTGTTATATTTGGAGGTTTATACAAAAATAAAGGAGTTTTGGAAGCCAAGAAAAGAATCATATAAAGGTTTAAGGTACACTCTCTACAGCTAGATACCCAGTGTATTCTCAGATAGCAAATTACGCCATCCGATAGAACTGGTGAACCCGACGTGATCTTTTCTGGGGTAGAGAGTTTTGAAGAAATATTTTGGCTTTTATTATGGAAGGGGGGCAAGGAAGTGGTAGTAGGAATTGCATTGGGGAATCTCCATTGCAATTGGATCCTGCTACAACTCAAATGTTTCAAGCATTTACACTTTTTATGCAACAACAGCAAGCTGTGGAATGCAAGGAGGCAATGGCTACTAAAGCCTTACAATCTGTTGTTGGTTTCTTGGATCAATTTGATGGAAGAAATATTTCCAAGTATCTTAAGTATTATTCTCATGAGACAGAGCTCAATAAAGTGCCAGAGAAAGATATGATCCTAATATTTGAGCTTGCAATTGTACCAGAGCTTCGTGAGCATATAAAGAGGATTATTAAAACTCATGGAGAGAAATGGGAGGATTTTACCCTTCAGCTAAAAGAAGAGTATTCTTTGGAAGATGACAAGATGAAAGGGTGACAAGAAAATCGTTTATGGAATGGGTCAATAAATCTAACAAGGAGTTGGTTGCAACAGAGTTATTTTGAAAGTTTGAAAGACAGTTTCTTCAATTATCTCGAGTGGAAAAGCTTACACTTGAAAATGATAAGGTGGAGTTATTTCTTCAATCAGCTGGCAATGATTTACAAAGAGAGTTGGAATTATTATTGGAGGATAATACAGAGGACAATGGACTTACTACTGATTGGAAGAAAGTCTCTGAAGCTGTCGGCATACTTGCTAAAAGAGAGTATCGGAGGGGTAAGGTGGTAGTAAGGCAAGAGACTAGACCTCCACCAACTACAACATCTTGTAGGCAACAGCCAAAACCTGCTATACCAGTAAGAACTATTCCAATTCCTATGTCTACAATTGCACCACAGAAAGATGCAATTGATGAGTTGGTAAAAGGAATGAAAGACTTACAAATCAAACTAGCAAAGCTAGAGGAGAAAGAAAGACTACCTGAGAACAAATTTGTATCAAAGCCAAGATATATACAACGATGTATTTGGTGCGATAGTATGGAGTATCCTCAAAGGGAGTGTGGAGATTTTATTGATATTCTGCGACAGGGAGTAATTTTATGGAAAGATGGAAAAATTGCATTGCGAGATACAGGTGAGTTTTTCAAAACCAATTTTGGAAAAGGAAGGATGAGAAAAGTTTTGGAAGAGCATTTATCTGAACAGGCTATGGCATCAAAAGAAGCTATTACTTATGGCATTGAGGTTGTAAGGGAGAAGGAGGATGTTTTTAATAAGCATATAAATATAGGGGATCTATGGAATCATGCTATTATTAGCATGAATAAAGGAAAAATAACAAGGTAGGAACTACTTAATACAGCCACAATAATTAGAAATGCTACAGCATGGGATGACCTTGTAGATACTATGTCTGTACATGCTTATTTGGCAAAGTCTCAACATGAAGCTCTAATGGAGGTGAAAAGGAGAAGAAATGAAATAGAAAAAAATCCTGAAGAGCCAACAAACAAGAGGAGATCTCAAAGGCATGCAAAAACAGCACAAAATTAAGAAATACCTATACCACATGCTAATAGACCATCTAAGGCTGGACCATCAATATTGCATCCTGGAAATGCTTCACTGCCAAAAGAAAAATGAGAAGAAAGGATAGAGGTTGATAAAGACAAAGGGAAGAATAAGCATGTTACTTATAAGCTTCAATCTGATATTGAGGCAGCCACAAATTTGAAAGGAGTCTTGGAAGAAAGAGTATTGAATGCCAAAATTGAATTTACTCTACGAGAAATTTTAGGCATTGCAAAGAGAGAGTTTCATGAAGTCATCATAGACACTATTAAGCGAAAGAGGCAGTTGACAGGAGAATCTGCTGTATCTAATGCTTTAGATACAAACTTGACTGAAGCAGAGGAGCATGAATTGACAAAATGTTGTATCAATAAAAAGGAACAATTTGATTTGGATGAATACAAGGATGATGATAAGGGCCCTGGACACTATACTAAGGGACATTGGGCAAGAGCCACCATAGAGACTTTAGTAAAAATGGAAGAATTGGAAGAACTAGTAATTGCTCTCATTGATCATGGATCTGAAATTAATATTATATCAAAAGAGGTCTATAAACGTGGAAGGTGGCACATTGATATTAACCATGGATGGGTGATTTGGGCAGCAAATAATACACGAGGAGATCTTTATGGTGCTTGCCCTAATGTGAAGGTAAAAGTTGGAGATGTAACCACAGAACAAAATTTTTTTGTTCAAGACGCTACTTCATACCGAGTGATTCTTGGTCAACCATATATTACAACTGAGAAGATGGAGACCAAAGGGAGTGCAATTTCTAATAGTATTTACAAACCATGAGCACAATGGAGATTATTTACGAAGTGATTTATTACCAAGGGTCAGTGAAGAATTTAAAGATTTTTGCACAGTACCACTATAGAGCAGGAATATAGTGGTACATCAAAGAAAGTATTCTCGCATGGAGAGAATAATATCTTTCATACATGTGTTACAAAATTATATAGGAATGAATATATTGTACATACACAGCTTAATGACTTACAAAATTGAGAGCAAAGAGGTGTGTAAAAATCTGAAAAAAATATATATATATATATATATATATATATATTAGAAAGGTTATATGATGCCGACCACAACTTTGGTTCTTTTGGTGCATATCGGAGGTTGCACACGTTTAGAGGGGGTAGATGTCCTGTTGTGGTTCGGCTACTATATGAAAATAATGTAATTATGTATTTAATATATACTTTATTAAGTAACAAGGTAAGAGCCATGTTAGTAGATTTTAGTTGGTTGTAGGATATAATTTGATTATTACTTTAAAAAGAGGTTGTTTAAAAAGATTACTATAGAATTTGTATAACTTTAATTTCTTTTTGATAGTGGTTTTTAAGATTGGTTTTGGTTGATAGTAACTTCTAAATATTTAGAGTCACCTTTGTTAGACATTGGTGACATTTAAAAACTTATTTTGGTTCTTTTATTTGGTGTTTAGAGCATACATTATGTAAATCTTATAAGAAAAAGGATTGAAGAAGGATTTTGGTAGCAAAGGAAGGAATTAGGGCACCAATATAGATGAATGGAGATGAAAAATAAAAATCTCCATTCCTATTGGTCAAAAATCATGACCAATGGGCTTTAAGGAGGCTGTCCGAGGCCATATTAGGGATTAGGGTTAGTTTCCGGAGGCCATTCGAACTTTAAAGACTAAGGTCAGAAGTTTTAGGTTTTTGGTTAAGGTTTTGGTGCAAGTTTTGTGTCATTTGGGGTTTTTATGAAGAAGTTATAGGCGCTCAAAGTTAAGGTGTTAGTTTTGGACCTACTATCACTCTTTTGGGCATAACGCACGCGTACGGATGACAATTGAGGATCGGCGACCGCGCCTGAAGAGAGCACTTTTGCGGCTATACTTTTTACATACTGCGTACTGGATTTTAAGTTAGAATAAAGGAGTTATTGGATTTTGAAGTCAGCACATGCAATCTAAGAGTAGTAAGTAAACTGATTTACTAGTGTTTGTCTCTTGAGCTATATCTTGAGCAATTTTGTGAGGTTTTGGCTCAAAATTTCAAGGAATGTGTAATTTCATGTTAGTAAACTTTGTGCATAAGTTTTATGACATTTGGAGTTCGGATTTTTGAGATATAAGGAAAATAGTTTTCGGGTGCTTGTAAATTAGGGTTTGGAGTGTCTGCTAGGGTTTCTTAGATGCCAGAAGATCGGGAGTGAATTTGCGGTTGGTTTTTTTTGTGGTACAATTGAAGGATAAATTCTACCTATCTTTCAAATTTGAAAAAAATTGAGCGGTTAGATCAATAGTTATGATTTTCTAAAGTTCAGGGCAAAAAAACCCTTCGCGGGAAAAATATATTTTGAAGGGATTTTGTTATATTTGGAGGTTTATACAAAAATAAAGGAGTTTTGGAAGCCAAGAAAAGAATCATATGAAGGTTTAAGGTACACTCTCTACAGCTAGATACCCAGTGTATTGTCAGATAGCAAATCACGCCATATAACAACGGGTCAACCTAATGAAACTTCAACAATGCTATTGGTACCAATTCTGGCTAAAGCACCTTTTGAAAAATGGAGAATTGATTTTGTGGGACCAATTGCACCAGCCTCGAGAAATGGACAAAGATGATATATACTGGTAGCAACGGATTACGTAACAAAATGGGCTAAAGTCGTAGCTATGAAAAACTGATAGTACAAGTACAGTAGCAATCTTTTTGTATGAAAATATTATTATACGGTTTGGTTGTCCATGAGAATTGATTAGTGATCAAAGAACTCATTTTATAAATAGTACAATTAAAGCAGTTATGGCTAAATATAAGATAAAACATCGTAAGACTACACCATATCACCCTAGAGCCAATGGACAAACGGAAAAGACTAATGAAATTTTATATAAAATCTTAACAAAAATAGTTTCAAGAGTGGCAATAGATTGGGACACTAAGTTTTTCACAACTTTATGAACATATTGTATTGCATATAAAGTTACTATCAATGCTACTCCTTTTCAATTGATTTATGGCCAGGAAGCAATATTACCTATTGAATTGAAAGTCCAAAGTTTATAAATTGTTGTAGATAATAGATTGGGAGATTATGATTCATTATGGCACCGTTGAAAAGAATTACAAAAATTGGATGAAACTAGAGCTAATGCATTAATGATAATGGAAACTATGTAAAAACAAAGAAAGACTTATTATGATAGTAAGCTTAGACCAAAGGCTTTTATGCCAAATGATTTGATACTTCTTTATGATAGTCGATTTAAAAAAAATTCAAGAAAATTTCAAGTTTGATGGCATGGGCCATATCAAGTTATTGATGGATTTCCAAATGGTTCAGTGCAATTGGAAGATTTTATGGGTACTGAATTTTTGACATGGATCATTGACTTAAACTTTATTATACATAAATCTGGGATGGGTTTTCTGTTATAATAGGAGGGAAATTCGACCCAATTGATTGAACCATAGTAAGAAGTAGTAAGGGGGTTCTTGATAAGCATTGTATTTTCTTTTGTGCTTAAGAAGAAGTGGATGGTAAAAAAGGAGAAGATGACGAACATGGTGTCTGAGAAAGCAAGGTTGGAGACTGATTGGAAGGAACGGCAAGAGCAGCTGCAGGTGGAGGTTGCAATGTTGTAGACTAAACTAGCCGCATTAGAGAAGGAAGCCAATAATATAGTATGGACCAATACGCCAGTTTTAGGGACAACACCTTCGAAGATACCTTTGAAACCGACAGAAGAATGGTAGAAGATGTTGGAGGAGCACGAGAACCAAATTGCCATCTTGAGTCTCAAGTATGGAAATTGGATTTATTGAATGAAGATCTGATGGCACGTTTGGATGGAGAACCATCAAACAATGAGACAGACGATGAAGATGTAGCAGAAGAAAAGGTCACCAATTCAAAGGATGATAAGCCAATGCCATTGACTGAAGAAGCCAACGCTGCTACGTCTTTATAAGTTGAGGCTAAATAATGATTGTGAGGATGCTGCACAATTAGGAGTGGGGCTA
Organism: Physcomitrium patens; assembly: GCF_059467195.1. NCBI lineage: Eukaryota > Viridiplantae > Streptophyta > Bryopsida > Funariales > Funariaceae > Physcomitrium > Physcomitrium patens. The sequence goes on along the minus strand of NC_143431.1, from coordinate 4,219,555 downwards.
TGTAGAATATATAAATAAATTTTGTAGTAAGTTACTAGTTGATTATTGACAACCTTGAGAATTAGACTTATAATTAGGTAATTTAGTTGATAACAATAGGTTGTTAGTGAAACAAATGGTTAAGAATTCAAAGATTTTTAACCTTTAGAATCTGCTGGCCGACGGTCCATCTTTTGGTAGGATAAGGAGGTTGAAAAAAGGGAGATTAGGGCCAGACTATGACAGTCATAAGCCGGAGCAAGCTTGGTGCCACCTCTTCATTTTCTTTATTTTTATTATTTGCTTATAAAGAATTGTGATTGAGAGAAGTATTGTTGAAATTATGATTAGAATATTATAGAATATGCTTTGGACTGACCATTTTGGAGAAAATTTGTGACCTTAAGAATTGAGATTATTGAATTGTGTTATATTAAGTAAAGATATTGAATTCTGTGTGATGAATTGAGAAATTGAATATAATAAGCTGAAGATCAATAACTGAATATATATAAACTGCAAAGAGAGTAAGTGGAAGATGAATCGATAAGAATATGGAAGTATTATTGAATTGATATTCATAGAATGGATTATGTATTGAATTAAGATGGAAGTAGTAAGCCTTGGTGTTTTGTAGTTTGATAATTGATTTTAGATAGCTAGAGTACAGTCAATTGTTACATTAACAGACCCAATTCATATAACCAGTCTTTCTCCATGTTCGAATCCACCTCTATTAGTTCAATTTCTTTGGTATATTGAAGCTTGAACACAACAAAAATAACAGTTGTCATTTGGATAGCTGTAGTGGTCATTTTGCAAGTGACAACACTGCTTCCAATACTTTAATGGCAGGATTTTGATAGCCCACAATGTTTTTTGATGCATACCAATTTGTTCGTCATTGTGATCTCTGTCAACAAATGGGTAGATCCACGAGCACTTCAGCCATGCCATTAGTACCAATCTTAGCACAGGCACCATTTAAAAAATGGAGTATTGATTTTGTCAGTCCCATTGCACTAGTGTCAAAACTTGGCCAGAAGCGATATATTTTAGTTGCCACGGACTATGTAACAAAATGGGTAAGGGCTATTGACACCCACCATGATAATGTGAGTATGGTGGCGACTTTTCTTTACGAGAATATTATAACTCGATTTGGATGTCCAAAAGAATTGGTTAGTGATCATTGCACCCATTTCATAAATGCTACTATAGGTGTCTTGACGAACGCATATGAGATTAAGCATTGGAAAACTACTCCATATCATCCTCGTACAAAAGATCAACAAAATTTTGTGCAAGATCTTAACTAAGATAATTTTGGGGGCGAGTACCAATTGGGAGACCAAATTCTTTGTGACTTTGTGGATGTATCATACCGCATATAAAGTAACTACCCACATTACTTTGTTTCAACTAGTTTATGGCCAAGAGGTAATTTTACCTATCAAGTTGGAGATTCAAAGTTTACGGATTGCCTTGGATGAACGTCTTAGTGACAACGAGTCATTACACTCTCGGTTGGCAAAATTGGAGGAATTGGATGAAATACAAGCTACAATTCTTTTCAACATGGAAGCAACTCAAAAATAGAGGAAGAGTTACTATGATAGTAAATTGCGTTCAAAGAATTTTATGTCCATTGATTTGGTATTACTGTATGATAGCCGATTTAATCATTTTTTGGGTAAATTTCAAGTTCGCTAGCATAGACAGTATCGAGTGATTGAAGGTTTTTCCAATGGGTTTGTTCAACTAGAAGATTTCATGGACCATCAATTTAGTACCTATATTAATGGAAATCGATTATGGTTATTTAATACATAAAAATCGGGACGGATTTTTATTTTTTTGGAAGGAGGTGAAAAATGGACAGTATGGATAACATGTTGTCATTATCATCAAGTAGTAAAAGAATACGAGTGGGACACCAGTTAGAGGTCATTCTGTGATGTTATTATGGTCATAAGTGTCAATTAAAGATGTTCCAGAATGGATGAGTCAACAGCAACATTAGTTGGAATTCCATGATGCTCAGATCTTGAAACTAGAGGCTCAAGTCCGTGAATTAGGAGAGTATAATGAAGATCTCTCAAACCAGTTGATGAAGGAGTTGATGGATGGATTGGAGGAGGAGGAAGATTTGAATTTAGAACCAGAATCGATGGAACCCACATTAGATAATGCAGCAAATGATCAATTAGGTGGGTCAGAGAAAATAGTAACTTTGTAGAGTTTTGTTGAGTAGTTTTTAGATAGGTAACAATTGTGTGTTTACGAGGATGCTTCAGAAATTAGAGTGGGGCTATGTAGAATAGATATTAGTTCGTTTCTATAAGATATTAGTAAAATAGACTTATAGTCTATAGAATAGTCAATTTAGGAGGACGGATGGTTAATTTAGTTATTAAAAGCGGTTAATTACAGAATTCAGTTAGAATCTAAGAGTAGAGAGTAAGTATATAGGAGTTGTAGAAGTTAGTATGGGGGCCAGATTGTGATAGTCATGAGTCAGGGTAAGCTTGGTGCTACCTCTTTATTTCTTTGTCTCTTTGTTTCTTTGTTGTTGAAGAATAATGGATAATTTCTGAATATTAAGAAGTGAGTCTATGAAATAAATCAAAGATTGATTTATGAGTTATTGATTATGTAATTAGAGTAATGAGTGATTGAATTATATGAAGAGTTATTGAAAGATTATGATTGTTATTTATTGAGAGTTGTGTGTGTTTTGGGCAAAGGAAGTTCATGATTAAAGAAATTCTATGAATTCAGATTATTGGAGTGAAATCTATTATTCCTGGTGTTGGATAAAAATTATGTATTTTGAGTTGTCTTTTGAGAGTGCAAGGTTCCACACTATTGTTATCAATTGATGAAGGAGTATTGTTACTCGAAGAAAGCATTGTAGTATTTTTTAGTATTTTTGTGGTTCGGAATACAGTTAATTGTGTGATTCTAACAAGTAAAACTCATGCACTTAGTCTTTCCTTGTATTCGAATTCCTCTATACAGGTTTATTCTGAAAGGAATTGTACAATAAGTAAAATGACAATCATAGGCATCATTTGTCATCCAGAAGCAAATCAATCCAATGGCATACCGTCTAGAGTTATTGGCTTCTTTGAAGGTACATCCAATCTTTCATGTTTATTTGTTGGAACCTTATCAAGAGTCATCTTTTCCTAGAAGAATGCAATGTCCGCCACCTAATATTGAAATTGAGAACCACAAGGAATACGAGGTAGAAAAGGTACTAGATTCATGGCATAAGTGGGGGAAATTGGAGTACATAGTGCATTAGAGCAACTATGATATCAATGAGCACACATAGAAACTAGCAAAAAATCTTATCAATGCGTTGCAAAAGGTATATGAATTTCATCGATGCTATCCTCAAAAACCTAAGCTCTTTCAATGAAATTTTTTCAGTGAAGTTCCTTCTCCTTGAAGCCTCTTAATCCTCGGCCTTACAAAGAAGGATGAGAAGGAACATCTAAAAGACATAATTAGAGACTATAAATTTGTTAGCTGAGTCCATTCTTCCATGTTTAGTGCTTGTATTTTTTGGTGTGATATTGATAGCCAAGAGATAGATACCATATCAATTATGTCTTCTCAACCAAATATCTCACAAAGATGACCCCGAGATGAAGAATTTCATGTATCACAAAATTGACGGAGGATATCTAGTAACAGATCATCAGTGATTGTGTTTGACGTAGAACCTGCCTACGGTGATCTTCCTGAAGGAGTGTTTGTAGGGTATTTTTCATAATGCAGACACGGAAGTTCATGCTTGGTTGGAAATCGAAGGCGTAGGACACTATCGTTGGTTACAAGGACCAATGAACTACTTATCGTGCAAACAACAATTGGAGTATATTACAGACACTATATGATAAATTTTCAACTTCTTACATTGGTACTGACTCAAAATAGGAGTACTTCTTGGAGACCTCGAAGCTAAAGGGGGGAGGGGGGTGATGTCAATAACATACACTATGAAGTTATAGAAGATTCTAGAAGGTTCTAGAGAAGCTTTGTAGTTTGTGGAAGCTCCTTGAAAAGCTTTCTAGTTCATAGAAGCTACTTAAGAAGCTACATAGATTATGGAAGCTACTTGAGAAGCTTCCTAACTCGTAGAAGCTACTTGAGAGGCTTCCTAATTTGTAGAAGCTACTTGAAAAGCTTGCTAGCTTGTAGTATATATAAGAGTTGAGACTAAGAGGATCTTCAATCTCGACAACACAGCTCTTGGAGCTCTAAGCTCACCTCTCTAGTGTTGTTCTTGTACTCATCTGATTAATCTAATTCTTGCCGATTCTTCTTAAGCTTCTTGTTTCCAGTGCGTATTCTAAATTCATGACAAGATTAAGGATTTGGAAACTAATGACAATGCAGTTGGAAGCTATGGCTATTTTACATTAAATAAGTTTGTGCAAGTAGATGATGGTAATTTAGATGGAGCATCTTTTGGTGACCAAAGGGTATTTTCTACATTTGAAGGAAGTAAAGATGTTTTGTTAGTATTTTAGATTATATTGAAGAGTTTAAGATTGAACCTTTAAAAAAAATGGATTATGGATCTACTCAAGGTTATGATCATAGAAGTTATATGAATTTACAAGCTTATGATGTGAGAAGTGGTGGAATTATGCACGGAGATGATGATGAAAGTCAAATTGTATATGGCTATGAAATCACATATGGGTTAGATGAAAGAAGTTATAGATTTTTACATGATCATTATAGAGAGGGTTATGAAATTATATTAGATTATGATACTAAATATAGTTATAAAATTACAAAAGATTATCATGAAAGTTATGAGACTTTTCAAGAGTATGAGATTTCAAAAGGGTATGAGATTTTTTAAATTTATGAGTTTATACAATGCTTTGAGACAACAAAAGATTATGATATTTTACAAGGATGCATTCAAGAAGATATGAAGGATGTTATACAAGATTATGTGGCAAATAAAGTTTATAGAACAAAAAATAAGAGTACGAAGTCATTGGCTATGATTAAGTTAATTATGAATACGTTTCTTTTAGATCAAAGTCAAAGTTATATAGATAATGAACATGTAAAAGGGACACAATTGGATTTTGACAAAGATAAGGTTCATCATCAAGTATGAAATTCAAGGGTAAAAAATATAAAAATCTTCAAATATAAAGACATGGATAATGGATTTAAACTTTACATGGATATCTTAAATGGGACATAGAATCAAAGAAATAAAAAAAATAAAAAAAGATACAAGCAAGATGTATGTAGCTATGTGGGAGAGGTTTCGATTTAGTCTTTTCATTTCAAATTTTGTACCTTGCCAAAAGTTTGGTCATGTGAAAAAAAGGATATTTCCAAATTACTTGCACATATGGAGTAAATAGAAATATTGGAATTAAAAATAAATTAATTAATTAATAAATAAATTTTGAAGAAGTATCATTGTGAAATAAGACTATAGAGGTATAAAAATGGATGTAGTCTTACAAGATATTGGTGTCTTTGATTAAAGTTTTATTTGAATTAAAAAAAAAATTAAAAAATTAAAAAAGAATTATGTGAATTAGAAATATTAGAAGATGATGAAAGTTTTTTGATATTTATCAAAAAATGGATTGAAAGATTTTTGGAGAAAATTGCATCTATTGGATTAAATGATGATGATAAGAAAAATGACTGAAGATATTCAAATAAAGGCAAACATAAATAAATATAGAAGACTTTATCAAAGATATAAATCTTTCAAGTCAAGAAGATAATTTTGATTTGAATTATGAAAAAGAAGAAGAAGAATTGAATAAAGACATTGAGAATATAGTATGAATCAAACAAAGTTGGATTATTTGGGGCATATTGGAGGATGCACAAGTTGAGTGGAGGTGGATGTTATATTGTAATACGACTACATGGTGAAAGATGATAATATAGATCTTATTATAGAAGAGCCAAGTTAAAAGATAAAGTAGAAAAATATGGATAAAAGATAGGAAGGTAGTAAAACTTTTAATCGTAATACTATCTTTTTAAAAAAGTGACCTGTATTTACTTTGTAGGGCCATAAATAAGGCAAAATAAAGTAGATTGGCAAAATAAATGATATAAGCATCTTTAAAAAGAACTTAAAAGTAAATTCTAATAAAAATTATCTAAAAAAACTAGATATTGATACCCTAAGAGGGCAAGTTATGAACTAGGATTGAGATTAGATCCCAAGGCACAAAACCAAGCCTTGATGACGGTTTTGGAGTTCTTTGGTAAATTAGAGAAAGAATTAGAGAGCAAAATTGATAACATTTTGATAAGCATTGGTTTTGGATGATTTGGATTTGTATTGACTTTATAAGATCTTTGTAAAGTCGGAGTTTGTTTTGGACGACTCTAGATTTGTGAAATAAAATGTATGATACTTTTTGAAGAATTTTGTAAGTTTGAAAAAAGATCTACAAATGAAATTTTGAAGATTTTTGGATTTATGTATATTCAATATATGTTTTAAGTTTAAGCTAGATTAAATGATTGGATCAAGAGTTATTGAGGTTTAAGTAGATTAGGGTCTTGGAAAGTAGAGTTTTAGGTCTAATGAGGATTTCTAAGATTTCTTGTAATCTATCAGTTGAATTAGAGGGAAAATTATGTATATAGGTAGTAGACTTATTTTCCTATATATATGAAAAAAATTTGAACAATTCAATGGTTTGACAAGAAAATATTGGCATTAAAAATATAACATTCAGATTGGAGAAGGAGGCTGACCAAGATGTGAGCTCTAGATTATGTTTCCAGATTAAATTTTGTATTTTTTTCTATATTTTTTAGTAATTAAATAAGTTAGATCATGGTTTATATAAATAAAATCTAATTTTTTAGAATTTTGAGGATGATAATCTTTGATGGTACAAATCTTAACATAATTCTTTAAATTAGAATAATTAGAATCAAAATCATAGACTTTAGAAAATTAAAATAGCAAGTTAATTAATTTTAGTAATTTAGAAATTATAGTCATTGCTATAAGAATTGATTGAGAGCCTATGAATTCACTTACAATCATCTCACATGATTTAGACATGGTTAATCAGAGTCAAGAAGTTCTAGTGATATCAACATGGTTAATCAGAGTCAAGACATATCTTTGGAGTAAATTAGTAGTTGTAGGATGATAATAAGAGGTGAAGAATATTTCTTCACCTTTCATGTGATTCACATGAGTCCTAGCAAAAATTCATATCTATTACTTTTAGGTAGATTATAGTTAAAGGCAGTAAATGCAAAAATTGATTGGAGAGGTAAAAAGCCCCATATCATCTATGGACTATTAAAAATTTTGACTAAAATCTTTATTCAATTCCAAGGATTATCGTTAGCCAAAATCTTATCTTATTCTTTGGAAGATGAAAGTTTGAATCTGTTGAAGATCAGTAAGTTCTTACTTGGTTACTACCATATAAAAATTAAGTATAGTAAGTTGCTAATAGTCAAAAGGTAGCAAAGAATTAAAAGAAGTTACTATGGCGGCACCTAGGTTAAGATGAATCTAAATCTAGATCTAGATTGAAAAGATGAATGTGACTCTGGATGAGATCTATGTACTTGGGATATAAACTCTACCTATAAGTAAAGAGTATTGGAAGTAAGAGATATCTTTCTCTACACTTCTCTTAGACTATAGTCTTTGCTGATGCTAAGTGTTTGTAGCTTTTAGACTTCTTTTCTTCAATAGAATCCACAACCACAAAAAGAATGAAAAAATATATATATATATATGTTTGATGATTTGGTAGCAAAGGAGGTAGCTCACTCAAGTACAGTTCAACCAAGTCCATTAGGATATATGGGCCCTAGACTATATGATTGGAAGGATGATGGAGAATTCACCAAATGGTTAATAGAACACCCTACTTTAAGTATAGATGAAATAATGAATGTCAATTTTATAGATAATTTTGCTACTTGACAAAATAATGAAGTAGATGTAGGTGTAGCAATTCTAGTTGAAGACATAAAAATTAAAGATGTCTTTGGAGTGAACTTTGATAGCTCTCAAGTTCACAAATTAGATGATTTAATAGAAAAAGGCTATCTTATTCTACTTTTACAATTCAAACAAACTTCGAGTAGTCTTAAAATTGGAACCAACATGGCCATCCATCTACTAATACCAAATGATTGGTATAAAGCACCTATAGAATAATTATATATTTATAATATAATTTATAAATTAATAGATATTTTCTTAAATATTAATTGGGAAAACTAAAAAGATGGAAAAAAATAAATAGAAGAAATCCAAAATATACAAAGATTGTAAAAAAAATAAAAAAAAAAACTTTTAATAAGTAATATAAAATTAGAATTTTTTAGCTTGGCATGTTAGTTTTCTTACAAGATACTAAGAGATTAAAATTCTTAGATAAATTTGATGCAGTATGGTTGGATCTTTACTTAGTAAAATAAGTCTTTCTAAATAATTCAATTTGGCTACAAACACTCAATGAGAAAGATTTTTCTACTAGAACATCTAGAAATAGATGTAAAGAATATAAAGTGTGATTTTTATCATATACAAAGTCAAATGGTTCATCCTCAAATTCACCCTTATTCAATCCCTTAAGTTATAAATTATCAAAATCGGATGGAATTTAGAAGTTAAATCATTGGAATTATAGATAAGAAATAGTCATATTCATTTGTTTTGTCTTCTTTCCAACTTAGTTCCTTCACCAAATAATTAGAGATATTCTAACTAAAAGAGATAAGTACTTGATGAGACTTTTATATATATATATATATATATATATATATATATATATATATTAAAAATTAAAAGAATATGTCTTAATAAACATCCAAAGAGCATAAAGAGGTTGGACAAGTGAGAAATTGTCAAGTGAATGTCCGAGGTTCAAATCTGATTGGAAAAAATGGCCTATCTCAATGAACTAGTGTTAGTGCAGGAAGGGACCAACTTTGATACCTAACGGATATATAGACCTCAGAAGGTTGATAGTAAAATCCTCTCATATTAAAAAAGAATCTAAAAAGATCACTTTTTATTTTTTAGCTCTGATTTTTGTATATATATATATATATATATATATATATAAAATCTTAGATTAGATTTAAATTTTTTTGTCTTCTTTGTTTAGATCTATAGAACAAAACCTACTTTAGTTCCTTCATATTAGTAGAAAATTACTCATTATTATCTTAGATAGTTATTAAAATACTTTTGTAGACAATTCCTCTTTTTATTCAATAGCATTTTAGAAGGACAATTCTAGATTCTTTTCTTTTACAAGTTATCCCAGATGGTTGCCATGTGTGAGACATCAAATTAACTCACTTATTATTTTAGGATAAAAATATATATTTAGAATGCTTTAAATCACAAGATATAGTAAGTCATGTAGAAATCCTTAGAGAAATAGAAAATTAGGATATTAGTTGTGGCAATAGAGTCTTAGTAAGTCTTGGAGGCAATTATCTTCATTGGTTTAGTATTTTTATTCATTGTTAAATAGTAAGGATTATTTATTATGTATATGTACAACTTATAAAAACTATAAATTTTCGTAGTTAGAAGAAGCATGAAAAAGAATCTCATGTCATTTTAATTATTGATATAAAAAAATATGATTTATAGTGGATTTAAATTGATTTATATTATTATCAAAAATTTCTAAGATAAGAAAATATAGCCTTAAGTGGATATTAGCATTATAGAAATATTAAAAAAAAAATCAAAATTTATTTAGAATTTATATAGAATTTTTTAGGAATTTTTAGAGTAATTTTTAAGATCTTGGTAAAAATGAGTTTTACGACCTTATGAGCCTTTATGAAGAAATGGAGCAAGAATTGAAGGCCACGAGAGGTTCTTAGGCTAATTGGATATTTTTGAACACAATGTTGAGGTCAAAATTACAAAAATGTTGGTTCTTCTAGTAGAAAATAGGAGGATCAGCAGCTAGTATAATCCTTGTAGAAAGGAGAGTGCACAAGTCCCATATGGATTGTAGCACCTTGAAGGTAGTTAGGAGGATAAGACTAAGGCTTTGTGGCCTCTCTTAGATGCCTTTGTATACTACATGTGAGCCTTGTTGAGGCTCGAACCCTTGATTTATAAGCAAGTTATCTTTGAGGTAAAATATTTTTACTTCACTTTTTAATTATTTACTTCATATCTTTAAAACTTCATAACTTATTCATAGTAATTCGGATTTATATGTTTCTTACGTCATTGAAAAGATAATAAAATTATCTATCTAAAAAAATATTTTTTATTTTTTATTTTTTATTAGATGAAAATATAGTAAACAGATTGTGACTTAGTTTTGCATCGACTATTGAGTCCTCAACAAGCAAACTATTAAAAATTTATATCCATTTCCATGCATGAATGATCTTCTTGATCAACTATGAGATATGACTATCTTTAGTAAATTAAAGTTTTGGAGTAGATATTAGCAGACACCTATTGTAAAAGAGGATATTAAAATGATGGTATTTTATACATGCTATGGATATTTCAAACAGCTTGTTTACCTTTTAGCTTTACCAATATTCTAGCTTCTTTCACAAGTCACATGAATAGATTTTTTCGGGACCTTTTTGACATATATGTAGTTGTCTTCATTGATGATATCATCATAAATAATAAAATCCTTGAAAATCATGAATAATACCTATGAGAAGTGTTGTGCCACCTATAAGATAATTGCTTCTATTATAAGCAATCAAATTATAAACTTTTGAAGTCAGAAGTCATTTTCTTCGAATATATGGTATCCTCCAAAGGTATGCATATGGAGCAAGATAAGGTGAAAGCAGTAGAGGATTGGCCAATTTTCAAGGATGCTTTTAAAGTCCACTCATTTTTAGGCCTTACTAGATATTATTGCCATTTTATTTGATAGTTTATACATATTATTGCCTCATTAATAAATCTATTGGAAAAAAGATGCTTCATTTGAATAGAAGTTGGAATAATAATGTACCCTTGATTGGTTGAAGGAGGCACTCATTACTACTCCAATATTATAATTATATGATCCTAATCTTCTTTATATACTTAATATTAATGTTTCTGACTTTGCTAATAGAATAGCCTTTTAATAAAACTTTAATAGGAGCTTTTAATCTATGGCATATGAATCACACAAGCTCAAAAGGATATAGTGCAATTACTTTGCATGTGATCAAAAGCAATCAGTAATTATATATGCTATAAATATATAACAATACGATCTATTGAAAAAGCCAATGGTTCTTTGGACTAACCATTGACTATTGCTACATGATTTGCATCTAAAAAATATGAAATTATAATATCATAGTTCAAAAGAGTAATTGCAACTTTTTAATATCCAACTTGAGTATACGTAAGGGTGACAACATATTATATCAAACAGCTTATTGTGGAGACCATACTTAAAGATTGAATTGGAAGATAAAATAAAAATTATTACTATTAATAGTATAATTTAAACCTAACTAAAGAAATAAAATAGAAAAAAATTATATATAAAAATATTTATTTTAAGATAATTAGCAATTGATTGAAGGTAGGCAATATACAATATGAAGATTATAGTCTTAATAATAGCTTGCTTCATTCCAAGAATCAGATTTATGTACCCGATAATACTATACTTTAGATGTGCAGAATTCAAAAGAGACATGACATCTCAATATTTGGACATCTAGGGCAAGAAAAGTCTCTAGTATAGATCTCAAGAACATGATTTTGGATAAGTTTGGATTGTAATAATTAAGCTTTTGTGTACTTATGTAAGTCATGTCAATATAATAAAGTATGTAATACAGCATCTTCTAAAATATTACAGCCAATTCTACTACGTACAACATGTTGGAAATAGGTGACTATCGATCTTATTATGTGTTTACTATAAACGTCTTATAATCACACCATACTTGCTATTTTTGTAGATCAATTCTTGAAGCAACTTCACTTAGCCATGGTACACTTGGATATTTATATCTCAGTATTTGCATGAATCTTCTTTGATATTGTCTTTCATGACCATGGATTATTTCTTATTATAGTTTCAGATTGAGATCCATGCTTCACAAGAAGCTTTTGGCAAGAATTTTTTAAGCTACTAAGCACACAATTTGTCATATCTACAACCTTCCATCTCCAAATTAATAGACAAAGAAAGTATGAAAATCAAACCTTAAAAGATACATTGTGGGCATTCGTGGTAATTCATCATAATGATTGAGATGAATACTAGATGCCCTTAAAAGATGAAATGATTGAGATGAATATTAGATGTCCTTGTTTTATTGCATAGAACCTCACCTATTATCATAAAATAATTTTAAAATACCATCAAAAGTAAAATGATAATATTTTCTATTAATAGAAGAAAATTAATTATAACATGATTTTAATAAGATATTTGTATTGTTGATACATATGAATAGATAGTTAGAACCATGTTTGAGAAGTTATGGAAGTTTTTAGAATTAGGGCTAGGTTAGTGGATTAAAAAAAGATCCACTATAAAACATTTTAAAAAGAGCTTAAGATGATTATTTATGTAGAATCTACCTTTGAACCTTCTAAAAAGAGCTTATGGGAGTTATCCAAGTAGAATCTATCATCTAAGAATATTCTAGAAAGTCTAGGGTGGTAGAATAAAATATAAATAGGACTAGCTAGGGCCTTATAGGGGCATCTAGTCAGGTATGGCTTGGACCTTTTTTCTTAGTAATGTTTGGTTTTGCATCTTCCTATTCAATTTTATTTTATTCTATTTCTATTTGTATAATTTTGCCTTTCATTTCTTATTCTGTTTAATTCTATTTACTTTTATTCAAATCAATTTTATCTTACTTTGTGATGAGGTTTTATATTATTATAGATTAGAAGAGTCTTAGATTCTTAAGATAGATTGGTGTGAGTAATAAGATTGACTCACTAATTGTTTTAGGACAAAAGAATGCATGTAGAGTATCAAAATTACAATTATTAGGTAAAGATGTGCTTAGAAGATGTTAAAGAAAGAAGAATAGTATTAATAAAGAAGAAATGGAGTCTTAGTAAGTCTTGGAGGTAATTATTTTAGTTGTTTTAGTATTTTTACTTATTATTGAGGATTAAAGATTAGTTAATAAAATTAATATTTATACTAATCTTATATCTATATGTTTTACTTATATAAAAACTATAAATATTAGTTAGTAGTTAAAAGAAGCATGAGAAAGAACCTCATGTCTTTTTAGTTATTTATATAGAAAGTAGAATTTATAGTAGATTTAAATTTATTCTATTACTGTAAAAAATCAATAATATAGGAAATTATATCCTTAAACTTCTATTAGCATTATAAGAATATTATAGAAATTTTTAAAATTTATTTAGAAATTATTTAGAATTTTTAGTAGATTTAAATTACTTTTTATTACTATAAAAAATAATAAATATAAGAAATTATATCTTTAAATGGACATTATAATTTTAAAAATATTATAAGAATTTTTAGAATTTATTTAGAATTTATTTAGAATTTTCTATGAATTTTTAGGGTAATTTTTAAGACCTTGATAAAATTGAGTTTTACCACTTGGGGAGCTATTATGAAGAAATGGAGCAAGGTTAGAAGGCCACACAATGTTTCTAGGCTAATTGGGTATTTTTGAACACCATGGTGAAGTCAAAAATATAAAAATATTAATTCTATTAGTAAAAAATAGGAAGACCAGCAGCTAGTATAGTCCTTGTAAGAAGGGAGGTGCACAAGTCCCATATGGGTTGTAGCACTTTGGATGTAGGTAGGAAGATAAGACTAAGGCCTCAAGGCCTCTTTAGGCAACCCATATATACTACATGTGAACCTTGGTGAGGTTGTTATCCTTGAGGTAAAATATTTTTCACTTAACTTTCCATTTCTTACTTGTTATTTTCAATCCTTCATAACTTACTCATAATAACTCGGATTTATATGTTTTCTACATCATTGAAAAGATTAAAAAATCAAATTTCTAAAAATATAATTTTTACTTTTACTTTTTACTTTTTACTAGATAAAAATCTAGAGAACAAATTGTAATTCGTTTTGTAGTGTACAATTGCTTGATTGCACTTGTTTCACTTGTTTTGTGTTATTCTTCTTTAGTTCTTATTGTTTGTTACTTCCACTTCATACCACCTATTACAAGAAACTCTTAATTGAGGCCATCTTATAATTTGGATTGAGGGGTGGAATTTTATACTCACAACTGGTCTTGTTTCAATAGTCATGTCACAATACAATTTGGTAAAGAGTTGTTCCTACCTCTAATAAAATCATCAAACATTAGGAGTGTCATGGACATACAACTAAAAAAGGTTCTAGAAGGTTTTAGAAGGTACCAGTAGGTTTTAAGAAGGCTCTTGAAGGTTCTAAGAGGTTCCAAAAGATTTTAAAAGATTCTAATAGATTCTAAAAAAGTTGTAGGTCATAGGAGATCCTAGAAGGTTTTAGGAGGCTTTAGATGATTTAGAAAGTCGCTGAAGAAGGATCTTAGGCTTATTGTATTCTTAAGCCTCATAAAAACTTTTTAAGAAGCTTCCTAGGACCTAGTATATATAGGAGTCTAAAGCCTATAAAATAATATTAGGAACTTAGAGAAATATATGCCATATATATATATATACTAGGTCAAAAATCCATATATATATATATATTAGGTCAAAAATTTAGAGAAATATACACCATATATATATACTAGGTCAAAAATTTAGAGAAATATATGCCATATATATATACTAGGTCCTAGGAAGCTTATAAAACAATATTAGGAACTTGGTCTTTTTTGACAGAGAGTGAACTACCCCTCTTTTTGGAAGTACTATAGCATTCTAGAGGTTGCGGATTACCCTCTTCTAAACTAATATTATTTTTTTTAATATTCTTTTAATTTCTTTTTTTTATATCATAGATCATATTTTTATTTCTTTTTAAAGGCGTATATTTCTCTGATTTTCTATAGCAGAAGGTAAAAAATTCAATATGACAGAGTCAAAAGAGATCAAGTTAGATTCTAATATTAATGCTTTTGAAGCATCAAAGGTTAAGACAGAGAATTTGTTGAAGCAGAATAAAGAACTATATATAACTATATATAATGGTCAAAGAGCCAGAGTATCTCAACCACTACATCAAATCGCAACAAAGGTTTCTAATTCTCAAACAACTATATCTACTTCAATCCTAGAAGGAGCATCGATTCAGGGTAATGATCTGACAAGAATAACAACAAAAGAATCAAAGATCAGCCTTTCAAAAAAGTTTGATGGCACTCGCTCAAAATTTTGTAGCTTTATAAACCAAGTAGGACTAATCACCTTACTTCAATCTCAACAATATTCCACTGAAGCCTCTCATATTGGTTTGGTTGGAATCTTGCTCTCAAGTCAAGCTTTATTCTAGTTCACTCCATTATTTGAAAAGAATTATCCTATATTGCACAATTTTGAAACATTTTTTGCAGCATTTGTAGAAGCATTTGATGAACATGATAAGATTTATTCTTCAACAACCAAAATTCAAAGCCTTCAACAAAGAGTCCGCTTTACATTAACGTATGCCTCAGATTTTTAATAATTAGCATGTGATATAAATTGGAGAGAAGATACATTGATGAGCCAATTTCATTGGAGATTAAGAGACAATGTCAAGGATTTATTATTGTCTATGCCAGATCCTCTAATACTCAATAAAGCCATTAGTTAAGCTGTGAAGTATGATAACCTTTTATTTCAATGATGATAAGATAAACGTTCTTCAATTATGCCACATATATACACCAATTATTCTGCAGCTTCTTCACAACCCAATTCTAATGAGTAGTTGGAAGCAAAAGAGATGCAGATTGATGCAATTTGCTTCAAACCTCTTTTTGAATAAGAAAAAAAAGTGTCAAAGAGAACTTGGCCTATACTAATATTGAAAAAAACTTAACTATAAGGTTAATAATTGTTTAGAGAAATGCCAGCATTCATATTGAATGAGGAGTGTGGACACATCATCAAAAGTATTGCAAAAAAACTAGGACGTCTAGCCACAAATAAAGACTATACAACTGGATTCTTCACTATGACAAACCAAAAAAAATATTATACCATCTGTCAACCTTGCTTGTTGTTTTAATATACTTGTACGGTTAGGAGTCACAAAATTAGATTGTCATGCATTACTTGATTCAGGAGCCTCTGCATGTTTCATTGACAAAGAATTTTTTAGATCATACAAAATTTATACAGTCAAAAAAACCAAAGCCGTACATGTAGAAGTAGTAGATGGTCGACCTTTATTCTCTGGAGATATCACTCATGAAACAATTCCATTAAAAATAATCTTTCACAATCATAGCAAACAAGTAGTATTCAATATCATTAGATTACCATCAAGTCCAATCATTTTAGAACACTCATGGCTTAAAAAATATAATCTATGAATAGATTGGATATCATGAAAGTTAGAATTTCTTCTAATAGATCCTGGAATCCTTAGATCTATAAAAAAAGCTTCTAATACCCAACAAGCCAAAATTTAAAAAATATTTATTTATCAAAGCTAGAACATTTGTGATGGTGGCCAAACAAGGTACTATATTTGCTTTCTATGCAAATCCACAATCGAAACCTATGGTTGCTACAACAATAATTCTAGAGGCTTATAAGGATTTTACAAATATATTTGAAAAGAAAAATGTAGATATCTTGTCAAAGCATTGTCCTTACAATTGTGTAATTAACCTTCAAGAAGGTGCTCAACCACTGTTTGGACCCATCTACAATTTATCTCAAAATGAACTTACAACTGTAAAAGAGTATATTAAGAAAAATCTGGCTAAGAATTTATTCAACATTCCAAGTCACCAGCTCGTGCTCCGATATTATTTGTGAAGAAGCAAGATGGATCCTTATGAATGTGTGTCAATTACCACGGTCTTAATAAAATCACAATAAATAATTGATATCCATTGCCATTAATATCCAAACTTCTTGATCAACTTAGCCAAGCAAAAATCTTTACAAAGATTGATCTACAAGGTGCATATAACTTGGTATGGATTAATGAAGGAGATGAATGGAAGATAGCATTTCACACCAAGTATGGATATTTTGAATACAATGTCATGCATTTTGGACTTACCAATGCTCCAGCCATATTCCAACACTTAATTAATGATATATTTTGTGAGTATCTTGATGACTTTGTTGTGATCTATTTTGATAATATTCTGATCTTTTCCAAGAATCTTGAAGACTACAAAAAACATGTCTGCCTTATGTTGAAAAAAATACAAAGTGCTAGGTTATATACAAAACTGGAGAAGTGTATATTTCATGCACTTCAATCAAATTTGTTGGATATATTATTTCCAACAAAGGCCTTTTTATGGATCCAAAGAAGGTACAAGCAATCATCAATTGGACAAAGCCAAAAACTATAAGTATTATAATACTTACTTTGTAAAATAAATATAATTATATAAAATAAATTATCTTTATATTAATATAAAGATATAAAAGTTGTACAAAATTCTATTATCAAGTATATAAAAATAATATTTATCATTTTTTTATTCTTAAATTTATATAAAATAGATGACTTTTAGTTATAGAAATCCTATGCTTTCTAAGTCTCTTCTATTGTCAAAAATGTAGTAACAATCTTGATCAGTTTTATGATTAAAGACTAAATAGTAAAGAAGAAAACTATTAGAATGTAAGTTTTTTGGATAATAAAGGTTAGAGGGTAGAAAAGTTCAAGTACAAGATTATTGAATAACAAAGATTGGAAAGCAAAACTATTGGTAATTGAAGAATTGATGCAAAACTTTTGGAGGATAGAGAGTAGATACAATAACAATCAAAGTAGAGATGTAACAAAGGTTAGAGAATAAGATTATTGGAAGCTAGAGAACACATGCAATAGAAGTCAAAGAACACACAAAATTGAAGATAGAAAGTATCAAAGATTAAGACTGATAGTAAGTTAAAATAACAAAAAGTAAAACCTCTAGAGAGTAACATGGAAGAATGAAGGTGAATGAGATTGGTTGAGAGCGATAAGAAAGAGATGAGCGGAGAGCAAGAAGATACTATGGCTATAATTCTTATCTCACCTAAGAAAAATAGTTTTCTTATTTGTAATTATTTTGATTTTGTTCCATTTTTTGTAAATACTTTTAGATTTGTTCCTCTATTTGTAAATTCCCTTTTATTAAACCTCAAGTTATGACTATGTTATGAGGACATAAGAAGTGGGATTATAACTAAATCCAATTCTTTACTATTCCACAACCCGTGGGGAACAATGCAACCTGGGTTGATAACGTGGTGTTCAACACAGTGTACCCGCCACTGTACATACTCAGTCCACACCGGTACCTCAATCCAAACCTGATGGCTGGTATTGTAGGCGGGTATTACAGGCGGGTTCTTGCATGAGAGCCCGGTTATCTATATAGAACATTCTCAACATCTCTTCCAAGTTGAAGGCGAAGGAAAATTGGTAACAGCTCCGTTTCGACGGCTTCGGTGTCGGACTTACTCTGCGTTTCTGGGAATAGGCCTCGTTATTCAGGGTTCGAGGACACTGGTTTCGTTTCGTAGGCAGGCTGTGCAGCTGGGAGAGGAACAGGCGACATGGCGCCGGGGTTGGGTGAAACCATCAACAAATTGTTGGACCTGTGTCGTGCGCATCCTGATGTACTGTGAAATGCTCTAACTTTTAGTTTGGAGCCCTAATTTTTCTTCTCATTGGTCTGCCGCTAAAGTTTTTAGCCGATTATGTTTTATTAGCTCGTGAGAGAATGGTTTCAGGGAACTCGTCCTTGGTCCTTGATTGCGATACGCATAAATTTTCTCTCCCTCTCCGGGCTGAGCTGGGAAACTGGGTATGGGAACAATGTGCAGGGATTGCCTCAAAGAGTCTTGGATGAAGAAATTCCAGATTTAGAAATGCTGAGCCAAGCTCTCAATTTTTTGCTTTCGAAGGTGCGTTTTTGATGGCAATCAGCTATTTTCATCGGGGTTTAAGATTAGGGTTTTTTCATGTAAATTTTACGTGATTAGATTTAGGATAATGAAGTGAAGGAATGGACAATGAATTTTTTTAATAGAGGTCCCTCTCCTATGGCGTAGAAATCTCATCATATGAAGCCTGCTAGACTGTCTAGTTATTTCATAATTCATCACTACCTACTCTACACTCAAAGATCAAACCATACTGTCTAAATATATTTTAAAGAGCTAAGCAGCAACTGCTCAATTCTTTATTCCAGAAAAAATATCTTATGAAATTAAAGGGCACTCTAAGTTTTCTGATGGTTTTTTTCCTGAAATTTTCTTATGGTTCAATTCCACATGATTCTGACGTTCTGATTGCAGATAATGTATGTGGGTGCAGCAAAAGTTGGTAGTGTTTACGCAGGGAGACAATATTGTATATAAGGAGCAAAGTGCTGATGTAGCAGTGAAGTAAGTGTTGGTTTCTGGAATATTTGAACTGAAGTTAGTGCAGTTTTGGTTTATTTAGAGAAGTGAAGCTCTTGATGATTTAGAAGCGAAGTTTTTTGCAACTGACAAGTGCTTAAGGTATGCAGGTTCAAAGGACTGTCTTCAGAAGATATGCTTGTCTACCAATCGATTGAAGCAGCTGCAAATCAAGGTACTCATTTTAAGTAAGAATGGGTGTTTTGGTGATTCGAAGGATGAAAATTCTGACAAAATGCTACTGTTTTGTCTAATATTTCAAATTAATATAATGATTGGACGTGTACTCCATTAAGTGAACGCAACTACTTTGATCTCTTTAAAAGAGTTACTTACCCATCGGTTCGTCTTACAGGGATATGGACTGCAGATTTGAAGAGAAGAACGAACTTGCAACAACCACAAATTAATAAAGCGTTGAAGAATTTGGAGGGTCGTAGCTTGGTCAAAGCTGTAAAGACTGTTACGGTACGATTTCGTTGTGCAATTTTTCGCCGCTGAATTATTAATGTTATTGTGTGCAGTTTTCATTTCTTAAATTTTTTAGCGCCCTAATCAATGTCATCGCACTCGTTGATACTAATTTGTTATCACGTCTATGGATGACTATCGCGAAAAGTCGGATGAAGTGTAAACTTCGAATAGAAGTGTTTTGTTGGCCTATTGTTCCTGAGGCTATGCGACTCTTCGGCATTAGGGCATGCTTCTCATACTGGAAATGACATTAAAATCATGAACGTTTTTGCAGAACAAGAATCGCAAGGTGTACATGCTCTTTGACTTAACTCCATCTCGAGAGGTCACTGGTGGTGCTTGGTATACAGAGCAAGACTATGATGCAGAGTTTGTGGATGTTGTTAAGCAACAATGCTTGCAATTCATTACAAGACAGGCAAGGCTTTGAAACCACCCAAGCTATGTATTGAACATTTCATTTTCCATTGTCATTCCTCTTGTGAGGCCTCTTGTTATTGGAATCATGTCCAGTGTGATTCATCGATTTTCTCTGTAGGATTTTTCCAACTTGCTCAAATCATGAAGTCATTGGCAGTCACCTCATTTCGATGCCTTTGCGTCATTTGAAATCTTGCCTTTTCTTGACGTAGAAATTGATCGTGTCAAATATGAATGTTTGGGGAGGGGGTGTTTTGGTGGTCCTCTAGTTGGTATCTTATGAGGTTGGGGTCTCATTGCAGGGTCCCCATGTGTGTGCCTGCAGGGACTAGCCGATTTAGAGGCTATTGCAGATGCTATTAAGAAGTCAGGTATCACACAGGTTGAGCTAGGGTTGGAAGAGTTTAAGCAGGTGAGCGCTCAATCAGTTGTCTTTCTCTTTCATGCATTTGATGAGCTTGTAGATATTGATCCTAAATGTGATAGTGGGAATCCGTATTACTTAGAAATTGTTGTTCTAGGTTTGATCATCAATGCCAAATTTTCAACCGTAAGCCTAACCAATTTCAATCAAAGCTCTTTTGAATATTGCTCTTTTTGTGAGTCTTATCTATTCAATCTATCTGTTCATGCCAAGCAGGAACTATAGATCTTAGTATATTTCTTAAATTCCACATTGAAAGGTTTATAGAAGGGAAAGATGTAAGTTATTGGAGCTTCCTGTGATGGTGTAGATCATGGACACCCTTGTATTGGATGGAGATGTCGAGGAGACTATGGGTGGCGGAACATATTCCTCTGTGAGTAAACTTGGTAGTAATCATGAGGATCTGCTTTCGTATGAAATCACTTTAAAAAGGGTTTTTGCTTTCTCCTTGTTTCCCATATAAGCATTGATTCTGTGAAATTGGTGCAGGATACTTTATGTTACAGGGTTGCTAAAGCACGTATACCTGAGACCTCAGCACTTACAAACGTTCCTTGCGGCATATGTCCTGTAAGTGTTCTTTTGAGTTATATGACAGGGGCTTTTGTTGTGGGTTGTGGATATATACATGTTTTGTTGACTCCGAACGTCGTGTAACTTTAGAACTAAGTACATTATTGTTCAATTTTCAGGTTTTGCATGAGTGCCAACCGGGTGGCCTTGTATCACCAGAGACATGCGTGTACTTCAATGACTGGCTTTCATTCTAAGAGTGCTTCTCAAGGTTTTATTCAGCGTGCGCAATGTCGACTCAACATAGACTCATCTTTCTTATGTAGAAAAACACCTTCTACGCACACCAACGTGCATCAACATGTAGAGAGCATGATACGCCCTTGTTAGCTCTGCCGGCGCGCACAGTGCATGCAGTCGATCGCTTCCGTGAAGCGATTGATGTTAGGTGAGGATACCAGATGATAAACAGAGGCCACATCTGAAGTGTTCAGAAAATCGCACGTCAGTTGCAGCACCTTGTTCACAGTTTGCGGACTAACCTCATCTATTTCGCTTTGCAATCACAAACACTACTGATTACATTACAATTAACTCGGAGGAAAAATCAATTTGTTTCCTTAATTTGTTCTCTTGTTCTCGAGTATACTTCCAACATACGCAAGTCTCAGATCAATCCATCTATGCTGAAATCATGATAAGCACACAAGGTATTTCGGGATGTCGATTATTAATTCTCTTAACAACCTCAGGCATTCGTTTAGTACGTCTCAGATTTTTCGTAAGTCACCTAAACTTTTCAAAAAGTCTTAGAAGGAAATTCTTCAAAGAAATGAGGAAGAGCTTTCCTAGTCTAATAACCAAAGATATATCAACTACTTGCCATCGCAGGCCACTTTGTAAGTAGGAACACCTAAGAATGATCATCAAAGGTGTGAGTAGATATAAAGCTCTTACCTTTAAAAAAGTAGAATGAAATCAAGCCAGACAAAGTATATCATGTAATAACCATGGTCATAGCTCCAGTAGAAAGGAACTAAAGTTTTTGGCACCAAGGACAATGTGGTACACTTTGTTTAGTAGAATCTCATGACACTTGAAAATCTTAACATTAGATAAATTCTTAACGATGTAAAAATTAAAATCAATAATCCAACTTAGGCTTTTTTATAGATTTGTGGCACAAAGTCTACAAGTAACTTAATATATAATATGCCATAAATACAAAGATTTATTTTGTGGCATGACATTATGTTAAAATATATGTATAAATATATATATATATATATATATATATATATATATAATCACAAGAATATGAAAATAATATCATTATTAAATATTCATCTTTAAACTTATATTCTAATTACAATGACTTTATAATTTTTTTGTAATCTACAACATAAATCATAATATATGATTTTTATACAAGATATAAATAAATAATTATCGATAAGAAATCATTTTAAAATAATAAACAATAATAAAATCACAACATTTTGACAATATTTAATTTATTTTAATAAGAAAAATTGTAATATTGAAACTTATGGCAAAGTTTTTTATAAACTTAAAATTAATCCAAAGACATTTATAAAATTAAACTTTAAAGTACACTATTAAAATGAAATATTTAAATATTTATCTTAAAATTAACGTTTATTACCTCAAAGACACAAGTTGACTATTGTATTAAAATTAGATTAGGAGCTCTTTGGGTGACCTAGAAGGTTCACCACTATCCCAATCTTGCTACCACATGACTACAAGTTATATATAATAAGAGCACATATTTAATTTATTTGGATGTTGCGGTTAAATTAACTACTAATTAGTTAATTATATAGTTTTGTTTTTTATTTTTTATTTTATTTTATTTTTTTCTCTTTTTCTTTCTCTCTTCAAATCTAACTTTGCTTTTGTAGTTGTAAATACCTTTTTAATCTATAATGTTTATATGGCCTTCAAATATTGCATCAATTATTTGTAATTCTATACCAAAGTTATCAAAGTATAATCTTTAGGTTAAAAATAAATGTATATATTTAAAACTTTATCATATAATATATTTTTTTTTAATAGATATTGACTTCTTTTTGTTTTATTTATATATAAGATTCTTTAATATCTCTACAATAATAATAATGATTACTATTATCAATTTGATAAACTTTAAAACATTAAAAATCCTACCATATGCTTGAAATACAAATCAATCCTATTTCTTTGTGGTTCAAATCAAAACAATAAAAATTCCCTCAAAAATAGCAATTTATTCAAGTAAGTTATATTTTTAGCCATTAAAGTTACTAAGAATTAGAAAAAAATACTTTTCAAAATATTTCTAAAAATACTAAATATATATTTTATATGAATAAGATACATATGAATAATTTTTAATATTTTTAAAGAAGAAACATCTTATAAAAATTTAAAATATCAATTGATAAGTTCAAACATTAAATGATTTGATGTACACCATGAACAAATAATATGTAATATACAAAACTTTTGAATTTTAATATATATGTGTGTATATATATATATATATATATATATATATGATATGATATTTTATATAATCCAAAGAATTACGTGATTTCAAAATTTTCATATAATTAATGATGAATTAGTAAAATATTTTATAATAATTATTAATCAAATTTTGTTTAAATAAGAAAATAAAAAATCATTTAGCTTATTATTTTGTGTATATTTACGTTGTTACAAAAAAAATTAAAAATGAAATTTTTGAAAGGTATTAAATAAAATTTTATTTTTAGACGATATTTATATAATATAAAAACTAACACAATTTTTGAATTTTTTATTTTTTATAAAAAATATTTCATCACAATATACATTAAATAATTAGACAACATTTTTATACAATTTATTATATATATTTACTTTTTAATTAGTTTAGAATTAAAAATTTAATTGAAATTTATAGATGGCGCTTCTTTAAAAAATTATAAAATCATGTATTATTCTATGATACTAATCTGTTTTTATTTTTAAATTTTAAATTTTATTATTATTATTATCATAGTAGAGAGAAAGAGAGGGAGAGAGAGAGAATTTATGGGTACACCCCCTTTTATTGTAAAGACACGTCACCATGCCACACACTCCTGCATTCATATCTTTGCAAAAACTAAGTTTATTTTATCTTGTTTCTTATTTGATTTTGATAAATTATAACAATAATGAAATATAGTTTTTTTTTTTTTTTTTTTTTTTTTGATAAATAATTGCAAGGAAAAAAGAATTAAAGGCTAAGATAATTTGAAGCCATCGAATACAGATGGATAAGGGTATATCAAATTATGATATTAAGTTTATAAATATAACTAGAATCAGAATTTAAGAATTGTGACTTTAAATCAATATTAGTTATTTTTACACAAGTGAGTATATAAAAATGCATGGCACAAAGAGGTGTCTATGAAATAAAAGATGATATCAACCTATTGGTTTCTTATATATATAAATATACATACATGTGTAAAAATTAGTCACAATTAAGTTATCAAGAAAATTTTATATTTCCTAATAGTATCTAATTACTTCTTTAAATAACTTAGATATATCATTTTTAAAAATTGGTTCTTATTTATTTCCAAAATTATATCACGATATTCTACCCCAATGAATCATATGCTAAATCCATTTAAATAATATATAAAAATAAAATAAAATAAAATCTCTTTCAAAGTAACTCTCAGCTTTTTTTCATAATAAATAATTTATAAATTTCTATATTCAAACATTATACCATATGTCACTGTCCACCTTTTTTACTTGTTTGATTTAATGTGCTCTAATTCTCTTAAGAATGTTTATTATTAGTAATATAATTATGTCAATGAAAAGTACAATTTTATTTCCATATAAATCTGTTAAATTATAAAATTTCACTATCAATGTAATATTTCGAAATTTTAAAGACATATACTTGATATAATTTAATGCAATAGAATGTAAACCTGTGTATATTGTAAAAACATTACAATGATATTTTATATTTTAAATTGAGATGAAAAAAATTGTATATATATATATATATATATTAACATATATATTTTTTAGCGCTAATAGGTTTCTAAAATGAGATACACTTGTACAGAATCGAAGGCTGTGCAACTCAAACATAATATTGCCACTTGAGTTCATTCTTGTGACGGTATTCTACTGGGACTTGGAGCCACTTTTAGATTAATAAATTGAATGATGAATTCTCTTCACAGCTAGAGAGTTGGGATTGATCCAAATCCATTTACACCAAGTGTCAAGATAATTATTTCTTAAAGAAAATTTATATTTAAAACTATGCCTGTTTACAACCTTTACAAAAAAAATTAGGCTCTCCATACAATTAAAACAAACTCTACCATCTATTATAACATTTTCTTATCACTGTAATTATCATTATCCTCTCCCAAGCCAACTTTACACCTTGGAACTATGCAGCCAAGTCAAATTTTACTCTAATTCATAACTTTCACCTGACTTTGACTTTCGTCCATTGCCTTGAATTTCAAGGCTCTGAACCCTAACCCTAAACCCCAGCATTCTGATACTTGCCGTCTTATCCTTGTTGGCACATTGATGGATAGTGATGCTCCTAACTCTGGAGCACACAATCTGTGAAAAAATACTGCTGCCCCTCGAAATGTGTACCTGGTGATCGTGAGAGAGTTTTTCAGAAACAATTAAATTGAATAAATTGAGGCCCATGGAGATCTGGAAGTGGCGGACAATTTGGTTTAACCAATCTTTCTGATGAATGAGCTAAAGACTTTAACAGATTACTGCTCTGGCACCCAAACTATTGGGCAGATCTGAGGCCTGCCCCTGATGAAACTTTGGGTAGCAGCCGAATTAAATAAAATAAAAAAAAACATAAACAGATAAAAGAAATGAAAGTTTCAATAGATTCTATGTATTTGAGGGGAAAAAAGAAACATGAGTTTGTTTGGATTAGAACTCTTGGCTTGCATGCTCCCCCTTGTGAGGACAGCAACTTGCCATAATAGAAGCATGGCCAAATGGAACATGGCTCATGTGTATGGCTTTCATAAGAACAATTTTACTAAAAAACAACAGTGATAATAAAAATAATTATATTAAACATTGTCATTGGTATTTTGATGCATGTAAACTTAATACCCCAATAAATGACTAAGTGAACTATGGTGCAGCTCTTTTTTAAGAACGCTTGATGATGTTGATCCATTGTTCTTCAACTAAAAAATATTTATTTTTAACATAGTAATTGCTCACAACAATTAAAAACTAAACAATAAACAACCATTAATTAGACTCACTTTCACAAAATGCTCAATTACATTCAAGCCTCTGAGCATGGCACAAGATTAGTTACAAATTGTTGTTCTTAGCCACATACTAAGCTATCAATCCCTTTCAACCAAAAAACAGATTTTTTTGTTTACAATATCCAATGCACTATACAAACAAACAGTCATTTGGCACAAAAAGAGCTGAAAACTAAGTCATGGGTAGCTTCCTTCCTTCAGTGCTTTCAAGCATTGTCAGCAATGGTTTCACTCTCATGAAACTTTGAGTCCATCTCATACAGTTTAAGAGTTATTTTCACACAGTTGTAACCTGTCTTACATCCAAAGCAGCTTCATAAGCCTGGTACCTAAAAATCTCTCTGATTTAATAGGTTCCAGCATTGATTTTGACAATGTGAAAGGCAGAAAAACAGTGTTTGATAACCCATCTTCACCCTCATTTCCTTACCCGAGCATATCAAAGCTGCAATTTCTTACAAAGCCATGGGATGGTTTTAGGAAGGTAGTGTGAAGCTGGAAGATTAGCATTGAATTGGTGAACAGTGAAAAGAAATGCAGAAACTTATGAGGCAAGAAATAAGAAATGAAAACAGGAAGAGTGGAGTGTAGGAGGGATGTGGTTGAACTTGTCCCCTGCACCGTCTGACAGATCTCTCGCGCGTGTTGCTGGGCCGCATCAGTCCTTTGGCGCCGCAGCATTAGCTGCGCCCGACATTCAAGAGGTAAGAGGAATCCTAAGTAATTGTGCTCCTGCGGATCTGTCACAGTATCCATGAATCCGTTCTCCTGCTCCGATCCCTTCCCCTCAATACAGCCGCCAGTTGTTTTCCTCTCCATCGTCGACGTTTTCCCCTCATGCCAACTAAATGCTCTTGGTCCGATCGTAAAACTTGACACGCTTGGAATCTGCCTCGGGAATCAATCGTCTTCAAGTTCCCACTTTCTCACGTTACCCGATGCTGCTGCTGCTGCTGCTGCAGTTGATTAAGCTGTTTTGACCACATTGGTTTGCAACGTCGCTTTCACAACCGCTGTTGGGTTGGGCTTGCCTCCGGTAATTTGCTTCGCATCCCGACAGTGTGAGTATAGTTACCTTTTCCGGTTGGGAGAGCGGAGGTTGAAGTTTTGGAGTTAAGCTGGTTCGCGGAAGAGGCAACCGGGTCTGAAGTAGTGGGTGGTGCCGGAGCAATCGTACTTAGCGGAAAGGAGTTATGAGAGCACAGACACGTGCTATTGCTTTTCTTTGAGGTTGGGCTCGTTCGTCTAGCGATTCAGCGCAGAGCAATTCACGCAGTAGCCGCTGTGAGTTGGGGAGTGTCGAGGATAATTTCCGCGATGAGTCACGTCGTGGCTGTAGCGGCTCTGTTTCTCGTTTCACATTGCCTGTTAGGTTTGTTGCTGGTCACTTTGTATGTGGAAGTGCGATTCTGTTTTTGTGCTTTGATCAGATGGTGAAGTTCTCGTGTACTGTAGCTACCTCGGAACCTGTTGTCACAGAATCGTAAGCAGAATTGTTGTCTCGCTAGTGACACGTACCTCCAAGTTCAGGGCTCTTCTGCATCGAGCACTTCGTCCCTGGGAAGTCAATGGAAATTCTTATGACTTCGCTGTCACGCTGTTGCACCTACGTTCTAGACCCAAACTGTGCCTGTAATCTGACTTCTGTGACGGATTTTCACCAAGGGTTAATTGAATATTAGCACATCCTGCTCCGATTTGTGCTAATGGTTCTGAGAAGTATGATACCTATTGTGCAGGAGTTGGGGGAGTGGGAGTGCCGATGCAAGATCTAAGCCTTGACAGATCTCATGGACGGCGGCTAGCAACCCAGCAGTGGTGTATAGCCAAGCCCAACCTGCAAGACGCCAACTACCAAGGCGCCTTGGACTGGGCATGTGGACCGCTTTCCGGACAAGGACAAGTGAATTGCGGGCCTATTCAACCAGGGCAAAGCTGTTATCTACCCAATACATATCAAAGCCATGCTAGTTGGGCTTTCAACGCGTACTACCAAACTCACGGCCAAACAGCTCAAGCGTGTGACTTCCAGGGCACAGCCGTCATCTCCACCACTGACCCCAGTGAGTTATTATGTCGTCTGGATTTGTGTAAAAGAGATCTTTTAGGTTGCAGTTTTTACGTCGTACCTGCTGATATCCTCTTAGCATGTTTTGGGTGCTTTTCCCTCACTACTCCGGAATTAGCTGTAAGGTCAAAAGTAGCGAGGAGCAGAATTCACGACTGAATTGTGAACCCTTTCTCAACGATTTTGAAGATCTCACAGGCTAATGTCAGTAACTAACTTTGTTCTACTTCGTGTGTCTCTCGCTGCAGGTACATCGACCTGTCCATACACGGCATCAAATGGGTAAGATTGCCGTTGCATGCTGAATGGGTGTCAATTTCTTGGTTGTGGGCATACTTGGAGTTTTGCTGATTGGGATGCACATTATAGCGTCTCCTTATTCTTTAATTCGGTATTATACATCGCACAAGCTGTGCGATACTGTAGTCCAATTGAACCAACAGTGAAATCAGAACACGAGTTGATGCTGAGGCTTGGACACAGATGAGTTGTTGTAATTGTTGATGGTGCCAGGACAACAAGTGCTGGAATTAATTCGACGAGTGGGGCCGTGAGCGACTACTCGACGCACACAAGATCCCTCCCATTTATCTCAGCATTGGTTTCTGTGATTTCATTCTTCATCGCAACTTAAAAGGTTCGTGCTGGGAGCCTGTGGAGGCGTGCCTGTATTTTCGGTATCTACAGAGCTTCACTGATTCTCATGGTTTCCCTTTAAAACCATACACCCAATCTCGAAGCCTTCCTATTAAGTTTGAACAGCAATTTTGATGTATGTGGGGATTTTGAGTCGAAGGAGTAGAGGCTGATTCTAGTGGCACATGAAGAATCTATAACTTGTCCAAGCAACTACATGTTTGAGGGCAGAACTCTCCGAAACCCATTATGCTAGAGCAGAGGGAAGAAAGCACGTGGATATTCGTAGCATCCTGATGTATTCAACACATTTATGTATGTGCCACTAAGTTCGAAATTCAAACAAGTATTTCGCCCTAACTTCTCTCTTCGTGAGATCATCTAGTGTATTTCTGTTCATCAGTACCCCGATCGTTGTTGTTCATTGCCAAACGTCAAAAGCCATTCCAGGATCACGGAAAAACGTCCACCTCAGCACGTCATGACAGATTTAAGAGCGGATGACACCTCATGGGGGTTGCTTGTGGAAAATAGATTGATGTATCGACAACGAACAGATGGTCATTGGGAGAGGCGTGGGGGCAATGCGGAGAGTCGGGAGCGATGGCTGCCGAAATGATCGCTGGCAAAGATACGCATGGCTAACCGAGTCGCCCCGCTGTCTGCACTACAGTGAAAAGACGCCTCTTTGCTCGGGAAGACAACCGAAAGGCATATTATTTTAAGATACAACTCTCTCTTTCTCACTTTCTCTTTCTCTCTTCATCTCTCGCACGCTCTCACGAAAGATTTAACTCCATGCGTCCCTCCTGCTTGTCCTTCCCTGGTGAAATCGGCAGCCCTGATGACAAACCGACATCGCCTTACAGTCGAGGATTTTTTCGCTGTCAAGGCCGAATTGTGATCGTCAAGCATCCCATAATTATGGTGTATGCAGTAACACAACAGACATGAAAACCCAGTCGAGAAACTTGAGGTTTTTCACACAAGAGGACAAGCGGATGAATGCCAATATTTGGGTGGTGAAGAAGATTAAGTTTGTAAAATTACTCATTCAACTGAATAAGCAACTTAAGTATTGAAAAACTGAAAAAAACCAGAGAGAATTTATTTTGGTTTTTAACTTTGAAAAACAGGTCGTTCTAAAATTGTTCTAATTGGAAGTGACGATTTGTCCCCACAGTTTTGTTTTTTATTTTTATTATTTTTCTTGACGTCTATAATTTTTATCTTTGACTACTATGAGCAAGACAAAGTCTTTGTAAGTTATCACCAATTGAATGATATTCTCATTTTAAGTATAGGGGCCACCTTATACACTGAAGGAATTATAAACCCCTTCCATGTGAATTCTGCATAACTTGAAAAGTAAAGACATTTTCAAAAATACAAATTTCTTTCTCTTGGAGTAAAAAACTTATGATGACAGTATCAAAAAAAAGTGTGTGAACTATGCAGTGGATAGTAAAGTTGTGACAAAAGAAAACACTGTGGTCACGTTACCAATACGTTAAGTTTCTACTCAAACAGTATTCATGTATTACATAACATCGCAATACAGCGCAAAACCTTATCTTAAAAAGTGTACTATGGCAGTTGTCAATCCTGGACTCTGCAGCTAACGCGAGAAAGTAGAGGTAAGAAGCAGAAAAAGAAATTATAAGAGCAGAATAGAGGAAAGAAAAAGAGACGGAACGTGGAAAGGGGGAGGAGGAGACTTGGAAGAAAGCAATAAAAAAATAAACTGTTCCTCTTTGAATCCTTTCCAGCATTTTGTTGAAATTGTTAAATCCACTTACTTTGCCTTTTCAATTGTGCATCGTCGACGAAAGCGTAGCCCTTCAGGGCATGCCAACGCCACGCCAGCCTCCTCCCAGATTTGCCTTCTCGCTTCTCTGGAATCAATCCAGCCTGCTTGCTTGCCTTGAATTTCTTCATAGTCGTTGAAACTCTCGCAAGGATACGTGCATACGATAGACGCATTCGAGTTTTCTGTGTTGTCTCGCTCATCGTATTTGAGTGCGCGGAGGCTTTTGAGGTGTGTGACTGCAGGAGGGAAGGAGGAAGGAAGCGGCCATGCAGGCCACTCAGTTGTTGCTGGAGGAGCCCATCCGGCTGGCCTCCATTCTGGAACCGTCGTCGCCTACAGCATTCTCAGCTCTCACGAAGATTATCGGAACCCTAGGCCCGCAATCGCGCGATGTGGAGACCATCGAAGCGCTGCTCAAGGCGGGCATGTCCGTTGCCCGATTCGATTTCTCGTGGGGGAACGATGCATACCACCAGGAGACGCTGGAGAACCTGAAGAAGGCCGTGCGGAACACGCGCCGGCTGTGCGCCGTGATGCTGGACACCATCGGTCCGGAGCTTTGTGTGCTGAACAAGGAGGAGCATGTGATTGAGCTCCAGGAGGGGGCGACGGTGGTGCTCACGGCGGACGAGACCAGAGGGGCTTCCGCGGAGGTTTTGCCGTTGAATTACGATGGGCTGGCGTCCGCGGTGACGAAAGGGGACACCATTTTTCTGGGGCAGTATCTGTTCACGGGGAGCGAGACCACCTCCGTGTGGTTGGAGGTCGTGGAGACCCAAGGCAAGGACGTGGTGTGCACCGTGAAGAACACGGCAACCTTGACCGGGAGCTTGTTCACGGCCCATATGTCGCAGGTACGCATCGAGCTCCCCACCCTGAGCGAGGCCGATTTGAAGACCATGGCTACGTGGGGCGTGAAGAACCAGATCGATTTTGTGTCGCTCTCGTACACTCGGCACCCGGACGATGTGCGCGCTTGCCGCGAGTACTTGGACAAGCTCGGGGATCTTCGCCAGACGCAGATCTTTGCGAAGATCGAGAATTACGAAGGGTTGGCGCACTTTGACGAGATTTTGGAGGAGGCGGACGGCATCATTTTGTCCCGCGGTAACCTAGGAATCGATCTGCCCCCCGAGAAGGTGTTTTTGTTCCAGAAGGTGGCGCTGCAGAAGTGCAATGCTGCAGGAAAGGCTTCCATCGTGACGCGCGTGGTGGATTCCATGGTGGACAGTCCCCGCCCCACCCGTGCCGAGGCGACGGACGTTGCCAACGCCGTTCTGGATGGGACGGACGGCATCATGCTGGGTGCGGAGACGCTGAGAGGCCTGTATCCCGTGGAGACCATCACCACCATCCGCAAGATCTGTGCGGAGGCGGAGAAGGTGTTCAACCAGGCAGTGTACTTCAAGAGAACCATCAAGGCCGTGAGGGAGCCGATGCAGCATCTGGAATCGATCGCGTCATCCGCCGTGCGAGCTGCCTCGAAAGTGAGGGCGTCGGTGATCGTGGTGTTCACTTCATCAGGGCGCTGCGCACGCCTGATTGCCAAGTACCGTCCCACCATGCCAGTGCTATGTGTGGTGATTCCCAGGCTGACCACCAACCATTTGAAGTGGAGCTTCACGGGCGCGTTCCAGGCTCGGCAATGCCTGGCGGTTCGAGGACTGTTCCCGATGTTGGCCGACCCTCGACACTCGTCGGACTCCGCCAGCACAACGAACGAATCCATTTTGAAGGTGCAGATAGATTCTCTCCTTGTGTTGGTTGTTTGCTCTTCATGCCATGATTGCATCCTCGCTAGTGACGGTCTGGATGCGGAATGCGGCACCGCAAACCATGCGTGCAGCGGTCCGGTAGACGTGAAAGTCTGTGGGAAATGGTGTGTAGACTGTAATGGTATGTAAACATGGTCGAGTCTTTGCTGATGCGTGTGGCTCGTGACGCAGGTAGCGTTGGATCACGGCAAGGCCGCAGGCATTGTGAAGGCACATGATCGAATCGTGGTGTGCCAAAAAGTTGGGGACTCGTCGGTGGTAAAAATCATCGAGCTAGATTGAGCAGCGTTGGAACACAACGCACGCATTTTTTTTATATATTGTTTTTTGTGTTGAATTTTGCACAGATATAGGTAGCCGCAGCGGTAGGGTTAAGCTGTGCTGATTTTGCAACCACCGCATGCGATCTGCGAGGTGGATAGAGACGTGGTGAAGGGTGAAGCTCGGGAAATGTCGTGAGCTCGCATCGTTACGCTTGATGCGGGTCCAGTGGGAGTGATACCCTCGGATGGGTTGGTTGCGAGTAGATAGTGTACTCAGAGACTAGAGATCCGCACATGCTGCTGTTCGTCTGGACCCACAGAGGCGTCGAGAGACTGATACTGGGATGAGCAATAAAGTGGTGATGTGAGCATGTTTTGGACTAGGGAATGGTGGCTGGTGTGGCGCAGTACAGCAGTGGACTCTGAGAGCAACAAACGTGGGGATGGTGAGGTGGATTGTAGTTGGTTGGGTGGAGGAGTGTGCTTCGTGATGAAGAGAGGCGATCTTATGTTCTCTTGAGGCGGAGGTTGTGGGAAAGTAACTGCGTTGGGCTGCGAGGCCTGATTCGTCCATTTCTTTGTGGTTCTGTCTTTTGTTGCTGTAGCAGTCGGTCTTCAGCTCAAGGTCTTGTGCTAATGTAGGGTTTGATTCACTTTGAAATGAATCATTGTTCTAGTATGGACGTCATTCCATACTTTCTATTCAAACACAAACGTATACATTTGAATCCAAATCGTCCACAAGCATTGCAATCCAAAGTAATGACCAAATTTTTCAAAAATATGTGAATATGTGATTATATCTGCAAAAATGTCTTGTTTCCAAGAGAAAGTCTTCCATAGTCTCTTCCTAACAAGTTGACGTCAATTTATAAAAGAGGGAAGTAGACCAATCCCAAAATTTCTGTACTTGTAAGCACCTCCAAAAATAAATAATGTATAATAGATATTGGCTTGTGTGAAGAACAGATCTTGCAATTAACATTAAGAAATAGATTTCTTCTCTATCTTTATTGCCATACTCTTGTGCCAAATGTGCTAGATAAATATAGCTTCTCTACAATAGCAGGGTTGAGTTTAGACCTTCTTCAAATTAAATTTAAAATTTTGGTCTAACATTGCAATTTATTTTTGTGATGTGTTGGAGGTAAGAAAAATCTTTGCAAAATTATTCTTCCTAATTTAGCTAAACATGTCATTAAGTCTTCTCTTGATGTCTAAGAATACAAGTTAGGATCAAATGTATGATCACAAATTAGGCAAAAAACAAAAAAAAAAAAAAAAAAAAAAAAAATGGTTCCTAAAATAACTTTGCTTACTTCCTTTGTCTTTAGAGACATTCATACTACTTTCTTTAAGTCCACTACTAGTGTCTTAATATTCCTAGAGATTTGGGAATCTAAGGCCTTAGAAATTTTACTGATATGGTATAGAACTTGTGATTAAGTTCTTATTTAGAAAAAAAATATTTTTATGGGATGTGGGAGGATGAACTAGTTGTCTTTGTCTATACCTTCAAGCTAAATAAGAAATTAAAAAACTACCAATAGTTGTTGATCATCAATCAATGTATATAGCCAAACTTAATTTTATCCCTTAAGTGCAATCCAATCCAATTGAAAAAAAGTCTTCTAAGGTCTAGAAATATAAGAGTGTAAAATCATCCAAAGATATATGTTTCTATGACCATAGAATATTTTATACTTTGGTAAAGCTTCTTAAAAAGAAATGGATTATGAAGGATCTTTAAACAAGTATTTTATTCTTTGTAAATTTTTTGGATATAAAAAATAAGTGTTTTAGCCAAACGAACGTTTAATTCAATAGACGGATATGTAAGATCCCACCATAAGAATCTATTTCATACTTCATAATTATTTTTTAGGAAGTTAGATCATAAGTAATAATATTTTTTTTGTGATTAATTAAATTTTTTTTTCTAAATAGCCTTTAAAGATCCAATTCAAATAGATAGGAAGAAACATAGAAAAGAGAAGAGAAGAAAATATTGTTTAGAATGACTACTCAACTTTTTATATTTAATTTAATAGAATACATATATTCTAACTTATATGATATTCAATTGATAAAAAATTGGTCTACATTTAGAGAGGAAAGAAAGATGCTAAAACGTGTTTTTAATAATTTGTTGATACTACTTGATAAAGCCCATGCTTATCTAAAATTATTAATTCAATATGATTTGATGATTTTCTAAAATTGCCAATATGTTATTGATATAGATCAATTGATTTCAAAACTAGATGTTGAGCTGAATTGTTTTAAAACCTTAACCAAAGTATTGATATTATCTTCATATATTTTGATTGGAATTATTGAATTGTGTTTATAACGATTAATTATTTTCTAATTGAAACTCAAAAAGTTTTTAATTTCTAATTTCTAATTTTATTTTTATGATAGCTTTTTGAATGGCACAATTTAAAATCTCTCTTATCATTATAAAAATAGATGTAGAGCTAAATAACTACCTTGTTGCAATAATTTTTTTAGCAAAAAATACTTTATGAAAGATCCATTGATATTAATAGCAATACAACCACTTTTAAAGAGAATTTTGATTATAAGACAAAATACAACCACTTTTAAAGAGAGTTTTGATTAAAACTTAATTTTTCTAATGCTTTGAATAAAAAGTCTAATGAGTCTTTATTCTTGCTTTTGAAAAAATAAGTTTTAAAATCAAGAGAGACTTATTTGATTCTTTGACTTAACTAATTGTTTCTTGTATGACAAATATATTATCCAAAAAAATATGTTGGGAGAAAAATGAATTTTTGTTGGCATAGATTACTTCTATTGAAACATATTGAAGTTATTTTGGTAGGATTTTGGTATAGATTTCATAAGTAATATTAAAAAGTGTAATTAGTTTTTAGTTGCTTAATAATAATTTAGCTTTGCCTTTATAGAGAAGAAAAATGTTTCTTTGATAATACTTGATAAAAACCACCACTAGTCAATGCTAGATTAATCATAGAGATGTTATTTTTTTAATTATATTCTATTTTTTTGATTAAATTCAATGTTAATATCATCCAACTTGAGGGCCTTGCTTTTGGTTATTTTTTTAATAATATCTTTAATCTCCTTGAAATCAAAAGATCAAAAGGTCTATATTTTCTTTGTCATTAATTTGTTTTTGAAGATATTTAATAGTGTGTATAAAGATTCTTAGGTATATATATATATATATATATATATATATATATATATATATATATATATATATATTGTAGAAACTAGAATATTAATCAAGACATATATATTTTTTTTAAAGAGTCTTAAAGATAGATTTTTTCTTCGTTTCTTAATTTTATAATTATAAAACAAAAATGAAATATTTTAACAACTTTAAAGAATTTTGTCCCATTACTATTGCCTACTTGTCTCCAATAAAGTCTTGCTTTAGGATGTTGTATTTCTTATTGCCACTCTTCAAACTGATTTAATTTAGATTGAATTTATTTTAATTGGCATTGTGCATTGAAATCTTACGAATTAGCATGAAGTTGTAACTAGAATACCTTAAATTTTTCTTTAGTTTGAAATGCCTTTTTGTTCTCAAGAAAGCTTATTCTTTACAAAACGCCTTTTAAAAACAAAAAAAATTTCTCATTTTAATAATGAAAAAACTCCATATTTTAAAATGAGTCCAAATTTCTATTAATTGTTAAATCATTTGTAGATCTTTGAAAAAAAAAAATTATATTGCAAATATCAAGGAGTAGATTTTTATAATTAAATAATAAACTTAATTAGAAGTTGGTCTAATAATATAATATTTACTATTATAAAATATATATATATATATATTTTTAAAATATAAAAATAAAAATAATTTAAAAGGCTTATTAATCTTATAAGAATCCAATTATTCTCATATTTATTGTTTCAAGAATATTTTAGATCACTTCTTTGTTTAAAAGCATCAAATAGAAATAAATAAAATTTCAAATAAGACCATAATTTCTCTTTGTCTTGCAATGTTGTTATTCTCTTACTCCTTCTAAAATCAAGAGAATTTATAGATGAGAAGGCTTTAGAGTTGATTTGCATACTATAAAACTCAAAGGAATTCAAAATTATACCTTATAAAAGAGAGAATTGATTAGAATGTTTATTTATTTGTCTTTGTATAGAATTCCTATAATCACTATTATTATTTTGATCGTGTAAGGAATAATCATCTTTTTCATATAATAAATTGTACTTAGTTTTTCTATTTTTTTAAAAAAATAAATAATACTTCTAATTTTATCATATATACTAAGTTAAAATAAAACACATATTATATAGATGATATCTATTACATAGATGATATCTATTACATATAATAATCCAAAATAGATTACAATATTATATGCATTAGAGGTCTTTGGTTCCATTACTTGGCCAATATAGCTCTTAAAAAAAGTGTGTTGTTTAATTCCTTCTTATGAGAGTTGACCAAGGTTATAGAATCATATCAAACAAATCCATTAATATTTAGGTTTTACATTTGTTGAAAGTTCTACAAAAATTTAACCTTATGTTGTTATAATTGAGGTATATGGATTAAGCAATATAAGGTCTTATTTGCCATTTTAATATAATTAAAGATATCTTCTATCTTTGTAGAGCAAGTATTTAAGTAAATAAGAAAATATGGGCTTATTTTCAAGGCATAAATATCTTATGCAATTGACGTCATGAATGATTTGTGCTAAATGTTTTAGCATATTTGTAGTCCTTGCCTTTGCTTTTAAGATAAAGATAAGTCAAGCAATCCCTCTATTACATAAGATAGTGCAAGTCAATCCTTGAGGCATAATTATTCAGTCTCTTTGAAGCCATAAATAACTAATACTTGATAATTTGGCTTAATCATAGTTCTTGTCTTAGTTATGATAGTCAATAGAGAGATTACTATATCCACTAGGCTTTCCATCTTAAAAAGAAATATAACCAATAAAGGATCTTTTATTTTTTAGAAATTTGTTGATTAGTGCTTTATTAATTTGAGACTTAATTGAAAACTTAAAATAGAAGATTAGGAAGAAACTACAAGAGTAATTGTAATTTAATAAATACTATATTTTTAATAATAAAATTATTTCTAAAAAGTAATTTTTATTAATTTGCCTTTATATCTTCATCTTTTGTCAGATCAAAGGTGTTTAATTCTAAACTCTTTTATTGAGTATGCCGCACTTTGTTTGATGTTTTAAAATTTATTATTTCTTCAATGGTTTTCTTATTTTTTAAAATTTATTTATTGTGATTAATTTTTTTGATAAATAATGACTACCTATAAGATTTCTAAGGATTTAATTAGAACTAATGCAATATTGTCTATGGATTCTAGAATAGACAAAAAAAAATTAAGAAGATTTAGATATGATATTTTTTGATGAAATTATATTATTATTCTAAGATACTTTGTTAATAGCTTATTATTATTTTGCACAAAAATATAAAAAATTGCATTGATATAAGGTGTAGTACTAGAACTTGGTGAAAAAAGTAAATATATTTTGATTCTATT
Source organism: Physcomitrium patens (assembly GCF_059467195.1). Lineage (NCBI taxonomy): Eukaryota > Viridiplantae > Streptophyta > Bryopsida > Funariales > Funariaceae > Physcomitrium > Physcomitrium patens. The sequence goes on along the minus strand of NC_143431.1, from coordinate 4,180,763 downwards.
TACAATGTTTGGTATTAGAAGGATTTTTATTGATCTTTAGAATAGCTTCAGAACTTTTTTAGAAGCAAATGTTTGTAAAGGACAAGAATCCAATGAAAGAAAATAACTAAGTGAGATTTTTTTTTATAAAAGTATGACAAAATAGAAGTAAAAAATATATATATTAAAAAAAAATTAGAATGGATATTGCCAAAAGACAAGAAAACTAAAGACTCTTGAATCTAGACTAGAACAAGAAAGGAATTGACAAGAGTGAAGAAGACTTCATTCTTGTCTCTATATATACTATCCACCTAGAAGCTATATAGAAACATTCTATAGGACCTCCAACATGTGTTGACTTTAGAAGCCACATGTCTTAACTTGCAAGTCACGTTTTCTATGTATATACTATATAATTAGCTAATTCTATAAGCTACTTACATGTATGATACGTGGCTAATTTGTTGATCAAGTTTCTAATCTAAAAATTAACTATAAATATATGTAAAGTCAAATCATATCTATAAAGCTTCTAAGAAGCTTTTCTATAAGATTTTATGAAATTAATCTATTTTTATCTACTTTTATCTATTTCTACCTAATTATATAAGTAATTACTAGAATATATATATATATATATATATATATATATATATATATCCATGACAATATGTTCGTAACATTATTCTCTTTTTTAGCTATGAGTTCCTTAAGGTACGATCATCTTATGTTGAAAAAATCTTAGATGCAATACATTATGTTTGCCACGTATTCTAATCTTTATTCTCTTTGAGTATGGTTGATAGGTCCTTTCAGCCATTGATAATGTCCTTTACTAAGGCTGAAAGAGCACCTTATTATTTAATCATTGTTGAGGTCTTCATAACTTCTTTCAAATAACACATTTGGAATATTATTAGGAATTTTTTCTACTTCTAATAAAATCACCAAACATCAAGAGTCTCTTCAAAAGTTGTGACATCAAACACTTTGTCGTATGGTAGGATTTGTAATTTGAAAATATATAAGGTATCTTATTTATAGAGAGTTTAGTTTTAACTCATTGGATAAGCTTTAATAAATGATTTATTCCACCTTTAACTCATAGAAAAATTCTTCGCTCTTAAAAATGCCTTTATTTTGCACAAAAGCTCAAATTATAACAAAACCCTTCAAAATATTTTCTTCTCCCAAAAGATATTTTTATCTTAAACTTTGAAAATTTATCTCTTGATCTAATCATTTTATTTTTTAAAAAATTCTATATAATATAGATTTTATCCTTAAACTTTACTACAAATAAAATAAATTATAAATCTATTACCGATCTTTTGGTATCTTAGAAATCCTTGAAGATGATCTTAACTCTAATCAATAAGCACTTGAATATTATTTTATTCATATCTCAAAAACCAAAAATCCAAATGCTACAAAATTTGTGCAAAAAATTTATTAATATGATTTCATACAATTAAAAAATTTTGAACCAAAATCTTGTCAAATTTCTCAAGATATAGCTCAAAACACAACCACTAGTAAATCAGGTTACTTACTACTCTTAGATTTAAAGTACTGATTTCAACTTCCAATATCTCCTTAATTTTAACTAAGAATCTATTAAAAAATATGCCAAAAGTATAGCCAAAGAAATGTTCTCTCTAATCTTGATCACCGATCCTTTATTAATTTTTATACGTATATGTTATGTCTAAAAGAGTGACAGTAGGTACAAAATCAATACGTGAACTTTGAGTGCCTATATATTTTTTATATAAACTCCAAATCATACAAAATTTGTACCAAAGCCATATTCAAAAATCTAAACTTATTGACCTTAGCCTCCAAAGTTCAAATGGTTCCAAAAGAATAACCCTAATCCCTAATAAGGCCTCAAGTAGCCTCCTTGAAGTCCATTGGGCATGATTTTTGGCCAATAGGAATAGAGATTTTTATCAACTATCTCCATTTATCCATATGAATGCCCTAACTTTTCTTTTTGCTTTCACAACTCATCTCCAATCCTTTTTCTAATAATATTTATATAATATATGTCCTATAGATCAAATAAAAGAACCAAAATAAAACTTTAAGGGTCACGTATGTCTAATAAGGGTGATTCTAAATGTTTAAAAGTTACTACTGATAAGATCAACTTCAAAAGTTACTACCAAAAGAAAATAAAGTTATATAAATTCTAATAATAGTTCTTTAAAACAACCTCTTTTAAGATAGTAATCTAATTCTATTCTACAACCAATTAAAATTCATTAACCTACTTTTTACTATGTTACTCAATAAATCATATATCAAACATATAAATACAATATTTTTACATGATACTCAAATCACAACACAACAATGTTGTATTTGATTATTTATTTTAAGAAAAATATATTATTCTTGAAGAGCTCCATTTTGATTATATCATCTTGAAGGTTGAGACAATTGTAAAATTTCATATAGAAAGTCAGCAAACGAAAGCTCTTAAGTTAAATCCATTGATTGTTGGTTCTCCATCTTCTTAGTGCCATAATATATATGGAAGCTACAAACAAAGATAGAAGGTAGAATATTATCTTTTCTTGATCTTATTTCTTTTATAGCAAAATTTTTCTATTTTTTATCTAGATTTTGATAGATGTTGTTCATGAAAAGCCTCCACCTTCTTTGCTACATTTACAAGATTTTTTTTTATTGGCTCTCATGTACATTCATTAATATCATATCCATACCAATAGACAAGATATTCCAATTTATTTTGGTGCCGCCTTGAATCTAAAACTTCTTTTACATCAAATTCTTCATTATTGTCCACTTCTATAAGATGAAGTAGAACTTATCTATTTCTTAGTATATTCATAGTCTTGTATGTTTTAAGAAGAAATACATGGAATATAAGATGGATCTTCATTGATTTTGGTAGATGTAATTGAAAAACAACTAGATTGATTCATCCACAAATAAGAAAAGATCCAAGCCTATTGTAGTTCAAATTAATAGAAAGATGAGTAGTCTTAAATCATAACAAAGTAATCAAACCTTATCACTTATATTGAATTATGGTTAATTCTTTTGATAGGCATCGGCATTGATCTTTTATTGTTCTTGAGATTTTTTTAATTGTACCTTCATTGTTGCATATAGCCTTGACAAAAGATTTGTTAAAACTTTTGTCATAAGATTATCAACTTTTAAAAAGTCAAAAGTATCAAGTTGTAGATAATAACCATAATTTACAAAGAAAGATGTTTATTGCATAGAAGAATATATCATATTATTATAAAAAAACTCTCTTAATGGCAAGAAGATTGTGCAATTATCAGTAAGATAGTACATCTTAAATATTACTCTAAAACTTAATTTATGCACTTTATTTGTCCATAAATTTGAGGATGAAAGGTCAAAAAAAGCTTTATATCTATCTTTAGAATTTTAAAAAGGATTTTCTAAAATCTTGATATAAATTGAATTTTTCTATCTAATATAATATCTTTTGATAATCTATGATACCAATAGATATTATTAAAGAAAAGTTTGGTAGTTTCTTCACCTATGATAGATTTTGTGTATGATAAAAAATGGGCCATTTTGGTAAAAAAATCAACTATCATAAATTTAGAATTATAAAAATTTGAGATTAAAAGATTTATAATAAAAATAGAAATAAAAGATTATGATTGTTCTGGAATAGGTAATGGTTGAAGAAGTACATAAGATCAATGACAAGGAGTTTTTGACCTTGAATAAATGTTATATGATTGAACAAAGTCTTTTATAGCCTTTGACATTTGTAGCTAACAAAAATCTTTGGATATAAGCTCCAAAGTCTTGTTGTATCTAAAATGTCTTGTTGTTGGAAAGTTGTGACGTACTTAAAAAATACATAAATATGATTTTATTTTTGGAACATATAGGCATCCTTTAAAATAAAGTAAGTTATTTTTGAACTTGAATTTGGAAGTATTACAAGATTTAAAAGAAGAGTTCTTGATATCATGAACAAGAGAATCAAAAGACATATTTGATTGAATTTGCTTGAAAAAAATTAAATCAATAGTCAATATTGATTTCTTTGCTTAAATATGAAATTATTTTGGCTTCAATAAAATTTTCATTTGTTAATCAAAAGTTGCATCTCTATCTTTTGGTGTATAATAAAAATATCTAAAAAAAACATCAAAAAAACCTTCTTATTTTTTTATCTAATAAGTAATATTAAACTCAAATATTGACAAAGACATCCTCTAATAAGCATGGCAATGATTCAAAATATGTGCTAACATGAAATACTTAAGGTTCTTGTAATTTATATATACAGTGAGTCAATTGAAAGTACCTTCTACATATTAACACCATTCTTAAAAAGAATCTATTAATGCAAGAAGTTCTTTGTTGTGAATCTCATAAATAAACTTAGCTATTGAAAATTTCTAAGAATAAAAAGCTACTAGGTGGAGCTTATCATCTTCTTCTATTTGTGATAAGACAACACCACTAATAAAATATGATGCATTTGTTTCCTTAAAAAATACCTTGAAAAAATTAATGCAATAAAAGATTGGTGTAGAAATAAATGTTGAATTTAAAGCTTTAAAAAATGCTTTACCTTCTTTGTTTCAATCAAGTTTTTCTTTACATATAAGACAAATAAGAAGAACTAAAAATTAAAAAATCTTCTTGATGAAGATTTGATAGTAATTGGCAAAGCTCAAAAAGTATTTCATATCTCTTATTGTTCTTGAAATCTTCTAATCTATAATAGTTTGAAGCTTCTTTGGATGTATCATAAGTCCTTTCTTGGAAATAATATATCCTAAGAAGTCAACTTAAATAGTATGCAATACATACTTTTCTAACTTGACATAAAATTTCACATCTCTAAGTTTTTGTAATACTTGACAAATATGAACTTCATGCTCTTTAGTGTTTTTAGAAAAGATTAAAATATCATCTAAGTAACAAACAATAAAATCATCTAAGAACTCATAAAAAATATCATTTATAAGATGTTGAAAAGTAGCTAGTATATTTATAAGTCTAAAAGGTATGACTTTTATTATATTCAAAGTATCCATATCTTGTTCAAAATATAGTTTTCTATTTATCTCCTTTTTTAATACAGATTAAGTTATATGATCATTGTAGATTTATTTTGTATAGATCTTAGCTTGATTTAGTTGATCAAAAAATATAGATATCAAAGGTAAAGGATACCTATTGTTAATGGTAATCTTATTGAGTCCTTGATAATTTATTCACATTTGTAGTAATCCATTTTTTGAATGGTGTATGAAATTCTTGGTTAATTTCTTGTCAATGTACTTTTAAAATTTAGTTAATTCATTTTATCATTAATTATAGATTATACCAAATAGTAATTGACTTCTTTCTTTAAGTTTGATTGAACAATAATATAAATAATACTTTGAAAAAATATCTACATTTTTCTTCTCTAAAACATCTTTAAAATCTTGATATTGACTTGGAATGCTACTTGAAGTCTTTCCATCATTAAAAATAGATGTGGCATAAATAACAAAAGATGATCTTTTTTTTGTGCCTATGAGTAGGAATTTGGCTATACTAAACTCATGGCTTTCTACAAAACTCTTAATAATATTTTTTAAAAAATCAAGTTTACAAGAAATTTAATCTATTATAGGATTATACTTTTTAGCTATGATAAACCTAAAATGATCAGATTAAAGGAAGACCTAATTATATTAAAAATTATGCAACTATTATGACTATTTATTGCTATATCTATAGGAAATGTTTCATGAAAAATATCTCCAGAAGATAACAAATGGTCATATACGACTTCTACATGTATGGATTTAGTTTTTTATACAAATAGTATTCTATGGCTTTTAATAAATCCTTTATCTAAAAAATAAGCTGAGGCTCTTAAATCTATGAAGGCATAGGCTTTGTAATTATTAGATCCTAAATATACATCTAGTGTAAAATAAAGAGAGGGTTGTGAGGAAAGGATAGAACCTTCATTTTTACAAGATTCTAGCTGTACGATTCCTATTATACTTGGATAAATTTATTTTTCAATATTTTTTCATCTTTGACAATTGTACTCTTTATTTTATAGTTGCATTATTTTTTTGGATAATGTTGAACAATGTGCTTAGCTTCTCCATGATATAAATAAATTCCTTCTTGACAATAACAAGTCTTTTCTTATTCAGTAAGAAGTTTAAAACGTACTACATGAATTTGCATGTCTTCTACTTTCAAATGTTTAAATTGAGAGATCATTGATGTTGTCATTGAATTGTAATAATATGAAGGTTTTTTTGTATAATTCTCTAATTGAAACTCAAAAAGATAATTATCACACTTCATAGTAAAGTCAATTACTTGACTTAATGTCTAAGGATCAAGTATCTTGAGCATGAATTTCTTTACTTTATATTATAATTTGTAGAGAAATTGGCTGATAAGGGCAACATCATTTCATTTAATATCAATTGCTAGTTATCAAAATTATAAATCATATGATGTCACTAATTAATTGTCTTGTTATAAGATACAAATCTTATTGATTGTAACATGAATTGCATCAAGTTTTTCAAATAAAGATTAAAACACTCTCAAAAAAACTTCTAGATTATTCAATATTAGATATTATTGTTTAAAAAAAGATAAAAAACCATGATAATATTGACTTTGAAAGAAGTATATTAATGAATCTAACTTATGATCTTAGCATTGGATAGCTTTGGAGTTAAAGTTCAATCACAAGTTTTACTTAGTTGATAAATCTTCAAAACTTAGATCTAGTACCATCAAACTTTTTAGATAAGACAACTATAGGTTTTCTAATACTGGAAGGATGTTCTACTATAAGAAAAGAAATGTGATTTAGTGTAGATGTTGAAGAAGCTCCAATCATATGTGTATCTTCACTTCTTGCTATTTTTGTTGCCTTTGGTAGTAATAAACTTAATTGATGCATTACAAGTATCAACTCCTTCAATTGATCTTCTATTTGTGCCATTACATTCTTCATTTTAAGAAGATCTGCTACAATAATATTTAGAAAAAAAAAAAAAAAAAACTAATATTATTCAAGACAAGTAGAATAGAGGACTTGAAAATAAAAAAAATACTAAGAACAATATTAGTTTAGAAGAGGGTAATCTGCAACTTCTAACACACTTATGTCTTATTAAAAAAAAAAATCATTCTTAATTAAAAGAAGACAAAGCTGTAATATTATAAATATACTTTTAGTCAATTTGTCAAAGTTATGAATTAAAAGAAGATGTATAAACTTGAGAAATCTATATAAAAAAAGTGATAAAAATATATATATATATATATATATATATATATATATATATTAAAAAGAAACTGGAATGGCCATTGCCAGAAGATAAGAAAACTAGAGATTCTTGAATCTAGATTGGAAGGAAGAAAGGAATTGACAAGAGTTAAGAAGATTTCATTCTTATCTCCATATATACTATCTATCTAAGATCTATATAGTGACGTTCTATAGGACCTCCAAAAACATGTTAACTTTGTAGAACATGTATTACTTTGCAAGTTTTATATATGGATGCCACATAATTAGCTTATTTTATAAGCTATCAATACATGTGGCATGTGGTTAGCTTGTTGACCAAGTTTTTAACATGCTAATCAATTACAATCACATGTAAAGTCAAAAAATGTCTAAAAAACTTCTAAAAAGTTTTTTTAGAAGATATTATGAAATTAATCTGTATTTATCTACTTCTATCTATTCATATTATTTAAGTAATAATTATAGTAAATATATATCTATGACAAAAGCTTACAATAGTCAAATTTATCATCATTCATTAGATATTGAAGAAGTTAATTTAAGTAGTGTGAAATACATACTTTTCTATCTTAGCATAGAAATCCACATTTTTTAGTTTTTATATCATATAAAATATATAAAATTCATATTCTTTTGTATTTCTAAAATAGATTAAAATGTTGCCTAGGTAATAGATAATAAAGTCATCTAAAAACTTTCAAAAGATATCATTCATTAAATGTTGAAAAATTGCTAATGCATTTGTAAGTCCAAAAGGTATGACATTATATTCAAAATGTCCATATCTAGTTCAAAATGTATTCTTCCATTCATCTCTTTCTTTGATGTGTATCAGATTTTATATTCTTTATAGATCTATTTTTGTATACATCTTATCTTAATTCAATTGATTAAAAATTCTAAATATCAAAAGTAGTGGATATCTGTTCTTCATGGTAATTTTGTATAATCCTTGATAAATGACATACATCCGCAATGATCTTTCTATATCTTCACAAATAAAATTGGAGCCTCTACTAGAGATTTAGAATAGCAAATAAAGTTTTTGGCCTGATTCTCTTTAATATATTCCTTAAATTTAGCCAATTTATTTTGTGATAAATTATAGATTGGTCCAAACGATGATTGAATTCTTTTTTGAAGGTCAATTGAGTAGTCATAGGGATGTTGTTCTGAAAGAGTATCTACATTCTTCTTCTCAAATACATCTTGAAAATTTTAATATTAGCTTGGAATGCTATTCAAAGACTTTTTTCTATTAAAAATGAGTATAATATAAATGACATAAGATAATCCTTCTTTTCTAATATGCAATAAAGCTTTTACACCTATAAATATAAGTATAGATGTATTACATTTATAACTTTCTATTTGATTAATTGAAATCTTATTTATACTTTTAAATAAATCAATACTATAAAAAGTTTAATCTATTTTAAGATTATATTTTTTTAACCATAATAAACTTAAAATGATTAGATTAAAGGAAGATCTAATGATATTCAATATTATAAAGCTACTATAACCATTAGTTGTTACTTCTATAGGAAAGATTTCATGAATAATATCTCTTGAAGATAATAGAAGACTATCTATAACTTCTATGTGAACAAGTTTAATTTTCTTCTCTAAAAGTATGCTATGTCTTTTAGCAAATTTTCATCTAAAAAATATGTTGAGGCTCTTGAATCTAACAAAGAAAAGGCTTTGTGATATTTAGGTCATAAAATAGCATTTATTGAAAAACAAAGAGAGGATTTTGAGGAAAAAATAGAACCTTCAATAAGTGTTGTATAAGGTTCCAACTGCACAATTTTTATTGTAACTAGACAAATTCGTTTTTTGACATACTATCTTCTTTGATAGTCGTTCCTTTCATTTTATGGTTATATTTTTTCTTTAACAAATGTTAAGTAATATATTTAGAGTCTCTATAATACAAGCACAATCCTTCTTAATAATAACAAGTCTTTTCTTGCTCAGTAAGAAGTTTGAAATGTATTGCATTATTTTATATATCTTTTACTTTTAAATGTATGTATTAAAGAGATAATGGTATTGTGTCAAGGATATGAATTGAAAGAAGATGCATAAATCTAGAAAATCTATGTTAAAAGAAAAGTGACAAAATAAAAATAAAGTAGTATTTATATTAAAAAGAAATTGGAATGGCTATTGCCAAAAGACAAGCAAACTAAAGACTCTTAAATCTAGACTAAAAGCAAGAAAGGAGTTGATAAGAGTGAAGAGGGCTTCACTCTTGCCTCTATACCTACTATCTAATTAGGAGCTATGTGGCATTGTTCTATAGAACCTCTACTACATATTGACTTTGCAAGACACATACCTTAGCTTACAAGGCAAGTTTTTTACATGCAAGCCACATAATTAGCTTATTCTTCAAGCTACCAATATGTATGGTACATGGCCAACTTGTTGACTATATTTCTAACCTAAAAAACTAATTAAAGATACTTATAAAGTCAAAGAAATATTTATAAAGCTTTTAGAAAGCTTTTATAGAAGATATTATGGAATTAATCTATTTTTACCTATTATTCTCTAAATCATATAGATAATTATTGGTATACATGTATATGTGTGTGATATTATTCTTGCTTCTAAAAACAAATTCGACGAGGAGTGGTGTTCATAAGTTGAGGAAATCCAAGATACGACAAATTATATTTGCCACATACTTCGATCTTTGTTCTTGTTGAAGATAATTGATAGGCCTTCTGAGCCATCAATAGTGTTTCATATGAGGGTGAAAAGACCACCATATTATTTAGTCATTGTAAATGCCTTAGTAACTTCCTTCAAATAAAATATTTAAAACATCGTCAAGAGTTGTTCTTATTTCTAATAAAAATACCAAACATCGAGAGTCTCTTCCAAAGTTGTGATACCAAATGCATTATATCTTGTCATCTATTTGAAGAAGGACATGTCATTCATGAGGATCTTCATCTCAAATTTGTTATCTTAAAGGTTGTGACAATTACAATGTCTCATCTGATAAGTCCACAAATGAAAGCTCTTAAATTGAATCTGTTAGTCGTTGGTTCTCCATCTCGTTAGCATCACAAACACATAGAAGCTATAAAGAAAGATAGAAGATAGAATACAATCTTCCTAGGAACTTCTTTTTTTTTATAACAAAGACTTACTATTCTTCATCTTGATTTAAATAGATGCTATTGAAAAAAAATCTCCATCACCTTTGGTGTATTTGTAAGATTCTTTATTGGCTCCCATGTGGGTTCACTAATATCATATCTACATCAATGAACAAGATATTTCAATTTATTTTAGTGCTACTTTAAGTCTAAAATTTCTTTCACTTCAAACTCTTAATTATTGTCCACTTCTATAAGATGAGGTGGAACTTGTCTTCGTCTTGGTATGTTTATAGTCTTGTATGGTTCAAGAAGAGACATATGAAAGTCAAGATGGATCTGCATTGCCTCCGATAGATATAATCGATAAGCAATTAGATTGATTTTTTGACAAATAAGAAAAGGTCCAAGCCTATGGTAGTCTAACTTATCACAAAGACATTTTGTCTTGATATTACGATGAAGCAATCATACCTTGTCATCTACATTGAATTGTGGTTGTTTTTTTTCTATAGACATCTACGTTTATCTTTTGTCATTCTTGAGCTTCCTTTAATTGTACCTTCATTGTTGTATGTAGCTCTAACAAATAATTTGCCAAACCTTTTGCCTTAAGATTATCAACTTTTGAAAAGTCAAAAGTATAAAGTTATGGATGATAATCATAATTAGTAAGAAAAGGTGTTTGTTGCATAGAAGAATGCATCATATTATTATAAACAAACTCTCCTAATGGCAAGAGGGTTCTTCGATCATCTTGTTGATAATTGATGGTATATCTTAACTATTGCTTCAAAACTTGGTTTACGAGCTTTGTCTATCCATCACTTTGAAAATAAAAGTTTGAAAAAAGCTTTATGTCTATCTTTAAAATCTTAAAAAGAATTCTCGAAAATCTTGATACAAATTAAGTCCTCCTATCCAATATTATATCTTTTGGCAATCCATGATATCGATAGATATTGTCAATGAAAAGTTTGGCAGTTTCTTTACCTACAATAGATTTTGTGTATGGTATAAAATATGTCATTTTGGTAAAACAATCTACTATTACAAATATAAAATTATAAAATCCTAAGACTAGAAGATCCATGATAAAATCTGTAGAAATAGAAGACCATGGTTGTTTTTGAATAGGTAATGGTTGAAGAAGTCCATAAGGTCAATGTTGAGGAGTTTTTGACCTTGAATAAATGTCACAAGATTGAACAAAGTCTTTTATAGTCTTTAATATTTGCGACTACTAAAAATCTTTAGATATTAGCTTTAAAATCTTATTGTATCTAAAATATTTTTCTGCTAGAAAGTTGTGACGTGCTTGAAAAATACGTAAACATGCTTCTCTTTCTGGCACATGTAGGTATCCTTTAAAATAAAGTAGGTTGTTCTTAAATTCAAACTTACAAGTATCATGAGACTTAAAAGAATTATTTTTAATATCATGAACTAGAGGATCAGAGGATATACTTGATTGAATTTGTTTGAGAAAAGTTGAATTAACAATCAATGTTGATTTCACTACTCAAAGATGAAATTCTTTTGGCTTCAATAAGATTGTCTTTTATTAATCAAAAGTTGCATCTCTTTCTTTAGGTACAAGATAAGAATGTCTGAAAAGGACATCACACAAACCTTTTTGTTTTCATGGCTGATAAGTAATATTGAATTCAAATCTTAACAAAGTCATGCTTCAATGAGCTTGGCGATAATTCAAAATATAAGCTAATATGAAATACTTGAGATTCTTGTAATCTATATAGATAGTGATTAAACTAGAAGTACCTTCTAGATAATGATGCTATTGTTGGAAAGAATCCACAATTGCAAAAAGGACTTTGTAGTGGATCTCATAATTAATTTTGATTGCTGAAAATTTTGTGTAATGAAAAGCTATTGGATGCAGTTTATCATTTATTTCCATTTGTGATAATACAACACCTAAAGCAAAGTCTGTTGTATCTATTTTCATAAAAAATACCTTAAAAAAGTCAACACGATACAAGATTGGTGCAAAATCAAAGGCTATCTTTAAAGCTTTAAATTTTACTTCTGCTTCTTGATTCCATTGAAGTTTGTCTTTATAAGTCAAATATGTAAGTAGAGCTATTGTTCAAGAGAAGTCCTTGATGAAGAACTAATAGTAATTGGAAAATTCTAAAAAATATTAGACATCTCAGACCATTTTTGGAATCTTTCAATCCATAATAGTTTGAACTTTCTTAAGATCCATCATAAGTCCATTGTTTGAAATGATGTAACCTAAGAAGTTAACTTGAGTATTATGGAATACATAATTTTTTAACTTAGTATAGAGTCTTGTATCTCTTAGTTCTTGTAACACACAATGAACATGAAGTTTATATTCTTATATGCTTTTAGAATAGATCAAGATGTCATCTAGATTATAAATATTAAAATTATCCAAAAATTCTTAAAAAATATCATTCATAAGATGTTGAAAAATTGATGGTGTATTTATAAGTCCAAAAGGCATGATATTATATTAAAAATATCCATATCTATTTTGAAATGTAGTCTTTCATTCATCTCCTTTTTTGATGCCTATTAGATTATATACTCTTTGTAGATCTATTTTTGTATAGATCTTAGCTTGATTCAACTGATCAAGGAGTTTAAATATTAAAGGTAGTGGATACTTGTTCTTGATGGTGATCTTTTTGAATCCTTGATAATCAAGACACATCTACAATGATCTATCTTTTTTCTTCACAAATAGAATTGGAGCTCTTGCTAGAGATTTGAAATGGTATATGAAGTTCTTATCTAGATTCTTTTCAATATATTCCTTCAGTTCGGCCAACTCATTTTATGATAAATTATAGATTGGTCCAAATGGTGGTTGTGCTCTTTCTTGAAGGTCAATTGAGCAATTATAGAAATGATGTTCTGGAAGAGTATCTCCATTCTTTTTTTCAAAAACATCTTAAAAATCTTAATATTAGCTTGAAATACCACTTCAAGTCTTTGCACCATTAGAAATAAATTTGGTATAAATGACGCAAGATGATCCTTCTTTTACAACATGTAAGAAAGCTCTTACACCTACAAACATATGTTTAATTATATTAGACTTGTGATTTTTTACTTGATTAATTATACTCTTAGTTATACTTTTAAAAAAGTCAAGAATATAAGAAATCCAATTTACTTGAGGGTTGTATTTTTTTAACCTTGATAAATCTAAAATGATTGGATTAGAGAGAGATCTAATGATATTAAATACTATAAAGCTATTATGACTATTAGTTATTACTTCTATAGGAAGGGTTTCATGAGTAACATCTCTAGAAGATAATGGGCGACCATCTACAACTTCTACTCGAATAGATTTAGTTTCTCTTATTAAAGATATATTAAGTCTTCTAGTAAATTCTTCATTTAAGAAATACGTTGAGACTCTTGAATCTAATAAGGTAGGAGCTTTGTAATATATGGATCTTAAAATAATGTTTAATATAAAACAAGGAGAGGGTTCTGAGAAGAGAATAGGACCTTCATTAGATATTATACAAGGTTCTAGCCACATAGTCCTTATTGTAGCAAGGCAAACTTATTTTTTAATATATTATCTTTTTTGACATTCAACTCTTCATTTTATAATTGAATTGCTTCTTTGGATAATATTGAGTAGAATACTTAGGTTCTCTATAATATAAGCATAATCCTTTTTGACAACAATGAGTCTTTTCTTACTCAGTAAGAGGTTTGAAACGTACCACATTAATTTGTATATCCTCTACTTCTGAATATATGTATTGAAGAGGCATTGGTATTGCCATTGAATTATATTAATATTGAGGCCCACTTATTGGACTTTCAATTTGAAATTTGAAAAGTTGATTATCACATTTCATAGCAAAATCATTTGGTTGACTAAATGTTTGAAGATCAAGTAAGTTGAGCATCAATTTCTTTATGTCATATTGTAATCTATAGAAAATTTGCTAATAAGTGCAGCATCATCTCACTTGAAATGAGTTGCAAGTTTTCAAAATTATGAAGTAAATAATCATACAGATCGATTGCCTTATTTTAAAATATGGATCTTATTGGTTGCAAGACAAGCTGCATCATGTTTTCCATACATGGATTGAAACTCTACTAAAAAAGCCTCCAAATTATCCAATATTGGATCTTATTGTTCAAAAAAAGATGAAAACTATGATAATATTGAACCTGAAATAAGTATGTCAATGAATCTAACTTGTGATCTTGGAGTTGGATAACTTTGGGATTGAAGTTCAATCAAAAGTTGTACTTGATTGATAAATCCTTGAAACTTGGATCTTATGCTATCAAACTTCTCAAGCAAGGCAACTCTTAGTTTTTTAATATCAAAAAGATGTTTTATTATAGGAGAAGGAATATGATTGGATACAGATGTTGAAGTAGCTCCAATCATATCTATATCATCACTTCTTGCTATTCTTGTTGCTCCTTGTGGTGATAAATTGAGCTGATGCATTGCAAGCATTAACTCTTCATTTTAATAAGCTCTGCCATGATAATATTTAAAAAATAAATATCTAATATTTCTCAAGACAAGCAGAAGAGGGGGCTTGAGAATAAAGAAGATACTAAGAATAATATTAATTTAGAAGAGAGTAGTCTACAACTTTTAATATAAAAATATAATTATAATTTACTTTTAATAAAAAAAAAGATAAATTTTTAATATTATAAGTATAATCTCATCAATCTGTCAAAGACATGAACTGGAAGAAGATGCATAAATTTGAAAAACTTGAGTTAAAAGAAAAATGAAAAAATAATAATAAATTAATATTTATATTAAAAAAAAATTAGAATAGCTATTGCTAAAAGATAAGCAAATTGGAAACTCTTAAATCTAGACTAGAAGCAAGAAAGGAGTTGACTAAAGTGAAGAGGGCTTCATTCTTATCTCTATATATACTATCTAACTAAGAACTACATGGCGATGTTCTATAGGACCTTTACTATGTGTTGACTTTACACGATACATACCTTAGCTTAGAAGGTAAGTTTTTTACGTCTGGGCCACATAGTCAGCTTATTCTTCAATCTACCAACATATGTGGTACATGGCTAACTTCCTGACTACGTTTTTAACCTAAAAAGTTAATTAAAGATACCTATAAAGTTAAAGTAGTCTCTATGAAGCTTCTAAGAAGTTTTTATAGAAGATATTATGGAATTTATCTACTTTTACTTATTATTATCTAAATCATATAGATAATTATTGGTTTATATGTGTATATTTGTGATATATTGCTATTGAATTACAATAATGTTGAAGCCCACTTTTGCAACTTTCAGATTAAAATTCAAAAAGTTGATTGTTAAATTTCATAGTAAAGTTAATTGCTTGACTTAATATTTGAGGATCAAGTAAGTTGAGCATCAATTTTTTTTACTTCATATTGTAATCTATAAAAAAATTGGCCAATAAGTGCAACATCATCCCATTTGATATTAATTATAAGTTATTAAAACTATGAAGCATATAATATTATTGATCAATTGTTTTATTAAAAAATAAAAATCTTATTGATTGCAATATAAATTATATCATATTTTCTATACATGGATCAAAACTCCCTCAAAAAAATCTCTAGATAATCCAATATTGAATCTTGTTATTTTAAAAAAGATAAAAATCATAATAATATTGAATCTAAAAAAAGTATATCAATAAATCTAACTTGCAATCTTAGACTTGGATAGCTTTGGAATTGAAGTTCAATCACAAATTGTATTTAATTAATAAATCCTCAAAACTTAGATCTTATGCCATTAAACTTCTTAGATAGTACAATCTTTGGTTCTCTAATAGTAGAAGGATGTTCTATTATAGGAAAAGGGATATGATTTGGTACAAATATTGAAACAACTTCAATTATCTCTACACCTTTGCTTCCTACCATTCTTGTTTCTTCTTGTGGTGGTAAATTGAATTGATATATCACAAGTATTAACTTCCTAAATTGCTCTTGTATTTGTGCAATTGTATTCTTTATTTCAAGAAGCTTTATAATAATACTTAGAGAAAAGAAGATATCTAATATTGTTTAAGATAAATAGAAGAAAGGATTTGAGAACAAAAAAAATATTAAGAAAAATATTAGTTTAGAAGAAGATAATCGACAACTTTTAATGTGCTTATGTCTTACTAAGAAAAATGAATAATCTACTCTTAATCAAGAAAGACAAAGCTTTGATATTATAAGTATACTCTTATCAATTTATCAAGGATAAGAACCTAAAAAAGCAAATAATCAAATGAAAGTTTTTTCAAAGAAGTATTATAAAATAAAAATAAATATATATATATATATATTAAAAAAATAGAATAGATATTTCCAAAAGATAAAAAAAAAAACTAAAGATTCTTGAATCTAGACTAGAGTAAAAAAAAGAGCTGATAAGAGTGAAGAAGGCTTCACTCTTGCCTATATATATATTATTCATTTAAAAGCTATGTAGCAATGTTCTATAGGACCTCCAACATGTGTTAATTTTGTAAGCCACATGTCTTAATTTACAAGGCATGTTTTTTATGTGTATGTTATGTAGTTAGCTTATTCTACAAGCTATCTACTTGAGTGACACGTGGCTAATTTTTTGACCAAGTTTTTAACCTAAGAATCAATTATAAATACATGTAAAGTCAAAATCATATCTATGAAGTTTCTAAAAAGCTATTTAGAGATATTATAAAATTAATCTATTTTTATCTATTTTTATTTAATTCTATCTAATCATATAGATAATTATTAGAGTAAGTATGTATGTCCGTGATAGTATGTCCATGATAATATTTGGCTTTGGACTTTAGTCTTATCTAAAAATAATCTATTATTAATCTTGTGAGATATTATTAGGTAAAATTTATAATAAGAAGATTTAAATATTCTATATATAGATTATAATCTAATTTTAATCAAATCATAAAGATATCATAATCAAATCTTAATCAAATACAAATAAGATTGAATGAATTTAAATAAATTTAATTAAAAATTCTTTTAACTTTTTAATTAATTATCAATTTTATGCTTTGTAAACCTTTAAATTTTTAGTTTAAAAAATCTACAACTTATTTTGAAATATTTGAATTTATCAATTGAATAACAAGTCAAATATTTTGTTTAGAGATTAAACAACTTCCTCTAACCTTAATATTGAGCTTCTATTTCTATTATCTCTATTTTAAAATTTTAAAAAATATATATATATATATATATATATATTATGATTATATATAATTATTTTAATAATAAAAATTAGATAAAAAATAAAAGTAATTAGATTTAATAATATCTTATAGTAAAGTTTTTTAGAAGCTATATAAATAAGGCTTTATCTTTATACATATTTATATGTGATTTATAGATTAGAAACTTGGCCAATAAGTTGGCTACATATTACACATATTGGCAACTTGTGGTATAAATAGGCTATGTGGTGTACATGTAGGAAACTCATCTTGTAAGTTGAACATGTATTGGATGTCTTATAAAATATTGTCGTGATATAACATAACTAATAGGTGAAAGAGTGAAAAAAATATTATATTATAAAATATCTTGATTCAAAATATTGTGATAAATTATCTTAGAAATATAGATAATAGTCAAAAGGTAATAAAATTAAAAATGTAAATGTTGCCTTATTGCAAAGTAAGCTTCTACTTACTTTGTAGGGCAATAAATGAAAAAAAATAAGGTAAATTAGAAAAATATAGAATATAGATATATACACAAGGGAGTTGAAAAATTATTTTAAGAGAATAAGAATTAATATCCAAAAAGGATCAATTTCCAACCAAGATAAAAATCAAATCTTAAGACACAAATCCATGCACCTATAGCGACTTTGAAGTTCTTTTGAAAATCAAAGAGTGGAATTTGAGAGAAGACTTTATATAATTATTTTAAGCATTGATTTTGAATAATTTGAGTTTGTAATGACTTTATAAGAGCTTTGCAAAGTCAGGGTTGTTTTTGGTGAATCTAATTTTATAGAATAAAAAAAGATTCTTATTTAGAAGAATTTTGTGAGTTTGATAATAGATTTGTGAAAGATAATTTATGGATTTGTAATTAAAATTGATTTTGTTATATTCTATAAAATTAAGTATGATCAAATGATTCGATTAAAGGTTATTGAAGTTCAAGTTGGTTGAGGTCTCTAAAATAAGATTCTGATGATTAGTGAGGATTTCTAAGATCTTTAGCAATCTACTAATTAGATTGAAATGAAATTTATATGCATGAATAGTAGACTTGATTTTCAACATATTTGTGAAATTTTAGAGATACTTAATAGTGAAATTAAGAGATTTTGGCTTAGATAGATAAGCATCAAGATTGGAGAAGGAGGTTAGTCAATATCCAAGTAGATTTTAGGATTTATCTTTTATTTAATAAGTTTGATCTTCTTTAAAATATTTGTCCTTATTGCCATCCTATTTTTGAGATGAATGCAAAAGTTGAGTTGAAATCAATGATTTGATTGTTAATTATGGAAGTTTCAAACCGCCATAGGATTTGGTAAGTATTTATTTAAGATTTAGAGTTATTTTAGGATTTAGAATTTTTTTAGGATTTTTCTAAAATTTGATTAGAATTTATCAAGGATTGGTCTAAAATTTGTCTAAAATTTTATTAAAATTCAACTAGGATTTATTTAAGATTTTTTTGTAATTTTTTATGATTTATTTGATAATTTAATTAAATTTGATGAATATTTGATTATATTTGTTAAGCTTTAATTTTAATTTATATATGATTCTATTAAAGTTATTAGGACTTATTGTTGCAATTTTCTTTTACCTTCTACTACCAAGTATTCTGTGCATTCTCAAGCAAAACTTCACTTAATACAACAATGTTGTCATATAACTTTTAGTTAGATAGTATATGGAGGCAAGAATAAAGTCTTCCTCACTCTTGTCAACATCTTTCTTGTCTTTAGTCTTATTTTAAGAATCTCTAATTTTTTTATCTTTAGTAATAGCCATCTTAGTTTAATATTAAACCATCTTTGAGTGATTACACATTGTTTTATAAAGACATAAGAATGTATCAATCCTTTGGTTTCTTATGATTCATGTCCTTGATAAATGTTGGTGTTTCCATCAGCTATTAATTTATTAATTTCCATCTCAATTCAAATAGCAAAGTATTACAAATATTTGAAATCATTCTAATAATTATAAAATCAATAGATTGTAAAAGTTTTATTATCCAAATAATTAAATTCTACAAAAACATATATTCTTAAATTAAATTTAGAAATAATGTGAAAATAAAAAATTATAATTGAAACTTATAAATAATTTATGATAAATATTTTTAAAAGATAATATACAATATTTCTCTAAAAAACAAATTAGTATAAAATCAACAAAATAATTTTCGTACAAAAAAGTATAAATTTACTATTAGAATTTTATGTACAATAGATACTATTTTAAAAGATTATATTTTAATTTATACTATATTACTCTAAATAGATTTTGAAAGATTATATTTCAATATTAATCTAAAAGTTATTTGTAAAGATTCAAATGTTCAAACTTTCTAATAAATTTTACTAAATCTGAATAATTTTTAAGATCCAAAGTATGTCCTTGAATTTTTATTTATTTATTTATCTATTAATACATAAGTTACCTATCAATTTTTTTCTTTTAGCTTACATCTTACTTCGCTTTTCTTAACAAATATTTAAGAAAAGAACATATTAGTATTCATACACAAGTTTCAATAACTTTTAGAAAATAATAGGTATATCTATATAAATATATATATATATATATATATATAAATATATATCAGTAGTATAAAAATACTAAATGAAACTCAATTATAATTTCATTTTCATTGTAACAATTATAGCAATTACAAACTATTAATTTTGTAGCAAAAAAATATGATCAAATAATGAAGCCAATCTTTTATCATTTGCAAAATTTTAAAAACAATAGAGAGAAAAAAATGAAGATATTAATATAAATAATTTTAAAGTGAAAATTTCATAATCAATTTCTTTTATATTCTTAAAGTTATATATATATATATATATATATATATATATATATATACAATTTTTATTAAAGAAAAAGCAGAAGTATATATTTATACTTGTGCCTTATTTTACCATGCTAATCAGTTTACATTTCAGTATTCAGACCACATTTCAAATTTTTGTGAAATTTACTCAAATTTTGAACTAATCTGCACAACAAACTACTTTCAAATTCATGGAACAAAAAATTCAAATAGATTTTAGATTATCAACCACAATGTATGTATTGAACGACGTATCATCTTGCATTTAATTTTCTGACAAAATTCTTCCGCTATTTGTAGGTTATTATTCAATTTGAGTTGCTTAACGTGGCAAAATGCAGTTAAACAGAAAAGGGACTTCTATGTGGCAAACTAGTTTATGACCGATATCCTGAATGTTCTGTTACTTCTCTGTAGAAATGTTATGTGAGGCCAACTTTCACAAGATCAGCCATCAGACCTTACATGAATCCTGCATGATTCGTCGACATCCTTCCCTTCGCTGCATGATGCTGGTCTCTGATTAACCTGGTATTCAACAAAAACGAAACTGAAACCTTGTCAAGCTTCGAACTCTAATCAAAGTTCAACTATTAACTTCTTAATTCTTTTATACAGAATTGAATCAGACCAGTTTTCCGAGTGCCCCTAGTGCTCACCTTGAAGTTGAGATACATCAAAACTAAGAGTTTGTGATTTATAAGAGAGTTCAAATCATGGCAAATATGCCCCTAAGTAAGAAACATCTTTAAGTAGAAACTGGTGCTTGACAACCCGTTTTTGTAGCATTTGTCCAACCCAATATATGTGAAAAGCATTTCTTTCTTTTCGATAAATTACTTGGATGCTCATTGCTGTTGGTTAAGGAATCGAATCAATGACGAGAAATCATAACCTGTTCCCCCTTTAACGTAGCCCACGATCAAAGGGTAGAAGGACCATCTCCTAGTGTAAGTTGGTCATGCGGTTAATGAAGGGCAAAGATTTAATCTCCCACTGTCAAACCAAACCCAAACTTGTAGTCTTTCTTCCTATGATCAAGCTGCAAACGAAACACATCATGTAAGCAACATATTAATCGGTGTCAGAGCAGTGTAAGCTCCGAAACTCACGTTTTATTTCTTGTCATCAGATGTTTTCATTCAGAAATTCTTAAGGGACTCCAGTCCTTTTCTACGTTCGACATCAGCAAAGGCATAATACGACCTCGGTTACTTCAACATTTTACTCTTTAATTTAGTAGAACTGTGTTACTGTAGAATTCAGTGTTCTATTTTGCACTAGAATAGAATATTTCTATGCACTCCACATTGCTCCGTGCTTGAAGAAAAATCGGGTCCAACTAACCTCCGCAGACAGCACAAGAGTGAGACCAGCTGAAATTTTCTCTTCCAAGTATGCTGCTGTGCATAAATTGGTGTCTATCCTGCCTCTAATTCGATACTGCAAACAAAAAATAAACATCAGTGTGTAACCAAGATCTAGCTGCAGAATGCAAGAATCATGACCACCCATTGTTTACAAAAGTTTTATGATGGAGAAGGTGTCTAGAAAAATTAGTTGGACATTGACTCATCCCAAGAGAATCTATAACTAAGATAAATGGCATTATCACACGATGATTTGAAGTTTGTGAAAACCACGATTTAACTATAGCCTTTGTAGTTCTGGTATGCTTAGAGCTAATATATCAATGTAAAATTGTTAATAAGTAACTAAAAATTATGTTGGACAACCCATGTTCGAATTAGAGGCAGTATCGAATTAGAGGCAGTATACCAGAACTACAAAGGCTATAGTTAAATCTGATGACCCAAATGTAAGCTAAAAGCACTCCTGCATAGTATGGTAGTTGCTTTAGGCTCATTACCTGGTTCAAGAGATGGTCGTAAGCAATACTGGTCACTGCCTCTGTGCTATTCCAGTTATACACGAAGTCCGAAGCCACTAGTACCTGAGATGATCAACTAATTCAGTTTGAAAAGCAGCTGGGTATGTATTATTCCATTCTACAAATGAAGACTTTTGACCTCTGAAGGCTATGATCGTATCGAAGTATTAGTTTGTGCAACTAAATTCCAGGTTGCAATCACAAGGTAACCATCTGCGCAAATGCGGAATTAAAGCATATCTTTATCGTGTGGTTGTTTGGAGGGTCGTGGGTTCAAACATCATACTACTTGTTACAATTCTTCATAATACAATAGAAATTATTTTTTCTACACTCTAATTTATTATCTTAAAATACTTAGTACTTTTCCTCCCTCCTCTTGCTATGTATGTATGTGTGTACACATACACACACACACATAACGTGGCATCAAGTTTGGATTACATCTCTGGGAAATATTAAAATTTAGAGCCGAATCCCTTACACAACAGTAATTGCAAATAAAGCTGTTCGAGGTGTACTGAAATGTCTTTCTCCCGTGACATTTGCGCCGATTTTTGCAAGTCGGAGTGGAGATATTTAAGATTGCACACTAAACCGTTGTAAATCCTTACCAAATTCCAGCTAGACCAGTGACGCGAACACCCAAATGTAAGTTCTTGTCATTCTGATCTGGAAGATATATTTGTACTCACCAAAGTATGCTCGTGGAAATCATACTGAAAGTAAGAAATCACCTTGTCGGACAGTTTCTGAATATATGTACAACATATGTCGCCTTCAGATTTCACTAGAGCTGTGGTAATCTGCATATCATTATTGTGATGTTTAGAAAAGATAACACTCATCACAGTGAGGGTTGTGAGCACTACCTAATCACAGAGAGGTCGATTACCTGCATGATCCCATAATATAACTTGATGTATTTTAACTATTTCAAGACGAGGCATTTTGAACGAAGGACGTTAAGTCAAGATTGTTGTAAAACGAAGGATGGATAAGGTCTAATAATGTCCCAAAGCCCAATTATACAGGATGAGGATACTGCACGTCAATGAAGTTGTCAAGGTGAACAAGAAATGCTTCAACTGAAGTCAAGAGCATGACAAGGAAAGAGAAATATTTTCGAGCGGTCACAGACACAGCTACCTTACCACGGAATCAGTTTGGTAGCGAGCTGCAAGACCCATGCATGATTTCCGTTGATGACCGAACCACATCCACTCTCCTCCAAGTGACAGTTTAGGAGTCACACGCTGCTCCACCACTAGTCGATAGTAGTCAAGCCTTTAGCAATTTGACGTAAACATCAAATGTATACATACTCTTACACAAAGTATGCAAAACAGCGGTATTTGTTGGTGAGTTGTGGCTAATGTAGTAGAGGTTAGTCACTAGAACAAAGATGTACAAGGTGACTCATCAGAGCTTGGTAGATCAAAGAATAGTTTCCTTGAAATAATGAGTGTCGTTGAGTTTGAAGAACAAGCACATCCAGATGATTCAAGCAAAAGGGTAATTCTGAAATCCACTTGTACAATGTAAGCATGATTACGGAGCTCACCTGAGTGTAGTTTACACTATAAAAAGCACTATTTCCCATCGTCAATTGAGCTTGATAATCATTTCCCTGCGGCGATTTTTCAACAGCATGTCAAAGAAAAGTTTGTTAAAGATCTATAAATGACAATTCTTCACAATGCTGTTGAGACTATCGAATTTCACGTGGATTACATCATCGCGTAACAACCTTTCCTCCATATGATTGCGCTCAGTAGTTTGTCAACTTGTGTACATTTAATTTCCCGTTGCTTGTGACATATTAGTTACTGCTTCAAGAAACATCTAGAAGGTTCAGAGATTATAGTGACGCAGCCAAATTGAACTGTATACTTTCTATTTGACACTGAATTGCTACGTCTCAAACGGATGGCCCATCTGTCCTTCGTAACAGTGAAAAAAGCTGGATACCTTATAGTCGAAGTTGAACATACCGACCGAGAAATGAGGCTCATTTGTAAGCTGCAATGCCCATAAGTATTGTTAAAGACGATATGTTAGAGAAGGTCAATTTAACCTTATGCACTTCAGAAGACGCAGATATGATTCAAACTCACCTAGAAAAGATGGGCTTTTCCTGTATCTTACATGACAAAAAGTTCACACCTGAAGCAGTTGCTTTAAAGCCATTGTTCAGGTAAAAGTTCGAACAATTACTTCGGGAAAAATTGAACACAGGACAATTTGACATTTTCAATAAAACGAGAATAACATCTTAAAAGTAATAGATTGGATATTGCAATTCATGAATGACTAATGAATGACAATAATTAATATGCAGAGTTTCAATTTTATGAACATCCCGACATCAATGTATGCTTAAAATCACTGTGGTCTAATTACCTTGAAACCGAATACGGTGCACATAAAACTTCGAAATATTTTATGTCGCAGCGCCTTTGAGCTCTACAACTTCTATCCCGGAATAAAATCACATGTTGGGAAACAAACCTCAGCATTCGCTTTGATAGAAAATCGATTAGTGATATCACACTTCACTCGAGCTGACATACATCCCTTCGACAGAACTCGCCCCATCATAAGGACTACGTCCATCTTGCCCTGTAAATTGGGGAAAAAATAGCTTGAATGCAGCACATCTTCCACATGCTTCACCAAGAAATTTGTTCAAGAATTAATTGTTTTTTTATCGGTTGAATTTAGGGTAATAAACAACTATATTCAACTTCACCAATATGCCAGACAATATTGTTTATAATTCTGACCTTTTGATCAATAAGGTTAGCACCAAGCTCAAAATGAGCTGTTGATTGTTTCAAAGGGTCGGGTGCACAATCGGGAAGGTCTACCGAACCCATAAACAAACTGCATACCGAAGACGTAACTGCTTGGTAAGATGAAAATATGACTGAAGATTTTTCGCGAATCACAACAATGTTGTATGAGAAGGTGCATCATGATAGTTGCAAAACATTAGGACATTATTCTTGAAAATTCTAAGCGACAATGAATATCTTTATCTATTTTGTAGCATCATGTCCCTCCGAGCATTGTGTTTTGAAAATTATGTCTAATTGAATATACTGTTATGAAACTAAGACTGTTATGACATAGAAAGGAAACCTGCGGCAGGATGTCACACCAGATACTGTTGAACTAACCATGACCTCAACGTCAGCTACAGACTATGATTTGAAACAATCACCACCGCATGTTAAATAAACAAAGGTACTCATGTGGATATGTTCTACAGAAAAAACACACAATGAGGCCCTTACCTATTACTTAGTCCAAATTTTCTGTTCATTGATCTGTAAACGTCAAAGCGCAAGCCTTCGAAGAGCCCCGGCTTCAGGGACACTAAATCACAGACACTCACTTCATCACGTAAATTGCATGAATTGCAGCTAAAACTTGGTTCCAACATCAATAATGCACCACAAAATTGCTTCGAATTGTTAATCAACTTCTTGGAACATGAAGCATCGGTACTTTCAAAACTTCTGAAGAGGAATGACTTGCAATGATCATCAAGATGCTCCGCATACAATACAGAAGGTTATAACTGCTTTTTGGAAGTACAGATGATGAGAGCCCAATAACTACCAACAATATTTAGTATTTAGTTCTAAACACAATGACGAACACTTAAAATAGATTCGGAAGGGGTTGGAATCAAACATCACGTTAATCCAATTTTGACATTTGAGGCAAGGTAACTTACTGTACGCTTCGTGATTGATTTCTTCATACTTGACGGGACATGGTAAGTTCGTAGATTCAGGAGCTTTTCCCTCGGAGCCGCACAAATCAACTGTCTGGATCTGTTGAGGAGAGCAATAGCTTACAGCTGACCCCATTACCACTCAACTTTTTAGCAATTCACCCGAACGACGTCGAAGTAATCAATGTTGTCCCTTCACTGAGTTACGGGAAAAATCCGCTAAGTTTGATCAGCAGATTGTGACGACAATAACCTATATTTTTGAAGAATTTTCAACTTTTCGGCTCTAGAGTCTAAGCAACCGGGATAAGAAATATACTCCGCACCCTATACATTAGCAGACTTCCACTCTTTTTTAATTTGGATATAATTAGAAGCTCCTTTTTGACCGCTGAGCTTCGCAATACCAACAGCACACACAACCCACATACAGTAGCCCTCGAGGATTTAATCCAGAGCCACATTGTCCTAACGAGTCAGCTTCAATAGGCCGACCAGATTAATGTAGCAGGGCCCAACACAAGATATAATGCTTTGATTTCCGATAATAGGTGTGAAACATAACTTTAATCAGGATTTACAGTTGTCTACGATGGAGGTAATTTAGACACTAAGACACAATTCGGGGAGCCTCTCTTATTTGCAAACAAACTATTCAAATATGATGAAACTCCAACCTCAAATCATCCCCTCAAAAAGGAATGCCGCAACTAAGCGGGGATAGATAACGCTGAATGATACTAAAACAATGTGACAGAGTTCTGACCCCTGAAAAGGGATAATATTTTAGGGCATCGTTGTGTTGTAGAAGGGAAGCAGGGCATTGTTTCAACGTCAAGGGGCATGGATCACATTTGAACCGCTGCAAACCCTCACCCTCGTCTCTTACTCGCGCGTTCTCAACGCGCTCCAACTCTGCAGTCGACACTCAACCCGCACAGGATTCATAACCAAACAAAATGCCCAAGGTTTGCAATGCAATTCTTGTGGGTAATTTGCTTTGCGAACCCCATTGCCACATATACTTCATGTCCAAGAGCATGTTAAGACACGGCTCTTAACACATGCTTCCAGAAACGATGTATTCACATTTATCTTTAAACAAGGCAATTGCTGGGTCTCATATCCGGTAAACAAAAAATAGGAAAATTAATGTAAAGCGCCATTATTGTAGCTCAGATGGACGTGTTTCTTTGGAAAAAGCGCCCCGATTGGAAACTAGAATCACATGCATGTATCCTCTAAACTTACATGTAAAATTAGAATGCTCATAATCAACACATAAATAAATCGTTAATGAATAGAAAATGAGGGAAAAGTCAATGTACCAAGTGCATAACAAAGAGGCAAGCATAAAAGAAATACGTAATTTTTCTGCATAAGAACACCAAATTAAGAGAATAATCTTCTACTGATAACCTAAGGTCCACTTCAGTACTCAATGCAAATAACCAACAATGACACATTTTCTATTCAATGAAATGTCAGTTCTGTTGGCCAAAATGTCATGTTCATGGGTCTTCATAGGACTTCATGCTCCATAAAACTCAAAAGGTTCAAAAGTGAGATACCTTTTATAGCTGGAAGTACTTAGCAGTTGACAATCATTTCAATCTTGTCAAATTCCAGGAGTGCAATCTTCGAACAATCTACGCACAACAAAACCAAATTATGAAGTTCACAATGAATGTTGCAGTACCTGTTTGTAAAGTGAGTGCACACCTGTCTTCAACTTAGGGAGCTACAAACTCGGAGGTTGGTCCACCACATAACCTCACAACAAATAACAAACGATGATTGACAGTGTCAAACTCCAGTGCAGGACGCTTGGCAGACTATTGTGTCTGACCTTTGTGTGGTGTACAACTTTCAATGCACCACAAATCTGCTAAGAAATAGGCAGTGTTTTGTCTTTAGAGCTTTAACAACTTAAAATCAGAATCCAACCTCGTAACAACGTCGAAGCTCTTGGTTTCATGGATGCAGCAGAGAAACTGACCAGAGAATTTCAACTGTTCTGAGGTTTCCTGACACATTGCATGAGAATGAGTCAGTAACCACGCAAATCATCCTGCAACAAGCACCGCATGTTCAACTCACAGCAGCTAAACTTGCTGAAACTGAGTTCATTGACTTATGAAGGAGGAGCTCAACGCTTTCTACAACTAATGGACTGGACCAAGCCTCGCAATAATGATTACACCAAAACGAAAGCGAGGCATGCTGTTAATCACACCAGGAGCATAACATCCAGTAGCCTCAATAAGAACTAGTACCACTGATATCTCAGTGGCTGCTAGACACTGCTTAAGACCACTCACAAAAAAGAGAGTTTAAACAAAGTAAATTACACTGAGAGGAAGGAAGATCAATCCCTACAGCGTACCCTTCCCTGATGGGATGCTGGACATAATAGAGTCTAACTTCGGAAAGTAAGACCGATCTCTATACCCTTGTACATTTGGTACTCTAAAAAAATCTAAATCTAAAATCAGAGTCACCTCTCCAATACTGAAACATGGATCATACTAACTCATACGAAACGCGCTCAACATCAATGACATTTTACCTCCTCTTCAGCTTGCCCAGAGAATTGAAGTTAGGAAATCAATCATGTAAAACTTTCAAAAAATAGGATAATGTCTGGTCAAGAGAACCATCCAAAAATCTTTAAAATCGCTGTTTCTCATTTACGTATGCCATGTTCAAGAATTGATTGCTTCAAATACAGGTAAAAAGCACCTGGAACTCCGAAGTGGTACGTTTAAGAATTCAAAGAAATAGGAAAGTTTAATTGAGCCTGGGTTCTACCCGTGCCACTGATGGGATGTTCACGTGGACGGATTAGAAAATTGTGGTTTTCTTGATCTAGATGCAAATTTATCATGTTTGCATGGTCGGATCACTTGTAAGGTTACACGCTTTTCGTTATCAGTTATCTCAATCGATGCAGATTTACTGCGATTGCGAGATAAGTTACTCACGAGCTGCAATGCTAGTGACCTTACACGCCCAAAGGAGAACCGACGTATAAATACAGGAAAGCAGACTTTACAGATAAAGTTGATGCACGAGTTTGAAGAATAGAAGGGTCGAAAAGGTTATAAGGAACCGCAATCTTAGCTGCTGCGAACCTTTAAATAGGATAGCCAAGGAGCAATTCACGGGGTTTTCGATTGTTGTGGCTAGTCTTCTACACAGCCTTGCATGGCAGCCTTGACAGGCTGGTGTTAACTTTATAAGCAGACAAACAACATGCATGTTCGGTGTTATGCTCCCAGCTTTCATTCTCAACATGAATAGTCTCAGCTCTCCTCATGTGTTTGGTTCGTTAAAACGTCTACGTTCCCGATAAGTTATCTGTGAGCGTACGTATTTGGTCGGTAAGTGGACTACAGAGTCATTCTTGCTAATCCACAGATGTCAAATTAAGAGTATAGAATGACCACTTTGACTTCTTAACAGCAAAATACACATCTTTTAACGACGATTTCGACTAGAAACATTGAGAAAAGCTCACTTTAGAAGGGTAACAACTAGTTGAAGAGACTGAGACCTGACAAGTTCCTGACAAGACCTGAACTAATACGTTCCATGTAAAATAACTCACCTGTTAAAGAGACTGGTTAATCGGAGTGATCCATAATGATCTTGTCCGATGCCTGAGTAATCCGGTTATCTCAGCCAACTTGAAGCCATTTATTTGAAGGTCAAAATCTACCATAGTGCACAGAAAGCAACATATCACAAACACTGTTGTGATACTTTCAACTCCCACCTTCTTTTGCCTGTCAACAACCTTGCAAAGCATGACAATTCTTACGATGAGCTGAGAGTCTACCTTGAACACTGGTTAGTTCTAAAAAAAGGTGCTGATAGTTTGCACAGTTTACACCAAGAGAAGAGAAAAAACTCAGCTGGTATTGTAAGACCGGAACGTGAGAACAGTCAAACATAAATTCAGATTTCTAGAACACGCTATATCATTAAGTTTAGAGCTAGATGGTATACTACCTAGGTTTAATAACCTTACCAAGTTCAGTGCAGCACTGATAACCGCAAAAAAGAGTTGGAAAATAATACCAGTTCATAAATTGCTTCCAAGGGGAAGAAGTCCAGAATATTTAATCATTCGAAGAACGATTTACATGGACAGTATGCAGTCAGGATTTATTCGAAACACACATATATATATACGCATCATTTAAACTTAGGGTCAATGAGAGCCAGGACTCCGATGTCTGCTAACATGGATGCAGACATTGTGTTGCAAGAGCCGACTGATGTTTTAAGATTGGAACATGTAATATGAAGCAACTCGCGTTTTTATATTATCAGATGCAGTCGCAATCCTTGCAAGGCTCTTTTTAGTGGTTAAATTGAGTTTGTCTATTCCAGTAGTATCAAAGAACTATAACTTACTTAGAATTACATGTCAACATTTCTGCGGATGATTTACAAGTGACACAGGGTTCCAAAGTTAGCCAATTAATTATGCCAGGTGACCGCAGACATGAAGCAATATTGATGCCTGACGGAATACAGTACATAGCTAGTTACAAGAGCTTTCTTTGATAGGCTTGATTGATTGATTCCATCTACGATATTCAATATGAGGTCTAATAAAAGAAGATCCCAAATTTACACTTTCGATTTGGTAGCGAAATTTGGCGTGCTCATGTGATAAATTCATGAATCCAACACGGGATCTATAGAGACCATCTACATACACTGTGAGTGACAGTTTCGAGTTCGTATCAATACATGTATTGACCACTCAACTCATGTAGGCTTCATTCCAGTGACTGAATTCGGTTACACCCTTGAAACAGTTTCATATCCTTGAACTATGCGCATCATGATCTTACAAGAACCGACCTCCAGTGTGCTCACTAGCTTCATGCTTAGCAGAAATAACTTTGCCAACACAGTCATCAAATGCACAAATAACTATGCCTTGATCATTCATGACAGACGAAAGACAAAAGTGATGTTTCGTAATAACACCTTCAGTGAACAATAAAGTTGTCTTTCATACACCGCATTACTGAGTCGAAAAATGCTGTTTACCAGTCTCGAGCGAGCTCCAATTGATGAATTCGTCCAGTTTGATGAGGTCAAAATCATTTACTTCAATGATTGAGAGAAAATGAGCATGAAATCATGAGTATTTAATCCAGAAGTCAAGTTCACAAGCTCACGATCACCACAAGATTATTTCAAACTGTTGATTCACATTGAATCTATGAAACGAAAGTGACTCCTGTCATCAACACAGGGAAAAGAAGATAAGCTAACAACGTATTACGTACCCCACTTGGCACTGATCTGCATTTCAGAACAGAAGAATCCTCTTTGGAATCGAACAGGACATTTAAAGAAGAAACCAGGACACAAGAATTCGATTTCTCGGAGAGATTTGAAAAAAAAGAACTCAAAGACGCTCAGTACTTCAAATAGTATGGTTTGAATTTCAATCAGCCAAATCTTTTACAAATCTGAAAGGTATTCAATGGAAATCGTATCTACGTGCACTGGAAAAGCATGGACTCTATCTGACCGAATTCACACCTACCACTTGCTTAGGAACAAGAGCACATCTCTGAAATGAACTGGTTGAAGTTGTGCACGAGTAAACTCCGTGTGTGCAAGCCTGGCATTCTATACCACACTCGATGCAAGGTTAATACTTATTAGAATAATATTAGATGGCCTGCATGTGTACAATCAACGGACTTGGCTGCAATTTCAAACAATGCACTCACTGCAAGCTTGAAGTGATATCCCGAGAGAAAACTATTGACAACAGTAAACTAAAATCATGGCAACTTTTTTAAAAACATCGCAACTGTTAGAAGAATCGATAGCTACTGCAAATCGTACTAAAACCGCAGAAATAAGTGGAGGTAGTCTTCAAATCCTGCCTATGTCTCCACGTTCTCTTAGTAAAAACCTCCGAAGGTTTACCAGTTTGCAGATCAAACAGGTGAAAAGACACTCGTAATGAACCTTGTATGAGATGTGATCGGTTGCAAACAAAGCGAAAAGTACGGTTACAGGGAGTAGCGAACTATTTATGTATGCTTCGACACACTTGCGGTCTCTAATATTAATACCGGTTCTGTAAACAATTCTTAAATTCAGCTTACAGTCGCAACTTCATGTTCTGCGCAAAACACACACTCCTTCCTGTGAGCTTCCTAGAGGTCGAGCAAGTTGATAAGGGGAGATTATCCCTTGCTAGGTTGTAGCATAGAATCTTCTATGTTGCAGGTGAACGTTCCAGACGCTTGTTGTATAAAGGCATTCTTGTAGCTTCACATCCTCACAAACGGTTCATTCGACTCACTGAGATCATAGTGACGAAATCCGTAGTTACCCGAACTTCAGAGTTTGATGGGAACTGCACAGAGGAATTATACTTGATTTTTCAAATCAGGTTTGCATAAGTTTTCGTAAACTGAAAGGATGGCTAAGGAGGAATGTTCTTCTGCAAGCAGTTAAATGAATATCCGCGTCTCCTCTCATGACAATACTCCAAGGGAAGTGACCTACAATATGTGAGATCGGTTTCTTTCTTACTGATGTTGGACAGAACAAATCCACACCAGAATCCACGGCACGCCAAGTCACTCCAAAGTTCACTGAATATCTGTTTCACTAGACATCTGTTTCCCTTCAGATCCACTAACAAGAGAACGACGATGTCCAAACGCTTTCGGTTATGATTATTGTAAGAATGGCACACATCAAAGAAGCAGCATTATACAACAAGCAACTACAAATCTTTCACAGGATGCGCAATCTCTAATGAAGACATGTATCTTGACCAAGTCAGGAACATGGCAAAACGGAGGCGAATAGTGAACAAAAAGCTGGCTACGAGCATAAAATCTGTTCGTAACCAATATTGGCTACATGCAAACACTTGCAACAGATCGGAACATGAATTGTAGAATACGGTGCCTTACTACGAAGCAACATGCTTTCCTTGAAAGTATATAAGAACGTATAAACTTGAGGGGCCTCTCAAGTGCCGAAGGTCGGTAATTTTTTCACTCGACGACATAGTGTCTCCTGCTCTCAACTCACACTACATACTTCATCAACTGCGAAGTCACAGCACCTGTTCAGCCACAAGTACAACATGGATAAGCTCTAGTGCAGTGAGGAACGAACTTGCAATCCAATCGTTGTGCGGGACTTTATGGCACATGAACAGATTCCATGTGCATCCCATCTCAAGTTCAAGAAATGCCGACAGACCAATCTCAAGCGTGTGAATCGTATTCTCAAAGAAAGGATGTAATAAAACGAGAAGGTATTCCTCTGTTGCACTGCGTGTGGACAATGTCACCAATGCACAAGTTGACCTCCGGCTCTTGGAGCACAGAATCTATGAAGCGGGAGTGAGGCACGGAACATTGATCTTGGGCGATGAATTTCCTGCACACTGACGTTAGCCCAAGAAGGAAGCATGCATCCAACGGGAGCACATCACACTGACCATTTGCTGCGCCTTGTGCTTCAGGCAGTCGCACGCACGTTCTGGGACAACAATTACGCATGATGTGCCGGCGCTGTATTGCCGTCGTATCCCTTTGGCTTGATACTTGCCAGAAGCACTGCAAGCCAATTCATCGTCACAAGGGCACTCTACCTTCGTCACATGCATCGTCAGAATCGACGCCACTCACACACTCACCTCACGCTGGCTTTCTCTGTTTTTTCCAACTCTCCGAGCGTCAAAGGAGAGGTGCGACAGGAAGAGAGTGAGCACACATGGGCAAGTACTTCCTCATGTACATGCTCAGCTGTGCTCACTCTCTTCTGTCACTCCCACATCCTCCACCGCCACTCTACGTGCTGACGCACCCCCACCTCAACCTACCATACCAACTCACAATCATGGTGGCCAAGGGACCTCAAACCCCGCCCCCGCCCAACCCCGACCCTTGCCTTCACCCCGCGACTACTACGCTGTCATGAGACAGTCCGCCTTTCTTTCTCTTCGAACCCCGCCACTGACCTCCCGCCATCATTCACCTGGCCATGCTGCTGCTGATGCCGCTCCTCCCCCCGGGCCAGACCGTAGACGGCCAACATACAGCAATTCCGCAGATGTGCACGATCCCAGACAAAGGTAGCCCAAAACGCACAAAGGCAGGCTCGACTCACATACGCTGGAAAAAGAGTATCATCGCCACGCACTTATACCCTCTCATTCTACTCGGAGCTGACGGCCCTAAAGATAGATAGCAAGGGCATTCATCCGCCAACACTCGAGCCAGCCTTCTTTTCCCCCCTCGGCGGCAGAGCAGCAGACGCGTGCTTTCCCCTTCGGCCTATTGCCCGACCCTGGCGCAGTAATATTAAGGCCCTGTATTGTAGCACTGGGAACTCCACTTTCCCTCTCTCCCTCCCTCCCCTCCCTCCTTCCTGCCTGCCTGCCTGCCTGGCACCTCCCCCCATTTCCACTTCTGCCAGCTACATATCCCACCCAATATATTCATTTATATTATATATATATATATATATATATATATGCCCTGAATTCCAATAATTATTATTATCATTCTTCGTATATTTGTGTGTACAAGATAAAAAGTCTATTCTGTGACATCTACGTGTTTTCCTCATCAATATCAGTTTCACAACACTGCTAAAAATTCGGAGGAAATGTTTTCTGAAATTTACTTAACTATAGCTATTCTGGAAATTTAGTTATGCTGATGTTATTATGTTAGCAGCTTCTTGTGCATATTATGCATATTCACTTTTTAGGAAACTGAATTGTATTACTGGAATGGGCAACCATGTGGAGGGGACATCATGAGTTCTAATTGTTGGCTTACCTATCCTAATGGGTTCTATTTAGTTCAGTGTTGCTTATTATTTTTTTGCATGTGACAAACTATTCTGGCAAAATGTAATATAAAGTGAAATGTATATTCACTATTTACATATGCATATTTACTTGAAATTGCAATTGATATTTATACAAGATAAGAAATATTTTGCATCACTTTTGAGTAGCAAAGGGGAGTACAAGTAAAGTGCTATCAAGTATTGTTAAAATTGGATGATTTCTACAATCTAGAAACATCATTGTTTCAAATTGTTTAATACATGTGCATCATTTTTTATGAAAAATCAAGTATTTCTTTCATCAAAGTCACTAAGATTTTGAAGGATTTTACAACCTCATAAACAATTTTACCACATTAACTTATCTACACAAAATACAAAAAATATTGAAGAGCAAATGCACACTCAACACCAATATGGAGTAAGAATAGACTCAAATGTGTGAAAACATGGATGATTTTCTTGATCTTTCATACATCATCCATCCAAAGGCTAGTGTAGAAATGGAAGAATGTGAAGACTCAAGGACAATGGAGCTTGGATAGGATGTGAAGCACTACAATCTATTCACTATGCTATACATATTTTCATATAGAACAAAAAAAAACAAAAAAAACAACATTGATATATATATATATATATATATCCAAGAATGATAAAGCAACCCATATTAAAGCTTCTCATTCTTACAAAATCATCATTACATTTTGTATGCCTTGTCTTGATTCCTACCATGCCTTGTCTTGATTCCTACCATATCTTGTATCCGTAACTAATTCCTTATTCTTCAATCAATCCTCTCTGACCCTATTTACAACCTTCTTTCATACACAATTAAGTTTTTCCACCCAAGCTAAAAGTTGAATCTTAGAGCTCTAAGCTATGTATTACTTGCCTTGCTCTTCAATGTCACACATCTCAACAACACGGATCCAATCATATTTTCAACAAGCTTGAAAACTGGATATAGGAATATATCTTAGACAAGTTGTACTCAACTATAATCAAGACTTTATTGACGACTACTTAAAATATGGAGCTGATATAAACACATTGCTATTATTAATGGCAACATGGATATGATGAGTTTTTTAGTACCCCAAAGGACAAACCTTTATATTAAGCTTGGTGATAAGACTACCCTTATATCATCTTATCAAAAAAGCTTGGAGATAAGTATATTGATGGTTTTGTAAGGATGGATTTTTTTACTAAAAAAATTAACTTTTTTATTATTTTCATGTATATATATATATATATATATATATATAATTGGCGCTCTGATTTCTTTGATTTTGGCCAAATTATACAAAAATTCTCTTGTTGCTTCAAGACAAGGAAGCCAAATTCGGTTCTAGAACTCACAAGTTGAAGTTACCTCCTCCTATCAAATACATCATCTTCTTCTTCTAGGTGTCGCTAGCTCTACTCCATAAGCCTCCCTCTTCACCATCTTTTTTCTTCTACACATTGCATCTCCATCTACTATCATCTTCGCTGCTCTAAAAAATACTCTCTATGCCTCAATAGGTGCTTTCAAATCCCACCTCCTTCTACAATTCACACTTTATGTAATCACAACTGCATCTTTTTTGGCAAAGTAGACCAATTCTAACATATCATATACTACACCATTAAAAGAAATTTTCTATCCAACATTCTTTAGTGTTTCTTAAAGACAAACTTGATTAATAAGTTTCTGCATCAATCTTCTCTGTTTAAAAATTATATCTTCAAAGTATTTGTGACTTCATCCATTGACAAAAAATTCTCCTCACTAAATAAAAGCCTTAACTTTGAAAGTTACAATCATATCATTTCTATTGTGATTAAATTTCTTTTGCATACGTACATATATGCATATATATATATATATATATATATTATTAAATTTATCTAAGTATTTATTAAATTGATCCACTCATTCTAACCATTATCAAAATATTTTCTACAATTAGATCTATACTAGTCAAAATCAATGAAAAATTGATTGGATCTTCAACCAATGATGATGGATAGATTAATTTAGTACATATCTAGATCAATTTAATAATTATATATATATGTATATATAGAAAATTTACAAGAATAAAAAAATATGACATTTTGTACAATAAAATTTATTACTTGAAGAGAATAATTAAAGGTGGATAGTCTTATGAAATGTAATATGTTACTAATGAATACATACGTGCAAAATAACAAAATGAAATTGATGTTGATAGATGTAGCACTAGTGTTAAGATTAAAATGTAATAATAATAATTATAATAATATATATATTTTTCATATTATTTTTATTCTTCAGAGAAAAAAAGTTATATATTTGAAAATAATAATAATAATAATAATAATATCATCATCATCATCATCAGATATAACAGCTTATAGAATATGTGTTTGTCATGATTATTTTTTTATAAGACAAATGAAGCTATTATGGTATTTTACAAACTTTTTATTCCATAAAAAAAGTATGTTAATTTAAATATTTTAGACCAATAAATTAAGTAGGACTAATCATCAATTTCTTTCTTAGAAATAATTCATAAAAGAATCTTAATACAAGGACATTTTATCAAAACAATGTCTATTAGATGATAAATCATATAAAAGAAAAAAAATCAATAAAAAGGGTATATATAAATATATATATATATATATATATATGCATACACTTTGCATATTAAAAGACATTGGTGCATATCTTTTTTTATACATATAATTATTTATGAGTTCATTCAAAAATATTATGCATATTTTGCATCATTTAAGTGTTTCAATAATAAGAAAAGTAGAAAGACACTCAATAAGTAAGTTTGATGCTCATAGCCACATTCTATGAGCTTTGACTATTTTTTGTGTTATCTAGAGCTGCATTCTATGAGCTTTAATTATATTAAGGGGATTTAAACTTAAGGTTTATGGATGATATTTCACTTGTGATGATATCTCAAAGAATTATATAATATTTTGAAATATCACTTGATACTTCCAAATCACCCACCTTACAAAGTAGATGATTTTAAAATCCAAATATCAAAAGAGGGACCGGTGAAATATCAAAAACTTCCTTAATTGCCTTAATTATCTTTTCTTTGCCTTAAGTGCCTTGACTTTTTTAAATTACCAAAATATCAAGTGATACTTCAAAAACTTGAATGGGGTAATGAAGTTTGAACAGTGATATTTTGAGTGATCTGTAATATTTGGATTTCTAAAAACCAAAAACATGTGATATTTGGTTATCCAAAAACACTAAGTCTAAATCCCCTTACTGTGTGTTGTCCACTTTGCAAAAGACATGTGCCATTGTTTTATTTTAGTTGTATTGTTATGATGTTACTTTATAATAAAAAAAATAAAATAAAATAAAATAAACTTTTATAGCAATTGATTTTCACTTCTCCAACAACATTTAGGACCACATTCTTTTGACATGTACTTCCAAAGCAATATAAGGAATCTTAATGCTAATATATACATATAAATAAGAAACTTTGAATTTTTGTATGGCTCAAATTTCAGAAGAGAATGTATGTATCTTCGAAAGAATTTTAAATCCAAAAAATACATGTTAAAAAGTCAAATTTAAAGTAAATATTGTTCAATTTTTAAGTTCATCACCAAATGATATTGTAGGTTTTTAAACTTAGAGAATGATCATATGTACATTGTACAGTGAAAAGAAGTTCTTATTACTTAATTGATTAAGAAAAATAAACAATAGAATAAAATGTTATTTAGTAAAGTACTGTAGGTACTTAATTAAAAACTCTTATTGGTTTCATATGCTGGAAATTGAACTGACACAGGTTTTTCACCATTGAAAAGCTCATGGGTGGCTTTGGGGTTGTTGCACCAACAACAATGGCAAACTTGGGTCTCTACAATTTGCCAACTAAATCCACGTGTACGAAAGGTGCATGGACTTTTCCAACCGATTGAAGCGCAATTCTCAAGGTCTGTCAACTTGGAGAGTTTGGCGAGGACTGCACTTTCAATGAAGCAATCAGTAGAGCCCAGGAATAGCATCCCACGGCAGAATTTAGCTTCTTGACAACCCCCCTCCAGATCCTGCTTACCACGCACTAGACTCTCTTGCTCCATTCTAATTGCATCACCCACCGTCCCACAGTCCCCTTGTAGTTTGGTATTTGAAGAGCCCAAACTTAGACTTTGGGACTCGCTCCAACTACCCTACACTTCTGGTTCACTGCTCTCTTCCCACCCTCGTGATGGCCACCGGCTGCGCTCCACAACTAGCCAACTAACCAACAAACCCACATTCAATCAAAGCAGCTTAAAGGAAAACAAACAAAGTAACAAACAAAGAAACAAACAAACTGCTATTGTCGTGGCATCAAACTGAGCCTTCTACTAGTAACCTTGTCAAAGTATCATTCGAAGAAGAAGAAAGAGGAGTAGGAATGATATGAGAAGGGGAGAAGTAAATACACTGAGTAGAAATCAGGATGGGGCGTGTATGAATACCAGACAATACACGAATCAGTCTGCATCCAACTAGGTATGAATCCAGGTTTAATGCACTGGCTTGCCGAATCTCTTGGATAGCTCTAACGGTATCTGACACCCGTAAGGTTCACATACTGTATGGATAGAAAGCACACGTATAGGAAGATTTTTCGGAGTATAAAAAGGACGTCCAATGCCTGACATAACCAGGCTCCTGGGTTTGAAATAAGAGATGTGGAGTATCGATAAAATATAAAAAGGACGTCGAATGCCTGACATAACCAGGCTCCTGGGTTTGAAATAAGAGATGTGGAGTATCGATAAAAACAAAGCAAGTGCCAAGAAATTGCGTACCACCCTCACTTCGCCACGAGTTGTCTTGTTTTCAGGAAGTAGTGACAGAGTAATTCTGGACGCACCAACTTTGGAAATACGCTGGTGGGAGGAAAAGAGTCACTTCGAAACCATTCGCTCTGCGATACCTCAACCTCATCTCATTTACAATAGGATAATCGTGCTTGTATGACGGTTATAGGCTTTTGTAATAAGTAGAAAGAGCTATAGTACAAAATACCCAGCCACCGAAGCTCCCAAAGCTCTCAAAGCTCGGGCTTTCCAACAAAAGGTCGCAACGTGAGCAGCCTGCCAGGAGGAAATTGATGAAAGTGAGCAGACAGGTGCCGGCATTAAGTCCCTCAGTCGAGACATTCTAGCCGACAAGTCAAAGAATGTAGGTGTGCAAGTATCCAATTCAAACGAATTTGGCTGCCCTCTCAAATTAGGATTCTGTTAAGATTTCAATTACTGCAATTCCACTTTATATCTGATTTCCAGAACCATTGATATTACCCTGGCAGTCCTCTGCATAGTTCTGGATCTAGGCCCGAGAGGAATTGCAGTCCACTGCCTTCGAGGAGACAAAGCTTTAGTGCGCCACGTGGATCCCATCATGACTAAAAATTCATGCACTGATTCGCGAAATTTTAGAATGCGTTTCGAGCAATGATCGGAGGGAACCACTACGCTATTTATACGGTGCCGAGTTGAAATCGAAGTTTAACGAGTTCATGGGCAAGCAAAATCTGCGCGTGAGAGTCGACACGAAAAACTCGAACGAAGATGACTAATTACGACCAGGTGCGGAGGACAAATTCTCAACTGCAATGTGAGACGAACAATGGAGAAGCGAATGGGCTCGAACCCATGGTGAACAAAATTATGCCATCCCACATTCTTCTGTGTTAGATAGATGCTCACCGTAAGGCTGTTGCCAGGCATCCAATGGAGCTCATCTCATCCCATCCCATCCCGGAAGTTGATGGGTTTAGAAAATTGCTTTTCTCGTCTCCTCCCGCTCACCACGAGCACTTCCAAATTCTAACCTGCGAGCCATCGCTTCGCTACCAATCTAAACCGAGAAGCAGAGCCCCCAGGCCACAACGAAGTGCCTCCTCCCAAACTAGGGTTTCCAGAAGAAAGGAAGGCTGTGGTGTGGTGGAGGTGATGCTGCTGCACTAATCTAGCCCCAATCCAACACTAAATACTAAATCGTGTGTTTTTATAATACCAAATCGTGTGTTTTTTTAATACCAAATCGTGAGTTTTTAAAAAAAGTATGTTAAAAACAAAAAGACTGCAGAAACATGACACACTATTATGTTGCCCACATTTATGTAATCTATCAACTTCAGACTTTCTTATTTAAAGTTACACTGTGCTACAAAAAGTCATCCTAAAACTAACAGTTGTCATTTTAACATTCCTTAAATTAGTATAGTTATTTTTAAAAATACATTTATTGATTAAAATTCCTTTAGAAAAAAGCCAGTATATGTATCTTACTTTTAAAATTTAGATTATTGAACTTTTTCAAGAGCTTGTGGATGTAATAGTTTCATTGTTTGAAAACTATGCTAATTATAAAATGTTAACATGTTTATAAGTAAGATTTACCTCTTTGAAAGCTCAAGTATATATTTTTTTAATAATTTCATGAGTTTACATGAGCAAAAAAAGACTACACAATCAAGTACAACTTAATATTTTACATATTTGATAATTGATAACTATTTGATAATTTTAAGTTCAACTTATTGTAATTTGAAGGTATTATAATCTTAAATCAATCTTAATTTTATATTTGATTTCAAATATATATATATATATATATATATATATATATTTTAAATATTTAGCACTATGAATATTCAGATTTTTTAAAATCAAATCATGTTCTAATTATTAATGGAGTTATTATTTTTTATTTTTTACTATTTTTTACTATTTTTTTAAATATATCAAGAAACAAGTAATTATAAATATAAAAAAATTTTAAATTAATCTTATTTAAAATATTAATCATTAGTAAATTTGTAAAAATATTTAATCAATATAATTAATCCGAAATCATTAATAAGTCTTTAAGTTAATTTTTTTTAAACATCCATGTTAATATATCAACTTTTATATGATATATTAGATAATGCTTTAATCCTTCTATTTTACTTTTAAAATATTGCAAATAAAATAATGGTATATGTAAAATTATTTGCCAAATAATGTAGAAAAGATTTTATAAATTATATGCATTTTAAATTATTAAATATAAAATTATATATGCATAAAAAATATGTAAAAAGTTTATTTTTTTTAATTTTTATATTAAGAAGCAAACATACACATATAATTATAGTTATCTTAAATACAATACAAAAAAATTATGTTTATGAGATCTCAATTATTTATTAATTAAAGTATACACCATGTAATAGAAGCATCATGAGAGTCTTGTTTTAAAACATGTCACAAACATACATATTTATCTAAATAAGAAATATTAGATAGAAGATAAATGTAGGTAGATTTGATATTATCTTATGGCATAGCTTCTTAGAAGCTTTATAGACATGTATTTGACTTTATATATGTTTATAGTTGATTAATAGATTAGAAACTTGACTAACAAGTTGGCCATGTGTTATATGTATAGATAGATTGTAGTACAAGTTAATAATAAGGCACGTATATAAAAAACTTGCTTTGTAAGTAAAGACACATATCTTGCAAATTAGATTCATGTTGGAGTTCCTATTGAACATTGCCATACAACTCCCAATTAGATAGTATGTATGGAGGGAAGGATGAAGCCTTCTTTAGTTTTGTCAATGCCTTTCTAGTTCTAGTCTTATTTCAAGACTTTCTAGTTTTTTTATTTTCAGCAATAGATATGCTAGTTTAATATTATAATATCTTTGAGTGATTCTCTAATTTCTTTGAGTGACACAAGAATGTATTGTTCTTATTATTCTTTGAAATTTATGTCCTTGATAATTTAAAAGGAGTGCTAACTCATTGTTTTTGTTTTGCTTTTAGAAGTGAGAAACTTCTATTGTTGTATTTTGAAAGTTACGAATCATCCACCTTTAAACTAACATTTAATTTTTTAAAAATAAGTTTTTTTAAAAGAGAAATAATTATCTCTCTTTATAGGATATTCATTTGGTATTAGAAATTACAAATTATCTTGCTTTAATTTGAGTCATGAATTTGTTTGAATTTTTTATTAAAAAAATTATTGATGTTATTTTTGATAGAAGTGGGAATAGATTTGCAACTATTATAGATCTTTATAAACTTTTCAATATTTTTAGAGTAGAAATATTATGTATTTCTAATGTAAATCATATAAGTATTATTTCTATGCTTATGGAAGAAATCAACAATAAATTCAAAGATTATGTCAAGAAGTTGTGCAATTAAGAGAAGTAAATAATTAATCAAATACAAGAAGCATTACTACTATAAATATAAAAGAGATAAACATAAGTATGCTAGAGAAGTTTGATGAAACAAGACCAAAGAAGTTTTGAAGGTTTTTATGACAAGTAAAGGTCTATATAAGTTTGCATTCTATCTATTATTCTAATGGATTTACTCAAATCAAATACATAGGCACACTTCTATGTCAGAGTGTTTTTTCTTAATTTATACCTTTGATGGAAAAAGATTGACAATTATTTTATGATTTGAATTTTTTCTTGAAAGTCTTTATAGCCTTATTTGGAGAAAGTTATCAAATAAAGATAGAATAAATTAAACTTGTATTTTTACAACAAGGATCATATTTAGCTACCATATATGTTGCTGAATTCCAAAACCTTGCATATAACATTGATTGAAATGATAAAGCCTTTATCAATAAATTTTTAAATGA
The DNA here is from genome assembly GCF_059467195.1 of Physcomitrium patens. Lineage (NCBI taxonomy): Eukaryota > Viridiplantae > Streptophyta > Bryopsida > Funariales > Funariaceae > Physcomitrium > Physcomitrium patens. Next base: position 4,137,066 of record NC_143431.1, on the reverse strand, counting down.
GTTAAAAGATAATATCAAAGATTTATTATTGACAATGGTTAGAGCAAATTTATTGACGCAATTTATTATTCAAGCCATTGCAAGCGATAATTGACTCTTTGAAAGATGCAAAAGAATAAAAATTTGATTAAAGAGGTAGAAGTCAAGTTATGGCAATACCTTATAAGTTTCAAAGGATTATTTGTCTTAGCTGGAATCTATGCAAATTAATACGATATGTTTTAAATCTCTTATTGAGTAAGAAAAGACTCAACATCGTTAAAAAGATATGTACCTATATTGTGGAGAATCCAAGCATACTACTCAATATTATCCAAAAAAATAGCATAATTACAAAATAATGAGCATGGTTGCCAAAGATGATAATGTATCAAAAAATAAGTTTCTTCAACTAGAATAGAAATTGTGCAACTCAAATCTTATATAATACTTAATAAAGATCTTATTGTTTCCTCATATCTCTCACCTTATTTTACAATAGAAGTTTGTTTTGGACCAAAAAATCAAAAAATCTTTGTCTTATTAAATTGAAGAGCCTCAATTTCTTTTATAGACAAAGATTTTATCAAAAAACAAGAAATACCTTTAATCAAGAAAATCAAACATGTGCATGTAGAAGTCATAGATAGTTGTTTATTTTCCTTTTAAGAAATTATCTATGGAATAATTTTTTTAGATATAATGATTCAAGATTGTAATAGCTTAGTAATATTTAATATCATTAGATCTTGTTTCAATTTATTTATTTTAGGATTATTGTGATTAAAAAATTATAACCTTCAAATAGATTGGATTTCTTATAACTTTTATTTTACTTGTTGTTTTGTCTAAGATTTTACCAATCAAGTAAAAATCCATAAGTTTAATACAACTAAATTCTTATTTATAGATGTAAGATCTTTTATATATGTTATAAAAGAAGGTTCAACTTTTGTTATATATGCCACATCTATTTTTGACAAAACAAAACAGACTTTAAGTGGCATTTCAAGCCATTATAAAGATTATCTAGATATTTATAAAAAATATAAATATTCTTTTAAAATATTTTTTCAATGACTGTTCCATTGATCTTCAAGAACAAATTTAACTATCATTTAGACCAATCTAAAGCTTGTTGCAAAATGCATTAGCTACTTTTAAGGAGTACACTAATAAGAACTTGACTAAGAACTTCATATACTATTTTAAACTTCTAGTAGAAGCTCTTATCTTATTTGTAAAGAAAAAAGATAGATCTTTGAAGATAAATGTCTTCTACGAAGGTCTCAAGAAGATGACCATGAAAAATAAGTATCTCTTACCTTTGATTTTTTTATTTTATGATTAATCTAATCAAAAAAGATTTGTATAAAAATAGATCTACGAGGAATATATAATTTGGTACTGTTAGGGACATAGTCCTTAGAACCTTCTAGAGACAAGTTTCTAGAACTTTCTAGAAGCAAGTCTCTGGAACCTTCTAGAAGCTTTCTAGTTGGTAGAAGTTGCTTGAGAAGCTTCTTAAATAGGAGTATATATTAGAATCAAGGCTGAAGAGTTCTTCAGTCTCGACAACACATGTCTTGGAGCTCTAGCTCACCTCTCTGGTGTTGTTCTTGTATTCATCTGATTAATCTAGTTCTTGTCAGTTCTTCTTGAACTTCTTGTTAGATCTCGAGTCTGTATTTATGTGTCCATGACAGTTTGTTGAAACTTCACTCACCTCAGATATCACAGCTAGTTTCTTCCTCGTTAGAGTGCGGATTACCCCTCTGCTTGGAAGTGTACTAGCATTTTAGAGGTTGCTAATTACCCTCCTCTAAACCGATACTTCTTTTGTTACAATATTGGAGTCTTATTCTTCTTGGAAAGAGTGGATTATCTCTTTTCTTGAAGCTCTTAAGGCATTTTAGAGGTTGCGGAGTACCCTCCTCTAAACCAATATTGTCTTCTTGTACAGTCATTTTTGTCCTCAGAATGGCCGGAGGCCAAGATATTAATTTGACAGAAAGTTCAGAGTTCAAGTTAGATGCTATCAAGAATGCCCTCGCTACGTTATCGCAAAGAACTGCAGAGATTGAAGGAGTGATGGCAAGGCTTCATAATGATGGAGCATCTGGGATGGCACAATCTAGGTTGTACGAGCCTCAAACTTCTGCACTTGAAGAAGCAACTTTGCCTCAGGTTCGACAAGCACCGCTGGTTCTACAACATAAGGAGCCCCAAATTAGCCTTCCAGACAAGTTCAATGGTACGCGTTCCAAGTTTTGAGGATTTGTCAATCAAATTAGGTTGATAACAGTTTTACAGCCCGAAAGTTATCCAACAGAGGAGTCACGTGTTAGGCTTGTTGGAACCTTACTTACAGGGCAAGCTCTATCATGGTTTGCTCCTTTGTTTGAGAAACGATCGTCCATACTAAACAACTTTGAAACCTTTTTGGAAGCGTTTGCGGAAGCATTTGGTGAACACGATAAGGTTTGATGGACTACAACAAAGATCCGGTCACTACAAGAAGGGATGCGCTCTATATCAGTCTATGCATCGGACTTCAGACAATTAGCATGCGACATCAATTGGGATGAAGAAGCATTGATGAGTCAATTCTATTGGGGTTTAAGGGATGATATGAAGGATTTGCTGTTAACTCTTCCTGATCCACAAATGCTCAACGAAGCTATTAGCCAAGTTGTGAAGTGCGATAATCGCCTATTCCAACGCCGCCAAGATCAACATTCAAGATAACATACGGTTTGCCATGCCCCAACTATGTCGGCAAGTAGCGTGAATTCACATTTAGAGGTAGAAGACATGCAAATTGATGCGGTACGTGTCAAATTCCTTACCCTAGAAGAAAAAAAGTCGCGTATGGAGGAAGGTCTATGCCTGTATTGTGGTGAAGAAGGCCACAAAGTTGGAAACTATGCCAAGAAGCAAAATTGACGTATTGTCAAGACTAGGGGCGCATTTGTTCAGAGAAACAAGGATGCCCAGCCACAATAGGAACCGTGCGGCTAGACAGTGAAATATGACAACAACAACAAGGTTCCTTTCTTTCCGCTCAACTTGCCCTTTGCTTTACAATCTCTTTGCTTATTGGCCCTCAGAAACTAAGAACCTTAGCATTATTAGATTCTAAAGCATCTGCTTGTTTCTTAGACGAAGAATTTACGAAGTGTCGTAAGATCCCTCTAATACAAAAATCCAAACCTGTTCACATTGAGGTCATAGATGGGCGACCTTTATTGTCTAATAGTGTCACCCATGAATCAAAACCTATAGAAGTGATGTTTAAGGGCCATAGTAGTTATATTATTTTCAATATTATTAGAACTCCATCAAATCCTGTTATTCTTGGTCTTTCCTGGTTAAAAAAGCATAACCTATCCATAGATTGGAGATTTCAGAAGATGACCTTTCCGACAAAACCACCCAAGAGCAAGCATAGTACAAAACCTCGAATAGAGAAATCCTTATTCATTGAAGTAAGAGCGTTTATAAGATCGTCTAAAGAAGGCACACCATTTGTCATTTATACGACTCCATCTACCAAGCAGAAGATCTCGATAGCAAGTATACCTGAGTAATATAAAGATTTTAAAGACGTGTTTCAAAAGAAGAATGCCGACATGCTACCGGAATACCGACCATATGATTGCGCCATAGCCTTGTAGGAAGGAGCACAACCGCCTTTTGGCCCAATCTATAATCTATTGTAGACGGAGTTGGTAGAGTGCGGAAGTACATCGACGAGAATCTAGCCAAGAACTTCATCCGTCATTCAAAATCGTTAGCTGGAGCACTCATCTTATTTGTGAAGAAGAAAGATGGCTCGTTGTGGATGTACATGGACTATCGAGGCCTCAACAAGGTAACGAAGAAGAATCGTTACCCGTTATCCTTGATTTCTGGTCTCTTAGAACAACTTGGACATGCAAGGATCTTTACAAAAATTGATCTAAGGATAGCTTATAACCTCATATGAATCAAAATAGGAGATGAGAGGAAGACAGCGTTCCGTACAAGGTATGGCCATTTTGAGTATAATGTCATACTCTTTGGTCTTACCAATGCTCCAGTGGACTTTCAACATATGATGAATGACATTTTTCGAGAGCACCCTGATGATTTTGTTGTCATCTATTTGGATGATATCTTGATATTCGCAAAAAAAGAGGAAGAGCATGAAAAGATCGTTCGTTTGGTCTTGGAGAAACTATGCAAGCAAGGACTATATGTCAAGTTAGAGAAGTGTTTATTTCACTAAATGGAGATGGAATTTTTGGGGTTCATTGTAACTACAGAAGGCTTGAAGATGGACCCCAAGAAGGTGGAAGCAATCGTGTCCTGAGAGGTTCCGAAGATGGTTAGAGACATATAATGCTTTCTTGGTTTTGTCAACTTCTATCTGATCTTCATCAAGAATTACTCTCAAGTTGCTGCTCTTCTTACTCGGTTGACATGCAAGGATAAGCTGGAATGGAGACCTCTAGGGGAGAAGGCATTTCAAGACCTGAAGATCGTATTTACTATGGCTCCAATCTTGGTACATCCAGACTTTACAAAGGCCTTTTATTTAGAAACTGATGCTTTGGATTTTGCTCTAGGAACTGTACTTTCACAAATGGGAGAAGACAAGAAGCTCCAGCTGGTTGCATTCTATTCTCGAAAGTTCTTTGCTACTGAAATCAATTATGAGATCCACGATAAGAAACTTCTTACTATAATGGATTCTTTCCAAGAATGGCGTCACTTTCTTGAAAGAACTGCACACCCAGTAACCATATATACAGATCACAAGAATTTGGAGTATTTCATGTCGGCTCGAGTTTTAAATCGACGTCAAACTCGGTGGAGTATGTCGCTATCTAGGTTTGATTTTGTTATCACTTATCGACCTGGAATGCAGCAAGGACTATCTGATGCCTTATCGAGGAGATCGTATCTTATACCAAAGGCTGGAGAAGTAGTGTTTGATCAATAATGTACGACGTTGTTGAAGCTAGAGCAATTTTGGCTTTGCACCATAATTGTGCCAATTGATGCTGACTTCTTAAATCAGGTACATGTCGTGACCATTGAAGATTCAGTAGCCATTGATATCAAGCAGCGTACCAATGACGACAAGTTCAAGGTGGAGGGAGATCTTTTATACTTTGAGGAGCGGTTGTATATTCCAAAAGGACCAACACGACTGTGAGTTCTTCAATCTTGCCACGATTCTCCAATTGCGGGACATTTTGGATTCAACAAGACCTTGGAGCTTATTTCTCAAGATTTTTGGTGGCCTCAAATATAGAAGGATGTGAAAGATTTTTTCCTCTCCTGCGACATCTGTTCAAGATCCAAGAATCCTCGGCATCGCCCTTATGGACTCCTACAACCATTGTTGATTCTACATCGATCATAGTCTTCAATTTCCATGGACTTCATCACGGACCTACCATCATCAAACTCATTTGACAGCATCTTTGTCGTGGTAGATCATGTTACAAAGATGGCACACTTTGTTCCTTACAAGAAGACATTATCTAGTGAAGTCACAGCAAGACTCTTTCTCTATAATGTGTATCGATATCATGGACTACCAGATGATATCGTATCAGATCGAGGAACACAGTTTGTATCAAAGTTTTGGAGATCTCTCTTTGAGATACTGAAGGTGGATATCAAGCTTTCTTTGGCTTTTCATCCTCAAACTGACGACCAAACGGAACGAGTGAACTAAGTCTTGGAACAATACTTACGATACAGCATCAACTATCAACAAGACAATTGGACCACATATCTACTGCTAGTCGAGTTTGCATATAACAACACCCTCCATGCGTCGACTCAATACACACCATTCTTTTCCAACTATGGATATTATCCAAAGCTTGATTTATTGAGTCCATCAACAAATAACAATCTAGCAGCTGAAGTATTTGCAAAACAACTATCAGAGCTTCAAAATACATTGAAGCTTCAATTACAATCCGCTCAAGAATCTTACAAGGCGTCTGCAGATAGAGTTTGGAATCAAGCACCTACTTTCAAAATTAGAGATAACATATGGCTTCTTCAATGGAATATCAAGACCTAGCGACTATATCATAAGTTGGACTATCAAAGATTGAGACCATTTATCATCTAGAAGCAAATCAATCCAATGGCGTACTGTCTGAAATTACTGGCTTCTATGAAGGTACATCCTGTCTTTCATGTTTCTCTGTTGGAGCCTTATCGAGAGTCATCTATTCTTGGAAGAGTGCAATGTCTGCCACCTAGTATTGAGATCGAGAACCACGAGGAATACAAGGTTGAAAAGGTACTGGATTCACTGCGAAGGTGGGGCAAGTTGGAGTATCTTGTTCATTGGTGCGGCTTTGACATTAATGAGCGAACGTGGGAGCCAACTGAAAATCTTACCAATGCGCCGCAAAAGGTACAGAAGTTTCATCAACAACATCTTCATAAACCTAAGCCGGTTTGACGATAGCTTCTTTCTGAAGCTTGCTCACTCAAGAATATAAGAAAGGGAGAGAGCACCACCAAAATTCGTAGTTGATGTAGTTATTTTCTCCAAGATAAAGTAGAATTTTTTCAGTAGCCATAGTTTGGTCTTTTGATATGGATAGCCAAAAGATAGATACTATGCCAGTCAGATTATCTCAACCAATTAATTCACGAAGGCAACCTCGAAATGAAGAATTGCCTACACCATGATGACCACGGAGGATACCGAGTAACTGATCATTGGTTATTGTATTTGAGTTTGAGCTTGCTTACGATGGTCAGCCAAAAGGCGTATTTGCAAGACAATTTCACAATGAGGATACGGAAGTTTATGCTTGGTCAGAAGTCGAAGGCGAAGGCCACTACCATTGGCTTCAAGGGCCAATGAACCACTTGCCTCGTGATCAACAGTTGGAGTTCATAGCAGACGTTATGCAACAGATCTTGATTTTCTTACATTGGTACTGATTAATGATAACATTGCTTCTCAGAGACCTCAAAGGTAAAGGAGGGGGTGATGTTAGGGACATAGTCTTTAGAACCTTCTAGAGACAAGTTTTTAGAACCTTCTAGAAGCAAGTCTCTGGAACCTTCTAGAAGCTTCCTAGTTGATAGAAGATGTTAGGGACATAGTCCTTAGAACCTTCTAGAGATAAGTTTCTAAAACCTTCTAGAAACAAGTCTTTGAAACCTTCTAGAAGCTTCTTGTTAGATCTCGAGTCTTTTTTTATGTGTCCATGACAAGTACATATTAAAAAGTGGATAAATTAAAGATTTATCAAACATCCTTTTTAGACATTTGTATCTTATATTCAAAGAAGGTGATGCATCTTTTGATAAAAAAAGAACAATTTTCTTGAAGTTGGTGCATTTTCATCTTTGAGTAATAAAATCAACATTAATTGTTGATTCAAGTTTTCTTAAGAAAGTTCAATTGAATATGTCCTTAGATTGTCTTGATCATGATATTAAAAATAATTGCTTTAAGTCTTATGATACTTCAAAGTTTGAATTCAAGGATATTCTATTTTATTTTAAGGAAAAATCATATAATTTAGAAGACAAAGTACAATTACATATTCTTCAAGAGTGTCATGACTATCTAATAAGACAACATTTTGAATACAATAAGACTTTGGAGCTAATATCTAGAGATTTTTAGTGGCTTCAAATGTAGAAGGTAGTCAAAGACTTTATATAATTATGTGATTTTAATTCAAAATTAATAATTCCTTGTCATCAATCTTATGGACTTTTTCAGCCATTACCTATTTTAGAACAACCTTGATCTTTTATTTTTATGGATTTTATTATGAATCTTTTATTCTTAAATTTTTTTGATTCTATATTTGTAATAGAAGATTGTTTATTAAAGTGGCATATTTTATATTATATAAAAAATCTATTACATGAAAAAAAATATCTAAATTTTTTTTAATAATATCTATCAATATCATAGATTATTCAATGATATTACATTCAATAAGATAACTCAATTTGTATCAAGTTTTTAAAAAAAGTTTTCAAGATTTTAAAGGTAGATATCAACTTTTTTGACTTTTTATACTCAAATTAATAGACAAATAAAGCAAGTAGATTAAATTTTGGAACAATATTTAAGGTATACCATCAACTATCAAAAAAATAATTGAATAATTTTTTTACCATTTATAAAATTTACTTATAATAATACAATATATCCTTTTATATAATAAATATTTTTTTACTAATTATAGCTATCATCCATGATTTGATGCTTTTGATTTTATAAAAATTCATAATCTTGCAGCGAAAGTTTTTAAAATTTTTTTATATGAGCTACATACAACAATGAAGGTACAATTAAAAGAAATTCAAGAACAACAAAAAACCAATATAGATGCCTATTACAAGGAGCAACTTCAATTCTATGTTGGCAATAAGATATGATTACTTTATTGTAATATCAAGACTAGCCATCTTTATGACAAATTGAACTATTGCAGGGTTGGATTATTTTTTATATATAAAAAAATTAATTATATTACTTATAGATTATATCTATCAAAGTCTATAAAAATTTATCTAGTATTCTATGTATCTCTTCTTGAGTCATATAAGATAGTGAATATCTCCAAAAGAAGAAAAATACCACTTCTTTGTGTAAAAGTGGATAATAGTCAAGAAGTTGAGGTAGAAGAAATTTTAGACTCAAGGTAGTGCTGAAATAGGTTGAAATATCTTGTTCATTAGTACAAATATAATATTAATGAATGTATATAGAAACTTGTCAAGAAACTTATAAATATAGTAAAGAAGGTTAATTCTTTTTATTGACAACATCCATCAAAACCAAAATAAAGAATGACTAATCTTTATTATAAAAGAAATAAGATATTATAAAAAATTGCATTCTACTTTCTATCCTTGTTTGTAATTTTTGTGTATTTGTAGCATTAAACAATAGGAGAACCAATAGCCAAGAAGTTCAACTAATTGCTATTATTTATTAACTTATCAAATGAGACATTGCAATTGCCACAACTTTTAAGACAACATAATAGATTCGAAGATCATTAAAAATAACATATTTTTCTATGAATAGATGGCAATATATAATATGCTTGATATCATGACCTTGAAAGAAAATCTTGATATTCGGTGATTTTATTAAAAGTAGAAATGAGTCTTGACAAGATTCCAAATGTTTTATTTGAAGAAGGTTATGAAGGCCAAAACAATGATCAAATAGTAAGGTGATTATCCTACTTTGATATGGGATACTATTGAAAGCTGAAAAGACCTATCAACCACCTTCAAATGGAACAAAGATCAAAGTATGTGACAAACATAATTTTAATATAATAATTATTATTATTTTAAAGGCTAGTTACTAAAATATTTAAATTTAATATCAAATCTTTAATCAAAGTTACCTTATACATATACCATGCTACATTATTATTTTTGATTTAATAAATTTCTAATATCAAATTTAAATCAATATTATTATTTTAAAAAAATTATCATCATTTAAAAATTATATTTATAAATATAAATATTTTAAATTTTAATATGAATTAAATAAAATGGACAAAAAATTACATTAAAAAACCACATATAAAATCTGAATACTTTATTTGTAAAAGAAATTTTAATTATTATGTTTTATTTATATTCTTTTTTCTTAACTTTCTTAAAAAAATTAATTTGATATAATATATTCTTAGTTGACTTGTATTTTTTTAAATTAAGTTTTTACTCATAAATTTATTTATTTATTATAAATTTATAAAACAAAATTATTTTGATGGTCTAAAAAACTTATTTTTTTGTAAATTTAACATTGGAAAAATAATACAACCTAGTAAAATATGTCATTAATACTTAATTAAAAAATAATATTTTAAAAAATATAATGATTGATCAAGATTACAAAAAAAATTATTTAATAGATTATTAACAACAATAGACTTTTATTTTGTATTGAAAAAAGAGAATTGTTAATAAAAAAATTCCCAATTAATATTGCTACATTCTATATGATCTCTTTATAAATAACTATCTAATAATATGTCTCTTTCTTTTCAGCATTTTTTTCTTTCTTTGTTATTAGAAATGGTGCTGGTTAAGAAAGAGACAATAGATATTTGATGAAAAAACAAATAGCAAGCTATTTTTTTTAAAAAAAAATAAAACAAATAGCAAGCTATTTTTTAAAAAAACATAGTATTTGCTTTAAGAATTTTTTAATTTATTTTTTATGTATTTTATTTTATTTATTATATATTTGAATACCAAAATAATAAAAAATTTATTTTTTAAATTATTATATTTTTGACTCGATACAAGAGTTAAATATTAGGCTACCAAGCATGCCACAAGCATAGAAGCAATATTTTTGGTCAATTTAAGTTGTATGGAGTTCACATAGGGTATGGCAATAACAATTTGGAATGTAGCATTAATAATTCTATAAAAAAAAAAAATACAAGTTATGATTTGTAGCAGCTTGCATTCAAGATGTTCTTTTTTGCACAAAAAATTTCTAATTTTTGTATCTTTTTTTAAACTTATCTTTTGAAAATACAATTTTATTATATACTTGATAGATTTAAAAATCTAGTGCAGAAAGAATTACAAGCATATTTTGAATAGTAGTGAATTTGGCCATAGATGCAAAAATCCAGGTTTCTTTCTTTTCTCTTTTTGATTATATATATATATATATATATATATATATTAATTATAATATTTTCAAAAAAATATGGAATTTGTTACTACTTTTACTTGAATGTATCTCCAGTAAATTGCTAAGTGTAACGGCCACTAGTGGTCGTCCTAATATATGAATACATAGTTGTATATGCAGCTTCTGCCTAAAGTTATATTTATACAGTAAAAAGTGTTCCTGTATAAACAACTGAATGTGATTATTTTTATCATTTCTATGTTCCAGGTTTTGGTTAGACTACTGTATAAATTCAACCAATTATCATCATGTATCTAACATTTTGTAAGACCAATTTTGATGGTCCAATATAATACTAGTGTACCACTAAAAATGTTGGATCAATTTCCTATAACAACTAAAACAAATAATTGTACTGATTTTTGTATTAAATAAATCTCAAATATTATTCTAACTTATGAAAGGCCTTAGTAATAATAATGATGAATCTCTCCAGACTATGGTTTAAAAATAATTACTTGGATTGAAGAAAAACTTCATTAATTACTTATTTAGTTTTAATCCTCATTTTAAAATATTACATAAATTTTCATATATATATTTTTCAGTATTATTTTTAAAAAATATTATTTTTCATTTGCACAATTTGTGCTTTACGAAAGCCAATTCTTTTGTGAAATCAAATTTGTCTTCTAAAGTCTTTTTCATGACTTTTGTATTATTTTAGAAGAATCTCACAAGGAGAGGTTATCTTTATTAAACTATGGATGGATGGATGTATGTATATATATATATATATATATATATATATATATAATACAAATTAACTATAAAAAGAATTATTTTTTAATTTTTAATTTTTATTTCTTTAGGTTTTTATGATATATTTTTATTATGATTTTTATAAAATAAGTATTAAATTTTATCATTTTATTAAGAATGTTATGAAATAAATAAAATATTACTAGGGCTCTAGAAACTCTTATCAAATTTTATATTAATTCTTAAGTTTAAAGAATCTTATATGGTTTCTAAAATCTTTTTTTTATAATATTTTTTTAGATTTCTAAGATATTAAATAACTATGAAAACCTCTTCAAGTTTTTACAGTTTAAATAAAAAGCCAAGAAAAGGAATTCCTCAATCTTGCTAACTTAAACATGAAAGAAAATCTAGAAGAGTTTTTAGACTTGAGAGAAAAGATAAAAGGCCACAATTTTTTGAGCTTGTGATTGATTGAAATTGAGAAGCTTTGTTTTAGATAGTTTTATATTGAAAAAATAAACAAAGAATCTATAAGAAACAAAAATAGTATAATTTTTTTTTTTTTTTTTTTTTTTTCTACATGGCTTGAATAGTGTTGACAGATAGTATTTGTATTTGGCCTAATGTAAAGAAGTAAGTTTTACAAAGATTTAGAAAGGTATGTCAAAATTTTCAAAATTTTCATTAAAATCATTAAATTTTGAAATAAACTTGATATGAAAAACTTTGAAACAATAAGAAGAATAAATATAAAAAACCTTAAACTTTTATGCAATAATGATGTACTAAATATCATAAAACAATTATTTTTTTATTATTATTTTTATTATATATATCTTCAATTTTAATTTAAAAAATTCGTAATTTATTAATATATAATTTTTCATAAAATATGATAAAATTATTTTTAATTTACTAATTATAAAAATAAGATAAAATATTTAAATCAATAGATGATAGTTTGTATATTTTTTTGTGTCTTTCTTCTTCTTTTTCTTTTTAAAAAAAATCATGATCACCAAATCGAATTTTTGATTTTTTAATGACATTTTTAAATTTCAAAATAATTTAACATCTTAAAAAGTTTGTATAAAATTTATTTTATATTATAATAAAATTAGATTACTCACTTCAAAGAAAAAAGTGCACTTATATCCTCTCAAGTCCTCTAAATTTTATGCCAAATTTGAAAAAAGTATAGATAAGAGCCAACAAAGAAGGATTAGTTTTCTCAGATAGTGTTGTTACATGCAATAAAATTTCCATGCTAAAGTTTGCCTATTCTATCTCAAATTTGATCCTTGAAAACTTGGATCAACAATTTTATGTAAATTATGAAATGCATAAAACCTTAAAAATTTTAATAGTAAGATTATATACCTCTCTATATTTCAAAAATAAAAGATTTTATGGTGTATTATTAGAATATTTTATAATACATGACAATTACATATAAATTTATTTTTAATTTTTTTTTAATTTGATATACATAATTAATTAAAAATAATTAAAAATAATAATTTAGATGTAAATATATAATTATGTCGTAAATGAAAGTAGAAAAAATTAAAGATTATTTAATTATTTTTTTACAAGTTTAATTAATAATTTCAAACTAATTTAGATTTAGTGATATTATTTTAAAGCTAAAGAATTAATTAAGATAAAATTTTATAGAATCAAAACCTCATAAGATATTATGTGTTACATGTATTAAAGTATGAAGACATACATGCATACATCCAATTAAGTAAAAATTAACTTTTGGAAACTACATAAGATTTGATTTCAAAATTATATAAATGCATAGTGAGTTTCTTTGTCTACAGATGTACTATTAATGATTTTTATTTTTATTTTTAAAAAATAGATTAAATTTTGTATTACTTCTAGTTTTGAAAGGTTTAAATTCACTAATTTAACAAGAGTATCAATGTAATAAATTTGCATTGATTTGCACTGAAGAACAAGAAAAATATTTTACATTATAATATGTATCATTCTTGAAAATTATCACACAATCAATATCTTAATATAAAACTTTGTTTTATATATGTGTTCTAAAAATTATGTATATTTTATGATGATGGTTTTATTATTTTTAATTTTAAAATAAAATAAATAAATAAATAAATATTTTTTAAACATTACTTATTTTATGTTGAAATAAAATAAAAAATAAATTAATTAAATATAACTTTTTGATTATGTTATTTTTATAATTTTTAGAGAATTTACAACTATTTTTCAAAATAAAAAGTAGAATACATTATATAATATTGTAAAAATTTATAATTGGAACACAATAACTACTATTACCTAAAAACATAAAAATAAAGAAATAGCATCATGCACCTCATTTCAATGTAATAGAATTTGTAAATTTTTATCTCTATTTTTTCAAAAAGAATGAAAAAATTCTACCATATAATATTATTATTCTATTTTTAGTATTTTGTAATGATGTAGGTATTTTTACATTATATATATATATATATATATATATAATTAGATAATATTTTTAGTTTTTGAAAATTCTGTAAAAATAAACAACTTCAATAAATTCTATTTATAATTATTTATCTAAATTTTTCCACCTTGAGAATTAAAAATATTCCTTCTATGTTTTTACATAGGAGCTATCCATGTACTTACATCAACTTTTGATGAAGATCATTCTTTGTCTTCCAAAAGTCGTGACCTTAATTTAAGTTCTTGGAGTTGAAGTCAATGTCAAAGTTGAGGTCAATCATTTAAATTCTAAATCTATGTTTGACATCATTGTTCTTCAATCTCTTCTTTATTTTCTTCATGTCTTTATTAGCATTGAAGAAGTCTATTGATGTCATTCACTTCAAAGCAAAATATATCTTTTACTTGATGAATCTTATCTTGTCATTATCAGTCTTGTCTTCTAAGTTCTTTTTTTCTTTGTATTGAATATCCCAAAGATCTTCATAAACCTTGACTTATCTTTGTTAATCTTGTCTTCTAAGTTTTTTGTTTTTGTTTTTTTTTTTTTTTGGGTGTGTATTGAGAATCACAAAGATCTTCATGAACCTTGTATTATAATATTTATGACTTGTTAATAGATCAAAAGCATTTAATGCAATGATAGAATGTAAATTATAATTTCTTTATTATGATTTTCTTATGATATCTATAACATCACTTTGTGGCTATTTAGTAACCACCTTATCTTTTTAACACATGAGTGGCTAACTAAATTTGTCTTTTATACTAACTTCTCTTTTTTAATTGTAATTACACTAGCTTTCTTTTAAATTTCTTTTACACCAAGTCTTTTTTTTTTTTTTTTTTTTTTTTTTTCCTTCTTTTAATATGAAGGTTTTCCTTCTTCTTCTTCTTTTCATATTAATTTATATCTAAAGTTTCTCTAAAATATATCTCCTAAAGAATGTAAAATATTTATTAAATATAAGTATATTTTTAAGGTTAACAATAATTTTCTTGTAACTTCTCCATATAAATTTTTGCTAATTGTATTTGTCAGATGCTCTATTTCTATCTTGCCAATACAAAAAAAAAAATTAAGAATTATTTTATCTTTTATTCAAATAAAATGCCTAAATGAGCTAAGTGGAACAGTTATATTCAATTAGTCTACAAAGTTAGAATTTATTATTTCTTCATAACTTTTTATTTTATGCTCTCTAAAAAGTTTAAATAATAATTTGTAGCTTTTAATATTCTACAAAATATGCTTAAATGTTGTAGGATGATTTTGTGCTTTACAATTTCCATATTATACCAAATTTAAAGTACATGTTGTAGTCTGCATGACTTATCGTTGTGATACAGAATTTCATGATTTGTTTGTGTGCACATGTGCATGGAGAGAGAAAAAAATAAATAAAAAAATAAAAAATCTTAGTGATTTAAAATTATATAAATGTGTGCGTGAATATATATATATACATAGAATTGTATTTTTTCAATAATTAAATAAAATACCTGATGTTAAATCTGATTGAATCAACATCATTACATTTTTTAAAGCTTTTTGAAAGTATAATATACAAAAAGAAATGAATTTTCTTTTTCTTTTCATAAGTGCAGTTTTAATATATAGAAAAATCCCAGCACACCAAAATAATCAACTGTACCAATTGCACAATGTGTGAAGTTTAAATAGGAGTTGCAATTGGTACAGTTGATTATTTTTGGTGTGCTGGGATTTTTTTATTAGAACTACACAAATGAAAAGAAAATCACCATGGTATGCACATTGTATACTTGGCTTCTTTACTGTTTGCAATAAAAACTGAAATGAATGAACGGGGGATTTGTTCGAGAAACACAAAGATTCAAGTTCAGCACTTGGATGGTATTGTCTTTTTTTTCTTTCTGTCTGTCTGTCTGTCTATCTATTTGTTTGGGTGAGAAGGGGCTTGTTATGAGGGGTTAGACAGCATTTGTCAGAGGCTGCTCTTTAGGGTCAGACATACAAGATTGTTCTATCTCTTTTACTGCTACTGCTTCTGCTGTTAGTTGTTGTCAGTTGTTGGTTGTTATTTTTGAGGTCATGAGGCATTGAGCACTCCTTGGTGGAGAACAGCCGTGGCTCCTTCTTTTTCATTCTACATGTCTTGAAGTTTCCAGGTTCAAGCATGCAACTTAGTTCTTATGACGGGAATACCATAATGCCAACCTGAAGAGGGTTAGGGAGCCTCTTGGCACTGAGAGCTGGTAAAGCCACCAACATAAAACACCATGTGCTAGTGTGAACAAGTTTATGTGTAAATATAAATATAAAGTGGAAAGGGAAGATGAGAGGGACACTCAGCAGAGCAATGGCAGACACTCTTTCTCCACAATGGCTTTGTCTCACCAAAAGAGGAACCCTACATGACCCAAGGACCAGTCAAAGCCAAGCCCAGTATGGACTCAGTCTCTCAGCCTCTCAAGTCTCTCTCTTGCCATTTTGCTGGAGGAAACTTAACTCAGTCCAAGTGCCCCCATCTGCCCATCTGGCAGCCAGTGGATGGGTTCCAACTTCTGTATCTATTGCACACTTGTAATGATTATCTTGGTTGCAAGATTACATTACCAGATCTACCTCAGGTTTATGATAAAACAAACAAAGGCACACACACACACACACACACTTAGACTGATACATTCCACTGCAAATCAGATTTTGAGTCTAATGTATATTGTATATATGTGTGTTTAAATAAATATATATATATATATATATATATATGCACACACACACTAGATGTAGTGCCATCCTTGGAAACTGTAGAAGACATGCTCCACAAGTTTGTTTTTATTTGAACTGTTTATACAAGGATTTAGAACCTACCAAGCTACTCCAGATGGTCACCATGGGGTTGTGCTCAAAGACAGCAGGGCTGATTTTTTATTTTTTTTTTATTTTTTTTTATTTTGGCATTCAACTTCTTACCAATCATATTTCCCCTGCTAATGCTCTTCTTTTTCTTTTTGTATGGTAAGTGATATATATATATATATATATATATATATTCTATTTTTATTTTGGCTGACAAAGAAGAGAGCTGCCTCCAAACATGTGCAGAAGAGACAACTCATGTGCCAGAGCCAAGAGAATCCTATCCATAACTCCAAATGATCACATTTTGTCGTGGCTCCTTCACTTATTCCATAGCTCTCCAGTAGACGTGCCAAAGCAAGATTTCTGACAGCATAACAAGAAAAAGCTTTGCAAACATGAAGAATGTCTGATGGGCTGACATTCATCATGTGGTGGATGGAATGCCTCCCATGTTGATGTCATATGTGCAGACCAAGTCCTTGTCCTGTAGAGACACTCTCCCACACCCAAGAAAAGTTGAAGCAAGGGAAACATATCCTTCATGCCATTTGTCCATGGCTGCCAAGAGTCCAAGTTACATTTCATCACCCACATGGCTTGGCTGCCCAAGAAAAATGCTCTCCTCTCTTCTCTCCTTTTCTTGGCATTAGATGGAGGATGGACAATGAAAAAACAACAACATCTATGTTGTCTCCTGCATGGATATTTTGAAGCTTAAAATGTGAAACTTGGATCAAATGTGAAAAAATATGAAGAATGTGTAGTTATTGAAAATGATCTTATTGATGTGTAGTGCTCAAAGATTCATCCCTTATTTAAAAGATGATACAAAAAATAATAACATCTTCAAGGAAGCCTTTAGATTAAGTTATTAGAGCATAAATCTATATTTTGATAATAAGGGTTTCTTTTAGTGCATATATACTCACAAATAGGTGACTATTAAGATCTATTTGATTAATAGAAAATTGTCTTGATAGGCCATATGATTGCTATAAGTTGTTACTTGACATCTTATAGCTAACTTGACTTATTGTTTTCAAAGTTAGAATTTTAATCAAAAAATTTACGATTTTATTGTGAAGTATTCAAGAAATTAGGTTAGTATGTTTTTTTAAAATATTACATAAATAACATCAAAATTTAACATAATTATTAGGTGTTTATAATGTGACATTATTTTATTAAATGTTTGAATCTTAAATAATTTAGTATTGCCTTATAATATAAAATTTGATGTACTTTTTAAATATTAAATAAAAGATTTGAATTGTTCAATATTATAAACTATAATTTTTAGTATATTAGCCATCAATCCTTATTTTATTTTGAATATTAATGGCATATTTTATCATCACACTAATTAAACTTCAAATGACTACTTTTTATTAACTTTAATAAATCTAAAGATTAATTTTTCTAATATAATTATTTATAAATTTAAAAATAAAATAAATCATGTTTTATCATATAATATTAAAAATACATGAATTTAATATATATATATATATATATATATTATTTTTTTTCTATGGTTTTCATATTCAAGTCAAATTATATTTTTTTTTAAATATCTTTATTAAATACTATTAATAAAAAAATAATTCTAAAAACTTGTTATATAGTTTTGCTACAAATTCTTTTTAATCAAAGTATATTTTTTTTAAGAAATAGAACAAAACCTTTTTCATAGAGTTTTTAAACTGTATAAATGAGTTATTGTGGGTGATTAATTAAAACTTATCAATATCCAACTAACAACATATTATTAAATTAGATAGCATATTTAAGTAATTTAAAAAATAAAATTATTTTAATCTAATATAAATATTAAAATTAATTACTGCTAATATCTAAATTATAAAATAAAATTAAGACTCCTTACAAAAAGAATTAAAATTATTATTAAATTTACATTTTATTTAAGGATACATCTCTTATAATTTTAAAAAATGTAGAAAATCATTATTTCTAAAACTAATTAATATTTTCTAAAATCCCTGTAATGTTTAGAAAAAATTATACCCAACGTTTCTTTAACTAACATAATTAAAAGTATGATTTAAAATATCCTCAATCTCGCCATTATTTTTCTCAGAAGTCTTTTCTCTCGAACTTCAAATATAATTTCATGCCTCTTGGATTTTTAATCTCATTAATTATTCTACAGTACTTTTTGGAAATTATTTTTAGATTATCATAATAATTGGTATTTAAAGTATTTTTATAAATTTTGATAGCATAAAAGAATTAAATAAAATAAATTATGCATATCATACAATTACACGTAAAAATAGATAAAATATTTTTTATTTTTATATAAAAAATGAAGTTTTATTTTAAAAATAATATGTTTGAAATATTAAACTTAAAGTATATTTTATTAAAAATACATTTATTTATTGTTTAAGTAGTTTTTAACATTTTTTAAATAGACTTGACTTTCTTTGAAGTATTCATAATTATGAAATCGAATAATACAAAACTTAATTTTTATTGAAAAAAATTAAACTAATATACTAAGCTTTAAACAAAAAATAAAAATAAAAAGAATAACTTTATCACTTGTTTTAGTTTAGATTATTATAATGTTTAAAATATGTTTCTAGATAAGAATTAGTTATAATAGAATAAATTTATTATTTTTATTTTAATACTTAATATCTTAATTTAAATTTAATATTTTTAATAAAATCGAGTACTTAAAATATGATTTTGTAAAAACAAATATTTTATCATAATGTATTTTCAAAATAAATATAAAATTAAGATATTATATTTTAATATGCTAAAATTTTATTATATATATACTTTAAAGATATGATTCTTTTGTAATTATATTAAAAACGTCTTAAAATTGTATTGGCAAAAATTGTACTTGTTTTAATATTATTTAAATAAATTTATTCAAATTTATCCATTAATTCTTTTGAATTTTATTTTTGAAATAATTTTATAAGATTTATTATGATTATATTAAATTTTAAGATAATACAATCTATTTTAAAAGATATTTATATATTTTAGGAGGTCAAATGTTACTATAGTCTCTATGTAGTAAAAGGGGAGTTTCCACCTAGTGATTTTCAAAGTTTAAATTAGTTACTCTTACTACAATATTACAAAAAGGTTTTTTTAGGTTAATAAAGACTTATATTAAATTTATTCTGATATTTATCATATTATAAATTCCATATAAATACTTATTCATTGAAAATAAGATGAATTTTATAACATGATATAAACTTAGAAGAATTTAATAAAATTTAAGAAGTCTTCACAGTACTTTCTATAATTATTTTCTTTAATCCTGTTTTTTTCTACAGCTTTTTCTTTAATGACATAGAGAATAAATTAAAATTTTGATTAATTTAATAGAAAATTTAAATTAAAATATTAATAAATGTAATTATTTTCATACTACTTACAATATTATTGCCTTGAATAAATAATTTTTTTTTTTTTTTTTTTTTATTTAAATATTTTTTTAATAGATAGTAAGATATGGTGAATTTGGTACTACAACCTTAGAAGCTGCTTTTAATATGTGGTGATAGTATTAAAGTTTGGTATAAAATTTAATTTTGTTATAATTTTATATTATAGAATTAAAATTAATTCCTCAACTATCAAATATAAAAGTCATTTTTCTAAAATATAAAAAAGGAGGAAAAGAAAAAAAAATGAAAAAAGAAAAAAAAAACAACTATCAGCTATCTTACTCATAAGTTAGAATATATAGAAATTAATATGGAATCAATATTGAACTATCTTAAATTATGATTTAAATTAGACCTTTGTTTCTCTATATGAAATACATTACCAAAAAAATAATACAAAGTAGAATTTTTTTAACTATCTAAATAAATATTAGAAAATTTAAATATATATAATTACAAAATATTGATGATATGTTTCTTGAAAAATATAAAAATAAAATAAAAATAACAATAAAATATTTTAGATATGAAAGATTTAATATCTAAATTTTTATTACATATTGAATGATATTTAAATCAACTTATCATTTCTATTATTGAAAATAATGATAATATTAATATAATACATTGAATAAAATATTAAAATATTTTTATTTTTAGAATATTAAAAAATATGTATTAATTAAATTACTGTTATAAAAAATTAATATTAATATTTTTTTTGATAAATATATTAATATAAATTTTAATTTTATAAAAAATAAATATTATTATTTATTTAAAATTAGTATTTAATGTGATATGATTTATAATTTTTAAAAAATACTATATTTATTTTTTTGGTATTTAAAAATTTGATGCAATAATAAGCATTACTTTGACTTTTAATTTGACACAAACATTACCTTTTATATTCTTGTTCGGTTGATTTTGGTTTCAATTTTGCAACCAAATTAATACATACAATGTTTTAATATTCAAATAGAGTAAAACATTTTTAAAATAATTTTATTTACTAAAATATATGTAATTAAAGGAGAAAAAATTTATAAACCAAAGACAAGAATTTAATGGATAAAATAATGTCTAATCAGTGCTCTCATATAATCTAAAGTACAAAATTTTACAATCAAGTAGTATTACTCCTCTATTCATTAAGTTATTATTGTTATTATTGTTTTTATTTTTACATGTTTGCATGTTTGCATGTACTGGAATACCTCATTTCCCAAATTTTTATATAACAAAATGATTGGATTCTGTGGGTTTGTGTGGGGATGCAATGAAGAAGAAATTCATCAGTGTTCCATGCAGGACTTGGTTACATGACAACATGTGCTCTGTATCAACATCACATGCTCTTCATATCCTGGTACACATTCAACCAATGCTACCCAGTAAGGTGGGAGACAGGATCCAGATGATGTAGTCTTTACTTTCTGATATGGGAAGGCACAACTTTCAGATCTAGGGTCTTAGATTCTGCACCCCCTGTATATCTTTGTTTTCAGTTTATTATGATGCTTGCATCTCTGCAGACCAGTTTAAGAGCAGAAATCCATACAAACAGAATCCCACAGGAAAATCACTTGATCTCTGCAGGCTCCCCTCTGCAAATTGCTTGGCTATTCTGAACACTAAAAACAAGATAAAGAGTGGAAGAAGAAACACTACCCATTTAGGAGAATTAGGGTTAATTGGAATTAGGGTTTCTTAGTAGGTACAGCTGTATAACCAGTTATCAGTGAGTAATGTTGGAAGGTAAAGACTTGAAACGTTTGAATGGAGTAAATATACAACTTCCCATTGTTACCACAAAAGCCTTTGTAGTCATTGATAAACACGCACACACACATAATTTGTGTATATAAATATACAATTGGGTAGCAATTTTGACTTTTGTGGGGTTGAGGGAACATACCTATATTATTTTTTTCTGCCTACTCTGCTTGCTTTGTCTTCAGCTTTTGCAGGGTAGCAGCCCAGATGGCCCCACAGAGGAGACATTTCTTCTGCAAAGGCAAAGCTGCACCCAGTCTTGTTTTTGTTGGTCCCACTGCATGACTGCTGTGCGACCTCTGGCCCAATGAACCCAAAACCCTAAACTGATCTCCCTGACTGAATCCAACCACAAAGCCCTTGCAGTGAGAATTTGAGGGCACACCAAACTTAAAAACACCATGGGAATCTGTATTTGGTTTTTCAACATTGGATGAGGGGTTGCGAGCTATATTTGGAGTTGGGTGAAGGGAAGGAGTTGCAATATGGATAGACTGCAGAATAATAGTGCATGTGGACATGGTGAATGTCTTGACAATGGAGTGGTTAGTGCAATTGGTTTGTGTTGATTGACATATTTTCTAGGTTTTTGGAAGGTGTAATTAATAATGGAAGAAATAGGATAATTGCAAGTAATATTGGCTTCTTTTTTATATTTTAAAGTGGAACTATACTAGGTCAGTTTGATATGATCTTTCATTGAGATGTTCCAAAGATGTCAACCTATAATGGGAGTCTAGTATATATTCAATACTATTGCATATGAAAGAACAGAAAAAAAAAGAAATAAGAAATAAGAAAAATTATTCATTTTAATACGTTATAAATCAGAATAACCATTGGTTATTATTTTTATGAAAATCAGTCCAGTACTTATATTTTAGCATATATATATATATATATATATATGTTCCATAAAACCCTAAATTTTAAAATTAAACAATTACAAAAAGAAACATTGTAAAGACTATAAGAACCAACTACTAAACTTATGTTAAAAATATATATATATATATATATATATATATATATATATTTTGGTTATTAAAAATTAATTTTTTAGAGTTGATCTAAAATCAAAATACAACTAAAGTCCTCGAAAAGATTTGTACTATAGCATAAATAGAAGGTTTAAAGAATAAACTAGGACCTTCATAGGATGCTTTTCTATCAGAATTGAGTTGGATTGTTAAAATTATACCAATGCAAATTTGTTTTCTTTAAAAATTATATATTTTTTTATAGTTAAGGCCCATTTTTTTGGTTTTATTTATATTATAAAAATATTTTATTGTTAAATTTATAAAAAGAAAAGCACAAATCTACTTTTTGACAAATTTTAAAGTTTTATCATTCTTATTATTTTATGTCAAAATTTTAAATATAGTACACTAATATGAAAATCTAATATTTATTTTTTACATACCTGAAATTGTAAAAACATTTACAAAAAAATATAAAATTCTAAATTTAAATAAATAAATATTATTTTTAATGTAAAAAAATGAGTTAATAAACCTGAAAGTTGAGGACCGAATAACTAGTAACTAAAGACTAATTTATGCCATATTGAAGTTTGTAAGAAAACTGGAAAATTGGTGCAACATTATAACACCTAACATTGATTTATAATTAAAGAAATTGTAAAGCATATATTTTAGAAGTTTATTTTAAAATAAAAAAATGATACATATTTTTTTTATTTCACTACATTCTTCTTTAATTACCCCTTGTGTTACAAATTTTTTTGTTGAATTTCTCACTACAAGCTTTAACATCTTTAATATATTAAAATTCTATTTTAAACTATTAGTATATGTTCATGAAGATGTTGCTTTCAATCTTCAAAAGTTTTTTAGCTACTCTCTTACACCTTTTAATATCTGTTCTTAGTCATTATATAGTTATGATTTTAGCATCAATCAAAATCTATGGTTTTTTGAGAGTTGTATTTTTTATGTTCACTTTAAATCTAAAATTTAATATAAAAATATACTTTTGACAATTACATAATTTTTTTAAACGATGTAAAAAAATGAAAATTAAAAAATCATTCAAAATTAAAAATTCATTCTCATAATTATTATGAAAAAAATTGGCTTAGAATCCAATCTCATATACTAAAATATCAAATCTACCATTAAGATTTTTGTAAAACTTAAATATTTTATTACGAAAAGAGGCCTTAGAAATAATTCTGTTTTTAGAATGATTATTGGAAGGTGGATGTTAGTTATGTGTATTTTATTGTTGTACATATTTGAGCAATACTCTTACTGGATATTCTAATTAGATTTTATAGCTATTTAAGTACTTGAATAAATCTTATTATATGTTGTAGTTTCACCTTATATATATTATTTTAAACTTTCTGCAAGATTCTTGTTGACATTTCTTGAAATGTTTAAAAATATTTACTTAAAAAAATTTTAAAAATTAAAATATATACATATTGAAGAATTAAATTTCAATATTTTATAACCACAACAATCTGAAATATCTAGAATTTAAGATCTAGTACAACAAGTATAATTAACTAATATTTGAAAAAAATTACTAAAAAAATTATAATACTGTTAGAATTGTTGTTAATAAAGCTTTTATATGTTCAAATAATTTAAAATTTATTACCTTTTAAGATAAAAAATTATTAATATTATTGTAGCCACCTCTTTTATATTTTAAATAGCTAATAAAAATATCACTCATAATTTCAGATAATTCTATTGTAATAAAAGTATTTTTTTTATTAACACTCAAGTTTTCTATTATATAGTAAATATATTTTATTATGTTATTATGTTTAATAAATATTATTTTTTTATTTTAAAATTTAATAAAATCATAAAAAAAGAAAAACATAATGATAAATTGTAAAAAACAAAAGGAAAGAAAATACTCTATTATCTTTTTCTGTATAACTCTATGAGCTATTTTGGATGTAAGTAGGATGCAACATCAAATATAATAGTGATAGTTTAATACAAAGTTTAATACATGATTAATTAGTAGAATAGATGTTTGTGAAGTCAAAGACATTGACTACTACTCACTTCAATAATAACTTACTACAAGAGCTAATTTTACAAAAGTAATTTATTCTATTACATTAAGCTGCAAGAAACTGACCTTATTTATAAACATAAAGCACTTGCTAATTTAAACTTAGTTTTTAGAAAAATAAATTAAAATTTTATTATATTAATAAAATTCTTTTGAATTTTAGATTTTATAAATATGTTAATGTATTATAAGATAAACTATATAAAAAATCTTTTAAAAATATCTAAATACACTTAAATTTAAAGTATTATGAGTTGAAATAATATAACTAAATCTTATATATTTTAATTATTTTCACGTTTTTATTTATCACAAAGAAACATGTACTAAATGGTTATTATATATGTAGTAATGGTTATCATTGAAGCTTCTAAAGTTATATATATATATATATATATATATTAAATGGTTATAATTGAAGCTTCTAAAGTTTGATATATATATATTAAATGGTTATAATTGAAGCTTCTAAAGTTTGATATATATATATATATATATATATATATATTAAATGGTTATAATTGAAGCTTCTAAAGTTTAATATATGTATATGTATATATATATATATATATATATATGAATTGATAAAGTTATTGTGCGTGGTTATGGTTCAATAATGTTCTTATCATCTGTATTTTTTATTATTAATAAATCTTTAAAATATTTCAAAATTTCGAAAGCTTATTTATAACAAAAAAAACTATTTTAGTTGATTTATCTTTTGAATGTACTTTTGACATTATTTATCACTTTACTAGCAATAATAATTAAATAATCATATTTTCTTATAAAATATAATATAAAATATTATTCTTTTAATATAAATATTATAATATTTTCTCAAATCTTATTTTAAATATTTCTAATTTTCCATTCATAATGCTTTTGAGTTCTTGGTTCTATATAGATAATAAATCATGTAATGTCATAGAGCTTTAAATAAAACATGATCTTTTTTTAACTAAAAAATTATTTAACATGATATATATATATATATATATATATATATATATATATATTTTCTTTTTATATCAAAATTCAAGAAAACTTAACAAAAAGATATATATGTAAAATTTTACATTTATAAGATAAATTCATGTATACTAATATAATATCATATCCTAGATTCTCTCACCAAATTATATATATTATTTTAAGAAGAATATTTAATTTGGATATCTTAACAATTAAAATTTAAAAATCCTAAATTATTAAATTATTAGCATAGTTTTTTTTTTTTTTTTTTTTTTTTTTTTAATTTAATTTTTTTATTATCTTTTTATTTATAATGATATGGTAAAAAAAATAAAATAATTACTATTAAGTCCTAAAATTTTAAAAACATATTAAACAAACTTCTAATATATAACAAATTTTTTATATTTTTTTAATTCAAAGTTTTTTTTTGGAAATTTTTACTATTCTTATTTCCAATTAAAATTTCTTACTTTGATTATATATGCAAAAGATATAACTATCTTTAATTTATTTTTATATATTAAAATAATAAAAAATTACATTAAATTCTATTATCTATATTTAAACAAATATAATATAACAACTAAAAAATAAACTAAGAAAAGAAAAATATAACAACAAATAAGTTCATAAAGATATTATTTAGGTTGCATATAGATGCAAATAAAATGTAGAGGATTATATTGATTATATTTATACACACATATAATATATAATTTCTATTCTTATTTATTTAATTAGTTTAAATAACTCAAAAAGAAACAAACCAATTGAATAAATAAGAAGAGAAAAAAATCATCTCTAATTAGCTATATGCATCATTCAATTATTATTGTTGTTATCAAAAAATTTACTTTAATGTTTTCATCAAATTTAACTTAATTTGCCAATTCATAGGGCTATGACATGCATGAATTTTTTTTGTTTATGCTACAAGACATCATGTATACATGTCTGTGCATTGTTGTCACAAACATGCAAATTTATTTAAATAAGAAGTGCTAGATAATGGAAAAATATAAATAGATTTGATATCATGTTATGGAAAAAGCTTCATAGATATGTATTTGACTTTATACATATTTATATTTGATTCATAGGTTAGAAACTTGGCCAATAAGTTAGCCATGTATTGCATGTGTAGATAGCTTATGATACAAGATAATGATGTGGTATACATGTAGGAAACTTACATTACAAGTTAAAATATATATCCTACAAATTAAACATGTGTTGGAGGTCTTGTAAAATATTACCACTTAGCTCGTAGTTAGATGGTATTTATAGAGGCAAGAGTGAAGCATTTTTTACTCTTATTAATGCCTTTCTAGTCCTTAGTTTAATTTCAAGACTTCCTAGTTTTCTTATCTTTGGCAATAGTCATTCTAGTTTAATATTATACTATCTTTGAGTGATTTTTGAGTTTGTTTGAATGACACAAACATTTATTGATCTTTTAGTTCTTTAAAATTCATATCCTTTATAATTTGATAAGAGTATTAATTTATTATTCTTGTTTTTTTTAGAAGTGAGTGAATTATCTAACTTCTATTATTATATTTTGAAGGTTGCAGATTACCTATCTTTAAATCAATTTTTAATTATCTAAATACTGATTATTTGTTTTTAAAAAGAGAAAAATATTCTTCTTTACAATCTTTTTTATTTGATATTAGAAGTTTCAAATTACTCTATTTAAATTTCACTTGTGAATTTACTTGAGATTTCTATGGAAGGAAAAATTATGGATGCAATTCATCCTAGAAGTGAGAATAGATTTTCAACTATTACAAATCTTCATAAACTTATCAATACTCTTAGTGATAAAATCTCACGTATTTCTAATGTATACCATGGAGGTACTATTTCTATACCTATGAAAGAAGTCAACAATGAAATTGACTTTTAATGCCAAAAAATTGTGCAATTAAGAGACGTAAGTAGATTAAATTCACAATCAAATTCAAAAAGATTTCCTACTATAAGTATGAGAGAGATAAGCATAAGTATGCTAGAGAAGTTTGAAAAAACAAGATCAAAATTTTGACAATTTTTATAACAAATATAGCTCTATGTAATGTTTCATCCTATTTAATATTCTAATGGATTTACTTAAGTGATATATATGCACTTCTATCTTAAAATATTTTTTCTTTATTTATATCTTTGATAGAAAAAATTCATGACTATTTTATGATCTAAATTTATTCTTAAAAGTTTGTATCGCTACGTTTGGAGAAAGTAGTCAAGAAAGGATAGCAAAAACCAAAATTATATCTTTATAATAAAGATCATATTTATCCACCATATATGCTAAAAATTTCAAAACTTTACCTATGACGTGGATTGAAATAACAAAGTTCTTGTCAATTAATTTTGATATAAGTTAAAAGATAATATCAAAGATTTATTATTGATAATGTCAAGAGCATATCTGTTGGATTAATTTATTGTTCAAGCCATTACATATAATAAAAAAATCTTTAAAAGATATCAAGAAGAAAGACTTGATTGAAAAAATACAAGTTAAGTCATAGCAATATCTTATAAGTTTTTAGAAGCTTATTCATTGAAGCCAAAATCTATGCAAATTGATACAATACGTTTTAAATTTCTTATTGAGCAAAAAAAAAACTCTATGTCATTAAGAAAGTTTATGCACATATTATGAAGAATCCAAACATACTATTTAACATTGTCCAAAGAAGCAACATAGTTACAATATAAAGAACATAGTTGCTATAAAAGACAATGTATTAAAAAATGAATTCTTCTAGCTATAATAAGGACCATGTGGCTTAAATTTGACATTATATCTAATAATTTTTTTATTATTTCCTTAAATTATTCACCTCATTTTATAATAGAAGTTTATTTAGGACCAAAAAATCACAAAATCTTTGCTTTGTTAGATTCAAGAATCTCAACATGTTTTATAGACAAAGCCTTTATTAAAAAATAAAAAAATATCTTGAGCTAAGAAAAATAAATCCTATGTCAAGAATAAAAACTCAATTAAAATAAATAAATAAGTGATACTTTCTTAAGAAAATATAAAAAAATATAAATAAAAAACAACTATTCTCAAAAGACTAAAAAACTAGAGACTTCTTGAAACTAGACTAGAAATAAGAAAGAACTTGACAAAAATGAAGAAAGCTTCATTCTTGCTTCTATCTATACTATATATCTTAGATCTAAATGGCAACGTTCTGTCATGGACAAAGAAATACAGACTCGAGATCTAACAAGAAGTTCAAGAAGAACTGGAAAGAACTAGATTAATCAGATGAATATAAGAACAACACCAGAGAGGTGAGCTAGAGCTCTAAGAGATGTGTTGTCGAGACTGAAGAGCTCTTCAGCCTCGATTCCAATATATACTCCTATTTAAAAAGCTTCTCTAGCAACTTCTACCAACTAGGAAGCTTCTAGAAGGTTCTAGAGACTTGCTTCTAGAAGGTTCTAAGGACTATGTCCCTAACATCTTCTACTAACTAAAAAGCTTCTAGAAGGTTCCAGAGACTTGCTTCTAGAAGATTCTAAAAACTTGTCTCTAGAAGGTTCTAAGGACTATGTTCCTAACATCACCCCCTCCTTTAGCTTCGAGGTCTCTGAGAAGCAATGTTATTGTTAATCAGTATGAATGCAAGAAAATGAAGATCTGTCGCATAACGTTTGCTATGAACTCCAATTGTTGTTCACGAGGCAAGTGGTTCATCGACCCTTGAAGCCAATGGTAGTGGCCCACTCCTTCGACTTTTGACCAAGCATGAACTTCCGTGTCCTCATTGTGAAATTATCCTGCAAACACGCCTTCTGGCTGACCATCGTAAGCAGGCTCGAACTCAAATACAATCACCAGTGATCGGTTACTCGATATCCTCCGTTGTCATCATAGTGTAGGCAATTTTTCATCTCGGGGTTGCCTTCGTGAGCTAATCGGTTGAGATAATCTGATTGGCATAGTATCTATCTCTTGGCTATCTATATCAGAAGACCAAACTATGGCTACTAAAAAAATTCTACTTTATCTTGGAGAAAATAACTATATCAACTACGAATTTTGGTGGTGCTCTTCTCCTTTCTTATATTCTTGGGTGAACAAGCTTCAGAAGGAAGCTATCGTCGAACTGGCTTAGGTTTATGAGGATGTTGTTGATGAAACTCCTGTACCTTTTGCGACGCATTGGCAAGATTTTCAGCTGGCTCCCACGTTGTCGTGTTGTAACACGAGTATACAGTGAAAATAAAAAATAAAAAAGAAAAAAAAAAAAAAAAAAAAAAAAAGAAGAAGAAGAAGAAAGGGAATTTTATTAATATTCAGTTACCTCGAATATTAGGAGCATCGACCAACTCCAGCGCAAATACTGAGTGGTCAGGTTCAGTCACCCCGTTACAGTCAGCCGAGGCATACTGAAATCCTCCGTTCGATTCTAATAACGGGAGTAAGCAGGATGAGAAGGACCAATTCACACAACGGGTTTGAAGAGCCAATTGGATCCAATTTCGAGAATCCAATCCGGGTCCTCTTACCCAATATGAGACCTGTATTGGTGGAGCAACCCAATGCAGTCTAGTTACGGGAAAATCCAGGTTTTACTATGGGCCTCAGCCAGTCTGACGCGAAGACCAATTTGACCCAATTACGCGAGCATCCAGGTTACTACGGGCATCTTACCCAATATAGGACCTAAATTGGTCGGGCGACTCGATGTGGTCCCGATTACGGGGTTTCGATTCTGTTTCGGGCCATCCTATTCTCTGTGCCATTTCAAAGAACGTTGTTTACGATAAATGGATCTCTTAAAGGTAAAAATTGAGGAGAAGGCCTTGATGACGTGAGCCAATTTCGGATCTAAGCTCTGACGGCGGGAGCCAATTCCGGATCTAAAATGGAAGATTGAAGAAATTCAGAGGATAAGGTTAGGGGGGAATCGGGGGGGGAGCTAGTTTTTCAAGCTTTTGGAAGGTTACTAGTTCGGGTTTTTCATTGGAGGGTTTTGAAGATCAAGGGAATTAGAGAGAGGAGCTTCTTGCTTCGGGTCGAGGAAGGAAAGACATAGAATTTGGATTTTTCTTCTTCGTAGAGTTTTGGGAAGACTGAGGCAATCGCTGCTGAAGTCAGTGTTGTAATGGTGAATCGGGATTTTTAAATGAAGTGGGTTTGAATACTCTTGACTGTTTTATAAAATCGAGTTACGTCTGTGATTGAAGGATAAAAAGGGTGTCTATAAGATTGAGTATGCGGAGTGAATGAAATTTATTGAGTTAATCTAACAGGATAGTCAGTGGATACAAGTTCGTAAGTACAAAGGGGTATTAAAGATTAACAGTTTGGATTGTTCGGGGTTCTCTGTAACGTCTAGAGACCTACCGGCTGGGGCAAAAAAAAAAAAAAAAGACTTCGACAAGCAGTCGAAGAGCATCCGTATAGATTTACGGTACATTGTTGCAGTCGTTTATATTCCAGCAGTCAAAAATTGATAGACTGCTTGACTATCGGCAAATCTCCATACTACCTTCTACAGCCAGACGCCCGGCACATTCTCGAGCAGGAAAGCACGTAATACGACATAAGTGGTGAACCCGACGTGAAAGCTTGAGGTAGAAGGTATTGGATTTCGGTTGATTTTATCTTTATTTTTATGGAAAACGAAAATAAAAATTTTGAAGGATTTTTGGGAGAAGTTTCTGGTGGGGAGTCTTCTAAAGGACAACGTATACACATGGATCTGTCTATTGCTAGTTTGTTTCAAGCCTTCTCATTGTCAATGCAGCAACAGCAAAGCAATGATCGAAAGGAAGCTTTGGCAACCAAAGCATTGCAAGCAGTGGTCAATAAAATTGATCAATTTGATGGGAGGAATATTTTAAGGTATTTAAGAGACTTTTGAAGAATTGAAGATTGGTTCTGATGGTTCTTTATTGCCGGAAGAAATTACTTGCTTCAAAAAGATGTTGGCTAAACAAGGTAGATCGTTTGCTTTCGAATCTCATGAAATTGGGTGTGTGGATCCAAATATTATAACACCTATGGTTATCTTCACTGTACCGCATGTACCTTAGAATCTAAGACCGATTCCAGTACCGAGGACACATTTACCGAAATTGGTGGAACTATTGAAAGAAAAGATAAAGATGAAAATATTAGAACCTTCATTTGCGCCGTATTCTATTCGATGGTTTACGGTACCTAAGAAGAATGGGTCACTACGGTTTATTCAAGATATGCAACCGGTGAATGTTGTAACTGTCAGGAATGCAGGAATTGGACCTATTGTGGATGAATTTGCTGAGGCGTTGGCTGGAAGGGCGATCTATTCAATGGGTGATTTGTATTCAGGTTATGATCAATTTCAACTTGTCGAAGGAAGTAGAGATATTACAACGATGAGGACACCACTTGGATTGGTTAGAATGTGCACTCTTCCTCAAGGTGCGACCAACTCAGTTGCGCATATGATGAATGGGATGAATAAGGTATTGAGAGATTTTATTCCGGAAAAGACTATGCCTTTTCTGGATGATGTTCCTATAAAAGGGTGCAGAGAAGGAGACAAGGATGAAACTTTAGATACGAGGGGGTGTCGCAAATATGTTGTTGATCATATACAAGATTGTTAAAAGATTTTAACTCGGCTTGGAGAAGTTCATCTTACATTATCGGATATGAAGTCCGTATTTGGAGTACGAGAGGTTGTGATTGTTGGACATTTATGTGGATCTTATGGAAGAAAACCAGATCCGACTAAAGTTGATGCAATTGGAAGGATGAAAGAGAATTGTGGTTCTTTAACAGAGGTTCGCAGGTTTTTGGGTGCATGTGTATTTTATCGAATCTGGATCCCTCATTTTGCTCACATAGCGGATCCATTATATGAACTGTTACGCAAGGGTTACCGATTTGAATGGAAAGAAAGGCATATTCAGGCAATGCAAAGATTGAAGAAATTATTGATGTCACCTCCAATATTGAGGAAGGTTGATTATAAGTGCAATAGACCAGTGATTCTTACTGTAGACGCTAGTCCAATTGCCGTTGGATGGGCGGTGGGTCAAGATGATTCAAATGGTAGTAGATTTGCAGTTCGATTTGGGGCTAAAGTTTTAAGTATTCGTCAGCGTGCATATTCGCAAGTCAAAAGAGAACTTTGGGGAGTTGTTTCGGCTATGAAAGCTGAAAAGGACTATTTGATTGGGGCAGTAGTAGTAATTGAAACAGATTGCTTGCCATTGCTTGGAATGATTATTAACTGTTCAACGCCAGATATTGCAATGTTGAGATGGATTGCTTTTATTAAGTCACTAAATCTAGAATTTAAGCATATCACTGGAAAGGACAATTTAGTAGCAGACATGCTATCTTGAGCAAGATACGAGAGGGAGGACGAAATGGTTGAAGACATTGATGATGTCGGATTGAAATTCTATTCAATATCGAATCTCAACAGAGAAGACAAGCTATTTCTTGAAGAATCTTATGAAGGAGAATTATTGGATATTGGTCATTATTTGAATACCTTGTCTAAGCAGAAGAATTGGTCTATAGAAAAAATCAAACAAATAAGAAAAAAAGCATATGGATTTTTACTTCGAGATGGATGCTTATGGAAGAGACCGAAGAAAGGAATTGGGATGCCACAGTGAGTGATAGGCAAAAAGGAAGAAAGACTAAAATTATTAAAGGGGTTTCATGATAGTTTATGGGCAGGGCATAGAGGAATTTGGGCTACTTTTGCTACACTCAAGGAACGATATTGGTGGAAAAATATGTATCGAGATGTGCTCTCATTTGTAGAGTCATGTGAAATCTGTCAATCGTATTCTAATATCCGACATCGAGATGGTCTTCATCCTACGTATCCTCTGGCTATTCATTTTAAATGGGTTGTTGATTTGGTTATTATGTCGGTTGGGTTATGGCAGATGAGATATTTGGTTTTAGCTCGTGAAGATTTATCAAATCAAGTAGAAGGAAGAGCATTGAGGACAAAATCTACAAAGGAGATTTGTAGGTTTTTGCTTGAAGATGTCATTCGCCATTACGGGTGCGTAGGAAAAATCACTGCAGATCGTGGAGAATTAAATGCACAAGAAGCTCGTAAGTTCTTTGAAAAATGTGGAGTTAAACTATCACTGACTACTGCTTATAATCCGGAAGGGAATGCGAAAAGCGAACGCGGTCACCCGCCGATTGTGAAAGCATTGGTTAAAGCTTGTAATGGGAAGGTTAAAGAGTGGCCACGGCTTTTGTCATTTGCATTATGGGCTGATCGAACAACACATAGTTCGGTGATAGGATATATGCCAGTAGAACTTATGACAGGTCAAAAATCAATTATGCCGATTGAAGAAAGGGTACTTACTTGGAGTATGCTACCATGGGAAGATGGATTGACAAGAGAAGAACTTCTGGCTATTAGGATTCGACAATTGAAGCAAAGAATGGAAGATGTCCAGATAGCATTGGAAAGGTTAAAAAGAGCAAGGTTACAAAACAAGGCGCGATTCGATAAGCAACATCGATTGAGACCAAAAGCAATCGAGGAAGGTGACTGGGTACTTGTTTATGACAATAGTCTGGATAATCAACATAGTACTTTGCGGAAATTTTCAAAACGTTGGTTTGGACCATATGTTGTAACAACTGTTCATGATAATGCGACTTAGTCATTACAGGAGTTAGATGGTACAAAATTGAAAATACCAATTGCAGGGAAGCGAGTAAAAATATTTAAACGAAGACACGGAGAGATGAATATGGAAGACCTTAATGAAGGTATAGAGATTCCGCAGCAAGAAGATGAAAGTGATTTGGATAATGAAGGTGACGAAGACGAACTAGACAAAGACGTAGGGGATATATTCTGAATCAAACAACAATTGGATAAATTGGTGCATACCGGAGGATGCACAGGTTCAGAGGGGGTGGATGTCATGTTGTAACACAAGTATATAGTAAAAATAAAAAGAAAAAAAAAAAAAAAGAAAAAAAAGAAGAGGAATTTTATTAATATTCAGTTACCTCGAATATTAGGAGCATCAACCAACTCCAGCGCAAATACTGAGTGGTCAGGTTCAGTCACCCCGTTACAATCAGCCGGGGCATACTGAAATGCTCCGTTCGATTCTAATAACGGGAGTTAGCAGGATGAGATGGACCAACTACACGACGGGTTTGAAGAGCCAATTGGATCCAATTCCAAGAATCCAATCCGGGTCCTCTTACCCAATATGAGACCTGTATTGGTGGGGCAACCCAATGCAGTCTAGTTACGGGAAAATCCAGGTCTTACTACGGGCCTCAGCCAGTCTGACGCGAAGACCAATTTGACCCAATTACGCGAGCATCTAGGTTACTACGGGCATCTTATCCAATATGGGACCTGAATTGGTCGGGCGACTCGATGTGGTCTCGATTACGGGGTTTCGATTCTGTTTCGGGCCGTCCTGTTCTCTGTGCCATTTCAAGGAACGTTGTTTACGGTATATGGATCTCTTAAAGGTAAAAATTGAGGAGAAGGCCTTGATGACGTGAGCCAATTTCAGATCTAAGCTCTGACGGCTGGAGCCAATTCCGGATCTAAGATGGAAGATTGAAGAAATTCAGAGGATAAAGTTAGGGGGGAATCGGGGGGGGAGCTAGTTTTTCAAGCTTTTGGAAGGTTACTAGTTCGGGTTTTTCATTGGAGGGTTTTGAAGATCAAGGGAATTAGAGAGAGGAGCTTCATGCTTCGGGTCGGGGAAGGAAAGACATAGAATTTGGATTTTTCTTCTTCGTAGAGTTTTGGGAAGACTGAGGCAATCGCTGCTGAAGTCAGTGTTGTAATGGTGAATCGGGATTTTTAAATGAAGTGGGTTTGAATACTCTTGACTGTTTTATAAAATCGAGTTACGTCTGTGATTGAAGGATTAAAAGGGTGTCTATAGGATTGAGTATGCGGAGTGAATGAAATTTATTGGGTTAATCTAACAGGATAGTCAGTGGATACAAGTTCGTAAGTACAAAGGGGTATTGAAGATTAACAGTTTGGATTGTTCGGGGTTCTCTATAACGTCTAGAGACCTACCGGCTGGGGCAAAAAAAAAAAAAAAGACTTCGACAAGCAGTCGAAGAGCATCCGTATAGATTTACGGTACATTGTTGCAGTCGTTTATATTCCAGCAGTCAAAAACTGATAGACTGCTTGACTATCGGCGAATCTCCATACTACCTTCTACAGCCAGACGCCCGGTGCTTTCTTGAGAAGGAAAGCACGTAATACGACAACGTTCGCTGATTAATATCATATCCACACCAATGAACAAGATACTCCAACTTGCCCCACCTTCACCGTGAATTCAACACCTTTTCAACCTCGTATTCCTCATGGTTCTTGATCTCAATACTAGGTGGCAGACATTGCACTCTTTCAGGAAAAGACGTTTCTCGATAAGGCTCCAATAAAAAAATATGAAAGACAGGATGTACCTTCATAGAAGCCAGTAATTCCAGACGGTACGCCACTTGATTGATTTGCTTGTGAATGATAAATGGTCCCAATCTTTGATAGTCCAACTTATCACATGGTCGCTTGGTCTTGATATTCTATCGAAGAAGCCATGTTTTATCTCCAATTTTGAAAGTAAGTGCTTGATTCAGAAATCTATCTGCAGTCGCCTTGTAGGATTCTTGAGCAGATTGTAATTGAAGCTTCAACGTAGTTTGAAGCTCTTATAGTTGCTTCGCAAATCTTTTAGCAGCTGGATTGTTATTTGTTGATGGACTCAATAAATCAAGCTTCGAATGATACCCATAGTTGGAAAAGAATGGTGTGTATTGAGTCGACTCATGGATGATGTTGTTATATGCAAACTCGGCTAGCGATAGATATGTGATCCAATTGTCTTGCTGATAGTTGATGCTGTATTGTAAGTATTGTTTCAAGACTTAGTTCATCCATTCCGTTTGGCCATCAGTTTGAGGATAAAAAGTTGAAGAAAGCTTGATATCCACCTTCAGTATTTCAAAAAGAGATCTCCAAAACTTTGACATGAATTGGATTCCTCGATCTAATACGATATCATATGGTAGTCCATGATATTGATACACATTATCCAGAAAGAGCCTTGCTGTGACTTCACTGGACGATGTCTTCTTGCAAGGGACAAAGTGTGCCATCTTTGTAAGCCGATCTACCACGATAAAGATGCTGTCAAATGAGTTTGATGATGGCAAGTCCATGATAAAGTCCATAGAAACTGAAGACCATGGTCGACATGGAATTCATAATGGCTGTAAGAGTCTATAAAGGCGATGTCAAGGATTCTTGGATCTTGAACAAATGTTGCAGGAGAGAAAAAAATCTTTTACATCCTTCCACATTTGGGACCACCAAAAATCTTGAGAAATAAGCTCTAAGGTCTTGTTGAATCCAAAATGTCCCGCAGCTAGAAAATCGTGGCGAAATTGAAGAACTCGGAGTCGTGCTGGTCCTTTTGGGATATACAACCGCTTCTCAAAGTATAAAAGATCTCCCTCCACCTTGAACTTGTCGTCATTGGCATGGTGCTTGATATCAATGGCTACTGAATCTTCAATGGTCACGACACATACCTGATTTAAGAAGTCAGCATCAATTGGAACAATAGTAGCACAAAGCCGAAATTGCTCTGGCTTCAACAACGTCATACATTGTTGATCAAACGCTACTTCTCCAGCCTTTGGTACAAGATACGATCTCCTCGATAAGGCATCAGACAGTCCTTGCTGCTTTCTAGGTCGATAAGTGATAACAAAATTGAACCTAGATAGCAACATACCCCACTGAGCTTCACGTCGATTTAGAACTCGAGCCGATATGAAATACTTCAAATTCTTGTGATCTGTGTATATGGTCACTGGATGTGCAGCTCCTTCAAGAAAGTGATGCCATTCTTGGAAAGAATCCACTATAGCAAGAAGTTCCTTATCGTAGATCTCATAATTGATTTCAGTAGCAGAGAACTTTCAAGAATAGAATGCAACCAGATGGAGCTTCTTATCTTCTCCCATTTATAAAAATACAGCTCCCAAGGCAAAATCTGAAGCATCGGTTTCTAAATAAAAGGCCTTTGTAAAGTCTGGATGTACCAAGATTGGAGCTGTAGTAAATGCGGTCTTCATGTCTTGAAACGCCTTCTCTATTAGAGGTCTCCATTCCAGCTTATCCTTGCATGTCAATCGAATGAGAGGAGCAACAACTTGAGAGTAATTCTTCATGAAGATCCGATAGAAGTTGGCAAAACTAACAAAGCATTGTACGTCTCTAACAGTCTTTGGAACCTTCCATGACATGATTGCTTCTACCTTCTTGGGGTCCATCTTCAAGCCTTCCGTAGTCGCAACAAATTCCAAAAATTCCATCTCTATTTGGTGAAATAAATACTTTTCCAACTTGGCATATAGTCCTCGCTCGCATAATTTCTCCAAGACCAAATGAACGTGCTTTTCATTCTCTTCGTTGTTTTTGGAGAATATCAGAATATCATCCAAATAGATGACAACAAAATCATCAAGGTGCTCTTGGAAAATGTCATTCATCATATGTTGAAAGACCACTGGAGCATTGGTAAGACCAAAGGACATGACATTATACTCAAAATGGCCATACCTTGTACGGAACGCTGTCATCAACTCATCTCCTTCCTTGATTCGTACGAGGTTGTAAGCTCCCCTTAGATTAATTTTTGTAAAGATCCTTGCACGTCCAAGTTGTTCTAAGAGACCAAAAATCTACGGTAATGGATAACGATTCTTCTTTGTTACCTTGTTGAGGCCTCGATAGTCCACGCACATCCACAATGAGCCATCTTTCTTCTTCACAAATAAGATGGGTGCTCCAGCTGACGATTTTGAATGATGGATGAAGTTCTTAGCTAAATTCTTGTTGATATACTTTTGTAACTCCGCCAACTCTGTCTGCGATA
Source organism: Physcomitrium patens (assembly GCF_059467195.1). Taxonomy (NCBI): domain Eukaryota; kingdom Viridiplantae; phylum Streptophyta; class Bryopsida; order Funariales; family Funariaceae; genus Physcomitrium; species Physcomitrium patens. The sequence continues at coordinate 4,098,119 of NC_143431.1, read as the reverse complement.
GATTGTAGATTGGGCCAAAAGGCGATTGTGCTCCTTCCTGCAAGTCTATGGTGTAATCATATGGTCGGTGTTCCAGTAGCATGTCGGCATTCTCCTTTTGAAACACGTCTTTAAAATCCTTATATTGCTCAGGTATACTTGCTATTGAGATCTTCTCCCCGGTAGTTGGAGCCGTATAAATGACAAACGGTGTGCCTTCCTTGGACGATCTTATAAACGCTCTTGCTCCAATGAATAAGGATTTCTCTATTCATGGTTTTTTACTAGGCTTGCTCTTGGGTGGTTTTGTGGAAAAGGTCATCTTCCACAACTTCCAATCTATGGTTGGATTATGCTATTTCAACCAGGAAATACCAAGAATAACAAGATTTGATGGAGTTCTAATAATATTGAAAATAATATGACTAATATGGCCTTTAAATATCACTTCTATAGGTTCTGATTCATGGGTGACACTACCAAACAATAAAGGTCGCCCATCTATGACCTCAATGTGAACAGGTTTGGATTTTTGTACTAAAAGGATCTTATGATGCTTCGTAAATTCTTTGTCTAAGAAATAAGCAGATGCTCTTGAATCTTATAATGTTAAGGTTCTCAGTTTTTGAGGGCTAATAAGCAAAGGGAATTTAAAGCAAAGAGCAGGTTGAGCGAAAAGAAAGGAACCTGGTTGTTGTTGTGATATTTCACTGTCCAGCCGTACGGTTCTTATTGCAATTGGGCATCCTCGTTATCCTGAACAAACGCATCCTTAGTCCTGACAATATGTCAATTTTGCTTCTTGGGACAGTTTCCAAGTTTGTGGCCTTCTTCACCTCAATACAAGCATAGACCTTCCTCCATACTCGACTTTTTTTCTTCCAGAGTAAGGGATTTGACACGTACCATATTAATTTATATGTCTTCTACCTCTGAATGTGAATTCACGCTGCTTGCCGACATAGTTGGGGCGTGGTGAACCGTATGTTGTCTTGAATATTGATCTTGGCAGCGTTGGAATAGGCGGTTATAGCACTACACAGCTTGACTAATAGCTTCATTGAGCGTTTACGGATTAGGAAGAGTTAATACCAAATCCTTCACATCGTCCTATAAACCCCAATAGAATTGACACATCAATGCTTCTTCATCCCAATTGATGTCGCATGCTAATTATCTGAAGTCCGATGTATAGACTGATGTAGAGCGCATCCCTTGTCGTAGTGATCGAATCTTTGTTGTAGCCCATCGAACCTTGTCATGTTTACCTAATGCTTCTGCAAATGCCTCCAAAAAGATTTCAAAGTTGTTTAGTATGGACGATCATTTCTCAAAGAAAGGAGCAAACCATGATAGAGCTTGCCCTGTAAGTAAGGTTCCAACAAGCTCAACATGTGACTCCTCCGTTGGATAGCGTTGGCACTGTAAAACTGTTATCAACCTGATTTGGTTGACGAATCCTCGAAAATTAGAACGCGTACCATCGAACTTGTCCGGAAGGCTAACTTGAGGCTTCTTATGTTGTAGAACCAGCGGTGCTTGTCGAACCTGAGGCAAAGTTGCTTTTCCAAGTGCAGAAATGTGAGGCTGATGGAACCTAGATTGTCCCATCTCAGATGCTCCATCATTATGCAGCCTTGCCACGACTCCTTCAATCTCTACATTTCTTTGCGATAACGTAGCGAGGACATTCATGATAGCATCTAACTTGGACTCCAAACTTTTCGTCATACTAATGTCATGGCCTCCGGCCATTTTAAAAGAAGGACAGAAATGACTCTATAAGAAGAGAATATTGGTTTAGAGGAGGGTACTCCGTAACCTCTAAAATGCCTTAAGAGCTTCAAGAAAAGGGGTAATCCACTCTCTCCAAGAAGAATAAGACTCCAATATTGTAACAAAAGATGTATCAGTGTAGAGGAGGGTAATCCGCAACCTCTAAAATGCTAGTACACTTCCGAACAGAGAGATAGTCCATACTCTAATGAGGAAGAAACTAGCTCTGATATCTGAGGTGAGTGAAGTCTCGACAAACTATCACGGACAAAGAAATACAAACTTGAGATCTAACAAGAAGTTCAAGAAGAACTGGAAAGAACTAGATTAATCAGATGAATATAAGAACAACACCAAAGAGGTGAACTAGAGCTCTAAGAGATGTGTTGTCGAGACTGAAGAGCTCTTCAGCCTCGATTCCAATATATACTCCTATTTAAGAAGCTTCTCTAGCAACTTCTACCAACTAGGAAGCTTCTAGAAGGTTCTAGAGACTTGCTTCTAGAAGGTTCTAGAAACTTGTCTCTAGAAGGTTCTAAGGACTATGTCCCTAACATCTTCTACTAACTAAAAAGCTTCTAGAAGGTTCTAGAAACTTGTTTCTAGAAGGTTCTAAGGACTATGTCCCTAACATCTTCTACTAACTAAAAAGCTTCTAGAAGGTTCCAGAGACTTGCTTCTAGAAGATTCTAGAAACTTGTCTCTAGAAGGTTCTAAGGACTATGTCCCTAACATGTTGTCATGTTGTAACACAAGTATACCATGAAAATATAAAGAAAGGGACTTTTATTAATATTCAGTTACCTTGAATATTGGGAGCAACGACCAATTCCAGTGCAAATACTGAGTGGCCAGGTTCAATCACCCCGTTACAGTCAGCCGGGGCATACTGAAATGCTCCGTTCGATTCCAATAATGAGAGTCAACAAAAAAGGAAAAAGACCAATTCAACGACGGGTGAACCTGGTTCGAAGAGCCAATTGGATCAAATTTCAAGACATCCAATCCGGATCCTCTTACCCAATATGAGACCTGAATTGGTCAGGTAACCCAATGCAGTCTAATTACGGGAAAATCCAGGTCTTACTAAGAGCCTCAGCCAATCTGACGTGAAGGACCAATTTGACCCAGTTACGGAAACATTTAGGTCTTACTACGGGCCTCTTAGCCAATATGAGACCGAAATTGGTCGGGCGACTCAATGTGGTCCCGATTACGGGGTTTCAATTCTGTTTCAGGCTGTCCTGTTCTCTGTGCCGTTTCAGGGAACGTTATTTACAGTAAAAGGATCTCTTAAAGGTAAAAACGGAAGAAAGAACTCTAACGACAGGAGCCAATTCTAGATCCAAGACGAAAGATTGAAGAAATTCAGAGGTTAGGGTTTGAAAGAGGGGAGAATTAGGATTAAAGAGCAGGATAGGTAAAGAAATGAAGGGAGAGAATAAATTTTTGAGGGTTTTGAAGGATCGGGGAGTTAGCTTCATGCTTCGGGTCGGGGAAGGAAAGACATAGAATTTGGATTTTTCTTCTTCGTAGAGTTTTGGGAAGACTGAGGCAATCGCTGTTGAAGTCATTGTTGTAATGGTGAATCGGGATTTTTAAATGAAGTGGGTTTGAATACTCTTGACTGTTTTGTAAAATCGAGTTACGTCTGTGATTGAAGGATTAAAGGGGTGTCTATAGGATTGAGTATGCGGAGTGAATGAAATTTATTGGGTTAATCTAACAGGACAGTCAGTGGATACAAGATCGTAAGTACAAAGGGGTATTGAAGATTAGCAGTTTGGGTTGTTCGGGGTTCTCTGTAACGTCTAGAGATCTACCGGTGTCATGTTGTAATACGAGTATACAATGAAAATAAAAAGAAAGGGAAATTTTATTAATATTCAGTTACCTCGAATATTGGGAGCATCAACCAACTCCAGTACAAATACTGAGTGGTCAGGTTCAGTCACTCCGTTACAGTCAGCCGGGGCATACTGAAATGCTCTGTTCGATTCCAATAACGGGAGTCAGCAGGAAGTGAAGGACCAATTCACACGACGGGTTCGAGGAGCCAATTGGATCCAATTTCGATAATCCAATCCGGGTCCTCTTATCCAATATGAGACCTGAATTGGCCGGTCAACCCAATGCAGTCTAATTACGGGAAATCCAGGTCTTACTACGGGTCTCAGCCAATCTGACGCGAGGACCAATTTGACCCAATTACGGGAACATCCAGGTTACTACGGGCATCTTTCCCAATATAGGACCTGAATTGGTCGGGCGACTCAATGTGGTCCCGATTACGGGGTTCGATTCTGTTTCAGGCTGTCTTGTTCTCTGTGCCGTTTCAGGGAACGTTGTTTTCGGTAAATGGATTTCTTAAAGGTAAAAACGGAGGAGAAAGCTTGACGGCGAGAGCCAATTTCGGATCCAAGCTTGAGGTGGGAGCCAATTCCGGATCTAAGACGGAAGATTGAAGAAATTCAGAGGATAAGGTTAGGGGGGGATATAGTTTTGAGGGCGGAGGTTTTTTTTCGGGGGAATCGGGGGGGGAGCGAGTTTTCAAGCTTTTGCAAGGTTACCAGTTCGGTTTTTCATTGGAGGTTTTTGGAAGATCAAGGGAATTAGAGAGAGGAGCTTCATGCTTCGGGTCGGAGAAGGAAAGACATAGAATTTGGATTTTTCTTCTTCGTAGAGTTTTGGGAAGACTGAGGCAATCGCTGCTGAAGTCAGTGTTGTAATGGTGAATCGGGATTTTTAAATGAAGTGGGTTTGAATACTCTTGACTGTTTTGTAAAATCGAGTTACGTCTGTGATTGAAGGATTAAAAGGGTGTCTATAAGATTGAGTATGCGGAGTGAATGAAATTTATTGAGTTAATCTAACAGGATAGTCAGTGGATACAAGTTCGTAAGTACAAAGGGGTATTGAAGATTAACAGTTTGGGTTGTTCGGGGTTCTCTGTAACGTCTAGAGACCTACCGGCTGGGGCAAAAAAAAACAAAAAAGACTTTGTCAAGCAGTCGAAGAGTTCCCGTATAGATTTACGGTACATTATTGCAGTCGTTTATATTCCAGCAGTCAAAAATTGATAGACTGCTTGACTATCGGCAAATCTCCATACTACCTTCTACAGCCAGACGCCCGGCGCATACTCGAGCAGGAAAGCACGTAATACAACATAAGTGGTGAACCCGACGTGAAAGCTTGAGGTAGAAGGTATTGGATTTCGATTGATTTTATCTTTATTTTTATGAAAAACGAAAATAAAAATTTTGAAGGATTTTTGGGAGAAGTTTCTGGTGGGGAGTCTTCTAAAGGACAAGGTATGCACATGGATTCGTCTATTGCTAGTTTGTTTCAAGCCTTCTCATTGTCAATGCAGCAACAGCAAAGCAATGATCGAAAGGAAGCTTTGGCAACCAAAGCATTGCAAGCAGTGGTCAATAAAATTGATCAATTTGATGGGAGGAATATTTTAAGGTATTTAAGATGCTATGTTCGTGAAATGGAATTAAATCTGGTTTCTGAGAAAAAAATGGTTGCACTATTTGGACTTGCCACGATACCAGAGATAAGGGACCACATTACATCAATTACGGATCGTTGTGGGAATTCATGGGAGGATTTTTCACATGCATTGAAAGACGAATATTTCTTGGAAGATGCTGATCACGTTACTAAGAAGCTGTTTCTGGGATGGATTGAACGACCCAATAAGAATTTGCAAGCAACAGAGCTACTAAGGGAATTTGAGAGGCAGTACTTTCAATTATCGAAGGTAGAAAAATTGACATTGGAGCCGAACAAAGTTGATCTATTTCTTCAAGCTGCTGATGGAGAATTGCAAGAGAAATTAGAACCCCTTCTTGAAGACAAAGAAGAAGATGAAGGATTGACAACGAAGTGGAAGAACGTTGAAGATGCGGTGGGGTTGCTTACAAAAAAAGAAAGGAGGAAGGATAGGAGCAATATTCTGAAAACAGTACAAGCATCCAAAGCTCCAGTACGTACAACACCACCGACAATGCCTACAGTTCAACCTTCGACATCCTTGTCAAAGAAAGCAGATATGGATATGGAAGAAATTATACGAGGAATGCGAGATCTTTAAATCAAATTGGCAAGACTTGAAGAGAATACTTCTATAAACAATTCGAAGAATGTTTCAAAACAAGGATATGTACAAAGATGCATTTGGTGTGATGATGCTTCACACACTAAAAAAGATTGCAATGAATTTAATAATATGATACGGCAGGGAATTATTTGCTGGAAAGATGGAAAGATAGCATTGAAAGATAGGGAGGATCTTCTTCAAACCAATTTTGGCAAGGGAGGAATGAGAGCATTGGTTCAAGATTACTTAAAAGAGCATGAAACAGTAGTACGAGAAAGTGCAAGTTATGGTGCTAGAGTAGATGATGAAATTGGTGGAAGTACGGAAACTAGTGAGTTTTGGGCTTCTGCCGTTTCTACAATGCAAGAAGGGAAATTACCTCGAGAAGCGTTATTGAGAACTGCAGCTACAATACGAGGAAGAACAAGTTGGGAGGATCCTGTTGAGTCTCTTTCAGTTCATGCATATATTGCTAAGAGCCAACATGAAGCTTTGATGGAAGAAAAAAGACGAGGAAATTTTGATGATACAAGAGAAGGAAATTCTTTTAAGAGGCAAACTCGAGGAGACAAGGCTCAGGAGGCAGCTTCACAAGAATTGCCTGTAAAGGATACCTCAGCATCATTGGGAGAAAAAACAACGGAGACAAAAGATAAGGGCAAATCAATTGCTTATAAGCTACTTTCTGATATTGAAGCGGCAACAAATTTGAAAAGGGTGTTGGAAGAACGTATATTAAACGCTAAGGTGGAATTCACATTGAAAGAAGTCTTAAAAATTGCAAAGAAGGAATTTCATGATGTTATCATTGACAGCATTAAGCGAAAGAGGCAATTAATGAGCGAAACTGGAATGAGTCATGCTATTGATGCAAGAATATGTAGAGATGAAGAAGAGGTTGATATTGGTTACAAGCAACCAACAAATGAAAAGAATGGGTATAATCAGCGAGTACGTTTCGAAGATTCTAGTGACAAGGAAATGGAAACTTTGAGCCATTATACTCGAAAGCATTGGGCAAGGGTAACTACTGAGGTATTGGTGAAGGTAGGAGATATAGAAGAACCAATAGTTGCCTTGGTGGACCATAGTTCTGAAATAAATCTCATGTCTAAAGATCTTTATAAGAAGCAAAAATGGCCAATTGATATGGAACATGGATGGGCAATACGAGCAGCTAATAACACACAAGGCGAATTATATGGAGCTTGTCCAGATGTCAAAATTTGGATTGGAGATGTTGCGACGGAGCAACATTTTTTCGTTCAAGATACAACGTCTTATCCGTTGATTTTAGGACAACCTTATATCACGGCAACACGGATGGAAACAAAGGTACTTGACGATGGTTCTGCTTATGCAAGGGTACGGAGCGAAGATGGGAGGAAAGCTGTACAATTTCTAACATTACCTCCTAACCATGAATGGAATCGAGATAGGTTGAGGGAGAAACCATTGCCAAAGATTGTTGAAGGATTTAAGGATTTTGGGGAGGTACCACCTTAAAGCGAGATTATGGAAGTACAGAAGAGGAGGTACTCTCATGAGATGAAGGTACCTTTGATGCGAGTTTTATTGGGATATCAAAGAATGGAAATATTATGTATAAGAAAGTTGATGATTTTAAAAGAAAAGAAAGAAAAAGATTATATAATATTGAAAGAGAATTATGCAAGTTAGGTACATTGCAAGATGATGAGAGGATTTTAGGTGTTTATGAAGAAAATGGACTGGAAGATTCATTGGAATTGATTACATTTATTGGGTTAGGGGATAATGATAAGATTGTTGAGATTCATTCGAGAGAGGTTTATACCATGCTTGAATCTTTTCAAGCACCAGAAGTCACTGTAGAGACGAGATATAAAATGGCAGATAAGAAGGTAAAGGCTGTTGCCAGACTATTGCCAGAAGATTCTAAAGAACAAATGGGGGAAGCATCAAAAGAAGCAAGTTTAAGAGATCCAATGAGTATTGGACATCAGTTTACTGAAGAGACTTTTGAAGAATTGAAGATTGGTTCTGATGGTTCTTTATTGCCGGAAGAAATTACTTGCTTCAAAAAGATGTTGGCTAAACAAGGTAGATCGTTTGCTTTCGAATCTCATGAAATTGGGTGTGTGGATCCAAATATTATAACACCTATGGTTATCTTCATTGTATCGCATGTACCTTGGAATCTAAGATCAATTCCAATACCAAGGGCACATTTACCTAAATTGGTGGAACTATTGAAAGAAAAGATAAAGATGAAAATATTAGAACCTTCATTTGCGCCGTATTCTATTCGATGGTTTACGGTACCTAAGAAGAATGGGTCACTACGGTTTATTCAAGATATGCAACCGATGAATGCTGTAACTGTCAGGAATGCAGGAATTGGACCTATTGTGGATGAATTTGCTGAGGCGTTGGCTGGAAGGGCGATCTATTCAATGGGTGATTTGTATTCAGGTTATGATCAATTTCAACTTGTCGAAGGAAGTAGAGATATTACAACGATGAGGACACCACTTGGATTGGTTAGAATGTGCACTCTTCCTCAAGGCGCGACCAACTCAGTTGCGCATATGATGAATGGGATGAATAAGGTATTAAGAGATTTTATTCCGGAAAAGACTATGCCTTTTCTGGATGATGTTCCTATAAAAGGGTGCAGAGAAGGAGACAAGGATGAAACTTTAGATACGAGGGGGTGTCGCAAATATGTTGTTGATCATATACAAGATTGTTAAAAGATTTTAACTCGGCTTGGAGAAGTTCATCTTACATTATCGGATATGAAGTCCGTATTTGGAGTACGAGAGGTTGTGATTGTTGGACATTTATGTAGATCTTATGGAAGAAAACCAGATCCGACTAAAGTTGATGCAATTGGAAGGATGAAAGAGGATTGTGATTCTTTAACAGAGGTTCGAAGGTTTTTAGGTGCATGTGTATTTTATCGAATATGGATCCCTCATTATGCTCACATAGCGGATCCATTATATGAACTGTTACGCAAGGGTTACCAATTTAAATGGAAAGAAAGGCATATTCAGGTAATGCAAAGATTGAAGAAATTATTGATGTCACCTCCAATATTGAGGAAGGTTGATTATAAGTGCAATAGACCAGTGATTCTTATTGTGGACGCTAGTCGAATTGCCGTTGGATGGGCTGTGGGTCAAGATGATTCTAGTGGGATTAGATTTGCAGTTCAATTTGGAGCTAAAGTTTTAAGTATTCATCAGCGTGCATATTCGCAAGTCAAAAGAGAAATTTGGGGAGTTTTTTCGTCTATGAAAGCTGAAAAGGACTATTTGATTGGGGCAGTAGTAGTAATTGAAACAAATTTCTTGCCATTGCTTAGAATGATTATTAACTATTCAATGCCAGATATTGCAATGTTGAGATAGATTGCTTATATTAAGTCAATAAATCTAGAATTTAAGCATGTTACTGGGAAGGACAATTTAGTAGCAAACATGCTATCTTGAGCAAGATACGAGAAGGAAGACAAAATGGTTGAAGACATTGATGATGTCGGATTGAAATTCTATTCAATATCAAATCTCAACAGGGAAGACAAGCTATTTCTTGAAGAATCTTATGAAGGAAAATTATTGGATATTGGTCATTATTTGAATACCTTGACTAAGCAGGGGAATTGGTCTACAGAAAAATTCAAACAAATAAGAAAAAAAGCATATGGATTTTTACTTCAAGATGGATTCTTATGGAAGAGACCAAAGAAAGGAATTGGGATGCCACAACGAGTGATAGGCAAAAAAGAATAAAAACTAAAATTATTAAAGGAGTTTCATGATAGTTTATGGACAGGGCATAGAAGAATCTGGGCTACTTTTGCTAAACTCAAGGAACGATATTGGTGGAAAAATATGTATCAAGATGTGCTCTCATTTGTAGAGTCATGTAAAATCTATCAATCGTATTCTAATATCCGACATCGAGATGGTCTTCATCCTACGTATCCTCTGGCTATTCATTTTAAATGGGTTATTGATTTGGTTATTATGCCAGTTGGGTTATGGCAGATGAGATATTTGGTTTTAGCTCGTGAAGATTTATCAAATCAAGTAGAAGGAAGAGCATTGAGGACAAAATCTACAGAGGGGATTTGTAGGGTTTTGCTTGAAGATATCATTTGTCACTATGGATGCGTAGGAAAAATCACTGCCGATCATGGAGAATTAAATGCACAAGAAGCTCGTAAGTTCATTGAAAGATGTAGAGTTAAACTATCACTGACTACTGCTTATAATCCGGAAGGGAATGCAAAAAGCGAACGCGGTCACCCACCGATTGTAAAAGCATTAGTTAAAGCTTGTAATGGAAAAGTTAGAGAGTGGCCACGACTTTTGTCATTTGCATTATGGGCTGATCGAACAATACATAGTTTGGTGACAGGATATATGCCAATAGAACTTATGATAGGTTGAAAACCAATTATGCTGATTGAAGAAAAGGTACTTACTTGGAGTATGCTACCATGGGAAGATGGATTGACATGAGAAGAACTTTTGGCTATTAGGATTTGATAATTGGAGCAAAGATCTGAATATATGCAACTAGCATTGGAAAGGTTAAAGAGAGCAAGGTTATAAAACAAGGCGCGATTCGATAAGCAACATCGATTGAGACCTAAAGCAATCGAGGAAGGTGACAGGGTATTTGTTTATTACAGTAGTCTGGATAATCAACATAGTACTTTGCGGAAATTTTCAAAATGTTGGTTTGGACTATATGTAGTAACAACTATTCATGATAATGCGACTTACTCATTACGGGAGTTAGATGGTACAAAATTAAAAATACCAATTGCAGAGAAGCGAGTAAAAATATTTAAACGAAGACACACGGAGATGAATATGGAAGACCTTAATGAAGGTATAGAGATTCCGCAGCAAGAAGATGAAAGTGATTTGGATAATGAAGGTGACGAAGACGAACTGGACAAAGTCGTAGAGGATATATTCTAAATCAAACAACAATTGGGTAAATTGGTGCATACCAGAGGATGCACAGGTTCAGAGGGGGTGGATGTTGTGTTGTAACACGAGTATACCATGAAAATATAAAGAAAGGGACTTTTATTAATATTCAGTTACCTCGAATATTGGAAGCAACAACCAATTCTAGTGCAAATACTGAGTGGCCAGGTTCAGTCATCCCGTTCTAGTCAACCGGGGCATACTGAAACTTTCCGTTCGATTTCAATAACGAGAGTCAGTAAAAAAGGGAAAGGACCAATTCGACGACGGGTGAGCTTGGTTTGAAGAGCCAATTGGATCGAATTTCAAGACATCCAATCCGGATCCTCTTACCCAATATGAGACGTAAATTGGTCAGGCAATCCAATGTAGTCTAATTACGGAAAAATCCAGGTCTTACTATGGACCTCAGCCAATCTGATGCGAAGGACCAATTTGACCTAGTTACGGAAACATCCAGGTCTTAGTATGGGCCTCTTAGCCAATATGAGACCTGAATTGGTCGGGCGACTCAATGTGGTCTCGATTATGGGGTTTCGATTCTGTTTCAGGCTGTCCTGTTATCTGTGCCATTTCAGGGAACGTTGTTTCAGTAAAAGGATCTCTTAAAGGTAAAAACGGAAGAAAGAACTCTAACGGCGGGAGCCAATTCTAGATCCAAGATGAAAGATTGAAGAAATTCAGAGGTTAGGATTTGAAAGAGGGGAGAATTAGGGTTAAAGAGGAGGATAGGTTAAGAAATGAAGGGAGAGAATAAGTTTTTGGGGGTTTTGAAGGATCGGGGAGTTAGCTTCATGCTTCGGGGCAGGGAAAAAAAGACAGAGATTGGGGTTTTTTTTCTTCATAGGACTTTGGGAAGATTGAGGCAATCGTTGCTGAAGTTAGTGTTGTAATGGTGAATCGGGATTTTTAATGAAGTGGGTTTGATTACTCTTGACTGTTTTATGAAATCGAGTTACGTCTGTGATGAAGAATTAAAAGGATGTCTATAGGATTGAGTATGCAGAGTGAATGAAATTTATTGGGTTAATCTAACAAGACAGTCAGTGGATATAAGATTGTGAGTATAAAGCAGTATCGAAGATTAGCAGTTTGGATTGTTCGGGGTTCTTTGTAATGTCTAGAGACCTACCGGCTGGGGCAAAAAGGACTTCGGTAAGCAGTCGAAGATCATCTGTATAAATTTACGGTACATTGTTGCAGTCGTTTATATTCTAACAGTCAAAAATCGATAGACTACTTGAATATTGGCGAATCTCTATACTACCTTCTACAGCCAGACGCTCGGTGCATTCTGGAGCAGGAAAGCACGTAATACGACAATGTTCTATAGGATCTTCAAAACATGCTAACTTTGTTTGGCATATATCTTAACTTATAAAACAAGTTTTTTATATGGATGCTATATAGTTAGATTGTTTTACAAGCTATCAATACATATAGTATGTGGTTAACTTGTTGATTAAGTTTCTAACCTATGAATCAATCACAAATGTATATAAAGTCAACGCATTATCTATAAAGCTTCTAAGAAGCTTTTTTAGAGGATATTATAAAATTAATGTACTTCAACCTATTCATATTATGTTAATAACAATTATAAGAAATATATATCCGTGATATTATCTTCCTTTCTAAGAATGAGTTCTACAAAGAATGATGATCACATGTTGAAAATGTTTAAGATATGGCAAATTGTATCGCATTTTAGGATGAAAAGACTACCATGTTATTTGATCATTGTTGAGACTTTTGTAACTTCCTTCAAACAAAATATTTGTAATATCATCAAGAGTTGTTTCTACCTTCAATAAAATCACTAAACATCAAGACTTTTATCTTAGATTGTGATATCAAATATATTATATTTTGCCATTTTTTGGAAGAAGAATATATTCTTAAAAATCTTTATCACTATTACATTGTCTTGAAAGGTGTGATAATTGCAATGCCTTAATATGGATGGCATATGAATAACTTTTTGACCAATTTTTTAACCTACTAATCAACTACAAACATATGTAAAGTCAAAAAAATATCTAAAAAGCTTTTAGGAAGTTTTTTTTTGAAGGTATTATGAAATTAATCTATTTTTATCTAATTCTATATACTTAAGTAATAATTACAATAAGTATACATTGGTGACATTATTCCTCCTTCTAGAGACGAATTCCACAAAGAGAGGTGATCATATGTTGAAGAAGTCTAAAATGCGACAAATTGTATTTGCCATATACTCTAATCTTTGTTTCCTTTGAAGATAGTTGATAGGCCCTTCAAAAGATGCTTTGGATTTTTTGCTCCAATCAAGTTTATCTTTGCATGTAAGATGTATAAAAAGAGTTACAACTTGAGATGAATTCTTCATGAAGATTTAATAGTAATTGGCAAAGTCCAAAAAATATTACATATCTCTTACTGTTTTTGAAAACTTCCAATCTATAATAGTTTGAACCTTCTTTGGATCTATTATAAGTCTTTTATTGGAAATAATATATCCTAAGAAAATAACTTGAATAGTATGAAATATATACTTTTTCAACTTAATATACAATTCTGCATCTTTAAGTTTTTATAATATACAACAAATATGAACTTCATGTTCTTTAGTATTCTTAAAATAGATTAGAATGTTATTTAAGTAAAAGATAAAAAAATCATCTAAAAATTCACAAAAAATATCATTCATAAGATATTAAAAAGTAACTGGAGTATTTGTGAGTTCAAAAGGCATGACATTATATTCAAAGTGCCCATACCTTGTTTGAAATGTACTCTTCTATTCAACTATTTTTTTTAATGTGGACTAAGTTGTATGCTTCTTAGAGATCTATTTTATATAGATCTTAGCTTGATTTAGATGATCAAAAAGTCTAGATATTAATAATAAAGGATACTTATTCTTGATGGTAATCTTTTTGACTCTTCAATAATTTATACATATTTGTAGTGATTCATCTTTTTTCTTCACAAATAAGATAGGAGTTCCAAAAAAAGATTTCAAATGACATGTGAAATTCTTGGTCAAGTCCTCGTCAATGTACTTCTTAAATACAACTAATTCATTTTGTAATAAATTATAGATTAGATCAAGTGGTCACCAAATTTCCTCTTTAAGATCGATTCAGCAATCATATTGTAGGCTAAAAATCCTCTCTATCCACTTTTAGAGGAAAAATAACTATACAACAAGTTTAAAAGGTAATAGGTACTAATTGTGTGATAACTTTAATGATTGGTTAATTAATAAAGAGATTATAAATTAAATTTTTTAGATAATGGCTTCCAAATAATAGTTACTATTTACTTAAACTTATAACAAGTGATAAAAAATAAAATAATAATAATAAAAATTAGATAGAACTAACAAAATAAAAGTAGTCAAATGAAAAAAAGATGGATAGAACAAGCACTTAGATGAAAACAGTGCCACTAGATAAAAACAAGCCTACTTAGATGGAAACAATAATGTTTGATGAAAACAAGTGCAGTTACATAGAAATAGCACTGTTAGATGAAAATAGGCCCACTTAAATAGAAATAGCACTGCTAGATGAAACTAGGCACTATTAGATTAAAACAATGTTGTTAAATAAAAACATGTACGATTGGATAAAAATAATGTTCTAGAGCAGAGTAGCAGTAGCAGCAACCTCCAAGGCACAACAACAACAACCTCAACAAAAACCTCTCAACTTCAAACTCTCATAACGTTTTTATTTCAACTCCAAATTTGATGATTCTTTCACCTAACCTTACTAACTCTCTCTCTTCTACATAATAGATATGTCTAAATAAGAAAATAATTCCACTAACAGTGAGCTCTAAGAGGACCAGCAAGAGTATGAAACAAACAACTTATAATATAAGTTTATAACAAATAAGAATACTACAACTTTTTGGTGCCTCAATGGGCCATTCTTACCTAGGGCTCAAAGCAAAGATGAGAAAGGAAGAAAAAGGCTTTGAAAGGGCATTATATATCTAAGCCCTTAAACTATTTATTGGCAATTACCATTGCTAGTAACTTACAAGTAAAAACTAATTTAAGAGCCTTTTTGCAAGCTAATCCATGCAAGTAGTATAATTTATCATTAAGAAGTCAACCTACATCTCCTCTGATCTTGAACCAATGTCTTTTATAGAAAGGACCAATGGTTGGCATCCATTTGTCATAAGGTGATGAAAAATCACTATGGATATCAATCAATGCATAGATTTTTAGTTCCTAATAACTTAATTAGCTAAAACTTATGCAAAATAATTTACTAACTTAAAAATATTAATCTTTGAAAGAGATACTTTAAGAAACTTGATTTGTTATTATCGAAGTAATGGTTGAAGAATAGAATATCTCTCCATCTTCTTCCTTCACTATTACTTGTGGCTTCAAGAAGAAAGTAATCCTCTATCTTCTTCCTTCACTACCACTTATGGCTTCAAGAACAAAATAACTCTCTATTTTCTTCTACTATACTATAACTATAAATAACTTCATTTTTCTTAACAACCTCTATTTTTTCACAATTAAAAAATAAATAATATTATATCTTATCAAAACACCAAAAATTAACTAAATAAAATTTTGATACATAATTTATGGCTCAAGTATATGGACAATGCTATTTAAGAATATCTACATTTTTTTTTCAAAAATATCTTAAAAATCTTTATATTGACTTGAAATGCCACTTAAAGTCTTTTTATCATTAAAAATGGTTGTGGCATAAATAAAAAAAGACAATCTTTCTTTTGCTGCATGTAAGTAAGCTTTTGTAGCTATGAGTATAGATTTGGCTATACTAGATTCATGACTTTATACAAAACTCTTAATAGGACTATGACAAAAGTTAAGTTTATAAAAAATTCAATTTATGAAAGGATTATAATTTTCTAATCATGATAAATCTAAAATAACCGAATTAAAAAGAGAGCTAATTATATTAAAAATTATGCCACTATTATAATCATTTATTGCTACATTTATAAAAAGTGTTTCATAAATAATATCTCCAAAAGATTAGAAATAGCCATCTATGACTTCTACATGTAGAGATTTAGTTTTTTATACCAACAATATTCTATAGCTTTTAACAAACTCTTCATCTAAGAAATAAGTTGAGGCTCTTGAATCTATTAAGGTAAAGGCTTTATGATTATCAAGTCCTAATTGCACATCTATTATAAAATAAGGAGAGGTTTATGAAGAGAAGATAGGACCTTCATTTATACAAGATTTTAGCCACTCAATTTCTATTGTAGCTAAACAAATTTATTTTTTGATGTTTTTTCATCTTTGATAGTCATACTCTTCTTTTTGTAGTGGTGTCATTTCATTGGAAAATGTTGAGTAATATCTTTAGCTTCCTTATAATATAAATATAATTCTTATTAATAATGATGAATCTTTTCTTATTCAGTAAGATGTTTAAAATGTACTGCATCAATATGCATGTCTTCTACTTTGAGATATTTAGATTAAGAGGTCATCGGTATTGTTATTAAATTATAATATTGAGGAGGTTTTCTTACGTTGTCGGGATAGAGAGAGTTTGCCTCAAAAAAATTATTGGACTTTTAGTTGTCACTAATTATTCAATCAAGCTTGAAAATAAGGGAAGCCCTAAGTTTATATATAATTTTTCTCTTTTTGAGTAATTACACCAAATACACAATCCTCAAGTAACCCACAACTTCCAAAATATGATAAAATCTTCTAAATCCTTGTTTATTCTTATGTGGAGATTTTTCCGAACTTCAACACCTCATATCTCTTAATCCGACCGTCCAAACAAACTCAAATTTTACATGAGGTACTGATGTATTCTTATTAACTTCTACAACAATTTTCAACCGCAAATTCATTGCAAATCTTGAGATATCTTGAAATCCCTAACAGTCGCTTCAAACCCTTGTCTTTATACATCTGCATGCAATTTGCTTCATATCTCACAAAATATAAGCTCAAATGCTACGATATTTGTATATATAGCTTTTTAACACAAAATTTTACAACCTCCCAAAAGTTTGAACCAAAAATTCATCCAAAAATTTAAGTTATGGCTTCAACCATTACTACAAATAAATCCGCTTACTTACTGCTTTTGATTTGGAAGCGTCGCCTTCAGCTTCTTACAACTCCTTCATATGAACTCTAAAAGTAATAAATCTTTCATAAAAGATGTAGGCCTTGAAATCGCCATTCCAGTCGCACCTTCCGATCTTCAAAAGCTGTTGTAAAACTCCTCGTTCTCTCAAAAGAGTAATAGTATGTCTTAAATAAACACCTTAACTTCAAACGGTTATAACGTTTTCACACTAACTCCAAATCCTCTAATTTTTGTACAAAAAATTGTTCTCCAAACCCTAAACTTCACAACCCTAGCTTCTAATCTCCGAATGCCATCAAAAGAGGAACCCTAATCCCTAATAAGGCCTCGGGCAGCCTCCTTGAAGCCCATTGGGCATGGTATTCGACCAATAGGGATGAAGTTTCCCATTCCTTGCCTTCATCCGACCATGCCTTGCTTTCATTCCTTTCAATTAGCCTCCTACTAGTTTAGATTTTCATCCTTAGGTTTCCACCTTCTCCCAAGGCTTCATATTAAACATTTAAGTCATATATATATATATATATATATATATATATTTTAATGTCAAAATCAAAAGAAGTAAAGAAATAAAGTAAAGTTTCTTATACCAACTCCTTTTAATTTAATCTACTAGCCACTCTAACACACATCTAGATTTATCAACATATAATATGTTTTAGCTAATTTTTACATACTGTAAGCATTTACAGTATGACAAAACGATTTTCAAATTAAAACTCAAAAAGCCAATTGTTACACTTCATAGCAAAATCAATTGCTTGACTCAATGTCTAAAGATTAGATAAATTGAGTATAAATATTTTTATTTTATATTGTAATCCATTTAAAAATTTGATAATAAAGGTAGTATAATCCAACTTGACATTAGTTACTGCTTGTCAAAATTTTGAAGCATATGATATTGCTGATTGATTGTTTTATCACAAGATATGAATTTTATTAGTTGCAATATGAATCACATCATGTTTTCTTTAGATGGATAAAAAATCTACCAAAAAAGCCTCTAGATTTTCCAATATTAGATCTTATTGTTTAAAAAAAGATAAAAAATATGATAATATCAAATCTAAAAAAAATGTACTAATGAAACAAACTTGTGATCTTGGCATTGGTTAGATTTGGAGTTGAATTTCAATTACAAGTATATTTGATTAATAATTCTTCAAAACTTGGATCTTCTACCATTAAACTTCTCGAATAAGGCAACTCTAGGTTCTCTAATATTAAAAGGATGTTCTATCTATAATTATCAAAGACATATACTAGGAAGTTGTAGAAGATTTTAGAAGGTTCTAGAGAAGCTTTGTAGTTTATAGAAGCTACTTGAGAAGTTTTCAAGCTCGTTGAAATTGCTTGAGAAGCTTCTTAGCTTATAGAAGCTACTTGAAAAGCTTCCTAATTCATAGAAATTACTTAAGAAGCTTCCTAGTTTGTGGAAGCTATTTGAAAAGCTTCATAGCTTGTAGTATATATAGGAACCAAGACTGAGGGGATCCTCAATCTTGACAACACACCTCTTGGAGTTCTAGTTCTCCTCTTTAGTGTTGTTCTTGTACTCATCTGATTAATCTAGTTCTTGTTGATTCTTCTTGAGCTTTTTCTTTTGATTTCCAGTGAATATTTTAAATTCGTAATAGTTTATCGAGACTACACTCATCTTTCATATCAAAGCTAGTTCTTTCTTATTAGAGTATAGATTATCCCTCTGCTTGAAGGTGTTGGCATTTTAGAGATTACGGATTATCCTCCTCTAAACTGATATTTCTTCTATTATAATATTGGAGTCTTATCTTTCTTAGAGAGAGTGGATTACCTCTCTTCTTAAAGATTTTAAGGCATTTTAGAGGTTGCGGAGTATTCTCCTCTAAACCAATACTGAATTCTTGTAGAGTCATTTCTTTCCTTCTCTTAGAATAGCCAAAGGTCAAGATATTAATATGACTGAAAGTTTGGAGTCCAAGTTGGACGCCATTATGAATGCTCTTGCTACGTTATTGCAAAGAACTATAGAGATTGAAGGAATCATTGCAAGACTTCATAATAATGGAACATCCGGGATGGCACAATCGAGGATTCACCAGCCTCAAGCTTCAGCATCATGAGAAGCAACTTTGCCTCTAGTTCAACGAGGACCATTGGTCTTACAATGAAAGGAGCTCTAAATTAGCCTTCCAGAGAAGTTCGATGGTATGCATTTCAAGTTTCAAGATTTTATCAATCAAATTAGATTGATAATAGCTTTATAGCCCAAATGGTATCCGACAGAGGAGTCACATATTGGACTGATTGGAACTTTGCTCATGGGACAAACTCTATCATGGTTTGCTCCTTTGTTTGAGAAAAGATCATCAATTTTGAACAACTTCAAAAGTTTTTTTGAGGAGTTTGTAGAAGCATTTGGCAAACATGACAAGGCACAATGGGCTACAACAAAGATCCAGTCACTATGACAAGGAGCACGCTCCGCATCAGTCTATGCATCAGATTTCAGAAAATTAGCATGCGACATCAACTAAGACAAAGAAACATTGATGAGTCAATTTTATTGGGACTTGAGGGACAATGTGAAGGATTTTTTATTATCTCTTTTTGATCCGTGAATGCTCAACAAAGCCATTAGCCAAGTTATAAAGTACGATAACCGCCTGTTTTAACATCGCCAAGATCAATGCTCAAGACAACATATGGCTCATCACGTTCCAACTATGTCAGCAAATAGCCTGAATTCACATTCAGAGATGGAAGACATGCAAATTGACGTGGTACGTATCAAATCCCTAACTCTAGAAGAAAAAGCGATGTATGGAAGAAGGACTATGCTTGTATTGCAGTGAAGAAGGCCATAGAGCTGGAAACTGCCCCAAGAAGCAAAATCGACGTATTATCAAGACCAGAGGCACGTTTGTTCAAGAAAACAAAGATGCCTAGCCACAATAGGGATCATGCAATTGGACAATTCAATACCACAATAACAATCAGGTTCCTCTCTTTCTGCTCAGCCTGCCCATTGTTTTATCATTCTTCTATCTTTTGGCCTTCAGAAACTAAAAACCTTAGCGTTATTAGATTTGGATGCATCTCCTTACTTTTTAGACAAAGAATTTGCTAAGCCTCATGAGATTCTTTTAGTACAAAAATCTAAATCCGTTCACATAGAAGTAATAGATGGACGACTTTTATTATCTATTCGTGTCATCCATGAATCAGAACCTATAGAGGTCACGTTTAAAGACCATAGTAATTATATTATTTTTAATATTATTAGAATCCTATCAACTTCTATTATTTTTGGTCTTTCTTGATTAGAAATACATAATCCATGCATAGATTAGAGGTTACAAAGGATATCATTTCCTATAGAATATTCTGAGAGTAAGCCTGTTAGAAGATCTCGAATCAAAAAATCTTTATTTATTGGAGTAACAGTGTTTATAACATTGTCCAAAGAAGGCCCACTATTTGTCATTTATGTGACTTCAACTAGAGGAGAGAAGATTTCAATAGCAAATATACCAGAGCAATATAAGGATTTTGAAGACGTGTTTAAAAAGAAGAATGCCAACATGCTATCGAAGCATCGACCATATGATTGTGCCATAGACTTGCATGAGGGAGCACAACCACCTTTTGGCCCAATCTACAATTTATCGCAGACAAAGTTAGAGGAGTTATAAAACTACATTGATGAAAATCTAGCCAAAAACTTCATTCGTTATTTGAAGTCACCAACTGGGGCACTAATCTTATTTGTGAAGAAGAAAGATGGCTTGCTATGGATGTGCATGGATTATGGAGGTCTCAACAAGGTGATAAAGAAGAATTGTTATCCATTATTGTTGATATCAAGTCTTCTAGAGCAATTTGGACGTACAAGAAACTTTACAAAGATTGATATAAGGGGAGCTTACAATCTTGTGCGTATCAAGGAAGGAGACAAATGGAAGACAACTTTCCATACAAGGTATGGCCATTTTGAATATAATGTCATGCCTTTCGGTCTTACCAATGCTCCTGCAGTCTTTCAACACATCATGAATGATATCTTTTGGGAGCACCTTGACAATTTTGTTGTCATTTATCTAGATGATATTTTGATATTTTCCAAGAACGTAGAAGAGCATGAAAAATACATTCGTCTGGTCCTTGAAAAACTCCATGAGTAAGGACTTTATGCCAAGTTGAAGAAGTGCTTGTTTAACCAAACTGAGATGGAATTTTTGAGATTCATTGTAACTACGGAAGGCTTGAAGATGGATCCTAAGAAGGTGGAAGTAATCATATTATGGGAAGTTCCAAAGACGATTAGAGATGTACAATACTTTCTTGGCTTTGCTAACTTCTATCGGATCTTCATCAAGAATTATTCTCAAGTTGCTGCTTCGCTCACTAGATTGACATGTAAAGACAAGCTCAAATAGGAACTTCTAGCAAAAAAAGTATTTCAAGATCTTAAGACGACATTTACTATAGCTCTAATCTTGGTACATCCAGACTTTGGAAAGGCCTTCTATTTGGAGACCGATGCTTCAAATTTTGCTATGAGAGCTATACTTCTGTAGATAGGCGGAGACAAGAAGCTTCATCTGATTGCATTCTACTCTTGGAAGTTTTTTGCTATCGAGATCAACTATAAGATCCACGATAAAAAATTTCTTGCAATAGTGGATTCTTTCTAAGAGTGGCATCACTTTCTTGAAAGAGTTGCACATCTGGTGATCGTATATACAGATCACAAGAATTTAGAGTACTTCATGTCGACTCAAGTTCTAAATCGTCGTTAAGCTTGATAGAATATGTTGCTATCTAGATTTGACTTTGTTATTACTTATCGGCTTGGAAAGCAACAAGGACTATTTGATGCATTATCAAAGAGATTGTATTTAGTGCCAAAGGTTGAAGAAGTAGTGTTTGATCAACAGTATACAACATTATTGAAGTCAGAATAATTCAAACTTTACTCTACTATATTGCCAATTGATGCTGACTTCCTCAACTAGGTTCGTATTGTGACTATTGGAGATTCTATAACCTTCAATATCATGCAACGTATCGATAATGACAAGTTCAAGGTGGAAGGAGATCTTTTATACTTTGAAGAGAGGTTGTATATTCCAAAGAGACTAGTATGACTCCGAGTTCTTCAATCTTGATACGATTTTTTAATTGTAGGATATTTTGGATTCAATAAGACATTGGAATTTATTTCTCGAGATTTTTGGTGGCCCCAAATGTGAAAGAATGTTAAGGATTTTGTCCTCTCCTATGACTTTTGTTCAAGATCTAAGAACCCTCGACATCGTCCTTATGGTCTTCTTCAACCATTGCCTATTCTATATCGACCATGGTCTTCAGTTTCTATGGACTTCATTTCGGACTTGTCGCCATCGAATTCATTTGATAGCATCTTTGTTGTGATAGATCGACTAATAAAGATGGCACACTTTATCCCTTGCAAGAAAACATCGTCAAGCAAAGACACAGCAAGGCTCTTCCTTGATAGTGTGTATCGATATTATAGTTTGCCAGATGATATTGTGTCGGATCAAAGAACCAATTCATATCAAAGTTCTGGAGATCTCTTTTTGAGATATTGAAGGTAGATATGAAGCTTTCTTTGGCTTTTCATCCTCAAATTGATGGCCAAATAAAACTGGTGAATCAAACTTTGGAGCAGTATTTACGATGCAGCATCAACTATCAACAAGATGATTGGACTACATATCTATTGTTACCTGAGTTTGTATATAACAACACCCTTCATGTGTCAACTCAACAAACACCATTCTTTTCCAACTATGGGTATCATCTGAAGCTTGATTTGTTAAGTCCATCAACCAATAACAATCCGATAGCTGAAGGATTTGTGAAACAACTATCGGAGCTTCAAACTACGTTGAAGCTTCAATTGTAAACTGCTTAAGAAGCTTACAAGGCATCTGCACACAAATTTTAGAATCAGGCACCTATTTTCAAAATTGGAGATAAAGTATGGCTACTTGGATGGAATATCAAAATGAAGTGGCCATGTGATAAGTTGGACTACCAGAGATTAGGACCATTTGTCATCCAAAAGCAAATCAATCCAGTGGTGTACCATTTGAGATTATCGTCTGCTATGAAGGTACATCCAGTCTTTCATGTTTCTTTGTTGGAGCCTTATTGAGAGTCGTCTTTTTCTAGAAGAGTGCAATGTTCGCCATCTAATATTGAAATTAAGAACCACGAGAATTACGAGGTAGAAAAGGTACTAGATTTGAGGTGTAAGTGAAGAAAATTGGAGTACTTAGAGCATTAGAGCGGCTATGATATCAATGAGTGGACATGGAAATCAAGAAAAAATCTTATCAATACATCGTAAAAGGTATAGGAGTTTCATCGACGCTATCCTCAGAAACCTAAGGCCTTTTAATGAAATTTTTTTAGTGAAGTCCCTACTCCTTGAAGCCTCTTAATCTTCGGCCTTGCAAAGAAGGGGGAAAAGGAACCTCTAAAAGACATAGTTAGAGACTATAAATTTGTAACCTGAGCCAATTCTTCTATGTTTAGTGTTTATTTTTTTGGTCTAGTATGGATAACCAAGAGATAGATACCATATGAGTCGTGTCCTCTCAACTGAATATTTCACGAAGAAGACCCCGAGATGAAGAACCACATGTACTATGAAGACGTCAGACAATACCTAATAACAAGTCACTAGTGATTGTGTTTGAGGTAGAACCTACCTATGGTCATCTTCTCGAAGGAGTGTTTATAGGGCATTTTCACAATGAAGACACAGAAGTTCATGTCTAATCAAAAATCAAGGGCGTAGGATACTATTATTGATTACAAGGACCAATGAACTACTTGCCATGTAAACAATAATTAGAGTATACTGCAGACAATATGCGACAAATTTTCAACTTCTTACATTGGTATTGACTCACAATAGGAGTGCTTTTTGGAAACCTCGAAGCTATAGGGGGAGGGGAAGTGATGTCAAGAACGTACAGTAGGAAGTTATAAAAGATTCTAAAAGGTTCTAGAGAAGCTTTGTAGTTTGTAGAAGCTACTTGAGAAGTTTTCAAGCTTGTGGAAGCTGCTTGAGAAGCTTACTAGTTTATGGAAGCTACTTTAGAAGCTTCCTAGCTTATAATATATATAAGAGGTGAGAGTGAAGAGATCCTCAGTCTCGATAATTCACCTCTTGGAGCTCTAACTCACCTCTTTAGTGTTGTTTTTATATTCATCTGATTAATCTAGTTCTTACTGATTCTTCTTGAGCTTATTGTTTAGATTTTCAGTCAATATTCTAAATTTGTGACAATAATAGTAGAGATGTGATTTAATTTAGATATTGAAGAGACTCCAATCTTATCTATATCTTCACTTTTTGTAACTTTTGTTGCCCTAGATGGTAATAAATTGAGTGGATGCATTGCAAGCATCAACTCCCTTAATTGCTATTCCATTTGTGCCATTGCATTCTTCATTTCAAGAAACTGTACTATAATAACACTTAGAAAAAAAAATGTCTAATATTACTCCAAACAAACAAAAGAAAGGACTTAAAAATAAAGAAAATAATAAAAACAATATTAATTTAAAAGAGGGTAATTTGTAACTTTGAACATACTTATGTCATATCAAGAAAAAGAGATAATCTATATTTAATTAAAAAAAGATAAAGCTTTAATATTATAAGTATACTTTCTTCAATCTGTAAAAGACATGAATTAAAAGAAGATGCATAAACTTATAAAATCCATGTCAAAGAAAAGTGATAAAATATAAATAAAAAAGAATATATATTAAAAAGAAATTGGAATAGCTATTGCCAAAAGATGAAGAATCTAGAGACTCTTGAATCTAAATTAAAAGTAAGAAAGGAGTTGATAAGAGTGAAGAAGACTTCACTCATACTTCTATATATATTATCTACCTAGAATCTATGTGGTGACATTCTATAGGACCTCTAAAATCATGTTGACTTTGTATGATATATATTTTGACTTGCAAGAACTTTTTTTTATATAGACACCACATAATTAGCTTGTTAGACAAGCTATCAATATGGTGTCATACTGTAAAAGATTATAGTATGTAAAAATTAGTTGGAACATATAATATGTTCATAAATCTTGGTGTATGGTAGAATGGTTAAATAGATTAATTTAAAGAGATTGGATTTAAGAAACTTTATTATGAGTTTATCTTTTTAATTATAGAATTTCAAAAAAAATATTGTAGAACCTAAATGTTTAGTATGGAGCCTTGACAGGAGATTAGAACCTAAAGAAGAAAATCTTAACTAGTAGGAGGCTTATTTGAAGGGATGAAAGCAAGGCATGGTTGGATGAAGGTAAAGAATGGGATCTTCATTCCTATTGGTCGAAGGCCATGCCCAATGGGCTTCAAGGAGGCTGCCCGAGATCTTATTAGGAATTAGGGTTTCTCTTTCGAAGTCATTCGGGCTTTGAAGGCTAGGATCAAAAAGTCCAGGGTTTTGGGTATAATTTGCATGAAGAGTTTGTGTGATTTCGAATTTTTGTGAAGGAGATATAAATGTTCAAAGTTAAGGTGTCAAATTTGTACCTACTATCATTCTTTGAAGCATAACATATGCGTATGGAGAGCAATGAAAGATCGGCGACTAGAATTGGAGAATATCAAGGCTAATCTTCTTACTAAAAAGTTATATTTAAAGAACACATAATCAAGGTAAATCTTCTAGAATATATAAGTACTTTTTAAAACATAGTAGATTATTCTTGAATTTAATTTGGAAGTATCATGAGACTTTAAAGGATATTTCTTAATTTTATAAATAAAAAGATCAAAAGACATGCTTGATTGAACTTACTTAATAAAAATTCAATCAATAGTTAGTATTAATTTCATTGCTTAAAGATGAAGATGCTTTGGCTTCAAGAAGATTTTTATCAGGTTTTTAGAGAATCCTATTCAAGATTTTAAAAGTAGATATATAGCTTTCTTCGGCTTTTCATCCTCAAACTGATGGACAAATGAAATAGGTGAATCAAGTTGTGGAGCAATATTTGAGTTGTACCATCAACTATCATCAAGATGATTGGACAATTTTTTTGCCATTGGTAGAGTTTGCATATAATAATTTGATATATTCTTCTATTCAACAAACATCTTTTTTTTTTTTACCAATTACACTTATCATCTACAACTTCATATTTTCGAATTTTTTAAAATTAATAATCTTGTGGCAAAAGATTTAGCAAATCATTTGTTAGAGCTACATGCAACAATGAAGATACAATTAAAATAAGCTCAAGAATGGCAAAAGATCAACGTATATGCCTATCGTAAAAAACAACCATAATTCAACATAGATAACAAAGTATGATTACTTAATCGTAATAATAAGACTACTTGTTCTTGTAATAAGTAGGACTATCATAGGTTGGGACCTTTTTTTATTTGTGAACAAATCAATCCTATTGCTTATCAATTATATCTACTTGAATCTATGAAGATCTACCTTGTATTTCACGTATCTCTTCTTGAGCCGTATAAGATAGTAAATATCTCGAAAAAAAGAAAAATACCACTTCTTCCTATAGAATTGAATAATAATTAAGAGTTCGAGGTCGAAGAAGTTATAGACTGAAGGTAGCACCAAAATAGGTTGGAATATCTTGTTCATTGGCATGGATATGATATTAGTGAAGTCACATGGTAGCCATCAAAGAAACTTGCAAATACAGTAGAGAGAGTTGAAGCCTTATCAAAGGAAGATAATATTCTATTTTTCATCTTTCTTTGTAGCTACTATGTATTTGTGATGCTAAGGAGATGGAAAACTAAAGACTAGCAAATTCAACTTAAGAGCTTTCATTTGCGGACTTATTAGATGAGACATTCCAAATGTCACAACTTTCAAGAGGACAAAATGGAGATGAAGATCTTCAAGAATGACATGTCTTTCCTCAAATAGATGGCAAGATATAACATATTTGGTATTACAACCTTGAAAGGAATTCTCGATGTTTGATGATTTTATTAGAGGTAGGAACAACTTCTGATGGTGTTCTAAATATTTTATTTGAAGTAAGTTACGAAGGCCTCAACAACAACCAAATAACATGGTAGTCCTCTTGTCTTGGTATGGAACATTATCGAGGTCTGAGAGGACCTATCTACCATCTTTGAAGAAAGCAAAGATTGGAGTATGTGGCAAATATAATTTGTTGCATCATAGTCTTTCTCAATATATGAAGACTGCTCCTCATGGAACTCGTTCCTAAAAGGGGAGGTAATATCACAAACATATATATTTACTCCAATAGTTATTTATATGATTAGATGAAAGTAGGTAAACATAGATTAATTCTATAAAATCTACTAGAAAAGCTTCCTAGAAGCTTCATAGATACAATTTTGACTTTAGATGTAATTATAGGATAGAAACTTTGCTAACAAGTTAACTATGTGTTTGTAGCTTGTGGAACAAGTCAACTCCATGTGATAGCTTATGGAACAAATTAACTATGTAGCACATACATAAATAACTTGCTTTGAAATTTAAGACATGTGGCTCTCAAAGTCAACACGTTTTAAAGGTTCTATAGGACATTGCCATGTAGCTCCTAATTAAGAGTATATATGGAGGCAAGAGTGAAGCCTTCTTCACTCTTATCAATGCCTTTCTAGTCCTTAGTCTTATTTCAAGACTTTCTAGTTTTCTTGTTTTTAGCAATAACTATTCTAATTAATAGTACATTATCTTTTGAATGACTTTCTAATTCTCTTTAGTAACATAAGAATATATTGAGGATTTTCTTTCTTCAAGATTCATATCTTTGATACTTACATGTTTCTTGGATTAAAGTAGATGTCATTAAACTTGATGGAATAATTGACATCATAGGTGGTAGAGCTTCAAGCCTCAAAGTTCCTCTTCTTACCTTCATCCATCGTTCCTTAGTCACCAATAACACAACATCTTCTACTCTTCTTTAATCATTAATTAAACCTCCTTTAGTAGACTTATCAGCCAAAAGTACAAAGAGCATATCTTCTAATCCTTCATGTGCTGCTTGTAAGAAAAGCTCAATCTTCTTTGTACTTAATGAAAGTCTTTTTGAAGATGAGAGTTGAGAGAATTTTCTCTCAAACTCCTTAAGAAACTCATTAAGGACCATAGACCTCCATGGTTGGTACTCAATTCACTCTACAAATGATCTATTGATGACTCTATCAAAATCTTTTTTATAAAATTCATCTTTCAACCACCCTTCAAAGTGACTCATATTAAAGAAATACAATAAGAAAGACACAAGTAAGTAGAAATTAGTAAGGTTAGACATAAGAGAAGTTTGAAATGAGATGCCTCTTACTTCCAATACCCTTTACTTACACATAGAGTTTACATCCATTATTGCTCAATTTTATTTTCATTCATCTTTATTTCATCCAATTGAACCCTAAATTCTTCTTAATCTAGTCACTACTCCAAATCATAATTGCCATTTAATCTAGCTACCATTATAAATCTTAGCTGCCACCTTTCTAACTTTCTTATTACTTTTTGTTGCCCTTCAATCATTAGCAACTTATGTTAGGTAATATCTTTTATTTGTCCAATATTTATATTATTACTCTCACTTTGCTATTGATTAAAGGTTTTTAATCCTAATGCTTTTGTCAATTTATAATGTTTATCCTTCATTAATGATTTTATAAGCAAATTAGCAAGCATGACTTCTATTGCATAATTCTTCAAATTAATCACTCCCATTTCAATCTTTTTTCATATGAAGTCATATTGAATGTCAATGTGTTTTGTCCTTAAATGATACTTTGGATTCTTTACAAAGGCAAGGCATCCTTGATTGTCATACTTCATTGAAGTTGCTTCCAATTGCATAATTTCAATGTCTACTAAAACTTATTTCAGCCATATTGTCTCGATTATACTATGACTTGCCATCATGTACTCAGCCTCCATTGTTGACCTTGTAGTTGTTGATTGTCTCTTATAATTCCATGAAATTGCTCCCACTCCAACAAAGAATATATATCCTATTGTTGACCTTCTATCATTTACATCTTTAACCCAATCTGTATCACAATAACCATGCAATGTAATAATATTACCATCAAGGCAAAATTTGAAGTTTAAAGTACCTTTTAAGTACTTCATGATCTTTTTAATGGTTGCCCAATAGATTGGTCTAGCCTTTGACATGTATTGACTCACAACACTCACTGCATATACAAGATCCATCCTTGTACCAATCATTGCATCATAAATGAGCCTATTGTTGTCTTGTATAGAACATCTTTCATTTCATCTTCAACTTTAGCAAATAAGTTCAAAGCATCCATCGACTTTATTACATCACATAAGTTCAATAGAGCAGTAAGAAGTGCAACATTGGCATGTTCTTCACTTACTTGAAGAAAGATGTGATTCTTCTACCATTTACGACATTGTTTTCTATCTCTCAAAGGATATCTCTTTTTATTTGAAAAAGATTCAACTTGTTGTATTCTATGGTCTCCTCCAATCTTCTTTTCTTTTATAGATAGTCTTTTCTCATTCAAAGGTCAATAATCCTCATCACCATCATCATCAACATCTTTATGCTCATCATTGTTGGTCTTAGTATTTTTAAAGGCCTTGTTTTCCACCTTCTTTGCCTCTTCATCTTCATTTCTACCTTTACAACCATTATTGTCTTTATCTTCTTCTTTCTTTGCTAAATTTGAAGATGTATCTATAAACACACTATTACTCCTATTTAGACACATCTTCAAGTGCTCACAAGCACTTTTTTATTTCAAAAACTCAACATTATAACTTTTGATGGTCTTTTTGGTCTCTAAATATATGAGCCTACAAGCCTTTGTACCTTCATAATATCCAACAAATACACATTTTGTACCTTTTGCATCAAATTTTGATCTCATATAATCTGATGTCTTTACATATGCAATGTATCCAAAAGTCCTCATGTGTGAAACATAAGGTTTCCTCCTATTCTAAGCTTGTTTGGGAGTTTTTGATGTAAGTGATTTGTAGGGCATTTATTCCTTGTATACATTGCTATTACCACGACTTCCATCCAATATGCAAATCCAAGGTTTTGTACATGTAGCATACTCTTTTGCATCTCTACAATGGTATAATTTGCTCTTTTAGCAACTCCATTTTGTCGTTGTTGCAATACGTGAAGTTTTGTTTGAGAATGCTTCATGCACCTAGCTATGGAAGGTAGAATAGAAATTAAAAAAATAAAATCCTAACTCTATTAAAATACTAACTAAATTCTAATTAGATCATACAATGTTAAGCTAGCTTTAATCAAATTTAAAGAAACCTCAAAAAAATTACAAAGAAAAAATAAAAAATCTTAAAGAAATATTAGAATAATAACAAATATATCTCAAATAAATCTCAATTCAATCTTAAATTAAATCCTAATTAAAATGCAATTGAACTTCATTCAAACTTTAGGCCAGAAACTAACTAAATCTTCAATTCTAAAGAAACTCAAATAAAACTCTAAATCCTAAATCAAATCCTAATCAAACCTTAAATCTTAAATCAAATCTTAACCAACTCTAAACCAAATTCTAAATCCTAAATCAAATGCTAACCAAATCCTAAATCCTAAACTAAATCCTAATCTTAAATCAAATCCTAACCAAATCCTAACCTTAAATCAAATCCTAACCAAATCCTAAATCCTAAATAAAACCTTAATCCTAAATCAAATCTTAATCCTAAATCAAATCCTAACAAAATCTTAATCCTAAATCAAACCTTAATCAAATCCTAATCCTAAATCAAAATCTAACCAAATCCTAAACCAAATCCTAAACCCTAAATCAAACCCTAGTAATTCCTACAACAGATTTACACCTCAATTACTAATGAATGAACCAGTGATCTTAATTCAAAATTTGCATGCTTTTTAAGAATTAAATTGACAACAAAGACAAAAAAATTTGAAAAGGATCAGAATTACTAAATAGACGATAGCTTCAAAATCGTGCTTGGATATTTGCCGGCCTCCTTCTTTAACCATGATGCCAATCTCCAAGAGCCAATATCTCTCTTTTTCACCATTTGATTGATTTTAAAATTCTCATATACATAGGAAAATAAGTCTGATATCTTCATATATAAATTTCACTCTAATCTAACTAGTAGATTACAAGAAATCTTAAAAATCCTCACTGGACCTAAAATTCTACTTTTTGAGACCATGATCTACTTAAACCTCAATTACCCTCAATTCAACTATTAGATGGAGCTAAGATTTATAACACATATTAAGCACAATTATGACTATTAACCTAAAAAATTTGACTTCTAGATCTATTATAAAACTATTAAAATCAACTCTATTTTATTTCATAAAATCAAAGCCATCTAAAAATAAACTTGACTTTGTAAAGCTCTTACAAAGTCATTACAAATCTAAATCGCCTAAAATGAATGCTTATAGAAACCCTATCAAGTTTGCTATCAAATTCCATTCTTTAATTTGTAAAAAATCTCCTAGTTACTGTAAGTGCTTGACTTTGTGCCTCAAGATTTCGACCCAAGTTGCTAATTGGCCCTCCTCGGGTATCAATATCTAATTTTTTTTAGGTAATTTTTTCTAGAATTTAGTTTTAACTACCTTCTTAAGATACTTATCTCATTTATTTTTCCAATCTACCTTAGTTTGCTTTATTTATGGCCCTATAAAATAAATAGAAGTTACTTTTGTAAAAAAACAGTACTACTACTAAAAGTTTTACTACCATCCTATCTTTTATCTAAGTTTTTTTACTTTATCTTTTAACTTTGCTCTTCTATAATAAAATCCATATTATCATCTTTCACCATATAGTCGTATTATAACATGGCATCATAGAGTATAAAGAATCGAGATTTGTCTTATAATACCATGTATCTTCAAGAAATCATTGAATTGCTTTGACATATACTCATCTCCATTGTCCGTACATAATATCTTAATTTTACACTTGTAAAATGATTGTTGAGGATAATTATCAAGAATTTGTAAAAAAACTATTCTATTTGATTTTCTACAAAATTTTGTGGGATAGTTATCACTACAATTTCTACCTTCTAATTGATTTTTAATCCAGTATATATGAGGTGGATGTCTTTTTCTACAAAATATGTAGAATTCTACTTATTATCTAGTTTGATTTATAAGACCTTGGTTCCTAGTACTAAACACTTGTTGACTCAAATTATATCCATGAAAGATTTGATTTTTGTATTAAGCGGTAAATGGTTGAAAATGTTGGTCTTATGGAGGAATGGAATTACAAAATTGGGCCTTATGCCTTGATTGTCCATATTGAATGTATCATAATCTCATTGTATATCTTCTTATTTCAATGGTAGATAGAAAAAGGTTGAGGTTGGAATTTCTAGTTAATCTAACTAATTGTTCTAACATCAGCTTTATTTGATGAAAGATTTGGGTTTGGAATTATAATTGAAATACTTTTATCTCTTTTTATAAATCTTTCTTCTACATGTTATCTTCAATAGGATATGTCAAGGGCATTGAAGGAGGTAGAGGCCTAGTATTAAAAGATAATAGATAGGCTCTTATAATTGTGAGAATCAATGGTGGTTGTTCATACATTTGAGAACTTGATGCATAAGGAATCCTAAAATTTATAGATATGAAGCTAGGAATATTGTGATCTTCTTTATACCATAGTCTTTTATACTCTTTTTTAATTTTTTTTGCTTCCTTTGTTTCATGTTTGATTATAATAAGGTCATAAGAGCATGCATGAAGGATTTTTTTTTAATAATTTCTTCTTTAGTATATCTTTGAATGAAAAAAATGCTTTGAGGTATCATCAATGAACAAAGTTCCAAAAAACATTGTCACTACTAATTCAAAACGTTAGATATATGACATATTGTTTTCATCCTTCTGTTGTCTAAATGAAGATAAAGTAGTTAGGATTGTGGTTTGTCCTATTTCAAGTCAAAATTATTCTAAGAAGGCATCTTAGATCATATTCCAACTTAAGAAGATGTTAGAAAAAATATTGTAATACCACTCATATACTCCTTCTTTTAATATGATTAGAAACCATACTAAATAATATCAGCTATTTATTATCAAATATATAGTAAGTGTTTCTATAAAATGTTCTATATAGCCTAAAGGATCTTCATCCCTTATACTTTTGAAGATAGGAAGGTAAGGGGGCATAAGTACAATACTAAGTCTCTCCAAAATTCAAATAGGTAAATCCCTTGGTTGAACCAAGGGATTAATTGGTATAGATGGTGGTTTTTCTTATTCTCTTCCATTTGGATCCATTGATTCTTGTGTTTGAGATAACTAAATACTCTCTTAATTAAAATTACTTGTATTATCAATTGAAAGATTTAAAAATAAGTTTTCTAAATTTTCTTCAAAGTCTTTTAAAGAAAGGTATTAAAATTCTTTAGAGGTTTTTAGGTGTATTTAAATAGATCCAAGAGTTAAAGTTCTAATGTTTAGCAAAGGAAATTTGATAGTTTTAAAGGAATAGATTTTTTAATAATTATACTAATATGGATCCATGGAATTTAATAAAGTAGGGCATTAAATTTCTATAATTATAATATTATCTCTAAAAATAAAAAATAAACCATTAAATAAGCCAAAAAAATAATTTGTAGAATTTAAATTTTTATTATCTTTTGTTGATCAACCTACATCCTATTTAAATACTCTTTTTGATAGAGAAGGATAATATAACAAAAATAAGCTAAAAAAGAATGCTTACTTGAATATCACCCCAAGCAAAATTATTCTCATCTTAGACTATTATACAAAACAACCTAATGTGATTGTGACTCTAAGTAATATTCAATACAAAGACATTTTGTTGCCGACAAGGAGTCTGAGTTTTTTTTTTTTTTTATACCTAATTTTTAACTAATATAATTAAAGAATTATCCACTACTTGATTAATAACAAAAATAATAGATAAAAAGGATTCTTTGTATACATCAATTCAACTTGAAGAAGAAATCACTTAGGTGCATCACTAGCTACCTTATTACTTCTTAAGAAATGAAAAAAAATATTCCAAACGATTCTTCTAATTACTTATGGATTAGATTTAAAAGAGAAGATCATTAGTGATGGTCCTATGCTAATCTATAACATCAAGTCCTAAAAAAAAGGATAGAGAAGTACCTCTTTTGCTTCTTTTTCTTAGGTTCTACTTTTCAACTCTTTTATCTTTATTCTATACACATGCATTAAAATTTAAAATAATTAAAATAATTCACAAATTTTAAGAAATTAATTTTAATTTTAATTTTTTTAAGCCAATTTTTTCTTCAATCTCCTTACTCTTCAATCCACAATTTGTATTAGTTTAATAAAAATTTAAAAACTTAATTGATTGTCTAAAGGAAACTTACTTTAAAATGTAGCCTTTAAACTTTAATGCTTTCTTTTTTCTTCTACCTCTATTTCTTCTTTGTTTTATTTTCTTCTTCCAAGTGTTTTTTCTTTAATTGTTGATGAAGAAATTCTTCAAATATTTTTGAAGAAATTTTTTTCTATACTACTATAATTGCTCGTTTTACTTATTCCGGAAGAAACCTCACAACATAAACCCGTATAGGGGGATTCGAACATAGAAAATGACTAGTTGCTTAAGCATTCATGTTAGGGTCACACAATCAATTACCTCCTGAATGTATCGTCTCTATTTCTAATATTTGAATACATAAGGAAATTATAATCTCCTCCTTCACCTTATTGGTCTCTTCCTTACAGAAATTCAGTCATACCAATAACTACTATTTCCACCAATATATTCACCCTCATAATCTCCAACTATAATATTATGCCCTCACAGCTTTCAGCACACAATTATCCTCGTTCCAATCACTCGAATTCTTCACACAGAACTGCCATTCACATTACAGTGTTTCACACAAACAAAGATTCATTCTCTCTGCTAAACTACAATCAGATTTCAGCATTCAATCTTTCTTCTTCTCAAATAATACCAATCACATTTCCATTCCATAATTCATTTTACAATATTTAGAAACTATCAATCCTCTTATTCAAAGAAAATAACAAACAAAAGAAAAGAAGTAGTATCAAGCTTATCCCAACTCACACTATTACAGCGATGGCCTTCGGCTCACGACTCTCACAGTCTGGCATTGGATTTGTCATGGGTGGATATTGATGGTATCTTGGTTGATTCATTGTCAATCCGTGAGTATTGGATATATCTTCTTGGTGAAATTCAGAGTTTAGGAAATTGGAATAATTTCTGTTTTGTTTATTCGCTCGATTTCCATTCCAACCAAACCTATTTCCCATTTGTACTTGATTAACGTCCCACTGGGTTGGTTGACTCATTATTTGGTTATTGAGTTATTGTTACTTCCATAAATTCCAACAGTTGGTAGTAATATGCTTGCCCCCGCAAAAGGTACATTGTATAGTTATTTGGGGTGGTGAAGGACATTCTGTTACTAAATGACCTTGCCCCTTACAATTGTTGCACTAGACATTGGAACGCATATTGGTTGGTTTATGCCTTTTTTCTTTATCCTGGGCTAGATTCACAGCCAATTCATCCATTTTTTTCATCAATGTTAATAGCAATGACTCATTGGGATCCCTTGATATCAATGCATTTGGTAATTCCTTTATAGGTATTGATTTTTGATACACGAAATAAGGCACATACGGGTGTGATGATGATGGTGGTACAGCTTGCAATGGAACGGAATCCACTATTCCATGTAGAATTGTATCATAATCATTCCTTCTCAGATAACTTTTTGATGCGTCATTCCAACTTATCATTTGATAACCTCCTTGAGATGGAATCATCGTGGCTCCAACTGTTAAGTTTTGGTCATAGTGACATTCCTCCTATACTTTTGCTCGCTCAAGAGATGATGCAATGGTGGCTGATTGGGCTTCTTTTACAAACCTCTTCAATTTTGGTGGGTGTAGTCCATTAATCAATATGGACAACACAAACGATTTCGATATTTGGTTATTTGGCCATTTTCGAAGTATATCGGCTACACGACCATAACATGATTGTACCGCTTCCTTTGATACCATTCTGTTCGCCATTAATTTTTCTCTAAGACGTTCTTTAAAACCAATTGGTCAAAAATGGGCTAAAAATGTATTTTTCAATGCCTTCCAATTAATAAATTGTTCCACAAGTTGGCGATTATATCAATCAAACGCTGTGTCTTTCAATGTCGCTGGCAGCCATCTTAACCAAATGTCTTCTGTTCTTCCATTATTGGCTACACACGCCATCAAGAATTGAGACAAATGTTGATCTAGATCTACACCTGGCGAACTCCAAAAAGTAGGTAATGGCACGACACTAGTCATACGATCTCCTACTGCACCCATTTGTACTGCAATCGAAACGACTGATCCTCCTAACGCCATTGAATTTCTTGTTCTGCTAAACTCTATTTTAAAATAATCTCTGCTTTCCTTTATTCTAATTTCCAAGCTCTCAGTGCTCCTCGATTTACTATTATTTTCCACAATTAGTTTTATTGGTTGAATTACAAGTGAAAACGTCAGATTTTAAAATATAATATAGTTATCTTTATTGGCGACCAATTTGTGCCAATCTGAAGAGCCACTATTGCTCGTTTCAACGGTACCCCTTATTGAAAAAATACCTAATGGAGTACCAAATTCTTCTACACCTCCTTCTCTTTTAGTTAACGGCCTCAAGATTTCCACTGGAATGTTAACAAAATTTCTCGCGACTGTTGGCAGTTTTTCTAACGGTACATACGACTGCAGAATTAACAATCTGTTTGATTCTTGATAGGTTTGGATGCATCGACAAGCTTGCAACCATGGTTTAATCTAATTCTGTCGATGCTTTCTTTTAAGATTACGTTCTTGCTCCTCTCTAAGCAAGTTCCTTCCTTGTGCTCTTCCCTGTCTTTCTCTCAACTGATTTATTTTCCTCAATGCAATGCTCTTATTCTTATTAATCATAATCTTGCTTCAAACACTACTGAAATCATCTTCTAGTGATAATTTTCTCACAGGTTTGATAATTAATTCCTAACACTCAAAGCTATTATCACTCCCTGTCTGTAGCGCCAAAATGTGATTGCTCGTTTTACTTATTCCGGAAGAAACCTCCCAGCGTAAACCCGTATAGGGAGATTCGAACATGAAAAATGACTAGTTGCTTAAGCATTCACGTTAGGGTCACACAATCAATTACCTCCTGAATGTATCGTCTCTATTTTCAATATCTGAACACACAAGAAAACTATAATCTCCTCCTTCACCTTATCGGTCTCTTCCTTACAGCAATTCAATCATACCAATAACTGCTATTTCTACCAATATATTCATCATCATAATCTCCAACTGTAATATTATGCCCTCACAACTTTCAGCACACAATTATCCTCGTTCCAATCACTCAAATTCTTCACACACAACTGCCATTCACATTACAGTATTTCAGACAAACACAGACTCATTTTCTTTGCTGAACTACAATCAGATTTCAGCATTCAATCTTTTTTCTTTTCAAATAATACCAATCACATTTTCATTCTATAATTCATTTCATAATATTTAGAAACTGTCAATCCTCTTATTCAAAGAAAATAACAAACAAAAGAAAAGAGGTAGCACCAAGCTTACTCCAGCTCACACTATCAAAGTGATTGCCCTCGGCTCATGACTCTCACAGTCTGGCATCCTAATTAACTTCTACAACTCCTATATACTTTCTCCTGATTCTCTAGATTCTAATCGTAATTCTGTAATTAATCACTTTTAATAACTAAATCACTCATCAATCCTCCTAAATTTTCTATTATATGGACTATTAATATATTTTATCAATATCTTTCAAAAATGAATTAATATTTATTCTACAACTACTTGTGAATAAGAGAGATATAGTGGATGGAGAGGGTGATTAAATCTCCATACTGCTAGAGAATTGCCGCCAACAAAGAATTTATAATTAGATGAAAAGAGCATATGAGGGATGGAGAAGGTGATTAAATCTTTTCAACCACTAGAGATGGATCCTGAATAAGGAATTGACAAGAAGAAGAAATAATAATCAATTTTAAAGAAGATCTCTACCTTTAATGAAGATCCTTGTCCATTCCTAATTTAATTCTATGCCACGGACATACATATTTAAGCCAATAATTACTTGTATAAATAAGTAGAAGTAAATAGAAGTAGGTAAAAATAAGTTAATTCTATAATATCTTCTATAGAAGGTTTCTAGAAGCTTTACAAATATTGCTTTGACTTTATAGGTGTCTATAATTGACTTTTTGAGTTAGAATAGTAGTCAACAAGTTGACCATGTGCTACACATGTTGTTAGCTTAAAGATCAAGCTTATTATGTCGCCCACACATACAAAAACTTGCCTTGTAGGTGAAGGAATGTGTCCTATAAAGTCAATACATATTGGGGGTCCTATAGATAATTGCCACGTAGCTCTTAATTAGATAATATATATAGAGATAAAAGTGAAGCCATCTTCACACTTGTCAACTCCTTTCTAGCTTCTAGTCTAGTTTCAAGAGTATCAAGTTTTCTTGTCTTTTGGTAATAAGCCATTCTAGTTTCTTTTAAATATACATACTTTCTTATTTCTATTTTATCACTCTTTCTTTGACATGGATTTTATTGATTTATGCATCATCTTTTAGTTTATATTCTTAATAGATTGTTAAGAATATACTTATAATATTAGAGCTTTGTCTTGTCTTGATTAAGAGTAGATTATGCCTTTTTCATGATAAGATATAGGTATATTAGAAGTTGAGAATTATTTTCTTTTAAACTTATATTATTTTTAATATATTTTTTGTCCTTAAGTCTTTTCTTCTACTTATCTTGGTAGTATTAGATATTTTTTTGAGTGTTATTATAGTAGAGCTTATTGAAATGAAGAGTGCAATGGCACAAATGCAAGAAAAATTGAAAGAGTTGATGCTTGCAATATATCAACTTAGCTTACCACTACAAGAATCAATAAGAATGGTAGGAAGTGAGGATATAGAGATGAATAGAGCTGCTTCAACATCTGCACCAAGTCATGTCCTTCTACCTATGATGGAACATCCTTCAAGTGTTAAAGAACCAAGAGATGTTTTGCTCAAGAAGTTTGATGGTACAAGATCCAAATTTTGAAGATTTATCAATCAAGTACAACTTGTAATTGAACTTTGACCTCAAAGCTATCCAATTTGAAAATCACAAGTTAGATTTATTAGTGCACTTCTTTCAGGTTCAACACTATCGTGGTTTTCATCTTTTTTTGAATGACGAGATCCAATATTGGATAATCTAGAGGTATTTTTGGTAAAATTTCGATCCATATAAAGAAAACATGATGTAACTTATATTGTAGCCAACAAGATCCATATTTTGTGATAAGACAATCGATCTATAATGTTATATGCTTCACAGTTTTGACAACTTGTAATTGATATCAAGTAGAATGATGCTATACTTATTAGCCAATTTTTCTATGAATTATAATATGAAGTAAAGAAATTGATGCTCAACTTACCTGGTCTTCAAATATTGAGTCAAGCAATTGATTTTGGTATGAAGTGTAACAATCGACTTTTTGAATTTTGATTTGAAAGTCATACAAATGAGCCTCAATATTACTACAATTTGATGGCAACACCAATATCTCCTCAACACATACATTCAGAACTAGAGGATATGCAAATTGATGTGGTATATTTTAAATATCTTATCGAGTAAAAAAAGACTTGTCGCCATCAAGAAGGATTGTGCTTATATTATAGACAATCTAAATACATTGCTCAAGATTATCCAAAGAAGTAATGAAATCACAAAATGAATAGCACCTTTGTAAAAGAAGACAATGTGTCAAAAAATAAATTTGTTTAGCTAAAATAGAGATTGTACAGCTAGAATCATATACAATTTTTAATGAAGGTCCTATCCTCTCTTCAAAACCCTCTTCTTACTTTATAATAGATGTGTATTTAGGACCTAATAATTAATGATAAATTCAAGAGCCTCAGCTTGTTTCTTAGATGTTGAATTTGTTAAAATTCATAAAATGTCATTAATGCAAAAAATTAAATTTGTTCATGTAGAAGTCAAAGATAGTCATCCGTTGTCTTTTAGAGATATTACTTATGAAACACTTCCTATAGATGTAGCAATAAATGGTTATAGTAGTTGCATAATCTTTAATATAATTAGATCTCCTTCTACTCCAATCATTTTAGGTTTATCATAGTTAGAAAAGTATAATCCTTATATAGATTGGATTTCTTGTATCCTTAATTTTTCTTAAAGTATAATTAAGAGTGAAATTAATCTACTAAAAAGTCATAATTCTAGTGCAATTAAACTTATGTTTGTAGGTACAAGAGCTTTCTTGCATGCTGCAAAAGAAGGATCACCTTATGTCATTTATGCCACACATATTTCTAATGATGCAAAGACTTCAAGTGGCATTCTCAACCAATATCAAGAATTTCAAAATATATTTGAAAAGAAGAATGTGGATACTCTTTTAAAACATTATTCCTATAACTACTCAATTAACCTTAAAGAAGAAGCATAACTGTCACTTGGACCAATCTATAGTTTATCACAAAATAAATTGGCTAAATTCAAGGGATATATTGAAGAGAATCTGGCCCAAAATTTCATATGCTATCATACTGTAATTGCTTATAGTATGTAAAAATTAGTTAGAACATATAATATGTTCATAAGTCTTGATGTATGTTAGAATGGTTATTAGATTAATTCAAAGAGAGTGGATATAAGAAACTTTATTTTGAGTTTTAACTTTTTTGATTATAGCATTTAAAAAAATTGTAAGACTTAAATGTTTAATATAAAGCCTTTAGAGGAGATTATCTTAACGAATAGAAGGCTTATTGGGAGGGATGAAAGCAAGGCATGGTTGGATGAAGGTAAAGAATAGAAATCTTCATTCCTATTGGTCGAAGGCCATGTCCAATGGGCTTCAAGGAGGCTGTCCAAGGCCTTATTAGGAATTAGGGTTTCTTTTTTGAATTCATTCGAGCTTTGGATGCTAGGATCAGCAAGTTCAGGATTTTGGGAATAATTTGGATGAAGAGTTTGTGTGATTTCGAGTTTTTTTGAAGGAGATATAGGTGTTCAAAGTTAAGGTGTCAAATTTACCTACTGTCACTCTTTGAAACATAACATATGCATACAGAGAGCAATGAAAGTTTGGCAACTTGAATTGGAGAAGAAATTTTTTTAGCTACATTTTACATATATTATTTAATTAATTCCAAGTTTAAATGAAGGAATTATAGGGCATTGAAGATAGCACATGTGATTCAAAGGCAATAAGTGAGTCATTTTATTGATAGTAATGGTTGGAGCCATATCTTGAGTTTTCGGATGATTTTTGGCTCAAAATTTTTATAAGTTTGAGTTATTAAGTTAAGAAGCTATATATCAAAGTTTCATGGTATTTAAGTACTTATTTTGTGAGATATGAATAAAATAGCATGCAGGTGTATGTAAGCTAGGATTTAAAGCTACTATTAGGATTTTGGTGATATCTCAAGATTTGTAATGAATTTGCAATTGAATTTTTTTGTGGTAGTTTTTGAAAGTATATCAATACTTCATGTAAAATTTAGGATTGTTTAGATGGTGTAATCGTGAGATATGAGCTGTTAAAGTTTAGCAAACATTTCTCATAAGGATATATAAGGTTTTAAGATATTTTATCATATATTTGGATATTTTCTTGACACCTGGGCTTTAGCATTGATGTATTTGCCCAAAAAAGGAATATATTATATATATAAACTTGGTTTATTTATATCTTAAACTTAATTGAGTATTTAGTGGGAGCCAAAAGCCCAGCGCTTTCTTGAGGCAAAGACTCTCTATCCCAACATAGCGATTCCAAATCACCAGCAGGAGGTCTAATCTTATTTGTAAAGAAGGAAGATAAGTCATTGTAGATGTGCGTTGATTATCGAGGACTCAACAAGATCACCATGAAGAATAGATATCCTCTACCTTTGATATTTAGACTTCTTGATCAACTAAATCAAGATAAGATATACACAAAAATAGATCTATGAGGAGCATACAATCTAGTATGTATTAAAAAAAGAGATGAATAGAAGATCACATTTCGAACTAGGTATGGATATTTTGAATACAATATCATGCCTTTTGGACTTACAAATACATCAACAGCTTTTCAACATCTAATGAATGATGTTTTTTGAGAATTTTTAGATGATTTGATTGTTTGTTAACTGAACGATAGCTTCATCTATTCTACGAACACAGATGAGCATGAATTTCATATTTATCATGTGTTACAAAAATTAAGACATGCGAAACTTTATGCCAAGATAAAAAAATGTGTATTCCACACTATTTAAGTTGACTTCTTAAGATACATCATTTCAAATGATGGACTTAGAATGGATCTTAAGAAAGTTCAAATGATTATGGATTGGAAGATTTTATAAATAGTAAGAGATATCTAATTTTTTTTATACTTTACCAATTATTATTAGATCTTCATTAAAGACTTTTTTCAAGTGGCAGCTCTACTTACACATTTGACTTGGAAAGACAAACTTGAGTGGAGTAAAGAAGCTAAAGCATCTTTTGAAACTTCATAGTCAACCTTTATTTTTGTATCAATCTTATATCGCATCAACTTTTCTAAGGTATTTTTTATGAAAATAGATACATCAAATTTTGCTTTGGATATCATATTATTACAAATGGAAATAGATGATAAACTTCACTGAGTTGCTTTTTATTCTAGAAAATTTTCAACAGCCAAGATTAATTATGAAATCCATGACAAAAAACTTCTTGCAATTATGGACTCATTTCAAGAATGGTGTCATCATCTAGAAGGCGCTTCTAATCCAATCACTATATATATGGATCAAAAGAATTTCAAGTACTTCATGTCAGCATGTGTTTTAAATAATTGCTAAGCCCATTGGAGCATGTCTTTATCAAGATTTGATTTCAAGATTTTATATTGATCCAAAAAATAATAAGGATGGTCAGTCGTCTTTTCTAGATGTTCTTATCTTGTACCAAAAGAAAGAAATATATCTTTTGATTAACAAAGAATAATTCTCTAGAAGCAAGAGCATTTTCATCTTCGAGTAATGAAATCAACATTGATTGATGATTTGATCCTTGTGAAAAAAATCCAATCAAGTATCTCTTCTGATCCTCTTGTTTATAATATCAAGAATCCTTCATCTAAGTTCCAAGTCACTTCTAAGTTTGAGTTCAAAAACAACCTATTCTATTTTGAAGGTCAATTATATGTTCCAAAAGGAGAAGCACAATTACATATTCTTTAAGAACGTTGCAACTTTCCAACAACAAGAGATTTTGAATACAACAAGACTTTGAAGCTTATATCTAGAAATTTTTAGTGGCCACAAATGTGAAAGAATGTGAAAGACTTTGTTTAGTCATGCGACATTTGTTCAAGATCAAAAACTCCATGTCATCGACCTTATGGACTACTTCAACCATTACTTTTTCTAGAACAACCATGGTCTTTTGTTTCTATGGATTTTATCATGGATCTTCTAATCTCAGGTTCTTATGTCTCTATATTTGTGATAGTAGATCGTTTTACCAAGATGGCATATTTTGTATTATATAAAAAATCTATCAAAGGTGAAGAAATAACTAAACTTTTTCTAGACAACATCTATCACTATTATGGATTATCCAAAGATATTAAATTGGATAGGAGAACTCAGTTTGTATCAAGATTTTGGCCAACTCTTTTTAAGATTCTAAAAGTGGATATAAAACTATCTTTGACATTCCATCTTCAAATTTATGGAAAATTAGAGCGTATCAATCAAGTTTTAGAATAATACTTAAGATGTACTATTAACTATCAATAAGATGATTGGACAACTCTTTTGTCATTGGTAGAGTTTGCTTATAATAATACAATTCATTCTTCTACAAAAAAAATATCTTTCTTTGTCAAATATGGTTATAATCCATGACTTGATACTTTTGAAGAATTTAAAATAAAAGAAGTCCTAGATTCAAAGATTTGAGTATGTGGCAAATATAATTTATTGCATCATAGATTTTTTCAACATATGATGACTGCTCTTTATGGAACTCGTTCCTAGAAGGAGAGATTATATCATGGACATATATATGTAAGCTAGTGATTACTTATATAAATAGATAAAAGTAAATAGAAATAAGTAAAAGTAAGTTAATTCTATAATATCATCTATAAAGACTTCTTAGAAGCTTCATAAACGTTGCTTTGATTTTATAGATGTCTATAATTAATTTTTTGGATTAGAATAGTAGTCAACAAATTGGCCATGTACCACACATGTTGTTAGTTTAAAGACCAAGCTAATTATGTGGCCCACATGTAGAAAAACTTGTCTTGTAAGTCAAGGCATGTGTCTTACAAAGTCAACACAAATT
Source organism: Physcomitrium patens (assembly GCF_059467195.1). Taxonomy (NCBI): domain Eukaryota; kingdom Viridiplantae; phylum Streptophyta; class Bryopsida; order Funariales; family Funariaceae; genus Physcomitrium; species Physcomitrium patens. Next base: position 4,053,623 of record NC_143431.1, on the reverse strand, counting down.
AGAGGTCCTATAGAGCATCGCCAAGTAGTCCCTAATTAAATAGTATATATAGAGACAAGAAAGAAGCCCTCTTAACTCTTGTCAACTCCTTTCTTGCTTCTAGTCTAGTTTCAAGAGTCTCAAGTTTTCTTGTCTTTTGGCAATAAGCTATTCCAATTTCTTTTAAATATACGTACTTCTTATTTCTATTTTGTCACTTTTTCTTTGACATGGATTTCATTGGTTTATACATCATCTTTTAGTTCATATCCTTGACATTCTAATCCTTAAAATAATTCTAATTCCTTAATTAACCTTCCGTCTACTTCACTCTAAAATTCTCTAAGCATCCTCTTCAATTCGAGTTTCTACAAAATAATAATCTACAACAACACCAAAAGTTTATACTAGAATAAGATAAAATAATTTAAAAACCTACAACAAATAAATAATTACCTTCTAAATAATCCTAAGACTTTTAAGATCTTCCTTCCAGCAAATGTAACAAAATGCAAGCTAAAATAAACCTCTATTAGTTGGAAGGTTATTTTAGTATACAATAAGTAAATTATTATGTGAATTTTGGAAGTCTTAACTATTATTTAATTACCAATTAATTCACTTTTTAATCTTTTTAAAATACTCAAATTATTAAATAATGTCTATCATGAATTCATACTTACAATAGCAATCTACTCACAATTACATAATTAAGGATTTTTTGTTTTTTTTTGTTTTTTTTTTTTTTTTTTGTTTTGTTTTGTTTTTTTTTTTTACTTTTTTATTTATAATTTTTTTTATCTTATTATCATTTTTATTTTTATTTATTTTTATTTTTTTATTATTATTTTTGAAGTTGATTTAAATGTCTTAGTATATTTTATTTTATTTTTTATTTTTATTATTATTCTTATTTTCTATCATTTCTTTTATTTAATTAACAATCATTCATTGACAACAATTATCTATGAATAAACTTCAATCAAAACTAAATTTTCAACTATAGATAAACTTATCATTCATATTCAAGATTCAACCATACTTAAATATGTCATCTCTTGCTTAATTTTCATTCATTTAATTAATTTTCATCCAATAATAGTTCATCCAAATTTAACCTAACCTTATTTTAACTTAATTTATCTAAATCTTCTTTAATCAATCTAATATGCATCTGTCCGAATTCTTATAAAGAAGGTCAAAGAGGTGGCCTTAATAAGCAAAAGACAAACTTCTTTGCTTTCTTCAGCCTTTGCAAGAGTGAATCTTCAAGCCATAATATCACTAGTTCATACTTGTTGTCTTCAAAAGCTTCATTCTACCATCAATGGGTGAAAAAATAATGACTCCTATCGTACTTCTACCACTAGGTTATTGTACTTTGAAGTCTTTATCAATAAGAAGGGTTGCTCCAATTATTTTTATCTACTTCTATTATGTATCATGTAAGTTTATAAAAACATAAGGTATATGATGCCCTTTCCAATTCCTTCTACAAAATTGCCGATTTAAAGTTTCTAAGAGCCGAGTAAAAAAGATGCTAATTTTTTTTTCTTATGATTGAATATGCTTCATCATCAAATAGTCGTATGAGAGTACAAATTTAACCACAAATTCCAAACTAATTCTTAATTAATATTAAAATATTATGAATAAATTAGACTTTCAATCAATCATAATTGATTGCAGTGCCCTTCACCTTAGCACAACTAATGTTTTACTCAGTAGAACTATAATTATCATTTTACTTATTCTACAAATTTCTTTCAGAATAAACTTATATAGGGAGATTCGAACGCAAGGAAAGACTAAGTATATGAGTTCTACTTGTTAGGGTCATACAATTAACTATATTCTGAATCACTGAAAATACCAAAGAATACTACAATGCTTTCCACTTCCTAATAGTACTCTGCAATCACTGATAATAACAAAGCAAAATTCTTGCACTGTCTTAAAAGACCGCTCTAAATACATAAATTCCATCCAATACCAGAAATAATAGACTTCCACTCCAAACAATCTGTCTTCACATAAATTTTGTAATCACAGACTTCTTCTATCAAAACACATATAACTCTCAATAAATAATAATTATAATCTTCCATCCATTAACAATCTTTTATAGAATCTGATAACAAACTCCTAATATCTTCTCACAATAATTCAACTACATAGTACTCCAATTACATAATCAATAACTCATAAATTAATCTTTGATTTATTCCACAGATTCACTTCACAGTATTCAGAAACTATCCATTATTCTTCAATAGCAAAGAAACAAAGAGGTAGCACTAAGCTTATCCAGGCTCATGACTATTACAGTCTGGTCCTTAGACTAACTTTTACAACTCCTATATATTTATTCTCTATTCCCAGATTCTAACCGTAATCTTGTAATTAACCACTTTTAATAACTAAGATAACCATCCGTCTTCTTGAATTGATTATTCTATGGACTATTACTCTATTTTATCAATATCTTACAGAAATAAACTAATATCTATTCTATGTAGCCCTACTCCTATCTGTGCAGCATACTCGCAAACACATAATTGTTACCTATCTAAAAACTACTTAGTAAAACTCTACAAAGTTACTATTTCCTCTGGCCCACCTGATTGATCACTTATCAGATTAACTATTGATGGTTCCATTGATTCTAGTTCTAAATACAAATCTTCTTTCTCCTCCAATCTGTCCATCGACTCCTTCTTCAACTATTTTGAGAGATCTTTATTATACTCTTATAATTCACGGACTTGAGCTTCCAGTTTTAAGATCTAGGCATCACGAAGTTCCAACTGATGCTACTGCTGATTCATCCATTCTGGAACATCTTCAATTGAGGCTTGTAATTGATTCTTCATAATTAATTCTTCCATCAATTTTGCCACCTCAACTTATAAATCTTCAATTTCAGACCTCAACTTTGTATCCGGATTGGTCACTCAATATCGCTTCTTCTTTCAAAAATAACTCAGCCTTTTCTTGTTCCACTTGCAACTGGCATTTATGTTTTTCTCAATCCAAATTCCATATCTTGCGAGTCTAGATCAATTCATCTTATTGTCCTTCCACAATCCATAGTATGTGTTCTTTTTCTTGTATCTAAGCTTTTTGTTTTTTTAAAAATCCCCTCTTCAATGTTATCTTGGATTTCGCATTCTCTTGGAGAATTTGTTCTTTCTCTATGATTTTTTGGTTATGCTCTAATATCATCTTCTTGCTGGCTTCTAGTTCTTGTTTGCTATTATCTTCTACATCCAATGCTTACACCATACAATGTATTTGTGAAATATGCTTCAATAGAGCATTTTTAAGAGGATTGGCATTTCTCAAAGATGGCATTCGGAGATTACAACCTAGGGTTATAAAGTTTAGGATTTGGGGTACAATCTATGTACAAAGATTAGAGGATTTGGAGTTAGGATGAAGAAGTTATAGCCGTTTGAAGTTAAGGTGTTAATTTAAGATATATTATTACTCTTTTGAGGATACGAGGAATGTAGAATGTATAAATGACTTTTCTGATTCGTTATCGGTTAAATAGTAGTAATGTTGGGATTTAGATGAATGGTTAGTTCGATTAGTTGTTAATAGTAGGAAGTTAGGAACATATGCGGTTAAGAAGCCAAAGTTTCACAACCTATGGAATCTGCTGAATGACGATTCATATTTTGGTAGGATAAAGAGGTTGAGGAAGAAGGAATGAGGGCCAAATTGTGATAGTCGTGAGCCAAGGTAAAGCTTGGAGCTACTCTTTTGTTTTCTTTGCTTTTGTATTTTTCTTTAGTATTAGATTTAAGAAAAGGATTGCTGAAACTGTGATTGAGATATTGAAAATTATGAATTTGAATTAATTAATTTGGAGAAAGAAAGTGTGATTGTGATAATAGAGATTATTGCATTGTGATAGTAGCACTGGAAGATTGAGTAAAAGTAAACGAATTGAGAATTGAAGTAATGTGGAAAGAGATTAAGCATCCTGTAGATGTCAGGAATGTCAGTGATATTGAGTAGCTGCAGGGCAGTGAACGATTGTAGAGATTGTGAAGGGATTGAATTGAGATGAGGAAGAGAACTTTGGAAGTTTTAGATAATTAATACATAATCAATTGTAACATAACATATCCAATTCATACAACGAGTCTTTTCCCGAGATCGAACCCACCTATACTGATCAAATATCTTGGTGTCTTGAGTCCGAGTCAAATGACGATTACAAGGAGTTTTACAATAGCTTTTGAAAATCGAAAGGTGCGATTAGAACGGCGATTTTAAGGCCTACATCTTTCATGAAAGAATTATTGTTTTTGTAGTTCATATGAAGGAGTTATAAGGAATTGAAGGCGACGCTTCCAAATCAAAGGTAGTAAATAAGTGGTTTTGTTTGTAGTAATGGTTGGAGCCATAACTTGAGTATGTAGATGATTTTTTGGCTCAAATATTTTGGAGAATGTAAATTTTTTTGTTAGAAAGTTATACATACAAATTTTGTGGCATTTGAACTTATATTTTGTGAGATATGAAGAAAATTGCATGTAGGTATATAAAGACAAGAGTTTGAAGCGACTGTCTGGGTTTTTAAGATATCTCAAGATCCGCAACGAATTTGTAGTTAAAAATTATTATAGAAGTTAATAAAAATATACTAGTATCTCATGTAAAATTTGAGTTTGTTTGCACAGTCGGATTATGAGGTGTTGAAGTTCAAAAAAATCTCCACATAAGAATATACAAGGTTTTAGAGGATTTTATTATATTTTGGGTGTTGTTGGTTACTTGAGTCTTGTGTATTTGGTGTAATTACTCAAAAAGGAAAAATTTATATATAAACTTAGGACTTTCTTTATTTTCAAGCTTGATTGATTAATTAGTGATAGCCAAAAGCCCAGCGTTTTCTTGAGGCAAACTCTCTCTACTCCAACATCGCTCCAATTTAATAGCTGGAACGATCCCTTGTGCTAATGCATGACTTGACTCCCTAATTTCATGTATTATATCTATTGCATTGACATTCTATGTGACCAAATATACAAGCTTTATGCTATTAGATTTGGTATTACGTTTGGAGCTAAAGTATTAAGTGAAAAACAAAGAAACTATCCACAGGTGAAATGGGAGCTATGGAAAATAGTTATAGCTATGAAAAATGAAAGAGATTATTTAATTGAGGCACTAGTGATAGTAGAAACAGATTGTTTGCCATTGTTGGGAATGATTACCAATTGTAATACCTCTGATATTGCTATGCTAAGATGGATTGCATATATTAAATCTTTGAATCCTGAATTCAGGCATATAAGAAGCAAGGATAATCTTGTAGCAGATATGCTATCTCGAGCTAGATATGAAAAAGAAGAAGATTTAATTGAAGATACTGAAGATATAGGTACAACCTTCTATTCTAGGGTACAATAAGGAGAGGATGAATATCCAAGACCATTTATAGAAGAATTATTTGAAGAAGAATGGATTGATATTGAATGCTACTTAAGCACATTATCAAGACAATCAAGATGGAATGATATTCATTTCAAACAGATTAGAGAGAAGGCTTGTAACTACCTCTTACAAGGTGGTTAGCTAAAGAAGCAATGCAAACGTGATAGTGGAATATCACAAAGAGTAGTTTGTAAGAAAGAGATGCAAGAATAATTAATCCATGAATTCAATGATAGTTTGTGGGCTGGACATAGAGATATTTATGCCACCTTTAACAAGCTCAAAGAAAAATATTAGTGGCATAATATGTATAGAGATGTGGTGAAGTTGGTAGAATCATACCAAACTTGTCAGATATACTCGGAGATTCGACATAGAGATGGATTGCATCCTACATATCCACTTGCAATACATTATAAATGGGTTATGGACCTAGTTACTATGCCTATAGAAAAATGGAAAATACAATACTTGGCTCTGGCATAAGAAGATTTATCTAACCAAGTAGAAGGAAGAGCTCTACGAACAGAATCCACTAAAGGAGTTTATAGATTTTTTTTGAAAGATGTGATTTATAGATATGGATGTATTGGAAAAATTATTACTAATTATGGAGAATTGGATGCACATGAGGCTAGACAGTTCTTTGAAAGATGTGGAATCAAGCTAGCACTTACTACATCTTATAATCCAAAAGGCAATGTTAAGAGTGAGTGAGGTCATCCTCCTATTGTAAGGACCATTGTTAAAGCTTGCAAAAGAAGAGCAAGAGAATGGCCAAGATTATTATCATTTGCTCTTGGGGCTGATCATACTACTCATAATTCAATGATAGGATATATGCCGACAGAGTTAATGTAAGGACAGAAGTCCATTATACCAATTAAAGTGCAAATACCTACTTAGAGTATCTTGCCTTGGCAAGACAATATATCTAAAGAAGAACTTCTTGTACTTCAAATTCGTGAACTAGAGAGAAGACTTGAAGATGTAGAAAAAATAATTATAAAGTTGAGGAAGTCGTGCATGAAGAATAAAGATAGATTTGATAAGCGACTTATGTTGAGGCTAAAAGATATGCAAGAAGGTGATTGGATTTTGATATATGACAATAGCTTAGATAACCAACATAGTGCTCTTAAAAAGTTTTCTAAGCATTGGTTTGGACCTTATATGGTTGTACATGTTTTGGATAATGCTACATATGCGTTAAAGGAATTAGATGAAACAAGATTCAAAATTCCAGTTGCAAGAAAATATATAAATTTTTTCAAACAATAGAAACACAAATTAGTCCTCGAAGATGTTGAAGAAGAATTTGATCTATGTAAGTATGGAGAAGAAGAATTGGATTTTGAAGAAGATATTATTGAAGAAGTAATATGACACTGACCACAACTTTGGTTCTTTTTGGTGCATATCGAAGGATGTACAGATTTAGAGGGGATGGATGTTGTGTTGTGATTTGGCTTCTATATGAAAATAATGTAATTATATACTTAATATATAATTTATTTAAGTAACATAGTGAGAGCCATGTTAGTAGATTTAGTTGGTTTTAGAATATATTAGCAATTAAGGTTTGTCTTTTGAATTTATTTAAGCTTTGGAGGCTAGGATCAACAAGTTCAAGGTTTTGGAAATAATTTGGATGAAGAGTTTGTATGATTTCAAGTTTTTTTTGAAGGAGATATAAGTGTTGAAAGTTAAGGTGTCAAATTTGTATCTATTATCTCTCTTTGAAGCATAATATATGCGTATGGAGAGAAATGAAAGATTGGCAACTAAAATTGGAGAGGATACTTTCTTGGTTATACTTTCTATATATTGTTTGATGAATTCCAAGTTTAGATGAAGGAGTTATAGGGCATTGAAGACAGCACATGTGATTCAAAGGTAGTAAGTGAATCATTTTGTTGATAGTAATGGTTGGAGGTATATCTTGAGTTTTTGGACGAATTTTTGGCTCAAAATTTCTATAAGTGTGAATTATTAAGTTTAAAAGCTATAGATCAAAGTTTCATAGTATTCAAGTACTTATTTTGTGAGATATAAAGAAATTAGCATGTAGGTGTATGTAAACTAGGATTTAAAGTTACTATTAGGACTTTCGTGATATCTCAAGATCTGTAATGAATTTGCAATTTTTTTTTTTTTTGTGGAATTTTTTGAAAGTATATCATTACTTCATATAAAATTTAGGGTTGTTTGGATGGTCCGATCATGAGATGTGAGCTGTTGAAGTTTGGAAAATATTTCTCATAAGAATATATAAGGTTTTAAGATACTTTATCATACATTTGGATGTTTTTTTGGTACTTAGGCATATGTTTTGATGTAATTGCCTCAAAAAGAAAAATATTATATATATAAACTTGATACTTTTATATCTTAGACTTGATCAAGTATTTAGTGGTAGCCAGAAGCCCAACGCTTTCTTGAGACAAACTCTCTCTACTTCGACATATTGGTGCTTCCATTGAGAGAGCCTTAAGACACTAAATATCTCAACAAGTTAAGATGGGGGATCAAATTCATGGATTTGGATTACTAAGTTGGATGGGTGTCCATGATTGATTTAGGACATTTGCCCAATTTTGAAAGAAAGACAACAGGTGCATGGAGAAGATAGGAATACCACCAAAGCTTTACATGTAGTGGTAGATAAAATTAGAAGGTTTGATGGAAGAAACATTATTAAGTTTCTTAGGGTTTATACATGTAGAATGGAGGTGCATCAAGTTTTTGAAATGAAGATGATTACTACCTTTGATTTGGCAGTGGCACCAAAAATCAGAGAAAAGATACAAGAGTTGCATACTGAAACTATATCATAGAAGAAATTTGAAGAACTCTTAAAAGATGAATTTTTTGAAGAAGATTCAAAAAGAATGACAAACAGACTTTTTTGGACTGGATTGAGCAAAGCCAAGGGAATCAATTGGCTCCAAATGAATTAATCAAGGAATTTGAGACCAAGTTTGGACAATTACTACGGCAAAAGAGGCAGCTCTTAGAAACAAGAAAAATTGGATTATTTTACAAGCAGTTGAAGAATATTTGGAAGACAAGCTTTTCATTTATCTAGCAAATAAGACATCTAAGAGTGGTTTTACAAATAATTGGAAGCTAGTAAAAGAGACAATGGGACTTTTGGTTGAACAACAGAAAATTAAGACTTGTGGTTTAATATCGAAATTGGAACCAATGCCTATGTTTCAGAATCAAGGACCACCTCAAAGGATGATCAAGACTATTAATGATGGTACTCTTGAAGAATTGATTAAGAGCATATAAGATTTGAAGGTGGAAATGACTAAATTGAAGAAATTCTAGATAGCAAATTCATCAAAGACAATTGAAGGCTCAAAGGGATTTCTAAAGAGATGTATATGGTATGACAATCCATAACCACAAGCGTGGTGATTGTGACAGCTACAAAGGTACAATCAAAGATGATATTGTATATTTCAAAGAGGGTAGGATAAGATTCACAGGGTCAGATTAGCCTTTAAAGACAAATTTTGGGAAAGGTGGTATGAAAAAATTGGTAGAAGAGCAAATATTAAAGAATAATGCAAGAGAAAGAGAAGGAGCTGAGTCTTACTCTGTTACAATTGAACAAAAAGTACTTAAGGCTAGTTCCCTACCAACTACAAAAGTCATGATCAAGGGAGCTGAAGCTATCAAAAAATAATTGGGTGAAATGATCCAATTGATACTATTGTTAGGAACATAGTCCTTAGAACCTTCTAGAGACAAGTTTCTAGAACCTTCAAGAGACAAGCTTCTAGAACCTTCTAGAAGCAAGTCTCTGGAATGTTCTAGAAGCTTCTTAGTTAGTAGAAGATGTTAGGAACATAGTCCTTAGAACCTTCTAAAGATAAGTTTCTAGAACCTTCTAGAAACAAGTCTCTAGAACCTTCTAGAAGTTTCTTAGTTAGTAGAAGTTGCTTGAGAAGCTTCCTAAATAAAAGTATATATTGGAATCGAGGCTGAAGAGTTCTTCAGTCTCGACAACATATCTCTTGGAGCTCTAGCTCACCTCTCTGGTGTTGTTCTTGTATTCATTTGATTAATCTAGTTCTTGCCAATTTTTCTTAAACTTCTTGGTAGATATCAAGTCTGTATTTTGTGTCCGTGACAGTTTGTCGAGACTTCACTCACCTCAGATATCAAAGCTAGTTTCTTCTTTGTTAGAGTGTAGATTATCCCTCTGTTTGAAAGTGTACTAGCACTTTAGAGGTTGCGGATTACCCTCTTCTAAACTGATACTTCTTTTGTTACAATATTGGAGTCTTATTCTTCTTGGAGAGAGTGGATTATCCCTTTTCTTGAAGCTCTTTAGGCATTTTAGAGGTTGCGGAGTACCCTCCTCTAAACCAATATTGTCTTCTTGTAGAGTCATTTCTGTCCTTCTCTTAGAATGGTCGGGGGCCAAGACATTAGTATGACGAAAAGTTCAAAGTCCAAGTTAGATGCTATCATGAATGCCCTCCTACATTATCGCAAAGAACTGCAGAGATTGAAGGAGTCGTGGCAAGGCTTCATAATGATGGAGCATCTGGGATGGCACAATCTAGGTTGCACCAGCCTCAAACTTCTACACTTAGAGAAGCAACTTTGCCTCAAGTTCGACAAGCACCACTGGTTCTACAATATAAGGAACCTCAAGTTAGCCTTCTGGACAAGTTCGATGGTACACGTTCCAAGTTTCGAGGATTCGTCAATCAAATCAGGTTGATAACAGTTTTACAATCCGAACGCTATCCAACGGAGGAGTCACGTGTTGCGCTTCTTGGAACCAAACTTACAGGACAAGCTCTATCATAGTTTGCTCCTTTGTTTGAGAAACGATCATCCATACTAAACAACTTTGAAACCTTTTTGGAAGCATTTGCGGAAGCATTTGGTGAACACGACAAGGTTCGATGGGCTACAACAAAGATCCGGTCACTACGACAAGGGATGCGTTCTACATCAGTCTATGCATCAGACTTCAGGTAATTAGCATGCGACATCAATTGGGACGAAGAAGCGTTGATGAGTCAATTCTATTGGAATTTAAGGGACGATGTGAAGGATTTGCTGTTAACTCTTCCTGATCCGCAAACGCTCAATGAAGCTATTAGCCAAGTTATGAAGTACGATAATCGCCTATTCCAACGTCGCCAAGACCAACGTTCAAGACAACATACCGTTCGCCACACCCCAACTATGTCGGCAAGCAGCGTGAATTCACATTCAGAGGTAGAAGACATACAAATTGATGCAGTACGTGTTAAATCTCTTACTCTAGAAGAAAAAAAAGTAGCATATGGAGGAAGGTCTATGCTTGTATTGAGGTGAAGAAGGCCACAAAGTTGGAAACTGCCCCAAGAAGCAAAATCGACGTATTGTCAAGACTAGGGGCACGTTTATTCAGGAAAATGAGGATGCACAGCCACAATAGGAACCGTGTGGCTGGACAGTGAAATATTGCAACAACAACCAGGTTCCTTTCTTTCCACTCAACTTGCCCTTTGTTTTATAATGCCTTTATTTATTGGCCCTCAAAAATTGAGAACCTTAGCATTATTAGATTCAGGAGCATACGCTTGTTTCTTAGACGAAGAATTTGCAAAGCGTCATAAGATCCCTTTAGTACAAAAATCCAAACCTGTTCACGTTGAGGTCATAGATGGACGACCTTTATTGTCTGGTAGTGTCACCCATGAATCAGAACCTATAGAAGTGACGTTTAAGGACCATAGTAGTCATATTATTTTCAATATTATTAGAACCCCATCAAATCCTGTTATTCTTGGTCTTTCCTGGTTGAAAAAGCATAACCCATCCATAGATTGGAAGTTACAGAAGATGACCTTTCCCACAAAACCACTCAAGAGCAAGCCTAGTAGAAAATCCCGAATAGAGAAATCCTTATTTATTGGAGCAAGAGCGTTTATAAGATTGTCGAAGGGAGGCACACCGTTTTTCATTTATGCGGCTCCAACTACCGGGGAGAAGATCTCGACAGCATGTATATCGGAGCAATATAAGGATTTTAAAGACGTGTTTCAAAAGAAAAATGCCGACATGCTACCGAAACACAGACCATAGGATTGTGCCATAGACTTACAGGAAGGAGCACAACCGCCTTTTGGTCCAATCTACAATCTATCGCAGATGGAGTTGGCGGAGTTGCGAAAGTACATCAACGAGAATCTAGCCAAAAACTTCATCCGTCATTCAAAATCGTCAGCTGGAGCACCCATCTTATTTGTGAAGAAGAAAGATGGCTCGTTGCGGATGTGCGTGGACTATCGAGGCCTCAACAAGGTAACAAAGAAGAATCGTTATCCCTTACTCTTGATTTCTGGTCTCTTAGAACAACTTGGACGTGCAAGGATCTTTACAAAAATTGATCTAAGGAGAGCTTCCAACCTCGTACGAATCAAGGAAGGAGATGAGTGGAAGACAGCGTTCCGTACAAGGTATGGCCATTTTGAATATAATGTCATGCCCTTTGGTCTTACCAATGCTTCAGCGGTCTTTCAACATATGATGAATGACATTTTTCGAGAGTACCTTGACGATTTTGTTGTCATCTATTTAGATGATATTTTGATATTCTCCAAAAATGAGGAAGAACATGAAAAGCACGTTCGTTTGGTATTGGAGAAACTACGCGAGCGAGAACTATATGCCAAGTTGGAGAAGTGTTTGTTTCACCAAATAGAGATGGAATTTTTGGGGTTCGTTGCGACTACGGAAGGCTTGAAGATGGACCCCAAGAAGGTGGAAGCAATCGAGTCCTGAGAGGTTCCAAAGACGGTTAGAGACGTACAATACTTTTTTGGTTTTGCCAACTTCTATCGGATCTTTATCAAGAATTACTCTCAAGTTGTTGCTCCTCTCACTCGGTTGACATGCAAGGATAAGCTGGAATGGGGACCTCTAGCAGAGAAGGCATTTCAAAATCTGAAGACCGCATTTACTACGGCTCCAATCTTGGTACATCTAGACTTTACAAAGGCTTTTTATTTAGAAACTGATGCTTTGGATTTTGCTTTGGGAGTTGTACTTTCACAAATGGGAGAAGACAAGAAGCTCCATCCGGTTGCATTCTATTCTCGAAAGTTCTCTATTGCTCAAATCAATTATGAGATCCACGATAAGGAACTTCTTGCTATAGTGGATTCTTTCTAAAAATGGCGTCACTTTCTTGAAGGAGCTGCACATCCAGTGACCATATATACAGATCACAAGAATTTGGAGTATTTCATGTCGGCTCGAGTTCTAAATCGACGTCAAGCTCGATGGAGTATGTTGCTATCTAGGTTCGATTTTATAATCACTTATCGACCTTGAAAGCAGCAAAGACTATCTGATGCCTTATCGAGGAGATCGTATCTTGTACCAAAGGCTGGAGAAGCAGCATTTGATTAACAATGTATGACATTGTTGAAGCCAGAGTATATTCACGTTTACGCTACTATTATGCCAATTGATGCTGACTTCCTGAATCAGGTACGTGCCGTAACCATTGAAGATTCAGTAGCCATTGATATTAAGCAGCGTGCTAATGACGACAAGTTCAAGGTGGAGGGAGATCTTTTATACTTTGAAGAGCGGTTATATATCCTAAAAGGACTAGCACGACTCCGAGTTCTTCAATCTTGTGATGATTTTCCAGCTGCGGGATATTTTGGATTCAACAAGACCTTGGAGCTTATTTCTTGAGATTTTTGGTGGCCCCAAATGTGGAAGGATGTGAAAGATTTTGTCCACTCCTGCGATATCTGTTCAAGATCCAAGAATCCTCGACATCGCCCTTATGGACTCCTATAGCCATTGCCGATTCCATGTCGACCATGGTCTTCAATTTCCATGGACTTTATCACGGACCTGCTATCATCGAACTCATTTGACAGCATCTTTGTCGTGGTAGATCGGCTTTTAAAAATGGCACACTTTGTCCCTTACAAGAAGACATTATCTAGTGAAGTCACAGCAAGACTCTTTCTCTATAATGTGTATCGATATCATGGACTACCAGATGATATCGTATCAGATCGAGGAACACAGTTTGTATCAAAGTTTTGGAGATCTCTCTTTGAGATACTGAAGGTGGATATCAAGCTTTCTTTGGCTTTTCATCCTCAAACTGACGACCAAACGGAACGAGTGAACCAAGTCTTGGAACAATACTTACGATGCAGCATCAACTATCAGCAAGACGATTGGACCACATTTCTGCTGCTAGTCGAGTTTGCATATAACAACACCTTCCATGCGTCGACTCAATACACACCATTCTTTTCCAACTATGGGTATCATCCAAAACTTGATTTATTGAGTCCATCAACAAATAACAATCCAGCAGCTGAAGGATTTGCGAAACAATTATCAGAGCTTCAAAATATGTTGAAGCTTGAATTACAATCTGCTCAAGAATCCTACAAGGTGTCTGCAGATAGATTTTGGAATCAAGCACCTACTTTCAAAATTGGAGATAAAGCATGGCTTCTTCGACGGAATATCAAGACCAAGCAACCATGTAATAAGTTGGACTATCGAAGATTGGGACTATTTATCATCTAAAAGCAAATCAATCCAATGGCGTACCGTCTGGAATTACTGGCTTCTAAGAACGTACATCCAGTCTTTCATGTTTCTTTGTTGGAGCCTTATCGAGAGTCATCTTTTCCTGGAAGAGTGTAATGTCCACCACCTAGTATTGAGATCGAGAACCACGAGGAATACGAGGTTGAAAAGGTGCTAGATTCTCGGCAAAGGTGGAGCAAGTTGGAGTATCTTGTTTATTGGTGCGGCTATGACACTAATGAGCGAACGTGGGAGCCCGCTGAAAATCTCACCAATGCGCCACAAAAGGTACAGGAGTTTCATCAACAACATCCTCATAAACCTAAGCCAGTTCGACAATAGCTTCTTTCTGAAGCTTGCTCACTCAAGAATATAAGAAAGGGGGAGAGCGCCACCAAAATTCATAGTTGATGTAGTTATTTTCTCCAAGATAAAATAGAATTTTTTCAGTAGCCATAGTTTGGTCTTCTGATATGGATAGCCAAGAGATAGATACTATGCCAGTCAGATTATTTCAACCAACTAATTCATGAAGGTGATCCCGAGATGAAGAACTACCTGCACTACGACGACGATGGAGGATACCAAGTAAACGATCACTGGTGATTGTATTTGAGTCCAAGCCTGCTTACGATGGTCAACCAGAAGGCATATTTGCAGGACAATTTCACAATGAAGACACGGAAGTTCATGCTTGGTCAGAAGTTGAAGGAGTGGGCCACTACCATTGGCTTCAAGGGCCGATGAACCACTTACCTCGTGAACAACAGTTGGAGTTCATAGCAGACATTATGCGAAACTCGAAGCTAAAGGAGGGGGTGATGTTAGGGACATAGTCCTTAGAACCTTCTAGAGATAAGTTTCTAGAACCTTCTAGAGTCAAGCTTCTAGAACCTTCTAGAAGCAAGTCTCTGGAACCTTCTAGAAGCTTCTTAGTTAGTAGAAGATGTTAGGGACATAGTCCTTAGAACCTTCTAGAGATAAGTTTCTAGAATCTTATAGAAGCAAGTCTCTGGAACCTTCTAGAAGCTTCTTAGTTGATAGAAGTTACTTGAGAAGCTTCCTAAATAGGAATATATATTGGAATCGAGGCTGAAGAGTTCTTCAGTCTCGACAACACATCTCTTGGAGCTCTAGCTCACCTCTCTGGTGTTGTTCTTGTATTCATCTAATTAATCTAGTTCTTGCCAGTTTTTCTTGAACTTCTTGGTAGATATCAAGTCTGTATTCTGTGTCCGTGACAACTATTAGTATTAAAGTATATTTATGTGGAAACAAACATGATGATGATTTATCTAATGCCATGGTTGAAGAAAAAAGAAATAGAACTATTCATGAGGAGGATGTTATTGAGCCTAAAAACAAGAAGTGGTCTCCAAAAAACAAAGAAGCTTTTAAGGAGAAAAAATTGGAGAAAATGCCTTCTTCCACTCATCCTAGTCGTGCACCATTACCAAAAGAGTGGTGAGAGAAGAGCAAAGAGTAGGAGAAAGATGATACAAGCAAACTTAAAGGTAAAAATACTGCTTATAAGCTTCAATTTGACATTGATACATCTACATATATGAAGAGCATTTTAGAGGAGAAGATCTTAGATGCAAAAATTGAATTCACTCTAAGAGAGGCTCTTGGTATAGCTAAAAAGGATTTCCATGAGATGATCATTAATGTGATAAAGAGAAAGAGGAAAATGATAGTTGAAGCTATTATGATAGAGGTATTGGATACTTGGATAACTATGGATGAAGAAGAAGAGATAAGGTAGGTATTTATACAATTTGCAATGCAAGAAGCTGAAATTAAGGTTGATATAGAGAATGAAGCTTTAAAGAAATATGAAGAGGCTATAGGAGAGCATCAAATGAAATGTGCATGTATGAGAATTACTGAAATAAAGAAGAATGCACAAGAAGCATGTGTGAATACTTGTTCTATATGTGATAATGATGGAATAGAAAGTAGTAGCTATTCAGTTCTTTATTAGATTAGAGCTATTATGGAGACATATGTGAAGTTGAAGGACTCTAAAGATCCAATTTTGGCCTTAATTGATCATGGATCTGAAATCAATATCATGTAAACGTGGATATATGAGAAAAATAAGTAGCCAATTGATATCAATCATGGTTGGATAATTAGAGCTACAAACAACCAACAAGATGATATATATGGAGCTTGCCTACCTGTACGAACTAGGATTGGAGATGTGAAAGTGGAGCAAAATTTCTTTGTGTAAAACTCTGCTACATATCTAATAATACTTGGTCAATCCTATATTACAGCTACTAGAATGGAAACTAGAGTCTTACATGATGGTTCACATTATGCTAGGATTCATAGTTGGTATGGAAGAAAAACTGTGCAGTTTATTACTACAAAACCTATCTATGAGAGGCATAGAAAATAATTAAGAGGAATGTCTTTGGAACTAGAAAACAACTTTGTAAATTTCTAGAAAGCACCCTTGTAGAATAGGGATACATGAGTGCTAATTATTGAAGATTAACAAGTCCTTGCTTAGTTACAATCTTATAGAGATTAAGCATAATATGTTGCTAATAGTCAAAAGGTAGCAAAGAATTAAAATAAGTTATTATGGTGGCACCAAGGGTTTGTAGGTGGTAGCTAGATTAAAAAAAAAAACTTAGGGTTTAGATAGATGAAGTAGAAATGGATGTAATATCAAAAGGATGGAAGTTGCCTGGTTGATAAGCAAACCACCACCTATAAGTAAAGAGTGTTGGAAGTAAGAATGATCTTTTTCTACACTTCTCTTAGACTATAATACTTGTTGATGCTAAGTGTTTGTTGCTTTTAGACTTCTTTTCTTCAATAGGTTATGGGCCCACTCACATTTGTTTGATGTTTTTCTTTTGAAGTTCTTTGAAGTGGTTTTGTAAGTATAGAATAGATCGAGTTGTTGTTGTTGATGTTAGGATTTAGAAATATCTAACTTTCAGATTCAGATTTAGATCTAGATCTTGATTTGCTCTTGATTGTGGTTAAGATCATTTTGGTGTTAGTGTTTGGTTTTAATCACTTAAAGGCAAAGTTTGCATTGTGCTATTGCTGAGATAGATCTTTGGTGATCTAATTTAATAGTTTCATGTCTTAAAGTTTCTGATTGTGCTTAAAAGGCCTGTTCTGGTATATAGAAGTGATTTGTGAGCATAAGAGAGATATCAGAGTGGCAAGTCAGATCTAAGACATTGAGATAAGTCATCAGACTTGTAAAAAGTCTTAGAAGGGAAGTTGAGAATGTTTTTGAGAGTAAAAATACTAGTTTGTTCACAAAGAAGGATTTTGTGATTCTAAGGTAGCAAAACCTTCTTACTGATTTTGAGAGCATTAGGACTTCTTCTTACAATATTTTTTGATACAACTCTTCCTTAGATATGGCTTCAAGTGAGGGTGAAAGATTGAGAGTTATTGAAAAGTTTAGAGGTAAAAATTTCTACCTTTGGAACGTAAAAATGGAGCTTTTATTGGCATCTTTGGATCTTTGGGATATTATAGATGAAAGTGAAGAGGCTCCAAGCAAAGATGCTGATATGAAGGAGAAGAAGGAGTTCAAATGTCATGAAAAGAAGCCTTTTGGATTGATTGCAACTAATGTGGATGAAGTCAATTTCTCCCACATTATCTCTTACAAAGGACCAGCGAAAGCATGAAAGTCTCTTTATAACATCTATGAGAGAAAAAACTAATCCAACATCATTTATACAAGGAGGAAGTTCTTTACTTCCAAAATGGAAGAAGGTAAAGACCTCATCGTGCATGTCAATAAGGTAAAGGCTCTTGCAAACTAACTACCAATTATTCACCAATCTTTAGAAGAAAGTGATATCATAATGACCTTGCTAATGAGCCTTCTCAAATCCTACAACTACTTTATTGTGGCATTGGATGCAATAAGCTAAAAGAGCTTATAATTGACTGACGGTAAGACTTATCTATGAAATAATCAAAAAGAAAGAAAAAGAGCTCCAAAGTAAAGATTTAGTACTCTATTCACATCAAGGTAGGAAAACTATTTAAATCAATGAAGTAATGTCAAATCTTGCTTCATTTGTCACAAAGTAGGCCATTTTGCTCAAAATTGCTACAAAGGTAAAAAGATGGAGAAAGACAATGCCAATAGTATGCAAGATGAGTTTGGAGGACAAGATTATGCATTCACGGCAAGAAATGAGACCTCTATGGCTACCATGTCAAGATGGATTGTGGATTCAATTTGTTCCAAGTATGTGACACCTTAAAAGTGTTCATTTGACACTTATGAGGCTATTCCAGCATCAAACATGATGTTGGTGGATAGTGGTACATATGAAGCTATTAGAATTGGATCTATTATTGTGGAGGTTGTTGTGAATAGACAAACCAATAGGATCAGACTCAAAAATGTCCTTCATATGTCTAAGATGAAGCAAAACCTACTTTCGATGAGTAAACTTGTAATGGAAGGTTTTAAAGTTTAATTTGATATGAATGGATGTTTGTAAGAACATTAAGTGGAGACAAGGTCTTCAAAGGCTTGAAAGAGGGAAATTTTTACTACCTCATTTGTGAGAAGGTGAATGAAGTGGAAGTAGCCACATTTGGTGAGTTTACATCAAGTCAAGACAAGTTGAATCTAAGGCATTGTCGCCTTGGCCATTTGAATGTGAGTAGCATGAGAGAACTCAAGACTATGGTAAGTGGCTTAGATCTTGGAAATACAAGCCAAAATGTAAAATAACTTGTATGTGAAGGATGCATATAAGGCAAATAACAAAGGGCCTCATTTCCAAGGAGTGTAGCTTCACGACCTACCAAGTTATTGGAGATTGTCTATTTGGATGTATGTGGACCTATGAAGAACACAAGTATTGGAGGATCAAGGTATTTTCTCACTTTCATTGATGATTATTCAAGAAAGATTTGGATCTATATTCTTAAAGCCAAGAGTGAATGCTTTTGGAGGTTTAAGGAATTTAAAGCACTTGTTGAGAAACAAAGTGAATGTAAGATGAAGGTGCTACATACAAATAATAGGGATGAATACATGTCTAAGCAATTTGATGTTTATTTGAAGAATGAAGGAATTTCTAGACAAACTATATTTTTCTACACTCTACTACAAAATGGTGTTGCTAAAAGGGTAAATTGAACCATTGTAGAGATGGCAAAGAGCATGCTTCATACTCAAAACCTTGGCTATGAGTTTTGAGTGGAAGTTGTAGGGAATGTAGTCTATACAAGAAATAGATGTTCAATAAGTTCTCTTGTATCAATGATACTACAAGAAGCTTAGAGTGAGAGACAACCTTGCATTTTTCATATGAGGACCTTTGATTGTATTGCATATGCAAAAATACCAGATTGTATGAAGTCCAAACTTGATGCAAAAGGTACAAAGTGTGTGTTTCTTGGTTATTGTGAAGGTACTAAGGCATATAGGCTAATGAGCTTGGAAATCAAGAAGATCATCAAAAGTTGAGATATTGAATTTTTGAAACACAAGAGTGCTTGTAAGTACTTGGAGATGTGTCTAAGTAGGAGTAATGGTGTGTTTGTGGATACATCTTTGAATTCAGCAAAGAAATAAGAAGATGAAGTCTATGAAGATAATGAAGATGAAAAGCCAAAGAAGGTTGAAAAGATGAAGGCTCTTATAATTGATAGGACCAACAATGGAAGAAATGAAGATGTTGAAGATTGGGATGATGATAATGATGAAGACTACCAACCATTGAGTCAAAAACATTAAGGTTTAAGAGTTGGAAAAGAATAAGGAGTGCAAGAAGGTGAATGTTCTTTTACAAGTGAAAAGAGATATCCTTTGAGAGAAAGAAGGCAACATGGCGAATGGTAGAAAGAAGACATCTTCCCTCAAGTAAGTGAAGAACATGCAAATGTTGCTTTTCTTGTTGATCCATTATGTTTGTGTGATGCAATGAAGTGTGAAGATGCAATTAAGCGGAAGAAGGCTATGGAAGAAGAGTACCAATCTCTTATAGACAATGGTACATGGGAATTGACACCTCTTCCATTAAATTGATCTAGTATTGGTTGTAAGTAGGTGTTTAGGACTAAAAGAGATGCAATGGGTGTAGTAGTGAGGCACAAGGTAAGATTAGTTGCCAAAAGATATTTGAAAGTTGCTGAAATTGTTTTCAATGAGACTTATGCATCCATTGCCAAATTCACCACCATTACGACCATTGTAGCAATTGGGGCAGCAATGAATTTGGAAATATACCAAATAGATATAAAGACAGACTTTTTTGAATGAAGAATTACAAGAAGACATCATGACTTGGTTGAGAGATTAGGATTAAAAGCCTTTTGAATATTAGCAAAGTGAGAGTGTTGAAGATCAACAAGTCCTTGCTTAGTTACAACCACATAGAGATTAAGCATAGTATGTTGTTAATAGTCAAAAGGCAGCAAAGAATTAAAGTAAGTTATTGTCATAGCACCAAAGGTTTGTAGGTGGTAGCTAAGTTAAAAAAGAATCTAGTATTTAGATAGATGAAGTAGAAATGGATGTAATATCAAAAGGATGGAAGTTGCCTCGTTGATTAGTAAACCACCACCTATAAGTAAAGAGTGTTGGAAGTAAGAATTATCTTTTTCTACACTTCTCTTAGACTACAATACTTGCTGATGCCAAGTGTTTGTAGCTTTTAGACTTCTTTTCTTCAATACAAATAAGTCATCTGCAAACCTCATTGTAAATAATATGAATTTTGGATTTTTAAACTTGACTAATAATGGATTTGTGAATATTCAAAAGATTAAAGATTTAGATTCTATACATAGAAGAAGAATAAAGAAACAAGAGAAAAACTTAAGAAGAGTGGATTTAGTTGCAAGTGATGAAGCCATAGTTGGAATAATAGAAGAAATAAGTTTGGAAGATGATTTGATAAAGGTTCTTGAGAATTTAGCTATAAGCATAGATAGAAATACTATAGTAGAAATATATTCAAAAGAGACTTATGAAGAATTAAAAAAGATAGTAGTAATTGGTGGACTTGCTACAAGCTATGGATTGGAACATGAGGCTAGAGTACAAACTAAATATAAAGCTGTAGTAGAAAAGATAAAGCCTATAGCTACCCAATTACCATTTGATACTATGGAACATATCAACCAAGCAATTAAGAAGCCAAGTTTAAGAAAAGGACGTCGAATTGGACATGAATTTATTCAAGAATCATTGACTAAATTGAAGATTAGAAGGGATGATTTCTTGACATCAACAGAGAAAATTATGTTTCAAAAAATACTTATTAGGCATGATAAAGTATTTGTTTTAACTCCTAATAAAATTGGATGTGTAGATCCTAATATTGTAGTACCTATAGTAATGTTTATTGTGCCGCATGTTCCATGGAATTTAAAGCCTATACTTGTGCCCAGAGCTTTACTTTCAAAGTTAATAGAACTACTACAAGAGAAGGTGAAGATGGGTATTTTAAAACCTTCAATTGCTCCCTATTTTAATAGATGGTTCACAGTACTCAAGAAGTTAGAGACATTAAGATTTATTCAAGATATGCAATCTACAAATAGAATAACTAATCGGAACATGGAATCAAGTCCTTTAGTAGATGAAGTGGCTGAACAATTTGCAAGTCATGCCATCTATTCTATTAGACTTATGTTCTAGATATGACCAATTTCAATTAGTTAAAGAAAGTAGGGACTTAACTACCATGAAGATTCTTTTGAATTTGATGAGGATGTGTACCTTACCTCAAGGTGCAACCAACTTAGTGGCTCATATGTAAAATGCTATGAACCAAATATTGAAAGAATTTATTCTTGAAAAAACCATACCATTTTTGGATGATATACCTATAAAAGGAGATAAAAAAGAAGACAACGATGAGACTATGGAGGTTGAAGGTTGTAGGAAGTTTATTAAGAGGCATATTAAAGATGTGGCTCGAATATTGGAGAGATTGGAGTTAGTTAATCTCACATTATTTTTGGCAAAATCAAGCTTTGGAGTTGATGAGATTTTAGTGGTGGGACACATGTGTGGCAGGTATAGTATGAAACCAAAATCTGATAAAATTAATGTTATATCTAGAATGAAGGCTTATAAAAATGTTACAGAAGTCAGAAGGTTTTTAGGAGTATGTGTATTCTATCACATTTGGATGCCTTACTTTGTCCATATCTCAGAGCCGCTATATAAATTATTAAGAAAGGGTAAGAGATTTGTTTGGGAAGAAGAATAAAAAATAGCTATAAAAAATCTAAAAAAGATGTTGAATTCACCACCTGTGCTTAGACAAGTAGATTATCAATGTAGACGACAAGTCATGGTAACAGTGGATACAAGCTCCAAAGCAATTGGATGGGCCATTGGACAAGATGATTTAGAAAGAAAAAGGTTTGTTATAAGGTTTGGAGCCAAGATTCTTACAAAGAGGTAAAAGGCTTATCGACAAGTTAAAAGAGAGCTTTGAGGAGCACTCATTGTTTTAAAGGCTAAGAGGAATTATTTGATTGGAGCAAGTATGGTTTTGGAAACAGATTGTTTGCTATTAATTAGAATGACAATTAACTGTACTACTCCAAACATTGCCATGTTAAGATGGATAGCCTACATAAAAATATTAAATCCTATTTTACTACATATTATTGGTAAAGAAAATTTGGTGGTAGATATACTATTTAGAACTAGATATATCTTTGAAAAAGAAATGATGGTATATGAAGGAAGTAAAGATCAAAAAGATAAGAGTTAAGGAAATTTATTTGCTACTGGTGGAATGGATTTTAGACATAAGGTTCAAAAATGTTATAAAAGTTTTTATGAAGGTAGATTGAAGGATATTGGAATTTATTTAAGCACAATGAAGAAACAAGAAGGGTGGATGGATAAAACCTTCAAGGATATTAGACATCAATTCTATGGTTATTTGCTTAAAGATGGATTCCTATAGAAGAAGCTAAAACAAAGAGATAAAATTCCATTGAGGATAGTAGGAGATCTTAAAACTAAGTTTAAGGTTTTAAGGGAATATCATGATATACTTTGGGCAGGGCATAGAGGAGTTTGGGCTACATATACCAAGATCAAGGAAAGATATTGGTGGAAGGATTTATACAAGGATGTAAAAGATATTATGAGCTCCTACATAGAATGTCAACTACAATCTAAAGTTAGATATAAAGATGGATTACATCCTACCTATCCACCTTCAATACATTTTCTGTGGGTGATTGATTTGGTAGCTATGCCATCAAGACTTTGGAGTATGAAATATTTTGTTTTGGCAAGAGAAGAGCTATCAAATTATGTTGAAGGGAAGGCTTTGAGAACCAAGACTACCAAGGCAATATGCAGATTTATATTGGAAGACATCTTTAGTAGATATGGTAGCATTGGGAGGATGAGAGCTAATAGAAGAAAATTGGATGCTGTTGAAGCAAGAGAATTTTTCAACAGGTATGAAGTTCAATTGAAGCTGACTACTTCTTATAATTTTGAAGCCAATGAAAAGAGTGAAAGGGGTCATCCTCCTATCATTTATGCATTAGTTAAGGCATGTAAGAGTAAGTCAATTCAATGGCCTAAATTGCTTCCATTTGCTTTATGGGTTGATAGAATTACTCACAGTAGTGTCACTGGTTATATGCCTATGGAGTTAATGTTAGGACAAAAACCTAAGATGCCAGCTGAAGAAATCTATCCTACATAGATATTTTTATTTTAAAAAGATGATATAAATAGATAAAGATTATTGGAGCTTTAAATCCAATAATTGAGTAGGTTACCTAAAGACCTACAAATTACAGCTGAGAGGTTAAAGAAAGTAAGATTAAAAAATAAAGAAAGATTTGATAAGATTCATAGGTTGAGACCTAAGCCTATAGAGATTGGAGACTGGGTTGAAGTTTTGATAGTAGCTTGGAGCATCAGCATAGTATTATAAAGGAAATTGCAAAAAAATGGTTTGGACCATATGTGGTGGTTACAGTCCATGATAATGCCACATATACTTTACGTGAGTTAGATGGAGCTATCATAAGGATTCCAATAGCAGGGAAGAGGGTGAAGACTTTCAAAAAAAGAAATTGGTCATTTCAAATAGAAGACCTTCACAACTCTTAAATCAATATTTAGACCAAGAAGATGAAGAAGAAAAGCCTATGAGTAATTCAAGGAAATCTCAAGAAGATGAGAAGTAACATATGGCACATACTAGAGGATGTGTAGGTTTGGAGGAGGGGGATGTCGTACTGTAATTGCTTATAGTATGTAAAAATTAATTAAGACATATAATATGTTTGTAAGTTTTGATATAAATAAGAGTGGTTAGTAAATAAATTTAAAGAGAATTGATATAAGAAAATTTATTTGGAGATTTATCTATTTTGATTATAGTGTTTATATTATGTAGGATTTAGACATTTAGTATAAAGCTTAAGAGAAGGTTGGGGCCTAAAAAAGAAAATCTTAACTAATAGGAGGCTTATTGGAAGGGACAAAAGCAAGGTATGGTTGGATGAAGGCAAAAAATAGGAAACTTCATTCCTATTGGTCGAAGGCCATACCCAATGGGCTTCAAGGAGGTTTCCCGAGGCCTCATTAGGGATTACGGTTTCTCATTTGAACTCATTCGAACTTTGAAGGCTAGGATCAGCAATTTCAAGTTTTTTAGAATAATTTGAATGAAGAGTTTGTGCAATTTCAAGTTTTTTTGAAGGAGATATAAGTGTTCAAAGTTAAGGTATCAAATTTGTACCCACTGTTACTCTTTGAAGCATAACATATGCGTATAGAAAGCAATGAAAGATCGGCGACTAGAATTGGAGAGGAATTTTTCTTAGCTACACTTTCTATATACTTTTTGATGAATTCCAAGTTTAGATGAAGGAGTTATAGGACATTGAAGATAGCACATGTGATTTAAAGGCAGTAAGTAAGTCATTTTGTTGATAGTAATGGTTGGAGGCATATCTTGAGTTTTTGAACGAATTTTTGGCTCATAATTTTTATAAGTATGAGTTATTAAGTTTAAAAGCTATAAATCAAAGTTTTATGGTATTTGAGTACTTATTTTGTGAGATATGAATAAATTAGTATGCAAGTGTATATAAGCTAGGATTTAAAGCTACTATTAGGATTTTAGCGATATCTCAAGATCCGTAACAAATTTGTAATTGATTTTTTTTGTGAATTTTTTTAAAAGTATATTATTACTTCATGTAAAATTTATGATTGTTTGGATGGTCCGATCATGAAATATGAGCTGTTGAAGTTTGGGAAACATTTTTCATAAGGATATATAAGGTTTTAAGATACTTTATCATACATTTGGATATTTTCTTGGTACTTAGGCATATATTTTGATGTAGTTGTCCAAAAAGAGAAAATATTATATATATAAACTTGATACTTTTATATCTTAGACTTGATTGAGTATTTAGTGGCAGCCAGAAGCCCAACGCTTTTTTGAGGCAAATTCTCTCTACCTGGATAGCGTCCAGATCCTTTAAAATGTCATATGATTCTTGTAGAATAGGCAAATAAACTTTGTGGTAAGTTATTGGTTGGTTATTGATAACCTTGAAAATTAGACTAGTGATTGGGCAATTTAGTTGGAAACAATAGGTTATTAGTGGAATAAATGATTAAGAATTCAAAAGGACATAAGCTTTGGAATCTGCTGGCCGATGGTCCATCTTTTGGTAGGATAAAGAGGTTGAGGAAAGAGAGATCGGAGCCAGACTGTGATAGTCGTAAGCTGAGGTAAGCTTGGTGCTACCTCTTTTTTGTTTCTTTATTATTGATGAGTAATGGATAGTTTCTGAATACTGAGAAGTTAGTTTGCAGTGCCAGACTGTGAGAGTTATAAGCCAAGATATTGAATTCTGTGTGATGAATTAAAAAACTGAATACAATAGGCAAGTTGGAGATCAGTAATTGAATATATATAAACCACAAAGAGAGTAAGTGGAAGATGAAAGGATAAGAATATGGAAGTATTGTTGAATTGATAATCGTAGAATGGATTATGGATTAAATTAAGATGGAAGTAGTAAGCCTTGGTATTTTGTAGTTGATAATTGATTTCAAATAGCTAGAGTACATTCAATTGTGATACTAACAGACCCAATTCATATAACCATTCTTTTTCCGTATTCAAATCCACTTCTATTAGTTCAATTGCTTTGGTATATTGAAGCTTGAACACAATGAAAATAACATTTTGGCACTACTGCCGGAAAAATGATAATAATATGAAATGTTAGAAATTGATTGTATGAGAGATGGAATTATATATTGAATGACAACGTGAGAAGAATCAATTTTAGGATTACAAATATGTGAGTTATAATTCAAGGCAGTATTGATTTTGTAAAGAAGAATGAAAGATTATGAGTGATAATCATGAAAGAGAGGATTATCAAAGAATTAATCAATAAGCAAAAAAAAGAAAAGAGTAATTACGCTTAAAAAATCTCCTACAGGAACGACAAAAAGGAATTTTAGGTCCAAGTAAAATCAAAAGAAGAAAAATTCAAATTCAAATAGAAAGAGACCAGTGATAACACCAATGGCCGTGGAAGTGCTAGAAATACCAATTGCAGTACAAATGAGAGCAATGGAAGACCGAACTATAAGTATGGCACCATTACCTACTTTTAGTGGTTGGCCGGGCTCTGATCTCGACCACCATATATCTCAATTTTTGACAGTCTGTATGGCTAATAATGGTAGAATTGAAGACATTTGGTTGAGATGGTTGCCCGCAACTTTAAAAGATACAGCTTTTGAATGGTATATTTGACAAGCACTGGGTAGATTTTTCAATTAGATGGCCTTGAGGAATGCCTTCCTAACCCATTTTAGACAAATTGGATTTGAAGATCGGCTTAGAGAAAGTTTTATGAATAGTATGATGTTTATGAGGTAATTAGTTGAGTCTTATTATGGCCAAGTTGCGGATATACTTCGTAAATGGCTAAATAATCAAATGCCAGATGTATTTATATTATCGATATTAATTAACAATTTGCATCCATCAGAATTAAAAATGTTTGTAAAAGAGGCTCGACTAGCTATGGTAGAGGTATTGTTGGCACAAACAAAGATGTGGGAAGAATGTCATTATGACCAATTGTTAACAGTGGAGGCAATGATGATTCTAAGTTTAGGAAGGCAACAAGTACAATCAAGAAATGTGTCGACGGATAATTATCTACAAATGGCTGCATCCAACATGAAGAATGTTATATTGCAAAAATCAATTAATGCTACTCCACTCCAAGCAATAGTATCAATAATAATGACACCTTATTGTACATCGCTAACCTATCAACAACCGGAGTTGCTTACAAATGCGACTGTTAAAGATCCAAATGAAGCCTTGTTATTAAATCTAACAAAGAAGATAGAAGAATTGGCTGTGAACTTGGCTAAAGACAAAGAGAAACGACATAAGCCTTCTAATATGAGACCTAATGTATGGTGTAATAATTGTAAGGGATAAGGTCATTTTGATACAGAATGTCCATCACCTAAACAAACGGATGTTCAATATACATTTTGTAGAGGAAAGCACTCTACCCAAAACTGTTGGCATTTACAAAGGCAACAACAGTTCAATAACTAGATGTTAATACAACCAACTCAATGGGATGTTAATCAAGTATAGACTAAAAATATTGGTGGTTGGAATAGTAATCACTCAAATTGACCTAATCGTGACTTTACAAATTTTTAAAATACTAATTATAATTCCATTTATGGAACAAATATGTAAAACGGTGGAAATAATCAAGGAAGTAATCTCCAACCTATACCAATTTAGTAGTCCAATTCTTGACCAGTAATAGCTAATCAGCAATGATCATTTACTATGGCTACCTGGAATTAGCCTAGTAGATATATTCCAGTGGAGACTCCAAGTGTACTTGACGGTATGGACCGAAAACCACTACGTTGCTACTGATGCCGACAAATTGGTCATTATGCTAGTGAATGTCTTAATCCAAGGTTTATAAATGAATATGCTCTAACATGTGGAAATTACAAGCAATCGGATCATTTTTATTATCAATGCAATGTTTCATTTAATCCTAATAATCATGATCAAAAGATACAATCGACTGTGCAAATTGTAGAAAAAAAAAAATAACGGGACACAGGAATTACTAGTTCATTGGGTAGAAGTAGTCTAAGCTGTCCATACAAGAAGTCAGCAAAAGGAGAAAGGAGCAATTCAACATTTAGGTGATCCTGAAGCAAAGGACCAATTGGATCCAATTATGGGGCCATCCAATCCAAGTCCTGACATAGGCCCTTTACTCTATATAAGACCTGAATTGATTGTGCATTCCAATGAGGTACCAATTATGCAGGCTTCGGTTCCATGTCAAGCTGTTTTGTTTTCTACACAATTTTGAGAAATGTCCTTTTCATTGAAAGATTTTCTCAGAGGCGTGAATTCCAAAGAATCAATATCAGTCCAATTGAGAGAACAATCTTAGCCATTGAAAGAACCAATTTTATAGGCTCTGTCAAATTCAGTTCGAGTAGCTTTATCAATTTCCAATATAGAGAAAATCAATTTACTTGCGTCGATGTCTAGGACTAGGAAGAAGAAATGGATATTAGAAATTACCACTAATATTAAACCATATGATATTCTAAAAGATTTGGTCACCATACAGTCCATGATCTCTATGAAGCAACTATTGGCGATAGCACCTGAGTGCCAAACTATCTTGAATTCCTCATTAATTCGTCGCAGATCTCGAAAAAAGAAATCTGAGAAGTAAATTTGAATCCCGATCCGGGTGCACCAATGATTGATGTCTCAATTGATGGAATATTATTATCGAGAGTGCAAGTAGACGGAGGATCCAATGTAAATCTTATGAATGTGCTATAATGGAGGAGTTGGATTTGGATTATTTATTGCCTACTACAGTAGTTTTGAGAATGACTAATTTCAGTCAAGTTAAATCTATGGGTATTTTATGAAATATTGATATAGTAATTGTAAGAATTACCTACAAAATTGATTATATTATTTTCCAATTGTGAAGCTCTATATTGTCATATTCAATTTTATTGGAGCGACCGTGATTATATCAAGCTAATGCTCGAAATGACTAGGACTGTGATATATTGACAATTAGAAGAGATAATGATAAAATTATGCTTCAAATGTACGCTGTCCAATATCACGGAAAAATTCAAGTTGTTAATTCAGAATTCACGTCGGATTGTGAAGATGAATCTACATAAGAAGAAATTGGTGCACCTGATCCAATTTATGCTGATACAAGACAAGTTGTCAAGTACACTATAATGAAATACTAGTGTAGGGGACCGAAAGAGTACTTAGTTCCTCTAGATGTTATTGACAATTGTGATCATATGATATCATAATAGATAAATAGATAGGATGTTACTCACGTTAGTGCTATGGAATTGGAATTGAAAAGTTTTAATTTGTCAAATTTTATGAAAGATTCTGGAATTGAATAGATCATTATTCTAGAGACTCCTGAAATTCCACAATGTCAATCAATTAATTTAGGTATAGGGAAGGCTCTCCAAATCATTCAGATTTATGACAATATAAAAGGCAAGGAGAAAGAAATTTGGATGGATTACTTTTTAATGCATAAAACTGCTTTCGCATAGTCATATGCTGATTTGAAAGGAATTCTAGTTGAAAATTGTGAGCACTGAATTATATTGGAGGAGAACGCTACACCAGTACACTAAAGACTACATTGACTTTATCCAAAATACTTACTTATGCTAAAAGAAGAGTTGGATAAATTCTTGGGGGTTGAATTTATCTATATAGTTTCTTTTAGTGAATGGATTTCACCAATTGTTATGGTATCGAAAAAGAATGGAAAAGTTTGCATCTGTCAAGATTTCTAAAAATTAAATACGACTATCAAGAAGGATTATTTTCATTTACTTATATTCATAGATAGTATATTGGATGGTGCCGCTAGACATGAATGTTATTCATTTCTTGATGGATTCTCCGGTTATAGTTAATTTAAGATTGCAAAAGAAGACCAGTTAAAAACTACTTTTACTATGGATTGGGGGACCTTTACCTATAAGGTTATGCCGTTTGGGCTTTGTAATGCACCAGCTACATTTCAAAGGGTAATGACGCAAGTGTTCCAAGATTATCTACAAATTTCAATGGAAATATTTCTAGATGATTTTTGTATATTTAATATGAGAGCCAAGCATTTAGAATGTCTAGATCAATATTTGAATCAAATACGGAATTTCTTTAAATTCAGAAAAATACCAATTTGGTGTGCCTTCTCGTAAACTGTTGGATCATATAGTTTTGATGGCAGGCATTGCTATAGATCCGGATAAAATAAAGATTATAATAGAATTAAAGCAACCAGACACTATTACGGATGTTTGAGTATTTATCGACTATGTCAGTTATTATTGGTGATTTATCTATCTATTCATAGTTATATACCTTTTTTTGAAAAATCTCTTGAAGAAACCACCAACGGATGGAACCACTCCATTTTGGACAAAAGAATGTACAATTGCATTTGAAATATTGAAACAGAAATTGGTTTTAGTATGAATATTGGTGGCACCTTGTTAGACAAAACCATTCCAAGTTTATGTGGATGCATCTAATATTGCAATTGGTTCTGTGTTAAGCAAAAAAGATGACTAAGGTTTTGATCACCCTATTTATTATGCAAGTCGTCAATTGGTAGCAGCTGAAAGAAATTATACAATAATCGAAAGAGAAGCATTAGGGATGATTTATTTCATACAAAAGTTTCGACATTATCTTCTTGGTTATAAATTTGTTTTCCATATCGACTATGATGCTTTAAAATATATGATTAATAAGCCTCAATTTAGTGGTCATATTGTATGATAGATTTTACTATTCCAAGAATTTGACTTTACTATTCAAGTAAGATCAAGAAAATCACATTCCAATGCGAACTATTTGTCTTGGTTATCCAATATATTGGGTAATAAACCCATTAACGATGCACTACCCGATGCAGAACTGTGTGCGGTAGATGTAATTACTCCGAAGTATAGTGAAATAATTCAATACTTGACATTTCAAACCTTCCCACCTAATTTTAATAAAAAGCTTAAATGACGCTTAATATTAAAATGTATACCTTATACAATGATTGGTGAAGCTTTATATAAACAAGGCAAGGATGGAGTTTTGCGATGCTATATTTATGAGACTGAAGTGAGTACTATATTAGAAAGTTGCCACTTGGACAGTTGTAGTGGATATTTTGCGGGGGACAGCACGTCTCATAAAGCTTTACAAGCTTCTTATTGGTGGCCAACAATGTTTACAGATGTCCACCAATTCGTCCACCTTTGTGATCCATGTCAAAGAACGGATCGACCTATTAGAACTTCAGTAATGCCATTAGTACCAATTCTGGTTTAAGCGTCTTTTGAAAAATGGGGAATTGATTTTGTAGGACCAAATGCACTAGCTTCGAGAAATAGACAAAAATGGTATATATTGCTAGCAACAGATTACATAACAAAATGGACTGAAGTCGTAGCTATGAAAATCGATAGTGCAAGTATAGTAGCAACCTTTTTGTATGAAAATATTATTACATAGTTGAGTTGTCCACAAGAATTGGTTAATGATCGAGAAACTCATTTTATTAATAATACAATCAAAGTACTCACGGCTAAATACGAGATAAAATATCGAAAGACTACACTGTATTATCTTAGAGCCAATGGACAAACGGAAAAGTCTAATAGAATTTAATGTAAAATCTTAACAAAAATAGTTTCAAGAGCAGAAACAGATTAGGACACTAAGTTGTTCGCAGCTTTATGGACATACCATACTACATATAAAATTACTACCAATGCTGTCCTTTTCTAATTGATTTATGGCTAGAAAATAATATTACCTATTGAATTGGAAGTCCAAAGTATACGAATTGCTATAGATACTAGATTGGAAGATGAAGATTTATTATGGCGCCTTTTAGAAGAATTAGAAAAATTAGATGAAACTAGAGCCAATGTATTAATGATCAAGGAAACTATACAAAAATGAAGGAAGACTTATTATGATAGTAAGCTTAGACCAAAGGCTTTTATGCCAAATGATTTGGTACTTCGTTATGATAGTCAATTTAAAAAAATTTCAGGAATATTTCAAGTTCGATGGCATGGGCCATATCAAGTTATTGACGGATTTTGAAATGGTTTCGTACAATTGGAAGATTTTATGGGTACTAAATTTACAACATGAATCAGTGGCAATTGGCTTAAACTTTACTATACATAAATCTGAGAATGGTTTTCTGTTACAAAAAGGGGGGGGAATAAATAATAATGATGATAGGGTATTTCATCATGACAAATTCTAAAAAATAAGGGGTAGTCGACCTAATTGATTGGATCATAGTAAGAAGTAGGAGGGGGGCTCTTGACAAGCATCATATTTTCTTTTGTGGTTAAAGATAAGATGGCGAACATAGTATGTGAGAAAGTAAGGTTGGAAACTAGTTGGAAGGAACAACAAAAACGGCTACAAGTAAAGGTTGTGATATTGCAGACTAAACTAGTTGCATTAGCAAAAGAGGCTAATAATTTAGTGCAGACTAATACACCAGTTTCAATGACAACACCTTCGGAGATACCTTTGAAATCGACAGAAGAATGGCAAAAGATGTTGGAGGAGTGTGACAACTAAATTGCCCGACGTGAGTCTTAGGTACGGAAATTGGGTTTATTGAATGAAGATCTGATGGCACGTTTGGATGGAGAATTATCAAACACTGAGGCAGATGACAAAGATGTAAAGAAAAAAAGGTCACCAATTCAAAGGGTGGTAAGCCAACGGCATTAACTGAAGAAGCCAATATTACTACGTCTTTATAAGTTGAGGCTAAATAATGTTTGTGAGGACACTGCTTAAATAGGAGTGGGGCTATGTAGAATAGGCAAAATAAACTTTGTGATAAGTTACTAGTTAGTTATTAATAACCTTAAAAATTAGACTGATGGTTAGGTAGTTTAGTTGGTAATAATAGGTTGTTAGTGGAATAAATGGTTAAGAATTCAAAGGGTCATAACCTTTGGAATCTATTGACTGAGGATCCATCTTTTGGTAGGATAAAGAGGTTGAGGAAAGAAAAATCGGGGCCAGATTGTGATAGTCGTAAGCCGGGGTAAATTTGGTGCTACTCTTTTTTGTTTCTTTGTTATTGACGAGTAATGGATAGTTTCTAAATACTGAGAAGTTAGTCTGGAGTGCCAGACTGTGAGAGTTGTAACCCTATATATTGAATACTATGTGATGAATTGAGAAACTGAATATAATAAGTAAGCTGGAGATCAGTAATTGAATATATATAAACCACAAAGAGAGTAAGTGGAAGATGAATGGATAAAAATATGAAAGTATTGTTGAATTGATAGTCGTAGAATGGATTATGGATTGAATTAAGACAGAAGTAGTAAGCCTTGGTATTTTGTAGTTGATAATTGATTTCAAATAGCAAGAGTACAGTCAATTGTGACACTAATAGACCCAATTCATATAACCAGTCTTTCCCCGTATTTGAACTCACTTCTATTAGTTCAATTGCTTTGGTATATTGAAGCTTGAATACATCAAGAATAATAGTTTTATATTTAGGATAATTTCTAATACCTTCTTTCTTTTTGTTGATTTGAGTTTAACTCCAAGAGGTAAGATATTCTTTTGTCTTGGATTCGGAATTAAAACAACAGTTGGAGCTTCTTTAAAATTATTGTCTTTGAGAGGATCTTTCAATGAATAAGAATTTTTTCAGAACTACGTAGAACAAGATGGCTTCGAACAGAACTAAAGCATTTGTAATCGGTACCTTATTAGATTGTGCAACCAATTCACATCTCATAGTGAATAAAGAGCCCATATCAGGACCTGAATTTGATGGCCTCGTAATAGGGTCGAATTGGCCTTTTGCTTCAGAATTACCCGAATGTTGAATTGGTCCTTTTTCTTTTTGCCGACTCTTGGTAAGAATGGCTTGAACACATTTCATCCAATTTATCAAAGAATCTTGAGGACCTTGATTTATCTCCTCAATTTTTTCTTAGCTTTGGATCTGCTGATCCCGATTATTAAAATTGAACGGAGCATTACATTGTTGATATGTATGCCTCAACTACTTACAATTTCCATAAACTCGTACATAATCATTACTATCTTTGGAATTGGAACATTCACTCGCATAATAACCAATCTGTCTACAACAAAAACAACAAAATAATCTTTTTATACCTCCATCAAGCATATTGAATGTTTCCACTAGTAAATACTTACTAGGCTTATTCCATATATGGTTAGAAAATGATCTTAGTTGTCCCGTTGGTACGAAGGGAACTTGATTCAATGGTAATCATGAAGCATATTGCTGATACCTCTGCTACTTCTTACCATAATTTTGGGAGTTTGATAAAGATCCCTGATTAAAATTAGAACTTTAAAAGTTATTGAATGCTCGATTTTGTCGATTAGATCCATTTCCATTCCATCCAAATGTATTTCTCATTTAAACTTCATTGATGTCCTATGGAATTAGTGGAATCCTAGTCTCACTATGGAATTATTGATACCTTTGTCAATTCTAACAATTAGATGTTAAATGCTTTCTTCCACAAAATATACATTGATCCATCATTTGTGAGGGTGAGGATATTTTGTTATCAAATAACTGTGGCCCTTATAATTACTGCACCATACATTGGTCCTAGTATTGATAGGCCCTTGCCTCTTTTGCTTATCTTTGACGATTTTAACTGCCATTTCCTCCATTTTCTTCGTCAAGTTCAATAACAAGGTTTCATTGGAATCTTTTGGGGCTAGTATTATTGATAACTCTGCCACACTTAACGCGTGTTATTGATATGAAAAATAAAGAGCATACATTGTTGTCACATTCGATGGCATAGCTTGTAATAGAGTGACATTAATTGGCCCGTCAATATTGGCACTAGAATTGGCCCCTGTATCTAATTTTTGTGGATAATTACCTACTGATCTACTCCAAGTCAGATTTTGATAACTACCTTGAATTGGAATCATCGTAGCTCCTGTAAATAAAAAATTGATCATAATGGCATTCCTTCCAAACCTTGGCTCTTTTAAGGAATACAGACACCGTATTGGCTCGAGCTTCTTTTACAAACATTCTTGGCTCTAGTAGATGTAAACCATTGATTAGTATGGATAAAATAAATGCCTCCGATATTTGATGATTTGGCCACTTACTGAGTATATCGACCATCTGCCATAGTACGATTCCATCGCCTCTTCTAGGATCATTTTGCTGTTCATTAATCTCTCTCAAAGGTAATCTACAAAATCAATTGGCCAAAAATGGGTTAAAAATGTATTCTTCAATGCTTCCCAATTTGAAAACTAATCTACTAGTTGGCGGTTATACCATTCAAACGTCATGTCCTTTAAGGTTGCTGGCAACCATTATAACCAAATATCTTTGCTTCTTCTATTATTGGCTACACATGTTGTCAAAAACTAAGACAAATGTTGATCTGGATTTGTACCTAGCAAGCCTCTAAAAGTAGGTAATGGAGCCACGTTCATTGTGCAATCATTCACATCACCTATTTGTACTGCTATTGGAATAGCTAGACCACTCGTACCCATTAAAGAAAACAATGTATCACTTAATCTTTTGTTAAAATAATTGGTGCCTTTCCCAAATGATTATTTTGAACTTTTAAGTTTTTTTAATTTACTATTATTTTCTCCTAATAAGTTATTTGATTGAATTGGAGGTGAAAACGGTAGATTTTAAAATATTCTAAATTGGCCCTTATTGACTAGTAATGTATGCCACTCTACAAAACTAGTTTTGATAGAATCGACAGCTTTCGTTATTAAAAACGTATCCAAGGAAGTATCTAATTCTTTTGTGATTCTCCCACTTGCAGTTAACGGCCTCACAAAAAACATTGGTCTATTGATCCAATTCTCTGCAAGTGCTCTTGGCAATTTTTCTAACAGTACATACTTCTGAAATATTAAATGTCCATTGACTTTTGGGTATACTTGGATATGTGGATAAGCATGCAACCATGGCTTAATCTAACTCTATCAATGTTTCCTTTTTAATTTTTGTTCTTATTCATTATGCAATAAATTTCTTGCTTGCAATCTCTCTATTCTTTCTTTCAACTGTCGAATTTTCTTTATTATTAAGTTTTCACACTTAATAATCATACTCTGTCATTATATTCTACTAAGTCTGCTTCCTATTTCCTATCTATTCATCCGGTAGTTAATTCCTAATACTCAATGCTATTGTCAATCCCCGATAAAGACTCCAAAATAAAATTATCATTTTACTTATTCTACAAATTCCTTTCAGAATAAACTTGTATAGGAAGATTTGAACGTGGGGAAAGACTAAGTACATGAGTTTTACTTGTTAGGGTCATATAATTAACCATATTCTGAATCACTAAAAACACTAAAGAATGCTACAATGCTTTCCACTTCCTAATAATACTCTCCAATCATTGATAACAACAAAGCACAACTCTCACACTGTCTTAAAAGACTGCTCCAAATACATAAATTTCATCCAACACCAGAAATAACACACTTCCACTCCAAACAATCTGTCTTTTCATAATTTCTGTAATCATAGACTTCTTCTATCAAAACATACACAACTCTCAATAAATAATAATTATAATCTTTCATCCATTAACAATCTTCCACAAAATCTAATAACAAACTCCTAATATCTTCTCATAATAATTCAACCACACAGTACTCCAATTACATAATCAATAACTCATAAATTAATCTTTGATTTATTCCACAGATTTACTTCATAGTATTCAGAAATTATCCATTATTCTTCAACAACAAAGAAACAAAGAGGTAGCACCAAGCTTATCTCGACTCATGACTATCATAATCTGGCCCTCAGACTAACTTCTACAAGTCCTATATACTTATTCCCTATTCTTAGATTCTAATCGTAATCTTGTAATTAACTACTTTTAATAACTAAGTTAACTATCTATTCTTGTAATACGTGAAGTCTTGCTTGAAAATGCTCCGGGCACTTGGCTGTGGAAGGAAGAATGGAAATTACAATAACAAAATTTTAATTCTAATAGAATACTTATAATACTTTAATTAGACCATAATAATGCTAAGCAAGCTTAATCAAATTCAAAAAAAAAACCTCAAAGATATTTCAAACAAATAATAAGAATTCTTAAAGAAATATTAGAAGGATTACAAATATCACTCAAATACATCTCAATTCAATCTTAATTTAATTCTAGTTAAAATCCTATTGAACTTCATTCAAACCTTAGACCAAAACTAATTGAATCTTAAATCCTAATAAAATCCTAAATCCTAAATCAAATCCTAAACAAACCTTAAGTCAAATCCCAACCAAATCCTAAATAAATTGTAATCAAAGACTAAACCAAACCCTAAACCAAACCTTAAATCTTAAATCGAATCCTAACCAAATCCTAATCCAAATCCTAATCCAAATCCTAAATCTTAAACCAAATCCTAACTAAATCCTAAATCCTAAATCAAATCTTAAATCTTAGATAAAATCCTAATCAAATCCTAAATCCTAAATAAATCCTATTCAAATCCTAAACAAAATCCTAAACCCTAAATCAAACCCTAATCCAAATCCTAAACCCTAAAATAAATCCTAGTAATTCCTATAACAGATTTAAACCTCAATAACTAATGAATAAACTGTTAATCTTAACTCAAATTCTCCAAACTTCTAAAAAAATAAGTTAAAAACAAGCAAAAAAAATTGAAAAGGATCAGAGTTACCAAATTGACGATAACCTCAAAAATGTATTCAGGTATTGGTTGGCCTCCTTCTCCAATCTTGATACCAATCTTTTAGAGCTAATATCTCTTCTTTGTACCGTTTGATTGATCTCAAAATTTTCATACACATAGAAAAACAATTCTAATATCCTTTCACACAAAGTTCACTCCAATCCAACTAGTAGATTGCAAGAAATCTTAAAAACCCCTACTAGACCTAAAATTCTACTTTCTGAGACCTTGACCCACTTAAACATCAATATCCCTCAATTCAACTAGTAGATCGAGCTCAAATTCACAACACTTATTAAACACAACTAGAACCATAAACCTACGAAATTTCACCTATAGATCTACTACAAAACTCTTGAAATCATCCAAAACGTAAACTCTATTTTATTTCATAAAATCTAAGTCATCCAAAACAAACCTTGACTTTGCAAAGCTCTTACAAAGTCATTACAACTTCAAATCATCCAAAATCAATGTCCATAAAAACCCTATTCAATCTTCTATCAAATCCCACTCTTCGATCTGCCAAAGAGTTTTGGAGTCGTCGTCAAGACTCAGTTTTGTGCCTCAGGGTCTGATTTCGACCCTGGTTCATAACCGGCCCTCTCCGGGTATCAACATCTACTTTTTTTTCAGTAATTTTTACTTGAATTTAGTCTTAACTTCCTCCTAAAGATTTCTATATCATTTTTTTTTCCAAGCTACCTTATTTTACCTTATTTTTTGTCCTACAAAGTAAGTAGAAGCTATTTTTTCTAAAAAGGCAGTATTACTACTAAAAGTTTTACTACCTTTCTATCTTTTATCCATATTTTTCTACCTTTTCTTTTAACTTGGCTCTTCTATAATAAGATCCATATTATCATCTTCCACCATATAGTTGTATTACAATACGACACCATCCTCTTGAACTGACTATTGTATAGACTATTTGTCTTTTTTACCAATATCTTATAGAAATAAACTAATATCTATTCTACAAGAATTCTATTTGACCAATAAATATCTTATGATACTTCAAAATACTCCAACATATTTATAAAGCTATATAGTATTCTATGATAATCCAAATATTACCATTGTATTTAAAAATAGTCTCTAGAGCTCTAAAAACTCAAAAAGCTCTAAAATCAATCTTCTTTCTATCAAATGGACGATTAATGTCAATAACCACCAATAAAATTCAACACCTTCTATATTAAGTTTTTCATGTCAAACTTGCTAATTATGTCATATTACATGAAGTCTTGCTTGAAAATACAGTGGATACTTGGCTCTAGAAGTTAAAAAGAATTTGTAATAACAAGTACTAATTACTCTTATAAAATTATATATAAATTACTATAGAAGCTTAACAAACATAATCAAGCATCAATTAAGTTTAATTATTATTATTTTATTTTATTTTATTTTTAATTTTTTTTTTCGAAATAAATTATAAAAAAAATATAAAAAAATCTTAAAGAAATCTAAAGAATCTTTAAGAAATCCTAAAAAAATTCTAAAGAATCTTCAAAGAATCTTAAAAGAATCCTAAAAAAAATCCTAAAGAAATCCAAATAAAATTCTAAACCAAATTAAATCCTAATCCTAACCAAATCCTAACCTTAATTAAACTCTAAACCTAACCAAAACCTAAATTCTAACCAAATCCTAATCCTAAATAAATCCTAATTAATTTTTTAAATTTCAAATAAATTTCTAAAAACCTTACAATAAATTTTGAAATTCAATAATTAATATTTGAACCATTGATTTTAATTCAAATTTTATACACTCTTTAATAATTGAATTAAAAATAAGCACAAAAAAATTAAAAATGATCAAAATTACCAAATACACAATAACCTCAAAAATGTACTTGGGTATTGGCTGCCTTCTTTCTCCAACCTTGATACCAATCTCTCAAAGCCAATTATTCTTGATTAAATTGTTACTTTGCTTTTAAAATTTATATACTTATTAGAAATCAAGCCAACCACCTTTGCGAAAAACTTTGCTTCAATCTAATTAGTAGATTGATAGATATCTAAGAAAACATTGATGGTCCTCAAAATCATATATTTTGATACCATGATCTACAAAAACCTTCATGCTTTTCAATCTAGCTATTTGATTAAACCTAAATTCAAAGCACACATGAAATACAACTACATCCATAAACCAAGAAAATTTCACTTATAGATCTGTTACCAAACTCTTAAAATTGTTCAAAACCTCAATCCGATTTTATTTTCCAAAAACTAGAGTCATTGAAAATATCAACTTTATAAAGCTCTTATAAAGTCAAAATCCACCTAAAATCCTCAAAATTAATGCTTTTAGAAATCCTATCAAGTTTACTCTTGAATTCCGATCTTTGATCAACCAAAGAATACCAAAGTTGTAGTCAAGGCTTGGTTTTGTGTCTTAGGGCTGATTTCGACCCTAATTGATAATCAACCCTCTCCAGGTATCAATATCTAGTTTTTTAGGTAGTTTTTGCTAAAATCAACTCTTAATTCCCTCCTTCATATGTCGATATCCTTTATTTTTATAATCTACTTTATTTTGCCTTATTTATGATCCTACAAAGTAAGTAGAAGCTACTTTTTAAAAAAGGCAATATTATTATTAAAAGTTTTACTATCTTCCTATCTTTTATTCATATTTTTCTATTTTATCTTTTAACTTCATTATTCTATAATAAGATCCATGTTATTATCTTTTACTATATAGTTGTATTACAATAAAACATCCACCTCCTTTGAACTTGTGTATCTTTCGGCATACGCCAAATAATCCAATATTATTTAATTCATAGTATATTATCTATGTTCTCATCTAAGTCATCTTTATCATTTTTTCTATTGAATTCAAGTTCATCTTCTTATCTTGAAAGATTTATGTCATCAATAAGGTCTTTTGTATTTATTCATATGTATCTTTGTTTGAATATCTTTACTCGCTTTCTTGCAATTGGTATTTTTAATCTTATTCTATCTAAGTCTTGTAATAAATAATTTATATTATCATAAATAGTTGTTATCACATATGGTCCAAACCATCATTTAAAAAACTTCCTTAAAATATTATGTTGATTATCCAAGCTACTATCATACATCAATATCCAATCACCTTCTTTTATTGCTTTAGATTTCAATTGATATTGATTATCAAATAGTGCCTTATTTTGTAACCTTGCCCTTTTTAACCTTTTTAATGCTATTTTCACATCTTCTATTCTTTGCACAAGTTTTTAAATTCTAATAGCCAAAAGTTCTCATCTTATTAATCCATCTTTTCATGGCAGCACACTCCATATAGAAACTTTCTTTTCAATTGGCATAATTGATTTTTGACCTGTCATAAGCTCAATAGGCATATATCTTATTACTGAACTATGAGTTGTTCAATCAACTTACAATACGAATGGAAAAAGTCAAGATCATTCTTTAACCTTTCTATTACAAGCTTTAATTAATGCTTTTATAATTGGTAAATGATCACATTCACTCTTTGCATTCCCTTTAGGATTATAAGTAATAGTCAATGATAACTTAACTCTACATCTTTTAAAGAAATCATGACCTTCTTGTGTATTTAATTCTCTATGATTTGTAGTGATTTTTCTACACATCTATAGCAAGAAATAATATCTTCAAGTAAAAATCTACAAATCCCTTCTATAGACTTTGTTCTCAATGCCCTACCTTTTACTTGGTTTGATAAATCTTCATGAATCAAGACCAAATATCTCATTTGTCATAATTCAATTAGAATAATAACAAAATCAACAACCTATTTAAAATGAATAACTAAAGGATATATAAGATGTAGATTATCTTGATGTTGTATATTATAATACGCTTCAAAAATTTCACATATTTCTAAAAATAAAAATATATCTGAATACATATTTTTCGACCAATATCATTCTTTAAGTTTAGCAAAAGTAGTCCAAATTCTCCTATGTCTTTCTTGTAAACTATCATAAAAGCCTTTTAATAATTTTTGTTGTTTTTTTTTATTACCTATCACTTGTTGTAGCATTTCAATTCCTTTCTTTAGTCTCTTCCATAAAAATCCTTCTTGAAGCAAAAATCTATATGCCTTTTTTTTTATTTGATTAAATTTTTTCTATTAACCAATTTTCTTGTTTAGTCAAGGTATTCAAATAAAGACCAATTTCTAATAATTATACTTCATAAAGCTCTTTAAAAAAATTCTTATATTTTTTATTAAGATTTGATACTAAATAGAATTTTGTTCCAACATCATCAATGTCTTCAACGATCTCATTTTTTCTTTCATATCTTGCTCAAGACAACATTTCTACCACCAAATTATCTTTTTTTAGTAATATGTTTAAATTTTAGATTTAATAACTTAATGTAAATAATCCATCTTAGCATTGTAATATTTGGTGTTGAACAATTAGTAATCATTCTAAATAATAGTAAATAATTTGTTTCAATTACTACCACAACACTAATCAAATAATCCTTTTCAACTTTCATAGCCAAAATAACTCCCCATAATTCTCTCTTAATATACAAATATGTATGTTGATGAGTACTTAAAACTTTAGCTCTTAATTGAACTACAAATCTGTTTCCACTTGAATCATCTTAACCCTTAGCCCATCCAATAGTAATGGAACTTATATCCACAATAATTATTACTTGTCTATTACACTCATAATCAATTTTTCTTAATATTAGAGGTGTCAATAATAACTTCTTTAGTTTTTAGATTCCTTGAGTATATTTTTTTTTCCATTTAAATTGACAACTTTATGTAATAATTCATACAATGGATCTATTATATGAGCATAATGAAGAATCCAAATATGATAAAATATACAAGTTCCTAAAAACATGGATACTTTTGTTAAAGAATCACATATATCCTTCATCCTTCTAATAATATCAATTTTACTTGATCTGATTTTCTTCCATAAAACTTATACAAGTGCCCAACAATAATGACTTCTTGTATTATAAATGTACATTTTTCTCCCAAAAGTGTAAGATGAACTTCTTCAAATTGAATTAAAATCTTCTCACAATCTTATATGCGATCAACAACATACTTACAACACCTCCTCTCATCTAAGGTCTCATCTTTTTTTTTTTTTTTTCTTCTTCTTTACATCTTTTGATAGCAATATTATTTAGAGAAAGCATATTTTTTTAGGAATGAAGTCCCTCAATATCCTGTTCATACCATTTATCATATGTGCAACTAAGTTAATAGCACCTTGTAAAAGAGTATAAATTTTAAGTAGTTCAAGTGGCATTCTCATTGTTGTTAAATCTCTACTTCTATATATAAGTTGGAATTGATCATGACCCAAATATAAAACATCCATTGAATAAATTACCCTTCCTACAAAATCTTTTGTAAATTCATCTACTAAAGGTCTTATACCTGCATTTCTAACAGTTATTACATTTATTAGATGTATATCTTGAATAAAGTATAATGATTCATTTTTCTTAGGCACTATAAGCCAATGACTAGAATATAGAGCAAAAGAAGGCTTCAAAATCTTCATTTGTATTTTATCCTTTAATAATTCCACCACTTTAGATAAATGTGCCTTTGGCATAGAAATTGGCCTTAAGTTCTAAGGCACATGTAGTACTGTGAAGATAACCATAGGAGTAACAATATTAGGATCCACACACCCTATTTCATGAGGTCCAAATGTAAATGATTTACCTTATTTTTTATGCATTTCTTTAAAATATTCAATCTTTATTCGTAATAAGAAACCATCACATTCAATCTTCAATTCTTCAAAAGTCTCTTTTATAAATTGATGTCCAATATTCTTTGGATCTCTTAAATTTTTTTTCTTTGATATTTCTTCCATTTGTTCTATAAAATCTTTCAATAAAGGTCTAGCAAAAGGTTTTATCTTCTTCTCTACTATTTTATATTTTGTTTCTATAATAACTT
The DNA here is from genome assembly GCF_059467195.1 of Physcomitrium patens. Classification (NCBI taxonomy): domain Eukaryota; kingdom Viridiplantae; phylum Streptophyta; class Bryopsida; order Funariales; family Funariaceae; genus Physcomitrium; species Physcomitrium patens. Next base: position 4,009,764 of record NC_143431.1, on the reverse strand, counting down.
CTCCTAAATATATTTTTACAATCTTATTATCAACTCCTAATCCAATAGATGTAATTAATTTGAAAGGATCCTCTAATCCATTTTTTTTATAAATGCCTAAAATCCTCTCATCATCTTCTAAAGTTTTTAATTTATATAATTTCTTTTTAGTATGATATATTCTTTTTTTTTTTTGTTTTATTTTAAATCTTCAATTTTTTTATATATAATACTTCTATTTTTAAAAATATCAATAAAACTTATATCAAAGATACCTATACCTTATAAGAATACCTATTGTTGTATACCTCCAAAATCTTACTCTCGTAATACGTGAAGTCTTCCTTAAAAATGCTCTTGGCACTTGGCTGTGGAATGTAGAATCAAAATTCCAACAACAGAAACCAAATTCTAATACAATACTAACAATGCTAAACAAGCTTTAATCAAATTCAGAAAAACATCAAAGGAATTCTAAAGAAGCAATAAGAAATCTTAGAGAAATATTACAATATTTACAAACATATCTCAAACACATCTCAATTCAATCTTAATTTAATTCTAGTAAAAATCCTATTGGACTTCATTCAAACTTTAGGCCAAAAACTAACTAAATCTTAAATCCTAAATAAATTCAAATAAAATCCTAAATTTTAAATCAAATCCTAATCAAATCCTAAAACTTAAACTAAATCCTAAATCTTAAATCTAATCATAATCAAATCCTAAATCCTAAATCAAATCCTAACCAACCCTAAACCAAATCCTAAATCTTAAATCAAATCTTAATCCTAAATCAAACCCTAACCAAATCCTAATCCTAAATCAAACCCTAACTAAATCCTAACCTTAAATTAAATCCTAACTAAATCCTAAATCCTAAATCAAATCCTAACCAAACCTTAAACCCTAAACCAAATCTTAATCAAACCCTTGTAATTTCTACAATAGATTTAAAATCTAATTACAAATGAATGAACTGTTGATCTTAACTTAAATTTTACACACTTCTTAAAAACTAAGTTAAAAACAAGCAAAAAAAATTTGAAAAGCATCAAAATTACTAAATAGATGATAACCTCAAAAACGTGCTTGAGTATTGATTGGCTTCCTTCTCAAACCTTGATGCCAATCTCTCAGAGTCAATATCTCTCCTTTTCATCATTCTATTGATGTCAAAATTCTCATATATATAGAAAAACAAGTCCAATATCTTCACACATAAATTTTATTCCAATTCATTTGGTAAATTATAAGAAATCTAAAAAATCCTTACTAAACCTAAAATTCTACTTTTTGAGACCTTGACCCACTTAAACCTCAATAACCCTTAATATCAACTATTAAATGGAGCTTAGATTCATAATATATATTAAGCACAACTATAACCATTAATCCACAAAATTTCACTTGTAGATTTGTAACTAAACTCTTGAAATCACTAGAAACATTAATCCTATTTTATTTCATAAAATCTAAGTCATCCAAAAACAAACTTGACTTTATAAAGTTCTTACAAAGTCATTACGAATCTAAATCATCCAAAACCAATGCTCATAGAAATCTTATCTAATCTGCTATCAAATCCTATCTTCAATTTGTAAAAGAATCCTAGAATCGTTGTCAAGACTCAGTTTTGTACCTTAGGATCTGATTTCGACCTTGGTTCATAACCGGCCCTCTCTGGGTATCAAAAACTAATTTTTTAAGTAAATTTTGCTTGAATTTATTCTTAACTTCCTTTTAAAGATGATTATATTATTTATTTTTATAATCTACTTTGTTTTGCCTTATTTATGGTCCTACAAAGTAAGTAGAAGTCACCTTTTTAAAAAGGCAGCATTGATACCTTTTAGTTTTACTACCGTTTTGACTATTAACTATATTTCTAAGATAATTTGCTCTAATACTTTAAACTAAGATTTCATGCATTATAATAATTTCTACACTCTTTCACCTATTAGTTGTATTATATCTGAACATCCACCTCCCCTAAATCTGTGCATCCTCGGGCATGTACTAACGATTCTTCAATATGTTGATGTACAATGTTCTTTATCTTGGTGTAATTCTTGATCTTCAATATGCTCTTCTATTCCAATCTCAATATCTTATACTGAAGTTTGTTCTTCATTAAAACAAATGTCTTCATCTCTTTGTTTAAATAACTTGATTCGTTTGCCTCTTTTGAGTACTTTCAATTATGTACCATCAAGTTCTTGTAATAAATATGTTCCATTTTTGTATGCCCTTTTGACAATATAAGGCCCAAACCATCTCTTTGCAAACTTCTTTGTAAAACTATGTTGATTGTCTAAGCTACTATCATAAACTAATACCCAATCACCATCTTCAATTGCATTAGGTCATAGTCGATGTTTTTTATCAAATCTTTCCTTATTCTTTTTCCTTGCTTCTTTTAATTTTTTTGTTGCTACTTCAATATCATTAGATCTTCTTTCTAGTTGTTGAATCTATAATGCTAAAAGTTCTTCTCTGTTGAGATCATTCTTCTAAGGCAATACACTCAATGTAGGTACTACATCTTTTATTGGCATTACAAGTTTTTGTCCATATATTAATTCAGAAGGCATATAACTTGTTACTGAACTATGAGTTGTACAATCTGCCCATAGTACAAATGGTAGTAGTCTAAGCCATTGTGAGCTAAATTCCTCCACCCTTAATTGCGTTTAGTAGTCAAGTGGATTAACTTCACTCACACGCAATTTTTATAAACCCTAAGTTCATTCATAAATCCTAAGTTCATTCATAAACCCTAAGTTCATCCATAAATCCTAAGTTCATCTATAACCCTAAGTTCATCCATAAATCCTAAGTTCATTCATCCTAAATTTCCATTCATCAATCATCCATCACTTAATTCTCATTCATCCCATAACATTCATTCATTCAAAGTTTGTTCATCTAATTTTCATCTAAAGATTCATTCATCCAACCATAAGTCAACTTATCATCCAATTGACAATTCGTGCAATTGACCTAATTCATCCAAGTTTCATCCAAAAAAATTAAGAAAATTGCAAGTCACCTCCTTCCAGTCATGGTATCGACCCCCTTGCACGAATTCCACTACAATGGTTGCATCACTAACTTGTTTATAACAAGCTTTACTATTTTAAAAAGTAGACTTACAAGCGCTTGTCCTCTAACAAAATTCAATGCAAAACAATAATTAAGCTAAAAGAAATCTTGCCTCAAAGTTGCCTGACTTTCTCGGCCTAGTCAGAGTACCCCTGGCCACAAAAACCCTTGCCCTTGCTCCATTCCAGTTGTGCAACGCATATGCTTTAGCATTCCAGAAACTAGAATTGAAGCCTCATCACCTCCAACAATTTTTTCTTGAAAAACTTGAGTGAATTCCAAGATATGACCTTCCAAAGTAGCTTGAGTTGGCGGAGTGCTACATCTTCACCACGGCCGACTCCTCTTCACTCCAACCACCATAACTTCCTTGGCCTTTACTCAATCTAAGCGTGCAAATAGTCCTTGCAAAGCTGACAACAAGAACCATCCACCACAAAAGTTTCAGCTCCAAATTCAATACTGTCTGCCAACAATCGCCTTCCAAAGTCGGACCTCTAGATCTGGCCGGCAGCTGACCTCCTTGTCACTAAAACACCACAACTTTCTTGTTTTCTCCCAAACAAAGCGTGCCTACTGTCCCGAGGAAGCTAACGACAAGATCTAACTATTGGTAAAGTTTGACGTTCTATTTCCAAATAACTAATATACTATAGCTGCGCAATTGCAGCTCTATAGAAACAAGGGTACGTGGGGAAGCAATTTGGCATGGCTTCGCACGAAAGGAAAAAAAAAAAAAAAAAAAAAAAAAAAGAGGGAGTGTGGCCACCCCCACCCTCTTATTCAAGTAGGAAGAGACCAAAGGGTGGCGGCCACATCTCCACCATCCGAATCCACCAATCCTAATCAAGATCAAGGGCCCACATTAATCCTAAGTCCTAAACCCGATTTTAGGGCTGGGCATGCCCAAAACCCCCAATTCGAAGCATTTTTTTGACACAACTAACTCCACCAATGTGTTTAAAACATATTTAAACATCAAATTTGACTATTCATACACCCAAATCTAAGTTCTAGATCATTAAGAACCAACAATTTGGCAACCCCATCACAATAAATTTACTTCTAATTATCTTCTTCTCCTTTTTCTTCTTCTTCTCCTTGTCCCTCTTCATCTTCTTCCTTCTCTCTTCTTGGCCTTTTTGTTTTGTTTTCTTTTTTTTTTTTTTTTTTTTTTTGGCTCTTTTTCTTATCTTTTCCACCACTCCCTTCTCCCTTGATTTTTCTTTCCACTACTAATCATCAATAAGCCACTAACATTAATGTCTATAACTAACTTATTATAACAAAACATAGTCAAAATCCTCATTTTTTTTAGATTTTTTTTAGTTTAACCAACAATGTGAATTAACTTTTGGGCTCACAGGCATTCATGTGCTTTGCCATTGCATACCTTTACTAATGCCTTAACAATAGGTGAATGTCCATGCTCACTTTTACCATTACCTTCTAGGTTATATGTTATTGTTAAAGAAATTTTAATTTCTATTCTACTAAAGAATTTTCATACTTCCTTTGCATCCAATTCACCCTTATTTGCTGTGATTTTTTCAATACAACTATAGTGACAAATAACCTCTTCTAATAGAAATTGATATACATCTTTAATATCCTTTATTCTTAATGCTTGTCCTTCAACTGTATTTAATAAAAATTCTCGTGTAAGTACCAAATACTTCATTTCTACTGCCAGTAAATCCACCACCCACTTATAATGTAAAGCCAAAGGATATGTTGGATATAATCTATCTCGATGCCAAATATTTGAATACACTTGGCAAGTCTAACAAGATCCTTCAAAATTTGGTACGTCTTTGTACATTCTCTTCCACAAATAATCTTTATTAACTCAGTAAATGTTGCCCAAATACCTCGATGCCTTGCCTATAAATTTTCATAAAATTCTTTAATAATCCTTTATTGAGCTTCTAAACCACATATCACCTTTTGAAGTACTTCTCCTCTTTTTTTTCGATGCTTCTATAAATATCCATTATTTAAAAAATATCTATAGGCTTTCTTATAGATTTTCTTAAATTCTTGATCTATCCAATCTTTTTCTTACTTTAATGTGTTCAAATACTCTCCAAAATCTTTCCATTTATTTTCATATAAATTTCTTAAAAATATTTCCAATGGTGTATTCAAACATACACCTTTTTACTTTTATAATGCATTAGTATAAAATTTTGTATCCACATTATCTCCCAATTCAATCATCTCTTCTTCATCATTATACCTTGCTCTTGATAACATATTTGCAGCTGAATTTTTTTTCTTACAATATGTTTAAATTCTAGATTCATAGATTTGATATATGCTATCCACCTCAACATAGCAATATCAGGAGTTGAACAACTTGTAATCATGCCTAACAAAGATAAACAATCTGTTTCTATAATTACTGATGTCTCAATCAAGTATTCTTTTTTATTTTTTATAGATATTACTACACTCCATAATTCTCTTTTGATTTGTGCATATGCCTTTTGCCTGGAATTCAATACCTTTGCTCCAAATCTTACTACATATCTATTTCCTTGTTCATCATCTTGTCCAACTATCCAGCCTATTCCAATTGGACTTGTATCAACTATTAATACCACTGTCTTTTTATCTTCATAATTTACTTTCTTCAAAGTTGGAGACGAAAAAAGAAGTTCTTTTAATTTTTCCATAACTTTCTGTTGTTCTTTTTTTCATTGAAATTTTTGATTCTTTCTTAATAATTCATACAATGGATCTGCTATACGTGCAAAGTAAGGTATCCATATATGATAGAAAATATATGCTCCTAAAAATCTTCTTACTTCTGTTGTATTTGTATATTCTTTCATCTTTTTAATAATATCAATCTTTTCTATACTTGGCTTGCGTCCATATGAACCAAACATGTGTCCTACCACCAAAACTTCTTTTACTCCAAATATTGATTTTACCTTCAACAAGATTAAATGAACTTCTTCTAACCTTTTCAAAATCTTCTCACAATCTTTAATATGATCTTCTAAAAACTTCGTACACCCTTTTGAATCCAAAGTCTCATCTTTTCTTTCTTTTTCACATCCCTTAATTGATACATCATCTAAGAAAGGTATTATTATTTTTAGAATATAATCTCTTAACACCTTATACATTCCATTCATCATATGTACTATAGAATTTGAAGCCCCTTATGATTATAAGCACATTCTAACCAATCCTAACAATATCTTCATGGTTGTCAAATTTCTACTTTGTATTGCCAATTAAAATTGATCATAATCTGAATAAAGATCATCCATTGAATAGATAGCTCTTCCAACAAATGCTTCTACAAATTCATCTAGAATTGGACTTGAATCCATAGTTCTAATAGTCACTTTATTTGCAAGTTGCATATCTTGTATAAATCTCATTGTTCCATTTTTCTTTGACACTACAAACCATCGATTAAAATAAAGTTATCATAGATGGTTTTAAAATTTCTATTTTAATCTTTTTATTGAATAAATCTACTAACTTAGATAAATGTGCTCTTGATACTTGAATTGGTCGCAAATTCCATGGTTCATAAGAAATAGTAAAAATAACTATAGGAGCTACAATACTTGGATCAATACACCCAATTTTATGTGTTTCAAATACAAAAGCCTTTCCATGATGTGAAAGCATATCCTTAAAATATTTTTTTTCACATTTTGTCAAAAATCCATCGCATCTAATATTTAATCCATCCAATGTAACATTTGTAAGTTTATGTCTTATCTTCTTTGGATCTCTTAAATTTGGTTGTGTTGATGCTCTACTTATCTTTTCTTCACAATCTGATGGCAATGGTAAAGCCACCAGTTTGACCTTTCTTGCTATTGATTTATACTTAGTTTCAACGCATACAACTTGGCAACTTAAATTTTTTATAAATCCTTGAATTTTATCATAAATTTTTTTAGAAAATACATTAATAAATATATTTTCTACTTGTAATTTACATTGTAATATATAATTTAATTCCCTTATAGTATTTGCAAAATCTACTTCTTCATATGCTCTTAAAATAAATTTATTTTTAACCAATTCTCTATTTTCTTTCAAGTTTTGTTCAATATTTATAATATAACATTTGTCCATCCTTTTCATCTTATCAATAGTCTTAAAAGTCAATACACAATCTTGTGTCATCTCAATAAGTCTGGTAAATAATATTTCTTCTTCTAAATTAAGTGAGAGCTTTTCTTTCTCTAATCCATTGCAACCCCACCTTATAATGGATGTAGTAAAAATCCTCAAGGTCTTCAAATTTTTCATTTGATAATGGCTTTTCTCTCAACTTATCACAATTTCTTTCATAATTAACACAAACAATTAAAAATTGAACTGCTTTCATGCCATCTTGGCTTCTTATTCTTGCATAGGCTGAACTATCATCCATTACTTTTGTTTCCATTTGTGTGGCAATAATATATGGTTGTTCCAATATAATAGGATATATAAACATGTCTTGCATAAAGAAATTCTATTCATGAATAACATCTCCTATTGTCAACTTGATATTTAGACATACTCCATACAAATCTCATTTTGAATTATTTGCTACTCTTATCATCCATCCATGTTTAGTATCAATAGGCCATTTTTCCTTGTTATAAAATTCTTTTGACATGAGATTGATTTCAAAACCATGATCAATCAATGCTACAACTATTTCTTCTAAATTTTCTAATTTTATAAAAGTTTTCATAGTAGCCCTTGTTTAGTGACTTCTAAAATAATGGCTAGAAGCTTAAATGACATCTTCTTTTTTTACAAATCTTACTTGCAAAACATCTCCGAAATTTTGTATTTCATCTTTTTCATCTTCATTCTTTTCCATTACTCTTATTCCTTGTATATTTGATGTCATAGAGTCTCCTATAGATTGTTGTTTTTTTTTTATTATATAAATAATAACTTCATAAACCTCACGCTTTGTAATTCCTAGAATTTCATCAATTGTGAATTCAACCTTTCAAGTTAAAATCCGCTCTTCCAATACTTTCTTCAAATCTGTAGTAGCTTCAATATCTCATTGTAATTTATAAGCAAGAGCCTTTGTTTTTTTTTTTTTTTTTAATTTTCCTTCTTTTTGTGGAAATGTTCTCTATTGTCTCTTCATATGTAGGATTCTTTTGTTGTCGTGTTTTTTCTCTCCTTGTAGTTCTTTTTGAAGGTCTTTCATTATTTTCATCTTTCCTTCATTTTTCTTCTATTAACGCTATCGTGTTGTAGTTTGGCTACCATGTGAAAATAATGTGATTATGTATTTAATATATAATTTACTTAATAACATGGTGAGAGCCATATCACTCGATTTCAGTTGGTTGTAGAATGTGATTAAATTACTGCTTTAAAAGGAGGTTGTTTAAAAGGATTACTACAAGAATTTGTATAACTTTAAATACTTTTGATAGTGGATTTAAAGATTGATTTTGATTGATAGTAACTTCTAAATATTCAAAATCACCTTTATTAGACATTGATGACCTTTGAAAACTTATTTTGATTTTCTTATTTAGTATTTAGAGCATAAATTATGTAAATCTTATATGAAAAAGGATTGAAGAAGGGTTTTAGTAGCAAAGAGAGTTTAAGGCATCCATATAGATGAATGGAGATGGATGATAAAAAACCCCATTCCTATTGGTCAAAAATCATGACCAATAGGCTTTGAGGAGGCTGCTCGAGGCCATATTAGAGATTAGGATTAGTTTTACGGTCTCATTTGAGCTTTGAAGGCTACAATCAGCAAGTTTAGGATTTTGGCTATGGTTTTGGTGTAAATCTTATATGATTTGGATTTTATATGAAGGAGATATAGGCGCTCAAAGTTAAGGTATTGATTTGAGAGCTATTGTCACTATTTTTGACATAACGCATACGTACAAAGTGCAATTGAGGATCGGCAACTATGATTGAAGAAAAAACTTTTGCAGCTACAATTTTTGCATAATATTTGCTAGATTATAAGTTGAAGTGAAGGAGTTATTGGATTTTGAAGTTAGTACATGAAATCTAAGGGTAGTAAGTGACCTGATTTACTAGTGGTTGTAACTTGAGCTATATCTTGAGCAATTTGACAAGGTTTTAGCTCAAAATTTAAGGAAATAAGTGAATTCATATTAATAAACTTTGTACATAAGTTTGATGAAATTTAAGTATTGTATTCTTGAGATATTAAGAAAATAGTGCTTAGGTGCTTATAAATTAGGGTTTAGAGCGTTTGCTAGGATTTTTTAAATGCCAAAAGATAAAGAGTGAATTTGTAATTGGTTTTTTTTGTAGTAAAACTTAAGGGTGAAATCTACCTATTCTTCTTAGGGACATAGGATTAGGGACATAGTCCTTAGAACCATCTAAAGACAAGTTTCTAGAACCTTCTAGAAGCAAGTCTCTAGAACCTTCTAGAAGCTTCTTAGTTGATGGAAGTTGCTTGAGAAGCTTCCTAGTTGGTAGAAGTTACTTGAGAAGTTTCCTAAATAGAAATATATATTAGAATCAAGATTGAAGAATTCTTCAGTCTTGACAACACATCTCTTAGAACTCTAGCTCACCTCTTTGGTGTTGTTCTTGTATTCATCTGATTAATCTAGTTCTTGCTAGTTCTTCTTGAACTTCTTGTTAGATCTTGATCCTATATTTCTGTGTCTGTGATAATTTCTGTGTCCGTGACAGTTTATCAAGACTGAACTTACCTCAGATATCAGAGCTACTTTCTTCCTCATTAGAGTGTGGATTACCCCTCTGCTTGAAGGTGTATTAGCATTTTAGAGGTTACGAATTACCCTCCTCTAAACTGATACTTCTTTTATTACAATATTGGAGTCTTATTCTTCTTGGAAAGAGTGGATTACCGCTTTTCTTGAAGCTCTTAAGGTATTTTAGAGGATGTAGAGTACCTTCCTCTAAACCAATATTGTCTTCTTGTAGAGTCATTTCTGTCCTTTTCTTAGAATGGTCGGAGGCTAAGACATTAGTATGACGAAAAGTTTGGAGTCCAAGTTGGATGCTATCAGAAATACCCTCGCTACGTTATTGCAAAGAACTGCAGAGATTGAAGGAGTCGTGGCAAGGCTTCATAATGATAGAGCATCTGAGATGGCACAATCTAGGTTGCACGTGCCTCAAACTTCTGTACTTGGAGAAGCAATTTTGCCTCAGGTTCGACAAGCACCGCTGATTCTACAACATAAGGAGCTCCAAATTAGCCTTTTGGACAAGTTTGATGGTATGCGTTCCAAGTTTCGAGGATTCGTCAATCAAATCAGGTTGATAACTGTTTTTCAGCCTGAACGCTATCCAACGGAGGAGTCACTTGTTGTGCTTGTTGGAACCTTACTTACAGGATAAGCTCTATCATGGTTTGCTCTTTTGTTTGAGAAATGATTGTCCATACTAAACAACTTTGAAACCTTTTTGGAGGCATTTGTAGAAGCATTTGGTGAACACGACAATGTTCGATGGGCTACAACAAAGATCTGGTCACTACAACAAGGGATACGCTCTACATTAGTCTATGCATTGGATTTCAGGTAATTAGCATGTGACATAAATTGGAACGAAGAAGCATTGATGAGTCAATTTTATTGGGATTTAAGAGACGATGTGAAGGATTTGCTATTAACTCTTCCTGATCTACGAACGCTGTCGTGTTGTGGTTCGGCTACTATATGAAAATAATGTAATTATGTACTTAATATATAATTTATCAAGTAACATGGTAAGAGCCATGTTAGTAGATTTTAGTTGGTTGTAGGATATAATTTGGTTATTATCTTGAGAAGAGGTTGTTTAAAAAGGTTACTATAGAATTTTTATAACTTTGATTTCTTTTTCATAGTGGCTTTTAAGATTGGTTTAGTTGATAGTAACTTCTAAATATTTAGAGTCACCTTTGTTAGACATTGGTGAAATTTAAAAAACTATTTTGGTTCTTTTATTTGGTGTTTAGAGCATCTATTATGTAAATCTTATAAGAAAAAGGATTGAAGAAGGATTTTGGTAGCAAAGGGAGGAATTAGGGCACCAATATAGATGAATGGAGATGAAAAATAAAAATCTCCATTCCTATTGGTCAAAAATCATGACCAATGGGCTTTGAGGAGGCTGCCCGAGGCCATATTAGGGATTAGGGTTAGTTTTTCGAGGCCATTCGAGTTTTTGAGGCTAGGTTCAGAAGGTTTAGGTTTTTGATTAAGGTTTTGGTACAAGTTTTGTGTCATTTGGGGTTTTTATGAAGAAGTTATAGGCGCTCAAAGTTAAGGTGTTAGTTTTGGACCTACTCTCACTCTTTTGGGCATAACGCACGCGTACGGATGACAATTGAGGATCGGCGACCGCGACTAGAGAGAGCGCTTTTGCAGCTATACTTTTCGTATACTGCTTACTGGATTCTAAGTTGGGATGAAGGAGTTATTGGATTTTGAAGTCAGCACATGCAATCTAAGGGTAGTAAGTAAACCGAATTACTAGTACTTGTCTCTTGAGCTATATCTTAAGCAATTTTGTGAGGTTTTGGCTCAAAATTTCAAGGAATGTGTAATTTCATGTTAGTAAACTTTGTCTATAAGTTTTATGACATTTGGAATTCGGGTTTTTGAGATATAAGGAAAATAGTTTTCGCGTGCTTGTAAATTAGGGTTTGGAGTGTCTGCTAGGGTTTCTTAGATTCCAAAAGATCGGGAGTGAATTTGCAATTGGTTTTTTTTGTGGTATAAGTTAAGGGTAAATTCTACCTATCTTTTAAATTTGAAATAAACTGAATGGTTAGATCAATAGTTATAATTTTCTAAAGTTCCAAGCGAGAAAATCCTTTGCGGGAAAAATATGTTTTGAAGGGATTTTGTTATATTTGGAGTTTTATACAAAAATAAAGGAGTTTTGGAAGCCAAGAAAAGAATCATATAAAGGTTTAAGGTACACTCTCTACAGCTAGATACCGAGTGTATTCCGAGATAGTAAATCACGCCATACGACAACGCTCAACGAAGCTATTAGCCAAGTTATGAAGTGCGATAACCGCCTATTTCAATATCGCCAAGACCAATGTTCAAGACAACATACGATTCGCTATGTCCCAACTATATCGACAAGCAGCATGAATTCACATTTAGAGGTAGAAGACATGCAAATTGATGTGGTATGTGTCAAATTCCTTACTCTAAAAGAAAAAAGTGGCATATGGAGGAAGGTCTATGCTCATATTGCGGTAAAGAAGGCCACAAAGTTGGAAACTGTCCCAAGAATCAAAATCGACGCATTGTCAGGATTGGGGGCGTATTTGTTTAGGAAAACGAGGATGCCTAGCCACAATGAGAATCGTGCGGCTACACAGTGAAATATCACAACAACAACCAGATTCCTCTCTTTTCGCTCAACTGGCCTTTTGTTTTACAATCCCTTTATTTATTGGCCCTCAAAAACTAAGAACCTTAGCATTATTAGATTCAAGAGCATCTGCTTGTTTCTTAAACGAAGAATTTTTGAAGCATCATAAGATCCCTTTAGTACAAAAATCCAAACGTGTTCACATTGAGGTCATAGATGGGCGACCTTTATTATCTGGTAGTGTCACCCATAAATCAGAACCTATAGAAGTGACGTTTAAGCGCCATAGTAGTCATATTATTTTCAATATTATTAAAACTCCATCAAATCCTATTATTCTTGGTCTTTCTTGGTTTGAAAAGCATAATCCATCCATAGATTGGAGGTCGCGAAAGATGACCTTTCCCACAAACCCATCCAAGAACAATCCTAGTAAAAAATCCCGAATAGAAAAATCCTTATTCATTGGAGCAAAAGCGTTTGTAAGATTGTCCAAGGAAGGTACACCATTTGTCATTTATGCGGCTCCAACTATCGGAGAGAAGATCTTGACAACAAGTATACCTGAGCAATATAAGGATTTTAAAGACGTGTTTCAAAAGAAGAATGCCGACATGCTACCGGAACACCGATCATATGATTGCGTCATAGACTTGTAGGAAGGAGCACAACCGCCTTTTGGCCCAATCTATAATCTATTACATACAGAGTTGGCGGAGTTACAAAAGTACATCGACGAGAATCTAGCCAAGAACTTCATTCATTATTCAAAATCATCAGTTGAGGCACCCATTTTATTTGTGAAGAAGAAAGATGGCTTGTTGCGGATGTGCATGGACTATCAAGGCCTCAATAAGGTAACAAAGAAGAATCATTACCTGTTACCTTTGATTTTTGGTCTCTTAGAATAACTTGGACATGCAAGGAACTTCATAAAAATTGATCTAAGGGGAGCTTACAACCTCGTACAAATCAAGGAAGGAGATGAGTGGAAGACAGCGTTCCGTACAAGGTATGGCCATTTTGAGTATAATGTCATGCCCTTTCGTCTTACCAATGCTTCAGCAATCTTCTAACATACGATGAATGATATTTTTTGGGAGCACCTTGACGATTTTGTTGTCATCTACTTAGAAGATATTTTGATATTCTCCAAAAATGAAGAAGAACATGAAAAGTACGTTTGTTTGGTCTTGGAGAAACTACGCGAGTGAGGACTATATGCCAAGTTGGAGAAGTATTTATTTCACTAAATGGAGATGGAATTTTTGGAGTTCGTTGCGACTATGGAAGGCTTAAAGATGGACCATAAGAAGGTGGAAGCAATCGTGTCCTGGGAGGTTCCAAAGATGGTGAGAGACGTAAATTGCTTTCTTGGTTTTACTAACTTCTATCAGATCTTTATCAAGAATTACTCTTAAGTTGCTGCTCTTTTCACTCGATTGACATGCAAGGATAAGCTAGAATGGGGACCTCTAGCAGAAAAGGCATTTCAAGACCTGAAGACGGCATTTACTATGGGTCCAATTTTCATACATCCAGACTTTACAAAGGCCTTCTATTTAGAAATTGATGCTTCAGATTTTACTTTGGAAGCTGTACTTTTACAAATGGAAGAAGACAAGAAGCTCTATTCAGTTGCATTCTATTCTTGAAAGTTCTTTGCTACTGAAATCAATTATGACATCCACGATAAGGAACTTCTTGCTATAGTGGATTCTTTCTAAGAATGGCGTCACTTTCTTGAAGGAGCTGCACATTTAGTGACCGTATATACGGATCAAAAGAATTTGGAGTATTTCATGTCGGCTTGAGTTCTAAATCGATGTCAAGCTCGGTGGAGTATGTTGCTATCTAGGTTCGATTTTGTTATTACTTATCAACCTGAAAAGCAGCAAAGACTATCCGATGCCTTATCGAGGAGATCGTATCTTGTACCAAAGGCTGAAGAAGCAAAATTTGATCAACAATGTATGACATTGTTGAAGCCAGAGTAATTTTGGCTTTGCGCTACTATTGTGCCAATTGATGCTGACTTCTTGAATCAGGTACATTATCATATTATGTACTTTCCTGCTCGAGAATGCGTCGGGCGTCTGGCTGTAGAAGGTAGTATGGAGATTTGCTACTATTCAAACAATCTATCGGTTTTGACTGTTGGAATATAAACAACTGCAAAAATATATCGTAAATCTATACGGATGTCCTTCGACTGCTCGCCGAAGTCCTTTTTGCCCCAGCTGGTAGGTCTTTAGACGTTATAGAGAACCCCGAACAACCCAATCTGCTAATCTCTGATATCGCTTTATACTCACGACCTTGTATCCACTGACTGTCTTGTTAGATTAATCCAAAAAATTTCATTCACTCCGCATACTCAATCCTATAGACACCCTTTTAATTCTTCAATCACAGACGTAACTTTGATTTCACAAAACAGTCAAGAGTAATCACACCCACTTCATTAAAAATCCCAATTCACCATTACAACACTGACTTGTGCAATGATTGCCTCAGTCTTCCCAAAACCTTATGAAGAAAAAAAATCCCAATTCTCTGTCTTTTTTTCCCGCCCCAAAGCATGAAGCTAGCTCTCCGACCCTTCTAAAACCTTATTCTCTCCTCTATTTCTTAACGTATCCTGCCCTTTAATCCTAATTCTCTCCTCTTTCAAACCCTAGCCTCTAAATTTCTTCAATCTTCCGTCTTGGATCTGGAATTGGCTCCCACCGTCAGAGCTTTTTCCTCCGTTTTTACCTTTAAGAGATCCTATTATCGAAAGGACGTTCCCGGAACGGCATAAAGGACGGAACAGTCTGAAATGGAATCGGAGCCCCGTAATCGGGACCACATTGAGTCGCCTAATCAATTCAGGTCTCATATTGGCTAAGAGGTCCGTACTAAGACCTGGATGTTTCCGTAATTGGTCCGCATTGGGTTGCCTGACCAAGTCAAGTCTCATATTAGGTAAGAGGCCCGTAATAGGACCTGGATTGGATGTCTTGAAATTGGATCCAATTGGCTCTTTGAACCAGGCTCACCTATCGTTGAATTGGTCCTTTCTCTTTCTGCTGACTCCCGTTATTGGAATTGAATGGAGCATTTCAATATGCCCTGGCTGACTGTAATGGGGTGACTGACCCTGGCCTCTCAATATTTGCACTGAAATTGGTCGTTGCTCCCAATATTCGAGGTAACTGAACATTAATAAAAGTCCTCTTTTTTTATATTTTCACGGTATACTCGTGTTACAACATGACAACGTGTTGTGACCATTGAAGATTCAGTAGCCATTGATATCAAGCAGCGTGCCAATGACGATAAGTTCAAGGTGGAGGGAGATCTTTTATACTTTGAGGAGCGGTTGTATATTCCAAAAGGATCAACACGACTCCGAGTTCTTCAATCTCACCACGATTTTCCAGCTATGGGATATTTTGGATTCAATAAGACCTTGGAGCTTATTTCTCAAGATTTTTGGTGGCCTCAAATATGGAAGGATGTGAAAGATTTTATCCTATCTTGCGACATCTTTTCAAGATTCAAGAATCCTCAACATCGCCCTTATGGACTTCTATAGCCATTGTCAATTCCACGTTGATCATGGTCTTCAGTTTCCATGGACTTCATCATGGATCTACCATCATCGAACTCATTTGACAGCATTTTTGTCGTTATAGATCGACTTACAAAGATGGCACACTTTGTCCCTTGCAAGAAGACATTGTCTAGTGAAGTCACAGTAAGGCTCTTTCTTGATAATATGTATCGATATCATGGACTAGCAGATGAAATCGTATTAGATCGAGGAACCCAATTCGTCTCAAAGTTTTAGAGATCTCTCTTTGAGATACTGAAAGTGGATATCAAGCTTTCTTTGGCTTTTCATCCTCAAATTGATGGCCAAATGGAACGGGTGAATTAAGTCTTGGAACAATACTTACGATACAACATCAACTATCAGCAAGACGATTGGACCACATATTTGCTGCTAATCGAGTTTATATGTAACAACACCCTCCATGCGTCGACTCAATACACACCATTCTTTTCCAACTATGGATATCATTCAAAGCTTGATTAATTGAGTCCATCAATAAATAACAATCTAGTAGATGAAGGATTTGCAAAGCAACTATCAGAGCTTCAAACTACGTTGAAGCTTCAATTATAATCCGCTCAAGAATCCTACAAAGCTTCTGTAAATAGATTTCAGAATCAAGCACCTACTTTCAAAATTGGAGATAAAGCATGGCTTCTTCGATGAAATATCAAGACCAAGCGATCATGTGATAAGTTGGACTATCGAAGATTGAGACCATTTATCATCCAGAAGCAAATCAATCCAATAGCGTACCATCTGGAATTATCGGCTTCTATGAAGGTACATCCAGTCTTTCATGTTTCTTTGTTGGAGCCTTATCGAGAGTCATTTTTTTTTAGAAGAGTGCAATGTCCGCCACCTAGTATTGAGATCAAGAACCACGAGGAATACGAGATCGAAAAGATACTAGATTCACGACGAAGGTGGGACAAGTTAGAGTATCTTGTTCATTGGTGCGGCTACGACACTAATGAGCGAATGTGGGAGCTAGTTGAAAATCTTGCCAATGCGCCATAAAAGGTACAGGAGTTTCATCAACAACATCCTCATAAACCTAAGCCAGTTCGACAATAGCTTCTTTCTGAAGCTTGTTCACCCAAGAATATAAGAAAGGGTGAGAGCACCACCAAAATTCATAGTTGATGTAGTTATTTTCTCCAAGATAAAGTAGAATTTTTTTAGTAGCCATAGTTTGGTCTTCTGGTATGGATAGCCAAGAGATAGATACTATGCCAATCAGATTATCTCAATTAACTAGCTCATGAAGGCAACCCCGAGATGAAGAATTGCCTACACCATGACAACGATGGAGGATACCGAGTAACCGATCACTGGTGATCGTATTTGAGTTCGAGCGTGCTTACGATGGTCAGCCAGAAGGCATATTTGTAGGATAATTTCACAATGAGGACACGGAAGTTCATGCTTGGTCAGAAGTCGAAGGCGTGGGCCACTACTGTTGGCTTCAAGGGCCGATGAACCACTTATGTTGTAAACAACAGTTGGAGTTCATAGCAGACGTTATGTAACAGATCTTCATTATCTTGTGTTGGTACTGATTAACAACAACATTGCTTCTCAAAGACCTCGAAGTTAAAGGAAGGGGTGATGTTAGGGACATAGTCCTTAGAATCTTCTAGAGACAAGTTTCTAGAAGCTTCCTAATTGATGGAAGTTACTTGAGAAGCTTCCTAGTTGGTAGAAGATGTTAGGGACATAGTCTTTAGAACCTTCTAGAGACAAGTTTCTAGAACCTTCTAGAAGCAAGTCTTTGGAACCTTCTAGAAGCTTTCTAGTTGATGGAAGTTACTTGAGAAGCTTCTTAATTGATAGAAATTACTTGAGAAGTTTTCTAAATAAGAGTATATATTAGAATCGAGGCTTAAGAATTCTTCAGTCTTGACAATATATCTCTTGGAGCTCTAGCTCACCTCTTTATTGTTGTTCTTGTATTCATCTGATTGATCTAGTTCTTGCCAGTTCTTCTTGAACTTCTTGTTAGATCTCGAGCCTGTATTTCTGTGTCCATGACAATTTTTGTGTCCGTGACAACTCTATAAATTTGAGACAAATTGAACGGTTTGATCATGAGTCATGAATTTCTAAAGTTCAAGAAGAGAAAATCCTTTGCGGAAAAAATATGTTTTGAAGGGATTTTGTTATATTTTAAGTTTTATGTAAATTAAAGAAGTTTTGGAAGCTAAGACAAGATTCATATAAAGGTTTAAGATAAATTCTCTATTACTAGATATCTAGTGTATTCCCAGATAACAAATCACGCGATACGACAATGCTTCATGTTGACTCCTTGTAATATGAGCATGTAAAGATAATCTATCTACTAGATCATTCCACTCAGTAATTTATTGAATTTTATTACCAACATATTTTAAATCATTTCTAGTAAATTTTCCCCTTTCAGCATAATTCATTGCACTTGTCAACAAAGAATTAGATTCTCTTAGAAACTCAAGATTTATACTTAAATATTTATTAGGATTTGCTTCCATCCAATATGTTGATGTTTCATTGCTTGAGATTGTATGCACTTTAAAAGTATCTCCAACAAATAACTTCATTTTTTTTTTTATCAAAATTAGTTTCTAATTTTTTTTCACTTTTTTTTAAGTATATCATACCGTCTTTAGAAAAAAAACAACTCATTTACGTAATGCCTTTGTAAAATCTTCACATTCTCTCCTTGAATGATATATGCTATCACACCACATGCACCTATGTACTACACCTTCCATTGGCCCTAGTCTTTGTTTTGTTGATACTTTTGATGATTGATCCTTCTCTTCAAGTTTTATAAATTTTATTTGCAAATCTGTCATTCCACATAAGATGTTGGAGGTTGAATAGTAGGCATTGTTCATCGTGTTATATGTACTTTAATTTTAGGTGCTTATACTATTGGAATGTTAACCCTATTCTTCTTCTTTTTTCATTTTACAAGTAATCCCACTACATCTTCAATATTTTTTCACTTTATTATCAATCCTTCATCTTCTTTTTTGAATTTAAGAAGCAACTCTAATTTTTCTTATTATTCTCTATTAGCAGCTTGAAGAACTAATTCAACCTTATTTGGCTTCAATGTCAATTTTTCTATTTTCAACAATTGAAAATACTGCCTCTTAAATTCTCTTAATAGTTCTATTGCTTGTAAATTCTTACTAGGTCACTCAAATCATTCTAGAAATAATTTCTTAGTAACATGATCGGTATGTTTTAAGAAATATTTGTCTTTTAATGCATGTAAAAAAGTCTCCCTTGAATTCTCATAATGCTTCATAATTGATGAAACATATTTTTTTATTTATGATATTATAATAAGATAAATAGTTCAATCATCTTCTTCTTAGAAATCTAATTTAATTACATTTTTTGTATATAACATCTTAAATATTTTGAAATATTCTTTCTATCAAATTGATTAATTTTATTAATCACTCCTTGCAATGCTTTGGTAGCTAAAACTTTTTGCAATCATTGCTTTGTTATTGCTGCATAGATAATGAAAAGACTTGAAATATACTAGCGATCGATGGATCCATGTATGTACCTTGTTCTTTAGAAGAAACTCTATTAGAAGCTCTACTTGAAGCTCCTTCCAAAGCTCCTTCAAAATTCTTACTCTTGTCCATCATAAAAAAAAAATAAGAATAAACAAACTCCAACACCTACTACCTCAATCTTTTATGTTGGATTCACCACTTCTTATCATATTACCTGAAATCTTACTTGAAAATATGCTGGGCACTTCGCTCTAGAAGTTAAAAAGAATTTGCAACAATAAGTCCAAACGAATCTAATAAAATCATATATAAATTGCTATAGAAGCTTAACAAACATAATCAAAAATCAATTGAATCTAGTTATTATTATTATTATTTTATTTTATTTTATTTTGAAATAAATTATAAAAAAATATAAAAAATTTATAAAAAAAATTAAAGAATCTTAAAGAAATTCTAAAGAAATTCAAAAGAATCCTTCAAGAACCTTAAGAGAATCTTAAAGAAATTCTAAAGAAAACCTATAGAATCTTAAAAAAATACCTAAAGAAATGCAAACCAAATCCTAAACCAAATAAAATCCTAACCCTAACCAAATCCTAACTCTAACCAAATCCTAATCCTTACCAAAATCTAAATCTTAATCCTAACAAAATCCTAATCCTAATCAAATTCTAATTCTCATCAAAACCTAAATCCTACCCAAATCCTAATCCTGATCAAATTCTAATCAATTTTTTAAATTTCAAACAAATTTCTAATAACCTTATAATAATTTTGAAATTCAATAATTAATGTTTGAACCATTTATTTCAACTCAAATTTATCATATTCTTTACAAATTGAATTAACAATAAGTAAAAAAAAGGATTAAAAAAGATCAAAATTATCAAATAGATAATAACCTCAAAAATATTCTTCGGTATTAGCCACCTTTCTTCTCCGATCTTCATGCCAATCTCCCAAAGCCAATTACTCTTGATTGAACTATTACTTTGCTATCAAAATTTATATACTTATTAAAAATCAAATTAACTATCTTTGTGAAAAATTACTTCAATCTAATTGGCAGATTGAAAAATATCTAAAAAAACCTTGATGGTCTTTAAAACCCTAAATTTCAAGACCATAATCCACAAAAACCTTCATACTTTTCAATCTAACTATTCTATCAAATCTAAATTCATAATACAAATCATGCACAATCACAACTACAAATCCAAAAAATTCACCTATAGATCTATTATGAAATTCTTGAAATTTCTCAAAACTTCAATCTTATTTTATTTTCTAAAAATCAAAGTCACTGAAAACAACAACAACTTTGCAAAGCTCTTATGAAGTCAAAATCCATCTAAAATCCTCAAAACTAATACCTATAGAAATCTTATCAAGTTTGCTTTCAAATCCTATTCTCCGATCTACAAAAGAACTATCAAATCATTGTTTGGACTCAATTTTGTGCTTTAGGATTTGTTTTTAATCCAAGTTCATAATCAACCCTCTAGGTATCAATATCTAGTTTTTCTAAGTAATTTTTGCTTAAATCAACTCCTAATTCCTTCTTATGTATGCATGTATCTTTTTTTTTCTAATCTATCTTATCTTGTTAATTTATGGTCCTACAAACTAAGTAGAAGTCTCTTTTTTAAAAAGAAAATATTACTACTAAAAGTTTTATTACCTTCCTATCTTTTATTCATATTTTTCTACTTTATCTTTTAACTTAATTCTTTTATAATAAGATCCAAATTGTTATCTTTCACCATATACTCTTATTACAATACAACAATGTAAGATCTCTAAGCTCCACACAACTATACTAAATATAGATGAGCTCACACCTACAACCATAGATCCATCATAAGACCAAACCGTGGAATCAATGCTTCTACCTTATAATTATTCTTCAATTCTAATTGTCCTTGTCTATGTCTCTTGATTTTTCTTTTTTGCTAAATAATGTCTAATAGTCTTGATGATTCCCTTGTTTATTACTACCACAATTAAGAATAGGATTGCCGTCGCACAATTGAAAGACTTCAATCACAATAAAATAAGCCAAACCACACTTTGATCACCGTCGTAATACTATTGTGGTTACTAAGAAGGAATTGGAAGCAAAGCCATAGCATGCACTAGTTGAAACTTGTTGGCTCCTTAAATGCTGTTATGCAATACTTTGTGGAAAAAAAAAATGAAATTGTTGGAGAAGGCCATCCATATATAAGTCAACATCACTTCTAGTAAGAGCCAAAATATATGACATTTTTGCCCACTATGATGAAAGATTGTGGTGAGATCTTAGAGCTTTGGAATCAACTCTTGAAGAACTAACAACCATTGCCAAAGACAACAACTTCCACAATTAGAATAATAGTACTAACAAAACTAATTTCTTTGCCACCAACACGAGAACAATGATATAGTTAATGTAAAGCTTCTCAAGAGCATCAAATGAAATCAATGCAAATTTTTGCTTTCTTGCAAGTCTGCTAAGATCGAGGAAGAAAAATACTAAATTAGAAGAAAAAAAAATTAAACAAAAGCAAATGGCACCATTGCAGCCTTTATAAAATAAAAAGAAGATAAAAAATTGACAATGCTCAGCTTCACCAAAGCTTGTCTAACAAATGCTACTATAGCCATGACAGATAAAAAAAAACAGAGCTCTCCAAAAATCAGATTTAGGAAAAAATTAGAAGAAAAGAGAGACAAGGATCCAAGCAGCCTGACTCCTATTGATGAAGAAGTTGCTACCATTTTTATGCAACTTCTCGTCCTTGCTGATTATCATTCTATATATATATATTTTTTCTTTCTTTCTTTTTCTTCTTCTTTCTTATTTATTTATTTATTTATTTTTTCTTTCTTTCTTTTCTATTCTTCTTTCTATTTCTTTAGAACTAAATATTTTTTATTTAATTTTATTTTAATAATATATATATATATATATATATATATTAAGAATTATTAATAATTTATTTTTTCTTTCTTTTTGACACCAAGACTACTTTTCTTGGAACTTCATCTAATATTAGCTAACTAAAAAATATATTCTTTGAAGAATTCTTCTTATTGAATTCTATCCTAAGTTTTATATCTACTATTAGTAATCTATTCTTTATTTTTATTTTCTAAAATTCTACCAATAACTCATAATTTTTACAATTTTAAGTATAATAAGTGTATTTTTTGTATTAAATATCTAAATAAGTTAATTTAGTGACTCATACTTTGCAATGCCTTGGTCACCTTCTTCTCACTTTCTTGTACCTTTTGTTATCTTTCTGTAAACATACTCAAAGCTAAGAGCAAATCATTGGCACTTGCTCTTCTATTGCCACATGTACCGGCTCTTCCAAAATCAACATCATCTTTGAATATCAAAAAACTTTTCACTTTCTCTTTTATAGTCTTGAATTCTTTCTCATATTCTAAGCTTGTATCCTAGCTCCATAACTTGATTATTCTCTACTTATATTCTCAATTGCCTTAAGGATGCTCTTATGACAAAAAAATGAATTGAAAGATGATGCATAAACCTAAAAAATTTGTATTGAAAGAAAAATGACAAAATAACAATAAAGTAGTATGTATATTGAAAAGAAACTAAAATGGTTATTGCTAAAAGACAAAGAAACTAAAGACTCTTAAATTTAGATTAGAAGCAAGAAAAGAGTTGACAAGAGTGAAGAGGGCTTTATTCTTGCCTCTATATATATTATCTAATTAGAAGCTATGTGGCAATGTTTTATAGAACCTCTAATATATGTTGACTTTGTAGAACACATGCCTTAGCTTATGAGGAAAGTTTCTTACATGTGGACTATATAATTAGCTTATTCTTTAAGCTATCAATATGTGTGGCACATGGCCAACTTATTGACTACGTTTCTAATCTAAAAAATCAATTATATACACCTATAAAGTCAAAGCAGCATCTATGAAGCTTCTAAAAAGCTTCTATAGAAGATATTATGGAATTAACCTATTTTTATCTATTTTTATCTAATCATATAGGTAATTATTAGTTTACATGTATATATCCATGACATTATCTCCCTTTTAAGGGACAAGTTCTATGAAGAGCGATCATCATATGTTGAAGAAATCCAAGATGTAGCAAATTGTATTTACCACATATTTTGATCTTTGTTTTCTTTGAAGATGGTTGATAGGGCCTATCAACTATCTATAGTATTCCATATTAAGCCTCAACAATTTTTGCCAACTGGCCCTCCTCGGATATCAATATTTAGTTTTTTAGATAAGTTTTCCTAGAATTTACTTTTAACTTCTTCTTAAAGATACTTATATCATTTATTTTTCCAATCTACCTCAGTTTACTTTATTTATGGCTCTATAAAGTAAATAGAAGTCACTTTTATAAAAAAACAATACTACTACTAAAAATTTTATTACCTTTCTATCTTATATCCATATTTTTTTCTTTATCTTTTAACTTAGCTCTTCTATAATAAGATCCATATTATCATCTTTTATCATATAGTCGTGTTATAATACGATATCATCTTCAATTCTTTACAACTCCTTTACATAAACTTCAAAATCAACAATTCTTTTATAAAAGATATAGGCCTCAAAATCATTGTTCCAGTTGTAGCTTCTAATCTACAAAAGCTACTGTACAACTCCTCATATCCTCAAAAGAGTAATAGTATATCTTAAATTATGACCTTCACTTCAAATGGCTATATTTTCTTTATCTTAATTCCAAATCTTCTTATTTTTATACAAAAATTATAGTTCAAATTTTAAATTTTATAATTTTGGCTTCTAATTTTGAATTCCTTCTTTGAACTTACTAAAATCTTTATTAAGGTTGCAAGGAGCCTCTTCAAAGTCTATTAGGCATGGTATTTGACCAATATGGATGAATTTCTCCATTCTTTGCCTTCATCCGACTATGCCTTGCTTTCATCCCTCTCAATTAGCTTCTTTTTAGTTTAGATTTTTATTCTTAGGCTTCTACCTTCTTCTAAGGCTTCTTACTAAACATTTAGGTCCTATATATTTTTGTTAATGCCAAAATCAAAATAAGCACAAAAAATAAAATAAAATTTTTTATACCAACTTTTTTTAAATTAATCTATTAACCACTCTAACACACATCTAGATTTATTAATATATAATATATTTTAACTAATTTTTACATATTATAAATATTTACAATATGACATAATATTTTTTTTTTTCAAA
This sequence comes from Physcomitrium patens, assembly GCF_059467195.1. NCBI lineage: Eukaryota > Viridiplantae > Streptophyta > Bryopsida > Funariales > Funariaceae > Physcomitrium > Physcomitrium patens. The sequence goes on along the minus strand of NC_143431.1, from coordinate 3,984,990 downwards.
TACATCTTAAAATTTTTAATATTGGCTTGGAATGTCACTTGAAGTTTTTGCACCATTAAAAATAAAAGTGGCATAAATGACACAAGGTGATCTTTCTTTTGCAGCATATAAGAAAGCTCTTGCACCTACAAATATAGGTTTAATTGTACTAGACTTGAGATTTTTTACTTGATTAACTACAGTCTTAATAATACTTTTATAAAAATCAAAAATATAAGAAATCCAATCTACTCCAATATTGTATTTTTTCAACAACGATAAATCTAAAATGATTAGATTAGAGAGAGAGCTAATAATATAAATTCCTATTATAGCTGAACAAAGTCATTTTTTAATATATTATCTACTTTGATATTTGTACTCTTTATTTTATAATTATGTCACTTCTTTGGATAATGTTGAGCAATGTGCTTAGATTCTTTATAATATAAGCACAATCTTTTTTTATATCGATGAATCTTTTCTTGATGAATAAGAGGTTTGAAACATACCGCATCAATTTGCATATCTTCTACTTCTGAATGTATGTATTAAAGAGGCATTAGTGTTGCCATTGAATTATTATAACGTTGAAGCCGACTTATTTGATTTTTAGATCAAAATTTGAAAAGTCAATTGTCATACTTCAGAGCACAATCAATTGCTTTATTCAATGTTTGAAGATTAGATAAGTTGAGCATCAATTTCTTTACCTCATATTATAATCCATAGATAAATTAGCTAATGAATGCAACATCATCTCACTTAATATAAGTTACAAGTTTCCAAAATAGTGAATTATATAATATTATGGATTAATTATCTTATTGTAAAATATAGATATTATTGATTGCAAAAAAAGTTACATCATATTTTTCATACATGGATCAAAATTTTACTAAAAAAGTCATTTAATTATCTAATATTAGATCTTGTTGTTCAAAAAAAGATGAAAACCACAATAATGGTGAATATAAAAGAAGTGTATCAATAAATCTAACTTATAATCTTGGAGTTGGATAGCTTTGGAATCGAAGTTCAATCACAAATTATACTTAATTGATAAATCTTTGAAATTTGGATCTTGTACCATCAAACTTTTTAGGCATGGCAACTCTTTGTTCCCTAATACCACAAGGATGTTCTACCATAAGAGAAGGAATATGATTGAGTGCAGATATTGAAGAAATACCAATCATATCTATATCTTCACTTCTTGCCATTTTTCTTACTCTTTGTAGTCGTAAACTCAGTTGATGTATCGCAAGCATTTTAATTACTCTTGCATTTATGCCATTGAATTCTTTATTTTAATAAGCTCTACTATTATAATACTTAGAAAATAAATATCTAATCTTGCTCAAGTCAAGTAGAAGATAAGACTTGAGAATAAAGAAGATACTAAGAATAATATTAGTTTAAAAGAAGATAATCTATAACTTTTAATATGCTTATGCCTTATCAAGAAAAAAGGATAATCCACTCTTAATCAAGAAAAGAAAAAACTCTAATATTTTAAGTATACTTTTGTCAATTTGTCAAGGACATAAATTAAAAGGAGATGCATAAATCTAAAAAATTTGTGTTAAAAGAAAAGTGATAAAATAGCAATAAAGTAGTATGTATATTAAAAAGAAACTAGAATGGTTATTGCCAAAAGACAAGAAAAATAGAGACTCTTAAATCTAGATTAAAAGTAAAAAAAAGTTGACAAGAGTGAAGGGCTTCACTCTTGCTTCTATATATATTATCTAATTAAGATCTATGTGGCAATGTTTTATAAGACCTCTAATATGTCTTGACTTTGTAGGATACATGTCTTAGCTTATAAGGTAAGTTTTCTATGTGTAGATCACATAGTTAGCTTTTTCTTCAAGCTATCAACATGTGTGGCATATGGCCAACTTGTTGATAATATTTCTAAGCTAAAAAGTCAATTATTGATATCTATAAAATCAAAAAATATCTATAAAGCTTATAAAAAGCTTCAAAAAAAGATATTATAAAATTAATCTATTTTTATTTACTTTTATCTAATCATATAGATAATTATTAGTTTACATTTGTATTTCCATGACATCTTGATAGAAGTAGCAAATTTTATGTGAAAAAGATAAGTCTCTTCAAAAAAATATATGGTCTTTAATTACAAGTGGATTGTAAGAAGAACAATGTTGAAAAATGAAGTCAAACATAAAAAAATAGCCAAAATCTAAATACAAAATTTTGGTTAATTTCTTTCTTATGCTAAGATATATCCAATTCCTAAGTCAAATCTTAAATCCACACCTTATATTATTAAAATACCTATAATTCACTTATTATTAATCTAGTTTAGTAAAATTTTAGCTTTTCAAGCTTAATTTAAGCTAAAAACTTTAAATTTTTAAAGTACAAAAATAAAATCTTAAGAAAATGAGAGACAAACTATGCAAAAAAAAATTGGCCACTTATTATAGTTGCTGCCTCAAAAATCTCAATCTATAATTTAGCTTGGAACTCTTTCATTACAATTCTTCTTCTTGCATACTAAGGCTTTTTGAAAAGCTAACAATTAATTCTAGCTTCTTCTAAATTTTCAAAATAAAAAGAAAAAGTATGAAAAATGGCATAAAAAGTTCCAAATTAGTCTTAAATTCCATCGCCTAAGAATTCCAATAAATCCTTTTTTATAAATTCATGTGAATCTCCTTCCTTATAGCTCCATTTCTTATGTGCTATAGTTTATTAGAAAACTAATAATAAGATCTAGCTTCTTTCAAAATTTTAGAATAAAAAAATAAAATATTATAAATGGCCTTTGAAATCCCAAATCAGACTTGAATCTCACCTCTCTCCCAAAAAACTCTAACAACCCTTCTTTTTCTTCTTTTTGATCTTAGCACTTTTTCTTTTTTCTAAAATTAAAAAAAAATTGATGCCAAAATTCCCTATTTCTAACCATCTTCCAATATTCCTTTTAAATCATTATAGAGCTAGATATTTATCCTAAAAGATAATACCCTAAAGCTTAAATAATCCATTTAAGATATCAATTTGACATTCTAAATTCTACTCAAATTATAAATATATTAATATTATATTCTTCTTTTGTCCCTTTTTTTATAAGTAAAATTAATTATTCTTTAAATAATTTTAATGCACTTAAATTTAATGTATCATGATAATACTATCATGGATTATTCAAGACTTGTATATTAGATATGGACATTCAATTGTATTAAGATTTTGAAGAATTCTTTTTAAGATTTTAAAGGTGGATAAAAAATTATCTTTGGCTTTTCATCTTCAAATGAATAGACAAACAAAGTAAATAAATCAAGTTTTGGAGTAGTATTTGAGGTATACCATGAAAAATCAATAAGATGATTAAAAAACTCTTTTTCCATGAAAAAAATTATTTTTAATAATACAATATATTTTTTTATGTAATTTTTTTTACTAATTATAATTATTATCAATGATTTGAAGTTTTTATATTATAAATATATATATTTATTCTAATAATTATCTATGTGATTAAATAGAAGTTAATAAAAATAGATTAATTTTATAATATCTTATAGAGAAGCTTCATAGATGTTGCTTTGACCTTATACATATTTGTAGTTAATTTGTAGATTAGAAACTTGATCAATAAGTTAGTCATATATCATATGTATTGGTAGCTTATAGAATAAGCTAATTATGTGGCACATATATAAAAAACTTTCCTTGCAAGTTAAGATATGTATTAAATAAAATCAATACGTATTGAAGATCCTATAGGATATTGTTATATAGCTCCTAATTAGATAATATATATGGACATATGTCATGGACATATATTTACTATAATTATTACTTAAGAGATATGAATAGGTAGAAGTAAATAAAAGTAGATTAATTTCATAATATCTTCTAAAGAAGCTTCCTAGAAGCTTTATAGACATTGCTTTGACTTTACATGTATTTATACTTGATTGATAGGTTAAAAACTTAGTCAACAAGTTAACCACGTGTTATACATGTATCACGGACATACTCATGTAAGCTAGTAATTACATATATAAATAAATAGAAATAAATAAAAGTAAATAAAAGTAAGTTAATTCTATAGTATTTGGTATGGAAGCTTCCTAAAAGCTTCATAGATGTTGCTTTGACTTCATAGGTATCTTTAATTGACTTTTTGGATTAGAAACGTGGTCAACAAGTTGGCCATGTACCACACATATTGTTAGCTTGAAGACCAAGCTAACTATGTAGCCCACACGTAGAAAAACTTATCTTGTAAATCAAGGCAAGTGTCCTATAAAGTCAACACATATTGGAGGTCCTATAGAACGTTGCCATGTAGCCTTTAGTTAGATAGTATATAAAGAGAGAAGAATGAAGCCTTCTTCACTCTTGTCAACTCATTTCTTACTTTAGTCTAGTTTCAAGGGTCTCTAATTTTCTTGTCTTTTGATAATAGCCATTTCAGTTTTTCTTTTAATATATATACTTTTTTATTTATATTTTTTTATCTTTCTTTGAGTGAAGGCTCACTTATCTGAATTAATTTTTCATAGAGTTCTTGTCCTTGACAATATTTTGATAGTTTGCAGAACAAGCTAACTATGTGGCGTCCACATAGAAAACTTGCCTTGCAAGTTAAGATATGTATTGTGTAAAGTCAACACGTTTTTAGAGGTCCTATAGAACGTCACCACATAGCTCTGAGATAGATAGTTTATATAGAGGCAAGAGTGAAGCCTTCTTTACTCTTTTCAACTCCTTTCATGCTTATAATATAGTTTCAAGGATTTCTAGTTTTCTTATCTTTTGGCAATAGCCATTCCAATTTCTTTTTTAATATACATATTTAATTATTTATATTTTTTCATCTTTCTTTAAAAAAAGTTTTACTTCTTTATTTATTTTTATCAAATTCTCGTCCTTGATAAATTAACAAGAGTGCTCTTACAATATCAGAGCTTTGTCTAATCTTGATTAAGAGTGGTTTACCCCTTTTTCTTGATAAGCCATAAGCATATTAGAAGTTGCGGTTCACCTTCTTCTAAACTAATATTGTTCTTAATATTTTTTTTGTTCTCAAGTTCTCTCTTCTATTTATCTTGAGCAATATTAGACATCTTTTCTTTTCTAAGTATTATCATAGGAGAACTTGCTGAAATAAAAAGTGTAATAGTATAAATGCAAGAGCAATTGAAGAAGTTAATGATTGCGATGTATAAATTCAATTTACCACTACAAGGAGCAACAAGATTGGCAGGAAGTGAAGATATAGAAATGATTGGAGCTGCTTCAATATCTGCACCAAATCATGTCCCTTCTCCTACAGTGGAATATCCTTCCAGTGTTAGAAAATTAAGAATTGTCCTATTCGAGAAGTTTGATGGCACTTGATCAAAGTTTAAAGGATCTATTAATAAATTTCAATTTGTGATTGAACTTCAACTCCAAAGCTTTCCAACTCTAAGATTATAAGTTAGATTCATTGGTATACTTCTTTCAAGTTCAGCATTATTGTGGTTTTTATCTTTTTTTGAACAAGAAGATCTAATATTAGATAATCTGTAAATTTTTTTAACAAATTTTTGATCCACATATGGAGAACATGATGTAATTCATGTTGCAATCAAAAAGATTTATATTTTGCGACAAGGCAATCGATCAGTAATATTATATGCTTCATAATTTTGACAACTTGCAACTGATATCAAGTAGATTGCAATATGAAATAAAAAAATTAATGTTCAACTTACCTGATCCTCAAACATTTAGTGAAGTAATTAACTTTGGTATGAAATGTGACAATCGTCTTTTTGAATGTTAATCTGAGAATTGTAGAAGTGGACCTCAACGTTACTATTATTCAATGGCAACACCAATATCTCTTCAACACATACATTAAAAAATAGAAGATATGTAAATTGATGTGGTACATTTCAAACCTCTTACTGAACAAGAAAAGACTCATTGTTGTCAAGAAGGATTGTGTTTATATTGTGGAAAATCTAAACACACTGCTCAACATTACCTAAAGAAGTAATGCAATCATAAAATGTTGAGTACGGCTATCAAAAATAATAGTATATGAAAAAATAAGTTTGTCCAGCTACAATAGGGACTGTGTGCTTGGAACCTTGTATAACACCTAATAAAGGTCCTATTTTTTTCTTAGATCCCTCTCCTTGTTTTACGATAAATATTATTTTAGGATCTAAATATTATGTAGAATAGATATTAATTCAATTTTAAAAGATATTAGTAAAATATATTAATAGTCCATATAATAGGAAATTCAGGAGGACGGATGAGTGATTTAGTTCTTAAAAGCGGTTAATTACAGAATTACGATTAGAATCTAGAGAATCAGGGGAAAGTATATAAGAGTTATAGAAGTTAATTAAGGTGCCATCGCTGTGATAGTTGTGAGCGGGGGTAAGCTTGGTACTACCTCTTTTCTTTTGTTTGTTATTTTCTTTGAATAAGAGGATTGAGAGTTTCTGAATATTGTGAAGTGAATTGTGGAATGGAAATGTGATTAGTATTATTTGAGAAGAAAAAAGATTGAATGCTGAAATCTGATTGTAGTTCAGCAGAGAGAATGAGTCTATGTGTGAAACACCGTAAAAAGAATGGCAGTTCTGTGTGAAGAATTTCAATAATTGGAATGAGAGTAGTTGTGTACTGAAAGTTGTGAGGGCGCAGTATTACAGTTGGAGATTATAAAGGTGAATATATTGGTAGAAATAGCAGTTATTGGTATGACTGAATTGTTGTAAGGAAGAGATCGATAAGGTGAAAGAGGAGATTGTAGTTTCCTTGTGTGTTCAGATATTGGAAATAGAGATGATACATTCAGGAAGTAATTGATTGTATGACTGTAACGTGAACGCTTAAGCAACTAGTCATTCTCCGTATTTGAATCCTCCTATATGGATTTATTTCCATTAGATTAATTTAGAATAAGTAAAATAAGCAATCACATTTTGGCGTCGCTACTGGAGAGTGATAATACCTTTGAATATTAGGAATTAATTACCAAATAATTAAGAAAATTGGCATTGGAAGATGATTTCAATAGTGTTTGAAGCAAGATTATGGTTAATAAGAACAAGAGCATTGCATCGAGGAAAATAAATCAGTTGAGAGAAAGACAAGTAAGAGCACAAGGAAAGAACTTGCTTAGAGAGGAGTAAGAATGTAATCTTAAAAGGAAGCATCGATAGAATTGGATTAATCCATGGTTGCAAGCTTGTCGGTGCATCCGAACATATCAAGAACTGGACAGACTATTAATTCTGCAGTCATATGTACTGTTAGAAAAATTGCCAAGAACACTCGTCGAAAATTTTGTTAACATTCCAATGGAAATCTTGAGGCCGTTAACTGAAAGAAAAAGAGGCATAGAAGAATTTGGTACTCCATTGGATATTTTTTCAGTAAGGGATACCACGGAAACGAGCAATAGTTACTCTTCAGATTGACACAAATTGGTCGCCAATAAAGATAACTATATTGTATTTCAAAATCCAATGTTTTCACCTGTAATTCAACCAATAAAACTAATTGAAAAAAATAATAGTAAATCGAGGAGCACTAAGAGCTCAAAAATTAGAATAAGAAAAAGCAGAGATTATTTTAAAATGGAGTTTAGCGGAACATGAAATTCAATGGCGTTAGGAGGACCAGCCATTCCGATTGTAGTACAAATGGATGCAATAGGTGATCATATGACTAGTGTTGCACCACTACCTACTTTTCGGGGATTTTTGGATGTGAATCCCAATCAACATTTGTTTCAATTTCTTACAGCATGTGTAGCTAATAATGGCAGAACTGAAGATATTTGGTTGCAATGGTTGCCAACGACCTTAAAAGATACGGCATTTGAATGGTACAACCACCAACCAGTGGATCAATTTTTGAATTGGAAAGCATTGAAGAATATATTTTTATCTCATTTTTGGCTAATTGGTTTTGAGGACCACCTTCGAGAGAGGTTAATGGATAGCAAAATGATCCTAGGAGAGGCGGTAGAATTGTACTATGGTCGAGTGGCTGATATACTCAGTAAGTGGCTGAATCACCAAATATCGGAGGTATTTATCTTATCCATATTAATCAATGGTTTGCACCCACTAGAGCTAAAAATGTTTGTAAAGGAAGCTCAAACCGTTACGATGGCTGCGTCCTTTAATAGAGCCAAGGTTTGGAAGGAATGCCATTATGATCAATTTTTAACTACGGGAGTCACGATGATTCCAATTCAAGGTAGATATCAAAATCCAACTTGGAACGAATCAGTGGGTAGTTATCCACGGATGTTAGAAACAGAGGCCAATTCCAATACCAATATTCAAGGGCCAGTTAATGTCATCCCATTGCAAGCTATACCATCGAACGTGACAACAACATATGTTCCATATTTTTCGTCTTAACAACAAGCGTTAACTATGGCAGAGATACCAATAATGTCAGCCCTAAAAGATTCTAATGAAACCTTATTATTGAATTTGATGAAGAAAATGGAAGAAATGGCTGTCAATATGGCCAAAGATAAGGAGAAGAGGCAAAAGCCTACTAATACTAGGACCAATGTATGGTGTAGTAATTGTAAGGGCCATGGTCATTCTATAATAGAATGCCCCTCACCCTCACAAATAATGGATCAATGTACATTTTGCGGAAGAAAACACCTAACAGCAAATTGTTGGAATTAGTAAAGACAACAATAATAATTTAGTAATCAGACCATGATCCCACCAACCCAGTGGAACGTCAATCAAGTACAAACGGGAGATATGTTTGGATGGAATGGAAATCGATTTAATCAAAAAAATTGAGCATTCAATAACTTTCAAAGTTCCAATTTTAATCAGGGGTCTGCATCAAATTCCCAGAACTACGGTAAGGAGCAGCAAAACTTTCAGCAATATGGTCCATCGACGTCATCAAATCAAGTTCCCTCAGTACCAACAGGACAACCAGGCTCATTTTTTAACCCTACATGGAACAAGCCTAGTAGGTATATATTGGTAGAGACACCCAATATGCTTGATGGCAGTGCAAGAAGACCACTTCGTTGTTTCCGTTGCAGATAGATTGGTCATTATGCCAATGAATGTCCTAATCCCAGAGCCAATGACAATTATGTACCAGTTTGTGAGAATTACAAGCAGTTGAGGCATACATATCAGTAATGTAATGCTCTATTTAATTTCAATAATCGAGATCAGCAGATCTAAAGCCAAAGAAAAATTGAAGAGATAAATCGAGATCCTCAAGATTCTCTGGTAAATCGAATGGAATGTGTCGAAGCCGTTCTTACCCGGAGTCAGTAAAAGAGAAAAGGACCAATTCAATATTTGGGTAATCTTGATGCAAAAGACCAATTTGACCTAATTAGAGGACCATTCAATCAAGGTCCTATTATGGGCTTCGTACCCAGTATGAGACTTGACTCGGTGGTACAACCCAATGAGGTCCCGATTACGGAGGCTTCGGTTCCATTCCAAGCAGTTCATGTAGAAGTCATAGATAGTCGTCCGTTGTCTTCAAGAAATGTTACTCATAAAATCCTTCCTATAAAAGTAGCAATTAATGGTCATAGTAGCTTTATAATATTTAATATCATTAAATCTCCCTCTAATCTATTAATTTTAGGTTTATCATGGCTAAAAAAATATAATCCTAAAATAGATTGGATTTCTCATAGATTTGACTTTTTTGAAAGTATAACTAAGAGCATAGTTAATCAAGTAGAAAGTCATAAGTCTGGTACAATTAAACATGTATTTGTAGATATAAGAGCTTTCTTGTATGCTACAAAAGAGAGATCACCTTGTATCATTTATGTAGCACCTATTTCTATTAGTAGAAAGACTTCAAGTGGCATTCCAAGCCAATATCAAGATTTTTAAGATATATTTGAGAAAAAGAATACAGATACTCTTCTAGAATATCATTCCTATGATTGCTCAATTTGTATTCAAGAAGGAGTACACCTGCCATTTGGACCAATCTATAATTTATCATAAAATAAGTTGGCTGAGCTCAAGGAGTATATTGAAGAGAATCTAGTCAAGAACTTCATACGCCATTCCAAATCTCCAGCAAAAGCTCCAATTTTATTTGTAAAAAAAAAAAAAATAGATCATTGTAGATGTGTTTCAATTATCAAGGACTAAATAAAATCACCATCAAAAACAAGTACTCGCTATCTTTGATATCTTGACTCCTTGATTAGTTGAATCAAGCTAAGATCTATATAAAAATAGATCTACAAAGAGCATACAAACTTTGTATGTATCAAAGAAGGAGATGAATAGAAGACTGCATTTTGAACAAGATATGGACATTTTGAATACAACTTCATGCCTTTTGGACTTACAAATGTACTAGCAATATTCCAACATCTAATGAATGATGTCTTTTGAGAGATTTTAGATGATTTTGTTGTCTGTTACCTACATGACATCTTAATTTATTCTAAGAACTCAAAAGAACATGAATTTCATATTTTTTGTGTGTTACAAAAATTAAGAGATGAAGGACTCTATGCCAAGATAGAAAAGTGTGTATTTCACACTACTCAAGTTAACTTCTTATGATACATTATTACAAATGATGCGCTTATGATAAATCTTAAGAAAGTTCAAGCTATTATGGATTGAAAGATCCCAAAAATGACAAGAGATATCTAATGTTTTTTAGAATTTGCCAACTACTATCGGATCTTCATCAAAGACTTCTCTTAAGTTACAACTCTACTTACACATTTGACTTGTAAAAACAAACTTCAATGGAATCAAGAAGCAGAAGTAGCATTTGAAGCTTTGAAGACAACCTTTGTTTTTGCACCAATTTTGTATTGCATCAAGTTTTTCTAAGCCATTTTCTATGAAAAAGATGCATCAAAGTTTTCTTTGAGTGCCGTATTATCATAAATAGGAACGGATGATAAACTTCACCTAATAGTTTTTTATTCCCAAAAATTTTCAATAGTCGAGATCAACTAGGAGATCCATGACAAAGAACTTCTTGGAATCCTGGATTTATTTCAAGAATAGTGTCATTATCTAAAAGGTACTCCTAATCCAGTCATTATATATATAAATCACAAGAATCTTAAATATTTTATGTCAACACGTATTTTGAATCGTTGCTAAGCTTGTTGGAATATATCATTGTCAAGATTTGAATTGAAGATCACTTATCAATCAGAAAAATGACATGGTTTGTCAGATGCACTCTTTAGACGACCTTATCTTACATCAAAGGAAAGAGATGTTGCTTTTGATTAGCAACGAATAATTCTCTTAAAGCCAGAGCATCTTCATCTTTGAGCAATGGAATCAATACTAACTATTGATTCAACTTTCATTAAACAAGTTCAGTCAAGTATGTCTTTTCATTCTCTTATTTGTGATATTAAGGAAAATCCTTCAAAGTCTCATGATACTTCAAGGTTTAAATTCAAAAATAATCTATTATATTTGGAGGGATGCCTATATGTTCTAGAAGATGAAGCTCGATTAAATTATCATATTACATGTTGTCTTATTTAGGAATGCACTGGGCACCTAGCTGTGGAAGGTGAGGATGTATTTCACAAGTATTTAAGAAACCTTCATAGGTTTCATCCACACAAGAAGAATATAATCTGAATTTCAATTCAAAATTTCTAAAAAATATTCTTTTTAGTAGCCTTAATCATACATAAATCCCAATTACCTTGTTACTTTTATATTTAAATAATTTAGATTTTTCTAATAAGTCTCAATCCTAATCAATGAGCTTTAACAAGCTGTAAATCTATTTTGAGTAACCACTTGATGTAAAATTTTGTATGCATTTATCAATGTAAGTTTTCTATAGGTTTAAGAATTTTTAGTCCAATCCAACTTATAGATTGTGAGAAAACCTCCAAAAATTGCACTGATGCTACTCGGCTACCAACTTGAAAAGTGAAGCAAAAATCCCAGTAGTGATTTCTCCTTCTAAAACTATTAACTTTAATTCAAAATTGGTTTGCAACTTGATCTTTAAGTCTCTCAATACCATGCCAAATTTCACCTTAATCCAACTAATAGATCTTCAGATATCATAGAAACCCTATCCAACCCCAACTTATCAACTTCTAAAATCTTCTTGTACTAAAAACTAAATATCTCTAAACCACACTATTTGATTATTACAAAAAAATTTATATACTTATCACACTCAATAATCCAAATAATATCAAATTTTGAACTATAGATGCTATACCAAATGCATGAACTAGCCAAAATTACTAGTCTTAATTATTTTATATAAAATCCAAATTACCAATACAAATGCTAACTTTGAACAACAATTGCTAAGTCTTCAAAAATCCTCCAAAAACCACCCTTATGCCTCTCAAAAGAGCTTCAAGCTAACTCTCAAATCCTATCCTCCAATCTCCAAATGAATTCCTATTTTGCCCTAGGACATTCTTTTAGTAGCTAAAGCTCTGATTTTGACCCTGTTTCACAAATGGTCGACTCCTAGGTATCAATTTAACCTATTTTAAGGATTTTTTAGCCCAATCCTACTCTGAACTTAATCTTAGTATTAACTATAATAATTATTTACATATCCTAACTTGATTTTATCAATTTATGGTCTTTTTAAAGTAGTAGAAGAATCTCTACAACCTAAAAGGTAAAATCACTAACTAATCTTCAACCTATTAACTATTAAGATAAGAAAATAACCTAAGATGTTTTTATAAAAGCCTTATTTAGATACCTTAAATTATAATTGAACTAAGATAATTAAATATTAATAAGAATTTCAATTTTGATTATAATTTCACTATATAGTCGTATTATATCACGACATCCACCCCTTCTTAACCTATGCATCCTCTGACATGTATCAAATGAACCATATGTCATAATTGGCATCAAACTATTTCTTCATTTTTTTTATCAAATCTTTCATTTCGAATTTCACCATCCTCTTCAAAATAATTGTCTTCTTCAAAATAACGATATCTTTAGCATGATCTTCCATATTGATTTCTCCATCTCGTCTTTTAAAAATCTTCACTTACTTCCTAGTAATAGATATTTTTAACCTTATATGATCTAACTCCCTTAATATATATGTAGCATTATCATGAACCATTACTATCACATATGGTTCAAACCAATGTTTTGAAAACTTCTACAAAGCACTATGTTGGGTTTTCAAACTACTATCATGAACAAGTACATAATCACCTTCTTCAATTGTTCTAAGCCTCAACCAATGTTGCTTATCAAATTGAGTCTTATTTCCTAACCTTACCTTTTGTAATCTTTTTAATGCTAGTTCTACATCTTTTATTCTTTGTTCAAGTTACCAAATTTTAATGGTTAATAATTCCTCCCTTATTAACCCATCTTGACATGGTAGCATACTCCAAGTTGATACATTTTCTTCAATTGGCATAATTGGTTTTTGACCACTCATAAGTTCCACTGGCATATATCCTATCATTGAACTATGTATTGTTCAATCAGTCCATAATACATAAGGTAAAAGTTGAGGCCATTCTTTCACTCTTCCATTGCAAGCTTTAACTAAGGCTTTTATAATTGGTAGATGCCTACGTTCACTCTTTGCATTCCCCTTTGGAATATAAGCAATAGTTAATGATAATTTGATCCTACATTTCTTAAAAAAATCACGAGCTTCATATGCATCTAATTCTCTATAATCTACAATGATCTTTCTTACATATCCATAGCAACAAATAACTTCTTCAAGTAAAAATCTGTAAATTTCCTCTGTGGACTTTATTCTTAATGCCTTGTCTTTTACTTGGTTTGATAAATCTTCACAAGCCAAAACTAAATATCTCATTTGCCATAGTTCCATCGACATAATAATCAAATCCAAAACTTATTTAAAATGAATAGCCAAAAGATCTGTGAAGTGTAATTATCTCAATATCCTATATTTAAATACATCTGATAAGTTACACAAGATTCTACAAACAAAGTTACATCTTAATACATATTCTTCCATCAATATCGTTCCTTCATTTTACCAAAAGTAGTCGAAATTTCTCTATGTTCTATCCATAGACTCTCATAAAATTCCTTAAATAGTCTTTCTTGATCTTCTTTGGTACCTACTCCTTGTCTTAGCATTCCAATTCTTTTTTTTGGTCTCTTCCATAAAAACCCTTCTTGAAGTAAAAATCCATAAGCATTTTTTCTTATTTGATTAAATTTTTCTGTCAACTAATTCTTTTGTTTATTCAAGGTATTCAAATAAAGACTAATTTCTAATAATTCTTCTTCATGAAGCTCTTCAAAAAATATCTTTTTTTTCTTATTAAGATTTGATATTGAATAGAATTTTGTTCCAACATCATTAATATCTTCAACCATTTTGTCTTCTCTTTCATATATTCCTTGGGATAATATATCTGCTATTAGATTGTCTTTCTGTACAATATGCCTGAATTCTGGATTAAGTGATTTGGTATAATCAATCCATCTCAATGTTGCAATATCTGGTGTTGTACAGTTGGTAATCATTTCAAGTAAAGGCAAACAATTTGTTTCAATTATAACCATAGCTCCAATCAAATAATCCTTTTCAGCTTTCATAGCTGAAACAACTCTCCATAATTTTATTTTTTCTTGTGAATATACATATTGGCGAGTACTTAAAATCTTAGCTCCAAATCACTTATAAATCTGTGTCCATTTGAGTCATCTTGATCTATAGCCCATCCAATTGCAATCAAATTAGTATCCACAGTAAGAATCACTGGCCTATTGTACTTATAATCAATTTTTCTCAAAACTAGAGAGAATGTCAATAATTCCTTCAATCTTTGCATTACTTTAACATGCTTTTCTTTCCATTTAAATTGATAGCCCTTACTTAATAGTTCATACAATGGATCCACTATGTAAGCATAATGAGGAATCCAAATACGATAAAATACATATGTACTTAAAAACTTGTGAATCTCTATTAAAGAACTACAATCCTCTTTCATTCTTCCAATGACATCAACCTTAATTGGATTTGATTTTCTTCCATAAAATCTACATAAATGTCCAAAAATCACAACCACTTGTACTCTAAATTTAGATTTTTTACTCGATAATATAAGATGAACTTCTCAAAGCCAAGTCAATATTTTTTTACAATCTCATATATGATCAACAATATACTTACGACACCCTTCTTATCTAAAGCTTAATCCTTGTCATCTTCTTTACACCCCTTTATAAGAACATCATCTAAAAAGAGCATAGTTTTCTTAAGAATAAAATCTCTCAATACCTTATTCATTCTGTTTATCATATGCACAACTAAGTTGGTTGTATCTTGAGGAAGAGTTGTCACGAACTTACAATACTGAATGAAAATCTAAATAAGAAGCTTAAGAAGAATTGGCAAGAACTAGATTAATCAGATGAGTATAAAAATAACACTAGAGAGGTGAGCTAGAGCTCTAAGAGGTGTGTTGTCAAGACTGAGGATCCCCTCAGTCTTGATTCCTATATATACTAAAAGCTAGGAAGCATCTTAAGTAGCTTCCACAAACTAAAAAGCTTCTCATGCAGCTTCTACAAATTAAGAAGCTTCTCAAGCAGCTTTCACAAGCTTGAAAACTTTTCAAATAGCTTCTACAAATTACAAAGCTTTTCTAGAACTTTTTAGAATATTCTATAATATTCTAGTGTATGTCCTTGACATCACCTCTCCCTGTAGCTTTAAGGTCTCTAAGAAGCACTCCTACTGCGAGTCAATACTAATGTTAGAAGTTGAAAATTTGTTGCATAGTGTTTGCAATATATTCCAATTGTTGTTTGCATGATAAGTAATTCATTGGTCCTTGTAACCAATGATAGTGTCCTATGCCTTTGATTTTCAACCAAGCATGAACTTTTGTATCTTCATTATGAAAATACCCTACAAACACTCTTTTGGGAACATCACCATAGGTAGGTTCTACCTCAAATACAATCACTAGTGACCTGTTACCAGGTATTTTTTGTTGTCTTTGTGATACAAGCAGTTTTTCATCTCGGGGTCATCTTCGTGAGATATTCAGTTAAGAGGACATCACTGATATGGTATCTATCTCTTGGCTATCCATACTAGACCAAAAAAATAAGCACTAAATATAGAAGAATGGGCTCATGTTACAGATTTATATTCTCTAACTATGTCTTTTAGAGGTTCTTTTTCTCCCTTCTTTGTAAGATTGAGGATTAAGAGGCTTCAAGGAGAAGGGACTTCACTGAAAAACTTTTATTGAAAGGACTTAGGTTTCTGAAGATAACATCGATGAAACTCCTGTACCTTTTGCGATGCATTGATAAGATTTTTTGCTGGTTCCCATGTATGCTTATTGATATCATAGCTGCTCTGATGCATTAGGTACTCCAATTTCCTCCACTTATACTATGAATCTAGTACCTTTTCTACCTTGTATTCCTTGTGATTCTCAATTTAAATACTAGGTGGTAGATATTGCACTCTTCCAAGAAAAGATGACTCTTGATAAGGTTCTAACAAAGAAACATAAAAGACTAGATGTACCTTCATAAAAGCCGATAATCCTAGACAGTACGCTATTGGATTGATTTGCTTCTGGAGGAAAAATGCTCCCAATCTCGAATAGTCCAACTTATCACATAACCACTTGGTTTTGATATTCTATCCAAGCAGCCATACTTTATCTTCAATTTTGAAAGTAGGTGCCTGATTCTAAAATTTATGTACAAACGTCTTGTAAGCTTCTTCGGTAGTTTGCAATTGAAGCTTCAATGTAGTTTGAAGCTCCAATATTTGTTTCACAAATCATTTAGCTATTGGGTTGTTATTGGTTGAAAGACTCAATAAATCAAGCTTCGGATGATACTCATAGTTGGAAAAGAATGGTATTTGTTTAGTCGACGCATGAAGGGTATTATTATATGCAAACTCGACTAATGATAGATATGCAGTTAAATCATCTTATTGATAGTTGATATAGCATCATAAATACTGCTACAAATTTTGATTCACCCATTCTATTTGGCCATCAATTTGAGGATGGAAAGCCGAAGAAAGCTTGATATCCACCTTCAATATCTCAAAGAGAGATCTCGAGAACTTTGATACAAATTAGGTTCCTTGATTTGATACGATATCACCTAGTAAACTATGATATCAATACAAACTATCAAAGAAGAGTCTTGCTATGTCTTTGCTTGATGATGTTTTTTTGCAAGGGACAAAGTGTGCCATTTTTATAAGCCGATCTATCACAACAAAGATGTTGTCAAATAAATTCGATGGTAGCAGATTTGTAATGAAGTCCATGGAAACTAAAGACCATGGCCAACGTGGAATAGGCAATGGCTGAAGAAGACCATAAGGATGATGGCGAGGGTTCTTGGATCTTGAAAAAATGTCACACAAGACGACAAAATCTTTGACATCTTTCTACATTTGGGGCCACCAAAAATCTCACAAAATAAGTTCTAAAGTCTTATTGAATCCAAAATGTCCCATAGCTGGAAAGTCATGTCGAGATTGAAGAATTCGAAGCCATGTTAGTCCCATTGGAATATACAACTGCTCCTCAAAGTATAAAGGACCTCCTTCCACCTTGATCTTATCATTATTGACATGTTGCATGATATCGAGGGCTACAAAATCTCCAATAGTTAGAGTACATACCTTGTTGAGGAAGTCAACATCAATTGGCACTATAGCAAAGCAAAGTCTGAATTGTTCTGACTTCAATAATGTTGTATACTATTGATCAAAAGCTGCTTCTCCGGCCTTTGACGCTAAATACGATCTCCTTGATAATACATCGAATAGTCCTTGTTGCTTCTCAGGCAGATAAGTAATAACAAAGTCAAACCTAGATAGCAACATATTCTATCAAGCTTGACGACGATTCAAAACTCGAGCCAACATGAAATACTCCAAATTCTTATGATCCAAGTATACGGTCATCGCATGCACAGCTCTTTCGAGAAAGTGACGCTACTCTTAGAAAGAATCTACTATTGCAAGAAGTTCTTTATCATAGATCTCATAGTTGATTTTGGTAGCAGAAAACTTCCAAGCATAGAATGTAATTGGATGAAGCTTCTCATCTGCGCCTATCTACAAAAGTACAGCTCTCATAGCAAAACTCGAAGCATTGGTCTCCAAATAGAAGGCCTTTGTAAAGTCTAGATGTACCAAGATTGGAGCCATAGTAAATGCCGTCTTAAGATCTTGAAATACTTTTTCCATTAGAGGTCTTTATTCAAGTTTGTCTTATATATCAATCCAGTGAGTGGAGCAGCAACTTGAGAGTAATTCTTGATGAAGATTCGATAGAAATTAGCAAAGCTAAGAAAGCATTGTACATCTCTAATTGTCTTTGAGACTTTCCATGATACAATTGCTTCCACCTTCTTAGGATCCATCTTCAAACCTTCCGTAGTTGCAATGAATCTCAAAAATTCTATTTTAGTTTAGTTAAACAAGCACTTCTCTAATTTGGCATAAAATCCTCGCTCATAAAGTTTTTTAAGGACCAGACGAACGTGTTTCTCATGCTCTTATATGTTTTTGAAAAATATCAAAATATCATTTAGATAGATGACAACAATATCACTAAGGTGCTCCCAAAAGATATCATTCATCATGTGTTGAAAGACCGCCGGAGTATTCGTAAGACCAAAAGGCATGACATTATAATCAAAATGGCCATATCTTGTACAAAAAGCTATTTTCCATTCGTCTTCTTCTTTGATTCATACGAGGTTGTAAGCTCTCTTTAGATCAATCTTTGTAAAGATCTTTGTATGCCTAAGTTGTTCTAGAAGACTTGATATCAAGAGTAATGGATAATGATTCTTCTTTGTCACCTTGTTGAGACCTTGATAATCCATGCACATCCACAGCAAACTATCTTTCTTTTTTCACAAATAAGATTGGTGCCCCAATTGGCGACTTTGAATGACAAATGAAGTTCTTCGCTAGATTCTCGACAATGTACTTTTGTAACTCTGCTAACTCCTTATGCGACAAATTGTAGATTGAGCCAAAAGGTGGTTGTGCTCTTTCATGGAAGTCTATGGTACAATTGTATAGTCAATGCTTCGATAGCATATTGGCATTCTTCTTTTGAAACATGTCTTTAAAATCCTTATATTCTTCCAATATACTTACTTTTGAAATCTTCTCTCCACTAATTGGAGTCACATAAATGACAAACGGTGTGCCTTCCTTGAACAATGTTAGAAAAGCTCTTGCTCCAATAAATAAGGGTTTGTTGATTTGGGATCTTCTAACAGGCTTACTCTCGCGATGTTTTATAGGAAATGTCATCTTTTCTAACCTCCAATCTATAGATGGATAATGCATTTCTAACCAAGAAAGACCAAGAATAACAGGGTTTGACGGGATTCTAATAATATTGAAAATAATGTCACTAGTATGGTCTTTAAACGTCACGTCTATAAGTTCTCATACATGGGTGATACTATAGGACAATAAAGGTCGTCCATCTATTACTTCTAAGTGAACGGGTTTAGATTTTTATACTTGAGAAATCTCATGATGCTTAGCAAATTCTTCATTTAAAAAACAAGCAGATGCTCTTGAATCTAATAACACTAAGATTTTTAGTTTCTGAGGGCCAAAAGATAGAGGAATGGTAAAGCTATGGGCAGGCTGAGCGTAAAGAGATGAACCTGATTGTTATTGTGGTATTGAATTATCCAGCCGTACAGTCCCTATTATGACTGGATATCTTTGTTATCTTAAACAAATATGCCTCTAGTCCTGACAATGCATCAATTTTACTTTTTGGGGTAGTTTCTAGCTCTATGGCCTTCTTTACCGCAATATAAGCATAGTCCTTCCTCCATACGCCGCTTTCTTTCTTTTAGAGTTAGAGATTTGATACATATCATGTCAATTTGCATGTCTTCTACCTCTGAATGTGAATTCAGGCTACCTGCTAACATAGTTGGAGCGTGGTGAGCCGTATGTTGTCTTGAGCATTGATCTTGGTAACATTGGAACAGAAAATTATCGCACTTTATAGCTTGGCTAATAGCTTTGTTGAGCATTCGCGGATCAGGAAGAGATAATAATAAATCCTTCATGTCGTCCCTCAAGCCCCAATAAAATTGATTCATCAATGCTTCCTCGTCTCAATTGATGTCGCATGGTAATTGTCTAAAATCTGATGCATAGATTGATGCGGAGCATGCTCTTTGTTGTAGTAATCGAATCTTTGTTGTAACCCATCGTGCCTTATCATATTCACCAAATGCTTTCGCAAACGCCTCCAAAAAAGTTTTGAAGTTGTTCAAAATTGATGATCCTTTCTCAAACAAAGGAGCAAACCATGATAGAGCTTGTCCCGTGAGTAAAGTTCCAACTAGTCCAACACGCTGTCGTATTTTGATTTAGTTACTATATGAAAATAATGTAATTATGTACTTAATATATAATTTATAAATAACATGGTGAGAGCCATATTAGTAGATTTTAGTTGGTTGTAGAATATAATTTGATTATTGCCTTGAGAAGAGGTTGTTTAAAAAGATTACTTTAGAATTTGTATAATTTTGATTTCCTTTTGATAGTGGCTTTTAAGATTGGTTTTGGTTGATAGTAACTTCTAAATATTTAGAATCACCTTTTTTTAGACATTGGTGACCTTTGAAAACTTCTTTTGGTTCTTTTATTTGGTGTTTAGAGCATCCATTATGTAAATCTTATAAGAAAAAGGATTGAAGAAGGGTTTTGGTAGCAAAGGGAGTAATTAGGGCACCAATATAGATGAATGGAGATGAATAATGAAAATCTCCATTCCTATTGGTCAAAAATCATGACCAATGGGCTTTGAGGAGGCTGTCCGAGGCCATAATTGGGATTAGGGTTAGTTTCTCGAGGCCATTCGAGTTTTAAAGGCTAGGATCAGAAGGTTTAGGTTTTTCGCTATGGTTTTGGTGCAAGTTTTGTGTCATTTGGGATTTTTATGAAGAAGTTATAGGCACTCAAAGTTAAGGTGTTAGTTTTGGACCTACTGTCACTCTTTTGGGCATAACGCACTCGTACAGATAGCAATTGAGGATCGGTGACCGCAATTGGAGAGAACACTTTTGCAGCTATACTTTTTATATATTGCATAGTAGATTTCAAGTTGTCATGAAGGAGTTATTGGATTTTGTAGTCAGTGCATGCAATCTAAGGATAGTAAGTAAACCGATTTACTAGTGGTTGTCTCTTGAGCTATATCTTGAGCAAATTGACAAGGTTTTGGCTCAAAATTTCAGGGAATGTGTAATATCATGTTAATAAACTTAATACATAAGTTTTATGACATTTTAAGTTTGGGTTTTTGAGATGTAAGGAAAATAATTTTTCGGGTGCTTGTAAATTAGGATTTAAAGTGCATGCTAGGATTTCTTAGATGCCAGAAGATTGAGAGTGATTTTGTAGTTGGTTTTTTTTGTAGTAAAAGTTCAAGGTGAATTCTACCTATCCAATGAATTTGAGACAAACTAAAGAGTTGGATCAATAGTTATGATTTTTTAAAGTTTGAGGCAAGAAAATCCTTTGTGGAAAAAATATGTTTTGAAGGGATTTTGTTATATTTAGAGTTTTATACAATAATAAAGGAGTTTTGGAAGCTAAGACAAAAATAATATAAAGATTTAAGCTACACTCTCTACAACTAGATACCCATTGTATTTTCAAATAGCAAATCATGCTATACGACAATGTGACTCCTCCGTTGGAAAACGTTCAGGCTATAAAGCTGTTATTAATCTAATTTGATTGAAAAAACCTCAAAACTTGGAACATATACCATCAAACTTTTCTTGAAGGCTTATTCGGGGCTCCTTTCATTGTAAGACCAACGGCCTTTGTTGAACTAAAGGCAAAGCTGTTTCTCCTAATGTTGAAGCTTGAGGTTGGTGAATCCTTGATTGTGCCATCCCAGATGCTCAATCATCATGAAGTCTTACAATGATTCCTTCAATCTCTATAGTTCTTTATCATAACGTAGCAAGAGTATTCACAATGGCAACCAACTTGGACTTCAAACTTATAATCATACTAATATCTTGACCTCCGACCATTCTAAGAGAAGGAAAGAAATGACTCTACAAGAAGAGAGTATTGGTTTAGAGGAGGGTATTCTACAACCTCTAAAATACCTTAAAATCTTCAACAAGAGAGATAATCTACTCTCTCCAAGAAAGATAAGACTCCAATATTATAATAGAGGAAATATCAATTCAGAAGAGGGTAATCCATAACTTCTAAAATACTAGTACCATCAAGCAGAGGGATAATCCACACTCTAACAAGAAGGAACTAACACTGATATGAAAGATGAGTGCAGTCTCGACAAACTGTCACGAATATAGAATACTGACTAGAAATAAGAAACTTAAGAAGAATTGGCAAGAATTAGATCAATTAGATGAATACAAGAATAATACTAGAGAGGTGAGCTAGAGCTCCAAGAGGTGTATTATCGAAACTGCGATCCCTTTAGTCTCAACTCCTATATATACTCCCACCTAGGAAGCTTCTCAAGTAGCTTCTATGAGTTAAGAGCTTTTCAAGCAGCTTCCTTAATCTATGAAGCTTCTCAAGCACCTTCTACAAATTAGAGAGCTTTTCAAGCAGCTTCGACAAACTACAAAGCTTGTCTTGAATGTTCTAGAATCTTCTACAACTTCCTAGTGTATGTCTTTGACAATATGTTCTAATAATTTTCTAGACGAAATACCAAATTGATACTTCTTTGAGTTCAACGATATTCCAAATTTAGCGCATTGAGCCAAATATTTGTCTAGACAACTAAGATGATCTTGTTTTGTATTGAGTGCATAAAATTCATCTAAAAAGATCTCCATAAACATCCAGAGATAGGCTTGGAAGGCTTAAGTCATCACTCTCTGAAACGTGGATGAGATGTTGTATAACCCAAAAGGCATCACACGATAAGTCAATGTATCACAATCCGTAGTAAAGGTTGTCTTGAGCTAATCTTTCACTGCAATTTAAACTTGATTATACCTAAAAAATCCATCGAGGAACAAATAATATTCATGACCTGCTATTCCATCCAATATACTATTCGTGAAAGATGATGGAAAGTAATCTTTCTTGATAGCCGCATTAAATTTTCAGAAATCTTGATAAATTTGGATTTTTCTGTTCTTTTTGGAACCATCACGATTGAAAAAACTGACTTATTATTCGGTACCACGTAAATAAAATCAACCGCAAGAAGCTTGTCTAATTTCTCCTTCACCATGAGGGAATATTTAGGATTAAGATGAGGTTGCCTTTATTGTATCAGTTTAGCATTCTCCTCTAAAATGATACGATGCTAATAGGCTTTATTGGAAATTCCTTTTAGATCATTATAAGTCCAAGTAAAAGCTGATTTATGATGCAAGAAAAATTTTGTTCAGTAGGTCAATTCTTGTTCCTTAATACCTTCGTAGATCTTAATTATTCGAGGTTCTATTGTAGTCGCAAAGTTGATATTTTGGCATAAAGGTGCAGTGGCGATGTTTTGTTTCAACTCCCACACTGGTTTAAAATCAGTTGATAAGTCTGACATGTATAAAGTACTGAATCCTGTGTCCAAGGCACTTATATGGTACATATTATACTTAGACATCCAATCAATAGTAACTTTAGCAAAGATTTCCGTATTCGATAGATATATCAAGTACACTACCGGACCTCCACATTAGTACACCACTCCAGGGTGTTGAGCTGCTTCCACGAGCGCTTCCATAATTGGTGCTATTACATCATCATCAGAGCTCAGTTCATCATGCGATGTTAATTCAGAAGCTAGTAATTGAGACTCCCCGTGATAGTATATTGGGTACATTTGTAACATCATTTTATCTCTACCCTTGCCAATTGTCAAAGTACCCCGACCCCAATCGTTCTTGGCCTTTGCCCCATAAAGCCAAGGTCGTCCCAATAATTTTGGATATGATAAAATCAAATGTTGTAATCAAAAGACAATATAGTCAATTTCATATGTAATACCAATAATTATAGTTTAAATACTTTGTAAAATATCCACTAGTTTAACCTAGTTATGATCTGCCATCCTTAACACCAATGTTGTAGGTATTGAGTGTTCCAAATCTAAAGTGTCCATTGTATCAACGTTCATTAAATTGATATTAAAACCACGATCTACCTGAACATCCAAAATCATAATATTGTCAATCAAAACATCGATGGTTGGTGCACCTGAGTTAGGGTTCAAACTGACTTTACAAACTTCTTTATTATATTGCCTATGCAGTATTAACGATGAATTCAATATAGAATGGTACTCTGGTGCGACTATTAGAAGTTGCTTCATAGAAATAGAAGGCCAAATAGTATCCAGATCCTTCAAAATGTCTTAGAATTTCATATTTAAGGTAATTTCCAATGCCCTCTTTCTTTTAATTGCGTTGAGTTTAATTCTAAGAGGTAAGATATTCTTCCGCTCTGGACTGGAAATTTAAACAGTAGCCTAAGCTTCCTTGGAATTTGCACCCCCGAGAGGATCTTTCAACGGATAGGATATTTTTTGAAACTATGTAGAAAATGGAACAGCTTGAAACGGAATCGAAGCCTTCATAATCAGGACCTCATTGGGTTGCCCAACCGAGTCAAGTCTCATATTAGATAAGAGGCCCGTAACATGACCTAGATTTGATGTCCTCATAATTGGGTCAAATTGGCCCTTCGCATCAGGCTCACTCGAATATTAAATTGGTCATTTTTTTTTTTATTGACTACTGGTAAGAACGGTGTCGTATTACGTGCTTTTCTGATCGAGAACGTATTGGGCGTCTCGCTGTAGGAGGTAGTATGGAGATTCGCTAATATTCAAGCAGTCTATCAGTTTTTTACTATTAGAATATAAACGATTGCAAGAATATACCATAAATCTATACGGATGTCCTTCGACTGCTCGCCGAAATCCTTTTTGCCCTAGCTGGTAGGTCTCTAGATGTTACAGAGAACCCCAAATAATCCAATTT
Organism: Physcomitrium patens; assembly: GCF_059467195.1. Taxonomy (NCBI): domain Eukaryota; kingdom Viridiplantae; phylum Streptophyta; class Bryopsida; order Funariales; family Funariaceae; genus Physcomitrium; species Physcomitrium patens. The sequence continues at coordinate 3,959,947 of NC_143431.1, read as the reverse complement.
ACTAATCTCTGATACTGCTTTATACTCACGACCTTGTATCCACTGACTGTCTTGTTAGATTAACCCAAAAATTTTCATTCACTCCGCATACTCAATCCTATAGACACTCTTTTAATTCTTCAATCACAGACGTAACTTTGATTTTACAAAACAGTCAAGAGTATTCACATCCACTTCATTAAAACCCCGATTCACTAGTACAACATTGACTTCAGCAACGATTGCCTCAGTCTTCCCAAAACCCTATGAAGAAAAAAAAACCTCAATTCTCTATCTTTTTTTTCTCCTCTCCGAAGTATGAAGCTAGCTCTCCGACCCTTAAAACCCTTATTCTCTCCTCTTCATTTCTTAACCTATCTTCTCTTTTAACCCTAATTCTTCCCTCTTTCAAATCCTAGCCTCTAAATTTCTTCAATCTTCTGTCTTGGATCCGGAATTGGTTCTCGTCGTCAGAGCTTTCTCCTCCATTTTTTGCCTTTTAAAAGGTTCTTTTTCCAGAAACAACGTTCCCTGAAATGGCTCAGAGAATAAGATAGCCTGAAACAAAATCAGAACCCTCGTAATCGGGACCACATTGAGTCGTCCGTAGTAAGACCTGGATGTTCCCGTAATTGGATCAAATTGGTTCTTCGCGTCAAGTTCGCTCAATCAGCAAATTTAGTCCTTTCAATTCTGTTGACTCCCACTATTGGACTGGAATGGAGCATTTTTTTACTGGTAAGTGTGCCCTGACCGATGTCATGTTGTAACACGAGTATACAGTGAAAATAAAAAGAAAGGGGAATTTTATTAATATTCAGTTACCTCGAATGTTGGGAGCATCGACCAACTCCTGTACAAATATTGAGTGGCCAGGTTCAGTCACCCCGTTACAATCATTCGGAGCATACTGAAATGCTCCATTCAATTCCAATAACGCGAGTCAGCAGGAAGAGAAGGACCAATTCACACGACGGGTTCGAAGAGCCAATTGGATCCAATTTCAAGAATCCAATCCGGGTCCTCTTACCCAATATGAGACCTGAATTGGCCGGGCAATCCAATGCAGACCCAATTATGGGAACATCCAGGTTATTACGGGCATCTTACTCAATATGCGACCTGAATTGGTCGGGCGACTCAATGTGGTCTCGATTACGAGTTTCGATTCTGTTTCGGGCTGTCCCGTTCTCTGTGCCGTTTCAGGGAACGTTGTTTTCGGTAAAAGGATCTCTTAAAGGTAAAAACGGGGGGAGAAAAAAGCTCTGACGGTGAGAGCCAATTTCGGATCTAAGCCTTCATGGCGAGAACCAATTCTGGATCCAAGACGGAAGATTGAAGAAATTCAGAGGATAAGGTTAGGAGAGAGAGTTTTTTTTGGGAGGGGGTTTTTTTTTCTGGGAATTGGGAGAGCTAGTTTTCAAGCTTTTGCAAGGTTACTAGTTCGGTTTTTCATTGGAGGTTTTTGAAGATCAAGGGGATTAGATAGGAAAGCTTCATGCTTCGGGTCGGTGAAGGAAAGACATAGAATTTGGATTTTTCTTCTTCGTAGAGTTTTGGGAAGACTGAGGCAATCGCTGCTGAAGTCAGTGTTGTAATGGTGAATCGGGATTTTTAATGAAGTGGGTTTGAATACTCTTGGCTGTTTTGTGAAATCGAGTCACGTCTGTAATTGAAGGATTAAAAAGGTGTCTATAGGATTGAGTATGCGGAGTGAATGAAATTTATTGGGTTAATCTAACAAGACAGTCAGTGGATACAAGATCGTAAGTACAAAGCGGTATTGAAGATTAACAGTTTGGATTGTTCGGGGTTCTCTGTAACATCTAGAGACCTACCGGCTGGGACAAAAAGGACTTCGACAAGCAGTCGAAGAGCATCCGTATAAATTTATAGTACATTGTTGCAGTCGTTTATATTCCAGTAGTCAAAACTGATAGACTGCTTGACTATCGGTGAATCTCCATACTACCTTCTACAACCAGACGCCCGGCGCATTCTCGAGCAGGAAAGCACGTAATACGACATAAGTGGTGAACCCGACGTGAAAGCTTGAAGTGGAAGGTATTGGATTTCGGTTGATTTTATCTTTATTTTTATGGAAAACGAAAATAAAAATTTTGAAGGATTTTTGGGAGGAGTTTCTGGTGGGGAGTCTTCTAAAGGACAAGGAATGCACATGGATCCATCTATTGCTAGTTTGTTTCAAGCCTTCTCATTGTCAATGCAGCAACAGCAAAGCAATGATCGAAAGGAAGCTTTGGCAACCAAAGCATTGCAAGCAGTTGTCAATAAAATTGATCAATTTGATGGGAGGAATATTTCAAGGTATTTAAGATGTTATGTTCGTGAAATGGAATTAAATCGGGTTTCTGAGAAGAAAATGGTTGCACTATTTAGACTTGCCACGATACCGGAGATAAGGGACCACATTACATCAATTACGGATCGTTGTGGGAATTCATGGGAGGATTTTTCACATGCATTGAAAGACGAATATTTCTTGGAAGATACTGATCGCTTTACTAAGAAGCTGTTTCTGGGATGGATTAAACGGTCCAATAAGAATTTGTAAGCAACAGAGCTACTAAGGGAATTTGAGAGGCAGTACTCTCAATTATCGAAGGTAGAAAAATTGACATTGGAGTCGAACAAAGTTGATCTATTTCTTCAAGCTGCTGATGGAGAATTGCAAGAGAAATTAGAACCCCTTCTTGAAGACAAAGAAGAAGATAAAAGATTGACAATGAAGTGGAAGAACGTTGAAGATGCAGTGAGGTTGCTTACAAAAAAAGAAAGGAGGAAGGATAGGAGCAATATTCTGAAAACAGTACAAGCACCCAAAGCTCCAGTACATACAACACTACCAACAATGCCTACAGTTCAACCTTTGACATCCTTGTCAAAGAAAGCAGATATGGGTATGGAAGAAATTATATAAGGAATGCGAGATCTTCAAATCAAATTGGCAAGACTTGAAGAGAATACTTCTATAAATAATTCGAAGAATGTTTCAAAACAAGGATATGTACAAAGATGCATTTAGTGTGGTGATGCTTCACACACTAGAAAAGATTGCAATGAATTTAATAATATGATACGACAGGGAATTATTTGCTGAAAAGATGGTAAGATAGCATTGAAAGATAGGGAGGATCTTCTTCAAACCAATTGTGGCAAGGGAGAAATGAGAGCATTGGTTCAAGATTACTTAAAGGAGCATGAAATACTAGCACGAGAAAGTGCAAGTTATGGTGCTAGAGTAGATGATGAAATTGGTAGAAGTACGAAAACTAGTGAGTTTTGGGCTTCTGCCGTTTCTACAATGCAAGAAGGGAAATTACCTCGAGAAGCATTATTGACAACTGCAGCTACAATACGAGGAAGAACAGGTTGGGAGGATCCTGTTGAGTCTCTTTCAGTTCATACATATATTGCTAAGAGCCAACATGAAGCTTTGATGGAAAAAAAAAGACGAGGAAATTTTGATGATACTAGAGAAGAAAATTCTTTTAAGAGGCAAACTCGAGGAGACAAGGCTCGGGAGGCAGCTTCACAAGAATTACCTATAAAGGATACCTCAGCATCATTGGGAGAAAAAACAACGAAGACAAAAGATAAGGGCAAATCAATTGCTTATAAGCTACTTTCTGACATTGAAGCGGTAACAAATTTGAAAGGGGTGTTGGAAGAACGTATATTAAATGCTAAGGTAGAATTCACATTGAAAGAAGTCTTGGAAATTGCAAAGAAGGAGTTTCATGATGTTATCATTGACAGCATTAAGCGAAAGAGGCAATTAATGGGCGAAACTGGAATGAGTCATGCTATTGATGCAAGAATATGTAGAGATGAAGAAGAGGTTGATATTGGTTACAAGCAACCAACAAATGAAAAGAATGGGTATAATCAGCGAGTACGTTTTGAAGATTCTAGTGACAAGGAAATGGAAACTTTGAGCCATTATACTCGAAAGTATTGGGCAAGGGCAACTACTGAGGTATTGGTGAAGGTAGGAGATATAGAAGAACCAATAGTTGCTTTGGTCGACCATGGTTCTAAAATAAATCTCATGTCTAAAGATCTTTATAAGAAGCAAAAATGGCCAATTGATATGAAACATGGATGGGCAATATGAGCAGCTAATAACACACGGGGTGAATTATATGGAGCTTGTCCAGATGTCAAAATTCGGATTGGGGATGTTGCGACAAAGCAACATTTCTTCGTTCAAGATACAACGTCTTATCCGTTGATTTTAGGACAACCTTATATCACGGCAATACGGATGGAAACAAAAGTACTTGACGATGGTTCTGTTTATGCAAGGGTACGGAGCGAAGATGGGAGGAAAGCTGTACAATTTCTAACAGTACCTCCTAACCATGAACGGAATCGAGATAGGTTGAGGGAGAAACCATTGCCAAAGATTGTTGAAGGATTTAAGGATTTTGGGGAGGTACCACTGTAAAGCGAGATTATGGAAGTACAAAAGAGGAGGTACTCTCGTGAGATGAAGGTGCCTTTGATGCGAGTTTTATTGGTATATTGAAGAATGGAAATATTATGTATAAGAAAGTTGGTGATTTTAAAAGAAAAGAAAGAAAAAGATTATATAATATTGAAGGACAATTACGCAAGATAGGTACATTGCAAGATGATGAGAGGATTCTGGGTGTTTATGAAGAAAATGGACTGGAAGATTCATTGGAATTGATTACATCTATTGGATTAGGGGATAATGATAAGATTGTTGAGATTCATTCGAGAGAGATTTATACCATGCTTGAATCTTTTCAAGCACCAGAAGTCACAGTAGAGTCGAGATATAAAACGGCAGATAAGAAGGTGAAGCTTGTTGCCGGACCATTACCAGAGGATTCTAAAGAACAAATGGGAGAAGCATCAAAAGAAGCAAGTTTAAGAGATCCAATGAGTATTGGACATCAGTTTACTGAAGAGACTTTTGAAGAATTGAAGATTGGTTCTGATGGTTCTTTATTGCCGGAAGAAATTACTTGCTTCAAAAAGATGTTGGCTAAACAAGGTAGATCGTTTGCTTTCGAATCTCATGAAATTGGGTGTGTGGATCCAAATATTATAACACCTATGGTTATCTTCACTGTACCGCATGTACCTTAGAATCTAAGACCGATTCCAGTACCGAGGGTACATTTACCTAAATTGGTGGAACTATTGAAAGAAAAGATAAAGATGAAAATATTAGAACCTTCATTTGCGCCGTATTCTATTTGATGGTTTACGGTACCTAAGAAGAATGGGTCACTACAGTTTATTCAAGATATGCAACCGGTGAATGCTGTAACTGTCAGGAATGCAGGAATTGGACCTATTGTGGATGAATTTGCTGAGGCGTTGGCTGGAAGGGCGATCTATTCAATGGGTGATTTGTATTCAGGTTATGATCAATTTCAACTTGTCGAAGGAAGTAGAGATATGACAACGATGAGGACACCGCTTGGATTGGTTAGAATGTGCATTCTTCCTCAAGGCGCGACCAACTCAGTTGTGCATATGATGAATGGGATGAATAAGATATTGAGAGATTTTATTCCGGAAAAGACTATGCCTTTTCTAGATGATGTTCCTATAAAAGGGTGCAGAGAAGGAGACAAGGATGAAACTTTAGATACGAGGGGGTGTCGCAGATATGTTGTTGATCATATACAAGATTGTGAAAAGATTTTAACTTGGCTTGGAGAAGTTTATCTTACATTATCGGGTATGAAGTCCGTATTTGGAGTACGAGAGGTTGTAATTGTTGGACATTTATGTGGATCTTACGGAAGAAAACCAGATCCGACTAAAGTTGATGCAATTGGAAGGATGAAAGAGGATTGTGATTCTTTAACAAAGGTTCGCAGGTTTTTGGGTGCATGTGTATTTTATCGAATCTGGATCCCTCATTATGCTCACATAGCGGATCCATTATATGAACTGTTACGCAAGGGTTACCGATTTAAATGGGAAGAAAGGCATATTCAGGCAATGCAAAGATTGAAGAAATTATTGATGTCACCTCCAATATTGAGGAAGGTTGATTATAAGTGCAATAGACCAGTGATTCTTACTGTAGACGCTAGTCCAATTGCCATTAGATGGGCTGTGGGTCAAGATGATTCAAATAGGAGTAGATTTGCAGTTCGATTTGGGACTAAAGTTTTAAGTATTCGTCAGCGTGCATATTCGCAAGTCAAAAGAGAACTTTGGGGAGTCGTTTCGGCTATGAAAGCTGAAAAGGACTATTTGATTGGGGCAGTAGCAGTAATTGAAACAGATTGCTTGCCATTGCTTGGAATGATTATTAACTGTTCAACGCCAGATATTGCAATGTTGAGATGGATTGCTTATATTAAGTTACTAAATCCAGAATTTAAGCATATCACTGGAAAGGACAATTTAGTAGCAGACATGCTATCTCGAGCAAGATACGAGAGGGAAGACGAAATGGTTGAAGACATTGATGATGTCGGATTGAAATTCTATTCAATATCAAATCTCAACAGAGAAGACAAGCTATTTCTTGAAGAATCTTATGAAGGAGAATTATTGGATATTGGTCATTATTTGAATACCTTGACTAAGCAAGGGAATTTGTCTACAGAAAAATTCAAACAAATAAGAATAAAAGCATATGGATTTTTACTTCAAGATGGATTCTTATGGAAGAGACCGAAGAAAGGAATTGGGATGCCACAACGAGTGATAGGCAAAAGGAAAGAAAAACTAAAATTATTAAAGGAGTTTCATGATAGTTTATGGGCAGGGCATAGAGGAATCTGGGCTACTTTTGCTAAACTCAAGGAACGATATTGGTGGAAAAATATGTATCGAGATGTGCTCTCATTTGTAGAGTCATGTGAAATCTGTCAATCGTATTCTAATATCCGACATCAAGATGGTCTTCATCCTACGTATCCTCTGGCTATTCATTTTAAATGGGTTGTTGATTTGGTTATTATGCCGGTTGGGTTATGGCAGATGAGATATTTGGTTTTAGCTCGTGAAGATTTATCAAATCAAGTAGAAGGAAGAGCATTGAGGACAAAATCTACAAAGGAGATTTGTAGGTTTTTGCTTGAAGATGTCATTTGCCGTTACGGATGCATAGGAAAAATCACTGTAGATCGTGGAGAATTAAATGCACAAGAAGCTCGTAAGTTCTTTGAAAGATGTGGAGTTAAACTATCACTGACTACTGCTTATAATCCGGAAGGGAATGCAAAAAGTGAACGCGGTCACCCGCCGATTGTGAAAGCATTGGTTAAAGCTTGTAATGGGAAAGTTAAAGAGTGGCTACGGCTATTGTCATTTGCATTATGGGCTGATCGAACAACACATAGCTCGGTGACAGGATATATGCCAATAGAACTTATGACAGGTCAAAAACCAATTATGCCGATTGAAGAAAAGGTACTTACTTGAAGTATGCTACCATGGGAAGATGGATTGACAAGAGAAGAACTTCTGGCTATTAGGATTCGACAATTGGAGCAAAGAACGGAAGATGTCCGGATAGCATTGAGAAGGTTAAAAAGAGCAAGGTTACAAAACAAGGCGCAATTCGATAAGCAACATCGATTGAGACCAAAAGCAATCGAGGAAGGTGACTGGGTACTTGTTTATGACAATAGTCTGGATTATCAACATAGTACTTTGCGGAAATTCTCAAAACGTTGGTTTGGACCATATGTGGTAATAACTGTTCATGGTAATGCGACTTACTCATTACGGGAGTTAGATGGTACAAAATTGAAAATACCAATTGCAGGGAAGTGAGTAAAAATATTTAAATGAAGACACGCAGAGATGAATATGGAAGACCTTAATGAAGGTATAGAGATTCCCCAGCAAGAAGATGAAAGTGATTTAGATAATGAAGGTGACAAAGACAAACAGGACAAAGACGTAGAGAATATATTGTGAATCAAACAGCAATTGGGTAAATTGGTGCATACCAGAGGATGTACAGGTTCAGAGGGGGTGGATGTCGTGTTGTAACACGAGTATATAGTGAAAATATAAAGAAAGGGGAATTTTATTAATATTCAGTTACCTCGAATATTGGGAGCATCGACTAACTCTTGTACAAATACTGAGTGGCCAGATTCAGTCACCCCGTTACAGTCATTCGGGGCATACTGAAATACTCCATTCAATTCCAATAACGCGAGTCAGCAGGAAGAGAAGGACCAATTCACACGACGGGTTTGAAAAGCCAAATGGATCCAATTTCAAGAATCCAATCCGGGTCCTCTTACCCAATATGAGACCTGAATTGGCCGGGCAATCCAATGCAGACCCAATTATGGGAACATCCAGGTTATTACGGGCATCTTACCCAATATGGGACCTGAATTGGTCGGGCGACTCAATGTGGTCCCGATTACGGGTTTCGATTCTGTTTCGGGCTGTCCTGTTCTCTGTGCCGTTTCAGGGAACGTTGTTTTCAGTAAAAGGATCTCTTAAAGATAAAAACGGGGGGAGAAAAAAGCTCTGACGGTGATAGCCAATTTTAGATCTAAGCCTTGATGGCGAGAGCCAATTCCGGATCCAAGACGGAAGATTGAAGAAATTCAGAGGATAAGATTAGGAGAGAGTTTTTTTTGGGAGGGGGTTTTTTTTTTCTGGGAATCAGCGGGAGCTAGTTTTCAAGCTTTTGCAAGGTTACTAGTTCGGTTTTTCATTGGAGGTTTTTGAAGATCAAGGGGATTAGATAGGAGAGCTTCATGCTTCGGGTCGGTGAAGGAAAGACATAGAATTTGGATTTTTCTTCTTCGTAGAGTTTTGGGAAGACTGAAGCAATCGTTGCTGAAGTCAGTATTGTAATAGTGAATCGGGATTTTTAATGAAGTGGGTTTGAATACTCTTGACTGTTTTGTGAAATCGAGTCACGTCTGTGATTGAAGGATTAAAAGGGTGTCTATAGGATTGAGTATGCGGAGTGAATGAAATTTATTGGGTTAATCTAACAAGACAGTCAGTGGATACAAGATCGTAAGTACAAAGCGGTATTGAAGATTAACAGTTTGGGTTGTTCAGGGTTCTCTGTAACGTCTAGAGACCTACCGGCTGGGGCAAAAAGGACTTCGACAAGCAGTCGAAGAGCATCTGTATAAATTTACAGTACATTGTTGCAGTCGTTTATATTCCAACAGTCAAAACTGATAGACTGCTTGACTATCGGTGAATCTCCATACTACCTTCTACAGCCAGACGCCCGGCGCGTTCTCGAGTAGGAAAGCACGTAATACGACACCGACTGTGACGGGGTGTCTGAACTGGCCTCTGAATATTGGCATTGGAATCGGTCGTTGCTCCCAATATTCGAGGTAACTGAACATTAATAAAAGTCCCCTTTCTTTATATTTTCACGGTATACTCGTGTTACAATACGACAACGGCTTGGATACATTCTACTCAATTTACTAGAGAATCTTGAGGACCTTGATTTATCTCTTATATTTTTCCTTGGCTTTGGATTTATTGATCTCAATTATTGAAATCAAACAGAGCATTACATTACTGATAAGTATGCCCCGACTGCTTGCAATTCCCACATACTAGCACATAATCGTCACTAGCTCAGGGATTGGAACATTCACTCATATAATGACCAATCTTTCTGCAATAAAAACAACGAAGTGATCTTCTTACACCCCCATCAAGCATATTGGGTGTCTCCATCGGTATATACCTATTATGCTTATTCTATTTATGATTAAAAAATGATCTTAGTTGTCCCATTAGTACAGAGGGTACTTGATTCGATGACGTCGATAGAGCATATTGTTGATATCTCTACTCTTCTTTACCATAGTTTTGGGAGTTCGATGAAGACTCTTGATTAAAATTGGAACTTTAAAAGTTATTGAATGCTCGATTTTATTGAAGAGATCGATTTCTATTCCATCCAAACGTATTTTTCATTTGAACTTGATTGACTTTCCACTGAGTCGGTGGAATCATAGTTTGATTACTGAATTTTTGTTGCCTTTGCTAATTCCAACAATTAGCTGTTAAGTATTTTCTTCCGCAAAATGTATATTGACCCATCATTTATAAGGGTGAAGGGCATTTTGTTATCAAATGACCATGGCCCTTACAATTATTGCACCATACATTGGTATTGGTATTGATAGGTTTGTGCTTCTTTTCCTTTTCCTTGGCCATATTAATGGCCATTTCTTCCATTTTCTTTGTCAAGTTCAATAACAAGGCTTCAATGGAATCTTTTAGAGCTAATATTATTAGTAATTCTATCGCTTGTTGTTGATATGGAAAATATAGAATATACGTTATTATCACGTTCAATGGTATAGCTTGCAATGGGATGACATTAATTGGTTGTCAAATATTGGCACTGAAATTGGCTATTGTTTCTAACATCCATCGATAACTACTCATTGATTCCTTCCAAGTCAAATTTTGATAGCTACCATGAACTCAAATCATTGTGGCACCTATAGTTAAAAATTGATCATAATGACATTCCTCTCAAACCATGGCTCTATTAAGAGATGCATTTACCGTATTTGGTTGAGCTTCTTTTACAAATATTTTTAGTTCAGGTGGGTGCAATCCATTGATTAATATGGACAATACAAAAGTTTGTGGCATTTGGTGATTTGGCCACTTGAGGTATATATCTGCCACATGACCATAGTATGATTCTACTACTCTCTTGGACTCATTTTGCTAGTCATTAATCTTTCTCTAAGTCTATTCTCAAAACCAATTGGGCAAAAATGGATTAAAAATACATTCTTCAATGCTTTCCAATTAGAAAATTGACCCACTGGTTGACGATTTTATCATTCAAATGCCATGTCTTTCAAGGTTGCTTACAACTATTGTAATCAAATATCTTCAATTCTTCCATTATTGGCTACATATGCTATCAGAAATTGAGACAAATGTTGATCAAGATCTGTACCCAAAAAATCCCTAAAAATAAGTAATGGAGCCACACTCGTTGTGCGATCACTCACGTCACCCATTTGTACTGCTATTAGAATCACTAGACCACTCATTGCCATTGAAGAGAATAATGTTCCACTTAATCTTTTGTTAAAATAATTGACACCTTTTCCAATTGATTGTTTTGAATTTTTAAGTTTTCTCAATTTACTATTATTGTCTCTTATTAAATTATTTGATTGAATTGGGGATAAAAATGATGGATTTTGAAATACACTAAATTGGCTTTTATTGACCAATAATTTATGCCACTCTACGGAACCAATTTTGATGAAATTAAAAGCTTCTATTATTAAAAACGTATCCAATGGAGTATCCAATTCTTCTGTGATTCTTCCACTCGTAATTAACGGCCTCAAGGGATACACTAGTCTATTGATCAAATTTTCTGCAAGTATTCTTGGTAATTTCTCTAATAGTATATACTTTTAAAATATTTGATGTCGATCAACTTCTCGATATACTCGAATATGCCGACAAGCATGCAACTATTGTTTAATCTAACTTTGTCAATGATTCTTTTTTAACTTTTGTTCTTGCTCGTTATCCAACAAATTTCTTGCTTGTGATCTCTCTATTCTTTCTTTCACCTATCGTATTTTCTTTACTGTTAAGTTCTCATTCTTGATAACCATACTCTTTCATTATATTCTATTGAATTTGGTTTCTATCTGTCATCTAATTCAATCGACACTTAATTCCTAACACTCAATACTATTATCTATTCCAAGCAGCGGTGCTAAAATGGGTTTGTCATTTTACTTATTCTTCAATTCTTTTCAAAATAAACCTATATATGGGAATTCGAATACAAAGAAAGACTAAGTGCATGAATTTTACTTATTAGGATCACTCAATTAACTATATTCCAAACCACTAAAATATTAAGAAATGTTACAATACTTTCTCCTAGTAACAATACTCCTTCATCAACTGATAGTAATAATGTGCAATCCTGCACTCTCAAAAGACTATTGAAAATACATAATTTCCATCCAACACTAGAAATAACAAACTTCACTTCAACCAATCTGAATTTATATAATTTATGTAATCACCAACTTCTTCTGTTGAAACACACACAGCTCTCAATAAATAACAATCATAAACTTCCAATAACTCTTCATATAATTCAATCACTAAGTGCTCCAATTATATAATCAATAACTCATAAATCAATCTTTGATTTATTCCACAAACTCACTTCTGAGTATTCAGAAACTATCCATTACTCTTCAACAACAAAGAAAAACAAAGAGACAAAGAGGTAGCACCAAGCTAACCCCGGCTCATGACTATCACAATCTGGCCCTCAGACTAACTTCTACAACTCCTATATACTTACTTCTTATTCCCAAATTCTAACCGTAATCTTGTAATTAACTGCTTTTAATAACTAGGCTAACTATTTGTCCTCCTAAATTGACTATTCTATGGACTATTAATCTATTTTACCAATATCTTATAAAAACAAACTAATATCTATTCTATAGCACTGAATTCTCTTTCTCCAACTATTAACTTAAACTCAAAATTGGTTTGTAACTTGATCTTTAAGTCTTTCAACACCATGCCAAATTTCACCTTAATTCAACTAGTAGATCTACAGATATCATAGAAATCCTATCCAACCCCAAACTGCCAACTTCCAAAACCTTCTTGTGCTAAAAACTAGATATCTCTAAACCACACCATTAGATTATTACAAAATTTTATATACACTTATCACACTCAATAATCCAAATAGTATCAAATTTTAAACCATAGATGTTATACCAAATGGTCGACCCCCAGGTATCAATTTAACTTATTCTAAGGATTGTTTAGTCCAACCCTACTCTTAACTTAATTTTAGTACCAACTATACTAATTATTTACCTCTTCTAACCTAATTTTATCAATTTATGGTCTTTCTAAGGTAGTAGAAGAGTCTCTATAATCTAAAAGATAAAATCACTAACTAATCTTTAATCTACTAACTATTAAGATACAAAAATAACCTAAGAGGCTTTTATAAAAGCCATATTTAGATACCTTTAATTATAATTGAACTAAGATAATTAGATATTAATTAAAAATTTAATTTTAATTATAATTTCACTATATAGTCATATTACATCATGACAATGGGTTCTTCAAGCTCGTCATGACTTTCTAGCAGTAGGACATTTTGGATACAATAAAGCTTTGGAACTAATATCTAAAGATTTTTGATGGCTACAAATAAGGAAGAGTATAAAAGATTTTGTTCAGTCATCAACGTTTGTTCAAAATCAAAATCTCTTCATCATTGACCTTACAGATTTCTTCAACCATTATCTATTCCAAAACAACCATAGTCTTTTGTTTCTATGGATTTTATCACAAATCTTCCAATCTCAAGTGCTTATGATTCTATATTCATGATAGTAGATTTTTTTATGAAGATGGCACATTTTATACTATATAAAAAATTTATCACAGGTAAAAAAACAGCTAAGCTCTTTCTTGACAATATCTATCGCTATTATGGATTATTTAAAGATATTATATCATATAAAAGAACTCAGTTTGTATCAAGATTTTGGTAGATCTATTTTAAGATTCTAAAAATAGATATAAAACTATCTTTGGTATTCCAACTCCAAATAGATGGACAAATGGAATATGTTAATCAAGTTTTAGAGCAGTATGTCACTCTTTTTGGCATAACACACGTATGGACAGCAATTGAGGATCAGTGATCGCAACTAGAGAGAGCACTTTTGCTACTACACTTTTTGTATAATAGATTTCAAGTTCGGATGAAGGAGTTATTGGATTTTGAAGTCAGTGCATGCAATCTAAAGGTAGTAAGTCACCCGATTTACTAGTGGTTGTGACTTGAGCTATATCTTAAGCAATTTGATAAGGTTTTAGCTCAAATTTTCAGAAAATGTATAATTTCATGTTAGTAAACTATGCGCATAAGTTTTATGACATTTGAGTATTGGATTCTTGAGATATTAAGAAAATAGTGCTTGAATACTTGTGAATTAGGGTTTAAAGCGTCTGCTAGGGTTTCTTAGATGCTTGAAGATCGGGAGTGAATTTTTAATTGGTTTTTTTTGTAATAAATGTTAAGGGTGAATTATACCTATCTTACAAATTTGAAACAAACTAAATAGTTAGATCAAGAGATATGAATTCTTAAAGTTTGAGATAAGAAAATCCTTTGCGGGAAAAATATGTTTTGAAGGGATTTTGTTATATTTTGATTTTTATGCAAAATAAAGGAGTTTTGGAAGCTAAGACAAGATTAACATAAAGGTTAAAGCTACACTCTCTACAACTAGATATCCAGTGTATTTCTAGATAGCAAATCACACCATACGATAGCAGATGATAAGATATAGTTACTTCATCATAATATCAAGACCACTTGTTCTTGTGATAAGTTGGACTATCGTAGACTTCGACTATTTCTTGTTTCTATACAAATCAATCCAATTGTATATCATTTACACCTATCGAAGTCAATAAAAATCCATCCAACATTCCACATATCTATTCTTGAACCATAGAAGATAGTGGACATATTAAGAAGAAGATAAATTCTACCTCTTCCTATAGAAGTGGACAATAATGAAGAGTTTGAAGTAGAAGAAGTCCTAGATTCAAGATAGAGCCAAAATAAATTATAATATCTTATCCGTTGGTGTGGAAATCATATTAGTATACGCACATGGAAGCTAATAAAGAATCTTGCAAATGCAGCAAAGGAGGTAGAGGCTTTTCATCAACAACATCTATCAAAATTAAGATGAAAACCTTCTTTATAAAAGAAATAAGATCTAGGCAAGATAACATTCTACTTTCAATCCTTGTTTGTATCTTATTTATAGTTGTGACACTAAAGAGATGGAGAACCAACAACCAATAAGTTTAACTGAAGAGCCTTCATTTGTTGACCTACCGGACGCGACATTACGATTGTTACAACCTTCAAGTCGATACAATCGAGATGAAGATCCTCAAGAATGACATATTCTTCCTCGAATAGATGGGAAGATATAACGCATTTGATATCATGACCTTAGAAGAGACTCTCGATGTTTGGTGATTTTACTAGAGGTAGGAAAAATTCCTAATGTTATTCCAAATGTTTAACTTGAAGGGAGTTATGAAGGCCTCAACAACGATCAAATAACTGGGTGGTCTTTCCATCCTAGTATGGGACACTATCGATGGTTGAGAGGTCTATCAATCATCTTCAAAGAGAACAAAGATTAGAGTATGTAGCAAATATAATTTATTACATCTTAGACTTCCTCGACATGTAATGATGTTTTTTGTGGAACTCGTCCCTAGAAAGGGATGTACGGACATATATTTACTATAATTATTACCTAGGTGATATGAATAAGTAGAAGTAGGTAAAAATAGATTAATTTCATAATATCTTCTGGAGAAGTTTCTTAGAAGCTACATAGTCACTTCTTTGACTTTACATGTATTTATACTTGATTGATAGGTTAGAAACTTAATTAATAAGTTAACCACATGCCACTCATGTTGGTAGCTTGTGGAACAAACTAACTATATGGCACCCACATAAAAAACTTGCCTTACAAGTTAAGATACGTGTTGAGCAAAGTTAATACGTCTTTGGAGGTCCTATAGAACGTCACCACGTATCTCCCAGATAGATAGTATATATAGAGGCAAGAGTGAAGCCTTCTTCACTCTTGTCGATTCTTTTCTTACTTATCATCTAGTTTCAAGGATATCTAGTTTTCTTGTCTTTTGGCAATAGCCATTCCAATTTCTTTCTTAACATACATATTTAGTTATTTCTATTTTTTCATCTTTCTTTGAAAAAAAATTTACTTGTTTATTTATTTTTATCAAGTTCTTATCCTTGACAACATAAGAATGAAGCCTTCTTCACTCTTTTCAATGCCTTTTTTATTCATAATTTAATTTTAAGAATCTATACTTTTTTTATCTTTAGCAATAATCATTCTAATCTTAATATTATATTAATTTTAGAATAAATATATATTCTTTTTTAGTTATGCAAGAGTATTTTAAGATTCTTTTTTTTTTGTTATTTAAATCTTTGATAGTTTGACAAAAGTACTAACTTATTACTCTTATCTTGTTTTAAAAGTGAGTGGATTACTCCACTTCTATTATTATATTTTGAAGATTACAAACCATCCACCTTTAAACAAAAAATTTAATTTTTAACATTGATTTTTTTTTTTTTAAAAAGCAAATAATTTCTCTTTATAGAAATTTTATTTATGTTAGAAGTTATACATTTTTTTTTTAATTTAACTTGTAGATTTATTATATTTTTTGAAATAAAAGAAAAAATCATAGATATTATATTTAACAAAAATAAGAATATATTTGTAACTATCACAAATTTTAACGAACTTGTCAATATTCTTAAAATAGAAATTCTATGCATCACTAATATTAACCATGGAAGTACAATTTCTACATTTATAAAAAAAAGTCCAAAGTCTATATAAAAAATTTGTATAGTTGTAAGAAGCAAGTATATCAATCTTACAATCAAATTTAGGAAATTTTTCTTTTATAAGCATGAAAGAGGCAAAGATTAATATATCTAAGAAATTTGATGGAATAAAATCTAAATTTTTAGGATTTCAGCAACAAATAAAACTTCATTCAAAGTTCTATCTTTTCCAATATCTCAATGGATTTACTCAAGTTACATAAGCACAATTTTTTCTAAAAGTGTTTTTTTTTCCTTTGCACCTTTAATAAAAAATAATTCACGAATTCTTTATGATTTAAATTTATTTTTAGAAATATTTATGGTAATATTTGGAAAAAAAATGATCAAGAAAGAATAATAGAAACTAAGTTCTAATCTTTATAACAAGATCATGGTCAATGACTATATTCCTACTAAATTCCAAAACCTCACTTATGATGTAGACTGGAATGACAAAGCCTTTATCAATCAATTTTGATATGGATTAAACGTTAATATCAAAGATTTATTAATAATAATATAAAAAAAGATTATTTAAAATAATTTATTATTGAAGCCATTGTATGTAATAATTGACTATTTGAAAGGCATTAAGAACAAAGATTTGGTTAAAGAAGAATAAATCAAGTAATGACATAAGCTCCTAAGCTTTCAAATATTAATTCATCAAAGAAAAAATCAAAAAAAATTAATATGGTATATTTTAAACCTTTCACTCAGTAAGAAAAGATTTGATGTTATTAAGAGGATTTGTGCTTATATTATCAAGAAGCTAAGCACACTATTGAATAATATCCAAAAAAACAATGCAATCATAAAATAAAGAACACATTTGCTAAAGAAAAGAATATATTAAAAAATGAGTTTTTCAACTACAATAGAGACTGTGCAACTAAAATCATGGACAATACGTAGTAAAGGTCTTATTTTTTCCTTAGATCCTTCACCTTATTTTAAAATAGATATATATTTAGGAATTAAAAATTATAAAATATTTTCCTTATTAGATTTAAGCGCTTCATCTTATTTTATAGACAAAGATTTTGTAAAAAAACAAGAGATATCATTAATCAAAAAAACTAAATCCATACATATAAAAGTCATAGATGGTTGTTTGTTATCTTTAAAAGATGTTATCCATGATATTTTTCTATTAAATATAGTAATTAAATATCATAATAGCATAATACTATTTAATGTGATAAGATTTCTTTTTAATTTAGTTATTTTAAGATTATCATGGTTAAAAAAGTATAACCTTCAAATAGATTAGATGTCTTGTAATCTTAATTTTTTTTGTAGTTTAATTCAAAATTTTGTTTTTGAAATAAAAATATATAAGTTTAATACATCCAAATCATTATTAGTAGGTACAAGAACTTTCATACATGTGACAAAAAAAATATCATCTTTTGCTATATATGCCATATTTATTTTTGATAGTGAAAAGACATCAAGTGATATTCCTAATTAAAATTAAGTTTTTTAAGATGTTTTTAAAAAATAAATATAAATATTCTTCTAAAGCATCAATCATATGCTTATTCAATTTATTTATAAGAATTAGGTCAATCACCATTTAGACCAATCTACATCTTATCATAGAATGAGTTCGCTGCATTAAAACAAAAACTTGATGAAAACTTGGCTAAGTACTTCATATGCCATTCAAAATCTCTAGCAAAATTTCTTATCTTATTTTTTAAGAAAAATGATAGATCTTTGTAAATATATATAGACTTCTAATGACTTAATAAGATATCATCCAGAATAGATATCTTGTATCTTTGATTTTATGACTTCTCGACCAACTCAATCAAGCAAAGATTTATATAAAAATTGATCTACAAAGAGCATTCAATTTAATTTTTATCAAAGAAAGAGATGAAAGAAAGATTATTTTTTAAACAAAATATGGACATTTCAAATATAATGTCATGCCTTTTAAACTCACAAATGTATTAGCCACTACTCAAGATCTCATGAATGACATTTTTTAAAAGTTTTTTTTATGATTTTGTTGTCTATTATTTAAACAACATTCTAATCTACTTTAAAAATATAAAAGAATATAAACTTCATATTTATTATTTATTATATAAACTCAAAAATATAAGATTATATGCTAAGATAAAAAAAAGTATATATTTTATACTACTAAAGTTATATTTTTAGGATACAATATTTCTAACAAAGGCTTAATGATGGATCCAAAGAAGGTCTAGACTATCATAGATTAGGAGATTTTAACAATAGTAAGAAATGTATAATTCTTTTAAAACTTTGTCATGCAATATTTGATCTTTATCAAGATTATTTTTTTTATTATAAACTTATTTATGCATTTGACTTATAAAGATGAATTTGAATAGAATAAAAAAATTAAAGCATCATTTGATGTTTTCAAGAAAGAATTTATTTCTATACTAATTTTGTATTGCATTGACTTTTCCAAGGTATTTTTTTATAGAAACAGATGCATCAAAATTTGCTTTGGATGTGATATTGTCAAAAATATGAATAGATGGCAAATTCCATCTAATAGCTTTTTATTCCAAGAAAGTTTTAGTACTAGAAATGAACTAAAAAATCCATGATAAAGAACTTCTTATAATTCAATCTATTTGAAGATTATACTTTTCTAACCATGATTTCTTTAAAAATGGTGTGAGTATAAAATTCACTCTTCAACTCTAATTACAAGATGGCCTTAATTAAGAGTTTTTTTAAATATGTGATGTGAATTGAAGTATGCAATTGGCAAAAAACCAAAGAAGGACAACTACAATACAAGTGAAAGAAATGAAATCAAGTAATTACAACATCCAAAACTAAGTCACAGTCTAATCACTATATTTTTATCTAATAAATAATAAAAAATAAAAATAAAAATTATATATTTAGATAGATAATTTTATTATATTTCTAATGAAATAAGAAACATGTAAATCCGAATTACTATGAATAAATTATGAAGTTTTAAAGATAGGAAGTAAATAATTGAAAAGTGAAATAAAAATATTTCAACTCAAAGGTAACTTGCTTATAGATCAAGGGTTCAAGCGTCACCAAGGCTCACATGTAGCATATAAGGGTATCTAAGAGAGGCCACGAGGCCTAAGTCTTATCTTCCTAACTACCTTCAAGGTGCTACAACCTATATGGGACTTGATGTCACGGCCATAATCATGTAAGCTAATAATTACATATAGAAATAGGTAGAAGTAAGTAAAAGTAGATAAAAGTAAGTTAATTCTATAATATTTAATATAGAAGCTTCCTAGAAACTTCTTAGATGCTGCTTTGACTTCATAGGTGTCTTTAATTGACTTTTTGGATTAGAAACGTGGTCAACAAGTTGGCCATGTGCCACACATGTTGTTAGCTTGAAGATCAAGCTAACTATGTGGCCCACACGTAGAAAAACTTGCCTTGTAAGTCAAGGCATGTGTCCTACAAAGTCAACACATATTGGAGGTCCTATAGAACGTCACCACGTAGCCCCTAGTTAGATAGTATATATAGAGACAAGAGTGAGGGCTTCTTCACTCTTGTCAACTCCTTTCTTGCTTCTAGTCCAGGTTCAAGAGTCTTTAGTTTCTTGTCTTGTGGCAATAGCCATTCCAGTTTCCTTTTAATATACCTACTTGTTTATATTTTGACTTATTATATCGAGATAGCCTTTTGGTGTATATTTTCCCTCATCGAGTCTTTGTCCTTGACAGATTGACAAGAGTACACTTACAATATCAGAGCTTTGTTTTTTCTTGAGTAAGAGTAGATTACCCCTTTCTCTTGACAAGACATAAGCGTATTAGAAGTTTGCGGATTACCCACTTCTAAACTGATATTGTTCTTAGTATCTTCTTTGTTATCAAGTCTTTCTTTTCTTTTGTCTTGAGCAATATCAAACAAATTTTTCTTCTTAGTGTCATTATGGCAGAGCTTGTTGAAATGAAGAGTGCAATGGTACAAATGCAAGAGCAAATGAGGGAGTTAATGCTTGCGATGCATCAACTCAATTCACCAACACAGGAAAGAACAAGAATAGCAGAAAGTGGAGATATAGAGATGATCGGAGCTGCTTCAACATCTACAACAAATCACGTTCCTTCTCCAATTGTACAACACCCTATAAGTACTAGAGAACCAAGAATTGCCTTACCTGAGAAATTTGATGGTACGAGATCAAAGTTTCGAGGGTTCATCAATCAAGTACAATTGGTAATTGAACTTCAACCGCAAAGCTATCCAACTCCAGGATCACAAGTCAGGTTTATTGGCACTCTACTTTTTGGTTCTGCATTATCGTGGTTTTCATCTTTTCTTGAACAACGAAATCCAATATTGGACAATTTGGAAGCTTTTTTGGTGGAATTTCGATCTATATGTGGTGAACACGATGCAACTCGTGTTGCAACAAATAAGATCCGAATTCTGCGACAAGGAAATCGCTCAGTAACAGTATATGCTTCACAATTTCGACAACTTGTAATTGACATCAAGTGGGATGATGCTGCACTCATCAGTCAATTTCTTTATGGATTGCAATACGAAGTAAAGAAATTGATGCTCAACTTACCTGATCCTCAAACTTTGAGTCAAGCAATCGATTTTGCGGTAAAATGTGATAATCGACTTTTTGAATTTCGATCCGAGAATCATTCACGGGAACCTCAATGTTATTACTCAATGGCAACATCAACATCTTTGCCAAACGTACATTCAGAAGTACAAGACATGCAAATTGACACGGTATGTTTTAAATCCCTAACTGAGCAAGAAAAGATTCGTCGTCGTCAAGAAGGATTATGTTTATATTGCGGAGAACCTAAGCACACTGCTCAACATTGTCCAAAGAAACAACGCAACTATAAAATGAGGGGTACGACGGTCAAAGAAGACAACATGTCGGAAAACGGATTCGTCCAGCTACAATAGGGACCGTGCAACTGGAACCTTGTACAATTCCTAATGAAGGTCCTATCCTCTCCTCAGAACCCTCTCCTTGTTTTATAATAGATTTATATTTAGGACCTAAGAATTACAAAGCCTCTGCTTTATTAGATTCGGGAGCCTCAGCATGTTTTTTAGATGAACAATTTGTTAAAAGTTGTAAAATACCCTTTGTACAGAAACCTAAACCAGTACATGTAGAAGTCATAGATGGTCGTCCCTTGTCTTCTTGAGATGTCACTCATGAAACTCATCCTATAAAAGCAACAATAGACGGTCATGATAGCTACATAGCTTTTAACATAATTAAATCCCCGTCCAATTCAGTTATTTTAGGTTTATCCTGGCTAGAAAAATATAACCCTCGAATAGATTGGAATTCGCGTAAACTTGACTTTTCCCAAAGCGTTATTAATAGTTCTACCAACCAAGTAAAAAATTATAAGTCTAGTATAGTAAAACCCATACTGATAAGTGCAAAAGCATTTATACATGCAGCAAAAGAAGGATCAACTTTTGCTATTTATGCTGCACCTATTTCTGAAAACGTAAAGACTTCAATTGGCATTCCAAGTCAATATCAGGAGTATCAAGACATTTTTGAGAAAAAAAATGCAGATATTCTTCCTGAGCATCGCCCATATGATTGTTCAATCGACCTCAAGGAAGGAACTCAGCCACCATTTGGACCAATTTACAGTTTATCGCAAGATGAGATGGCTGAACTCAAGACATATATTGACGAGAATTTAGCAAAGAATTTCATACGCCATTCAAAATCTCCAGCAGGAGCTCCAATTCTATTCGTAAAGAAAAAAGATGGATCTTTACGAATGTGTGTTGATTATCGAGGACTCAACAAGATCACAATCAAGAACAAGTATCCATTACCTTTGATATCAGGACTCCTTGACCAGTTGAATCAAGCTAAGATCTATACAAAAATAGATCTAAGAGGAGCATATAATCTAGTACGGATCAAAGAAGGAGATGAATGGAAGACTGCGTTTCGAACCAGGTATGAACATTTCGAATATAATGTCATGCCCTTTGGACTCACGAATGCACCAGCTGCTTTTCAACATCTCATGAATGATGTATTTCATGAATTCTTAGACAACTTTGTCGTCTGCTATCTAGACGATATCCTGATCTATTCTAAGAATGTCGAAGAACATGAAATACATGTTCGTCAAGTATTACAAAAACTTAGAGATGCAAGATTGTACGCCAAGATAGAAAAGTGTGTATTTCACACTACTCAAGTTGACTTTTTAGGATACATCATTTCAAATGATGGTCTCATGATGGATTCTAAGAAAGTCCAAACAATCATGGATTGGAAGATTCCAAGGACAGTAAGAGATGTCCAATATTTCTTGGGATTTGCCAATTACTATCGGATCTTCATCAAAGATTTCTCACGAGTTGCAGCTCCACTTACACGCTTGACTAGTAAAGATAAATTCCAATGGAATCAAGAAGCGGAAGCAGCATTTGAAGCCTTGAAGACATCGTTTGTCTCTGCACCAGTCTTATATCGTGTTGATTTTTCCAAGGCATTTTTTATGGAAACAAATGCATCAGATTTTGCCTTGGGTGCAGTTTTATCACAAATGGGAACAGATGACAAACTTCATCCGATAGCTTTTCATTCAAGAAAATCCTCAGCAGCCGAGATCAATTATGAGATCCACGATAAAGAACTTCTTGCGATCGTGGATTCCTTTCAAGAATGGCATCATTATCTAGAAGGCGCTTCTAGTCCAATCATTGTGTATACAGATCACAAGAACCTCGAGTATTTCATGTCAGCACGCGTGTTGAATCGTCGTCAAGCTCGTTGGAGTATGTCTTTGTCAAGATTCGAGTTTATTATCACTTATTGGCCAAGAAAACAACAAGGTTTGTCTGATGCCCTATCTAGACGTTCTTATTTTGTACCAAAAGAAGGAGATGCAGCTTTTGAGCAACAAAGAATGGTCCTCTTGAAACCGGAGCAATTTCATCTCCGAGCAATGAAATCAACATTGACTGTTGATTCAACTTTTCTCAAGCAAATCCAGTCCAGTATGTCCTCAGACCCTGTTGTTTATGATATCGAGAATAATTCTTCCAAGTCTCATGATCCTTCTAAGTTTGAGTTCAAGAATAATCTATTATATTTTGAAGGATGCCTATATGTTCCAGAAGGAGAAGCACGTTTAAGTGTTCTTCAAGCACGTCATGACTTTCCAGCAACAGGGCACTTTGGATATAATAAGACTTTGGAACTCATATCAAGAGATTTTTGGTGGCCACAAATGTGGAAGTCAGTCAAAGACTTTGTACAATCATGTGATATTTGTTCAAGATCAAAAATTCCTCGTCATCGACCTTACGGACTTCTTCAACCATTACCTATACCAGAACAACCATGGTCTTCTGTTTCTATGGATTTCATTACAGATCTTCCAAGCTCAAGATCTTATGATTCTATATTTGTGATAGTAGATCGTTTCACCAAGATCGCACATTTTGTGTCATGTACAAAATCTATCACAGGTGAAGAAACAGCTAAGCTTTTCATTGATAATATCTATCGCTATCATGGATTACCTAAAGATATCATATCAGATAGGGAAACTCAATTTGTGTCAAGATTTTGGAGGACCCTTTTCAAGATTTTAAAAGTGGACATAAAGCTATCTTCGGCTTTCCATCCTCAAACTGATGGACAAACAGAGCGCGTAAACCAAGTCTTGGAGCAATATTTAAGGTGTACTATCAACTACCAACAAGATGATTGGACAACCCTTCTGCCATTGACAGAGTTTGCTTATAATAATATGGTACATTCTTCCACGCAACAAACACCTTTCTTTGCTAATTATGGCTATCATCCACGACTTGATACTTTTGATTTTTCAAAAGTTGATAATCCTGCAACAGAAGATATGGCAAATCGGTTGTCAGAGTTACATGCAATAATGAAGATGCAATTGAAGGAAGCTCAAGAACGACAAAAGATAAACGCAGATCTATATCGTAAGGAGCAACCACAAATCAACGTGGGTGATAAGGTATGGCTACTTCGTCGCAATATCAAGACTACTCAACCTTGTGACAAGTTGGACTATCGTAGGCTTGGCCCCTTTTCTGTTTCTGAACAGATCAACCCAGTTGCATATCGTTGACATCTACCGGAGTCAATGAAAATCCATCATGTATTCCACATGTCTCTTATTGAACCATATAAGATAATGGATATACAAGGAAGAAGACAAATGCCACCGCCTCCTATAGAAGTAAATAATAATGAAGAATTTGAGGTGGAAGAGATATTAGACTCAAGGCGGCGCCAAAATAAGCTGGAATATCTTGTTCATTGGCGCGGATATGATATTAGTGAACGCACATGGGAGCCATCCAGGAATCTAGGAAATGCATCAGCTAAAGTCGAAGTTTTTCATCAATGACATCCATCAAAACCAAGATGAAAATCTCTCTTATAAAAGAGATAAGATTGAGGCAAGATAATATTCAATTTCCTATCCTTGTTTGTAACTTCTTTGCATTTGTGACGCTAATTAGATGGAGAGCCAACAACCAGTGGATTCAACTCAAGAACCTTCGTTTGCTGACCTGCTGGATGAGACATTACGATTGTCACAACCTTCAAGACGACGCAATCGAGATGAAGATCTTCAAGAACGACATGTTCTTCCTCGAACAGATGGTGAGATACAACGCGTTTGATATCACAATTTGGGAAGGGACTCTCGATGTTTGGTGATTTTGCTAGAGGTAGGAACAACTCCTGATGGTGTTCCGAATATTCTATTCGAAGGAAGTTACGAAGGCCTCAACAATGATCAAATAACTAGGTGGTCTTCCCGCCCTGGTATGGGACACTACCGATGGTTGAGAGGCCCTATCAATCATCTTCGAAGAGAACAGAGATCAGAGTATGTGGCGAATACAATTCGTCGCATCATAGATTTCCTCAACATATGATGACCGCTCCTCATGGAACTCGTCTCTAGAAGGGGGGGTAATGTCATGACCATAATCATGTAAGCTAATAATTACATATAGAAATAGGTAGAAGTTAGTAAAAGTAGATAAAAGTAAGTTAATTCTATAATATTTAATATAAAAGCTTCCTAGAAACTTCCTAGACGCTGCTTTGACTTCATATGTATCTTTAATTGACTTTTTGGATTAGAAACGTGGTCAACAAGTTGGCCATGTGCCACACATGTTGTTAGCTTGAAGATCAAGCTAACTATGTGGCCCACACGTAGAAAAACTTGTCTTGTAAGTCAAGGCATGTGTCCTACAAAGTCAACACATATTGGAGGTCCTATAGAACGTCGCCACGTAGCCCCTAGTTAGATAGTACATATAGAGACAAGAGTGAAGGCTTCTTCACTCTTGTCAACTCCTTTCTTGCTTCTAGTCCAGATTCAAGAGTCTTTAGTTTCTTGTCTTGTGGCAATAGCCATTCCAGTTTCCTTTTAATATACCTACTTGTTTATATTTTGACTTATTATATCGAGATAGCCTTTTGGTGTATATTTTCCCTCATCGAGTCTTTGTCCTTGACACTTGTGCACCCCCTTCCTACAAAGACTACACTAGCTGCTGGTCCTCCTATTTTCTACTAAAAGGACCAATATTTTTGTATTTTTGACCTCACCAAGGTATTCAAAATTATCCAATTATCCTAGGTACCATGCATGGCCTTCAAATCTTAATCCATTTCTTCATAAAGGCTCCCAAAGTAGTAAAACTCATTTTTATCAAGTTCTTAAAAATTACTCTAAAATTTCCTAAAAAATACTATATAAATTCTAAATAAATTTTTAAAAATCCTATAATATTTCTATGATACTAATATCCATCCAAGATAACATTTTTCTACCTTGATGATTTTTGATAATAATAAAAATTAATTTAAATATACTATTAATCTTATTTTTTTATTTCAATGACTAAAATGATATGAGGTTCTTTCTCATGCTTTTTCTAACTACTAATATTTATAGTTTTTATAAGTTATATATATAAATAGAAGACCAATATAAATATTTATCTTAATAAATAATCTTTAATATTCAATGATAAATAAAAATATTAAATCAATAAAGATAATTACCTTCAAGACTTATTAAGATTCCATTTCTACCACTTATATTTTAATTTTCTATTTTTCTAAGAATTTCTACACTATTTACTATATATTTTAATTTAAAGCATTTTAAATGCATATTTTTATCCTAAAACAACAAATGAGTCAATTTGATGACTCACAAATGGCATTATTATCTAAGAAGCGCTTCTAATCTAATCACCATATATATATAGATCACAAGAACTTCAAATATTTTATGTCAACACATATATTGAATTGTCATCAAGATGATTGGAGCATATTATTATTAATATTTGATTTCAAGATCACATATTGATCTAAAAAATAACAAGGTTTAATAGACGTACTTTTTAGACATTCTTATCTTATATCAAAAGAAGGAGATGCAAATTTTGATCCAAAAAGAAAAATCATTTTGAAGCTTGAGTAATTTTATTTTCAAGCAATAAAATCAACATTGATTACTCATTCAACCTTTGTCAAGCAAATTCAATGAAATAGGTCTTTTAATCCTCTCATTTATGATATTAAAAATAATTCTTTTAAATTTTATGATATTTTTAAGTTTGAATTGAGGAAAAATTTACTCTATTTTAGAGGTTACTAAAATATTTTAGAAGGAAAAGCATATTTACGTGTTTTTCAAGTACATCACAAATTTTTGGCAATAAGATATTTTAGATATAATAAGAATTTAGAACTTATATCCAAAGATTTTTAATAGCCACTATGAGTCATCAAATTGAATGACTAATTATTTTAAAAAAAAAAAAGATGCATTATTATGCCAAAATTATAATATATCATGAGTAGTATAGAAATTATTAGAAAAATAAAAAATTAGAATGTTAGTTATAAAAATGGAGTCTTAATAAATCATAGAGGTAATTATTTTAGTTGATTTAGTATCTTCACTTATTATTAAATATTAAATATAATTTATTAAGATCAATATCTATATTAGCTTTCTATTTATATGAATTGCTTATAAAAAATTATAAATATTAGTTAATATTTAGAAGAATTATAAAAAATAATCTCATATCTTTTTACTTATTGATAGAAAAATTATAATTTATTGTTGATTTATATTATTTTTATTACTATAAAAAAATATTTAAGATAGAAAAATATAGCATTAAATTTTTATTAGTATTATAAAAATATTATAAGAATTTTAAAATTTATTAAATATTTATTTAGAAACTTTTAGGAATTTTTAAAGCAATTTTCAAGTCTTTGGTAAAAATAAGTTTTATTACTTTAGTAATGTATAAATAAGATTATAACAAAAAAAAATCTTTGATTAGCATTAGGGCTTGCAAAGAGAAATCAAATTTTCTTAATTATGAAAGTAATAAGGCAATTGGGATTTATGTATAGTTGAGATTATTAAAAAGAGTATTTTTGAGCACTTTATATTGGCTTTAAGTACTTTTGAATTAAAATTCGAATTATATTCTTCTAATATAATTGAAATCTATTAATTTTCTTGGATTTCTTGGATATTTGTAAAGTACAACTTCACCTTCGACAGCCAAGTGCTTGATGCATTTCCAAATAAGACATTACGTAATACAATAGTAGTACCAAAATAGGTTGAAACATCTTGTTCATTGGTACAAATATAATACTAATAAATATAAATTAGAGCCTATCAAGAATCTTATAAATATAGTTAAGAAAGTTGATGCTTTTCAGTGATAACATCCATTAAAATTAAGATGAAGAATAACAAATCTTTGTTGTAAAAAAAATATAATCTAAAAAATATATATATTCTTTCTATCCTTGTTTGTGGTTTCTAGATATTTGTGGCATTAATAACAACCATCAAATTGAAGTCAAAAATTATTATTCATTGAGTTATTAGACTAGATATTATGATTGTCACAACCTTTAAGATGATGTAATAAAAATAAAGATCCTCAAAAATGACATATTCTTCTTTAAATAGATGGTCATATACAATGCATTTGGTATCATGACTTTGGAGGAGACTTTCAATCTTTGATGATTTTATTGGAGGTAGAAATAATTCTTGACAATATTTCAAATATTTTATTTGAAGGAAGTTACAAAGACCTCAATAATGTTCAAATAACAAGGTGGTTATTTTACTCTACTATAGGATATTTTTGATGGTTGAAATGACCTATCAACCACCTTCAAAAGAAAATAAAGATTATAGTATGTGTGTGAATTCCACCAATGGATCTTAATTGATAGATTGGTTAAAAAAAATTCTAAGTTATTTAATTATAAAATATTAAAATTAAAAAAAAAAAATCTTTTTTATTGTTTAAGTATTGATTAGAATTTTAAATTATTTATAAGTTACAAAAGTCTTGTTAGAAGAAAAGTTACAAAAATGAAGTCATAATAAGTTTTAGAAGCAATCATCTTAGTTGGTTTAGTATTTTTACTTATTATTAAGTATTAATAGTTAATTATTAAAACCAATATCAATATTGGTCTCTTATTTATATATATTATTTATAAAAATCCTATCAATAATTAATTACGTTTTTAAAAGAAGCATGAAAAAGAACCTTATATTTTTTTAATTAAATATATAAAAAATAGTATTTTTAATAGATTTAAATTAATTTTATTATTATTAGAAATCAAAATATATATAATTTTAAATACATAATAATATTATATTAATATTATAAGAATTTTTAAATTTATTTAGAATTTATTTAGAATAATTAAAGAATTTTTAGAAAAAAATTTAAGATTTTGATAAAATTGAGTTTTATCACCTTGGAAGCCATTATAGAAAAATGGAATAAGATTTGAAAGCCATATAAGATTCCTAGGCTATTTCGATGTTTTTAAATATTTAGTTGAAGTCAAAAATGTAAAAATATGAATTCTACTAGTAGAAAATAGGAGGACTAGCAGTTAGTCTACTCTTTGTAGAAAAAGAAATGCTTAAGTCTCACATGGATTGTAGCACCTTGGATGTAGGTAGGAAGATAAGACTAAGGCCTCAAGGCCTCTTTAGAAACCCATATATACATTATTTGAGCCTTGGTGAGACTCAAATCTTTAATCTGCAAGCAAGTTATTTTTAAAGTCAAATATTTTTATTTAAATTTTTAATTATTCACTTCCTCTCTTTAAACTTTCATAACCTATTCATAGTAATTTTGAGTTACATTTTTCTTATATCATTAGAAAGATAATATAATTAAATGTTAAAAAATAAATTTTTTAATATTTTATTTTATTTTTTCTTAATAAAAACTCAATAAATAAATTATAGACTACTTTTGTTGTATGCAATTACTTAATTGCACATATTTCTCTTATTTTTTGTTGTTCTTTCTTTTATTTTTTTATTACATCTTCTACTTTATACCACCAATTACAAAAAAAAATCTTAATTAAAGCTATCTTGTAATTTGAATGGAAAGAGAAATTTATCCTCACAATGTAGCAAATATAATTTGCTACATCTTTGACTCTCTTAACATATGATGATTGTTCTTTATGAAACTCATCTCTAGAAGAGAAGATACTATCAAGGACATACATATTTATCTAAATAAGAAGTACTAGAAAAATGATAAATGTATATAGATTTGATATTGTCTTGTGAGAAAGCTTCTTAAATGCGTATTTGAATTGATACATGTTTATTGTTGATTGGTAGGTTAGAAACTTCGCCAACAAATTAGCCATGTATTGCATGTAAGGATAGATTGTGATACAAGTTAATAATATGGCACATATATAAGAAACTTGTTATATAAGTTAAGACATATATCTTGTAAGGTGGACATATATTGGAAGTCTTGTAGAATGTCACCACATATGTTCTAATTAAATAGTATATATGGAAGAAAGAGTGAAGTCTTTTTCATTCTTATCAATGCCTTTCTAATCCTTAGTCTTGTTTCAAAACTTTCTAATTTTATTCTCTTTAGCAATAGTTATTCTAATTTAATATTATATCATCTTTGAATGATTTTTTAGTTTGTTTGAGTGACAAGAGAATTTATTGATCTTTTAATTCTTTAAAATTTATATCCTTGACAATTGTTGCAAGACATTATATATGCGTGAGATTATGTATGCATTTTGGTATGAAGCTTTTGTAATATAAAGTTCACATAAGAACAAATCAGCACACATTCAAAGTAGATTGGAATCCAAGAATATAGTTGTAGTCTTACAGCACATAAATAGAGTGTGAGTGAGGTAACCTTACATATTCATAAGTGTGCTACATTGAGTGGAATTTGAAGACTCTAGCCACGATGTCAAAGAAAAAGGTTTATTTATAAAAATTAATTAATTAATTAATTAAAATATTAAAAAAAAACTTCATGTTTTTTTTACACAAGTTTGGTCTTCTAATTGTTCATTGTTTCCTTTTATGCTAGGATTTTTATTCTAGTATAATCTATAAGATAATTTGCTCTATGATGCAATTGTTTTATGAATCACCTCAATTATAAAAGACTTGACAAGCTCTCTCTTGGTTCAAAATTACATGCAAGTTGTATAATTTGCTATAGCTAAGGTGTACTCTCATAGCACTTCCAAGCAATTGCTAAGAATATAGAAGAAGGACAATATGCAATAGGAAATATAGAAGACCCTATTTCCTATTGCATATACAATCGATGAGCTACAACTTTTTATTAGTATGTGTATGTATATATATATATATATATATATATATATATTTGATAGATATCCATGAATAAATATATATATATATATATATATGCATGTGTCTATGAAAATTTGACTTTTGTATTAAAAATAATACCAACATTGCATATATTTCAGAAATGAACTCCTCTTTGTAACATAAACTCCACAAAAAACACCCTCTTTTTCATGCATGTAAAACCCCACTTGAAGTCCTTGCAACCCCAATTCAACTCTACACAAATATGTCGCCCGATGGGAGGGGCTTGTTTATCTCCACACACTTCTTTATTCCTAACGTGACTTATAATTATTTATAAAATATAAATATATTTGATAGATATCCATGAATCCAACCAAATGACGGTAGATTATTCCAGTCCGAAAGAGGAGATGCTCTGGTGGGTACAAAGCTAGCAAGCATTCGGGAGCCTCGTCCTCAGAGGCAACAGCATCAAGGGGCAAATTGTGGCCACCATGCTTACGCCGTACTTCAGTCATGGGATCCTTGCAATTGGGGGTTGCGCGGCACCACCCATCTCTAATTTACCCTACCTGCTACTCTCGCTCACTCTCTCTCTCCCTCCCTCCCACTTACGAGCATCGACCAGTCTCGGTGTCTAATCACCGTTTCGTAGCCCCCGCGGCCACGTAGTGAGGGATGGATGCCAGCTCAGGATATTGTTTAGTCGCAGCTTGACGGGAGGGAGGGGGGCCTTGGCTGCACAGCAGCATCAGCATCTGCTGCACCGCAAGAGTTGTCTCTGTCGACGAGCCCAAGGGAAGTAGCAGTAAGTCATGGCCATGACCGCCGTCACGTGGGACCCACCATTGCCTCTTCTGCTGTTTCGTTACTGCCACAGTTCTCCTCCCTCCCTCTCCGTCCTCCTCCTCTCTCAGAAAACTTGCAAATTCCGCTGCTTCTGCTTTCTGTGTGTTTAAGCTGTGTGTTTAAGCTGTGTGTTTTTATTCTCCCACAGGCTTTGTGTGGTGGCCATCCTGCCGTCAAAGCAATTCTGCGGAAAGGGGTTTGTAGAGAGTTTGGCCACAAAGTGGCTTTCTCCTTCTTCACGCGCTCCGAGGAGGCCATCCATCGCCTGCGCTCGTTGGGCACCAAAAGAAGTGCTCCTTTCGAGTGATCGGGTATCAAATGAAATGAAAGGGCATCAGTCGAGTTTAGTGGGCCCCAAAAGAGGTGCCTATTTTGTGTGAAATAATATGTTGAATGTTACAGAAAGTCACGGAAAAGAGGCTCTTCTCACGTTTTAATTCAGTCAAATATTTGTGGAAACTTGAAGAAACCGCATGAGTATGTAGTAAGTGTTGGGGCGTCAAATACTGATGTTTTTCTGCTGGTGAAGTGGTCAATTTTTTTTAAAAAGAATTAAACAATTGATAATAGGTACTGTCAATACAGGATTCTTTTCATCTTTATTGTTTAATTTTATAAATATTTTTACTTTAGTATTATCATGCATGTTAAATAGTGTTCTTGCAATACATGTTTTTATAATATATATATATATATATATATATATTTAAAAATGCATCTAATGAGTTCAGAATAATCCAATGAGTATTTTATTTTATTTTATATCATTTTATAATTTTTATGGGGCAAATAAAACTTAGCAAAAGCCAAATTTGTATCACTGGAGCATAAAACTCAAATTCAAATATTTCCAAGCAACCAAAATACTATAAATTAAATTATTTTATATTTTTAAAGAATCATACATAAAACATCAAATTAAAATGTAATTCCAATCTCTCATATCTTTCTAATTTTTAAATAAATCATTATTTATCTTGAGGTCCACGAAGCTTGGCTGCATCCATTTCAATTGATGAAGATGATTAAAATATAATATAATTTAGTATTTTAAAGCTATTCCAATATAGCATTACAATCTCAGTTTACTAAATATTTGTATAAATTTATTTTTAAAACTACAATTTTGAAACAATGAGATAAACTATTAAATTGATTTGTGACAAAATCTTATTTTATATGTGGTAGACATGATGCAATCAACAGAATATGACTATTGAAAGTAGCCTTATCAATGCACACACAATGATAAATGAAAAGCTCCTGACAAAGAAACATAAAAAACAAAAACTCTCTTTTTAATCTTCGTGCATAAAAGTAATTGAGATATTAGATTAATTAAAAAGAAAGATAGAAAGTTAAAAACAGTGTATTATTCATCATATCTACATTCACTATTCATATTTTGTATATATATATATATATATATATGTATAAACATAATGAAATGTTTTAAGAGATTTGTAGAATTCAAATCAACATATAAATAGTTATATATATATATATATATATATATATATATATATATATATAAAGAAAATAGTATTTTTCTTATTCATCAATGTTAAATAATAATAATAAGTAATAAATCTCATTTAAAATCAAAATTATTATTTTTTGCAAAGATATGTATGCAAAGTACATAGCATAAGGGGTGTTTATATAATAAAAGGAGGATGTCCACCTAGTGATTTTTTTTATTTATCAAAAATTATATATATATATATATATATATATATATATATAAACTTTTAGAAGCTTATCTAAATAAATTTATCATTTTAACTACACAATTTCTATTGTCTAATTTCCAAAAGATAATTCCTACATCATGATATCAAAGTTCCTATCTATCAATCTATCTATATATTCTACATCTTCCTTGCAATTTCTACGTCAATTTTTATTTCTATAACAACCATTCTAATACCCTTGGTACTTTCTATCTAAACACAAAAAAATTGGAATTTTACTTCTAATCTACAATACCAACAAAAGATGTTTGCAAATAATAAGTTTTGCTTCTTTGGAGCTTTGGACATATCTAAGCACATTATCTTTTGTTAAATTTAAAGTTTATTGGTTTTAGAATTGCAAGAACATAATAAAAGTTGTTATATATTAAAGAGATTCAAAGATGAGCTTAAGAGATTGTAATTTGTGGTACTAAAGATGGTGGAGGACAAGAAAAAGTAAACTTTTGGCAATGTGATTTTTTTTCTTAATTGACTGATTGGAAGCCACAATTGTCATCAACAACAAATTGTCCATTTGAGGTTGGATACTATGGATGTCTTAATTGGCTAGAACATTACAAGCCAAATGCCCCAATACTTGTGATTATTGTCACAAAAGAGCATGTTAAACAACAAGGTCAAAACTAATTAACTTATAATTGTAGATCAAATTATTCTTTAGAATATTTCAACAAATTACTTCTTGAGTTGAATAAGTATGCATCTTGGTAGATTTATGTATACTATTACCATTGGAAATGCATATGATATGCACTTGACTTTGACACTTAAACAAACATCCTTGAACTTTTATCCAAAAATTTGATTTGAATGATTCATCATCAATGTGTGGCATCACCCTCTTGGTTTTTTACCACCCCGTAAATAATATTTGTACCTTGATGTATACAACCTACAAGCAAGTAGATGGTGATGGTGGCAAGAAATTTGAAGAATGCATGCACAAATAGTAGGGAAAAGTGTTGCCACAACTAGACATTGTATGATGGAAAACTAGATTTGCAAATCCATAGAAGAAAAAGAGGCAAAAAAATTCCACTTCCAAAAAATCCAAAAAGGAGCTTGGCCCACAATCTAAACCCAAATGATGACTAAATAAGGAATGTTAGTGATACCTTATCACTAATAAAGGTACATTTGCTATTGTCACAAATCCAAGGAGTATATTTTCTAATATCAAGAATACAAGGGTATTCTTGATATTTTACTATATGTGAGGAATATAAATGAATTTTTATTGTAAATGTTGCCATTCAAAACATGATAAAATTCTCTCATGATAATACAATGAATATGTTTTACAAACCCTTCTTAAACTATATGTATAAGTATATAAACAAATGTCAAATTGTGACTTATAATGCAGTCAAATAGCTTCATAGTGTTAATCAAATCTGATTATAAACAAATCCAAAATGATAAAACATAAAAAAAATATGAGATTCTAGGCGAATCAAGATATGATTAAATAGAAAGCATATTGAACCTTACATGTTCATTAAACATCATTTCTAAACAAGAAACATAATTTGATTATGAAATGTACAAAATGTACAATACACAATTTGTCCACCGCCCAAATTAATTGATACCAACATTCCTTTTCGAAAATTCAAGTTTACCTTACAACTACATTCCCGTGATTACAAAATATATTCGTAGTGCAGCAATCACAAAATTAATTGGAAATTTGATTTAGGTGAACACATGTTGTAATTGAGATGAAAAAATCAGAGAAGTTCGCTACACCTACCATACTTCATCAGTTAGTCTCTCTACACATGCGCACTAAGTTATAAAAATCCATAATGCGTTCACTCATGAATAATGTTTCATAGAAACATTATCTTAACAACGAATCCAAGGAGGTAACAAAGTAATCAAATTATAAGGCAGAATACTTCTTAAATAAGCAAACCCCAGCACAGATCAACCCAAGATCGATTATTCCAACACCCACGCGCAATAAAAAACACCGCCATGTGATACATGTCATTCCAATGATAATTCCCTGAGTAATTCCTTAAGTAATCCACTGCACCTGACTGTCAACAACATATAAAAAGTTCATACAACCAACTACACACAAAGGTATCAATGTTAGCAACACAAACTTAACGCCCCCTGCATCCCACCCAAATTATTCATACCAAAGTGAATCAAACCCTAAATTAGCACAAGACCTTGAGCTGAAGACAGACTGCTACAGCAACAAAAGACAGAACCACAAAGAAATGGACGAATCAGGCCTCGCAGCCGAACGCAGTTACTTTCCCACAACCTCCGCCTCAAGAGAATATAAGATCGCCTCTCTTCATCACGAAGCACACTCCTCCACCCAACCAACTACAATCCACCTCACCATCCCCACGTTTGTTGCTCTCAGAGTCCACTGCTGTATTGCGCCACATCAGCCACCATGCCCTAGTCCAAAACATGCTCACATCACCACTTTATTGCTCATCCCAGCACCAGTCTCCCGACGCCTCTGTGGGTCCAGACGAACAGCAGCATGTGCGGATCTCTAGTCTCTGAGTACACTATCTACTCGCAACCAACCCATCCGAGGGTATCACTCCAACTGGACCCGCATCAAGCGTAACGATGCGAGCTCACGACATTTCCCGAGCTTCACCCTTCACCACGTCTCTATCCACCTCGCAGATCGCATGCGGTGGTTGCAAAATCAGCACAGCTTAACCCTACCGCTGCGGCTACCTATATCTGTGCAAAATTCAAGACAAAAAATATATATATATATAAAAAAAAATGCGTGCGTTGTGTTCCAACGCTGCTCAATCTAGCTCGATGATTTTTACCACCGACGAGTCCCCAACTTTTTGGCACACCACGATTCGATCATGTGCCTTCACAATGCCTGCGGCCTTGCCGTGATCCAACGCTACCTGCGTCACGAGCCACACGCATCAGCAAAGACTCGACCATGTTTACATACCATTACAGTCTACACACCATTTCCCACAGACTTTCACGTCTACCGGACCGCTGCACGCATGGTTGCGGTGCCGCATTCCGCATCCAGACCGTCACTAGCGAGGATCCAATCATGGCATGAAGAGCAAACAACCAACACAAGGAGAGAATCTATCTGCACCTTCAAAATGGATTCGTTCGTTGTGCTGGCGGAGTCCGACGAGTGTCGAGGGTCGGCCAACATCGGGAACAGTCCTCGAACCGCCAGGCATTGCCGAGCCTGGAACGCGCCCGTGAAGCTCCACTTCAAATGGTTGGTGGTCAGCCTGGGAATCACCACACATAGCACTGGCATGGTGGGACGGTACTTGGCAATCAGGCGTGCGCAGCGCCCTGATGAAGTGAACACCACGATCACCGACGCCCTCACTTTCGAGGCAGCTCGCACGGCGGATGACGCGATCGATTCCAGATGCTGCATCGGCTCCCTCACGGCCTTGATGGTTCTCTTGAAGTACACTGCCTGGTTGAACACCTTCTCCGCCTCCGCACAGATCTTGCGGATGGTGGTGATGGTCTCCACGGGATACAGGCCTCTCAGCGTCTCCGCACCCAGCATGATGCCGTCCGTCCCATCCAGAACGGCGTTGGCAACGTCCGTCGCCTCGGCACGGGTGGGGCGGGGACTGTCCACCATGGAATCCACCACGCGCGTCACGATGGAAGCCTTTCCTGCAGCATTGCACTTCTGCAGCGCCACCTTCTGGAACAAAAACACCTTCTCGGGGGGCAGATCGATTCCTAGGTTACCGCGGGACAAAATGATGCCGTCCGCCTCCTCCAAAATCTCGTCAAAGTGCGCCAACCCTTCGTAATTCTCGATCTTCGCAAAGATCTGCGTCTGGCGAAGATCCCCGAGCTTGTCCAAGTACTCGCGGCAAGCGCGCACATCGTCCGGGTGCCGAGTGTACGAGAGCGACACAAAATCGATCTGGTTCTTCACGCCCCACGTAGCCATGGTCTTCAAATCGGCCTCGCTCAGGGTGGGAAGCTCGATGCGTACCTGCGACACATGGGCCGTGAACAAGCTCCCGGTCAAGGTTGCCGTGTTCTTCACGGTGCACACCACGTCCTTGCCTTGGGTCTCCACGACCTCCAACCACACGGAGGTGGTCTCGCTCCCCGTGAACAGATACTGCCCCAGAAAAATGGTGTCCCCTTTCGTCACCGCGGACGCCAGCCCATCGTAATTCAACGGCAAAACCTCCGCGGAAGCCCCTCTGGTCTCGTCCGCCGTGAGCACCACCGTCGCCCCCTCCTGCAGCTCAATCACATGCTCCTCCTTGTTCAGCACACAAAGCTCCGGACCGATGGTGTCCAGCATCACGGCGCACAGCAGGCGCGTGTTCCGCACGGCCTTCTTCAGATTCTCCAGCGTCTCCTGGTGGTATGCATCGTTCCCCCACGAGAAATCGAATCGGGCAACGGACATGCCCGCCTTGAGCAGCGCTTCGATGGTCTCCACATCGCGCGATTGCGGGCCTAGGGTTCCAATAATCTTCGTGAGAGCGGAGAATGCTGTAGGCGACGACGGTTCCAGAATGGAGGCCAGCCGGATGGGCTCCTCCAGCAACAACTGAGTGGCCTGCATGGCCGCTTCCTTCCCCTCGCCTTCTTTCCCTGCTTCCCTTCTACTACGATTAACCCACCAGAATCTCTCAGTACACACACACAAGTACAATAAGCTTGATAACCAGCAGCAAGTATTAATAATTCACGTCTTGGTGTCAAGTGTTGTTTGATTTGAGATCAACTCGCTGCTCCGCTCTAGCACGCGAGGATGTATTGCAGCAGAGATGGCTGAATGGGGCACACTGTGGTGCAACAACAAGGACTGGTGCTGCCTTGTCTCCGAAGTCTGCAAGGTGGGGCGTTTGACCCCAGTCCCTTTTCCTTTCCCACTTTCACTCATCCCTTTTTATTCTTTTTTAAATCCTTTGACAATGCTTTTCTGTTGTGTCTCGTTGTTTCCAAGCATTTCCTTCTCCTTCTTTTGTGTATTCCATCTGACGAGGTGTAGATGACGTGTGGGTTGTTTTCTGTGCCCCTCTCCGATGATCCAGGAACGCTTGATTTTGCACTTCGTATCCTCACTATGAAGTGGGTTTTATATTTTATACTTTTATTGTTTATATTTTTGTATATCATTGTTTTGTTTCCACTGTATGGCTGTGCTTTTTGACCGCGGATTCCATGCTTGCCAATGGCCGTAGACCAAGTTCAAAGTTGGCAGCTTGATTGGCCATGCTTTGACGTTTCGCTAGGTAGAATATCCGGTGACTGAGCTTGGGTAAATGCTGTAAGCAATATTCTTTTTGTCAGTTAGAAGAGTGGCGAAGGAAAATACATAAATTTAAATAGAAGATTAGCATAAGCATACGACTTGCCAAGTCATACTTTAATTGAAAATTAAAATAACATAAAAGAATTTATATGTATGCATACTATATTTATCTATATTCAAATACATACGGTTGATCTAAGTAAAAAAATGTTTGATGTTATGAAGTTTGATAGACTAATTTTAGAATAAAAAGTTGTTTTTATTGAGATTATCAAAGAAAATATTATTTAATGGAAAAAATTAAGAAAATCTTAGACTTATTATAAAAAGTAGGTATATAGATTTGAGCAATTTATTTATTTTTTATTTTAGACCCTAATATCTACAAGTTTAAATATTTTAAATAATATTTTTAAAAATTATTTCAAAATAAGAATATTTACTTAAACATATCTATAACATTTATATCTATATCTATATATATATATATATATATATATATATCTAGGCATATGTAGTGAGATTTTACATCTTTTAAAATAAAATGTAAATGTTATGAAGTTTTTCATCATAAAAATAATATACTAAATTTTATTTCTATATTTTTTTATAAACACATATAGAAATATTTTTGTATTTTTTCAAATTATACCTTAAAATAATATGAAGATTTATAGATGTAAAATTTAATAAGTAGTTAGAAAAAAACTGTATTTATTAATTTTTCTATATTTTAGTTTTTTAAAATTTGAGGATTTCAAAGAAAAATACTTATATTTAGTTTTTTTTTTCTAATCTAACATTAGATTTTAGTTTTTTTACTAAGCATATTGTCTTATTATGCACTTTTTATATATTGAAATTTATTAGAAAAACAATCATAATAAATGATGATCAATTTTTGATAAAATAAAAATAAAAATGGAGATAAGAAAATATTTAGTTTTCTCAAAGGTTTCATTTTTAGATTCAAAAATGAATTTAATTTTAAAATTATATGATATTTAAACATATAAAAATATTTCTTTAATAATCATATAAACTTACAGAAGAAAAATTATAAACAAAAAGACTTTTGGATAAAAAAATGTTTTGATAAATATTTATGAATTTTTTAGTTATTAGTATTTTAATATTACATCTAATTAGATCAAATTCTTAATGTGTCTTTAAATTCTTTGGAAGATAAAAAAGTTTACAAAAGTAAGAATTTTTATTTAAGTATATATACAAGTCAACATAAAGGTTATAATTTAATAGTTCCGAATTCTTAGCTAAAATCTTAGATAATACATCAAAATTTAACTAAATATTGACATCTTATTTTTAAATTTTATATATTAAATTTATCTTATTTATTGGTATAATATATATATATATATATATATATATATACATATTAGAATTTATACATTTTAAAATTATCAGAATTAAAAAAACTAAAATACATTGTAAGTTATTTAAAATTATTCATAACTATTTTAATAATATTTTAAATATCTCATGTACTTATATTGCATTGTAGAAAATGGTTTAGGTAAATAAATAAGAGATACAAGTTTTATTTATGATAAAACAAGTAAAACAAATTCTAAAAGGGATTTGTAGATTTAAAATGGTAGGTGAAATTTTCTTTCAACATATTAAAAAAATAAATTTGATAGTAACAAAATAAATTATAATAATAAGGTCCAATAAGTCATTAGATTATTTTTTATTAAAATAATCATATTAATATGATAAATATTATATATATATATATATATATATATATATATATATATATATATATATATATATATATATATATATATATGTTTTAACACTATAGATTGATTGCAATAAAAATTAAGTAGAAGCAAAACAACAGTTGTAATACATGTGTCAATAAGAATTTGAAGTTTTAAAACACAAAGTGCAATAAAATTTCACAAATACAACACAATGAATAAGAAGTTATAATTATCTAAATTTAAAGAAATATATTAGAAAAAAAAATTAAAAAGATGCTAACTACAATCAAAACTAAATATTAGAAATAAAATTCAATAAATATTTTGAAGAATTGTTTCTATAATAAATGAATAAAATCAAAAATTAAATACTTATAATAGAATCATTATAAAACCAAACTTAAATAAAAAAAAAAATATTACAAAACTACACTTAAAAATAATCTTTGTATGCTATAATATATTATTTATATAATTAAAAATAATTATAAATACTAAGATTATTCCAAGTTTGTATTTAATAAATTAAACACTTTATTTTTCTTTAGTATTT
This sequence comes from Physcomitrium patens, assembly GCF_059467195.1. Classification (NCBI taxonomy): domain Eukaryota; kingdom Viridiplantae; phylum Streptophyta; class Bryopsida; order Funariales; family Funariaceae; genus Physcomitrium; species Physcomitrium patens. The sequence continues at coordinate 3,918,559 of NC_143431.1, read as the reverse complement.
ATATATATGCAATGCATTTTTTTTTTTATTTTTTTTTTTTAAATAAAGAATGCATTTTATTATTTTTTGTAAAGAAATACATATTAGACATTACAATGACTAGATAATTCAAAGACTAAGCTAATCAAAGGCAACGAAAATTTTATATAAAAAATTATTCTAAAAAATATATTTAATTATATTTAATTTTTAATACTTAAGGAAATTGCACCATTAAGGATAATATCATACATGTTCTAAATAGTAGAATACAACTTAAAAAATCATTGCAAAGTTATACATATAATTTCTTCTAAAGATTAAGATATTAGATATTAAAAATATTAGCTTTCTATATAACATGAATACAATCTAAATTAAATTATTCTACTTGCTAAATTAAATAATAATAGCAACAAATCCTCAATGACATGTGAAGTACAAAACATTTATAACAAACAATGTATAAAATTTTACTATCTACATTAATATTCTTATTGAAGAAATAAAAAATACAAAAAGATAAAATAGTTAATTTTTTGGTGTTTTTGTTTCTTATTTGTTTCTATAAACAACAAAATTTTCAAAAAATTACTTATAATATTTTTATATTTTATATTATATAATATTTTATTTATTTTATTAATAATATTTAATATATTTCAATAAATATACACATTAATCTATATATTTAAGAGCTTTTAAGATATTCTAAAAGAAATATTTGATAGATTTTTATCTCAATAAGGTATAATTTTTTATTTAATATCTTAATATTTTAAATATATCTAAAAATCTTTATATACAACCTTCAAGAATTTTATCTACTTTAAATTTCTTTAAGTTTTTACATATAATATTTCTATATAAATAAAAAAAATCAAATATATATAAAACTAAATATAATTTAAGTGTCAAGGACATGAATTTCAAAGAATTGAAAGATTAATAAATTCTTGTATCACTCAAACAAACTTGAAAATTACATAGAGATGATATAATATTAAACTAAACAAACTATTGTCAAAGACAAGAAGACTTAAAAATCTAGAAACAAGACTAAGAACTAGAAAAACATTGACAATAGTGAAGAAGGCTTCACTCTTGCCTCTATATATATTATCTAACTATGAGCTATGTGACAATGTTTTATAGGACCTCCAACACATGTCCAATTTATAAGACACATGTTTTAACTTACAAGGCTAATTTCTTATTTGCATGCCACATTGTTCACTTGTATCACAAGCTACCTACATGTCCAACATACAGCTAATTTGTTGGCCAAATTTCTATCCTACCAATCAACTATAAACATGTATAAAATCAAATACATGTCTATAAAGCTTCTAAAAAGCTTTACCATAAGATAATATTAAATCTACTTACATTTATCTTCTACCTAACACTTCTTATCTAAGTAAATATATATGTCTATGACATTAAGTCCACATTTAGATTTTAATTTTTACACAAGTAATGTATTATAAATATTAGTTATTTCTTTACTTATTTAAAAATAAAAGTACATATAATCTTAATATTATATATATATATATCAAACTTTAAAGTAAGATATTTTTAAATTTAATAGCTAATAGTTCTTTGAATTATAAATTATAAATAATTTATGTAAAAATTAAAACACATAATATATTGTATCTACTAAGTTAAATAAAAATGGATGTGACTTTGGAAGCTTGAACAAAAGCCATTGGCATTAAATTAAAAGATAAATAGACAAAAAGAATTAGATTTAATAAACCAATCTTACACAGCAATACAAAACATCAATATAAATTATTTTACCTAATAGATTTTTCAGATTTAACTTAAAATCTTAATATTAGTTATTATTATGTACATTATTATAATAAAAATTAAAACAAATAATATTATTAGCTACATATAATCCATTTTTATTGTCCCTATCTACAATCTATTTTAGTTCTTTTTTGCAAACATTAAAAAATTAAAAATATTATCTTTGCTATAATGTATCCATAAATCTTATTAAATAATATATTTGTATTTTTGATATTTAAAATATTAATAAAAATAATATTGAGTAATTTCTTTTTAAATCATGTTCTTTCATAATATAAAATTATGTTAAGTCTTATAATTTCTACGATTTTGTATGTATATATGAATATTTAAATGGCTCAGGCTACAAGCACACCTCAAATTGTCATATGAACATCTATTATGTCTATACACACATCTATCTGAATCCTCCTCCTCTTCCTTGCCTTGGTGTAGGTCTCTATCCTGACCAGAGGGCCTAATCCCTATTTGGATCTGAATCCTCCTCCTCTTCCTTGCCTTGGTGTAGGTCTCTATCCCCTCCCTGACCAGAGGGCCTAATCATTTGCTGAATGTTTATTGCGTGCAATTGTTTAAACTATTGCTAGCCGATATGGTGTTAAAATGATGAAAAGTATTTTCTTCCCTTCCACGAGTTGGGGGCAAAGTTGACTCTGGATGAATCCATGAATGCCGTGAACTTCAGAATGTTGCTCCTAGCATTTCATCATCTGCATCTAGTCCTGAACATGCCATCTGTCAAACTTTGTCTGCTTTTCTACTCATGACTGCAAGTCATTGTGAAAACTGTTGCACACCTTGACAGTGAACATTAGAACTCAAACGGTGGCACTTGCAGCAAATGCATGTTGGACCTCCATTTGGTTCAAGAAGAACCAATCCTAGCAGTTCAGGATTAAACTAGGTCAAAACACGTATGCTTCCAATGAAAGATCGATTGATTGTTGAGATTGCCGCAAAGCTCAATAAGCAAAGGACCTGCATTACAATTGAGTTGTCCCAAAGCCTTATGAGGAGCCAGAAAGATATAGTACCAATTCAACTAACACATTGCTTGGTGGCAGTCGTATAGATACAACTCACCGATGCCAATCAGATATCCACATTGAAAGTTATTACCAGTTTATGGTCATCATGTTCTGGGATGACATAGGGATCAAACACCCAACTTCTGCGCTCAAAGAGAAATCCTGGCGATTCTCTTGCTGTGAGAACTTATTTATCCAGTCAGACAGTTGCAATTGCCACCAGCTGCGAGGTGGATCCTTGCGCCAATTCGCCTAGACAAAGGGAGGAACTTGGGTGGCAATGTTTAAGTTGCTGAATTAGCTGGGACACTGGATAAAAGCATTAGAGAGTTGGGAAGCAGGAGAACGTTTTGGACGTCGGATTCAAAATAGAATCCAGGAGGATTTGGGGCTTTGGAAGCAATTCCCATACGATTCAAGGTTAACATACGAGCACTGACCAGCTCAGTAGGGACACTCAAGCTGTCTAAAATGCCCGGTGGGAGGTATTCGGCATTTGGTACTCCTCACAAAGTGATGGCAGACGGGTTCAAAAGTCGGAGCACGAAAAAAAGGAGCATCCAAAACGAAGAGAATGACAGAATTTACGTAAACGATGGAATGAAGAGAGGAGAGAACGACAATGCAAGAGTCATGAAGCTATGAATAGATCGAAATAAAGATATGAAACAGAGACTCTGTCTCTGCGGCGGAGGGAAAAAGAAGTGAGGCGGCAAGGGCCGCACCGGGGCGAGGCAAAGGAGAGGGTGGGGACCGGGACCCGCGCAGGGGCAAGGGAGAGAAGGAGGGGAATTGGGACCCATGCAGGGACGCCTGGACAAGGAGAAAAGGATGTAGTGAGTCAATCAGAAGGTTTGGGTGCGCATATAGATATAATGGGTGTGCTTGTGGCATGAGACTGTATATATATAGATATAAATATCCCTCTACTAATCAATATCATCTGTTACAAAAAAATATTAATTTTCAATGGTTACTAATTATCTAAACAACAAACAATCTAAATACTCAGATTATAGCTAGAGTCAGTTCCCAAAATTTTAATTAATTATTGGGGGTTTGTTTCGGGGGAATAATTATCTGGAGAACAGCTTGATATGTCTCTCAGATTTTAGCAAATTCCTTTTTTGATTTCCAGCTTCTACATCTTAGAGCTTAGAATCAAACCAACTCGTCATCATGCACTTCATTAGAAATTATGCCAATCACCTGGAAGTCACACAACAAAGAAAACCTCAAATAGTCCAGATGATGGATGTCATCTTTTGATCACAAATGCAAAATTGAACATTTTTTAGAACCTGCAGCACCTTCGTCACCTGCTTGAAATGGTCAGAATGGCTAACGTTGGGGTGCTGTCGATTGTGAAATTTCAACACATTTACCTAAAGGACAATTGGTCTTGATTGCATTAGGTTGTACATGAGATCTGCTAGCAGCATATCCTTCCTGTAAAAGAACAAACGAGTCATCTTTAATGATTCATACACTCATGTCTTGAGAACTACGGTGGAGTAACTAGTGCAAAAGCTCCTTCGCACAATCAACATTTTCCCTAAAGCTCAAAAAGCGCAACTTATGTTTCAAATATCATGGGAAGATCACATGAGCAAAAAGTGACTACTGCAGCTTAATCCGAAGAGAAGGAGTAGTTGTCCATTACCTGGTGCAAGGCAACAATCAGATCATCACGCTTTGGAGTTGAACCCTTGCTCCTCATCGAAATCTGACAAACAACATGCAGAAAGAATCAATAAGGGTGAATCCTGCATGTGAAAGATGATCATAAGAACTATTCTGCAACTTGTAGTTGTAATGAGCATAACAATCAAAGAAATAAAGTACCTGATCAAGCTCAATATAACCCACTTGTAGATCTGGATTACTCTCTTCAAGCATAATACTGAGCAACTTCTTCAAGTTTCGATCCTTCGTGGACACGGGAGGACTACGCCTCCGCTCATACGCAGGTTCTAGGTCCCCTTCTATCCAACCCCAAGACTTGGCCATTTCAGTCATGTTCTTTACGTCGTCTGTACTATGTAAAGGACCGGTCCACAGAGGCCCATTCAAGGTTCGAGAGGAAACCTGTTCCGAGCCCACAAACACCCAGGTTTAGGCGAAGTTTTCACACCTCCAGTATATTTACATTATTTTGCATGCAGAGCGATCAAATATGGGCGGTACAGATAATGAACTACAAAATGCAAGACGCAATCTCCCACTACAACTTTTAGACTAGAAATTTGGCTGAACCTAGTTCCAACAAATCCTCGCTCATACTTAAGCAAATGCAGAAGTTTCATTAGTGAATTAACTAGCGGGTCGTCGTAAAGCACTCACACTGGAGGAGGACACACATGAGCACTTGTTGCGGCCAAGGGAGCTCCATTTGACGACTTCAGTTTCACCACACTTGTGGCAGAATGCTATAAAATTATAATCTCTGCAGGGACAATGAGTTAAACAAATCGAGACAACTGCAAGAGATAACTAGGGAAAAGCTAGAAATTCCAAGCTCTTGAGTGATCCAGATACCTCATTAGCAATGACAAAGGAGGAATCATTATCCCATCTACATAAAGAAAGTTTCTCAGCTCACTTGAACTAAATGAGAAACTGATGATTGCTCTCTGAAATTCTAACATAACCACTCCTTCAGAAGTTGTGAGTTCACACCATGCTGTTGAAAGTATTTTGATAAAATAAAATCACAGCAAAGAAGTCAGCATACAAGAATCTGTACTGGCAATATATGATAAAAACTCACTTAGTTAGAAATTGGTTGCTGGGGAGCACACGGAGCATGACTCGAAAGACTGGGCCATGGAATGAATAATGTGAGAATACTGGATACACGTGCAAGTTGCGTAGTGCTGCCTCTCGTACTACACCTCCAATCAGCATTCGGAGACCAATTTCATTGGCGAAAGTCATAGGCCTTATATACGCTCCATACGATGCTAGAGCACTGCGAGCAAACACTCATCAACTCCCTTCCTGTCAACATAGTGACTCAGCATCAGGTTTATGGCATTCGCTTCTAATAAGATTACTATTAGTAACCTTATTTGTTTATAATAACAATTATAAACAAGCGGAATGTGTACCAAGTATACAAGAAAGTTCAGGGAAACATTTCAGGCTTACTTGCAGGGACGATGTCCCCCTGAAGAGAACCCATCCGTTGAAGTTGCATAGATAAGACCTCCATATGATAATGCCGAAAGAGCAGAACCTAGAAAAACGGAGTCGCTGCCGAAAGAATCCACATCGATGAGATCAAAGTAGTTCTTTCGGATGTAGCAGTCAAGCAACACTTTATTGGCATCTTGAGTAGTGACTTGCCATCGCCCATTCTCGTCTTTGAAATTTGTAGAGAAGTAGGAATCCAATTCCTGAGAGGGCTGTCCTGAGTGATCCTGGAATCCACACTCAACTTTAGACGTTCTTATCGTTGATCAAACATTAAACTGCAACCGGTGGTTGCGGGAAGTGAGGAACTTGCATCAAACTAAGAGAGAAGTACTATATACAATACTGATCGCAATATTTCAGGATTTCTCTCTGTTTACAGAGTTCATCATAGTCGTTGAACAGGGCTGGTTTCCGGCCAGTTATTACTCAAAAAAGACTCAATTCTAGATATTTTAAGTTACGCAAACCATCGTTAGAACTTCCACACAACAAATTCCTGACAGTCTACTATAATTCATACAGTTAAAGCGTAGAGTTCAACCGATTCTACACATAATGTCTAGACTTGCTTGCCCCTTTCCGTGCTAGGATATCGTGCAATTGTACAGCATGAGAAAGAGGTACCGTGTCATAAGTGGAGGAAGAAGAAGCCAGAGAGAGATTATGTGCCATCAGGGTATCAAGAGCATCACATGCGTCGTTTGCCCAAACAAAATCCGCTTGAGCATGAGCTAAGTAGCGGGCGGCTCTAATGCCACAACCGCTCAAAGCATCCAAAACATGCAGTCGGCCTTTGTCTTTCTTGTATACAGCGGCTGCCAGGCAGGCTAAATCTCGTCCAACAGCACTTTCCTCCCGGTAAAACGAAGAGCCCACAAAAAACTGCACCCCTCGCTCATTTCTCATTTTCTCCGCTTCGACCACATGCTTGCCAACATTCGGTTGCTCTGGAATGCTCAAATATATATATATATATATATATATATATATATGTATGTCAGAGGCATAAAGCTTGCCATAAATGTGCTAGTAACCAATTGCTAAGTGGTTTGTGATGCGTGCAAACTACGCGTACGGAGTTCTTGAGAGACATGTACTACACAGCACGTTATACTTCATGTACTTGACAATTCGGACTCGTAGATGACCCTCGAACTGCTAGCGACCGAGCAATAATCATGAACAAAATACTAAAACAAAATACTAATGTATTGCCATCCCACCACAGCTTAAATAACCGACGAAACAAATAAAAGACCGGAAATTATTAATCCTTCGCCAACTTTTAAGCTATGTCGAATTGTACGATTGTAGACAGGAGAAAACCCTAGAAAATGCAGGAGACTCAATTCCAATGCCATTTAACACAGCATCTCGTTCTCTGCCAACTAAGCTGGGATAGTTTTACAAATCCAGACATACCTTCGCGAATGCCATCGTCTGGAAATCCTGACGATGCTTGCGACCTACAATAAAGAAGGGTGAAAGTGCGATGATGTCCCGACTTGAGGGGATTCTGGCACGTCTGTAGCGCTGGCAGAAAGGGCACGGGTGCGGGCAGCAAGGCGACCGCTACAAGCCTCGAAAACGTCGCCATTGATTGCAGCACATGTGCTAATCGTTCAAAACTGCAACAATTACGACAGCAGTTGTAAGAGACTAACTTGCTACTGCATCATCGTTTCTCACCGCCAACTATTCCTGCTCTTCGGACACAACAACAAAGCTGTTGATAAGTGAAATCAGTCAATTCTGCCTGTGACTTGCTAGCCACTGAACAGAACCTCCACTTCTCTCAGAAACTAACAATAACTGCACACAAAGAATGGTTCACATGAAAATGCCACCAGGAAACTCGTCATGCGTATCTTACACATCAGGAAGATTTCCTATGAACTAATTGCAAAAACATTCTTCCAGCAGTATTTCAGAACGTCGCTCAAGAATTGCATTACTTGGATGCGATGAGCGAGGAATCGATATCCTAAATGATAGTGAAGAGTTGAAGGGTGTAAATTACCGGGCGAATGGATTAGGCAACTGTCGGCACACCGTGGCGCACGAAAGTAGCAATTTCTACATTCGTAGTATACTGTCGTGGGTGGCTACAGTCCAGCAGGGTTTCTGACAAGGGCTAGCGGTGACAGTGCAACGGATTTGGATCTTTCCCCTTTTTTTCGTTTTTCATTTCCATGCGCACCGAGAACTCTTCTTAGTGTCGACTGAAAGACTTGCTGATGTGTTTGGGTATGGGAAATGTCCAGGAGATATCAGGAGCAGCAACTGACAATTTGCTCTATGTGCGTAGACTTGTTGTTGAGGATTTGAGCAGTTGAGCGTTGAGAGCGGTCGAGACAGAAGACCACGACTTTGGCGTAGTTGATAACGTGGTGATTATGAGGAAGAAATGAGAGTCTCTTCCTTCGAAATAAGTGTCTGTCTTTGAGGAATTGTTGAGTAAAATTGTTCCTTCCTAGGAAGAATTTTGATAAGTTCTTTGTAATTATCAGTAACTAATGACTCAAAAGACAACCCCTGGTGGCCATAATGGATGTGGATCAAAGCTTGCCAACATCTTTTTCACAGAATTCAAACGACTGACGGGAAATGTACAGGGTACGAATACCAGGTAGGCGCATTAGAATTCAAGAATTCGATTGGCAGATTAACGCTTACCATTGCTTTCCGTGTGGGTTTTCACGAACAATATGTGCTTCGATTCTTAGCCAAAAATAACCACTCACTAGGCAATTGAAAACTGGACTAGAGTTTCATTCAGTCCTTACCTCTCTCAAAACACAGCATGACTGACCTTGAGAGTGATACTGTCTCACTCGTGTGCGAACGAGTGATCCATATTCCTGGCTGTTTGGGGAAAGGCTGTGAAGTCGAGATTAATGACGAACATCTTCCAATCGAATCATTCTAAGACTCTGTTAAACTTCATCTTTGTGTCACAAATGCCGAGAGAGGATATCACTGGGATTTAATCCAATTGCATCATTATTTGTCGACCGTCTTATTCTTTTCTGGAACCCATGCGTTCAGATTGTGTATTTTCACTGGAAAGTATTAAAAGACAAGACCATGTAATTTCTTCTCAAATGTATTGCTCGCAACAATGTCATGCCCGATCATATTTCTGAAATTTCCCAAGCGTAACTGCAGACAACAGTCTCTGCTAAAACTCCTTGTATACATCAACTATTCACTTGGTCCCGTTTTCATGAATTCAGGATATCTGAAAGAGATAATGATCGTTGACAGGAGTGTGCCTATCTTGGTGACGGAAAATTCAATCAGAACCATGGTCTCTTATTTTACTATGGAGTTCCTTGTGCTCCCGAACAAATCCAATCTCAATGGCGATCAGAATATTGTAACTTCAGATAACTCAACAATTTTTTAACATCCACTAGGAAGTGATTTTCTGTGACAGCATCACCACGATCAGAGAAGGTACACATGTTGCGAGTGACAAACCGGATTGTTTTCCAGATCCTAGCAATTGAAAACGAAAAGGACAACAGCTGGTGTGAAGCCTTTCCCATTTAAAAATCACCTGTGGATCCTTGTCAATGCCCTTACTGACTATCTCACAGACGAAAGAGATACTTGCTGCGAATGTTATCTTTGAATCCAAGGTTGATTTTATAAACTGGATTCTCCAACGTACCAATCACGTTCTAAAGTTAGAATCCTTGAATGCAAACCTACAGAGCAAGCGTTATCGTGATTTTTTTCACATTCTTAACATCATTAATGTCCTTTAAAGTGAAAGCACTTATGCCGGTGGTTGATTTCGCTGCATTAGTATATTACTGGCACTAAAATGGAGGTTTATTTTCAGCAGAATAATGAGCTTCAAAAGAATGATGGTTCTCAGTGGCGACGATTGACTGCCACCCCTAGACTTGATGATGATAATGCCCCTGATGGGGATGCATCCGAGCAACGTAAAGTCATCCTCGCAGAAGTTGATTCAGCGAAAAAAACTTGCTGTGTCTGCGGATTTAAGGTGGCCGTAACAAATGGAAAACGCGGAAAATACAAACGGCAAGCGCCATTTTCTAGATGTGTCAGAGCATGCAGCGTACTATCATGGAGATGAGAATGTAGCCAGCACCATCGTTGGAATTGCCCAATTCTTTTAGAATGTAGCAACAGCGACCTTTTGTCTCCAAAGGATCAATTGACATTTATGAGCAACATAAACTCTCTATTATGTACTATGTACATCATGGTGTCTTTTGACACCTCAAGTTGGCCTATTAATACGCTTTTATCTTCTTATAAGTGTTAAGAATTCATATTTCTTAAGTTGAATCTCTCAACATAGACTTTTAGAATTTATAGCACTTATAGTTTTCTTCTTGACATTTATTAATTTTTAAAGAGTTGCATTAGGCTTGACTATTTGTGATATTTGGAGCATGATTTTACTTGCAAGGGTGCCTTTTCACTATAGTTATTACTTGAGAAAGATTTCTCTATACATATAAGCATATATTTAATTAAAAAAAATATTTAGTTTGAAGAAATAGAGGTATTTGAAGCAAATTAAAGATGTTTTTTTTCTATTAAATTTTTTGAGTTGTTGCAAAACCTCAAGCTTCAAACTTCTATAACCACTTTAGAAGTTAAAAAGATAATTAGGTAGATCTTCAATGCTAAATGGTCAAAAGAAAAGTAGAGAGATGGGCATCTTATTTTATTAGGTTAGAATTAAGAAGGTTGATTTGGAAATAAAATTAAAGATTTGATTGTTTCTTTGAAGACTCTATCAATGCTTTACATTGAATGTTGTAAGTCTCATAATTTGTAATAACAATAAAGAGCTTTATTATTAATTTGCAAGTTTCCTCAATTTTATTGCTCTTACATGTGATTGTATTTGCTTTTGTAACATAGATAGGATGTAATATTATTCTAATAATTGAATAAAAACATTCTAAACTTTTTTAAATACCACTAGTTGTAGTGACATTGTAACCTTGTTTTAAATTGAATCAAATGCCTTCAATTATAATAAGTGCACCACTACAATTTAAATCCCAATGTATGTCCTCAATTCCAATATTCCAACATTAAGAACTCAAATTGCACTAAATTCCATTTACATCAATAATTCAAGAAGCCCATTTGACCCTCTAATAAACACCTACAATTTTGGCTTTTAGTTTGACAATTTTTTATCCTTCTAGTGCTAGTGCTAGTGCTACCATTCACTCTCCTCTTATCCTTATTATTACACCTAAAATACTAACGTAATTACTTAGATCTAGTGTTAACGACATGCTAGCATAACTTGATATACCACCTACTCCATGCAATTCAAGGATATAATATCTCATAATATCTTATGTCTTCCAACTTTGAAAAAAAAACTAATTAATTTCAATGCATCTTTGAAAGAATCTACCTTCGACATGTACTTGCTAAATCAAATTTTGGATAAATTTACCAATGCATTGAACCAATATTTTTAATTTATAAATAATTTATTGACCTCCAAATTTCCTTATAGACTATTTAAAACCAACTTCAAAAATTTGTAAACATGGTTTATAATATAACTCATAACCTCACCATTTTTTTGGCCTTGTTGGAAAAAATCACATTCTATAGGTAAAATTCTTAAAAAAACATAAATACATGCAAAACATTGCAACCACACTTCAAAAATATATCATCACATTTAATTCTACTCTCAAAGTTATTTATTGCTACTATACAATTACTAAAGGTGATATAAAAAAATCATAAATAATCTTTTAGCATTATCAAATTTATAAAAATAACATTAAATATGAAATTTGTCAATTTCAAAATGTAATTGTTAAAATATTAACATATATACAAAATGTATTTGTTACTATAGCAACAATGGCAATCAAAAACTTTAAGACTTTCATGCTGCTTATTACAATTTATTTTAAAAAAATAAAAATAATAAAAAAAAACAAAAAAATATTATATTTTAAAAGCTAAAAAAGATGTCACTATCTAGTAAGTTTTAAAATAAGTTTTTGGCATATAGACTTATAATCTAAAAATATTAATATTTAAAAATTATCATAATTGAAGAAATCTTATTAAAATTGATAAATCTATTTTTTAAATATTAACATATATTAATTACTAAATAAATCAATTAATTATCTAAATAATTTTAAAATATACTATATTTGGATTGCACAAAAAGTATAAGGATTTCTAATCTATGATAATAAAGAACCATATTAGAATTATACTAGCTATATAAGTTTTTATTAGTCTTTATTGAACTAGATAAGAAGTATAAGCCCAAATCTAATCCAATTGTGATAAGATTATATCTTATTAGGTTGAGAATAAGTTTATATTTAGGATGTTAAGTTATTTTTTAATAAGATTATAGAAATTAGAAATGAACAATAGTCCTAAAAAAAACCTTACAGAATAAAGACCATCTTAAGCAATATAAATACTATCTTAAGTTTTATAAAATTATAATATTAAGTGCTATTTCTACAAAGCTAAATATTTATTAAAGTATAAAGTTAAATTTTTGAATTTTACTAACAAGCTATACAGTTTATTCTTTTTAATTTAGACTTAATATATATAATTTTCTTAAGGATTAAAAGTCACTTATAAGTTTTTCTCTATTTAATTATTTTATGTTGTGATAAAATTCTTTAAATTTTTTTTATTTGGATTTTGTATGTAATTCTTATATTGCCAAAGAAGTTTTTTTTTTTTTTTTTTTTTTTTTTCAAAATAATTTAATATAAGTTTTAGATTCATTTATCTTTTATATCTAAATCAAATTCTATAACTATAAGGTGATTTTATTTATTTATTTATTTATTTATTTTATTAATTATTAAATAAAAATACTTAATTTTTGAAATTTTTATTTTTTTTATTTAATTTGGAACTAATATACCACTAATTTCCATAAGCTTTCTAAGAAACAATCCCATATTTAGCAAAGTTTAAAAGAACATCTATTTTTCTAAAAAAATAACTTTATTTTCTTCTCTTAGGACTTTTAATATGTATACCAACAACATGGATTTGATCTTATTAAAATACTCTAAATTAGACATTACTAAAGAAAAAGAACATAGAAGATATTTAAACAAAAAATTATGAAGATGTCTGCATAAAAAGGAAATTTGGCCTTAATTTTGCAACTTAAGTTGACTTCTACGAAATATTTAAGAATATAATTCAAATAAAATAAAAAAAATATTAACTTATACATTTAAATGTAATAAGTGGTATACATATACAACATATTTTAAAAAAATTCATTATATTTAAATTTATATTTTATAAATGATAAATTTTTAATATCTTGTGTTCGATTTAAATTGGTTATATTCATGAATAAATTTAATATTATCATGTTTCCTAATTCTTTATACTACTAAAAATATTTTAAAAAAATAAAATAAAAAATAACTTGTATCTATAATTGGTAATAAAAATTTTAAATTAAAATATTATTTAATTTTTATTAAATGAAATAAAATATCATTAAAAAAATTAGAATTCAATATTAAAATTTTAATTAATTTATTTAATAAATAATTAAAAAATAATCTTAAATATTTTTTAAATTTTTTTTTTATCTATTAATTTAAACTACTAGATTTAGATCAATTGCAACTTCTATTAAATTTGAGAAACTTTTAAAAATACACTATTATCTTAATTAAGTTCTTTAAAGGAATTATATTATAACTTAAGTTGTTAGATTTTGGAGATCAAAGTTTCAAATAAAGACCATTAAGTATCAAGAATATCTTAAGGAAGTCTAAGATGCAACAAGTTGTATTTGCCACATATTCTATTAAAAGATCAATACACCCTATTGTATGTTGAAGAAGCCTAAAATGTTGAGAGAGTCTAACATATACAATCTTTGGATGATTTTTTAGCTTTTGAAGTGATAATAAAATGTATTGATTTGTTAAATTTAACATTATATATTGAAGAAGTCTAAGATGTAAGAAGTTATATTTGCTACATATTCTACTCTTTATTTTCTTGAAAGGTGGTTAATAGGTCCTTTTAGCTATTAATAATATTTTATTTTAAGACAAAAAGACTTGCTTATTATTTGATTGTTGTTGAAGCCTTCATAATTTCTTTCAAATAAAAAATTTGTAAGATCATTAGGAGTCATTTCTACCTCTAACAAATCACCAAATATTGAAAATCTCTTCAATAGTTATAATACCAAATGTGTTGTATCTTGCCTTTTTATTTAAGAAAGAACTTGTTGTTCTTCAAGGTCTTGATTTTGATTACATTATCTCAAAGGTTGTGACAATTATAATATTTTAACTAATAATTCAGCAAACAATAACTTTTGAGTTAAATCTACTTATTATAGATCCTTTATCTACTTAATACAATAACTATATATAAATTATAAACAACAATAGAAGATAAAATATAATATTTTTTAAATTATATTTCTTTTATAATAAAGATTTGCTATTCTTTATCTTGATTTTGATAAATGTCATCAATAAAAAGCATCAACCTTCTTTCCTGTATTTGCAAGATTCTTAGTTGGCTCCTATGTGCATTTATTAATATCACATCTATAGTAATGAATAAGATATTCTAATATATTTTGGTACTACTTTGAATTTAAGACTCTTTCTACCTCATATTCTTGATTATTATCCACTTCTATAAGAGAAGGTGGTATTTGTCATCTTTCCAAAATATTCACTATCTTATATAAATAAAAAAGAGATACATAGAATATGGGATAGATTTTCATAGATTTTGGTAGATGTAATTGATGAGCAATAAGATTGACTTGTTCACAAATATAAAAAGATCTAAGTCTATAATAGTCCAAATTATCACAATGATGAATAGTTTTGATATTGTAACAAAATAATCATATCTTGTCACCTATATTGAATTATAGTTATTTCTTGTGATAAGTATCTATATTTATCTTTTATCATTCTTGAGCTTCTTTTAACTGAGTCTTTATTGTTGCATATAGCTTTGATAAATGCCATAAGATTATCAACTTTTGAAAAGTCAAAAGTATTAAATTGTAGATGATAATGATAATTAGTAAAGAAAGATGTTTTTTGAGTAGAAAAATGTACCAAATTATTATATGCAAACTTTGTCAATGGGAAAAGAATTATCTAATCATCTTGATAATAATTAATGATTCACATTAAATACTACTTTAGAACTTGATTGATTCATTTTATTTATCCATCAGTTTAAAGATAAAAAGTTAAAGATAGTTTTATATCTAACTTAAATATTTTTAAAAGGATTTTTTAAAAATTTTGATATAAATTAAGTTCCTTTACCTAATATTGTATCCTTTAGTAATCCATGAAAGTAACAGATATTGTCAAAAAAAAATTAATTATTTATTTTCTTAAAATAGATTTTATATATAATATAAAATATACTATTTTGATGAAGTAATTTACAATCATGAATATAGATTCATATAAATTTAAACTTCAAAGATTCATAATAAAATCCATAGAAATAAAAACCCATTCTTGTTTTAATATAGGCAATAGTTAGAGAAGTTTATAGGATTAATGACAAAGAGTTTTTAATCTTGAATTAATATTACATGATTGTACAAAGTCTTTTACAACCTTTCATATTTGTGGCCAACAAAAATCTTTAGATATAAGTTCCAAAGTCTTGTTGTATTCAAAATGTCCTACTGCTTAAAAATTGTGACATCCTTAAAAAAATACTTAAATGTGTGTTTTTTTTTAAAACATATAAGCAACCATTGAAAAATAAGAGGTTATTTTTGAATTTAAATTTAAAAGTAATAAAAAGCTTAGAAGAAGTATTCTTGATATCATGAACAAGAAGATTAAAAGACATTTGATTGAATTTTCTTGATAAAAGTTGAATCAACAGCCAATGCTGATTTTTCTACTTAAAAATAAAATTGCTCAAGCTTCAAGTTAACTATTTGTTGTTGATTAAAAGCTGCATCTCTTTCTTTTGGTATAAGTTAAAAACATCTAAAAAATATTTTTAACAAACCTTATTTTTTTTAAGTTGATATGTGATCTTAAAACCAAATCTTGATAATGACATATCTGTAAAGATCTATCATTTTTCTTTAAAAATAAGATAGAAATTCCTACTTGAGATTTTGAATGGCGTATAAAGTTTTTAGCCTAATTTTAATCAAGATATTCTTTTAATACATTCAACTCATTTTGTAATAAGTTGTAGTTTGGTATGAATGGTGATTGAGCTCTTTCTTGTAAATCAATTGAATAATTATAAGGTCAATACTTTGAAAGAATACTTGTATTTTTTTAAAAAAAACATCTAGAAAGTCTTGATACTTCACTTGATATCTTTCTATTATCAAAAAAGGACTTGGCATATATAACAAAAGATGATTCTTTTTTTTTCACATGCATGAAAGTTCTTCCACCTACTAATAATGATTTAGATATATTAAACTTATGTATTTCTACTTGATTAATGGAATTTTGGATTAAATTTAAAAAAATCCAATCTACTTGAGGATTATACTTTTTTAATGAAAATAATTTTAAAATAATTAAATTAAAAGGGTATCTAATTATATTAAATATTATAAAATTATTATGACTATCAATTGCTACATCTAAAGAAATAATTTCATGTGCTACATTTTCAAAAGATAATAAATAACTATCTATTACTTCTACATACATAAGTTTGGTTTTTTTTATTAAAGATATTTATTATTTTTTGACAAAATCTTGATTTAAATATTTAGATCCTAAATATATACCTATTATAAAATAAGATGAGGGATTTGAGAAGAAAAAGAACCTTCAGTAGATGTTGCAGATGATTTTAGCTACATAATCCCTATTATAGCTCAAAAAATTTATTTTCCAATATATTGTCTTCTTTGGCAATCGTGCTATATATTTTGTGATTGTATTTCTTCTTTGAATAATATTGAGCAATGTGCTTACTTTTTCTACAATATAGGTTTTAATCCTCTTGATAACATTATCATTTGGCATACTTTTCTATTTGAAAATATACTAGGTACTTAGGTATAGAGAATTTAAATTTAACTTATTAGATAAGATTTAATAAGTAATTTATTCCTATTATAAAAGATAAATAAATGCAATAATATAGAAAGATATTTTAATAATAAAAATTATTTTATATTTAAGAATTTTTATACATAATGCTTTATAAAACATCTAAAAATATCCTAACATTCTTTGATATATCAATTCATAACTAACTATTTGCTGGTAAGTCAAATTTTTTATAAGCTTAAAGAAAATCTATAATCTTCTTATAAAATCCATCATTATATCATAATTTTTTTATTACTCTATATCTCCATCTTTAACATATATATAAATTCTTGACATCCAAAAACTCCTTTATTTTGTATAAAATTTCCAAATTGTAGTAAAACCTTTTAAAAATATTTTTCTTTAGCAAAGGATTTTTTTCTCTAAATTTTAGAAATTATTATCTTTTGATCCAACTATCCAATTTTTCTTAAATTTCTAGATAATATAGACTTTATCTTTAAGATTTATCACAAAAAAATAATATTAATCTATAACAAATTATTTGGTATCTTAGAAATCTTAGAAAGTACTTTAAACCCTAATTTATAAGCACCTAAATACTATTTTTTCTATATTTCAAAAATCCAAATTTTAAATACTACAAAATTTATGTATAAAGTTTATAAACATAATAATATACATTCTTAAAAAAATTTAGCCAAAATCTTATCAAATTTCTCAAGATACAACTCAAAATATAACCACTAGTAAATCAAATTACTTACTGCCTTTAGATTGCAAGCATTGACTTCAACTTTCTATATCTCCTTGATACTGGCTTAGAATTTATTAAAAAATATATAAATAATATAATCAAGAAAGTTTTATTTCCAACTGTGGTTATTGATCTTTTATTACTTTCTATACATATACATTATGTCTAAAAAAATGGCAATAGATATAAAACCAATACCTTAATTTTGGCGCCTAAATTTCTTTCATAAAAAATAAAAATTATAAAAATTTCATACCAAAACCATAGTCAAATACCTAAACTTTTTGATCCTAGCCTTCAAAATTCGAATGACTTCAAAAGAATAATCCTAATTCCTATTAAGGCCAGAGGCAACCTCCTTGAAGCCCATTTGGCATACCTTTTGGCCAATAGCAATAGAGATTTTTATCATCCATCTCCATTCATCCATATGGATGCTCTAATTATTTTTTTTGCTATCAAAATTCCTTTTCAATCATTTTTCTTATAAGATTTATATAATATATGTCCTAAATTTAGCAATGGTAATTGTCCTATAGACAATTCAAAAAAATTCAAAAAGATAAATTAAAAGAAAGTAATCCAAAACCTCTAATATCAAATAAAAGTTTCTACAAAGAAGAATAATCCACTCTCTTTAAATAAAAAATCAACGTTAAAAAACTAAAATATTTGGTTAAAAATAAATAGTACATAACCTTTAAAATATAATAATAAAAATAGAGTATTTTACTTACTTTTAAAACAAAATAAGAATAATAAGTTAATACTCTTGTCAAACTATCAAGGACATGAACTTCAAAGAATTAAAAAATCAATATATTCTTGTGTTACTCAAAAAGACTAGATAATCATTCAAAGATGATATAAAAATAAATTAGAATGGCTATTGCTAAAGACAAGAAGACTAAAAAATCTTCAAATAAGAATAAGAAATATAAAGGCATTGATAAAAATGAAAAATGCTTCATTCTTGCCTCCATATATACTATATAATTAAGAGCTACATGGCAATATTCTATAGGACCTCAATACATATTGACTTTATTAGACATATATCTTAACTTGCAAGGCAAGTTTTTTATATGTATACTACATAGTTAGCTTATTTCACATGCTATCAATACATATGAGACTTGGCTAATTTGTTGACCACATTTCTAACCTACCAATTAACTACAAAAAATGTGTAAAATCAAAGAAGCATCTATGAAGCTTCTAAAAAACTTTTCTAGAAGATGTCATGAAATTAATCTACTTTTACCTACTTCTACCTAATTATATAGGTAATTATTAGAAAAAATAAGTCTATCTAAGTCAATTAGCTATATGACATACATATTGGAAATATAAGTTGCAAGCTAGATATATATTTTGAAAGTTGCATATATATTGGACTATCTAAAGAACATCACAATATAGCTCTTTAATTAGATATTATATAAAAAAGTAAGAATAAGATCTTTTTTATTATTATTAATAATTTTTTTTATTTTTAATCTAATTTTAAGAGTTTTCTTTAGCAATAGCTATTCTATTTCCTTATAGAATATACATCCTTTTTTATTTTATTATATTTTTATCTTTGATATTATTCCTAATTTTTTATATTTATCTTCTTTCAAGTGTTTTCTTTGATGTGTATTTTCAATGATTAGTAATAATATTTAAGATTTAAAAATTATATATAAATAATAATTACCTATATAATTATATATATTATAATATAATATATATATATATATATATATATATATATAATATTTTTTTAATAAAAAATTTTGATTTTAAAAAACTAAATGTGATTTTTTCTAATATTTTTTCTAATTTTTTTTATTATATTTTTATATATTGTAATTTATGAACTATTGAATTTTATATTTTCTATTATTATATCTTGATATATTTCTCTTTTTTTATTATTTAATATATAATATTATTTTTAAATATAATTTATTTTCTTCTATTGTCTTTTTCTATCTTAATTCTTTTTATATATTTCTTTTCTTTTCTTTTCCAATCTCAATCTCTTTATTCAATACTTTATCTTCATTTGCTAATATCTTATTTAAAATATTTACTTCTTATTTATCTTCTAATTATAAAAAAATTATTTTAATAGCATACATAATAAAATTTATAAGTATACAAGATACATAATCTCTAATCTATCTATCTATATGTATACATTTGACTTTAGATTATAAATTTTAAGTATCACTAACAACGGTATTTATTTTTGTGTATCTATTTGAAGTTCTATCTATCTCTTTATGTTCCATGTAAATATTTAATTGCATACTTTATAAAGATTATTAGCTAATTTTTACCTCATTTAAATGTATCAATAGATAAAAATAATGAAAGAAATCCCTCATTTGAATTATCTATCTATAGTCAAATCTTATTGACTTTAATTACATTCTATATTTTTTATTTTACAAGAAATAAAAGATATTTTTAATTTTTAATTTTTTTTGTTATTATAATATCATTTTAAAGATCTAATTCCCATATAGCAATCTTTCTCTCTCAAAGAATTTTTTGCTCTATTTCTTTAATATATTACTTATAAAAGTATAAGATTATAATATATTAATAAGAATTATTTAAAAATAGTATTTTTATTTTTTATTGATTCATTTTTTAGTATTAATTTATATTATTTATCATAAACCTAGACTATGAGTTTATGAGGGTATTATTTTAGTAGAAATTTGACTAATCTTTTTGTAAATCTTTCTTATCTTTATTACAAATATTAATTTAAAAATATTCTAGATAGATACTTGTATTATCTTTTTAATTATGACAATAAAAAATAATTACATAAAACTATAGTCTTATATAATACCAATAATAATAAAATAAAAAATAAATAAAAAATTATAATAAGTCATTAATTGCATGTCCTTTCAATATAGACATTTTAGATACATATTGAATACAAGTGATTGTATTTGAAAATCTTCTAGATTCTTTGTTTTACTCATTTGTGAATAATTTTATCTTAGTATTGGATGAATTCGTGTCATTGTCATAAAAAGTGTGACTCAAATGAAGCTATTTTTAAAAGATATGTTTGTAAGCCAAAGTATATTTTTCAAATACAAATACTATACAATACAAATAGTAAGAAATAAAATACACAATGGAGCTTTCAGCTATGAAATAGGATAGATAAACCCATATTGATGTCACAAATAATATATAAAAAAATTAGTTAATTTTTTTCAAGGAATTACTTGTGAAAATATATATATATATATATATATATATATATATATATATATATATATAAATTACAATAAAAAATCATAAAATTATATTAAGACATTCAAAGATGTATTAAAGTCAATAAATAAATAAATTAAAATATAAAATATAAATTATAAATTATTATTATTTATCTAATTAAAACTTATGAAAAAATAATATTTAGCGTGGAATTTAAATCGTCATTTTTAACAAAAAGAATCTTGATAGAATAAGATGAAGTACATCAAGAGAGTGCTATATAAAGTTGACCATAGAAAAAAATAGGTTGTTGTATATCCAAACCAATGTGCTTCACCAATTTTTATTACAATTTTTTTATTGCTATTGCAAATGGAAGACGGATTCAAAATTAATTTTTTTAAAAAATAAATAGAAGTTCTTTTGTTATAAAAGCTAATGTTATATGCAGAATGAATACCAAGTTTTCAACAAATTTTCCTTGGAGAATTCTTACTTCAAGAACTTGATCTATTACTCATATAATTATCAATCGAGTTCTATTGCAAAGTCCTTGGTGAGGAGCAATATTTTTTAATAGCATCATTAGGTCTCAATCTTAACACAAAGTCTTGATTTGTGCATTCTAAATGGATTAAGTGACTTGATGAATTTGACTCGATAAGTATTA
Source organism: Physcomitrium patens (assembly GCF_059467195.1). Lineage (NCBI taxonomy): Eukaryota > Viridiplantae > Streptophyta > Bryopsida > Funariales > Funariaceae > Physcomitrium > Physcomitrium patens. The sequence goes on along the minus strand of NC_143431.1, from coordinate 3,896,788 downwards.
TTCTTATCAACACCATCTTTGATAACAACTTTATTAGTATTTAGATATTTTTATTCTTCTTTGAAAAATATGGCCATAATCTTCTCATTAATATCCTCTAGATCGTCATTTTGTGTCAATAGAATGATTCTATTTTTTAAAAAAGAATCATATCTTATCTTAACTTTTTTTAACCTTAGATAAACAATATCAATTAAAGATATTAATTGTTGATCAAAATTTATGTGATCAAAAAATATAACTACATTATTGAGCAATAAGTTTGTATCATTTTTTAATTTGGCATGTAAAAAATAAAAACATTGATCAATAATAATACAACTATAAAATATTCAAATGTACCACCATCTATATATACAACATATGTGTACATTATATACTTAAAGAAGCTAGTTAACAAACTCAATATCTACTTGAAGTGCTTTTGAATTCAACTTCATGTTTTCTTTTAAATTATGAATTTTTATTTGAAGCCAAAGTATTGAATGTCAAAATGATAGTGCTAAATTTTTTTTTTCAGTTATTTTTATAATTATTAGTAATATTTGGCAAAAATATCCACTAAAAACTATTATAGCTCTTCTAAATAGATAATTACTACCTCAAATATTTTTAAAGGAACAATCACCTATCTCAAGATAATAATAATATTACATTGGAAGTTGATTCCAAATAATAAATAAATTTTGGAAAATAAACTTAATATGGTTAAAATTCCTAGTAATTAAACAAAGATAAATCTTTATTACAATCTAATATAATTTTAAATTTAGAATAAGTAATTCTTTTTCTTTCAAGTAGTAATGCTGTAATTTTTGATGATGTAATGCATATAATAATATTTTGCATCAATCAAACTTTAATTTCTAAATTATTATAAAAAAATATTTTAATAGTTTTTGTAGGTCCATCGTCATGTTATATGAAGTTTAGCTTGAGAATACATTGGGCACCTGGCTGTGGAAGATAAAAAGAAAATTGCAACAACAAGTCTTAACAAATCTAATATATTCTTAAATAAATCATAATTAAAGATTAGCAAATATAATCAAACATCAATCAAATTTAATTAAAATTTTAAAAGAATTATATAAAAAATACAAAGAATTTCTAGAGACCCTTTAAAGAAATCATAAAGAAATAATATAGAAATTAAAAAAATACTAAATTAGAATTTTTTATAAAATATTAAAATAAAAACTTAATTAAATCTTGGTTAAAATATAGTCAAATCTTAGTCAATATGTAGTCAAACCTTCATCAAACTTTAATAAAATCTTAGTCAAATCTTCATCAAATTCTTGTCAAATCCTAAATAAGCCCTAACCAAATCCTAAAAAACTCCTAGTAAAATCTTAAAAAAATTCTAAAAAAACTCTAAATAAATCTTAGTTAAATCCTAAATAAACCTAATAAAATCTTAATTAAATTCTAAATAAATCTAACCAAATCTTAACCTAAATCAAATCCTAATCCTAATCAAATACTAATCTAAATCAAACTCTAATCCTAATAAAATCTCAAATAAAATCCAAAATCTTAATCTTAATCCTAACCAAATCTTAAATCAATCCAAAATCCTAATCCTAATCCTAAATCAAATCCTAAATCAAATCCTAATCAATTCTAAGTAATTTCTATAGAAAATTTAAACCTCAATAACTAATAACTAAACTATTGATTTTAACTAAAATTTTTCACACTTCTTAACAATTAAATTAAAAAAAAAAAAAAAATTTAAAAGAATTAGATTTATTAAATAGATGATAACTTTAAAAATGTGCTCTGGTGTTGGCCAGCCTCTTCCTCTAACCTTGATGTCAATCTCTCAGAGCCAATTATTCTTGATTGAATTGTTACTTTGCTTCCAAAATTTCCACACTAATTAGAAATTAAGCTAACTACCTTTGTAAAAAAAATGCCTTAATCTAATCAGTAGATTGACATGTATCTAAGAAAAAATCACTAATCCTCAAAATCCTAAATTTCGAGATTATAATCCACAAAACCTTCATGCTTTTCAATCTAATTATTTGATCAAATCTAAATTTATAGCTCACATCAAACATAACTATATCTATAAAATTAGAAAATTTCATTTATAGATCTACTACCAAACTTATGAAATTCTTCAAAAAAATATCACCTATTTTATTTTACAAATCTAGAGTCACCTAAAACAAACTCCATTGAATTATATACTACTTGATGCTCTTATAAAGTCAATACATACTCAAATCAATGCCTGTAGAAATCCTATCAAGTCTCCTCTCAAACCTCATTCTCCGATCACCAAAAGAACCTTAGAATCATCGTCGAGGCTTAGTTTTGTACTTTTGGATCTGATTTCGACCTTGGTTGATAACCAATCTTCTTTGGGTATCAATATCTAATTTTTCTAGGTAATTTTTGCTAAAACCAACTCCCATCTCCCTCCTACATATGCCTATAACTTTTATTTTTTTAATCTATCTTATTTTGCTTTATTTATGGTCCTACAAAGTAAGTAGAAGTCACTTTTCTAAAAAAATTAGCATTATTATTAAAAGTTTTATTACCTTCCTATCTTTTATCCATATTTTTTTATTTTATCTTTTAACTTGGTTCTTCTATAATAAGATCCATATTATTATCTTTTATCATATAGTCATGTTACAACACGACACCATTTAGAAAAAAACATGCATCTATGTTTTTCTATTATGGATGCAACAATATCATCATATGCCTTTCTTTATTTAAGTTTCAATTGTAGAACGTAGTGTTCCAATTTTGCTTCTATTTGTCGAATTTTCCATGTTCTTTCTTCAGCAATAAATTAATTTCTATAAATTTTTGCATTCCAATTGTTTCTTAATAATTGCATTTGAAGAAATTATGCAAGTATGTTATTTGAATCTTGCAAAATCTTATCTAATAAGAAAAGACCAAAATCTTTAATCTGTTTCTCTATTGAATTCTTAATTCCATTTTTTCTTTGCAAATAGGTATTGAAATCATCTAAGATATTTTTTTAAAATCTTTTAAATATTTTTAATGGAATAAGCAAATTTTTGTGTAGTAGGAAAAAAACAAAAAATACTCTTAATTGAGATCTAGTTTATATTTTTAATATCTATTATAAATATTATTGCTACTTTTTATTATCTTCAAGCCATTTTAAAGCTGCACATATATTTTTAAATGTTAGATGGAAAATTCTATAAATAATCTTTAAGTATTCAAATGATTGTAGACCTTTAATGTGGATTAACAGAAGTTTCAAATAATATCTTTCTTTCATTGTTGGATTTGCAAAATATAATCTTTCAATAGCAAAACTATATTTTTTTTAACATCTACATCCTTCTTGACTTATGTCAAATAATATGTTGTAGAAACTGTTGGTATGTACATTGTCTTACCACTACTATTATTACGTATGTCTCAAAAAATAAAGATAATATTATCTTTCATCTTTTAATACATTCTATAATTATAGCTATCTTATCATTTGAATTATATACTACTTGATGCATTCTTAGAAGATGAATGACTAAATGAATAATACTTGATATTTTTTTATAGATCCACATGCCAAAAAGTTTTCAAATAATGTCCAAAGCTCTAATATATCTTCCACCATAATATTGTTTGATCCCATCTTTTTGGTTTTTAAATTATTTTGTAATGCAATGGTGGCCCTTATAGATGTATTTGTGGATATATTTGATGGTACAAATAGATGCACATATCTCAACATTAATATAATAGTTGTACTTCTAAGATAGTTTTAAATAAAATAAAATAATATCTCTATTGTCAAAAACTATTCTTTGAACTTCAAATATTCTTCTATTATTTCTTTGTCAATATTGAAGATATCCATTAATATCTATTGTTATTTCTTCTACAAACATCTTTAGATATTTCTTTGTACAACAACTATCTTTCATAGAATGCACTTTAGGATTTTACATTCTATATGGATCATATATCATATATTATAGAATAACTTTTAATAACTTTTGGTTTTTATCTTTATTTGGAAATTTTATAAAAACCATATGATCTACATCTCTAGTGCATTTAATCTTATTTTTTCTATTCAAAAAGATTAAGATGTGTATATGAAATAGACATGTCTTTTGAAACTCAATGATATAAATATATGCAACAACATGACCAAAGATAACTCCTTTTTTTATATCTTCTATAATTCCATGTTCTTATATTATGTATTATCATCTTTGAGAATGCACCGGGCATCTGATTGTAGAAAGTGAGATTATGTTTTACAAGTATCTAAGAATCCTAATATGTTTCATCTTCATAAGAAGAATATAATTTGAATTTTAATTCAAAATTACTTAAATTCAATAAAAAGTGGTCAAAAATACTCTTTTTAGTAATCTCATTTATATATAAATTTCAATTGCCTTATTACTTTCATAATTAGACAGTTTTGAATTTTCTTTGCAAGCTCTAATCCTAATTAGAAAACTTTAGCAAGTTGTAGCTCTTAATCTAATTTTTTATTTAAATCAAAATTTTGCACACAAATGCCACTATAAATCTTTTATATACTCAAAAAGAATTTACTCCAATCTAACTTATAGATTGTGAAAAAATGCAAGAAAACCATATTGATGTTATTAAGTAACTAACTTGAAAGTTGATGCAAATGTTCTAGTAATAATTTCTCCTTCCTCAACTATTAACTTCAATTCAAAATAGGTGTGTAGCTTGATCTTCAAGTCTTCTAATACCATGCCAAATTTCACTTTGATTCAATTGGTAGATCTTTAGAAATTATAGAAATCCTACTTAACTCCAAACTGTCAACTTCTGATATCTTCTCATACCAAAATCCAGATATCTCTCAACTATACCATTAGATTATTATAAAATTTATATGTAATTAGCACACCCAAATAACCATGCATTATCAAATTTTGAATGATAGATGTGACACCAATTTCATGAATTAGCCAAGAGTAGTAGTCCTAATTGTATTGCATAAATCCCAAGTCACCAATACAAGCCTTGACTTTGAATAACAATTTTAAAGTCAAATCAAATCCTACGAAAATAATCTTTATGTTTTTGGAACAAGCTCTAAGCTAGCTCTCCAATCCTAATCGTTGATCTTTAAATACTTTCCTATTTTGTCCTAAGTGGTCATTTTAGTGGCTTGAGGTCTGATTTTATCCTATTTCACAAATGGTCAACCTCTGGATATCAATCTAATTTATTCTAGGGATTTTTTAGCCCAATCCTACCTTCAACTTAATCTTAGTATCAACCATGCTAATTATTTACTTCTTCTAAAGTTATTTTATTAATTTATGGTCTTTCTAAGGTAATAAAAGAGTCTCTACAGTCTAGAAGGTAAAATTATAAACCAACCTTTAACCTACTAACTATTAAGACAAGAAAATAAACTAAGAGGCTTCTATAAAAGTTATATTTAAATATCTTGAATTATTATTGATCCAATATAATTAAATATTAATTAAAAATTTATTTTTGATTATATTTTTACCATATAGTTGTGTTACAAAACAACATGTCTTGAGCTCAAATAAAAGGGTGATCAAATTTGGCCAATCACTTATTCATTGTCTTTAAAGCAATTTATTCTAAATTTTGGACCATCTTAGATTTCTTGTCATTTTCATAAAAATATCATGATACTAATGAAACCTTGTAATTGCCATAGAATCTTTAAGTATTTCTATCATATATCTTATACTTTTAATATGTAATGATAGAAGTAAGATCCCTTGTTATCATATAATAAGATGAATATATAGTAAAAAATAAAAATATGGATGTTATTATAGAAGAACCTAATATAAAGATTTAGTAAAAAAATAAAGATAAATAATAGTAAGGTAGTAAGAAATTTTGTCTTAATGTTGTCTTTTGTAGAAAGAACTTCAATTTCTTTTGTAGAAGTATAAATTAGCCAAATTAAAGTAAATGAAATAAAAAATTGATATAAGCATATTTAAGAAAGAATTAAAAATAGATTAAAATAAAACTTACATCAAATTATTAAAAATTGATACTCAAAGAGGATTAGTTATCAACTTGGATCAAAATCAGATTTTGAGGTACAAAACTATGCACCTAATGTGATTCTAGGTTTCTTTTGCAAGTTAGACAATGGAATTTGAAAGAAGAATTTATAAGGTTTTTCGAAGCCTTTGTTTTAAGTGATTTGAGCTTCTAATGATTTTGTAAAGTTTTGCAAAGTTAGGATAATTTTGTGTGATTTTGAATTTTATAAAATAAAATAAGATGTACAATTTGGACAATTTTGTGAATTTTATAGCAATTTTATCAATGAATTTTTTTTGGATTGTGAGTAAATTTGTGCTAAATTCATGTTGTAAATTTCAGCTTAATCATATTATTAAATTGGAGGTTATTGAAATTCAAATTAATTAAGATTTTAAAAATTTGATTTTTAAGTCTAATAAGGTTATATAAGATTTTTAACAATTTTTTAATTGAATTGAGGCAATTTTTGTTGGAGATTATATTTGATTTGACTTTGAATACTTGTAAGAAATTTAAGAGCAAGTTAATGCTTCAATGAAGAGTTAATATGCTAGAAGATCAACATTAAGATCAAAGATGGAGGTCGGCTGATACCCAAGTGGATTATGAAGTTTTTCTCCCATTTTATAAATTCAATTCTCTTCAAATTTTTTGTACTTATATAAACTAAGAGATTGAAAGGTGTGTAAAATTTTAAGGAACATCAAAAATTAATTCAATACATATTGAGGTTCTAAAATTTTCCTAGGATTGATTTAAATTAGTTTGATTTTGGTTAGATTTAGGGTTTAGTCTGATTGGTCTAAATTGGTTAGGTTTTGATTATAATTTATTTAAAAATTTATTAAGGTTAATAGGAGTGATTATTTCTACCCTCACTTAAATTCAATTTTATTCAATTTTAACTTAAATTAAAATTCAATATTAAATAATATGGGTACTTAAATCATAAATATAAAAAAAATTAAAAATTAAAAAATAAATAATAAAATAATTACAATTAATCCAACCAAACATACAAAGTATGATTTTTATGATTTCTTAAGCATTATAGTCGAATAAGTTAATTATCTTCTAAGGTTTCCTTGACCAAGCTTACACTCTGAAAATTATAAATAAAATTAAAATGAAATAAAATAAATTAAGTTAGAATTAATTACTAAAATTTGAGTGAGAATTTAAAAATAACCATAGTAAAAAATTATAGATAAAAAATAAAAGTTATAAACTACATAAAAAATAAAAGGTAAAAATAAAAAGATAAGGTTAATTTTTATTTTCTTTTATCTTTTAAAGATAAATATGGATGAAAAGATAAAACTTTACCATTAATTATAGGAATGAGGAAAAAGTTCTTAAAAATTATTAAATATTATTAATAAATCGTAATAAGATGAGTAAAAACTATTATAGAAAATTAAGTGTTAAAAGAACGTGATTAGAGGATGATTAGAGAGAAAAACAATAATATACCTTGAGTAAGTCAAGTTAGAGGTAGCCACCTTTGCCATTTAAAAAATCACCAAAAATTCCTTGAGACTCCAATTTATGTGAAATTTGGTATAATTAAGGTTACCTCTAGCATGCTTCTATTTTCTAAATCTTATGGCAATACAACCTGAAATTCTTGAGATATGGTTTTTTCCAAGTAGAACCACTTCGGCTGCCTTGGTAGCAAATCCTTTCTACTTAAAAATTCACTAAAAGTTGATTAGTAATTTAAAGTTAATAAATTTAAATTTTTTCTAAAACTAAATTTAGCAAGCTTCTTTTAGAAAAAATAATTTGATGACAAAAAATCAATAGGTATTAAGCTATATTTTTCCAAAGTTAATTGATCTAAGTTGCTAAGGTCACAAACTTGTCATCTCTTTAAAAATCATCATAAATTTGTTATAACTTGGAAGTTAGTGAATCGATTTCTTTAATAAATTAAGCTTTACATTACATTCACAGTAGCAAATCATATTAGATTTGAGTTAGAAATCACCGAGTTATAAATTTATGAAGTTGATGGTCATATGTTGCCAAGGGCAATAGATTCCCTGCTACTTGGAAATTCGTCCAAAATCTATCCAAGCTTCAAATTATTCGTGGCATGAGTCATTGAAAAGTTGATACATAGAAGAAAATAAGTACTAAATATTGCTCAAAAGCATAAAAAATTGAATAATTGAGAAGAAACAAATACATAGACAGTGATAAGGTGGAAGAAAACTCCTTTAATTAAAAGCCTAGAAACAATTTGGCAAGGCTTTGCCTTACAAAAGGAGGAAAGAGGGGAAGAAAATCAGCCATCCAATCCCTATTAACCAAGTGGAAGGAGGTCCAAAGATAGCGGTGTCGTATTACGTGTTATCTTGCTTGAGAATGCACCGTGCATCTGGTCGTGGAAGATAAAATGATGTTTTATAAGTATCCAAGTAGTCTAGTGGATTTCAACCATCTAAATACAAACTATTTTGGATTTCAATATAATATCTTACTTCCAATAAAAAGTGCTTAGAAACACTATTTTTAATAACTTCAAGATATTATAGGCACAAAGTCTTTTGTTATTTGTTAGTTTTTATTTTAAGTTATTAAATTTGAGCTTTTAAATTACTTTGAGATATTGTAAGCTCAAATTCTTCTGTTATTTGTTAGTTTTATTTTATTTTATTTTTATTAGTGTATATATATATATATATATATATATATATATATATTTAATTTTTTAATTTTTTTAATTTTTTTAATTTTTAATTTTTTAATTTTTAATTTTTTAATTTTTAAATCCTAATCCTAGATAACGAGCTTTGGCAAGCTATAATTTTCAATTTGACCATCCAATTGTTATAAAATATCTACCGCTAATGTCTTTGTAAGTCTTCTAAATGCTCAAGAAGTTTCATTCCAATGTAACTTACAAATTGGAAGAAAACGTCATAAATCCACACTGATGTCCCTTGACCACCGCCTAGAAAGTTGATGATGAACCTTGACTTACAATTTCTCCTTCTCCAATTGTTAATTCTCATTCAAACCTTCTCTGCACCTCCACCTTTAAGTCCTCAACTTACTACATCAAAATTCACTTTATTCTAGCTAATAGATCTCCAGATATTATAGAAACCCTAAACGACCCCAATATGCCAACTTCTGATACCTCTTTATACTAATGATCAAATATCCTCTATCTATATCATTAGATTAACACAAATTTTTGCATGCACTTGGCATATTCAACTATCTAGACACCTCTAAAATTTCAACTGCAGATATTTCTCTCATTTCACAAAATAGTCAAGAATACTAGCCTTAACTTTATTGCAAAAAACCCAATTCACCAATAAAAACACTGCCTTTGAGCGACGATTGCAAAATCTTTCCAAATCCTATGAAACTAAGTCTTACACCTTTTGAAGGAGCTTGAAGCTAACTCTTCGATTCCAAAATTCCAATCTCCAAATGCCCTCTTCTTTTTTCTTTCTTTTTCTTTAACTCCGTGAGGTCTCTTATTCTTTCGCTATGGACTCAGAATGGAAATAGCGAACCACGCTTCAATGCAATTCCCGCCTCTAAGAGGATCTTTCTACGAAAAAAACATTTCTTCTAAATAGCATAGAGAATGAAACAGCTTGAAATAGAACTAAAGCCTCCGTGATTGGGACCTCATTGAGTTGCCTAACCAAGTCAGGTCTCATACTAGGTAAGAGGTCCGTAACACGACCTGGATTGGATGTCCCTATGATTGGGTCAAATTGGCCCTTCACATTAGGCTCACCCAAATTTTGAATTGGTCCTTTCTTCTTTTGCAGATTCTTGATAAGAACAGCTTGGATACATTCCACCCGATTTACTAGAGAATCTTGAGGATCTCGATTTATCTCCTCAATTTTTTGTTGGCTTTAGATCTGCTGATCTCGATTATTGAAATTGAATGGAGCATTACATTGCTAATAAGTATGCCCCAACTGCTTGCTATTCCCACACACTGGCACGTAATTGTCATTGGCTTTGAGATTGGGACATTCACTAGCATAATGACTAATCTGTCTGCAACGGAAATAACAAAGTGGTCTTCTTGCACCCCCATCAGGCAAATTAGGTGTCTCTATGTCAAGGACAAGAACTCGATGAAAAAGAAATTCAAACAAGTGAGCCTTCACTCAAAGAAAGGTAATAAAATATAAATAAACAAGTATGTATATTGAAAGAGAAAGTGGAATGGCTATTGCCAAAAGATAAGAAAACTAGAAATCCTTGAAACTAGAACGGAAGTAAGAAAGGAGTTGACAAGAGTGAAGAAGGCTTCACTCTTGTTTCTATATATACTATCTAACTAGGGACTACTAGGCAATAATCTATAGGATCTTTAATATGTGTTGACTTTGTAGGATACATGCCTTGGATTACAAGACAAGATTTTCTATGTGTGGGCCATATTGTTAGTTTGGTCTTCAAGCTAACAACATGTGTGGCACATGGCCAACTTGTTGACCACATTTTTAATCCAAAAAGTCAATTAAAGATACTTATAAAGTCAAAACAACATCTATTAAGCTTTTAAGAAGCTTCCATATTAAATACTATAGAATTAACTTACTTTTATCTATTTTTACTTACTTCTACCTATTTATATATGTGATTACTGGCTTACATGAGTATGTCCGTGACATTACCTTCCCTTCTAGGGACGAGTTCCATGAGGAGCGGTCATCATATGTTGAGAAAATCTATGATGTGACAAATTATATTCGCCACATACTCTGATCTTTGTTCTCTTCGAAGATGATTGATAGGGCCTCTCAACCATCGGTAGTCTCCTATATCAAAGCCAAAAGATCACCCAGTTATTTGATCTTTGTTAAGGCCTTCATAACTTCCTTTGAATAGAACATTTAGAACATCATCAGGAGTTGTTCCTACCTCTAGTAAAATCACCAAACATTGGGAGTCCCTTCCCAAGTCGTAATACCAAACACGTTGTATCTTACCATCTATTCAAAGAAGAACATGTCATTCTTGAAGATCTTCATTTCGATTGCATCGTCTTGAAGGTTGTGACAATCGTAATGTTTCATCCGACAGATCAATAAATGAAGGTTCTTGAGTCGAATCCATCGGTTGTTGGTTCTCCATCTCCTAAGAGTCACAACTACAAAGAAGCTACAAACAAGGATTGAAAGTAGAATGTTATCTTGCCTAGATGTTGTTTCTTTTATAAAAAAGATTTTTTATCTTGATTTTAATATATGTCGTCGAAGAAAAGCCTCCATCGCCTTTGCTACATTTGCAAGATTCTTTACTAGCTCTCATGTGCATTCTTTAATATCATATCCATGCCAATGGATAGGTTATTCTAATTTATTTTGGCACCGCCTTGAATCTAAGACTTCTTCTACTACAAACTCTTCATTATTGTCCACTTCTATATGAAGAAGTAGAGCTTGTCGTCTTCTTGGTATGTCCACTGTCTTGTATGGTTCAAGAAGAGACACGTGGAATATTGGATGGATTTTCATTGACTCCGATAGATGTAAATGATATGCAGCTGGATTGATTTGTACAGAAATAAAAAATGGTCCAAGCCTTCGATAGTCCAACTTGTCATAAGGACGAGTGGTCTTGATATTGGGACGAAGTAGCCATACCTTATCACCCAAGAGGAATGGTGGTTATTCCTTTCGATAGACATCCGCATTGACCTTTTGTTGTTCTTGAGCTTCTTTTAATTGTGCCTTCATTGTTGCATATAGCTCTGACAAATGAATCGCCAAATCTTTCGCAGTAGGATTATGAACTTTTGAAAAGTCAAAAGTATCAAGTCGTGGATGATAACCATAATTAGCAAAGAAAGGTATTTGTTTTGTAGAAAAATGTATTGTATTATTGTAAGCAAACTCTGCCAATGGCAAAAGAGTTGTCCAATCATCTTATTGGTAATTAATAGTACATCTTATATATTACTCCAAAACTTGATTAACATGCTCTATTTGTCCATTACTTTGATGATTGAATACTGAAGATAGTTTTATATCCACTTTTAGAATCTTGAAAAGAGTTCGCCAAAATCTTGATACAAATTGAGTTCCCCTATCTGATATAATATCCTTGGATAATCCATGATAGCGATAGATATTGTCAAGAAAGAGCTTAGCTATTTCTTCACTTGTGATAGATTTTGTACATAGTACAAAATGTGCCATTTTGGTAAAATGATCTACTATCACAAATATAGAGTCATAAGAACCTGAGATAGGAAGATCTGTGATGAAGTCTATAGAAACAGAGGACCATGGTTGTTCTCGAATAAGTAATGGCTGAAGAAGTCCAAAAGGTCGATGACTAGGAGTTTTTGATCTTGAGCAAACATGACATGATTATACAAAATCTTTGACTGCCTTTCACATCTGAGGCCACCAAAAATCCCTAGATATCAACTCTAAAGTCTTACTGTATCCAAAATGTCCTATTGCTGGGAAGTCATGACGAGCTTGAAGAATACGTAAACGTGCTTCTTCTTCTGGAACATATAGGCGTCCTTTGAAATAGAATAGATTCTTAAATTTGAATTTAGAGGGATCATGAGATTTAAAAGAATTATTCTTAATATCATGAATAAGAGGGTTTGAAGTCATACTTAACTAGACTTTCTTGAGAAAAGTTAAATCAATAGTCAATATTGATTTTATTGCTTGAAGATGAAATTGCTTTAGCTTCAAGAGAACCGTTCTTTGTTGCTTAAAATTTACATCTTCTTCTTTTGGTGCAAGATAAGAATGTCTAGACAAGGCATCAGACAAACCTTGTTGTTTTCTTGGTCAATAAGTGATGATGAACTCGAATCTTGATAAAGACATGCTCCAACAAGCTTGATGACGATTTAATATGCGTGTTGACATGAAATAATCAAGGTTCTTGTAATCTGTATATACAATGACTGGATTGGAAGCGCCTTCTAGATAATAATACCATTTTTGAAAAGAATCCACAATTGCAAGAAGTTCTTTGCCATGGATCTCATAATTGATTTTTGCTGTTGAGAATTTTCTTGAATGAAAGGCTATTGGATGAAGTTTGTCACATGTTCCCATTTGTGACAAAATCGCACCCAAAGCAAAGTCAAATGCATTTATTTCCATAAAGAATGCTTTGAAAAAATCAACATGATACAAGCTTGGTGTAGAAGCAAATACTATCTTCAAAGATTCAAAAGCAACTTCCGCTTCTTGATTCCATTGGAGTTTGTCTTTACAAGTCAAACGTGTAAGTGGAGCTGCAACTCGAGAGAAGTCTTTGATGAAGATCCAATAGTAGTTGACAAATTCCAAAAAGTATTCGACATCTCTTCCCGTTTTAGGGATCTTCCAATCTATAATAGTTTGAACTTTCTTAGGATCTATTATAAGTCCATCATTTGAAATGATGTAACCTAAGAAATTGACTTGAGTAGTGTGGAATACACACTTTTCTATTTTGGCATAGAGTCCCGTATCTCTTAATTTTTGTAATACACGACAAACATGAAGTTCATGTTCTTCTGGATTCTTAGAATAGATTAAGATATCGTCTAGATAACAGACCACAAAATCGTCCAAAAACTCTTGAAAAATATCATTTATTAGATGTTGAAAAGCTCTAAGTACATTTATAAGTCCAAAAGGTATGACGTTGTATTCAAAATGTCTAAACCTAATTCGAAACACAATCTTCCATTAATCTCTTTCTTTGATACGTACTAGATTGTATGCTCCCTAAAGATCTATTTTTGTAGAGATCTTAACTTAATTCAGCTGATCAAGAAGTCCAGATATTAAAGATAGTGGATACCTGTTCTTGATAGTAATTTTGTTGAGTCCTCAATAATCAATACACATCCGTAATGATCCATCTTTTTTCTTCACAAATAGAATTGGAGCTCCTGCTGGAGATTTAAAATTAAAATGGCATATAAAATTCTTGGCTAGATTTTCTTCAATATACTCCTTGAGTTTAATCAACTCATTTTGTGATAAATTACAGATTGATCCAAATGGTAGTTGTGCTCCTTCTTGAAGGTCAATTGAGGAATCATAGGGATGAAAATGGCCAATAGATATGGAACATGGATGGACAATATGAATAGCTAATAACACATGAGGTAAATTATATGGACCTTGTCCAGATGTCAAAATTTGGATTGGAGATGTTGGGATAGAATAACATTTCTTTGTTCAAGATACAACATCTTATCCATTGATTTTAGGACAACTTTATATTACGGCAACACGAATGGAAACAAAAGTACTTGACGATGGTTCTACTTATATAAGAATACGTAGTGAAGATAGAAAGAAAGCTGTACAATTTTTAATAGGACCTCGTAATCATGAATGGAATCGAGATAGGTTGATGGAGAAACCATTGCCAAGGATTGTTGAAGGATTTAAGGATTTTGAGGAAGTACCATTATAAAGCGAGATTATGGAGGTACAAAAGAGGAGGTACTCTCACGAGATGAAGGTGCCTTTGATGCGAGTTTTATTGATATTTTTGAGAATGGAAATATTATATATAAGAAAGTTGATGATTTTAAAAGAAAAGAAAGAAAAAGATTATATAGTATTGAAAAGAAATTATGCAAGTTATGGTCATTAGAAGATGATGAAAAGATTTTAGATGTTTATGAAGAAAATGGATTGGGGGATTGATTAGAATTTATTGCATCTATAGGGTTAGGGAATAATAATAAGATTGTTAAAATTCATTTGAGGGAGGTTTATTCTATACTTGAATTTTTTCAAGCACCAGAAGTTATTGTAGAAACAAAATATAAAATAATAGATAAAAAAATAAAACCTGTTGCCAAATCTTTACTAGAAGTTTCTAAGGAACAAATGGAAGAAGCATCAAAAGAAGAGAGTTTAAGAGATCCAAAGAAGATTGAAAATCAGTTTACAAAGGAGACTTTTGAAGAATTAAAGATTGGATGTGATGATTCCTTATTTCCAACAAAAATTGAATATTTTAAAAAAATGCTTGCAAAACGAGGTAAATCATATGCCTTTGGGTCTCGTGAAATAGGATGTGTAGATCCTAATGTTGTTGCTCCTATGGTTATCTTTACAGTACCTCATGTACCTTAGAACTTAAGGCCAATTCCTGTATCAAGGGCACATTTACCTAAATTGGTGGAATTATTGAAAAAAGAGATGCAAATGAAAGTTTTGGAGCCTTCTTTTGCTCCATATTTTAGTCGTTGGTTTTTGGTGCCTAAGAAAAATGGATTGTTATGTTTTCTTCAAGATATACAGCCAATAAATGCAGTAACTATAAGAAATGTAGGTATAGGACCTTTAGTAGATGAGTTTTAAAAAGTATTTGCAAGAAGGGTAATTTATTTAATGGGTGATTTATATTCGGATTATGATCAATTTCAACTTGTGCATGGGAGTAGAGATCTAACAACAATGAGAACACTATTTGGATTACTTAAAATCTGTACTCTTCCTTAGGGTGCTACTAATTCAGTTGTACATATGATGAATGGGATGAACAAGGTATTATGAGACTTCATTCTTGAAAAAATTATGTCTTTTTTAGATGATATTCCTATCAAAGGATGTAAAGAAGGAGAAAAAAATGAAACTTTAGATGAGAGGTGGTGTCGCAAATATGCTGTTGATCATATACAAGATTATAAAAAGATTTTAACTTGACTTGAAGAGGTTCATCTTAGATTTTCAGGAGCAAAATCTACATTTGGAGTGCAAGAAGTTCTTATTGTTGGATATTTGTGTGGATTTTATGGGAGAAGACAAGATCCAAGCAAAGTTGATGCAATTGAAAGAATGAAAGATTCATGTGACTCTTTATTAGAAATACGCAGGTTTTTAGGAGCTTGTGTATTTTATCGTATATGTATTTCTCATTATGCTCATATAGCGGATCCATTATATGACTTATTACGTAAGGGTTATCAATTTAAATGGAAAAGAAAGTATACTGATGTAATGCAGAAGCTAAAGGTGTTATTGGTGACACCTCCAATTTTAAGAAAAAATGATTATGACTATAATAGACTAGTATTTCTTATTGTGGATACTAGTCCTATTGCTATTGGATGGATTATGAATTAAGATGATTCAAGTAGAAATAGATTTGCAGTTCAATTTGGAACTAAAGTTTTAAGTATTCATCAATGTACATATTCGCAAATCAAAAGAGAACTTTGGAAAATTATTTTGGCTATAAAAGCTGAAAGGGATTATTTGATTGGTGCAGCGATAGTAATTGAAATGGATTGCTTGCCATTACTTGGAATGATTACTAATTGTTCAACACCGGACATTGTAATGTTAAGATGGATTGTTTTTATTAAGTCATTAAATCCAGAATTTAAGCATGTTGCTGAAAAGGACAATTTAGTAGCAGATATGCTATCTTGAGTAAGATATGAAAGAGAAGATGAAATGGTTGAAGACATTGATGATGTTGGATCAAAATTCTATTCAGTATCAAATCTTAACAAAAAAGACAAGCTATTTCTTGAAGAAAATTATGAAAGAGAATTATTGGATATTGGTCATTACTTGAATACCTTGACTAAGCAAGAAAATTGATCTATAAAAAAATTTAAACAAATAAGAAAAAAATCATATGGATTTTTGCTTCAAGAAAGATTCTTATAGAAGAGACTAAAGAAAGGAATTGGAATGCCACAAAGAGTGATAGGCAATAAAGAAGAGAAATAAAAATTATTAAAGGGATTTTATGATAGTTTATGAGCATGACATAGAGGAATTTGGGCTACTTTTGCTAAACTTAAGAAAAGATATTGGTGGAAATATATGTATCGAGATGTGATCTTATTTGTAGAATCATGTGAAATTCATCAAGCATATTTTAATATATGACATCGAGATGGTCTTCATCCTACATATCTTCTAGCTATTCATTTTAAATGGGTTGTTGATTTGGTTATTCTGCCAATCGGGTTATGGCAAATGAGATATTTGGTCTTAGCTCGTGAAAATTTATCAAATCAAGTAGAAGGAAGAGCATTGAGAATAAAAATAATGAAAGAAATTTGTAGATTTTTGCTTGAAGATGTTATTTACTACTACGGATGTGTAGGAAAAATCATTGTAGATCGTGGAGAATTAAATGTTTAAGAAGTTCGTGAATTCTTTGAAAGATGTGGAATTAAAATATTACTGACTACTGCTTATAATCCTAAAGGAAATGTAAAAAGTGAATGTGGTCACCCACCGATTGTGAAAGCATTAGTTAAAGTTTGTAATGGGAAGGTTAGAAAATGGCCACGACTTTTGTCATTTGTATTATGGGCTGATCGAACAACTCATAGCTCAATAACGGGATATATGTCTATTCAGCTTATGACAGGCCAAAAACCAATTATGCCAATTGAAGAAAAAGTACCTACTTGGAGTGTGCTACCATGGGAAGATGGATTGACAAGAGAAGAACTTCTAGCTATTAGAATTCAATAATTAGAGCAAAGATCAAAAGATGTGCAAATAGCATTAAAAAGGTTAAAAATGAGCGAGGTTACAAAATTAGACACGATTTGATAAGCAGCATCGATTGAGGCCTAAAGCAATTGAAGAAGGTGATTGGGTATTGGTCTATGATAGTAGCTTGGACAATCAACATAGTGCTTTAAGGAAGTTTTCTAAACGATGATTTGGACTGTATGTTGTAACAATTGTTCATGATAATGCAACTTACTCATTGCAGGAGTTAGATGGAATAAGGTTAAAAATACCAATTGCAAGGAAGCGAGTAAAAATATTAAAACAAAGATACACAGAAATAAATATAGAAGACCTTGGTGAAGATATAGATATTCGTTAACAAGAAGATGAATTTGACATAGATAGCAAAAATTATGAAGAAGATTTGGACGAAGACTTAGAGAATGTATTATGAATCAAACAACAACTGGATTATTTGGTAATATCAAAGGATGCACATGTTCTAAGGGGATGGATGTCGTGTTCTAACACGACTATATGATGAAAATATAAATAAAAAAGATATTATTAATATTTAGTCATCTTGGATATTAAAAACAGTGGCCAATTCCAGTACCAATATTCAGGGTCAGGTAATATCATCCCACCGACGTCATCGAATCAAGTACCCTCTATACCAACAGGACAAGCAAGATTATTTTTCAACCCTACATGGAACAAGCCTAGTTGGTATATACCGTTGGAGACATCCAATATGCATGATGGGGGTATAGAAAGACCACTTTGTCATTTTCATTGAAGACCAGGTTGGTCATTATATCGGTGACTGTTCCAATCTCAAAGCCAATGATGATTATGCGCCAGTGTGTGGAAATAGCAAGTAGTTGGGGCTTACTTATGAGCAATGTAATGCTCCGTTCAATTTCAATAATTGGGATCAGCAGATCTAAAGCCAAGGAAAAATTGAAGAGATAAATCGAAGTCCTCAAGATTCTCTAATAAATCGAGTGGAATGTATCCACGACATTCTTATTAAGAGTCGATAAAAGAGAAAAGGACCAATTCAATATTTGGGTGAGTTTGATGTAAAAGGCCAATTTGACCCAATTATGGGAACATCCAATTTAGGTCCTGGTATGGGCTTCTTACCCATTATGAGACCTAATTTGGTTGGGCAACCTAATGAGGTCTCGAATAAGAAGGCTTCCGTTCTATTTCAAGCTGTTCCATTCTCTATGCCGTTTTGGAGGAAACGTCATTTCTGTGGAAAGATCCTCTTAGAGAGAGGAATTTCGGGGAAGTGTCATTGACTGTTCCAATTTGGAGTCCAAGGTGGGAGAAAAGAAGACCATACGAAATTAAAAGGGAGGAGAGGATAAATAAAAGGGCATTTGGAGATCAGGATTTTGGAATCGGAGAGCTAGCTTCAAGCTCCTTCAGAAAGGTATAGAATTGGATTTTATAGGGTTTGAGAGGACTTTTGCAATCGTTGCTAAAAGTCAGTGTTTGTATTGGTGAATTCAGTTTTTTTGCAATAAAGTAATGGCTGATACTCTTGACTGTTTTGTGAAATCGGAGAAACTTCTACAGTTAAAATTTAGAGGTGTCTAGAAGGTTGAGTAAGCCGAGTGTATACAAAAAGTTGTCTTAATCTGACAGAACAGATAGAAGATTTTATCATTAGTATAAAGAGGTATTAGAAGTTAGCAGATTGAGATTGTTTGGAATTTTTGTAATATCTGGAGATCTACCGACTGGAATAAGGTGACTTTTATCGTAGTAAGTTGAGGACTTCTAGGCGGCGGTCAAGATACATTAATGTGGATTAACGATATTGTGTTGTGATTTGGCTACTATATGAAAATAATGTAATTATGTACTTAATATATAATTTATAAATAACATGGTGAGAGCCATGTTAGTAGATTTTAGTTGGTTGTAGAATATAATTTGAGTATTACTTTAAAAAGAGGTTGTTTAAAAAGATTACTATAGAATTTGTATAACTTTAATTTCCTTTTGATAGTGGCTTTTAAGATTGGTTTTGGTTGATAGTAACTTCTAAATATTTAGAGTCACCTTTGTTAGACATTGGTGACATTTGAAAACTTATTTTGGTTCTTTTATTTGGTGTTTAGAGCATACATTATATAAATCTTATAAGAAAAAGGATTGAAGAAGGATTTTGGTAGCAAAGGGAGTAATTAGGGCACCAATATAGATGAATGGAGATGAAAAATAAAAATCTCCATTCCTATTGGTCAAAAACCATGACCAATGGGCTTTGAGGAGGCTACCCGAGGCCATATTAGGAATTAGGGTAAGTTTCTCGAACCATTCGAACTTTGAAGGCTAGGGTCAGAAGGTTTAAGTTTTTGATTAAGGTTTTGGTGCAAGTTTTGTGTCATTTGGGGTTTTTATGAAGAAGTTATAGGCGCTCAAAGTTAAGGTGTTAGTTTTGGACCTACTGTCACTCTTTTGGGCATAACGCACGCATACGGATGGCAATTGAGGATCGGCGACTGCGCCTAGAGAGAGCACTTTTGCGGCTATACTTTTTGCATATTTTTTACTGGATTCTAAGTTGGAATGAAGGAGTTATCGGATTTTGAAGTTAGCACATGCAATCTAAGGGTAGTAAGTAAACCGATTTACTAGTGTTTGTCTCTTGAGCTATATCTTGAGCAATCTGATAAGGTTTTGGCTCAAAATTTAAAAGAATGTGTAATTTCATGTTACTAAAATTTTTGCATAAGTTTTATGACATTTGGAATTCGGATTTTTGAGATATAAGGAAAATAGTTTTTCGGATGCTTGTAAATTAGGGTTTGGAGTGTCTGCTAGTATTTCTTAGATACCAGAAGATCGGGAGTGAATTTGCAT
This sequence comes from Physcomitrium patens, assembly GCF_059467195.1. NCBI lineage: Eukaryota > Viridiplantae > Streptophyta > Bryopsida > Funariales > Funariaceae > Physcomitrium > Physcomitrium patens. Next base: position 3,876,395 of record NC_143431.1, on the reverse strand, counting down.
TTGGTTTTTTTTGTGGTAAACGTTCAGGATAAATTCTACCTATCTTATAAATTTGAAACAAATTGAATGAATAGATCAATAGTTATGATTTTCTAAAGTTCGGGGCGAGAAAACCCCTTCGCAAGAAAAATATGTTTTGAAGGGATTTTGTTATATTTGGAGTTTTATACAAAAATAAAGGAGTTTTGGAAGCCAAGAAAAGAATCATATAAAGGTTTAAGGTACACTCTCTATAGCTAGATACCCAGTGTATTCCCAGATAACAAATCACGCTATACGACAATGGCATTTTCTTGCAACCTGTTAGTTAGATTGGATTGAAACCTCTTGAGCATTTGGAAGGCTTGCAAAGACAATAGTAGTAGAAGTTTACAACCATTGGACGGTCATATTGAGAATTACAACTTGCCGAAGCTCACTGTCTAGGATTATGGTTAAAAATAAAAATAAAAATAAATAAAATAAAATAAAATAAAAAATAAATAAAATAAAATAAAATAAAAAATAAAAACTAACAAACAACAAAAGACTTGTGCTTATAATTTCTTGAAGTTATTAAAAATAGTATTTCTAAGTATTTTATATTGGGATTAAGCTTTTAGATTGAAATCCGAAATAGTTTATATTTAGATGGTTGAAATCTACTAGCCTACCTACATACTTGCAAAACATTGTTTTATCTTCTACAGCCAAACGCTCAGTGCATTTTCAAGCAAGATAGCATATAATATGACATCGACAGCTGAAGGATTTGTGAAACAACTATCAAAGCTTCCAAGAACGTTGAAACTTCAATTACAAACTGTCCAAGAAGCTTATATGGCGTTCGCAGATAAATTTTGGAATCATGCACCTACTTTCAAAATTAGAAATAAAATATGGCTGCTTTGACAAAATATTAAAACCAAGTGGCCATGTGATAAGTTGGACTACTGAAGATTGGGACCATTTGTCATTTAGAAGCATATCAATCTAGTGGCATACCGTCTGGGAATATCGGCTGTTATGAAGGTACACCTAGTCTTTCATGTTTCTTTGTTGGAATCTTATCGAGAGTCATCTTTTCTTGGAAGAGTGCAATGTGTGCCACCTAGTATTAAAATTGAGAACCACGAGGAATACAAGGTAGAAAAGGTACTAGATTTGTAACATAAGTGGGAAAAATTGGAGTGCCTAATGTATTGGAGCAGCTATGATATTAATGAGTGCACATGGGAATCGGCAAAAAATCTTATCAATGTATCACAAAAAGTACAGGAGTTTCATCGATGCTATCCTTAGAAACCTAAGCTCTTTTGATGAAAGTTTTTTAGTGAAGTTCCTTCTCCTTGAAGCCTTTTAATCCTCGACCTTACAAAGAAGGAGGAGAAAGAACCTCTAAAAGACATAATTAGAGACTATAAATCTGTAACCTGAGCCCACTCTTCTCTGTTTAGTGCTTGTATTTTTTGGTGTGATATGGATAGCCAAGAGATAGATACCATACTAGTTATGTCTTCTCAACCGAATATGTCAACAAGACAACTCTGAAATGAAAGACCGCCTGTACCACAAAGACGACAGAGGATACCTAGTAACAAATTACTAATGATTGTGTTTGAAGTAGAACGTGCCTATGGTGATCTTTTCGAAGGAGAATTTATAAGGCATTTTTACAATGAAGACATGAAAGTTCATGCCTAGTCAGAAATCAAAGGAGTAGGACACTATCGTTGGTTACAAGGAACAATGAACTACTTGCCATACAAACAACAATTGGAATATATTACAGATATTATGCGACAAATTTTCAACTTCTAACGATGGTATTGACTCGCAATAGGAGTGCTTCTTGGAGATCTCAAAGCTAAAGGGGGGGGTGAGATATCAAGGACATACATTAGGAAGTTGTAAAAGATTCTAGAAGATTTTAGAGAAGCGTTGTAGTTTGTAGAAGGTGCTTGAGAAGCTTCTTAGTTTGTGGAAGCTACTTCAAAAGCTTCTTAGCTTGTAGTATATATAGGAGCTGAGACTAAGGGTATCCTCAGTCTCCACAATACACCTCTTAGAGCTCTAGCTCACATCTCTAGTGTTGTTCTTATACTCATCTGATTAATCTAGTTCTTGCCAATTCTCTTTAAGTTTCTTGTCTTCACTCAGTATTCTATATTTGTGACACAGAGCTATATGCAACGATGAAAGCACCGTTAAAAGAAGCTCAAGAACAACAAAGGTCAATGTAGATGTTAATCGAAAGGAAAAACTTCCATTCCACATGGGTGATAAGGTATGGTTATTTTGTCACAATATTAAGACCAGTCATCCTTGTGATAAGTTGAACTATCAAAAGCTTGGACCATTTTCTATTTCTGTACAAATCAATCCAGTTGTATATCATTTACACCTAGTAGAGTCAATGAAAATCCATCTAGTATTCCACATATCTCTTCTTGAACCATACAAGACAGTGGACATACCAAAAAAAAGACAAGTTCTACCTCCTTCTATAGAAGTGGATAATAATGAAGAGTTGAAAGTGAAAGAAGTCTTAGATTCAAGGCGATGCCAAAATAAATTGGAATGTCTTGTCTATTGGCGCGGAAATGATATTAGTGAACATACATGGGAGCCAATAAAGAATCTTATAAATGCAACACAGGTAGTGGAGACTTTTCATCGACGATATCCATCAAAATAAAGATAAAAATCTTTCTTATAAAAGAAATAAGATCTAAACAAGATAACATTCTACTTTCAATCCTTGTTTGTAGCTTCTTTGTAGTTGTGATGGAGAACCAACAACCAACGGATTGAAGAGATGGAGAACCAACAACCAACGGATTTGACTTAAGAACCTTTGTTTGTTGACTTGTCGGACAAGACATTACGATTGTCACAATCTTCAAGATGATGTAATCGAGATGAAGATCTTCAAGAATGACATATTCTTTCTCGAATAGATGGCAAGATATTATCACGGACACAAAATATAGACTTGAAATCTAACAAGAAGTTCAAGAAGAAGTGGCAGAACTAGATTAAACAAATGAATACAAGAACAACACCAGAAAGGTGAGCTAGAACTCCAAGAGATGTGTTGTCGAGACTGAAGAACTCTTCAGCCTCGATTCCTATATATACTCTTACTTAGGAAGCTTCTCGAGCTACTTCTATTAACTAGGAAGCTTTTAGAAGGTTCCAGAGGCTTCCTTTCTAGAAGGTTCTAGAAACTTCTCGAGCTACTTCTATTAACTAGGAAGCTTCTAGAAAGTTTCAGGGGCTTCCTTTCTAGAAGCTTCTAGAAACTTCTCTTCTATAAGGTTCCAAAGACTTCTTTTCTAGAAGCTTCTAGAAACTTCTCTCTAAAAGGTTCCAGAGGCTTCTCTTCTAGAAAGTTCTAAAGAATATGTCCCTAACATCACCCCTTCCTTTAGCTTCGAGGTCTCTAAGAAGCAATGTTGTTGATCAGTACCAACGCAAGAAAATGAAGATCTGTCGCATAACTTCTGCTATGAATTCCAATTGTTGTTCACGAGGTAAGTGGTTCATCGACCGTGGAAGCCAACGGTAGTGGCCCACGCCTTCGACTTTTGACCAAGCATGAACTTCCGTGTCTTCATTGTGAAATTTTCCTACAAACACGCCTTCTGGCTAACCATCGTAAATAGGCTCGATCTCAAATACGATCACCAGTGATCGATTACTTGGTATCCTTCGTCATCGTCGTGGTACATGTAGTTCTTCATCTCGAGGTCGCTTTCGTGAGCTACTCAGTTGCGATACTCTGACTGGCATAGTATCTATCTCTTGGCTATCCATATCAAAAGACCAAACTACGATCTATCTTGGAGAAAACAACTACATCAACTACGAATTTTGTAGGTGCTCTCCCCTTTTCTTATATTGTTGGGAGAACAAGCTTCAGAATGAAGCTATCGTCAAATTGATTTAGGTTTATCAAGATGTCGTTGATGAAACTCCTGTACCTTTTGTGGCGCATTTGCAAGATTTTCAGCTGGCTCCCACGTTTGCTCATTAATGTCATAGCTGCACCAATGAACAAGATATTCTAACTTTTTCCACCTTCGCCGTGAATCCAATACCTTTTCAACCTCGTATTCTTCATGGTTCTCGATTTCAATACTAGGTGGCAGACATTGCACTCTTCCAGGAAAAGATGACTCTCGATAAGGTTCCAACAGAGAAACATGAAAGACTGGATGTACCTTCATAGAAGCCGATAACTTCAGCCGGTATGCCACTGGATTAATTTGCTTCTGGATGATAAATGGTCACAATCTTCGATAGTCTAACTTATCACATGGTCGCTTGGTCTTGATATTTTGTCGAAAAAGCCAGGCTTTGTCTCCAACTTTGAAAGTAGGTGCTTGATTCCGAAATCTATCTGCAGACGTCTTATAGGATTCTTGAGCGGATTGTAATTGAAGCTTCAACATAGTTTGAAGCTCTGATAGTTGCTTTGCAAATCCTTCAGCTGCTGGATTGTTATTTGTTGACGGACTCAATAAATCAAGCTTCGAATGATATCCATAGTTGGAAAAGAATGGTGTTTGTTGAGTCGATGCATGGAGGGTGTTGTTATATGCAAACTCGGCTAGCGGTAGATATGCAGTCCAATCGTCTTGCTGATAGTTGATGCTGCATCGTAAGTACTGCTCCAAGACTTGGTTCACCCGTTCCGTTTGGCCATCAGTTTGAGGATGAAAAGCTCAAGAAAGCTTGATATCCACCTTCAATATTCCAAAGAGAGATCTCCAAAACTTTGACACGAACTGGGTACCTCGATCTGATATGATATCATCTGGTAGTCCATGATATCGATACACATTATTGAGAAAGAGTCTTGCTGTGACTTCACTGGACAATGTCTTCTTACAAGGAACAAAGTGTGCCATCTTTGTAAGCCGATCTACCACGACAAAGATGCTGTCAAATGAGTTTGATGATGGCAAGTCCGTGATGAAGTCCATAAAAATTGAAGACCATGGTCGACGTGAAATTGGCAATGGCTGTAGAAGTCCATAAGGGCGATGCCGAGGATTCTTGGATCTTGAACAGATATCACAGGAGAGGACAAAATCTTTCACATCCTTCCACATTTGGGGCCACCAAAATTCTCGGGAAATAAGCTCCAGTGTCTTGTTGAATCCAAAATGTCCCGCAGCTGGAAAATCATGGCGAGATTAAAGAACTCGGAGTCGTGCTGGTCCTTTTGGAATGTACAATCGCTCTTCAAAGTATAAAAGATCTCCCTCTACCTTGAACTTGTCATCATTAGTACGTTGCTTGATATCAATGGCTACTGAATCTTTGATGGTCATAGCATGTACCTGATTTAGGAAGTCAGCATCAAATGATACAATAGTAGCATAAAGTTGAAATCTCCTTGGCTTCAATAACGTGGTACATTGTTGATCAAACGCTGCTTCTCCAACCTTTGGTACAAGATATGATCTCCTTGATAAAACATCGGATAGTCCTTGCTGCTTTCCAGGTCGATAAGTGATAATAAAATTGAATCTAGATAGCGACATATTCCATCGAGCTTGACGCCGATTTAAAACTCGAGCCGACATGAAATACTCCAAATTCTTGTGATCCGTATATACGGTCACTGGATGTGCAGCTCCTTCAAAAAAGTGACGCCATTCTTCAAAAGAATCCACTATAGCAAGAAGTTCCTTATCGTGGATCTCATAATTGATTTCAGCAGCAGAGAACTTCCGAGAATAGAATGCAACTGGATGGAGCTTCTTGTCTTCACTCATTTGTAAAAGCACAGCTCCCAAAGCAAAATCTAAAGCATCAGTTTCTAAATAGAAGGCCTTTGTAAAGTCTGGATGTACCAAAATTGGAGCTGTAGTAAATGTTGTCTTCAAGTCTTGAAATGCCTTCTCCGCCAAAGGTCCCCATTCCAACTTATCCTTGCATGTTAATCAAGTGAGAGGAGCAGCAACTTGAGAATAATTCTTGATGAAGATCCGATAGAAGTTAGCAAAATCAAGAAAGCATTGTACGTCTCTAACCGTCTTTGGAACCTCCTAAGACATGATTGCTTCTACTTTCTTGGGGTCCATCTTCAAACCTTCTGTAGTCGCAATGAACCCCAAAAACTCCATTTCCGTGTGGTGAAATAAACACTTTTCTAATTTGGCATATAGTCTTCGCTTGCGTAGTTTCTCCAAGACCAAACGAACATGCTCCTCATGCTCTTCCTCGTTTTTAGAGAATATTAGAATATCGTCCAAGTAGATGACAACAAAATCGTCGAGGTATTCTCAAAAGATGTCATTCATCATATGTTGGAAAATTGCTGGAGCATTGGTAAAACCAAAAGTCATGACATTATACTCGAAATGACCATATCTTGTACGAAATCCTGTCTTCCACTCATCTCCTTCCTTGATTCGTACAAGATTATAAGCTCCCCTTAGATCAATTTTTGTAAAGATCTTCGCACGTCCAAGTTGTTCTAAGAGACTAGAAATCAAGGGTAATGAGTAACGATTTTTCTTTGTTACCTTGTTGAGGCCTCAATAGTCCACACACATCCGTAATGATCCATCTTTCTTCTTCACAAATAAGATGGATGCTCCAGCTGATGATTTTGAATGACGAATGAAGTTCTTGGCTAGATTTTTGTCGATGTACTTTTGTAACTCTGCCAACTCCGTTTGCGATAGATTGTAGATTGGGCCAAAAGGTGGTTGTGCTCCTTCTTGCAAGTCTATGGCACAATCATATGGTCGGTGTTCCGGTTGTATGTCGGCGTTCTTCTTTTGAAATACGTCTTCAAAATCTTTATATTGCTCTGGTATACTTGCTGTTGAGATCTTCTCCTCGGTAGTTGGAGCCGCATAAATGACAAATAGAGTGCCTTCCTTAGATGATCTTATAAACGCTCTTGCTCCAATGAATAAGGATTTCTTTTTTCGAGGTTTTTTACTAGATTTTTTCTTGGGTGGTTTTGTGGAAAAAGTCATCTTCCGCAACCTCCAATCTATCAATGGATTATGTTTTTCCAACCAAGAAAGACTAAGAATAATAGGATTTGATGGGGTCCTAATAATATTAAAAATAATATGACTACTATGGTCTTTAAACGTTACTTTTATAGGTTTTGATTCATGGGTGATGCTACCAGACAATAAAGGTCGCCCATCTATGATCTCAACATGAAGAGGTTTTGATTTTTGTACTAAAGGGATCTTATGACGCTTTGCAAATTCTTCGTCTAAAAAACAAGCAGATGCTCCTGAGTCTAGTAGTGCTAAGGTTCTCAGTTTTTGAGGGCCGATAAACAGAGGGATTGTAAAATAAAGTGCAGGTTGGGCAGAAAGAAAGGAACCTGATTGTTGTTGGGATATTTCATTGTCCAGCCGCACGGTTCCTACTGTGGCTGGACAACCTCGTTTTCCTGAATGAATACTCCCCTAGTCTTGACTATGCCTCGATTTTACTTTTTGGGGCAGTTTCCGACTTTGTGGCCTTCTCCACCACAATATAAGCATAAATTTTCCTCCATACGTCGCTTTTTTTCTTCTATAGTAAGAGATTTGACACGTACCGCATCAATTTGCATGTCTTCCACCTCTGAATGCAAATTCACACTGCTTGCCGACATAGTTGGAGCATGGCGAATTGTATGTTGTCTTGAGCATTGGTCTTGGCGACGTTGGAATAGGCGATTATCGTACTTCATAGCTTGGCTAATGGCTTCATTGAGCGTTCGTGGATCAGGAAGAGTTAATAGCAAATCCTTCACGTCATCTCTTAAACCTCAATAGAATTGATTCATCAACGCTTCTTCATCCCAATTGATGTCGGATACTAATTGCCTGAAATCCAAAGCATAGACTGATGTAGAACGCATCTCCTGTCGTAGCGACCGGATCTTTGTTGTAGCCCATCGAACCTTATCTTGTTCACCAAATGCTTCCGCAAATGCTTCCAAAAAGGTTTCGAAGTTGTTTAATATGGATGATCGTTTCTCAAACAAAGGAGCAAACCATGATAGGGCTTGTCCCGTAAGTAAGGTTCCAACAAGCCCAACACGTGACTCCTCCGTTGGATATCGTTCAGGCTGTAAAACTGCTATCAACCTGATTTGATTGACAAATCCTCGAAACTTGAAACGTGTTCCATCGAACTTATCTGGAAGGCTAACTCGAGGCTCCTTATGTTGTAGAACTAGTGGTTCTTGTCGAACCTGAGGTAAAGTTGTTTCTCCAAGTGCAGAAGTTTGACGCTGGTGCAGTTTAGATTGTGCTATCCCAGATACCCCATCATTATGAAGCCTTGCCACCACTCCTTCAATCTCTGCAGTTCTTTGTGATAACGTAGCGAGGGCATTCATAATAGCATCTAACTTAGACTCCGAACTTTCTGTCATACTAATTTCTTGACCTCCGGCCATTCTAAAAAAAGGACAAAAATGACTCTACAAGAGGCAATATTGATTTATAGGAGGGTAATCCACAACCTATAAAATGTCTTAAGAATTTCAAGAAGAGGAGTAATTCACTCTCTCCAAGAAGAATAAGACTCCAATATTATAACAGAAGATGTATCAGTTTAGAGGAGGGTAATCCGCAACCTCTAAAATGCTAGTATACCTTCAAGTAGAGGGGTAATCCACACTCTATTAAGAAAGAACTAGCTCTGATATCTCAAGTTAGTGCAGTCTCAACAAACTGTCACGGACACAAAATACAAACTTGAAATCTAACAAGAAGTTCAAGAAGAAGTGGCAGAACTAGATTAAACAAATGAATACAAGAACAACAGCAGAAAGGTGAGCTAGAACTCCAAGAGATGTGTTGTCGAGACTGAAGAACTCTTTAGCCTCGATTCCTATATATACTCCTACTTAGGAAGCTTCTCGAGCTACTTCTATTAACTAGGAAGCTTCTAAAAGGTTCCAGAGGCTTCTTTTCTAGAAGGTTTTAGAAACTTCTCGAGCTACTTCTATTAACTAGGAAGCTTCTAGAAAGTTTCAGGGGCTTCTTTTCTAGAAGCTTCTAGAAACTTCTCTTCTATAAGGTTCCAAAGACTTCTTTTCTAGAAGCTTCTAGAAACTTCTCTCTAAAAGGTTCCAGAGGCTTCTCTTCTAGAAAGTTCTAAGGAATATGTCCCTAACATCACCCCCTCCTTTAGCTTCGAGGTCTCTAAGAAGCAATGTTGTTGATCAGTACCAACGCAAGAAAATGAAGATCTGTCGCATAACTTCTGCTATGAACTCCAACTGTTGTTCACGAGGCAAGTGGTTCATCAACCCTTGAAGCCAACGGTAGTGGCCCACGCCTTCGACTTTTGACCAAGCATGAACTTCCATGTCTTCATTGTGAAATTATCCTACAAACACGCCTTCTGGCTAACCATCTTGCTTCTAGTCTAATTTCAAGGGTGTCTAATTTTCTTGTCTTTTGGCAATAGCCATTCCAATTTCTTTTTTAATATACATATTGAATTATTTCTATTTTATCATCTTTCTTTGAGAGAAGTCTCACTTTTTTATTTGTCTTATTCAAGTTCTTATCCTTGAAAATGGAGGAAATTTAGAAAGTATGTTGGTATATTGGTTGTTAATGCGAATGCAAATTTTGAGGTCAATCAAATAGTTACATTGAAGTATATGAGGATTTTAGTAGATTTAGGTCTAAAAAATTAGAGTCTAAAGATTAGTGAGTGTTTCTAAGATTTTTAGCAATTTATCAATTGGATTGAAGTGAAATTTTTTTGTATTAATATTATTCTTGATTTTCAAAATTTTGATGAAATTTGAGAGTAATTCAATGGTTCAAGAAGGAGATATTGGTACTAAAATTTTAGCATTTAGGTTGGAGTAAGAGGCATCCTAACATCTAATTGGATTATCTTGCATTTCTCTCAATTAGTAAGTGCAATCAATTTTATCTTTTTTATGCTTGTTTTTATAATACCATAGTGCTTAATAAAAACATTCTACATCTAATCATCCCTACTAATCATGATTATACATATTTATATAAAAACTTGTTATAACAAAAAAAATCATTTTTTTAAAAATTTTATATTTTACAAATCAAAATAAATAAATAAATTTTATAAATATTTAATTATTTATTTATTAAATAATATTTATTAAAAAATATATTAATATATAAATATTTTTTGTAGTTGATATATATTAATATATAAATATTTTTTTTTATACACACAAACTAATATATATATATGTGAAGTTGAATATAAAAGTTTTTATATAAAAATAAGAAATGAAATTCCTACAATTAAATTTGTATATAGTAATTTTTTTGTAATTGATAATACTTTTAAAATTCCAATTAAACTTTGTTGCTCAAGAATTTTATTTACAATGAAGATATAATATAAAATATAATATCATAAATAAAATATGAAAACTATAAAAACTATAAATATAATTATAAAAATATATATTATTAATATAAAACTATAAAATGATAAGATAACTTTATTTCTTATAAAATCTGTGCATAAAATTAATTTGGCATAAAAATGTTGCAAATAAATTTATTTGCTTGCTTTGAAGGAAGATGGCTCAAATTATCCAACTCACAATGAAACTTGACATTAATTATAAGAAAGACAAAGCCAAAGTTTTGACTCAATTGCGACCTATGAAATCTTTGCTAATATGATCTTCACTCATCATAGAAAATTTGCCTCCAAACAGAAATATTTGAAGAAATAAAAAGAATAACCAATAAAAAGAAAATTTGAAGAACTTTGATATTTGTTCAACTTTCAAGTACTTCTAACATGTAGATTTAACTAGCACGTCTTTATCATCAATAATTAATAGAAATAATATTAAAAGTCTATTTTATAACCTAGTTCAAATATTAGTAGGCAAATATTGTGTAAGATTATAACATAAAAGCATATATAAACTTGATGGCATTATTAGAGAAGATGCCATTGAATGAAGATTACATCTAATTTTCATTGTATCAAACAATTAAATTTTAGAATTAAGTGAGAAGTATTAAAGGAATATCAACACTTCTTTATAATACGTATATTTAAGCACATATAAAACATAATACATCAAATTTACATCAACAAGTAAATATTAGACTATCTAGTAAGAAGACTACCAAATAAATATAGATATAGAATCATAGCCAAGAATAGTTACTTGAATTGGAGTAATTCACTCACTACATAACTTATACACTTAATTTTTTTTTAATAAATTAAATAAAATTTTCTCTTTCAATACAATTTTTTTGTTTCAATAGACCCTATTCCACTTTTCTTTAAAATTTGATCTTCTTCCAATCATATTCCACTCAAGAAGTTATAATTCAAAAAGCTCTTATTTTCTATTTGGAATAATCATTATTTCATATCAAGGCACATATTCCTATTTCAAGTATTATTATATATAATAAAAATTATTTACTTCAAAAATTATACAAAAAATTTCTTATATAATTTTTTGTATAATACTTTGTAACCCAAAGTACTATGAAAATTTTGAAATATAATGCAATACAAATACACATAAATTTTTGAAAATTTAAAAATATCTAGAAATATTCTTACCCTACAATGCAAAGCTTGCTAACATGATTTAAAAAGAATAGAGAGCATGATTTTTGAAATTGCTAAAATTTTGATAAGTTTTTTTTTAATGTAGATTGTAAACTTACTACTAACCAACATCTCAATAGTAATTATGTACAACAAACCTTTGAGACTCTATAAAGCTTTGTTTTTTGTATTTTGTTGATACAACAAAAGTAATCAAAGCTAGATTTTCTTTATAATGTAACAAATGATATAACATCATTTTACTGTGCTTTTGAATTTTATTATGAAGTAGAACAACAAATAAATTCTAACATCATCAAAAATGGTTGAAATAGGATTTTGCATCATATTGGTTTGAGCACCAAATCTCTAAGAATTCATTTATAAATTCATGAAATTTGCATTGAGGTCATTTGCACATTTCTAATGCTTGATAATATTGAAGCCGACATTAATAATAAAAAAAAAAAAACAATGTATGTACATAATTCCACTTAATCACATATTATTCTTTGGCAGTTTACCTTAGACTTTTATCAAATTATGTTTCTTGTATTAAGGATGAAAAAGAAAATATGTACTTAAGTAGATCGCAACTTCATGATAGAGAATCTTATGAAAGAATCTTGTAGAGTTATAGAGACTTTGAAAGTTGTAGCTCTGAATCTCATGGTTTTTAGGCTTCATTTTTTATTAAAAAATAGCTTCACTTTAATGTTCTTTTATCAACGACATGAACTGGAAGATAATACATAAACCAATGAAATTTGTGTGAAAGAAAAAGTAACAAAATAGAAATAAAGAAGTACGTATATTAAAAAAAAACTAAAATGGCTTATTGCCAAAAGACAAGAAAACTTAAGACTCTTAAAACTAGATTAGAAGCAAGAAAAAAGTTGACAAGAGTGAAGAGGGCTTCATTCTTGTCTCTATATATACTATCTAATTAGGAACTATGTGGTGATATTCTATAGGACCTCCAATATGTATTGACTTTGTAGGACACATGCCTTGACTTATAAGGTAAGTTTTTCTATATATTTCTAACATACTTAGCTTGTTCTTTAAGCTACCAATATATATGGCACATGATTAATTTGTTGATCAATTTTTTAACCTAAAAATCAATAATAGATACCTATAAAATCAAAGCAACATCTATAAATCTTCTATAAAGCTTCTAAAAAGCTTTTTTAGAAGACATTATAGAATTAACTTACTTTTATTACTTCTATCTACTTCTACCTATTTATACATGTAATTATTGGCTTACATGTAGATGTCTGTGACATTATCTTTCTCTTTTAAGAACAAGTTCTACAAGGAGCGGTTATCATATGTTGAGAAAATCTATGATGCGACAAATTATATTTGTCACATACTTAGATCTTTGTTTTCTTCAAAGATGGTTGACACGGCCTCTCAACTATCAATAGTATCCTATACCAGGGTAGAAAGACCACCTTATTATTTGGTTATTATTGAGGCCTTTATAACTTCCTTCAAATAAAACATTTGAAATATCGTCAGGAGTTGTTCTTACCTCTAATAAAATTATCAAACATTGGAAGTCTCTTTTAAGATTGTGATATCAAATGCATTGTATCTTGCATCTATTCAAGGAAAAATATGTCATTCTTGACAATCTTCATCTCGATTGCATTGTCTTGAAGATTGTAACAATTGTACTGTCTTGTCCAGTGTCGTGTTGTAGTTTGGCTACCATGTGAAAATAATATATTTATATATTTAATACACAATATACTAAACAATAAGATGAGAACCATGTTAGTGGATTTTTGTTGGTTATAGAATGTAGATAGATTACTACCTCAAAAAGAGATTGTTTAAAAAGACTTCTATTAGAATTTATATAAATTTATTTTCTTTTGATAATGACTTTGAAGTTTATCTTATTAGTAGTAACCTTTAAATATTTAGAGTCACCTTTGTTAGATATTGATAACTCTTAAAGTCTTATTCTGTTTCGTTTATATGATGTTTAGGACATATATTGTGTAAATATTATAAAGAAATGAATTGGAGAGGGATTTTGATAGCAAAAAGAAAATTTAAGGCATCCATATAGATAAATGGAGATGGATGATGAAAATCTCCATACCTATTGGTCAAAAATCATGACCAATGGACTTCAAGGAGGCTGCTCGAGGCCATATTAGAGATTATGATTAGTCTTTTGAGATCATTTGAGCTTTGGAGGCTAAGGTCAGTAAGTTTAGGATTTTGGCTATGGTTTTGGTACAAATTTTGAATCATTTAGAGTTTTTATGAAAGAGATATAGGTGCTCAAAGTCGAGGTGTCGATTTTGTACCTACTGTCATTCTTTTGGATATAATGCATGCCTACACAAAAACAACAGAGGATTGGCAACTAAGATTGGAGAGAGCAATTTTGAACTACACTTTTGGCCTACTGTTTGATGGATTTTAAGTTTTAATGAAGGAGATATTAGAGATTGAAGTTAGCACTTGCAAATCTAAGGGTAATAATTAACTTGAATTGCTAGTGGTTGTATTTGAACTATATCTTGTGTAATTTGACAAGATTTTGGCTAAAATTTTTTAAAAATGTATATTTTCATATAATCAAACTTTATATATAAGTTTTGTGGTATTGGGATTTTAGATTTTTGAGATATGAAGAAAATAGTTCTTGGGTGCTTGTAGATTTGGATTTAGAGCACTTGTTAGGATTTCTAAGATGCTAGAAGATTAGTAATAGATTAATGGTTCATTTTTTTATAGTAAAGTTTAAAGATAGAATCTATATCAAATAGAAAGTTTAAAAAAATTGAATGGTTGAATCAAGAGATATAAATTTTCAAAGTTTAGGATAAAAATATCTTTTGTGAGAAGAAAATATTTTAAAGGATTTTGTTATATTTTGATTTTTTGTACAAATAAAGAAATTTTTGAGAGGTAAGACCTCATATATAAGCCAAAACTAAATCCTCTACAGCTAGATATCCTACATATTTTCAAATTACAAATCATGCCACACGATAGCTAGTGAATCGAATGTAAAATATCTGGGGTAGAGACCTATGAAGAAATATTTTGTTTTTTATTATGGCTGGAGAGCAAAGAAGTGGTAGTAGAAATTGTACTAGGACATCACCATTGCAGCTTGATTCTTCTACAGCTCAAATATTTCAAGCATTTACTTTTTATATACAGTAGTAGTAAATAGTGGATTATAAAGAGGTAATGGTTACTGAAGCCTTAAAATCTATTGTTAGTTTATTGGATCAGTTTGATAAGAGAAACATCTCAAAGTATTTGAAATATTATTCTCAAGAGATAAAATTCAACAAAGTACCAGAGAAGGAAATGATTTTAACATTTAAGCTTGCACTTGTACTAGAGTTACCAAAGTATATACAAGAGATTATTCGAACTTATGAAGAAAAATGGGAAGATTTTATCGTTTAACTAAAAGAAGAGTATTCTTTAGAGGATGCTAAAAAGGTAACAAAAAAATCATTCATGAAGTGGATTTATAAATCCAATAAGAGATTGATTGCAACAGAGTTATTTCAAGAATTTGAGAGATAATTTCATCAATTATCTCAAGTGAAAAAACTTACTCTTAAAAATGATTAGGTGGAGCTATTCCTTCAATCGGCCAACAATGAATTACAATAGAAATCAAAATTATTACTGGAAGATATTACAAAAGACAATGGACTCACAAATGACTAAAAGAAGGTATCTGAAGCAATAGAAATACTTGCTAAAAGAGAATATTGGAGAGGTAAGATAGTGGTAAGGCAAAAAATTAGGCCTCTACCAATCACAATATCTTGTAGGCAACTATCAAAATGTGCTATGCCAATATCTACTATTCCAATTTTTATGTCTATAATTGTACTACAAAAAGATATAATTGAGAAATTGGTGAAAGGAATGAAAGACTCACAAATCAAATTGGCAAAGTTAAAAGAAAAAGAAGAAAAATCCGAGAGCAAATTTTTATTAAGACCAAGGTATATATAAAGATGTATTTGGTGTGATAATATAGAGCATCTTCACAAAGAATGTGGAGATTTTGTTGATACTTTGTGATAAGGAATAATTTTATCGAAAGATAAAAAGATCGCCTTAGAAGATATAGGTGATTTTCTTAAAACTAACTTTGAAAAGAGAGGAATGAAATAGGTTTTGGATGATCATTTATTTTAACAATCTCTGGTATCAGGAGAAGCTATCATCTATGATATTGAAGTAGCAAGAAAGAAGCTGGATATCTTTGACAAGTATGTAGAGGCAAGAAATTTATGAAATCATACTATGACCAATATGGATAAAGAAAAAATAGCAAGGGAAGAATTGTTGAAGACAATTATAGTGATTAGGAATGCTACAGGATGGGATGATCATAATGATGTCATATCCATACATGCTTATTTGGAAAAATCCTAATATGAAGCATTGGTGGATGTGAAAAGAGATAGAAATATAATAGATGAAAACCTTGAGGAGCCAAATAACAAAAGAAGGTTTCATAGGGATGAAAAGAAAAATTGAAATAAGGAGATACCTATATTATAAGATAGTAGACCATCAAAATTTGGACCATCAACATCACATCCTAGAAATGCACTACTATTAAAGAAAAAATAGAAAGAAAGAATAGAAACTACTAAAAATAAGGAGAAGAATAAGCCTATTACTTAAAAGTTATAATTAGATATTTAAGTAACTATAGATTTAAAAGGGGTATTAGAAGAAAGAATATTGAATGCCAAAATTGAGTTTACTTTGCGAGAAGTTTTAAACATTGCAAAGAAAGAATTTTATGATGTCATTGTTGACATTATTAAATGAAAAAGAAAATTGATAAGGGAGTCTACAATATCTAATGCCTTAGATACAATATTGACAATAGAAGAGGAAGTTGAATTAGTTGAATGTTGCACCAATAAAAAGGTTCAATTTTCTTTAAATGAAGACATGATTGATAATGAAGGCCTCAATCACTATACTAAGAATCATCTGGCGAGAGCCACTATAGTAACCTTGGTAAAGATGGGAGACTTAATAGATCTAGTAATTACTCTCATTGATCATAGATCTGAAATTGATATTATGTTAAAAGAAATTTATAAATGCAAAAGATGGCTCATTGGCATTGAACATGGTTGGATGATTTGAGTAGCAAATATTTCACAGGAAGACCTCAATGGTGCTTGTCTTAATGTAAAAGTGAAAATTCGAGATGTCACTACTGAACAAAATTTCTTTATTCAAGATACTACTTCATATCCAATAATTCTTGGACAGCCATATATTATAATTGTGAGAATAGAAACTAAGGTATTAGATGATGGATCAATATATGCCCCTATCAAAAGCCTGAATGGCAAAAGAGCAGTTTCAATTCCTAACTCTACCTGTTAACTATAAGTACAATTGAGATTATCTATGGAATAATTTATTATCAAAGATCAATGAGAAATTTAAGGATTTTTGCAGAATACCACTATAAAATGGTAATATAGTGGTACATCAAAGAAGGTACTCCCGCATAAAAAAGAAAGTATCTTTGGTACATGTATTATAAAATTATCTAGGAATGGATTTATTGTATATATTGTGAGTCCCATAAATTGATCTTAATTAATGGATTAGTTAAAAATATAGTTTTAAGTCATTCAATTATAGAAATGTTAAGACTAGAGAGTTTTTTTTTTGGATATTCAAGTATTTATTATAATTTAGAAGTATTTATAAATTGCAAAAGTGTCATTAGAAGAAAAGTTATAAAAATAGAGTCTTAGTAAATCTTGGAGGCAATTATCTTAGTTAGTTTAGTATTTTTCTTATTGTTAAGTATTAACAGTTAGTTATTGAAACCAATATCTTTATTGGCTCCTATCTACACGTATTACTTATAAAATCCTATCAATTATTAGTTAGTAGTTAGAAAAAAGTATGAAAAAGAGCTTCATGTCTTTTTAGTTAATTATATAAAAAATAGGATTTTTAGTGGATTTAAATTGATTTTCTTATTATAAAAAAATCACCAAGATAGTAAAATACAGTCTCATATGGATATTAGTATTATAAAAAAATTATAGGATTTTTTGGAATTTATTTAAAATTTATTTAGAATTTTTTATGAATTTTTAGAAAAAATTTCAAGACTTTGGTAAAATTGAGTTTTATTACCTTGAGAGCCATTATGAAGAAATGAAGCAAGATTTGAAGGCTATGCAAGGTTTTTTGACTAATTGGATATTTTTGAACACCATGGTGAAGTCAAAAATGCAAAAAAAGTAGTTTTACTAGTAGAAAATAGGAGGACCAGCAGCTAGTGTAGTCCTTGTAGGAAGAAAGGTGCACAATTCCCATATGGGTTGTAGCACCTTGGGTATAGGTAGGAAGATAAGACTAAGGCCTCAACACCTCTTGAGGGGGGGAATATACACTACTTGTGAGCCTTGAAGAGGCTTGAATTCCTGATTTCTTAAGCAAGTTATCCTTGAGGTAAAAATTATTCACTTAACTTTTCTATTATTTACATTCTATCTTTAATCTATCATAACTTATTCATAGTAACGTGGAATTACATGATTTTTATGTCATTAGAAAGATAAAAAGAAATTTATATATCTAAAAATATATTTTTTACTTTTTACTTTCACTTTTTATTGGATGAAAATCCAATGAACGGACTGTGACTTCGTTTTGGATGTTGTGATTACTTGATTTCATCTCTTTTACTTGTATTTTGGTTGTTCCTCCTTGGTCTTTTGCCAATTGCTTACTTCACTTCACACCACCAATTACAAGCAACTCTTAATTGAGGCCATCATGTAATTGGGGCTGAGGAGTGAAATTTACACTCACATATACATAGTTTGATAATTTATAAAAATAGGAGCAAAAAGGTGTACAAAAATTTGTAATAGACCTAAAAAGAGTGGGTGTACTTGATAAAGATGATACAATAGTAGGTGTATATATAGAGATAGGTTTAGAGGATTTTTTGGATGGACTTATAAAAGCTAAGCAAGGGGATGAAGATCAAGTAGTGCATATATATTCAAGAAAATTTTATTTAATCATATGTGCATTTCAAGATTATGAAGTTAAAGTTGAGACTAAATACAAGACTATGAAGAGAAAAATAAAGCTTGTAGCTATACTATTATCTAGTGACTCCAACCACCAAGTTCAACAAGCTTCAAAAGAGAGTAATTTAAGAAATCCTAAATATATTGGCAATAAGTTTACAAAAACTAGACTCAAGGAATTGAAAATAGGATCTATAGATTTTCTTCTCTGTGTTGAAGAGAAAGAATTTAAAAACATATTAAGTAAATATGGAAGGGCTTTTGCTTTCAAACCTTCAGAAATTAGTTGTGTGAATCTAAGTGTTGTAGCACCAATGATTATATTTATAGTGCGACATGTTTCTTGAGATCTAAGGCCAATTCCAATACTTACAACTCACCTACCTAAGTTAATAAAGCTTTTGAAAGAAAAGATATAGATGAAGATCCTAGAACTATCATTTGCACCATATTCTAGCCATTGGTTTATAGTACCAAAGAAAAATGAGACATTACGATTTATTCAGGATATACAACCAATGAATCAAGTGACCATCAAAAATACAGGAATTGGACCTATTATTGAAAAATTTGCAAAGGCATTTTGCTGGTAGAGCCATTTACTCTGTGGAGATCTTTATTCTAGGTATGATCAATTCTAACTAATTGAAGGAAGTAGAGATATTACCACTATGAAGATGCCCTTAGGATTGATAAAGATGTGTACATTACCACAAGGTGTAACAAACTCAGTTGCTTACATGATAAATAGGATGAATAAGGTTCTTCAAGATTTTATTCTAAAAAAGACTATGCTTTTTTTGGATGATATTCCAATAAAAGGATGTATGGAAGAAAAAAAAAAATGAAGCAATGGATTAGAGGAGGTGCCATAAATTTGTATCTAATCATATTTTAGACTATAATAAGATTTTGTCACAACTTGAGGAGGTTGACTTAATATTATCAAGAACTAAATCCACTTTTAGAATTTTAAAGGTTACTATGGGACATTTGTGTAGATGGATTGGTCACAAGCCAAATCCTAATAAATTGGATGCTATACAACAGATGAAGGAAGTTTGTAGCATACAAAAGGATGTACAGAGATTTTTAAGTACTTACATATTTTATTATGTGTAGATTTCTCATTATGCACATGTAATAGATCCTCTTTATAGTTTGCTACAAAAAAAAAAGAGATTCAAATGGAAAAAGAAGCATACAAAAGTGATTCAAAAGCTAAAGCAATTATTATCGTCTCATCTTGTGCTACAAAAGATAAGTTATGAAGGTGGCAAATCTATAATATTTATAGTAGGTACAAGTCCAATAGCTATTAGATGGACTTTAAGTCAAGATGATAAGGAAGGAAAAAGGTTTGCTATAAGATTTGAAGCCAAAGTATTAAGTGAATGACAGAAAAACTATCCACAAATAAAA
This sequence comes from Physcomitrium patens, assembly GCF_059467195.1. Taxonomy (NCBI): domain Eukaryota; kingdom Viridiplantae; phylum Streptophyta; class Bryopsida; order Funariales; family Funariaceae; genus Physcomitrium; species Physcomitrium patens. Next base: position 3,856,314 of record NC_143431.1, on the reverse strand, counting down.
AAAGAGTTATAGAAAATAGTTACAGCTATGAAGATTGAAAGAGATTATTTAATTGAAGCACTAGTGATAGTAAAAACAAATTGTTTGCCACTATAGGGAATGATCACTAATTTTAACACCTTTGATATTGCCATACTAAGATGGATTTCATACATCAAATCTTTAAATCTTGAATTCAAGCACATAGTAGGCAAAAATAATCTAATAGTAGATATGCTATCCTAGACTATATATGAACAAGAAGAAGATTTGATTGATGATATCAAAGATATAGTTACTACCTTTTATTTTAGAGTACATCAAGGAGAGAATGAATATCGAAAACCAATTCTGGAAGAATTATGTGAAACAGAATGGATAGATATTGAGTACTATTTGAGTATATTATCAAGGCAATCAATGTGGAATGATATTTATTTTAAAAAAATTAAATAAAAAACTTACAATTACCTTTTATAAGGTAGTTATTTATGGAAGCGATATCAAAGTAGAGGGAATTTGCCTCAAAAAAACACTGAGCTCCTGATTGCTACTAATTGCTCAATCAAGACTTGAGATAAGGAAGACCAAGTTTATATATATATATGATATTTTCTTTTTTAGAGAAATTACATCAATATATAAGCCCAAGTACCAAAAAAACACCCAAATGTATGATAAAGTATCTTAAAATCTTATATATCCTTATGAAAAATATTTCTCAAACTTCAACAGCTTATATCTCATGATTGAACTATCCAAAAAATCTAAAAGTTTACATGAAGTATTGATATACTTTCAAAAATTATTACAAAAAAATTCAACTATAAATTCATTATGAATCTTGAGATATCACCAAAATCCTAATAATAGCTTTAAACCTAAGCTTGCATACACCCCCATGCTATTTTCTTTATATCTCATAAAATAAGTACTAAAATACTATAAAACTTTAATCTATAGCTTTTTAACCTAATAACTCACACTTATAGAAATTTTGAATCAAAAATTCGTCAAAAACTCAAGATATGGCTCCAACCATTACTATCAACAAAATGATTCACTTACTGCCTTTGATTTACATGTGTTGTCTTCAATGCCCTATAATTCATTCATCCAAACTTAAAATTCGTCAAAAAATATATGTAAAGTGTAGGCAAGAACGTTTTCTCTCCAACTTCAGTTGCCAAACTTTCATTGCTCTCCAAGTGTATATGTTATGCTTCAAAGACTGAAAGTAGATATGAAATTAACACCTTAACTTTGAGCACCAATAATTCCTTCATAAAAACTCCAAATCACACAAAATTTATATCCAATCCATATCCAAAAACCTAAACTTGATGATCTTAGCTTCCAAAGCTCGAATGACTTCGAAAGAGAAATCCTAATTATTAATAAGGCCTGAGGCAGCCTCCTTGAAGTCCATTGGACATGGCCTTCGACCAATAGGAATAAAGATCCCCATTCTTTGCTTTCATCCAATCATGCCTTACTTTCATCCCTCCCAATAAGCCTCCTACTAGTTAAGATTTTCTTCTTTAGACTCTAATCTCCTTTTAAGGCTTCATACTAAATATTTAGATCCTATAATTTTTTTGAAATGCAATAATTAAAAAAAGATAAAAATCAAAATATTTTTTTTTAAATCTACTCTTTTTAAATTAATCTATTAACTATCCTAACATATAGCAAGACTTATGAACATATTATATGTTTTAACTAATTTTTATATACTATAAGCAATTACATTATGATAGCGGTACAAAAGAAATAGTAGTATACTACAAAGAGTGATTTATAAGAAAGAAATGCAAAGACAATTGATCCGAGAATTTCATGATAGTTTGTAAGCAAATCAAAGAGGTATTTATGCTACTTTTAACAAGCTTAAAGAAAGATATTAGTGATGTAACATGTATAGAGATGTGATAAAGTTTGTAGAATTATGCCTAACTTATCAAATGTATTTGAAGATTCGACACAAAGATGAGTTACATCCTACATATCCTCTTGCAATATATTATAAGTGGATTATCAATCTAGTTACTATACCTATAGAATTATGACAAATGTGATATTTGATTTTGGCATGAGAGGATTTATCTAATTAAATAGAAAGAAGAGCTCTTCAAACAAAATCCATTGAAGGAGTTTGTAGATTTTTATTGAAAGATGTGGTTTGTAGATATGAATGTATTGGAAAGATTACTGTTAATCATGGAGAATTAGATGCACATAAAGCAAGAGAGTTTTTTGAAAGATGTGGAATCAAGCTTATATTTATAATAGTATATAATCCTAAAGTTAATGCTAAAAGTGAATGAGGACATCTTCCAATAATTAAAGCCATTGTTAAAGCTTGCAAAGGAAGAACAAAAGAATGGCCAAGATTATTACCATTTACTCTATGGACTGGCCGTATTATTTATAGTTCAGTGATTAAATATATGCCAGTAGAATTGATACAAGGAGAAAAGCCTATTATGCCAATTGAAGAACAAATATCTACTTGGAATGTTTTACCTTGGCAAGACAATATGTCTAGAGAAGAACTTATTGTAATTAGAATTTGTTAGCTAGAGAAGACACTTGAAGATATAGAAAAAGTAATTGAAAAGTTGAAAGAAGCATGCTTAAAAAATAAAAATAGATTTGATAAGCGACATCAATTAAGGCCATAAGAAAGTCTTGAAAGTGACTAGATACTTATTTATGATAGCAATTTAAATAACCAACATAATAGCTTACAAAAAATTTAAAAATGTTGATTTGGGCATTATACGATTATTGATATTTTAGATAATGTTACATATATATTAAAAGAGTTGGATAGCATACACCTTAAAGTTTCAATTATAAAAAAATGTAAAAAAAAAAAATTAAGCAACAGAATCATCATACTACAAGTGAGGGTAATAGAGAAGATATAGATTTATTTACAAATGAAGAAGAAGGAATAGATCAAAGAGAAGATAATGCTGAGGAGGTAATGTGATGCTGACCACAACTTTGATTCTTCTTGGTATACATCAGAAGATGCACAAGTTTGGAGGGGGTGGATGTCGTGTTGTGATTTGGCTACCATGTGAAAATAATATATTTATATATTTAATACACAATATACTAAACAATAAGATGAGAACCATGTTAGTGGATTTTTGTTGGTTATGGAATGTAGATAGATTACTACCTCAAAAAGAGATTGTTTAAAAAGACTTCTATTAGAATTTATATAAATTTATTTTCTTTTGATAATGACTTTGAAGTTTATCTTATTAGTAGTAACCTTTAAATATTTAGAGTCACCTTTGTTAGATATTGATAACTCTTAAAGTCTTATTCTGTTTCGTTTATATGATGTTTAGGACATATATTGTGTAAATATTATAAAGAAATGAATTGGAGAGGGATTTTGATAGCAAAAAGAAAATTTAAGGCATCCATATAGATAAATGGAGATGGATGATGAAAATCTCCATGCCTATTGGTCAAAAATCATGGCCAATGGACTTCAAGGAGGCTGCTTGAGGCCATATTAGAGATTATGATTAGTCTTTTGAGATCATTTGAGCTTTGGAGGCTAAGGTCAGTAAGTTTAGGATTTTGGCTATGGTTTTGGTACAAATTTTGAATCATTTAGAGTTTTTATGAAGGAGATATAGGTGCTCAAAGTCGAGGTGTCGATTTTGTACCTACTGTCATTCTTTTGGATATAACGCATGCCTACACAAAAACAACAGAGGATTGGCAACTAAGATTGGAGAGAGCAATTTTGAACTACACTTTTGGCCTACTGTTTGATGGATTTTAAGTTTTAATGAAGGAGATATTAGAGATTGAAATTAGCACTTGCAAATCTAAGGGTAGTAATTAACTTGAATTGCTAGTGGTTGTGTTTGAACTATATCTTGTGTAATTTGACAAGATTTTGACTAAATTTTTTTAAAAATATATATTTTCATATAATCAAACTTTATATATAAGTTTTGTGGTATTGAGATTTTAGATTTTTGAGATATGAAGAAAATAGTTTTTGGGTGCTTGTAGATTTGGATTTAGAGCACTTGTTAGGATTTCTAAGATGCCAGAAGATTAATAATAGATTAATGGTTTATTTTTTTGTAATAAAGCTTAAAGATAGAATCTATATCAAATAGAAAGTTTAAAAAAATTGAATGGTTGAATCAAGAGATATAAATTTTCAAAGTTTAGGATAAAAATATCTTTTACGAGAAGAAAATAGTGTGAAAGGTTTTTTTATATTTTTTAATTTTTGTGCAAATAAAAGTGTTTTTGGAAGCTAAGACATCCTCTACTTTAAATTCCTTATTATTATTCACTTCTATAGGAAAAGGTCGTACTTGCCTTCTTCTTGGTTTGTCCATTATCATGTATGGTTCAAGAAGAGATACGTGGAATACTGGATGGATTTTCATTCACTCTCATAGATATAAATGATATACAACTGGATTGATTTGTGCAAAAATAGGAAATAGTTCAAACGTACGATAGTCCAACGTATCCCAAAGATGAGTAGTCTTGATATTGTGATGAAGTAACCATACCTTGTCATCCACATGGAATGACAGTTGTTCCTTTCAATAGACATCTACATTAATCTTTTTTTTATTCTTGAGCTTCTTTTAACTATGCCTTCATTGTTGCATGTAGCTTTGACAAATGATTTACCAAATCTTCTGCCACAAGACTATCATCTTTTGAAAAGTCAAAAGTATCAAGTCCTGGATTATAACCATAATTGGCAAAGAAAGGTGTTTATTTTATAGAAAAATTTATTGTATTATTATAAGCAAACTCTACCAATGGCAAAAGAGTTGTCCAATCATCTTATTGGTAGTTGATAGTACATCTTAAATACTATTCCAAAACTTGATTAGTATGCTCTGTTTATACATCAATTTGAAGATAGAATACCAAAGATAGTTTTATATCCACTTTTAGAAACTTAAAAATAATTTGTCAAAATCTTGATACAAACAGAGTTCTCTTATCAAATATAATATCTTTGAATAATCCATGATAGCAATAGATGTTGTCCACAAAGAATTTAGCTGTTTTTTTACTTGTGATAGATTTTATATATAGTACAAAATGTGCCATCTTAATAAAACAATCTACTATCATAAATATAGAATCATAAGAACCTGAGATTGAAAGATCTATGATAAAATCTATAGAAACAAAAGACCATAGTTGTTTTGAAATATGTAATAGTTGAAGAAGTTCGTAAGGTCAATGATGAGGAGTTTTTGATCTTGAAAAAACATCGCATAACTAAACAAAGTCTTTCACACCCATCTACATTTGTGACCACCAAAAATCTCTGAATATAAGCTCCAAAGTCTTATTGTATCTAAAATGTCTTATTGCTAGAAAGTCATAACATACTTGAGGAACATGTAATCATACTTCTCCTTTTGGAACATGTAATTGACCTTTGAAATAGAATAGGTTGTTTTTAAACTCAAACTTAAAAGTATCTTAGGACTTAGAATAAAGATTCTTAATATTGTGAATAAGAAGACCAAAAGACATACTTGATTGAATTTTTTTCACAAGGATTAAATCAAAAATTAATGTTGATTTCATTAATCAAAGATGAAAATGCTTTGGCTTCAAAAGAATTATTCTTTGTTGATCATAAGATACATCTCCTTGTTTTGGTGTAAGTTAAAAATATCTAGAAAGGACATCTGATAATCTTTGTTGTTTTTTGAGTCAATATGTGATCTTAAAATCAAATCTTGATAAAGACATGCTCCAATAGTGTCCGGATAGAGTAAGTTTGCCTCAAAAAAGCACTGGGCTCTTGGCTGCCACTAATTACTTGATCAAGTCTTGAGACAAGAAGACCAAGTTTAAATATATATATATATATATATATATATATATATATATATATATATATATATATATATATATATATATATATATATAAGTAAGACTTTTAGGTGATATTACACCAAATATATAAGTTTTAAATTTCCAAAAATCCCAAAATAAGATAAAACCTCTAAATCCTTAAATATCCTTATAGGATATTATTCTCAAACTTTAAAAACTCATATCTTCTAATCGGACTATTAAAATACACTCAAATTTTATATAAAAAACTGATAAACTTCTAACAACTATTGCAACAAAATTTAAATGCAAATTCATTGCAGATCTTAAGTTATCACCAAAATTCTAACAATAGCTTCAATCTCTATTTTTTATATACATGAATGCAAATTTCTTCATATCTCACAAATAAAGTACTTAAATGCTAAAAATATATATTTATAGCTTTTTAATATAATAATTTACCTTTTTTAAAAGATTTTAGCCAAAAATTTGTTTAGAAACTCAAGATATGGCTCAAATCATTATTATGAACAAAATCACTTACTTATTGCTTTTGATTTGGATGCATTGACTTCAATCCTCTATAAATTTTTCATTCAAATTCCAAATTCATTAAAAAAACATATAAAAAATGTAGTTGAAAAAGTCACCTCTCCAAACCTAGTTGTCAATCATTTGTTGCTCTCCATAAATACATGTTATGCTCCAAAGAGTGACAGTAGGTATGAAATTGACACCTTAACTTTGAGCACCAATAACTCTTTTATAAAAACTCCAAATTATACAAAATATGTATCCAATCTATATCTAAAATCCTAAACTTGATGACTCTAGCCTCTAAAGCTCGAATAACTTCAAAAGAGAAATCCTAATTGTAATCATTATTTTACTTATTCTATAATTATTTTTAGAATAAACCTGTATAGGGAAATTCGAATACAGGGAAAGACTAATTGCATGAGTTTTACTTCTTAGGGTCAGTCAATTAGCTATATTCTTAACCACTAAAATACTAAGAAATATTACAATGCTTTGTCTCAGTAACACTATTCTTTCATCAACTGATAACAATAATGTGCAACCCTGCACTTTCTCAAAAGACTGCTCAAAACACAATAATCTCCATCCAATACCAAAAATAATAGACTTCACTCCAACCAATCTGGATTCACACAATTTCTATAATCACAAACTTCCTCTATCGAAACACATACACTACTCTCAATAAACAACAATCATAATCTTCCAATAACTCCTCATATAATTCAATCACATAGTATTTCAATTACATAATCAATAACTCATAAATCAATCTTTGATTTATTCCACAAATTCATTTCTCAGTATTCAAAAACTATCCATTACTCTTCACTAACAAAGAAACAAAGAAGTAGCACCAAGCTTACCCCGGCTCATGACTATCATAGTTTGGCCTTCAGACTAACTTCTATAACTCCTATATACTTACTCTCTATTCCCAGATTCTAACCATAATCTTATAATTAATCACTTTTAATAACTAGATTAACTATCTATCCTCCTTAATTAACTATTCTATAGATTATTAGTTTATTTTACCAATATCTCACAAAAATGAACTAATATCTATTCTATATAGCCCCACTCCTATCTATGCAGCATCCTTGTAAATATACAATTTTTACCTTCCTAAAAACTACTTAACCAAACTCTACAAAATTACTATTTCCTCTGGTCTACCCGATTGATCACTTGCTGCATTAACCATTGTTGATTCTATCAATTCTGGTTCTAATTACAAATCTTTCTCCTCCTCCAATCCATCCATCGACTCTTTCTTCAACTGGATTGAGAGATCTTCATTATATTCATCCAATTCATGGACTTGAGCCTCTAATTTCAAGTTCTAGGCATCACGGAGTTCTAACTCATGATGTTGCTGACTCATCCATTCTGGAACATCTTCAATTGATGCTTATAACTGGCTCTTCACTGTTAACTCTTAACTGGAACTACTACTCTTGAAAACGCAAGGAACATAAGAAAATGGTACTCCAACCAACCCAAAACAATACCAAAGAATGACTTTAACTGGTGCCCCACTCCTATTCTTTTACTATATGGTAATAATGACAATATGTTATCCATACTATCTGAAAAGGTAATGGAAAGTAATCTTTCTTAGTCACCGCATTAAGTTTTCAAAAATACTGACAAATGAAAATTTTTCCATTCTTTTTTGGCACCAAGACGATTGAAAAAATCCACTTACTATTCTTTACTAGGTAAATAAAACCAATTGCAAGAAGCTTGTCCAATTCTTCTTTCACCATGAGGGAATATTTAGGATTAAGACAATGTTGCCTCTGTCGTATCAGCTTAGCGTTCTCTTCTAAAATGATGCGATGCTCAAAGACTTCGGCGGGAATATCTTTTAAATCAGCAAAAGTCTAAGTAAAAGCGGACTTATGATGCAAGAAAAATTATTTCCAATAGGTCAATTCCTGCTCCTTAATACCTTCGTACACCTTAATAGTCTAAGGTTCTGCTATGGTCACCAAGTTGATAGATTGACATAAAGGTACAACGGTGATGTTTTGTTTCAACTCCCACTGTCGTGTTGTAACACGAGTATACCGTGAAAATATAAAAAAAAATGGACTTTTATTAATATTCAATTACCTCGAATATTGGGAGCAACGACCAACTCTAGTGCAAATACTGAGTGGTCAGATTCAGTCACCTCGTTACAGTGAGCTGGGGCATATTGAAATACTTTGTTCGATTCCAATAACGGGAGTCAGCAGGAAGGAAAAGGACCAATTCACGCGACGGGTGAGCCTGGTTCGAAGAGCCAATTGGATCCAATTTCGAGAATCCAATCCGGGTCCTCTTACCCAATATGAGACCTGAATTGGCTGGGCAACCCAATGCAGACCCAATTACGGGAACATCCAGGTTACTACTGGACTCTTATCCAATATGAGACCTGAATTGGCCGGTCAACCCAATGCAATCTAATTACGGGAAATCCAGGTCTTACTACGGGTCTTAGCCAATCTGACGTGAGGACCAATTTGACCCAATTATGCAAACATCCAGGTTACTATGGGCATCTTTCCCAATATGGGACCTGAATTGGTCGGGCGACTCAATGTGGATCCGAGTACGGGGTTTCAATTTTGTTCCAGGCTGTCCTGTTCTCTGTGCCGTTTCAGGGAACATTGTTTGCGGTAAATGGATCTCTTAAAGGTAAAAACGGAGGAGAACGCCTTGATAACGTGAGCCAATTTCGGATCTAAGCTCTGACGGCGGGTACCAATTTTGGATCCAAGACGGAAGATTGAAGGAATTCAAGACGATAAGGTTAGGGGAAGAATAAGTTTGAAGGGGAATCGGGGGAAAGGGGGATTTTCAAGTTTTTGCAAGGTTACTAGTTCAGTTTCATTGGAGGTTTTTGAAGATCAAGGGGGGTTTTCAAGTTTTTGCAAGGTTACTAGTTCGATTTTCATTGGAGGTTTTTGAAGATCAAGGAGATTAGAGAGAGGAGCTTCATGCTTCGGGTCGAGAAAAGAAAGACATAGAATTTGGATTTTTCTTCTTCGTAGAGTTTTGGGAAGACTGAGGCAATCGCTGCTGAAGTCAGTATTCTAATGGTGAATCAAGATTTTTAATGAAGTGGGTTTGAATACTCTTGACTGTTTTGTGAAATCGAGTTACGTCTGTGATTGAAAGATTAAAAGGGTGTCTATAGGATTGAGTATGCGGAGTGAATGAAATTTATTGAGTTAATCTAACAAGACAGTCAGTGGATACAAGATCGTAAGTACAAAGCGGTATTGAAGATTAACAGTTTGGGTTGTTCGGGGTTCTCTCTAACGTCTAGAGACCTACCGGCTGGGGCAAAAAGGACTTCGACAAGCAGTCGAAGAGCATCTATATAGATTTACGGTATATTGTTGCAGTCGTTTACATTCCAGCAGTCAAAACTGATAGACTGCTTGACTATCGGCGAATCTCCATACTACCTTCTACAGCCAGACGCCCGGCGTGTTCTCGAGCAAGAAAGCACGTAATACGACAAAAAGTGGTGAACCCGACGTGAAAGCTTGAGGTGGAAGGTATTGGATTTCGGTTGATTTTATCTTTATTTTTATCAAAAACAAAAATAAAACTTTTGAAGGATTTTTGGGAGGAGTTTTTGGTGGAGAGTCTTCTAAAGGACAAGGTATGCACATGGATCCGTCTATCGCTAGTTTTTTTCAAGCCTTCTCATTGTCAATGCAGCAACAGCAAAGCAATGATCAAAAGGAAGCTTTGGCAACCAAAGCATTACAAGCAGTGGTCATTAAAATTGATCAATTTGATGGGAGGAATATTTCAAGGTATTTAAGATGTTATGTTCGTGAAATGGAATTAAATCAGGTTTCTGAGAAGAAAATGGTTGCACTATTTGGACTTGCCACGATACCGGAGGTAAGGGACCACATTACATCGATTACGGATCGTTATCGAAATTCATGGGAGGATTTTTCACATGCATTGAAAGACGAATATTTCTTGAAAGATGTTGATCGCGTTACTAAGAAGCTGTTTTCGGGATGGATTGAACGACCTAATAAGAATTTGCAAGCAACAGAGCTACTAAGGGAATTTGAGAGGCAGTACTCTCAATTGTCGAAGGTAGAAAAATTGACATTGGAGCCGAACAAAGTTGATCTATTTCTTCAAGCTACTGATGGAGAATTGCAAGGAAAATTAGAACTCCTTCTTGAAGACAAAGAAGAAGATGAAGGATTGACAACGAAGTGGAAGAACGTTGAAGATGCGGTGGAGTTGCTTACAAAAAAAGAAAGGAGGAAGGATAGGAGCAATATTCAAAAAATAGTACAAGCACCCAAAGCTCCAGTACGTACAACACCACCAACAATGCCTACAGTTCAACCTTCAACATCCTTGTCAAAGAAAGCAGATATGGATATGGAAGAAATTATACGAGGAATGCGAGATCTTCAAATCAAATTAGCAAGACTTGAAGAGAATACTTCTATAAACAATTCGAAGAATGTTTCAAAACAAGGATATGTACAAAGATGCATTTGGTGTGATGATGCTTCATACACTAGAAAAGATTGCAATGAATTTAATAATATGATATGGCAGGGAATTATTTGCTAGAAAGATGGGAAGATAGCATTGAAAGATAGGGAGGATCTTCTTCAATCCAATTTTGGCAAGGGAGGAATGAGAGCATTGGTTCAAGATTACTTAAAAGAGCATGAAACAGTAGCACGAGAAAGTGCAAGTTATGGTGCTAGAGTAGATGATGAAATTGGTAGAAGTACGGAAACTAGTTAGTTTTGGGCTTCTGCCGTTTCTACAATGCAAGAAGGGAAATTACCTCGAGAAGCATTATTGACAACTGCAGCTACAATACGAGGAAGAACAGGTTGGAAGGATCCTGTTGAGTCTCTTTCAGTTCATACATATATTGCTAAGAGCCAACATGAAGCTTTGATGGAAGAAAAAAGACAAGGAAATTTTGATGATATTAGAGAAGGAAATTCTTTTAAGAGGCAAACTCGAGGAGACAAGGCTCGGGAGGCAGCTTCACAAGAATTACCTATAAAGGATACCTCAGCATCATTGGGAGAAAAAACAACGGAGACAAAAGATAAGGGCAAATCAATTGCTTATAAGCTACTTTCTGACATTGAAGCGGCAGCAAATTTGAAAGGGGTGTTGGAAGAACGTATATTAAATGCTAAGGTAGAATTCACATTGAAAGAAGTCTTGGAAATTGTAAAGAAGGAGTTTCATGATGTTATCTTTGACAGCATTAAGCGAAAGAGGTAATTAATGGGTGAAACTGGAATGAGTCATGTTATTGATGCAAGAATATGTAGAGATGAAGAAGAGGTTGATATTGGTTACAAGCAACCAACAAATGAAAAGAATGGGTATAATCAGCGAGTACGTTTCGAAGATTGTAGTGACAAGGAAATGGAAACTTTGAGCCATTATACTCGAAAGCATTGGGCAAGGGCAACTACTGAGGTATTGGTGAAGGTAGGAGATATAGAAGAACCAATAGTTGCTTTGGTGGACCATGGTTCTGAAATAAATCTCATGTCTAAAGATCTTTATAAGAAGCAAAAATGGCCAATTGATATGGAACATGGATGGGCAATACGAGCAGCTAATAACACACGAGGCGAATTATATGGAGCTTGTCCAGATGTCAAAATTCGGATTGGGGATGTTGCGACGGAGCAACATTTCTTCGTTCAAGATACAACGTCTTATCCGTTGATTTTAGGACAACCTTATATCATGGCAACACGGATGGAAACAAAGGTACTTGACGATGGTTCTGCTTATGCAAGGGTACGGAGCGAAGATGGGAGGAAAGCTGTACAATTTCTAACAGTACCTCCTAACCATGAACGGAATCGAGATAGGTTGAGGGAGAAACCATTGCCAAAGATTGTTGAAGGATTTAAGGATTTTGGAGAGATACCACTGTAAAGCGAGATTATGGAGGTACAAAAGAGGAGGTACTCTCGCGAGATGAAGGTGCCTTTGATGCGAGTTTTATTGGTATATTGAAGAATGGAAATATTATGTATAAGAAAGTTGGTGAATTTAAAAGAAAAGAAAGAAAAAGATTATATAATATTGAAGGACTTTTACGCAAGTTACGTACATTGCAAGATGATGAGAGGATTTTGGGTGTTTATGAAGAAAATGGACTGGAAGATTCATTGGAATTGATAATATCTATTGGATTAGGGGATAATGATAAGATTGTTGAGATTCATTCGAGAGAGGTTTATACCATGCTTGAAACTTTTCAAGCACCAGAAGTCACAGTAGAGACGAGATATAAAACGACAGATAAGAAGGTGAAGCCTGTTGCCGGACCATTACCAGAGGATTCTAAAGAACAAATGGGAGAAGCATCAAAAGAAGCAAGTTTAAGAGATCCAATGAGTATTGAAGATTGGTTCTGATGGTTCTTTATTGTCGGAGGAAATTACTTGCTTCAAAAAGATGTTGGCTAAACAAGGTAGATCGTTTGCCTTCGAATCTCATGAAATTGGGTGTGTGGATCCAAATATTATAACACCTATGGTTATCTTCACTGTACCGCATGTACCTTGGAATCTAAGACCGATTCCAGTACCGAGGGCACATTTACCTAAATTGGTGGAACTATTGAAAGAAAAGATAAAGATGAAAATATTGGAACCCTCATTTGTGCCGTATTCTAGTCGATGGTTTACGGTACCTAAGAAGAATGGGTCACTACGGTTTATTCAAGATATGCAGCCGGTGAATGTTGTAACTGTCAAGAATGCAGGAATTGGACCTATTGTGGATGAATTTGCTGAGGCGTTTGCTGGAAGGGCAATCTATTCAATGGGTGATTTGTATTCAGGTTATGATCAATTTCAACTTGCCGAAGGAAGTAGAGATATGACAACGATGAGGACACCGCTTGGATTGGTTAGAATGTGCATTCTTCCTCAAGGCACGACCAACTCAGTTGCGCATATGATGAATGGGATGAATAATGTATTGAGAGATTTTATTTCGGAAAAGACTATGCCTTTTCTGGATGATGTTCCTATAAAAGGGTGCAGAGAAGGAGACAAAGATGAAACTTTAGATACGAGGGGGTGTCGCAGATATGTTGTTGATCATATACAAGATTGTGAAAAGATTTTAACTCGGCTTGGAGAAGTTCATCTTACATTATCGGGTATGAAGTCCGTATTTGGAGTACGAGAGGTTGTAATTGTTGGACATTTATGTGGATCTTACGGAAGAAAACCAGATCCGACTAAAGTTGATGCAATTAGAAGGATGAAAGAGGATTGTGATTCTTTAACAAAGGTTCGCAGGTTTTTGGGTGCATGTGTATTTTATCGAATCTGGATCCCTCATTATGCAAACATAGCGGATCCATTATATGAACTGTTACGCAAGGGTTACCGATTTAAATGGGAAGAAAGGCATATTCAGGCAATGCAAAGATTGAAGAAATTATTGATGTCACCTCCAATATTGAGGAAGGTTGATTATAAGTGCAATAGACCAGTGATTCTTACTGTAGACACTAGTCCAATTACCATTGGATGGGCTGTGGGTCAAGATGATTCAAATGGGAGTAGATTTGCAGTTCGATTTGGGACTAAAGTTTTAAGTATTCGTCAGCGTGCATATTCGCAAGTCAAAAGAGAACTTTGGATAGTTGTTTCGGCTATGAAAGCTGAAAAGGACTATTTGATTGGGGCAGTAGTAGTAATTGAAACAGATTGCTTGTCATTACTTGGAATGATTATTAACTGTTCAACGCCAGATATTGCAATGTTGAGATGGATTGCTTATATTAAGTCACTAAATCCAGAATTTAAGCATATCACTGGGAAGGACAATTTAGTAGCAGACATGCTATCTCGAGCAAGATACGAGAGGGAGGACGAAATGGTTGAAGACATTGATGATGTCGGATTGAAGTTCTATTCAATATCAAATCTCAACAAAGAAGACAAGCTATTTCTTGAAGAATCTTATGAAGGAGAATTATTGGATATTGGTCATTATTTGAATACCTTGACTAAGCAGGGGAATTGGTCTACAGAAAAATTCAAACAAATAAGAAAAAAAGCATATGGATTTTTATTTCGAGATGGATTCTTATGGAAGAGACCGAAGAAACGAATTGGGATGCCACAACGAGTGATAGGCAAAAGGGAAGAAAAACTAAAATTATTAAAGGAGTTTCATGATAGTTTATGGGCAGGGCATAGAGGAATCTGGGCTACTTTTGCTAAACTCAAGGAACGATATTGGTGGAAAAATATGTATCAAGATGTGCTCTCATTTGTAGAGTCATTTGAAATCTGTCAATTGTATTCTAATATCCGACATCGAGATGGTCTTCATCCTACGTATCCTCTGGCTATTCATTTTAAATGGGTTTTTGATTTGGTTATTATGCCGGTTGGGTTATGGCAGATGAGATATTTGATTTTAGCTCATGAAGATTTATCAAATCAAGTAGAAGGAAGAGCATTGAGGACAAAATCTACAGAGGAAATTTGTAGGTTTTTGCTTGAAGATGTCATTTGCCGTTACGGGTGCGTAGGAAAAATCACTGCAGATCGTAGAGAATTAAATGCACAAGAAGCTCGTAATTTTTTTGAAAGATGTGGAGTTAAACTATCACTGACTACTGCTTATAATCCGGAAGGGAATGCAAAAAGCGAATGCGGTCACCCGCCGATTGTGAAAGCATTGGTTAAAGCTTGTAATGGGAAAGTTAAAGAGTGGCTACGGCTATTGTCATTTGCATTATGGGCTGATCGAACAACACATAGTTCGGTGACAGGATATATGCCAGTAGAACTTATGACAGGTCAAAAATCAATTATGCCGATTGAAGAAAAGGTACTTACTTGGAGTATGCTACCATAGGAAGATGGATTGACAAGAGAAGAACTTCTGGCTATTAGGATTCGACAATTGGAGCACAGAACGGAAGATGTCCAGATAGCATTGGGAAGGTTAAAAAGAGCAAGATTACAAAACAAGGCGCGATTCGATAAGCAACATCGATTGAGACCAAAAGCAATCGAGAAAGGTGACTGGGTACTTGTTTATGACAATAGTCTGGATTATCAACAATGTACTTTGCGAAAATTCTCAAAACGTTGGTTTGGACCATATGTGGTAACAACTATTCATGATAATGCGACTTACTCATTACGGGAGTTAGATGGTACAAAATTAAAAATACCAATTGCAGGGAAGCGAGTAAAAATATTTAAACAAAGACACGCAGAGATGAATATGGAAGACCATAATGAATTTATAGAAATTCAGAAGTAAGAAGATGAAACTGATTTGGATAATGAAGGTGACGAAGACGAACAGGACAAAGACGTAGAGGATATATTCTGAATCAAACCGCAATTGGATAAATTGGTGCATACCGGAGGATGCACAGGTTCAGAGGGGGTGGATGTCGTGTTGTAACACGAGTATACCATGAAAATATAAAAAAAAAGGGACTTTTATTAATATTCAATTACCTCGAATATTGGGAGCAACGACCAACTCCAGTGCAAATACTGAGTGGTCAGGTTCAGTCACCCCGTTACAGTGAGCTGGGGCATATTGAAATGTTCCATTTGATTCCAATAACGGGAGTCAGCAGGAAGGAAAAGGACCAATTCAAGCGACGGGTGAGCCTGGTTCGAAGAGCCAATTGGATTCAATTTCGAGAATCCAATCCGGGTCCTCTTACCCAATATGAGACCTGAATTGGCTGGGCAACCCAATGCAGACCCAATTAAGGGAACATCCAGGTTAATACTGGACTCTTATCCAATATGAGACCTGAATTGGCCGGTCAACCCAATGCAATCTAATTACGGGAAATCCAGGTCTTACTACGGGTCTTAGCCAATCTGACGTGAGGACCAATTTGACCCAATTATGCAAACATCCAGGTTACTATGGGCATCTTTCCCAATATGGGACCTGAATTGGTCGGGCGACTCAATGTGGATCCGAGTACGGGGTTTCAATTTTGTTTCAGGCTGTCCTGTTCTCTGTGCCATTTCAGGGAACGTTGTTTGCGGTAAATGGATCTCTTAAAGGTAAAAACGGAGGAGAAGGCCTTGATGACGTGAGCCAATTTTGGATCTAAGCTCTGATGGCGGGAGCCAATTTCGGATCCAAGATGAAAGATTGAAGGAATTCAAGACGATAAGGTTAGGAGAAGAATAAGTTTGAAGGAGAATCAGGAGAAAGGGGGGTTTTCAAGTTTTTGCAAGGTTACTAGTTCGGTTTCATTGGAGGTTTTTGAAGATCAAGGGAGTTTTTCAAGCTTTTGCAAGGTTACTAGTTCGGTTTTCATTGGAGGTTTTTGAAGATCAAGGAGATTAGAGAGAGGAGCTTCATGCTTCGGGTCGGGGAAGGAAAGACATAGAATTTGGATTTTTCTTCTTCGTAGAGTTTTGGAAAGACTGAGGCAATCGCTGCTGAAGTCAGTATTGTAATGGTGAATCAAGATTTTTAATGAAGTGGGTTTGAATACTCTTGACTGTTTTGTGAAATCGAGTTACGTTTGTGATTGAAGGATTAAAAGGGTGTCTATAGGATTGAGTATGCGGAGTGAATGAAATTTATTGAGTTAATCTAACAAGACAGTCAGTGGATACAAGATCGTAAGTACAAAGCGATATTGAAGATTAACAGTTTGGGTTGTTCGGGGTTCTTTGTAACGTCTAGAGACCTACCGGCTGGGGCAAAAAGGACTTTGACAAGCAGTCGAAGAGCATCCGTATAGATTTACGGTATATTATTGCAGTCGTTTATATTCCAGCAGTCAAAACTGATAGACTGCTTGACTATCGGCGAATCTCCATACTACCTTCTACAGCCAGACGCCCGGCGCGTTCTCAAGCAGGAAAGCACGTAATACAACACCGCGCTGGTTGAAAATCAGTTGATAAGTCCGACATGTACAAAGTACTAAATCTTGTGTCTAGGGCATTAATATGGTACACATCATACTTGGTCAATCAATCAATACTAACAAAATCAGAGTTTTCTGAGTCCGTCAAGTATGTCAAGTATTCCCCCGAACCTCCACATTGGTACATCACTCCAAAATATTACCTTGCTTCCACATGCACCTCCATAATCAATGCAATTACATCATCATTAGCACTAAGCTCATCGTTTGATGTCAATTGAGACGGTGACACTTGAGACTCCCCGTGATAGTGTACTCGATGCATTTGTAATATTATTTTATCTTCGTCCTTGCCAATTGTCAAAGTACCCTGACCCCAATCGTTCTTAGCCTTTGTCATGGACACAAAAATATAAACTCGAGATCTAATAAGAAGTTTAAGAAGAATTGGCAAGAACTAAACTAATCAGATGAGAACAATACCAGAGAGGTGAGCTAGAGCTCCAAGAGATGTGTTGTCGAGATTGAAGAACTCTTCAGCCTCAATTCCAATATATACTTCTATTTAGGAAGCTTCTCAAGCAACTTCTACCAACTAAGAAGCTTCTAAAAGGTTCCAGAGACTTGCTTCTAGAAAGTTTTAGAAACTTATCTCTAGAAGTTTCTAAGGACTATGTCCCTAATATCTTCTACTAACTAAGAAGCTTTGAGAAGGTTCCAAAGACTTGCTTCTAGAAGGTTCTAGAAACTTGTCTCTAAAAGGTTCTAAAGATTATGTCCCTAACATCACCCCCTCCTTTCGCTTTGAGGTCTGTGAGAAGCAATGTTGTTGATCAGTACCAACCCAAGAAAATGAAGATCTGTCGCATAATGTCTGCTATGAACTCCAACTGTTGTTCACGAGGCAAGTGGTTCATCGACCCTTGAAGCCAACGGTAGTGGCCCACTCCTTCAACTTCTGACCAAGCATGAACTTCCGTGTCTTCATTATGAAATTGTCCTACAAACACGCCTTCTGGCTGACCATCGTAAGTAGGCTCGGACTCAAATACAATCACTAATGATTGCTTACTTGGTATCCTCTGTCGTCATCGTGGTGTAGGCGGTTTTTCATCTTGGAGTCGCCTTCATGAGCTAGTCGGTTGAGATAATCTGACTGGCATAGTATCTATCTCTTGGCTATCCATATCAGAAGACCAAACTATGGCTACTGAAAAAAATCTGTTTTATCTTCAAGAAATAAACTACATCAACTACGAATTTTGATGGTGCTCTCCCCCTTTTTTATATTCTTGAGTGAACAAGCTTCAGAAGGAAGCTATTGTCAAATCGGCTTAGGTTTATGAGGATGTTATTGATGAAACTCTTGTACCTTTTGCAGCACATTGGCGAGACTTTTAGCTGGCTCCCACGTTTGCTCATTAATGTTGTAGGCGCACTAATGAATAAGATACTCCAACTTGCCCCACCTTCGCCGTGAATCTAGTATCTTTTCAACCTCATATTCTTCGTGATTCTCGATCTCAATACTAGGTGGCGGACATTGTACTCTTTCAAAAAAAGACGACTCTCGATAAGGCTCTAACAGAGAAACATGAAAGACTGGATGTACCTTCATTAAAGCCGATAATTCCAGACGGTACGCCATTGGATTGATTTGCTTCTGGATGATAAATGGTCCCAATCTTCGATAGTCTAACTTATCACATGGTCGCTTGGTCTTGATATTCCATCGAAGAAGCCATGCTTTATCTCCAATTTTGAAAGTAGGTGCTTGATTCCAAAATCTATCTGCAGACGCCTTGTAGGATTCTTGAGCGGATTCTAATTGAAGCTTCAACGTATTTTGAAGCTCTGATAGTTGTTTTACAAATCCTTCAGCTGCTGAATTGTTATTTGTTGATGGACTCAATAAATCAAGCTTCGGATGATACCCATAGTTGAAAAAGAATGGTGTGTATTGAGTCGACGCATGAAGGGTTATTATTATATGCAAACTCAGCTAGCGGCAGATATGTGGTCCAAACGTCTTGTTGATAGTTGATGCTGCATCGTAAGTATTGTTCCAAGTCTTGATTCACTCGTTCTGTTTTGCCATCAGTTTGAGGATGAATAGCCGAAGAAAGCTTGATATCCACCTTCAGTATCTCAGAGAGAGATCTTCAAAACTTTGATACAAACTAGGTTCTTCGATCTCATACAATATCATCTGGTAGTCCTTGATATCGATACACATTATCGAGAAAGAGCCTTGCTGTGACTTCACTGGACGATGTCTTCTTGCAAGGAATAAAGTACACCATCTTTGTAAGCCGATCTATCACGACAAAGATGCTGTCAAATGAGTTCGATGATGGAAGATCCGAGATGAATTCCATGGAAACAGAAGACCATGGTCGATGTGGAATCGGCAATGGCTGTAGGAGTCCATAATGGCAATGCCGAGGATTCTTGGAACTTGAACAGATGTCACAGGAGAGGAAAAAATCTTTTACATCCTTCCACATTTGGGGCCACCAAAAATCTCGAGAAATAAGCTCCAAGATCTTGTTGAATCCAAAATGTCCCGCAGCTGGAAAATCGTGGCGAGATTGAAGAACTCGGAGTTGTGCTGGTCCTTTCGGGATATACAACTGCTCCTCAAAGTATAAAAGATCTCCCTCCACCTTAAATTTGTCGTCATTGGCATGCTGCTTGATATCAATGGCTACTGAATCTTTAATGGTCGCGGCAAGTACCTTATTCAAGAAGTCAGCATCAATTGGCACAATAGTAGCGCGAAGCTGAAATTGCTCTGGCTTCAACAACGTTATATATTGTTGATCAAACATTGCTTCTCAAGCCTTTGGTACAAGATACGATCTCCTCGATAAGGCATCGGATAGTCCTTGTTGCTTTCCAGATCAATAAGTGATAATAAAATCGAACCTAGATAGCAACATACTCGACCGAGCTTGACGTCAATTTAGAACTCAAGCCGACATGAAATACTCCAAATTCTTGTGATCTGTGTATACGATCACTGGGTGTGCAGCTACTTCAAGAAAGTGATGCCATTCTTGGAAAGAATCCACTATAGCAAAAGTTCCTTATCGTGGATCTCATAATTAATTTCAGCAGCATAGAACTTTCGAGAATAGAATGCAACCGGATGGAGCTTCTTGTCTTCTCCCATTTGTGAAAGTACAGCTCCCAAAGCAAAATCCGAAGCATCAGTTTCTAAATAAAAGGCCTTTGTAAAGTCTGGATGTACCAAGATTGGAGCTGTAGTAAATGTGATTTTTAGGTCTTGAAACGCCTTCTTTACTAGAGGTTCCTATTCCAACTTATCCTTGCATGTCAATCGAAAGAGAGAAGCAGCAACTTGAGAGTAATTCTTGATGAAAATTCGATAGAAGTTAGCAAAGCCAAAAAAGCATTATACGTCTCTCACCGTCTTCGGAACCTCCCAGGACACGATTGCTTCTACCTTCTTGGGGTCCATCTTTAAGCCTTCCGTAGTCGCAATAAACTCCAAATAATCCATCTCTATTTGGTGAAATAAACACTTCTCCAACTTGGCATATAGTCCTCGCTCGCATAGTTTATTTAGAACAAACGAATGTGCTTTTCATACTCTTCTTCATTTTTGGAGAATATCAGAATATCATCCAAAAAGATGACAACAAAATCGTCAAGGTATTCTCAAAAAATATCATTAATCATATGTTGAAAGATCCCTGGAGCATTGGTAAGACCAAAGGGCATGATATTATACTCAAAATGGCAATACCTTGTACGAAACGCTGTCTTCCACTCATCTCTTTCCTTGATTTATACGAGGTTGTAACCTCCCCTTAGATCAATTTTTGTAAAAATTCTTGCAAGTCCAAGTTATTCTAAAAGACCAGAAATCAAGGATAATGGGTAATGATTCTTCTTTGTTACCTTGTTGAGGCCTCGATGGTCCACGCACATCCGCAATGAGCCATCTTTTTTCTTCACAAATAAGATGGGTGCTCCAGTTGACGATTTTGAATGACGGATGAAGTTCTTGGCTAGATTCTCGTCGATGTACTTCCGCAACTCTGCCAACTCCGTTTGCGATAGATTGTAGATTGGGCCAAAAGGCGGTTGTGCTCCTTCCTGTAAGTCTATGGCGCAATTATATGGTCTGTGTTCCGGTAGCATGTCGGCATTTTTCTTTTGAAACACGTCTTAAAAATCCTTATATTACTCAAGTATACTTGTTGTCGAGATCTTCTCCCCAGTACTTGGAGCCGCATAAATGATAAATGGTGTACCTTCCTTGGACGATCTTATAAATGCTCTTGCTCCAATAAATAAGAATTTCTCTATTCGGGGTTTTCTACTAGGCTTGCTCTTGGGTGGTTTTGTGAGAAAGGTCATCTTCCATAACTTCTAATCTATGGATGAGTTATGCTTTTCCAACCAAGAAAGACCAAGAATAACAGGATTTGATGGGATTCTAATAATATTGAAAATAATATGACAACTATGGCTCTTTAACGTCACTTCTATAGGTTCTGATTCATGGGTGACACTACCAGACAATAAAGGTCGCCCATCTATGACCTCAACGTGAACAGGTTTGGATTTTTGTACTAAAAGGATCTTATGATGCTTCACAAATTCTTCATCTAAGAAACAAGCAGATGCTCCTGAATCTAATAATGCTAAGGTTCTCAGTTTTTGAGGGCCAATAAGCAAAGGGATTGTAAAACAAAGGGCAGGTTGAGCAGAAAGAAAGGAACCTAGTTGTTGTTGTGATATTTCATTGTCTAGCTGCACGGTTCCTATTGTAGTTGGGCATCCTCATTTTCCTGAACAAACGCGTCTTTAGTCCTGATAATGCGTCAATTTTGCTTCTTGGGACAGTTTCCAACTTTGTGGCCTTCTTCACCGCAATACAAGCATAGACCTTCTTCCATACGTAGCTTTTTTTCTTCTAGACTATTGTCATACTAATGTATTGGCCTCCGGCCATTCTAAGAGAAGAACAGAAATGACTCTACAAGAAGACAATATTGGTTTAGAAGAGGGTACTCCGCAACCTCTTAAATGCCTTAAGAGTTTCAAGAAAAGGGGTAATCCACTCTCTCCAAGAAGAATAAGACTCCAATATTGTAACAAAAGAAGTATTAATTTAGAGGAGGGTAATCCGCAACCTCTAAAATGCTAGTATACTTCCAAGTAGAGGGGTAATCCACACTCTAACAAAGAAGAAACTAGCTCTGATATCCGAGGTGAGTGCAGTCTCGACAAACTGTCATGGACACAGAAATACAGACTCGAGATCTAACAAGAAGTTCAAGAAGAACTGACAAGAACTAAATTAATCAGATGAGAACAACACCAGAGAGGTGAGCTAGAGCTCCAAGAGATGTGTTGTCAAGACTGAAGAACTCTTCAGCCTCGATTCCAATATATACTTTTATTTAGGAAGCTTCTCAAGCAACTTCTATCAACTAAGAAGCTTCTAGAAGGTTCCAGAGACTTACTTCTAGAAGGTTCTAGAAACTTATCTCTAGAAGTTTCTAAGGACTATGTCCCTAATATCTTCTACTAACTAAGAAGCTTCGAGAAGGTTTCAAAGACTTGCTTCTAGAAGGTTCTAGAAACTTGTCTCTAGAAGGTTCTAAGGATTATGTCCCTAACAGCCTTTGCTTGATAAAGTCAGGGTCGTCCTAATAAAATTGGATATGATAAAGTGAAATGTTGTAGCCAAAAGATGATATAGTCGATTTCATATGCAATATCAACAATTATAGTTTGAACACTCCGTAAAATATCCATTCATTTAACCCGGCTATGATCTGCCATCCGTAATATGAATATCGTGGGTACTAAGTATTCTTAATCTAAAGCATCCATTGTATCAGTATTCATTAAATTGATGCTAGAACCATCATCCACTTGAACATCCAAGATCATAACACCATCAATCAAAACATCGATGGTTAGTGCACTTAGGTTAGGGTTCAAATTGACTTCACAAACTTCCTTATTAAGTTATCTATGCCATATTAACGATGAATTTAATATAGAACGGCACTCTGGTGCAACCGCTAGAAGTTGCTTCATAGAAATAGAAGGCCGAATAGTATCCAGATCCTTCAAAATATCATAGGATTCCATATTTAAGGTAATTTCCAATGCCCTCTTTCTTTTCATTGGTTTGAATTTAATTCCATGAGATAAGATATTCTTTCGCCTAGGACTCGGAATTGGAACAGCAAACGGAGTTTCCTTGGAATTCATGCCTTTGAGAGGATCTTTCAATGAAAAGGACGTTTCTCAAAACGGCATAGAGAATGGTGTCGAAATGTGTGAAGTCTTGCTTGAGAATGCTCTGGGCACCTGGCTGTAGAAGGAAGAATAGAAATTGCGATAACAAAATCCTAATTCTAATAGAATATTAACAATGCTCTAATTAGACTATAATAATGATAAAAAAACGTAATCAAATTCAAAACAACTCAAAGAAATTTCAAACAAACAATAAAATTCCTAAAGAAATATTAGAATGATCACAAATATTACTCAAATATATGTCAATTCAACCTTAATTTAATTCTAGTTAAAACCCTATTGAATTTCATTCACACTTTAGCTCAAACCTAATTAAATCTTAAACCCTAATAAATCCTAAACCCTAAGTCAAATTCTAAAAAAACCTTAAATTAAACCCTAAATCAAACCCTATTTCAAATCCTAAACCCTAAATCAAACTCTATATTAAACCCTAAACCCTAATCCAAACTCTAATCCAACTTTAAATCCTAAATCAAATCTTAAATCAAACCCTAACCAAATTCTAATCCAAATCCTAAATCAAACCCTAATCAAATCCTAAATTCTAATCCAAACCCTAATCCAAATTCTAAATCAAACCCTAACCAAATCCTAAAACCTAACCCAAATCCTAATCCAACCCTAAACCCTAACCAAACCCTAATCCAAATCCTAAATCAAACCCTAACCAAACCCTAATCTAAATCCTAACCAAATTCTAAAACCTAATCCAAACCCTAATCCAAATCCTAATCCAAACCCTAAATCAAACCCTAACCAAATCCTAATCTAAATCCTAAATCAAATCCTAATCAAATCCTAATCAAATCCTAAATCCTAATCCAAATCCTAAATCAAATTCTAATCAAATCCTAAATCCTAATCCAAATCCTAAATCAAATCCTAATCAAATCTTAAATCCTAATCCAAATCCTAAATCAAATCCTAACCAAACCCTAAACCCTAATCCAAACTCTAATCCAACCTTAAATCCTAATCCAAACCCTAAATCTTAAACCAAATCTTAAATCAAATCCTAACCAAATCCTAATCCAAATCCTAAATCAAACTCTAATCAAATCCTAAATCCTAATCCAAATCCTAATCCAAATCCTAAATCAAACCCTAACCAAATCTTAAATCCTAACCCAAATCCTAATCCAATCCTAAACCCTAACCAAATCCTAAACCCTAATCCAAATCCTAATCCAAACCCTAAATCAAATCCTAACCAAATCCTAATCCAAATCCTAACCAAACTCTAAAACCTAATCCAAATCCTAATCCAAACCCTAAATCAAACCCTAATCAAATCCTAATCTAAATCCTAAATCAAATCCTAATCAAATCCTAAATCCTAATCCAAATCCTAAATCAAATCCTAATCAAATCCTAAATCCTAATTCAAATCCTAATCCAAACTCTAAATCAAATCCTAACCAAATCCTAAACCCTAACCCAAACCCTAATCCAACCCTAAATCCTAACCAAACTCCAAACCCTAATCCAAACCTTAAATCAAATCCTAACCAAACCCTAATCCAAACCCTAACCAAACTCTAAACCCTAATCCAAACCCTAATCCAAACCCTAAATCAAACCCTAACCAAATCCTAATCCAAATCCTAGTAATTCCTATGACAGGTTTAAACCTCAATATCTAATGAATAAACCGTTGATCTCAATTCAAATTTTGCAAACTTCTTAAAAATCAAGTTTAAAACAAGCACAAAAATATTTGAAAAGGATCGGAGTTACAAAATTGACGAAAACCTCAAAAATGTGTTCAGGTGTTAGCCGGCCTCCTTCTCCAATCTTGATGCCAATCTTCTAGAGCCAATTTCTCTTCTTTGCGCCGTTCGATTGGTTTCAAATTTCTCATGGACATAGAAAAACAAGTCTAATACCCTCTCATGTAAGTTTTATTCCAATCCAACTAGTAGATTGTATGAAATCTTAAAATTCCTCACTAGACCTAAAATTCAACTTTCTAAGACCTTGACCTGCTTAAACCTCAATATCTCTCACTTCAACCATTAGATTGGGCTCAAATTCACAACATGTATTGAACACAACTATAAACATGAATCTAAAAAAATTCACTTGTAGATCTACAACAAAACTCTCGAAATCACTCAAAACATAAATCCTATTTTATTTCATAAAACCCAAGTCATCCGAAACAAACCTCTACTTTGCCAAGCTCTTACAAAGTCATATCAACTCCAAATCACCCAAAATCAACGCCTATAGAAACCCTATCCAATCTTTAATCAAACCCCACTCTCCGATCTGCCAAAGAGTCCGAGAGTCGTTGTCGAGGCTCGGTTTTGTGCCTCAAGGTCTGATTTCGACCCTGGTTCATAACCATTCCTCTCCAGGTATCAACTTTCGTCTTCTTGAGGTAATTTTTACTAATTTTCACTCCTAACTCCTCCCTTCATATGTCTATATCCTTTATTTTTCTAATCTACCTTGTTTTGCCTTATTTATGGCCTTACAAAGTAAATAGAAGCATAATTTAAAAAAAGATAGTATTAGCATCTTTAATTTTTCTACCTTTTTACTAATATCTATTTTTCCAAGATAATTTGCTATAATATTTTTGAAGTGAGATCCTCAAAACATGATATATTTCTTCATCCTTTCACCTACTAGTCATATTACATCATAACAACGAAACTGCTTGGAATGGAACTGAAGCATCCATAATCGATGCCTCATTAAGATGTACAATCGATTCAGGTCTTATATTGAATAAGAGGCCCATGTCAAGACCTGGATTTGATGGCCCCATAATTGAATCCAATTGGTCCTATGCTTCAAGATCATCTAAATGTTATATTGGTCATTTTGACTTTTGCTGACTCCTGGTAAGAACGGCTTGGATACATTCTATTCAATTTATCAGAGAATCTTGAGGACCTTGATTTATCTCCATAATTTTTCCTTGGCTCTGGATCTGTTGATCCCAATTATTGAATTTGAAAGGAGTATTATTATTAGGCCTTGTATTGCTGATACGATAGCCTTGACTATTTGTAATTCCCATAAATTGGCGCATATTCGTCACTCGCTCTGGAATTTAGACATTCACTCGAATAATGACCAATCTGTCTGCAATGAAAATAAAAAGTGGTCTTCTTGCACCCCCATCAGGCATATTGGGTGTTTCCATCGGTTCATACCAACTAGATTTGTTCCATGTAGGATTAGAAAATGATCCTGGTTGTTCCATTGGAACGGAGGGAACTTGGTTTGATAGTGTCGATGGAGCATATTGCTGATATCTTTGCTACTCTTTAACGTAGTTATTGAGGTTCGATGCAGATTCCTAATTAAAATTGAAACTTTGAAAGTTATTGATGTTCGATTTTTTTGATTAGATCCATTTCCATTCGATCCAAACGTATTTCTCGATTGAACTTTATTGACGTCCCAATGAGTTAATGGTATCATGGTCTGATTGATGAATTATTGTTGTCTTTGCCAATTCCAACAATTAGTTGTTAAGTACTTTCCTTCGTAAAATGTACATTGATCCATCATTTGTGAGGGTGAAGGACATTCTGTTACCAAATGACCATGGCCCTTACAATTACTGTACCATACATTGGTCCTAGTATTGCTAGGCTTTTGCCTCTTCTCCTTATCCTTGATCACATTGATGGCCATTTCTTCCATTTTTTTTGTGAGGTTTAATAACAAGGTTTCATTGGAATCTTTTCGGGCTGATATTATTGATAACTTTGCCGCAATTAATGCTTGTTGTTGATACAAAAAATATGGAGCATACGCTATTGTCACGTTCGGTGATATACCTTGTAATTGGGTGACATTAACAAGCCCCTAAATATTGGCACTGAAATTGGCCGCTATTTCTAACATCCGTGGATAACTACCCATTGATCCGTTCCAAGTTGGATTTTGATAACTGCCTTGAACTGGAATCATCATAGCTCCCGCAATTAAAAACTGATCATAATGGCATTCCTTCCAAACCTTGGCTCTATTAAGGGATACAAACATCGTCACAGTGTTGTACTCTAAATGCTTACAGTATATAAAAATTAGTTAAAACATATTATATGTTAATAAATCTAGATGTATGTTAGAGTGACTAGAAGATTGAATTAAAAGAAGTTGGCATAAGAAATTTTACTTTGTTTCTTTACTTGTTTTGATTTTGACATTAAAAAAATATATATATGACCTAAATATTTAGTATGAAGCCATGGGAGAAGGTGGAAGCCTAAGGATGAAAATCTAAACTAGTAGGAGGCTAGTTGAGATGGATGAAAATAAGGCATGGTCGGACAAAGGCAAAGAATGGAGAACTTCATCCCTATTGGTTGAATACCATGCCCAATGGGCTTTGAGGAGGTTGCCCTCAACCTTAACAAGGATTTCGATGACTTTGAAGAATATATCTAAGAATAGAAGCTGGGGTTGTAAAGTTTAGGATTTGAGGTATAATTTGTGTTTAAAAATTAGAAGATTTGGAATTAAGGTGAAGAAGATATAGCCATTTGAAGTTAAGGTAATAATTTAAGATATATTGTTACTCTTTTGAGGATACGAGGAGTTGTACAGCAGCTTCTAAAGATCGAAAGGTACAAATGGAGTGGCGATTTTAAGGCCTATATCTTTTACGAAATAATTATTACTTTTGGAGTTCATGTGAAGGAATTATAATGAGTTGAAGGCGACGCTTTCAAATCAAAGGCAGTAAGTCAGCAATTTTTTTAACAGTAATGGTTGGAGCCATAACTTGAGTTTTTGGATGAATTTTTGGCTCAAACTTTTTTGAGAATGTAAAATTTTGTGTTAAGAAGCTATAAATATAAATTTCATGGCATTTAAGCTTATATTTTGTGAGATATAAAAAAAATTGCATATGGGTGCATAAAGATAAGAGTTTGAAGTAACTATTAGGATTTTTAAGATATCTCAAGATCTGTAATAAATTTGTAATTGAAATTTGTTGTAGAAGTTAATAGAAATACATCACTATCTCATATAAAATTTGAATTTTTTTGGACAGTCGGATTAGGAGATATGAGCTATTGAAGTTTGGAAAAATTTCCACATAAGAATATATAAGGTTTTAAAGGATTTATCATATTTTGGATGTTGTTGGTTACTTGAGGCTTGTGTATTTAGTGTAATTGCTCAAAAAGAAAAATTTATATATAAACTTAGGGCTTCCCTTATTTTGAAGCTTGATTGAATGATTAGTGATAGCCACAAGTCCAATGTTATCTTGAGGCAAATTCTCTCTACCCCGACAATGGATTGAGCTTCCTTCACAAAAAATTTTAACTCTGGTGGATATAAATCACTAATTACTATAGATAAGATAAATACCTTCGATATTTGGTGATTCAGCCTTTTATTGAGTATATTAGCCACCCGGCCATAATACGATTCCACCGCCTCCCTTAGGATCATTTTGCTGTTCATTAACTTCTCTCAAAGACGATCCTCAAAACCTATTGGTCGAAAATGGGTTAAAGATGCATTCTTCAATGCTTCCCAATTCATAAATTAACCCATTGGTTGGTGGTTGTACCATTCAAACATTGTATCTTTTAAGGTTGCTAGCAACCATCGTAACCAAATATCTTCGGTTCTTCCATTATTGGCTATACATGCTGTCAAAAACTTAGACAAATGTTGATCCGAATCCGCACCCAAAAAGCTTCTAAAAGTAAGTAATGGAGCCATGCTGGTTATGCAATTGCCCACGTCACCCATTTGGACTACTATTAGAATTGTTGGACCACTCGTCGCCATTAAAGAAGATAATATGCCGCTTTATCTCTTATTAAAATTACCACTACTTTCTTCAATTATCTTTTTCAGACTTTTCAATCTCTTCAATTTGCTATTATTATTCCTAAATAAGTTTATTGATTGAATTGGAGGTGAAGACAATGGATTTTGAAATATGCTAAATTGG
This sequence comes from Physcomitrium patens, assembly GCF_059467195.1. Taxonomy (NCBI): domain Eukaryota; kingdom Viridiplantae; phylum Streptophyta; class Bryopsida; order Funariales; family Funariaceae; genus Physcomitrium; species Physcomitrium patens. The sequence goes on along the minus strand of NC_143431.1, from coordinate 3,826,738 downwards.
TCCTCATTGGCAAGCAATTTATGCCATTCTACGGAACCAGTTTTTATAAAAATGGCAGTTTTCATTATTAAGAAGGTATCCAATGGAATATCCAATTCTTTTGTGTTTCTTCCACTTGCAGTTAACGAGCTCAAGAGATACGCTAGGCTCTTGACAAAATTCCCTACGAGTATTCTTGGTAATTTTTTTAACGATATATATGTCTGAAATATTAGAGATTAGTTAACTTCTAGATATGCTCGGATATGCCGATAGACATGCAACCATGGCTTAATCCAACTTTGTTGACGCTTCCTTTTTAATTTACATTCTTGCTCATTTTGCAATGATTTTCTTGCTTATACTCTCTCTTCTCTTCTTTTCGACAAATGTGTTTTCTTTACTCTAATGTTCTTATTCTTAATAACCATAATCTTTCATTATATACTACTGAATTTGCTTCCTATTTTCCATCTACTCATCCCGCGGTTAATTCCTAACACTCAATGCTATTGTCAATCCCCAGTAGCGGTGCCAAAATATAATTATCGTTTTACTTATTCTACAATTCTTTTTAGAATAAACCTGTATAGGGAAATTCGAATACAAGAAAAGACTAAGTGCATGAGTTTTACTTGTTAGGATCACTCAATTAACTATATTCCGAATCACTAAAATATTAAGAAATACTACAATGCTTTGTCCCAGTAACACTATTCCTTCATCATCTAATAACAACAATGTGTAACCCTACACTTTCTCAAAAGACTGCTCAAAATACAATAATCTCCATCTAACACCAAAAATAATAGACTTCACTCCAACCAATCTGGATTCACACAATTTCTATAATCACAAACTTCTTCTATCGAAACACACACACTACTCTCAATAAACAACAATCATAATCTTCTAATAACTCCTCATATAATTCAATCACATAGTATTCCAATTACATAATCAATAACTCATAAATCAATCTCTGATTTATTTCACAAATTCTTTTCTCAGTATTCAAAAACTATCCATTACTCTTCACTAACAAAGAAACAAAGAAGTAGCACCAAGCTTACCCCGGCTCATGACTATCATAGTCTGGCCTTCAGAACAACTTCTATAACTCCTATATACTTACTCTCTATTCTCAGATTCTAACCATAATTTTATAATTAATCCCTTTTAATAACTAGATTAACTATCTATCCTCCTGAACTAATTATTCTATGGACTATTAGTTTATTTTATCAATGTCTTACAAAAATGAACTAATATCTATTCTACACTAATCTCTAATAAGGCCTCAGATAGCCTCCTTGAAGTCCATTGGGCATGGCCTTTGACCAATAGGAATGAAGATCTCCATTCCTTGCCTTCATCCAACCATGCCTTGCTTTCATCCCTCTCAATAATTCTCTTACTAGTTAAGATTTTCTTCTTTAGGCTTCTACCTTCTTCCAAGGCTTCATACTAAATACTTAGATTCTATATATATATATATATATATATATATATATATATTTATATGCCAAAATCAAAGCAAGTAAAAGAAACAAAATAAGGTTTCTTATACCAACTCCTTTTAATTTAATCTACTAACCACTTTAACACACATCCAAATTTATCAATATATAATATGTTTTAACTAATTTTTACATACTATAAGCATTTACAGTATGACAATGGACTTAGCGACGATTTAAAGTATTTATTGACATGAAGTACTCAAGATTCATGTGATCCATATATATACTGACTCAATTAGAAGCGTTGTCTTAATATGTGAAGTCTTGCTTGAGAATGCTTGAGGTACCTGGCTGTGGAAGGTAGAATAGAAATTGTAACAACAAAATCCTAACTCTAATAGAATACTAACTAAACTCTAATTAGACCATAATAATACTAAGCAAGCTTTAATCAAATTCAAAGAAATCTCAAAAAAATTACAAAGAAATAATAAGAAATCTTCAAGAAATATTAGAATAATCACAAACACATTTCAAATATATTTCAATTCAATCTGAATTTAATCCTAATTAAAAACCTATTGGACTTCATTTAATATTTAGGCCAAAAACTAATTAAATCTTAAATCCTAAATAAACTCAAATAAAATCCTAAATCCTAAATCAAATCCTAATCAAATCTTAAATCCTAAATAAACTCAAATGAAATCTTAAACCCTAAATCAAATCCTAACAAAATCTTAAATACTAAATAAATTCTTAATCAGTCTTAAATCAAATACTAATCAAATCCTAATCCTAAATCTAACCCTAACTTAATCCTAAATCCTAAACCAAATCCTAATCCTAAATCAAATCCTAACCAAACTCTAAACCCTAAATCCTAAACTAAACTCTAATCCTAAATCAAACCCTAGTAATTCTTATAATAGATTTATACCTCAATTACTAATAAATGAATCATTGATCTTAATTCAAAATTTACATGCTTTTTACAATTAAGTTGACAATAGGCATAAAAAAATTTAAAAATGATCGAAATTACCAAATAGAGGATAACCTCAAAAATAAGCTTGGATATTGGCTAGTCTCCTTCTCTAACCTTGATGTCAATCTTCTAGAGCCAATATCTCTCTTTTTTATCATTTGATTGATCTTAAAATTCTCAAACACATAAGAAAATAAGTTTAATATACTCTTATATAAATTTCACTCCAATCCAATTAGTAGATTGCAAGAAATCTTAAAAATCCTCTTTAGACCTAAAATTCTACTTTTTGAGACCTTGACCCACTTAAACCTCAATAATCCTCAATTCAATTGTTAGATCAAGCTAAGATTTACAACACATATTAAACACAACTATGAACATTAGCTTACAAAATTTTATTCGTAGATCTATTACAAAACTCTTGAATTTGCTAGAAACGTCAATCCTATTTTATTTTACAAAACCCAAGTCATCCAAAAACAATCTTAACTTTGTAAAACTCTTAAAAAATCTTAATAACTCCAAATCGTCCAAAATCAATGCTTATAGAAACCTTATCTAGTTTTTTTATTAAACTACATTCTTTGATCTACAAAAGAACTCTGGAGTTATCGTCGTGACTCAGTTTTGTGTCTCAGGGTCTGATTTCAACCCTAGTTCATAACTGACCCTCTCTGGATATCAATATTTAATTTTTCTAAGTAAATTTTACTAGAATTTACTCTTAATTTCTTTTTTAAGATGCTTATATCATTTATTTTTCTAATCTACTTTATTTTGACTTATTTATGTTCCTACAAAGTAGAAGTCACCTTTATAAAAAGGCAACATTGGTATCTTTTAGTTTTATTAATCTTTTGACTATTAATTATATTTTTAAAATAATTTTCTCTAATACTTTGAATTAAGATCTCTTATATTATAATAATTTTTACACTCTTTTACCTATTAGTCGTATTACATCATGATGGCACCTTCTAGATGATGATATCATTCTTAAAATGAATCTATGATTACAAGAAGTTCTTTATCGTGGATTTCATAGTCAATCTTGGCTATTGAAAATTATCTGGAATGAAAAGCTACTAAGTGAAGTTTATCATCTGTTTCCATTTGTGATAATACAGCATCCAAAGCAAAGTTTGATGCATTTTTTTTCATAAAAAATACCTTAAAAAAGTTGATGCGATACAAGATTGGTATAGAAATAAAGGCTGACTTCAAAGTTTCAAAAGATGTTTTAGCTTCTTTGCTCTACTCAAGTTTGTCTTTGCAAGTCAAATGTGTAAGTAGAGCTACAATTTGAGAGAAGTCTTTGATGAAGATCTGATAATAGTTAGTAAAGCCCAAAAAGCATTGGATATTTTTTACCATTTTTAAAATCTTCCAATCTATAATCGTTTGAACTTTCTTAGGATCTATCATAAGTCAATCATTTGAAATAATGTATCTTAAGAACTCGACTTGAATAGTATGGAATACACATTTTTTTTATGTTGGCATAGAATCCCACATCTCTTAATTTTTTATAACACATGAAAAATATGAAGTTTATGTTCATTTGAAAAATTGATCAAGATATCGTCCAGATAACATACAACAAAGTCATCTAAAAATTCTTGAAAAACATCATTCATTAGATGTTGAAGAGTTGCCGATGGATTTATAAGTCCAAAAGACATGACGTTATATTCAAAATGTCCATATCTAGTTCAAAACATAGTCTTCCAATCATCTCCTTCTTTAATACGTACTAGATTGTATGCTCCCCATAGATCTATTTTGGTGTAGATCTTAGCTCGATTCAGTTGATCGAGAAGTCCGGATTTCAAAAGTAGAGGGTACCTATTATTAATGGTGATCTTATTGAATCCTTGATAATTAATACACATCCACAATGATCCATCTTTTTTCTTCACAAATAAGATTGGAGCTTTTGCTAGTGATTTGGAATGGCATATGAAATTCTTTTTCAAATTCTCTTCAATATATTCCTTGATTTTAGCCAATTCGTTTTGTGATAAACTATAGATTGGTCCAAATGGCGGTTGTACTTCTTCTTGAAGGTCAATTGAGCAGTCATAGAAATGATGTTCCTAGAAAAGTTATCACATTTTTCTTCTCAAATATATCTTAAAATTCTTGATATTTTTATGGAATGCCACTTGAAGTCTTTACATTAATAGAAATAGGTGTCGCATAAATGACACAAGGTGATCCTTCTTTTGCAACATGCAAAAAAGTACTCACACCTACAAACACAAGTTTTATTGTGCTAAACTTATGACTTTTTACTTCATTAATTTCACTCTTAGTTATACTTTAAGAAAAATCAAGAATATAAGAAATCCAATCTATGCAAGGATTATACTTTTTTAACTATGATAAACCTAAAATAATTGGATTAGAGAGAGAATTAATTATATTAAAGATTATGCAACTACTATGACTATTTATTGCTATATCTATAGGAAGTATTTTATGAATAACATCTCCAGAAGACAACGAATGACCATCTATGACTTCTACATGTACAGGTTAAGTTTTTTGTACCAACGGTATTTTATGACTTTTAACAAATTCTACATCTAAGAAACAAATTGAGGCTCCAAAATTTATCAAAGCGGAGGCTTTATAATTATTAGGTCCTAAATGTTCATCTATTATAATACAAGGAGAGGATTCTAAGGAGAAGATAGGATCTTCATTAGAAATTGTATAAGATTTCAATTGTATAATCCATATTGTAGTTGGACAAATTCATTTTTTCACACATTATCTTCTTTAATAATTGTGCTCCTCATTTTGTGATTTTGTTGCTTCTTTGAATAATGTTGAATAATGTGTTTAGGTTCGCCACAATATAAGTATAATCTTTCTTGACAATGACAAGTCTTTTCTTGCTCAATAAGAGGTTTAAAATATACCACATTGATTTGCATATCTTCTACTTTTAAATGTATGTGTTGAAGAGATATTGGTATTGCCATCAAATTGTAGTGACGTTGAGGCCCACTTGTGCAACTTTCAAATAAAAATTCAAAAAGTTAATTATCACACTTTACACCAAAGTCAATTGCTTGACTCAATGTTTGAGGAACATGTAAGTTGAACAACAATTTCTTTACTTTATATTATAATCTATAGAAAAATTGGCTAATAAGTACAACATCATCTCACTTGATATCAGTTGTAAGTTGTTAAAATTGTGAAGCATATAACATTACAAATCAATTGTTTTGTCACAAAATATGGATCTTGTTGGTTACAACACGAGTTACATCATGTTCTCCATACATAGAGCAAAATTTTGCCAAAAATGCCTCCAGATTATCTAATATTGGATCTCATCATTCAAAAAAAAGGTAAAAACCATGATAGTGTTGAATCTAAAAGAAGTCTATCAATGAATCTAACTTGTGATCCTAGAGTTAGATAGCTTTGAGGTTGAAATTCAATCACGAGTTGTATTTGATTCATAAATCCTCAAAATTTGGATCTTGTACCATCAAACTTCTTGGGTAGGGTAACTCTTAGTTCTCTAACACTGGAAGGATGTTGTACCATGGGTGGAAGGACATGATTTGGTACAAATGTTGAAGTAGCTCTAATCACCTCCATATCCTCACTTTCTGCCATTCTTGTTAATCCTTGTCGTGATAAGCTAAGTTAATGCATCGCAAGTATCAACTCCTTCAATTCCTCTTATATTTGTAACATTGCACTCTTCATCTCAACAAGCTCTATCATAATAACTCTCAAAAAAATATATAATATCACTCAAGACAAGTAGAAGAAAGGACTTGAAGACAAAAAAAATATTAAGAACAATATTAGTTTAGAAGAGGATAATTTGCAACTTCTAATATACTTATGTCTTATCATAAGAAAGAAATTATCTACTTTTAATCAAGATAAGTCAAAGCTCTGATATTGTAAGTATACTTTTGTCAATCTGTCAAGGACATGAACTAACAGATGATGTATAAACCAATGAAATTCATGTCAAAGAAAAATTTTAAAAATAGAATTAAAGAAGTACATATATTAAAAAGAAATTGGAATGGCTTATTGCCAAAAGACAAGAAAACTTGAGACTCTTGAAAATAGACTAAAAGCAAAAAAAAATTGAAAAGAATGAAGAAGACTTCACTCTTGTCTCTATATATACTGTCTAACTAGGAGTTATGTGGCAATGTTCTATAGGACCTCTAATATGTGTTGACTTTATAGAACACATGCCTTGACTTACAAGGTAAGTTTTTTATATCCACATCTAAGTATGTTCATAAAAAGAAATCATCTATATTAGGTTTTCAATTAAACACCACTATTCTAAAGATAGCTTATTAATCTTGGAGAGATGGCAAGTCATACTTCGAGGCAATGTGAACATAATGCAATTGGCACCATATAATGAATAATTTAGTTCTATTCTTACAATAATTGTATATAGAATATAGAATGCATGCAACACCTCGACAGAACATATTAACATCCAAAAACAATAAGTTAACATCCAGAAATGTAACAATGAATATTTCAATCAATTGAATTTTGGATCAATTTTAATTTAATTTTTTATTGAAAACAATGAAATATGTGGTAAATGAGATAAAACAAAGACTTGATCAATATACATAAACTTTTTTGATAAACTCCACAAAAACATAAACTCTACAAAACATAAATATTTTTGATGAAAACAATGATCAATCCATGCAATGAATGAAAGCCACCACTTGTCTCCTTGAGCAATCTTAATATATAGATTTAAAAACCAAAAAGTATTCATTTTAATATTTTTCTACAACCTATAACCACATCATTAGCAATATTTCAAAGAATTCAAATTTGTCATTATTACATATTTAAAATTCTACTTTCATAAGATAAAGATATATATAGTATTCTTACCAAACTTCAAATGATTCCTTGTCATCCTATCTACATTCTTTTTTGTCAACCTCTGAATTTTGGTTTTCAAATATAACAAAAATTATAAAAAAAACTCAAGCAAATAAATTGAGGATTAAAATCAAAAAATTCATATTCAAATCATATTGTAAAATAATAATTAGCATCGCTTAATCTTAATTTTAGAATAAGAAAATTGAGCATACTTTCAAGACCACGTAGATTGATTTCATAAAATATAAAAATAAAAACAAAACAAAACCAGAACCAAAATTGATAAGACTTACAATGAAGAGTACAAATTTTACATGTTAAGGCAGAGGGTGGCATGTATATGGCAATTTTCCACGCAAGGAAGTTTTCTTCTCACAACCATCGCTAAAACAATACCTCAGATGATGCTCCCTGAAGCACTCACCAAAATTTCAGCTGACGCTCCTAGTGAACCCCTTCTCGGTGCAGGTTTTCAGCTGCAACATGCAGAAGAATCCCAGCTATGGTGGTAGATTCTAAATGAACAAGGCTTTTACAATTAGAATTGAATAACGGGTCCTGGGAGGCGTCGGACAACGTAGGTATTATTCATATTACCCCGGGAGATGCGAATCTCGTCATCGAGATACAAATGCTCCATGAATCCCTCAGCTCCAGGCAACTTGACCGTCATAAACCCTTGCTCATCCATTCCCGGATTGTGCTCCTGGAATAGCTTCTTCCAACTCTGCAACTCGGTCTCGTTTTCAGGGTTCTTAGGTCGCAGCACGCTGGACAGAAACCTAATGGTGAGTTTCTCTGAACCAGGTGCAAAACTGCACTTGGCATGGTTGATAAGGTATCCCTCCAACTGTTCCGGCAGCTCGCCATCGTTGTTCTTGATGGTGATCTCCGAAGCCAGTACGTATTCCTCATCATTGGCGTATCTCACGTGGTTGTAAGTATCCAATAGAATAACCTCCTGCTTTAGGGGTTTGAATGCGCCGAATGCGGCCCGTTGAAGAGTGAAGGTCGATGAGAACACGCCTGCATCCGCTGATTCCTTCCCCTTCAGCGTCGACTTCACGGTTATGAAGCAGCCGTTCATGAGCTCCGGCACTTTGCTCGGCTCCGGGTTAGGGTTGAGTTTTTCCAGGGTTGCGATCAGATCCAAACATTCTTGAGTCATATTTCCTTCTGTTCTCTCCAGAAGACTGAGGAGCTCCTGCTTGACCCTTACCCTCTCTTCTGCATCTGTAGAAGTCGCATTCGAAGAACCATGTACAGCTCGCACATATCCACGAGCATTCCTTAACCGGGTAGCGCGCGACCCCGATGCTCCTGCCGAACACTTTCCTCTGAAAGAAGCCTCTGACGAAGAATAAGACGACGGCAAACACAATGTAGACGGCCCGCAAGAACGCGTCAAAGAGACGATTGTCGAAGCATGGGCATCGGTTCTAAAAGTTGTGAGCGATGGATTCACAAGCGCAAATCCAGAATTCAAACTCGGTAGTGAAAACAGGGACATTGTCGTCATTTTCACAAAGCTAACGTCCTTCCTGACGTGCTCCTCCTGAGATAACCCTTAAAAGACACACCCGAGCAGACACCCTGTTCAATCCTCCAAACCGTTTCTCCACCTAGCTCATCGACAGCCGGCCATTGTTCAAACAAAAGTTATCTGCAAGTCTCTCACACCCTCCAGCAATCCGAGAACCAGCCGTCCGAAAATTCTCACAAACGTATTCTGCACTACAAGCTCCACAGAATAGACTAGAATCGCAACACAGCAATAAAAAGACAGACACAGTCAGACATGACCAAGCTGAAAGCTAGTCCCAAGCTAGTCCTTACCAGATGCAATTGAATGGCCCAAAAGACGACGACAAAGATGCAAATGATCAGCTACTGCTGCATCACAGGAATGTGTCGAGACGAGGGGTAAACTAGAGACAATTAATCCTGTCACAATTGTGAAGCCAATCCTCGGCTCAACTTTCGACGGCATTGCTGAAAAGCCGAAAGTGGAGAGCCATCACCATCCGCGTGGGGCTCGTCCCAGCTTCGCTAGACGTGGACGCCGATGCTTCCTTGACGAAGAACGACGGTTTTGAGTCGTAGATGATGGTCTTCAAGGATACGGATACTTCATCTATTATTACGAATTTTGGAAAAGTGCACTAAATAATTGTAATCCTTTGTTGTTATAATCTAGCAATATGGACTGAAATAATAAGTTGTAATTTCAATGAAAACCTTGTCACTTGAATCCAAATATAAATTATTTAATATGAAAACGAATTAGTATATTGATTCTTAATCTTGGTTTTTAAATTCATTAGTAGGTTAGAAACTTGGCCAACAAGTTAGCCATGTATTGCACGTGTCGATAGTTTGTAATACAAGCTAACAATATGGCAATCATATAAAAAACTTGCTTTGCAAGTTAAGACATATATCTTGCAAAATTAGACACATGTTGGAGGTCTTGAAGGATATTGCCACATATCTCCTAGTATCATATACATACATATTTACTCCAATAATTACCTAAATGATTATGTAGAAATAAATAAAAATAAATTAATTTTATAATATGTTTTAGAATAGCTTCTTAGAATCTTTATAGATTATGCATTGACTTTACATGTATTTGTAGTTAATTAGTAGGTTAGAAATTTGATTAACAAATTAGCCATGTATCACATATGTTGGTAACTTGTAGAATAAGCTAACTATGTGGTGCATACATAAAAAACTTACCGTGCAAGTTAAAATATGTATCTAGTATAATCAACACATGTTGGATGTCTTATAAAACATCACTACATAGTTCTCAGTTATATAGTATATATAGAAGCAAGAGTGGAGCTTTCTTCACTCTTATCAACTTCTTTCTTGATTCTAGTTTAGTTTCAAGAGACTTTAGATTTCTAGTCTTTGGCAATAATCATTCTAGTTTTTTTTTTAATGTATATACTTTCTCACTATCATTTTGTCATCTCTCTTTGATACTTATTTCATTTGTTTATGATTCTTTTGTTGGATTCTTGTCCTTAACAAATTAACAAGAATATTAATTCATTGTTCATGTCTTGTTTTTATAAGTGAGTGGATTATCCCACTTTTATTATTATATTTTGAAGGTTGTATACTATCCATCTTTAACTAACATCATTTTTCTAACATTGGTTTTTTTGTTAAAAAGAGTAGATTACACCTCTTGTAAAAAAATTCATTTGATATTAGAGGTTGCAAATTACCTTCTTCTAATTTGACTTATGGATTTATTAAGTTATTTAAAATGGAAGAAAAAATCATAGATGCTATACTTAGTAAAAGTTAAAATAGATTTACAAATATTATAGATCTTTACAAGCTTCTCAATACTCTTAGAGTGAAAATTTTATACATCACCAATGCCTACCATTGTCAAGGACAAAGACTCGATGAGGAAAAATATACACCAAAGGCTATCTCGATATAATAAGTCAAAATATAAACAAGTTCTGTCAAGGACAAAGACTCGATGAGGAAAAATATACACCAAAGGCTATCTCGATATAATAAGTCAAAATATAAACAAGTAGGTATATTAAAAGGAAACTGGAATGGCTATTGCCACAAGACAAGAAACTAAAGACTCTTGAACCTGGACTAGAAGCAAGAAAGGAGTTGACAAGAGTGAAGAAGCCTTCACTCTTGTCTCTATATATACTATCTAACTAGGGGCTACGTGGCGACGTTCTATAGGACCTCCAATATGTGTTGACTTTGTAGGACACATGCCTTGACTTACAAGGCAAGTTTTCCTACGTGTGGGCCACATAGTTAGCTTGATCTTCAAGCTAACAACATGTGTGGCACATGGCCAACTTGTTGACCACGTTTCTAATCCAAAAAGTCAATTAAAGACACCTATGAAGTCAAAGCAGCGTCTAGGAAGTTTCTAGGAAGCTTCTATATTAAATATTATACAATTAACTTACTTTTATCTACTTTTACTTACTTCTACCTATTTCTATATGTAATTAATAGCTTACATGATTATGGCCGTGACATTACCCCCCCTTCTAGAGACGAGTTCCACGAGGAGCGGTCATCATATGTTGAGGAAATCTATGATGCGACGAATTGTATTCGCCACATACTCTGATCTCTGTTCTCTTCGAAGATGATTGATAGGGCCTCTCAACCATCGGTAGTGTCCCATACCAAGGCGGGAAGACCACTCAGTTATTTGATCATTATTGAGGCCTTCATAACTTCCTTCAAATAATACATTTGAAACACCATCAGGAGTCGTTCCTATCTCCAATAATATCACCAAACATCGAGAATCTCTTCCAAGGTCGTGATACCAAATGCGTTGTATCTCACCATCTATTCGAGGAAGAACATGTCGTTCTTGAGGGTCTTCATCTCGGTTGCGTCGTCTTGAAGGTTGTGACAATCGCAATGTCTCATCCGGTAAGTCAGCAAACGAAGGTTCTTGAGTTGAATCCACTGGTTGTTGGCTCTCCATCTAATTAGCGTCACAAATGCAAAGAAGTTACAAACAAGGATAGGAAATTGAATGTTATCTTGCCTCAATCTCGTCTCTTTTATAAGAGAGGTTTTCATCTTGGTTTTGATGGATGTCGTTGATGAAAAACTTTGACTTTAGCTGATGCATTTGCTAGATTCCTGGATGGCTCCCATGTGCGCTCACTAATATCATATCCGCGCCAATGAACAAGATATTCCAGCTTATTTCGACGCCGCCTTGAGTCTAATATCTCTTCCACCTCAAATTCTTCATTATTATCTACTTCTATAGGAGGCGGTGGCATTTGTCTTCTTCCTTGTATATCCACTGTCTTATATGGTTCAAGAAGAGACACGTGGAATACAGGATGGATCTTCATTGACTCCGGTAGATGTAACCGATATGCAACTGGGTTGATCTGTTCAGAAACAGAAAAGGGGCCAAGCCTACGATAGTCCAATTTATCACAAGGTCGAGTGGTCTTGATATTGCGACGAAGTAGCCATACCTTATCACCCACATTGATCTGTGGTTGCTCCTTACGATATAGATTTGCGTTTATCTTTTGTCGTTCTTGAGCTTCCTTCAATTGTGTCTTCATTATTGCATGTAACTCTGACAACCGATTTGCCATATCTTCTGCTGCAGGATTATCAACTTTTGAAAAATCAAAAGTATCAAGTCGTGGATGATAGCCATAATTGGCAAAGAAAGGTGTTTGTTGCGTGGAAGAATGTACCGTATTATTATAAGCAAACTCTGCCAATGGCAGAAGGGTTGTCCAATCATCTTGTTGGTAGTTGATAGTACACCTTAAATATTGCTCCAAGACTTGGTTTACGCGCTCTGTTTGTCCATCAGTTTGAGGATGAAAAGCCGAAGATAGTTTTATGTCCACTTTTAAAATCTTGAAAAGGGTCCTCCAAAATCTTGACACAAATTGAGTTCCCCTATCCGATATGATATCTTTAGGTAATCCATGATAGCGATAGATATTATCAATGAAAAGCTTAGCTGTTTCTTCACCTGTGATAGATTTTGTACATGGCACAAAATGTGCCATCTTGGTGAAACGATCTACTATCACAAATATAGAATCATAAGATCTTGAGCTTAGAAGATCTGTGATGAAATCCATAGAAACAGAAGACCATGGTTGTTCTGGTATAGGTAATGGCTGAAGAAGTCCGTAAGGTTGATGACGAGGAATTTTTGATCTTGAACAAATATCACATGATTGTACAAAGTCTTTGATTGACTTCCACATTTGTGGCCACCAAAAGTCTCTTGATATGAGTTCCAAAGTCTTATTATATCCAAAGTGCCCTGCTGCTGGAAAGTCATGACGTGCTTGAAGAACACATAAACGTGCTTCTCCTTCTGGAACATATAGGCGTCCTTCAAAATATAATAGATTATTCTTGAACTCAAACTTAGAAGGATCATGAGACTTGGAAGAATTATTCTCGATATCATAAACAACAGGGTCTGAGGACATACTGGACTGGATTTGCTTGAGAAAAGTTGAATCAACAGTCAATGTTGATTTCATTGCTCGGAGATGAAATTGCTCCGGTTTCAAGAGGACCGTTCTTTGTTGCTCAAAAGCTGCATCTCCTTCTTTTGGTGCAAAATAAGAACGTCTAGATAGGGCATCAGATAAACCTTGTTGTTTTTCTGGCCGATAAGTGATAATGAACTCGAATCTTGACAAAGACATACTCCAACGAGCTTGACGACGATTCAACACGCGTGCTGACATGAAATACTCGAGGTTCTTGTGATCTATATACACAGTGACTGGACTAGAAGCGCCTTCTAGATAATGATGCCATTCTTGAAAGGAATCCACGATCGCAAGAAGTTCTTTATCGTGGATCTCATAATTGATCTCGGCTGCTGAGAATTTTCTTGAATGAAAAGCTATCGGATGGAGTTTGTCATCTGTTCCCATTTGTGATAAAACTGCACCCAAGGCAAAATCTGATGCATCTGTTTCCATAAAAAATGCCTTGGAAAAGTCAACACGATATAAGACTGGTGCAGAGACAAACGATGTCTTCAAGGCTTCAAATGCTGCTTCCGCTTCTTGATTCCATTGAAATTTATCTTTACTAGTCAAGCGTGTAAGTGGAGCTGCAACTCGTGAAAAATCTTTGATGAAGATCCGATAGTAATTGGCAAATCCCAAGAAACATTGAACATCTTTTACTGTCCTTGGAATCTTCCAATCCACGATTGTTTGGACTTTCTTAGAATCCATCATGAGACCATCATTTGAAATGATTTATCCTAAAAAGTCAACTTGAGTAGTGTGAAATACACACTTTTCCATCTTGGCGTACAATCCTGCATCTCTAAGTTTTTGTAATACTTGACGAACATGTATTTCATGTTCTTCGACGTTCTTGGAATAGATCAGGATATCGTCTAGATAGCAGACAACAAAATTATCTAAGAATTCACGAAATACATCATTCATGAGATGTTGAAAAGCAGCTGGTGCATTCGTGAGTCCAAAGGGCATGACATTATATTCGAAATGTCCATACCTGGTTCGAAACGCAGTCTTCCATTCATCTCCTTCTTTGATCCGTACTAGATTATATGCTCCTCTTAGATCTATTTTTGTATAGATCTTAGCTTGATTCAACTGGTCAAGGAGTTCTGATATCAAAGGTAATGGATACCTGTTCTTGATTGTGATCTTGTTGAGTCCTCGATAATCAACACACATTCGTAAAGATCCATCTTTTTTCTTTACGAATAGAATTGGAGCTCCTGCTGGAGATTTTGAATGGCGTATGAAATTCTTCGCTAAATTCTCGTCAATATATGTCTTGAGTTCAACCATCTCATCTTGCGATAAACTGTAAATTGGTCCAAATGGTGGCTGAGTTCCTTCCTTGAGGTCGATTGAACAATCATATGGACGATGCTCAGGAAGAATATCTGCATTCTTTTTCTCAAAAACGTCTTGATACTCCTGATATTGACTTGGAATGCCAATTGAAGTCTTTACGTTTTCAGAAATAGGTGCAGCATAAATAGCAAAAGTTGATCCTTCTTTTGCTGCGTGTATAAATGCTTTTGCACCTATCAGTACGGGTTTTACTGTACTAGACTTATAATTTTTTACTTGGTTCGTAGAACTATTAATAACGCTTTTAGAAAAGTCAAGTTTATGCGAATTCCAATCTATTCGAGGGTTATATTTTTCTAGCCAGGATAAACCTAAAATAACTGGATTGGACGGGGATTTAATTATGTTAAAAACTATGTAGCTATCATGACCGTCTATTGTTACTTTTATAGGATGAGTTTCATGAGTGACATCTCCAGAAGACAAGGGACGACCATCTATGACTTCTACATGTACTGGTTTAAGTTTCTGTACATAAGATATTTTACGACTTTTAACAAATTGTTCATCTAAAAAACATGCTGAGGCTCCCGAATCTAATAAAGCAGAGGCTTTGTAATTCTTAGGTCCTAAATATAAGTCTATTATAAAACAAGGAGAGGGTTCTGAGGAGAGGAGAGGACCTTCATTAGGAATTGTACAAGGTTCCAGCTGCACGGTCCCTATTGTAGCTGGACGAATCCGTTTTCCGACATGTTGTCTTCTTTGACCGTCGTACCCCTCATTTTATAGTTGCGTCGTTTCTTTGGACAATGTTGAGCAGTTTGCTTAGGTTCTCCGTAATATAAACATAATCCTTCTTGACGACGACGAATCTTTTCTTGCTCAGTTAGAGGTTTAAAACGTACCGCGTCAATTTGTATGTCTTCTACTTCTGAATGTTCGTTTGGCAAAGATGTTGATGTTGCCATTGAGTAATAATGTTGAGGTTCCCGTGAATGATTCTCAGATCGAAATTCAAAAAGTCGATTATCACATTTTACCGCAAAATCGATTGCTTGACTCAAAGTTTGAGGATCAGGTAAGTTGAGCATCAATTTCTTTACTTCGTATTGCAATCCATAAAGAAATTGACTAATGAGTGCAGCATCATCCCACTTGATGTCAATTGCAAGTTGTCGAAATTGTGAAGCATATACTGTTACTGAGCGATTTCCTTGTCGCAGAATTCGGATCTTATTTGTTGCAACACGAGTTGCATCGTGTTCACCATACATAGATCGAAACTCCGCCAAAAAAGCTTCCAAATTGTCCAATATTGGATTTCGTTGTTCAAGAAAAGACGAAAACCACGATAATGCAGAACCAGAAAGTAGAGTGCCAATAAACCTGACTTGTGATCCTGGAGTTGGATAGCTTTGCGGTTGAAGTTCAATTGCCAATTGTACTTGATTGATGAACCCTCGAAACTTTGATCTCGTACCATCAAATTTCTCAGATAAGGCAATTCTTGGTTCTCTAGTGCTTATAGGGTGTTGTACAATTGAAGAAGGAACGTGATTTGTTGTAGATGTTGAAGCAGCTCCGATCATCTCTATATCTCCACTTTCTGCTATTCTTGTTCTTTCCTGTGTTGGTGAATTGAATTGATGCATCGCAAGCATTAACTCCCTCATTTGCTCTTGCATTTGTGCCATTGCACTCTTCATTTCAACAAGCTCTGCCATAATGACACTAAGAAGAAAAATTTGTTTGATATTGCTCAAGACAAAAGAAAAGAAAGACTTGATAACAAAGAAGATACTAAGAACAATATCAGTTTAGAAGTAGGTAATCCGCAAACTTCTAATACGCTTATGTCTTGTCAAGAGAAAGGGGTAATCCACTCTTACTCAAGAAAAAAACAAAGCTCTGATATTGTAAGTGTACTCTTGTCAATCTGTCAAGGACAAAGACTCGATGAGGAAAAATATACACCAAAGGCTATCTCGATATAATAAGTCAAAATATAAACAAGTTCTGTCAAGGACAAAGACTCGATGAGGAAAAATATACACCAAAGGCTATCTCGATATAATAAGTCAAAATATAAACAAGTAGGTATATTAAAAGGAAACTGGAATGGCTATTGCCACAAGACAAGAAACTAAAGACTCTTGAACCTGGACTAGAAGCAAGAAAGGAGTTGACAAGAGTGAAGAAGCCTTCACTCTTGTCTCTATATATACTATCTAACTAGGGGCTACGTGGCGACGTTCTATAGGACCTCCAATATGTGTTGACTTTGTAGGACACATGCCTTGACTTACAAGGCAAGTTTTCCTACGTGTGGGCCACATAGTTAGCTTGATCTTCAAGCTAACAACATGTGTGGCACATGGCCAACTTGTTGACCACGTTTCTAATCCAAAAAGTCAATTAAAGACACCTATGAAGTCAAAGCAGCGTCTAGGAAGTTTCTAGGAAGCTTCTATATTAAATATTATACAATTAACTTACTTTTATCTACTTTTACTTACTTCTACCTATTTCTATATGTAATTATTAGCTTACATGATTATGGCCATGACAACCATGGAAGTACTATTTCTATGCCTATAAAAAAAGTCTAGACTCTACACTAAGAAATTGTAAAATTAATGAAAGCAAGTAGATCGACCTCACAACAAAATTTAAGAAGTCTTACTTTTATAATCTAAAAACATACAAAGATAAATATGCTCAAGAAGTTTGATGTAATAAGTTGAAAGTTTTGAAGGTTTTTACAACAAGTAAAGTTCTATTTAAGGTTGCATCATTTTCAATACTTTGATGGATTTACTCAAGTTGGATTCAATGGTGCACTTTTATATAGAAGTGGTGTCGTTTGATTGGCACCTTTAATAGAAAAGGATTCATAACTATTCTATAATTTGAATTTATTCATAGAAGTATTTACAATTATATTTTGAGAAAGTAATTGACAAAGGATAGAAAAAATCAAGCTTGTATTTCTATAATAAGGATCATTTTTAATCGCCACATATATTGCTAAATTCCAAAATTTTGCTTGTGATGTGGATTAGAATGACAAAGTCCTTGTCAAAAAAATTTGAGTTGAAAATTAATGTCAAAAAATTATTCTTGACAATGCATAGAGTAGATTCATTAGAACAATTTAATACTTAAGCCACTACATGCAACAACTAAAAATTTAAAAGGCATCAAGAACAAAAATATTGATAGAGAAAAAAAAGTCAAATAATGACTGAAACTCTTAAGTTTTTAGAAACTTATTCATTAAGGCCGAAATCAATGTAAATTGGTATATTATATTTTAAAATTATTATTGAGTATAAAAAAATTCAACATTATCAAGAGAATTTATGCCTATATTGTAGAGAAGCTAAGCACATTACTTAATATTGTCCAAAGAAGCAATATAATTATAAAATATACAACATGGTTGCAAAAGAAGATAATGTGTTGGAAAATGAGTTTCTTTAGCTGCAATAGAGATTATGTTGTTGCAATCATCTGCAACATCTACTAAAGATCTTTTTTCTTCTCAAGTCCTTCATCTTATTTTATAATAAATATATATTTAGAACCTAAAAATCATATAGTATTTTTTTTATTAGATTTAAGAGCCTTAGCTTGTTTAATAGATCAAGAATTTGTAAAAAAATAGAAAGTAGCTTTAATTAAAGAAACCAAACTTGTATATGTAAAAATAATAAATGATCATTTGTTATCTTTTGAAAATATAACATATGAAATTATTTATTTAGATGTAGCAATTAATAGATATAATAATTTAATAATATTTAATATAATTAGATCTCCTTTTAATCGAATTATTTTAAGATTATTATTATTAAAAAAAATATAATCTTCAAATATATTGGATTTCTTATAACTTTAATTTTTTCTTATAATTTGATCCAAAATTCTATTAATCAAATAAAAATATATAAGTCTAATACATCCAAACTATTACTAATTGTGATGGATATATATAAGTATTCTAGTAAATATCCATATGATTAAGTAGAAGTAAATAAAAGTAAATAAAAGTAAGTTAATTTCATAATACATTCTAAAAAAGCTTTCTAAAAGCTTCATAGACACTGCTTTGACTTTAAATGTATTTGTAGTTGATTGGTAAGTTAGAAACTTAATCAACAAACTAACTAAGTATTGATAGCTTGCAAAATAAGCTAATTATGTGGGGCACATATAAAAAACTTGTTTTGCAAGTTAAGATGTGTGTCTTATAAAGTCAACATGTTTTAGAAGTCCTATAGGACATTGTCATATAACTTCTAGTTAAGAGTATATATGAAAATTAAAGTGAAGCCTTCTTTATTCTTGTCAATGCTTTTCTAATCCTTAGTCTTATTTTAAGTCTTTCTAATCTTTTTAACTTTGGTAATAGCCATTCTAGTTCAATAATATATCATCTTTGAGTAACTTTTTATTTCTTTTTAATATCATAAGAGTATATTGGAGATTTCTTTCTTTGAGATTTATGTCCTTATCAGTTTGATAAGAATGCTAATTTATTATTTTTGTCTTGTTTTAGAAATGAATGGATTATCCTACTTCTATTGTTGTATTTTGAAGGTTGTATACTACCTACCTTTAAACAAAAAATATTATTTTTTAATACTAATCTTTTTCTTAAAGAAAGTAGATTATCCCTCTTTGTAGAAATTTTTATTTGATATTAGAGGTTGTGGATTATCCTCCTCTAATTTAACTTTTTAATTTTTTTTGAATTATCTATAGAAAGAAAGATTATGGATGCTACTCTTAGCGGAAGTGGAAATAAATTTATAACTATTGTAGATCTTCATGAATTTGTCAATATTCTAAAAATAAAAATTTTATATAATTCTAATATGAATCATGGAAGTACTATGTTTACACCTATGAAAAAAGTTCATATTTGCTAACTGTTGGTCTTCCTATTTTCTACTAATAAAAAAATAAATATTTTTGTATTTTTGACTTCACTATGGCATTTAAAATCACTCAATTAGCCTTCTACATCAAGAAATTTTGCAATTGAAAGAAGCAAGTAAATCAACTTTACAACCAAATTTAAGAAGTTTTGCTCCTACAAGTATGATGGAGACAAGGATTAGTATGCCTAAGAAGTTTGATGGAACAAGATCAAAATTTCAAGAAAATTTGCAACAAGTCAAGCTTTATCTAAGGTTGTATCCTTTTCAATACTTGGATGGATTTACACAAGTCAGATTTTTAGGTGCACTTCTATTAGGAAGTGTTCTCTCTTAGTTTGCACCTTTAATAGAAAAGGATTTGTGACTCCTTTATGATTTTAATTCATTCTTAGAAGTGTTTATAGCCACATTCGGAAAAAGTGATCAAGAAAAAGTAGCAAAGACCAAGTTCTTATCTTTATGGCAAGAATCACAATTAGCTACCATATATATTGCTAAATTTCAAAACCTCGCTTGCAACATCTACTAAAATTACAAAGCCCTTATCAATCAATTTTGGTATAGATCAAAGGATAATGTCTAATGAATGATGTCTTTCATGAATTTCTTAATGATTTTATTGTCTTTTATTTGAATGGCATCTTAATCTACTCTAAGAACACAAAAGAGATTGAAATTCATGTTCATTGTGTATTATAAAAACTTAAAGATGCAAGATTATATGTAAAGTTAAAAAAAATTTGTATTCTATATTACTCAAGTTGGCTTCCTAGGATACATCATTTCCAATGAAGAACTAATGATGGATCCAAAGAAGGTCCAAATTATCATAGATTGGAAGATTTCAAGAACAATAAAGGATGTGCAATGTTTTTTGGGCTTTGTCAATTACTATTGAATCTTCATCAAAAACATTTCTCAAGTTGAAGCTCCACTTACAAATTTTACTAATAAAGAAAAATTTGAGTGGATTAAAGAAGCCAAAGCATTGTTTGATGCTTTAAAAAAGAAATTTATTTTTGTACCAATCTTATATCATGTCGACTTTTTTAAGATATTTTTTATGGAAATAGATGTATGAGACTTTGCTTTGGGTGCAATATTATCAAAAATGGAAGCAAATAACAAACTTCATCCAATAGCTTTTCATTCCAAAAAAATTTCAATAGTCGAGATTAATTATGAGATCCATAACAAAGAGCTCTTTGAAATTATAGATTCATTTTAAGAATGACGTCATTATTTAGAAGGTACTTTGAATCCAATCAACTTATATATAGATCATAAGAACCTTGAGTATTTGATGTAAACACATGTTTTAAATTATCACCAAGTTTGTTGGAGCATGTTTTTATTTAGATTTGATTTCAAGATCACTTATCAATCCAAAAAACAATAAGATGTTTTGGACGTCCTTTCTAGACATTCTTATCTTGCACCAAAAGAAAAAAATACTTCTTTTAATTAATAAAGAATAATTTTCTTGAAGACAAAATAATTTCACCTTCAAGCAATAAAATCAATATTAATTGTTGATTCAACCTTTATTAAGCAAATTCAATCAAGTATGTCCTCTCATCTTCTTGTTTATGATATCAAGAATATTTCTTCTAAGTTTCATGATACTTCTAAGTTCAAATTTAAAAACAAACTACTCTATTTCAAGGGATGATGAGACATTCTAAATAATTTTTTTTATTGTTGATCATAAGCTACATCTTTTTTTTTGTACAAGATAAGATTATTTAGATAGGCATACAAGAAACCTTGTTGTTTTCCAAATTTATCAGTAAAATTGAATAAAAATCTTGACAAGGTCATGCAATATATTTAAAATAAATGGATTCAAAGTAAATATAATAATATTAAATATTACTAAGTTATTATGATTTTTCACTTTATTTATAAAAATAGTTTTATAAACAATATCTTAAATAAATGAAAAAAATAAAAACTATCTATGACTTCTACATAAAAAGACTTAGTTTTTTTTATTAAAAATATTGTATATTTTTTAATAAAGTATTCATCTAAAATATAAGTTGTAACTATTGAATCTAATAAAGTAGAGGCTTTATAATATTTTAGGTTCCAAGCAAACATCTATTATAAAACAAAGACAAGACTTCATATTGAAATCCATAAAAACATTGGTTGATAAGTGTAGCATCATTTTACTTGATATTAGTTGCAAGTTATTAAAATTATAAAGCACATTATGATACTGAGCAATTGTATTAATGTTAAAGACAAATCTTGTTTGTTGTAACATAAATTATATCATATTTTATATACATGCATCAAAAATTTGTCATAAAAGCCTCTAGATTAATTAATATTAAATCATTTTATTTAAGAAAAGATAAAAACCATGATATAGCAAAACATGAAAATTATGTTTTAATAAACTTCACTTATAATTTAGGAGTTAAATAACTTTGAAGTTAAAGCTTAATTACTATTTATAATTCATAAATAAATCTTCAAAACTTTCATCTTATACCATCAAACATCTTATATAAAGCAATTTTTAGATCTCTAACACTTATAGTGGTACTTAAATAGTATTCTATTATAGAAGTAATATATTTAGTATAGATGTTAGAGTAATTCCACCCATCTACGCATCATTACTTCCAATCAATCTTGTTCTTTATTGTAATAGTAAATTGAATTCATACAATACAAACATTAATTTTGTTAGCTGCTCTTGCAATTTGTAATATTAAAATCTTTATTTTAATAAGCTTTTGCATGATAGTACAATAGAAAAAAAAGATATTTAATTTTACATGGAATAAGCAATAGAAAAGGATCAAAAATAAAAGAAATTTTACAAATGATAACAATTTATAAGTGAATACTCCACAACTTTTAATAAATTCATGTTTTATCTAAAAAAAAATGGATAGTCTATATTTGATGAAAAAAAATAAAGTTTTGATATTGTAATTGTATTCTTTTCAATATATCAAAGACAAAAACTTCCAATAAGATAAATAAAATAATTTTAAAATTATATAATATATAAATATATATATATATATATTACAAGAAACTATAATGGCTATAGACAAATAAGATCAAAGTCTTAAAACTAAAATGAAAACAAAAGAAAAACATTGACAAGAGTGAGAAAGGCGTTACTTTGCTTACATATATATTATCTAACTAAAGAGCTATGTGACAACATTCTATAAGTCATCCAATACATGTCTAATTTGTAAAATACATATATAGCTTGTAAGAGGAATTTCTAACATGTATGACATGTTGCTAACTTATTGGCTAAGTTTTCAACCTATTAATTATATATAAACACATGTAAAGTCAAATCCATGTTTATAAAGCTTTTAAAGAGCTTTCTATTAAGACATTAACAAAATCACCTACTTTTATGTATCTTTACCATCTGTTGTTTTGTATCAAAATATATAGACTTATAAAAAAATGTCACATGTATACATAATCTATATTTACATATAATAAAATTCTATTCTAATATTTTTTCTAAATAATTAATACAATGCTTGAGATTTATATTCTTAGGTATTAGTTAACAATTGTTTTATTATTTTTTTGTGCCAAGAATTTTACAAAAAATAATATTTATATAGTTTGTGATTTTAGTATCAAAGTAAATAAAAGTATGGTTTATTAAATCTTATATGATATAGTCTATATAAATTATTTAGATCAAGATTAAAACATGTTATAAAAACTTAAGTGCATATAGTTTTAAATTCTAATTTATTTTAATTTATTTCAATTTGATTTATATCTGTATGAATATATATATATATATATATATATACATATGTGTGTGTGTGTTGAAACCAAGACTTCTGTGCCACATAACTCCATCCATGCACTGATCTATCTTATTTCTCATTCAATTCAAGGGTTTGTTGCAACGTGTGGCTTTACGATTTCCCTGAAACGGACGCAACAGACGAAAAGTGTGAAATCTTGGGATTTCGACAGATATCGTCGAGTTTCGCGAAGTTTGGCGCCAATCTCCCACTCCTGGATTGTTATCTGATTTTCGTCCCCTAGAGCCGACGATACTTCATTCTTCCTATGAGGATCAGACGATCGTCCAACAGGAAGACGAAGTCATTCTTCGTTTGGGGGTCTGAAACTGGTGAAGATAGATTGAGCAAGCTCAATTGCTTGAATTACTGCTTCTGATTCTCCTCAATTGAATTGTGATTTCTAATGAACGAATCTTCATGCAGCTCAGCTCTCGGAAGATTTCTCAGCTGGGCTTGGATTCTTTGGTGGTCGAACAAACAGGAGATAGATAGTCAGTAATCGCTGTGAAGTGTTTTGCGTCTTTGTTGGAAGTTTGAAGGTTGTTGCGAGGTTTAGGGTAATTGTCAGAAGGCGAGTGAAGATTGTGGACTGAAAGACTGAGGGAGGCTCTTGGGTTGAAGAATAGGTTGCATTGATGGAGTGTGTGGTAGGGAATACATGCTCCATCCCCACGAATTGGGGTTTGTTGAGGCCTTGCTCGGGATTCCCAACCAAGAATGGTGTGCTGAAAGTTTGCTCGTCTTCTTGCAATGGGAGGGGTGTTAATGGAGCTAGGCTTAAAATGCTGGGGAGTCGTACTGTGTGGAATGAAGGGAGGAGGGGACTACGAGGAGTGGCGCGGTGTAGTATGTCTGGGAACAGCATGCAATCCATGGCGTTGCATCAGCTGTCGGAGTGGCTCTCGAAGCAAGGCTTTCCAACTCAGGTGCGTTGTGTACACCCCGATTCCGTGGCTTAGATAGTGAGTGGAATTGTTATATGTTGGCCATCGGTTTTGGAAATTATTGATAATCTTCAAAAATGCTTCTTTCTTCAGGTTTAGATGAAAATTATAAATTTTATTTTCTACATGTGTGATTACACCGTTTTAAGTCTTGGCGGTTTTAAATCACCGTACATCTTTTGAAGTCTAGGGGAGGAGTGCCTCAAAATTATATTTTTCTATTCTGCTTGCGTCTAGTTTGTTGTCTCCCCTTTGCATTGCCAATCATAAACGTTGTGCCCAATGAACTGATAGACTTAATCTGTGGGCAGTGTGAAGTGCCGATCAATGAATCTCTATGTAATATCTAATTGTTACTCAGACTGGAGAGAGAATTTTAGGTCGCAACATCAAAACAGAAGTTGAAGTTACTGTGCTGGACGTTTTTCTAAATTCAGATTAGTGGATAACAATGTATGATAAGTTTGTGGTTTCCATCACACAGGACGTGATACTGACAGGTTTTGGAGAGGAGGGTGTCGGTTTAGCTGCAGGGCGGGACTTCAAGGTATTTCTGCTGGGTGAATTCACAGTCTCCCCAAAAAGTAGTTTATTGCGATCTAGAATGCAGTTCATGCAGAAACTGGATTGTAAAACAAGTTTAAACTCATAGTGTTTGGGATGGTCATCGTGCCAGGAAGGGGAAGTCGCGTTAAAAATTCCTGAGAACTACACAGTTACTGGGGTGGATGTTGTCAACCACCCTGTAGTTGCTGCTCCTGCTGCAGGTACATCCACTTTATACGTTTGATACTACTGAAAACTTTGAGTGCCAGGCTGGTGCTTATTTAGAACATTTTTTTTGTGGCAAATATTGTTTTCTTTTATTTACTTAGAGCAGACTTTCTGTTTTTAATATCGTAGGGCTGATTTGAGAATCTCCTGGACAGGCAGGGGCGACGTGATAGGCCTTACCCTCTGGCTTATGTATGAACGTTCCCTAGGTGAAAAGTCTGTATGGTATCCTTATCTTCAAACCTTCCCGTCGACCACCTTAAGTCCTATCTTATGGACTGCAGAGGAACAGCAGAAACTGCTTAAGGGCTCCCCTGCTCTAGGTACTCTCAGACACCAGCTTTTTGTGCGAATATTGATGATCGCATGTTTAGTCTTGAAAGGCGTATAATATGAATATACTCAAAGGCTGTAATTAGGACTTTCATTTAATTCCTATCTGCCTTATTTTTCTTTTCTAGCGCCACCATGAAATTTGAAATATGCTCTTGCGCGTTGAATTCTTGTGCAGAGGAGGTGCAGCAACGTAGTGCTGCACTGGAAGGGGAATACGAAGATTTACAATCATACTTTACCAAAGACCCTCAGGTACTTTATTTGCGTGGTCACTTCTTCAACTTGGGCACATCGTGGTCACATTGAACACTTATTGAATATTCCAAATTTATCTAATGTAGGAAACTAATGAATCATAGTACTTTGATATATCAGACTCCCTCGGTGTTTATTGTGTTGCAGACATATTTCTTGCAGTCTATGTATATATTTACATAACATATATTCTATTAACAGAGCCATTGAGCACCTAAATATTAATTTTCATTTGCTGTTCTGCTCGGCTGCGTTATTTTCAGTGTAATTGTTCATAAAAACGAAATCTATGTTGCAGTCATTTTCTTGTGTATTCAACGCAGCGTGTGCTTGTTTTCTGCTTCTCCAATTCAAACCAGGCATTCCCTCAAGAGTACTTTTCACTGGAAGCCTTCAAGTCCGCATTTTCAGTTATCCTGTCTCGAGCTGTATATTTACCGTCGGCTGATCTTTTCGCTTTGGTTAGTGACTTCCTCCGAGTTCTGAATGCCCTGTGTAGTTCGCATTATGATATACTTGTGATTGACCTCGCATTATTTAATTACAATTTATGTATGTTCTACCCGTCTCAATAGGAAAGGACGTTATCCGACTTGTTCAATTTATTGTTTCCTTTTAAGCAATGGTTTTAATCATTCGTTCATTAACGATTAGTTGTTCAACAACCTTGTGGGAGCAGGTACCCTATGCTGATGCGTTAAACCATCGAGCCGACAGTCAGGCGTATTTAGACTATAGTATGGAGGATCAGGCGGTAATCTTTTGAATACTCTCTCAACTTGCATTTGAGGTGGAAGCAAACAACGATAAATATCTCAGACTTATCAAGAGACTAGTCGGAATAGCAAAACTGTTCAGCGTCTAACTTATTTGTATGTATCTGGCATAAGTAGGTTATGTGTTAATGTGTGAAGGTAATACTATTGGCCTGGCAGGTAGTATTCCCAGTCGACCGAAATTATAAGGAAGGAGAGCAAGTGTTTACATCGTATGGACGAGAACGCTCGAATGCTGATTTACTGATTACGTAAGCCTGAAATTCGTGAATATTTGTTGAAACCTAAGTGTCCTATGTCATATTAGAACATGTTTGATTTCAGAGCTCGAACCAGCTTATTTTTTTAGTGCATTTGCGGAGCCGAACTACCGTATCACCGTCATCATCGTTATCATCTTTTCCGTCCTTTTTACTTTTATTATTTTCCTATATTCGCTTGGACACTACTCTGCTGCATATTAACCAATTTAAAGTGATTTCTCATGCTTACAAGTTCTTGCCACCTTGGATTCTAATAGCAACCAACACTAATTCTGGTTGCAGGTATGGCTTTGTCGATGAGAACAACGCGATGGATTACCTTGATCTTGAGGTATCATTGGATACTTAGCTATGCGCACTAACATGTTAAGAACTCTAGATGCCTATCAAAAGCGTTTGAGCTTCATCGAAGATCTTTGACTTTCTGAACTCGTGGTTGTTGATCTACGACACCCTTTTGGCAGGTTGGTTTAGTCGATGGAGATCGGTTACTGGTTTTGAAACAGCAGATATTGCAGCAAGCTATGTTAGATTCGCCCCAAACTTTTCCACTGTATCTGGATCGATTTCCGACTCAGGTCAGTTTGGTAATTGTAGTTATGATGATTTTAAGTTTTATTTCTAGTAGACCTCTCTGTAAGCTTCAGCTATCGCCTCTGATCTGTAATAATTTCGAAATCGAGGGACAGTGGATTCAGTGACATCTTTAATGACGCGTAGAGTGAGGTTTTGTACAGTTATTGACGTATATGAGGCTGTCGAGATTACAAGATCCAGCTCTCTTCCCTAAGATTGTTTTCGACAAAGACATTATGCTTGATCAGGTACATCATTCCTCTTTCCTGCGACTGAATATTTACATAAGACGGATATCATAGTTTGGTTTTATCCTTACTGATGCATGCAGTGAGGTTTCTTTAGTGATGCAGATTGTATTGTCCTTGCTCTGAACAAAACTTGTAAATACACGTACTTCGTGTTCGTCAAAGTTTGACTTGTATTTCATGCTTGAAATAATGAAGAGTAGGAATACAATGTCACAACGGAACGGTTTGCATAGATCTGGGTAATGTGTTGCTTTTAACTGGCCTGAAGATACCTGGTAAAATTATGATTGTCAAACATCAAATGTGTTTTGTTTGCAGGCAAATGAATATGAATGCTTGCAGCTTCTCATGGGTGAATGCCGTACAAAACTGGGTAATTATGAAGGGGGTGTGGACGATGAGATTCGTTTGCTTAAGAACAAGGTCAGAATACTCAATGGTTCTCAATTACCTGTCTCACTTTTCATATGGCTAGAAATCTTTCGAGCAGGTCTTGGTAGTTGAGAGGAACATTGCCCAGAACCTATTTAATATCCTGAATTCACAGGACAAGTTAAGCCTATACAGTAAGCGGTTTGCAGAATTTCTTTTTCTTGTAAAGCGGCTGGACTCTTCATACTTACGTGCAGGACTATCATTAACATTTGGCGCTGATCGAAACCTATGTTCAACAGAAAATCAGTCAAAGGGAGAGAGTTGCTGCACAACTACGACTCTGTGAGAAAAAAATCTTAACAAGCACCATGACTGCTCTGCGTAACCGGTTAGCTCCAATTCGTGGCATCCCTACCAAAAGCGGTGGTCTCAAGGTAAGCTTCACATGTGCACGTTTGTGAGTTCGGTTCACCTTGTGTTCCAATCCAAGGAAATGGAGTAAACATAAGGATAATCATGGGGAGACTGCCATAACTGCTTGATTGTGTGTACAGGACCCAAATGCAGACATAAATGAGATGTTTGACATGGTGGAGCAAGTGGCTTCGGCTCCTAAGAAGTTTTTTGATAATATGTTTAAGAAGTAAGCTATATCAATACTTAAGGTTCTGGCATGTTTAAAATGCATGGAACATAAGACGCATGTATTAAAATCTTTTCCTTCAATTTTCAAACTGCTTGCTGGTATTTGTTCAAATGTTATGATCTCATGGTTCGTTTCCTGTTTTTATTTTCCAAACTTCGAGTACACTTAAATTGGGTGGCTGATCGACCAATGCTTTATGATTAGTTGAGTCGACTGTGGTGAAATCTCGAATTCAAAGTCCTGAAAGCATCTGTGTAGCATTTTCATTACTAGCAAGATGGGTAGAGGCTCTTATGTACATTAATTTATAGTTAAAACGAGAGACGGCTCAATTCGTCTCAAAATAAAAACAAAGTCTCACTCGGTGGGACCAATTACTGAGCTAAGGGAGATCTATCATTGAATTATAAAATTGAAGTAATCACACTTGCAATTTTGATCTTACTAACCAGATGATGCCTAAAGTTGTTTGCTTGAATTAATAACAAGTCACTTATGTTTGATAATCCTCCATTGCAAAGGAATTGGGTTTGGCCAAAAAATAGCATGGCATTCTTTCATACCGCAAAATGAGGTGGTGGATCTATTTAAGATTTAAGTGGATTGATTTAATATTCTTTATACATAATTACCATCATCTTAATAAATTACAATTGTTGATTTTTAGTTAAGTTAAAATTAAATGTTTGTGATTTTATGTTTAACTAAATTTTAAATTTTAAAATCTTATTTTTAAACCAATAATTTAAATAAATAAGTATTTTAATGAATTGTCCAAAATGAAAGAAAAATGTGTGAGATAAAAAACAAGTGAAATAAAAATTGTACTATTCTGTGAATTCTCTTTTTGTTTGTTTCTTTCTCCAACGCAGTAAAGAAACTCTGATTATTTTTACATTTTTGTTCAAAAACCCAGTAATCGTTCCAATATCTTTACGATATTTCTTGTGCCGTTTTTCACGTGTTGAGGAATCATTTTTTTTTTCTATTTAACTTTTTTGTGGTTGTCAATAGATAGTTAATTTATTTTCAATTCATAATATACTGTACGAGTTGTATTCCTCCAAAAAAAAAAAAAAAAAAAAACACTACTAAATTACAGATTGGCAGCGATTTCACATGCCCATCCTCCCAATCTTAGTGTTGACCCTCGGGAACCGTACTCCGGTCTTCCTCCAGCCACAGCCACATTCCAAAGCATAATCTGCGGCATGCTTGACACATCTCAACCTGCGCAAACAAGTGGAAACAAAGCATTGGAGACCAGAAGCCACTGCCTCACCCACCGGAAGCACAACCCCTCGTATAAATTAACCCCTCTTCTAGAAAGGTCTATACATTCAAAACCTTATCAGGAGCTACAATATCGGAAGCAATACGCTCGAAACATTGCCGTCGATGTTGCGGTATCCGAAATATTCCGAATATCACTGAAATATCCCAAAGAAAAGATTATATCCTATAAACCAGAATATGAGTAGAATGACCATCCCGAGATTACAGCGGCAGGGCTATCCAACGCGGATTTCTTGATAGTTGCTTTTAAAATTCACAATCCGAGCGTCTCTGTCTGTCTCTGGCTCGCTCTCTCTCTCTGAACATCCCCAGGGGGGGGGGGGAGTAGCCATTGATTCCGCCTTGATTCTGTTCTGCAATTCAATCAAGCAAAGATACAAAAGTAGAGCACACAAAGCACCTCCATTAAACCCAAAAGCACACTTGTAAAACATGATTGTAAAAAATGAAATGTGTGATGATCATGCCAATTGTTGCATGATGGATTGATTTAGTAAAAGAATGGATTGATTTAGTAAAAGAATGGGTTGATTTAACAATTCCTAAATTTTATAGTGCTTTAAATTTTGGTTAAGATGAATGAAATTATTTAAGAAAAGTGAGAATGTTAGATTAGATATTCTCCATCATTATTACTTTTATTGGTACTACATCAAAAATTAAAAATTGTGGGAGACCATGTATCAAGTGAGTGGCATGTTGTGGTCACAGAAGCAAAAACTATGGTTGGATTAGTAGTAGAAATTCTCAAGAAATTACAAATAAATTATAAATAAATCTCAATTAAATCCTAACCAAATCCTAATAGAATCCTAAGAAAATCCTTAAAATCCTATTCAAATTTCAAGCAAATTGTGACAAATCCTAGTTAAATCTTAAGTAAATACTACAAAAAATTTCAAACCACCATAACTATTACATTAATTTTTGATCTCGATTTAAAATTTCTACACAATTCAAATTACTAATTGAAAACAAGCATACAAAATTTGAAGAGAATCTAATATAAAGATTGGCAAAAAATGCTCCTAATTTGTTTATATATGAATTGTCCTTCATCTCCAACCTTATAGTAAAACTTATAGTTTTAATATCTTATTGTTGAATCATTAATTTTGTTTTAAAATTAGTCAAATATATAGAAATATTAGTCAACTATTAGAACACAATGAAATCACTGCAATCTAACTAGCAAATTGTTCAAAATCTAAGAAGCCCTCATTAACCTTCAAAATTCAATTTTAGAGATCCTAGCTCACTTATACCTTAAAAATTAAATTTAACCTTCAAAATTCAATTTTAGAGATCCTAGCTCACTTATACCTTAAAAATTAAATTTAACCTTCAAAATTCAATTTTAGAGATCCTAGCTCACTTATACCTTAAAAATTAAATTTAACCTTCAAAATTCAATTTTAGAGATCCTAGCTCACTTATACCTTAAAAATTAAATTTAACCTTCAAAATTCAATTTTAGAGATCCTAGCTCACTTATACCTTAAAAATTAAATTTAACCTTCAAAATTCAATTTTAGAGATCCTAGCTCACTTATACCTTAAAAATTAAATTTAACCTTCAAAATTCAATTTTAGAGATCCTAGCTCACTTATACTTTTACATATCCTAGCTCACTTTTTTCATTTAGAAGTATATAAAAAAAAAGTCATGTTTTTGCAATTTACCTTTGAATCACAATACAAAACCTTTGGCATCATTGTAGTTAACAAATGATAAAGTAGTGACACCACCAATGTCACCTACATCATGGAAGAAAATAAAATTATCACACACTTTGAATACAAATAAAACCACATTCACAACATTAAACAAATTAGCAAGTGGAAAAGAATTAATGATAATAATAATAATCATTAAAAATGACAGTATAGTCACAAATTGTTGTAAGAATGAAATCATTTTAAGAAATTTCAGATCTTACGGTAAAAAAAAATTTAAAAAATTAATATTAATAGATCACAATTTTATTTTATTTTCTTTATACTGTACGATAACAAAAACCCAATAAGGAAAAGCTAAACCACAAACCGAATTTCAAAAACTAAAATCCATCAGCATCCATTCACGATTCACACAAAGAATGAGAATATTTCTATAATTCTCACAAAGACTAAAAAAAATCAATGAGTAAGAGTAATCAGCAAAGAGCATGCAACAGTAAGCAGAAACACAAAAAAGGAAAATTGCAGAAAAAAGCATGCAAAATGCTATTCACAAGTAGCACAGGCTGATCAGTGAACACAATCTTTCTGTCCGGGAAGATGAAAGAAAGAAAACAAACAAAGAAAGAAACGAGGAGCAGGATACGGTAGGCGTCGATGTCCGCCCACATCCCCACACGTTGTGGACAGAAAGGCTACAAACAATCCACGCAATGCAATCCATGAGCTAAGTTGGCAATCCTGCAACACCAGGAGAGCGGGAGGAAGAGAGGGTGGGCATCTTTCACTTACACTCGGTGAACAGTTACAGGCTCTGTCTCGTAGAGCCCTTCCCCTCCACATGCTATTGTAATCTGAGAGCCTGGTTCGAAAAATGGGGGGTCTCTTGATTCCCTTATCATTTGTACTGACGGTTTCTCATGTTGGATCACTGTAGACGCAACCAAGGTGGCGAACTGCTCGAGACTCAGTTGTGTTATCACTGTTGCTGTCGCCCCAACTCAGCTCAGTTGTTGTTGTTGTTGCTGTAGATTGTTGGTGGTGGGAGCCCTGAAGCTGTTGCGGACTCAGTTTGGGGGAGTGTGTGGAGGACGTATTAGTGTACTGTTGCTGTGAATGCTTCGTGAAGATTTGAGGTTAGATGGGGAGTGATTAGTGGAGTGGGTAGCCTGTCACATCGGATTTTTCAAAAAAATAAATGTCTTGTGTCTAGTTGTTATCGAGTGAGTGGAAGAGTGTTTCGGAATGCGGTGCAAAACATGCAAGATTGCAAATGGGTGGATCTGTGCTTTGCTGGTTTCTGTGTAGGTTGTTCGTTTGTAGCTTTTGAATTCTGTTCTTGCGGTGTTCGATGGTTTGGCGTGAGAGTGCCAGTGTGCAGATGACGGGCGTTTGTTGTAGGAAAAGTTTTTCAGAGTGTGTGTAAAGTGGATTAGTTTGTGAAATGGAGGGGCAGTTTCACACATGCTGAAGTGCGAGGCTTGTGAAGGTTGTTGCTTTGCTATATTACTCATCTTGCATTCAGGAATGGAGGTTTAGTGGATTGGCGGGAACGCTACTTGACATCCAAGAATGGTAATTTGAATCTAGTTTCTGTCACGTGTTACAGGTTCGTCTGCACGGTCGCTAGAGATTTTCAAGTCTTCTGGGCTGGTTTTGCATCACAAACCCTTACAGCAAACACACCATCTGAACACCTGCAAGTAATATGGCATCGAAAATTATTATGGAGGATTCCCGAAAGTCTACAAAGCCTTTACCCTGGGCGGATAAGTTTTGCGACTATATTGAGAGGGGCATTTTGTGGTTTTTTGATGATTATAACAGCAAAAAGACAAATTACTGGATTAAAAATAACTATGCTCCAGCTGATGAGCATGACCCTGCAACCAATCTTCACGTTGTCGGTACCATCCCTGTAAGCGCCTATCTACGTCTCCAGCAATATCCGGGATGTAAAGTTTCTTGTCTACGCACTCCTCTTATCTGAGCATGCGTTCACAAAACAAATAAGTCTGAAACTTTGTCTTTCTATTCCACTGTGGAAAACTGCTGTTGACGAGGATGGATTTTGTACTTCTGGCTCTTCCTGTGTGAAATGGAAAGTGAATTAATATTGTGACTATATTATTCGATCGGTTGACAGGAATGTATGAATGGAGAATTTTTGCGGGTTGGTCCAAATCCCAAATTCCAGCCAGTTGCTTCATATCATTGGTATTTCCTTGTTGCGAACCTGCAACTATTTTGGCTTGGTCTTTTCGAGCATGCTATTGCCACATTTTGAACGAATTATTCTTTTTTGGATAACGTCTTCGGAATACTTATAGCAAGTTGCGGGATTGTAAGACTAGATCAGAGCAGCGCAAGTTCTGGCCTCTGTTTCGAAGGTTGATTTGTTGTGATTGATTATGCTTGAATTCAAGGATCTCTTCGGTCGTTTATTGCCCACATGGTTTTCTGATACGGTCCTCTTGATGTCAGTGCAGGTTTGATGGAGATGGGTGCGTATTCGGTGTGCTAAACTCTTAGTTTGTTTGTTGAAGAAGTGTTTGTTTTTTGGCAATAGGCAGGCTACCGCGACTTTTACTGATACCAATATAATAATATGTATTTTTCCTGTTAGGATTTTGGTCATAAATTACAATAATGCATAGTGGAAAGAGGTCTAGAATATGTGTTTAACTTGTAACAAGGGAGGTAGTGCTGGAGTTCAGCATATGGTGCGTCAAAGGCTACTGAAGGAGTCACGGTGGGACCACCTTCAGTATTCGAAACCAGAAAGAATTTGACGGCGCATGACAATCCAGGGTTGATCATTTGGCTGATGTATGTGGCAGAATGATACATGGACTGAAGATTAAGGATGGAAACGCCACTTACGTTTCTCGGTATGTGAAAACTAGCCGACTCCAACAAGAAGAAAAATATGGGGCAGCCAAGTTTCTTAAGGTAGGTCGTCTTTCTGTGTACTGTACGTTGTAACATTGCTTTTTCTTTTGACAGAGAAACAGACTCTATGGTGCACTATAGAATTGTTACGACGCTGTCTCCCTGTTGGTTGTACCTACCTGAAAACTCTTCAGCTTCGTTCTTATCCATTGCTTCTCGCGTCTTGCAGATGGGAGATTTGAGGGGACCGAAAGGTATGCTGTACATTCGGCTCCATAAACTCCGTGCCAGGCTTGGGGTCATTGACCTCTCTCGGGGTGCAGGAACAGGTGGACATTCTGACTCTTTCTCCAGATCGTCTGTTTATGAAAATAAATTCGCCAGAGGCAGAAGTTCAGTTATTCCGCAAGCTATCTTTGTATGCTGGCAGTGCAAGTCGAATTCTCATTGGTCTCCTTGTTTTGCAGGCAATACGGCACTCATATATCACAACAAGAAGCTCCTGGCACTGAACGAAGGCGACAAACCTTGTAAGCTTCCTATCATGTTTGAACACTAATCATGCTTTAAATTTGCTATTCGAGATGTTCACGGTAGCAGAACTTCGAGTTTTCTCAAATCTGCTAATTTCAGAGATTCTGAGTGTATCATTTTTTAATTAATTAATTTATTTTATTTATTTATTCTGTTGTATAACTAATGTGCCAACCTTGACCTCTATGAATTTGTGATTCAGATGCAATGAGAGTGTTAGAAGATGGCGACCTTGAGACACTGGGTCGTGTTGACTATGGAGGCAAATTGCAGCACCCCTTCACTGCCCATCCCAAAGTGGATCCTATCACCGGTGAGTCCTTGGCTCCCTCTGGCCTCGAAGCAATTTTAAGCGTATCTATTATCCGCCGCTGTTGTTTGAGGAATTGTTTAGTTCCCCTCTGGAGCAGCATTTAAGAATTATGTGCTCTTCTTTGTCGGACATTCTGGTACTTGTTCACCACCCTACATTGTGAGTAAAGAATGGTAAGATCATAATAAAACTAATCAAATCTCCTGTGCAGGAGAGATGTTCACTTTTGGATATGAGATCGACAAATCCCCCCCACAAATTACCTATCGTGTGATATCCAAAGATGGAATTATGCAGGACCCCGTTTGCATACACTTGCCTCAGATTGTCATGATGCATGACTTTGCCATCACGGAAAATTATGCAATCTTTATGGATCTTCCCCTCCTGATGGACGGCGAAGTATGTCTCCTTACCAAATATCACTTTTGCATAAAAACAAGTTCGTAATGCTTTCAATATCCTATATTTGGACTTCTTTGACGACTGAAATCAAAGCACACGTGATCCATCATACTGATGGCAAATATTCTATTCACCAATCCTTCGTTTCGTTGTTCGTTTCTGTTTTTATTATACAGAGTATGATGAAAGGAAACTTCTTTATCAAGTTCGACGAAACCAAAGAAGCTCGGTTGGGAGTACTTCCTAGATACGCCACTAACGAGAGTCAGCTTCGCTGGTTCACCATTCCCGTGTGTTTCATATTTCACAACGGTTCGCATTTATGAAGCTCTAAACTATCCCTTTTGATTCGAATTGAACCTTTATTAGGCATCTCTCTGAACCTGTCTATCGTCCGCAAATTTCCCTTTCACATGATACATAATTTGTATAAACCTGGGCATCACACCATAACTTCGGATTGTTTCATGATCCAACGTTGACTGCATTGCTTCACTCTCTTCCTGTACTGGTTTATTGACAACCTTGGTTTCTTTTCACCACCAGCGAACGCTTGGGAGGAAGGCGATGAAATTGTCTTGCATTCTTGTCGAATGGAAGAAATAAACCTAACGACGGCAGCAGACGGATTCAAAGAAAATGAACGCATTTCTCAACCTAAATTGTGAGCGCCTCTTTTATCCTCAATTCTCTCTCTCTCTCGCTCGCTCTCTCTCGTATTGTCATCGCTCTTGAGCCCCTTCATTTTTTTTGTATTGTCCAGAATTTATGGTTACTGTTTCACATGATTTTGTGTATGGTCGTGTAACTGGTATCTTTGTAATTTTTTTAAGGTGCTGCTAGGTTCTCCTCATGTTTTGAGTCATTCCCTGTTTTCTGTTGTAGGTTTGAGTTTAGGATCAACCTTAAGACTGGTGAGGTGAGACAGAAACAGCTCTCAGTTCTGGTGGTGGATTTTCCAAGGGTCAACGAGGAGTATATGGGAAGGTACTTGATTCAAGCCCAGGCTACTTAGGCTGGCTAACGCGGGTGTATGTTCGCAATATGTATATATAAAATTCTACGTGGCCATCGCTTTCAATCTGATGATATATATAGCTTGTATACTTTAGGTTTGAAAGGAACTCCTGCATCACTGTAGTAGTCATGCATCTGCTGTGAATCTGACAGAGCTCGTGTCTGTTGCATGAGACGTAGTTACTCGGCAATTCTCGAATCTGCTTCCGGATTTCCACTAATTGGTGCTCGCTCAATTTCTATGTGCAGGAAAACTCAATATATGTATGGAGCCATTATGGACAAAGAGTCTAAAATGGTAGGAGTCGGAAAGTTCGACCTATTGAAAGAACCAGAGGTGAACCCCAAGTCTCTCGAAGAAGGAGGCGACATTGAAGGTGTATTTCTGTATGGACCCGGGAGGTTCGGTGGAGAAGCTATTTTCGTGCCTCGCAACCCCGGAAGGGATGGACCGGAAGACGACGGATATTTAATTGTCTTCGTGCACGATGAGATCAAGGAGTACGATACTAACCACCTCTAATTTCTGAAACGATAAGCTTGTTCTCGCATCACGTAGAAATGGAAAATGGCCTATCCTTGAATCACAGATGACATTTTCAATGAGCTTCTCGTGACGTTTTCGTTCCTCACTCGCACTAGATGTTTCGATACAAATTGTGATGGTAACACTGAGTCTGATGATCAATATTGGCTGGACAGTAAATCGGAGGTTGTAATAATTGATGCCAAGGCAATGGCGGCTGATCCAGTAGCGGTTGTAAGCATGCCAACGAGAGTCCCTTACGGATTTCATGCATTCTTCGTCACTGAGGTGGATTTTTCGCATTCCTTGCCCATCTATCCCGTAGTTTCTACTTCATGGGATGATTAGCAGGCCGCTGTAAGCTGTTTATTAATGTGGATAGAATAAGCTTTATTTGCAATCTTAGTTGTGCAGACTGGTAGACACAAGTTCACGAGCACTCACTACCTGGGTTGTTTTTGTGATCACAGGAACAACTGAAAAACCAAAGCTGAAACTCGGACATTGGGTGGAAAATTCCAGAAGCCTTTTATGAAGGCTCATGGCCCGGCAGGGTGGTCTTTGCTTCTTACATAGTGTATCTAGTAGTTGAATTTGCAGAGGGTGCCTTGTTCCTGTAGTACCATAGTTGTAGGATTGCTGTGAATGTTAACTGGTGACTAATGTACCGAAAATGCTACTTTTTTTGTACTGTATCTGTATAAAGCAGTTGTTTTGCTGATACCAATTGGAACTTTTTCACTTCCATTGTGGAAAATCCCTGTTCTGTGAGCCCTTCCGAACCCTTTCGTGAGTTCTTGCCGTTGTCTGCGTTATGACATGTGCCTGCTCATGATAGTATAAGTTTTAACTCATTACAGGCATACCGTAAAAAGCAGGTCACCTTTATTCTATATTCATAAAATCTTCTCGCATTCTAACCTTGAATTTGAATTTCATGCAAATGCCAATAATTTCACAGAAATTCTCCTACGATTTTGTCAAAAGGAAGCTCCACGTGCACATTTGTTGAGCCAGTCAGGATGTAAATTTTTACAGTATTTACCGAGAGAGATAAACGATCAGAGCTTTACAAGTCCCAGCTGTTACGGATGTCAACTTCCATGAAGTCAACCAGTTCATATTGATGAACTTGACTTGGTGATGTTGTGATTACATAGGATGTTTGATGGTGCTGCACATTGTAGTAACTAGAATGCACCCAACAAGATTTTATTTATTTATTTAATCACATTATTGCTTTTAAAAAAAATCTGGTATTCTTTGAATTAATTATTGTCGGGAAATGATAGTTAGAAGTTTTGAAAATATATTATCATTACTCAAGTAGTATATATTTGTATAATAAGTTGGAATGGGATAGAGTTTTAGACAGAAACAGGCCATCATATTGGAAAATACAATACTTGAAGTAATGGTTTAGAAGAGTTGAACATGAGACTCTAAGCATTTCAAGTGGAGTTTTAATGGATAGGACATTTTATAAGTATATATAGAGAAATAAATAAATAAATAAAATCCTTTAGATAGTATTAACATAGACAGTGTTTCTAATGAAAAAAATAACTTTATAAATTACATAAATCATAGAAATTTGTTATTTTTTGTTTTATCTAGAGCTTTAACCAAGCTATAATGCAGTTTAATTGGGCCTAGTCAAACAACACTTGACTTTATGTATATTTTTTTATTTATCTTAATTTTTTCCATTGAATTGGCAATTACTTATTTTAGTGCAGTATTTATGATATTTTGGTCGATTTAGTTGTGCTACTAGCTTGTTTTTGTTATAATAGATTCCAAAAAAAAAAATTAACATATTTGAGAGATACATGAATGTATTTTTGATGTTTCATCTAATCTATCATTTTGTAGTGAGTTGCATAGTTTTTATATGATTATTCATTAGGATCACTATTTTGAATCTCAAGCTACAGTATTTATATTGAACATGTCCTTAATCTAATATTAATACCAAATAGAAAGCTAAGCCTACAATATATGAGATAGAAGATAGATCTTAGAAAATATTGTTGTGTAGAAGTGTATTTTAATTTTTATTATTGTTTTCCTATATAGATTGGGTTTAATTTAATTTTTTCTTTATTTAAAATGATCATTGCTAGAATTTAGAAAAATTTCTATTGTGGTTTAAACACCAATATAAAAAAATTCAAATTACTTGATTTTTGAATATCACTTTATAAATCTTCTTAAAGATAAGATCACTATAAAAAATTACAAATTTTTCCTTGAATTTCTTTGTGATCTCCCTTGAATTAATAATGTTCATTGAATATTATACTAAGCATTAAAATCCATAAAGCAAGCACCTGTTGTTACATCCTAGTTTTATGAGATACTCATGAAAATAAGTGTTATAATCTTATAGAAGAACATTGTTTTCTATGCTATAATAAAACATATAATTTTTTAATTTTAGGAATAAAAATGCTTCTTTTTAAACTTTTACAAAGTATTTGATGTCTCTTTGTTCAAATTTTGCAATCGTAAATAAGGTTGTTGTAATTTATTTATTTTATTTTATTTTCTCCTTATATCATGTTTCATTTACTTCAGAATTATTTTTCATTTTCTAACAATAAAGCACATTTACATGTATGATGTTAAATATAAAGTGGTCAAATTGAGATGTTTTAAATGTGAACCTTACACATGAATTTGTAATTTTTAATTCTATATAAGTTTTCTTTATTCTTGTGAACTTTGCTTTATTGTGACATACTTAGGCACATTAAAAGATAGATTTAACAGTAGTCTTGTGTAAATTGATATTATTATTATTACTAGTATATATATACTCTAAATTTTCACTAATTGAAGGTCTCAACCAACAAATATTTGTTAATTGAATTTATGAAAATGATTCTAGATAAATATTTATTATTGATGCATATAATTTTAAAAAAGTACGTTTAAAAGAATTTATAATTACTTTATAAATTTATACCTTTTATATTTAATATTCATTTTTTGATGTTTTATCAAGATGAACAAAAATTACAATCTAATCAACACATATTTGTATAATGTCAATAACAAGTACTTGAAGTAATTAGGCAAATTAGTGTATAGAGAGATGCAAATAGAAAATTAAATGATTTCTTAATTAAGAAGAAGAATATGTGAAATAACAGAATAATGTGTCCAAAAAAAATAAGCATTTGGTCAAGGAGAAAATTAATTTAATACAAAAAAGATGAAATATAATAGAGTCTAAAAACTTGAAAGACACCAATATGTTAGAAATACAAATAAGCAATGTAAATATTATAGAGCATTGTATTGGATGGGCAATAGAGCAACTTATTCTAATAAAATAAATCAAAAATTTTAAAAAAATTGTATTAGCAAAAAATAAAATAAAATAAAATAGGTATTGATATTTTAAAACTTCATCACTGTAATGAATAAATATAAAAATAAAAATAAAAAATCTTAAATAAAGCTGAAAAAAGATTTAAAATCAAATTTGAAAATAAAATTCAATTTTTTAAAATTATATGTGTAAATTATGTGTGTAATTTTGTAAAAATTTACTAATAATTTAGGGGAAAGAGTTATTTTTAACTTTTATATATTAAAAAAGAACACAATGTAATTAAACTACTTTAGGATTCATCAAAAATTACTCAATGTTTTTTCTATCTAGATAAATTTAGAACAATAAAAGAAAATTCCTAATAGATAATCAGAACCAAAGCTTTGATTCAATGCCAATACTTTGTATGAAACATAGAAGTTGTAAAAAAATTTAAAAAAAAAAAATAATAAAATAAAAAAAAAATGAAACATTATTATCGATCCAAAATAAAAGATGAATATGGTTATCTAATTTATTGTTGAAGAAGTAATAGAAAGACTTCTAATATTATTAGTAAATTAGTATTTTTTTATTTTCTATTTTTTAATGAAACTTAAGAAATAAAAACAAAAATACCATGTTGATATTGAAGTTTTTTCTCTTATATATGTAAGAAAGTATATTCACAAGTTTTGTTTTAAAATAATGTACTATATCAAGAATAATTAAAGATATCAATGATAAAACTAAAAATTACAATTATTCAAAGCATATTGCAACTACAGAAACTATAATACATGTATTTAGAACATATATACATAAAGAAGTACCAAATATTTTTTGATTAGTATTGTAATTTTAAATATGCATCAATCTAAATGATAACGTATAATGTATATTACAACATGAAAACCACAGAAAAGAAGACTTACATCAGATTTTATAATATGTAATTTTATGAAAAATATTTTCAAACACAAAATTTACAAAAATATAAAATCCGTATGTATGTATGTATGTATGTATGTAAATAGATAGATATTGTTAATTGCAATTAAAATTTTAAAAATTATTGTAGGATTTTATTTATATGTTTTTTATCCATTAATTATTTACATATTTACAAATTAAAATTAGAGTGATGCATCTAATATTTAAGAGGGTATTTAGAAATAATATAAATATAAGATAAAAAACAATGAATTCAAATACTTAAAGAAGAATCACGAATAAATACCAAAAGCATCTAAAAGCATTATTTACAATAAAAGAAAATTAATATATACTAATACATCTTTCAAAACTATTTTAAAATTTCAAAACTATTTTAAAATTTCAAAACTAGTCTTTTTAAAGATTTATGTCACCAATTAATTTTTAAATAGATAACTCAATATACCATGCAAGATTGAGTATTTGATTATGTTTTATTTATTTATTTATTTTCTGGACAGATTTTTTTAAAAAAAATTAACACAAATTTATATGATTTTTCTCCTTAACTTTTTATTTAAAAATTAATATAATCAATTAATTCCTAAACTTATGACATAAAATCATCAAGATTTTATACAAGAATTTGAATTCTTTTCATAATAAAAGAATGAGCAATTCATTGTCCATGAAGATGTAATTAATGTTGCAATAAAGAATTACAGATTTATTTATTTATTAAAGATGCTGCAAGAAGCAACAAAACATTTGAATACAATGTGAATACAATAAAGATTTGGGGACTTATATATATATATATATATATATATTAATGATTGTTTCACAAATTTTAAGAAGAAGACAGAAATGCAGTTTTTAAAATTTTAAGTTCCATGAAATACCCAGTAAGACAATTCTGTGTTGGAACAAAAAATGATTCATATGGAAATGTTTTACTCTAATGTTCTAGGATAAAGTACCAATACATTTTTCCAATACATATGTTGGCAATACATAATGGCTCATTGTGATCTCAAAAGCATTCTAAGTGAAAGAGCAAGTTGGTGAAAGAGCAAGTATAGAAGTGAAAATGAGGGAAGCCTAATTCTTAACCACTAAATGAATTGCATTTCAAAATTATTGAAGACAAATAAATAAATAAATAAATAAATAAAAAATCCAAATATCCCATCTTTCACAATCTGAGGTTGCATCTACCTCCACCACTCACACATTGTCATTTCCAATAATGAATCCCCAAGTGCCCATGAGTGTTGGCCATGGGCTCAAGTAGGGCCCTCTTGTGGGAATAGGATGAGTTGGTGCCAAATCATCCTTCTCCACTCTTGTTTATGACCACCACACTTGAACAACAACAACAATCTCACTCACCCTCTTGGTGTGCTTTGTTGAAGGCATATATATACACACACACACACACCAGGGGACATACACACAATGGGATGGGACAATTCTGCATCCTTGAAGGAAGCCAAGTCCACCAAGGTAAAGGGGGGGAGATTACTAAGTTTTCAAGCAATTCATGGCATCTATGTGGCATGGGGGCTATGAACCAACTAGACAACACACACACACTTACTTGATGGGGGAGGGGGGGGGGGTTAAAGCCCATAGTGAGTGAGAGTGAGTGTGAGTGAGAGAGAGAGTGAGAGAGAGTGTGGGGGTGTACCAGGCAGCAATAACAATTATAAGACAGTGGGAAAGGGCTTGATGGCACAGCAAATGGAGATAGAGCCCATTGGCAGGCATGCCATCACAGTCATTTCAATTCAGGGGGGAGGGGGCTCCATTAAACAAAGGCCTCTTTGCATGGTGTACCCACAACAGACTGTGACCCTTGGCTATGTTGATGTATCATTGCCTCCTTTTCCAGCAGTGGGAACTTAACTTGGTTGATGGGGATGGCCTGTCCTTGCTTTGCTCAGACCCCCCCCCCCCCCCTTATTTGAGATGAGAGTAGAGATCAATGCTTCTAAATGAGGTTTTATTTTTTTAAGAAGAAAAAGATTTGATTGTTGCCCTTACAGATTACTCTTAAGGAAAGTATTATTTGTTAGTAAGATATATTTTTGAAGAAGACACTTGTTTTATTTTGTTTTTTGTTTTTTGTTTGTTTGTTTGTTTGTTTGTTTGTTTTTTTTTTTCCTTCTTCGTTTTTAACTGTAAAATACAAGAAGTTAAAATATTAGAAAATTTATAAAATTGCTTCAAGAATAAGTTGGTCTGCCAGTGCTTCACAAGACAACTTAGGAATTGGAAATGATGGTTGATTGCAAAAGTGTTGAAAGACCATGTTTGCTTCTTGACAGAGTTTGTTTTAACCATTGAGAATCTTACAAGTGGTGGTTTGTTTAAGTCATATCATAATCACAATGGTTGGATATGCATCTTTGTAAGTTCAAGGTCATGAAACATATTTGGAAATTTTATATTTTTTTACATGCTCTTAATTCATTTATATTTGGAGATTTGATTGCACAAGAAAAATTAGTTAACATTGTAATTTCACACAAGTATTTCTAATATAAACCTTGGTCTTGTGCATGTTTGAATAACTTTTACATTTCTTCAAACAATGTAATTGAAGTAGATAATTTTTTAGAATATCAAAATTGAATATCACTAATTGAAAAAAAAAACAAACAAACAAACAAACAAACATGTATATACTTATGAGTTGGTCAATATCTTTATTTTTACAAATAAATAGGATTTTTTCTTCTACAACCACTCAAATTTTGGCAAATTCTTTTTTTATATGTATTCACATCAAATAATATTCTGTTTTTTTTTTAAAAAAAAATAAATAAAATAAATAACATTATCAAAGACAACAAGGATTTGAAGCAATCAAAATGCTTACTAAATTGACTTACATCATTGCTCCTTCAACCTCTGTTCTCATTGTTTTTGTTCCTAGCCGTCACCCTCGTTTCCTTGTTCTCAGCTGTTGCCGTTGTTCCCTCCATTCTCAATCCGCCTCCAACTCTTGTCCACAGTTCCAACCTCCTAGCCCCCCCATCCTTGTTTTGGTGACATCACTACATCAAATTCATAGACTGGTCTTATATACACTCCGCTCAAAGTTTAACACAGCTCAACAAAGCTTCATAATTTGGGTCTTGTAATTGAATCAGAGCACACCACTTATAAGAAGCATTCATTTCATCTATTCTTAAAATGATCGTCTAAAAGTGAACATGAAGAATGCTGTAACTTGCAAGTAAGTACTTGCATTCTTCTGCCTTGATTTTCTCCATAATTTCATTTTGTCTCACTTTATGACATTCCTTACAATTAGCATGCTCTAATTCAATTGCAAGATCCA
Organism: Physcomitrium patens; assembly: GCF_059467195.1. Classification (NCBI taxonomy): domain Eukaryota; kingdom Viridiplantae; phylum Streptophyta; class Bryopsida; order Funariales; family Funariaceae; genus Physcomitrium; species Physcomitrium patens. Next base: position 3,781,791 of record NC_143431.1, on the reverse strand, counting down.
AACTTTGAAGCTTTACTAAGCCACCTTAAACTTTGAGCTCGGTTTGTACAAGATCAGTCTATGAATTCTATGCATTGACATTATCAAAATGAGGATAAAGGCTATAAGGTTGGGGTTGCAGACAAGGGTTAGGAATGGAAGAATAGCTGTGACAGCTAAAAACATTGAAATAAGAGTGACAAATAGAAATAGGAATAACATGGGTGATAACTAGAAATGGGGAGAATAGAGACAAGGGCATTGATGTAGATCAATTTAGTAAAAATTTGAGTCATTTTAATATTTTCTTTAATATATATATATATATATAGATAATATGTTAATATTTAAAATTCTTTAAGTGAATGATATCATTTAAATTTTTATTTATATATATATATATATATATATATATATAAGTATATAATTTATTTTATCCATATTATTATATTAAAATTCCAGAAAAACTACAAAAATAAATATTTTATATTTTAGTATAAATTTTTAAATTTTTTGGATGTATTTTAAAATATCTAAAGAATATATTAGACTTTAATTTTAAATTCTAAATTAATTTTTATTTTATCAGTTTTAGCTAAGTTTAATAAGAATTATTTAAATGGTTGTGTGATTAAATTTAATCAAGTATTTGAGAATTTGAAATTTCAATAGCAATTTGGTATTGAGGATATATCTATTTATGTAAATGAAGGAGTTAAATAGAAATAAGTAGAAATAAATGGATTTGATAATATCTTCTAGAGAAGCTTCTTAAAAGCTTTATAGACACAATTTGATTTCATACGTATTTGTAGGTGATTGGTAGGTTAAAAACCAAGCCAATAAATTGGCCACGTGTTGCATATGTTGGCTTCTTGTGGTAGAAGTTTGTCATGTAGTACACATGTGAAACTTATTTTGCAAGTTAGACATGTGTCTCACAAATTAGACACGTATTGGAGGTCCTACAGAACATTGCTATGTAGCTCCTAGTTAAATAATATATATAGAGGTAAGAATAAAGCCTTATTCTCTCTTGTCAACACCTTTCTAGTCTTTAGTCTTATTTCAAGAGACTATAATTTTCTTGTCTTTGGCAATAGCCATTTAGTTCAATATTACATCATCTTTGAGTGATTATTTATTCTTTGAGTAACACAAGAGTGTATTGACCATTTGATTTTTTGAGATTCATGTCATTGAAATTTAAATTCTTACAATGATGTTACATAAGAAAGTTAAAAATCTCTTTCTTCTTCATATAAGCTTCAGAAAATGAATGAAATTCAAAAATCAAAATAGTTCAATTCTTATAAATTTTTATTAGAATCAAAAGTCTTAGTAATTTTATTTTATTGCTTAATTTTATTTTTAAGTTTTAAAGATTAAAAAGTATGATTTTATTATTATAATTAATTATTTTTGGATTAATGTTTATTTATAACTATTATTTATTTAATAATTTTAGAATCTAAAATCTATTTACGTTTTTCTTTTCTTTTTATTTTTTAAAGTAATTTTTAATACTTAATTTTTTTAGAATATAATATTTAATTTCTACTTTAATACTTTGAAATTAATTTTTTATATTTATAAATATTTATAATTATATTTATCTTGATTTTTTAAATTAATACTTTCTTTAAATTTCTTGATATTAGGATTATACTAGGGATTACTAAAAATTTGTTACAATTTAGATTTAATAGTTATTACAATGAAAATAATTGAATATTTGATTTAATATAAAATTAGATTAAATTAGGATATAATTTTTGTATTAAATTTTAATTAAATACAACTATAGGACTAAATATCATTGCAACTACTTGTATTTAAAATACATTAACATTTAGCTAGAATTGAATTATTGAATTAAATTATAATTTGGATATCATTTAATAATCACTTGTGATATCAAAAATAATATTAATTTTTAAAAAATAAAACTTACAATATTGGTTTCTTTAAATTAATAAAAAATTAAAAAATTACAAGATATTTAATTTTTTATAAATAATTCAATACCTATAAGGCTTTAAATAATAACTTTTATGTTGTATCTCATCTTAATTTTTAGAAACTCTATTATACCTATTTAGTAGTTTTAAGCTTGAATTTATTTATTTTTAAATGGATTCTATGATTTGTGATCTAAGTTATTTTAATTTGAGCATTAATCTTCACATCTATAGTAGTCTTCTTTTTCTTGTATTACTTAATTGAATCAAGTGATACCAACTCACATGGATTTAAGAGTTAATAATTATTTTTCAAGAGTTGTTTTAAAAGAATGAATTAAAATGGAAAATTATATGTTTTTATATGATTTTTAATTTTTTGTAGTGCCTTAAGACTTCTTAAATTACCTATTATAAGAGTTTGTTTGAAATACATGTATATTTTTAAAATACCACCTTCATATTAAAATTTAATTCTTCTATTAAATTTTGGTAAATAATTTGATTGAATAATAAGAATTCATGCACTTGATCAGACTTATATTTGAGTCACTAAAATTTGAAATCAGTAGAGGCAATCATGTGTATATTGTTAGTTTTAAAATTTGATTATATTTGTTTTGTTTTAATTAGTTTTTAAAATACAATTATTTATAAACTAACTATTGGTTAAAATTAATTTATACTTTTTGACTTATTTTTTAATGATAAATATATTTTTGAAAATGTCATAAGATAAATAAATTATCACAATTTCGGTTTAAAAAATAATATCGAAATAATAGAAATATTGAAGCATAACAGATATTGAACAGTTATACAAAACTACAATGCTTTGATCTTTTGCTATTTTTGGAAAGGCCTTCTAAGTATTTCAATTCTCTTCCAACATTCATATATTAATATTTATTTGTGTATATATATATATATATATATATATATGAGATTGTCCCCCACTTTGCATGCCATAATTTTACAATTAATCTTATTAAAAAATAAAATAACAAATCAAAATATCAACTTCCTACCTTTGGAGTACAAAACATTTTCAAAACATATACTTCTGGCAGATTTTTTGTAAAATAGATTCGTACAAAAAACTGTTTTGGTTCATTGAGGTAGTAGATGGAGTCGAACTTGGCAGCTCTTTTATACTTAGGCTGGACCCCATGCTCTGTGGATTCTAGGTCCGATTCCTTGAAACCTGAACAATACGATTCTTCATTATCTGAATTATTAGAATTGATAAAACCTAAATTTCAGAACCAAGACTGTACATGCCAATTTGGAGTGCCAGGCCAGAATAATATACAAAGCATAGAAAGAAATTTTCCAGGAGGGGAGTCAGGAGGGTTAGTTACATTCAGAAGACCAAACAAATGACAAACTATCTCAAAATAACATGATGTATTTATTAAAACAACTACAGTGTTTTTATTTTATTCACTTCGTATTTTGTTTTTCATCAGGCAAGGTACAATTTTAAAGCTGGAATTCAAACTGTCAACCTATTAGATGCAACTACATGCAGATTAAGAGTCTAGATAAATGCGGACCCAAACAAAGAGCAGGGAAGTGGAGGGGCAAGAAACAAAGACCTCCGATGTCGGCCACTTGGTTCCTGTGGGTGAGAAGAAATGAGGTGGAAGGAAATCAGTGAAAGAAACCCATGGAAAGATTGTGCACAAGATTCGACAGGGATACCCCGCAAGACGAGGTACTATGTTCAAGCAAGCAAGGAACAGAACTGGAGCTTCTTCCAAAGGGCCGACGCTGTGAAGAGGGCTTGAAACACCCTCCCAGCATAGTACCCATGTAGGATTCTCCATTCAGTCACGACCAGGAACTTAATCACCTTGAGGTGCGAACAAATAAAGATGCGTGGTTAGAAGCAGCAGCAGGGAGTTTGAAGCGAATTCTGAAGAAAACCCACACTGTTGCCATAGAGAACAATTCTCCCAACAGATGGACCACCCTCAGGAAAGGATGATTACGGGTTTACACCTCCACTGATACGATGTTGCAAATACGACGGAAGGAGTAGGAGAATGGGGTCAAGACGACGTCTTTGATAAGGAGAATGCCGGAAGAAACAACTGAGAGGAGTCCCGAGAGCAAACGGCAGAGGTAGAAATGGAACTTTTGAGGTCGAATCCGAGGTGTGGGCCGCGGACGAGGCGCACGACGGAGTGTGGAGGCCACGGGCAGCAGCAGGCGACAGGGGCGACGAGGGTGGTGGTGGCGGGGGGGTTAGGAGGAGGCAGTGCAGGGGAGGCCAAGTTCGTGATGGACGAGACGGTGTTGATGGATCTGATGGAGCTGGATTCCTTGAGCGAGCAATTGCTGGGAGAGACATGGGCGGGGGACAACCATGGCGACTACGGGAGCTATTTGGCGTACCCGGCGTCGTGTAATGGAGGCATGTTTGCAGCAGCAGGCCCCCCGCCCGTCTCGCAGTCGGCCCAAATGTACTCTTACGGGAATGGCAGCATGGCAGCCAGCTTGCAGGCATTTCAGCAGGAGTTGATGCTGCAGCAGGTTGTGGAGTCTTGCCAGCAATCCATCCCGGTTGCGAGCTCGTCACCTCCATCGCTGCCCTTGTCCAGCGCTCCGGTTTCTGGAATTAGCAGCTATGGTGCGGCAGTTGGTAGTCGGCTTTTGAGCAGCAGCAGCCCTAGTCCGAGCGGGACCGCGCGCACGATGCCCGGCAATCAGAGCCTCGCCGGAATGATAACAGGGGACGGTAGGGGTGTTGGAGATCCAAGAGGGGGCGTAGGTGGTAGGAGCGGGGTGGCCGAGATCAGGGAGAGTGGCGTGGTGGATAGAGAAGAAGAGAAGTCTTCGTTGTCGACGGTAGAGGGCAATCCCGTGAGCAGCGGCAATCTGGAGGCGGGTGTTCGGGGGCCCCGAATTTCGGCGGGGTTCCCATTGCCGCTGCGCGATCGAATGATGCAGGCACTTCGGTTGATAGGGCGGTCTCTGAAGGATGAGCTGGTGCAGGTGTGGATGCCGGTGGTGCAAGGGACTCGGAAGTGTTTGATGACGCGGGATCAGCCGTTCACTGTGGAGCCGAGAAACGAACAATTGTGGGTGTACAGGAGCGTGTCGGAGAGCTACGAATTTCCAGCGGAGAGGGTGGAGGGGAAGGTCCTGGGGCTTCCGGGGCGCGTGTTCATTGGGCAGAAAGTGGAGTGGACGCCGAACGTGCAGTATTATAGTATCCAGGAGTATTTGCGTGTGAAGGAGGCGCAGAGATGCGACATACGGGGATCCCTGGCGGTTCCAGTGCTTGACCCCGTGAGTCACCAGTGCGTGGCTGTAATCGAGCTGGTTGGTCGCGCTGAGAAGGTCCAGTATGGTCCTGATGTGGACATCATTGCTCGAGCTCTGCAGGTAGGTGTGCATATTGTTGTGTGTGGAGTTGTGGTAACAAGCAGCGACATTGACGGGGGGAACGTGGGAATTGGTGTCCAGCTAGCCAATCTAGTTAGGAGTGTGGTGTTGTTAGATGAACGGTGGTGAGTAAGCGGGTGAACAGTGATTTTTGGAGTTGCTTGTTTTGGTGCAAGTTCACGTGATCTGCTGAACGAGGTGTTAGTGGCCGCTCTCTCGGTGCACGGCTTGAATCCAGTGCGCTTCGGTGGTTACGTAAAGATGGTCTAAGCTGGCAGATTGTGGTGTGGCGTGCAGGCTGTGAATTTGACATGTCCGGTTGGCTTGGAGACTCCGCCGTTGGAGGTATGCATGGCTCGAACAAAATGTGGTCTTATGTCGCAGTTGCAGTGCTCATGATGTGCTGTGCGCATTACTGGCACGTAGTTTGGGTTTATTGGTGTAGGAAATGTGCAAATTGCTATGTCTGGTTTCCGCATGGATCGAGGATCAGGAGCGATGAGGGGTGTGCCAGAAGGTGTAATACCCGAACTGGAGGGATTTGCAGGTGTTGATGAGTGTTTTTGGGTGCGGGGTGGGTGTTTTGCTGGTTCGTTGCAGAGGTCGTCCTGGGGGAGGCAAGCCGCGCTTTCCGAGATGGCGGATGTGCTGAAAGCCGTGTGCGAGGCCCACAGGCTCCCCTTCGCGCAGACGTGGGTTCCTACGTGCAGCTATGGCAGTAGGAGCGACGCGAAGGCACAGGGCAACAACGCGGAGCAGGTGAATGGGAGGTGTTCCAGGAGTAAGGTGGTCCTACGGACAGTCGACGGAGATGGTCCATGTTATGTCAGCGACTCACGCATGTTGGGCTTTCGACGGGCGTGTCTGGAACATGTGTTAGAAAAGGGTCAGGGAGTGCCCGGGAAGGCGATGCTCACGAACCTGCCGGTTTTTGACTCGGACGTCAAGAGCTTCAGCAAGGATGAGTACCCACTGGGGCACTACGCGAAGTTGTTCGGGCTGGTGTCGGCCGTGGCCATCCGGTTGCGGAGCGTGCACTCCGGGGACGAGGACTTCATTCTGGAGTTTTTCCTTCCGACGGATTGCGTGGACAGCGAGAAGCAGCAGGTCATGCTGAACTCGCTGTCGATCACAATGCAGCGCATCTGTCAGAGTCTGCGGACTCTGAGCGAGAAGGAGCTGGAGGAGGAGCGGAGGGAGGCGTTAGCGGAGAGCATGGAAATGCAGGCCAAAGCGGTAAAGGAGGAGGCGAAGGAGGTGAGCAACAAGGAGGATCTGCTGGCCGCTTACGGTTTCAACAGGCATCCTGGCGGGGGTAATGGTTGTGAGGAGACGACCCAGGCATTTCCTCAAGTGCTGCAGCATCACGGAGTCCAGCAGGCAGCAGCCCGGTGCGCAGTGCAGCGGCCTCCGTTGCAGCAGTTTTCTCGCGGGATGCCGACGGGGCGAGGGTGCGAGGAGGGGCTTCGCATTCTGGAGTCGCACGTGTATCCCTGGCACCACCATCCAGAGCAGATGGGTTTGGAGCACGGGTTGGGCACGGGAGGGTTCGGGTGCTCGAGCCTGCATCAAGATGTGGCTAGTCATCGGCGCAGGTTTGAGAGAAGGCGAGGAACGACGGAGAAGACGATCGGATTGAACGTGCTGCAACAGTACTTCGCGGGCAGCCTGAAGGATGCGGCGAAGAGCATTGGTGGTAAGTGGCATTGGTTGCCTGGTAGAGTTATCCGAGCTATTGTGTTACTAGGAGGGGGATATACCATGGTGTTCTGAATGCTGTTTGATGCCCCATTTTGGAAGTGGAGAATGTGCCGCATCGGGTGCGAAGAGAAAGTAGTAACCCAGCTGCTGGCATCACGGTGACACTTTGTGGGCGGTTTGGACGAGGCAGTGACCTTACCTTGGGAGGGCTAGATTGGTGGATAGCTGTGTAGAAAGGGCAGGTCTGTATGTTCTGGCGTCCGTGTGAAATTGTGGTAGGTCCCTGCTAAGTAACATCGTGGTTGATTCGGCGCAGTGTGTCCGACTACTCTGAAACGGATATGCCGGCAGCATGGCATCTCCCGGTGGCCTTCCCGGAAGATCAACAAGGTGAGTAGGTCGCTAAAGAAGCTGCAGGGCGTGATCGATTCGGTGCAGGGAGCGGAGGGAGCTCTGCGAATCAACGCTCTGACGGGAGATCTGTCGTCCGCGGCGGTGGCAGCTGCGGCCGTGAACGGGCACATGAACAAGGACATGGCGGCATCGTCGCAGGGCAACCTGTCCGTGTCGTGGTCGACGCCATCTCTGAATAGCCTGGACGTGAAGGAGGCGCACGGGAAGCTGGGATCGGCGGAGCCGTTGCTGGGTCCGAAGGAGGAGAGTCGGCGGAGACACGATCCGTGCTCTCCTCAGAAGCTGCTGCTGTCTATGCTGAAGCCGACGCTGCAGTTTCGTCCCGAGGACGACAGGATCGTTTCGTCGTTGGAGGTGAACGCGATGAGCGGTGCCAGCGGTGGTCACGGTAGAGTGCAGCTGGACAACGGCGACATTTGCAGGAGCAATGACCGCAGTTCTGTGAGCAACATTGGAAGCAACCCGAATGTGAAGGCGGCGTATGGTTCGAATGGCGGGCATTGTCGTCCAGGGATGAGTCCGTTGGCTTCGGGTGGCATTTTGTCGTCCGCCGACACGGACAGAGGCTGTGAAGGCGGCCACGGCGGCAACCGCAGCTCTGGGAATGCGTGCCAGGACGTTGGAAACGCGGGCAAAGTGAACGGTGGGGGAAAAGGCCAGCAGGCTTCGCCTCTGGGTAGGCCCCTTGAACACTTGGTACCGGGGAGAGGTGGCCCGGGAAGGCCTGGGGATTTCATCAAAGCCGCGACGTCGCGGGGGTGGAATGAGTCCCGGGTCCACGGCGGGGGCGGGGCGATGGCAGCTCTGAAGGGGGTGGATCAATATGCGTTGTATGGTCCGGTAGACGATCCCGTATCGTCGTGCAACCACGCGAACGGCGGCGAGGACGAGGTGACGGGGCGTCCAGGTCTGTGCAGCCTCGACTCTCCAGGGTTCGGGTCGTCGCCGGCGAGCGATTGCAGCTCTCCGTCGTCGGGAGTGAATGGCACTTCGAATAAGAAGGCGTGGCGCGGGCGGGAAGACAGCGCGGCTATCACGGTGAAGGTGACGTACGGGCTGGATACGGTGCGCGTGAAGTTTGCGCAGAACGTCTCGTTCGTGGAACTGAAGGAGGAGGTAGGGCGGAGGTTGAAGCTGGCGGGGCAAAACTTCAATCTGAAGTACTTGGACGATGACGAGGAATGGATGCTGCTGGCGTGCGACGCGGATCTCCAGGAGAGCATCGACCTTATGCGCGTGTCGGGGAGGCACGCCATCAAGCTGATGATCTGCAGCAACATGTTGTGATGGTTTGCTGAGATTTTGCCTGCTTGATCGCTGGAACCGTAGGGTTTCCGTTTTTTCATTCAAGTCCCTCCCTGGACGTATTTGAGGTTAGCGGGACCTCCAATTACATTGTGGTCTCAGATATAGACTACTAGGTGGAGGCTACTGAATGGTTATCGTAACGAATTGTTTTTGGCAAGCATTCCGACTGTGAGGCGGGTTTGAACGGATGCTTGGGTGGTGATCAGGCATTTTGGACACTGCACACGAGACCCAACTGCACGCCCTTTGTATCACTAAAAGACGTACCACATATTTGAGGCAATCCGGTGGCACGCAATGTGCTGCATCGCGAAGTTGTTGAAGTGGATGACTGGATCCTATGATAATTTGATGGGTCGCTCCCAATTTAGGCACAACTCCCGTCTCTGGTCCAATGATCCTCATGCATTGGATTTGGCTTACCTCCTATAGTTGCACTGTTGGGATGGCAATGTTTTGTCAATACAAGCAGTACATGTTATTCATCAACATGTGCTGGCAGCAAGATTGATAATTGTAGAGCAAACCTAGCCTATATCAATCAAATTGCTCTAGATACTCTAATCAATCAAGCATCTCATATTTCACGAGGCTTTAGAAACATTCACATGTCCCTATTTCTTCATAGAGCGGAGTCCATTGTCTCCCTATTATCTAATTAAGTGGCAGCTTTCCATTATTGTTTTTTCCATGTCTCATTTTTTATGCATTTTTAAATTTTGTGATCTTTTTTACACATGATGATTTTCTCCAATTCTACTTTAATATTGTCACTTTTTGCGAGTCAGGGATCTTCAATTCCATGTAAATATTGTTATTTTTTGCTTGTTGTTTCATGTGCATGCTTGAATTGTAAAATTGTGAATAATTGGGGATATTAGAGGAAGAGCATAACTTTGATAAAGATTGACATAAAGTTAAGAAGCCAATGTCAAAGATATCTAAAAAAACAATAATAAAAGATTGTTACTTAATTAGGGAAACAATAGAGTCCATTCTTTAAAGAAATTGGAACATGTTAATGTTTCTAAAGAAAAATTATGCCTTGAAAAATATGTATTTTTAAGATGTGATGAAACTTTAGAAAGACCTTCGTTGATGGTGCATAGGATAATTGTGAGCAAGTGAAATTATACATTGTGTTTATCAAAATTTTACATATTTAATCATACTAGAGTGACGTGCTTTGCAATCTCTTTACTCTTTTCTAAAACTTATATGTAGGAATTTTAGGGCCTTAGTTTAAATCAATTTATATTGTTGTAGAAGAACTTCGTTACTTTCATCTAAAGGCTTTGCATATAGTATTGCTATGATTCCATTTAGACACCTTGAAAACTAGAATTTCTCTAATGGAGTTTCAACCTTATGAGGTTTTGTTGTTATTCTTTGCTCAAGGTTTGGGCCATATAATTTATCTTTAGTTGAGAAATTTTAGCAACATCTTATTGAAGAGCTTTTGTTTTTGCTATTAGTATGCATTAAAAGCGGTGTTATTCCCTTCTAATGAGAGGTATTAAATTATTATACCTCTTAATAGTATCCAATGTCAAATTAGTCTTTTGTATTGTTGTTGGATTTGATGTACTAATATCCCATGTTTCCACAAAATATTTTGGGAGAGAGTGTTATTATCATGTATATTTTGTATCATAGAAATTGATCTTCCCTTCTCATTCGATTGCTTCTATAATTGATACTAGTTTTGTTCCTTTGTATACCACCCATAGTACTACCTCTCCTTCTCATATTGAGAGTATTATGAATATATGTATGTTTATTAGAAAGTGTATGCAATACTATCTTGACTAGTTTCTACACTACTTTGGTATTTTACCTCCATACCTATGCAGTTGAAGGACACTCCCAAAATCTATAGAGAACAATTTTTCTTTTCTCTCTAAGGCAAATTGGATAATATTGATGGACATTTGAGTTGACTCTGCCTCTCCATGCATTTAGAGTTACTCATCAATGCCACATAAGCCATAAGAGACTAGTTTCTTTTTGATTGTATTGTTTGTCCCATATATTATTCTATCAAAACTTATATGAAACCAATAGAATTCTAAACCATTTCTTCTCTATAACTTTTAGAACCACATGACATTGTTGAAGAATTTATTGAACTAATTGAATGATATATCTTAATAAAGAAATATGATTTGGCTACTAAAGTCTTTTTAAATCTCATTGAAGATTGACGAGCATACTATAGAAAAAGAACATTATGATTTTTCTTTGTCTTCTATGCACATATCTTATTCTTACCTTGTATAAATTGTCTTGTACCTCGTTACTTGATGCATGGCTTTTTAAATGATTAGTAGCCATAAAAAGGCACTCAAGGATATTTTTACAATTATCACCTGGTTAATTATTTGGACTTTGAATATTGATATTAAGAAGGGTATTCAAAGTAGAAGTTGCTATCATTAGTAGTATCATTTCAAATCTAACCAAAGAGGTAGAATGGAAGGAAGCTATGCATTGGAATGCTTATTTCAAGATGGTTAGTGATCAACTAAAGATGGGTAATATACACTATCAAGATTATATTCTTAGTGATGGCTTGCTCTATTTCAAAAAGTAGATTTATGTACTTGACAATGCTATACTTCGGCCGTGCATACTTCAAGAAAGACATGACATCCCAATATTTGGACATTTGGGGCAAGAAAAGACTTCAAAACGGATTTCAAGGACATAGTTTTGGACATGTTTGGATCATGATGTTTGAACCTTTGTACGCTCCTACAAGTCATGTTAACATAATAAAGCTCGCAATGAAGCCTTTCCTAGATTATTGTAGCCAATTCCGCTACCTACGACATGTTGGGAGTAAATGACTATGGATTTCATTATGTGTTTGTGTTAGGGACATAGTCCTTAGAACCTTCTAGAAACAAGTTTCTAGAACCTTCTAGAAACAAGTCTCTGGAACCTTCTAGAAGCTTTTTAGTTTGATGGAAGTTACTTGAGAAGCTTTCTAGTTGGTGGAAGTTGCTTGAGAAGCTTCCTAGTTGGTAGAAGTTGCTTGAGAAGCTTTCTAAATAGGAGTATATATTGGAATCGAGGCTGAAGAGTTCTTCAATCTCGACAACACATCTCTTAGAGCTCTAGCTCACCTCTCAGGTGTTGTTATTGTACTCATCTAATTAATCTAGTTCTTGCTAGTTCTTTTTGAATTTCTTGTTAGATTTCGAGCTTGTATTTCTGTGTCTGTGATAGTTTATCGAGACTGCATTCACCTCAGTTATCAGAGCTAGTTTCTTTCTCGTTACAGTGTGGATTACCCCTCTGCTTGAAGGTGTACTAGCGTTTTAGAGGTTGTGGATTACCCTCCTCTAAACTGATACTTCTTTTGTTACAATATTGGAGTCTTATTCTTCTTGGAGAGAGTAGATTACCCCTTTTGTTGAAGCTCTTAAGGCGTTTTAGAGGTTGCGGAGTACCTTCTTCTAAGCCAATATTGCCTTCTTGTAGAGTCATTTCTGTCCTTCTCTTAGAATGACCGGAGGCCAAGACATTAGTATAACAGAAAGTTCAGAGTCCAAGTTGGATGCTATCATGAATGCCCTCGCTTCGTTATCGCAAAGAACTGCAGAGATTGAAGGAGTTGTAGCAAGGCTTCATAATGATGGAGCATCTGAGATGGTACAATCTAGGTTGTACCAGCCTCAAACTTCTACACTTGGAGAAGCAACTTTACCCCAAGTTCGACAAGCACCGCTGGTTCTATAACATAAGGAGCCCCAAGTTAGTCTTTCGGACAAGTTCGATGGTACACATTCCAAGTTTTGAGGATTTGTCAACCAAATCAGGCTGATAACAATTTTACAGCCCGAACGCTATCCAACAGAGGAGTCACGTGTTGGGCTTGTTGGAACCTTACTTACGGGACAAGCTCTATCATGGTTTGCTCCTTTGTTTGAGAAACGATCATCCATACTAAACAACTTTGAAACCTTTTTGGAGGCGTTTGGGGAAGCATTTGGTGAACACGACAAGGTTCGATGGGCCACAACGAAGATCCGGTCACTATGACAAGGAATACACTCTACATCAGTCTATGCATCGGATTTCAGGCAATTAGCATGCAATATCAATTGGAACGAAGAAGCGTTGATGAATCAATTCTATTGGGGTTTAAGGGATGATGTGAAGGATTTGTTGTTAACTCTTCCTGATTCACGAACGTTCAACGAAGCTATTAGCCAAGTTATGAAGTGCGATAACCGCCTATTCCAACGTCACCAAGACCAACGCTTAAGACAACATACGATTCGCCACGCCCCAACTATGTTGGCAAGCAGCGTGAATTCACATTCAGAGGTGGAAGACATGCAAATTGATGCAGTACGTGTCAAATCCCTTACTCTAGAAGAAAAAAAGCGACGTATGGAGGAAGGTCTATGTTTATATTGCGGTGGAGAAGGCCACAAAGTTGAAAATTGTCCCAAGAAGCAAAATCAACGCACTGTCAAGACTAGGGGTGCATTTATTCAGGAAAACGAGGATGCCCAGCCACAATAGGAACCGTGCGGCTGGACAGTGAAATATTGCAACAACAACAACCAGGTTCCTTTCTTTCTGCTCAACTTGCCCTTTGTTTTACAATCCCTTTGTTTATTGGCCCTCAAAAACTAAGAACCTTAGCACTATTAGATTCAGGAGCATCTACTTGTTTCTTAGACAAAGAATTTGCAAAGCATCATAAGATCTTTTTAGTACAAAAATCCAAACCTGTTCACGTTGAAGTCATAGATAGGCGACCTTTATTATCTGGTAATGTCACCCATGAATCAGAACCTATAGAAGTAACGTTTAAGGGCCATAGTAGTAATATTATTTTCAATATTATTAGAATCCCATCAAATCCTGTTATTCTTGGTCTTTCCTGGTTAGAAAAGTATAATCCATCCATAGATTGGAGGTTGCGAAAGATGATCTTTTCCACAAAACCACCCAAGAGCAAGCCTAGTAGAAGACCCCGAATAAAGAAATCCTTATTCATTGAAGTAAGAGCATTTGTAAGATCGTCCAAGGAAGGTACACCGTTTATCATTTATGCGGCTCCAACTATCGAAGAGAAGATCTCAACAGCAAGTATACCAGAGCAATACAAGGATTTTGAAGACGTGTTTCAAAAGAAGAATGTTGACATGCTATCAAAACACCGACCATATGATTGTGCCATAGACTTGCAAGAAGGAGCACAACCACCTTTTGGCCCAATCTACAATCTATCGCAAAGAGAATTGGCGGAGTTGCAGAAATATATTGACGAGAATCTAGCCAAGAACTTCATCTGTCATTCAAAATCGCCAGATGAGGCACCCATCTTATTTGTAAAGAAGAAAGATGGCTCATTACAAATATGTGTGGACTATCGCGGCCTCAACAAGGTAACAAAGAAGAACCGTTACCCATTACCCTTGATTTTTGGTCTCTTAGAACAACTTAGACGTGCGAGGATCTTTACAAAAATTGATCTAAGGGGAGCTTACAACCTCATACGAATCAAGAAAGGAGATGAGTGGAAGACAACGTTTCGTACAAGGTATGGCCATTTTGAGTATAATGTCATGCCCTTTGGTCTTACCAATGCTCTAGCGATCTTTCAACATATGATGAATGACATCTTTCGGGAGCACCTTGATGATTTTGTTGTCATCTATTTGGATGATATTCTGATATTCTCCAAAAACGAGGAAGAGCATGAGAAGCACGTTTGTCTGGTTTTGAAGAAACTATGTGAGCGAGGATTGTACATGAAGTTAGAGAAGTGTTTATTTCATCAAACAGAGATGGAATTTTTGAGGTTTATTGCGACTACAGAAGGCTTAAAGATGGATCGCAAGAAGGTGGAAGCAATCGTGTCCTGGGAGGTTTCGAAGACAGTTAGAGACGTACAATACTTTCTTGGTTTTGCTAACTTCTATCAAATCTTCATCAAGAATTACTTTCAAGTTACTACTCCTCTCACTCGATTGACATGCAAGGATAAGCTGGAATGGGGACCTCTAGCGAAAAAGGCATTTCAAGATCTGAAGACAATATTTACTACGGCTCCAATCTTAGTACACCCAGACTTTACAAACGCCTTTTATTTAGAAATTGATACTTCGGACTTTGCTTTGGGAGCTGTACTTTCACAAATGGATGAAGACAAGAAGCTCCATCCGGTTGCATTCTATTCTCGGAAGTTCTCTGCTGCTGAAATTAATTATGAGATCTACGATAAAGAACTTCTTGCTATAGTGGATTCTTTCCAAGAATGGCGTCACTTTCTCAAAAGAGCTGTACATCCAGTGACCGTATATATAGATCACAAGAATTTAGAGTATTTCATGTCAGCTCGAGTTCTAAATCAGCATCAAGCTCGATGGAATATGTCGCTATCTAGGTTCGATTTTGTTATCACTTATCGACCTGAAAAGCAGCAAGGACTATCCGATACCTTATCGAGGAGATCGTATCTTGTACCAAAGGTTGGAGAAGCAACGTTTGATCAACAATATATGACGTTGTTGAAGCCAGAGCAATTTTGTCTTTACGCTACTATTGTGCCAATTGATGCTGACTTCCTGAACCAGGTACGTGCCATAACCATTGAAGATTCAATAGCCATTGATATCAAGCAGCATGCCAATGACGACAAGTTCAAGGTGGAAGGAGATCTTTTATACTTTGAGGAGCGATTGTATATTCCAAAAGGACTAGCACGACTCCGAGTTCTTCAATCTCGCCATGGTTTTCTAGCTGCGGGACATTTTGGATTCAACAAGACCTTGGAACTTATTTCTCGAGATTTTTGGTGGCCTCAAATGTGGAAAGATGTGAAAGATTTTGTCCTCTCTTGCGACATCTATTCAAGATCCAAGAATCCTCGACATCGTCCTTATGGACTCCTACAGCCATTGCCAATTCTACGTCGACCATACTTTCAAATACAATCACCAGTGATCGGCTACTCGGTATCTTCCGTCGTTGTCGTGGTGTAGGCGATTCTTCATCTTGGAATCGCCTTCGTGAGCTAGTAGTTTGAGATAATCGGACTGGCAAAGTATCTATTTCTTGGTCATTTATATCAGAAGACCAAACTATAGCTACTAAAATAATTCTACTTTATCTTGGAGAAAATAACTACATCAACTACGAATTTTGGTAGTCCTCTCCCCCCTTTCTTATATTCTTGGATGAGCAAGCTTCAGAAAGAAGCTATCGTCGAAATGGCTTGGGTTTATGAGGATGTCGTTGATGAAACTCTTGTACCTTTTACGGCGCATTGGTGAGATTTTTAGCTGGCTCCCACATTCGCTCATTAATGTCGTAGCCGTACCAATGAACAAGATACTCCAACTTACCCCATCTTTGCCGTGAATCTAGTACCTTTTTGACCTCATATTCCTCGTGGTTCTCGATCTCAATACTAGGTGGCGGACATTGCACTCTTTCAAGAAAAGACGACTCTCGATAAGGTTCCAACAGAGAAACATGAAAGACAGGATGTACCTTCATAAAAGCCGATAACTCCAGATGGTATGCCACTAGATTGATTTGCTTCTGGATGATAAATGGTCCCAATCTTCGATAGTCCAACTTATCACACGGTCGCTTGGTTTTGATATTCCGTCGAAGAAGCCAAGCTTTATCTCCAACTTTGAAAGTAGGTGCTTGATTCCGAAATCTATCTACAAACGCCTTGTAGGATTCTTGAGCGGATTGTAATTGAAGCTTCAACGTAGTTTGAAGCTCTGATAGTTGCTTCACAAATCCTTCAGCTGTTGGATTGTTATTTGTTGATGGACTCAATAAATCAAGCTTTGGATGATATCCATAGTTGGAAAAGAATGGTGTGTATTGAGTCGATGCATGGAGGCTGTTGTTATATGCAAACTCGGCTAGCGGCAAATATGCGGTCCAATCGTCTTGTTGATAGTTGATGTTGCATCGTAAGTACTGCTCCAAGACTTGGTTCACCTGTTCCGTTTGGCCATCAGTTTGAGGATGAAAAGCCGAAGAAAGCTTGATATTCACTTTCAATATCTCAAAGAGAGATCTCCAAAACTTTGACACGAACTGGGTTCCTTGATCTGATATGATATCATCTGGTAGTCCCTAATATTGATACACGTTATCAAAAAAAAGCCATACTGTGACTTCACTAGACGATATCTTCTTGCAAGGGACAAAGTGCGCCATCTTTGTAAGCCGATCTATCACGACAAAGATGCTGTCAAATGAATTCGATGATGGCATGTCCATGATGAAGTCCATGGAAACTGAAGACCATGGTCGACGTGGAATTGGCAATGGCTGTAGGAGTCCATAAGGACGATGTCGAGGATTCTTGGATCTTGAATAGATGTCGCAAGAGAGGACAAAATCTTTCACATCTTTCCACATTTGAGGCCACCAAAAATCTCGAGAAATAAGTTCCAAGGTCTTGTTGAATCCAAAATGTCCCGCAGCTAGAAAACCATGGCGAGATTGAAGAACTCGGAGTCGTGCTAGTCCTTTTGGAATATACAATCGCTCCTCAAAGTATAAAAGATCTCCTTCCACCTTGAACTTGTCGTCATTGGCATGCTGCTTGATATCAATGGCTATTGAATCTTCAATGGTTATGGCACGTACCTGGTTCAGGAAGTCAGCATCAATTGGCACAATAGTAGCGTAAAGACAAAATTGCTCTGGCTTCAACAACGTCATATATTGTTGATCAAACGTTGCTTCTCCAACCTTTGGTACAAGATACGATCTCCTCGATAAGGTATCGGATAGTCCTTGCTGCTTTTCAGGTCGATAAGTGATAACAAAATCGAACCTAGATAGCGACATATTCCATCGAGCTTGATGCTGATTTAGAACTCGAGCTGACATGAAATACTCTAAATTCTTGTGATCTATATATACGGTCACTGGATGTACAGCTCTTTTGAGAAAGTGACGCCATTCTTGGAAAGAATCCACTATAGCAAGAAGTTCTTTATCGTAGATCTCATAATTAATTTCAGCAGCAGAGAACTTCCGAGAATAGAATGCAACCGGATGGAGCTTCTTGTCTTCATCCATTTGTGAAAGTACAGCTCCCAAAGCAAAGTCCGAAGTATCAATTTCTAAATAAAAGGCGTTTGTAAAGTCTGGGTGTACTAAGATTGGAGCCGTAGTAAATATTGTCTTCAGATCTTGAAATGCCTTTTTCGCTAGAGGTCCCCATTCCAGCTTATCCTTGCATGTCAATCGAGTGAGAGGAGTAGTAACTTGAAAGTAATTCTTGATGAAGATTTGATAGAAGTTAGCAAAACCAAGAAAGTATTGTACGTCTCTAACTGTCTTCGAAACCTCCCAGGACACGATTGCTTCCACCTTCTTGCGATCCATCTTTAAGCCTTCTGTAGTCGCAATAAACCTCAAAAATTCCATCTCTGTTTGATGAAATAAACACTTCTCTAACTTCATGTACAATCCTCGCTCACATAGTTTCTTCAAAACCAGACAAACGTGCTTCTCATGCTCTTCCTCGTTTTTGGAGAATATCAGAATATCATCCAAATAGATGACAACAAAATCATCAAGGTGCTCCCGAAAGATGTCATTCATCATATGTTGAAAGATCGCTAGAGCATTGGTAAGACCAAAGGGCATGACATTATACTCAAAATGGCCATACCTTGTACGAAACGTTGTCTTCCACTCATCTCCTTTCTTGATTCGTATGAGGTTGTAAGCTCCCCTTAGATCAATTTTTGTAAAGATCCTCGCACGTCTAAGTTGTTCTAAGAGACCAAAAATCAAGGGTAATGGGTAACGGTTCTTCTTTGTTACCTTGTTGAGGCCGCGATAGTCCACACATATTTGTAATGAGCCATCTTTCTTCTTTACAAATAAGATGGGTGCCTCATCTGGCGATTTTGAATGACAGATGAAGTTCTTGGCTAGATTCTCGTCAATATATTTCTGCAACTCCGCCAATTCTCTTTGCGATAGATTGTAGATTGGGCCAAAAGGTGGTTGTGCTCCTTCTTGCAAGTCTATGGCACAATCATATGGTCGGTGTTTTGATAGCATGTCAACATTCTTCTTTTGAAACACGTCTTCAAAATCCTTGTATTGCTCTGGTATACTTGCTGTTGAGATCTTCTCTTCGATAGTTGGAGCCGCATAAATGATAAACGGTGTACCTTCCTTGGACGATCTTACAAATGCTCTTACTTCAATGAATAAGGATTTCTTTATTCGGGGTCTTCTACTAGGCTTGCTCTTGGGTGGTTTTGTGGAAAAGATCATCTTTCGCAACCTCCAATCTATGGATGGATTATACTTTTCTAACCAGGAAAGACCAAGAATAACAGGATTTGATGGGATTCTAATAATATTGAAAATAATATTACTACTATGGCCCTTAAACGTTACTTCTATAGGTTCTGATTCATGGGTGACATTACCAGATAATAAAGGTCGCCTATCTATGACTTCAACGTGAACAGGTTTGGATTTTTGTACTAAAAAGATCTTATGATGCTTTGCAAATTCTTTGTCTAAGAAACAAGTAGATGCTCCTGAATCTAATAGTGCTAAGGTTCTTAGTTTTTGAGGGCCAATAAACAAAGGGATTGTAAAACAAAGGGCAAGTTGAGCAGAAAGAAAGGAACCTGGTTGTTGTTGTTGCAATATTTCACTGTCCAGCCGCACGGTTCCTATTGTGGCTGGGCATCCTCGTTTTCCTGAATAAATGCACCCCTAGTCTTGACAGTGCGTTGATTTTGCTTCTTGGGACAATTTTCAACTTTGTGGCCTTCTCCACCGCAATATAAACATAGACCTTCCTCCATACGTCGCTTTTTTTCTTCTAGAGTAAGGGATTTGACACGTACTGCATCAATTTGCATGTCTTCCACCTCTGAATGTGAATTCACGCTGCTTGCCAACATAGTTGGGGCGTGGCGAATCGTATGTTGTCTTAAGCGTTGGTCTTGGTGACGTTGGAATAGGCGGTTATCGCACTTCATAACTTGGCTAATAGCTTCGTTGAACGTTCGTGAATCAGGAAGAGTTAACAACAAATCCTTCACATCATCCCTTAAACCCCAATAGAATTGATTCATCAACGCTTCTTCGTTCCAATTGATATTGCATGCTAATTGCCTGAAATCCGATGCATAGACTGATGTAGAGTGTATTCCTTGTCATAGTGACCGGATCTTCGTTGTGGCCCATCGAACCTTGTCGTGTTCACCAAATGCTTCCCCAAACGCCTCCAAAAAGGTTTCAAAGTTGTTTAGTATGGATGATCGTTTCTCAAACAAAGGAGCAAACCATGATAGAGCTTGTCCCGTAAGTAAGGTTCCAACAAGCCCAACACGTGACTCCTCTGTTGGATAGCGTTCGGGCTGTAAAATTGTTATCAGCCTGATTTGGTTGACAAATCCTCAAAACTTGGAATGTGTACCATCGAACTTGTCCGAAAGACTAACTTGGGGCTCCTTATGTTGTAGAACCAGCGGTGCTTGTCGAACTTGGGGTAAAGTTGCTTCTCCAAGTGTAGAAGTTTGAGGCTGGTACAACCTAGATTGTACCATCTCAGATGCTCCATCATTATGAAGCCTTGCTACAACTCCTTCAATCTCTGCAGTTCTTTGCGATAACGAAGCGAGGGCATTCATGATAGCATCCAACTTGGACTCTGAACTTTCTGTTATACTAATGTCTTGGCCTCCGGTCATTCTAAGAGAAGGACAGAAATGACTCTACAAGAAGGCAATATTGGCTTAGAAGAAGGTACTCCGCAACCTCTAAAACGCCTTAAGAGCTTCAACAAAAGGGGTAATCTACTCTCTCCAAGAAGAATAAGACTCCAATATTGTAACAAAAGAAGTATCAGTTTAGAGGAGGGTAATCCACAACCTCTAAAACGCTAGTACACCTTCAAGCAGAGGGGTAATCCACACTGTAACGAGAAAGAAACTAGCTCTGATAACTGAGGTGAATGCAGTCTCGATAAACTATCACAGACACAGAAATACAAGCTCGAAATCTAACAAGAAATTCAAGAAGAACTAGCAAGAACTAGATTAATTAGATGAGTACAATAACAACACCTGAGAGGTGAGCTAGAGCTCTAAGAGATGTGTTGTCGAGATTGAAGAACTCTTCAGCCTCGATTCCAATATATACTCCTATTTAGAAAGCTTCTCAAGCAACTTCTACCAACTAGGAAGCTTCTCAAGCAACTTCCACCAACTAGAAAGCTTCTCAAGTAACTTCCATCAAACTAAAAAGCTTCTAGAAGGTTCCAGAGACTTGTTTCTAGAAGGTTCTAGAAACTTGTTTCTAGAAGGTTCTAAGGACTATGTCCCTAACACAAACACATAATGAAATCCATAGTCATTTACTCCCAACATGTCGTAGGTAGCGGAATTGGCTACAATAATCTAGGAAAGGCTTCATTGCGAGCTTTATTATGTTAACATGACTTGTAGGAGCGTACAAAGGTTCAAACATCATGATCCAAACATGTCCAAAACTATGTCCTTGAAATCCGTTTTGAAGTCTTTTCTTGCCCCAAATGTCCAAATATTGGGATGTCATGTCTTTCTTGAAGTATGCACGGCCGAAGTATAGCATTGTCAAGTACATAAATCTACTTTTTGAAATAGAGCAAGCCATCACTAAGAATATAATCTTGATAGTGTATATTACCCATCTTTAGTTGATCACTAACCATCTTGAAATAAGCATTCCAATGCATAGCTTCCTTCCATTCTACCTCTTTGGTTAGATTTGAAATGATACTACTAATGATAGCAACTTCTACTTTGAATACCCTTCTTAATATCAATATTCAAAGTCCAAATAATTAACCAGGTGATAATTGTAAAAATATCCTTGAGTGCCTTTTTATGGCTACTAATCATTTAAAAAGCCATGCATCAAGTAACGAGGTACAAGACAATTTATACAAGGTAAGAATAAGATATGTGCATAGAAGACAAAGAAAAATCATAATGTTCTTTTTCTATAGTATGCTCGTCAATCTTCAATGAGATTTAAAAAGACTTTAGTAGCCAAATCATATTTCTTTATTAAGATATATCATTCAATTAGTTCAATAAATTCTTCAACAATGTCATGTGGTTCTAAAAGTTATAGAGAAGAAATGGTTTAGAATTCTATTGGTTTCATATAAGTTTTGATAGAATAATATATGGGACAAACAATACAATCAAAAAGAAACTAGTCTCTTATGGCTTATGTGGCATTGATGAGTAACTCTAAATGCATGGAGAGGCAGAGTCAACTCAAATGTCCATCAATATTATCCAATTTGCCTTAGAGAGAAAAGAAAAATTGTTCTCTATAGATTTTGGGAGTGTCCTTCAACTGCATAGGTATGGAGGTAAAATACCAAAGTAGTGTAGAAACTAGTCAAGATAGTATTGCATACACTTTCTAATAAACATACATATATTCATAATACTCTCAATATGAGAAGGAGAGGTAGTACTATGGGTGGTATACAAAGGAACAAAACTAGTATCAATTATAGAAGCAATCGAATGAGAAGGGAAGATCAATTTCTATGATACAAAATATACATGATAATAACACTCTCTCCCAAAATATTTTGTGGAAACATGGGATATTAGTACATCAAATCCAACAACAATACAAAAGACTAATTTGACATTGGATACTATTAAGAGGTATAATAATTTAATACCTCTCATTAGAAGGGAATAACACCGCTTTTAATGCATACTAATAGCAAAAACAAAAGCTCTTCAATAAGATGTTGCTAAAATTTCTCAACTAAAGATAAATTATATGGCCCAAACCTTGAGCAAAGAATAACAACAAAACCTCATAAGGTTGAAACTCCATTAGAGAAATTCTAGTTTTCAAGGTGTCTAAATGGAATCATAGCAATACTATATGCAAAGCCTTTAGATGAAAGTAACGAAGTTCTTCTACAACAATATAAATTGATTTAAACTAAGGCCCTAAAATTCCTACATATAAGTTTTAGAAAAGAGTAAAGAGATTGCAAAGCACGTCACTCTAGTATGATTAAATATGTAAAATTTTGATAAACACAATGTATAATTTCACTTGCTCACAATTATCCTATGCACCATCAACGAAGGTCTTTCTAAAGTTTCATCACATCTTAAAAATACATATTTTTCAAGGCATAATTTTTCTTTAGAAACATTAACATGTTCCAATTTCTTTAAAGAATGGACTCTATTGTTTCCCTAATTAAGTAACAATCTTTTATTATTGTTTTTTTAGATATCTTTGACATTGGCTTCTTAACTTTATGTCAATCTTTATCAAAGTTATGCTCTTCCTCTAATATCCCCAATTATTCACAATTTTACAATTCAAGCATGCACATGAAACAACAAGCAAAAAATAACAATATTTACATGGAATTGAAGATCCCTGACTCGCAAAAAGTGACAATATTAAAGTAGAATTGGAGAAAATCATCATGTGTAAAAAAGATCACAAAATTTAAAAATGCATAAAAAATGAGACATGGAAAAAACAATAATGGAAAGCTGCCACTTAATTAGATAATAGGGAGACAATGGACTCCGCTCTATGAAGAAATAGGGACATGTGAATGTTTCTAAAGCCTCGTGAAATATGAGATGCTTGATTGATTAGAGTATCTAGAGCAATTTGATTGATATAGGCTAGGTTTGCTCTACAATTATCAATCTTGCTGCCAGCACATGTTGATGAATAACATGTACTGCTTGTATTGACAAAACATTGCCATCCCAACAGTGCAACTATAGGAGGTAAGCCAAATCCAATGCATGAGGATCATTGGACCAGAGACGGGAGTTGTGCCTAAATTGGGAGCGACCCATCAAATTATCATAGGATCCAGTCATCCACTTCAACAACTTCGCGATGCAGCACATTGCGTGCCACCGGATTGCCTCAAATATGTGGTACGTCTTTTAGTGATACAAAGGGCGTGCAGTTGGGTCTCGTGTGCAGTGTCCAAAATGCCTGATCACCACCCAAGCATCCGTTCAAACCCGCCTCACAGTCGGAATGCTTGCCAAAAACAATTCGTTACGATAACCATTCAGTAGCCTCCACCTAGTAGTCTATATCTGAGACCACAATGTAATTGGAGGTCCCGCTAACCTCAAATACGTCCAGGGAGGGACTTGAATGAAAAAACGGAAACCCTACGGTTCCAGCGATCAAGCAGGCAAAATCTCAGCAAACCATCACAACATGTTGCTGCAGATCATCAGCTTGATGGCGTGCCTCCCCGACACGCGCATAAGGTCGATGCTCTCCTGGAGATCCGCGTCGCACGCCAGCAGCATCCATTCCTCGTCATCGTCCAAGTACTTCAGATTGAAGTTTTGCCCCGCCAGCTTCAACCTCCGCCCTACCTCCTCCTTCAGTTCCACGAACGAGACGTTCTGCGCAAACTTCACGCGCACCGTATCCAGCCCGTACGTCACCTTCACCGTGATAGCCGCGCTGTCTTCCCGCCCGCGCCACGCCTTCTTATTCGAAGTGCCATTCACTCCCGACGACGGAGAGCTGCAATCGCTCGCCGGCGACGACCCGAACCCTGGAGAGTCGAGGCTGCACAGACCTGGACGCCCCGTCACCTCGTCCTCGCCGCCGTTCGCGTGGTTGCACGACGATACGGGATCGTCTACCGGACCATACAACGCATATTGATCCACCCCCTTCAGAGCTGCCATCGCCCCGCCCCCGCCGTGGACCCGGGACTCATTCCACCCCCGCGACGTCGCGGCTTTGATGAAATCCCCAGGCCTTCCCGGGCCACCTCTCCCCGGTACCAAGTGTTCAAGGGGCCTACCCAGAGGCGAAGCCTGCTGGCCTTTTCCCCCACCGTTCACTTTGCCCGCGTTTCCAACGTCCTGGCACGCATTCCCAGAGCTGCGGTTGCCGCCGTGGCCGCCTTCACAGCCTCTGTCCGTGTCGGCGGACGACAAAATGCCACCCGAAGCCAACGGACTCATCCCTGGACGACAATGCCCGCCATTCGAACCATACGCCGCCTTCACATTCGGGTTGCTTCCAATGTTGCTCACAGAACTGCGGTCATTGCTCCTGCAAATGTCGCCGTTGTCCAGCTGCACTCTACCGTGACCACCGCTGGCACCGCTCATCGCGTTCACCTCCAACGACGAAACGATCCTGTCGTCCTCGGGACGAAACTGCAGCGTCGGCTTCAGCATAGACAGCAGCAGCTTCTGAGGAGAGCACGGATCGTGTCTCCGCCGACTCTCCTCCTTCGGACCCAGCAACGGCTCCGCCGATCCCAGCTTCCCGTGCGCCTCCTTCACGTCCAGGCTATTCAGAGATGGCGTCGACCACGACACGGACAGGTTGCCCTGCGACGATGCCGCCATGTCCTTGTTCATGTGCCCGTTCACGGCCGCAGCTGCCACCGCCGCGGACGACAGATCTCCCGTCAGAGCGTTGATTCGCAGAGCTCCCTCCGCTCCCTGCACCGAATCGATCACGCCCTGCAGCTTCTTTAGCGACCTACTCACCTTGTTGATCTTCCGGGAAGGCCACCGGGAGATGCCATGCTGCCGGCATATCCGTTTCAGAGTAGTCGGACACACTGCGCCGAATCAACCACGATGTTACTTAGCAGGGACCTACCACAATTTCACACGGACGCCAGAACATACAGACCTGCCCTTTCTACACAGCTATCCACCAATCTAGCCCTCCCAAGGTAAGGTCACTGCCTCGTCCAAACCGCCCACAAAGTGTCACCGTGATGCCAGCAGCTGGGTTACTACTTTCTCTTCGCACCCGATGCGGCACATTCTCCACTTCCAAAATGGGGCATCAAACAGCATTCAGAACACCATGGTATATCCCCCTCCTAGTAACACAATAGCTCGGATAACTCTACCAGGCAACCAATGCCACTTACCACCAATGCTCTTCGCCGCATCCTTCAGGCTGCCCGCGAAGTACTGTTGCAGCACGTTCAATCCGATCGTCTTCTCCGTCGTTCCTCGCCTTCTCTCAAACCTGCGCCGATGACTAGCCACATCTTGATGCAGGCTCGAGCACCCGAACCCTCCCGTGCCCAACCCGTGCTCCAAACCCATCTGCTCTGGATGGTGGTGCCAGGGATACACGTGCGACTCCAGAATGCGAAGCCCCTCCTCGCACCCTCGCCCCGTCGGCATCCCGCGAGAAAACTGCTGCAACGGAGGCCGCTGCACTGCGCACCGGGCTGCTGCCTGCTGGACTCCGTGATGCTGCAGCACTTGAGGAAATGCCTGGGTCGTCTCCTCACAACCATTACCCCCGCCAGGATGCCTGTTGAAACCGTAAGCGGCCAGCAGATCCTCCTTGTTGCTCACCTCCTTCGCCTCCTCCTTTACCGCTTTGGCCTGCATTTCCATGCTCTCCGCTAACGCCTCCCTCCGCTCCTCCTCCAGCTCCTTCTCGCTCAGAGTCCGCAGACTCTGACAGATGCGCTGCATTGTGATCGACAGCGAGTTCAGCATGACCTGCTGCTTCTCGCTGTCCACGCAATCCGTCGGAAGGAAAAACTCCAGAATGAAGTCCTCGTCCCCGGAGTGCACGCTCCGCAACCGGATGGCCACGGCCGACACCAGCCCGAACAACTTCGCGTAGTGCCCCAGTGGGTACTCATCCTTGCTGAAGCTCTTGACGTCCGAGTCAAAAACCGGCAGGTTCGTGAGCATCGCCTTCCCGGGCACTCCCTGACCCTTTTCTAACACATGTTCCAGACACGCCCGTCGAAAGCCCAACATGCGTGAGTCGCTGACATAACATGGACCATCTCCGTCGACTGTCCGTAGGACCACCTTACTCCTGGAACACCTCCCATTCACCTGCTCCGCGTTGTTGCCCTGTGCCTTCGCGTCGCTCCTACTGCCATAGCTGCACGTAGGAACCCACGTCTGCGCGAAGGGGAGCCTGTGGGCCTCGCACACGGCTTTCAGCACATCCGCCATCTCGGAAAGCGCGGCTTGCCTCCCCCAGGACGACCTCTGCAACGAACCAGCAAAACACCCACCCCGCACCCAAAAACACTCATCAACACCTGCAAATCCCTCCAGTTCGGGTATTACACCTTCTGGCACACCCCTCATCGCTCCTGATCCTCGATCCATGCGGAAACCAGACATAGCAATTTGCACATTTCCTACACCAATAAACCCAAACTACGTGCCAGTAATGCGCACAGCACATCATGAGCACTGCAACTGCGACATAAGACCACATTTTGTTCGAGCCATGCATACCTCCAACGGCGGAGTCTCCAAGCCAACCGGACATGTCAAATTCACAGCCTGCACGCCACACCACAATCTGCCAGCTTAGACCATCTTTACGTAACCACCGAAGCGCACTGGATTCAAGCCGTGCACCGAGAGAGCGGCCACTAACACCTCGTTCAGCAGATCACGTGAACTTGCACCAAAACAAGCAACTCCAAAAATCACTGTTCACCCGCTTACTCACCACCGTTCATCTAACAACACCACACTCCTAACTAGATTGGCTAGCTGGACACCAATTCCCACGTTCCCCCCGTCAATGTCGCTGCTTGTTACCACAACTCCACACACAACAATATGCACACCTACCTGCAGAGCTCGAGCAATGATGTCCACATCAGGACCATACTGGACCTTCTCAGCGCGACCAACCAGCTCGATTACAGCCACGCACTGGTGACTCACGGGGTCAAGCACTGGAACCGCCAGGGATCCCCGTATGTCGCATCTCTGCGCCTCCTTCACACGCAAATACTCCTGGATACTATAATACTGCACGTTCGGCGTCCACTCCACTTTCTGCCCAATGAACACGCGCCCCGGAAGCCCCAGGACCTTCCCCTCCACCCTCTCCGCTGGAAATTCGTAGCTCTCCGACATGCTCCTGTACACCCACAATTGTTCGTTTCTCGGCTCCACAGTGAACGGCTGATCCCGCGTCATCAAACACTTCCGAGTCCCTTGCACCACCGGCATCCACACCTGCACCAGCTCATCCTTCAGAGACCGCCCTATCAACCGAAGTGCCTGCATCATTCGATCGCGCAGCGGCAATGGGAACCCCGCCGAAATTCGGGGCCCCCGAACACCCGCCTCCAGATTGCCGCTGCTCACGGGATTGCCCTCTACCGTCGACAACGAAGACTTCTCTTCTTCTCTATCCACCACGCCACTCTCCCTGATCTCGGCCACCCCGCTCCTACCACCTACGCCCCCTCTTGGATCTCCAACACCCCTACCGTCCCCTGTTATCATTCCGGCGAGGCTCTGATTGCCGGGCATCGTGCGCGCGGTCCCGCTCGGACTAGGGCTGCTGCTGCTCAAAAGCCGACTACCAACTGCCGCACCATAGCTGCTAATTCCAGAAACCGGAGCGCTGGACAAGGGCAGCGATGGAGGTGACGAGCTCGCAACCGGGATGGATTGCTGGCAAGACTCCACAACCTGCTGCAGCATCAACTCCTGCTGAAATGCCTGCAAGCTGGCTGCCATGCTGCCATTCCCGTAAGAGTACATTTGGGCCGACTGCGAGACGGGCGGGGGGCCTGCTGCTGCAAACATGCCTCCATTACACGACGCCGGGTACGCCAAATAGCTCCCGTAGTCGCCATGGTTGTCCCCCGCCCATGTCTCTCCCAGCAATTGCTCGCTCAAGGAATCCAGCTCCATCAGATCCATCAACACCGTCTCGTCCATCACGAACTTGGCCTCCCCTGCACTGCCTCCTCCTAACCCCCCCGCCACCACCACCCTCGTCGCCCCTGTCGCCTGCTGCTGCCCGTGGCCTCCACACTTCGTCGTGCACCTCGTCCGCGGCCTACACCCCAGATTCGAACTCAATAGCTCTCTATTCACCCGAACCTCTAACTCCCAAGGTTGACTACGACTCGTCCTCACCCATTAGCATCAACGACGACGTCGTCGTCGGCCCCTATCCCACATTCCCAAGCCCCTTCTCCCCTTTATCGCCCACTTGTTCTTCACCGTCTTTCCACGCATTCGCAGTCGCCTTTTGGATTTCCTGGAGACTTGTCAGTGTCTTCAGTGACATACTTTTGCCTGCGGCTCAAAACCCACCCAATCGACTGTGCCGCTGCAATTTTCCTCTCGTTCTCGCTTCGCCTGCTCGTCTGTTCTACCGTGGTCGTTGAGACTCCGGCGTTGTTGTTCTATCGTTTGGTCTCGGATCGTCTTGTCCGAATGATGTTGTCCTCATCGTTCACTGTGATCGATATTGGGCTCTCTCTGACGGATATCAACAGGGCTTGGTTTTGATTGCCTTGGCAAGGCTTGGCTTTACTTGGCTGGGCTTGGCTTGTGCTGGGTTCCTCTTCCTCCCTCCTGCTGCTCCTGCCTCTTCTTCCGGAACTGGGCCCCGTTGTCTTGGGGTCCGACGTTGCCGTTTGCGTCCATTAAGTTTCCCCAAGTCAATGGCCTTCTGCAATTTTAGTTCCAGCTCAACTGGAAGATCATCTCTTCTGTTATTTCTAGTAACGTTTGTCATACTGTGTAGCGTGAGCGTTCTTCCTTCCTTCCCCTTTTCTTATTCCGGATGCTGCCCTTTGAAGGCTAATCATACCCATTTCACAGTTTTGGCTGTGAATGTATTCTCCATGCCTTAATTTTTTTGGGGTTCACTTACTTTACTATGTGTTCAAGTGCAAGGACCTTTTTTGTGGATGAACAGTACCTGTGGCCCAAGAAAGAAGTTTTCTTTTGTTTTATACTTATTTTTACAACAAAAGAAACAATCACTTATTTCAAAAAATAATAATAAATAAATCATTCTTGAAACTCGCAGGGATTGAAAATACATTTAGATTTTACATGCTGATATTTTTTAGACTTCAAATATTCAAAATATATAGATATAAACAACAGCAACAATGTATCAATAATTAAAAGTATGTGGTTGGACAAATTCATAATATAAAACAAAATGATGAATAATAAAACCGAATGTTTGTACCAAGTAACTTGAATGACATAATTTTATTGTAATTGGCATTACAGAACAAAGAATCAAATATATATATGAAAAGAAAAAGAAAAAAACAATACTATTTGTATGAGTATTTAATAATTGATTTATACATGCATCCTTGCATTTGGATTCAATTAAAATTCATCTTTTACATTATCTAATTGGCGGAATGGACACATGTGGTTTATCATTTTAATTTTTATACATAATAATGATCAAAACACCAACTCCTAAATGTATAATTTTCTCAATGAATTTACAAAAACTTATGGTTTCATAGACACTCAAAATTAGGATTCAAAACTTAAAATGCCTAAATAACATGATGTATAGTATTGTAATTTATTGCATTAATCAAAATAATAGAGTACTTTCAAAAATCATACTTCACAAATATTTCTTTTCAAAGAGTGTATTATATATTATTTTGATGTGATGTTCCACTACCCTGCTTAAACATACTAATTGGAAAAAATTTGCTGTTAACCTCTAAATGTTTAAAGTGTTACACAAAAGACTCTGTCATTGGCATTCTGATTACATTTAAAAATTGATCATCCGGATTAAATTTGATATCAATGATTAAATTTAATGACATGTTTGGTGTCCAATGTAAAAAACCTCTCAAATATATTTACTACAGTTCTTCATGGACCATATTATTTATAACCTTTAAAAATACATACATTTATGTAATTCTGTTTTTGAAAACGAAATTAAAAAATGAAACCATATTTCAGAAATCCACTGGTATTCTCAATTTTAAATGTACTCATAATGAAAATGAAAGTAAAATAAAAATAAATAAATCCATTAAATTGTATTAATACAAACGATATGCAAGATTTTCAAGATCCTAATAATTGATGGTATCATAATTAACAAGCGGTTGCAAATTAAAGGGAAAATCATCCTTATGTTTTGTACGCATGCACAAAAATTTGTCCTGTTTCAGAAAGTTTGAAATTCTTTCAATACTATGTATTTTCTGGTAATGAATGAACTGATTATCTTTCACTACATCTACTGTCTTGCTTTTCAATTTTAATAAATAGTCTAGATGGCAAATGATAAACTATACTTTATAAATTTATTTCTAGATTAATTTTAATGGTTTAAAAACCTTAAGTAAAATGTAGTACAAGTTTTACAATTTATTTTTATTTATAATATTAAATGTTCTTTTGAATGTACAACCCTTAGTGTTATACTTATAGTGATTTCAAAGCATTAATTTTTTCTATAATTATCTTTCTTCAAGCAAGTTGTACTTTGCTTTTCATGATATACATTAAAATAATAATAAAATGTTGTCAAATTGAGACCTATACTTTATGATGCACGAGAAATTTGTTGATATCATAACATAAATATTTATCATGCATTTTCATATGTTTTAGGGTTTTAATACCTAAATTTTGATTTAACAAAAATGCATACAATTCGTGCTTATGATCCTAAAATGCTAATTTCATATAAAATTATTGACTATGAATATATATTCTGTATATATTTTCTAAGATTTTAAGAAAATAGTCCTAAAATTTTCTGAACCTTTGTTTATAAAAAAATCACCATATTTCATTTAAAATATATAACTTTTAAGAATCAACATATGTTTAGCATGTTTAATATATATAGTGAGTGAGTGAGTGAGTGAGTGAGTGAGTGAGACTACAGAAGAGTAAGTTTTCAAATGTTTGAATGTGACAACAAATCATTGAAAGATTCTGTTTTTTAATAAAATTAAATAAAAACCTTATATTTGTTAATAATAGCCAAAATTTGTATGCGGTATTTGCAGTTCCGAATCATTACTGTAAATCAAATTGTAATAATTAGAAAAACTGACAGTTTGATGGAAATACTACTTTTCAAGCTAAAATATGTAATTACCCGTTGTAATTCATATTCTGAAAGTAAAACATAAAAAACATTATAACGATTGGTTGTGTACTATTATAAAACATCGTTTTGTTCTGTGATTGATTTTTTGGATTTTTTAATTTTTTATTAAAAAATATATAAAAAATAAAAAATGAAAATCCAAAAAATCCTCAGAAAATGGTTTCAGAGTGTAAAGTGTAAATAGATAAATTTCCTTCGCATTTTGCTGTTCTCATAAATTCACAGCTGCAAATATAAGTGTTACATAGCTCATGTTTTTCAAATGATTACTCAACACTTAATTAATTATGTAAAACACTACAGAAACAAACCAAGTGCAAAATTACACATTACAGTGAACATATTATTATTGAAGTTGTACATACAGCCAGTGATTCTTGTTTATTAAACTTAAAAAAAAAAAGTTGTAAATGAGTAGATAATTCTAGAGCTTTTAAATCATTGCACTCAAGTATCATAAAACACATGTGAATATTTACAACTTTGTATTTTATTAGACATGTTATTGAAGCAGTTCCAATTTGATGCACATACAAAACCTTGTTATTCAATTTTTTTTGTGTGCAACCATCAACCAACGCACGTTTCCCCATGCTCAAACAATTCAAAGCGTATGGATGGATAATAAAAAATATGTCCGAATTTTCTGTCCCTGACCTTCGAAAGCATGGACATCTATCAAGTTGAAAATTATACTCTTCTGTACTGCAAAGAAAGAAATGCAAAGTCTCTCATACGCTCACTTCTGCCACTCTCATGAGAGTGTGTTGCCCCTTTAAAAATCCCTCCCTGCCCATCTTCCCATGATCTGAACGGGCAGATGTCAGTCACTCACACAACACCATATGTTTTTCCAACGAAACTCTCATCGCTGCCCGCCCACATCATCCACTGGGATGAACGTGGTGGTTGATATCGCAACGAAATGGTCATTCGTCCCTGATCAGGTCTGATTCTCCAAGTCAGCCTTGATTGACCATCTCTCTGCTCATAGTCTCTCACGCGCGCTCACCCAGCCCTGGTTTCGTAAAACCCGTGCCCGTGACGCTCTCGGAGTGTTGGGCGTGGTAACTAGAGCGGGCGGACGGGGCGGGGGTCAGCTCCGCATGATGTTTACTATATATGGATGGAGTGTTTTCTAAGTATGGAACGAAGTAGAATATACTGAACACTGGGATCAAACCAATTGGGGCGGAGCCGGAAGGAGAAACATCCGTCCGCCTTCGTGTCCGAAATCGGGCCCAACTGGCTATGGATTGATTTGTTTTGGGTCTCCGTCCGCCTTGTCCTAAGGGAACCCTCCTTCATGCCCGAGCCTCCACGTCTCTCCACCCAGATTCTAGGTGTTTCTGCTGGGATTGGGCGTGAGCTCGCCCTGGGATCTAGAAAGCATATAAGAATATCCATCCTCCTCAGCCATTCCACCAGCGCTTTGGGAGGGGATCGCGCACGCCCGTTCCGAATCGAAGCCTTGGTTTGCGGGTCCGTGGTTTGGTAGACGGACAGAGATCGTGCGGCCGGAATTTGTTGGATGATACTCGTCCAGCGGTTTCATGCAGTTAGATTTCCGATCGTAGCTTTAAAAGCGTTCCACGCTCCACTGTTCTCAAGTCTCCTCTGTGGGATCGTCGGTTCGCCAAAGTTCCCACATTCTCATTCTTCCACATATAATTTTTAAATATTCGAGCGTATTCAACTTCCGATCCATTAGTCTTGGTATTTTATAACAATATGCCAGGTGTGATTTGGCTAATGTTATAATACATGAAACACATAACGAACATCTATCTTGAAATGTTTAACCCTTGAATATGGAAAACTGCCGGAGAGTTGAATGAAACCACGCCGACCTGGTTCAAGAATGCTAATATTACCAGGACTGGCTCGAATTTAAAAAGCCATTTTCTCGTTCCTTCACGTGCCCATCTCAGCCTAATGCCATGGAGGTGGTTCGATTGGATGAATGCGAAATGTATTTGAAACAAGACTTTCGTACATATTTCAGTTGGTACCAAACCTCGCCCTCTATGTCGATCCCCTCCATCAGAACCGACCAAGTGAATGCGTACCCTTTGGGTCGGATATGGTAGGTATGTAGCTCAGTGAGTGGGTGGGAGGGAGAACATCTGGCAGGAAGGAAGAGGAGATCATGGCGGTGTATGGGAACATTTTGGGGACGTTACGGGAACGTGAGGGTGACTTGGGGTGGTTCCATTATGCAGAGGGGGTGGCTCCATACGACATGGAACAACACCTAACTTCATTCATCCAATTTCTATTCATCCTTTTTCCGACGAAGATGGCTAGATACTTCATCCGACAACGATATGTACAATGTGGGGGGAGGCGCCTATTATCACATGCTGCCAGCTCATTAATTTTACCCTTTCACTACTATTTCTATTTTATAGGGTGTCAACGAATGAATGTTGAATGGATGGATGAATTTGTATAAATGTGTGTTTACTTTTAAATGTGAAAAGGGAAATATGATAGGATCTTCAAGGTTTTTGTTTTTGAAAAATTATTTTCTTCGAATAATTCATTCTTTAAGATTGTGCATGTAAAGCCATTAATTTTAACCATATTTTTTTAATAGGTTTTTTTCTTTTATTTTCAAATGACAACTGAAGGGAAACAATTGCTGATTATGCATAATAGATGAAAAGTATAAATTAATGCATATCGTTGTGTGTGTGTATAAACAATTGAATTATTGTTGACACTGGAGTAATGATTAATCAAAAAGCACCATAAAGCATTAATAATGAGTGGTATATTCCTTGATATCCGAAACTGTATATCATTAATATCATTCTAATTCAATGTAGTAACTTAAAAAAGTACAGTTTTAATGGTTTTGAAATTTTTAGATGCATAAAAAATAAATTCATTGGAATAATATCTAGTAAAAACATATATCTAACTAATTTTATAAAGAACAACTGGTGTACATCAAGTAAAAGATTTAAATCAGAAATAAAAATGTTTAATTTTAATGAATCATTTCAATTACAGACAACAATCAACAATCTATTTAAATCGACATCATTTTATTTGGGTATTTCAATTTGTTAGGCTGTTATTTTGAACACATCGTTTGAGTTTGAGAAATGTGTTTTTTTCTGCTGTAGTGTGAATGCATGAAAATCATCGGGTAGCCCATAATTTAAATATTTGACCTAATTATTTGATAAACTATGCCTTTGATATAAAATTTACATTTATGCATGAAAAACTATACTATGATCCTCATTCAGTGTCAAACCTTAATAAGTAACACAAGCAGTGAATAAAGTATTTCTTTTAACTAATTTTTGCATGTATATGCCAAAAAGTAACTACACTTGATTAGTACATTAATAGAAATTAAATCAAATACCATTTTTAAAAATCAAAACTTAAAACCATAATTTGGTGGTTCTATAAATTACAATAGATGCCTGAATTACAATAGGTACCTTAAAATTAAGATTGTAATTATTTCTCGTCTTCCTTGATAGACAATAAATTACGAATTGCAGCAATAATTTGAGTTGGTGCATTGTTTTCATTGTTTTATATTTTCTCCCTTCATGTTGGCAAGTTACTGTATCCATAATTCCTACAATACATAGTTTTGAAACAACTTGCACAGCACAATTAAGAATGTGTTACAATGTCTTACATACACAACATAAGCCTCAAGTTCACAAGGTATGTCTAATAATTGATATATGAATTTAGGTTTATGGAATCGAGATTACCAGGTAGAGACTCTTTTTTCAACTTATTCTTGGATTGAAGGGCCCCAACTTGAAGAGCTGGGCTCTAGAGCCTTCTGGGAAGAATTTAAATGTCATAGTTCAAAATGGTTATTAAAAAGACAGTGAAGCCAATTAAATGGCTATGCTGATGCAGCAAAGAATTGCAGAGTATTGTCTGACCAGCCACACCATTTGTTGAACAGAATATATGATTCTGCTTCCAAGCACCTCTGTTAATCTAGCAAATAAATTAAAATCCATTTCCTCCAAAATGGAAAAAAATACTTATTGTCAGAAAAACCCAAACTCTAAATTTTATTCCATTCCCTCATAAATAGTTTTATAAAGACATTCATCACTCATTTAGACATGAAATAAAAGTAAAAAAAATAAAAAAATAAACATTTCATCTTATTTTGAAAACATAAAGACACAATGTGCATTGAGATACAAGTAAGTGATTTTCTTCTATACTTTTTTGATAAAATATAGAGGACAATTTTCGGATTCTTTGAGTATTAAACTCTTCTGTATTTTCCAATGAATCGTTGCTTGCAAATTAACATTAACAATAAATTTATGTGTTCTTGAACACAATTGTGAATGGTGTTTTGATGTTTTACTTTAAATTATTTTAAAAATCATAAAAACATCTGGTTTGACTTCTACCATGTTCAGACAACACAATTCACTTTGCTTTGATTGCAAGATTCCGAAAAATCTTAAAAAATGAACAGCTCTGTGTAGGAATTTCTTAAAACTGTTCTTCTAAAGTAACTCAAAAAGCTGAGCATTAGAAGTTTCTTTTTGTCTAGACCATTTAACTAAAGCAGAATGTACAAATTTAGGAACTCTCCATGATAGCATTATATGTTCAAACAAGAAACTAACCACAAATAATAGCAATAATAAAATCAGGATAATCACATAAGAATTCAAAAAAGGAAAAACAATTCACCACATACAGTAAATAAATCGTGCTGAATACATGTGTAGAACATATAAACAATACTCCAACAATTTTACTTCGATAAAACACACACACAAGTAAAAATAATATATGGCAATACCAAATTACCTTATGAATGTGATTACATCCTAAAATCACCTTATGAATTTCACCTGAAAAAAATAAAAATATACACAAAAAAATAAATAACCATGCATCAACCTTTGAATCAATCAAATATTCAATGAATGTAAGAAAATACATAAATAAGGACACTACATATATTTGGAAGCAGAGGGTGCGGTCGGAGTAGTTTCTCAAACAC
This sequence comes from Physcomitrium patens, assembly GCF_059467195.1. Classification (NCBI taxonomy): domain Eukaryota; kingdom Viridiplantae; phylum Streptophyta; class Bryopsida; order Funariales; family Funariaceae; genus Physcomitrium; species Physcomitrium patens. Next base: position 3,745,047 of record NC_143431.1, on the reverse strand, counting down.
ACGCACATACAAATATATATATATATATATATACAAATGTATCTTTATCTGTGTGTGTGTGGCTGCGTGTGTATTTCTTTATTTACGATACAGTGTTTAGAAATAGTGCTTGTATGGATATCCTCACAAAATCCATTGAAAACTTGGTGACATTCCTTTGATGCTATGTGAGATCCATTGTTTGACTTTCTTAACAGCTTCGCATTTTCCGAAAGTGGACTTCCACTTGTTTGTCTTGAAGATTACATGAAAAATAAATCGATTAGAAAAACAGACCCAGACCCCACAACGAGAGCTTTATCAAAGGATATCCAATTCCCACCATGTAATATACCTCATTGAATGGATGCCAAACTTGGATTGGGGAGGACATGGGTATCTTCTAATCCATACTACTTTTATCTTAGCTGCCCCACTCCGCTGAAAAGCCTCTAAAGTAGTAGTAGTAAGTAGTGAGTAGTCAGTAATGGTGTATTGTAAGGGGATCCTGCACCTACACTTTCGGATTTTTTATTTGGTTTCCTGGACCCCCCCCCCTATTTTAGAATGAGCTTGGTCCGCAGAGGAATATTGGCTTTGGATCATGGAACTATGCAGAAGTATCCTACCTCCATGCCCTAATTCCAGGAAGTTGCCGAGATCTTGCATTCACCGTAGTATACGGCGAAGTTTCTAGGAAGTTGCTAGAAAATGTGCTTTTGGAATCATACAAGAATTTCTATATTTATTAATGGGTAGGCTCTCAATGCACTGTTGTTCTACAGGAAAAGAGAGGGAAACACCAACATATAAAAATGCTTCACAACCAGAGCACAGTCAGTGTTGAAAAGTTTAAAATCGAGTGAAAACCAGGCGAAAGTTTAGTCAGTGGTGTGAACTCAGATCTTAGTATTTACACTAACAAATTATAATTTGATATTCTTAATTATGAAAAGAAAAATGAATTAATTGATTAATAATATTGAAAAAAGAAAAATGTTAGGAATTGTCTTAAGTAGCTCAAAAATTGAGTCCTTGCAATCAATATAACAGTTTAAAAATATGCATACTGTTTTATTTATTTATTTTCATGTTTAATTTTTTGAAAATAATTTATTGGGTTTTCCACATTACAGTTAGATAACAATCCCATTATTTATCCAATTTGTCATATGTTTGCCTTTTTAAAACAAAGCTATCATTGTGAATTGCAATTTCACTATCATAAGTTAAATTTAACAATTTATTTGAAAAATGAATTTATTCAAGACTTCTTAAAATAAATCACTCATTTGATAGTAAAAAATAAAAAAATAAACTAAGTCTACTTATGTCTATTTGTACTATTACACAATGCTTTTAGTTCATAAAATACAATAATACAGTAATTTCATAATAGATGTTTTACTCTATAGTATTAATATGAAACATTAGTAATGTTGTTTATTTATTTGATTCAATTTTATTGAATATTAATTTAAAATTTCTATAATATACTTGTGCATGATTATCTTAACTTTAAAAGAAAAAAATAGAACCATATCAATTTATTATTTAAAAACTAATTTTAAGTAATAAAAACAGCATAGAAATTTATATTAGATTTAGTATGTAACTTAAAAATAATATTATTTTTGAAGTAAGACCAAGGTAAAAATGATGTTCAAAACTACTAAATTAAAACATGACAATGCAACCATATAAATTCGGGTACATAATAAATATATACATACAAACATACATATTTGTTTTAGTATTATACAAGTTGTTTGTTTGTTTGTTTGTTTCAAAGTTCATTCATCCATAGATTCAACTTTTTTAACAATGCAAGTGTAAAGGATGTAATACATTATGTTTGAGTAGGCTCTTAAATATTGTTTACAATTTTTTAAATATAAATTTTTTTATTTTCATATTTATTACTCATGAATAACGATTTTTTTAAAAGACCTCCACATGTAAACTCGTAAATAAATATACATTTTTTTTTTATCAAAAAATGATAAATTAAATCCATTAAAAGAAGATAAGAATGTAATCATTTGACAATATTTTTTTTTGATTAGAATAGTAATTCATTAGAATAATTTTATTATTCTATATTTTTTTTCTAATTTTGTAAAAAGTTAAATTTAAAAATTAGAATATTATTTTAATCATTAAGTTTAAGTTTTGATAAAAAATAATTTAAAAATAAAATATTAATATTTTAATATTATTTAATACATCTGAAATAAAAAATATTTATAAAAATTACAATATATTTTTAAAAAATTAAATGAAATAATAATTATTTTTTAAAATTATATATATAATAATATAAATATTTTTAGATAATTAATTCTATAAATAATATATATCCAAATAATATCTTTATAATTATTATTTAAAATTATATTAAAGTAAAAATAACATATTATTTTATTTTAATTTTTACAAATATTGGATAAAATATAAGTTATTGATTTGATTTTTGAATAAGTACTATAAAGAAAAGATAAAATCTATTCAAAAACAATTAATTAAAAGATAGGTTATGCATTTCATTATGGAAAATACTAATAAAATAATATTTTTCCTTTTGTTTTATTTGTTTAAAAGAATATTTTGATAGAATTAAATTAGAAAAAGAGTGAAAAACAGACCAAGTTAATTTAACAATATATATATATATATAAATATATATATAAATATATATATAAATATATATATAAATATATATGAATATAATATATTATGTTTTATTTTTACGAAAATTTATAAAGATTTTTTTATCATCATATTTTATATAAAAAATATGTTATTTACAAAATGAGATTATATTGGTTATATTTAAATATCAATAAAATTATTAATTATTAATAAATATTAAGTTAGCATATTTGAAATATTTATATTTTTGATTTTATAGAAATTTTAATTTTTTCAAAATTTAAAAATTTTGATAATTTATAATATTTATAAGCTAAGATCTATTATTTTTTTTTATTTTTATTTTTGTTTTATTTAGATAAAAGTAGATTTAATATTATTCATCTTATTCCTTATAGTTAAAGTTTCTAAACTAATATTTTAAAGGTGTTTTTGATGTTATCTAATTCTATGGATAAATGTTTAGGATTTTGTTCAAAGTACTGAAATTAATCTTAGATGCATACAGTCTTATCTTTTGGTTTATTTGGTCAATTTTGAAAACCAATTGCAATAAAATTATATCTTAGATATGATACTTTTTAGGCACTTTTTTTAAATCGTGTTATTTAGATAATTTTAAAAATAAAACACTTAAATTATATATATATATATATATATATATATATATAAAATAAACACATTAGAACTCTTAAATCTTCTAGTACATAAATATCAATGGAAATTATTAAATTATTTATATTATATAAAGTATTATTAAAATAAATTCCTTAGATTTTACCACAAATAAAGATAAGATTTAAAAACAAATGTTTATTTAAGATGAATCTAGATTTTTATTGCCAAAATTCAAAATATTTTAATGTGCTTGCATTTCCAATAAGAAAATTCCAACAATGATTCAGAAAAGAGTAGAGATAATAAGTGTAGTGTATTGCTTAAAAAAATAGAAGAACCAAAGCAAATATTTAAGGATGAGAAAAATTAAAACTTTATCTTGTATGAAAAAAAGATATAAAAATATAAAGCCACAACTTTATCAAGAGTAATTACCTACTTGTTATATTTATTTATATTATTATTTCTAATAATTATATAGTATTAAATAAAAACATATTAGAGAGATAATATTTTATTGATAATCTTTTTGGAAGTATTTAGATATAGATTAGATAATTGGACTTTTATAAATATGCCATGTTATTATTAATTTTTTTTTTTAATTTTTTTTTAAAACTTTTAGAAAGTTATATGTCAAGGTCGTGAATGATAATAAAACTCTAAAATAACAATACATTTTGGTATTACTTAAAGAAAGAAATTAAAAAATTCACAAATAAATATAAGGTAGATACTATAATAGCTATTACTAAATACAAAGAGACTAGAGATTCTTGAATTAAGAGAAGAATATAAGAAAAGTATTAACAAGAGGGACGAAGGCCTCACTCTTGCCTCTAAGAAGCTATATAGTGGTGTTTTATAGCTCATCCAATACATGTCTAACTTGCAAGATAAGTTTATGTTACATATCTATATATATATATTGTTATTTTAATAATTATCTAAATAATATGAATATATAAAAATAGATATAAATAAAATAATTTTATAATATCTTTTAGAAAAGCTTCTTAGAAGCTTTATAGATGCAATTTTACCTTTATACATGTCTCTAGGTGATTAATAGGTTCAAAATTTGGCCAATAAGTTAGCCACATGTTATACATATTGGTAGCTTATAGTCCAAGCTAATGATGTGGTGCACATATAGGAAACTTACATTGCAAGTTAAGACATGTGACTTACAAATTGGACCTATGTTAGAGGTCCTATAGAATGTTGCTACATATCTCTTAGGTAGATAGTATATATCAACGTAAGAGTGAAATCTTCTTCACTCCTATCAACTCCTTTCTTTCTTTAAAAGAAGTCTCACTTATTTATTTACCTTCATTAAGTTTTTCTCCTTGATAGTTTCTCTCATGGCCAACTTGTAGAACAAATGGTCAACATTTGTGACAGATGGCCAACTAATTGACCAAATTTTTAGCCTATCAATTACCTACAAATACTTATAAAGTCAAATTTGAGTATATGAAACTTCTCTATAAGACGCTATCAAATTTAATTATTTTTATTTCTACTTAAATTTTCTTATTTTAGTAATTATTAATATAAATAAATATATCTATGACATTGTACTAGAAGCACTCTATAGCTTGATGCTTGGAACATAAGCCTTGTTGTCTTGAAAAAGCTTCCATAATATCTTTTTATTAATTAGTATGTATGGAAGCAAGACTTAGACCATAATTAATCTTCTCAACACATTTTTTGTGTTCTTATCTTGATTTGATATTCTTTAGATTAATTATATTTGACAATAGCTATTATAATATTTTTCTACTTAATATATATTTCTTATTATTATTATTATTATTATTTAATAATAAAATAATTTATTTTCTTTTTGAAGTTTTGTTGTAATTTCTATCCTTGATAATTTAAGAAGACTATCAACTTGTTCTAGTTGTTTTATTTTAAAATAAACATATTATTTTATTTTTAAAGATATAAACATATTTTGAAAAATTTCAATTTATTAATATTTAAGTTAATTATTTTTATTTTCTATGATTTTATTTATTTATTTAAAAAATATTTATATATTTATATTTTTTAATATAATATTAAAGATTGCACATTACACTCAATTAATTTGACTAGTAAATATTTTATTATTATCAAATAATTATAAAGAAGAAAAAAAAATAATAAATGTTATACATAGTAGAAGCAAGAAAAAATTAAAAAAATACTACTAAACTTCATTATTTTTTTTAATACTCTTTCAAAAATAATCTAATGTATTTATAATTTTATCTATAGAAGTACTACTGCTACACTTAAAAAAAATCAATTATAATATTTAATGTTTATGCCAAGAAATTATGCGATAAAAAGAAGCTAATATAAATAGATTAACTTCATAAGTGAATTTTAAAATCCTACTACTATAAATATAAAATAACCAAAGGTTAATATGCTAGAGAAGTTTGAATCTTTAAAACTAGAATTTTAAAGATCTTTTTAACAAGTAAAGTTCTTTTTAATGTTAAATTCTTCTCAATATCTTGATGAAATTATTAAAGTGTGAATTACAAACATATCTCTATTTGGAAGTATTCTTTTTTAATTTTTAACTTTGATGAAGAATAATTTATAACTTTTGCATGATTTAAATTTATTTTTTAAAATATTTATAGCTATATATAGAAAATAAGTTGATAAAAGATAAAAAAATTAAAAATTTTGACTTTTCAAGAAAGACCATATTTAATTACTATCTATCTTGTCAAATTCTATTAATATACTTATAACATAGATTAGAATAATAAAGCTCTTATTAAATATAGTACTAATATTGTTTTTTTTGTAAAAAAGCTTCTACTTACTTTATAGACCATAAATAAGATAAAACCGAATAGACTAAAAAAAATAATAATATAGACATTTTTGTAAAGGAATTAAGAATATTTTCTAACAAAAATTAACTTCAAAAGCTAAAATTGGTCCTTGAAGAGGATTAATTGTGAACAAAAATTAAAACTAAAGCTTAAATTAAACAACTGCACATTTATGGGATATCTAAGGTTCTTTTTTTAATAAAGAAACAAAATTTAATTTTATCTTTAAGTAATGAAATCAATATTGATTATTGATTTAGTATTTTTAATCAAGTTTAATCAAGTATGTTCTCAAATCTTCTCGTTCATAATATTAAGAATAATTCTTCTAAATTTTATGATAATTTCAAGTTTGAATTTAAAGACAATCTTTTTTTATTTCAAGAGAGACTTAAATGTTCTATAAGTCAAAGTACAACTACTTTCTGCTTAAGCTCGTCACAATTTTTTAGCTATAGAACATTTTGGATATATTAAGACATTAGAGGTAGTTTCAATAGCTTTTTAATGGTTCCAAATATTGAAGATAATCAAAAGCTTTAAAAAATCATATGATGTTTGTTTGAGTTCAAAACCTCCTTATTATCAACTTATAGACTTCTCTAACTACTATATATACTATAAAAATCATGATTATCTATTTTTGTGGATTTATTATGGATCTTTTAATTTTGAACTTTTATGACTCTATATTTGTGATAATAGATTTTTTCACTATGATGGCAGACTTTTTACTATATACAAAAACTATTATGGGTGAAAAAATAGTTAATTTTTTTATATAATTTATTCTTTTTATAGATTATAAATGGATATTATATCAAATATATGGAATCAATTTATATTAAGATTTTGAAGAATTATTTTTAAAATATTAAAGATAAACATAAAACTATCTTTGGTTTTTATCTTTAAATTGATGTATAAACGAAATTTATGAATAAAGTATTAGAATAATTTAAAGATGTACTATCAATTACCATCAAAATAATTAAACATTTTTTTTTTTTTTTTTTTTTTTTTTTTTTTTCCATTGACATAGTTTCCTTGTAATAATACGGTACATGCTTCTAATTAAAAATCTTATTTTTATGCTAATTATGATTATCATCTATAATTTAATACTTTTGACTTTTTAAAAGTTAATAATATTATAACAATAGATTTTATTTTATTAGTATTATTAAAAATACATCCAAAATGAATGTATAATTAATTAAAGCTTAAGAATGACAAAAGTTCAAAGCATATGTCTACTATGAGGAACAATCTTAATTCCTTGTTGGAAAAAAGTATAATTATTCTATTATAATATTAAGATTATTTGATCTTATAACAAGTTGGATTATTATAGATTTAAAATATTTTTTATTTTTCAATAAATTAATCCAATTACATTTCAATTATAGCTATTGGACTCTATGAAGATCCATCTTATACTTTAAGTGTATCTTTTTAAGCCATATAAGATAGTGGATATATTAAAAAGAAGACATGCCACTTCTTTCTATAAAAATAGTCAACAATCAAGGATTTGAAAAAAAAGAAGACTTGGATTTAAGACAACTTCCAAATATATTAAAATATCTTATATATTGGCATAGATATGATATTAGAGAATACATTTGAGAGCCATCTAAGAATCTTATAAATTTAGCAAAGAAAGTTAATTTTTTCATTAATAACATCTATTAAAATAAAAATAAAGAGTTTTTTTTGTTATAAATAAATAATATTAAATAAAGAATGTATTTCATTTTCTATCATTTTTTGTAGTTTTTATATATTTTTAGTATTAAAAAAATAAAGAATCAACAATTAGTAATTTCAATTCAAGAACTATTTTTTTACCAAGTTACCAAAAAATAGATTGAGATAGTTACAACCATTAAGACATTATAATAAAAATCAAGATTCTCTTTATTTATTTATTATTATTATTTTTTCAAAAAAATGGTGAGATACGATGCATTTGGTATCATGAACTTAGAATGGACTCTTGATTCTTAGTGATATTATTGGAGGTAGAAATCAAATTTAATGGTGTTCAAATTATCTTATCTGAAAAAAGTTATAAATTTCTCAACAATAATAAAATAATAAGGTAGTCTTTTTGTCCTATTTTGAGACATTATCAATGGTTGAAAAGACCTATTAACTACCTTTAAAGAAAATAAAGATTAAAGTATGTGGCTAATATAGCTTATTGCATCTTGGACTCCTTCAACATATAATCATTGCTTTTTGTAGATTTTTTTTTTAGAAGGGGAGATTATGTCACAAACATCAATATTAGGATTATTTATTAGAAAGATATAAGGAGTTATATAGAAGTTAAGTAAATAAATTTGATAATATCTTATAGAGAAGTTTCTTAAAAGTTGTGTAGATACAAATTTGAGTATACAAGTATTTGTAAGTGAATTATAGGTTAAAAATTTGGCCAACAACATGGCCATGTATTTTTCATGTTGACCACTTATTTTATAAGTTGGCTATGTAGTGTACATGTGAAAAAATTGCCGTGCAAGTTAGACATTTGTTGTACAAGTTAGACACGTATTAGATAAACTAAAGAATTTTGTCATGTTGTTTTTTGTTAGATAGTACATATAGAGGCACGAGTGAGGCCTTTCTTATTCTTGTCAATGTTTTTTTGTGCTCTTGTCTTAGCACAAGAAGCTATAATCTCTTTGTATTTGACAATAACAATTCTAGTTTCTATCTCATATCTATTTTTGATTTGTCTATTTTCTCTTTTTGAGTTTTACAAGAGTTTTTTGCTTCTTTAGAGTTTTATTTTTATTTTTATTTTATTTTTCTTTTTCTTTTTCCATATAATTCATGTTTTTAAAAATAAATTATTACAGACTCAATGTATAGACCATCAATTTTTTTTATTTTAATTTTTTTTTTTTATATTAAAGCTTCTTGATCAACTAAGTGAAGTTAAAATCCATATTAAGATAGATCTATAAGAAGCCTATGGTTTGGTATGCATCAAAGTAGGAAATAAATAAAAGATTGTATTTTAAACTAGATAGAACTATTTTGAGCATAATTTTTTGTATTTTAGACTTACAAATTCTTTAGTAGCTTTCCAATATTTGATGAATAATATGATCTGTAAATTTTTAAATAATTTTATTGTGAGTTTTCTAGAAATATTCCTATATATTTTAAGAATATAAATGAACATGAATAACATGTTTGCCTTGAATTACAAAAACATAGAAATGTAAGATTATACACCAAGATAAAATAAAGTATACTTTATATAACTTAAGTTGAATTTTTGAGATATATTATTTTAAATGATGGTTTAAAAATAGATTCAAAAAATAAATATATTTTCAAAGATTGAAAATTTCTAAAAATAGTGCATAAAGTCTAATACTTTTTGATATTTATAAATCATTATTTGATATTTATCAAGAATTTCTTACATATATATATATATATATATATATATATATATATATATATGTATATTTATTTATTTTCATGTAATTAAAATTTAAAGAAAATTGGATTAGAATAAGATTATAGAAGCAATATTTTAAAGTTAAAAAATAATTTTTATCTTGGTTTCTATTTTATGACTTTTAGAATTTTCAAGCCATTTTTTTATAGAAAAAAATGCATGAGAATCTTATCAAATGTACTTCTATCATAAATAAATTCAAATTTTATATTTTTTTGTCTTTCATTTAAGAAATATTTTAGACATTAAAATTAATTATAAGATTTATAATAAAAAATTATTATCAAGGATTTTTTTAAGACTAACTCTACTATCTAAAATTTTCTAATCATCCAATTATAACTTATATCAATAAAAAAAATTCATAAATTTGATTTGAAGTCAAATCTTATAATTAAAGTCTAATTTTTGATATAAAATTGACTCTTATAGATTAATTCTAACTTTGTATTTAACTCTGATCATTCCCAAAAATCAAAAAAATTTGGTTTTTATAAACTTGACTTTATTTTTTTATATAAAATTAGTATAGAATCTCACTATTGGCTTAAATATTGGTACTATTTTTTTAATGAAAGTTTTTAAATACATTAATAGACCCTTTGTTAAAGACAAATTCTTCAAGAATGTAAATAAATTAGTGAGATATTTTTTTTAGAGATTTAGAAAAAAATTGAAATAAAATATATATTCAAAAAGAGATTTAAATGACTATTATTAAAAAAATAAAAAAAACTTGGATTCTTGAAATTAAATTAATTTTTTTTTTGATAAGAGTAAAAAAGGTTTTATTTTTGCCTCCATATATATTATTTAAACTAGGATATATATAAAAATATTCTACAAGACTTCCAATATGTATTCAATTTACTTGACACATATCTAACTTATAAGACAAGTTCTTTACATATGTGCCACATGGCTAATTTGTACCATAAGTCACCAACATGAGTAATACATGGCCAACTTATTGTCTAAAATTTCAACCTACCAATCATCTAAAGACACATATAAGTGCAAAGTAGCTTTTCCACAAGATATTATAAAATTTAATTTACTTTTACTTACTTCTATTTATTCATATTATCTAAGTAATTATTAGAGTAAATAAGTATGTATGTGAAATTTTCATGTTTTTGATGTAATAAAAACATGAAAATTTTTATAGTAATTTTCAATAATTTGATTTCAGCAATAACTTCTTATATCATAAAAGAAATTTATATATCCTAAAAGGTTGAACACAATAACATGTATTTCAAGTAAAACATGACTTTTTAGTGGCAAGACTTTTTAGATATAACAAAAATTTAGAACTTATTTTAAAAAATTATTTAATGGCTTTAAATGTAGAAAGATGCCAAAAAAGTAATTTAAACTTATGATTGATACTTATTTTTTAGTAAATATTCTATATTATTGGTTCTATAAACTTTTTTAATCTTTAAAATAATAAAATTTATATAAGAATAAAGATACAATTTAAAGATGCTAAAGAATTATAAAACAAAAATTATGAAGTTTTTAGAAAAAATCAACTTCTATTCAAAGTTGATAATATGATATGGTTACTTTTTTTTATAAAACATTAAGACCAATTGAAATTATGACATATTAGATTATAGAATATTTTTTGTATTTATTATCCAAAAATGAATAAATTTAATTAAATATTAATTATAATTACTATAATCAATGAAGATTCATCATATATTTTATATGTTTCTTATTGAGTGCTATATCACAATCAATATGCCGAAAAAAAAGAAATTACTACCATCTACTATTAATATAGCTAATAATAATCAATTAATAGAAACATAAATATTTTTAGATTTAAGATGGCACTAAAATAAATTAAAAATATCTTGTATATTGGCATAGATATAATATTAATAAATGTACATTAGAACCATCCAAAAATCTTATAAATATGTCAAAATTTAGTGTTGCTTTTTATTAAAGATATCTACTATAACTAAAGATCAACTATTAACTATAATATAGTAAAATAAATAAGAAATAAATTTAAAAATTTACTTTTAGAATTCTTTTTTAAGATAAAAAACCAACAACCAATAAATTCATCTCAAGAATTGTCATTTTTAAAATTTTCAAATAAAACTTTTAAGATGTTTTAAGCTTTGCAATGTTTGAATTAAATTAGAGATTTTAAAAAGAAACATGTCTTTTCTAGAAAAAATAGTAAATTATATTGTGCTTCATACTATAATCTTAGAAGAAACAATTAATTTCTATTGATACAACAAAAAATAAATATTATACTTAATAGCATGAAAAGAATATAATATTTGAAGATATTTATGAAGGCTTCAATAATGATCAAATATCACGATTTTCTTTTTGCTCTTATATATGATATTATCAATGTTTAAAAAGATATATTAACAACCTTTGTGCAAAATATAGATCAATGTTTATTGCTTATACCATTTAATGGATATTAAAATTTATTTATGAATGAAACAATTTGATTGATTCTTATGGAACTCGTTATTAAAAAGAGAGAGTAATATCATTTTTTTTATATTGCTTAAATTAAGAAGATATTATCTTCTTTAAAAAGCTTTGAAGAAGTTTCTTGGATAAACATTAATTATTTAGACTTTTATAGATATACTACATGGCTCTTAAAATTTCTTCTATATATTTTTATTTTTAAAAAGTTTCATTAGAAGAAACCTACAACTTGACATTTAGACTATAAGCCTTATAATTCTTAAAAAGCTTCTACAAGACCTTTTTGATAGGTTACATTAGGGGGAAAATCCTACCCATTCTACAATTGGTATGCATGAAAGAAAGGTTGATCCCATTTTCACTCTTGTCAACAACTTTCTTATATTGTAATTTTGGTTCAAAAATCTTTGAATTCTTTATTATTAATAATAGTCATTTTGATTTCTTTTTATCTTATATTTATCTATTACTTGTCTATTTTTTTTTTTTTTTTTTACTCAAATATGAGTATATTATTATTTTTTGATTATATTGTGATTTATAACTTGTAAATATCTAACGAAAAAAAGTTCTATTCTTTCTCATTTTTTTTTTTTTTTTTTTTTTTTTTTTCTTAAGCAATAAGTAGGCAGTAGATAGAAAATAGAAGATTTAATAATTTAAGTCCTAGAAGTAACAATGTTTTTTGAAAAATTCATTTATAAGGCTTAATTTGAAGATGATTTTGGAAAAGAATTATAAAAATATATTTATACATAGAAAATAAATAAAAATAAAAAGATATGTATATATATATATATATATAAAGAGTTGCTAAAGCCATACCTCAATGTTGTTAAAGCCACACACATTCTCTCTTTTCTTCCTCCCTCAAACCATGTGATGATTAATTTTGGAAGACAAGGAATAAAATACATGGATAGGAAATGAGGCATGGAGATTGAGAATGGAGGATGGGAGACATGAAACAAACAACAAAGATGGAGATGGACAGAATTGATCATGAGATGGTAATGTAGGATGTGGCATTAACAACATTGGAGTGTGGATTTAACAACTCCCATATAATATAAGCTTAATTATTTGTAAATCAAATATATTTTTATTAAATTTATAAAATTAAAAGTTTTTAAAAATCTTTTAAATATACATTTTTTTCTTACAAATATAATTAAAATTTATTAATAAATAATAATTATTAAACATGTGAATTATAAATATAAAAAATATATTTATATGATAAATCTAAAAATTTACTTTCATAAATAATTTTCTTCTATTATGAGAACACCTCCTATGCTACGCTATTGTGTTATATAAAAACTTAACTAAGAATACACTAGGCATTTAGTTCTAGAAAATAAATTTTATCTAAAACAAAAAAATATAATAATCTTAATAAAAATATAATAGTCTTAATAATTAAAACTTAATCAAAATTTAAAGAATCTTAAAAAAATTCTAAAAGCATCATTAAATAATTCAAAAAAATCTTCAATAAAAATAATCAAAGTAGTTATAAAAAAATTCTAAAGAACTCCTAAGTAAATTCTAAAAAATTTATGATAAAATTCTAAAAAAATATTAAGTAAAATTTAAATAAAATCTAATAAACTTAATAAATTAAAAAAATACTAACAATTTTTAAGCAAAATGCTAACTAAATCCTAAAACATTTTAATAAAATCATAAAAAAAACCTATCTAATTCTAATTAGGCCTAGGATAGCCTTAAAACGTGCATAATTATTGATTAAATCATTGATCTTCCTTAAATTTTTTCATCTATTGCAATCTAATAGTTGAAAATAAGTACAAAAATTCAAAAAAGAATCCAACTATCCAATTGGAATAAAAGGCTCCTTGATTTTTCAAGTGGTGGCCATTTTCCATCCCTAACCATGATTTTTTTTTGTTTTGTTTTTTGTTTTTGTTTTTGTTTTTGTTTGTTTGTTTGTTTGTTTGTTTGTTTTGTTTTTTTGTTTTTGTTTTTTTTTTCTAGTAGAAATACTTCCTTATTCAACTATTCACTTGTATTCAAAATTGGATTTTATTTTTTTTAAAACCAAGTATACAATCTGTCTACAAAATTTGTCTCAATTCAAGATCAAAAAACTCCTTATTGATTACTGAAATCCAAGTTTGAAATTTTAATCTAGTTGAATTTCAATAACCTTTGATTCTACTATTACATTAAGTTTATATCGACAAAATAAATTTAAAACAAGTAAATATATAAGTCCACCTTTTTTAACTTGTTAATATGCTAGAATGTTTATAGAATTTTCAAACATATAAACTCTCCATTATTTCTCAATACTTCAAACCTCTTAAAACATCTCTTTCTTTGAAGAAATCTCATAAATTTAATATTAACTTAATTCACTCAAAATAAATGATCATCTACACTTTAGCAAATCTATTTTTTAATCTTGCTCTTTGATTAAAAAATGATACCTTGTAATTGTTGTAGTGATGTGGTTTTGTGCCTCAAAGTTTGATTTCAACCTAAAATCACAACCAATTCTCTTTGGATATCAACATCTAATTATTTTAAAATAAATTTTCTAAAAAATACTATTTATTTCTATGTTAAGATGCCTATGATACTAATTTTATTAAAATATCTTATATTATCTTATTTCTGGTCCTACAAGATAAATAGAACCTAATTTTATAAAAGGCAGCATTAAAACTTCTTAGTTTTACTACATCTTTAATTATTATCTATATTTCTAAGATAATTTGCTACTATATTTTAAAATAATATCTTCTTTGTTGTAATGCTTTCTTTTGTCTTTCATCCATTGGTTGTCTTACAACATAACAATGTATCCTTGCATACATAAAATATATATTTTTATTTATATTAAAAACAATTTAAGATAAATTTATAATAAAATATTTTATAAATAAGATTAATTAGATTTCATAGTAAAAAAAACTATATAAAATTTATTTTAAATTTTTGCTAATTTTACTCAACAAAAATATGAACTAAAAAAGGTCCAATAAGCTATTGCACACAAATATTTAATGTTAACTTATATTAAATTTTTTTAAAGTAAATAAGAATTTTTCTATATGTATATAAGGATGTATGGCACAAGATATATGTACACAATAAAAGAAAGGTGTCTACTTAGCAATTCCTTAAATCTATTGTCAATGTCATAATAATAGAAAAATGGGTCTCTAACTTTCAAAATAATATTTTTGTTATAATTTAAAAACAAATAGTAGATAGTAGTATTTTAAACTACAATAAATAATTTTAAATCCAATGATTTATTCTTGAATTATTTTTATATTTTTATTTAATTTATTTAATATTTTATTTTAATAAAATAAAAAATAAGAAAAAATTAATGCAAAATTCTAAATACACAAAAGTATGACTTAAAAATAATATATTTCTGATATAAATCTTCTTATCTAAAATTAAAAATATACCTAAAATTGGAAATAAAATGAATTTATTTCATACAACAACAAGTACATAATTTCAAAAATATTGTATTCTTATCTGATGTAATTATTGATTATAAAATTTTCGTCTAATAAATTTTTATTATTTAGATTTTTTCCATTATATATATATATATATATATATATATATATATATAGCTGAAGATAATTCCATAGATTTAAAAATTTATAATTAGATTTAAATTAAATTTTATCTTGATCTTGCAAATTATACAGTTTTTTAAAAAAATTCTCTTACCAATAAAAAATTATATAAACTATATCTGAATCATAAAATTATAAAGATTTTTTTATAAATTTCAATTTAAGTTTAAATTTATAAAATTTATACTTTTATTCCTATTAATAACAAATTAGTAATTTAATTTTAATAATTTTAATAATTTATATATATATATATATATATTTTAATTTTATAAATATGATACAAAAAAATTATTTATTTTTATAAAATATGACATAATTAAATATAAATTATGTATAGTTATCAAATCTTTTATTGTATTTTGAGAAAAAATTTCTTTTTATTATATTTAATAGTTTTAAGTCTTAATTGCATAAAATACCATATACAATATAATGTATTGATTTTAAAGATGTCTATATATAATTATTTAGATTTAAATATTTGATTTGTATAACTTCTATTTGAATAATTTAAAGTAAAAATACAAGTTTATATGTATTATTGTGCTTAGTCTGCAATTATTGATTTCTCTTATCATGTATATATCTACTAAAGGCATAAATCTAAAAAAAGTTGAAAAAAAAAAAAAAAAAATATATATATATATATATATATATATATATATATATATAAAATTGAAGAAGAAAAAAAGTAAAGAAAAAAGACAAAGACCTAAGATCGAAATGAATTAGAATAACTATTGCTAAATACAAAGAACCTAGAAAGTCTTGAATAAATACTAAAATATAAGAAAATCATTAATAAGACTAAAGATGGTCTTACTTTTGTTTCCATATAATTTAGCTATCAAAAAGGCCTTATAAAAGCTTATTAATAACTATGATACTTGTAGCCTAAGCATTAAGTTATAGGTTGATTCTAATGCAATTATTTGAAAGTAGAAAATTTTTAGAGCAAGTTTTTATAGACACATGACATATCTAAAAGAATTTAAAGATCTAATTTGTATGTAAGAAAATTCTTTAAAGTTTTATAAATAAAGATATAATTTATCTAATCTATTTTATATATTTCTATTTAATTTTATTTATTTTTATTTACTTAAGTAATATAGACATCTATTATATTATTATTTTTCTTTTCTATTCTCCTTTCTTGCCTCTCTTTTCTTATAAAAGATAATTTTTATAGAAAAAATCAATTTATTTTATAAGATATTAAAGTCCAACATTTTTCAAATTTTGTTAGTAATAAATTTTGATGTTTGTTATTTATGAAGGTGGTAGAGTCTAATAAGAAAAAATTAGAAAAAATATGATTATTGGACATAAAACACACACACACACATATATATATATATATATATATATATATATATATATATATATATATATTAAAAAAAGATACTAAAATCTAACAAGATAAAGATTGAAATAATAGAAGTTTTAAATATAAATTAAAATCCCACTAAAAAAAAAAGTTGGATCTTATAAAGAAATTGATTAATGAGGGCAATATTGTTCCACTTGATATCAATTGCTAATTTTTCAAATTGTAATGCATATTTTGACACATATCATTATTCTTGCTATAAAATTTAGACTTTTTGGTTATTTCAAAAGTTGAATTATATCTTGCAAGTTGGACATGTATTGGAGGACCTATAGAACATTGCCACTTAGCTCTTAATTAAATAATATATATGAAGTTAAGAATGAGGCCTTCTTTACTCTTACTAATGCTTTTTTTTAATTTTTAGTCTTGTTTCAAGAGTCTCTAATCTTCTTATTTTTGGTAATAATTAATCTAATTTTGATATTATACTATCTTTGAATGAATATATTTATATATATATATATATATATATATATATATATATTGAATGATACAAGATTGTATTGTTTTTTTGATTGTTTGTGATTCATATCCTTGATAAATGTTTGGATTGAATAATTGAGAGGTTGAAATCAAATAATAAGTTGTACTTAGTTGATAAATCTTTTAAATTTAGATCTAATACCATCAAACTTCTTTAGAAGAATTACTTTTGATTTTCTAATTGGTGTATTTGTATGATTTATTTGAATTAATAAAATTATTGAAAGAAATCCTATTATTTATGTCTTCATGATTTATTACTTTTGATGTTGGTTGAGGTAGTAGATAAAGTTAATACATAGAAAAAATCAAATTTTTTATATTTATTCATATATTTGTATAAATATCTTTTTTATTTCTTTAAAATGTGCTATACATATAATGATTCAAGGATTTTTATATAATTTATATTTATTTATTTATTTATTTATTTATTATTATTATTATTATTATTATTATTATTATTATTATTTTTAAATTTAGAAGAAGGTAATATGCAACCTCTAAAACAATTTGATGCTTTTAAGAGAAAGATATCATCTGTTCTTTATCAAAGAATATCAAACTTTGATAATGTGAATATTAATCTTATTAACTTTTCAAAGTTATGAATCTTGACAAAAACTTAGAAAAAAATATATTTATATATTATTGAAAAAAAAAGAAATTTAAAAATTACAAATATATGATAAAAAAGAAAAAAATTTACTTATGCCAAATACAAAGAAACTATCACATACTAGCATTCAATGAAAAGCCCCACATTGCAGGTTTTATTTTTATTTCAATCATTTATTCATTTATATTATTTAAAGCATCTCCTAGAAACCAAAATTTATAGGCAAGGAGCCCAATTCAACTCCACCTCTCAGAAAAGAAAAAAGAGTAATATTAATTATCATAATCATACTAAATAAATTAAAAACAAAACCCATGTTTCATCCATCCATTCATCCATGTGCACATCCATATTCTTACACGCAACAACAATGGGCGTGAAATGGAGTGGCCTGCTGCAGTGCAAGCAAATGTGGAGCCGTGAAAAAAGCCATTTTGATGGTACCTGCTGGTCCTTTGGGGCTCTCATTCGACTTGTCTCCTATTCCACCTCCTCTTCCTCCTTATAGTTGTTCATCTTCCAGTCCATTTGTACTGGTGGCTTCATGAGCACCACCATGCTGGCCATGTGGCTCAAGGACCTACATTGCAACAGCTTCCAATAGAGCTGAAACTCATTCATTCACAATCCCGCAACATCCCAGGATCATGTGGGTTTAGCTTCAAGGAACTGAGAAACCTTCTTGTTTGTATTGATACTCATCTTGGTGTTCAACTTACATAATAAGGATTTGAATAAAACTGGTTTTTTACACTATTTTAGTGTATCAAACCTTAAACTTTATGCATCATGTGTTTGAGAATTGAGGATGCAGTAATTTTTTAAAATTAGTAATTAGGTTACCAACGTTGTTTTTGTGAATTTCAAACTTTGTATGAGCTGAGTACATAGAGAAGACAAACCTCACAAGGTTGTGATATATATATATGACTATATATATATAGTCTGGGTGAAGTGGGGTTCAAAATTCATTTGCTAGAAGATTAATTTTCCTTTCGTGATCGTTTATTTCATTTCAATTTTCTGTGTAAAAATACATAATTTATAATAAACATATATCATCATCTCAATCGTCATAGTTTTTATTTTATTTTATTTTATTTATTGTCATTGTTATTATTATGAATTGAAGAGATCCATTGAGCCGTAACGGAGCCTATCAGAATCAGCTTGTGAAGTTGTAAACCTTACAGGAGCTGCAGCAACCTCCTACATCGCTTTCTTTCACAGCCTTTCTGTGCCATGGCGACAGAAATAATGTCCATTCAATTGCTCCACCTTTAGGTACCATCAATGCAAAAATAAAAATAAAAAAGCAATGTTTGTTGAGTTGCTAGAATGCCTAGCGACAAGGACTCCGCTTTACCATGCAAATCCGCTCGCTCACTTTGATTACGAAGAACCTGCTTTTCTATCACTGTCACTTCCTTTTGGACAAATTTCTTCACAAAAATCTTTGAAAAGTTCGTTGATCACGGTACAGCATTTCCAACCTGCAGCAAAAATTCGCCACCCCTCCATTCACAATATTTGCATGAAATAAAAAAGTTCAGATTGGTTAATGGGAGTTGAGAAAAAAAGGAGTGGAAAAAAACCTTTTCCATCTTTGACGATCTGGTGACTGAGAAGATGATATTGAAACAGACTAAGATCAGGATTGAAAAATGAACAGAAACTTAGAAAAGATGATCAACATTGCCAAATCCTGACACGAAATGGGTTGCTTACCGAACTGACGTTCGTTGTGAATATAGCTTTGTCGAGAGTATCTACTCGAAGGGAGGCCGCAAGATCAGGGCTTGCGTCGGCTGGTTTCTTGCAGTTTCAGGTCACGTAGCAGCAGTCTTATTGATCCACAGAAAGGGGGCATTAGTTTATTGTTGCCATGGATCCGAAAATACCATTATTTAGACCAAAAACAACATCCGGAGTAGTATATCTGTGAACCAAGCGTGTATACAGAAAAGATTAGAAGCGGGGATTTCGAATAAGAGTTAATGGAGTTTTTAAGGGCTGAATATCAACCAAGCAAAATTTCGAATGGAGGCTCATGTTAATGCTTTCGAAATGCGTTCATGCCGCTCAGTTTCAGTGGAACAGTCTCAATCTTCACAAAGGGACTAGTGCAAAGTTGTAATCATACCTGGATTGTTACCATCTACATACAAGTGCTGTGTAATAATGGAGATTGTGTATCTCTATTGTTGTCTAAGAAAGCATCAAAAGATTTCCTTGGCCTTCTTTTGGACTTTCTGCAAAGCGATGGCCTTGACTTGAGTCTCTTTAATCGATGTTTTAAAGAATACTCTTCTTTGGCCACCATTGGCCGCTTCCCATGCCTCCTTGAACAAATATTGGCTTTGTTACTACACCTGCCTCTGGGGCTTTCACCCACGCCTACATGCAGAACTTGAAGGTTTAGTCTGAGATTTGTGACATGATCATACAGTGGAAGCACCCTCCAGTTTGATTTAGTTCCCGATTCATTGACAAATTCCATCAGCGAAATGATGTAGAACCTCAGTCAAAGTTTCATCTTCACCCACCAATATATTAAGCGTTGGTAACAATCCAAACCCAAGGGAAAACAAGGTATTTCACTGGGTAGAATCGGAAAAAAACTTCTATGATGAAGAAATTAAGAGCATATATTCTCCACTACAGTGTTACCAGCACAACAATAGATCTGGATTATTGACGGAGGTGTTAGAATATCCATCCCTACTCATCATCGATGATCAAAGATATTGATGAACTGAGCTCCGGAATTAGTGCTGCACGCTCAGTTCATCATTCACATGTAAAGCCTGCGAGTCTACAGTCACAGGCAAGTAAGTCTCTGTTTTTTCTTTTTGTTTATACTTCTCTCATGGAATCAGAGCTGGTAGATCTTTACCTCTCTTCGGTTTTTGTTTGTTAGGTTATTTCCACTGGGTACACTACTAACCACCGTATTTTTTCAGATCCACTTCCTGATACATCTTGATTATTTATTAAGAATCCATTTTTTCCACATCATTCTATACTTGCTCTTATCTCTCTTACATCGTTTTCTTCTAGATCCATCAGTCTCTCAAGTTTTTTGATCTTATTTTTTCCTCTCTCTTTTTCGATCCAGCAGCTTCTGGCTACTCTATTGGTACTTGACACCACCTTTTGTTTTTTTTCGAAATCATTAAACTCGTTTAGATTCCCAGAATAAAATAAGCAATCTCGAGACCATCTGCTCGAGAGAAACGATGCTTACAGGACTGAAAAATTATAAACACTGGGCCATCACACTCCAGAGTATTTTCGAGAAAGAAGACTTGTGGGATCTTATCGAACTACTACCAACCGCTGTCGCATCATCTTCCATCGAACCACAAGCCAAGACAGAGTAAGACACTGACATCACACGATGCCGCAAACGAAGAGCAAAGGCAATGATTCAGTTATCATTGATTCCAGATCTCCGCCACAATGTGATTGACATCTCAGATCCACTCGAAGCTTGGCAAGCACTTAGTACCATGTTCCACACGAACATCATTTCAGATATCATGGTAGTATTAAACTGATGGGAATACACTCGAATGGGTGACCAACAAGACGTCGCCTCTTTTATGCAACAGATCAACGACACCATCCTCGACCTCAAATCCATTAAGCAGGTACGGTCTAACTAGGTCCTAGTGCACAGAACCTTGAATGGATTACCTTGCAGATTTGATAAATTACTCTCACAAATACTATCCGAGAGGGAATTTCCAGTCTCCAAGAGTTATGGAACAGACTTCACATGCAAGAAACCAACGCCCTCCTCCTACTATACCACCACACAACCGAAGAAGCATTGGTAGCCACTTCCAGGTAATAGTAGGAAACCAAAAGGTGAAATAAAAACATTGAAGGACATTTGTTATTATTGAAGAAAAAGAACTTTGAAGTCACAACACATAACATCAACAAAGTTATATACAAAGAGAGTATGGAGTAAGATAACTTTCACTTCCAACACTCATTACTTATAAGTGGTACTTGCTGCCTTAAAAGATAATTTCCATTTTTTGACTTTTATATGTATGGTCATACGATCTTTTCGTATCTAACTTACAACAAAGATATCCTATGGTCCTTGGATCCTTTGACATCTTATTAACCACAAGGATATCTTATGCCAAATATTAATTATTTTTATATAGTCTTTAAATATTTTCTAGTTGATACTTTATTCTCTTGATTTTAATTTTTGACTCTTAACCTTGTTATATATCCATAAGATTCTTTTTTCATATACCAAGAGCCAATCTTTTGACCATTAGTAACTTATCTAAGATAATATTATATATAAGATAATTTATTTTATTTTAATTTTTACTTATTTACTTACTTTAATAGTTATGTACTTAGATTATATTACAATATTTTATCAGTAGGGTAAATAATCAACTTGGGCAATTTTTGTATTTTATTTCTAATAAATTACAATGTAATATCCATTCAAAAATTACATCATATTATTTCAAGAGGCACTTATAATAAGAATAACAGCTCATATAAATTAAATTATTTTACAAACAAGTTCTACTACTCATCTTTGCATCTAGTACATACTTTATCCATTCTACCTTCAATGAGATATCTATAATTAGAACTTCATAATATCTCCCTATAATTAAAATTGCATAGTATTACAATGGACAAATAATCAAAACTATGGCATTAAAGATTTATCCATCTAAACTACAAAAGTTTACAAATTCTTATCATACAAAAATTAGTAATCAAAATTTTAAAGTTTTTAGTCAAAAATCACATTTTTCACATTTATCATGAAGTAAAAATAAATCCAAAGGAATATATCAAAACAATCAACTACAAGAATAACCTTCTTGTTAATCCTCATTTAATTAGATGTTTGGAGACCTCTCTCTACAAAATTATTAAGCTACAATTGATATTTCTTACTTCTTACAGATGACTATAGTTAATTCTCTTAGATATACTTATTGATGACAAAAGACTAAACTTTAAGTATGTTTTGATACTTCCATAGTATGGTCAAAAAATACACCTTAAATTGTATCCTCTATGTGAGATCTAACAAGAGAAGTGAATTAATCTTTGCCATATTCAATTGCTACTTTCAATTCCATTGTATTTTATATCAAGTAAGTATTATTTGAATACTCTAATAAAATAGAATATTTGAGTATAAAAATCTATTTTAAATTGGATTTGTGCCATGTTTTATAACAAGTATATTTTTGCTTTTGTCAAGGCTAAAGCTGCATACACAACTCTGTAGTTTATGAATTTGAATCCCACAAAATTGAATACAAGGCATTGTCATGATGTAAAATAGTGTGATTGTTGTTTTACTTACTCTAGACTAATATAATTGAAATAAATATGTATAAGGAGATTTGAACATGGAAAAAGATTATCCGTATGAGTTTTCACGTTAGGATCATACAATTAATTATTTCCTGATTAACTAAAATATCTAAGAATGCTATATGTCTTTCACATTCTATCAAAGAAAATATTGCAATCGATAATTCTATCTTATGTATTCATTGTCTCCTCTCCTTTCCAAACTTATGACAACAATAGGTAATGCTACACTATTTTAAAAGACTCTATAAAATATTCTATAATCCAATCATTGAAATTCTCCAAACTAATTGTCATTCCCAGTAATCTGCTTCACACAATTCCAGACTCCACAGACTTCTTCTTGAATCTCAATATTCAATGTATTATAATTCTTCCAATTATATCTATACTTCATAAATATCTTTTATTATCAACTTTCCAATCCTTTACTTATAATTTAGTATACAATAAATTCAATTTTACATTTGATATCATCTAAATAAAATCTTTCTTTCATTCCAAAATTTTACTTCATATTATTCAAATTCTATCCATTATTCTTCTTCTACAAGAAAAAAAAGAAACAAAGAGGTAGCACTAAGCTTACTCTGACTCATGACTATTATAGTTTGGCCATTTTTACTTCTTCTTCAAACTACTTATGCTTTCCTCAAAATGCCAACCACTACACAACCAATGATAACAACTTTTTTTAACTACATCATCCATCTGACCTTCTAAACTATCCATTCATTAATTTAATAGCATCTCTTAATCCTACATATTATGTATTGTAAAATAAAAAATATCCTATCCATTCTACATAGCCTTACTTCTAACTGTGCAACATCCTTGCAAACATGAAATTGGTAAAAATAATTTTTTCAACAAAATCCTTACAAAGTTTCCAACCCTCTCGCTTATTGGATTGATCAATTCCAACATTCTTTATAGGTGGTTCCACTGATTCCAATTCTAATCGTAAGTCTTCATCCTCTTTTGATAATTTCATGAGTTCTCTCCTCAATTGGATTGATAAGTCCTTATTATACGCTTTCAATCCACGAACTTGAGCCTCCAACTATAAAATCTTAACATCTTTTGCTTCCAAATGGTACTATTTTTGCTTCACCTTCTCCTTTAATTCATCAATTGTTGAAATGGATGGAGTAGACATCTGTAATTGACCAATATTCGCTAAATCACCTTCCAATTTTGTCACTACAACCTTCAAGGTTTTAATTTTTGTCCATAATATTACCGTTTCAATTTGATACTAATCACCTAATGTCCACTTATCCTATTTCAATAATACTATATTTTCTCGTTCTATTTTTAATTGACACTTTATCTTTTCTCGTTTCAACATTGATGTACTACCAATCTAGATTAGGTCCTGTCTTTGGTCTTTTATGATATGTTGAATGCATTTTTTTTTTTTTTTTTTTTTTTTTTTTTCAAGCTTCTTGTTTCTTCTCGAATTTATGCTCTAATAACAATTTGGATTTTATATTTTCTTAGATAATTTGATCATGTTCCTTAATTCGACAGCTTTGCTTCCATATTTCTTTCCTACTTGCCTCCAATTGTTGCCTGAAATTTTCTTCTCCATCCAGTTTACTCACTATGAGCTATAATTGAAAAATTTTAATTAATATGACATCCTTGAGATTCACTCTTTCTGGTGTTCTATCATATAAAAATATTAACTAGTTTATGTCTATTAAAATGGAAACATCAGCTTTTATTTCAATCATCGAACAAATTGGAATCAGCTTTGGTGTAATCTCTGGTATAGTCTCCCATCTCAACAAATTACTTGATTCTCCAATTTCGTAGACCACAATCTCCGGACTAGCTGACAGTGTCGTTAAACTTTGAACACTTTATTGAGGCACTAGAGAGGACATATTTTTCTCCCTTATTGGCAGTATTTGATTCAACGTATATGGAATCACGGAGTGCACATAATTCGAGCAAAACAAAGATGAAATTTTTTCCATTTTCTACTTGGCTTTCATCTTTGTATAGATTCTAGTGGCTACAAAAGCTACCTAATTAAATATCATACCTTCTAGCATTCCTACCATAGCAAAAAATAGCTGTTTGAACATGTACGTGGTGTATTGATTTTAACCTAACTGCTTTTGAATAAAATGCATCTACTCCATAAGCTTTGGTATAAGTACTTCCACTATTTTCCAACCTTGATTCTTCTCAAATGACGACATGTTACTTTTGAAATAGCTTCTCGGTCTGAAATCGCTAGATATTTCAACATCCACTGCAAGCTCACCAATTGGGAGGTGTAGTAGCTTTTGTAAGGTAGTCTCATCGATCCCAATAATGCTCTCTTTGACAATACTCAAACCATCCTCTAGATCATAATTGGTTATATATTCTTCAAACAATTCTATATCAATTGGTGGCAAGTTATTAGACCATCGCAAAAATTCATATAACTGTCCATTTCTAAAAACTTTCTACTTTTTTTATATTCTAACAGAATTCCAACTTCATTGGTTCCATATTAATAAGAACTATTAGGGATGGCGACCTCAAATTGCTCTTAGATTTTACATTATAGCATCTTTCTTCTCTGTCCATAGCTCTCTTCATTCTTTCTATTGATATTATAAAATACTTACTTTTCATTCCTTACTTGTATTAACACTACTTTCTTGCTTATTGAAGTAAATCCTTCACTCGAATAGTTACATCCCAAACAACAATATTTGAAATGCTGAAGAAAACTTCCACTAAGTGCCTTGCTCCTAACCTTTTATTCAAGGCATGGATCAAGCATCCCTAATCTTGTTAACTAGAATCTCACTTTTGATCTTCTTGACTAATCGATATTAGAACCGACAATCAATCACTAGCCATCTTTAATATCCATCATACATCTATGAGTATAGGCAATCTATCATTAATATGTAAATCCTCTTTCTTCTAAATTTTTTTTTAAACACGTCTTAAGTTTACATATAATAAAGTTGTAATTTTTTTTTTATTGATAAGTGTGGCAAATTAAATATCCATTAAATCTTCCAATTGAATTGAACTATTAGAAAAACCTTCCACTACACAACACGGTCTATGCCAATAGACTTGGAATTTCTACAAAAAATTGTTAAATTGGCTATCATAAAGAAGTACTAGATCATCGGGCAGAAAAGCTTTGCGATATAATTTACTATTATAATAACTCTTACATTGATGCTGTATAGCTTCCATAGTTAGAAGAGCCATAGCCCTAACTTCATCTAATTTTTTTAATTCTACAAACCAAAATTGGAAGGATTCTTTATCGCCAAGATATTCATTCAACGTAATTCTCAAACTCTAAACTTCTAATTCAATTGGTAATATTGCCTCTTGCTTGTACACCAATTGAAATAGTGTGGAATTGGTAGTCACTTTATATGCAGTACAATAAGTCCACACAGCAACAAATATTTTAATATCTCAATCTGTTCCCGCATTAGACAATATCTTGGTTAAAATTTTGGATAGAATATCGTTGGTCTTTTTAGTCTATCCATTGGCCCGAAGATGATATGGGGTTGATTTTTGATGTTTGATCTCATATTTATCCATCAAGGCTATAATTGTAGAATTAATAATATGGGTGCCTCAATCACTAATTAATTTTTTGGGACATCCAAATCAAGTGATAATGTTCTCATATAAAAATATAGCTATTGTATTAGCATTATTAGTTTTTGTTACCATCACCTCAGCATATTTTGTAACATAATCAATTGCTACTAAAATATATATATATATATATATTTTCTATTATATGAGGCTCGAGCGATTGGTCCTACAAAATCAATACCTCATTTTTCAAATAGTGCTTGTGCCAAAATTAGTACCAATGGCATGGCAGAAGTTCTAGTATGGTGATCAATTTGTTGACAAGGATCATAATATTGGACATATTGGTGTGCATCTGAAAACATTCTTGGCCACCAATAACTAGCCATTAAAGCTTTATGAGCAATACTATCATTGGGAGAATGTCCACCACAACTATCCAAATGGCAACCTTCCAATATGATACACACTTCACTTTGAAAGATACAACTATATAAAATTCTATCCCACCCTTGCTTATACAAGGCGTCACCAATCTTTGTATATATCGTACTTTTTAAAATCAAGCATTTCTTAAATTTTTCACTATAAGTACATGGAAATATTTGAAATATCAAATACTAAATTAATTCACTATATTTGGATGTAATCACGTCAACAGCAAATAATTCCATATCAAATATGGTATCATTGATAGGCTCATTATCCAATATATTGAATAAATGGGACATGTAGTCCATATTGGCATATTTCTTTCTTGGTCTGGTATTGATAGTAAAGTTAAATTCTTGAAGTAGTAACATCCATTAAGCAATGTGTCCATTCAATTGAGATTTATTAACCATATACTTAAGAGCATTGTGATTGATATGAAATATGAAGTCATAACCAAGCAAATAATGTTGAAATTTTTGAAGAAAATAAATCATTCCCAAAGCTTCCCGCTGTCGTGTTGTGATTTGGCTACTATATAAAAATAATGTAATTATGTACTTAATATATAATTTATTAAGTAACATGGTGAGAGTCATGTTAGTAGATTTTAGTTGATTGTAGAATATAATTTGATTATTACTTTGTTAAGAGGTTGTTTAGAAAGATTACTATAGAATTTGTATAACTTTAATTTTCTTTTGATAGTGGCTTTTAAGATTGATTTTAGTTGATAGTAACTTCTAAATATTTAGAGTCACCTTTGTTAGACATTGGTGACATTTAAAAACTTATTTTGATTCTTTTATTTGATGTTTAGAGCATAAATTATGTAAATCTTACAAGAAAAAAAGATTGAAAAAGAGTTTTGATAGCAAAGGGAGTAATTAGGGCACCAATATAGATGAATGGAGATGGATGATGAAAATCTCCATTCCTATTGGTCAAAAATCATGACCAATGGGCTTTGAAGAGGCTGCCCGAGGCCATATCAGGGATTAGGGTTAGATTCTTGGAGCCATTTGAGTTTTGAAGTCTAGGGTCAACAAGTTTAGGTTTTTGGCTATGGTTTTGGTATAAGTTTTGTATAGTTTGGAGTTTACATGAAAGAAATACAAGCGCTCAAAGTTAAGATGTTGATTTGATAGCTACTATCTGTGTTTTTGGCATAACGCACGCGTACAGATAGCAATTGAGGATCAGCGACTGTAATTGGAAAGAATACTTTTGCGGTGTCGTATTGTAACACGAGTATATCGTGAAAATATAAAGAAAAGGGACTTTTATTAATATTTAGTTACCTCGAATATTGGGAGCAATGACCAACTCTAGTGCAAATACTGAGTGGCAAGGTTTAGTCACCCCGTTACAATCAGCCGGGGCATACTGAAATGCTCCATTCGATTCCAATAATGAGAGTCAGCAGGAAGAGAAAGGACCAATTCACATGACGGGTGAGCCTCGTTCGAAGAGCCAATTGGATCCAATTTCAAGAATCCAATCCGGGTCCTCTTACCCAATATGAGACCTGCATTGGTCGAGCAATCCAATGCAGTCTAATTACGGGAAAATCCAGGTCTTACTACGGGCCTCAGCCAGTCTGATGTGAAGGACCAATTTGATCCAATTATGGAAAAATCCAGGTCTTACTACGGGCATCTTACCCAATATGAGACCTGCATTGGTCGGGCAACCCAATGCAGTCTAATTACGGGAAAATCCAGGTCTTACTATGGGCATCTTACCCAATATGAGACTTGAATTAGTCGGGCGACTCAATGTAGACCCGAGTACGGGGTTTTGATAATGTTTCAAGCTGTCCTATTCTCTGTGCCGTTTCAGGGAACGTTGTTTTTGGTAAATGGATCTCTTAAAGGTAAAAACGGAAGAGAAAGCTCTGACAGCGGGAGCCAATTTTGGATCTAAGCTCTAACGGTGGGAACCAATTCCGGATCCAAGACGAAAGATTGAAGAAATTCAAAGGATAAAGTTAGGAGGAAAAGAAGTTTTTGGGGGGGTTTTTTTGGATCGAAGAGCTAGCTTCAAGTTTTTTTTTCAAGGTTACTAGTTTGGTTTTCATCGGAGGTTTTTGAAGATCAAGGAGATTGGAGAGGAGCTTCATGCTTTGGGTCGGGGAAGGAAAGACAGAGAATTGGGTTTTTCTTCTTCATAGAGTTTTGGGAAGACTGAGGCAATCGTTGCTGAAGTCAGTGTTGTAATGGTGAATCGGGATTTTTTAATGAAGTGGGTTTGATTACTCTTGACTGTTTTGTGAAATTGAGTTACGTCTATGATTGAAGAATTAAAAGAGTGTCTATAGGATTGAGTATGCGAAGTGCATGAAATTTATTGGCTTAATCTAACAAGACAGTCAGTGGATATAAGATCATAAGTACAAAGCGGTATCGGGGATTAGCAAATTGGGTTGTTCGGGGTTATCTGTAACTTCTAGAGACCTAGCGGTTGGGACAAAAAGGACTTCGACAAGCAGTCGAAGGGCATCCGTATAGATTTACGGTGTATTCTTGCAGTCGTTTATATTCCAGCAGTCAAAAACTGATAGACTGCTTGACTATTGGCGAATCTCCATACTACCTTCTACAGCCAAACGCCCGGCGCGTTCTCGAGCAGGAAAGTACATAATATAACAAAAGTGGTGAACCTGACGTGAAAGCTTGAAGTAGAAGGTATTGGATTTCGGTTGATTTTATCTTTATTTTATGGAAAACGAAAATAAAAATTTTAAAGGATTTTTGGGAGAAGTTTCTGGTGGGGATTCTTCTAAAGGACAAGGTATGCACATGGATCCGTCTATTGCTAGTATGTTTCAAGCCTTCTCATTATCAATGCAGCAACAACAAAGCAATGATCGAAAGGAAGCTTTGGCAACCAAAGCATTGCAAGCAGTGGTCAATAAAATTGATCAATTTGATGGAAGGAATATTTCAAGGTATTTAAGATGTTATGTTCGTGAAATGGAATTAAATCAGGTTTTTGAGAAGAAAATGGTTGTTATATTTAGACTTGCCACGATACCGGAGATAAGAGACTACATTACATCAATTACGGATCGTTATAGGAATTCATGGGAGGTTTTTTCACATGCATTGAAAGACGAATATTTCTTGAAAGATGTTGATCGCGTAACTCAGAAGCTATTTTTGGAATGGATTGAACGGCTCAATAAGAATTTGCTAGCAACAGAGCTACTAAGAGAATTTGAGAGGCAATACTCTCAATTGTCGAAGGTAGAAAAATTGACATTGGAGCCGAACAAAGTTGATCTATTTCTTCAAGCTACTGATGGAGAATTGCAAGGAAAATTAGAACTCCTTCTTGAAGACAAAGAAGAAGATGAAGGATTGACAACGAAGTGGAAGAACGTTGAAGATGCGGTGGGGTTGCTTACAAAAAAAGAAAGGAGGAAGGATAGGAGCAATATTCAGAAAACAGTACAAGCACCCAAAGCTCCAGTACATACAACACCACCAACAATGCCTACAGTTCAACCTTCGACATCCTTATCAAAGAAAGCAGATATGGGGATGGAAGAAATTATACGAGGAATGCGAGATCTTTAAATCAAATTGGCAAGACTTGAAGAGAATACTTCAACAAACAATTCGAAGAATGTTTCAAAACAAGGATATGTACAAAGATGCATTTGGTGTGATGATGCTTCACACACTAGAAAAGATTGCAATGAATTTAATAATATGATACGGCAGGGAATTATTTGCTGGAAAGATGGGAAGATAGCATTGAAAAATAGAGAGGATCTTCTTCAAACCAATTTTGGCAAGGGAGGAATGAGAGTATTGGTTGAAGATTACCTAAAAGAGCATGAAACAGCAGTAAGAGAAAGTGCAAGTTATGGTGCTAGAGTAGATGATGAAATTGGTGGAAGTACGGAAACTAGTGAGTTTTGGACTTCTGCCATTTCTACAATGCAAGAAGGGAAATTCCCTCGAAAAGCGTTATTGAGGACTGCAGCTACAATACGAGGTGTAACAGGTTGGAAGGATCCTGTTGAGTCTCTTTCAGTTCATGCATATATAGCTAAGAGCCAACATGAAGCTTTAATGGAAGAAAAGAGATGAGGAAATTTTGATGATAATAGAGAAGGAAATTCTTCTAAGAGGTAAATTCGAGGAGACAAGGCTCCGGAGGCAGCTTCACAAGAATTGCCTGTAAAGGATACCTCAGAATCATTGGGAGAAAAAACAAAGGAGACAAAAGATAAGGGCAAATCAATTGCTTATAAGCTACTTTCTGACATTGAAGCGGCAACAAATTTGAAAGGGGTGTTGGAAGAACGTATATTAAACGCTAAGGTGGAATTCACATTGAAAGAAGTCTTAGAAATTGCAAAGAAGGAGTTTCATGATGTCATCATTGACAGCATTAAATAAAAGAGGCAATTAATGGGCGAAACTGGAATGAGTCATGCTATTGATGCAAGAATATATAAAGATGAAGAAAAGGTTGATATTGGTTACAAGCAACCAACAAATGAAAAGAATGGATATAATCAACGAGTAAATTTCGAAGATTCTAGTGACAAGGAAATGGAAACTTTGAGCCATTATACTTGAAAGCATTGGGCAAGGGCAACTATTGAAGTATTGGTGAAAGTAGGAGATATAGAAGAACCAATTGTTGCTTTAGTCGACCATGGTTCTGAAATAAATCTCATGTCTAAAGATCTTTATAAGAAGCAAAAATGGCCAATTGATATGGAACATAGGTGGGCAATTCGAGCAGCTAATAACACACGGGGCTAATTATATAGAGCTTGTCCAGATGTCAAAATTCGGATTGGGGATGTTGCGACAAAGCAACATTTCTTTGTTCAAGATACAACGTCTTATCCATTGATTTTAGGACATCCTTATATTACGGCAACACGGATGGAAACAAAAGTACTTGACAATGGTTCTGCTTATGCAAGGGTACGTAGCAAAGATGGGAGGAAAGTTGTACAATTTCTAACAGTACCTTCCAACTATGAATGGAATCGAGATAGGTTGAGGGAGAAACCATTGCCAAAGATTGTTGAAGGATTTAAGGATTTTGGGGAGGTACCACTGTAAAGCGAGATTATGGAGGTACAAAAGAGGAGGTACTCTCGTGAGATGAAGGTGCCTTTGATGCGAGTTTTATTGGTATATTGGAGAATGGAAATATTATGTATAAGAAAGTTGATGATTTTAAAAGAAAAGAAAGAAAAAGATTATATAATATTGAAGGACTTTTACGCAAGTTACGTACATTGCAAGATGATGAGAGGATTTTAGGTGTTTATGAAGAAAATGGACTGGAATATTCATTGGAATTGATTACATCTATTGGGTTAGGGGATAATGATAAGATTGTTGAGATTCATTCAAGAGAGGTTTATACCGTACTTGAATCTTTTCAAGCACTAGAAGTCACTGTAGAGACGAGATATAAAACAGCAGATAAGAAAGTAAAGCTTGTTGTTGGACCATTACCACAAGATTCTAAAGAACAAATGGGAGAAGCATCAAAGGAAGCAAGTTTAAGAGATCCAATGAGTATTGGACATCAGTTTACTAAAGAGACTTTTGAAGAATTGAAGATTGATTCTAATGTTTCTTTATTGCCGGAGGAAATTACTTGCTTCAAAAAGATGTTGGCTAAACAAGGTAGATCGTTTGCCTTCGAATCTCATGAAATTGGGTGTGTGGATCCAAATATTATAACACCTATGGTTATCTTCACTGTACCACATGTACCTTGGAATCTAAGACCGATTCTAGTATCGAGGGCACATTTACCTAAATTGGTTGAACTATTAAAAGAAAAGATAAAGATGAAAATATTGGAACCTTCGTTTGTGCCGTATTTTAGTCGATGGTTTACGGTACCTAAGAAGAATGAGTCACTACGGTTTATTCAAGATATGCAACCGGTGAATGCAATAACTGTCAAGAATGCAGAAATTGGACCTATTGTAGATGAATTTGTTGAGGCATTTGCTGGAAGGGCGATCTATTCAATGGGTGATTTGTATTCAGGTTATGATCAATTTCAACTTGCTGAAGGAAGTAGGGATATGACAACAATGAGGACACCACTTGGATTGGTTAGAATGTGCACTCTTCCTCAAGGCACGACCAACTCAGTTGCGCATATGATGAATGGGATGAATAAGGTATTGAGAGATTTTATTCCAAAAAAGACTATGCCTTTTCTGGATGATGTTCCTATAAAAAGGTGCAGAGAAGGAGACAAGGATGAAACTTTAGATATGAGGGGGTGTCGCAAATATGTTGTTGATCATATACAAGATTGTGAAAAGATTTTAACTCGGCTTAGAGAAGTTCATCTTACATTATTGGATATGAAGTCCGTATTTGGAGTACGAGAGGTTGTGATTGTTGGACATTTATGTGGATCTTACGGAAGAAAACCAGATCCGACTAAAGTTGATGCAATTGGAAGGATGAAAGAGGATTGTGATTCTTTAACAGAGGTTCGCAGGTTTTTGGGTGCATGTGTATTTTATCGAATCTGGATCCCTCATTTTGCTCACATAGCGGATCCATTATATGAACTGTTACGCAAAGGTTACTGATTTAAATGGGAAGAAAGGCATATTCAGGCAATGTAAAGATTGAAAAAATTATTGATGTCACCTCCAATATTGAGGAAGGTTGATTATAAGTGCAATAGATCAGTGATTCTTACTGTGGATGCTAGTCCAATTGCCATTGGATGGGCTGTGGATCAAGATGATTCAAATGGGAGTAGATTTGCAGTTCGGTTTGGGGCTAAAGTTTTAAGTATTCGTCAATGTGCATATTCGCAAGTCAAAAGAGAACTTTGGGGAGTCGTTTCGGCTATGAAAGCTGAAAAGGACTATTTGATTCGGGCAATAGTAGTAATTGAAACAGATTGCTTGCCATTGCTTGGAATGATTATTAACTATTCCATGCCAGATATTGCAATGTTGAGATGGATTGCTTATATTAAGTCACTAAATCCAGAATTTAAGCATATTACTGGGAAGGACAATTTAGTAGCAGACATGCTATCTCGAGTAAGATACGAGAGGGAAGACGAAATGGTTGAAGACATTGATGACGTCGGATTGAAATTCTATTCAATATCAAATCTCAACAGAGAAGACAAGCTATTTCTTGAAGAATCTTATGAAGGAGAATTATTGGATATTGGTCATTACTTGAATACCTTGACTAGGCAGGGGAATTGGTCTACAGAAAAATTCAAACAAATAAGAAAAAAAGCATATGGATTTTTATTTCGAGATGGATTCTTATGGAAGAGACCGAAGAAAGGAATTGGGATGCCACAACGAGTGATAGGCAAAAGGGAAGAAAAACTAAAATTATTAAAGGAGTTTCATGATAATTTATGGGCAGGGCATAGAGGAATTTGGGCTACTTTTGCTAAACTCAAGGAATGATATTGGTGGAAAAATATGTATCGAGATGTACTCTCATTTGTAGAGTCATGTGAAATCTGTCAATCATATTCTAATATCCGACATCGAGATGGTCTTCATCCTACGTATCCTCTGGCTATTCATTTTAAATGGGTTGTTGGTTTGGTTATTATGTCGGTTGGGTTATGGCAGATGACATATTTGGTTTTAGCTCGTGAAGATTTATCAAATCAAGTAGAAGGAAGAGCATTGAGGACAAAATCTACAGAGGGGATTTGTAGGTTTTTGCTTGAAGATGTCATTTGCCGTTACGGATGTGTAGGAAAAATCACTGCAGATCGTGGAGAATTAAATGCACAAGAAGCTCGTAAGTTCTTTGAAAGATGTGGAGTTAAACTATCACTGACTACTGCTTATAATCCGAAAAAGAATGCAAAAAGCGAACGCGGTCACCCACCGATTGTGAAAGCATTAGTTAAAGCTTGTAATGGGAAAGTTAGAGAGTGGCCACGGCTTTTATCATTTGCATTATGGGCTGATCGAACAACACATAATTCGGTGACAGGATATATGCCAGTAGAACTTATGACAGGTCGAAAATCAATTATGCCGATTGAAGAAAAGGTACTTACTTGGAGTATGCTACCATGGGAAGATGGATTGACAAGAGAAGAACTTCTGGCTATTAGGATTCGATAATTGGAGCAAAGAACGGAAGATGTCCCGATAGCATTAGAAAGGTTAAAAAGAGCAAGGTTACAAAACAAGGCGCGATTCGATAAGCAACATCGATTGAGACCTAAAGCAATCGAAGAAGGTGACTGGGTACTTGTTTATGACAATAGTCTGGATAATCAACATAGTACTTTGCAAAAATTTTCAAAATGTTGGTTTGGACCATATGTGGTAACTATTGTTCATGATAATGTGACTTTCTCATTACGGGAGTTAGATGGTTCAAAATTGAAAATACCAATTGTAGAGAAGCGAGTAAATATATTTAAATGAAGACATGCGGAGATGAATATGGAAGACCTCAATGAAGGTATAGAGATTCCGCAGTAAGAGATTGAAAGTGATTTGGATAATGAAGGTGACGAAGACGAACTGGACAAAGACGTAGAGGATATATTCTAAATGAAACAGCAATTGGGTAAATTGGTGCATACCGGAGGATGCACAGGTTCAGAGGGGGTGGATGTCGTATTGTAACACGAGTATATCGTGAAAATATAAAGAAAAGGGACTTTTATTAATATTCAGTTACCTCGAATATTGGGAGCAACGACCAACTCCAGTGCAAATACTGAGTGGCAGGTTCAGTCACCCCGTTACAGTCAGCCGGGGCATATTGAAATGCTCCGTTCGATTCCAATAACGGGAGTCAGCAGGAAGAGAAAGGACCAATTCACATGACGGGTGAGTCTGGTTCGAAGAGCCAATTGGATCCAATTTCAAGAATCCAATCCGAGTCCTCTTACCTAATATGAGACTTACATTGGTCGGACAATCCAATGCAGTCTAATTACGAGAAAATCCAGGTCTTACTACGGGCCTCAGCCAGTCTGATGCGAAGGACCAATTTGATCCAATTACGGGAACATCTAGGTTACTACGGGCATCTTACCCAATATGAGACCTGCATTGGTCGGGCAACCCAATGCAGTCTAATTACGGGAAAATCCAGGTCTTACTACGGGCCTCAGCCAGTCTGACGCGAAAGACCAATTTGATCCAATTACGGGGACATCCAAGTTACTACGGGCATCTTACCTAATATGAGACCTGCATTGGTCGGGCAACCCAATGCAGTCTAATTACGAGAAAATCCAGGTCTTACTACAGGCCTCAGCCAGTCTGATGCGAAGGACCAATTTGATCCAATTATGAGAAAATCCAGGTCTTACTACGGGCATCTTATCCAATATGAGACCTGAATTGGCCGGGCAACCCAATGCAGTCTAATTACGGGAAAATCCAGGTCTTACTATGGGCATCTTATCCAATATGAGACTTGAATTGGTCGGGCGACTCAATGTGGACCCGAGTACGGGGTTTTGATTTTGTTTCAAGCTGTCCTATTCTCTGTGCCGTTTCAGGGAACGTTGTTTTCGGTAAATGGATCTCTTAAAGGTAAAAACGGAAGAGAAAGCTCTGACGGCAGGAGCCAATTTTGGATCTAAGCTTTGACGGTGGGAGCCAATTCCGGATCCAAGATGGAAGATTGAAGAAATTCAAAGGATAAAGTTAGGAGGAAAAGAAGTTTTTGGGGGGGTTTTTTTGGATCGAAGAGCTAGCTTCAAGTTTTTTTTTCAAGGTTACTAGTTCGGTTTTCATTGGAGGTTTTTGAAGATCAAGGGGATTGGAGAGAAGCTTCATGCTTTGGATCGGGGAAGAAAAGACGGAGAATTGGGTTTTTCTTCTTCATAGAGTTTTGGGAAGACTAAGGCAATCGTTGCTGAAGTCAGTGTTGTAATGGTGAATCGGGATTTTTTAATGAAGTGGGTTTGATTACTCTTGACTGTTTTGTGAAATTGAGTTACGTCTATGATTGAAGAATTAAAAGAGTGTCTATAGGATTGAGTATGCGAAGTGCATGAAATTTATTGGCTTAATCTAACAAGATAGTCAGTGGATACAAGATCGTAAGTACAAAGCGGTATCGGAGATTAACAGATTGGATTGTTCGGGGTTCTCTGTAACGTCTAGAGACCTAGCGGTTTGGGCAAAAAGGACTTTGATAAGCAGTCGAAGGGCATCCGTATAGATTTACGGTGTATTCTTGCAGTCGTTTATATTCCAGCAGTCAAAAACTGATAGACTGCTTGACTATTGGCGAATCTCCATACTACCTTCTACAGCCAGACGCCCGACGCGTTCTCGAGTAGGAAAGCACGTAATATGATAGCGGCTACACTTTTTACATACTGCTTACTGGATTCTAAGTTGAAGTGAAGGAGTTATTGTATTTTGAAGTCAGTGCATGCAATCTAAGGGTAGTAAGTAACCCGATTTGCTAGCGGTTGTCTCTTGAACTATATCTTAAGCAATTTGACAAGGTTTTGGCTCAAAATTTCAAAGAATGTGTAATTTTATGTAAGTAAACTTTGTGCATAATTTTTATGACATTTGAATATTGGATTCTTGAGATATTAAGAAAATAGTATTCAGGTGCTTGTAAATTAGGGCTTAGAACATCTGCTAGGATTTTTTAGATGCCAGAAGATCGGAAGTGAATTTATGGTTGGTTTTTTTGTGATAAAATTTAAGGATGAATTCTACCTATCATGTAAATTTGAGACAAACTGAATGGTTAGATCAAGAGTTATGATTTTCTAAAGTTTGGGACAAAAAAATTCTTTGCGGAAAAAATATGTTTTAAAGGGATTTTATTATATTTTGAGTTTTAAGCAAAATAAAGGAGTTTTGGGAGGCTAACACAAGATTCATATAAAGGTTTAAGCTAAACTTTCTATAGCTAGATATCCAGTGTATTTCTAGATAGCAAATTATGCCATACGACACTGCTTAGTCATAGTATAATTTTGTTTAGTTGCAACCAATTATCAATTAGCATAATATATTAGATGATCCAAAACTTTTTTATCTTTTTGATTCAACATGGATCCAATAGCAACTTTGGATGCATCAACACAAACATGAAATAGTTTCGTTCAACAAGGTGTAACTAGTACTGGTACAGACACCAATTTTTATTTCAATTCTTCAAGCACAATTGTACATTCCTCAGTCTAAATTAGACTAGACCTATCTGACGTGGGTTTCTTTAAAAAATTAATTAAAGGCTGACATATGACTGCAAATGAATGAGTAAATCATTGATAATAATTGACATGGTTGACAAAACTACAAACACTTGACACTATTTCAGGCTTTGATAAAGCCAATATATCAGTAACTTTATCCAAGTTAGTAGCAATATCAACTAGTGAGACAATATGTCGTAATAATTTATCAAATAGTATTCTAAATTGATATTTTTTAAAATTCAATGAGATTCCATAATGGCGATAGCAATCTAAATACTTACCAAGACATTCTAAATGATCGACTTTTGTACTAAATATACAAAAATAATCTAAAAATATCTCTATCAAATATTATAAATGATCCTAAAAAACTTATATTATTATCCTTTGAAACGTGGCTGAAGCATTATATGATTCAAATGGTATAAATTTATAAGCAAAGGTCTTCCATTTTGTAATAAAAGTAGTCTTTAATTACTCTTCTTCTACAATTTTAACTTGATTGTAATCCAAAAATCCATCCAAAAAAGAATAACATTCATGTCCGGCTACCACATCTAAGATAATATCCATAAAAGGTAAAAAAAAAAATCCTTTGTAGTAGCTGTATTTAATTTATAGAAATCTTGACAGATTCGGATTTTTCCATTCTTCTTTGGTACCATTACAATTGGTGAAACCTAGTCACTGTATGGAATTAGATAAATAAAATGCACATCAAAAAGTATTTTTAATTCCTCTTTCACCATAAGGGAATATTTTGGATTGAATTGATGTTATCTTTGATGAATTGGTATAGCATTCTCCTTCAAAATAATTTGATACTTACAAACTTTAGCAAAAATGTCTTTCAAATCCACATATGACCATGTAAATGAAGATTTATGATTTAGGAAGAAAGCCTTACAATTTTTTAACTTGATATCTTTAATCTCATTGTATACTTTGATAACCTTCAGTATTTCATTAGTGCCTAAGTTGAGGGATTGGCATACAATTTCCTTGACAACATCTGGTTTGATTTTCTTGTTTGGCTTATAATGTCTCATATAATCCAATAAATTAGAACTATCCAATTCTAGTTCCAATGTATTAACTTCATTAATTACAGAATTATTCATCCAATTGATAATAGTATGATTGTCAAGGACAAGAACTCGATGAAAGCTAAAGAGTAAGTGAGACTTTTCTCAAAGAAATAGGACAAAATAGAAATATGTATATTAAGAAAGAAATTAGAATGGCTATTGCCAAAATACAAGAAAACTAGAGACCCTTGAAACTAGACTAGAAGCAAGAAAGGAGTTGACAAGAGTGAAGAGGGCTTCACTCTTGCCTCTATATATACTATCTAACTAGAAGCCACATGGCGATGTTCTATAAGACCTCCAATATATGTTGACTTTCTAAGCCACATGCCTTTGCTTGCAAGGCAAGTTTTCTATGGATGGACCACGTAGTTAGCTTGTTCTTTAAGCTTCCAACATGTGTGGCACATGGCTAACTTGTTGACCAAGTTTCTAGCCTAAAAGTCAACTATAGACTCCTATAAAGTCAAAGCAGCGTCTATGAAGCTTCTAAGAAGCTTCTCTAGAAGATATTATACAATTAACCTACTTTTATCTACTTTTATCTATTCATATAGGTAATTATATGTATGTCCGTGACATTACCCCCCCTTCTATGGACGAGTTCCACGAGGAGCGGTGATTATATATTGAGAAAATCTAATATGCGGCGAATTGTATTTGCTACATACTCTGATCTTTGTTCTCTTCGAAGATAGTTGATGGGTCCTCTTAGCCATCGATAGTGTCCCATTCCAGGGCGAGAAGACCACCCTGTTATTTGATCACTGTTGAGGCCTTCATAACTTCCTTCAAATAATACATTTGAAACACCATCAGGAGTCGTTCCTATCTCCAATAATATCACCAAACATCGAGAATCTCTTCCAAGGTCGTGATACCAAATGCGTTGTATCTCACCATCTATTCGAGGAAGAACATGTCGTTCTTGAGGATCTTCATCTCGGTTGCGTCATCTTGAAGGTTGTGACAATCGCAATGTCTCATCCGATAAGTCAGCAAACGAAGGTTCTTGAGTTGAATCCGCTGGTTGTTGGCTCTCCATCTAATTAGCATCACAAATGCAAAGAAGTTACAAACAAGGATAGGAAATTGAATGTTATCTTGCCTCAATCTCGTCTCTTTTATAAGAGAGGTTTTCATCTTGGTTTTGATGGATGTCGTTGATGAAAAACTTTGACTTTAGCTGATGCATTTGCTAGATTCCTAGATGGCTCCCATGTGCGCTCACTAATATCATATCCGCGCCGATGAACAAGATATTCCAGCTTATTTTGGCGCTGCCTTGAGTCTAATATCTCTTCTACCTCAAATTCTTCATTATTATCTACTTCTATAGGAGGCGGTGGCATTTGTCTTCTTCCTTGTATATCCACTGTCTTATATGGTTCAAGAAGAGACACGTGGAATACAGGATGGATCTTCATTGACTCCGGTAGATGTAACCGATATGCAACTGGGTTGATCTGTTCAGAAACAGAAAAGGGGCCAAGCCTACGATAGTCCAATTTGTCACAAGGTCGAGTGGTCTTGATATTGCGACGAAGTAGCCATACCTTATCACCCACGTTGAGTTGTGGTTGCTCTTTACGATATACATCTGCATTTATCTTTTGTCGTTCTTGAGCTTTCTTCAACTGCGCCTTCATTATTGCATGTAACTCTGACAACCGATTTGCCATATCTTCTGCTGCAGGATTATCAACTTTTGAAAAATCAAAAGTATCAAGTCGTGGATGATAGCCATAATTGGCAAAGAAAGGTGTTTGTTGCGTGGAAGAATGTACTGTATTATTATAAGCAAACTCTGCCAATGGCAGAAGGATTGTCCAATCATCTTGTTGGTAGTTGATGGTACACCTTAAATACTGTTCCAAGACTTGGTTTACGCGCTCTGTTTGTCCATCAGTTTGAGGATGGAAAGCTGAAGATAGCTTTATGTCCACTTTTAAAATCTTGAAAAGAGTCCTCTAGAATCTCGACACAAATTGAGTTCCCCTATCCGATATGATATCTTTAGGTAATCCATGATAGCGATAGATATTATCAATGAAAAGCTTAGCTGTTTCTTCACCTGTGATAGATTTTGTACATAGCATAAAATGTGCCATCTTGGTGAAACGATCTACTATCACAAATATAGAATCATAAGATCTTGAGTTTGGAAGATCTGTGATGAAATCCATAGAAACAGAAGACCATGGTTGTTGTGGTATAGGTAATGGCTGAAGAAGTCCGTAAGGTCGATATCGAGGAATTTTTGATCTTGAACAAATATCACATGATTGTACAAAGTCTTTGAGTGACTTCCACATTTGTGGCCACCAAAAATCTCTTGATATGAGTTCCAGAGTCTTATTATATCCAAAGTGACATGCTGCTGGGAAGTCATGACGTGCTTGAAGAACACGCAAACGTGCTTTTCCTTCTGGAACATATAGGCGTCCTTCAAAATATAATAGATTATTCTTGAACTCGAACTTAGAAGAATCATGAGACTTGGAAGAATTATTCTCGATATCATGAACAAGAGGGTCTGAGGACATACTGGACTGGATTTGCTTGAGAAAAGTTGAATCAACAGTCAGTGTTGATTTCACTGCTCGTAGATGAAATTGCTCCGGTTTCAAGAGGACCGTTCTTTGTTACTCAAAAGCTACATCTCCTTCTTTTGGTGCAAAATAAGAACGTCTAGATAGGGCATCAGACAAACCTTGTTGTTTTCTTGGCCGATAAGTGATAATGAAGTCGAATCTTGACAAAGACATACTCCAACGAGCTTGACGACGATTCAACACACGTGCTGACATGAAATACTCGAGGTTCTTGTGATCTGTATACACAGTGACTGGACTAGAAGCACCTTCTAGATAATGACGCCATTCTTGAAAAGAATCCACGATTGCAAGAAGTTCTTTATCGTGGATCTCATAATTGATCTCAGCTGCTGAGAATTTTCTTGAATGAAAAGCTATCGGATGAAGTTTGTCATCTGTTCCCATTTGTGATAAAACTGCACCCAAGGCAAAATCCGATGCGTCTGTTTGCATAAAAAATACCTTGGAAAAGTCAACACGATATAAGATTGGTGCAGAGACAAACGATGTCTTCAAGGCTTCAAATGCTGCTTCCGCTTCTTGATTCCATTGGAATTTATCTTTACTAGTCAAGTGTGTAAGTGG
Organism: Physcomitrium patens; assembly: GCF_059467195.1. NCBI lineage: Eukaryota > Viridiplantae > Streptophyta > Bryopsida > Funariales > Funariaceae > Physcomitrium > Physcomitrium patens. The sequence goes on along the minus strand of NC_143431.1, from coordinate 3,701,983 downwards.
AGCTGCAACTCGTGAGAAGTCTTTGATGAAGATCCGATAGTAATTGGCAAATCCCAAGAAACATTGGACATCTCTTACAATTTTTGGAATCTTCCAATCCATGATTGTTTGGACTTTCTTAGAATCCATCATAAGACCATCATTTGAAATGATGTATCCTAAAAAGTCAACTTGAGTAGTATGAAATACACACTTTTCTATCTTGGCGTACAATCCTGCATCTCTAAGTTTTTGTAATACTTGACGAACATGTATTTCATGTTCTTCAACATTCTTAGAATAAATCAGGATATCGTCTAGGTAGCAGACGACAAAATTGTCTAAGAATTCACGAAATACATCATTCATGAGATGTTGAAAAGCAGCTGATGCATTCGTGAGTCCAAAAGGCATGACATTGTATTCAAAGTGTCCGTACCTGGTTCGAAACGCAGTCTTCTATTCATCTCCTTCTTTGATCCGTACTAGATTATATGCTCCTCTTAGATCTATTTTTGTATAGATCTTAGCTTGATTTAACTGGTCAAGGAGTCCTGATATCAATGGTAATGGATACCTGTTCTTGATTGTGATCTTGTTGAGTCCTCGATAGTCAACACATATTCGTAAAGATCCATCTTTTTTCTTTACGAATAAAATTGGAGCTCCTTCTGGAGATTTTGAATGGCGTATGAAATTCTTCGCTAAATTCTCGTTAATATATGTCTTGAGTTCAGCCAACTCATCTTGCAATAAACTGTAAATTGGTCCAAATGGTGGCTGAGTTCCTTCCTTGAGATCGATTGAACAATCGTATGGGCGATGCTCAGGAAGAATATCTGCATTCTTTTTCTCAAAAACGTCTTGATAATCCTGATATTGACTTGGAATGCCACTTGAAGTCTTTACGCTTTCAGAAATAGGTGCAGCATAAATAGCAAAAGTTGATCCTTCTTTTGCTGCGTGTATAAATGCTTTTGCACCTATAAGTGCGGGTTTTACTATACTAGACTCATGGTTTTTTACTTGATTAATAGAACTGTTACTAATGCTCCGAGGAAAATCAAGTTTACGAGAAATCCAATCTATTCGAGGATTATACTTTTCTAACCATGATAAGCCTAAAATTATTGGATTAGAGGGAGATCTAATTATATTAAAAATTACGCAACTACTATGACCATTTATTACTACATCTACAGGAAGTGTTTCGTGAGTTACATCTCCAGAAGACAACGGACGACCATCTATGACTTCTACGTGTACAGGTTTAGTTTTTTGTATTAATGATATTCTATGACATCTAGCAAATTCTTCATCTAAAAAACAAGGTGAGGCTCCTGAATCTATCAAGGCAGAGGCTTTGTAATTATTAGGTCCTAAACGCACATCTATTATAAAACAAGGAGATGGTTCTGAGGAGAGGATAGGACCTTCATTAGAAGTTGTACAAGATTCCAGCCGCACGGTCCCTATTGTAGCTGGACGTACTCGTTTTCCGACATACTGTCTTCTTTGACAGCCGTACTCCTCATTTTGTAGTTACGTCGCTTCTTTGGACAATGTTGAGCAGTGTGCTTAGGTTCTCCACAATATAAGCATAATCCTTTTTGTCGACGACGAGACTTTTCTTGCTCAGTAAGAGGTTTGAAACGTACCGCATCAATTTGCATATCCTCTACTTCTGAAGGTATGTGTTGAGGAGACGTCGGTGTTGCCATTGAATTGTAGTAACGTTGAGGCCTACTTGTGCGACTCTCGGATCGAAATTCAAAAAGTCGATTGTCGCACTTCACAGCAAAGTCAATTGCTTGACTCAATGTTTGAGGATCAGGTAAATTAAGCATCAATTTCTTTACCTCATATTGTAATCCGTAGAGAAATTGACTCACAAGTGCGGCATCATCCCACTTGATATCAGTTGCAAGTTGTCAAAATTGCAAAGCATATAATGTTACTGATCGATTGCCTTGTCGCAAAATACGGATCTTGTTGGTTGCAACACGAATTGCATCATGTTCTCCAAACATGGATCAAAACTCCGCCAAAAAAGCCTCCAGATTATCCAATATTGGATCTCATCGTTCAAGAAAAGATGAAAACCATGACAATGCTGAACCTGAAAGAAGTGTACCAATGAATCTAACTTGTGACCCTGGAGTTGGATAGCTCTGGGGTTGAAGTTCAATCACTAATTGGACCTGATTGATGAATCCTCGAAACTTGGATCTGGTACCATCAAACTTCTCGGGCAAGGCCACTCTCGGTTAGCTAACACTCGAAGGATGTTCCATTCTGGGAGAAGGGACATGGTTTGGTGCAGATGTTGAAGCAGCCCCAATCATCTCTATATCTTCACTTCCTACCATTCTTGTTGCTCCTTGTGGTGGTAAATTGAGTTGATGCATCGCAAGCATTAACTCCCTCAATTGTTCTTGCATCTGTGCCATTGCACTCTTCATTTCAACAAGCTCTGCCATAGTAGCACTTAGAAAAGAGAAGATGTCTAATAACGCTCAAAACAAATAGAAGAGAGGAATTGATAACAAAGAAAATACTAAGAACAATATTAGTTTAAAAGAGGGTAATCCGCAACTTCTAATGCGCTTATGTCTTATCAAGAAAAAGGGGTAATCCACTCTTAATCAAGAAAAGACAAAGCTCTCATATTGTAAGTGTACTCTTGTCAATCTGTCAAGGACAAGAACTCGATGAAAGCTAAAGAGTAAGTGAGACTTTTCTCAAAGAAATAGGAAAAAATAGAAATATGTATATTAAGAAAGAAATTAGAATGGCTATTGCCAAAATACAAGAAAACTAGAGACCCTTGAAACTAGACTAGAAGCAAGAAAGGAGTTGACAAGAGTGAAGAGGGCTTCACTCTTGCCTCTATATATACTATCTAACTAGAAGCCACTTGGCGATGTTCTATAAGACCTCCAATATATGTTGACTTTCTAGGCCACATGCCTTTGCTTGCAAGGCAAGTTTTCTATGGATGGACCACGTAGTTAGCTTGTTCTTTAAGCTTCCAACATGTGTGGCACATGGCTAACTTGTTGACCAAGTTTCTAGCCTAAAAGTCAACTATAGACTCCTATAAAGTCAAAGCAGCGTCTATGAAGCTTCTAAGAAGCTTCTCTAGAAGATATTATACAATTAACCTTCTTTTATCTACTTTTACATACTTTTATCTATTCATATAGGTAATTATATGTATGTCCGTGACAATGATCAGAGTTTGTTGTATCCTCTAAATATACTAAATATTCTCCAAATCTTCCACATTGGTATAATATGCTTTATTTTTGCAGGTGATATGGATCATCATCAACTTGCATTGTATTCATAACTTCATCATATTCTGCATCAAATTGATCCTGATCATCAAATATTGCCTCTAAATCTAGAATTTGAAATTCCATATAATATTGAACTGGATACATTTATAAGACAATCTTGTTTTTTTTTTTCCAATACTCAATGTTACACGGCCTCAATCATTCCTAGCTTTGGCTTGATATAGCCACAATCAATCCAATAAGATTATACAGGATAATGTAGAACTGTGTAATCAAAAAATAATATAATCAATCTTGTATATGATTCCAACAATTATAGTTACAATACTGTGTAGGATATCTATTGGTTTCACCCGATTATGATTTGCCATTCTTAATATCAATATTGTGGATAATAATTGTTTTGAGTTCAAGTCTTCTATTGTATCAGCATTCATTAGATTCACATTAGAGCCATCGTCTACTTGAACTCTAGAAATAAGAATACCATCGATGGATACATCAATAGTTGATGCTCTTGGATCGAGATTTAAACTAACTTCACAAATTTTTCTATTACGGGACCTATGTCTTATTAATGAAGAATTCAATATAGAATAACATTCTAGGGCTACTGCCAAAACTTGCTTTATTGTAATAGAAAACTGAATTACATCCAAATCTTTCAAAATATCATATAATTCTATATTGGTAGTGATTCCTAAGGCCTTTTATTTTTTTCATAGGTTTCAACTTAACTCGTTGAGATAATATATCTTTTTTTATGGAATTCAAATATGGAATAAATAAATGAACTTTGTTAAAATATTCATCTATGAGAAGATTATTTAATGTATAAGATGACTCTTAGAACTTCCCAAATAATGATATTGGTTTAGATTCAATCAATATCTTGGTCCTAAAAATATTATTGGGTTGCGCTGTCATGTTGTAACACGAGTATATCGTGAAAATATAAAGAAAAGGGACTTTTATTAATATTCAATTACCTCGAATATTGGGAGCAACAACCAATTCCAGTGCAAATACTGAGAGGCCAGGGTCAGCCACCCCGATACAGTCAGCCGGAGCATACTGAAATGCTCTGTTCGATTCCAATAACGGGAGTCAGCAGAAAGGGAAAGGAACAATTCAACAACGAGTAAGCCTGGTTCGAAGAGCCAATTGGATCCAATTTCAAGACATCCAATCCGGGTCCTCTTAACCAATATGAGACCTGAATTGGTCGGGCGACTCAATGTGGTCCCGATTACGGGGGTTCCGATTCTATTTCAAGGTGTTTCGTCCTTTGTGCCATTCGGAGAATGACCTTTTGGTAAAAGAATCTCTTAAAGGTAAAAACGGAGGAGAAAGCTTTAACGGCGGGAGCCAATTTCAAATCCAAGACAAAAGATTGAAGAAATTCAGAGGCTAGGGTTTGAGAGAGGGGAGAATTAGGATTAAAGGGGAGGATAGGTTAAGAAATGGGAGGGGGGAGAGAATAAGTTTTTTAGAAGGGTCGGAGAGCTAGCTTCATGCTTCGAGGCGGGAAAAAAAGACAGAGAATTGGGATTTTTTTTCTTCGTAGGGTTTTGGAAAGACTGAGGCAATCGTTGCTGAAGTTAGTGTTGTACTGGTGAATCGGGATTTTAATGAAGTGGGTGTGATTACTCTTGACTGTTTTATGAAATCGAGTTACGTCTGTGATGAAGAATTAAAAGGGTGTCTATAGGATTGAGTATGCAGAGTGAATCAATTTTATTGGATTAATGTAACGAGACAGTCAGTGGATACAAGATTGTGAGTATAAAGTGATATCGAAGATTAGCAATTTGGATTGTTCGGGGTTCTGTGTAACGTTTAGAGACCTATCGGCTGGGGCAAAAAGGATTTTGGCGAGCAATCAAAGGACATCCGTATAGATTTATGGTATATTCTTACAGTTGTTTATATTCCAATAGTCAAAAACTGATAGACTGCTTGAATATTAGCGAATCTCTATACTACCTTCTACAACCAAACGCCCGACGCATTCTCGAGCAGGAAAGTACGTAATACGACACAAGTAGTGAATCCAACGTGAAAGCTTGAGGTGGAAGGTATTGGATTTTGTTTGATTTTATTTTTATTTTTATTTTATAGAAAACAAAAATAAAAATTTTCAAGGATCTTTGGGAGGAGTTTCTGGTGGAGATTCTTCTAAAAGACAAGGTATGCACATGGATCCATCTATTATGAGTATGTTTCAAGCCTCTTCATTATTGATGCAGCAACAGCAAAGCAATGATCGAAAGGAAGCTTTGGCAACCAAAGCATTGCAAGCAATGGTCAATAAAATTGATCAATTTGATGGAAGGAATATTTTAAGATATTTAAGATGTTATGTTCGTGAAATGGAATTAAATCGGGTTTCTGAGAAGAAAATGGTTGAATTATTTAGACTTGCCACGATACTGGAGATAAGAGATCATATTACATCGATTACAGATTGTTATGGGAATTCATGGGAAGTTTTTTCACATGCATTTAAAGAGGAATATTTCTTAGAAGATGTTGATTGCATTACTAAGAAGTTGTTTGTGGAATGGATTGAACGGCCTAATAAGAATTTACAAGCAACAGAGCTACTAAGGGAATTTGAGAGGCAGTACTCTCAATTATCGAAGGTAGAAAAATTGACATTGGAGCCGAATAAAATTGATCTATTTCTTCAAGCTGCTGATAGAGAATTGCAAGGAAAATTGGAAGTCCTTCTTGAAGACAAAGAAGAAGATGAAGGATTGACAACAAAGAAGAAGAACGTTAAAGATGCAGTGGGGTTGCTTACAAAAAGAGAAAGGAGGAAGGATAGGAGCAATATTCTGTAAACAGTACAAGCACCCAAAGCTCCAATATGTACAACACCACCAACAATGCCTACAGTTCAACCTTCGACATCCTTATCAAAGAAAGCAGATATGGGGATGGAAGAAATTATACGAGGAATATGAGATCTTTAAATCAAATTGGCAAGACTTGAAGAAAATACTTCAACCAATAATTCGAAGAATGTTTCAAAATAAGGATATGTACAAAGATGCATTTGGTGTGATGATGCTTCACACACTAGAAAAGATTTCAATAAATTTAATAATATGATACAGCAAGGAATTATTTGCTGGAAAGATGAAAAGATAGCATTAAAAGATAGGAAAGATCTTTTTCAAACCAATTTTGGCAAGGGAGGAATGAGAGCATTGGTTCAAGATTACCTAAAAGAGCATGAAACAGCAGCAAGAGAAAGTGCAAGTTATGGTGCTAGAGTAGATGATGAAATTGGTGGAAGTACGGAAACTAGTGAGTTTTGGGCTTGTGCCATTTCTACAATGCAAGAAGGAAAATTACCTCGAGAAGCATTATTGAGGACTGCAGCTACAATATGAGGTGTAACAAGTTGAAAGGATCCTGTTGAGTCTCTTTCAGTTCATACATATATTGCTAAGAGCCAACATGAAGCTTTGATGGAAGAAAAGAGACTAGAAAATTTTGATGATACTAGAGAAGGAAATTCTTCTAAGAGGCAAACTCGAGGAGAGAAGGCTCGGGAGGTAGCTTCACAAGAATTGCATGTAAAGGATACCTTAGCATCATTGGAAGAAAAAACAAAGGAGACAAAAGATAAGGGCAAATCAATTGCTTATAAGCTACTTTTTGATATTGAAGCGACAATAAATTTGAAAGGGGTGTTGGAAGAACATATATTAAACGCTAAGGTGGAATTCACATTGAAAGAAGTTTTGAGAATTGTAAAGAAGGAGTTTCATGATGTTATCATTGACAGTATTAAGCGAAAGAAGCAATTAATGGACGAAACTGGAATGAGTCATGCTATTGATGCAAGAATATATAAAGATGAAGAAAAGGTTGATATTGGGTACAAGCAACCAACAAATGAAAAGAATGGGTATAATTAACGAGTACGTTTTGAAGATTATAGTGATAAGGAAATAGAAACTTTAAGTCATTATACTCGAAAGCATTGGGCAAGGGTAACTATTGAGGTATTGGTGAAAGTAGGAGATATAGAAGAACCAATTGTTGCTTTAGTCGACCATGGTTTTGAAATAAATCTCATGTCTAAAGATCTTTATAAGAAGCAAAAATGGCTAATTGATATGGAACATGGATGGGCAATACGAGCAGCTAATAACACAAGGGGCGAATTATATAGAGCTTGTCCAGATGTCACAATTCGGATTGGGGATGTTGCGACAAAGCAACATTTCTTTGTTCAAGATACAACGTCTTATCCGTTGATTTTAGGACAACCTTATATTACGGCAACACGGATGGAAACAAAAGTACTTGACGATGGTTTTGCTTATGCAAGGGTACGTAGCAAAGATGGGAGGAAAGTTGTACAATTTCTAACAGTACCTCCTAACTATGAACGGAATCGAGATAGGTTGAGGGAGAAACCATTGCCAAAGATTGTTGAAGGATTTAAGGATTTTGGGGAGGTACCACTGTAAAGCGAGATTATGGAGGTACAAAAGAGGAGGTACTCTCGTGAGATGAAGGTGCCTTTGATACGAGTTTTATTGATATTTTGGAGAATGGAAATATTTTGTATAAGGAAGTTGATGATTTTAAAAGAAAAGAAAGAAAAGAGATTATATAATATTGAAGGAGAATTATACAAATTAAGTATGCAGCAAGAAGATGAATGTGATTTGAATAATGAAGGTGACGAAGACGAACTGGGCAAAGACGTAGAGAATATATTCTAAATCAAACAGCAATTGGGTAAATTGGTGCATACGGGAGGATGCATAGGTTCAGAGGGGGTGGATGTCGTGTTGTAATACGAATATATCGTGAAATTATAAAGAAAAGGAACTTTTATTAATATTCAATTACCTCGAATATTGGGAGCAACAACCAATTCCAGTGCAAATACTGAGAGGCCAGGGTCAGTCACCCCGATACAGTCAGCCGGAGCATACTGAAATGCTCTATTCGATTCCAATAACGGGAGTCAACAGAAAGAGAAAGGATCAATTCAACGACGGGTGAGCTTGGTTCGAAGGGCCAATTGGATCCAATTTCAAGACATCCAATCTGGGTCCTCTTAACCAATATGAGACCTGAATTGGTCGGGCGATTCAATGTCGTCCTGATTACGGGGGTTTCAATTCCGTTTCAGGCTGTTCCGTCCTTTGTGCCATTTCAGGAACGTCCTTTCGATAAAAAGATCTCTTAAAGATAAAAATAGAGAAAAAAGTTGTGACGGCGGGAGCCAATTTTGGATCCAAGACAAAAGATTGAAGAAATTCAGAGGCTAGGGTTTGAGAGAGGGGAGAATTAGGATTAAAGGGGAGGATAGGTTAAGAAATGGGAGGGGGGAGAGAATAAGTTTTTTAGAAGGGTCGGAGAGCTAGCTTCATGCTTCGAGGCGGGAAAAAAAGACAGAGAATTGGAATTTTTTTTTCTTCGTAGGGTTTTGGAAAGACTGAGGCAATCGTTGCTGAAGTTAGTGTTGTACTGGTGAATCGGGATTTTAATGAAGTGGATGTGATTACTCTTGACTGTTTTGTGAAATCGAGTTACGTTTGTGATGAAGAATTAAAAGGGTGTCTATAGGATTGAGTATGCGGAGTGAATGAAATTTATTGGATTAATGTAACGAGACAGTCAGTGGATACAAGATTGTGAGTATAAAGTGATATCGAAGATTAGCAGTTTGGGTTGTTCGGGGTTCTGTGTAACGTCTAGAGACCTATCGGCTGGGGCAAAAAGGATTTTGGCGAGCAATCAAAGGACATCCGTATAGATTTACGGTATATTCTTGTAGTTGTTTATATTCCAATAGTCAAAAACCGATAGACTGCTTGAATATTAGTGAATCTCTATACTACCTTCTACAGCCAGACGCCCGGCGCATTCTCGAGCAGGAAAGCACGTAATACGACAGCGTAGACATACCAGGTTTCAACATTGGTGATATTTTTGATACAGGTATTAGATCTCAAGTTCATATAATTAGATTGAAGTAGTCCTTTGCAATTGGTGCATCTAATTGTAGAATTAGATCTTTTTCTTTTTGTTGGCCTCTAGTAAGTACTGCATGAATGCATTCTACTTGATTTATAGGAGAAACTTATGGGCTTTGATTATTTTCCTCTCTCCTACTATGCAGCTCGATTGGCTGGTCTTGGTTATTAAAATTAAATGGAACATTGCACTGTTGATATGTATATCTCGATTGCTTATAATTTCTACATACTAGAGCATATTCATCATTGGCTCTTGGATTGAGACATTCACTAGTATAATGTCTTATCTACCTACAACAATAATATTAAAGTGCTCTTCTTCCAACTCCATTAGGAATATTAGGTGTTTCTACTAATGTATATTGGTTGGGCGTGTTCCACATTGGATAGGTAAATATCAAGGACAAGAACATGATAAAAATAAATAAACAAGTGAGACTTCTCTCAAAGAAAGATGATAAAATAGAAATAACTTGATATGTATATTAAAAAAGAAAGTGGAATGGCTATTGCTAAAAGCCAAGAAAATTAGAGATCCTTGAAACTAGACTAGAAGCAAGAAAAAAATTGACAAGAGTGAAGAAGGCTTCACTCTTGTCTCTATATATACTATCTAACTAGAGGCTATAAGGCGATGTTCTATTGGACCTCCAATATGTGTTGACTTTGTAGGACACATGCTTTGACTTGCAAGGCAAGTTTTTCTATGTGTGGGCCACATAATTAGTTTGGTCTTTAAGCTAAAAATATGTATGGTACATGGTCAACTTATTAACTACGTTTCTAATCCAAAAAGTAAATTAAAGACACCTATAAAGTTAAAGCAGTGTCTATGGAGTTTCTAGGAAGCTTCTATAGCAAATACTATAGAATTAACTTACTTTTACTTACTTTTATTTACTTCTACCTATTTATACATGTAATTACTGGCTTATATGCATATATCTGTGACATTACCCTACCTTCTAGGGATGAGTTCCACGAGGAGCAATCATCATATGTTGAGGAAATTTGTGATGCAACGAATTGTATTCATTACATATTCTGATCTTTGTTCTCTTCGAAGATGATTGATAAGGCCTCTCAACCATCGATAGTGTTCCATACTTGGGTGGAAAGACCACCCAATTATTTGATCGTTGTTGAGGTCTTCATAACTTCCTTCGAATAAAATATTTTAAATACCAACAAGAGATGTTTCTACCTCTAGTAAAATTACCAAACATTGGGAGTCCCTTCCAAGCTTGTGATACCAAATGCATTGTATCTTGCCATCTATTCTAGGAAGAACATGTTATTCTTGAAGATCTTCATCTCGATTGCATCATCTTGAAGGTTGTGACAATTATAATGTCTCATTTGACAGGTCTGCAAATGAAGGCTCTTGAGTCGAATCCGCTGGTTGTTGGTTCTCCATTTTCTCAACATCACAACTACAAAGAAGCTACAAACAAGGATTGAAAGTATAATTTTTTCTTGCTTAGATCTTGTTTCTTTTATAAAAAAGGTGTTCATCTTATTTTTGATGGATGTTGTCGATAAAAAGTCTCCATCGCCTTTGCTGCATTTGTAAGATTCTTTAGTAGCTTTCATGTGTGTTCACTTATATCATATTTGCATCAATGGATAAGATATTCCAATTTATTTTGGTGCCGCCTAGAATCTAAGACTTCTTCTACTTCAAGCTCTTCATTATTGTCCACTTCTATAAGAGGAGGTGGAATTTGTCTTCTTCTTGGTATGTCCATTGTGTTGTATGGTTCAAGAATAAATATGTAGAATATTGAATGGATTTTCATTGACTTCGATAGGTGTAAACGATATGCAATTGGATTGATTTGTGCAGAAATAAAATATGGTCCAAGCGTTCAACAGTTCAACTTGTCACAAGGATAAGTGGTCTTGATATTGTGACAAAGTTACTATACCTTATCACCCATGTTGAATGGTGGTTGTTCTTTTTGATAGACTTCTGCATTGATCTTTTTTTTGTTCTTGAGCTTCTTTTAACTAGGCCTTCATCGTTGCATGTAGCTCTGACAAATAAATTGCCAAATCTTTCGCAGCAGGATTATCAACTTTTGAAAAGTCAAAAGTATCAAGTCGTGGATGATAATTATAATTGGCAAAGAAAGGTGTTTGTTTTGTAGAAGAATGTATTCTATTTTTGTAAGCAAACTTTGCTAATGGCAAAAAAGTTGTCCAAATATCTTGTTGGTAGTTAATGGTACATCTTAAATACTGCTCTAAAACTTCATTAACATGCTCCGTTTGTCCATCGATTTGACTATGGAATGTCAAAGATAATTTTATATCCACTTTTAGAATCTTGAAAAGAATTTGCCAAAATCTTGATACAAATTGAATACCCCTATCTGATATAATATTTTTAGATAATCTATGATAACAATAGATATTGTCAAGAAAGAGCTTAGGTATTTCTTCACCTGTGATAGATTTTATACATGGTACAAAATAAGCCATCTTGATAAAACGATCTACTATCATGAATATAGAGTCATAAGAAACTGAGATTGAAAGATCTGTGATGAAATCCATAGAAATAGAAGACCATGGTTGTTCTAGAATGGATAATGGCTGAAGAAGTCTGTAAGGTCAATGACGAAGAGTTTTTGATCTTAAGCAAACATCACAAGATTGTACAAAATCTTTGATTGCTTTTCACATTTGGAGCAACTAATAGTCCCTGGATATTAGTTCTAAAGTTTTATTGTACCCAAAATGTCCTATTGTTGGAAAGTCATGACAAGCTTGAAGAACATATAATCGAGCTTCACCTTCTGAAATATATAGGCATCCTTCAAAATATAGTAGATTCTTCTTGAATTCAAACTTGGAAGTATCATGAGACTTTGAAGGATTTTCTTTAATATCACGAATAAGAGGATCAGAAGACATACTTGATTGAATTTGCTTAATGAAAGTTGAATCAACAATTAATATTAACTTCATTGCTCGAAGATGATGATACTCTAGCTTCAAGAGAATTGTACGTTGTTGATTGAAAGCAACATCTTCTTCCTTTGGTGCAAGGTAAGATCGTCTAAAGAATGCATCTGACAAACCTTGTTATTTTTGTGGTCGATAAGTGATCTTGAATTCGAATCTTGACAAAGATATACTCCAATGGGCTTGGCCACAATTTAAAACTCGTGTTGATATAAAATATTCAAGGTTCTTGTGATCCGTATACATTGTGACTAGTTTAGAAGCACCTTCTAAATAATGGCACCATTCTTGAAACAAATTCATGATTGCAAGAAGTTCTTTGTCATGGATCTTGTAATTGATCTCGGCTACTCAAAATTTTTTGGAATGAAAAGCTATTGGATGAAGTTTATCATCTATTTCCATTTGTGACAATATAACATCCAAAGCAAAGTTTGATGTGTCTTTTTTCATAAAAAATGGCTTAAAAAAATTGACGCAATACAAGATTGGTGCAGAAACAAAGGTTGTCTTCAAAGCTTCAAATGCTACTGCTGTTTCTTAATTTCATTGAAGTTTGTCTTTACAAGTCAAACATATTAGTGGAGCTACAACTTGAGAGAAGTCTTTGATGAAGATCCAATAGTAGTTGGCAAATTCTAAAAAATATTGGACATCTCTTACCGTTTTTGAGATCTTCCAATCCATAATAGTTTGAACTTTCTTAGGATCCATCATAAGTCCATCATTTGAAATGATGTATCCTAAGAAGTCGACTTGAGTAGTATAAAATATATACTTTTCTATCTTGGCATAGAATCTTATATCTCTTAGTTTTTGTAATACATAACAAACATGAAGTTCATGTTCTTCTATATTCTTAGAACAGATTAAGATGTCGTCTAAGTAACAAACAACAAAATCATTTAAAAACTCCCAAAAGACATCATTCATTAGATGTTGGAATGTTGTTGGTGCATTTGTAAGTCCAAAAAGCATGACGTTATATTCAAAATATCTATACCTTGTTTGAAATGTAATCTTCCATTCATCTCTTTTTTTGATGCATATCAGATTGTATGCTCTTTATAGATCTATTTTTGTATAGATCTTAGCTTAATTTTATTGATCAAGGAGTCCAAATATCAAAGATAGTGGGTACTTATTATTGATAGTGATTTTGTTGAGTCCTTGATAATCAACACACATCCGCAATGATCCGTCTTTTTTTTTCACAAATAAAATTGGAGCTCCTGCTGGAGATTTGGAATGGCGTATGAAGTTCTTGGCCAAATTCTCTTCAATATAATCCTTGAGTTCAACCAACTCATTTTGAGATAAATTATAGATTGGTCCAAATGATGGTTGTACTCCTTCTTGAAGGTCAATTGAGTAGTCATACGAACGATGTTCTGGAAGAGTATCTACATTTTTCTTCTCAAATATATCTTGAAAATCTTGATATTGGCTTGGAATGCCACTTGAAGTCTTTCCACCAATAAAAATAGGTGTGGCATAAATGAGACAAGGTGATCTTTCTTTTGCAACATACAAGAAAGCTTTTGTATCTATAAATATAGGTTTAATTATATTAGACTTATGACTTTCTACTTGATTAATTTCGTTCTTAGTTATACTTTCAAAAAAGTCAAGATTACAAGAAGTCTAATCTATTTTAGGATTATATTTTTCTAGCCATGATAAACCTAAAATGAATGGATTAGAAGGAGATCTAATGATATTAAATATTAAAAAACTACTATGATTATTAGTTGCTATTTCTATACGAAGGGTTTCATGAGTAACATCTCCTGAAGACAACAGACAACCATCTATGACTTCTCTATGAATAGGTTTAGTTTTCTTCACTAAAAATATGATATATCTTTTAGCAAATTCTTCATCTAAGAAACATGCTAAGGCTCCTGAATCTAGCAAGGCAGAGGCTTTGTAATGTTTAGGTCCTAGTATAACATTTATCATAAAACATGGAGAGGATACTGAGGAGAGAATAGGACCTTTACTAGGTGTTGTAGAAGGTTCCAATTGCATGGTCCCTATTATAGCTAGACAAATTTGTTTTCCGACATGCTATCTTCTTTGATAACAGTTCTCCTTATTTTATGGTTGCATCGCTTCTTTGGGCAATGTTGAGTAGTGTGCTTAGATTTTCCACAATATAAGCACAATCCTTCCTAACCATGACAAGTTTTTCTTGCTAAATAAGAGGTTTGAAACATACCATATCAATTTGTATATCTTCTACTTCCAAATGTATGTATTGAAGAGATGTTGGTATTGCCATTGAGTTATAGTAACGTTGAGGTCCACTTGTACAATTCTCAGATCAAAATTTAAAAAGATAATTATCGCACTTCATAACAAAGTGAATTACTTGACTTATTGTTTGAGGATCAAGAAAGTTGAGCCTTAATTTATTTACCTCATATTGTAATCCGTAGAGAAATTGGCTAATAAGTGTAACATCATTCCATTTGATATCAATTGCAAGTTATCAAAATTGTGAAGCATACAACATTACTGATCAATTGTCTTGTTACAAAGTATGGATCTTTTTGGTTGGAATACGAATTACATCATGTTCTCCATACATGGATCAAAACTTCGCCAAAAAAGCCTCTAGATTATCTAATATTCGATCTCATTGTTCAAGAAAAGATAAAAATCATGATAATGCTGAATTTGAAAGAAACATATCAATGAATCTAACTTGCGATTCTAGAGTTGGATAGCTTTGGGATTGAAGTTCAATATCAAGTTGTACTTGATTAATAAATCTTCTAAACTTTGATTTGGTTCCATCAAACTTCTCGGATAGGATAATTCTTGGTTCTCTAATACTGGAAGGGTGTTCCATTATAGGAGAAGGGACATAATTTGGTACAGATGTTGAAGTAGCTCCAATCATTTCTATATCTTCACTTCCTATCAATCTTATTGCTCATTGTCATGGTAATTTGAGTTGATGCATCGCAAGCATTAACTCCTTCAATTATTTTTGCATTTGTGCCATTGCACTCTTCATTTTAGCAAGTTTTGCCATGATAACACTTAGAAAAGAAAAGATATCTAATATCATTGAAGACAAATAGAAGAGAGGACTTGAGAACAAAGAAAATACTAAAGACAATATCAATTTAGAAGAGGATAATCCGCAACTTCTAATATACTTATGTCTTATCAAGAAAAAAAGGTAATCCACTCTTAATCAAGATTAGACAAAGCTCTGATATTATAAGTACACTCTTGTCAATCTTTTAAGAATAAGAACTCAATAAAAATAAATAAACAAGTGAAACTTCTCTCAAAGAAAGATGACAAAATAGAAATAACTTGATATGTATATTAAAAAAGAAAGTAGAATGGCTATTGCCAAAAGCCAAGAAAACTAGAGATCCTTGAAACTATATAAGAAGCAAGAAAAGAATTCACAAGAGTGAAGAAGGCTTCACTCTTGTCTCTATATATACTATCTAACTAGGGGCTACATGGCAACATTCTATAGGACCTCTAATATGTGTTGACTTTGTAGGACACTTGCTTTGACCTATAAGGCAAATTTTTCTACGTGTGGGCCACATAGTTAGCTTGGTCTTCAAGCTAACAACATGTGCAGCACATGGCCAACTTATTGACCACGTTTCTAATCCAAAAAATCAATTAAAGACACTTATAAAGTCAAAATAACATCTATGAAGCTTCTAGGAAGCTTTTAAAGCTAATACTATAGAATTAACTTACTTTTACTTATTTTTACTTATTTCTACCTATTTATACATGTAATTATTAGTTTACATACGTATGTCCATGATAATAAATGATCCCGGCTATTTAGTTGGTACTGTAGAATCTGAAATTGGCTTCCGAATGGATAGATATTAGAAATATCTTTTTTGATTTTACTCAATACATTGAGAATTGGATCCACATTCTTGATTATATCCAAAATTTTAAAAATTAGTAAAATTCCTATTTTGTTTATTTGAACAATTCCCACTCCAATCAAACTTATTTCTTGTCTGGACTTGATTAACATTCCATGAAGTTGATTGAATCATAGATTGATTACCAAACTTTTGTTGTTTTTGTGAATTCTAATAATTGGTGGTGGTATGCTTATTCCAACAAAATGTACATTGCACAATCATTTGGGATAGTGAAGAATATTTTGTTACCATATGGCCTAGTCCTTTACAATTATTGTATCAAATATTGAGGCATTGTCATATTGTAAATACTTACAGTATATAAAAATTAATTAAAAAATATTATATATTGATAAATCTAGATGTATATTAGAATGGTTAGTAGATTAAATTAAAAGGAGTTGGTATGAAAAATCTTACTTTGTTTTTTTTACTTATTTTGATTCTGACATATAAATATATATATATATATATATATATATATAGGATCTAAATATTTAATATGAAGCCTTGAAAGAAGGTAAAAGCCTAAAAAAGAAAATCCAAACTAATGGGAGACTAATTGAAAGGGATGAAAGGAAGGCATGGTTGGATAAAAGCAAGGAATGGAGAACTTTATCCCTATTGGTCGAATACCATACCCGATGAGCTTTGAGGAGGCTACCTACAACCTTAACAAGGGTTCTTGCTGCTTTAAAGGAGGCATTTGAAAATTAGAAGCTAAGATTATAAATTTTAAGATTTGGACTATAATTTGTGTAAAAAAGTTAGAGGATTTGGAGTTAGGATGAAGAAGTTATAGTTGTTTGAAATTAAGGTGTTAATTTAAGCCATACTATTACTCTTTTGTGAATACGAGGAATTGTACAATATTTTTTGAAGATCAGATAGTGCGGCTAGATTGGTGATTTTAAGAGCTACATCTTTAATAAAAGAATTGTTACTTTTGGAGTTCATATAAAGGAGATATAAGGAGTTGAAGATGTTGCTTCTAAATCAAAGGTAGTAAGTGAGCACTCTTATTTATAATAATGGTTGGAGCCATAACTTGAATTTTCGAACAAATTTTTGGCTCAATTCTTGTGAAGAATGAAACATTTTGTGTTATATAGCTAAAAATATAAATTTCGTGGTATTTGAGCTTTTATTTTGTGAGATGTAAAGAAAATTACACGCAAAGATATAAAGACAAGGATTTGAAGTGACTATTAGGATTTTCAAGATATCTTAAGATCTGCTATGAATTTGTAGTTGAAAATTGTTTTGCAAGTTGATAAGAATATATCAGTACTTCATATAAAATTTGACTAAGTTTGGATGATTGGATCAAGAGATATGAAGTATTGAAGTTTGGAAAAATTTCCACATAAGGGTATATAAGGTTTTAGAGGATTTCATCATATTTTGGGTGTTGTTGGTTACTTGAGGCTTATGTATTTGATATAATTATTCCAAAAAAAATATATATATATATATATATATATAAACTTAGGACTTTCCTTATTTTAAAGCTTGATTGAGCAATTAGTAATAATCAGGAGCCTAATGCTTTCTTGAAGCAAACTCTTTCTACCTCGACAATGCATATTGGTTGGTTTATGCCTCTTCTCTTTATCTCTTACTAGGGTAGTAGCCAATTCATCCATCTTCTTTGTCATAATTAACAACAAATCTTTATTTGGATCCTTCAATATTATTTCATTAGTTAACTCTTTTATAGGTACTGGTTTTTGATATAGAACGTATGACAAATATGAAACTGTTGCTGTTGGTAGTGCAATTTGTAATGGAACAACATTAACTATTTTCTACGGGTTAAGATTTGTACCATAATCAATCATTCTTGAATAACTATCCACCACTTCATTCTAAGCTGGTATTTGATAACCTCCCTAAGATCGAATCATTGTGGCTCTTGTGATTAGGAATTAGTCATAATGACATTCTTTCCATACCTTAGCTCAATTAAGTGAAGAAGCAATAGTGGCCGGTTGAGCCTCCTTTAAAACATCTTCGATTCTGATGGATATAGTCTGTTTATCAATATAGACAAAACAAATGAATCCGACATTTGGTTATTTGGCCATTTACAAAGGATATCTGCTACTCGACCATAGTATGACTACACCACTTTTTTTTAGTAACATTCTACTATTCATTAACCTTTCTTTAAGACGTTCTTCAAATCCAATTAGTCAAAAATGGATTAAAAATATATTTTTCAATGTCTCCTAATTTAAAAACTAGTCCATAGGCTGGCAATTATACCATTCAAGCGTTGTGTCTTTCAAGGTCACTGGTAGCCATCTCAACCAAATATCCTTAGTTCTACGATTATTGGCTATACATACAATTAGAAATTGAAACAAATGTTGATCTAAATGTGTATCTGGTAAGCCTGTAAAAAAGTGATTGCACAACTAGTGTAGCTCCATTACTTACTAAATGTGTATCTGATAAGCCTGTAAGCAATTTATGCCATTCTTAAGAACTAGTCTTGCTAGAATTGGTTGTATCTACTATTGAGAAAGTACCCAATGGAATATCCATTCCTTTTGTACCTTTTTCACTTTCAGTTAATGGGCTCAAGAGATATGTTAGATTATTAATAGAATTTTTTGCAAGTATTTTTGGTAATTTTCTTAACGATATATATGACTAAAATATTAATAGTTTGTCAGGTTTTTAGTATGCTCGGATATGTTGACAGACATGCAACTATGATTTAATCCAAATCTATCAATGCTTCTTTTTTAGATTATGTTCTTATTCATCCTACAAATTTTTTTTTACTTGCATTATTTTTAGTCTTCCTTTTAAGTGGCATATTTTTCTTAGTATAATATTCTCATTCTTATTAACCATAATCTTTCATCATATAATACTGAAACTGCTTTCTATCTCCAATCTAATTACAAATTTGGCTTCACTTTTAAACCAACATCAATTTTGGAACCTCTTCATGTGATATCCACAACCACATGTTTGGCAGTTAATTCCTAACACTCAATACTATTGTCAATTTTCCAACAGTTGTGCCAAAATGTGATTGTTGTTTTACTTATTCTAGACTAATCTAATTGGAATAAACCTATATAAGGAGATTTGAACATGAAGAAAGACTATCTGCATGAGTTTTTACATTAAGGTCACACAATTAATTATCTCGTGATTAACTAAAACATCTAAAAATGCTACATGTCTTCCGCATTCTATCAAAAAAAATATTACAATTGATAATTCTATCTTATGTATTCACTGTTTTATCTCCTTTTTAAACTTATGACAACAATAGGTAATACTACACTATTTTAAAAGATTCCATAAAACATTCTATAATCCAATCATTGAAATTCTTCAAACTAATTGTCATTCCAAATAATCTGCTTCACACAATTCCAGACTCCACAGACTTCTTCTTAAATCTCAATATTCAATGTATTACAATTCTCCTAGTTATATCCATACTTCATAAACATCTTTCATTATCAACTTTCCAATCTTCCGCTTAAAATTTAGTACACAATAAATTCAATTTTTTATTTGATATCATCTTAATCAAATCTTTCTTTCATTCCAAAATTTTACTTTATATTATTCAAATTCTATCCATTATTCTTCTTTTATAAGAAAATAAAAAAACAAAGAGGTAGCACCAAGATTACCTTGGCTCATGACTATTATAGTCTGGCCCTTTTTACTTCTTCTTCAAACTACTTATGCTTTCCTCAAAATGCCAACAACTATACAACAGATGATAACTACTTTTTTTTTACTATATCATCTATCTGGCCTTCTAAATTATCCATTCATTAATTTATTAGCTTTTCTTAACTCTACATATTATATATTATAAAACAAAAAATATCCTACATATTCTACACATGACTAATAGGTAAAAGAGTGTAAAAATTATTATATTATAGAAGATCTTAATTCAAAAATATTATAGCAAATTATCTTTAAAATATAGATAATAGTCAAAAAGATAGTAAAATTAATAAGTAATAATATTAAGTTTACAAAATGGGCTTTTATTTATTTTGTAGGACCATAAATAAGACAAAATAAAATAAATTAGAAAATTAAATGATATAGGCATATGTAGGAAGGAATTAAGAGTAGATTTGAGTAAAATTTACCTCTAGAAGCCAAGAATTGATATTTGGAGAAGATTGGTTGTCAACTTGGGTCGAAATGAGATCCCAAGGCATAAAACCACATACTTATAGCAAATTCTAGATTCTTTTGGAGATCAAAAAGTAGAATTTGATAGCAAACTTGAAAAGGTTTTTATAAGCATTGGTTTTGTATGCTTTGGATTTATAATGACTTTATAAGAGCCTTATAAAATTAAGGTTGTTTTGGATGACTTGGATTTTTGTGGAATAAAATAGGGTTGATTTTTTGAGCAATTTGAGGAGTTTTGTAGTTGATCTATAGGTGAAATTTTGTAGGTTAATGGTTATAGTTGTATTTAATATGTGTTTTGAATTTTAGCTTGATCTAATAGTTGAATTGAGGTTATTAAGATTTACATGGATTGAGGTCTTGAAAAGTAGAATTTTAGATCTAGTAAAGATTTCTAAGATTTTCTATAATATATTAGTTGGATTAAAGTGAAAGTTATGTATGTGGGTAGTAGAATTATTTTTCTATGTATATGAGAATTTTGAGATTAATTGAATGGTGCAAAAAAGAGATATTAGCATTGAAAGATCAGCATCAAGGTTGGAAAAGGAGGTTGACCAACATCCAAGCAGATTTTAGGATTTTTCTTCTATTTGGTAAGTGCAATTGTATTCAAATTTATTGTACTTGTTGAACTAAGAGATTGAAAGATGTGTAATATTTTAAACAAGATCAACAATTTAATCAAAAGATGTTGAGATTCTAAAGTACCTTAGGATTTAGTTTAGGATTTAGGATTTGTCTAGGATTTAATTAAAGATTTGATTTAAGATTTAGGATTTGATTAGGGTTTGACTAAGATTTTATTTAAGATTTATAATCTAGTTAGGATTTAATTTTGGATTTTGGATTTGATTAGGATTTGATTTAGAGTTTAGTGTATGGATTTGATTTAAAATTTAGTATTTAGGATTTGTTTAGGATTTGATTTAGAGTTAAGGATTTGATTTAGAGTTAAGGATTTGATTAAAATTTGGTTTAAGATTTAAGATTTGTCTAGGATTTGGTTTAAGGTTTAGGATTTGGTTACGATTTGATTAGGATTGGATTTATGATTTAGGATTCATTTAAGGTTTGATTTTGAATTTATAATTTGTCTAGGATTTGATTTAGGGTTTGCGATTTGTATAGGATTTGATTGAAGTCTATTAGAATTTCAACTAGGATTAAATTAAAACTTAATTGAGCTTTATTTAAAATATATTGTGATTATTTTAATACTTTTTAGAACTTCTTAAGGATTCTTTTAAGATTTATTATGGATTATTTTTTAATTTTTTAAAGATTTCTTAATGTTTCTTTTATAATTTCTTTGAGGTTTCTTTTGAATTTGATTAAAGCTTATATAACATTATAAAGGTTTAATTAGAGTTTATTTAATATTCTATTAAAATTAAGATTTTTTTATTATAATTTCGATTCTATCTTCCATAGCCAAGTATTTAATGCACTCTCAAGCAAAACTTTACGTAATATGATAGCATATTTCTTACAAATTATTTATAGGAAAGTAATCCATCTTCAACAAAATCAAAGTATTTGATTGCATTTATTTTGTATATTGTAATCTATATGAAGAATCTATCTTAGTTTAGATAACATCTTACAAAGACACAAAGTATACTTAGTAGTATTAAAGAAAATTTAAATTATATATAATATATATTTTGATAAAAATCAAGTTTGAATCTAGAACTCAACCTACATACTATTAGATCTTCTACCTCTAATTTATCATCAAACTAATTTAGTAAAAGAGTGGCAAATTTATGATGTTATTAATGATATATCTTCATATGAAAAAAATAATATTCATTCATTTTTATCAAAACAATTTCAAGACTTGAGCCTTTTTGAATTATTGGCTTATAATTATTTTACCACAAAACAACTAATTTGGCTCCATAATTAATTTTATAATTTTTTAGACTTATCAATTGAATCAAAATATTATAAAGAGGTAGTTTAAGATAAAAGCTGGAGATATTCAATGATTGATGAAATAAAATCTATTCATGACAAGAGGATAGTTACTTGCAATTCTTTCTTTAGAACACCAAGTTGTCTCAATAAAATGGTACAAAGGAAAAATAAAAATGGATAGAATTTTATAAAAATAAAAGTCACAAGTAATAGTTTGTGATTTTGAACAATATGAAGGCATTAATTATAAGAAAACTTTTTTTCTAGTTATAAAATAAAGAACCATTTAAAATCTCCTTGCCATATCAACATATAACAAATAGCAACTACATCACATGGATGTTAAAACTACTTTTTTCTATAAAAAATTCAAAGAAGAGGTCTATATGATACAATTACAAGGATTTATAGTTGAAGGGAAAAAATATCTAATATGTAGATTACACAAAGCTTTTTATAGAATAAAACAAACACAAAGGCATGGTATGACAAAATCCACTCTTTCTTTTGAAATCAAGGTATTACAAAAGAAGAAGGTAATTACAATTTCTATGTCATTTATAACCATAAAAATAATTTACTTCTCTTCTTTTATATAGATGATCTTTTATTCATATAAAATTACATCAAATAAATCACTTGATTTAAATTTTAATTTAAATCAAAGTTGAAATGTCAAAACTAAAAAAAAAAATGATATTATACTCTATTTCAAGGCTAAAATAATCAATGTACTATGAGGACTATTTATGAAACAATGGAATTATGCACTACAAGTAATTTGCTATTTTGGCCTTGAAAGATGTCAATCTGTCTTAACTACTATGGTTGAAAGATTCAAATTTATTCTTGATATGAATGAAGATACTATTGATCCAACCTACTACCAATCTATAGTTGATAAATTTATATAATTAGGTTACTTCCAACTTGATGTCTTATAGTCCATTGGAATTGCTAGTCATTTCATGATAAAATTCTAAGTTTTATACTTAACAATACCAAAAAGAATCTTAAGATATATTGTAAGACCATTAGATTATAAAATATTCTATCACACAAGTTTATCAATAATACTACTAGATTATGTAGAGACAAATTAGGTAGGATACTTAATTGAAATTGATCAAAAATAGGTTTTATTTTTAAATTAGCATCTAGTTCAATTACTTAGCTTTCAAAGAAATAAACTATTGTTGTCATCTCTTCTTTAGAAGTAGAATATATGGGCTTGTTTACACCTTTCAGAGAATCAATATAGTTGAGCAAATACACATGTGATTTTATACTAAAAGTCTAAAAATCAATCCCAATATTTTGCAACAACAAAGGGAGTATCAAAATCGAAACAAATCTACACATTAATCCAAAGACAAAGAAAATAGATACAAATTATTATTTTACAAGGAAAAAAAATAAAAAAAGTAAAAAATAAAATTAATTTATATACCTTCTCTGGAACAAGTAGCCAACATTATTAACAAATCTTTGAAATAAGGCCTATTTGAGAAATTAATATCAAGATTGAATGTTATTTCTATAGCAAAAGTACAATTCCAACAAAACTATTCTTTTTCTATCATCTCTATTTATTACTTATAAATATAAGCTTTATTTAATATATCCGATTCAATAGAAAATAGATAATTATCTTTTTTTTTTCTAGATATTACAAAATCTTCTTTAAATTCAACTAATCAACTAATATAAGTTCCAACCAAATCACTAGATCTCAAAGAAAAATCAAAATCTAAAAGAATTTGTAATTAAATTGAATTGTTACTCAATACATAACTTCATTGCATTAGATACATCAAGTCCTTATAAATTTCAAATCTATGCTTATTGATCTTTTAAAAAATATTTTCTAATGATGTCAACTCAAATCTCTAAAATTCTCTCAATTCAAAAAACTCATCTTTGAAGAACATTAAGCCATAGCTATAGCCCTAATTTTTAGCTAAATAAAAAGTCTTTTATAAATCAAGTTTTGAACTCTATTCACACTAAAAAATTAAAATTTTATATTATATCCCTATATTCAATGATACATTCTTATTTTTTTCATATAATTCTTTGCTATAATTTAGGATTATAGAAAATAAAGTAGACAAGATACATTAAAGAAATTTTTTGTATAATAAAAAATCAATAGCCTTAAGAAAGTATCAAGGATATATATCTTAAAGAAAGAAAATCCCCAATACACTCTTATATCACTCAAGAGAACTAAAAACTCACTCAAAGATGATATAATACTAAACTAAAATGTCTATTGCAAAAAACAAAAAGACTAGAAAGTCTTAAAGTAAGACTAAAGACTACAAAGGCATTAACAAGAGTGAAGAAGGCTACATACTTTCTTCCATATATACTCTTAACTAGGAGATACATAGCAATGTCTTATACGACTTCTAAAAGGTGTTGACTTTGCAAGACACATATCTTAACTTGCAAGATAAGTTTTCTACATGTATACTACATTCTTAGCTTATTTTGCAAGCTAACAATATGTGATTAATTTATTGACCAATTTTCTATTCTATCAATCAATTATAAATACATATAAAATCAAAGCAACATCTATGAAGCTTTTAGAAAGCTTCTCTAGAAAGTAATATGAAATTAACCTACTTTTATTTATTTTTATCTACTTTTAACTAATTATATAGGTATTTATTAGGATACATATGTATATCCATGGTATTACTCCCCCTCTTAGAAATGAGTTCTACAAAGAATAATCTTCATATATTGAAGAAATCTAATTTGTAACAAATTATATTTGCAACATACTGTCAAGGACAACAACTCGATGAAAAAGTAATTCAAACAAGTGAGCCTTCACTCAAAGAAAGGTAACAAAATATAAATAAACAAGTATGTATATTGAAAGAGAAACTGGAATAGCTACTGCCAAAAGACAAGAAAACTAGAGAAAATTAGAGACCCTTGAAACTAGATTGGAAGCAAGAAAAGAGTTGATAAGAGTGAAGAAGCCTTTACTCTTGTCTCTATATATACTATCTAACTAGGGGCTACGTGGCGACATTCTATAGGACCTCCAATATGTGTTGACTTTGTAGGACACATGCCTTGACTTACAAGACAAGTTTTTCTACGTGTACACCACATAATTAGCTTGATCTTCAAGCTAATAACATGTGTGGCACATGGCCGACTTATTGACCACGTTTCTAATCCAAAAAGTCAATTAAAGATACCTATGAAGTCAAAGGAGCATCTATAAAGCTTCTAGGAAGCTTCCATATTAAATACTATAGAATTAACTTACTTTTATCTACTTTTATTTACTTCCACCTATTTGTATATGTAATTACTAGCTTACATGAGTATGTCTGTGACATTACCTCTCCTTCTAGGGATGAGTTTTACAAGGAGCGGTCATCATATGTTGAAGAAATCTATGATGCAACGAATTGTATTCGCCACATACTCTGATCTTTGTTCTCTTCGAAGATGATTGATAGGGCCTCTCAACCATGAGTAGTGTCCCATGTCAGGGCAAGAAGATCACCTAATTATTTGATCATTGTTGAGGCCTTCATAACTTCTTTCGAATAGAATATTTGAAACACCATCAGGAGTTGTTCCTACCTCTAGTAAAATCACCAAACATCAAAAGTTCCTTCCCAAATCGTGATACCAAATGCGTTGTATCTCGCCATCTATTCGAGGAAGAATATGTCGTTCTTGAAGATCTTCATCTCGATTACATCGTCTCGAAAGTTGTGACAATCGTAATGTCTCATCTAGCAAGTCAACAAATGAAGGCTCTTGAGTCGAATCCACTGGTTGTTGGTTCTCCATCTCCTGAGCATCACAACTACAAAGGCGGCACAAACAAGGATTGAAAGTAGAATTTTATCTTGCCTAGATGTTGTTTCTTTTATAAAAAAGGTTTTTATCTTGATTTTGATGGATGTTGTCGATGAAAAGCCTCCACCGCCTTTGTTGCATTTACAAGATTCTTTATTGGCTCCCATGTGCATTCACTAATATCATATCCATGCCAATAGACAAGATATTCTAATTTATTTTGGCGTCGCCTTGAATCTAAAACTTCTTCTATTTCAAATTCTTCATTATTGTCCACTTCTATAGGAGGAGGTGGAGCTTGTCTTCTTCTTGGTATGTCCATTATTTTGTATGATTCAAGAAGAAACACGTAGAATACTGGATGGATTTTCATTGACTCCGGTAGATGTAAACGATATGCAACTGGATTGATTTGTGTAAAAATAAAAAATAGTCCAAGCCTTCGATAGTCCAACTTGTTACAAGGACGAGTGGTCTTGATATTGTGATGAAGTAGTCATACCTTATCACCCAAGAGGAATGGTGGTTGTTTCTTTCGATAGACATCCGCATTGATCTTTTGTTGTTCTTGAGCCTCTTTTAACTGCGCCTTCATCGTTGCATGTGGCTCTGATAAATGAATTGCCAAATCTTTCGCAGTAAGATTATCAACTTTTGAAAAATTAAAAGTATCAAGTCATGGATGATAACCATAATTAGCAAAGAAAGGTGTTTATTTTGTAGAAGAATGTACCGTGTTATTGTAAGCAAACTCTGCCAATAGCAAAAGAGTTGTCCAATCATCTTATTGGTAGTTAATGGTACATCTTAAATATTGCTCCAAAACTTGATTAACACGCTCTGTTTGTCCATCAGTTTGAGAATGGAATGCGAAAGATAGTTTTATATCCACTTTTAGAATCTTGAAAAGAGTCCGCCAAAATCTTGATACAAATTGAGTTTCTCTATTTGATATAATATCTTTGGATAATCCATGATAGCGATAGATATTGTCAAAAAAGAACTTACCTATTTCTTCACATGTGATAGATTTTGTACATGGTACAAAATGTGCCATCTTGGTAAAACAATCTACTATCATGAATATAGAGTCATAAGAACTTGAGATTAGAAGATTCATGATGAAGTTTGTAGAAACAAAAGACCATGGTTGTTTTGGAATGGATAATGGCTGAAAAAGTCCAAAAGGTCGATGATGAGGAGTTTTTGATCTTGAGCAAACATCACATGATTGTACAAAATCTTTTACTGCCTTTCACATTTGAGGCTACCATAAATCCCTAGATATCAGCTCTAAAGTCTTATTATATCCAAAATGTCCTGTTGCTGGGAAGTCGTGATGAGCTTGATGAATACGTAAACGAGCTTCTCCTTCTGGAACATATAAGCATCCTTCAAAATAGAGTAGATTGTTCTTGAATTCGAATTTAGAAGGATCATGAAATTTAGAAGAATTATTCTTGATATCATGAATAAGAGGGTCTGAAGACATACTTAATTGGACTTGCTTAAAAAAAGTTAAATCAACAGTCAATTTTGATTTTATTGCTCAAAGATGAAATTGCTCTGGCTTCAAGAGAACCGTTCTTTGTTGCTCAAAAGCTGCATCTTCTTCTTTTGGTGCAAGATAAGAACGTTGTCGTACTGTAATTACTTACAGTATGTAAAAATTAGTGAAAACATGTAATATGTTTATAAGACTTAATGTGAGTTAGAATAGTTAGTATGTTAATTTAAAATGAATTGAAATAAGAAAAATTATTTGGAAGTTAATCTAGTTTGATTATAGAGTTTATATTATATAGGATTTAGATAGTTAGTATAAAGATTAAGGGAAGGGAGGAGTTAAAAGATGAAAATATAACTAGAAGGAGGCATATTGGAAAGGATGAAAGTAAGGCATGGTTGGATGAAGGCAAGGGGTGAAGAACTTCATCCCTATTGGTTGAATACCATGCCCAATGGGCTTTGAGGAGGCTGCCCGAGGCCATATTAGGGATTAGGGTTCCTCTTTCGAGGCCATTCGAGCTTTTGAGGCTAGGTTCAGAAGGTTTAGGGTTTTGGGTATAATTTGGGTGAAGATTTTGTGTGATTTCGAGTTTTTATGGAAAGATATGAATGTTCAAAGATAAGGTGTCAATTTCGTACCTACTGTCACTTCTTTTGGGCATCACATACGAATACGGAGAGCAACGGAAGATCGGCGACTAGACTTAGAGGGAGCACTTTCTCGGCTACACATTCTATTTACTGTATAGTGAATTCTAAGATTGGGTGAAGGAGTTATGAGGTGTTGAAGACAGCACTTGTAATTTGAAGGCAGTAAGTGTATCGTTTTGTTGCTAGTTATGGGTGAAGCCATATCTTGAGTTCCTAGACGAATTTTTGGTTCAAAATTTCCATAAATGTGTGTAATTGGATTAAGAAGCTTTAGATCAAAGTTTCATAGTATTTGAGTAATTACTTTGTGAGATATGAAGGAAGTTGTATACGGATGTAAAAAAGCTAGGGTTTGAAGCTACAGTTAGGGTTTTCAAGATATCACAAGATCCAAGACAAATTTACGGTTGAATTTTTGGTGTGGTAGTTGCTAAAGATATATCAGTACTCCATGTAAAATTTGGAGTTGTTTAGACGGTTAGATCGTAAGTTATGAGCTGTTGAACTTCGGAAAAAATTCCTCATAAGGATATATAAGTTTTTTATAACACCTTATCAAGTATTTTGGTGTTCTTTGGATTTTAAGGCTTGTATATTGATGTAATTGCTCCAAAGGAGAGGAGTTTATATATATAAAATTTTTATCCTTATATTTCAAACTTGATTGAGTATTTAGTGATAGCCAGAAGCCCAACGCTTTCTTGAGGCAAACTCTCTCTACTCCGACAACGTCTAGACAAGGCATCGGACAAACCTTATTGTTTTTCTGGCCGATAAATGATGATGAACTCGAATCTTGATAAAGACATGCTCTAATGAGCTTGACAATGATTTAATACACATGCTAGCATGAAATACTTGAGGTTCTTGTGATCCGTATACATAGTGACTAGACTAGAAGCGCCTTCTAGATAATGATGCCATTCTTGAAAAGAATTCACAATTACAAGAAGTTCTTTGTCATAGATCTCATAATTGATTTCTGCTCCTTAGAATTTTCTTAAATGAAAGGCTACTGGATGAAGTTTGTCATCTGCTCCCATTTGTGATAAAACTGTACCCAGAACAAAGTCTAATACATCTGTTTCCATAAAGAATGCTTTGAAAAAATCAACACGATACAAGATTGATGCAAAAACAAATGCTGACTTCAAAGATACAAAAGCAACTTCTACTTCTTTATTCTATTGGAGTTTGTCTTTACAAGTCAAACGTGTAAGTGGAGCTGCAATTCGACAGAAGTCTTTGATGAAGATTCGATAATAGTTGGCAAATACCAAAAAAACATTGGACATCTCTTACCGTTTTTGGAATCTTCTTATCTATAATAATTTGAACTTTCTTAGGATTCATTATAAGTCTATCATTTGAAATGATGTAACCTAAGAAATCGACTTGAGTAGTGTGGAATACACACTTTTCTATCTTGATATAGAGTCATGCATCTCTTAATTTTTGTAACATACGACAAACATGAAGTTCATGTTCTTCCCGATTCTTAGAATAGATCAAGATATTGTTTAGATAACACACTAAAAAATTATCCAAAAATTCTCAAAAAATATCATTCATTAGATGTTGAAAAGTTGCTGGTGCATTTGTAAGTCCAAAAGGCATGATGTTGCATTCAAAATATCCATACCTAGTTCAAAACACAATCTTCCATTCATCTCCTTCTTTGATGCATACTAGATTGTATGCTCTCCGAAGATCTATTTTTGTATAGATCTTAGCTTGATTCAGCTGATCAAGAAGTCTAGATATTAAAGGTAGTGGATACCTATTCTTGATGGTAATCTTGTTGAGTCCTCGATAATCAACACACATCCGCAATGATCCATCTTTTTTCTTCACAAATAGAATTGGAGCTCCTGTCGGAGATTTAGAATGGCATATGAAATTCTTGGCTAGATTTTCTTCAATATACTCCTTGAATTCAGTCAACTCATTTTGTGATAAACTGTAGATTGGTCTGAATGGTGGTTGTCCTCCTTCTTGAAGGTCAACTGAGCAATCATAGGGACGATGTTCTGGGAGTGTATCCACATTCTATTTTTTGGAATACATCTTAAAATTCTTGATATTAGCTTGGAATGCCACTTGAAGTCTTTTCACCAGTAGAAACAAGTGTGGTATAAATAATATATGGTGATTCTTTCATAGGAGCATGCAAGAAAGCTTTTGTACCTATAAATACGGGTTTAATTGAACTAGACTTATGACTCTCTACTTGATTAACTACACTGTTAGTTATACTTTTAGAAAAAATAAGAGTTCGGGAAATCCAATCTATTTGAGGATTGTATTTTTCTAACCATGATAAACCTAAAATAACTGGATTAGAATGAGATCTAATGATATTAAATACTACAAAGCTATTATGACTATTGATTATTACTTTTATAGAAAGGATTTTGTGAGTAATATCTCTAGAAGACAATTGAAGACCATCTATGACTTCTACATGAACAAGTTTAGTTTTCTTTACTAAAGATATGCTATGTCTTTTAGTAAATTCTTCATCTAAGAAACACGTTGAGGCTCCTCAATCTAATAAGGTAGAGGCTTTGTAATGTTTAGGTCCTAGAATAATATTTAATGTAAAACAAGGAGAGGGCTCTAAGGAGAGAATAAGACCTTTATTAGATGTTGTGTAAGGTTCCAGCTGCACGGTCCCTATTGTAGCTGGACAAATTCATTTTTCGACATATTGTCTTCTTTCACAGCCATACTCTTCATTTTGTGATTGCATCATTTCTTTGGACAATGTTGAGCAGTGTGCTTTGGTTCTCCATAATATAAACATAATCCTTCTTGACGACGGCGAGTCTTTTTTTGCTCAAGAAGAGGTTTGAAACGTACTGCATCAATTTGCATATCATCTACTTCCAAATGTATGTGTTGAAGAGGTGTTGGTGTTGCCATTGAATTATAGTAATATTGAGGTCAGTTCTCAGATCCAAATTCAAAAAGGCAATTGTTGCACTTCACAACAAAGTTAATTGCTTGATTCAATATTTGAGGATTAGATAAGTTGAGCATTAATTTTTTTACCTCATATTATAATTCGTAGATAAATTGGCTAATAAATGCAGCATCATCCCACTTGATATCAGTTACAAGTTGTCAAAATTGTGAAGCATACAATATTTTTGATCGATTGCCTTGTCGTAAAATATGGATCTTATTAGTTGCAACATGAATTGCATCATATTCTCCATACATGGATCAAAACTCCACCAAAAAAATCTCTAGATTATCTAATATTGGATCTTGTCGTTTAAGAAAAGATAAAAATCACGATAGTGCTGAATCTAAAAGAAGCGTACTAATGAATATAACTTGCGATCCTGGAGTTGGATAGCTTTGGGATTGAAGTTCAATCACAAGTTACACTTGATTGATAAATCTTCAAAACTTAGATCTGGTGCCATCAAACTTCTTGAGTATGGCAATTCTTGGTTTTCTAACACTGAAAGGACTTTCCACCATAGGAGAAAGGACATGATTTGGTACAGATGTTGAAGCAGCTCCAACCATTTCTATATCTTCACTTCCTGCCAATCTTGTTGCTCCTTGTGATGGTAAATTAAATTGATGCATCGCAAGCATTAACTCTCTCAATTACTCTTACATTTGTGTCATTGCACTTCTCATTTCAAAAAGTTCTGTTATGATAATACTTAGAAAAGAGAAGATGTCTAATATCGCTTAAGACAAATAGAAGAGAGGACTTGAGAACAAAGAAAATACTAAAGACAATATCAGTTTAGAAGAGGGTAATCCATAACTTCTAATATGCTTATATCTTATCAAGAAAAAGAGGTAATCTATTCTTAATCAAGATTAGACAAAACTTTGATATTGTAGGTATACTCTTGTCAATTTGTCAAGGACAAGAACTCGATGAAAAAGCAATTCAAACAAGTGAGCCTTCACTTAAAGAAAGGTAACAAAATATAAATAAACAAGTATGTATATTGAAAGAGAAACTGGAATGGCTATTGCCAAAAGACAAGAAAATTAGAGACCCTTGAAACTAGACTAGAAGCAAGAAAGGAGTTTACAAGAGTGAAGAAGGCTTCACTCTTGTTTCTATATATACTATCTAACTAGGGGCTACGTGGCAACATTCTATAGGACCTCTAATATGTATTGACTTTGTAGGGCACATGCCTTGACTTACAAGGCAAGTTTTTCTACGTGTGGGCCACATAGTTAGCTTGATCTTCAAGCTAATAACATGTGTGGCACATGGCCAACTTATTGACCACGTTTCTAATCCAAAAAATCAATTAAAGATACCTATGAAGTCAAAGCAACGTCTATAAAGCTTCTAGAAAGCTTTCATATTAAATACTATAGAATTAACTTACTTCTACCTACTTTTACTTACTTCTACCTATTTTTATATGTAATTACTAGCTTACATGAGTATATCCATGATACATACTCTAATCTTTGTTCTCTTTGAAGATGGTCATTAGGTCCTCTCAGCCATTGATAATGTCCCATATCAAAGCAAGAAGATCACCTTGTTATTTAATCATTATTAAAGTCTTTGTAACTTCTTTCAAATAAAACATTTGGAACACCATCAAGAGTTGCTCCTACATCTAATAAAATCCCCAAATATTAGGAGTCTCTTTCAAGGTTGTGATAACAAATACATTGTATCTTGCCATCTATTTGAAGAAAGACATATCATTCTTGAGGATCTTCATATCAATTTTATTACCTTGAAGGTTGTGACAATCGTAATTTATCGTTTAGTAAGTTTGCAAATGAAAGTTCTTGAGTTGAATTTGTTGATTGCTGATTTTCTATCTCTTTAGCATCACAAATATATAAAAGCTACAAAGACAAATAAAAGATAGAGTATTATCTTTCTTTTATCTTATTTCTTTTATAGCAAAGATTTGCTATTCTCCTCCTTGGTTTTGATGGATGTCGTTGATAAAAAGCTTCAAGTCTCTTTCCTGTATTTAGAAGATTCTTTATTGTCTCCTATGGGCATTCACTAATACCATATCCATGCCAATGAATAAGATATTTCAATCTATGTTGACGTCGCCTCAAATCTAATACTTCTTCTATCTTGAACTCTTAATTATTATCTACTTTTATAGAAGGAGGTGGCATTTATCTTCTTCCTGAGATATTCACTATTTTATATGGCTTAAGAAGAGATATTTGAAATATGGGGTGGATCTTTATACACTCTAATAGATATAATTGATAAGCAATAAGATTGACTTCTTTGCTAATAAAAAATGGTCTAAGCCTATGATAGTCTAACTTGTCATAAGGACAAGTAGTCTTGATATTGCGATGAAGTAACTGTAAGTGTAAATTTCACTCCTCAATCCCAATAATAAGATGGCCTCAATTAAGAGTTACTTGTAAATAGTGATATGAATGGAAGTAAGAAATTAACAAGACAAAAGATGAACAACCACAAAACAATTGAAATGAATGACATAAAGCAAGTACACAATCAAAAACTAAGTTACAATCTGTTCATTGTATTTTTATCTAGTAAAATATAAAAATAAAAAGTAAAAAATAAAATTTTTAGATAGGTTATTTTATTATCTTTCCAATAATGTAAGAAACATATAAATCCGAATTATTCTGAGTAAGTTATGAAGTTTTAAAAATAAGAAGTAAATAATTAAAAAGTGAAGTGAAAATATTTTACTTCAAGGATAATTTGCTTATAGATCAAGGATTCGAGCCTCACCAAGGCTCACATGTAGTGTATATCGGTAGCCTAAAGAGGCCTTGAGGCATTAGTCTTATCTTCCTACCTACATCTAAGGTGCTACAACCCATATGGGACTTGTGCACCTCCCTTCTTACAAGGATTATACTAGCTGCTGGTCCTCCTATTTTCTACTAGTAGAATTAATATTTTTGCAATTTTGACTTCACCATGGTGTTTAAAAACACTCAATTACCCTAGGAGCATTGTGTGGCCTTCAAACCTTGCTCCATTTCTTCATAATGGCTCTCCAAGTGGTAAAACTCAATTTTACAAAGGTCTTAAAAATTATCCTAAAAATTCATAGAAAATTCTAAATAAAGTCTAAATAAATTTTAAAAATTTCTATAATATTTTTATAATTCTAATATCCATTTAAAGATATAATTTCCTATATTTATGATTTTTTATAGTGATAAAAATTAATTTGAATCTACTAAAAATTCTAAATAATTTCTAAATAAATTCTAAAAATTCTTATAATGTTTCTATAATGCTAGTAGAAATTTAAGGATATAATTTCCTATATCATTGATTTTTTATAGTAATAGAATCAATTTAAATCTACTATAAATTCTACTTTCTATATAAATAACTAAAAAGACATGAGGTTCTTTCTCATGCTTCTTTTAACTACTAACTAATAGTTATAGTTTTTGTATAAGTAATACATATAGATATAAGATCAATATAAATATTGATTTTAGTAACTAATCTTTACTCTTTAATAATAAATAAAAATACTAAATCAACTAAAATAATTACCTCCAAGACTTACTAAGACTCCATTTCTTCTCCACTAATACTATTCTTCTTTCTTTAACATCTTCTAAGCACATCTTTACCTAATAATTATAATTTTGGCTTTTTACATGCATTCTTTTGTTCTAAAATAACTAGTGAGTTAATCTGATGATTCAGAGTAACCATACCTTATCATCTATATTGAATTGTGATTGTTCTTTATAATAGGCATCTACATTAATTTTTTGTCTTTCTTGAGCTCCTTTTAATTGCACCTTTCATTATTGCATGTAGCTCTAACAAACGATTTTCCAAATCTTTTGCCGCAAGATTATCAACTTTTGAAAAGTCAAAAGTATCAAGTCATGGATAATAACCATAGTTGACACAAAAAGGCGTTTGTTGAGTGGAAGAATATACCAAATCATTATATATAAATTCTACCAATGATAAAAGAGTTGTCCAATTATCTTAATAATAGATGATGGTATACCTCAAGTACTACTTTAAAACTTGATTCACTCATTTTATTTGTCCATCAATTTGATGATAAAAAGTCAAAGAGAGCTTTATATCTACCTTTAAAATCTTGAAAAGGATTGTAGAATATGTAAATAAATTTTGTGATAAGTTACTGGTTGGTTATTGATAATCTTAAGAATTAGACTTATAGTTAGGCAGTTTAGTTGGTAATAGTAGGTTGTTAGTGAAACAAATAGTTAAGCATTTAAAGGTTTATAACCTTAAGAATCTGCTAGCCGTTGGTCCATCTTTTGATAGGATAAAGAGGTTGAAAAAAGAGAGATCAGGGCCAGACTGTGATAGTCATAAGTTCGGATAAGCTTGGTGCTACCTCTTTGATTTCTTTGCTTTTATTATTTTCTTATAAAGAATTGTGAATTAAGAGAAGTATTGTGGAAAGTGTGATTAGAATATTGTGGAATATGACTTTGGACTGACCGTTTTGGAGAAAATCTGTAACCTTGAGAATTGAGATTATCAAATTGTATTATGTTAAGTGAAGATATTGAATTCTATGTGATGAATTGAAAAATTGAATATAATAAGTAAGCTAAAGATTAGTAATTGAATATATATAAACCACAAAGAGAGTAAGTGGGAGATGAACTGATAAGAATATGGAAGTGTTGTTGAATTGATAGTCGTAGAATGGATTATGTGTTGAATTAAGATAGAAGTAATAAGCCTTGGTGTTTTGTAGTTTGATAATTCATTTCAAATAGCTAGAATACAATCAATTGTGACACTAACAGACCCAATTCATATAACCAATCTTTTTCTGTGTTCGAACCTACTTCTAATAGTTCAATTGCTTTGGTATATTGAAGCTTGAACATAACAAGAACAACATTTTGGCACCGCTGCCGAGGAAATGATAACAATATGAAATATTAGAAATTGATTTTATGGGAGATGGAATTATATGTTGAATGAGAACGTGAGAAGAACCAGTTTTAGGATTACAAATATGTGAGTTATAATTCAAGGTAATATTGATTTTGTAAAAAAAAATGAAAGATTATAAGTGATAAACATAAAAGGGAGGATTATCAAAGAATTAATCGACAAGTGAAAGAAAGACAGGAGTAATTATGCATAAGAAATCTCCTACGGGAACGGCAAAAAGGAATTGTAAGTATAAATAAAACCAAAGGAAGAAAAATTCAAATTCAAATAGCAAGGAGACCATTGATAACACCAATGGCTGCGGCAATACTAGAAGTACCGATTGTCATACAAATGAGAGTAGTAGTAGACCGCACTACAAGTGTGGTACCATTACCTACTTTTAGTGGTTGGCCAGGCTCTGATCTTGATCATCATATATCTCAATTCTTGACAACGTACGTGGCTAATAATGGTAGAACTGAAGACATTTGGTTGAGATGGTTGCCAGCAACTTTAAAAGATACAACTTTTGAATGATATAATTGGCAACCAATAAGTAGATTTTTGAATTGGGAGGCCTTAAGGAATGCCTTCATAACCCATTTTAGATTAATTGGATTTGAAGATCGGCTTAAAAAAAGTTTTATGAATAGAAAGATATTTGCGAGGGAATTAGTAGAGTCCTATTATGGTCGGGTCATGGATATACTTCATAAATGGCCAAATAATCAAATACCAAATGTGTTTATATTATCGATATTAATTAATGGTTTGCATCCACTAGAATTTAAAATGTTTGTAAAAGAGGCTCGACCTGCTACGATAGAGGCATTGTTGGCACGAGCAAAGGTGTGGGAAGAATGTCATTATGATCAATTGTTAACACTGGGAGCCACAATGATTCTAAGTTCAGGAAGCCAACAAATATAACTGCGAAATGTGTCGATGGATAATTATCCACAAATGGCTGCCTCCAATGTGAAGAATATTATATTGCAAAAATCAATTAATGCTACCACACTCCAAGAAATAGTGCCAATAACAATGACACCTTATTTTACATCACCAACCTATCAACAACCGGAGTTGTTCACAAATGCAACTATTAAAGATCCAAATGAAGCCTTGTTATTAAATCTAAGAAAAAAGATGGAAGAATTGGCCATGAATTTGGCTAAAGATAAGGAGAAATGAAATAAGCCTTCTATTATGAGACCTAATGTATGGTGTAATAATTGTAAGGGAAAAGGTCATTTTGATACAGAATGTCCATCACCCAGTCAAAGAGGTATTCAATGTACATTTTGTGGAAGAAAGCATCCTACC
The DNA here is from genome assembly GCF_059467195.1 of Physcomitrium patens. Lineage (NCBI taxonomy): Eukaryota > Viridiplantae > Streptophyta > Bryopsida > Funariales > Funariaceae > Physcomitrium > Physcomitrium patens. The sequence goes on along the minus strand of NC_143431.1, from coordinate 3,664,434 downwards.
CAAAATTGTTGGCATTTACAAAGGCAACAATAATTCAATAATCAGACATTAATATAGCCAACTCAATGAGATGTTAATCAAGTACAGTCTGAAAATATGGATGGTTGGAATAGTAATTGCCAAAATCGACCTAATCATGGCTTTGGGAATTTTCAAAATACTAATTATAATTTAATTTATGGAAAAAAATATGTAAAATGATAGAAATAATCAAGGAAATAATCTCCAAACTATACCAATTGAGCAGTCCAATTCTCGACTAATAGCAACTGATCAACCAGGATCATTTACTATGACTACCTGGAATTGGCATTGTAGATATATTCCAGTGAAGACTCTAAGTGTACTTGACGGTATGGACCAAAAACTACTATGTTGCTACCAGTGCCAACAAATTGGTCATTATGCTAGTAAATGCCCTAATCTAAGGTTGATAGATGAATATGCTTTAATATGTAGAAATTACAAGCAATCAAATCATTTTCATTATCAATACAATGTTCTATTTAACTCTAATAATTATGATCAAAAGATATAATCAATTGTGTAAATCGTAGAGGAAAAAAAATAATGGGACACAGGAATCATCAATTCCTCGGATGGAAGTAGTCCAAGCTGTCCTTACAAGAAATGAGTAGAGGGATAAAGGACCAATTCAAATATTGAAGGAACCAATTCTTGTAAATTGCAATGGACTGTTATTGGGCAAAAGTAATCCAGTACAAATTTTGATCAAAAATCCAATATTAGACGTGGATCAATCCTCTCTATTTAATCCTGTGAGTATATTTGGTTGACTATCAAATTCTATAGAACCAATCTCAACCCAATTGGGAAAATAATCTTATCCATTGAAAGAACCGATTTTACATACTCTGTCACATTTAGTTCTAGTAGCTTTATCAATTTCTAATATAGAAAAAAACCAATTTACCTACATTGGTCTCTAAGACTGGGAAGAAGAAACGGATATTAGAAATTATCACTAATACAAAATCATATGATATTTTAAAAGATTTGGGCACCATATAGTCCATGATCTCTATAAAACAACTGTTGGCAGTAGTACTTGAGTGCCAAACTATCTTGAATTCCTCATTAATTTGTAGCAAATTTCAAAATAAAAAAATCCGAGAAGTAAGTTTGAATCCCAATTCGAGTGCACCAATGATTGATGTCTCAATTGATAGAGTGTTAGTATTGGAAGTGTAAGTAGATGGAGGATCTAGTATAAATCTTATGAATGCCGCTACAATAGAGGAGTTGGGTTTGAATCACTTATTGCCTACTACAGTGGTTTGGAGAATGGTTGATTCCAGTCGAGTTAAACCTATGGATATTTTACAAAGTATTGATACAATAATTACGGGGATTACCTATAAAATTGATTATATTATTTTTCAATTACAAAGCTCTATATTGTCATACCTAATTTTATTGCGACAATCGTGGTTGAATCAAGCTAAAGCTCGAAATGATTGGGGCTATGGTACATTGATAATTGAGAAAGGTAATGATAAAATTGTACTTCAAATATACCCTATCCAATATTATGAAGAAACTCAATTTGCCAGTTCAGAATTTACTTTGGATTGTCAAGATGAGTCTATAGAAGAAGAAATTGGTGCACCTGATCCAATTTATGGTGATACAAGGCAAGTTGTCAAGCATACTAGAATGAAATACCAGTATAGGAGGCCGAGAGAGTACTTAATTTCTCTAGATGTTATTGACGATTCTGATCATATGATTGCACATTGGATGAATAGACAGGATGTTAATCACATTAGTGTTATAGAACTAGAGTTGGAGAGTTCTAATGTGTCGAATTTTATGAAAGATTTTAGAATTGAGTAGAATATTATTCCAGAGACTCCTGGAATTCCACGATGTCAACCAATTAATTTAGGTACAGGGGAGGCTCCTCAAATCAATCAAATTTATGACGGTATAAAAGACAAGGAGAAAGAAATTTAGGTGGATTACTTTTTAACACATAAAACTACTTTTGTATGGTCATATGCGGATTTAAAAGGAATTTCAGCTGAAGTTTGTGAGCATCGAATTATATTGGAGGAGAATGCTACACCAGTATACCAAAGACAACATAGACTCAATCCAAAATACTCACTTATGGTAAATGAAGAGCTGGATAAACTCTTAGAGGTTGGATTTATCTATCCAGTTCTTTTCAGTGAATGAGTTTCACCAATTGTTATGGTATCAAAAAAGAATGGAAAAGTTTACATCTGTCAAGATTTCTGCAAATTAAATGCGGCTACCAAGAAGGATTATTTTCCTTTATCATTCACAGATAGTATATTGGATGCTATTGCTAGACATGAATGTTATTCATTTCTTCAATGGATTCTCCTATTATAATTAAGTTAAAATTATAAAAAAAGATTAGTTAAAAACTACTTTTACTATGGATTGGGAGATATTTGCCTATAAGTTTATGCCATTTAGGCTTTGTGATGCACTAGCTACATTTCAAAGTATAATGATGCAAGCATTCCAAGATTATCTATGAAATTCAATGGAAATATTTCTAGATGATTTGTGTACATTTAGTACGAGAGCCACGCATTTAAAATGTCTAGGTCAATGTTTGAATCAATTTGCCAAATATGGAATTTCTTTAAAGTTGGAAAAGTTTCAATTTGGTGTACCTTCTGATAAACTGCTGGATCATATAGTTTCGATGGTAGGCATTACTACAAATTTGGATAAAATAAAGATTATAGTAGAATTAAAGCAACTAGATATTGTTACAGATCTTTGAGTATTTGTCGACCATGTCAGTTATTATGTCAAGGACAAAGACTCGATGAGGGAAAATATACACAAAAAGGCTATCTCGATATAATAAGTCAAAATATAAACAAGTATGTATATTAAAAGGAAACTGGAATGGCTATTGCCACAAGACAAGAAACTAAAGACTCTTGAACCTAGACTAGGAGCAAGAAAGGAGTTGACAAGAGTGAAGAAGCCTTCACTCTTGTCTCTATATATACTATCTAACTAGGGGCTACATGGCGACGTTCTATAGGACCTCCAATATGTGATGACTTTGTAGGACAAATGCCTTGACTTACAAGGCAAGTCTTTCTACGTGTGGGCCACATAGTTAGCTTGATCTTCAAGCTAACAACATATGTGGTACATGGCCAACTTGTTGACCACGTTTCTAATCCAAAAAGTCAATTAAAGACACCTATGAAGTCAAAGCAATATCTAGGAAGTTTCTAGGAAGCTTCTATATTAAATATTATAGAATTAACTTACTTTTATCTACTTTTACTTACTTCTACCTATTTCTATATGTAATTATTAGCTTACATGATTATGGCCGTTGTCGTGTTGTAACATGAGTATACAGTGAAAATAAAAAGAAAGGGGAATTTTATTAAAATTCAGTTACCTCGAATATTGGGAACATCGACCAACTCCAGTACAAATACTGAGTGGTCAGGTTCAGTGACTCCGTTACAGTCAGCCGGGGCATACTGAAATGCCCCGTTCGATTCCAATAACGGAAGTCAGAAGGAAGAGAAGGACCAATTCACACGACGGGTTCGAGGAGCCAATTGGATCCAATTTCGATAATCCAATCCGGGTCCTCTTATCCAATATGAGACCTGTATTGGTGGGGCAACCCAATGCAGTCTAGTTACGGGAAATCCAGGTCTTACTACGGGTCTTAGCCAATCTGATGCGAGGACCAATTTGACCCAATTACGGGAACATCCAGGTTACTACGGGCATCTTTACCAATATAGGACCTGAATTGGTCGGGCGACTCAATGTGGTCCCAATTACGGGGTTCGATTCTGTTTCGGGTTGTCCTGTTCTTTGTGCCGTTTCAGGGAACGTTGTTTACGGTAAATAGATCTCTTAAAGGTAAAAACGGAGGAGAAAGCTTCGCGGCGAGAGCCAATTTCGAATCCAAGTTGAGGTGAGAGCCAATTTCGGATCCAAGCTTGAGGTGGGAGCCAATTCCGGATCTAAGACGGAAGATTGAAGAAATTCAGAGGATAAGGTTAGGGGGGGATATAGTTTTTGGAGTGGTGTGGATTTTTTTTTAAGGAGAAATCGGGGAGGGGGAGCGAGTTTTCAAGCTTCTGCAAGGTTACCAGTTCGGGTTTTTCATGGGAGGTTTTTGAAGATCAAGGGAATTAGAGAGAGGAGCTTCATGCTTCGGGTCGGGGAAGGAAAGACATAGAATTTGGATTTTTCTTCTTCGTAGAGTTTTGGGGAAGACTGAGGCAATCGCTGCTGAAGTCAGTGTTGTAATGGTGAATCGGGATTTTTAAATGAAGTGGGTTTGAATACTCTTGACTGTTTTGTGAAATCGAGTTACGTCTGTGATTGAAGGATTAAAAGGGTGTCTATAGGATTGAGTATGCGGAGTGAATGAAATTTATTGGGTTAATCTAACAAGACAGTCAGTGGATACAAGATCGTAAGTACAAAGCAGTATTGAAGGTTAACAGTTTGGGTTGTACGGGGTTCTCTGTAACGTCTAGAGACCTACCGGCTGGGGCAAAAAGGACTTCGACAAGCAGTCGAAGAACACCCGTATAGATTTACGGTACATTGTTGCAGTCGTTTATATTCCAGCAGTCAAAAACTGATAGACTGCTTGACTATCGGCAAATCTCCATACTACCTTCTACAGCCAGACGCCCGGCGCGTTCTCGAGCAGGAAAGCACGTAATACGACATAAGTGGTGAACCCGACGTGAAAGCTTGAGGTGGAAGGTATTGGATTTCGGTTGATTTTATCTTTATTTTGATGGAAAACGAAAATAAAAATTTTGAAGGATTTTTGGGAGAAGTTTCTGGTGGGGAGTCTTCTAAAGGACAAGGTATGCCCATGGATCCGTCTATTGCTAGTTTGTTTCAAGCCTTCTCATTGTCAATGCAGCAACAGCAAAGCAATGATCGAAAGGAAGCTTTGGCAACCAAAGCATTGCAAGCAGTGGTCAATAAAATTGATCAATTTGATGGGAGGAATATTTCAAGGTATTTAAGATGTTATGTTCGTGAAATGGAATTAAATCGGGTTTCTGAGAAGAAAATGGTTGCACTATTTGGACTTGCCACGATACCGGAGATAAGGGACCACATTACATCGATTACGGATCGTTGTGGGAATTCATAGGAGGATTTTTCACATGCATTGAAAGACGAATATTTCTTAGAAGATGCTGATCGCATTACTAAGAAGCTGTTTCTGGGATGGATTGAACGGCCCAATAAGAATTTGTAAGCAACAGAGCTACTAAGGGAATTTGAGAGGCAGTACTCTCAATTATCGAAGGTAGAAAAATTGACATTGGAGCCGAACAAAGTTGATCTATTTCTTCAAGCTGCTGATGGAGAATTACAAGAGAAATTAGAACCCCTTCTTGAAGACAAAGAAGAAGATGAAGGATTGACAACGAAGTGGAAGAACGTTGAAGATGCGGTGGGGTTGCTTACAAAAAAAGAAAGGAGGAAGGATAGGAGTAATATTCCGAAACAAGTACAAGCACCCAAGGCTCCAGTACGTACTACACCACCGACAATGCCTACAGTTCAATCTTCGACATCCTTGTCAAAGAAAACAGATATGGGTATGGAAGAAATTATACGAGGAATGCGAGATCTTCAAATCAAATTGGCAAGACTTGAAGAGAATACTTCTATAAACAATTCGAAGAATGTTTCAAAACAAGGATATGTACAAAGATGCATTTGGTGTGATGATGCTTCACACACTAGAAAAGATTGCAATGAATTTAATAATATGATACGGCAGAGAATTATTTGCTGGAAAGATGGGAAGATAGCATTGAAAGATAGGGAGGATCTTCTTCAAACCAATTTTGGCAAGGGAGGAATGAGAGCATTGGTTCAAGATTACTTAAAAAGGCATGAAACAGTAGCACGAGAAAGTGCAAGTTATGGTGCTAGAGTAGATGATGAAATTGGTGGAAGTACGGAAACTAGTGAGTTTTGGGCTTCTGCCGTTTCTACAATACAAGAAGGGAAATTACCTCGAGAAGCGTTATTGAGAACTGCAGCTACAATACGAGGAAGAACAGGTTAGGAGGATCCCGTTGAGTCTCTTTTAGTTCATGCATATATTGCTAAGAGCCAACATGAAGCTTTGATGGAAGAAAAAAGACGAGGAAATTTTGATGATACTAGAGAAGGAAATTATTTTAAGAGGCAAACTCGAGGAGACAAGGCTCGGGAGGCAGCTTCACAAGAATTGCCTGTAAAGGATACCTCAGCATCATTGGGAGAAAAAACAACGGAGACAAAAGATAAGGGCAAATCAATTGCTTATAAGCTACTTTCTGATATTGAAGCGGCAACAAATTTGAAAGGGGTGTTGAAAGAACGTATATTAAACGCTAAGGTGGAATTCACATTGAAAGAAGTCTTGGAAATTGCAAAGAAGGAGTTTCATGATGTTATCATTGACAGCATTAAGCGAAAGAGGCAATTAATGAGCGAAATTGGAATGAGTCATGTTATTGATGCAAGAATATGTAGAGATGAAGAAGAGGTTGATATTGGTTACAAGCAACCAACAAATAAAAAGAATGGGTATAATCAGCGAGTACGTTTCGAAGATTCTAGTGACAAGGAAATGGAAACTTTGAGCCATTATACTCGAAAGCATTGGGCAAGGGCAACTACTGAGGTATTGATGAAGGTAGGAGATATAGAAGAACCAATAGTTGCTTTGGTGGACCATGGTTCTGAAATAAATCTCATGTCTAAAGATCTTTATAAGAAGCAAAAACGGCCAATTGATATGGAACATGGATGGGCAATACGAGCAGCTAATAACACACGAGGCGAATTATATGGAGCTTGTCCAGATGTCAAAATTCGGATTGGGGATGTTGCGACGGAGGAACATTTCTTCGTTCAAGATACAACGTCTTATCCGTTGATTTTAGGACAACCTTATATCATGGCAACATGGATGGAAACAAAGGTACTTGACGATGGTTCTGCTTATGCAAGGGTACGGAGCGAAGATGGGAGGAAAGTTGTACAATTTCTAACAGTACCTCCTAACCATGAATGGAATCGAGATAGGTTGAGGGAGAAACCATTGCCAAAGATTGTTGAAGGATTTAAGGATTTTGGGGAGGTACCACTGTAAAGCGAGATTATGGAGGTACAAAAGAGGAGGTACTCTCGTGAGATGAAGGTGCCTTTGATGCGAGTTTTATTGGTATATTGGAGAATGGAAATATTATGTATAAGAAAGTTAATGATTTTAAAAGAAAAGAAAGAAAAAGATTATATGATATTGAAGGACAGTTACGCAAGATAGGTACATTGCAAGATGATGAGAGGATTTTGGGTGTTTATGAAGAAAATGGGCTGGAAGATTCATTGGAATTGATTACATCTATTGGGTTAGGGGATAATGATAAGATTGTTGAGATTCATTCGAGAGAGGTTTATACCATGCTTGAATCTTTTCAAGCACTAGAAGTCACAATAGAGACGAGATATAAAATGGCAGATAAGAAGGTAAAGCCTGTTGCCGGACCATTACCAGAGGATTCTAAAGAACAAATGGGAGAAGCATCAAAAGAAGCAAGTTTAAGAGATCCAATGAGTATTGGACATCAGTTTACTGAAGAGACTTTTGAAGAATTGAAGATTGGTTCTGATGGTTCTTTATTGTCGGAGGAAATTACTTGCTTCAAAAAGATGTTGGCTAAACAAGGTAGATCGTTTGCCTTCGAATCTCATGAAATTGGGTGTGTGGATCCAAATATTATAACACCTATGGTTATCTTCACTGTACCGCATGTACCTTGGAATCTAAGATCGATTCCAGTACCGAGGGCACATTTACCTAAATTGGTTGAACTATTGAAAGAAAAGATAAAGATGAAAATATTAGAACCTTCATTTGCGCCGTATTCTAGTCGATGGTTTACGGTACCTAAGAAGAATGAGTCACTGCGGTTTATTCAAGATATGCAGCTGGTGAATGCTTTAACTGTCAGGAATGCAGGAATTGGACCTATTGTGGATGAATTTACTGAGGCGTTTGCTGGTAGGGCGATCTATTCAATGGGTGATTTGTATTCAGGTTATGATCAATTTCAACTTGCTGAAGGAAGTAGAGATATGACAACGATGAGGACACCGCTTGGATTGGTTAGAATGTGTACTCTTCCTCAAGGCGCGACCAACTCAGTTGCGCATATGATGAATGGGATGAATAAGGTATTGAGAGATTTTATCCCGGAAATAACTATGCCTTTTCTGGATGATGTTCCTATAAAAGGGTGCAGAGAAGGAGACAAGGATGAAACTTTAGATACGAGGGGGTGTCGCAGATATGTTGTTGATCATATACAAGATTGTGAAAAGATTTTAACTCGGCTTGGAGAAGTTCATCTTACATTATCGGGTATGAAGTCCGTATTTGAAGTACGAGAGGTTGTAATTGTTGGACATTTATGCGGATCTTACGGAAGAAAACCGGATCTGACTAAAGTTGTTGCAATGGGAAGGATGAAAGAGGATTGTGGTTCTTTAACAGAGGTTCGCAGGTTTTTGGGTGCATGTGTATTTTATCGAATCTGGATCCCTCATTTTACTCACATAGCGGATCCATTATATGAACTGTTACGCAAGGGTTACCGATTTGAATGGGAAGAAAGGCATATTCAGGCAATGCAAAGATTGAAGAAATTATTGATGTCACCTCCAATATTGAGGAAGGTTGATTATAAGTGCAATAGACCAGTGATTCTTACTGTAGACGCTAGTCCAATTGCCGTTGGATGGGCGGTGGGTCAAGATGATTCGAATGGGAGTAGATTTGCAGTTCGATTTGGGGCTAAAGTTTTAAGTATTCGTCAGCGTGCATATTCGCAAGTCAAAAGAGAACTTTGGGGAGTCGTTTCGGCTATGAAAGCTGAAAAGGACTATTTGATTGGGGCAGTAGTAGTAATTGAAACAGATTGCTTGCCATTGCTTGGAATGATTATTAACTGTTCAACGCCAGATATTGCAATGTTGAGATGGATTGCTTATATTAAGTCACTAAATCCAGAATTTAAGCATATCACTGGAAAGGACAATTTAGTAGCAGACATGCTATCTCGAGCAAGATACAAGAGGGAGGACGAAATGGTTGAAGACATTGATGATGTCGGATTGAAATTCTATTCAATATCAAATCTCAACAGAGAAGACAAGCTATTTCTTGAAGAATCTTATGAAGGAGAATTATTGGATATTGGTCATTATTTGAATACCTTGTCTAAGCAGAGGAATTGGTCTACAGAAAAATTCAAACAAATAAGAAAAAAAGCATATGGATTTTTACTTCGAGATGGATTCTTATGGAAGAGACCGAAGAAAGGAATTGGGATGCCACAATGAGTGATAGGCAAAAGGGAAGAAAAACTAAAATTATTAAAGGAGTTTCATGATAGTTTATGGGCAGGGCATAGAGGAATCTGGGCTACTTTTGCTAAACTCAAGGAAGGATATTGGTGGAAAAATATATATCGAGATGTGCTCTCATTTGTAGAGTCATGTGAAATCTGTCAATCGTATTCTAATATCCGACATCGAGATGGTCTTCATCCTACGTATCCTCTGGCTATTCATTTTAAATGGGTTGTTGGTTTGGTTATTATGCCGGTTGGGTTATGGCAGATGACATATTTGGTTTTAGCTCGTGAAGATTTATCAAATCAAGTAGAAGGAAGAGCATTGAGGACAAAATCTACAGAGGGGATTTGTAGGTTTTTGCTTGAAGATGTCATTTGCCGTTACGGGTGCGTAGGAAAAACCACTGCAGATCGTGGAGAATTAAATGCACAAGAAGCTCGTAAGTTCTTTGAAAGATGTGGAGTTAAACTATCACTGACTACTGCTTATAATCCGGAAGGGAATGCGAAAAGCGAACGCGGTCACCCGTCGATTGTGAAAGCATTGGTTAAAGCTTGTAATGGGAAGGTTAAAGAGTGGCCACGGCTTTTGTCATTTGCATTATGGGCTGATCGAACAACACATAGTTCAGTGACAGGATATATGCCAGTAGAACTTATGACAGGTCAAAAACTAATTATGCCGATTGAAGAAAAGGTACTTACTTGGAGTATGCTACCATGGGAAGATGGATTGACAAGAGAAGAACTTCTGGCTATTAGGATTCGACAATTGGAGCAAAGAACGGAAGATGTCTAGATAGCATTGGAAAGGTTAAAAAGAAGAAGGTTACAAAACAAGGCGCGATTCGATAAGCAACATCGATTGAGACCAAAAGCAATCGAGGAAGGTGACTGGGTACTTGTTTATGACAATAGTCTGGATAATCAACATAGTACTTTGCGGAAATTTTCAAAACGTTGGTTTGGACCATATGTTGTAACAACTGTTCATGATAATGCGACTTACTCATTACGGAAGTTAGATGGTACAAAATTGAAAATACCAATTGCAGGGAAGCGAGTAAAAATATTTAAACGAAGACACGCGGAGATGAATATGGAAGACCTTAATGAAGGTACAGAGATTCCGCAGCAAGAAGATGAAAGTGATATGGATAATGAAGGTGACGAAGACGAACTGGACAAAGATGTAGGAGATATATTCTGAATCAAACAGCAATTGGGTAAATTGGTGCATACCTGAGGATGCACAGGTTCTGAGGGGGTGGATGTCGTGTTGTAACACGAGTATACAGTGAAAATAAAAAGAAAGGGGAATTTTATTAATATTCAGTTACCTCGAATATTGGGAGCATCTACCAATTCTAGTACAAATACTGAGTGGTCAGGTTTAGTGACTCCGTTACAGTCAGCCGGGGCATACTGAAATGCCCCATTCGATTCCAATAACGGGAGTCAGTAGGAAGAGAAGGACCAATTCACACGACGGGTTCGAGGAGCCAATTGGATCCAATTTCGATAATCCAATCCGGGTCCTCTTATCCAATATGAGACCTGTATTGGTGGGGCAACCCAATGCAGTCTAGTTACGGGAAATCCAGGTCTTACTACGGGTCTTAGCCAATCTGATGCGAGGACCAATTTGACCCAATTACGGGAACATCCAGGTTACTACGGGCATCTTTACCAATATAGGACCTGAATTGGTCGGGCGACTCAATGTGGTCCCAATTACGGGGTTCGATTCTGTTTCGGGTTGTCCTGTTCTTTGTGCCGTTTCAGGGAATGTTGTTTACGGTAAATAGATCTCTTAAAGGTAAAAACGGAAGAGAAAGCTTGGCGGCGAGAGCCAATTTCGAATCCAAGTTGAGGTGAGAGCCAATTTTGGATCCAAGCTTGAGGTGGGAGCCAATTCCGGATCTAAGACGGAAGATTGAAGAAATTCAGAGGATAAGGTTAGGGGGGGATATAGTTTTTGGAGTGGTGTGGGTTTTTTTTTAAGGAGAAATCGGGGGGGGGAGCAAGTTTTCAAGCTTCTGCAAGGTTACCAGTTCGGGTTTTTCATGGGAGGTTTTTGAAGATCAAGGGAATTAGAGAGAGGAGCTTCATGCTTCGGGTCGGGGAAGGAAAGACATAGAATTTGGATTTTTCTTCTTCGTAGAGTTTTGGGGAAGACTGAGGCAATCGCTGCTGAAGTCAGTGTTGTAATGGTGAATCGGGATTTTTAAATGAAGTGGGTTTGAATACTCTTGACTGTTTTGTGAAATCGAGTTACGTCTGTGATTGAAGGATTAAAAGGGTGTCTATAGGATTGAGTATGCGGAGTGAATGAAATTTATTGGGTTAATCTAACAAGACAGTCAGTGGATACAAGATCGTAAGTACAAAGCAGTATTGAAGGTTAACAGTTTGGGTTGTACGGGGTTCTCTGTAACGTCTAGAGACCTACCGGCTGGGGCAAAAAGGACTTCGACAAGCAGTCGAAGAGCACCCGTATAGATTTACGGTACATTGTTGCAGTCGTTTATATTCCAGCAGTCAAAAACTGATAGACTGCTTGACTATCGGCGAATCTCCATACTACCTTCTACAGCCAGACGCCCGGCGCGTTCTCGAGCAGGAAAGTACGTAATACGACACCGTGACATTACCCCCCCTTCTAGAGATGAGTTCCACGAGGAGCGGTCATCATATGTTGATGAAATCTATGATGCGACAAATTGTATTGGCCACATACTCTGATCTCTGTTCTCTTCGAAGATGATTGATAGGGTCTCTCAACCATCGGTAGGATCTTATACCAGGGCACGAAGACCACCTAGTTATTTTATCATTGTTGAGGCCTTCGTAACTTCCTTCGAATAGAATATTTGGAATACCATCAGGAGTCGCTCCTACCTCTAGCAAAATTACCAAACATCGGGAGTCCCTTCCCAAATCGTGATACCAAACGCGTTGTATCTCACCATCTATTCGAAGAAGAACATGTCGTTCTTGAAGATCTTCATCTCGATTGCGTCGTCTTGAAGGTTGTGACAATCGTAATGTCTCGTCTGGCAGGTCAGCAAACGAAGGTTCTTGAGTTGAAACCGCTAGTTGTTGGCTCTCCATCTAATTAGCGTCACAAATGCTAAGAAGTTACAAACAAGGATAAGAAATTGAATGTTATCTTGCCTCAATCTTGTCTCTTTTATAAGAGAGATTTTCATCTTGGTTTTGATGGATGTCATTGATGAAAAAATTTGACTTTAGCTGATGCATTTGTTAGATTCCTGGATGGCTCCCATGTGCGTTCACTAATATCATATCCGCGCCAATGAACAAGATATTCCAGCTTATTTCGGTGCCGCCTTGAGTCTAATATCTCTTCCACCTCAAATTCTTCATTATTATCTACTTCTGTAGGAGGTGGTGGCATTTGTCTTCTTCCTTGTATATCCACTGTCTTATATGGTTCAAGAAGAGACACGTGGAATACAGGATGGATCTTCATTGACTCCGGTAGATGTAACCGATATGCAACTGGGTTGATCTGTTCACAAACAGAAAAGGGGCCAAGCCTACGATAGTCCAACTTGTTACAAGGTCGAGTAGTCTTGATATTGCGACGAAGTAGCCATACCTTATCACCCACGTTGAGTTGTGGTTGCTCCTTACGATATAGATCTGCGTTTATCTTTTGTCGTTCTTGAGCTTCCTTCAATTGTGCCTTCATTATTGTATGTAACTCTGACAACCGATTTGCCATATCTTCTACTGCAGGATTATCAACTTTTAAAAAATCAAAAGTATCAAGTCGTGGATGATAGCCATAATTCGCAAAGAAAGGTGTTTGTTGCATGGAAGAATGTATCGTATTATTATAAGCAAACTTTGCCAATGGCAGAAGGGTTGTCCAATCATCTTGTTGGTAGTTGATAGTACACCTTAAATATTGCTCCAAGACTTGATTTACGCAGTCTGTTTGTCCATCAGTTTGAGGATGGAAAGCCGAAGATAGCTTTATGTCCACTTTTAAAATCTTGAAAAGGGTCCTCCAGAATCTTGACACAAATTGAGTTCCCCTATCCGATATGATATCTTTAGGTAATCCATGATAGCGATAGATATTACCAATGAAAAGCTTAGCTGTTTCTTCACCTGTGATAGATTTTGTACATGGCACAAAATGTGCCATCTTGGTGAAACGATCTACTATCACAAATATAGAATCATAAGATCTAGAGCTTGGAAGATCTGTGATGAAATCCATAGAAACAGAAGACCATGGTTATTCTGATATAGGTAATGGCTGAAGAAGTCCATAAGGTCGATGACGAGGAGTTTTTGATCTTGAACAAATATTACATGATTGTACAAAGTCTTTGACTGACTTCCACATTTGTGGCCACCAAAAATCTCTTGATATGAGTTCCAAAGTCTTATTATATCCAAAGTATCCTGCTGTTGGAAAATCATAACATGCTTGAAGAACACGTAAACGTGCTTCTCTTTCTGGAACATATAGGCGTCCTTCAAAATATAATAGATTATTCTTGAACTTGAACTTAGAAGAATCATGAGACTTGGAAAAATTATTCTCAATATCATAAACAAGAGGGTCTGAGGACATACTGGACTGGATTTGCTTGAGAAAAGTTGAATCAACAGTCAATGTTGATTTCATTGCTCAGAGATGAAATTGCTCCGGTTTCAAGAGGACCGTTCTTTGTTGTTCAAAAGCTGCATCTCCTTCTTTTGGTGCAAAATACGAACGTCTAAATAAGGCATCGAATAAACCTTGTTGTTTTCCTAGCCGATAAGTGATAATGAACTCGAATCTTGACAAAGACATACTCCAACGAGCTTGGCGATGATTCAACACGCGTGCTGACATGAAATACTCGAGGTTCTTGTGATCTGTATATACAGTAACTGGACTAGAAGCGTCTTCTAGATAATAACGCCATTCTTGAAAGGAATCCACGATCGCAAGAAGTTCTTTATCGTGGATCTCATAATTGATCTCGACTGTTGAGAATTTTCTTGAATGAAAAGCTATTGGATGAAGTTTGGCATCTGTTCCCATTTGTGATAAAACTGCACCCAAGGCAAAATCTGATGCATCTATTTCCATAAAAAATGCCTTGAAAAAGTCAACACGATATAAGACTGGTGTAGAAACAAACGATGTCTTCAAGGCTTCAAATGCTGCTTCCGCTTCTTGATTCCATTGGAATTTATCTTTACTAGTCAAGCGTGTAAGTAAAGCTGCAACTCGTGAAAAATCTTTGATGAAGATCCGATAGTAATTGGCAAATCCTAAGAAACACTGGACATCTCTTACTGTCCTTGGAATCTTCCAATCCATGATTGTCTGGACTTTCTTAGAATCCATCATGAGACCATCATTTGAAATGATGTATCCTAAAAAGTCAACTTGAGTAGTGTGAAATACACACTTTTTCATCTTGGCGTACAATCCTGCATCTCTAAGTTTTTGTAATACTTGACGAACATGTATTTCATGTTCTTTGACGTTCTTAGAATAGATCAGGATATCGTCAAGTTAGCAGACGACAAAATTGTCTAAGAATTCATGAAATACATCATTCATGAGATGTTGAAAAGCAGCTGGTGCATTCGTGAGTCCAAAGGGCATGACATTATATTCGAAATGTCCATACCTGGTTTGAAACGCAGTCTTCCATTCATCTCCTTCTTTGATCCGTACTAGATTATATGCTCCTCTTAGATCTATTTTTGTATAAATCTTAGCTTGATTCAACTGGTCAAGGAGTCCTGATATCAAAGGTAATGGATACCTGTTCTTGATTGTGATCTTGTTGAGTCCTCGATAGTCAACACACATTCGCAAAGATCCATCTTTTTTCTTTACGAATAGAATTGGAGCTCCTGTTGGAGATTTTGAATGGCATATGAAATTCTTTGCTAAATTCTCGTCAATATATGTCTTGAGTTCAGCCAACTCATCTTGCGATAAACTGTAAATTGGTCCAAATGGTGGCTGAGTTCCTTCCTTGAGGTCAATTGAACAATCATATGGGCGATGCTCAGGAAGAATATCTACATTCTTTTTCTCAAAAAACGTCTTGATACTCCTGATATTGACTTGGAATGCCACTTGAAGTCTTTACGTTTTCAGAAATAGGTGCAGCATAAATAGCAAAAGTTGATCCTTCTTTTGCTGCGTGTATAAATGCTTTTGCACCTATCAGTACGGGTTTTACTATACTAGACTTATAATTTTTTACTTGGTTAGTAGAACTATTAATAACGCTCTGGAAAAAATCAAGTTTACGTGAATTCCAATCTATTCGAGGGTTATATTTTTCTAGCCAGGATAAACCTAAAATAACTGGATTGGATGGGGATTTATATATGTTAAAAGCTATATAGCTAACATGATCGTTTATTGTTACTTTTATAGGGCGAGTTTCATGAGTGACATCTCCAGAAGACAAAGGACGGCCATCAATGACTTCTACATGTACGGGTTTAGTTTTCTATACAAAAGGTATTTTATGACTTTTAACAAATTGTTCATCTAAAAAACACGGTGAGGCTCCCAAATCTAATAAAGCAGAGGCTTTGTAATTCTTAGGTCCTAAATATAAGTCTATTATAAAACAAGGAGAGGGTTCTGAGGAGAGGATAGGACCTTCATTAGGAATTGTACAAGGTTCCAACTGCACGGTCCCTATTGTAGCTGGACGAATCCGTTTTCCGACATGTTGTCTTCTTTGACCGTCGTACCCCTCATTTTATAGTTACGTTGTTTCTTTGGACAATGTTGAGCAATGTGTTTAGGTTCTTCGCAGTATAAACATAATCCTTCTTGATGACGACGAATCTTTTCTTGCTCAATTAGGGGTTTAAAACGTACCGCGTCAATTTACATGTCTTCTACTTCCGAATGTATGTTTGGCAAAGATGTTGATGTTGCCATTGAGTAATAACGTTGAGGTTCTCGTGAATGATTTTCATATCGAAATTTGAAAAGTCGATTATCACATTTTACCGCAAAATCGATTGCTTGACTCAAAGTTTGAGGATCAGGTAAGTTGAGGATCAATTTCTTTACTTCATATTGCAATCCATAAAAAAATTGATTGTTGAGTGCAGCATCATCCCACTTGATGTCAATTTCAAGTTGTCAAAATTGTGAAGCATATACTGTTACAGAGCGATTTTCTTATCGCATAATTTGGATCTTATTTGTTGCAACATGAGTTGCATCGTGTTCACCATACATAGATCAAAACTCCGCCAAAAAAGCTTCCAAATTGTCGAATATTGGATTTCGTTGTTAAGAAAAAGATGAAAACCACGATAATGCAGAACCAGAAAGTAGAGTGCCCATAAACATGACATGTGATCCTAGAGTTGGATAGCTTTGCAGTTGAAGTTCAATTGCCAATTGTACTTGATTGATGAACCCTCGAAACTTTGATCTCGTACCATGAAATTTCTCGGGTAAGGCAATTCTTGGTTCTCTAGTGCTTACAGGGTGTTGTACAATTGGAGAAGGAATGTGATTTGGTGCAGATGTTGAAGCAGCTCCGATCATCTCTATATCTCCACTTTCTGCTATTCTTGTTCTTTCCTGTGTTGGTGAATTGAGTTGATGCATCGCAAGCATTAACTCTCTCATTTGCTCTTGCATTTGTGCCATTGCACTCTTCATTTCAATAAGCTCTGCCATAATGATACTAAGAAGAAAAATTTGTTTGATACTGCTCAAGACAAAAGAAAAGAAAAACTTGATAACAAAGAAGATACTAAGAACAATATCAGTTTAGAAGTGGGTAATCCGCAAACTTCTAATACGCTTATGTCTTGTCAAGAGAAAGGGGTAATCCACTCTTATTCAAGAAAAACAAAGCTCTGATATTGTAAAAGTACTCTTGTCAATCTGTCAAGGACAAAGACTCGATGAGGGAAAATATACACAAAAAGGCTATCTCGATATAATAAGTCAAAATATAAACAAGTACGTATATTAAAAGGAAACTGGAATGGCTATTGCCACAAGACAAGAAACTAAAGACTCTTGAACCTGGACTAGGAGCAAGAAAGGAGTTGACAAGAGTGAAGAAGCCTTCATTCTTATCTCTATATATACTATCTAACTAGGGGCTACGTGGCGACATTCTATAGGACCTCCAATATGTGTTGACTTTGTAGGACACATGCCTTGACTTACAAGGCAAGTCTTTCTACGTGTGGGCCACATAGTTAGCTTGATCTTCAAGCTAACAACATGTGTGGCACATGGCCAACTTGTTGACCACATTTCTAATCCAAAAAGTTAATTAAAGACACCTATGAAGTCAAAGCAGCGTCTAGGAAGTTTCTAGGAAGCTTCTATTAAATATTATAGAATTAACTTACTTTTATCTACTTTTACTTACTTCTACCTATTTCTATATGTAATTATTAGCTTACATGATTATGGCCGTGACATATTAACAACAATTTATCTATCTATTCACAGTTATATGCCTTTTCTTAAAAAATCTCTTAAAGAAACCACCAACCGATGGGAGCACTTCAGTTTAGACAAAAGAATGTACAATTGCATTCGAAACATTGAAACAAAAATTGGTTTCAGCACCAATATTGGTGGTATCTTGTTGGACAAAACCATTCCAAGTTTATGTGGATGCATCTAATATCACGATTGGTTCTGTGTTAAGCCAGAAAGATGATCGAGATTTTAATCACACTATTTATTATGCAAGTCGTCAATTGGTAGCAGTTGAAAGAAATTATACAACAACCAAAAGAAAAGCATTGGAAGATGATTTATTTCATACAATACTTGATATTTTAAACCTTTCCATCCAATTTTAATGAAAAGCTTAAACGAAGCTTAATATTAAAATGTGCACCTTACACAATGATTGGTGAAGCTTTATATAAATAAGGCAACGATGGAGTTTTACGACACTGTATTAATCAGACTGAAGTGCATACTATATTGGAAGGTTGCCACTTGGACAGTTGTAGTGGACATCTTGCGGGAAACAGCACGGCTCGTAAAGTTTTATAGGTTGGTTATTGGTGGCCAACAATGTTTACAGATGCCCACCAATTCGTCCATCATTGTGACCTATGTCAGAGAACGAGTGGACCTACTGGAACTTCAACAATGCCATTGGTACCAATTCTGGCTCAAGTACCTTTTGAAATATGAAGAATTGATTGTATAGGACCAATTATACCAACCTCAAGAAATGGACAAAAATGGTATATACTGGTAGCAACGGATTACATAACAAAATGGGCTGAAGCCATAGCTACGAAAATCGATAGTGCAAGTACAGTAGCAACCTTTTTGTATGAAAATATTATTACACAGTTTGGTTGTCCATGAGAATTGGTTAGTGATCGAAGAACTCATTTTATAAATAGTACAATCAAAGGACTTATGGCTAAATATGAGATAAAATATTGTAAGACTACATCGTATCACCCTAGAGCCAATAGACAAACGGAAAAGACTAATAGAATTTTATGTAAAATCTTAACAAAAATAGTTTCAAGAGTAGGAATAGATTGAGACATTAAGTTATTCGTAGTTTTATAGACATACCATAGTGCATATAAAATTACTACCAATGCTATCCCTTTTTAATTGGTTTATGGCTAAAAAGCAATATTACCTATTGAATTGGAAGTCCAAAGTTTACGAATTGCTATAGATAATAGATTGGGAGATCATGATTCATTACGGCACCGTTTAGCAGAATTGAAAAAAGTGGATGAAACTAGAACCAATACATTAATGATAATAGAAACTATACAAAAACGAAGGAAGAATTATTATGATAGTAAGCTTAGACCAAAGGCTTTTATGCCAAATGATTTGATACTTCTTTATGATAGTCAATTTAAAAAAATTTCAGGAAAATTTCAAGTTCAATGGCATCGACCATATCGAGTTATTGATGGATTTTCAAATGGTTCAATGCAATTGGAAGATTTTATGGGTATTAAATTTATAACATGGATCAATGGCAATCGGCTTAAACTTTACTATACATAAACTCGAGATGGATTTTCTGTTAAAAGAAAGAGGAGGGATAAATAATGATGATAATAGGGTAATAAATGGAAGGTGATAAGAAGTGTGAGGAATATTGATGGGATTAGTAACGGTGGTAGTAAAGACTAATTGTTAGACCTAGTTAATAGGATATTTCATCATGACAAATCGTGAAAAATAAGGAGGAGTCGACCCAATTAATTAGATCATAGTAAGAAGTAGGAGGGGAGCTCTTGACGAGCATTATGTTTTCTTTTGTATAAGCAGCCGTGTATGTGTATTTTGAGAGATTAGTTGTGAGTACTTACTTGTATTAGAATACAATTGGGATTGAAAAGACTAAGAGGTAGTTGAATAGGGACGAAAAACAACACAATGTAAGGTGCAAGGATGAGTTGCCACGATTAGAGTGTATTATTGTGACTAACATGGAGCCAATCCGATTGGATGTTTGTTAGATTAAGGAGAAGTAGCAAGATTTTTGAAGATCGAATAGGCATGGATCTTTACACATTTCGTAAAACTTACCACCAATTGATGTTGTGCTAGTGGAAGTTATGGTTAAAGAGAAGTGGATGGCAGAAAAGGAGAAGGTGGTGAATATGGTATTTGAAAAAGCAAAGATAGAGACCGATTGGAAGGAATGGTAAGAGCGGCTACAAGTAGAGGTTGCGATATTGCATACTAAACTAGCCACATTAGAGAAGGAGGCCAATAATTTAGAGCAAACCAATATGCGAGTTTCAACGACAACACCTTTGGAGATACCTTTGAAACCGACAAAAAAATGGCAGAAGTTATTAGAAGAGCGTGAGAATCAAATTGCCCATCTTGAGTCTCAGGTACGAGAATCGGGTTTGTTGAATGAAGATCTGATGGTGCGTTTGGATGGAAAATCCTTCAACATCGAGACACACAACGAAGATGTAGCAGAGGAGGGGGTCACCAATTCTAAGGATAGTAAGCGAACACCATTGACTAAAGAAGCTAATGTTGCTATGTCTTTATAAGTTGAGCCTAAATAATATTTGTAAAAACACTGCTCAGATAGAAGTGGGACTATATAGAATATATAAATAAATTTTGTGATAAGTTACTGGTTGATTATTGATAACCTTGAGAATTAGACTTATAGTTAGGCAGTTTAGTTGATAACAGTAGGTTGTTAGTGAAACAAATGGTTAAGCATTTAAAGGTTCATAACCTTGAAAATCTGCTAGCCGACGGTCCATCTTTTGGTAGGATAAAGAAGTTGAAAAAAGAGAAATCGGGGCCAGACTGTGATAGTCATAAGTTCGGATAAGCTTGGTGCTACCTCTTTGATTTCTTTGCTTTTATTATTTTCTTATAAAGAATTGTGAATTGAGAGAAGTATTGTTGAAACTGTGATTAGAATATTATAGAATATGACTTTGGACTGACCATTTTGGAGAAAATCTGTAATCTTGAGAATTGAGATTATCAAATTGTATTGTGTTAAGTGAAGATATTGAATTCTGTGTGATGAATTGAAAAATTGAATATAATAAGTAAGTTGGAGATCAATAACTGAATATATATAAAGTACAAAGAGAGTAAGTGTGAGATGAACTGATAAGAATATGAAAGTATTGTTGAATTGATAGTCATTGAATGGATTATGTGTTGAATTAAGATGGAAGTAGTAAGCCTTGGTGTTTTGTAGTTTGATAATTGATTTCACATAGCTAGAGTATAGTCAATTGTGACACTAATAGACCCAATTCATATAATCAATCTTTTTCCCATATTCGAACCCACCTCTATTACTTCAATTGCTTTGGTATATTGAAGCTTGAACATAACGAGAACAATATTTTGGTGCCACTGCTGGGGAAATGATAACAATATGAAATGTTAGAAATTGATTGTATAGGAGATGGAATTATATGTTAAATGAGAACATGAAAAGAATCAGTTTTAGGATTACAAATATGTGACTTATAATTCAAGGTAATATTGATTTTGTAAAGAAGAATGAAAGATTATGAGTGGTAATCATGAAGAAGAAGATTATCAAAGAATTAATTGATAAGTAAAAGAAAGATAAGAATGATTATGTATAAGAAATATCCTACGGGAATGATAAAAAGGAATTGTAGGTCCAAATAAAACCAAAGGAAGAAAAATTCAAATTCAAATAGCAAAGAGACCATTGATAACACCAATGGCCGTAGAAGTGTCAGAAGTACCAATTGCGATACAAATGAGAGCAGTAAGAGACCGCACTACAAGTGTAGCACCATTACTTACTTTTAGTGGTTGATCGGACTCTGATCTTGATCACCATATATTTCAATTCTTGACAACGTGCGTGGCTAATAATCGTAGAGCTGAAGACATTTGGTTGAGATGGTTGCCAGTAACTTTAAAAGATACAACTTTTGAATGGTATAATCGGCAACTAGTGGG
Source organism: Physcomitrium patens (assembly GCF_059467195.1). Classification (NCBI taxonomy): domain Eukaryota; kingdom Viridiplantae; phylum Streptophyta; class Bryopsida; order Funariales; family Funariaceae; genus Physcomitrium; species Physcomitrium patens. Next base: position 3,642,510 of record NC_143431.1, on the reverse strand, counting down.
TAGATTTTTCAATTAGGAAGCCTTAAGGAATACCTTCCTAACCCATTTTAGACCAATTGGATTTGAAGATCAGCTTAAAGAAAGTTTTATGAATAGAAAGATGTTTGTAAAAAAATTAGTAGAGTCCTATTATGGCTGGGTCACGGATATACTTTATAAATGGTCAAATAATCAAATGCCAAAGGCATTTATATTGTCGATATTAATCAATGGTTTGCATCTATAAGAATTAAAAATGTTTGTAAAAGAGACTCGACTAGCTACGGTAGAGACATCATTGGCATAAACAAAGGTGTGCGAAGAATGTCATTATGACTAATTATTAACACTGGGGACCATGATGATTCCAAGTTCAGGAAGCCAACAAATACAATTGGAAAATGTGTCGATGGATAATTATCCACAAATGGCTGCCTCCAATGTGAAGAATGTTATGTTGCAAAAACCAAACCTCAAGACCATTGGAATATATCTAGTAGGTTGATTCTAGGTAGCTATAGTAAATGATCCTGGTTGACCAATTGCCACTAGTCAAGAATTGGACTACTCTATTGGTATAGTTCGGGGATTATCCCCTTGATTGTTTCCACCGTTCTGCATATTTGTTCCATAAATCAGATTATAATTAGTATTTTGAAAATTTCCAAAGCCATGATTAGGTCGATTTTGGCAATTACTATTTCAACCATCCATATTTTCAGTCTGTACTTGATTAACATTCCATTGAATTGGCTATATTAATGTCTGATTATTGAATTATTGTTGCCATTTTAAATACCAACAGTTTTGAGTAGGATGCTTTCCTCCACAAAATGTACATTGAACACCCGTTTGTATGGATGATGGACATTTCGTATCAAAATGACCTTGTACCTTATAATTATTATACCATACATTAGGTCTCATATTAAAGGGCTTTGTCGTTTCTCCTTATTTTTAGCCAAATTTAGCCAATTCTTCCATCTTCTTTGTTAGATTTAATAACAAAGCTTCATTTGGATCTTTAACAGTCACATTTGTAAACAACTTTGGTTGTTGATAGGTTGGCGATGTAAAATAAGGTGTCATTTTTATTGGCGCTATTGCTTGGAGTAGTGTAGCATTAATTAGTTTTTGCAACATAACATTCTTCACATTGGAGGCAGCCATTTGTGGATAATTATTCATCAACACATTTTTTAGTTGTATTTGTTGGCTTCCTGAACTTAGAATCATCGTGGCCCCCAATGTTAAGAATTGGTCATAATGACATTCTTTGCACACCTTTGTTTATGCCAATGATGTCTCTACCGTAGCTAGTCGAGTCTCTTTTACAAACATTTTTAATTCTTGTAGATGCAAACCATTGATTAATATCGACAATATAAATGCCTTTGGCATTTGATTATTTGACCATTTACAAAGTATATCCGTGACCCAGCCATAATAGGACTCTACTAATTTTTTTACAAACATCTTTCTATTCATAAAACTTTCTTTAAGCTGATCTTTAAATCCAATTGGTCTAAAATGGGTTAGGAAGGTATTCCTTAAGGCTTCCTAATTGAAAAATCTACCCACTAGTTGCCGATTATACCATTCAAAAGTTGTATCTTTTAAAGTTACTGGCAACCATCTCAACCAAATGTCTTCAGCTCTACGATTATTAGCCACGCACGTTGTCAAGAATTGAAATATATGGTGATCAAGATCAGAGTCCGATCAACCACTAAAAGTAAGTAATGGTGCTACACTTGTAGTGCGGTCTCTTACTGCTCTCATTTGTATCGCAATTGGTACTTCTGACACTTCCACGGCCATTGGTGTTATCAATGGTCTCTTTGCTATTTGAATTTGAATTTTTCTTCCTTTGGTTTTATTTGGACCTACAATTCCTTTTTATCATTCCCATAGGATATTTCTTATACATAATCATTTTTATCTTTCTTTTACTTATCAATTAATTCTTTGATAATCTTCTTCTTCATGATTACCACTCATAATCTTTCATTCTTCTTTACAAAATCAATATTACCTTGAATTATAAGTCACATATTTGTAATCCTAAAACTGATTCTTTTCATGTTCTCATTTAACATATAATTTCATCTCCTATACAATCAATTTCTAACATTTCATATTGTTATCATTTCCCCAGCAGTGGCACCAAAATATTGTTCTCGTTATGTTCAAGCTTCAATATACCAAAGCAATTGAAGTAATAGAGGTGGGTTCGAATATGGGAAAAAGATTGATTATATGAATTGGGTCTATTAGTGTCACAATTGACTATATTCTAGCTATGTGAAATCAATTATCAAACTACAAAACACCAAGGCTTACTACTTCCATCTTAATTCAACACATAATCCATTCAATGACTATCAATTCAATAATACTTTCATATTCTTATCAGTTCATCTCCCACTTACTCTCTTTGTACTTTATATATATTCAGTTATTGATCTCCAACTTACTTATTATATTCAATTTTTCAATTCATCACACAGAATTCAATATCTTCACTTAACACAACACAATTTGATATTCTCGATTCTCAAGATTACAAATTTTCTCCAAATTTGTTAGTCCAAAGTCATATTCTATAATATTCTAATCACAATTTCAATAATAGTTCTTTCAATTCACAATTCTTCATAAGAAAATAATAAAAGCAAAGAAATCAAAGAGGTAGCACCAAGCTTATCCCGGCTTACCACTATCACAGTCTGGTCCTAATCTCTCTTTTCTCAACCTCTTTATCCTACCAAAAGATGGACTGTCGGCCAACAGATTCCAAAGGTTATGAATCTTTGAATTTTTAACCATTTATTTTACTAACCACCTATTGTTACCAACTAAACTGTCTAACTATAAGTCTAATTCTCAAGGTTATCAATAACCAACTAATAACTTACCACAAAATTTATTTACATATTGTACAAGGATCCTCTAAAATCTTGATATAAATTGAATTCTTTTATCCTTTATAATATCTTTAGGTAATCTGTTATAGCAATAGAGGTTATTAAGAAAATGCTAAGTCATTTTTTCATCTATGATGGATTTTTTACATAATAAAAAATGTGCTATCTTGGTAAAACAATCTACTACCATGAATATAGAATCATATGAATCTAAGATTGAAAGATCTATAATAAAATCTATAGAAATGGAAGACCATGATTGTTTTGAAATAGGTAAAGGGTGAAGAAGTCCATAAGGTTGAAAACAAGGGGTTTTGGATCTTGAATAAATATTACATAATTGTAAAAAGTCTTTGATTGCCTTCTATATTTGAAGCCAGCAAAGATCTCTCGATATTAGTTCCAAAATCTTTTTGTATCCAAAATGTTTGGATACTGGGAAGTCATGACAAGTTTGAAGAACATGTAATTGTGTCCTATCTTTTCGAATATATAATTGTCTCTCAAAATAGAGTAGATTGTTCTTGAATTCAAACTTGGAAGTATTATGAGACCTACTAGAATTATTCTTGATATCATGGATAAGAGGATCATAGGACATATTTGATTGATTTTACTTAACAAACGTCGAATCAATAGTTAATATTGATTTTTTTAATCAAAGATAAAAATATTCTAGCTTCAAGAGAATTATTTTTTATTCATCAAAAGATACATCTCTTTTTTTTGGTATAAGATAAAAATATCTAAAATGGATATTTTTTGGGTTGATAAGTAATCTTAAAATCAAATCTTAAGAAGGACATACTTCAATAAGCTTAGAGACAATTTAAAACATGTGCTGATATAAAATACTTGAGCTTCTTGTGATCTATATACATAGTGTCTAGACTCAAGGCGCCTTTCAAATAATGATGTCATTCTTAAAATGAATCCATGATTGCAAAGAGCTCTTTGTCATAGATTTCATGATTAATCTTGGTTGCTAAAAATGTTTTGGAATAGAAAGCTACTAGATGGAATTTGTCATCTACTCCTATTTGTAATAATATCACATCTAAAACAAAGTCTGATGCATTTGTTTCTCTAAAAAATGCCTTAGAAATGTTGATACAATATAAGATTTGTGTAGAAATAAATTCCTTTTTTAAAGCATCAAATAATGCTTTGATTTTTTTACTCTAGTTAAGTTTATCTTTAGAAATCAAACGTGGAAGTAGAGCTATAATTTGAAAAAACTTCTTGATAAAGATTTGATAATAATTGGCAAAGTCCAAAAATATTGTACATTCCTTATTGTTCTTGAAATCTTTCAATTTATGATAGTTTGAATCTTTTTCAGATCCATCATTAGTCTTTCGTAGGAAATGATGTATACTAAGAAGTTAACTTGAGTAGTATAGAATACACTTTTTTTTAATTTTGCATACAATCTTGCATCTCTAAGTTTTTGTAACACACAACAAATATGAATTTCATGCTCTTCTATATTCTTAGAGTAGTTTAAGATGCCGTTCAAATAAAAAATAATAAAATTATTAAAAAACTCAAGAAAGATATCATTTATTAGATGTTGAAAAGTAGCTAGTACATTTGTGAGTCCAAAAGGCATGACATTATATTCAAAATATCCATATCTAGTTCAAAACACAATTTTTTATTTATCTCCTTCTTTAATGCATACCAAATTATATATTCTTTATAGATCTATTTTTATATAGATCTTTACTTCATTCAGTTGATCAAAAAGTCTTAAAATCAAAGGTAGAGGATAGCTATTCTTGATGGTGATCTTGTTGAGTCCTCGATAGTCTATACATATCTGTAGAGTTCTATCTTTTTTCTTCACAAATAAAATAGGAGCCTTGACTAGAAATTTAAAATGACATATGAAATTTTTAGCCAAGTTTTCATCAATGAACTCCTTTAGTACAATCAACTTATTTTTTAATAGGCTATAAATTAGTCCAAATCGTGGTTGAGTTCCTTCATGAAGATCGATAGAACAATCATAACAACGATGCTTTAAAAGAATATCTATATTTTTCTTTTCAAAAAAATCCTAGAAATCTTGATACTTGCTAAAAATATCACTTGATGACTTCTCACCATCAAAAATTATTGTGGCATATAAAGCAAAAAATAACCCTTCTTTTTTGATATGCATAAAAGCTTTTGTACCTATTAGTAAGAATTTGGATGTATTAGACTTATGTATTTCTATTTGACTAACAAGATTTTAGATTAAATTATTAAAAAAATTAAAGTTACAAGAAATCCAATCTATGTCATGATTATATTTTTTTAACTAAGATAATTCTAAAATAATTAGATTAGACAAAGATCTTATTATATTAAATATTATTATGCTATTATGATCTTTAATTGCTACATCTAAAGGAATAATCTCATGCTTAACAATTCCAAAAGATAGCAAATGACTATCTATGACTTCTACATGTACAAGTTTAGTTTTTTTGACTAATGATATCTCTTTTTTTTTGTCAAAATCTTTGCCTATAAAACAAGTTTAGGCTCTTGAATGTAACAAAGCTAAAACTTTGTGATATTTAGGTTCTAAATAAACTTCTATTGTAAAACAAGGTGAGGGATCTAAGGAAAAAATAGAATCAGTTATACAATATTTTAGTTGCTTGATTCCTATTGTAGTTGAAAAAACTCGATTTTTGACAAATTGTCTTCTTTGGCAACCATACTTCCCATTTTGTGATTGCATTGTTTCTTTGGACAATGTTGAATAATAAATTTAGCTTCTCCACAATATAAGCATAAGTTTTTTTCACGTCGTCAATTTTTTTTCTACTCTGTGAGGGATTTAAAACGTATTATATTAATTTACATTGATTTTGGCCTCGATAAATAAGTTTCTGAAAATATGGGAGTTGTCGTCATTATTTGATTTATTCTTCTTCAATCAAATCTTTGTTCTTGATATCTTTTAAATAATAGATTGTCGCATACAATGGCTTCAGTAATAAATTATTTTAAAGATTCTATCTTTGGCATTATCAGTCACAAATCTTTGACATTATCCTTCAATCCATATCAAAATTGATTGATAAAGGCTTTTTCATTCTAGTCCACGTTGTAAGCAAGGCTTTGAAATATAGCAGAATATATGATAGGTAATTGTGATCTTTTCTTTAAAGATAAGAATTAAGTCTCTGCTTTCCAAATGTAGCCGTAAATACTTCTAAGAATGAATTCAAATCATAAAGTTATTGTAAATCATTTTCCATTAAAAGTGCAAATCAAAAGAGAGCACTTCTTGATAGAAGCACAACTATAAATCCAACTAGAGTAAATCCATCTAAATATTGGAAAAGATGCAACTTTAGATAGAACTTGACTTATTGTAAAAATCCTTGAAATTTTGATCTTATTCCATTAGAAATTTTAGGCATACTAATCCTTATCCCCGTCATACTTATAGAAGCAAAATTCTCTAGATTTAGTTGTGAGCTTGATCTACTTGTTTCTTTCAATTGTTTAACTTCTTGTCGTAAACTCTGAACTTCTTTCATAGGTATAGGCATAGTACTTCCATGATTCACATTGGAAATTTGTAAGATTTCTACTCTTAGGATGTTGACAAATTCATGAAGATCTATAATAGTTGAAAATCTATTCTCACTTCTGCTGTGAGTAGCATCTATAATCTTTTCTTCTATAGACAACTCAAACAAATTCAAAAATTTCAATAAGAGGAAGATAATTTGTAACCTCTAATACTAAATGAAAATTTCTACAAAGAAGAATAATCCACTTTCTTTGAAAAAAAGATCAATGTTAGAAAATAAGATTTTTTTTTTTAAAGATGAATAGTTTTCTGTCATGATATAACATAGCTAATAGATGAAAGAGTATAGAAATTATTATATTATAGAAGATCTTAGTTCAAAAATATTATAGCAAATTATCTTAAAAATATGGATAATAGTCAAAAGAGTAGTAAAACTAAAAATTACTAATATTATTTTTTACAAAATAGACTTCTATTTATTTTACGGAGCCTTAAATAAGATAAAATAAAATAAATTAGAAAATTAAATGATATAGGCATATGAATGAAGGAATTAAGAATAGATTTGAGTAAAATTTACCTCTAAAAGCTAAGAATTGATATCAAAAGAGGACTAGTTGTTAACTTGGATCAAAATCAGAACTTGAGACACAAAACCATATACCTACAATGACTTCGAGGTTTTTTTGGAGATTAAAGAATGGAATTTGATAGCAAACTTGATAAGGTTTTTATAAGCATTGGTTTTGTATGCTTTAGATTTATAATGACTTTATAAGAACCTTATAAAATTAAGATTATTTTGGATGACTTGGATTTTTGTGGTATAAAATAGGGTTAATGTTTTGAGCAATTTCAAGAGTTTTGTAGTAGATCTATAGGTGAAATTTTGTAGATTAATGGTTATAGTTGTGTTTAATATGTGTTTTGAATTTTAGCTTGATCTAATAGTTGAATTGAGGTTATTGAGATTTAAATGGATTAAGATCTTGAAAAGTAGAATTTTAAGTCTAATGAAGGTTTCTAAGATTTCTTGCAATATATCAATTAGATTGGAGTGAAAGTTATGTGTGTGGATAGTAGAATTATTTTTCTATATATATGAGAATTTTGAGATCAATTGAATGGTACAAAAAAGAGATATTAGCATTAGAAGTTCAACATCAAGGTTGAAAAAGGAGGCTAACCAACATCCAAGAAAATTTTTAGATTTTTCTTCTATTTGGTAAGTGCAATTGTCTTCAAATTTGTTGTAATTATTTGTAACTAAGAGATTGAAAGATATGTAATATTTTAAATAAGATCAATAATTTAATAGAAAGATATTGAAGTTTTAAACTACCTTAAGATTTTATTTAGGGTTTAGAATTTGATTAGGATTTAATTTAGGATTTAGGATTTAGTTAAGATTAAGAATTTATTTACGATTTGGTTAAGATTTGATTTAGAATTAAAGATTTGATTAAGATTTGATTTAAAGTTTAGGATTTGGTTAGGATTTGGTTTAAGATATAAGATTTATTTAAGATTTGAAATTTTTTTAGGATTTGTTTAAGATTTAATTTAGAGTTTGAGGTTTTTCTAGGTTTTAGTTTAGGATTTAAGATTTAGTTAGAGTTTGATCTAGGATTTGATTGAAGTCCATTAGGATTTTAACTAAGATTAAATTAGGATTTGATTGAGATTTATTTAAGATATATATGTAATTATTTTAAGATTTCTTTAGGATTTCTTAAAGATTCTTTTGAGATTTATTATAGATTTTCTTTGAATTCTTTTAAGATTTTTTATTATTTCATTTATAATTTTTTTAAGGTTCTTTTGAATTTCATTAAATCTTGCTTAGCATTGTTATGGTTTAATTAAAATTTATTCAATGTTGTATTAGAGTTAGAATTTTTTTATTATAATTTCCATTCTACCTTTCACAACCAGGTGTCTAGTGCATTCTTGAGCAAGACTTCACATATTATGATACCACAACCTTTAAAACATAACAATAGAAGTGAAATAATATACTCACTTTTAAAATAAGATAGAAATAGTAAGTTAGTATTCTTATCAAACTGTCAAGGATATGAATCTCAAAGAAAGAAAATCCCCAATACACTCTTATGTCATTAAAGAGAACCAAAAATTCACTCAAAGATGATATAATACTAAACTAGAATGGCTATTGCCAAAAATAAGAAGACTAGAAAGTCTTGAAGGAAGACTAAAGACTAGAAAGGCATTGACAAGAGTGAAGCCTTCTTCACTCTTGCCTCCATATAAACTCTTAACTAGGAGCTATGTGACAATGCTTTATAGGAACTCCAAAAAGTGTTGACTTTGCAATATATGTATCTTAACTTGCAAGACAAGTTTTTTATATGTGTGCCATATAATTAGCTTGTTCTGTAAGCTATCAATATGTGATTAACTTCTTTGACCAATTTTCTAACCTATTAATCAACTATAAATATATGTAAAGTTAAAATAACATCATCTAAAAGAGACTATCAAAATAAAAAAAATTACAAACTAAAATTTTTAGAATATACATAATTTCTTTATAATTTTTTTTTTGATGATTTTATAATAGAAAAGATGTGAAAACATCCATTCCTACTTATCATTGATAATCAAAGATATAGATTAATTGAGATCCAAAATTAGTGCCAAATTCTTAGTTTAACATTCACTTGTATGTAAGCTTATAAGTCAATAATTGCAAGCAAGTAAGTAAGTTTTTATTTTTGCTTTATGTTTATTCTTCTCTTAAGAGGGTCTAAAAATGAATATATTTTGGACAATAGCTCTTAGCTACTTAACCAACCACGCAATAGTTATTTCTTGTATTTTATGACATTCAATTTGTTTTTCAATTCTAAGTACTTTAGCCTCTTTTTTCTATCAAATCTATTTTGTTGTCTTTTAGAATATCTACTAATAGAACTACAATTAAAGGCAAAGACATTAAAGAATATTTCATAATAATTTACCTACAATTTAAAATATATGATGTAATATGTACATGTAGAGTTAATAATTAAAGTTTGTCTAATCCTATGCATCTTTAGAGGTGATGAAAGACTATATAAGATATTGTGTTGTGCAATAGATCAAAATCCTACCAATATCAATTATAAGAGATGCTAGGCATGACTCAACAATGAAGAGGTGAATGTGTGCAAAATTCAATATATAAATCTTTATATGCCTTAAACACGATGTTGTGTTGTCGTTTGGCTGCTATATGAAAATAATGTAACTATATACTTAATATATAATTTTTTAAGTAATATGATGAGAGCCATTTTAGTAGATTTTAATTGGTTGTAGAATATAATTTGATTATTACTTTGAAAAGAGGTTGTTTAAAAAGATTACTATAGAATTTATATAACTTTAATTTCTTTTGGTAGTAGCTTTTCAGATTGGTTTTGGTTGATAGTAACTTTTAAATATTTAGAGTCACCTTTTTTAGACATTGGTAACCTTTGAAAACTTATTTTGGTTCTTTATTTGGTATTTAGAGCATAAATTATGTAAATCTTATGAGAAAAAGAATTGAAGAAAGGTTTTGGTAATCAAAGAGATTTTAGGACATCCATATAGATGAATGGAGATGGATGATAAAAATCTCCATTCCTATTGATCAAAAATCATGACCAATGGGCTTCAAGGAAGCTGCCCAAAGCCATATTAGAGATTAGGGTTAGTTTTTCGGGGGCCTTTTGAACTTTGAAGATTAGGATTAGAGAGCTCAAGTTTTTGGCTATGGTTTTGGTACAAATCTTCTATGATTTGGAGTTTATATGGAGATATAGGCGCTCAAAGTTAAGGAGTTGATTTGGGAGCTATTGTCACTCTTTTTGACATGATGCATGCGTATAGAAGGCAATTGAGGATCGGCAACTGCGACTAGACATAACACTTTTGTGGCTACACTTTTTGCATACTACTTGCTGGATTCTAAGTTAAAATGAAGGAGATATTGGATTTTGAAGTCAGCATATGCAATCTAAGGGTAGTAAGTGATCCGATTTACTAGTGGTTGTGTCTTGAGCTATATCTTGAGCAATTTGACAAGATTTTGGCTCAAATTTTTAAAGAATGTGTATATTCATGTTAATGAATTTTTTACATAAGTTATATGGCATTTGAATATTGGATTCTTGAGATATTAAGAAAATAGTGCTTGAATACTTATAAATTAGGGTTTAGAGCATCTGCTAGGGTTTCTTAGATGCCAAAAGATCGGCAGTGAATTTATAGTTGGTTTTTTTTGTAGTAAAATTCAAAGGTGAATTCTACCTACTTTATAAATTTAAAAAAAATTGAACGGTTAAATCAAGAGTTATGAATTTCTAAAGTTTAAAAAGAGAAAATCCTTTGGGAGAAAAATATGTTTAGAAGGGATTTTGCTATATTTTGAATTTTATCCAAAATAAAAGAATTTTGGAAGCAAAAATAAGATACATATAAAAGTTTAAGCTAAACTCTCTATAGCTAGATACCCAGTGTATTCCTAGATAGCAAATCACATGATACAACAACGATATCATATACAAATTATAAGTTGAACCTCAAATACCTACCTTTAGAGCATGATATGTAGGCTTTTTTTAAAAAATTGATAGATGAATGAGTACAAAAAAATTACTTACTACATTTTTTACATTATTTCTCTTTATGATATACAACTAAGTTGCCCACAATGAACTTGGAAGTATAGTACAATCATTTGTTTTTTTTTTTTTTTTTATATATATTTATATGATTTGGCCTTTGGTAATGTTGCTATATGCATGAGTAGTGAGATATGTCTCATAGACTATCATTGAGTTTATGTATTGGTTCAAATCCATAGGAAGCTTTAGTAATGTTGCATCACTTATAGACATAACTACTAATCTTAGCTTTCAATCATAAATTAATTTAAATAAAAAATATTAATACTAGAATAGATGCTAGTCCAATATGCAAAAGTTGTCATTGATAGCATTGTATGCTAATAGGTTTCATTATAGTCATTCTTTTCAATTAATACTCAAAGTGTGATTAAATCTTTTTGTCAATATATTGTATTGTAAATGATAAGATGATGTGGTTATATATTAGGTGTAAAAATAAATTGCTAATACGTCCATAACAGTGTTACAAAACTCATTCTTATTATTTGTGAGAATCTCAATTGGGATATCATACTTCATCATTACTTTGTCAAAGAAAAACTATGCAATATGCTCACAATCTTTCGATGGCAATGGTTTCAAATCCACCCATTTTATTAAATAATTTTTTCCTCTAATAATACATTGATGGTTTTTGATATTAATTAGTAGTGGCTCCATCAAATCCATTCCAACTTTGGCAAAAGATTTAGTGATTGGAATGGGCATGAATATTTGAAGGTAGACATCCTTGTTATAATTTTTCTTGACTTAACAAATTTTGTACCCTTTGATGAAGTTGGTAATGTTTGCCATCATATCCATCTAATAATAAGCCTCTTATAGCCAATTAAGTGTGTATTTGATGGCAAAGTAGCAAAATATTTGAAAAGAATGAAAAAAATTCAAGATCTATTATAGGTTGTCTTTCTTTAGTACTTAGAGAATGTGAATTCTCTCCTACACATTCTTTTTATAAAAAAAGATATCATCTTGAGTATAGTATTGAAGAAGATGGTATCTCATCCTTTTGCCATAATTTTGTCAAATCCAAATGTGCTAAAACCTTACTAGCAAGTTGTGAGTCCCACAATTGACTCACTTCTGGATTTAAATGTATAAAATGCACTTATGATCCTTAAAGTCATTAGTTTAATTAATAGAAGAATTTTGAAATAAATAACAATTGATTGGATGTAGTGGCTAGAATAAGTCTTTTGCAAAAATTCCTTGAGAAAGAATTTCAAAGTATATAGTCTTCTCTCAATTTAGCTAACATAAGTCTTGATAACATAGTAGTGGTTTTTATGGGTACTAAAAAAAAATTAATTATATTAGAAGGTGAGGTGGAATCCTTGATTCAAAACCATCCAACAAGGACAAAAGAAAGAAAAGAAAGAAACAAAAACAGAAAGAAGAGGAGGAAAGCAAAGAAAAAGATGGATGAGGGACGAGAGGCTGCCCCCGAATTTCGGCAGTCTCTCTGTCGATAGGGGTCTGGGCCGCCTTGGACCCGGACTCTCTCTTTGTGTTGTTTTTTACCCTCTTACGACTGACGAACTCCAGCGCTCTAGACTGAGTTCGAACTCCACAGCATTGTAGAAGTGCTGCGGTGCAGCCTTCGGGATTTCTGTTATTCTAAGATTTTTTTAAGCGTCCGAGGGTTCCGACTATGAAGTTCCCTTCCCTTCTTTGGCGGCCTACGAGTGGAGAGGCAAGTGATACCTGTAAATTCACCGTGCCACTCGTTCTCCTTCCATCGTAGGCAACATTATCGGTGGCTCGGAGCGGCGTCAAGGGTTGTGTTTTCCTCTCTACTTCTCAAGGACGACTGCTCGAAGAAGGCGGTGACTCAAGGCCTGGTCTATTCCATTCTGGTGATCCATCCCTGATTACCTTTAAACTTTCTACAACAGCGGAAGCGGCTTGGATCCGGCTTGGCTCCGTCGAACTGCACTTCCTGGGATTCTTCGTTCTTGGCTTATCGGTTGAAGGTGCTGTGCTGATTATCGGCGATATTAGAAAATAAGGCACCAAACACTCGTGCGTTTATGTGCGTTGGGCGATCAGCAACCGTGTATAGAGAGAACGAAACTTGCTACGGTGGAATCCTCATCTTTGACGTCAAGTGGAGTCTGGAGCCAGATCTTCTCTCCTATGTGTGGAGAATCCAAGCAGGTCTTGAGTAAACTCATGAAATTGTTGGGTTTAGAACTGCGAGTACCGTGTATTGTCTGCTTAGCATCACAACTGCCGTGGAGCCGTCTGGTCTAGTATTGCGATTATCGTTAACTACAATTACAAAAGAAGATCAATCTTCAGCCTCCACAGCACGAAGGCTAACCTACAGCCAGTCCACCATTCAGCTCGATACCTTCAGTGAGATTCTGTGTCAGAATTACACAATACTCAGCCTGATTACTTGATTAAGTTCCTGTTATACGCTGAGGTTGCTGATCATCGAAAGAAAACTAAATAAGAAAGAACCAGTTGCGGAAGCAGAGCTCGACCAGTTCCAAGTCACTCGGGCTTCCTCCCTCCAATAGTTCTAGCTTGGTTCTGAGTCGACAACCCCGCCACTAAATCGAGGAGCTGCGGCAGTGGGTTGACTCTAGGCCACTCCTGCAAGGGGAGCATAGTAGGAGATTGGAAGGAGCGGGGCTACAACAGCTGGAGCAGGTACAGCATGGAGGATTGCGTACGTTGGCTCAGCAAAAACAATCAGCAGTTATCTCTTCTGTGCGATGAACTAGAAAACAACACCTGCACCTATTCGAAAACCTCGTGTGTGGTGAGAACCTGGCACACATCGAATTTACTATTGGACAATCTTCACATGCATGAAGATAGAAGGATGTTAGGTTAAGATTTAAACAACCTAGGATTAAGGCTGAATTAGGTTGAAAATGCGACTTTAAATTAGATGGGTTAAGGCTTGATGTGGATGATAAATTGTGGATGAAAATTAAATCATATAAAGATTTGTCTTTCAAGTGTGTATTGTTGTTGAGTTACTTGAATGTCTTGTGTTGATTTTGTGAGAAGTTTAAGTGGTTTTTGTTGCAAATTGTTTAAGTTGTGACATTGGTATTTATAATTGGTTGAGTGTGAATTTACTTGGCTAAATAAATTGAGTTCTTTATGAAGAATTAAGAAGGAATTTCAAATAACCAATTCATATCTTAATTAATAGTGGTGAGCTAGAATAAGTCACCTATTTGAAAGATTTATCTTAACTCATGTTTAGAAGGTTAGAAGACTTCTTGGACACTTAATCAAAAGTTAATAAGGACTTATTAGAGACTTAAGATAATTAAAATTGTTGTGAATTAGGATAGATTTTTAATTAGTAGAGATTTATTTTATTCACAAGCATCGATTAATGCATTATATAGCACAATTTTCATGGCATGTGCTCTCATTGAATATGAGCAGCCTAATTATCTGTGAGAGAGATAAGAAGTGTGTGCCTCTATGATCTTTGTTCTTTTTATCCTATTAGACTATCACAATGGTAGAGTGCATAATAATTAACTAATTTTGGTTTTAAAAAAGTGACTTATAAAAACCACAAGAATCTTTGATTGTAGTACAAGATGCTTTAATAGTGTATAGATAAAGTGAAATACGTTGATGAAAGAAGGTAATTAAAGGAAATATTGGTGTCAACTCCAAATAAGCAAAACTGAAATAAAATTTGGAGAATAGAGAAGAACTAGGAAAAGGAGTTGTTATCTATTTAAGCAAAATAAAATAAGAATTAAATTACAAAACAGAGAAGACACTAGATGCAAAATAAAACAAGAATTGAATCATGGTGTTGTATGGTAATATGACTATATGGTAAAAAATAAAAATATAGATGTTAAAATAGAAGAATATAATAGAAAGATGTAGCAAAAAAATAAGAATAAATGATAGAAAGATAGTAAATAAATTTAGTCTTAAAATTATAATATATAAAAAAGACTTCTATTTACTTTATAGGAACGTAAATGCCTCAAATCAAACTAAATTAGTTAAATAAATAATACATGTTATTGTAGAATAGGTAAATAAATTTTGTGGTAAGTTATTGGTTGATTATTGATAACCTTAAGAATTAGACTTATGGTTAGGCAATTTAGTTGATAACAGTAGGTTGTTAGTAGAACAAAGGATTAAGAATTTTAAGGATCATAATCTTTGGAATCTGTTGGTCGAAGGTCCATCTTTTGGATAGGATAAAGAGGTTGAGGAAAGAGAGATCGGGGCCAGACTGTGAGAGTCATAAGGCGGTGTCGGGGTAGAGAGAATTCGTCTCAAGAAAACGCTGGGCTTTTGGTTGTCACTAATTATTCAATCAATCTTGAAAATAAGGGAAGTCCTAAGTTTATATATAATTTTTTCCTTTTTGAGTAATTACACCAAATACACAATCTTCAAGTAACCCACAACTTCCAAAATATGATAAAATCTTCTAAAATCTTGTTTATTCTTATGTGGAGATTTTTCCGAACTTCAACACCTCATATCTCCTCATCCGACCGTCCAAACAAATTCAAATTTTACATGAGATACTGATGTATTCTTATTAACTTCTACAACAATTTTCAACTGCAAATTCGTTACAGATCTTGAGATATCTTAAAAACTCTAACAGTCCCTTCAAACCCTTGTCTTTATACATCCACATGTAATTTTCTTCATATCTCACAAAATATAAGCTCAAATGCCACGAAATTTGTATTTATAGCTTTTCAACACAAAATTTTACATTCTCCAAAAAGTTTGAGCCAAAAATTCGTCCAAAAACTCAAGTTATGGCTCCAACCATTACTACAAACAAACCTGCTTACTTACTACTTTTGATTTGGAAGCGCCGCCTTCAACTCCTTACAAATCCTTTATATGAACTCCAAAAGCAATAATTCTTAAGTAAAAGATGTAGGCCTTAAAATCGCCGTTCTAGTCGCTTCTTCCAATCTTAAAAAGCTACTATAAAACTCCTCGTATCCTCAAAAGAATAACAGTATATTCTAAATAAATACCTTAACTTCAAATAGCTATAACTTCTTCACTCTAACTCCAAATCCTCTAATTTTTGTACACAAATTGTACCCCAAATCCTATACTTTACAACCCTAGCTTTTAATATCCGAATGCTCTCTTTGAAGTCGCCGAAACCCTTCTTAAGGTCGTGGGTAGCTTCCTCAAAGCCAATTGGGCATGGTATTCGACCAATAGGGATGAAGTTTTCCATTCCTTGCCTTCATCCGACCATGCCTTGCTTTCATCCCTCCCAATTAGCCTCCTACTAGTTTAGATTTTCATCCTTAGGTTTCCACCTTCTCCTAAGGCTTCATACTAAATATTTAGATCATATATATATATATATATATATATATATATATATATATATTAATGTCAAAATCAAAAGAAGTAAAGAAACAAAGTAAAGTTTCTTATACCAACTCCTTTTAATTTAATCTACTAGCCACTCTAACACACATCTAGATTTATCAACATATAATATATTTTAAATAATTTTTATATACTGTAAGCATTTATAATACAACACCGAGGTAAGCTTGGTGCTACCTTTTTGATTTCTTTGCTTTTATTATTTTCTTATGAAGAATTATGAATTGAGAGAAGTATTATTGAAACTATGATTAGAATATTATGGAATATGACTTTGGACTAACCGATTTGGAGAAAATTTGTAACCTTGAGAATTGAGATTATCGAATTGTATTGTATTAAGTAAAGATATTAAATTATGTGTGATGAATTGAGAAATTGAATATAATAAGTAAGCTGGAGATCAGTAATTGAATATATATAAACCGCAAAGAGAGTAAGTGGGAAATGAACTGATAAGAATATGGAAGTATTATTGAATTGATAGTCAAAGAATGGATTATGTGTTGAATTAAGATGAAAGTAGTAAGCCTTGGTATTTTGTAGTTTGTTAATTGATTTTACATAGCTAGAATATAGTCAATTGTGATACTAACAGATCCAATTCATATAACCAATCTTTTTCCGTATTCGAATCCACCTCTATTAGTTCAATTGCTTTGATATATTGAAGCTTGAACACAACGAGAACAACATTTTGGCGTTGTTGCTAGAGAAATGATAAGAATTTCTAGGTCCAAGTAAGAGCAAAGGAAAAAAAAATTCAAATTCAAAGAGCAAGGAGACCGTTGATAATACCAATGGCTGCGGCAATACTAGAAGTACCAATTGCGGTACAAATGGGAGCAGTAAGAAACCGCACTATAAGTGTCGCACCATTACTTACTTTTAGTGGTTGACCGGGCTCTGATCCCGATCATCATATATCTCAATTCTTGACAGCCTGTGTGACTAATAATCATAGAACTGAAGACATTGGGTTGAGATAGTTGCCAGCAACTTTAAAAGATACAACTTTTGAATGGTATAATTGGCAATCAATGGATAGATTTTCTAATTGAAAGGCCTTGAGGAATGCCCTCTTAATCCATTTTAGACCAATTGGATTTGACGATCAGCTTCGAGAAAGTTTTATGAATAGTATGATATTTGCGAAGAAATCAGTAGAGTCCTATTATGGCTGGGTCGCAGATATACTTCGTAAATGGTCAAATAATCAAATGCCAAAGGCATTTATATTGTCGATATTAATCAATGATTTGCATCTACGAGAATTGAAAATATTTATAAAAGAGGCTCGACCAGCTATGGTAGAGGCATCGTTGGCACGAACAAAGGTGTGGAAAGAATGTCATTATGATCAATTGTTAACACTGGGGGCCACGATGATTCCAAGTTCAGGAAGCCAACAAATACAACCAGAAAACGTGTCGATGGGTAATTATCCACAAATGGCTGACTCCAACATGAAGAATGCTATGTTGCAACAACCAATTAATGCTACACCACTCCAAGCATTAGCGCCAATAACAATAATACCTTATTTTACATCGCCAATCTATCAACAACTGGAATTGTTAACAAATGTGATTGTTAAAGATCCAAATGAAGCCTTGTTATTAAATCTAAGAAAGAAGATGGAAGAATTGGCCGTGAATTCGACTAAAGATAAGAAGAAACGACATAAGCCTTCTAATATGAGACCTAATATATGGTATAATAATTATAAGGAAAAAGGTCATTTTGATACGGAATGTTCATCACCCAGACAAACAAGTGTTCAATGTATATTTTGTGGAAAAAAGCACCCTACCCAAAATTGCTGGCATTTACAAAGGCAACAACAATTCAATAATCAGACCATGATCCTACCGACTCAGTGGAAAGTCAATCAAGTTCAAATGGGAAATACATATGGATGGAATAGAAATCGATCTAATCAACAAAATCGAACATTCAATAACTTTCAAAGTTCTAATTTTAATGAGAGGTTTACATCAAACTCCCAGAACTATGAGAAAGAGCAACAGAGGTATCAACAATATGCTCCACAGACATCATCAAACTAAGTATCCTCTATACCAACGGGACAACTAAGATCATTTTCTAACCCTACATGGAACAAGCCTAGTAGGTATATACCGATAGAGACACCCAATATACCAGATGGAGGTGCAAGAAGACCACTTTGTTGTTTCCATTGCAGACAGATTGATCATTATGCCAGTAAATGTCCCAATTCCAGAGCTAGTGACGATTATGCGCCAGTATGTGGGAATTACAAATAGCTGAGGCATACTTATTAGCAATGTAATGCTCCATTCAATTTCAATAATCAGGATCAACAGATCCAAAGCTAAGAAAAAATAGAGGAGATAAATCAAGGTCCTCAAGATTCACCAATTCATCGGATTGAAGTAGTCTAAGCTATCCTTACAAGAAGTCAGCAAAAAGAAAAAGGACCAATTCAATATTTGGCTGATCCTGAAGCAAAGGGCCAATTTGACCCAATTATGGGGCCATCCAATTCAGGTCCTATTACAGGACCATCCAATCTAGGTCCTGTTATGGATCTCTTATCTAGTATGAGACCTAACTCAGTTAGGCAATCCAATGAAGTCTCGATTACAGAAGCTTCAATTCCGTTTCAAGCTGTCCCATTCTCTACGTAATTTTAGAAAATGTCCTATCCGTTGAAAGATCCTCTCAGGAGTGCAAATTCTAAGAAAGCTCTGTGTACTGTTCCAATTTCGAGTCCAGGACAGAAGAATATCTTACTTTACGGAGTTAAATTCAAATCAATGAAAAAGAAGAGGGCATTGAATATTACCTTACATATGGAACCCTATGACATTTTGAAGGATCTGGATGCTATTTGGCCTTATATTTCTGTGAAGTAACTTCTAGCGATCGCACAAGAGTGTCATTTTACATTGAATTCATCGTTAATACGACATAGGCAACGCAATAAGGAAGTTTGTAAAGTTAGTTTGAACCCTGATCCCGATGCACCAACCATCGATGTTTTGATTGACAGTATTATGATCTCGGGTGTTCACGTAGATAGTGGTTCTAGTGTCAATTTAATGAACGCTAATACAATGGATGCTTTAGATTTGGAATACTAAGTACCCACAACATTGGTATTATGGATGGTAGATAATAGTCAAGTGTCACGGACAAGAACTCGATGAAAAAACAATTCAAACAAGTGAGAATTCACTCAAAGAGAGGTAACAAAATATATAAGTGTATATATTGAAAGAGAAATTGGAATGGCTATTGCCAAAAGATAAGAAACTAAAAACTCTTGAACCTGGACTAGGAGCAAGAAAGGAGTTGACAAGAGTGAAGAAGCCTTCACTCTTGTCTCTATATATACTATCTAATTAGGGGCTACGTGGCGACGTTCTATAGGACCTCCAATATGTGTTGACTTTGTAGGACACATGCCTTGACTTACAAGGCAAGTCTTTCTACGTGTAGGCCACATAGTTAGCTTGATCTTCAAGCTAACAACATGTGTGGCACATGGCTAACTTGTTGACCACGTTTCTAATCCAAAAAGTCAATTAAAGACACCTATGAAGTCAAAGCAGCATCTAAGAAGTTTCTAGGAAGCTTCTATATTAAATATTATAGAATTAATATATTTTTATCTACTTTTACTTACTTCTGCCTATTTCTATATGTAATTATTAGCTTACATGATTATGGCCGTGACATTACCCCCCCTTCTAGAGACGAGTTCCACGAGGAGCGGTCATCATATGTTGAGGAAATCTATGATGCAACAAATTATATTCGCCACATATTCTGATCTCTGTTCTCTTCGAAGATGATTGATAGGGCCTCTCAACCATCAGTAGTGTCCCATACCAGGGCGGGAAGACCTCCCAGTTATTTGATCATTGTTGAGGCCTTCGTAACTTCCTTCGAATAGAATATTTGGAATACCATCAAGAGTTGTTCCTACCTCTAGCAAAGTCACCAAACATCGGGAGTCCCTTCCCAAATCGTGATACCAAACGCATTGTATCTCACCATCTATTCGAGGAAGAACATGTCGTTCTTGAAGATCTTCATCTTGATTGCGTCGTCTTGAAGGTTGTGACAATCGTAATGTCTCGTCCGGCAAGTCAACAAATGAAGGCTCTTGAGTTGAATCTGCTGGTTAATCGTTCTCAATCTCCTGAGCACCACTACTACAACGAAGCTATGAAAAAGAATTGAAAGTAGAATGTTATCTTGCCTAAATGTTACTTCTTTTATAAAGAAGGTTTTTATCTTGATTTTAATGGATATCGTCGATGAAAAGCCTCCACTGCCTTTGCTACATTTGCAAGATTCTTCGTTGGCTCCCATGTGCATTCACTAATACCATATCCGTGCCAATGGACAAGATATTCCATTTAATTTTGGGGCCGCCTTGAATCTAAGACTTCTTCTACTTCAAACTCTTCATTATTGTCCACTTCTATAGGAGGAGGTGGAGCTTGTCGTCTTCTTGATATATCCACTGTCTTGTATGGTTCAAGACGAGACACGTGGAATACAGGATGGATCTTCATTGACTCCGGTAGATGTAACCGATATGCAACTGGATTGATTTGAACAGAAATAAAAAATGGTTCCAACCTTCGATAGTCCAACTTGTCGCAAGGATGAGTGGTCTTGATATTACGATGAAGTAGCCATATCTTATCACCCACGTTGAGTTGTGGTTGCTCCTTACGATATACATCTACGTTTATCTTTTGTCGTTCTTGAGCTTCCTTCAATTGCGCCTTCATTATAGCATGTAACTCTGACAACTGATTTGCCATATCTTCTCCTGCAGGATTATCAACTTTTAAAAAATCAAAAGCATCAAGTCATGGATGATAGCCATAATTCGCAAAGAAAGGTGTTTGTTGCGTGGAAGAATGTACTGTATTATTATAAGCAAACTCTGCCAATGGCAGAAGGGTTGTCCAATCATCTTGTTGGTAGTTGATGGTACACCTTAAATACTGCTCCAAGACTTGGTTTACGCGCTCTGTTTGTCCATCAGTTTGAGGATGGAAAGCCGAAGATAGCTATATGTCCACTTTTAAAATCTTGAAAAGGGTCCTCCAAAATCTCGACACAAATTGAGTTCCCCTATCCGATATGATATCTTTAGGTAATCCATGATAGCGATAGATGTTATCAATGAAAAGCTTAGCTGTTTCTTCACCTGTGATAGATTTTGTACATGGCACAAAATGTGCCATCTTGGTGAAACGATCTACTATCACAAATATAGAATCATAAGATCTTGAGCTTGGAAGATCTGTGATGAAATCCATAGAAACAGAAGACCATGGTAGTTCTGGTATAGGTAATGGCTGAAGAAGTCCGTAAGGTCGATGACGAGGAGTTTTTGATCTTGAACAAATATTACATGATTGTACAAAGTCTTTGACTGACTTCCACATTTGTGGCCACCAAAAATCTCTTGATATGAGTTCCAAAGTCTTATTATATCCAAAGTGTCCTGCTGTTGGAAAATCATAATATGCTTGAAGAACACGTAAACGTGCTTCTCCTTCTGGAACATATAGGCGTCCTTCAAAATATAATAGATTATTCTTGAACTTGAACTTAGAAGAATCATGAGACTTGGAAAAATTATTCTCAATATCATAAACAAGAGGGTCTGAGGACATACTGGACTGGATTTGCTTGAGAAAAGTTGAATCAACAGTCAATGTTGATTTCATTGCTCAGAGATGAAATTGCTCCGGTTTCAAGAGGACCGTTCTTTGTTGTTCAAAAGCTGCATCTCCTTCTTTTGGTGCAAAATAAGAACGTCTAAATAGGGCATCAGATAAACCTTGTTGTTTTCCTAGTCGATAAGTGATAATGAACTCGAATCTTGACAAAGACATACTCCAACGAGCTTGGCGATGATTCAACACGCGTGCTGACATGAAATACTCAAGGTTCTTGTGATCTGTATATACAGTAACTGGACTAGAAGTGCCTTCTAGATAATAACGCCATTCTTGAAAGGAATCCACGATTGTAAGCAGTTCTTTATCGTGGATCTCATAATTGATCTCGGCTGCTGAAAATTTTCTTGAATAAAAAGCTATCGGATGAAATTTGTCATCTATTCCCATTTGTGACAAAACTGCACCCAAGGCAAAATCCGATGCGTCTGTTTCCATAAAAAATGCCTTGAAAAAGTCAACACGATATAAGACTGGTGCAGAGAAAAACGATGTCTTCAAGGCTTCAAATGTTGCTTCCGCTTCTTGATTCCATTGGAATTTGTCTTTATTGGTCAAGCGTGTAAGTGGAGCTGCAACTCGTGAAAAGTCTTTAATGAAGATTCGATAGTAATTGGCAAATCCCAAGAAACATTGGACATTTCTTACTGTCCTTGGAATCTTCCAATCCATGATTGTCTGGACTTTCTTAGAATCCATCATGAGACCATCATTTGAAATGATGTATCCTAAAAAGTCAACTTGAGTAGTGTGAAATACACACTTTTCTATCTTGGTGTACAATCCTGCATCTCTAAGTTTTTGTAATACTTGACGAACATGTATTTCATATTCTTCGACGTTCTTAGAATAGATCAAGATATCCTCTAGGTAGCAGACGACAAAATTATCTAAGAATTCATGAAATACATCATTCATGAGATGTTGAAAAGCAGCTGGTGCATTCGTGAGTCCAATAGGCATGACATTATATTCAAAATATCCGTACCTGGTTCGAAACGCAGTCTTCCATTCATCTCCTTCCTTGATTCGTACTAGATTATATGCTCCTCTTAGATCTATTTTTGTATAAATCTTAGCTTGATTCAACTGGTCAAGGAGTCCTGATATCAAAGGTAATGGATACCTGTTCTTGATTGTGATCTTGTTGAGTCCTCGATAGTCAACACACATTCGCAAAGATCCATCTTTTTTCTTTACGAATAGAATTGGAGCTCCTGTTGGAGATTTTGAATGGCATATGAAATTCTTTGCTAAATTCTCGTCAATATATGTCTTGAGTTCAGCCATCTCATCTTGCGATAAACTGTAAATTGGTCCAAATGGTGGCTGAGTTCCTTCCTTGAGGTCGATTGAACAATCATATGGGCGATACTCAGGAAGAATATCTGCATTCTTTTTCTCAAAAACGTCTTGATAATCCTGATATTGACTTGGAATGCCACTTGAAGTCTTTACGTTTTCAGAAATAGGTGCAGCATGGATAGCAAAAGTTGATCCTTCTTTTGCTGCGTATATAAATGCTTTTGTACCTATAAGTACGGATTTTACTATACTAGACTTATAACTTTTTACTTGGTTGGTAGAACTATTAATAATGCTTTGGAAAAAATCAAGTTTACGAGAATTCCAATCTATTTGAGGATTATATTTTTCTAGCCAAGATAAACCTAAAATAATTAGATTGGACGGGGATTTAATTATGTTAAAAGCTATGTAGCTAACATGATCATTTATTGTTACTTTTATAGGGCGAGTTTCATGAGTGACATCTCCAGAAGACAAAGGACGGCCATCAATGACTTCTACATGTACGGGTTTAGTTTTCTATACAAAAGGTATTTTATGACTTTTAACAAATTGTTCATCTAAAAAACACGGTGAAGCTCCCAAATCTAATAAAGCAAAGGCTTTGTAATTCTTAGGTCCTAAATATAATTCTATTATAAAACAAGAAGAGGATTATGAGGAGAGGATAGGACCTTCATTAGGAATTGTACAAGGTTCCAGCTGCACGGTCCCTATTGTAGCTGGACGAATCCGTTTTCCGACATGTTATCTTCTTTGACCGTCGTACCCCTCATTTTATAGTTACGTTGTTTCTTTGGACAATGTTGAGCAGTGTGTTTAGGTTCTTCGCAGTATAAACATAATCCTTCTTGATGACAACGAATCTTTTCTTGCTCAGTTAGGGGTTTAAAACGTACCGCGTCAATTTGCATGTCTTCTACTTTCGAATGTACGTTTGGCGAAGATGCTGATGTTGCCATTGAGTAATAACGTTGAGGTTCCTGTGTACGACTCTCGGATCGAAATTCAAAAAGTCGATTGTCACATTTTACCGCAAAATTGATTGCTTGACTCAAAGTTTGAGGATCAGGTAAGTTGAGCATCAATTTCTTTACTTCGTATTACAATCCATAAAGAAATTGACTGATGAGTGCAGCATCATCCTACTTGATTTCAATTGTAAGTTGTCGAAATTTGGAAGCATACATTGTTACTGAGCAGTTTCCTTGTCGCAGAAGTCGGATCTTGTTTGTTGCGACACGAGTTACATCGTGTTCACCATACATAGATTGAAACTCCACCAAAAAAACTTCCAAATTATCCAATATTGGATTTCGTTGTTCAAGAAAAGACGAAAACCACGATAATGCAGAACCAGAAAGTAGAGTGCCAATAAACCTGACTTGTGAACCTGGAGTTGGATAGCTTTGCAGTTGAAGTTCAATTACCAATTGTACTTGATTGATGAACCCTCAAAACTTTGATCTTGTACCATCGAATTTCTCGGGTAAAGCAATTCTTGGTTCTCTAGTGCTTACAGGGTGTTGTACAATTGGAGAAGGAATGTGATTTGGTGCCGATGTTGAAGCAGCTCCGATCATCTCTATATCTCCACTTTCTACTATTCTTGTTTTTTCTTGTGTTGGTGAATTGAGTTGATGCATCGCAAGCATTAACTCCCTCATTTGCTCTTGCATTTGTGCCATTGCACTCTTCATTTCAACAAGCTCTGCCATAATGATACTACGAAGAAAAATTTGTCTGATATTGCTGAAGACAAAAGAAAAAGAAAAGACTTGATAACAAAGAAGATACTAAGAACAATATCAGTTTAGAAGTGGGTAATCTGAAAACTTCTAATACGCTTATGTCTTGTCAAGAGAAAGGGGTAATCCACTCTTACTCAAGAAAAAACAAAGCTCTGATATTGTAAGTGTACTCTTGTCAATCTGTCACGGACAAGAACCCTATGAAAAAACAATTCAAATAAGTGAGCATTCACTCCAAGAGAGGTAACAAAATATATAAGTATATATATTGAAAGAAAAATTGGAATGGCTATTGCCAAAAGACAAGAAAACTAGAGACCCTTGAAACTAGACTAGAAGCAAGAAAGGAGTTGACAAGAGTGAAGAAGCCTTCACTCTTGTCTCTATATATACTATCTAACTAGGGGCTACGTGGTGACGTTCTATAGGACCTCCAATGTGTGTTGACTGTGTAGGACACATGCCTTGACTTACAAGGCAAGTTTTTCTACGTGTGGACCACATAGTTAGCTTGATCTTCAAGCTAACAACATGTGTGGCACATGGCCAACTTGTTGACCACGTTTCTAATCCAAAAAGTCAATTAAAGACACCTATGAAGTCAAAGCAGCATCTAAGAAGTTTTTAGGAAGCTTCCATATTAAATATTATAAAATTAACTTACTTTTATCTACTTTTATTTACTTCTACCTATTTCTATATGTAATTATTAGCTTACATGATTATGGCCATGACACCAAGTTAAACCAATGGATATTTTACGGAGTGTTCAAACTATAGTTGCCGGTATTACGTATGAAATTGACTACATCATCTTTCAGTTACAAAGTTCAATTTTATCGTATCCAATTTTATTGGGACTACCTTAGCTTTATCAAGCAAAGGCCAAGAACGATTGGAGTCAGGGTACTTTGATAACTACCAAGGACGGAGATAAAATGGTGTTACAAATGTACCCAGTACACTATCACGAGGAATCTCAATTGCTAGCATCTAAATTGACATCAGATAATGAGCTTAGCACCGATGATGATGTAGTAGCATTGATTACGGAGGCGTCCATGGAAGCAAACCAACACCTTGGAGTGGTGTACCAATGTGGCGGTCCAGGAGAGTACTTGATATACCCGTTGGATTCAGAAATCTCTACTAAAGTTAATATTGATTGGATGACCAAGTATGATGTGCACCATGTAAGTACCCTAGACAAAGGATTTAGTACTTTGCACATGTCGGACTTAGCAATTGATTTTAAACCAACGCGGAGGTTGAAATCAAACCTCGCCACTGCACCTTTATGTCAAACTATCAACTTGGCAACCACAGCAGAGCCTCGATAAATTAAGGTCTATAAAGATGTTAAAGAATAAGAGTTAACCTGCTGGACAAAAATTTTCTTGCATCATAAATTAGCTTTTACTTGGACTTATGTTGATCTAAAAGGTATCCCCCCTAAAGTTTGTGAGCATCGTATCATTTTAGAGGAGAACGTTAAACCGGTACGACAGAGGTAACATCGCCTTAATCTTAAATATTCCCTCATGGTGAAGGAAGAATTGGACAAGCTTCTTGTGGTTGGTTTTATTTACCCGGTACTGAATAGTGAGTGGATTTCTCCAATTATGATGGTGCCAAAAAAAAACAGAAAAATCCAAATTTATCAGGATTTCCGGAAACTTAATGCGGCCACCAAAAAAGATTACTTTCCATTACCTTCCACGGACAGTATGAATAACCTATTATCATTATTACTAGGTAGTAAAAGAATAAGAATGGAGCACCAGTTAAAGTCATTCTATGGTGTTATTTTGAGTTGGTTGGAGTGCCATTTTCTTATGTTTCTTGTATTTTCAAGAGTAGTAGTTTCAGTTAAGAGTTAACAGTGAAGAGCCGGTCATAAGTATCAATTGAAGATGTTCCAAAATGGATGAGTCAATAGCAGTATCAATTGAAACTTCGTGATGCCCAAATCTTGAAATTTGAGGCTCAAGTCCATGAATTGAGAGAGTATAATGAAGATCTCTCAAACTAGTTGAGGAAGGAGTCGATGAATGCATTGGATGAGGAAGAAGAAGATTTGCAATTAGAACTAGATTCGATGGAATACACATTCGATAATGCAGCAAATGATCAATTGGGTGGACCAGAGGAAATAATACCTTTATAAAGTTTTGTTAAGTAGTTTTTAGATAGGTAACAATTGTGTGTTTACGAGGGTCCTACACAATTAGGAGTGGGACTATGTAAAATAGATAAATAAATTTTGTGATAAGTTACTGGTTGGTTATTGATAACCTTGAGAATTAGACTTATGGTTAAGTAATTTAGTTGGTAATAGTAGGTTGTTAGTAGAACAAATGGTTAAGAATTCAAAGGGTCATAACCTTTGGAATCTGCTGGCCAATGGTCCATCTTTTGGGTAGGATAAAGAGGTTGAGGAAAGAGAGATCAAGGCCAAACTGTGAGAGTCGTAAGCCGGAATAAGTTTGGTGCTACCTCTTTATTTTCTTTGCTTTTATTATTTTCTTATGAAGAATTGTGAATTGAGAGAAGTATTGTTGAAATTGTGATTAGAATATTGTGGAATATGACTTTGAACTAACCGATTTGGAAAAAATTTGTGACCTTGAGAATTGAGATTATCGAATTGTGTTTTGTTAAGTGAAGATATTGAATTCTGTGTGATGAATTGAAAAATTGAATATAATAAGTAAGCTAGAGATCAATAATTAAATATATATAAATTGCAAAGAGAGTAAGTGAAAGATGAACTGATAAGAATATGGAAGTATTGTTGAATTGATAGTCATAGAATGGATTATGTGTTGAATTAAGACGAAAGTAGTAAGCCTTGGTATTTTGTAGTTTAATAATTGATTTCAGATAGCTAGAGTACAATCAATTGTGATACTAACAGACTCAGTTCATATAATCAATCTTTTTCTATGTTTGAACCCACTTCTATTAGTTCAATTGCTTTGGTATATTGAAATTTGAATATAACAAGAACAATAGTTATTGTTATTATACTTGTTGTAAATAATTGTCAGAAATTTGAGATCAATTGAGCAATTAGATCAAACAGTATGAGAATTTTTGTGGTTTATGGTCTTGAACAATTGAAATTTAGAGTTAATAAAGGATTTTATAATTTGGTAATATTTGCTTCTTTGATTGAAGAAAAATTGGCGAAAAAAATTTAGACTTTAATGTCTATAAATAATTCAAATTTTGGAGCTTTTGAAGAGTTCAATAAGGAGAAATCTTTGTTGAAAGATCAACATTCAAGTCAGAGAAGGAAGAAGGCCAACAATCAAGAGGTTTTGAGAGCTTTTCTTACAATTAGTAGGTTTGATTCTTTTAAAATTTTGTGTGCTTATCAATTGCTTGTTGGTTGAAGTTTAGGTGAAATTTTTGTCAAAATCTATAGTTCAATTAATATTTATTGATTTTTCAAATAATTATAATAATTGATTAAGATTTATTTAGGATTTTCTTAGGATTGGTCTAAGATTCACAGTTTGATTAGGATTTAGGGTTTTTTTAGAATTTTATTAGGATTGATCTAGGATTTAGAATTTTACTAGGATTTTATTAAGATTGGTCTAAAATTTAGGATTTGATTAGAACTTAGTTAGGATTTAGGATTTCATTAGGATTTGACTTAGAATTTGGTTAAGATTTATTAGGAATTTAATTAGATTTTTAATTAATATTTAATTAGAATTTGACCTAGGATTTGGTTAAGATTCATTAGGATTTCAATTAGATTTTTAATTAGGACTTAATTAAGATTTGATCTAAGATTTGATTAAAATTTATTAGAATTTTAATTAGAATTAACTTAAAATTGAATTAGGATTTATTTATAATTTCTATTTTTATTATTTTTATAAGATCCTTTATTATTTCTTTAAAATTTTATATTTTTAATATTTCTTGAAGTTTTTATTTTTTTTATTTCTATAGGATTTCTTTGTTATAGGATTTCTTTGTTATTTTTCATTGAGATTAATTTATGACTTCTTTATGTTTCTTTTGTTATTTCTTTTAAATTTATTTTGGATTGATTAAAATTTGATTGATGTTATTAAGGATTACTTAAAGTTTATTTGAGATTCAATTAAACATAGTAGGATTGTTGTTATATTTCTACTTACTTTTCAAAGCTAGGTGCCTTGTGCATTCTAAAGAAAGTATATACTTAATACTACAACAAAATAGAGAGGATATTGGATGCTACAGATTAATGGTTAGGATGTTGTTGCTTATGTATGAGAGTTATTAATCTTTGATGAACTTTTGGGGGTGATTAGAATCAACAACCACTGGCCTATAGAAGTGATCAAAGAATGAGGTACAATTTCATGTAAGTCAATAGTAAGATCTATAATTTTTGAGTGTGGCTCAAGGGGCATATATTCTGAGCGAGTGAGCTCTCGGAACATAGATAGCCTAAGTTGTGTCCTATGAGCAATCGTATGATTGTACAAGGAGTCCAACATACGAGCCACCCCATTGTCGTATGGCGTGATTTGCTATCTAGGAATACATTGGATATCTAGCTGTAGAGAGTTTAGGTTTCACTAATATTTTATGCCTTAGCTTCCAAAAATCCTCTTTGCTTTGTATAAAAACTCAAAATATATTAAAATCCTTCAAAACATTTTTCTTCCCACAAAGACCTTTTTACATCAGACTTTAGGATCTCATATATCTCGATCCAACCGTTCAGATTGTTTCAAATTTCTACATAAGATAGATGCAATACTTAACCCTTACCACAACAAAAATGAACCGTACATCTATCACCGATCTTTCAGTATCTTAGAAAACCCTAGCAGGTGCACAAAACCCTAACTTACAAGCACCTGAAAACTATTTTCCCTATATCTCAAAAACCCAAACTCCAAATTCTACAAAAATTATGTAGAAAGTTTTATAACAAGATTATACACAATCTTGAAAATTTTGAGTCAAAACCTCGTCAAATTGTCTAAGATATAGCTCAAATCACAAGTACAAGTAAATCGGGCTACTTACTACCCTTAGATTCCAAGCGATGACTTCAACTGCCAATATCTCCTTCATCAAAGCTTGAAATTTGACAAACAATAGGCATAAATTGTAGCCGAAAAAGTTCTCTCTCCAACTCCAATCGCCGATCCTCGTTTTCTATCTGTATGCGTGCGCAATGCCCCAAAGAGTGACAATAGGTCCTAAAACTATCACCTTAACTTTGAGCGCCCATAACTTCTTCATAAAAACCCCAAATGACACAAAACTTACACCAAAACCATAGCCAAAAACCTAAACCTTCTGACCCTAGCCTTCAAAATTCGAATGGCCTCGAAAAACTAACCCTAATCCCTAATATGGCCTCGGGCAGCCTCCTCAAAGCCCATTGGTCATGATTTTTGACCAATATGAATGGAGATTTTTTATTATTCATCTCCATTCATCTATATTGGTGCCCTAATTATTCCCTTTGCTACCAAAATCCTTCTTCAACCCTTTTTCTTGTAAGATTTACATAATTTATGCTCTAAACACCAAATAGAAGAACCAAAAGAAGTTTTCAAAGGTCACCAATGTCTAACAAAGGTGATTCTAAATATTTAGAAGTTACTATCAACCAAAACCAATCTTAAAAGTCACTATCAAAAAGAAATTAAAGTTATACAAATTCTATAGTAATCTTTTTAAACAACCTCTTCTCAAGATAATAATCAAATTATATTCTACAACCAACTAAAATCTACTAATATGGCTCTTACCATGTTACTTAATAAATTATACATTAAGTACATAATTATATTATTTTTATATAGTAGCCGAACCACAACACGACACCGTGAGGTCATGAGAATTTAACAATGCATTGAGGGGAGCATGATCTATCTCAATAGTGAATTCGCTACCATGCAGGTACGGGCAAAAATGCTTAATGCCAAAGATTACGACCAAGCCTTCTTTGTCGCTGATTGTTGTTCTCGTTGTGTTCAAGCTTCAATATACCAAAGCAATTGAAGTAATAGAGGTAGTTTCGAACACGGGGAAAGACTGGTTATATGAATTGGGTCTGTTAGTGTCACAATTGACTATACTCTAGCTATATGAAATCAATTATCAAACTACAAAACACCAAGGCTTACTACTTCCATCTTAATTCAATACATAATCCATTCTATGACTATTAATTCAACAATACTTTCATATTTTTATCAGTTTATCTCCCACTTACTCTCTTTGCGGTTTATATATATTCAATTACTAATCTCCAGCTTACTTATTATATTCAATTTTTCAATTCATCACATAGAATTCAATATCTTCACTTAACACAATACAATTCGATAATCTCAATTCTCAAGGTCACAGATTTTCTCCAAATCGATTAGTCCAAAGTCATATTCTACAATATTCTAATCACAGTTTCAACAATACTTCTCTCAATTCACAATTCTTCATAAGAAAAAAAAAAAACAAAAAAAAAGAAACAAAACAAAACAAAACAAAACAAAGAAGTAGCACCAAGTTTACTCCGGCTTACGACTTTCACAGTCTGGCCCCAATCTCCCACTTCTCAACCACTTTATCCTATCAAAAGATGGACCGTCAACCAGCACATTCCAAAGGTTATGATCCTTTGAATTCTTAACCATTTGTTCCTCTAACAACGTACTATTACCAACTAAACTGCCTAACCATCAATCTAATTCTCAAGATTGTCAATAACCAACTAGTAACTTACCACAAAATTTATTTACATATTCTATACTGATAAAGTAGTTTTACTTGGCATACATATGCCACTACCCTCTCTTATTCATTAATTGTTTGACTTAGCATCTCTCCCATAGAGTCTCTGCTGGCATCTGTCAAAACATCGCTCTTCCAAAGCAAGAGTAAGAGATGGTTGTATACTAGAGAAGTCCAAGGACGTATTGTGATACTCCAAGGATGAGTGTTGGAGGTGGATTCTTCCCTTGCTTGGAAGTGTTCTCTGGATGACGATAATGATCCATGGATGGATGACGATAATGATCCATGGATGGGGCTGCAGGGTGGCGTACAATAGCCTTCTTCTTCCGCAATCTCTAATTGTTGAATCTCTGCTGGCATCTATCTAAACATCGCTCTTCCAAAGCAAGAGTAAGAGATGGTTGTATACTAGAGAAGTCCAAGGACGTATTGTGATACTCCAAGGATGAGTGTTGGAGGTGGATTCTTCCCTTGCTTGGAAGTGTTCTCTGGATGACGATAATGATCCATGGATGGGGCTGCAGGGTGGCGTACAATAGCCTTCTTCTTCCGCAATCTCTAATTGTTGAATCTCTGCTGGCATCTATCTAAACATCGCTCTTCCAAAGCAAGAGTAAGAGATGGTTGTATACTAGAGAAGTCCAAGGACGTATTGTGATACTCCAAGGATGAGTGTTGGAGGTGGATTCTTCCCTTGCTTGGAAGTGTTCTCTGGATGACGATAATGATCCATGGATGGATGACGATAATGATCCATGGATGGGGCTGCAGGGTGGCGTACAATAGCCTTCTTCTTCCGCAATCTCTAATTGTTGAATCTCTGCTGGCATCTATCTAAACATCGCTCTTCCAAAGCAAGAGTAAGAGATGGTTGTATACTAGAGAAGTCCAAGGACGTATTGTGATACTCCAAGGATGAGTGTTGGAGGTGGATTCTTCCCTTGCTTGGAAGTGTTCTCTGGATGACGATAATGATCCATGGATGGGGCTGCAGGGTGGCGTACAATAGCCTTCTTCTTCCGCAATCTCTAATTGTTGAATCTCTGCTGGCATCTATCTAAACATCGCTCTTCCAAAGCAAGAGTAAGAGATGGTTGTATACTAGAGAAGTCCAAGGACGTATTGTGATACTCCAAGGATGAGTGTTGGAGGTGGATTCTTCCCTTGCTTGGAAGTGTTCTCTGGATGACGATAATGATCCATGGATGGATGACGATAATGATCCATGGATGGGGCTGCAGGGTGGCGTACAATAGCCTTCTTCTTCCGCAATCTCTAATTGTTGAATCTCTGCTGGCATCTATCTAAACATCGCTCTTCCAAAGCAAGAGTAAGAGATGGTTGTATACTAGAGAAGTCCAAGGACGTATTGTGATACTCCAAGGATGAGTGTTGGAGGTGGATTCTTCCCTTGCTTGGAAGTGTTCTCTGGATGACGATAATGATCCATGGATGGGGCTGCAGGGTGGCGTACAATAGCCTTCTTCTTCCGCAATCTCTAATTGTTGAATCTCTGCTGGCATCTATCTAAACATCGCTCTTCCAAAGCAAGAGTAAGAGATGGTTGTATACTAGAGAAGTCCAAGGACGTATTGTGATACTCCAAGGATGAGTGTTGGAGGTGGATTCTTCCCTTGCTTGGAAGTGTTCTCTGGATGACGATAATGATCCATGGATGGGGCTGCAGGGTGGCGTACAATAGCCTTCTTCTTCCGCAATCTCTAATTGTTGAATCTCTCAGACCGTGTTCATCAGAGCCTTGCCAGCGGTTCAATACCTCCCACAATCGTTTACTCATTGTTCTCCCAGACTCCGCCGCTCATCTTAGTGAGAATATACCGAATGTCTCCACCAAATTATCATAGCGTCTCTAATCATGTGAGCCTTTGAAGGTGATTGAAGACCGCGTGAGATGTCGCTCTATGCAATTGGCCGGAATCTTGTAAGTGGCAGTCACAAGAGATGCTAGGCACGACTCGACAATGAAGGGATGAATGTATGCAAAACTCAGGATGGAAACCTCCGTGTGCCTTAGACGCGGTATCACACACGGATCATAAGTTGAATCTCAAATACCTGTTGTCGCAGCATGATACGTAGCCTTTTATATTGAAATCGATGGATGAATTACAGGAAATTCCTAAACAGTAGGCACTACTTCGCTGTAACTGATTGACACAGGATTAGCGCCAGGGGGGATTCTTATCCCTACAACACCACATAGAAAAGCGCAATCAAAATTTTCCGCCATGCTCCGGATCAAGAACACGAGATTGAACCACTAGGGAGTAGAAGTTTACAGTTGTTACAAGAGAAACATTCGGTTGGTGAAGCTGTGCATGTTCACCTGGTACTGAAGCAGCAGCTGGAGCTGAAGCAGGGAAAGCCCGCCTTCCTCTTTGCATCTCTCCTGAAAACTAACAAGCTATTAGCTAATATCTTGAGCACTTCAATTTGTCCTATGAGGAGCTTCCGAACAGGGAATTCGTGTTGTGCTAGCATTGATTTTCTGCTTGTATCAGCATTGAACTTCAAGTCAACCTTTCCTCAGCCATCCCATTGTTGCCGGGGGAATATGTCGTTCAGTGGATGACATTACTATGCTTTAATAAAAATATCTTTGTGCTGTGGCTTGAAGAAAGCAATACCCGTTGATCGTCATCGGTGCACTGGCATATCATTTGGACGACGTGGTGCCCTTCGCTCGAACCAGTGGCTTGTGCTGAAAGTTATTTCATATAGATGTTTTAATTGTTTTGCTTCACCGACGTTTGCTATTAATATCTTTTCAAACCTTCATACGAATAAATATGCCATGAGGTTGAAATGTTTTAGCAGTGTCTTCGGCTAAAGCTTCATGTTCTCTTCCTTTTCTATTATCTTTAAATTTTCAAAAGGATACGCAAAGGTAACTAACAAATGTAGGAAATTCAAATCTAACGCCACCTGCACAAATACTTCAGACTACACTTTTCCTCATGCTCAACATTCCTTCGCAATTTACTCACCATCTCCTTTCCCAGAAATCGTCACTGCGTCTACCATATTCTTACTGCTCTAGCTGTTTGACTTCTTAGAAACTCAACCCAGGCTTTTGCAATGATCGATTCACACACACGAGTGGAGTGGGCGTGGAGTGGGTGAGACCGTCAGGAAAGCTGTACAAGTTCATTCCGAGGATGTGAGTATTATCGCACCTATCGAGCTCATTTTAATGTGTATAACATGCATGGTTTGCATAAAGTATCCAGTTCAACCAGCAAATACGTCTGTAACAATGAAGAAAACGTTGTTCAGAGTGTGCAGCAACAACTAACCGTTGCTGAGGAGAACATCAAGGATACCCCAGAAGAATCAAGTTGGCATTACGCCGAGAATTGCTGATAAGTCATTAATGAGCTGGAGCTAGTCAAGAAGTTGCAAACTGAAGCCATGATCTTTGCTCGCACAGTTTTCTAAATGTTCTGTTGGAGTTTTACACAATCTTGAGTTTGTAACTCAGTGTCACTTCATTCTAAACAGAAACTTGTCTGCACCCAATATCTGCAAATGTGCCACTGTGAAGAAAAAATTCCAGTAGTGGAACGGGCGTCGTTGGAATTGGTATGAAGTGAAGCATATCGAACTCAATCGAAGGCTCCGAACTGAACGACTACTCCTTGGACACCGATCACCATCCACGATAAGGAAGAATTCAAGTAAAGTTTTATCATTCCACTGAAAAGAGTTCCTTCACTGACGATGCTGCGTTGAGGCAGAAAGTTCTCGAGAGTTGGCCAGTTGTCAGTAAATGCATCAAGTCGCCTCTCGAGGTCCTCAACTCTTATCATGTCACAATTCAACTGTGAGATACTTGATACTGGGACGCAGCTTTGCATAATGATACTTTTTGCTGTGAGTGCCCATAACCACGTCCCCATGTTGCTTGAATTCAGTCATTTCATGTAAAGCAAGTGGCAAGCTTACTGTCCCCTAAGATCACCTCTTGGGTTGGTTCATAAGTCTTTCAGGGTAGCCATACTCTTACCATTCAAATCACCATGCTAATCATCGGCATTGCTACTTGAGTCGCCAATGATGAGGACTGAACACATGAAGTTTATCTTCCATCATGTCAGGGCTTGTGATATGAAAGGTCAGCAAAATGAAGTGGACCCCTCGGGTTTCTGAACTGCTGAGCTCCATTTCAATCATCTGGGCTGCTAGGGTATGGCGTCAAGGATGCTCCATCTACATTGAGCAATGATTTGAAAGATATCGCACAAGAGTTTGGAGATGATTGACCCTCGATCTCCAACAGCGGGAGCGTCGGAATTGTCAATGTCAACCACCACTCCGGAGTCAATTGCTTAGCAAACTTTGTACGGTACGAAACCTATTGTGAAGGGTCTCACATAGTACAAGATCTGAGGAAGGAAGCTCAAAGGTTATTCGTGATGAGGCAGGTAACTTTGGCGTAAAAATTACGTTTATGTTTCAATAACCTTGACAAGGTGTGAAAAATAGTGGGTTTAGCGCTTGGGAATGTAGAGCACTGAGAGATGTATGGTCCATTGAGAGTTGTTACTGATCCACTCAGCAGCAGTTGGTTCAGAGAGCGTTCTGGGGCATAATATGCGGTCTACCAAATTCTACCCACGCCATGCTACAATCACATGACTTACAGAGGGTACATGATAGTTCTGGATTTTTGTTCCATTATGTACCGAATGAGTAACACTTCAACAAAAGTTCAATGTATTCACAAAGTGACTCATCTGATCAATCAAGTAGGCACCAAGCCCCACAAATCATGAAAAGGTACATCAAGACAATATGCAGTTCACATAGATCTTGACCCTATCGAAATCTGCTCAGGTCCTCGAGCTGCAACGGACCTCCTCAAACCTAATGTACACTAAATTGCGACCGTGACTTCGAGAATAGCTGCGCCATTTGGGCTAGGGCAGATTCCCAATATAACCTGCGAAAAAATTAAAAAGAGTCCGTCATTCCAAACTTATGAAATGTAAACAAGTAGACAAACAAGTGACTGTAATTCAATCACCATGACGTACAAGATAGATTTCATTCAAAAACAATCGACATGAAATAAGTCATGTACAAGTTCCGAAATGAGGGCTGTTGAAACTTACATTCAACCCACATCTAAATGCACGAGGTTGTGAAATGCCTTCACAAACTGTGGTTTGATGAGCAGATGGAAAAGATTTAACAGCGCAACAGCGATACCCTTCAAAATGGGCCCCAAGTAGCTTCATACAATATGGAAAGCTCCATTTGCATACGATGTGAACTCAAATGCATTCAGGTACCTTGATTGCTCTAATTCTATGCGGGGTTAATCCTAAACCTGTAACAATGAGAGTGTTCGTTAATTCCAGAGTAAAAATCATTTTTAGTCACCTACATTGAGGAATAACAGGCGAACGATTCAAATCGACTGCATGGACAGACATGTAACCAAAGCACACATAACTTCAAATACATGCAAATTATAGCATCAAATAATTTTCCAAAGTCATGGTAATGAAAGAATTTCTCACTCTTTGGTCGACATACATCATTGCGTTTCTTCAAATGACTCATGCTCTTCTGTGCCTTGATCCTCCGAGGGTAAGCTAGCTGCGTCAGTACCTGGTTCAGCTACTGTTGATCCATTGAGGTCTGCGGGAGCATCTCTGCCCTCCTCTGAAATAGGTTCATTTAAAAGGTCTGGTTCCAAAGAAGGGGAAATACTTCGCATAAGCTGCCAGGTTAACTCCCAAAAGCTGTCTCCACTTGATGTGCTTGACTGCACTAAGATCTTGCGACCGTGCATGACCTGCAATACAAGTTTTTGCGACAAATATGTCATTGAAGATGCAACTAACCATGGATAGTGGAAAGATGGACGGAAGCTCTGCAAACAACAAATCTAGAGACGAGAAGAATTTGAATTGGAAACCCATAACAGGGATAAAAGAGTGGCAGATTTGAACCCATAATAACACATTGAACTCAAGCAACACGTAAAGCCAGCCACATGTCCACCTAGTTTCGCTTTCAGTTGCAGTTGTGCCATGTGACTTTATTCTGACAACTCATAATCAACAGGGAGTACTGACTAGCACTTCAATTTGCGGTAAAAGAAACCAGGGTGAAAATAAATATGTGAAGATAAATTAACCCAGTATGCCTCACCTTCAATATATTCCGAAGAAGCTCAGGTACGAGTTCCTGAAGTTTCTCAGTATTCCTACTGCGAAGCTTTGCATTCATATACATCTCCATACGATTCAAAACCTGAGTCCACGTAGTACGGAATGTAGGTAATTGTGCAAACTGATCAAGAAACTGTAAATAAAAATTCGAGAGGAATTTTACAGCATGGATTAATGTACTCTCCATGCCTCTGTATTCCTTTGGCGGGTATCTAACGGCAATATCCAACAGCTCATCCATTAAAGTTAAGACCACCTGATGACATGATCAGAAAACAAGCAACGCAAATTAGAACAGAGGAAATTCCTGACTGAAGTACAAGGCAAGAGACTCAGGATCAGAACTCACAAAGATATTATTGGCAAATACGTCACAAAAAACCAATCCAACAGCATGAAGAACTTTCTTTCTTGTAACAATTAGTAACCAAGAAACTGAGCCACTGAGAGCGACTACCCAAAAACACAACTACAATAGTAATCAGAAATGCAAACAAAGAAACACGCTTCTTTGAGGATTGTGCAAGAAAGCAGACCTGTTCGAAGGACTGTATCCACATTGTTGGGGTCAGAGCAATACTGCCAGCAGCAGCAAGGCAGCGCTGCAAACAAATTATGGCATAATTTCGCACTTCCTCTCTCTGCTCAAGGCAAACTCTCCTCAGTCCTTGTGCTAATCTTAGCCACATCTCAGCCAACTCTTGTGAAAAGCGAGAAGATCCTTCCACAACCTCAGAGGTAGATAGTCCTGTACTCGCAGATTTCGCTTTGGACCACCTTTTGAGACATCCTACAGAGTCTGAAAGAAGATCTAGTGCTCTAATCGACCTTTCAATTCCACCAACTCTGGCTTCAGCAAATGCGCGTGCAGCATCCAAACATAGAACATAGTTGGCAGGAGTTAGGTGAGCCCCATCTTGCATGATGAATGAAAGTGCCTCAAATCCAGGATCGGAGGCTTCAGGATGTCGGGCGGTAATGGAGAGAAGAGATGAGACAGTACGCCAGCCCATGGGTGATTTGATGTGCCCAGAGTTTTCCCTCACCAGCACCATTACTTCCTGAGTTATTCTTTCACAAAATGCATCTGCTACCCGAGCATCAAGCTTCAAAATGAGTTGTAGCGACCTCAGAAGCTCCTCGGCCAAGTCCTCTTTATATGGAAGCAAACGCTGGCAAATTCTCAAGAGCCCAAATACTGCCTTCTCAACCAACAAACCAGGAACAACAGTTGTTTGAACAATGCCTGCCATGTGATCATAAACGCCTTGCCATAGCAGCATAATGCGGTCCCGATTATTCAAAGTAATCGCAAACAGAAGCTCTAAGCAAAAGACTGCAGTGTCCTCGTCCTCACTCGAGCCTCCATTCTTTTGGGGCCTCCCAGCGGCCCAGACAAGCGCCCTCGCCAACTGTTGCAGTGATTCAGCTTGCAAAAATTTACTATCCGTGAAAATTTGGTCGATGTGACAAGACTCAATTGTGCGCAATGTTCGTTGTTGAGCAGCTAGCTGATGCTCTGTGGGAGCAAATCGCGGCTCATCAGCATCCAGGGAGAGTAACTGGCTAAATCTGGACATTAAGCCAGTGGAGCGCCGTCGATTTCCTGTCACAGGCATCGAGGCCATTCCCGATGTACTCCCTGCAAGTTTACCTTGCACAGAATCACCTGCGCAAATTTCCTAATTCAGTTCAAGAACTTCGTGATATGCTACTGCTCAACAATGCCAAAAATCGCATTATAACTTCAAGGAGTACAAAATTAGCCTGACACAAAGTTCAATCGACTGTTCTTCAAACTTAATTATCCTCATGGTTATACATAGACCATGCTAGCTTGCACGTCGAAAAGGAAAACAATCATTGAAGTACATAAGAACACCGTCTAGCATACCCACGCCATAAGGTGTAAATATGCTACTCACCGACCAGGTCGGAGTCTTCTACTGGATCACTGGGAACCCGGGAAGGTAGAAGTCCTAACTTGTGCAGACGTAAAATACAATCCAGGATGTTGCGCCAGCCAGTGCGAATAAAATCTCCAAATTTGTTTGCAATTGAAAACACAGTGATAGCCGCCATGCGAGCTTTAGTGTCATCACCAAAAGCAACCACTGGTTCTTCAGCAGAAGCCAAGGGATTGAGCAAAGTAGTGAACTTGCAAAGAGAAACTACAAGGTCGTCCAAGACATCTTGCAATCGATGACTAGCGCAAATCTTGGCAACAGCAAGAAAACCCTCAACACAGGATCGCAGGACCTAATCAGACAAAGAGCAGAACTAAATTAGTTGCAGCCTTTCAGTCGTACAATACCCGCGAGCCAGTAGGACCGATAAATAAAATTCTCACATTTTTTATGTGAAACAAGGACCTAAACCCACCACCAAATAAATTCTGCAAGTCAGTAATAATAATCGCAAGGGGGCAAGACTCAGTAAAAACAACTTAACAAGCTAAGGAGAATCCTGCCCAACGCTACTTTCAAAACTTTGCCAGCAATAATAAATTATCTCAACCTACAATATGGACAACTTTTGAAGTTCTTATATCATTCAAAGAATGTTCACTCTCAAGGCATCAAAAATATAATCTACAACACTTATTCGCAGATCTGTTTGAAAATCTCTCATGCTGTAACCTGAAGATGAAACATTCACCATCATATACAACCTGCTCGACTGAAAACTTTGTCAAAATTTGGAACATAATCTCAGACTTAACGCTAAATTATCACGTTAACATTTCCAGACATGTTTTAAGAACCTGTTTACACACCTCTTCATCATCAGCATGGTCAAACACCACAGAAATAGCAGCGATTGTTGGGCCAGAAA
Organism: Physcomitrium patens; assembly: GCF_059467195.1. Lineage (NCBI taxonomy): Eukaryota > Viridiplantae > Streptophyta > Bryopsida > Funariales > Funariaceae > Physcomitrium > Physcomitrium patens. The sequence continues at coordinate 3,601,381 of NC_143431.1, read as the reverse complement.
TGATAGCAAACATGTCATGGTCGAGGAGAGGTCGTGAATCGCAGGTGATATAGGGAGTCGTTGTAATAGAACGGCGCATCAAATCAACCCACCGACTGTGAGTCAACTCAGAAACACCAGTTCCACCATCATATGATATTTTGATTTCACTTCTTACGATAGAATGGTAGAGTTCAGAGAGCATTTTACGAGGCAAGTCTTGACCATCGTTTATACTTCGTAAATTCTTAATAAAGTCCTCCTCGGTCATTTTCTTCTTCACCTACTTACAGACAGCGACAGATAATTAGGTAACTTGGAATAAGCATTTGCAAGCCATAAGTCATAAAAGACAAAACCATTCAGAAAAGTAATGGCGTGCCACATCAGAGCTTAGACGGCAGTTGGGTATTACAAAACAGTGTTCAACTAACGAGGACATTCACAGTTACTAAAAATCAGTGAAATCCCAAAACCGCACTTGAAATTAAAAGGATATTTCTAATCACAAGAGAACTTGCAACTTCAAGCAAGTAGTGCGATTACATCAGAGCTCATGCACAAAGACGCACCTACAAACAAAAAGAGTTCATTGAGAGATAGTTGAAATAACTAACCTGCACGTTGTGCTGATCGGTGTTGAGCATAATGACCGAGTATGACAGCACAAACGCGGCATCTTTGTTGGCAAAAATGCCCTTCGATTGGTGATAATACCTTTCTGAAAAGGCTTCCAAAACCCTGTGGATTTTTTGTGCTTCTCCAGGCAACCGAAAGCTCTCCAAGAAAGTCCGCAAAGCACCATCAATACCCATTTCACTGAAGTTAAAAGTACCAGCAAATTCCTCCAACACTTTCAGACAAAAATCATCAGGGTCTCCCAAAAAATCTCCCAGAAGATCCTTGTTTAGGTCTGTGGTGTACCTGAAAGCAAGATATCAAATCATGAATTTCAGTAACAAGCCCTAATCAAGCTTCAAATCAGAAATATATAGAAGTAAAGTACTCAGTCAAGTCCGCTGTTCAGTATACAACACAAATACCAGATAGGTATCATGTCGTAGAGATGAAGAAAACTTGATGGTTTGAAATGTTTCTTGGTGTTACAGCTTGGGTGCAGCACCTCTAAAAGAACTGGTATGCCAATGACCAATATCCGCAAAAAACAACCACTTTTTTTCTTTTCCTTCGTCCTATTGAACGACAAATATCGTCGCATCCTACCTCTTAATATAACTAACTGGAATCCCAATCGAATCAGAAAGTTCAACTCTTGCAATAAAGTTTACTAAAGGGTGCTGTGATTGTCTTTGCAGACTGGCGTACCTAAAGAAGCAAGCTACGCTCTTGGGATCCAATTTTGCAGGAAGCAATCTGATGCCTTGAAGAAACTCCAGCCCCTTCTTTGGGTCTCTATTAAAGTGATCTGCCCCAATCATAAGCCGGCGCTTGACATACTTCTGATGCTTTACATGGTCAACCCAACTAACAGGATCTTCATAATTCTCGCATTTCAACGTCCAGAACGGAACGTATTCCTGATTCTCAGCTACCATAGATAAAGTGCTAGATGTAAGTGCTGAGGCTCCAGAATCAACCCGGTCGGCCATACTGTGGACAACGGCAAGAATGCCTTCCAGTGCCAGTACATGCATGGCAGATAAAGGGCAATTGACTGGGAAGGCACTCTTCGAAAGCAGGTTACCCAGATCCTCAAAAGTGTTGCTCAGAGTGATATCACAGTCGAAGTTTGCGTACATTTCAGGCATGAAGGTAGGTTGCCGACAAAAATCTACAATAGCTTCCATGGCAACTTCTTGTTGCTGATGCGTCGCGCCATAATTTCCTGATGCAAGCCGAATCAAGATAAAGGAGAAAAATGCCTCCAATTGAAGTTTTAAAGCAGTACGGAGATGATGATACAGGTTCAAGACGATTCCACAAACCATCGACAGGACCAAGGGATTAGGTGAAAGCCCCATCAACATTAGGTTTCTGAACAGCTCATCTTGGACCAAGGCCAGTAGCTTCGGGTGGCGGCTAAACGACTCTCCTCCAAGCTCTATTGCGGAATTAATCAGCAAAAGTGCAAAGTGAGGTACGTCTTCATCGCTGGCTAATACAGCTTGTCCCGGGCTTTGAGGATCTGCAATGTTCAAGAGTGAACACAGAAAACTGAAAATCTCAACCATACACGGTATGCCATACGGTTCAATGGCGCTAATTTGATCGGTGACCATAACACTTCTACTTTGACCGTTACTCCCAGAGTAGGGAAACCCTCTAGACCCATCTTCGCTAAATGTCTCAACCCCTTCATAATCTGCTAGTTCACCATTACCAGCCACTTCACTATCCACGTTTGTTTCAGATGCATCCTGCAATAACAACCAGCTTGGGCACAATCAACTCCTAATCAAATGTTTTGTGAAGCGGAAAAGAACGACGGAACCGTCAAGTAGAACTCAAAATGAACCCCCAGTTACAAAAATTATGCAAGAAGAATTAGCTATTCAAATGGTCATTCATGTAAAGGAATAGTCATCCATTTTCAAATTTAATCGACTCTAGTTTCTGGAGTAGATATGGCTACAGGAATAACACTTACATAGACAGCACCATTACTGGATGCAGCCTCGGGGTTGTTGCTCGGAAGAGCAATAAGAGCGGGGGTCACATTCAAAGATGGAAGATGAGAGAAGACAGCTCGAACAAGCTCATGCATTGTGTGGCGTGCTGTGCGTAGCAAGAGCTCTCCCTTGCTGCCAGCTTGGTGGACCACACGAAAACTTGTGTTCAAAACATTGCATACATCCCGGTTGCTCAAAACTGCACCCGCTCCACTTCTCATACATGCAAGAAGTACCTGCAGAGATAACATGATACGTGAAGTTGTAAGCAAAAACACCATAGCTTAAACAGATGTAATCCAACATATCAGAAACTAATTTAACAACGGTAGGTTTAGGATTTTGAACTAAGGTCATTGGAGTGCAAACATCACCTGCAAAATTTTCATCAAAACGACCTCCTCTGAGGCAGGGTCGGTGACCTCGAACCTGCAGCTAGTGACGGCATCTACAATCATATGCATTGCAACATCCACCTGCATGGTATGAACATCAAAAACCTGTAATGTAATAATTTTGTACACTGCAGAAAGAGCGATTCCTGTAATCTGGGCGCCAGTTTCATCAGACCGGATGACATCGAGAAAGGGGGACAAGTATAAGGCAGGTTTAATTGTGTGCCACGGCTGCTGCAGATGCCACGTGAAAATTCGCCGTCTGAGACTCTTGAGCGACCTGATGAGCGGATGCTCCAGCTGATCGTCGCTCGCCATGTAACGTCCCGCCCATCGCGCATTCCGACGCATCACGGCCAACACCGCACTCACCTCCACGTTCATCATACATGCCACAGCTCCGCCGTTGAGCCTCGTCTTCCCCCATCCCTCGCCCCCCGCTGATCCCTCCATGCTGGTACTAGGGTTTTGCGTTGATCGGCCCATTTCCTCTCTATTCCTTACTATCACCTTCACTCCCAATCAATCCTGTTCCTCTCTTCATCCCTCCCTCAATCTGCTCCCGCGCACATCACCCCTGCACTACGACACCGCCTCGCCCCATACTCGCAAGCAACGCTCCTCGCCCTAACCTGGAAAGCGCCGCCGTCCTTCAATCCTTGGATCTACAATCCACAACCAAAACTCTCACCTACGCCACATCAATCCCCTCGCCGCAACCTACCGACAACGCACGTACGCCCGCATCACCGTCGTCCTCAAAGGCAACAATCTAAACAACAACACCAGGAAAAAAAGAAGCAACACCAACACTCACAAAAAAAAAAACAAAAACAAAAACAAAAACAAAACAAAACAAAAACAACCCCACTGAGGCAATGCACAAACTCCTCGAACATCCATACAAATAACTTTCCCACATACAACCTCAATCACCTGCATTGAGTCCACGTCCTATAGAATACGCAGCGATCCTGATTGCAATTCCGATTCCGCTCGACTGGACTCGTAATCGTCACAGACCAAGCAGGACGGTAAGGTACCACATACATGACGCAACTCCGGGGCCCACGCGGTCACACAGTGTCATAGTCATTTACTTACTTCATCAGAAAAGCGGACGCGCGCTGTGAGTGATAGAGTCCCCTCATTCCTCACACAGTCCATCCCTCCCTCTAATGGCGCCTTGTTTACATCCGCTGGCGAGGTTCGAACACATGATGATTTAGAGTTACCTGGGTCTATTGTGGGGCTTATCACTTTGTGTGCCCTTAGAGGTTCTCCTTGTTTGTCCCCAAAATTAAATTTAACAAAATGCTTTGAATGTATTCTTATTCCGAAATAATGGAATCCCAATTCTTTTTTTGTGCAATTTCGAATTTACATATTTAAAATTTATTACTGAACGTACGACCAAGATTATTTTGTATATTATAATTTAAATTCACTCTGTTTTATACTTTGTTTGTTTGTTTGTTTGATTTTTTTTTCTATTCCAATAATGAATTATAGTATTAGTTTCTTGCATTTCTAATTAATTTTTTACTAGATAAAATAATGTGATAACCAAGGGAATACAATTTATTTACTTTGAAAAAATGGTCAATGTTATGAAATAAAGTTATTAAGGTTATCTCTTGTTTTCAAACAAAAAAAATAGCAAAGATAAGGTTAATCACATCTTTTTTACTCAAAACTAATTCTTTCAATTTCTGTATAAAGTAATATTTTACTGACAAGCGGCAAAAATATTGAAAAGGTATTAATAAAATCTACATCAACCACAAATGATATTCCAACTCAGTTGACTTTTCATATCATACTAATCACGGATTTATTCGAAATATTGTAAAGATTTTATTGAGTTAGCTATATTTCTACTTAGAATATAAAAAAACATATAATATATGAGTACAAGTAGATTGCCTCAAATTCACAGATTATAATATTTTTAAAATGAATGGAATAAAATGTTTGAAATTCAGTAATAGATAGTGAATATAATGCACAATTGAAGGGGCACAGAGCCGATCTGCCAATCTATTTACACTTATCTATTTATTTAAATATAGGATTAAATTTTAATTTTAATATTAGTATTATCAATATAAATTGAATTCAAAACTATTTTATAACTTTTTGTAGTAGAAATATATTAAAAGATATTAAATAAATTTTAACAAACTACAATGGTACTTTATAAAATCACCAATCTTTATGTTGGTGCTTTATCTCATTGAACATGAAAAAAAAAAATTTGCAAATGATGTAAAGTTTATTTATTCCAATCATTGTTATCATGTGAAAACTATAAGGTTTTAAATGAAAGTTATATGCAATATTATTATAATAGTCAAATAAATGTTATTTTATGTGTTACGTAAAAGATTATATATATATATATATATATATATATATATACACTTCTAAATAATTCAATGGCCTTTTACAAATGTAAATATATATATATATATATATATATATATATATCATTAGTTTTAAGAAATTATCAACTACCTTTAAACATAATATGGATCAAATTTTGAAGCAAATACAATATATTATATTATGGACTATATTAAAGTCTTATAACACAAAATACATAAATTTGAAATTCTAAACAAAATTATTCTATGATGCTAAGAGGAGGTTTCTATGATTATATAAGAAATTTATAAGATGGTGTTATATAAGGATTACTATACATACTCTCTTTCATTATAATTAGGCAAACCAATTTTTTGACATACTTTTTTGACATACTAGATTTTATTATTTCTGAAATGATTAAGACCAAGAATTCCTTAATTGATATAGTCATATTTTTATAAAATATAATTTAATAGGCTTGAATTGATTGACTTTGAAACTAGAACTTGGTGAAAAATTGTCTTTTGTTAATAAATTTAAAAAAAATTAGACCTGATACCAATAAACTTTTGCTTTGGTTTTTTAATACATATGATTATATTTTTCATATTATCTTGCAATAAGAACGATCAAATAAAGTAGTAGAATTTTCAAAAATATTCTTGCTATCTTTATATTCTCTTAATTAATTACTTTTATTGGTGGTAAACAAAATTAATGCACAACAAGCCTGATTTTTTTTTCTTTTTTTTTCCTTCTACTTATGTTCAATGAAAGAAAGAGAGTATTGCTGATTCCACCATATTTTTTTAAATTTCTTAAGATGAAAATTTAAATAGCTTTGTCAAAATACAATGTAATTATATACAACCAAGAAGAAAAAAAGAAAGAAAATCAATGTTCATTTTAAAGTTTAAAAGTATAAAGGTATTATTGGATCTATAATTAATTATATGTCTTGCATATTTTAGAATCTATAGGAAAGATGTCAACAGGATTAAAAATGGCCTTTATCTTGCCTGTATATGTATTAGTTAATGATAAAAATTATGCAAAAGCTTTTGAAGGACCAAAATGCATACAAATCAAGTCTCTAAATTATAAGGTGTTTCTTTTGTGGCTTCCCAGATATATTCATTAGCAAATTTATTGAGAAGTTTATATTGCAACAAAATACATTCAAAGATACTCATAGATCTATCCTATATTAAGATTTTTAATATTTTAGTTTCTGCTTAAATTTTATAGTTTCTAGTTTTAAATAAAATTATTTACTTGATATATTTTTTTTGTACTTCTTGCTTCTGTTTACCAAAATAGTTCAAGTATTTGGAAGATTTACTCTAAAATCGATGTTTATTTTGTAAATAAAATCTTCTCTGCAAAAAAAAATACTAAATCATATACAATTTCTCTTAAAATTATTCATTTAAAGATTTATATTTGAGTTCTTTTATTTTTTTGAATATATATATATATATATATGTTATGTTTGCATAAGAAAGTCAACTCTAAATTTGATGAACTCATAATATATAAAAGTAACATTTAATCTTTATACATAGTTTTCTTATGAAAAACTATTTGAGCAATAAAAATCAAATGACATTCAAATGAATGGAGTTGCCATCATGTTTTCTCTCACTTGTATATGGTATGATGTAAAGATCCAGTTCTAAGCAAAATTAGGAACATGGAGATGACTTTGGTAATGAACTGGTCTCTCACCTTATTCCTAAGTTAACACTTCTCACTGTACACTACAACGTCAAATAAGTAAGGCATGGAAATGCATGAAAAGCAACATTAGCATGCTTGCACTATGACTTTTAAATAATTTAGCATAATGACCCATCATAGCTTCTCCAAACTTCAAGTTCCGACCTACTTGCAGAAAGATTTTGCTCTTTTGGTATGCAAGACCAACATATACTGCAGTACATTTACAATCCCATTTGCAAGCAATTCTAGTCTCAGATGTGATTGGTAACTAGTGAAGCACTATTCAAAATGCAAGCCGTCCATGAGCAACTACAACACCACCCACTCAATTGGACAACAAGCTCCATGACAACCTCAGTGCCATTGGAAAAGTAGCACAAAAACTGCTTGTACATCAGTCATACCCAGCACCCAAAGAAGGCTATGGGAAGCATAATCACATTCAGAAACTTACCTAGATTTTACGACAATCCAGCGGCGATCTTCCATAAATCCAGATTTGGCAACAAACAAAGGAGGAATCGAGTCCAGTGCCACCTTCCCACACATCTAGTCTAGGCAACAAATAGACACAAAGAAATTACGTCCTTCCCAATTCCAGTCCTTCCACGGAAGCACCCCGTCCCACCACCTGCTTCACGTAAGAAGGCACTACCATGATAACAATATCCACTTCTCTGACAAACTCCTACAATTAACGCTTTTATTGACAGTGCTGGACGGCTCCACCAAGTTTTTCTCAGTTTTCTCCATTTCCACCAATGTATCCCCCATCCTTCCCATTCCCAGGGTCAAAATCGATCCTTACCACTGGCGTAGCATTCAACCACATCTTTTTAGAATGGGCCAACACTATGAACCATCTATTGGATTTGATAATTTTGAAGAAGTTGCAAATGCACATTTATTGGTGTTTTCTTCCCTCTAAAAATACAGCCTTTCAAGGGCGGATTGGGCTGGTGGGATCTTCAAGACCCGACCTTCACCTAAAGCAAGCCGCACCCGAACTCTGTACAAAACTACAAAGAAGGCGTGCAAGACTACATAGGAACACTATATGTGACTCGAACTGCGCGGTAGGTTGAGGATCAAGATGGGGCATGCGGAGAAGGCGTGAATACCAGTGTGCAGAACAGAGACTGATCACTTAGATGTGAAGAACACGGAAAACTGCCAAATCAACCAGTGCCTCATCAACAACGACCTGTCTTTCTACGAGAAAGTCATGACCATGTGGGACAGAATGTCAGACTTCTGCAGAAAGAGTGGGGAGAAGATGTACATGTAATGGCTCAATGCCATTCAAATGGATACTCACCTGGGTAGTATAACAGATATTTAGCTTCACTTCTCAATCCTTGAATTCCCAGCTGATTAATCTAGGGTCATTGCAATTTCACTTTCACTACTGTTTCGTAAGGATCAAGCTGAATTTTAGTTAGTGTGAGAAACAAGCAAAAAAAGAAAGGAAACGAACCTAGAACCTTGGCAGAAGCTGTGCCACTAACATGGCCAGTATTTGTATCTCTCTCTCCTGTGAATGGCTCGTCGGATCATTCAAAACGCGCCAGCTGCTGTACCTGCTAGCAAACTGTTAGATCCCAGACAACGCAAGTTGACGAGAGCCTAAATGCTGCAAGCAAAACCATTCACAGGAGAGAGATACATTCTGTAGCTTTTCCAGCGAACGGGATGCATGCGCTACTTGGCACTTGGACAGATGAGCAAAAACAATTTACGTACGAAAACAGTTTCCCCTGCGCGGGAAGGTGTGCATTATTCAGGTCCGACTGCGGAACTGCCATTGTTGTTCTCAGCCTTGTGAACTCAAGACGGAGAAATCTTGAAACACATGAACAGAGATATTAACTATTACCACTGCAAGAGGCGTTTTAAAACTCGCACATAAATTTTCAAAACAACATGGCTGTTTTTGCTACATAAAGCACCATTGGTGTGATTAGGCACAAATCAAGGACAATTCGAGCACAATTACTTTCTTGCAATCGTTGATAACGAATATAAACTCCACTTGACAAATGAAGCCTTCACATCTACCACATTATTTCAACTTGAGCGCACATCATAGGTGAAATTGATCTGTGATTAAAATGCTTGATTCTCTGCATGTTACAAGGGTCGTACTATAGACCATGATTCTAAATGTCCTAATAAGATTTCAGATTGACGTCTAAGAGAACAAAATATAAATAGAAAGATAGGAAGAGGGAAGATACACGATCATAATAAAGATGTAAAGTGCACTACCTCCGGACCACAGCAATTCTGTCCATTCCCAGAGTCTCTCAAAACTGACTATCCAATGGGAGTTATCTAAGAGGAACGCAGCGACAGCCGCAAGGAGAACAGGTGGTGACCCCAAAATAGTGACTATGATTCCTAAAAACAAAGAAATACGTCCTAAGAAACTTTGTTCTTTCTGCTGGGCTTTTGTAGAACTTCCCCAAATATCTCTCATTGGTGAAGTGCAGAGACATGTTGGTACGAGCACTACAGCTCCAATCAGAGACACAGCAAAGTCAACCTGGGACATTACAACTAGACCTATAGTGGATATCCCTAGCACCAAAGCTTTGACAGCCATCCAATCTCCCGGTTCGGCACTAGGAAGAAAACTTAATGCCACAAAGGGGCTTACAAGAGCCACAACTGCCCATAACAACATTCTCAAGCTCGCTGAAGTGAATCCACCAACTGGAGTACTGGTAGTTGAAGAGGCTAAACTCGTCTCAAGTATATCCACAAACGACGACACTATAGGTGGTAAAAGCGCAATAACAAATGCCAACAATTGGACAACACTCACAACCAAAATCGCGCGTCGCCATCGACCTGCATTTTCCTTCGACTCTCCCACAACCTTGGTTGTAGTACTTTTTGGAATGCTTGCGTTGGTAGAATGTGGATTCAGAACTTGAGAGTCCGACGTTGGACCAATTTCATCTGCTTTATTTAAAGCAGAGTTGAGAGCTGCTGCCCCAAGAGGAAGTGTAATAAGAAGAAGGCCAAGAGGAATCATGTACAGGCCCACCGATACAAACTTGCTTGGACTACAAAGAAGATACAGAAAAAAGGATTGGTGAAACTTCTCCAGCAAGTTGTTCACCGAGCGCATGACTCCCTCCACAAGCCTGGCGCAAACCAGAAGAGGATGAACATGCGAAAATGTTGAAACAAAAGGACTGAAGATGAATAATATCGCCAATCAAGATCCCTACAACAGCCTAACCCCATTTGATTTGATTTGATTCTCTATCTCTCTCTCTCTCTCTCGCAATGGAACAAAGCAAGAGAAGTTTAAGAATACGAACCTGCCATATCTGGTAAACAAATCGATCTGATAACTCGAACTCTCCAAATCACCACCCGCAAACATGTTCAGTGTCACTGCATCAATTTGGTAATCCCTAAATGCCCCATGAGCACCAGTTGACCGTCCAATCGCCTGAAAAAGTACAACAAAACATTAATGTCATGTATATTGTCATTCAGATCAACAGTAGAGCTTGGAGGAAACAGCAGAGGAACAAAATCGTGTTCGAATAGACCACCCCTTGAAGACAGTGGAGATTATTATAGCACACTACCTCTCAGCTCAATTCTCCGTCATACATTCACTGAGTTCATCATGCCTCCCACAGCAACATGCAAAGCATACCTGATTTAAGAAAGATGCGCAGAGAGTCGCAAAGCTTTCCACATACGAGGAAGCACTCATGACAAAGCCCCAGTCCCCATGCACTTTCCCTGCAATGTAGCCTATATTTTCAATTACTCCACCAAGTCCACGAAGTAAAGCTGATTCTCGCACACCTATGATGTCGTCCAAATGAATATTCAGGCGCCTCCATTGAGCTAATGTATTAATAATATTGATGAGATCCAAGTTTGGCATCTGCCCATTGGGCCCTTCGGCAGAAACTTTGATAGAATCAACTTGTCCTCTGTTCCCTGCCGACACTTGAAAAACCAAACCAGCTGATATGAAGCCCGCACGCTTGAATTCCAGTACAGATGCATCGCCCATCCCGTCAGTGATTTGTCCATACAGATGGGCAAGCTCAGCCGCGCTTAAAAAATGAAGCTTGGGTTCATGATATTCTTCAAGCCATGCAGCTACTGCAGTGTGAGAATCACAGCGAGCATCTGCCAAGACCCAAATAACATCTCTGGCCAACCAATTTGCACTGCCGTAGAGCTCAAATAATGCCATTCCAAACGACAAGGTCAGTTTATCAGCAGAGGATAGTTTTCCTCCATCTAAGGTGAAAGGGGTCACCAGCACTACTGCTTCATTTCCTTCTGCTCTTGGGGCTTTGATGATGCCCACAGTATTCACTCCCAGATCCCCATCCTGGAGCATAGAAAGATCACGAAAAGTATTAATCAAATAACACTGAGACAGTAAAACTAAGCAAGGCATCTTACACATGATACCATTACGGTCATCAAAAAACACTTGAAGCTTTGCATTTATACATACCCTAGTGGAGTTCCAGTTTCGTGGCATCTGCTGTGGGCTTGAGAAGAAACGCATAGATGTGAAAGGCTTTTCTCGATGGGTAAAAGTGTGTAGATAAAAATCTGCACCAATTGCTGACATACGGTTGATTGCCCATTTTCGAACTGCCCTGCATCAACTGCCTCTTTCAGAAAGCTGCATGTAGGTAATAGTTAAGAGGTCGACCCGGAAAAAAAAAAACCAAAAGAAAACAAACGAAAAAATTTATTCAAGGACTTAATATGTAGGATAGTAAATCATAACTCACACTTAAACCCAAATGCAAATACAGGTCTACATAAAAGCTTGGAATGAAAGGTTATTGAAAAGCAATCATAAATCAAACGATAGGAAAAAATTTAAGCTACAAAAAGCTATACTTTGAGCTTGAGCTCACATATATCCATCGCTACTTTCAGCCACCATGTTGTGAAGTTCCTCAGCTATTAATCTGGCATCCGTGGCGCTTTTGGGGGTAAAAACAGAATTAGCCGATCCTACATACACAATCCACAAGCGTGCTTTTACCTTAAGTCCATATAACTGAATGATGTGATCAACAATATAAATCCCATGGGTTTTGAGAAAAATAAATAAATAAATAAATAAATAAAATCTAACATACGTCGGCAAAATGCTTGTCCAAGTTTCAACGTACTGTTTAAAGATGAATGTTCATCAAAGATTACACGTTCCGGAATGGAGTTAAACCTGGCATAAGCGCATTCTCCGAGATATAGGTTGGCTTTGACAACACCGGCAAAAGAAACACCGTGATCAAACCTGCAGTATAGCAGATTCCACTGCCATCCAACCGAAGAAAGCAAAAAACATATATATCACGTAAAATCCATCATCATCCGTGGAATGCAGTTATAAACACACGATTGCGATCTACAATAGCTGTCTTTATTTTGCTGCCGCAGCGATTGGCAGTAACGATGAGCATTACGTACTAGTGGATGCCAAGAAACCGAAGATTCAAGCAATTAAGCATATGGGATGATGGAGCGAGGTGAGGAGAGGGACATGGTCCGCAGTCTATGACCTAAAAAGTGTCGGACAAATGCAAAATGCCATAGGAACTTGCTTGAATACCTCATGATCTGGGAGTAACGTATTACAATCCCCGCCAGCCAACGCAGAGCGCGCACCCGCGGCTTCCGCACCGTGGTAGCGTCCGCCATGGCTGCCATTGTAGAGCAACAAGTATCCATAAGGAACAACAACAACAACGGCAAGCAGGTATTCAGCTTCGAACATGGTCCCTCTGCACCTCCAAGGCTGTTCTGATACAGAACACGTCGTGTAGGATACGGCTATTCTGCGCTGGAACGTACATGTGCTGATCTAGCACTGTTCCATTGCAGAACATGTCGCCTTCGTGACGCCTGCTCTTCATCGGAATGTGTTCTCTTCACTACCAGATGGGTGTGTGAAAAGTGCTTTTAAACTTATTGAAGGAAACCCAGGCCCTATTAGCTCGCCAATAAATTTTAGGATCTTGCTCTTAGAATTCAACTTCACGATTTTTTTTATTTTTTACTTTTATTAAATCAATATCATGAGTTGTGGGCATGGAAATACAAGTTCACACTAAAATCCACTGCATTCTAGCTTCAACACATGGTGTGAAATGAGAAAATAGATTTTGAAACTACGCTGCCCTAATTGCATTATATGAAAATTATTTTTTGAAATTTTTATCAAAATATTTAAAGGCCCTCATGAAACTTCACAATATTAATTAACTAATACAGTTCGTGCATTGAAATGATGTTGCCATATTGTAATAATAATAAAATTTTATGAAAGTTTAGATTAGTGTATATACCTCTTTTATGTCCTCTGACATGAAGATTTGTACAAAGTTTAACTTTTTATTTAAAACACATGTAATTTACAACCAAATAAAATAAATCATAAAACATTTACTAATAATAAAACAGCATGGATGGAAGACAAAGATAGCTTTTGATTGGTCTTGAAGAAGAGAGTGTAGAAACTATGGGAATATAAGGAATGTGGGAACACAAGAGCATGGGAATGTGGGAACATTATTATTTTATATATATATATATATATAGATAGGGAATTGTTGAATTGATCCAAACATTAACTAAATTGATTCACTCATTCTAACTATCATCAAAAAATTCTCTGCTTCCAAATCAACATTGGTTAATAATCAATGATGATGGGTAAATCAATTTAGTAAATACCTCAGTTGATTTAACAATTTCCTATATATATTTATACATATATATATATATATCAATTATATGAGACAGCTTGGGTATAACACAAAGAGACAAAGAAGCTTTTTAATTGGCTGTGAGGAAGTAATTGCAATGCCCAATAGCATTGGTTTCCACTACTATCTATGTAATGTAACAACATAATATAATACAAAGAGACAAAGTTGGCTTCCAATCAGCTATGAATAAAGGAGCATAAGAACTTTGGGAACATAAAGAATACAAGAACATAGAAATAAAGAAATATGGGAAATAAGAGAATATGGATGGATAGCAATGCAAAAAAATTCAATGCATAAAGGCACGGATTTCTGCTAGTACATATGTGTGTATATCTATATATATATATATATATATATATAAATGAAATGACATGAATTCATTAAAAATATAACTAATACATTGAATATTTTAAAAAATTGATCCCCACTTTGCTTAAATTAAAAACCTAAAACAAATTGAATAAACTTCTGTGCTTATGCATTCATTGATTTATTTTTCAGACAAATATATGTATGTGTATGTTCATATGTTTTTAAAAACTGCGCAGTTGATTCTCAATTATGAATTACAACAAACACCATAGAAAACAAGTCATCCACAAGAAATCATTTCAAGAAAAATTTGTACTCATCCACTACTCAGAGCTTCAAGTTTCTAGTATTCGGAACAGCTTCCTACTACTAAAACAAAAACCAACAACAGCTGAGTTACAAAGTGGTAAAAAAGGATCTGATTACAAATAAAAGAATGCAATTCCAGACTTGCATAATAACAAGAAGCATGTATTCCATGTCTTCACAAGCTATTCCAGAGTGGTCACTCATCCTTTAACATCAATTAGTAGGGCGCCTCCTTATCATGTTACGATACAATCTTATCAGCTCAATTTGACCCTCCCCATTTCAGACCTTGGAAAAGCTACCCACCTTGAGAAATAGAGCTGTAGGATGCCTTCAGACAGGAAGGAACCAAAAATGGTAGCCTTTGCCAGATGAGTGTGCACCTTTCAAGGAAAGAGGATTTTCAAACTTCGATAATCCCCTCCACGCACTAAAATCCAGCTGATAAACTGGACTCAGCTTGGAGGTGGAGATCCTGAACTAGATCACCAGCATTTGCAACGCAAAAATATATCTACAGCTCCAGATTGAAATGTGATCTGATGCAGCGATGAAGAAGCTCGCCAGAGACGATTGCGAGAAAATCCATAAGAAGTTAATGTGCTGCACAAATGGCAGAGCTGAGACAAGTTGGTTACCAAGTGTACTTGGCTGCAAGGAGGACTTCCTCGTACTGCTGGGCTGCGTGGTCCCAGCTCAAGTTCTGGGACATGCCTCGTTGCTGGATACCCTTCCAGCTAGTCTTGAAATCAAGGTAGGTCCACATGGCATTTCCAAGGGCGTGGATAAAAGCATCTGCGTTCAGGCCGTCGAAGGTCCATCCCAGGCCTGATTCATTGAAGGGGTTGAATTGCTGCACTGTGTCCTTCAGACCACC
This sequence comes from Physcomitrium patens, assembly GCF_059467195.1. Taxonomy (NCBI): domain Eukaryota; kingdom Viridiplantae; phylum Streptophyta; class Bryopsida; order Funariales; family Funariaceae; genus Physcomitrium; species Physcomitrium patens. Next base: position 3,586,005 of record NC_143431.1, on the reverse strand, counting down.
AACAGCATGCACAACTGGTACTGTGCCGTAGCGCATTGCGTACAGCTGGTTCAGTCCACATGGCTCGAATCTGGACGGCATCAACAAAATATCGACACCAGCAGTGATTCTATGGGCCGTCTGCACAGAAAAACCGACCCATCCCCGCACTTTGTCCCGATATGCACCCTCAAAATGTCGCAACATGTCTTCGTAATCTTTGCGTCCGGTTCCAAGCATTACCAGTTGGATATCCTGGGTCACCAGCCATGGCATGGCCTGTGCTATTATATCTATTCCCTTTTGGGAGTCGAGCCGGCCTATGAATCCAAGCAAAGGCACCTCAGGACGCACTGGAAATCCCAATTCTTTCTGCAACGCTGCCTTGCATGCCGCTTTGCCAGAATCTAAAGTTTCGATGTCGTAATTGGTGTAACCATCACTTTTCAGATGGACATCTAAATCTGGATTCCATTCTTTGTCATCGATACCATTCACTACACCTCTCAGCTTCCAGTTGTGGTCCCTGATTACCCCATCCAATCCCCAACCTCCCTCCGGTGTTTGTACCTCCCATGCATAGCCATGGCTTACAGTTACGATGCGGTGTGCTGTAATGAGACCTGCCATGAAGATGTTGTTGTGCTCCCCTCCTTGCGGATCGTAAAGCCGAAATTTACTGATATAGTGATCAGGTAGACCTAATTTTCCATAGTCCTTCAGTGGTCCCCTCCCCTGTGTTAAGGAAACACGGTAATTCAAGAGAGTTCAGGTAATCATTCACTTCAACAAAACAAAAAAAAAAAAAAAAAAAAAAAAAACACTTTACTGCTCTTCATCTTAATCAGATAGGACTTTTGACAATCTGAAAACTACAATCTATTTCTATTCTGTAATTCCATTACTTATGTAGAAAAGATTAGCCACGAAGAACTAATTCGTTAACCTGAATTAGTTCTAGATGAGCATCATGGACGACTGTAACACACAAGATTTCCAGGACTAGGACGAGCTGGAAGTGACTTGTACCGATTCTTTACTTAGACCTTTCAACGCAATTGCTTGCCCAAAAAGCAGACAAATCAGATGAAATGCAACCCTACCTGATGAGCCATATTATGAATGACCAGCACTGATCGAGCGAATTTCATGTAACCGTTATCCCGATAGTGAGCCTGCAGATAAACCGGTACCAACGCTGTATGCCAGTCGTTGGCAATGAATACTAGGTTTCCATCACCATAGCACACACCACCGCAAGGGACATGCCATGGGGTCTGCACAAAAACGTTAAAACATACGTCATACTCTCGTAGGGAACTAATTCTGTCTTAACTTGAACTTTAATGAAACCTATATTCTCGGATGTTTCGGCCCAGAAATCAAAGCCAGACCAGTTTTTAAAAGCATCAGGTTATCGGAACACAAGACTGCTGGCCTACGTAATAAGCCTTAGAACTCTTTTAAAAGTTGGACTCAAATACTAACCTCCACAGCAGCTTTGCTGAGTAGAATCATGCGATTCAGCACATCCTGTAGTTCAGACAGAAATTTTCCAACACTGTCAAAAACTAATTGCACCAAGAGCGCTCAGAACTACAATGTTCTAAATATGACCTACATGTTTGTGACAAAACCCAAGAAGCACCTAATTAGGATCAAATGCGAATTGGATTCTTGCGCCACTAGTTCATCGTCAACAACCGAAAGGACGCCTCAATTTTCCGGCAATTAAGCTCAAATGGCAAGTGTTAAGTACCTCTCGTGATCCGCCATAGATGTTGTTGGCATATGCATGAAAGATAGGATTGTCAATAAAAACATAATCAACACCGTCCAAGAAACAATGAAAATATCCAACCTCCATATCCTGCAAAATCAACTCATGGCTGAAACACGCAGATTCTCATGTACTCCACAAAAATAAAAATAAATTGGGGATTGCAAAATATTTCGCAGTGCTCATTCCAGCTTACACCTGCCAGTCCCAACCACATTCAAAAGTAATACCAACAGCACATATCCAAAAAATGTGGACACAAATGTGAGATAAATTGATGTAAGCTTCTTTTTTCTTTTTTCTTTTTTCTTTTTATGATTATTATTATTTTTTTTACAACACAGACGCCAGAAGGATGACAGGTTACCTGTCCAGACACATTGTAAATCCTGCGTATTCCTGTTTCCCATGCATCATTATAATTACTGTATCGAGGTGCCACAACCTGCGGGTAGGACACACAATATCAGTAACGAGAAAATCTGCACCTCGCATTGAATAAGAATATGATCGTCATTTTACCTTTCGATCAATCATCTGACAACTCTAAATCTTCAATAAATGGAACTTCTCAACAGCTGACACAGACCAGGATATTTTCTACAATTATAGTTAACTGCAAAAAAAGACTTAAACTTGGCGAGAAAAAGAAAAACTTACCATTACGCGATGACCCCTGCGAGCGAGCGCCTTAGGAAGTGCTCCCACAACGTCCCCCAAACCCCCTTCACAATGCAAGAAAAAACACCCCTTCGTAATACACATTAATGAACGTCCAAAAGAGGTTCAAAAAACGAAGTATTAAGCCTTATCTTTGATGAAGAATTATCCAGACCTATTGACTACAATTCAAACAAAGTGGTTTAATTATAATAAAATATAAAGGTGCAATGAAGGAAGATCTCAACGATCTGGAAACTGGACAATGCGAAGAAAGAAACAAAATGCTTTTCGAAATTCCTAAGGTCTTCTTCAGATATAGCCTTGAATATCTGCTTGGCTTGTTCATCAAAAACAGTTCTGTGTTCTACAAACGCAACAATATAATAGAGCAACTTCTCATCCAACCAACAAAACTAACCTGTTTTAGACCACGGCGCGCATTCCGCAGCAACGACGATGACGTTCATCACATTAGGTCCAGCCAATGGGGGTGGCTTTTCAGCTTCACTAGGCGCTGCAGCTTCGGCCTCAACTGCTGCTGGTTGAGGCATCTCTGAAACATTGCCAGCAGTGCCCACACGACCATGGTCACTGTGAAAATCTGTACTTTCTTTCTGCTGCCCATCAGGCATACTGATCCCAGGAGAATAAGGCTGAGCAACAGCACTACCAGACCTATCGGATGTTTCAGAAGGGGCCGTCTGTGTGCTAGAGGAAGCTTCAGAAACTTCCACAGTTGACTGAGATATGCTAGGTTTAGGTTCGCTCAATTGATCAACACCAATACTAGCTGAAGGTTGGCCTGACGAAGATAACAACTTCTGCCTCTCCTCAATCTGCAAAATTCCTCAACAAACTGCTCAAAGTTTAGAGTGTAGCTAGTGAAACGCGACGCTATGTTTGAGGAAGTCGACTTGCCAAGCTCCCATCAATTGAAGGTTTCTCTGATGTCATGGAACAATCAATGCCAAGTAAGTTCTACCCGCTACATTCATTCATTTAACTAAATTCATATGAAGTCGAAGGTAAACAACTTACATAGTCACGAGCATATTGACTGATGTGAACATACTACATCAAAATCGCCACTGATTGAGAACATCCACATGTCTGAACACGACTAGTTTTTCCCGTTTTTGGCGAGTACGTTCCCATGTAAGCGACAACCAATTCTAGTCTTCAAAACACTACTATTTCAATCAACAATGATAAAGAATCATAACCGCTCTGCGACTCAAGCGTCTAGCCTTTTCCCTCGTGACAATTCCCTACCCAAAGTGGACTGCTCTTTTAGATGTTAGAGCAGCTGAATTTGATAATCCAACAACGCAAAGGATAAAACTGCAACCACAAGGTAGTTCCGCATCTTACTTCCGATTAGGACATCTTGGCAAAGAAATGAAAACTTGGTACTATATCAGCGGGTTAAATGTAAGACCGGCTTTTAACGCGAGCTGCTGAACTCGTCTAACTTCAAGAACTAATCGCTGGAAGAGCCACAACAAAGTACTATAGTCGATTGCAAAAACCAAGTGCTACGAATCCGGCAGAAAGCAGGTTCTTGAACGAAAAAACAAAAGACAAAATTGGAAAATCTACTTCCTGCAATAAATTCGGCACGGGGTCACAGAATTACCGGAACTATCCTTAGCTACCCACACGCAGCCTTGCAACAACGAGTGTGACAGTAAAGTGAGTAGGAGGGAGAAGACGAGAACTACCGCACCTTATCAAGCAACTCCTTCTGCATTGCCAGCAACTTCTTGCTCTCATCCAACATCACCCCCCTATCCTTCCTTCCTCCACCACCCGCGGGCCCTTTCTTCCCGACCTGTGCTCTGGTAATCACGGTCCTCCGATGCGCTCCCTTCCACATCCCCCCATGGCATTGCTTCAACTTGGCCCAACTTCTCCCCTGCATGGGAAAGCATGCCAACCCCGTCCCCGACACCGAGCTCGAAATTTTCCCTGAGGAGGATGTGCAGAGCGTCGACGGCAACGACGCTGTACATTCCAGCATCGCCATTGCCACGCTTGCCTCCATCTCTCACCCCACCCCAACCAAATCACCAACACCCTTACTCCCACCTTCCAAATTCTGCCGCCTCCACAACAATTGCTCGCACCCCAAGCACTCACCGCTCCAAGGTCACATTCCCACCACAATCTCGCAACGCCAAGTCGCACAACAGATCACGACCTTCACCTCCAATTGCCTACACGCTATGGCCGCCTCTTGCCTCTCTACTCGCTCTCACTCTCTCTCACCTGCACCACTGCTTGCTCTTCCTCCCACATTGCAACTCCAGACACCCTCACCCACTCAACACACACACACACACACACTCTCAACATCAAATTCCACAACAATGAACTCCGAAACGGATTTCTCCTCCTCCTCACTCGTCGTCCACATCACTCAAGCCCCATCGTCGAAGTCCAAGACACACTCCGCGTCACAAACTTCATTACAAAACTAACACTCACTCGCTCACTCACTGCCAACCATTAATTATGCTTTGCCAAATTCTACAACACCGTAAAAAATTCAACTATTTTCGCAAGACCTGATTCATCGCGATTCCACTCGGAGCGAATGGCCCCGTCTCACTCCGCGAGTTATATTATTATTACGAGAACATCCTCTGAAAGGGACGAGGAATGGCTCTCTTCACACTGCTCCGTCGCGGTCTGTTGCTACGTGGGCCACTCGTGGCACGTCATCCGATAGCGTGGACGGCTTTGTGCTGCTTTTGGTTGCTGACTCAGCCCTATTCTTACTCGTCCCATTGGGGTTCTTTGCCACCGTGGGCTTGATGCAACTCTCTCTAGTGAAGAAAAATTCTTACTTAAAATCCTAAGCCTTTGGAGATAGTATAAAGTAAGAAGAAGCTATAAAATAGGCCAAATTTACTATTTATTATAATTTTAAATATAGAAACTTATGTCTTATTTTTCAAAAGTAAAAAGAGAATAAAAAACATAATTTTAATATATATATATAGCTTCCTAAATTCTTATAAAAAAATAATTAAGTTGAGCATATCACAAATTTTAAGAGAAAACATTATTTATGCTATGTAGAAAGAAAAGAAAAAAGAAATCATTCTATTCCATCTTTTTCCCATATAAACTTTCAATTTAATTTTTCAAGTATAAAGCTAATTATGATTATAATTTTAGAAAGTTTGCATAACCTTTCTCTTTCTATGCTAAGTATATCAACTTTTTTTAAAAAATTAAATTTTTTCTTTTTTTCTTTATTTTATCTTTAAGTATATATATAGGTTAATAGTCAAAATTGGTAATGTTAAAAAAATATAAAAAAATATATAAAAAAATTACTCCATAGAAACGCTTCAAATTATGTTTTATTTATTTATACAAACTATCTTACTTTTGGCATTAGACTTTTGTTATTTTAGCTTAGATTTATATGTACTAGCAAAAACCCATGATATTGGGCACTGCAATCTTTGTCACATTCATCCATTCCCTTGTTCATCCATGCCCCTTGATTCTCATGTTCCCATGTTCTCTAGTTCGCATTGAAATTGATGTAGTGATATGCATACAACTTAAGTTCCTAAAACTCGAATGATCATACTTACAAATGAAAGAGATTCAAGAAGTAAACAAATAAGAATGAAACATATCAAAGAAACACAAGACCTTTGACTTTATATGAATGAATATATATATATATATATATATATATACGTATTTCAAAATTTGAAAGTGTCGGTGATTCATCTTGCAAACTCACCGATCACCACAGAAAACTTCGTCAAATTGTCAAATTTTTACACAAAAGTCTCGATAGTCCTACCGAAGGCTCCATCACCATTCTCATCAGACTATGCCCGAATTTTATGCCGAATTTTTGTGGTATCAATTGCTGAATGACCTAGTAGCGCTTTGCAGCAACTGTGGATGTGTGTCTAGATCAGCTGGCTCAATGCACACCAGCGATCCAATATTCTTCACATCGATACAAGCCAACTTCGCGGTTGTGCGAAGAGATTGCAGATAGTTTGCTATGTTGAGGTCGCGACGTGATTCTTGTCTGTTCCGACAGAATCTGAGTCAGGAGATCGCACCCAACTTGTGGCGAATGGGTGCCTTCGGTGATTGACACGGGTAAAATGCCTCGTTGCCGAAGCAGGTTCACTTCTCTAAAGGGCCTGCATCCCAATGAATCTCTGATCCTCCGGGGGAATGAGGTCCACCGTTGAATCACTCCTGTGTGCTACTGGACACCATTATCTGGCTCGCTGCTTCTGCTTCAGATGTGGTAGCTGATAGCCGCGCCTGCCTCTCGTCGGTTGTGCTTTCATGTCTTGGTATATATACGCCGTCATCTATGGCTTGTGTCGATTCAGGCTTTTCGACAAGCAAGCGCAATGCGTTCAGATGCCAAGCTGGGGGCGGTACCCTTGCAAGACATCTGAGGTGGCAGCTTGTTCAACAATAGTGGAAGTCACGTGTATGTTTGACCCACGTTTATATTGTTGTTGTTGTTGTTGTTGTCGTTGTTTTATTTTATTTTTTTATTTTATTTTTTGATTCACGAAAAGTGAAGATGTCCGCCTTGCCTCACTCGATCGACAAGCATGTGTCCAATATTGAGATCCATAAATGAGGGTCTGTAATCATGGAAACTTTACAAATGGTGTGGGTGTCAAAAATTGTGGTTCATATGTACCCTAGTGTGGGTTGAAAGCGGCTGCATCGTACGAGAATTTCAGCTTTTAAGCAACTCTTCAGAATTGCTTAAGCAAAAACAAGTTCCAACCCGCTGATTCCAAGAGCCCACATCATCCACCCATCACTAACTCACACCACCGATATCACCCACCATTTTCACAGCAGGTTTTTCTTCTCTTGTAAAATGTGAAAACGCAGTCACCTTCGCCAGCGCATGACTTCAAAGACACTGAAATCTTCCTCCGCCAACACACTCCACAGTAAGGAGACTGTAACTTCTGCTGAACACAGCATTGATGGGCAGTGTTACTCCTTCGTTAACTTCGTCTTCTTCTTCTTAATCTTCAGCTGCTGCTTCTACTTCTTTTCCACTTCTTCTTCCTCTGAAGTGGTGGAGATGTAGCAAGCTCAGTGGGGATGAGTGCACAACCCACATGAAAAATGTGTGAGGGAGCTCGAATCTGATTCAGTTTCAATTTCTGTGGATATGTTAAATCAGAGTCAGGTTCTGACAGGTCTCGTGGCACAACACAATTGGGATATGATCCCTCCATCCGGGAAGATCCAGTGCTTGTGGACCTTCTTTTTTGCACACACATGCTCGTAGATTCCACATCCACCACTCACACCCTGCTTCATGGTAGCTGTTCAACGTGATGTGTTTCCTTTTCTGGACTAACTGGAATCTTGCTGTTCTGTCCAGGTTGTTGCTTACCATTCTCCAACTTTGTTGATATTTTGTTGAGAACGAGCAGAATAATTGGTGTTTAGTTCCATGATATGATCCCCCCCCCCCCTCCCCAATTTGAACGATTTTTCAATGAAACGTAAGAAGTAAGAAACGACAGCATGCGTGTGTAATTGGCTGATTTTGGAAACAACACCAATTCTATTTTCATGAATTTGATTGTTTTAGTTCTGGTCATTGTTTGGAAGTTTTGAGTTTACGATGTGCTACAACATGTGAAAAAAGGGCAAAGAAACAAAACGGAAACAAAGAAAAGAAACTAGCAGCAATGAAACCAATACTTTCAAACGCCCTGATTGTTCTTAAGAATATATATATATATATATATATATATTTTTTTTAAAATTTCAGTTTTTTAGTTTTTTTTGGAAGTGTATGATTTTTAATGGCTGTTTAGAGTTTAGTATTTTTCATTTAAAAATCTCTTAAAATCAACCATAAACATGTTCAATTTTAAAATATATTTAAAAAAAATCCAAATAATCTGAAATCAATCTTTGATAATCCAATTTGTTTTTTGGTATATGTAAAATAGTTACAATCAATCAACACTTTTAAAATTTTAATATTTATCTAAATAGTTCTTTTTAAATTTTAGATTCACAAAATGAAATACATATTAGATATAAAATTTATATTTAAATAAATTAATAAAATAAAAAATCAAAATATTTAATACTTAAAATAGTAAATAAATTTTTATAATTTAGAAAAATATTTTAATAAGAATAAAAAGTCAAATAAACTAGTTAAGCAAAAGTATAATCTTGTATGACATAGTTTTAAAAAGTAATTTTTTAACAAAGGTTTTGTTAGGTGTTATTTTATTTTATTTTTTTAAAATAAAATTGATATTCTTTGATATAAGATAAATTTTTATTATTTATTAATTGATAGTATAAGTTTTTTACTTATTTTATCATATTTTTTAAAGTTGAAACTCTAAACTAAGTCTTTATTATTACTCGCATCTAATTTTATATTTTAATTTTTTTGATATTATAAACAATAATTTTCAATTTTATGGTTTTAATGTATATATATATATATATATATATATATTTGATAATATAATTTATATATAAGAGTTAAGATAAATTAAGATAATAGTAATTAATATGTTTGGCTAATAAAGACTTTGATTAGAATTGGTTGTTAATGATTAAAATTATACTATGAAAAAATTCAAATAGGTAATGTGGTGGCTTAGATTGTATTAGATTGTTAATCTCTAAAATATAGAAAAGTAAAAATGTATCTTATTAAGGTAGGTAGAATTAATGGTATTTAAAAATTGGTAAGATTAATTTGTAAGAATCTAATTATTAATAAAAAAACATCTTATAAAGACCAATTATAAGATGAAAAAGTTATAAAGATATAATCTTATAAGCACTAATTAAAAAACATCTAATATTATATCTCCTTCTTATAAATAATAAGTATGAAAAGTGGGAGTTATTTGATTTCACATTTTTTTTATATATGCACCTTCATGTATTACTTGTATATTTACTACTTTCTATTATCTTTCTTTTATATTAATAAAATATATTCTAATTTCCAAAATTATTTTTTAAGAATTACATTGAAATACTTTCTAATTAACACACTTATTTTTAAATATTAGCCAAACATATTAGCTCGCTCTCTCTCTCTCTTTCTCTTGATATATATATATATATATATATATATATATATATATATCAAGAGAAAGAGAGAGAGAGAGAGCTAATATGTTTGGCCTATATATATATATATATATATATATATATCTAGGAACATATTAAATAGATCAAAGTTTTTACTAAATTGACCTATCCAGAGTGAAAAGTATGGTAATTATGATGAATGGTTGGTTTTCATTGGTTTTATATTTAATGATGGAAAAATGAATCTAGAGGCCATTTTTTTTCTTCATAATGCATAGGATAGAAGGATAAATTTAATAAAATCTTAAATCTATTTAATATATATATATATATATATATATATATATATAAAATTTAGTCAAAATATAAGATATTTTGATAATTGAAATATGGAAGATAAACTCATAATATAAAAATATTTTAACTTCTATGATGAAACTTTAGTTTATTTTTTAAAAAATAGTTTATTTTTAAATATGTTATAAAAGAATTATATTTATTATTTAATCTTACTAAGCCAATTTTTGTTCTAATTACTTTGCATGTATTGATTCATTTGCTTCTTATTATATATTCTTTTAGAATCTAATAATTCACTCAAAATCTCTCCTTATTACTATATATTTTTTTGTTTAATATTTAATAAAAAATCTTAAATCATATTTTTTAAAGATGATATTAATCATATTTTTTAAAGATGATATTAATTATATTTTTTAAAGATGATATTAATCATATTTTAATATTATCTTTATTTAAAAATAGGATGTATCTTTTATGCTACAATCTATTATATTAGATTAATCTAATTTATTTATATCAAACTTGTCTTTAATATTTTTGTACTAAATTTTATAAATATATTATTTTTAAAATTTTATTTTTATAAAATATACATTTATTTAGCAAAGATGTGGTATTTGAACATTTTTTCCTCTTATAAAAGTAGAGAATAATCAAGAATTTTAGGTCAAATAAGTCTTAGATTGAAGACAATGCCAAAATAGGTTAGAATATCTTGTATCTTGGTGCAAATATGGTATTAGTAAATGAATATGGAAGGCAAACAAAAATGTTATAAATACAACAAAAGAAGTCAAAGCTTTTACTTGACAAAAACCATTAAAATGAAGATTAAGAATTAACCAATTCCTTGCTATAAAAAAAAAAAGGTTTAGAAAAGATTTCATTCCATCTTCAATCCTTGATTGTAGTTTCTTTGTATTTATGGAGCAAAAGAGATAGAGAATCAATAATGAATAGATTTAATTGAAGAACTATAATTTGATGAGTTATCAGAGTTATCAGATAAGATATTATAATTTTTACAACTTTCAAAATAATATAATAGAAATGAAGACCTTTAAAAATAATATAATCTCTCTCAAATAGATGGCAAAATATAACTTATTTGGTATTATAACCTTAAAAGTGATATCTAATATTTGATAATATTATTAGAAGTAAAAACAATTGCTGATGGTATTTTAAGTATTTTGTTTGAAGGAAGTTTTAAAGGTGTTAGTAATAATCAAATATCAAGGTGGTCTTCTTGCTCTAATATGAGATATTATTGATAGCTACGAGTACCTATAAACTACATTTGAAGTGAATAAAGATCAAAATATGTAGTAAATATAATTTATTGTATCTTGGACTTTCTTAACATGTAATTACTACTCTTTGTAGAATTCTAAAACAGAGAATAATATCTTAAATATACATATTTATTCTAATAATTAGCTTAATAATTCAAATAAATAAAAGTAGATAAAATTAGATAAATTTAATAAAATCTTATAAAAAAGCTTTTTAAAACCTTTAAAGATACAACTTTGCCTTTATAAATATCTATAGGTGATTTGTACGTTGAAAACTTGACTAAGAAATTGGCCATAAGTTGTACACGTTAGCCACTTATAATACAAGTTAGAAATGTACTATCATGGATATACAATTGAAGAAAGTTTGATAAGATTTTAGGAGGTTTTAGAAGATTTTAAGAAGATTCTTATAGATCCTAGAAGGTGCCAAAGGTTCCAAAAGATTCCAATAAGTTCTAAGAAGGTTCAAGTAGATTCTGAAAAAGTTCTTGAAAGTCATAGGAGATCCTAGAAGGTTCTAAGAGGCTTTAGATGATTTAGGAAGTTGTCGAAGAAAGATCTTAGGCTTTCTTTGTTTCAAAGCTTCATGGAAACTTTTCAAGAAGCTTCCTAGGACCTAATATATATAGGAGTCGAGGCTGAGGGGATCCTCAGTCTTGACAACTCACTTCTTATGGTCTAGTCAGGACCTTCTTGTCTTGTATCCAGTTATTGTTTTAATGTGGAGCTAATTCCATTTCTTGGTCTTGAATCCTTGTCTTGTATATGGTTTCTAATAGTTTGTCTAGACTACCATAAAATAATATTGGAAGCTTGGTCTTTCTTAACAGAGAGTGGATTATCCATCCTCTTGAAAATACTATAGCATTTTAAAAGTTGCAGATTATCCTCCCTTAGATTAATATTGTTCTTTTTTTAATATTCTTTTGATTTTTTTTATACCACACATTATTTTTATTTTTATTTTTTTTATTTGAATGCATTTTTTTCTTTGATTTTCTATGGTAGAGGGTGAAAAAATCAATATGATAGACTCTAAAGAGATCAAATTAGATTCTATTATTAATGCTCTTGAAGTATTAAGGATCAAGATAGAGACTTTTTTGAAGTAGAATGAAGAAATATATATAACCATATATAATAATCAAAGAGCGGGAGTGCTTCAACTACCACAACAAATGATAATAGAGATTCCAAATTCTCAAATGATCATGTCTCCTTCAACAAACATGGAAGTTGCATCCACTCAAGGCAATGATCTCACAATAATAACAACAAAAGATCCAAGGATCAACCTTCCAAAAAAGTTTGATGGTAACTACTTTAAATTTTTTGGCTTTGTAAACCGAATATGATTAATCACCTTACTTTAACCTCAATGATATCCCATTAGAGCATCTTATATTGGTTTGGTTGAAACCTTGCTCTCAAGTCAAGCTTTATCTTATTTTGTTCTATTATTTTAAAAAAAATTCTCATATATTACACAATTTTAAAGTATTTTTGGCATCATTTTTGGAAGCATTTGGTGAATATGATAAGGTTCACTCTTCAACAACAAAAATTTGAAGCCTTTGACAAAGAATGCATTCTACATCAACATATGCTTTAGATTTTTGATAATTAGCATGTGATATAAATTAAAGAGAAGATGTGTTGATGAGCCAATTTCATTGGAAATTAAGAGATGATGTCAAGGACTTGTTGTTGTCTATGACAAATCTTCAAATACTCAATGAAGCCATTAATCAAGTTGTAAAGTGCGATAATCATTTATTTCAATCATGACAAGATAAACGATCTTCAATCATGCTACATGTATATACTAATTATTTTAAAGCTTCTTCACCATCTAATTTGAATGATCATTTACAAGCAGAAGATATGCAGATAGATGCAGTTTGCTTCAAATCTCTTTTTGAGTAAGAAAAAAAGCATTGAAGGAAATTTAGCATATGCTTATGTTGTAAAAAACTTTGCCACAAGGTTAATAATTGTTCAAAGAAATTCTAGCATATATATCAAATAAAGAGTGTAGCCACATCATTAAAAGTGTTGTAAGAAAATGAGAGTATCCAACCATAGTAGGGACCGTGCAATGTCATGATGTAAAATGGCTAATAGGTGAAAGAGTAAAGAAAATATCATATTTTTGAAGATCTTATTTCAAATACATTGTAATAAATTATCTTCAAAAAATAGATAATAGTTAAGGAGTAGAAAAATTAAAGGAGCTAATCCTGCCTTGTTGCAAAATAAGCTTCTATTCACTTTGTAGGACCACAAATAAAGCAAAATAAGGTAAATTAGATAAATAAACAATATAAGTACCTTTGGAAAGAAGTTAAGAGTAGTTTGTGGCAAAAATTACCTTAGAAATCCAAGAATTGATACTCAGAGAGGACTAGTTATCAAGTACAATCAAAATCAGACTCTAAGGCAAAAAACCAAGTCTAGATGACAATTTTGGAGTTTTTTTGGAGATCGGAGAGTAAGATTTGGGAGTTGATTTAATGGAGTTTTTTCAAGAATTTATTTAGAGTGATTTGAGTGTATATTGCCTTTGTAAGAGCTTTGCAAAGTTGAAATTTGTTTTGGATGACTCTAAATTTATGAAATAAAATGGATGATACTTTTTGGAGAATCTTGTATGTTTGATAGTAGATCTATAAGTGAAAATTTTTGGATTTGTGGATTTAGATGTGATTGATGTGTGCTATGAATTTTGATTTGATCAAATAGTTAGATTGAAAGGCATGAAGGTTTTTGTGGATTATAGTCTCTAAATTTAGAGTTTTAAAGACTAGTGAGATTTTTTTAGATATTTTTCAATCTACTAGTTAGACTAAGGCAAATATTTTTGATAGAAGTATTGAGCTTGATTTCTAACAAGTATGTAAAGTTTGAAAGCAAAGTAATGGTTCAATCAGGAGTAATTGGCTCTGAGAGATTAGCATGAAGGTCAGAGAAAGAGGTCGACCGACACCTAAGCACATTTTTGAGGTTATTGTCTATTTGGTAATTCCAAATCTTTTCAAATTTTTTTTACTTATTTTCAACGTGATTGTTAAGAAGTATGTAAAATTTGAGTTAAAATCAATAGTTCATTCATTAATTATTGAGATTTAAATCTGCTTTAAGAATTATATGGAATTGATTTAGGATTAGAATTAAGGTTTTGAATTGATTTAAGATTTGGTTAAGATTAGGGTTTGGTTTAGGTTAGGATTTGGTTAGGATTTAGTTAGGATTTGTCTAGGATTTGATTAAGGCTTATTTAGGGTTTGTCTAGGATTTGACTAAGATTTATTTACAATTTGATTAGAGTTTGTTTAACGTTTGATTAGGATTTGATTCGGATTTGACTAGAATTTGATTAAGATTTGTCTAGGATTTGGTTAAAGCTTATATAGAGATTTATTAAGATTTGACAAAAATTTGATTAAGATTTGACTAGATTTTGATTGAGATTTAATTAAGATTTTTATTTTAATATTTTATTAAGATTTTTATTTTAATATATATTTTTTGAATTTCTATGTTATTTTTTTATGATTTTTTTTAAAGAATCTCTAGGAATTCTTTTTGTTTTTTATATAATTTCTTTGAATTTTTAATTGAATTTGATTGATATTTGATTATATTTTCTAATCTTTAATTACAATTTATTTAAGAATCTATTAGAGTTGTTAGAACTTGTTGTTGCAATTTTTCTTTTATCTTCCTTTATTCAAGTGCTTAATGCATTCTCAAGCCAAATACCACGTAGTACCTAATGCCAATTAAAAAGACCTAATGCCAATTAAAAGAAGTAAGAAAATCTCAATTAAACATAGAATAGTTTTTACAAGGATAAAAATCATAATTTCCAAAATAGTATAATAAAGGCATTAATTTAGAGATTGTTGAGAATAATGACCTTTAAAGATCTTATACTATGTAAAAATCAACTTGAAAATGTATTGGTGTCATGTAATAACATGATTATATGGTGAAAGATTAAAAAACATGGATTTTATCATAAAAAAGCCTAATAGAAAGATATGATAGCAAAACAAGGATAAATGATAAGATGGTAATAAGAACATTTAATTTTAATGTTTTTTTTTTAATAGAATGAACTTCTATTTACTTTGAAAGAATACAAATGAGCTAAATCAAAATAGATGAGACTATTATTTGATATAAGCATCTTATTAGGGATCATATACAAGACAAAGATTCAAGACTAAAAAATGGAATTAGCTCCGCATTAGAACAATAACTAGATACAAGACAAGAAGGTCCTGACTAGAGCACAAGAAGTGAGTTGTCAAGACTGAGGAACCCCTCAGCCTCGACTCCTATATATATTAGGTCATAAAAAGCTTCTTGAAAAGTTTTCATGAAGCTTGGGAACAAAGCAAGCCTAAGATCCTTCTTTGACAACTTTCTATATCATCTAAAGTCTCTTAAAACCTTCTAGGGTCTCCTATGACATTCTATTTTTTTTAAAAAAATCTACACAAACCTTCTTAGAACCTATTAGAAACTTTTGGAATCTTTGGCACCTTCTAAAATCTATAAGAATCTTCTTAGAACCTTCTAGAACCTCCTAAAACTTTTTCAAACCTTCTTCAGTTGTATGTCTATGACATCACTTCCTCTTGTAGCTTCAAAATCTCCGAGAAGCAATGTTGTTACAAGTCAATATATGTACAAGAAGTTGAAGTTTTGTTGCATGGAATCCGCTGTATATTCTAGTTATTTTTTGCAAAGCAAATGGTTCATAGGTCCCTATAGCCATTGATAGTGTCCCAAGCTTTCTAGTTGTAATTAAGCATGAACTTCGATATCTTCATTATAGAATTGTCTTGCAAACACTCCTTTTGGATGTTCTTCAAATGGAGGTTCTATTTCAATTATAATTATCAATGACCTATTATAACATATCATTTGACGTCTTTGTAGTTTAAGTAGCTCTTCATCTCAGGATCATTTTTACAAGCTATTTGGTTGAGATGGTATGACTAGTAGGGTGTTTATCTCTTGCCTATCCATACCACATAAAATAAATAAGACCAAAAGAATGTAAACATACTATAATTATAAACTTGAACTATTGACTTATATTGTACTAAACATTTGAAAAAAATTTCTCTCCAAAGGCAGTCTCCTCTTTTTTTTTATAAAGCTAAGAACTAAGAATCTTCATGGTGAAGCCATCTTATTAAGCTATTATTCTTTATTTTTCTATTTTTCGTCTAGATGGATGTCATTGATGGAACTTTTGAACCTTCATTTGTACATTTACAAGGTTATCAATTGGTTTCCATATGCAATTATTGATATCATATCCGTACCAATGGACTAGATATTCAAGCCTTTCATATCTTATCTTTGAATCTAATACCTCTTCTACCTCAAATTCAACATGATCATTGATTTCAACCATAGGAGGTGGTACTTATCTTCGATCTAGTATGTATGATTCTTTTTACTTTTTTAAAAGTGAAATATGGAAGATTCAATGAATCTTTATGGATGAAAGTAAGTCCAAGCGATAAGTTACATTATTGATTTGTTTCTAAATCACAAATGGTGCTAATCTTTGATAGTCCAACTTATCACATGGCTTATTGATTTTTATATTGTGCCAAAGAAGCCACACTTTGTCACCAACTTAGAATGAAGGATGTTCCTTCCTCAATTTATCTACCAATAGTTTATAACATTGTTGAGTCTTTTTAAGGTGACTCTTCATGGTTGCTTGAAGTTCGGCCATCTTCATAGCAAACTCTTCTATTGTTAGATTTGTCAACTTTGAAGGCTCTATTATATCCAATTTTGGATGATGACTATAGTTTGAGTAGAATGATGTTTGTTGCATAGATGCATAGATTGTGTTATTATATGTAAACTTTACCAATAATAAGTAGGAATTTTAGTCATCTTGTTGATAGTTGATGGTGCACTTCAAATATTATTCAAGAATTTGGTTGACCCACTCCGTTTGGCCATCAGTTTGAGGATCGAATGTAGAAGAAAAGTTGATGTCAACCTTAAGAATCATGAAGAGGGCCTTCCAAAATCTTGATATAAATTGTGATTCACAATCTGATACAATGTTGTCTGGCAATCCTTGGTAGGAATAGATATTGTTAATAAAAAATCTTGCTGTCTCTTGACTAGTAATTGACTTTTTCTAAAGTATAAAAAGTACCATCTTAGTCAATTGATCAACAATACGAAGATAGTATCAAATGAGTTTGATGGTAGAAGATCTGAAATGAAATCCATGGAGATAGGTGACCATGGTTGTTTTGGAATAGGAAGAGGTTGAAGAAGTCCATATAGCCGATATTAAGGATTCTTTGTCCTTGAACAAGTATTATATGATAGTACGAATCTTTTAATATTCTTCCATATTATAGGCCACCAAAAGTCTTTAGATAGATGTTCTAAGGTCGTATTGAATGTAAAATATCTAGGTGCAGGAAAACTATGGCATGTTTGAAGAACACATAGGTAAGTTGGTCCTTCAAGAATGAACAAATGTTCTTCAAAGTATAAGAGGTTGTCTTCATACTTGAATTTAAAAGATTCTTAAGGAAGGTTGTTGATAAGACGCTTGATATTAAAAACAAGAGGGCCCATGCTTGAGATTTTACAAACTTGATCAAGAAATAATAAATCAACATGCATTGATATATTAGTTATTTAAAGATGAAATTTCTCAAGTTTTAATAAGGTTGCCCATTGTTGATCATATGCTACCTTGCCTTCTTTTGGTTCAAGGTAAGAATATCTTGATAATGCATCTAATAATCTTTGTTGGCTCCCGAGTTGATACATAATGCAAAAGTGAAATTGAGATAAAGATATACTCCAACCCACTTGGTGACAATTCAAGACTTGGACTGACATGAAGTATTCAAGATTCTTTTAATCTGTATATACAGCCACTTAATGAAAGGCAGTATAAAAAAAGTGGCACTATTCTTTGAAAGAATCTATGATGATAAGAAATTCTTTACAGTGGATTTCGTAGTTAATTTTTGTTGCTAAGAATTTTCTAGAATGGAATGTAATTAGATGAAGTTTACTATCTTCTCCATATTCTGACAAGATTGCTCCCAATGTAAAGTTTGACACATCGATCTCCAAAAATAGGACTTATTAAAATTTGAATATATCAAAATTGAAGCTATTGTGAAAGCATCTTTTAAGCTTTAAAAAGCTTGCTCTGCTTTGGGGCCCTAGTCTAGCTTGTCCTTGCATGTCAACTCCATAAAAGGAGCAATGATCTTGAAGTAATTCCTAATAAAAACCTTGTAGAAATTATTTGCAAATCCAAGAAATTATTAGACATCACGTACAATTTTTGATTTTGTCTAATTGATGATTGCTTGTATCTTCTTTGGATCCATAAAAAGGCCTTTGTTGGAAATAATATATCCAAAAAATTTGACTTGAGGTGCATAAAATATACACTTTTCTAATTTTACATATAGCCCAATACTTTGTAGCTTTCTCAACACAAGGCAGATATGTTTTTTGTAATCTTTCAGATTTTTGGAAAAGATTAGAATATCATCCAAATAGATTACAACAAAATTGTCAAGATGCTCACAAAATATGTCATTTATTAAGTATTAGAATATGGTTGGTGCATTGGTAAGTCTAAAAGGCATGATATTGTATTCAAAATGTCTATACTTATTGCAAAATGTTATCTTCTATTCATCTCTTTCATTAATGCATATCAAGTTATACATACCTTGTAGATCAATCTTCATAAAGATCTTTATTTGGCTAAGTTGATTAAGAAGTCTGGATATCAACGGCAATGAATATTGATTCTTTACCATGATTTTATTAAGACCACGATAATTGACATACATCCATAAAGATCCATATTTTTTCTTCACAAATAATATCAAAGCAAAAGTTGGTGACTTGGAATGTCAAATAAAATTTTTAGCTATATTTTCCTGAATATACTCCTTGAAAGTTGCAAGCTCATTTTGGAATAAATTATAGATGAGTCCAAACAATAGTTGAGCACCTTTTTGAAGGTCAATTGTATAATCATAAAGCTGATGCTTTTGTAAGATGTCCACATTTTTCTTTTCAAATACATTTATAAAATCCTTATATGCCTCTAAGATTGTTGTTCTAGTAACCACAAGTTCTGATTGTAGATTTACGTAGACAATAAATGTAGTGCCCTGTTTGACTACCCTCACAAATGTTCTAGCTTCAATAAAGAAATATTGTTTAAGTTTTGGCTTGTCGGGTGTTAGAAGCTTTTTTATAGATCTAGGGATTCTATGATCTACTAGAGAAAATTCTATCTTTTGAGATACCCAATCTATCCATGGATTGTATTTTTCAAGCCATGAGAGGCTTAAAATGACTACACTTGATGGTGATTTAATGATGTTGAATACTACTTGCCTACTATGGTTGTCAAAGGTTATTTCTAATAGAATTGTTTCATGAGTGACGTCTTCAAAGGATAAAGGTCGACCACCTCTTCTTTCTATATGTACGGCTTTGGATTTTTTGACTATATAGATTTTATGTAATCTAAAAAATTCTTTATCAATAAAATATGCAAAGGCTATGGAGTCAAGTAATGCATGACACTCTAGTTTTGTGACTTCTAATTATACAAGTATAGTAAAATAATAGGAAGGACTAACAAATAATACATGATTATTTTTTGGTTTGTAATATTGAAGAATTTAGCAACACGGTCCCTATTATGGCTGCATGCCCTCATTTTTTTACAATTTTTTTGATGATGTAGGCATATTCTTGATTCGATATGTATACTGGCAATTATCTAAACAATTAGTTATCTTGTAGTCAAGTTTTTTACAATATAAGCATAGGCTAATTTTTCTTTGACACTTTTTTTTTTTTGCTCAAAAAGACATTTGAAGCAAATTGCATCTATCTACATATCTTCTACTTGCAAATGCTTATTTTAATTAGATAGTGAAGAAGCTACAAAATAATTGGTGTATAAATATGGCATGATTAAAGAATGTTTATCTTATCATCATTGAAACAAAAAATTATAGTACTTCACAGCTTGACTAATGGCTTTATTGAGTGTTTGAAGATTTGCCATAGACAAGAATAGTCCTTAACATTGTTTCTTAATCTCCAATAAAATTTCTTCATCAATGCATCTTCTCTTTAATTTATATTACATACTAATTGTCAAAAATCTAAAGCATATGTTGATGCAGAATGCATTCTTTGTAAAAGGCTTCAAATTTTTGTTGTTGAAAAATGAACCTTATTATATTCACCAAATGCTTCTACAGATGCTGCCAAAAATGCTTCAAAATTGTGCAATATATGAGAATTCTTTTCAAATAATGGAGCAAATTAAGATAAAACTTGACATGAGAGTAAGGTTTCAACCATACTAACATAAGATGATTCAATGGAATATTATTGAGGTTGAAGTAAGGTAATTAATCATACTTAGTTTATAAAGCCACAAAATTTTGAGCGAGTATCATTGAACTTTTTTGAAAGGGTGATCCTTGATTCTTTTGCTATTATTGTTGTCAGATCATTGCCTTGAGTAGATGCAACTTCCATGTTTGTTGAAGCAGACATAGTTGTTTGAGAATTTGGAATCTCTATTGCTATTTGATGTGGTGTTTGAAGTACTCCGGCTCCTTGACCATTATGTATAGTCATATATAGTTCTTCATTCTGCTTTGATAAAGTCTTTGTCATGTTTTTTAATACTTTAAGAGTATTAATAATAGGGTCTAACTAGATCTCTTTAGAATCTATCATATTGTCAAGGACAAGAACTTGATGAAAAAACAGTTCAGATAAGTAAGCCTTCACTCAAAAAAAAGTAACAAATTATGAATAATAAGTATGTATATTGAAAAGAGAAACTAGAATGGCTATTGCCAAAAGATAAGAAAACTAGAGACCCTTGAAACTAGACTAGAAGCAAGAAAGGAATTGACAAGAGTGAAGAAGCCTTCACTCTTGTCTCTATATATACTATCTAACTAAGAGCTATGTGGCGACATTCTATAGGACCTCCAATATGTGTTGACTTTGTAGGGCACATGCCTTGATTTACAAGGCAAGTTTTTCTACGTGTGGGCTACATAGTTAGCTTGATCTTTAAGCTAACAACATGTGTGGCACATGGCCAACTTGTTGACCACGTTTCTAATCCAAAAAATCAATTAAAGACACCTATGAAGTCAAAGCAGCATCTAAGAAGTTTCTAGGAAGCTTCTATATTAAATATTATAGAATTAACTTACTTTTATCTACTTTTACTTACTTCTACCTATTTCTATATGTAATTATTAGCTTACATGATTATGGCCGTGACATTACCCACCCTTCTAGAGACGAGTTCCACGAGGAGCGGTCATCATATGTTGAAAAAATCTATGATGCGACGAATTGTATTCGCCACATACTCTGATCTCTGTTCTCTTCGAAGATGATTGATAGGGCCTCTCAACCATCAATAGTGTCCCATACCAGGGCGGGAAGACCACCCGGTTATTTGATCATTGTTGAGGCCTTCGTAACTTCGTTCGAATAGAATATTTGGAACACCATCAGGAGTTGTTCCTACTTCTAGCAAAATCACCAAACATCGGGAGTCCCTTCCCAAATCGTGATATCAAACGCGTTGTATCTCATCATCTATTCGAGGAAGAACATGTCGTTCTTGAAGATCTTCATCTCCATTGCGTCATCTTGAAGGTTGTGACAATCGTAATGTCTCGTCCGATAGATCAGCAAACGAAGGTTCTTGAGTTGAATCCGCTAGTTGTTGGCTCTCCATCTAATTAGCATCACAAATGCAAAGAAGTTACAAACAAGGATAGGAAATTGAATGTTATCTTGCATCAATCTTGTCTCTTTTATAAGAGAGATTTTCATCTTGGTTTTGATGGATGTCGTTGATGAAAAACTTTGACTTTAGCTGATGCATTTGCTAGATTCCTGGATGGCTCCCATGTGATTTCACTAATATCATATCCGTGCCAATGAACAAGATATTCCAGCTTATTTTGGCGCCGCCTTGAGTCTAATATCTCTTCCACCTCAAATTCTTCATTATTATCTACTTCTATAGGAGGCAGTAGCATTTGTCTTCTTCCTTGTATATCCACTGTCTTATATGGTTCAAGAAGACACACGTAGAATACATGATGGATCTTCATTGACTCCGGTAGATGTAACCGATATGCAACTGGATTGATCTGTTCAGAAACAAAAAAGGGGCCAAGCCTACGATAGTCCAACTTATCACAAGGTCGAGTAGTCTTGATATTGCGACGAAGTAGCCATACCTTATCACCCACGTTGAGTTGTGGTTGCTCCTTACGATATAGATCTGCGTTTATCTTTTGTCGTTCTTCAGCTTCCTTCAATTGCATCTTCATTATTGCATGTAACTCTGACAATCGATTTGCCATATCTTCTGCTGCAGGATTATCAACTTTTAAAAAATCAAAAGTATCAAGTCATGGATGATAGCCATAATTGGCAAAGAAAGGTGTTTGTTGCGTGGAAGAATGAACCGTATTATTATAAGCAAACTTTGCCAATGGCAGAAGGGTTGTCCAATCATCTTGTTGGTAGTTGATAGTACACCTTAAATATTGCTCCAAGACTTGATTTACGCGCTCTGTTTGTCCATCAGTTTGAGGATGGAAAGCCGAAGATAGCTTTATGTCCACTTTTAAAATCTTGAAAAGGGTCCTCCAAAATCTTGACACAAATTGAGTTCCCCTATCCGATATGATATCTTTAGGTAATCCATGATAGCGATAGATATTACCAATGAAAAGCTTAGCTGTTTCTTCACCTGTGATAGATTTTGTACATGGCACAAAATGTGCCATCTTGGTGAAACGATCTACTATCACAAATATAGAATCATAAGATCTTGAGCTTGGAAGATCTGTGATGAAATCCATAGAAACAGAAGACCATGGTTGTTCTGGTATAGGTAATGGCTGAAGAAGTCCGTAAGGTCAATGACGAGGAATTTTTGATCTTGAACAAATATCACATGATTGTACAAAGTCTTTGACTGACTTCCACATTTGTGGCCACCAAAAATCTCTTGATATGAGTTCCAAATTCTTATTATATCCAAAGTGCCCTGCTGCTGGAAAGTCATGACGTGCTTGAAGAACACGTAAACGTGCTTCTCCTTCTGGAACATATAGGCGTCCTTCAAAATATAATAGATTATTCTTGAACTCAAACTTAGAAGGATCATGAGACTTGGAAGAATTATTCTTGATATCATAAACAAGAGGGTCTGAGGACATACTGGACTGGATTTGCTTGAGAAAAGTTGAATCAACAGTCAATGTTGATTTCATTGCTCGGAGATGAAATTGCTCCGGTTTCAAGAGGACCGTTCTTTGTTGCTCAAAAGCTGCATCTCCTTCTTTTGGTACAAAATAAGAACGTCTAGATAGCGCATCAGACAAACCTTGTTGTTTTTCTGGCCGATAAGTGATAATGAATTCGAATCTTGACAAAGACATACTCCAATGAGCTTGACGACGATTCAACACGCGTGCTGACATGAAATACTCGAGGTTCTTGTGATCTGTATATAGAGTGACTGGACTAAAAGCGCCTTCTAGATAATGACGCCATTCTTGAAAGGAATCCACGATCGCAAGAAGTTCTTTATCGTGGATCTCATAATTGATCTCGGCTGCTGAGAATTTTCTTGAATGAAAAGCTATCGGATGAAGTTTGTCATCTATTCCCATTTGTGATAAAACTGCACCCAAGGCAAAATCTGATGCATTTGTTTCCATAAAAAATGCCTTGGAAAAATCAACACGATATAAGACTGGTGCAGAGACAAACGATGTCTTCAAGGCTTCAAATGCTGCTTCCGCTTCTTGATTCCATTGGAATTTATCTTTACTAGTCAAGCGTGTAAGTGGAGCTGCAACTCGTGAGAAATCTTTGATGAAGATCCGATAGTAATTGGCAAATCCCAAGAAACATTGGACATCTCTTACTGTCCTAGGAATCTTCCAATCCATGATTGTTTGGACTTTCTTAGAATCCATCATGAGACCATCATTTGAAATGATGTATCCTAAAAAGTCAACTTGAGTAGTTTGAAATACAGACTTTTCTATCTTGGCGTACAATCCTGCATCTCTAAGTTTTTGTAATACTTGACGAACATGTATTTCATGTTCTTCGACATTCTTAGAATAGATCAAGATATCGTCTAGATAGCAGACGACAAAATTATCTAAAAATTCACGAAATACATCATTCATGAGATGTTGAAAAGCAGCTGGTGCATTCGTGAGTCCAAAGGGCATGACATTATATTCGAAATGTCCATACCTGGTTTGAAACGCAGTCTTCCATTCATCTCCTTCTTTGATCCGTACTAGATTATATGCTCCTCTTAGATCTATTTTTGTATAGATCTTAGCTTGATTCAACTCATCAAGGAGTCCTGATATCAAAGGTAATGGATACCTGTTCTTGATTGTGATCTTGTTGAGTCCTCGATAATCAACACACATTCGTAAAGATCCATCTTTTTTCTTTACGAATAGAATTGGAGCTCCTGCTGGAGATTTTGAATGGCATATGAAATTCTTCGCTAAATTCTCGTCAATATATGTCTTGAGTTCAGCCATCTCATCTTGCGATAAACTGTAAATTGGTCCAAATGGTGGCTGAGTTCCTTCCTTGAGGTCGATTGAATAATCATATGGGCGATGCTCAGGAAGAATATCTGCATTCTTTTTCTCAAAAAACGTCTTGATAATCCTGATATTGACTTGAAATGCCACTTGAAGTCTTTACGTTTTCAGAAATAGGTGCAACATAAATAGCAAAAGTTGATCCTTCTTTTGCTACGTGTATAAATGCTTTTGCACCTATCAGTACGAATTTTACTATACTAGACTTATAATTTTTTACTTGGTTGGTAGAACTATTAATAATGCTCTGGAAAAAGTCAAGTTTACGCGAATTCCAATCTATTCGAGGGTTATATTTTTCTAGCCAGGATAAACCTAAAATAACTGGATTGGACGGGGATTTAATTATGTTAAAAGCTATGTAGCTATCATGACCGTCTATTGTTACTTTTATAGGATGAGTTTCATGAGTGACATCTCCAGAAGACAACGGACGACCATCTATGACTTCTACATGTACTGGTTTAGGTTTCTGTACAAAGGGTATTTTACGACTTTTAACAAATTGTTCATCTAAAAAACATGTTGAGGCTCCCGAATCTAATAATGCACAGGCTTTGTAATTCTTAGGTCCTAAATATAAGTCTATTATAAAACAAGGAGAGGGTTCTGAGGAGAGGATAGGACCTTCATTAGGAATTGTACAAGGTTCCAGCTGCACGGTCCCTATTGTAGCTGGACGAATCCGTTTTCCGACATGTTGTCTTCTTTGACCGTCGTACCCCTCATTTTATAGTTGTGTCATTTCTTTGGACAATGTTGAGCAGTGTGCTTAGGTTCTCCGCAATATAAACATAATCCTTCTTGACGACGACGAATCTTTTCTTACTCAGTTAGGGGTTTAAAACGTACCGCATCAATTTGCATGTCTTCTACTTCCGAATGTACGTTTGGCAAAGATGTTGATGTTGCCATTGAGTAATAACGTTGAGGTTCCCGTGAATGATTCTTGGATCGAAGTTTGAAAAGTCGATTATCACATTTTACCGCAAAATCGATTGCTTGACTCAAAGTTTGAGGATCAGGTAAGTTGAGCATCAATTTCTTTACTTCGTATTGCAATCCATAAAGAAATTGACTGATGAGTGCAGCATCATCCCACTTGATGTCAATTGCAAGTTGTCGAAATTGTGAAGCATACACTGTTACTGAGCGATTTCCTTGTCGCAGAATTCGGATCTTATTTGTTGCAACACCAGTTGCATCGTGTTCACCATACATAGATCGAAACTCCACCAAAAAAGCTTCCAAATTATCCAATATTGGATTTCGTTGTTCAAGAAAAGATGAAAACCATGATAATGCAGAACCAGAAAGTAGAGTGCCAATAAACCTGACTTGTGATCTCGGAGTTGAATAGCTTTGCGGTTGAAGTTCAATTACCAATTGTACTTGATTGATGAACCCTCGAAACTTTGATCTCGTACCATCAAATTTCTCAGGTAAGGCAATTCTTGGTTCTCTAGTGCTTATAGGGTGTTGTACAATTGGAGAAGGAACGTGATTTGTTGTAGATGTTGAAGCAGCTCCGATCATCTCTATATCCCCATATTCTGCTATTCTTGTTCTTTTCTGTGTTGGTAAATTGAGTTGATGCATCGCAAGCAATAACTCCCTCATTTGCTCTTGCATTTGTGCCATTGCACTCTTCATTTCAACATGCTCTGCCATAATGACACTAAGAAGAAAAATTTGTTTGATACTGCTCAAGACAAAAGAAAAGAAAGACTTGATAACAAAGAAGATACTAAGAACAATATCAGTTTAGAAGTGAGTAATCCGCAAACTTCTAATACGCTTATGCCTTGTCAAGAGAAAGGGGTAATCCACTCTTACTCAAGAAAAACAAAGCTCTGATATTGTAAGTAGACTCTTGTCAATCTGTCAAGGACAAGAACTCGATGAAAAAATAGTTCAAACAAGTAAGCCTTCACTCAAAGAAAAGTAACAAATTATGAATAATAAGTATGTATATTGAAAAGAGAAACTAGAATGGCTATTGCCAAAAGACAAGAAAACTAGAGACCCTTGAAACTAGACTAGAAGCAAGAAAGGAATTGACAAGAGTGAAGAAGCCTTCACTCTTGTCTCTATATATACTATCTAACTAAGAGCTATGTGGCGACATTCTATAGGACCTCCAATATGTGTTGACTTTGTAGGGCACATGCCTTGACTTACAAGGCAAGTTTTTCTACGTGTGGGCCACATAGTTAGCTTGATCTTTAAGCTAACAACATGTGTGGCACATGGCCAACTTGTTGACCACGTTTCTAATCCAAAAAATCAATTAAAGACACCTATGAAGTCAAAGCAACATCTAGGAAGTTTCTAGGAAGCTTTTATATTAAATATTATAGAATTAACTTACTTTTATCTACTTTTACTTACTTCTACCTATTTCTATATGTAATTATTAGCTTACATGATTATGGTCGTGACACATATTGACTTTTTCACCTTCTGCAATAAAAAATAAAAGAAACATATGCATTCAAAGGAAAAAATAAAAAATAAATAAATAAATAATTTGATTTATAGTATAAAAAAAATCAAAATAATATTAAGAAAAAGATAATATTAGTCTAGAAGAAGGTAATCTGCTATCATAGCATGTGTTGTCTTATTTAGAAATGTACCTAGCACGTAGTTGTCAAAGGTGAGGTTATGTTTTATAAGTATCCAAAGAACTTTAATAAGTTTTATCCATATGAGAAGAATATAATCCAAATTTTAATTCAAAAGTGCTAAAAAATACTCTTTTTATTAGCCTCAATCATATATAAATTCCAATTACCTTGTTACTTTCATATTTAAGCAATTTAGATTTTTCTTGTAAGCCGTAACCCTAATTAGTGAGTTTTAATAAGTTATAACTTCTAATTTGACTATTAACTTGATGTAAAATTTTACATGAAATTGTCAATATAATTCTTCTATATGCTCGAGAAATTTCAGCCCAATCCAACTTATAGATTCTGAAAAAACCTCCAAAAATTGCACTGATGACACTCGGCTATCAACTTGAAAGAAGATCGAGAAGTTCCAATAAAGATTTTTCCTTCTCCACCTTTAACTTCAATTCAAAATTGGTGTGTAGCTTGATCTTCATGTCTTCCAATCCATACCAAATTTCACTTTGATCCAAGTAATTGATCTCTAGATATCATAGAAATCCTATCCAACTCCAAACTACAAACTTTGAGTATGTTCTTGTACTAAAACCTAGATATCTTCCAATTGCACCATTGGATTAATACAAAATTTTACATATATTTAGGACATCTAATTAACCAAGCACTATCAAAATTTGAACTATAGATGTGAGACTAATTTTACAAACTAGCTAAGAGTGGTAGCTCTAATTTCATTGTATAAATTCCAAGTTGTCAATATAAATCCTAACTTTGTAAGTCTATACAATTCCTATCAAAACTAGCCTTACATATTTGAAATAAATTTCAACCTAGCTCTCAAATCCTTATCTTAGATCTTCAAATGAATTTCTATTTTGTCCTAGGTAGTCATTTTAATGGCCGGAGGTCTAATTTCGACCCTATCTCACAAACGATCGACCCCAGGTATCAATCTAATCTATCTTAAGGAATTTTTAGTCCAATCCTATCCTCAACTTAATCCTTGTATCATCCATACTAATAATTTATCTTGTCTAATCTGATTTTATCAATTTATGGTCTTTCTAAAGTAATAAAAGAATCTCTATAGCCTAGAAGGTAAAAATACTAATCAACCTTCAACATATTAACTATTAAGATAAGAAAATAAACTAAAAGGCTTTTATAAAAGCCATGTTTAGATACCTCAAATTAATATTGAACCAAAATAATTAGATATTAATTAAAAATTTAATTTTGATTATAGTTTCACTATATTGTCATATTACATCATAACACCACAACCTCTAAAATGTTATAGTACTTTTAAGAAGAGAGGTAATCTACTATTTGTCAAGAAAGGCCAAATTTTTAATATTATTTTATAGGAATCTCAACAAACTATTAGAAACTGACTATATATAAGACAAGGATTCAAGACTAAGAAATGGAATTACCTTGATATTAGAGCAATAACTAGATACAAGGCAGGAAGGTCCTGACTAGACTATAAGAACTGAGTTGTCAAGATTGAGGATCCTCTCAACCTCTACTCTTATAAATACTAGGTCCTAGGAAGCTTCTTGAGAAGTTTCTGTGCATTTTGGAAACAAAGTAAGCGTAAGATCCTTCTTTGATAACTTCTTAAATCATCTAAAGCCTCTTAGAACCTTCTAGAGTTTCCTATGACCTTAGAGAACTTTTTTAGAATCTACTAAAGCCTTCTAGAACCTTCTTAGAACCAATTGTAACCTTTTGGAACCTTTTGGAACTTCTAGGATCTAGAAGAACCTTCTTAGAACCTTCTTAGAACCTCCTAGAATCTTCTCAAATCTTCTTCAGTTGTATGTCCGTGATACATTTTTAAGAGAGAGAGTTTAAAATAGGATTAAGCAAAAATTAACTCAAAATACCAAGAATTGATATTTAGAAAGGATTGGTTATGAATCAATGTTAGAATTAGATCCTAAGGCATAAGACCATTCAACTATGGCAATTCTAAGGTTCTTTGGTTGATCAAAGAATGAGAATTGAAAGCAAACTAGTGAGAGGATTTGGAGGTTGGTTTCATGTAATTTGTAGGTTGGTATTTAAGGACTTTTTAAAATGAAAGATGTACTTTGTAATTTTGGATTTTAAGAAATAAAATGAAATTTACAAATTTTATAATTTTATAAGTTTTATTGCACATTTAAAGATGAAAATTTATGAAGGTTTTTTTGTGCTTAATTTGATTTTTTTTAAAAAAAATATGAAAGAAAATTTTAATTTTAAAATCTATATATCAACTAATTTTTGAAGCAATTGAATAATTCAATAAAGAAAATTTATTATTAATAGTTCAACATTCAAATCGGAGAAGGAAGGTGGCCAACATCTAAGAGATTTATGAACTTTTTTATTTAATTGGTGAGTTTGATTTTTTTCAAATTTTATGTGCATATTCAATATTTATATATTGAAGTGTGAATGAAATTTGAAATGAGATCAATAGTTCAATTAATATTTTGAGGTTTTCAAATAGCAATAGAAATTGGTTAAGATTTGCTTAGGATTTTTTTGGATTATTTGGAATTTAATTAGGATTTGGTTTAGAATTTAATTAGGATTTTTTCAGGATTTTATTAAGATTTTATTATAATTTCAATGAAGATTTAATTGGAATTTTATTAGAATTTATTTAGGATTTATTTAGGATTTATTTAGGATTTTTTAAGGATTTTTTACAATTTCATTAGAATTTATTTAGGATTATGCTAAGATTTGGTTAGGATTTATTTAAGGTTTACTCATGTTTTATTTGTGATTCCTTTAAAATATATTTTTTTTTATTTCTTTAAGATTTTTATTTTAGTATTTTTTTAGGATGTCTTAATTATTATTATTTTTGAGATTAATTTATGACTTCTTTATATTTTTTTTAATGATTTTATTTAAATTTATTTTAAATTGATTAAATTTTGATTATATTTATTAAGAATTAATTAGAATTTATTTAAGATTCTATTAGACTTGGTAGAATCTTGTTGTTGCATTTTTTTATTTATCTTCTATATCTAGGTGCCCAATGCATTCTCAAGAAAGAATTTTCATTTACAACTCCAAGCATGTGATTGTGGAAGGATTTTATTTTACCTTGAAGTTTAATTTACAATCCAAATAGTACATAAGATATTCAAAACATCCTTTGGCAATCTTGAACAACTTAAGCATACTCCCGATTATCCTAAGTACATCCTATCAAACTTCAAAAAATCCTAATTATATCACATTCTAATCAATTCTAAATAAATCCTAAAAAATCTTTAACAAACTTAAATTGATCTTCAACTAAAATTTATTCAAACTTTAATTTAATCCTAATAAATTCTAAAGAAATTCTAATAAATATTTTTTAATTCTTCACCAAATTTTAATCAATTTTAAGTAATCCTAATAAAATCTTAAATGAATTTTAATCACATAATAATCAAATTTTGATAAATCCTAAATAATCTAATTAAATCTTAATAAATTCCTAATAAAATTATTAAATAAAATTAGTAATTCTAATAAAATCCTAATAAAATTTTAAAATAATCTTAATCAAATATTAATTATATACTAATCATTTCCAAAATTATTCTAAATAATCTTAATAAAATCCTAATAAAATATTAACAAAAATCTTAACAAATTTTAATCAAATTCTAATCACACCATAAAAAAATTTAATCAAATCTTTAGTAATCCTAAGAAAATTTTAAATAAATGCTATAGCAAATTTAAAGCCTCAATAATTATTAATTTAATTTTGGATCTCGACTTAAAATTTTCATACTTCTTGATCTTTTAGTTAAAAATATGGACAAAAAATTTGAAGAAGATTAAGCTTACTAATTAGCAAAAATAGTTCATAAAATATTTAAGTATTGACTAATGTACTTCTTCAACCTTGATGCTAATATGACTGTTTTTTATGGCTCAAATCATCTTAAACTTTGCACAAATTAAAAAAATTAAGTTTGCTATTAGTCCACTTTTAATATTAGCTCTATACCTATCTACCTTTTTTATTAAATATTTCCAAAATGGATATTTATATCATTACTAAATATTTTGGATAATTTACATTTCTAACTATCTTAAGTTTATAAATGGATATTATTTTACTAGAAGATATGCCACTAATTTCAGTGATTAAAACCACTGAAGTCAATCATTTAATTCTTATTCTATATAGTCACACCAATAATATTCTAGATCTCTATCACCAATGCCACTATCACATTCATCATTAAAAAATATATGGCATATATATCTAATAATTATTGCCAATCTTTCATAATTTTCTCTCACTAATTACCTTTATAAAATTTGTGTTATGTTCAAATACCATCAAAAGAATGTTCTAGAGATAACTACTTTTAGAGCTTCTTGACCCTTCAATCTCTTGCATTCAAATCTTTATTGGTTGATGACTTTGAATACTAGAGCTAAGTACCTTTTGACAATTACTAATGATTTTTTTTAATTATATTTAGATTTTCTTCTTCACCACTAAAGACAAGATTTGTTTTACTAACCAAAAGTTCATCCAATCTATAGAATATCAATTAGGTCTAAAAATTGGTTGTTTGCAAACTTATTAAGATACCAAGTTTATTTCTATTATATTTAATTTATTTTGTTCTAATAAAGGTATACATTGCCAACTCACTTAAGCTTGCTTTCTCCACTAAAATAGAGTTATTAAGATAAAAAATTGGTTATTATTTGAGGTTGCATGCAATATTTTTCTAGATGCTTGATTTTTTCTTTACTCACAACTATGTACTTAATTGTTGTTCTATTTTTTTTTCTTAAATCAACCACACCTTTTGAGCTACTATTTAAAATCAAATCTAATCTATTTCTTCTCACACTACTTAGATGCATGCCATATGTTCTTCTCTCTCCATCCCTTCAAACTAAGTTGGGATTTTAAAAAAATTGCACCATTTTAGTTGGTTATGATAACCAAACCAAATACTATTGGTGTTATGATGTAGTTTGTAGCAGGATTTTCATTAGTTGAGACATTAATGTGTCAATTATAAAGATTATTCTAGATCTAACGAGTACGTCCGTAGTACCACTAGAATCATGTCGGAGCTTCCGAATGACACAAGACCCACTGCTACGGCTCCTACATAGACCGAGTCACTGCTCAGTCCTCGCCTACCACCTGCTCAATCTCCTGATCTGCTCGTCTACTCTGCTCTTGAGCCGACAGAAGGTAAAAACTAAACCAAAATTTCACAGCGGGGCCCTCCGCTCTCTTCTTCTTGCTGGATCTGCTACCTCTCCGCCTCCTCACGAAAAAGTCCACCGCCGAATGAGCTCCCTCGCGCAATGTGGATGTCGATACCTCTGTTGTTTCATCAATGACGCTCACAGACCGCGTCCTCGCTCTCGTGTAACGTCGATACCTCTCGAAGACCTCGTCTATAGATATCCTGAATTATCGAGATCCCTCATGGACCTCGTTGTCGTGATAAGCTGGTTGTGTAAAGAGACTGTAGCGGAATAGGTACCCAGCTGCTGCCTGGTACTGGATGAACACAAAATCCTAATGGCTCCTCTCGGACCAGAAGATTGTAATAAATCCGAACTTTCAACCCTGTCTAATATGACTTTGTGTTTATTGGTTTTTCAGCTTCGAGCAACCACGAGAGAATGTTCGTCACTGTATTAATTCTACGCATTACTCCATGCCATCCGTGCTGATCCCTCGATATCTACTGTACTGATGTGCAACCAATTCCTGTCCCCCTCTTCATGCTCCTGGACTTCTACTTAGTCTCACAACCTGCAATTCCCCTAGCAACAACCCTCCACCTCTTACACGACCATCACCGCTTCTACTCAGCTCCACTTCGTCAGTAACCATCCTCGGCTAAGAACTCCAATATCATGGCAGATTCCTCGCCACTCTCCAAGTCATCTTCTGGTACCACAAGCCGCATTCTGCCGCATCTTTCTCTAGCACACCCTCCGCATCTCCATACCCTCTCTCGTCTGCGACAGTCATTTCTTACCACTCACAGTTGCTGCTGCTGGAGTACCAGAGCCAAGCCATTCTTCTCTCATGCAACCTCAATAGCTTGGTTGATCCTGTCTGCGGGTCCCAGCTTGATATGCAGCCGCCTTTCTGCAAACGTATCAATAATTACATGAAATCCTACGTTGATCGCTTCCTTAATATATGCCAGTTCTAAATTTTGCTTGGACGCTCCTTAGATGAATCGATACCACTTGTCATCGACATTTTCAATGTATCTAATATCGGTACTCTTGTCAACAGCATTGTATGGTTCCCTTGACCAATTATTCTGGTATCACTAATGCTGTGATGGTTGATTGCTACCAGCTAGTGGTAATTGGTTGGTGGATTTCTCCCATGATGTTGTCGTCTTTCACATCTGCAGTCGAGGGCAATTCTTCGTAGAATCAACTTTGGGTATTGTAGAAACAATTTGCTCAATCGTGATGTCCTTCTCCATACCAATAGACATTTGGTTCTATCTTCATGTGTACCATGCGTCTTGTGCCTTCTGTTTGTGTGAATGATGTGTCCATTTTGCCTCGTATGCTAACATTCCTCTCTTCGCGTAATTTTGTGGACTTCAAAAGTTCTACTAGTGGTATTCTTGGCATTCCTGTTGTTGTTAGCTGCAGATGTGGTAGTAAACCACCTTGGAATTTACTTAGTACCAAATGGTCTGAAGCTGATTCTTTAAAATTCTTTGCTAATTTTTACAGTCAAGCATAGAATTTCTCAACATTTTCATCCATATTTTGCTTTGGATCTCTAAGTGCTTTGGAAGTCTGTTGATCATTTTGTGTCTCTATAAATCACTTCTAGAAATATTTTAAAATTTCCTCAATTACTTCTTGAAAGTTTGATCGAGAAAATTTTATCAGATTAGTTTGATGATTGTATGCAATATATTGTGCTATTA
The DNA here is from genome assembly GCF_059467195.1 of Physcomitrium patens. Lineage (NCBI taxonomy): Eukaryota > Viridiplantae > Streptophyta > Bryopsida > Funariales > Funariaceae > Physcomitrium > Physcomitrium patens. Next base: position 3,551,517 of record NC_143431.1, on the reverse strand, counting down.
TGTTTAGAATGTTAAAGTCGTTCCAAACTTGCCAAATCAATTTCTATTTGGTAATCACTCATATATTAATCTCCTTCTATTATACTCTTCTTCTTCTACACGTTTTATTTTATCTTGTTCTAAGTTACCTTTTGTATCATTATTAGGATTATTTTCTTCAATATATAGCATCTATTGAAATAAAAATATGCTAATTTTTATTATATTTTCTTATCATTTATTTTTATATCTTGAGACTTAAATTTCTTCATATTTTAGAAATATTATGCAACATAATTTAATTCATTGCAATGCATATGTACTTCTCTAGCTTAATACTTTTATTTCTTCTTATATATTCAAAGTTAAAACTAAATTTCTCCAATTTAAAATTTAAAATTTTGACCTTGCATAAGATTACTTGTATTACTAGAAATCACTGATATAGCAATTTGACTTATGTGTAATACAAATTTGTACCAAATCTATTGATATGCATGTAGATTTAATAATGATATTTGTACATTATCAAAATATTGAACAAGAATTCAAAAATCTAACTAATTCGAATATAATGAGATGATTACATAATGTTCTAAAATTGTTTAATGTAAATTGGAAATTAGTTAAATACTAAGAATGCACATGTGCAATGCATGTTGCATATGTAAAAAAAATTAAAATTTCTAACAATCAATAATAACTTTAGAACATATAATTTAAATGGATTATCTCAAAAAAATAAATAAAGAATTTATTATTTTTTAAATTTTATCTGTAGTATTTTTAAAATATAAAAGTGCAAAATTCAATGGTTATATATCTATTTGGAAAAAAATATAAATCTTAGTTATATTTTTTTAATAATAAAATATTTTCGAAATTAATATATATATATATATATATATATATATACATATAGATAGATTATAATTATTTAAATATACACAACTTCTTTTTATTGAGAAAAAATATTAATTTAATAAAAATAAATAAAACTATTTTCTGCTTTTAAACTTTAAAATAAAGTTTTACTTGGTTTTTATAAAGTTTTAAAAAATATTTAAAAAATTGAATTTTTCAATAATTTAAATAAATACAAATTGTTGAGATATAACCAAAAAAAAATAAACATTTTACAATTAGACTTGAAGAAAGTTAGGATATAATTGCAATATACTTATTAATGTATAAATAAAGAGGCATTTATTTATTTATTTAATTTATAAATGTTTTTCAAATAAATTGTGCACAAAACAAACAAAAAAACAAAAACAATAACAAATAACATGTATTCTTCAAATCAATAGTAATATATAAATAGTAATTAATAAAATTTTATTTTAAAAAATCTCTACACAATTATTTGGAACATGACTTTTTAAAAAAGATTTGGTTTAAATATAATAAAACCATTTTTTTTATTACATTTAAACCAACTCTTTTTTATCAACATGATTTTTATAAATATTTTTATTGTTAGATTTGTCAAAAAGTACTGTGTACATATATATATATATATATATATATATATATATATTTTCAAGATATACTGTAAAAGTAAAATGATGACAATTCTTTTTAAAGTTGAATAATTATGATGTTGTCTATTTATCAATTTATTAGCAAATTTTCAAGGTAAATCATGGAACAAATGCTAATTTCAAGTCGTTTCTCAGCAAAAGACCTTTTACTAGAATCTGAACCTCCACTACCAAGATCCAAGTATCTTAGAATATCATTTTACTATTCTGCAAATGAGAACCATGGTATTTTGAAGTAATCAATACTTAAATGTAAAAACGGAACCCTGATTGGTAACCTGTGTGGGGATTTTCCATAAATGCCTGTTAAGTCAAATCTCTGCAAATTAGTCAAATTAGTCATATAAATTGTATTGAGTTTCAGTCAGACCTAGAATACTGCTCATTTTATTGCATAGGTTGGGTCTGCCAATACGTTTTTCTAAATACGTTCATCTCGTTCCTCAACCTGCTGGTTTTTATTCGAAGAATGAAGATCCATTCCCAGACCAACGGCTCATGTTTTGCAGTTCTTCAGGATTGTTACATGACGTGAAGACATCACAACCGTTTCAGTCTCTTCGATTTGTAGTATGTGTTGCAGTATTGCACTTACTGCATCACTTACAGAACCCATGCAAGTGGCGATTTCAAAATGTGAAAACTTTAGTGATCCGAAAAACTTACCCGGTGCAAGCATACACGATCATAGATAACCTTGCATGTGAGACAGTTCACTGAAACTAGGGGCCAAATCAAGGTATGATTACCAGTACAAAAGGCATCATTTTGGTCCAAATCCAGCTATCACTACTGATAGAAAAGAAAATTTTAGGAATCACGCATATATATCAAGGAACCCAAAAAGATAAGCTACTGCTTCACACAGTTCCGCATGCTCGAGTATGTGCCGATAGGAGTGATAAACTTGAAAGTCACATAGGTTTGAAGATCCCTGAGAGCAAAAGAGTGTTAGATCCTGGCTCAATCCATGGAGAACCATTTCTTCTTCTTTTTCTTCTCCGTGAATTGGGCGCATTCTGGTGAGACATGGAAGTGATTGTTGCTATATCAGGCATGAAGTTAAGGAATATTTAATTCAACATCCTTCATCCATGTTTAAGCAAATCAGCTTGGGAAATCTTAAAAGGCAGGAAGAGAGCGTACCTTCAAGAGGATAAATGGAATTATAGTGATATTCAGACCAAAAGCTAAGGTAAAGAACTGCAAATGAAGTCCACATCATACAAAAACAAACGATAATGAGCAGCTTTACTGAAAAAAACACATTTCTACTAGAAATCAATGCAACGGTCTCAACGTGCACTCTTTGGCAGAAGAAAACATCCACCTCAGGTTCAACAAATGTCAGAAAGTGAGATTTCATTCTATTTACATTTCGCTACGATAATTACAAAAACCACTACAAATACTGAGTACAAGGGATGCAAAGGAGTAATAACCTCGGTTTGACCTCTGTTGAGCAGGTTTAATCTCAATGAAATAGCGATCTTCGAAGGAGGTTACCAGGTTAATTCTCACTCCATACTGCACCCAAATTTCAAAATCAATCATCAACAAAGCGTTCTCAACAACAGATCGGCACTCCATTAACTGACTAGCCATCTAACTAACCAACTGTTAAAAGCGCAGCCCTCAATGTCACCTACTGACTTAAAAATCGGTAAAAGAAAAAGAAAAAACCAAGAAAAATATATATATAAATAAAGCATTAATTAAACGCGACAGCTTCACCTTGTCAGCAGCAGCTTGCAATGTAACGTGATCGCCCCACGCGCCGTCACTACAATATAGTTTGCCTTATCAGTCTAGAACAAAATCCTTGAATTGAAATGATCATAACAAGACTGACCATACGAACTTTCCCTTAAGTGTCGATTCCAAACAGCAACGCTCATGCTAAAGCTGAAAGGTTGTGAAAGCTACCTGGCCATAACTTTCAGATAATCATCGAATTCCATTGGGACGTGGCTAGTGTAAGAGTCACGTGCCTGCGATAGCTATAACAGCAACCCCGGAAGACATCAAAATGACCACTCAAACCAAAGTACCAATAGAATCTGTACATATCTTGAAAGGGGAGAAGTAGGAGGACCTTGCTTCAGCTCTTTCTTCCACGTCTGTCTCACACTAATAAAATTTCGTTATATGTGAATCGTAGCTTAGGAAAGCAAAGTACAGAGTTGCAAAAAGAGTTACCTGCTCAACCACATCGGCCCTCACTGAACTAAAATTATCTGGTGACCCATACAACTGATCTGCCAATGCCCGAAACTGTAATACAAACCAACTGACCCAGACATCAGAATATGTAAGCAGCCACTCACTTTTTAAAGAAAAGCAACAATTCAAATTATAAACTATTCTTAGTTGTGCTACATTAATGCATATTTTGTAGAAATAAATTAAATTTGTATGTTATTTAAAATTAACTTAAGATAGATTCTGAAGTAATTTCATGGAGAGGTAGCTGTCGGAAAAGAGACAGGATTCACCTGGCAATTACCATCGCCTGCCATTTGACGCTCAGCCAATCCATGATATTTTAATCTAAAAAAAATCACAATAAATTCAAAACTGAATTGGAGTAATCTCGAGCATACCGCCACAAAAGACGTCGTTACAAAGCAAAAAATTATGAGCCTCAGTATGTGCAGCGAGAGGCTAAAGAAACCAGACGCTGGAATAACACTACCACAATCCTAAAAACACCAAACTACTATTCACGAATAACCACCTGTCTAACAAACGGTTCTTAGCACTGTAAGCGTCTGTGGAGGGAATGTCCGCAATAACTCTTGGCACAAACTGCACAAATGAAGCTTAAGGTGAAGAACAACTGTAAAACAACTTCATGAGTTAGCTGCTACATAAACGAATGTTATAAAATAAACGTGTAACATGAGTTCTGGCACTGCATGCTATCCTTCAAGCACACTGACAGCTACTTCTGTTCATCTGCTATCTACAGTTTATATAAGCATCTCAAACCAGATCCTCAACATATACATTCAAGAGTTAAAGAATCCGTTGCGAAGGTACTTTTACTCAACACCTTTGAGAATTCAACATGCTTACACTTTCTGGATTGAGATCACTAAGGCGCTTTGCCAGAAGGTCCTCTTCAACAGCCACTCCAAGGATGTCTTCAGCCAAAGCGATTGCAAGTTGATGGTCGTGGTCATTCACTTCAAACTCCCGCTGAGGAGACCTGGAGCTTGAAGGCGTTGAGCCCCATTCTTGTCCTTCCATGCCTTCCTCATCTTCTCGAAAAGTATAATTTCCTTCTCCCACAACCTCGCACTGTCCTCCCTCCCAGACCTTGGTCTCAACCCGGACGACACTGGATGACACTGAACTCTTTTGCGTCCAAATATGTGCAGCTAGGTTGTCGAAGTGATTGACATAAGCAGGGGCCTATCATCCACAACACAAAAATCAGTCGCCTTAAACTTTAACAAAGCTCTCTGTCCAACACTCAGTCTCATTCACTGCCCAACATCTCCTCTCTCCCCTTTCTGAAAACCTAACTTATGAAAGCCATGGAGATTGTAAACTTTCAGAGCTGTGTCAACACGGATAGACAAACAGACAGACAGAGAGGAGGTAGCTTACTCGAAAATACTCCATGGTTGAGCGTCTTGACTATATAACTAGCGACTTCTATTCACCTCTCACCATTTTCTGAAAAGCATTGCAACGTCATCAACGAGGTGCCCATGAGGTAGCAAAATTTTACCAGCAAACTGCACTAAGGCTCACTATCTGATTCAAGTCCAAAAGATAAATTCTTCTATCCTTAGATAATGTAAAATTCATTAAAGCAACATCTTAATTACTTCTACGCCTGACAGAACCTCTTAGACGTGAGACTGCACCACAGGATGCCACTATATTGACATCCAAACAACCACATCTTCTCACAAACGGTGACAGCGGCCCAATCAACCTGCTCTGCTTTCGAACAGCACATCTATAACAACTCTACAAAGCTATAAGTCTCCGGTCCGTCGTCAGATGTCATCTCGAACTCCTCACCAATTCCTTTGCGAATTGGTCTCCAAGCCTAGGTTTCTGTCGGTACACGCAACCTCCCAATTACAAATCCGTGACGCTGCATTCAACCATGAACCGCTCACCGAGAACGAGCTTCCTTGCAGTTGAGGATTCCTTCCAACCAAGGTAACGTGCACACGGAGCAACACCACTCAGAGCTTCCCCTCTCAACCAAATCGATCTCACCTTCGACTAGTGAAAAAAACAAAAACCTGTAGACCAACTGAGATCCTTCACCCCTAGACTGTGAAATGGCCACGATATAAAGTGACAAAAAGTTGGGAGTTTTACAGAAACAATGTTCCGCTCCCATCCATGTAAGCTTCAGAATATGGAACATGGGTTGTCGAGAAAACTAAACAGGTAGGATTTAGACTCACCCAGATTGCGAAAACGACATCAATACCGACACCAACCTGCACATCTGAGTCGCATTCTACAGACAAAGGGGTGTGCAGATCCTTCCTCCTACAGAACAGCAAGAGGTTCATTCAGGCTTGCTTGCTGCCGATCATAGACCCTTGCCACGGTCATAGGCCCTACACAGAACTGCTGGGAAGGGAGGGGGGGAGGGCCCTGTTCACACGGCCTCGCTGGTTCATCACGCCACGACCAATTCCTTTCGCTTTTCACCAACGTCACGATGTCCAAGTACTCTAAGAGTGACAAGGAAATGAGAAAGAGTGACAAGGAAATGAGAAAGAGTGATGTTTCTGTCTTTTTATTTTTATTAGTTATACATGCATGTATGAGTGAAAGCATTCAATAAGCAATTCAATAGTAGATGTAAAACACCAAGAATTTTATCATTTATTTTTGTGAATTTATTAATTGAAAATGTGTAAGAATGGAAAAAATTACTTTTTAGATAATTATGATACAATAATATATATTTATTCCGAGTTATATCTAAGAACTTTATTACCTTTGTATGAATTTAAGATATGTTATGTTAATGTAAGGCTATATAGAATTAGTTACACAAAAACAGTGAGGATGAAGGATTTGTACTTGCATTCTATAATGATTCTCCTTAAATTAAATTTTTATTTATTAAAAGAAATTATCTTTAGGATTTTATTTTTAAAAATATTCATAAAATAGAGATGATTAATTTTTTTAAAAAAATAATTATTTCTTACAATCTCTTATTGTGAAAAATATCTATATATATATATATATATATATATATATAACTTAAGTAAATAAGAATAAATAGAAGTAAGAAATAGTAAGTAGAACGTATTATATAGATCATATCTTATTTTAAAAACTTTAAGGAAGTTTTTTATATAAAAATTAGATCTTTATGTTCCTAAAAATATATCATGTAGCTATTGAAACTTATACTATAACATTTTTTTTAAAAAAAATCATGCACAAAAGGCCCTACAACTTGCATTTAAGCTACAAGTCTTTTAGTCTTTAAGAAGCTTTTACAAGGACTTCTTAGTAGCTAATATTTATAAAGAGAAGAGTGAGACCATCTTTGGTCTTGTTAATGTCTTTCTTATTGTCTAAACTTAGTTCAAGACTCTCTAGCTTCTTTATATTTGATAATAGTCATTTTAATTATTTTTTATCTTTTTTTATTTTTAATGTTAACTAAGTGTGTTATCTTTTATTTAGATTCATATCCTTGATTTTTTAACAAGATTAACACTCATAATAACTAAGTTTGACCTTTCTTAATGAACAACAAATTATTTCTTTCTCTAAAAAGCCTTAAAGTGTTTTTGATGTTGCAATTTTTTTTTAAAAAATTAATGTCATTTTTTTTTAAACCCACTTCTTTTTTCTTATGTAGATTTTTTTGAATCCTTAAATATGTGAAAAATATAAAAGAAATAAAGAATGGCATAGTATAAATGTAAGAACAAATAAAAAAATTGATGCTTATTATATATCAACTTTGTCTACAATATCAATTATTATTATAAATGGTTATATATGAAGTCATAAAGATGACAAGAGTTCCTTCAACAATTGCTCAACTTAAATAAATCATGCTAGTATATTAGCTACAAAACCAAAAGTTTCTCTTTAGAAGAAATTTGATGATACTAGATCTAAATTTTGAAGATTCTTCAACCAAATATAGATTTTCATTTAGCTCCAACATCTTAATTATTTAATTTAAACATTTTAAATTAGATTTATTAGAATGTTATTCATAGGATTTTATTTTTTTTAATTTTCATCAGTTTTAGAACAATAAGATTCTATATTGAATAACTTTGATGCATTTTTGGAAAAATTTTAATTTATGTAATGAGAACATAATGCAACTATTATGGCAACTAATAAAATTTAGATTTTATAGTGAAAAAATGATTCTTCATCAATACATGTATCACAATTTTAACAATTAAAAATTGATATAAAATGAAATAATACTACACTTATTAGTTAATTTAATTAAAGATTATAATATGATGCAAAAAAATAATTTCTCAACTTACTTAATTCTCAAACTTTGAATTAAATTATTAATTTTTTTTTCAAATAAAATTATTAAATTATTGAAGTTTGATAAAAAAGACTCTATATTATCATCTCAATACTTTTAAACTTTTATTACAAATACTTCTACTAATTAAGATATATAATTAATTATTAAAAAATATAAAAAAATAATGCTATACATTTTTAAAAAATTATTATATTAAATAAAACCTAATGGTCACAAGAATGATATGCCTATATTATAAAAAATCAAAATATATTATTCAATATTACCATGGGAAGTAACAAAATAACATGATAAGGATTATAATTCTATAATAAAGAAGAAAATGTTTAAAAAAAGAATATACAATACTATAGTTTATACAATTATATTCTTATGCCATATATCTTATGAAGATCTAATATTGTCTTTTGAATAATTTTCTTGATTTTTAATACAAGTGTATGTAGGATTTAAAAACAATGGTATTTCAAGATAATTCTTATTAGATTTTGGTTCCTTTATTTTTTTCTTTATAATATTTTTGCTAGCTATCAAGCAATATTGTAAATACAAAAAGTTAAATTAAATTTACTTATATACATAATTATTTTGGATAAAAAATCCTTATTATTAAAATATATTATCTACAAAATCATATTGGTAGAAGTAATTATGAAAGATTATAAAAGTTTATTAATATTTAATATTATAAAATATCTAACTAATCTTGTTATTTTAGAATTATTGTGGATACAATAACATAATCTTTAAATGGATTGGATGTCTTATTATTTTGAATTATTTCTTATCTTTTTTAAAATAAGACCAAAAAAAGTATATCTAATATTTAAAAAAACTCAAACTTCTATTTTTAGATATTAAGACATATATTTAAGCCACACAAAAAAGATATTTATTATTTATTTGTGCATCTCTAAGTACTCATTCAAATAGAAGTTGCAATAAAATCTTAGAGATATATAAAGAATATTAAGAAGAATTTAAAGAGAATAATGTTAATATATTATCAATCCACTCAGCTTATAATTATGTAATTGACTTTTATGGAAGAATTCAACCACACTTTAAATCAATTTACAACTTATTGCTAAATGACATTACTACTATAAAAGTATAATTTGACAAAAATCTTACAAAGAAATTTATCTAATATTCAATAAGTGTGCTAATTTTTTTGTGAAAGAAAAAGATAAATCTTTGCAATTGTTTACAGATTATTATAGACCTAAGTAATTAACCATTAAGATATTTTATCTATTTTATTGAATATTGAAATTAAGATTGAATAAATCTAAAATTTATATTTAAATAGGTTTACAAAAAAATTAAAATTTGATTTATATTATAGAATAATTAAATAAAAGACTATATTTAAAACTAGGTATAATTATTTCAAACATAATGATATATCTTTTGGACTTACAAATGTTCCTATTGGTTTATAGTATTTTTAAAATAACACATTTTTAAAATTTTAAGATAATTTTGTAATAAATGATTTAAATAAGATTCTTTTGTATTTTAAAAATAAAAAAGAACAAAACTAATATATATTTTTTTCTTATCCTACAAAACTTAAAGATACAAGACTATATGCAAAGACAAAGGAATGTATATTTTACACAAATTAAGTTAAGTTTTAGACATATATTATCACAAATGATGGTTTGCAAACAAGTTTTAAGAAAGAATAGATTGCCATTGACTAAAAAAAAATTGAAAGCACTATATAAGGTCTAATTTTTTTTAGAATTTTCTTACTATTATCAAATAATTATAAAATAGTTTTTTTTAATATGTGTCTTGTATAATATCATTATAATTTCTCTTGGTAGGCTTTGCCGACCAGCTTTTAAAAGTCTATGTAAGAAGTTCTAAATAGAAGAAAGAAAGAAGGAAAGAGACAAAGAGAGGTAGACAAAGAGTAGTAGAAGTTTTTAGGATATTGCCTAGACTTAATATGGACATTGTTGTGTTACACATTAGATGTATTCTCTAGTAAAATCAAATTCCTAAGTATATTCTCTAATGGACATAGCATCAATTCTAAATTGAAGCATTTAAATAGTGTATATTTTCTTTTGATTTCATGTGTTCTTTTTGTGTGCAATGATAATTTATTTTAACAATTGGTACCAAAGCATATCCACAACAAAGTAATGAAGGTGGTTGTTTAGAGCAAAGATACAATAAAGAGTGTAGCAGCAAAAACTAGGCAATGGACCACCATTTGGCTTGTGAAATTGAGGTATTTTATTGTAGAGGTGTATGGTGGTGAAGGTCAGCAAGAAGAAGGTATTCACTTTGAAATTGCAGATTCCAAATCCTTGTCAAGGGCTTAGATTGAGAAACGTTGATGGCAGAAAAACTCTTAAATGAAAAATTTAAGGTGGAGAAATTTGTTAGGAAAAAAAATTATGGATTGTGGCAGCTGAAGGTGTAAGATTTGTTTGGGCAACCAGGATTGCATAAGACATTGAAAATTAAACTTAGACATAAGACTGACAAAGAATAAGAGAATATTAGTTTGCTGATTGCAATTACAATTTGCTTGAATCTTGTAAATAAGTTGTTGTACAATGACATGAACAATGTTACATTTTTATACAAGTATTAGGTGAAAGAAAAAAAAATATGGATTATATTATAGAAGAACTTCATTAAAGAATATAATAGCAAATTATTTTAGAAAAATATATATATCAAAGATAAAAAAAAATTAGTAAAATTAATTTAAAATATATATATTTATTTTTTAATACCACAAATAAGACAAAATAAAGTGAATGAGTAAAACTGATATTATAAGCATCTTTAAGTAAAAGTAAAGAGTGTCTTTTAATAAAAATCATATTTACAAAAAATAAGAGATTTTTACTTAGATAAGACTAGTTATGAACTAAGGTCAAAATCAGACCTTGAGGCACAAAATTGCCCACCTATGGCAATTGCAAGGTTATTTTTTTGAACAAAAAGCAAGGCTAAAGCAAAAAATTTATAGAATTTGTCTAAGCATTAGTTTTGAGTAATTTTAATAGATATTTATTTTGTGAGAGCTTTGCAAAGTTAGGGTTGCATTAGGTAATTTGGAGTTATGTAAAAAATTGTATATCTTGCAAATAAGCAACAATATTAGTATTCTAAATGACTTAAATATTCTATAAAATTCTTTACAAATTGAGTAAATTAATGTCAAATTAGAGGGTGAGAATAAAGCTTTATTGCTATTGACTTTACCTTCTTTATTTGAGTATATGGTTATTACTCATCTATATAATAAATATATCATTGAATTAAAAGAAGTCACTATAATTCTTTTATTAAATGAGATGAAAAAGAAATTCAATAGGGAAGCATTACAATTAAATGCTTTATTTATAAGAAATAGAATTATACATAAAAGATGAAGTATAGAAAAATTTAGATCAAATTTTATATCCAAATTTGATAAATCAAAGATTATATAGCAAATTTAAATGTAGCAAGTTATAATACTACAAAAAAAAAGTATAAGAATTAAAAAAGAAGATTTGAATAGAGAGAGATCAATCTTTCAAATAAGTTAGTATTATTAATTCTAATAGAAAATTTGATAGTATCATTATTATAATTATTAAGAAAGATAAATTTTGAGATGCACAGATTTTTTACTTAAGTTTTTTATACCATATATGTCCTTAAAAAAATTGATTCTATACTTATAGTCCTTATAAAGATAGGATTCTACTTATGAAAAATAATATGTCATATAAGTATAAGAATTGGCATTGTGCTTATTAAGATATTTGATGGAACCATCAAGACATTGTCTAATATTTAATATACTTTAGAATTGAAGAAGAACTTAATTTCTCTAAGAGCTCTAAATTCAATAAATTGTAAATGATTAGCATAAGTAAGAATCTTAAAAGTTATAAAAGAAGTTTTAGTAGTAATAAAGAACAAGAGAATTAGAAATCTATAGGAGCTTTTAAGAGATATTGCTATAAGTAAAGTAGCTATAGTATCTTTTCTAGAAAATAACACTTTGAATATGATCCAATTGTGGCATGATTGTTTTAGCCATATGAGTAAAGGAAGACTTTTGGAACTACACTAGTGTAAATTCTTTAAAGATGTTAACTCATGTAAGTTATACGTTTGCAAGTATTATGTCTTTAAAAAATATTGTAAAGTGAGCTTCAATATTTTTATTCATTAACATAAAGGTATATTAGATTATGTACATTTGAATGTATAGAAATGTATAATATTTTTTCTTAAAGCTTGAATATTATATTATATTTTATTTATAGATTATTATTTAAAAAATATAAAAAATTATATGATAAATCAATAGATTAATATATTTTCTATCTTCAAACAATGAAAAATGATGATAGAGAAGCAAATTAGGAGGAAGTTGAAATGTCTTAGATTTAATAATAGAAGAGATTGTAAGTCATTTGAGTTTGATAGTTTTTGCATGGAAAAAGAAATAACTCATCAATTTATTAATCTTGGTATTCATTAAAAAAATAGAGTTGCAAAGAAAAATTTAGAGAACCATATTTTAAAAAATTTAAAGTATGTTGAATTATGTAAGATTAAAAATAATAATCAAAAGTTATAAATACAATAAGTGAATTTGTAAAATTCTCTCTATCTATAAATATTGATTATAAGACATATTAAGAAGTTTGGTGAGGTATTCTTGTCAATTACTTAATATTTATAATTTTAGATACCTTATATATGTCCATGTATGCTTAGAAAAGAGATTCAAGTTGGATCTTTAGTCTGAAAAACATAATTTTTTATGTTACAAATAATCTGTGAAATAATACAAGATATAGAATCCAAGTAAAAAAAATCTTATAGTAAGTAGAAATATAAGGTTTGATTAGACATCTATATTAAAAAATATGTACTATTATAAAGAAGATAGCTTAATTACACTTGATGTCCTTAAGATAGAGGATTTACAACAACTTTAACTTTCCATGTTACAAAGAAAACATATATCATCAAGAGATTTAGCTACTTCAAATAATATTGTTTATATATTGATTACAAAATATCATGATCATTTTACATTTTAACAAGCTACAGATGAAAATTGTTATTAAAAATAAAAAAATAACCATAGGTGAAGAAAAAAAATCTCTTTATAAGAACCAGACATGAAATTTGATAATATTTCTTGTAGGAAAAAAAGAAATTAATTGTAAATAGGTATAAATGTTCAAAGAAGAATATCTTAAAGTTAGAAAAATTAAAATTCAAATTTTATTAACTATTGTTATACACTATGACTTAAAATTAGAGCAATTGCATATTAATACAATTTTTTTTATATTGAAAATTAGAGGAAGAAATATATATGAATTAGGTAGAAGATTTTAAAGTCCTTATGAAAGAAAATTAAGTGTGTAGATTGAAAAAATTGTAACATGGCCTAAAATAAAGTCTTAGATAGTAGTATAAGCATTTTGGCACTTTCATGAACAATTAAAGTTATACCAAGAGTGAATTTATTTATTGTGTATATTTCAAAGAAGTTGAGAAAGTCAATTCATATAATTATATCATTTTGTTACTTAATATAGATGATATATTGATAGCAATTCAAAGAATACATAATGTTAATAGCTTAAAAAATTAATTAAGTAGAGGGTTTGATATGAAGGACTTAGAATCTGCAAAATAAAATACTAGGCATTAATATCTATAGAGAAGAGACAATCTGCAAGTTGAAAATATCACAAGAAAAATACATTGAAAAGATACTAATGTATTTTGGTTATGAAAAAAAAAAAAAAAAAAAAAAAAAAAAAGTACTTTTTTAGTTTTTTATTTTAGATTTTCTTTAGCATAGTATTCTAAAATTGAGCATGAAAAGAACTTTATATTTGCAATTCCATTTGTAAGTATTATTAGTAGCTTTATATATGCAATAGTTTGCACTAAACTAAATATTTTGTTTCAAGTTAAAGATATAAGTTAATACATGGTAGATCCAAAGAAACAACATTAAAAAGGTATGAAGTAGATTCTTCAATACTTAAAAGATATAATAAATATTAATATTCTATTTAATTCTATAAAAAAAATATATATATATATATATATATATATATATTATAAATTTTATTAATGCTAATGATTTAAAGATTTGGATTAAAAAGAAGTCTTCTATAGAATATGATTTCACATTAATTGGTAGAATTTTAAGTTAAAAATCAGCTTTACATCCTATTATAGTACTTTCAACCACTTAAGTTAAGCACATTGTTATATCAAAAGCAACTAAAAAAGATATTTGGTTAAAGAGGTTTGTGAGCAAGATTAATCTATTGCAAAATCAAATAATATTATAGTGTGTTAATTAAAGTATAATATATATTTGGCTAAAAATAATATATTTTATTCTAAAAAAATAAATATATGTGAGACATCACTAAATCAAAGATGTCATTATTAGTAGCAAAATATATTCAAAGAAGATAAATATACAAAAATATACTATAAATATATTAATAAAGCATGTAATGATTGAGAATTTTAGATTTTTTTAAATTTTTTTTAGTATTTGGAGCATTTGATATAGATGCATTTAAAAGATGCAAGAAAAAATATATATAAATAAGATTATTTTATATAGATAGACAACCATAAGATAAGGTAGAAATTATTGAAATGTATTTTATATTATGTTATTGTGATTTTTTTCATCAAACTTTGGATTTAGGGTTTACTTTAAAGTAGATTTAATTTTTTTAATACTAAGGCTATAAATTAAAATATCAAAGCTACAAGTCTTGTAGTCTTCACAAGGCTTTCATAAGGTCTTTTTAATAGCTAGTATATATAGAAATAAGAGCAAGTCATTCTTTGGTCTTATTGATGCCATTCTTCTAAACCACTCTTGATTCAAGACTCTTCCGTTTCTTCAAATTAAGCCATAGTTATTCTAGTTCTTTTCTATTTTATGTCTATATTTAATGTCTTTATCTTCTTCTTTTTTGAATGATATATGAATACATTATCTTTTGAATTTTGCCTAGAATCATATCAATAGTATTCATTATTATTTTTTTTATAATAACTTAATATTTAAGTCTTATGACAAGTACAAAAAAATAAATTATAATATTCGAATTTTAAAAAATATGTTTTAGTTACATATTATATTTTCTAATTTCAAATTCTAAATTATATGTTAATAAGAATTTAAGCTTTAAATTATTAGACTATTTTATGAATTATACATTCTTATTTTAAAAAAATAATGATAATCAATTTTATCAAATTAAAATATATATATATATATATATATATATATATATATATAATTTTTAAATTCATAACTTAATCTAATGAATATTTTTTGTATATATTGCTTCAATTTATAATGCAAATTTGATTTCTATTATTTATTTTAAAGTATTATTAATAATAATCATAGTAATAAATAAAATCATTATATTGAGTTAAAAAATTTAAAACTATCAAATTGATCTTTTTTTCAATATATGATATAAGAGAAAAAAATATATTATTTTGTTCTTTTTTATAGTAGATATGTTTTTTTGATTATATTTTTATATTTTTATTTAATTTTTTATTTATTTAAGAACTGTGGTAATATTTATTATGGATACACTATATAGGACATCAAACAAGAAGTCGAATAAAAGAGTTCAATGAGAAAGCTAATAAGAACTTGATTAAACAAGATGAGTACAAGATCAACATCTAGAGAAATAAGCTCTAAGAGATGTATTATTAAGATTGAGGATCCCCTCAATTTTGACTCCAATATATACTAGGTATTAAGGAGCTTCTTAAGAAGTTTTCATGTTGCTTGAAGCAACTCAATAAAGCTTCCCAAAAAACTTCCTTAATTCTTTTGGAACTTTTTAGAATCTTCTAAAATATTCTAAGAACCATCTAGAACCTTCTAAAATATTCTGAAAATATTTCTAAAATCTTCTTGTTGGATGTGGATAACAATATCTAAGATGATGCATTATATTATAATCTATTACTTCTATAGATTAATTTTTCCATTACAAATAGACAATGAATTATTTTATGTATAAATATACTTTTTATTTTTTATTTTATAATTTTTAAATATTTTTAATATATATATATATATATATATATATATTTATATATATTATTTTTCATATTTTGATTGTTCTTTTTTTAATCATATGTTTACAAAAATTAAATGATACATTATATATATTACTTTAAAACATGAATCATATTTTGAATGATGAATTTGAATAGATATATCTTATATATATATATATATATATATATATCTATAGTCTAATAAAAAATTAATATTAATAATATTATTTTAATATAATATATTTTTAAATCAAAATAATATAAAAGTTCTATTATGTTTTTTAATTTGATATTATTTTATTGTATAAAAGTATGCATAAAAAATTTCTTTCTTAAAATGCTATATATTAACATATGTAACTTTATAATAAGTCTTTTGACTAAATTTCAAAGATGATACACTTTTTAGGTTTTTAATAATTTTTCTGATTTAAATTAATTATTAATTTTTTTTATTTCTTAAAAAAAGTGTATCCATTAAATACCAAAAAAGATCCTTAAAAGTATATATAATTTATTTTTTTATTAATTAAAATATATAAAAATATAGATTTCTTTGATTTAATTTATTCTTTGATTCATTTATCTAATATTAAAATTTAAAAATTTTGCAATATAAATTTATACCTTTAAAATTTTAATTTCTTTTATTTTTTAGGCTTTTTTTATAACTAACACTTTTAATATTTTATACATTTTTTTCTTCATAAATTGTTATTTTCTCAAATATCTTGTGTATTTAATGCTATCCTTAGAAAAAAAATCTTAAAAATAGGCGTAAAATTTAATTTTTGTAATCTATTCAAATTGTACAGTTGTAATAGTATTTCTTGGTTTATATTTTTTTATTTTTCTTTATGCCTTGTATTCATGTTTGACAAGTATTCTTTATTTTTTAGAAGATTATTAAATATTTTTAATTTCTTAAATTATATGTTATAAAAAAATATGATATTTTTCATATTTATTTAAGTTTTATATCTATATTAATGATTATTTATACTAAAAATAATAAATATAATAAAAAATAATATGTATATTTTAAAATATAATTATCAATTAAAAGGTTGACTATGCATACACTTCTCTCTTGATAGATCCACTCCCTTCTTTTAATTAGACAACATTTTTCAACTATCATTGACTACAAGTTTGACTTAATAAAAAAGTTGACTATACACACATCCCTTCTTTCATTTAACCCTTTGGATGGATGCACCTTTCTCTCTTGCCCTTCTTTTCTCTTGTAACATGTTGCCTTTGCCAAGAAATTGTGCGTATACATCATTGGAAGAAGCAGAGACCAAGTGCAAATATTTGCTCTTTTAGAGGGATATACAATGTCAAGCTTGTGTACAAAGAAGAGCAATATTAACAACTTCAAAAGAATTAGGCTTACTTGTAGTCATGATAGTGATTATTAGAAAAATAAAGCATTCTTCATTGACAAAAACACATAAAAAGAAGACAAGCACAAGGTGTACTAGTTGTCTATGGTCCATTACCATTCAACAATATTTTTTGATCAAGGCCAACAAAAATATCACAGCACCAGCAATTGTCAATGAATGTATTGATCTTAATGACAAATATAATGATGTGATGCAAATTTCTAATGATGTACATATAGTAGAGTGGAGAATTCATGTAAAAAATGCATAGTACAATTATTAAGGTATGGAAGACTTGTCTACAAATTTTTGATTGCCTATAAATTCTTTTATAATGATTATAAAACCTTCACATAAATATCAAATGGAGATGCGGCATATAAAATCATTCTTGCAATCTTGAAACAATGGGATGTCAACCCTTGGATTGTTTCAAAAGACATCTAAAACAAGAAAGCTCATCTCCAAAATATAGAGCTCAATAGATGGACACTGCTCAAGATATTGGTGAATGACTTACACCCCTAGAATGTATGACATGCCTATCAGCACAATGCCAAAAGACAACTCAGGCATCTTTTTTTTGTGCCACCCATAGCAATGGTATTAACACAAGAATTTTTGCATGTAAGCCTCATAAACTTGGCTTACAAAACAAATCAATTTAAAATGCCGCTATTGCATGTTGTCAGCATAACTTCAACAAACTAGATATTTTCTACTTATTTTTGCTTCATGACAGCCGAACTAGAGAACAATTATATTTGGGCTTTGACCAAGATTGAGGAGATTTTCATTACAAAGCATCAGCTAGAAGTTGTGGTGATAGACAAGGAATTTGTGCTAATGTTGGCCATTCATATTCAACTACCAGATGCATCAATTCTTCTCTAAACTTGACACATGGACAAAAAAACGTACTAGCAAATTTGTACAAAAAAAAAAAAAAAAAAAAAAAAAAAATCTAAATGGCAAACTGAGAGGAAATCAAATGCTAGCATAGACAACACACATCTACTACCTAGGCAATTTGGTGACATCTCTAGTAGGGGGGAAAGCACCTGGCCATGAAATCATGGATCAATGTATCATCTAGCAACCTAAGAAACATTCAAAAGAGGTTGATGTTTGCAATTCAATAATAGGAAGGCAACATTAAGCTTCTCTAGAGAAATATTTTCTTCTCTTCTAATATTATTATTCAATTCTTTTACTTATTATAATACTTTTCTATTTTCTAAATAAAAGTTTAAAATCTTTTACAAACAAATTATGTAAGAAGAACCAATATTATTTTTATTTAGATGAAATTGAAACACCAATGGTATAAATAAAAAAGAAAAAATAAAGACATAAATAAATGTGTCTATATTATTTATATCTTAATTTTTTTGTTTAATTAGCAATGATTTATAGTAATTGAAAGATATTGGATTGATGATTATTATTCACTGAATAACTGTGGAATTGTCATATAAAATTGTGGATTTGGTGTAAATATTAAGTAATGGTGTAGTGAGAATGCCAAATAAAATGAGAATGCTAGATGATGCAATATTAATTCAAATCCTTAAAATATTAGTAGAATTACATACTTAGCCACTGGCTTAGGATTTTACAATGAATGGAATAAGTTTTGTATTAATCATGTTTTTTAAATAACAATGAATGGAGTAAGTTTTTTACTAATAATATATATATATATATATATATATATATATATATATATTTCCTAATTACAAATGTTCTTTTCAGAATTAATTGTATACAAAAGAAATTTGGACTTTAGTAATAATACCAAAAATGATGGTAATGAAAATAATTTTTATTTTAAAAAATAATCAAATTTTTAATTAAAAAAAAAAACCATCAAAAAACCACAAAAAAGCTAAATTCCTTTAAATTACTTTTAAAAAGGGGGTAAGCTAAAAACTGGTAGGCTTGCATTTTGTGCAAAATAAAATATAAATGAATTAAAACAGACGTTATTATATCAATATATATTTTATTTTAAATACTAGTTTTATTTAAACAAATCCCCTTTTAAGTAAAAAAATTTATTTTACACAATGAAAAATTCAAGTGAAAATCAAACTTGCAAAAAACTTGCAAAAAATGACCTAAACTTGAGAAAAAGTGAATTTCAAAAGAAATTTTAAAAAAAAAATTGTAAAAAGTTTTGAAAATCATAAATCAAATTTAAACCATATAAAAAAACTAATTAATATTTTCTTATATATATATATATATATATATATATGTGTGTGTGTGTGTGTGTGTGGATATATGTGTGTCTGTGGTGTAGACATTTAATATTTTGAATGCTATTATTATGTATGCAACATAAAATAGTTCTGTAATATTGTATAATCAATACCAAACACGAATACTGATTTGTCATTGTACGTTGAGGAGTTACGATTATTGCAGGCATCTAGTGTTGCACAGCATTTCCAACGCAGATATGAACACATTGTACAATACTTTGGTCTTGCAGGATTGGGTATCTATTCTTTGCACATGGTTGGACAGACCTTTGTTGTACACTTTGTTCCGTTTACAGCATGACGGTTGTCCTCAAACCACATTTGGTGGCTACTACGGTCCCCCAAACAAAACCTGTAAAGTGACATTTGAACCTTGCAAGAATTGCCAATAAATATATACACCACTTTCATAGATCTGATATTATCGACACTGTTCCTCAAGGGAACATGCCGACAGCCTTGCAGTCGCATATTTCCACTCTACAGATGGTGCAGTGACTTGGTCTGTCATGTGGATCGATTCTGAATTGAGTAGATCAGAGTTGCATTACAACACTACATTATATTGAACTGTTTTCATTCTACAGATGGAGTCAGTTTGAGCACGTTGTACTGAAGAAACCCCAAATATATTGATCACTATACATGGCAAGTCAACCATGAAAGAAGTAGAAACGTCTTCTATCGCCTTCTCCACAGTTCTCTCGTGTTTGAAACTACGGATGCTCGGAAGCTGATAGATTCCTAGACTCTGTTTCTCAGGATCTAGCCAGCAGGAAATGGCCATCGATTAAGAGTGAAGCTCATTCTTCATCACCGTATATATGGCGTCGGGAATTTTTTTGTTTAAAAGGAAAAAAGAAGAAAACAAATGTCTTATCACCCGCCTCGTCATTCCTCCCATTCGTACCCTGGTTTCTAACAAACACCGTGTGATTTCTCGTTCTGCCGCATGGCTCTATCCAGTTCAGTCATCCTGTACTCCTAAAAAGCAAGCCCATCTACTAAACGGTGCTGGGGCACAGATAATTCTTGCAGTAGAGAGGCTTGCAGTATCCTTCGTGGACATAGTCGATGTTGTCCGGAAGGTCTTTCCGCGGGGGTGCAACGGAAGCGTAGGCAATGAGCTGCCATGGAGTGATATCGCCGTCATTGTTGCTCTCCTCGACAATCTCCACAGTCAAGCCTGGTCGTTGAGCCAACAACCTCACACCCCTGAGCTCAACTTGGCAGGCCTGAACCCACAGTTGCTTCAAGCTTTTGCACCCACGAGCAAGGGCCTCCATACCTGACATTGAGTATGAGTCAATATCGTGTTGGCAAACAGAAACTCAAAAAGAATCAGATATATCAAACTAAACATGTCATTGAGCACTCAAATTTTACAAACTTGCGACCGACTTACTTGCATCTCCAAATGGACAATGACGAAGCTCGAGTTTCCGAAGCTCGTTACAACCCTTGGCAATGTATTCAAGGCCTGCATTGCTGCCGCCACAATTTGTAAGCGTGATGATGTGAAGGTTGCCTCCATATTCGCCAATGTGCTTCATGCCCTCGTCGGTGATCACTACATTTGTCAAGCCAAATCTGCTGAAACAGAGCGCCAGCCGCCGAGCTTTTGGACATTTCATCAGAAGTGCCTTGACTCCCAAATTCAATGTGGAGTTTCCTTCCAACTCCACGACCTGCAAATCCCCAGTGAAAAGCAATGTAGGCGGAGAACCATGACTAACTGATAAACATGGCTACAATCCACATGAATAAAAGATACATCTAAGGTAAAGTTTGGTGTGCAAAACAGAGGGAATGATTCAGAAGGCGAGAGGAGGAAGAGGGTTAGAGACACACTGGATGGGAACCATCGTACTTCTGGACAAGGCATATGCGGATATCAGATAAATTAGGGCAATTGGTTGCAAGAGTCTCCAAAGCTTCATTGGTCATATCAGCGGCGTATATGATGATCTTCTCCAGCAAGAAGCACCCTTTCGCCACGGCAGTCAAACCGTTCTGTGTTACAAAACCCGCTGCGTCTTGTTGAACGACTAGACTTCTCAGCTTTTTGCAGCAGGTGCCGACTTCCAGCAGTCCCCTATCTCGTATGACATCAGTGCACTGGCCGCAATCACAGAAAATTGTCAGTATCTGCTAGAAAAACAAGTGTTCGAAATCACTTGTGCAAAGCACAACATAAAGGTTGATAACCTTAACACAAAAATGAACTTACAAAGTCTCGGAGAATACCTGAAGATCCTCCAAATTCACACAAGCGCCAAGCAGGTCCGTGAGCTCAGGCTGTTCGAGTAGGGCGTAGGTGAGGTCCAAAGTCTTAAGCCGAGCAGCAACGGGCATCAACATCATCGCCGATACCTCGTCAGGATCCCACACCGCTGAGATTCCTTCCAGCTCCTTGCATCTCCCAAGCGCCTCTGCTATCTGATTGGGGCTGTCACCGTTCTGAAAACTCAGCCTGCAAAGGAAGCACAGCAGCAATGAATATACCATCAATCGATTGCTGCATTTTCAGGCACAAAAAACTCTACGTAAATTCCTGCAAAGAGTAAACCTGACCTCGACCAAATGCTAGTATAGGAATCCAAAACTTACCCTATGCCTAAGTGGCGGACTGTTTCGCAAGCGGCCGTCACAACCGGTAACACATGATTTATCTTCAGAGCATCGCATAACCTTAAAGTGTGACACTGCTTAGCTAGCCTCTCAAGCACACTCTGTTCGACATCCTCCACTTCCGTAAGGTAGAGATCAAGGACTCGGAGCGAACTAGCTGTGTTGACGAGGCTTGTCATCCAGTAGGGTGCATCACCCTGAAGAATGTCGGCTTCAGAGAGGTTCAGGACAACCAGGTTGCGACATGCCCCAGCTATGTACTGCAACCCCGTGGTACTAAACCCAGAACATTTCTCGAACTCCAGCCTCTCCAGACTATACCCGCAAGCACTCACAAAGCGTTTGATGTCGGAATCTGAAATCGTCATGCGCTTCATCTTCAGGTGCCTGATAGGCCGGTAGTGTTCCTTCAGCAAGTCGACCCAGGGGGTGGCGTATGCACCCCATACCTCGGCGTGAGGAATCAGCGAGAAATCCACGATGCGAGGCTTGCCTTTGATAGTGATGGATTTCGCATTCGGGAACCGCGACTTTAGAGTACCCGGCTGGATTGCGTAACAGTTGGAGATTAGCACGGTCTCCCGCGACTCGCCCTCAATAGCCTTCAAGCGCGTACACACCAAGGATGTGGAGTTCCTATCTACCGGATTTGTGAGGAAGCCAATCACCTTCTCAATAATTTCATCCGGAAATTGAAGCAATGGGAAGTGATCCTCGTCGACCCTCGTCGCTTTCGCTCCCCTCCAACTACCCATCTTGCAAATTCTACGCCCCCAAGCCGCGACACTACCATCCGCGAATGGGAATGAGGCCTCAAGCATCACACCCGGATGTAAAAACTCCACGTTCTCATCGCAGACACTATTTCCCACACCACTGTAGCCGATTTCTAAGCCCGAAGACCAACCGCTGTTTCCTCGCTGAACGCCGTCACGCAGTTGCAGCCAACCCATTGTGCCAGAGAATTTGATCTTCACAGACACCAGACAGTTGCACCACATGAGAACTCTCCATCATGGAAAATTTTCCCTTTCAAACCCGCCCAAAATCCACGAGTCCCCTCGCAAACGAACTGCGTCAGCTCCCGCCTGCGTCGACCTATTCCATGAGCCAACACTGGCGGAACCTATTCTGGCTTCGAAACTGTCCCGGCTTCGAAACTGTCCTCATTCGCAACCTGCTCATTCCTCGACGCAAAAGCGCCTCCACCAGTCATCACACAACAGTGCGCCACCCGTGCTGCTTGTACAAAGCCAGCATCAGCATCCACACAATCGAAAGAAGAAAAAAAAACACACACACGCACACACACTGTGCTACGCTAGGGAATCAACCGCAACTGCAACATGCATCCGACAACATCGCGGCGACTGACCGAGTCTGCCATCCACTGTCTATCCATGGTCCCCTCCCCCCCCCACTCAAAGGCGCACCACCTCATCCACCAAGCTTGTGCCGCCACTACCACTGGCACTAAAATCCTGCAACTCACTCCACTACACCAACAACACTCCGCACAACAAGAGGATCCACCGCGTCACTCGCCGTCCGCGACCCCCCAGCCAGAACCCGAAGCATCCTACAAACCTCGTACACCAACAACAAAAAAACGTAACAAAAAGAACATTAAAAAAATAAATAAAGGTATCTCCTCCCACGCATCCACTTCATCCGCCCACTCCGCTCAACTCGTCCATTTCGGAACGACGCGGTGCCGCGACCACTGCCCGTGGATGGATTCCGTCCACTTTCCAACCAGCCCGTCGTTAAATTCGTCCGTCGGTCCAGAATAACGTTCGTTCGTCCATTCCCGGCAAGACGCTGCTCCATGTCCTGGCGTCCCCGACGATGGCAGAAGAGGGAGGGAGTGAGGGCCAGCAGGGCGTGACCGGGGGCGTGCAAATGCGGGCGAAGCAGCGCCGATTTGCCATCGTGGTGCGCAATTCAACAGACGAGAGAGCCCCCTTTTCTCTGCCTTTGTCTGAGCCCTCCTCGCAGCCCCCTCACTCGCACCGTTTTATTTATCGGCTCTCTGTTTTTCGCCTGCTTAGCGGCATCATCTTCATCACCATCATCCCCACCCCCTCACTCGCACTCCGCTCTTCATGGCCGCCTCCAAACTTCCACACGATGTGATGCCAACGTCGTTTGTGTTTCACCAACCAGCCTTTGCCCACCACCTCAGCTGGCGCTTCGAATTCCTAACTCTATTTCAGGGTTTTTCAGGTGTTGATTCCTTAAGGGAATATGGGTTTTGAAGGAATGAATAAAGTGGGGTATGAACGTGTGTGAATAATAAAATAAGTAATTTGTTTACTGTGTTAGATAAGGTGAGGTTGCTAATTGGGACCTGGCTGCCAGAGGATAAAATTGATGCCCACTGACACAATTCTCCTTTTTGCTTCTAATTTTTTTCTGCTCCATGAGGAATGATATGTCTAGTAATGGGGAGGAAATGAGTTCTGTTGTGCTGTGCTTTCACGTGGTGTCCATCTTTTTTTGGACACAAATTTAGGTTGAAGCCTTGGTTATAAAAAGAGTGCTCTCTTGCATTTCTGAAGAATTATTCATTAGCCCTTACACATCACTTCTTTTTCTAATATATATATATATATATATATATATATATCTGTATACTGTGTGTGTGTGTGTGTATACTACATATTAACTTCCATCTGGAGATTATTACTTACTATTTGTTTTGTTTATAAAATTCAAAAACGTTGTTTTTATGTTCGTACTTGTAGCGTGTATGTATGTATGTATGTATGTATGTATGTATGTATGTACATGAAAAACATTTAGAAAATTCATACAAGAGTATTTATTGATGTGGATTATATTTGATAGCTTATTTGTTATATTATTGACCACAAGTTCAAAGTTGTCTAATCTACAACTCTTGTTTCACAACAGTATGAATAGATTTGTTCAAGAAATTAAAGGAGATTTTTCTTTTCTTTATTTCAGAATAAATCATTAGTTTTATTATTGTATAAATTAGATTTAAACAAATGATTTTTATGCAATTAAAATTTATGCAATCAAATACATCTACTGGTTTTGTGCATTTATATCAGCTTAAGTTTATAACATGGACAAATTAATATATCATGTGTATATATTTATTCAAATATTGACTTAATTCTGGATCTGAAAAACCCAATAGACATGCATATGTGTATAAGTAACAATATTCATTTACATTGCCATAATCATGCTATTTGCCTAATAACATGCATTACTTGCAATCAATGTGGCCTGCATATTACATGTGGTATTTAAATTCTCCTTGTGGGTATAAAATGGCAGATGACTGAATCAGTATAGTTGTATACATTTATTTGGTTTTATTTATTAATCTAATAAATGGTACATATTAAAAAAATGTAATATATCTGAAGAAATAATTAAAAAAAAATGGTTAATTTTTTTTAAAAGTTATTTACATTATATTTTGAAATACATCAAAAGATTTTTTTAAATCAAATTATGTCCATTAGTATATACATACATACATATAGAGATGTACCTTACTTGATTTATATCCCTTAACTAATATTTTTTGTTTCCTTGATAATATTTGATAGAAATTTTTTTTCTTGGATTGTAAATTTTTTACCTTATTTTTTTCATTAATATATACATATTATTTGTGTCAAAATTTAAATGAGAAACTATATTGTTTAAGTACTTCATTAGTTGGTAAGAGAAAAAAAATGAAACATAGCTCTAAAGTGAGATATAAGAGTGCAAAGTGGTTGCAAGGATTTGTCATTGTTTGGAAAATTCTACTAAGTTTAATAAGTCTTAGCTAATTTTATGTTTTTAATTTGTAAGTGTTGATTACTAACAAGCATCAATCGCCACCACATTAACTTCATCATTAAGATTTTTAACTTGTTGTTTTTTCTACCCAAACAGAAGTTGGAGTGAAGTTGGAGTAAAGTTTGTAGATATATACAATAGAATATATATATATATATATATATATATATATGTACCTAAAGAGCTTTTATAAATAAAGAGCATGATATAATAGACATTCAATAAGAAGATTCTAAAAATATTATTAAAATATTTGATGAGGTTCTAAAAATTTTCATAAGATTTTAGAAAGATTTTTAAAATATTTTAGAAGATTTTAGATAATTCTTAAAATATTCCAAAAGATTCTAAAAATATTATTAAAATATTTGATGAGGTTCTAAAATTTTTCATAAGATTTTAGAAAGATTTTAAAAATATTTTAGAAGATTTTAGATAATTCTTAAAATATTCCAATAGATTCTAAAAAGCTCTAAGAAGAATAAAGAAGATATCTAAGAAGCTTGTTAGAGTTGCTTCATCTTCAAGCAATGTGAGAACTTCTTAAGAAGCTTTCTAAGGTTACTTTATCTTCAAGCAATATGAAAACTTCTTGAGAAGCTTTCTAAAGTTGTTTCATCTTCAAGCAATATGAAAACTTCTTGAGAAGCTTTTTAATACCTAATATATATTTGAGTTGAACTTAAGGAGATCTTCAGTCTTGACAATACATCTTTTGAAGCTCTAGTTCACTTTCTTGGTATTGATCTTGTACTCATCTAGTTTAATCAAGTTCTTGTTAGCTTTCTTATTAAAATTCTTTTGTTCAACTTCTTATTTGATCTCTTATATAATATATCTATAAAAAAATTTCAAAAATACCTTCTTATCAATATTAGATCTTAATCATTTTTGATAAAAAAAAAATAGATTATTCTTCTTCTTGAAGGCATCTAAGTACTTTGGAGATTTCTAAGTATTCTTATCTAAATTGATATTCTTTAATTTTTTTTTTTTTTTTTTTTTTTTTTTTTTTTTTAAGGATGTTTGGAAATGAAGATATTAATATGGTTGAGTCTCTCAAGTCTAAAATAGATGTTATTATGAAAACATAAAATACTTTAGCTTGTAGAACTGTTGAAATTGAGGAATTTTTGTAAGATTTAATGGTGATTCAAGATTGGGTGCAAGTCAACTTGTAGTGTAACTACTTTTTCAAGCTTCTATATCCAAGGAGAAAATGGCACATATACCTCAATAAGAAAATTACCTATTTAATAACATAAAGAGTCTTAGATTAGTCTTCTAAAAAAAGTTTAATGACACATGCTCAAAATTTTGAGGATTTGTTAACTAAATTTGATTGATAACTTTTCTACAACTTGAATATTATATAAGAAAGGAGTTGTGAATTGATTAAATTAAAATCTTATTCATTGAAAATCTTTCTCTTAATTTGCATGTTTATTTGAAAAGAAGTTTCTAATGTAAAAACAATGCACTAGAAATTTGTACTTTGTTTCTTCAACAAATATATTACTTCTACACTCTAGAGCTGAGGATACACAAATTGATAATACGATTCAAATCTCTTATAGTAGAAGAGAAGAAGCTTCAATTTGAAGAAGGCTTGTACTTATATTATAGTAATGAAGACCACAAATCTAGAACCTATCTAAAAAAATAGCATACAACAAAGACTAGCAGTGCAATCATTCAGAAAAATAAGGAAGCCCAACCAAAATAGGGACCGTACAAATGGACATTTCAATACTTCAAATTCATCAAGGTCCATCTCTCTTTGCCCAATTTTACTATACTTTTATTTCTTAGCCTAAAAAGACTTTAAATAAATATCTTACTAAATTCAAGAGCACTTACTTGCTTTTTAGATGAGGAATTTTTCAAACTTCATAAACTTCTTCTAATATAGAAGTCAAAACTTATGCATGTAGAAGTAATAGATGGTCAACGTTTATCTTCAAGCAATATTATTCATAAGCCCATATTACTAGAAATATCATTTGAGGGCCATAGTAGCAAAATAGTATTTAGTATTATTAAAATCTCATCTAATCATATAATTCTATTACTTTTGTGGTTAAAAAGATATAATCTATCTAAAGATTGGAGGTTTTATAAGATTGAATTTTCTATAGAATCCCTTCATGCAAAACCTATCAAGAAGTTATCAACAATAAAGTCTTAATTTTTTAAAAGAAGGACTTTTATGAAGACTGCTAAAGAAAATGTCATTTGTTATTTATACAACTCCAACTTATAAAGAAGCAAGCTTGCTAATAGCTATCTTAGAGTAATATAAGGTATTTTAAGATGTCTTCAAAAAAAAGAATGCTAATATAATGCCAAAGCATCAACTATATGATTGTGCCATCAATCTTCAAGAAGGGATTCAACTACCATTTGGTCTAATATATAACCTATTACAGGACGAGCTTTTAGTATTAAAGGATTATATAGACAAAAAACTTATATAACATTTTATTGAGCATTTCAAATCTCCAATAGATGCAATAATACTTTTCATGAGGAAAAATGATATGTCTTTCTAAATATGTATTGATTATCACAACGTCAATAAAATTTGAGTGAAGAATTGTTATTCATTATGATTGATATTGAGGCTTTTGGAGCAATTCCATCAAGTTAAGATTTACACCAAAATAGATCTTTATAGAGCATTGTCATATAATAACATGATAATATCATAAAAAATTAGAATATAGATGTTATTATAAAAAAATCTAGTACAAAGATGTAATAAAATAATAAAGATAAATGATAGAAAGGTAATAAAAAATTTAGTCTTAATATAGTCTTTTATAGAAGAAACTTTTATTTACTTTGTAAAGATATAAATAAGCCAAATTAAAATAAATGAGATAAAGTAATTGATATGAATATATTTAAGAAGAAGTTAATGGAAGATTTGAAAAAAAAAACCATAAATTATGAAAACTTGATACTCAAAAGAGACTGCTTATTAACTTAGGTTGAAATTAGACCATGAGGTACAAAATCACATACCTATGGTAATTCCAAGGTTCTTTTGTAAATCAAAGAATAGGATTTGAAGGAAGAATTTATAAGATTTTTTTAAGTATTATTTTTAGATAATTTAAGTTTGTAATGACTTTGTAAGAACTTTGCAAAGACAAGATTTTTTTTTAATAACTTTGATTTTATGAATTAAATAAGGGATTTATATTTGAAAAAAAATTGTGACTTAGGTAAGAAATCTACAAATAAAATTTTTTGGATTAATAGTTGAAGTTGTTCTTATTGCATGTTGTATATTTGAGCATAAATAAATAGATTGATTGAAGGTAATTGAAGTTCAAATGGGTTGGAATCTTAGAAATGGACTTTTAAGGGTTAGTGAAGATTTTAAAGATCTTAAGCAATCTACTAGTTGGTTTGAAATGAAATTTGTATATATGGATGAAAGACTTAATTTCCAAAATATATGTGATTTTTGAAAGGTATTTAATTATAGAATTAAGAGATTTTGGCTTAGAAAGATCGTTGTCAAGATTAGAAAAGGAGTCCAGCTAATACCCGAGAGGATTTTAGAATTTATTTTCTATATAGAAAGTTTGATCTTCTTAAAAAACTTGCATTTATTACTAACTTAGTTATTGACAGATGTGAAATATTTGAGTTGAAATCAATGGTTTGATTGTTTGTTGTGAAGGATTTGTTAAGAATTTGTTTAATATTTAAGATTTTATTATGATTTGTTTAGAATTTTATTATTTTTTTTTTAGAATTTGGTTAAAATATGATTAAAATTTATCTTGGATTTTATAATAAAATTTCTAAGATTTGTTTAGAAATTTTTTAAGATTTTACTAAGATTCAATTATGATTTACTTAGGATTTTTTTGTCTTTTTTTTAATAACTAATTGGACTTGAATAATATTTGATTATGTTTGTTAAGCTTTAATTGTAACTTATATTAGATTCTATTAGAGTTGGTAGGACTTATTAATATAATCTTTTTTTATCTTCGATAGCTAAGCGCATAATGCATTCTAAAGAAAGACTTCACATAATGCAATAGTATTTAATTTGGTGCAGTTTGAAGAAAGAGATAAATAGAAGACAACATTTTGAATAAAATATAAAAAAAATGAATATAATATCATATCTTTTTCAAGGACAAGATCTTGATGAAAGCAAATAAATAAGTAAGACTTTTTGTTAGGGACATAATCCTTAGAACCTTCTAGAGACAAGTTTCTACAACCTTCTAGAAGCTTCTTAGTTGGTAGAAGATGTTAGGGACATAGTCCTTAGAACCTTCTAGAGATAAGTTTCTAGAACCTTTTAGAAGCAAGTCTTTGGAACCTTCTAGAAGCTTCTTAGTTGGTAGAAGTTGCTTGAGAAGCTTCTTAAATAGAAGTATATATTGGAATCGAGGCAGAAGAGTTCTTCAGTCTCGACAACACATCTCTTGGAGCTCTAGCTCACCTCTCTGGTGTTGTTCTTGTATTCATCTGATTAATCTAGTTCTTGTCAATTCTTCTTGAACTTTTTGTTAGATCTCGAGTCTGTATTTCTGTGTCCGTGACAGTTTGTCGAGACTGCACTCACCTCAGATATCAGAGCTAGTTTCTTCTTTCTTAGAGTATAGATTATCCATCTACTTTGAAGTATACTAGCATTTTAGAGGTTGCGGATTACCTTCTTCTAAATTGATACTTCTTTTGTTACAATATTGGAGTCTTATTCTTCTTAGAAAGAGTGGATTATCGCTTTTCTTGAAGCTCTTAAGGCATTTCAGAGGTTGCGGAGTACCCTCCTCTAAACCAATATTGTCTTCTTGTAGAGTCATTTCTGTCCTTCTCTTAGAATGGCCGAGGGCCAAGACATTAGTATGACGAAAAGTTCAGAGTCCAAGTTAGATGTTATCATGAATGCCCTCTCTACGTTATCGCAAAGAACTGCAGAGATTGAAGGAGTCATGGCAAGGCTTCTGTCATGGACATACATTGGAAGATTCTTCGAATATTCTTCTAGAATATTTTCTAAAGATTCTCTAAAGATTCCTTTAGAAGGTTCTAGAAGATTCTTAGAATATTCCCTAAAGATTCTGTTAGAAGGTTCTAGAATATTCTTAGAAGATTTTAGAATATTCTGATAGATTCTAATAAGTGGCTCGAGAAGCTTCCTATTCAGTAGTATATATAGGAGTCGAGGCTGAAGGGTTCTTCAGTCTCGACAACACATCTCTTGGAGTTCTAGCTCACCTTTCTGGTGTTGTTCTTGTACTCATTTGTTTAATCTAGTTCTGCCACTTCTTCTTGAACTTCTTGTTAGATTTCAAGTCTGTATTTTGTGTCCGTGACAATTTGTCGAGACTACATTTTCACTGGTATCAAAGCTAGTTCCTTCTTGTTAGAGAGTGGATTACCCCTCTTCTTGAAGGTGTGCTAGTGTTTTAGAGGTTGCGGATTACCCTCCTCTAAACTGATATCTCTTCTTTCTCAATATTAGAGCCTTATTCTTCTTGGAGAGAGTGGATTACCCCTCATCTTGGAGTCTTAAGGCGTTTTAGAGGTTGCGGAGTACTCTCCTCTGAACCAATATTGTCCTCTTGTCAAAACTCTTTTTTCTTCTTTCTGAAGGTTAGCCGAAGGTTAAGACGTTAAAATGGCTGAAAGTTTGGAATCCAAACTAGACGCCATCATAAATGCTCTTGCCTCGTTGTCACATAGGACAACAGAGATCGAAGGAGTCATGGTAGGACTCCATAACAATGGAGCATCTGGGATAGCGCCATCTAAAGCATATCAGCCTCAAACTTCTGCGCCAGAAGAAGCAGTTCTACCTCCATTTCAACAAGATCGAGTAGTCCTACAACGAAAGGAGCCTCGAGTTAGTCTTCCGGATAAGTTTGATGGAACTCGTTCCAAGTTTCGAGGTTTTGTCAACCAAATCAGGTTGATAACAATTTTACAGCCCGAACGTTATCCGACGGAGGAAACGCGTGTTGGGCTTGTTGGAACCTTGCTTACAACACAAGCTCTGTCTTGGTTTACTCCCTTGTTCGAGAAGCGATCGCCAATCCTGAGCAACTTTGAAACGTTCTTGGAGGCGTTTGCAGAAGCATTTGGCGAGCATGATAAAGTTCGATGGACTACAACAAAGATCCGATCACTACGACAAGGAACACGCTCTGCATCAGTCTATGCCTCGGATTTCAGACAATTGGCAAGTGACATTAATTGGGGTGAAGAGGCGTTGGTGAGTCAGTTTTATTGGGGCTTGAAGGATGATGTGAAGGACTTGCTGTTATCTCTTCTTGATCCTCAAACGCTCAACGAAGCTATTAGCCAAGCTGTAAAGTGTGATAACCGCCTATTCCAGCGTCGCCAAGACCAATGTCTAAGACACCAAATGACTCGTTACGACGTAACTATGTCTGCAAATAGCTTAAACTCACATTCGGAGACAACAGACATGCAAATCGACACGGCGCGTGTCCGATCTCTTACTCCAACAGAGAAGAAACGGCGTATGGAAGAAGGGTTATGTTTGTACTGTGGAGAAGAAGGTCACAAGGTTGGAAATTACCCAAAGAAGCAAAATTGGCACCCTGTCAAGACTAGAAGTGCGATGATTCCGGAAAACGACGACGCCCAGCCACAGTAGGAACCGTGCAGCTGGACAATCTAATATCACGACAACAATCAGGTTCCTCCTTCTCTGTCCAACCTGCCCATTGTTTTACAATTCCTTTGTTTTTAGGCCCTCAAAAACAAAAAACTTTAGCTTTATTGGATTCAGGGGCATCTACTTGTTTTTTAGATGAAGAGTTTGCTAAACGCCACAAGATCCATTTAGTACAGAAGTCCAAACCTGTTCACGTAGAGGTGATAGATGGACGACCCTTATTGTCAAGCAACGTTACCCACGAATCAGAACCTATAGAAGTGGTGTTTAACGACCATAGTAGTCACGTTATTTTTAATATTATTAGAACCCCATCAAGCCCTGTTATCCTTGGTCTTTCTTGATTAGAAGATCATAATCCGTCCATTGATTGGAGGCTACGAAGGATAACATTTCCTGAAAAAAATAATAATAAACCTGTTGGTAGAACCTACATGAAGAAATCCATGTTTATTGGAGCGAGAGCGTTCTTAAGATCGTCCAAGGAAGGCGCACCATTTGTCATTTATGCAGCTCCAACTAGCGGCGAGAATATCTCAACATCGAATATACCAGAGCAATATAGGGATTTTGAAGACGTGTTTCAGATGAAGAACGCCGATATACTGCCGGAACATCGACCATATGATTGCACCATAGACTTAGAGGAAGGAGCGCAACCACCTTTTGGTCCAATATACAACCTATCGGAGACAAAGTTGGCAGAATTGCGAAAGTACATCGATGAGAATCTAGCCAAGAATTTTATTCGACATTCAAAGTCGCCAGCTGGAGCACCAATCCTATTCGTGAAGAAAAAGGATGGCTCACTGCGGATGTGCGTGGACTACCGAGGACTCAACAAGGTGACGAAGAAAAATCGCTATCCCTTACCTTTGATCTCCGGCCTCTTAGATCAACTTGGACGTGCAAGGATTTTTACAAAGATTGATTTAAGAGGAGCCTATAACCTTGTGCGAATCAAAGAAGGAGATGAATGGAAGACAGCCTTTCGTACAAGGTATGGCCATTTTGAGTACAATGTCATGCCTTTTGGTCTTACCAATGCTCCAGCGGTCTTTCAGCATATGATGAACGACATCTTTCGAGAGTACCTCGATGACTTTGTTGTCATCTATCTGGATGATATTTTGATATTTTCCAAAAATGAAGAAGAACATGAGAAGCACGTTTGTTTGGTTCTTGAAAAACTACGCGAACGAGGACTCTACGCCAAATTGGAGAAGTGTCAATTTCACCAGAATGAGATGGAATTTTTGGGCTTCATTGCGACTACAGAGGGCTTGAAGATGGATCCAAAAAATGTAGAAGCAATTATATCTTGGGAAGTTCCGAAGACGGTTAGAGATGTTCAGTGTTTTCTTGGATTTGCTAACTTCTATCGGATCTTCATCAAGAATTATTCTCAAGTTGCTGCACCACTCACGCGTCTAACAAGCAAAGACAAGCTCGAATGGGGATCACAAGCAGCAAAAGCATTTCAAGATCTCAAGACGGCATTTACTACGGCTCCAATCTTGGTACACCCTGACTTTGTAAAGGCTTTCTATTTAGAGACCGATGCTTCAGATTTTGCTTTGGGAGTTGTGCTTTCACAGATGGGCATAGACAAGAAGCTTCACCCAGTTGCGTTCTATTCACGAAAGTTCTCTGCTGCTGAGATCAACTACGAGATCCACGACAAAGAGCTGCTTGCTATAGTGGATGCCTTCCAAGAGTGGCGTCACTTCCTCGAAGGAGCTGCACATCCAGTGACTGTTTATACGGACCACAAGAATTTGGAGTACTTCATGACAGCTCGAATTTTGAATCGTCGTCAAGCTCGATGGAATATGTCTCTATCACGATTTGACTTTATTATCACCTACCGCCCTGAAAAACAGCAAGGATTATCTGACGCATTATCGAGGAGATCGTATCTTGCGCCAAAGGCTGGAGAAGCAGCGTTTGATCAACAATGTACAACATTGTTGAAACCAGAAAAATTCAGGATTTTTGCTACTGTTGCAACTATCGATGACGGCTTCCTCAGCGAGGTACGTACTGCGACCATTGAGGATTCTATAGCTCTTGACATCAAACAACGTGTCGATAATGACAAGTTTAAGGTGGAGGGAGATCTTCTGTATTTTGAGGAGCGGTTGTATATCCCGAAAGGACCAACTCGACTCCGAGTACTTCAATCTCGCCACGACTTTCCAGCTGCGGGACATTTTGGATTCAACAAGACTTTGGAGCTCATTTCACGAGATTTTTGGTGGCTCCAAATGTGGAAGGATGTGAAGGAATTTGTCCTTTCTTATGATGTTTGTTCAAGATCCAAGATCCCTCGACATCGTCCGTATGGACTTCTCCAGCCATTGCCTATTCCGCATCGACCATGGTCTTCAGTTTCTATGGACTTCATTATGGACCTACCGCCATCGAATTCATTTGACAGCATCTTTGTTGTGGTGGATCGATTTACAAAGATGGCGCATTTCGTGCCTTGCAAGAAAACATCGTCAAGTGAAGACACCGCAAGACTCTTTTTTGATAACATATATCGTTATCATGGCCTACCAGATGATATCGTGTCGGATCGAGGTACTCAGTTTGTATCCAAGTTTTGGAGGTCCTTCTTTGAGATATTGAAGGTGGATATTAAGCTCTCTTCGGCTTTTCATCCTCAAACTGACGGTCAAACGGAGCGGGTGAATCAAGTTTTGGAGCAATATTTACGATGCAGCATCAACTATCAACAAGATGATTGGACTGCATATCTACCGCTTGTTGAGTTCGCATACAACAACACTCTTCATGCGTCAACTCAACAAACACCATTCTTCTCCAACTACGGATACCACCCCAAGCTCGATTTATTGAGTTCTTCAGCAAATAACAACCCAGCAGCTGAAGGATTTGTGAAGCAACTATCGGAGCTTCAAGCGACGTTGAAGCTTCAATTGCAATCTGCCCAAGAGAGTTACAAGGCATCTGCAGATAAATATCGAAATGAGGCGCCTACTTTTAAAGTTGGAAGTAAAGTATGGCTTCTTCGACGGAATATCAAGACCAAGCGGCCATGTGACAAATTGGACTATCGGAGATTAGGGCCATTTGTTATCGAGAGGCAGATCAATCCGGTGGCATATCGTCTGGAGTTACCAGCTACTATGAAGGTACATCCAGTCTTTCACGTGTCTTTGTTGGAACCTTATCGAGAATCAGCTTTTCCCCAAAGAGTACAAAGTCCGCCACCAAGTATCGAAATTGAAAACCATGAGGAATACGAGGTCGAAAAGGTACTAGATTCACGGCGTAATAGGAGAAAATTGGAGTATTTAGTGCATTGGAGTGGATACGACATCAATGAACGAACGTGGGAGCGTGTCGAAAATCTTGCCAATGCACCAAAAAAGGTACAAGAATTTCATCAACGATATCCTCATAAACCTAAGCCGATTCAACGATAGCTTCTTGCTGAAGCTTGCTCATCAAGTAGCATAAAAAGGGGGGAGGGCACCTCCAAAACCAATAGTTCAATAGTGTAGAACTTTGTTAGCAACTATAGTTTGCTCTCATCATTTTAGCCTTTGGACATGGATAGTCAAGATACTACACTTGTTATGTCATCTCAAGCGACTACGTCACAAAGACGACCGCGAGATAAAGAACCGCCTGCACCACGACGACGTCGGAGGATACCGAGCAACAGATCGCTAGTAATTGTATTTGAGGTCGAGCCTGCCTACGACGGTCAGCCAGAAGGTGTGTTTGGAGGACAGTTTCACAATGAAGACACAGAAGTCCACGCTTGGTCAGAGGTTGAAGGTGTTGGTCACTACCGTTGGCTCCAAGGGCCGATGAATCATTTGCCTCGCGAACAACAATTGGAATTCATAGCGGATGTGATGCGACAGATTTTCATTTTCTTGCGTTGGTATTGACTGATAACAACATTGCTTCTCGGAGACCTCGAAGTTAGAAGAGGAGGTGATGTCATGGACATACATTGGAAGATTCTTCGAATATTCTTCTAGAATATTCTCTAAAGATTCTCTAAAGATTCCTTTAGAAGGTTCTAGAAGATTCTTAGAATATTTCCTAAAGATTCTCTTAGAAGGTTCTAGAATATTCTGATAGATTCTAATAAGTGGCTCGAGAAGCTTCCTATTCAGTAGTATATATAGGAGTCGAGGTTGAAGGATTCTTCAGTCTCAACAACACATCTCTTGGAGTTCTAGCTCACCTTTCTGGTGTTGTTCTTGTACTCATCTGTTTAATCTAGTTCTGCCACTTCTTCTTGAACTTCTTGTTAGATTTCAAGTCTGTATTTTGTGTCCGTGATAGCTTCATAATGATAGAGTATCTGAGATGGCACAATCTAGGTTGCACCAGCCTCAAATTTCTGCACTTGGAGAAGCAACTCTGCCTCAGATTCGACAAGCACCGCTGATTCTACAATATAAGGAGCCCCGAGTTAGTCTTATGAACAAGTTCGATGGTACGCATTCTAAGTTTCGAGGATTCGTCAACTAAATAAGGTTGATAACAGTTTTACAACCCGAACGCTATCCAACGGAGGAGTCACGTGTTGGGCTTGTTGGAACCTTACGTATAGAACAAGCTCTATCATGGTTTGCTCTTTTGTTTGAGAAACGATCATCCCTACTAAACAACTTTGAAACCTTTTTAGAGGCATTTGCGGAAGCA
This sequence comes from Physcomitrium patens, assembly GCF_059467195.1. Lineage (NCBI taxonomy): Eukaryota > Viridiplantae > Streptophyta > Bryopsida > Funariales > Funariaceae > Physcomitrium > Physcomitrium patens. The sequence goes on along the minus strand of NC_143431.1, from coordinate 3,513,850 downwards.
TTTGGTGAACACGACAAGGTTCGATGGGCTACAACAAAGATCCAGTCACTACGACAAGGGATGCGCTCTACATCAGTCTATACATCGGACTTCAGGCAATTAGCATGCGACATCAATTGGAATGAAGAAGCATTGATGAATCAATTCTATTGGAGTTTAAGGGACGATGTGAAGGATTGGCCGTTTACTCTTCCTGATCCACAAACGCTCAACGAAGCTATTAGCCAAGCTGTGAACTGCGATAACCGCCTATTCCAACGCCACCAAGACCAATGTTCAAGACAACATATGATTCGCCATGCCCCAACTATGTCAGCAAACAGCGTGAATTCACATTCAGAGGTAGAAAATATGTAAATTGATGCGGTACATGTCAAATCCCTTACTCTAGAAGAAAAAAAGCGGTGTATGGGAGAAGGTCTATGCTTGTATTGCGGTGAAGAAGGCCACAAAGTTGGAAACTGTCCTAAGAAGCAAAATCGACGTTTTGTCAAGACTAGGGGTGCATTTATTCAGGAAAACAAGGATGCCCAGCCACAATAGGAACCCTGCGGCTGGACAGTGAAATATCGCAACAACAACCAGGTTCCTTTCTTTCCGCTCAACCTGCCCTTTATTTTACAATCCCTTTGCTTATTGGCCCTCAAAAACTGAAAACCTTAGCATTATTAGATTCAGGAGCATCTGCTTATTTCTTAGACGAAGAATTTACGAAGCATCATAAGATCCCTTTAATACAAAAATCCAAACCTGTTTACGTTGAGGTCATAGATGGACGACCTTTATTGTCTGGTAGTGTCAACTATGAATCAGAACCTATAGAAGTGACGTTTAAGGGCCATAGAAGTCATATTATTTTCAATATTATTAGAACCCCATCAAATCCTGTTATTCTTGGTCTTTCTTGGTTGAAAAAGCATAACCCATCCATAGATTGGAAGTTGCAGAAGATGACCTTTCCCACAAAACCACCCAAGAGCAAGCCTAGTAGAAAATCCCGAATATAGAAATCCTTATTTATTGGAGCAAGAGCGTTTATAAGATCATCCAAGGAAGGCACACCGTTTGTCATTTATGCGGCTCCAACTACCGGGGAGAAGATCTCGACAACAAATATAACAGAGCAATATAAGAATTTTAAAGACGTGTTTCAAAAGAAAAATGCCGACATGCTACCGGAACACAGACCATATGATTGTGCCATAGACTTACAGGAAGGAGCACAACCACCTTTTGGCCCAATTTACAATCTATCACAGATGAAGTTGGCGGAGTTGCGGAAGTACATCAACGAGAATCTAGCCAAGAACTTCATCTGTCATTCAAAATCATCGGTTGGAGTACCCATCTTATTTGTGAAGAAGAAAGATGGCTCATTGCGGATGTGCGTGGACTATCGAGGCCTCAACAAGGTAATAAAGAAGAATCATTATCCGTTACCCTTGATTTCTGGTCTCTTAGAACAACTTAGACGTGCAAGGATTTTTACAAAAATTGATCTAAGGAGAGCTTACAACCTCGTATGAATCAACGAAGGAGATGAGTGGAAGACAGCGTTCCATACAAGATATGGCCATTTTGAGTATAATGTCATGCCCTTTGGTCTTACCAATGCTCCAACGATCTTTCAACATATGATGAATGACATTTTTTGAGAATACCTTGACGATTTTGTTGTCATCTATTTGGATGATATTCTGATATTCTCCAAAAATGAGGAAGTGCATGAAAAGCACGTTTGTTTGGTCTTAGAGAAACTAAGCAAGTGAGGACTATATGCCAAGTTAGAGAAGTGTTTATTTCACCAAATAGAGATGGAGTTTTTGAGGTTGGTTGCGACTAAGGAAGGCTTGAAGATGGACCCCAAGAAGGTGGAAGCAATCGTATCTTGGGAGGTTCCGAAGACGGTGAGAGACGTACAATGCTTTCTTGGCTTTACCAACTTCTATCAGATCTTCATCAAGAATTACTCTCAAGTTGTTGCTCCTCTCACTCGATTGACATGCAAGGATAAGCTGGAATGGAAACCTTTAGCGGAGAAGGCGTTTCAAGACCTAAAAATCGCATTTACTACGGCTCCAATCTTGGTACACCAAGACTTTATTAAGGCCTTTTATTTAGAAATTGATGCTTTGGATTTTGGTTTGGGAGCTGTACTTTCACAAATGAGTGAAGACAAGAAGCTCCATCCGGTTGCATTCTATTCTCGAAAGTTCTCTGCTACTGAAATCAATTATGAGATCCACGATAAGGAACTTCTTGCTATAGTGGATTCTTTCCAAGAATGGTGTCATTTTCGTGAAGGAGCTGCACACCCAGTGATCGTATACACAGATCACAAGAATTTGGAGTATTTCATGTCGGCTCGAGTTCTAAATCCATGTCAAGCTCGGTGGAGTATGTTGCTATCTAGGTTCGATTTTGTTATCACTTATTGACCTGGAAAGCAGCAAGGACTATTTGATGCCTTATTGAGGAGATTGTATCTTATACCAAAGGTTGGAGAAGCAGCGTTTGATCAACAATGTACCACGTTGTTGATGCCAGAGCAATTTCGACTTTACGCTACTATTGTGCTAATTGATGCTGACTTCTTGAATCAGGTACATGTCGCGACCATTTAAGATTCAGTAGCCATTGATATCAAGCAGCGTGCCAATGATGACAAATTCAAGGTGGAGGGAGATCTTTTATACTTTGAGGAGCAGTTGTATATCCCAAAAGGACTAGCATGATTCCGAGTTCTTCAATCTTGCCACAATTTTCCAGCTGCGGGACATTTTGGATTCAATAAGACCTTGGAGCTTATTTCTCGAGATTTTTGATGGCCCTAAATGTGGATGGATGTGAAAGATTTTGTCCTCTCCTTCGACATATGTTCAAGATCCAAGAATCCTCGGCATCGCCTTTATGGACTCCTACAACCATTGCCAATTCTACGTCGACCATGGTCTTTAGTTTCTATGGACTTCATCACGGACTTGCCATCATCGAACTCATTTGACAACATCTTTTTCGTGGTAGATCGGCTTACAAAGATGGCACACTTTGTTCCTTGCAAGAAGACATCGTCTAGTGAAGTCACAGCAAGGCTCTTACTCGATAATGTGTATCGATATCATGGACTACCATATGATATTGTATCAGATCGAGGAACCCAGTTCGTATCAAAGTTTTGAAGATCTCTCTTTGAGATACTGAAGATGGATATCAAGCTTTCTTCGGCTTTTCATCTTCAAACTAAAGGCCAAACAGAATGGGTGAACTAAGTCTTGGAACAATACTTACGATGCAGCATCAACTATCAGCAAGACGATTGGACCACATATCTGCCACTAGTCGAGTTTGCATATAACAACACCCTCCATGCGTCAACTCGATACACACCATTCTTTTCCAACTATGGGTATCATCCAAAGCTTGATTTATTGAGTCCGTCAACAAATAACAATCCAGTAGCTGAAGGATTTGCGAAATAACTATCAGAGCTTTAAAATACGTTGAAGCTTCAATTATAATCCGCTCAAGAATCCTACAAGGCGTCTGTAGATAGATTTCGGAATCAAGCACCAAATTTCAAAATTGGAGATAAAGCATGGCTTCTTCGACGGAATATCAAGACCAAGTGACCATGTGATAAGTTGGACTATCGAAGATTGGGACCATTTATCATTCAGAAGCAAATCAATCCAGTGGCATACCGTTTGGAATTACTAGCTTCTATGAAGGTACATCCAATCTTTCATGTTTCTCTGTTGGAGCCTTATTGAGAGTCGTCTTTTCCTGGAAGAGTGCAATATTCGCCACCTAGTATTGAGATCGAGAACCACGAGGAATACGAGGTTGAAAAGGTGCTGGATTCACGACGAAGGTGGAGTAAATTGGAGTATCTTGTTCATTGGTGTGGCTACGACATTAATGAGCGAATGTGAGAGCCAGCTGAAAATCTCACCAATGCGCCGCAAAAGGTATATGAGTTTCATCAACAACATCATCATAAACCTAAGCTGGTTCGACGATAGCTTCCTTCCGAAGCTTGCTCACCCAAGAATATAAGAAAGGGTAAGAGCACCACCAAAATTCATAGTTGATGTAGTTATTTTCTCCAAGATAAAGTAGAATTTTTTCAGTAGCCATAGTTTGGTCTTCTGATATGGATAGCCAAGAGATAGATACTATGCCAGTCAAATTATCTCAATCGACTAGCTCACGAAGGCGACCCCGAGATGAAGAACTACCTACACCATGACGACGATGGAGGATATCAAGTAACCGATCACTGGTGATTGTATTTGAGTCCGAGCCTGCTTATGATGGTCAGCCAGAAGGCGTGTTTGCTGGACAATTTCATAATGAGGACACGGAAGTTCATGCTTAGTCAGAAGTTGAAGGAGTGGGCCACTACTGTTGGCTTCAAGGGCCGATGAACCACTTGCCTCGTGAACAACAGTTGGAGTTCATAGTAGACATTATGCGACAAATCTTCATTTTCTTGCATTGGTATTGATCAACAACATTGCTTCTCAGAGACCTCGAAGCTAAAGGAGGGGGTGATATTAGGGACATAATCCTTAGAACCTTCTAGAGACAAGTTTCTAGAACCTTCTAGAAGCAAGTCTCTCGAACCTTCTAAAAGCTTCTTAGTTGGCAGAAGATATTAGAGACATAGTCCTTAGAACCTTCTAGAGATAAGTTTCTACAACCTTCTAGAAATAAGTCTCTGGAACCTTCTAGAGATAAGTTTCTACAACCTTCTAGAAATAAGTCTCTGGAACTTTCTGGAAGCTTCTTAGTTGGTAGAAGTTGCTTGAGAAGCTTCCTAAATAGAAGTATATATTAGAATCGAGGTTGAAGAGTTCTTCAATCTCGACAACACATCTCTTAGAGCTCTAGCTCACCTCTCTGGTGTTGTTCTCATCTGATTAATCTAGTTCTTGTCAGTTCTTCTTGAATTTCTTGTTAGATCTCGAGTCTGTATTTGTATGTCTGTGACACTCTTTTAAAGAAATATGACAAAATAGAAATAGACAAGTATATAAATTTTAAAAAAAATAAATTGGAATGGCTATTGCTAATAGAAAAAAAAAATTAAAGATTCTTCAAACTAGACTAAAAGTAAGAAAGGAGTTGACAAGAATAAAGAAAGCTTCATTCTTACCTCTATATATACTATTTACCTAGGATCTATGTGGCAATGTTCTATGGGACCTCTAAAAATGTGTTGACTTTGTATGATATGTATCTTAACTTGTAAGTCAAGTTTTTTTATATAGGTACTATATAGTTAGCTTGTTCTCCAAGCTACCAATATACGTAGACATGATTAGCTTGTTGAACAAATTTATAATCTATCAATCAACTACAAATACATTTAAAGTCAAAATAATATCTAAGAAGCTTCTAACAAGCTTTTCTAAAAGATATTTTGAAATTAATCTATTTTTATCTACTTCTATTTATTCATATTATTTAGATATATATATATATATATATATATATATATATATAACATTATCCCTCCTTTTAGAGATGAGTTCTACAAGGAGTATCGATTATATATTGACGAAATCTAAGATGTGGCAAATTGTATTTGCCACATACTCTGGTCTTTGTTCCTTTTTAAGATAATTGATAGGTCTTCTCAACCATTGATAATGTTCCATTCAAGGGCAAAAAAAACCACCTTTTTATTTGATTATTATTGAAACCTTCATAACTTTCTTCAATTAAAATATTTATAACACCATGAAGAGTTATTCCTACCTCCAATAAAATAACCAAACATTAAAAGTCTCTTTTCAAGTTGTGATACTAAATACATTGTATCTCCCCAATTATTCAAAATAAAACATGTCATTTTTGAAGGTCTTCATCTCTATTGCATTATCTTAAATGATATGATAATTACAATGTCACATCTGATAAATTAACAAATAATGGCTCTTGAATTGAATCTACTGGCTGTTGGTTCTCTATCTCTTTAATGCTACAATTATATAGAAATTACAAACAAAGATAGAAGATAGAATACAATCTTCCTTAAATTATATTTTTTTTATAATAAAATTTTGCTATCCTTCATCTTGGTTTTGATGGATGTCATTGATGAAAGCTTTAACCATCTTAGCTGTATTTATAAGGTTTTTTACTCATTTCCATATGCATTTATTAATATTATATTCAAATCAGTGAATAAAATATTCCAACCTATGTTAGTATTGCCTTGAGTCTAAAACTTCTTCGATGTCAAATTCTTGATTATTATCCACTTCTATAAGAGGCTGTTGTATTTATCTTCTTTTTAAGATATTTGCTATCTTATATGACTCTAAAAAAAATATGTGAAATACAAAATAGATTTTTTTAGACTTTCATAGATATAATCAATAAGCAACTGGATTATTTTATTCATAAATAGAAAATAGTCTATGTTTATAATAATCTAACTTGTTATAAGTACAAATAATTTTAATATTATGACAAAGTAACCATATCTTATCACTAACGTAGAAATAAGATTGTTTCTTATAATAAGCATCTAAGTTACTTTTTTGTTATTCTTAAGTTTCTTTTACTTACACCTTCATCGTTGCAAATAGCTTACATAAATGATTTATTAAATCTTTTGCCATAGAATTATCAACTTTTAAAAAATAAAAATTATTAAATTATGGATGATAACTATAATTAACAAAAAAATATATTTATTGTGTAGAAAAATATACTATGTTATTATAAGCAAACTCTATCAATGGCAAAAGAATTGTCCACTCATCTTGTTGATAATTGATGGTACATCTCAAATACTCCTCCAAAACTTGATTCATATACTCTATTTGTTTATTAGTTTGAGGATAGAAAGCCAAAGATAGTTTTATATCCACTTTTAGAATTTTAAAAAATATTTTCTAAAATTTTGATACAAATTGAGATCCCTTATTTGATATAATATCTTTAGATAATTCATAATAGCAATAGATATTTTCAAGGAAAAACTTGGTTGTTTCTTCACTTATGATTGATTTTGTATATAATACAAAATATGCCTGTTAGTATAAATTTCACTCCTCAGCCCCAATTACAAGATGGCCTTAATTAAGAGTTCTTTGTAATTTGTGGTGTGAAGTGAAATAAGCAATTGGAAAAAGACCAAGGAGGAACAACCACAATACAAGTAAAAGAGATGAAATCAAGTAATCACAACATCCAAAACGAAGTCACAATCCGTTCACTGAATTTTTACGCAATAAAAAATAAAATTAAAAAATAAAAAATATTTTTTTAGATAGATAATTTTTTTATCTTTTCAATGACATAAAAATCATGTAATTCCAAGTTACTATGAATAAGTTATGATAGATTAAAGACAAAATGTACATAATAAAAAAGTTAAGTGAATAATTTTTATGTTAAGGGTAACTTGCTTAAGAAATCAGAAATTCGAGCCTCACCAAGGCTTACAAGTAGTGTATATTCCTCCCCTCAAGAGGCCTTGAGGCCTTAGTCTTTTCTTCCTATCTATATCCAAGGTGCTACAACCCATATGGGAATTGTGCACCTCTCTTCATACAAGGACTACACTAGCTGCTGGTCTTCCTATTTTCTACTAGTAAAACTACTTTTTTTCCATTTTTGACTTAACCATGGTGTTCAAAAACACTCAATTAGCCTAGAAACCTTACATATTCTTCAAATCTTGCTTCATTTCTTTATAATGGCTCTCAAGGTGATAAAACTCAATTTTACCAAAGTTTTGAAATTTTCTCTAAAAATTCATAAATAAATTTAAATAAATTCTAAATAAATTCTAAAAAATCCTATAATGTTTCTATAATACTAATATCTATATGAGGCTGTATTTTCCTATCTTGGTGATTTTTTATAGTAATAAAATTAATTTAAATCCATTAAAAATCCTATTTTTTATATAATTAACTAAAAAGACATGAAGCTCTTTTTCATGCTTCTTCTAACTACTAACTAATCATTGATAGGATTTTATAAGTAATACATGTAGATAGGAGCCAATGAAGATATTGGTTTCAATAACTAACTCTTAATACTTAACAATAAGAAAAATACTAAACTAACTAAGATAATTACCTCCAAGACTTACTAAGACTCCCATTTTTATAAATTTTCTTCTAATAACACTTTTGCAACTTATAAATACTTCTAAATTTTAATAAATACTCGAATAGTCAAAAAAAAAAAAAAAAAAAAAAAAAAAATTCTATTCTTAATATTTGTATAATTGAATGACTTAAAACTATGTTTTTAACTAATCCACTAATTAAGATCAATTTGTGGGACTCACAATGCCATCTTGATCAAACGATCTACTATCACAAATATAAAACTCATAAGAACCTAAGACTAGAAGATTTGTGATAAAATCTATAGAAACAAAAGACCATGTTTGTTATAGAATGGATAATAGTTGAAGAAGTCTATAAGATTGATGACAAGGAATTTTTGACCTTGAACAAATGTTACATGACTAGACAAAGTCTTTGATTGACTTTCACATTTGTAGCTACTAAAAATCTTTAGATATAAGTTCTAAAGTCTTGTTGTATCCAAAATGTTTGGTTGCTAAAAAGTCATGATATGCTTAAAAAACACGTAAACATGCTTCTCTTTTTAGAATGTATAGGTGACTTTTAAAATGAGTAGGTTGTTTTTGAATTCAAACTTAAAAGCATCATAAAACTTAGAAGAAGGGTTCTTAATATCATGAACAAAAAGATCAAAGGACATATTTAATTGAATTTGTTTGACAAGAGTTGAATCAACAATCAATGCTGATTTTATTACTCAAAGATGAAAATACTTTGGCTTCAAAAGAATCATTCTTTATTGATCAAATAATACATCTTTTTTTTTTGGTACAAGATAAGAATGTCTAGAAAGGACATTTGACAAACTTTGTTGTTTTTAGGGTTGATAAGTGATCTTAAAATCAAAACTTAATAAAGACATGCTCCAACGCGCCTGGAAAAAATTCAAAATACATGCTAACTTAAAGTATTTAAGATTCTTGTGATCAATATAAATAGAAATTGGATTAAAAGTTCCTTCTAAAAAATGGTACCATTCTTGAAACAAATTCATAATAGCAAGAAGTTCTTTGTCATGAATGTCATAGCTGATCTCGGCTGCTAAAAATTTTCTTGAATGAAAAGCTATTGGGTGAAATTTATTATCTATTTCAATTTGTGATAATACGACATCCAAAGCAAATTTCATTGCATTTATTTTTATAAAAAATGGCTTTAAAAAGTTGACACGATATAAAATTGGAGTAGAAAAAAAGATTATTTTTGAAGCTTCAAATATTGCTTCTATTTCTTGATTCTATTAAAGTTTTTTTTTATAAGTCAAATATGAAAATGGAGTTGCATCTTGAGAAAAAATTTTGATAAAAATCCAATAGTAGTTGACAAATCCTAAAAAAATATTAGACATCTCTTACTTTTTTTGAAATCTTCCAATTCATAATAATTTGAACTTTTTTAAGATCCATCATAAGTCTAGCAATTGAAATGATATATCCTAAATAGATAACTTTTTTAGTATAAAATATATACTTTTCTATCTTGCTATAGAGTCCCACATCTTAGTTTTTATAATACATGAAAAATATGAAGTTCATATTTCTTTGTATTTTAAGAATAGATTAAAATATGGTTTAGGCAAAAAACAACAAAGTCATCTAAAAACTCTTAAAAAATATCATTCATTAAATATCACAAAGCTATTAGTACATTTATAGGTCCAAAAGGCATGACATTGTATTCAAAATATTCATACCTTGTTTCAAACACAATCTTCCATTCATCTCCTTCTTTGATGCATATCAAATTATATGTTCCTTATAGATCTATTTTTATATAAATCTCAGCTTGATTCAATTACTCAAGAAGTCCAAATATTAAAAGTAGTAGATACCTATTTTTGATGGTGATTTTGTTGAATCCTCGATAATCGACATGCATCTATAATGATCCATCTTTTTTCTTAACAAATAAAATTGGAGCTCTTCATAGAAATTTGAAATGGCATATAAAGTTTTTTTCCAAATTTTCTTCAATATACTCCTTGAGTTCAATCAATTCATTTTGTGATAAATTGTAAATTGATCCAAATGGCAGTTGAGTTTTTTCTTGAAAGTCAATTGAAAAGTCATAGGAACAATGTTCTAATAGAGTACCTATATTCTTTTTCTCAAATACATCTTAAAAATCTTTATATTGACTTGGATTGCCACTTAAAGTCTTTCTACTATTAGAAACAAGTGTAGTATAAATGACATAAGATAATCTTTTTTTTATAGCATACAAGAAAATTCTTTCACCTATAAATACAAGTTTAATTAAATTAGACTTACGAATTTCTACTTGATGAACTATATTTTTAATTATACTTTCAAAAAAATAAAGATTATGAGAAATTCAATCTATTTTTGGATTATATATTTTTAATCATGATAATCCTAAAATAATTGGATTAGAGAGAGATCTAATAATATTAAATATTATAAAGTTACTATAACGATTAATTATTATTTCTATAGAAAGCGTTTCATAAGTAATATTTTTTTGAAATAATGGATGACCATCTATGACTTCTACGTGAATATATTTAGTTTTTTTCACTAAAGGTATATTATGTCTTTTAGCAAATTTTTCATATAAAAAATGCATTGAGGCTCCTAAATCTAACAAAGTAGAGATTTTTTAATATTTAGGTCTTAAAATAATATTTATTATAAAATAAGAAAAAAGTTCTAAAGAAAGAATAAAACCTTAACTAGGTATTGTATAAGGTTCCAACTGCATGATTCCTATTCTAGCTAGACAAACTTGTTTTTTTTGACATATTATCTTCTTTAATGGCCATATTCTTCATTAAATGGTTGTATTGCTTCTTTGGACAATGTTTAGCAATGTATTTAGATTCTCCATAATATAAACATAATCCTTTCTGACAATGACAAGTCTTTTTTTGCTTAGTAAGAGGTTTAAAATGTATCACATTCATTTGCATATCTTCTACTTTCAAATGTATGTACTGGAAAGACATTGGTATTGTCATTGAATTATAGTAACATTGATGTGTACTTGTGCAACTTTCAAATCAAAATTCAAAAAGTCAATTGTCACACCTCACATCAAAATCCATTGTTTGACTCAATATTTGAGGATGAAATAAGTTGAGTATTTTTTTGTTACTTCATATTTTAATCTATAGAGAAATTGGCTAACAAATGTAGTATCATTCTACTTGATATCAGTTGTAAGTTTTCAAAACTATGAAGCATATAATATTTTAATCAATTACCTTGTTACAAAATATGGATCTTATTGATTGCAACATAAATTGCATCATGCTCTCTATACATTGATCAAAAGTCCACCAAAAAGCCTCTTGATTATCTAATATTTGATTTTGTCATTCAAAAAAAGATGAAAACCATGATAATATTGAACTTGAAGGATTGTATCAATGAATCTAACTTGCAATCCTAGAGTTAGATAGCTTTGGAGTTGAAGTTCAATCATAAGTTGTACTTAGTTGATAAATCCTCAAAACTTAGAACTTGTACTATGAAACTTCTCAAGTAGTACAACCCTTGGTTTTCTAACACTGAAAGTTTATTTTACTATATGAGAATGAACATGATTTGGTGTAAATGTTGAATCAGCTCCAATCATCTCTATATCTTTGTTCCTTGTCATTTTTATTGCTCTATATGGCAGTAAATTGAGTTGATGTATTGCAAGCATTAACTTCCTCAATTGTTCTTGAATTTGTGTCATTACACTCTTTATTTCAAGAAGCTCTGCTATGATAATACTTATAGAAGGATAGATGTCTAATATTCTTCAAGAAAAATAAAAGAAAAGACTTAAAAATAAAGGAAAAATATTAAAAATAATATCAGTTTAGAAGAGAATAATCTGCAACTCCAAATATACTTAAGCTATATCAAGAAAAAAGAATAATATATTCTTAATTAAAAAAGATAAAGCTCTAATATTATAAGTATATCCTTGTCAATTTGTCAAGGATAAGAACTTGATGAAAGCAAATAAACAAGTGACACTCTTTCAAAGAAATTTGACAAAATAAAATATAAAAAATATGTATATTAAAAAGAAACTATAATAGCTATTGCCAAAAGACAAGAAAGCTAAACACTTTTGAAACTAGACTAAAAGCAAAAAAAGAGTTGATAAGAATAAAGAAGGCTGCATTCTTACCTCTATATATACTATCTACCTAGGATCTATGTGGCGACATTCTATAGGACCTCCAAAAACGTCTTGACTTTGCATGATATGTATCTTAACTTACAAGCAAAGTTTTCTATATAAGTACTATATAGTTAGCTTGTTCTCCAAGCTACCAATACATGTAGACATAGTTAACTTATTGACCATGTTTCTAATTTATCAATCAAGTACAAATACATGTGAAATCAAAATAGCATCTAAGAAGCTTTTAAGAAGCTTTTCTAGAAGGTATTATGAAATTAATCTATTTTTATTTACTCCTACCTATTCATATAACCTAAATAAAAATTACAATAGATATATATCCATGATAGCCTTTTGGATTGATAAATGTTCCAACTATATTTCAACACTTGATGAATGAAATTTTTTCAAGAATTCTTAGACAAGTTTATTGTCTGCTATCTTAATGATATTTTAATATATTCTGAGATTCATTAAAAATATAAATAACATATGAAATTAGTCTTTCAAAAGTTACAAGATGTAAGATTAAATATCAAATTATAGAAATGTGTATTCTATCATCCAAAAGTGAAATTTTTCAAATAAAGTGTATTTAATAAAAATATGTTAATGAAACCAAAAAAAAAATTCAAACTGTAATGGAATGGGCAACTCCAAAGACAATATAGGATGTATAATATTTCTTTAGATTTGCTAATTTTTATTTAATATTTATTAAGAATTATTTCCAAGTTATTACTTATTTCACTTGATTGACATCCAAGGATAAATTGGAATGAGAACCTCAAGCACAAAAGGCTTTTCAAGATATAAAGATAACTTTCACTATAACTTTAATTTTACTACATCCAAATTTCACAACAGCCTTTTATTTAGAGACTAATACTTTTGACTTTGTATTAAAAGTTATATTATCATAGATGGAAAAGGATGGAAAGTTCCACCTAATTGTATTCTATTTTAGAAAGTTTTTAATTATAGAGATAAATTATGAATTTAATAATAAAAATATTCTTGTAATTATAGACTCTTTCTAAGAATGGTATTACTTGTTGAAAGGCTCTATATATCTTATGATTATATAAACAAATTACAAAATTTTGAAATATTTCATATCAACTTAGATTTTCAATCGCTGCCAAGCTCATTAAAATGTATTATTATCTCATTTTGATTTTGTGATTACATGTTGATTATAAAAGTAGTAAGAACTATCAGATACTTTATCAAGGAAATCATATCTTGCTCCAAAGGTTGAAAAAGTAGTATTTAATTAGCAATATACTACTCTTTTGAAGCCAAAATAATTTTTTCTATCTATTATTTTTATAACTACACCTATTGATTTAAAGTTTTTTGAACAAATTCATAGAACATCAATTAAGAATTTATTAATTTGTAATATCAAGTGATAACCTAATAATAACAAGTTCAAATTCATAAGATATCTTTTGTATTTTGAAGTTCATTTATAAATTCTAGAAAGACCAATATGACTTCGTGTTCTTCAATCTCATCATGATTTTTTACTCGCATGACATTTTTTATTTAAAAAAATATTAGAGCTTATTTCTTAATATTTTTGGTGGCTTCACATGTGGAAGACCATGAAAAACTTTGTTTTCGTATGTAACATTTGTTTAAGATCCAAAAATTTCTAACATAGTTCTTATAAACTTCTACAACCATTATCAATTCCAAAGTAACTATGGTCTTTAGCATCAATAGATTTCATTACTAATCTACCACCATCAACTATATTTGTTGCTATTTATCTTGTTATAAATCAACTTACAAAAATAACACATTTTATTCCTTAAAAAAAGGTCATTTTTGAAGAAGAAATAATAAGGTTCTTTCTTAATAATATACATTAATATCATGGTCTACTTAATGACATCATTTTTTATTGAGGACCTCAATTTATATCAAAGTTTTGAAAATCTTTTTGTGAAATATTAAAGATGGATATCAAACTTTTGCCTATCTTCTACCCTTAAACAAATAGTCAAATAGAATGAATCAATCAAGTTTTGGAGTTGTATTTACAATGTACCATCAACTATCAATAAGATGATTGGACCTCTTATTTAACTTTTATGGAATTTACTTATAATAATATTCTTCAAGCTTCAATTCAATAAATACCATTTTATTCCAATTATAGATACTATTTGAAGCTTAATTTATTAAATATATCAAAGGATAAAAATCCACTAGCTAAAGATCTTGCAAAACAATTGTCACAACTTTAGACAACTTTGAAGCTTCATTTACAAGCAGCTCAAGATTCTTACAAAGCATCTTCAAATAAATTTAGAAAAGAATTTCTTGCTTTTTAAGTTGAAGATAAAGTATGGTTTCTTCAAAAAAATATTAAGATCAATCAACTTTGCGATAAGTTGGACTATCAAAGATTGAAGCCATTTTGTATTCAAAAGCAAATCAATCCAGTGGCTTATTGGTTGGAACTATTAACATCTATAAAGGTACATCCAATCTTTCATGTTTCTCTCTTAGAGGCTTATTTGGAATCAACTATTTCAAGAAGAATACAACCATTAGTGCTTTGGATTGAAATAGATAATCATGTGGAATAAGAAGTAAAAAAGTTCTTTGATTCTTACCAAAGGAGAAGCAAGTTGAAATATTTTATTCATTGGCACACTTATGATATCAATGAGCATATGTCGGAACTATCAAAAAATCTAGATAATGTATTGCAAAAGATACAAGAATTTCATCAATGCTATCTTCAAAAATCTAAACCTATTTTAGAATAACTTTTCTATAAAGCTATTATTAAGCTGTTCTATATAACAAAAAAAAAACAATTATGAAATGAATGTATCTCATAGAATTTTGAGTTACAAGAAGAGGTGATATTATGAATATTCAACAAGAAGTTTTTAAGAATATGTTTAAAATATTTTATTAAATTCTAGAAGGTTCTATAAGATTCTAAAAAGATTTTTAGAATATTTTAGAAGGTTCTAGATGATTCTTAGAATATTTTAATAAATTCTAAAAATTTCTATGAGGATTAAAGAAGTTGTTTGAGAAGCTTCTTATGGTTGCTTCATCTTTAAGTAATATGGAAACTTCTCAAGAAGTTCCTTAATACCTAATTTATATTAGAATCGAAGTTTGGAGGATCCTGTCTTGACAATATATCTTTTGAAGTTCTAGCTCATCTTTTTAGTGTTGATCTTGTATTCATTTGATTTAATCAAGTTCTTACTAGCTTTCTTATTAAAATTCTTCCATTCAACTTCTTCTTTAGTATCTAACTAAAGAGGATGTTTTGTGTTAGATAATAGGAAGAATTTGTAACAATCTAGCATTCAAAGTATGACCAAACATGTAATAATACTGCAAACAACTTCTTGTATCTCTAGAACTTCAAACCCTTACAAATTGACCTTTCTTGGCATGTCAAAGTCTTTTGTTTTGAAGTCCACTTAATTTATAAAATCTTATATAATTTATAAATTTTCCATTTGCAAAGATTATTAATTAAGAGATGTAATCTATATGTGTATATATATATATATATAATAAAAATAAAAACACAAAAAACAAAAAACACAAAAATATATAATGTCAAAAAAAATTAGAACATAAACATGATTTGGTAGTATCTACAGTTATTTCATTCAATATCTTAAGAAGTTGTGATACCTTTTAACAACAAAGATTAAAATTTGGCAGGGATGCATGTTTATTTTTTTGATATTTATGGTTCATTGAAAAAAAAAAAAAAAAAAAAAAAAAAAAAAAAAACTTAAAATCATAAAAATACAATTCTGCACATGATAAAAATGTAATACGAAATTAATATATTAATACATTAATATCTTGCATTGTAGGTATCTCATCTCCATATACTATAATAGCATTCACAACAACACCATTCATGCCATTGTCACCACAAAATACCATTTAAATTTCCAAGCTCATATACATAGGATTTCAACCACTTCATAAAAAACAAAAAAAACAAACTCTCCCAAAAAAACAGAACCCTAAAAGACGACCCATATTTCCACCGTGGACAGGAGCCATGGCGACGCACAGGAATTGCATCCAGTGGACGGCGTCATCGCCGCCGCTGCACCACCACCAGGTGGGTGTTTGAATTGTTGATGTGGGTGGTGGTGGAGTTTTGTCTGGGCATGGAATGTTGACAACACCGTCCTCGTCTCGCATCGCAATAATTGGCTTGACTGGTGCAACGAGCCTGTGCATGTGGATGAAGTAGGAGAAGCAAAAGGGGATTGAAAAGGGGATCGCCGCAAACCCATGAGAGAGTTGTGCAAGCATCGGGGGACGGGGGACGGGCGGGTACTCGTGGCGACATCAGGAGTTAGAGCAGTGGTGTTGGGATTTCCCACCAACAATTCTTTCTTTCCACGACGCCAAAAGTCAAGGAGCGCGTGAATCAAGCCAGCCTGTGTCCCCAATTTGGGACCCACCAGTTTGTTTCCACTGGGTCCTCCCCAACTGAGCTGGGTCTCTCTGTGTGTGTATGAGTGGCCATGGTGTGCGCATCAGCACAGCACCTGGTACCGCTTGAGACCCGTCCACGGTCGCGATTTTTCTAATCTGTTGCTCAGATTTGTGGTTGGGTTGTTTAGGGTATTAGTGCCGTTGTTCTAGAAATTTGTTTTTTCGGGTTTCTTCTTTTAATTTTTAAATTTTTGGATATTTGGGGACTTTGTTTTTGAGGTGTAGTGCAGTGGGATGGCGTCTGATGGAGTACCGAAGGTGTTTAGTCTTAAGGAGGTGGAGCAGCACGTTGCCCAGGACGACTGCTGGATGATTATCCACGGCAAGGTGAGGTTTTGTTTCCTTTTTGTAGCTGCTTGGATTGATGGAGGTGGGGGCTTTTGATTGATTCAGAAGTTCGATGTCGTAGGGTTTGCAGAGTTAGATGTTTCGGAGGTGACTTTGGATGGGTTGCGTGGGAGTTTAGTAGCGTCTGCCTGTAACTTCTAGGTTTGCGGAAGGGTATCGATCTACTAATGGTACTGGTCATTTCCGAGGCAGGTCTATGATGTGACGACGTTTATGGATGATCACCCCGGAGGCGATGACGTGCTTTTGCAGACTGCGGGTAAGGTTTCGCTACACCGATTGCTTTGTGGGTGTTTTCTTTTTTTTTTCTTTGTAGTCGTACGTCCCGGATCTCTTGAGCGTATCTCGACGAATAGTCTAAGTACTTGGACTCGCTGGAAATACAAACCAACCCTGCCTGCAGTCAAGGAATGCGTTTAGGTAATGGACATTCAGTTGGCAGAGCTATGGTTGAATTTTGATTTCTTCTCACGCTTGGCTTCTTAACTTTTTCATGTGCTGCTATCAGGAAAAGACGCAAGTGAAGAATTCGATGATGTAGGTCACAGTAAAAGTGCCATAGAGCAACTTAAGGATTTTTACGTCGGGGAATGCTCAGAAGTTCTCGAAAAAAAGCTGGAGTCTGTCACCGACGCAAAGCCTGCTGCAAAGGATCCTCCCACTTCGACAAATGGTGCAGGCTTCTACAGTAAAATTCTACAGTTTTTGGTGCCTCTCATGCTTTTGGGAGTAGCAGTGGCACTCAGGAAGTACAGTAAGAAGACTGCTGACGCTAAGTACTGATTCATGCTCACTTCTCATTAATAATAATATTATCAATTTTCTTCTTTTCTTCTTGTAGCACAGTGAAAGTGGTGCATGAAGAGCATTCAAGATAGAGCATCTTAGATATATTCTATGCGAATTTGGATCAGCTGACTCAAGGCTGCTCTCGTCATATTCATGGCTTCAGTAGATGCCATAGACTGTCCTCATTTTACAGCCATCGGTGTAGCGGCGCGTTTATTTTCATATCGTGCAGTTACTGATGTTTATCTTGATTAACTAATGAGATTAACTCATTTGACCGCTAATTGTGTACCGACTTTGGTGTGGACCTGAATGTATGGGGATATTGGGAATAGAGACACACTCGCTTAAAGTGCGTATTCGTTTTTATTCAGATTTAGAAAACTGTATGATTTTACAGTTTATTGTTTCAGGAGTATCACGAAGCCATCCAATCATTGTAATTGCACTTTGTGTGAAATTTCCTCCTGTAATTTGAGTAACAACACCTTGATTCGCTGATATTACCCGATTCATCAGATAGCATTTTCCATCTAAAATGCAAAATAACTAACGAATTTGCATTGTACTTCCAAAATAAATCTAGGAATGCATGATCCCAATCATATACTTGGCATGTCCCGGCCCTTCTACGTCCATCACCCGGAATTCTAAATCCAAGGTTAGCTTCATTACGCATTGATCCAGAACATTATTCAAATACAACACCCATATAAAATTGATGCTGTTACATGAGTAGTAAAATGAAGGATATGACGCACTAAAAAGTCTGCATTTCGTACTGGAACTGGTAACAAAGGTACTTTATCATATATATATTTATATATATATATATATATATATACACACACACACACACACACACACATATATATATATATATATATATATGTATATACATTTTTTTTTCTCTTGAAATTATTTTTCTCATTTTATTATAACATTACATTCAACAATTCATATCTTGATTCCAAATTAAAATGAAAAATATAAATCATAAACAATTAAATTTTCAGTGGATATTTTTTTAAAAAAGAAAATCTTAAATTTTGGTAGAAGTAATTTATTTCTAGTGGATCTATCATAATTTCTGGGGAGCAACATTATTTATGTCCATCTAGAAAGAAAAGAAAAAATTGTATACACCTCATCTTTTCCTCTTGTGGCTTTTTAATTGACTTTTGAAGCATAACTGAGTCTTCTTGGTTTCAACCAAATGTAAGATTTGAAAGTCATGGTCACTCTCCTTCTTCCCTAACTATAGAAACCTCTTGAAGTTTTCATTCTATTTTTTTCAAACAAAACATTTCTCTGTATATATATATATATATATATAAAGTATTAAATACTTTAAATTTTAAAATAATAATAATAATAATAATAAGTATGTATATAAATCACTTAAACAATGAATAGATTTTCACATCCAACATGTAATACATTACATGAGTCTTTTTTAAAATTTTAGTTTTAACAAATATATGAACATATAAAGCATCAAATGTTCCTAAATAACATCTAAAACACATGTAAAAAAGGTAATGAAATATATTTGGTACAATATATCTAACAAATAAGATTGTACAAGAATCACACCTAAATAACAACCAAATCTGAATTATGATACACAAGTTCAAAGTTTCTCATAAAAATGTGTTTCTAAGTCTAAAACTTTATATATATAACTTAGAAGTCATTGAATGATTTGTCAAACTTGCAATTCAACCTATTACACTTGTAACCATGTAACAGGTAAAAAATGTTAATACTCATAAGTATAGATTCCTGAAGTTAAATAGTAAGCTGTGGCATAGTCTCATATATGGACATGACTTGTATCTAGAAACATTTGACTGTTGTACAGAAGTACTTTTGACTACAGAAGTACCGTTTACATGACCCAGCTTGTGAACTTCACGGCAACAGAGGAAATAGCTTTGCTAGCTTGTAAAAGACTACAACTCTTGCAGTTGGTCACTGGTGAATAGATTTAAGTGACCAACTTTCTCATTGCTTTTAGATTCACACCAGATTCTAGTTATGGATAACACAAATTTTGCGTCTTTGTTAGCAACTTGACTGGTGTTGCCATCGAGGCTCTGCAAGGAAATCAGTGCTCTAATCTTGCGTAGACGTTAAGGTCCAAGGATTCACAAAAATCTAATTCACAACCCACATGATAATCTGTGAGGAGATGAAACAACAGCCTAGGCAGTTATGCGAGTGAAGAAGTTGAGTGAGGACCTTCCTTTCTCCGTCAACCCAGACGATCTCCAAAAGCGATCAAATTGTTCAGTTGCTTTTCACGGAACCATGAGCTGCTACGAATCCCAAAGTGTCCATTTCGATATTGCCCTATCAAAAGAATCTATTTGGAAGTAGGAATGTAGGAAAGGAGATGTAAGAGGTACCCTAGAGGTAAGTGGACGATGCTGGTGAAGTTGGATGGAGAGTTAGATCTCTGCTACCATCATTCACCAGCCTTTGGACACAGTACAAGTAAACCATGTCTTGATCTCCTGAGTTCTTCCGGTGATGTACTCCATTGTCTTGGGGACTAGGACAACTGGAATCTGATTGTATGTACTCGGCAGAAGCAAAGACCCTCCCGACAGTCAAGTTCCATGTCCCCTGCCAGTACTACGTCTGTTACGAAGACCTCAACGGAAGGTAGGTCATGGGAATATCTACCTACACAAGAGTTGAATCTGTGGACTTGAGTTGGCAAATCCTTGGCGAGATTCAAATTACAAGTTCACAAATATTCGATACGAATCTGTTAGAAAACATCTGCTCGAATGCGTAAATGACAGCAAAATATTACCAAGAATAGAGGTCCAGCATCAGATGTGAAAAAATAATAACCGTTGTATCATCCTGAAACTTTACAAAAGAGTCTCCGTGATATGTTTCATGTATTTGTAAGTTCCACACCAGAGTTCGACTAAAGGAACAGCTCCGACCGAAGAGGCCGTATATTAGGAACTTGGAGCAGTACACTAAACTATCCACAACAACGCTTATCTATGAAAATTTGGTCAAGGTCAATTTTGACTACAAAATTGGACTACATGACATTTCTATGACTGTGCAAGTAGATGTGATTTTGGGATTTAAATATGTAGAAAAGAGGAACCTAAGGGCCATCGTCAGCTGGAGATTCATCCTCATCATGGTAAATATTTTCGGCCATTTCCCAAATTTGTAAAATATTGTCTTCAGCCACACTGGCTATTAAGAAGTCTTCTGATCGGTTCCATGAGAAATCGGATATCTTGCTTGTATGACCACCGTGAATGAAAAGCAGCTCTGGTGGACCATCCTCAGCATCCTCAGGCGTTTGCTCCTCCCCGATTCTGCAATCCTCAGATTCATAAACTATTACTTCATATCTCATGCAAGTAAGGTCACAGTTCATACGTACAGTGTAGTCGACTAGAACAAATACAAAACAAACAACCTTGAAAATCATCTTCCTGCAGAATGCTACGTAAGAAACTTGGACTCTAAATTTGAGTGGAGTCATCCTAATCTCAGGAAATTCGACTTTGAGTGTTTACCACCAACACAAACACCATGCATAGGGAATCAAATCAACAATTTCCATCGGCAACCAGTAAGAACAGAGGAATTAGCACAAAGTTATTACCTGCTAAGATCCCACACCATCAGCCTACGGTCAGCTCCACAAGAAGCAAGAATGGTCTCATTGTTAGGTGACCATCCTATCTGAAACACTTCCTCCCTGCCAAGGTGATGAGAATGTTGAATGTTAATGCGACTCCTGGCTATGTAGAAGAACAGAAACGCAAACAGGAGCATCCCCATAAACCCTACTCAAATCTAGAACACGTCTAGAAACGGTTTTCGAATTGCGGAAGCGATAGTGTAGGATTCATGTTCTGGTACAACCACAGCATAAAAAGGGCAAAAGAAGGAAATTTCGTACGTATGATTAACAAAGGTGTGAAGGCTCCTCGACATTTTCCGTAAATCATACAAGGCCACAGTCCTATCTGCAGAACCTGTTGCTAGCACCCATTCGTTCTTCGGATTGAATGCGAGGCAATTTACCTGCAAACCCGAATGTTTCGAACACTTAATATTGAGAGCAAAAGTTATTTCGTAGAATTAAAGAGTTCAAACAAAAGTGTTTTAGGAGAACGAGGGAGAGAGAATAACAAAAGCCCCATCCCTAATGGGAAAGCTGCAGATCAAATAACTACAATTAAGTTAACCCTACCTCTGCTTGGTGGGCTTCAACAGCATGAAGAGGTTTGTCAGTAGGTGCAGCTCGAGTGTCCCAAATAAGAAGCTGCCGATCGTCACCGACTGAGCCAAATAGATGCTCATGTTGGACATGCCACGCGACGTCCTCCACGACACCGACATGCCCCTGTAAATGTAAACTAACAGTTGATCAAGCTTCAAATGAAACGAACCACAGATGTAGAAAAATATCAATGTAGGCACAAATGCAGCGGAGCATTAAAAGCTGAATATACCTGGAAGATCTGTAAAGCTTCAATGACGCGATTTTGCTTAGGCGTTCCCCGAATGTCCCAAAGACAAATTTGGGCATCGTCAGATCCACTGAGTAGATGTCCATCCTTAATGGGGCTCCAAGAAAGGCCATAACCCTCTGTCTTGTGACCTCGTAACCTTATATCAGGATTGCACTGTCCATCCTGAGGAGGTTTCGAGGGATGTTTGCTGTAATCGAAGACATAAACTTCAGCGCTAACAGTCTTCGTAGCTATATAAAACTGGTTCTGGGGCATGTAACGAGCTCTGTTCACTTCTCCCTCGTGGTTGATTTGTTGCACCACTTGTACCTGAAAAACCCACACGTCTAACGAGTGTCATCATGGTAGTCAACATTTGCTCGGTGGATAAATCGACTTACCGAATACTTCAAGCACTTCACGGTGGACACGAACACCTAGAAAGTTCGAGTAAGGGTTTTCCAAGAAGCTCAAAAATAATATCATGCTACTTATCTACTTATGAAACAAACAAACAAAATCTCCACCGCATATTTACGCACCCGCAGATGCTTCTACAAACTCAGTACAAACCTGGAGATGAATCCGGTGCTTCAAGGAGGAAGAAGAAAAAAAAAAAAAAAAAAAAAAAAAAAAATCATATCTGAGGAATCAACTCGTTTCATCTAGAAAAAACCTCGCTAACTCAGACAAATCGTGAAAAAACCCTAAATCTTTCACAGGTATATTTAAGTGAGTTATGTTCTGCCAAGTTCAGCATTGGCTCGCCTACAGAGCTTTAAGTTCTACGCATACGGCATTGTCATCCGGGAAATCCTACCGACGCTGTCTGGAACAAATACGATCAACGACCTAGGTGAAACTAAAAACCCTCGTCTCAGCCAAAATCTTAGAAGCCTATGATCACGATATCGACTTGGAACAATCCCACCACATAAACCCCGACCACCTCACACCCAAAACACCAAACAATCAAACGCCACATTACAAAACTCAAACTTCTAAAAAAGGAAAAGAAAACAGAAAAAACGTCAAACCCCAACACCCTAAAGAATCCCAAAAACACAAAAATAAAACAACAAAAAGTATAGATAAATTTAAAAAAAAAGCATAACCACCTTGCCACTGGAACATCCGAAGCCACCCATCTCCCCGCGCTCGTCGTCATACTGGCGCGCATTATTCTCCGAGTCCTCGAGCGGCAGTTGCACTTGAGCTATCATCAGGTAATTGGGCTCATTGTCGCTGGTGTGCGTGCCCACAATGAGACGCTGCAGGGAGAAATCCTTGCCGCCGACCTCTTCCCGGTTAGGAAGCCACTGCACAGTGAGCGAGGGCCACTCGAGGGCGTGCGTGATGACGAGGTCATACAGAAACGGCGTGTTCTTCTTCCAAATCTTGTACTCCTCATTCACGAGGCGCTCCTCCATCTCGTCCCGGTACTCATCCTCCTCTTTCGCCATGGATCCCCCCCCCCCCCACTCTCCTCCTCTTCCTCGCTCCCGCCCTACTCCCACAAAACCAACCACACCCACTTCCTCCCTTCCTTAGCTTTGAAGGTATCGCCCTATCGCCCTCACTCTCTGCTAAACCAAACTAATAAACCATCCTAGAATTGGGCGTCGCTGCGATGCGAAGCGATGGGAGTGAGCGACAGAGCGAGGGAGCGAGCTCTGGGCAAATACCAGTTGACGAGAGCGGCATGGCGGCTTCCCAACCCCCACCTGGGGGCCGAACTCAGGTGCCGCTCATTATACGGACCTCGCCCAAGTGTCAATAGGTGTCCCCCTTTCTTCCCGCCACTACAATACGCAACGAACATGACCGTTTCCCGCGTCTTGCGGTATCCGGTTACGTTCGAGTTGTTGGGGTCGTGAGTGAGTGAGTGGGTTCCCGTCGTGTGTGAGTTCCCGTTGGTTCTCGTCGACGTTCCCGGGCTGCATTCAAATTGGGACATCTTGTTCCTTTTTCTGATTATTATTATTATTATTATTTATATATTTCTATTGGATGGTTTTGTTGTGTCAGATGCGAGTAGTTATCGACAAGTTTAGTTGACAGTGCTTCAATTTTACGAACTAGTTCAGAAATTTTATTTATTTAGTAATATGTTATCTCTATGATTGTATCACATAGATAGATAGATACATATATATATATATATATAGAAAGTTTTAATGTATTGACATAAACTATGTAATTATGTTTTCATAATGGAAGATTGTGGTGACAGCAGCAAAAACTATGATGACATTAGCAACACACACACACACACTATATATATATATATATATATATATACATTTGTGTATGTATTTTATTTTATTTTAGAATATTTGTTTCAATTTTTGTACTGATACAAAAGAAGATAAAAATAATAAAAATAATAAAAAAATCATATTCTTAGTATCTGAAGGTTGCATTTGGTGCTTTTTAAAAAAATTGTTTAGGTTGAATTTCTCATGTAGGTTTTTTAAACAAATAATAAAAAATAATAATGAAGTACTAAAAAATGTCCAATAAGTACTTTCACACAAATTTTCACTTTTGAATGGACAATATATTTATTTCAGTACCAATTTACGCCTCTATTCAAACCAATTTGTAATATATTTCATGTATTAAAGTTGTAAGATATTTTTTTAGAATCACAGAGGCTAATTTTATTTATTTTTTGGTTTTGATTTGATACATCAAGTATAAATATAATATTTAAGATAATTATAATAAAGTATTATTATCTGTAAGTTTATCTTTTATATATATATATATATATTACAGTATTCGATAATATCTTATTTTAAGTTGTATAGATTATCCTAAGTTTGTAATTGAAATTTTACAAAATTTTGCTGTAAAATAAAAATATTTTTGTATGAAGTAGGAATGGGCCTTGCCTGCATGAAATAATGAGTATTAGAATTAAATTTCTATTTTAAATAAATATTGACAGTGGAAAATTATCAAACACCAGCTTTATACATTGAAGAAGGATAAAAATAAATCACACATCAATTGAAAAGCATGTTAGAACTTAAGTTGTGTTTTAGAAGTAAAAATAAATTATAATGTTACTAAATTGCAATGTAAATCAGATGACTAACAACAACAAAATATCTTAGAATAAGATAATATTAATACAATCATTTAATATAAAAATCATCTCATAAAATTGCAAGGCCCAATCTATAAACCAATTCTTCACTATAGTATAAAACTTGCAACAACAATCTAGTACACTGTTATAGAAAAATTGATTTGAACAATATATGTTACCAATTACATTTGTGATGATAGATCAAATACTTATTATATAATAATACTAATTTTCTGTATTTGCAAAAACATATAAAATTATACAATAGTAAATATGATAAGTGATGAATTTTTAAATGTCATAGCAGAGAAACGATATCAATTGCTAATAAAGATAAAGTAGTTTTTTAAAAAGCAATTATTCATTAAGTGAAATTATTTAGAATGAATTTATTATTATTATTATTATGAAACTTCAAAAACTAAAATCAATACTATAAAACAGTTGATTTGTTCTATTTTAAAATAAACTTATTTTTTATAAAATATATTTCATACAAGCAAAAAGTTTTAAATTAGCTATGACAATGACTAAAGTTGAGGTAACCAAAGATATATTCATGGAGAAGACATGTAATTATCATACTTTTAAGATTTAAAAAAGAAAACATAAATAAAATTGATAAGCATTTCATTACCAACATTATTTTCTAATAAGATGTAGAAATTGAACTTGTCAGTTTGCATTTATTTGCATATATGTATTTAATATACCAAAAATATCAATAAACAATAAATTAAAAACTAAGATTTAAAAAAAAAAATCTATTTTTTTAACAAATCCAAAATCTTAGCATAAATCTAAAAAGGACCATTGGAAATAAACCAACATAATTTGATTTATTGTATTTAACATAAACAGCTCTTTAAAATAATACATTATCCACAACAAATATTTATTATTTTCTTATCACAGTAGTTATTATTAGTATTTCCATTTATATCCGTGTGATATATATTATTTAAACAATAAAAAAACAACTCTATGCTAAGATTCAACAAACTTGAGGCGCTGTTAAGATTTTATAGGTTGGATTTCGATGCTAAGTTTTTTAGTTACATTTTCTATTTTTTGGTGTAAAATGCCATCTTATAGTAGTTCAAGGACATCTCAAACAGACTAGTGTTTTTTAGAGCAAAACTGCACCAAATAAATGGAGAAAAACTTTTTTATTTTTTATTTTTTATTTTAAGGGTGCAAAATGAGATAATTAAAGATTGAAATAGTTCTGATGAGTAATTATTTAAACATCTTGAATATATATATATATATATATATATATATAGATATACGTGTGTAAATTAGTAATTCCTATTAACTTGGATTTAAAGTAATATTGAGTTAACCCCAATTCTTATGATTCTCATATATGTTATTGTAATTTTTTGATCAAAGATTGTCAATTCTATAATTTACAATCTATAATTAAAAAAAAATCAAATCAAATGTTCAAACAACATTTGTCTATTATGTTAAACTAATATAAAGAATGATTCAAAATTATCCTTTTTCTTTGTTGAAGTTGCAACTAGTTATGTTATAATTTTTAAAAAATAATAATAAATAATATTAACGTATTTTAAAATTATTTAGACTTACATCTTCAAGTTGAAATGATGTGTATGTAATATTCAGCAACAAAATATTTGATTGTTGCAATAGTAACTTTCACAATGATCCAAGACAATGCTTGCATGTAATCCAAAAGTATTGCAAAATATATGACACTTTATTGGGTTTAAATTATTGTAATATAGAAGGTTAATACCATGATAATAGCAAATCAAATCCTAATTGTGAAATTCCCAATCTTGCTTTATTGATGCTACCATATAAACAAGGACTTGTTAATATCTCTCTCTCTCTCTCTCTCTCTATATATATATATATATATCCAATTATTCTTATTTAAAAAGTTAACATTTATAGATAGTGTTATTTTGACATTTAATGAATCACTCACAAGTGTTATATATACTAAAACCGTGCGTTAGAAATAATTCCAAAAATGCGAAGGCTTCTGTTGTGACCCCTCTTCTCAACTTCGTTGGATCTTCCCCTACTTTCACTTTCGATTCCACATTATTCTGCCTCCACATGCACAAGACATGCATGTAAATCTGCTAAGAGTTCATCAGAAACCAGGTGAAGTTGTGCACATCACACTGAAACAGTACTTAAAAAATGGTTTCTAGTCCAAATAGAGGTTGGGAACCCTAACCCTAACTTCTCTTGGGTCTTGTTTTCGAAGATGGGAATTTCAGATGCGGTATTGTGTCAGATGCTACGCGAATATCAGTTGTGTGCAAGACCGTCAACGTGACCGCTAAAGTTGCGCGTTTTGGTGATTTTTCAAGCAGTTGCAACAACAGTTGAGACCCACCTCAGAATTCAGGATAAAGAATAAAAAATTGAACTTCTCAGCATGGAAGTAAGATATTGGAAATTTGAGAGTAGTGAAATCCTTCATACCTAGTTCAGAGGAAAATACAATCCTTAACACAAGCTTTCGTCCTGGGGTGTCTCAGATTGAAGCTTCGGCAATCTACCCTCACAACACAATTTTAACCTCTAGTGTAAAGCGACGCAGGTGAGATTTGGGACTTTCCTGGATTGGATCACACCGAAGAGAACGGTCGGAGCTCAGCAATAATTGTCATCCTGTCAAGCTCTTCGGAAACCCTTTCACTATTAAAAAAATATAAAATTTAACCATGAAATCCCATCACCCGAATCCCAACTCTAGATTATAATATTCATTTCTTTCTCGAAAAAGATGGAAATCATTCGAGCCAACGTAATCAAGCAAAGAATTCCCATGCGCTTTCGACTCTCCGAAGCGATGTCGAATACATCCACAGTTGCCTACTCTCCTTGAAAAGTTCAATCTCCGCAACCTCCTGACATAGATCACCGTTTGGTTAAGTATGCAGTGGATCAAGCGACTTCAAATGGATGCAGCTTCGAAATCTATAACAAGTTGTAACCTGGGGATTCAGCTATTATGACGACCACTGTAGCATGTCGGTTCACAGACCACTTGCAACTTGCCACTATTGAACTGAAGATTATATATTGCATCTACAGAGTATTTCGGAGGTCAACGCCACTATCCAATAAAAATTGGATCAAGTGCTGTTACTCTGTTTTAGAGGCATCGTGTAGAATCATTTTCATTGGCAGATCAGATCGAGCACGCTTCCACATTTTTTGTGCTAACTCAGCACTAGAAAT
This sequence comes from Physcomitrium patens, assembly GCF_059467195.1. NCBI lineage: Eukaryota > Viridiplantae > Streptophyta > Bryopsida > Funariales > Funariaceae > Physcomitrium > Physcomitrium patens. The sequence continues at coordinate 3,485,102 of NC_143431.1, read as the reverse complement.
CTGAACGTGCTGCATCTGAACTGATGCTGGATTTGAAGGTGTGAAAATAATGTTAGATCCGCTGACGATATCGTATTTTGACAGATAACCTGTTTCGATGAGTCTAAAATCCACCACATGGTATTGTCAAAACCTGGCATTCCCTACAACCGTCAGAGATACAAGAGCCTGCCAATGATTCGGCGACCATCGATATGTGCACTGCGAAGAAGAACCCTTTCACCTTGATAGTTAGCACCTGTCTACGTGTCACAAATCTTCATTTGATTTTATATCTATGCTGCAGCGGTATAAATTTACACGCTGGCGCAACTTGCCAGATTTGAACAATTAGATCTTCTGGATGTTAATTACGCAAGGGAAGCAAATTGGTCGGTAATAGAAAGGGTTCTGTTCCACAGCAACAGTTTTATGCACGTTTGAATGGCTTGTATCACTTGATGGGGGATAATTGGGTGCTACAATCAGAGGCACAATTCAGAATACCAGAGTTCATGCAATATGACGGAATCAGAAGTTAATTAAGAAACTCTTCAAGTATGTACACATTCCTCAGACCGAAATTTCGGGAGGGATTTGTATTGCTCGCCTATTGAACAAGCAAACAAACCTAGTCCTTCCGCTAATTCTCTACAACAAAGCTCTATTGCTCATTTTGATCCAAAGCATCGTTTGTCTTCATCACCTACATCGAATTTGCCACTAACGCTTTCATGTCTGGAGCTGAGTTGTTCTCAAATTGAGAGAAACACTTCGCTAAACTACATACAACTCACCACCAGGAGATGTATCATTGGCATGGACGTCGACCTTTGAACGCCGGCATACTGTCAAAATTGGGTGAGCGCACTCTTACGAATGCCGTGTGGTGAGCATTGGAGTTTTCAAGCTCAATGCATAGAAACGCCTATGCAACTGGCCTTGAACCTCGTACACTTAGCATCTAAAAAATTGCGTCCGATCTCAGAAAGATCAGCGTACCGGAGTGCAAATTGCAAATTGTAGAGTGGTCGAGTACGTTGGTCTGGTCAATGGCTTCTTGCAAGCTTCGCAGCGACTCTTCGTTAATGTCACCCAACTTCAATTCAGAAAATCTCTCTGTGAAATTCCGTCTCAGTCGGTATCTCTCGTTCTGGCTCTTCTTGCTTCGACGCTTTAAAATTGTGCCCAATACCCGTGACCACTTCCGAGATCTTTCGACAATGGAACTCTGGTAAATGGACATTATGGCGTCAAAGCTTACATTGGAAGAAGCTCTGACTGCACCAAGTTCAAAACCTTCGCCTGACGCGGCGATTTCTGGAGAGCGCTTAACGTGTGCAGTGGATGTTGGCCTATTGGCAGTGCTTCTCGAAGCCTGAGATGGCTTTCTTTTAGACGATGTTCTAGCCTCATTGCTCGACCACACCGGTACTGTTTGGTCCCAGTACACCGGCACCAGTTGATCGCTCCTATTGAACTCCAGCTGCACCCTGGGAATAACATAACGTCGCTCTTGAGAATCGGAGTGTCCACCGAAATCGGTACCTAACCTCGCGGCTGCAGGTCTGGCGAAGGCCCCAGAAGATGCAAGACCTATTTCCATCGTCACTCCCGATTCCGACTCACTCCAAGAGCCTTGCATCGTGTCGATCCTTCAATGGACCACCCGCCTCCACAAATACGAACACCCGCAACCTTTTACACCGAGGTCAGTCTTTGATTTGTTTCTTTCAAATGACGCGTAACAAAACTTCGAAGTTCACAATGGCTATAAATACTAATTGTTGGATCACCTCCCTACTTTGGTTGTGGCATCTACGAGGAGACGTCCCAGTGTTGCCCTAAAATTGGTTCCATTCGAAGGAAAGTCGATGAGAGAATTGCCGCGGACTGATCTTACTAACCAAAACCAATTACCTCTACTCCTTCAAGAGGTTCTGCAGAAACTGCACGATTGGGTAGAAACTCGACATCGCTTCCCAGCCTCTCTCAGACCTCCATTCCGCCAACTCACGGTTGGCACTGAAACAGACTCTCCCTCCACCACCACACAGCATCACATCACATCGAAGAGAACCTCCGACTCCCCGTCAGTAAAGTATCCCAGGCTCCAAGGAAACTGAAGAGACAAAAGTCTTCACGAATCCACCCCCAAAAAACAAAAGAAAGTCACACCCCTACAGAGCAATCACCGGCTACTACGTACATCCCTGACAGCGGCGTGAAGCTGATCCTCACTACGGTACGCTCCCAAACAAGGGAAGCTCGACACACACTTTTCACTTTCAATCGCAATCGCTGATGATACATACAAATAACAAACAACCCAACGATTGGCACCTCACGATACTCCACTGCACGGACCAGACGAGTGATATCGAGTTAGCTAGCGCGTCAAATCTAATCTCACGCCCCGTTCGCTATCCGACACGTTCCTGATCCTGCGAATTCTGATGCCAAGTACAGCGGTTCCTCATCGCCAGCTCGGGAGCCTTCGCCGGAGGGGTGGGTGGTGGGGTGGGGTGAGAGATTAATAAGGTGGATATGATGCTAGTGCTAGTGCAGATCGACAAATGGTATGAGCCTGATTGATGCATCATGGGAAAGGGGCAGGTACGCAGGCAGGCAGGCTGTCCTGCTCCGGCGGCCCGCTCGCCCACCCGTCCTCCCTCGCCCTAGGCAGCAGGCTGAGGTTCAGGGAATTGGGCAGCTGGGAAATCGGCCCCAACAGGGCACGCCCCTCAGAAAGCTGCTAGTTGTGGTGGTGTAATTGGCAAAAACAAAACTTGCTACTTACTTCACTTACTTACTTACCACTCTCTCACTCACGCACTCACTCACTCACTCGCTCGCTCCCTCGCGGCGCAGAGTGAGAGTGTGAGCACAGCTCCCTCTTCCTTCGCGGCTGCGGCTCCCATCAATCCATCCATCTATACATCCGTTCATCTGTTCATTTCACCCATTCATCCCGGTGTCGCGGTCCCGGAGGAGGAGGGGGAGGAGGTCTTGGCAGCTTCCTTATTGATCGTATGCTAATTCCTCGCAACTTCCAACAGAGTCAAACTCCCCGCATCTTCCTAGAAGCCACATACCGACCTTGGAGAGTCCGCCGGTTCTCAGAGATGCACACTATCCTTCATCTGCTTTTATTTATTTATTTTTGTTTTGTTTTGTTTTGTTTTATTTTTCTATTTTCCATAATGAGCATCTGAACTTCATACCAACCATTTTTTTCTTATTTTCTTATTTTTTTTTCTTATTTGTGTAATGATAATTTTCATTAGTTGTTGTTTAGTATTTTACAAGATCGTGATAAATCAGTTTTCTGAGTATTGGTTTCCCTTGAATCATGCTGGAGAATGCAATCAATTGTGTTATTCTCTTACTTGTCTATAATGCTCAGTGTAATGTATTCCGTGTTTCAATTAATTGAATATTAATTATTATTAATAAAATTTTATTAATAATAATTAAATATTGTGTCGTATTTATTTACTTATTAAAAAAGAATGTAACTGTTGAAAGTTATACAAAGAACAAAATAGATGTATGTTGCAAATGTTTTAGAAATACTATGATATTTTTTCGATAATTTTTTTCAACTGTGTATGTTATGTTGTGAATGACATGATATGTAAATGATAAATAAATAAAATAATAATCATATAGAATTCAATGTAACAATAATACTAAATAAAAATGTCTATCTCATTTTTTAATGAAGAATATTTTCATTAAGCCATTAAAGAGAATCAACTGAAGGAAAATAAAAAAAATATATTGTATGTCCATGATATCACTATCATATATATATATATATATATCATTTTGGAATATTCAAGTGTTGATTTTATGTGGATTGGCAATTGTAAAACACCATGCATGATTTTCAAAACCATCATTCTTTAAGCCTTTCTCTTCAATGCTGGTTGTTGAAACTCACAAGAGTCATACTCTATGGCTCATTAAAATTTTATAGTTGAAAATGATCATCACCCAAGCTGATGCATAGAATCACCACTTCTTCTTTACTCATTCCACCTAAAAATGATGAATTCCCTACCACTCTTGCTAAATCCTCATGGGTACATCACCAAAATCAGTTGGAATCATGCTCTCTCTTTTGAATACAAAAGACTGTTTGTAAGGCTCAATTAGTGCCACATAACAATGCCTCCAAAGACTCTTTGTATTTGGAACCCTTCACACAAATCCCAAAACCCTAAAATGACTACAAAATCCTAAAGTGGCCACAAACCCCTAAATGGATAGGGGGGAGGAGGAGAATGGCAAGGATTTGTTGCATTGTAAAATGTCAATTAATCTGAAATTTTGTTGTTGATAATTAAAAGACCATGTGTCCTTCTACCCAAATTAAGGCAGCTCAGTTCTGAGAGCTCTCAGAGTTGGTGGAACTGAGTAACCACTTTAGGGCTAATCCTAGTGACTGCCCAATTATTACACAGAGAAAGATACTCCATGCCACTTGGGATACGTAGATAATATAAATACCTTTTAGCTGGGCGTGGATCCCAAGGATTTTGCAGAAAATGAGTCTGATAGAATGCCAGCCTAGGTCTGGCTAATCTGGATCAAGGCCAGGTGTAGCACCCCATTTTGGTCTAGTTATGTATTAAATTATTTCTGCTATGCTAATTGTGTGTGGAGATGTAGTGGATTAATGTGTTTTTTTCTCTTCTACGGATGGGGTGTGTCATTTCATCACCACCGACGCAATGGGTGAAAAATGGTACAAAAACTTGTGTGTGGTTCCAGGATCTGTGTGTGAATTTTGGAGCCCTAACTTGAGAGTGACACACACAAATGTATTATTATTGTCATTATTATTATCGTCGTTAGTCATATTTTTAAGTATTGTACATAAATTTGATTAGGTTAAGAAAGTAAAAAAAGCACAGGCTTGACCAAAAAAGGCAGCTGGGTTTCGTTAACTTCATACCTTTTGAAAAGTGAAGCTAAAGTAAAGATGAAACCTGGAACCCAAGTTATTGGTTTTGAGATTTTAAAAAGAATAATTTCAGACAACAATTCAGCAAACCTAAATAAATAATTGTCAGTAGATGAGAAAATAGGTTAATTCAACTTCAGTTTCCATTAGATGAGGCCATGAAAGCAAACATGAAAACAATATTTTTTTCAAAAGTGGTATCATGTTTGACTTTGTAGAGAAAACATTTAGTTAGAAATGGCAGCAGAATAATTCCTTAGCATCCATCAAAAAATTCATTAAAAATAATTTATATTATTTCAAAAATGTCTAAAGTATAATGAATCAAATAGAAAACCGTACAACAAGTTTTTAATTAGTTATACAACTACTTATTATTTTGATAATAAAAGGTTAAAAAAGAAAAAAACATATTTTCTAATTCATTAAACCAATAAATATTTGTTTTTTTCAACTAGAGAATAAATTTTTTGTTCTTTTTATTTAAAGTAAATATAGATTAATAATACATATATAATACTTACACATTATGATTTTTTTTAATCTTATCCTTATAGTATTTATTTTTATTAAAGAATTAAACTTTGGCATTGCACAGGAATTGATTCTTAGAGAGAAGATTAATTTTAATTAATCAAATACTACTTTATAAAATTAATTAATCTACAATTATCAATCACATATCACATTTGATGTCCTAAAATATATTTAAAAAACTTTCATGCATTGTGAGTAATGATATTTTACTACAATATTGTATTTCATGATATTTGGTTCACAGTACTTTTTTTTAAACCTCAAATATATATATATATATATATTCACATACACATATATATAGTTATACATACAATTGCTATAAAATTCACATTTGATTGACTCTTATATTATAGGGTAGTGTTAGTGCTATCACAATTCTTACTTGTGCCATTGAAACCCTCCATCAACCTTTCAAATCCTTTTATTAAATAAGTTTTTTTTTGGAATAATTTTTTTTTAAAAAATATGTTGATTAGAAGTGTTGGGTTGTAACATGGCTATTGGATGAAAGAGAAAAACATAGATTATAATATAAAAAAGCTTAATTGAAGAATATGGTAAAAGAACATTCTAAAAAATATAAGTAAAAGATAGTATAAAAGGTAGTATGAATATATTGCATTAAGATTGCATTTTTATAAAAGAGACTTTTACTTACTTTATAAAGTCATGAATAAGATAAATAGTAGATTTGAAAAAAATAATACTATAAACATCTTAAAGTTGAAGCAAAAATAGCTTTTAGCAAAAATTACTTAGAAAAAATTAGAGATTTATAATTGAAAAGTATTTGTTGTAAAAAAAGGTTGAAACTAGATCTTGAGGCATATAACTGTATACCTAGGATAATTGCAAGATTGTTTTATTGATTGCAAAGCAAGGATAAAGAATAGAATTAATTTTTTTATTTAAATGTTGGTCTTGAGTGATTTGAGTAATTATTGTCCTTGTGAGAGATTTGTATAGTTAGGGTTATTAAAATTCAATTGGATTAGAACCTTAAAAAGTAGTTTTTAAGAATAAACAAAGGTTTCTATAATCTTAAATAATTTATTTATTGGATTAACATAATTTTTTGTGAGCTAATAGTGAACTTAAATTTCAACAAATTTGCAAGTTTTGGAAGTAAGTAAATGGTGCAATAAGGAGCTATTGTTATTGGTTAGAATTCAATTAGGATTTATTTAGGATTTAATTAAGATATTTTAAGGATATTATTAGTATTTTTTAAAATTTACATAGGATTTTAATACAATATCTTTAGGATTTACTTAAAGCTTCTTTAGGATATTTTTAAAGATTTCTTTAAGATTTTTTAGAAATTGATTACTATTTGATTAAAATTATTTCCAATTAAATCAAAAAATTTAATATTATTGCTAATATGATTATAATATGATTATTACTAATATTATTATAATCATATTTTAATATATATTTTTAGAAATCAATATTTGCATCAGAAATTTATGATAATTATTTAAAAATAGTTTTTTTATGTATTAAAATATAAAATAAATAAATTATTATTTTGAAAATAAAATAAAATATAATTCACACTTACATATTAAAATGCTATATATTAGTACTTCTTATTTTTAATTACATTCTTTTTACTTTTGTACCATTTTTCATTATTATAATTAATAACATTAAAGTTAAGATGTTTTCAACTTATGTTCAAAAGTATTAGAGATTTTCCTATTATTAAAAAAAGCTATACCTAAACATGTTACCTTAGTTAATTAAAGCTTTTAATTTTTTCTAAAAAATTGGATAAGTTTCAAAGTAAATAATTTAAGTATTAAGATTGATAAGGAGTTTTTCTGAATTTTGTCTAACTTGTTTAAAAGATTTGCAATATATTCATTCATTTATTATATCATCAGTCTCAAAACCACAATTATTATATCTTTTGTATATCATGTTTATAAAATAAATTTATAAAAATTTTAATTTAATTATTTTATAATTATAGAAGATTCAAGATCAACCTGTAATAAAGCTAATTAACTATATTTTATTAGTCACACATTTTATGAAGAATATTTGGCCAATTTTACATACCCATATATAAACTAATAACAAATTTGAGATTATTCATTTGACTTAAGACATGAAATCTAGTTAAAGATACAAATACAAATTATTTAGTGTAGATTTAAGTTAGCCAATTCAATTAATTTGGTACATATCAAAAACTAGTTTGTAACAATTTGAAATGCTTTCAGTATAAAATATGTTGTTACAACTGGCTTCACTGTACAATTGTTTACTGTTATGATTTATGAAGATCATGATCAAACCAAAAGTATATAAAAAGGTGCAACTTCCTTACATAATCTCAGACAGTAACCTTGGATTTATTTATTTATTTATTTTTTCTTGATTAAATTCTTGTGTCATGTTTATTTTGAAAGTCACTCAATACTGTGAAGGTGGTAATTGAACAACCTACAACAGAGCAGACTAAGAGGCACAGTATTTAATTTTCTTTTGAATAATACCAAGGAGATTTCAAGAGTGTTACTAAGTTTTAATTATTGTATACAGAAGCAATTTTATTACATTTTTTTTCAGTTATTTATTTCTAATAAGACATATCATTGTTAATATTTCCAATTAGCATCATTACCCACAAATTTGTATTTCAGCTGAAAGTACAATTTATAAGTGTATTTATCAATATACAAAGAAAAAGGTCTCTTTGTAAATCCTTATTCAACAACCACTTCCTTTAAATTTTAGATCACACCACATTAAAAGAAAAATCTTAATAAATCATAAATAATTTTTTCTTCAATCTATCCTATTAGTTTTAAGGAATATTAAACAAAATAATAGATTTTTCAATGAATATTTTGTGTATATAATATACTTGGAAAGGTAAAGAGAGTGGCAATTGTTGCTTTGTTAATCATAGTGAAAGTTGAGTCTAATTTGTTGTTGGATTTTGTATAGTCCTAGGAACTACCTAAAGATTGGTCTACTTGCAGTGTAAAATCACATCCTAAATCATATATAAGGACATAAAAACCAATATTATCTTCCCACATACAAATTGTAAGTTCATTATGTGTAATTGTTTTCTAGTTAATATTGTTAACTTTGAAATGATTCAATTGCTAAAGAAATTGTATAGATTCAAGTAAAAAGCATAAAATTTTCTATATTTTGTAAGATTTTTTAAAATACAAATAAAATTGACAAATTTTATAGCAAAATATATGTTATACCAAAATATCACATCTGTTAGAGTTTGGTTCTTAATTGTTGGACTAATTATGTTAATTTTTTTCGTATATATATATATATATATATATATATGTGTGTGTGTGTGTGTGTGTTTTAATTTTTAACCAATACAAATACGTACTTTCAATCAATAATATAAGATGTTTTTTTAATTATTATATAGAAATACTAAAATAATTATGATATAAGACTAACTAACAAAAACAAATAGACATGTATGGTACAACATATTGTAAAATTGTTGCTCTTCTTCATTGAAAAGATAAGCCACATTTACAAGAAGCTTAAATATAAGAGATTTGTTTTAGAGTTATAAAAATTATACTAATTATTGATTAAAAATAATTGAAGAAATTTCATTGTGTGCTATATAAATTTATTTTCAAGATATTATTATTTATTGTCTCACAATTAAACATTAAATTTCTATTCTTCGTGCATCTCAAATTTACAAATAGTAAACAACTTCACATAATCCCATGTCTAAGTTTGGAATCTTAAAATAATATTGATTATATAATGCAATTCCAATTAATATAATATGATTTTATTTTTATTGAAAAAAAAGAATGATTTATACAAGGTGAACCACCATTGCTACATCTAATTTTTTTGGTTATTTTTGGCATAATAAATTTGTACAAGAAGGCTGCCTAAAATTAATTCTTATGCAACAACTAGGTTGTTGGATAGTTTAATTACTTAATGTGTGTAATTTCTAATATTTTGAAGGTATTATGAAATACACTCAATAATTAATCAAAATTTTAAGAAAATAATTAGGATCAATGTATAAAATTCAACCAACAAGAACAAGAGAATTTTGCAAATTAGCGTGCAATGATAGAAGACTAAAGAATAAAATCATACAGTGCAAGTGGATTTTATAATTGTACTGTAAATGGAAAATAGAATAGATTAGTTCTTTGGAGTGTCTCATAGAGTTATAGTCTAATCCATATGTTGACTATGAAAAGTTACTGTGTTTTTTTTCTTTAAATCTTTTTTTTTTTTTTTTTTTTTTTTTTTGTTAAATATTTGATGATTTATACAAGGTGGACCACCATTCTTTCATAGTTTTTTTTCTTTTATATAATAAGAATATTATTGAAATCATTTATAATTCAGTTTTCAATAATTGACAAAAAACACAACATTACTTAAAAATAATAGCTAAGATACTAAAGACATTGAATTATCATTTACAATGAATAACGTTAGGAGTCAAGTGTAATTGCAATGGCCAAATGTCCTTTGATATCTTATTAGCCATGTAAGAAAAAACTAAATTTATTTTATTGCAAAATTTGTTGTGTGATGCAAAAGATAACTTGGAAATGCATCAGACATCTAATTGTAGACGAAAATTATCTAAAACTTATGGTTCTTCTTATATTATAGAAAAAAAATGAGAAATTTAGATACATCCTTTTTAAAAACTTCAATCTTCTTAAATTTTTTAAATCCAACTATTTTTAAACATTAACAATCTTAAATCTCAAATCCTAATGAACTCAAAACAATCATAACTAAATTCTAATAAAATCCTATAGAAATGCTTAGAAAATTCTAAAAAATTCCAATAAAATTAAAAAAATCTGTAAAATCTTGATAAAATTCTAAAGACAAGTCAAAAAAACCTTAATAAGATCTTTCTAAATTGATTGTAAAATCCTAATTAAATCATAAGAAATTCTAAAAAATCCTTAAAAACAATCCTAAGGTGATTCTAAGAAATTATTACTAAATTCTAATAATTTTCTAATATATTATATTTTTTAAGAAATAATTATTGATTATATTTTTAGAATAGTTTGAATTTTTTATACTATTAAATACATTAATTTGAAATAATTTAATATAATTGAAATAAAAAAATTAAAGAATTAACTTTTTTTTCAAAAATACCTCTATTAATGATATTTAGCTTCCTAACATAAGATTAAAGAACTTCAAAAGTAAATTCTTAGTACTTAGTTGTTTGATATTATTCAAATATTGTCTTATTTACTCAATTCAAAAATATAAAATCATATTTTTCTTTTAATTTCGATATATATATATATATATATATATATATATATATATACAAAATAAAAAATATATAATAATTATTCTAAAAAAGTTTAACATGTGCCTAAATTCACAAAGCATATATCCTATTCTTATTCTGTAAAAAGAGAAATCATTTGAACACTACCTTGTCTAAACAACCCTAACAATGCTATCATACTTTTCTATCTTATATATCTACATGATTGGCAAACCACTCATCCACAAACAAACAAACAAACAAAAAGAAAAAAAAAGAAAATCCAGCAATAATCAATGTTATTTTTTCTTTATTTTTTTCTTTTACATGTAGCTTATGCACAACTACTATCCTCTATTGTAATATGTATCATTCTTCACCATTGCATTAAAAATTTATTTTCTTTTCTACATCATTGTAATTTAAAACTGTCTAAGTCCTCACTATATATGTATTTCTATTCTGCAAAATATTCAACCATAGGCTCTCTATTGTTTTTACTTGTTGCTTAGCAATACTAATATATAACCAAAACATAGCTCCAAACAATTCTTGCCATTACAAATATTATATTTTCTTGTTTACATCTTCTTTCTTGATTACTTGGAATCTTTCATGTTACTTTTGCTTGTCAATTCCAACAAAAATCAGACTTTTTAAATTATATTTTATTTTTTAGCATGTCCTTGGTATACTTGCATCATCATACATTCTTCTTTCTACAATTTTGATCCTCGACGTCTTTTATATGACTAACTCTTTTTAATAGTTTTTAATAGTTTAATTGTTTCTAAACTTTGAAACTTCTTTAAACTTCTTAATAACCAGCCTTCTTTCATAAGCTTCGTGTGCCACTAGATTGCACACTCCTCATACACATTGTTGATTCAATTGATGTCTTAAGTAATACATAGTAAAATTTTAGATAAAAGAAGGCAAAAGACTAGCTAGAAGAAGCTTTGGCTTGCAATTCTTATGTGGTGTAATGGTGTAAATCTCTGTTTGATCCATTCTGCAAACATTTCACATTAGTTTAAAACTAATTCTAAACTTATTCAAATACAATTTTTGAACTGATACCAAATTGTATCTACACCAATTTGAATTTCTGTTAACTAATTTAGAAAAAAATTACAACCATTTTTCTGTTTTTTTCTTTCTCTTTCTGTAGTTAAAATAATACAAATTTTAATTAATTAATTAATTAATTAATTAATTAATTTTTTATATGATTTTTACGTTTTTATTTATTGGTATGGATGTCTCAAACTTATAAAGATCTTTTATCCAAGTTAAAATCAATAAAAAAAGAGTCATATTAAAAATATTATGACAAGTCAAAGAAATTATGATTCTAATGCAACAATATTGTGTATTACTACAAATAACATCATGATTGATTATTCATAAATAAAAAAGGTTACAAAATTATCTTCAATAATTATATCACATCTTATAATTCATTCTGATGTTAATTATTGTTTAAATAATATAATATATATTATGATAACAAAATAATATTATTCCTTTATTTTTTTATAAATATCAAAAAAATGTTCTTTGTACAAAAATTTCAAACTGATATATTGATGTATATTAACTAATATCTTGTTTATACTATTGTGACTCTTTTTTTTCTTTTTTTTTTCTTTTACCCAGAAATTTACAATTCTTTATATAAAATGCTAAATTAATTAATTTTATAATTTTTAATTTATAGAAAAACCAAAATCAAAATAAAATATAATAAAGTATAAAATTTGATCTATGAATACATATATCTACATATCAATATATCTTTCTATATATATCTATATAAGTAATAATTAATTTTTAAAATATTTATATATTTATTGATACCTATACTTGGTTTATTTTTTAAGACCTTCATTCAAACTTTAATATGTATCACAATGCTTTGATGTATATTATTATACAATTTTATGCTTTTGGAATAAGTCTAAGACTTAAAAACTAATGTACAAGCATTTCAAAAGTTGTAACCAATCTATTTTATTTATTTATTTATTTAAATAATTTTTATTATTAGCTTTGATATATTCAATGTGTGTATTTTTATATGTTTATATAAGATACATATATATATTTTTATTTTTTTATTGAATAATAATTTAGATTTTTTTTTTGACTAATATTTATGAGAATCTAAAGGATTCAAATTATTTGGACCATAGATTTTTACAAACTTGATGAAAATAATTATCACATGGTTGGCTTTATATTTCTATACTTATGTAATAATAAATAATAAGAATATCTATTGCCAAGTGCAAAGAAATTAAAGTGACTTAAATCAAAATCAATATGTAAGCTATTATTAGACTAAAAAAGTCTTAATCTTGTCCTATATATGTATTAGATAATAAAAATATATAAAAAACTTCTATGAAACTATATAAGAAAGATATTATTTATTATAATTAAAAATATATTATATATTTAATCTATTTATATTTACTTCTAATTATATATATATATATATATATATATATATATATATATATAAGTTATTGAAGAAAAAGAAGTCTAAAAGCTACAAACACTTAGCATCAAGTATTATACTCTAATAGAAGTGTGGATGAAGATAATTCTTACTTCCAACACTCTTTACTTATAGGTGGTGGTTTGCTTATTAACGAGGCAACTTCCATCCATTTGATATTACATTTGTTTCTACCTCTTCTTAGTAAAGCCTCGGTACCACCATAATAACTTACTTTACCTCTTTGCTATCTTTTTACTATTAGCAACATACTATGCTTAAACTTTATGTGGTTGTAACTAAGCAAGTACTTGCTGTTCTTCAACACTCCCACTTTGCTAATATTCAAAAGGCTTTTAATCCTAATCTTTGAATCAAGTCATGATGTCTACCTTTTACTAATGCCTTTGTAAGTACATCAGCAAGCATGTCATTTGTAGCACAATATTTCATACTTATTAGTCCATCTTCAATCTTCTCTCGTATAAAATGATGTTGAACATCAATGTGCTTGGTCCTTGAATGATGCTTTGGATTCTTTGCAAATGCAAGACATCCTTGATTGTCACACATAATGGGAGTTGCTTCTAGTTGCACTAGACCAATATCTTCTAAGAGTTGCCTTATCCAACAGGCCTCCATTGCACAATGACTTGCTGCCATGTACTCTGCCTCCATTGTTGATCTTCCAATAGTAGGTTGTCTCTTGCAATTCCATGAAATAGCTCCTACTCCAATGAAGAATACATATCTTGTTGTGGATCTTCTATCATTTATATCTCCAGCCCAATCCGCATCACAATAATCTTACAAGTCAATATTCTTACCACCAAGGCATAATTTGAAGTCTTTTGTGCGTTTTAAGTACCTCAAAATTCTCTTTACTATTTTCTAATGCATTGGTCCAACCTTAGACATGTGTTGGCTTACAACACTCACTGCATATGCAAGATCCACTCTTGTAGCGACCATTGCATACATGAGTGAGCCTACTGCTACTTTGTATGGAATACTTTGCATCTCACTTTCAACTTGTGCAAACTCCTCATCCGTGAGCTTCATCAACTTCAAATTTGTCTCCAAGGGTGTTCCAATGGGCTTGCACTCCTCTATGTTGAATCGTTTCAACACTTCTTCAATGTACTTTGTTTGGCTCATTGTAATGGTCTTGTTACCACGATCTCTTACAAATTCCACTCCCAAGCAATAGTGCAATTCTCCCAAATTACTCATCTCATATTCCTTCTCTAATTTGACATTCATCCAATCTATCTTTTCCATATTGTTAGCCAAGATGATCAAATCATCAACATAGAGGATTACAATCAGCAAGAACTCTCTAGATTACATCACATACAATGAATGATCAGCTTCACTCCTTACAAATCCTTCATTGACAAAGAAGGTGTCAATTCGTTGGTACCATGCCTTTAGTAATTGTTTCAACCCATACAAGGATTTCTTCAATTTGCAAACAAGATGTTCTTTGCCTTGTTGTATAAATCCTTGAGGTTGGTCCATATAGATGTCTTCTTGCAATTCTCCATTCAAAAAGGCCGTCTTCACATCCATTTGGTGTATTTCCAAATCCATTGCTGCCCCAATTGCTACAATGATCCTTATGGTGGTGAATTTGGCAACGGGTGCATAAGTCTCATTGAAATCAATTCCAAAAACTTGTAAGTATCCTTTGGCAATTAATCTTGCCTTGTGCTTCACCACCACACCTATTGTATCTCTTTTAGTCCTAAACACCCATTTACAACCAACACTAGATTGATTTGGTGGAAGAGGTGCCAATTTCCATGTACCATTGTCCATAAGAGATTAGTACTCTTCTTCCATAGCCTTCTCCCACTTGATTGCATCTTCAAACTTCATAGCATCACACAAAGTCAATGGATCAGCAAGAAGAGCAACATTTGTATTTTCTTCACTTACTTGAGAGAAGATGTGATCCTTCCACCATTCGCCTCGTTGCCTTCTTTCTCTCAAAAGATATCTTCTTTCATTGATTGAAGAACATTCACCTTGTTCTTTTCCAACTCTTAAACCTTGTCGTTTCTCACTCAATGGTTGGAAGTTTTTATCATTGTCATCATCCCAATCTTCAACATCTTCATTTCTTTCATTGTTGGTCCTATCAATTATAAGAGCCTTCATCTTTTCAACCTTCTTTCGCTTTTCATCTTCATCATCTTCATTGTCTATATCTTCTTGTTTCTTTGCTGAATTCAAAGATGTGTCCACAAATACACCATTACTTCCACTTGGACACATCTCTAAGTGCTCACAAGCACTCTTGTACTCTAAGAATACAACATCACGACTTTTGATGATCTTCTTGGTTTCCAAGCACATTAGCTTATATGCCTTAGTACCTTCACAATAACCAAGAAACACACACTTTGTACCTTTTGCATCAAGTTTGGACCTCATACAATCAGGTGTTTTTGCATATGCAATGCAACCAAAGGTCCTCATATGGAAAATGCAAGGTTGTCTACTACTCCATGCTTCTTGTGGTGTCATTGATGCAAGAGCACTTGTTGGACATCTATTTCTTGTATATACTGCATTTACCTTAGCTTCCGCCCAAAATTCATAGTCAAGGTTTTGAGCATGTAACATACTCCTTGCCATCTCTACAATGGTTTGATTTGCCCTTTTAGCAACACCATTTTGTTGTGGAGTGTACGGAGTTGTGGTTTGTCTAGCAATTCCTTCATTCTTCAAATAAACATCAAATTGCTTAGACATGTACTCACTTCCATTGTTCGTACGTAGTACCTTGATCTTGCATTTACTTTGTTTTTCAACAAGTGCTTTAAAATCTTTAAACCTCCAAAAGCATTCATTCTTGGCTTTAAGAATATAGATCCAAATATTTCTTGAATAATCATCAATGAAAGTGAGGAAATACCTTGATCCTCCAATACTTGTATTTTTCATAGGTCCACATACATCTGAATGGACAATCTCCAGCAACTTGGTAGCACGTGTTGCTACACTCCTTGGAAATGAGGCCCTTTGTTGTTTGCCTTATATGCATCCTTCACATGCAAGTTGTTTTACATTTTGGCTTGTATTTCCAAGATCTAAGCCACTTACCATGGTCTTGAGTTCTTTCATGCTCTTCACATTCAAATGGCCAAGGCGACGATGCTATATATTCAACCTGTCTTCGTTTGATGTAAACTCAGTAAATGCAGCTATCTCCACTCCATTCACCTTCTTACAAATGAGGTAGTACAAATTTCCGTCTTTCAAGCCTTTGAAGACCTTGTCTCCACTCAATGATCTTACAAAACATCCATTCATGTCAAATTGAACTTTAAAACCTTCTATTACAAGTTTACTCATCGAAAGAAGGTTTTGCTTCATCTTAGGCACATAAAGGACGTTTTTGAGTCTGATCTGATTGGTTTGTCCATTCACAACCACCTCCACCATAATAGAGCCAATTCCAATGGCTTCACATGTACCATTATCTGCCAATACCACGTTTGATGCTGGAATAGCTTCATAAGTATTAAATGAACACTTATAAGGTGTCATATGCTTGGAACAATCTGAATCCACAATCCATCTTAACATGGCAGCCATAGAGGTCCCATTTGTTACCGTGAATGCATAATCTTGTCCTCGAAACTCATCTTGCATACTATTTGCATTCTCCTTCTTCATCTTTTTGTTTTTGTAGCAATTTCGAGCAAAATGGCCTATTTTGCCACAAATGAAGTAAGATTTGACATTACCTCGTTGTTTTGGATAGTTGCCCTTGCCTTGACGTGAATACAATGCTGAAACTTCACTTTGGGGCTCCTTTTCTTTCTTCTTGGTTACTTCATGGGCAAGTCTTGCCGTCACATAGTCCATTGTAAGTTCTTTTACCTTGATGGACTCCAATGCCATAATAAGGTAGTTGTAGGATTCGGGAAGGCTCATTAGCAAGGTCATGACAATATTACTTTCTTCTAAAGGCTTGTCAACAGTTGCTAGTTGGTTTGCAAGAGCCTTTACCTTATTGACATGAGCCATGAGGTCTTCACCTTCTTCCATCTTGCAAGTGAAGAACTTCCTCCTTGTATAAATGATATTCGATAAGTTCTTGCTCTCATAGATGTTGCAAAGAGTCTTCCATACTTCCGCTAGTCCTTTGCAAGAGATAATGTGAGAAAAGTTGGCTTCATCCACATTTGTTGCAATCAATACAAAAGCCTTCTTTTCACGATGTTTGAACTCCTTCTTCTCCTTCATATCAGCATCTTTGCTTGGAGCCTCTTCACTTTCATCTACAATATCCCAAAGATCCAAAGATGCCAACAAAAGCTCCATTTTGACCTTCCAATGGTAGAAATTTTCACCTCTAAACTTCTCAATAACTTTCAAGCCTTCACCCTCACTTGAAGCCATGTCTAAGGCAAAGTTGTATCAACAAAAGTTGTAAGAGGAAGTCCTAATGCTCTTAAAATCAGTAAGAAGGTTTAGCTGCCTTAGAATCACAAAATCCTTCTTTGTGAACAAACTAGTATTTTTACTCTCAAAAAACACTCTCAACTTCACTTCTAAGGCTTCTCACAAGTCTGATGACCTTTCCAAATCTAAATTGTCACTCTAATATCTCTCTTATATTCACAAGTCACCTCTATACACCAAAAGAGGCATATAAAGCAAAATAAGCAACTTTATGTAATAAATTAACCATCAACACCAAAATGCTCTTAACCACAAGTAAGAGCAAACCAAGATCTAGATCTAGATCTGAATTTGAAAGTTAGGTACTTTTAATGCCTAATATCAACAACAACAACTTGATCTACTCTACACTTACAAAATAAAATACTTCAAAGACTTCAAAAGACACTCCAGCAAATGTGAGTGGGCCCATAACCTATTGAAGAAAAAGAAGTCTAAAGGCTACAAACACTTAGCATCAGCAAGTATTGTACTCTAATAGAAGTATGGAGGAAGATAATTCTTACTTCCAACACTCTTTACTTATAGGTGGTGGTTTGCTTACCAACGAGGCAACTTCCATTCATTTGATATTACATCTGTTTCTACCTCTTCTTAGTAAAGCCTCGGTACCACCATAATAACTTACTTTACCTCTTTGCTACTTTTTTACTATTAACAACATACTATGCTTAAACTTTATGTGGTTGTAACTAAGCAAGTATTTGCTGTTCTTCAACATAAGTATCTATAATATAGAATAGTTAATAATATAGGTGTTATTTTTAAAATAAAAAATAAAGCAATAATTAAACTTCTTTCATGATTTTTGTACAAAATTTATAAATTTGATATTACAAAGTTTTTTGATTTTATTTTTGTGGTTCAAAATAAATTTATATCATTGCAATGAAATAAATAATTAAACATAATTTTATAAAGATTGTCAAATGTAGATTTTCTACTTAAAAAAAGATTTAAAGTTTTTGAAGGACATTAATCCTAATTAAGCTCTAAAGAAGCAATACATTCTTGTAACACTCAAAAAGAAAAAGCAGACAAATCAAAGATAGATATAAGATAGAAATTGGAATATCTATTGCCAAATACAAAGAGACTAGAGATTCTTGAATTAAGTCATAAGACATAAAATGTATTGACAAGAGTGAAGAAGGCGCCACTCTTACCTCAATATATACTATTCAATTAAGAAGTTATATGGCAACATGTGTAACACATGGCCAACTTGTTGGTCAATTTTTTAACCTAAAAATCACCTAAAAATATTTAGAAAACCAAATGTGCATGTATAGAATTTTTGAGAAGCTTCTCTACAAAATATTATCAAATTTATCTACTTCTACTTACTTCTATTTAACTCTTCTTATCTTAGTAATTAATACGTCAATGACAATAATATATAATAAAATTAAATAGAATTAACATATTAGTCTTAAATTTCTTACTTTACAAATTAAAAGGATAATAAAATTATTATCAATTTAGATGGAATTTGGAATATTTTTTACATTAAATTTCATTATAGCTGTAATAAATTAAAAATATATGCATTACAATTTAATTTAATTAATTTCAAAATAAAATAAATTTCGATTCTTGATTTTATAACTAACTAAATAAGAGTTTGTATATGATTAAAAGATGCTACAAAACCTGCAACAAAACATGTACATATGAATATGTGATAACAAATATGATTGAAATTGTTGCATGGTAAACAAAATAAATTTTAGTATTATTTTTTTATCTTTTTGAAAATAATAAATCAATGACATATGCTGATTATACTATTTGATGTTTACAGTGTATAGAAAAACCAATACCATTATAAAAGTCTTATTTCTAAAAACAATCATACAATTATTGAAGGTTGAGAAATATCACACAATTTTATGACATTCATGTATATGACAAGATAAATCTTTGGCATTAATTCAGCTTTATAACTATTTGGAAATAGAAAATATGAATGATAAGTGTACACAATCAAATACCTTGAAAAATCCTACACTAGATGCATGACCAAGAGTGCCAATTGTCACCAACTTTAATTATTTCAAAATAAATCAACTCTTTTCTGGAAACGTTGTGCTAGCTTCACATAGTGGAGGGATGATGTCTCGCTAACATGTCTCTTACAAATCTCACATAAATGTCATAGATTACTTAACAAGATGCTCATCCCACATTGTTGTATTCAAATGTGGCAACGCTAATATAAGAATGGTAAAAAGCAGGCTTCGGCAATGAAAGATCTGCACAAAAGCTCATCGTCTGTTGAAACTAAGTTGAACAAAACACGTTGAGCAGACCACAGTTCGGAACATGGTCTATCAATACTTCTGTGAGGTATTTAATTATATAATGTAAACATTGTAGAGTCTATACTTTCTAAGAATATTTGACAACTCGTTCTGCTCAGAGCTAACCCCAAAAAACTACAAGAAAAACTGCATATTGATGTCTATTCCAAATGGGCAACAGTGATCGGACATGTGCAGAAGGTTTGAATAAGTTATTACCATTCGCAAGGACTTCAATTAGCTAATAGTTCAGGGTTGTGATCGTGAAAACCATAAAGATTGCATAAGACCAAAAACTTGACCTAGAAGACGAGCAAGTCATATCCAATCGCCGAAACAGCTGAAGAGAAATAAATTTCCGTGATGGTCCAAGAAACATTGCCCTATGACTTCGACGTGGAATCTGAATGCTCTCCTTCATACCATTCAAGCAGTATTCGAACAATCATGAATTCAGCATTTCAGTGTGCGCCGATTGTGGCAACGATCAATGTGCTTGAGACTATCTGCGAAGTCACCTCATCTCTAGCTAACTCATGATGTTCATCTTCCTCCCAAAAACCAACCCTCTAAACAAGACTAACGTGGTATTTCTCACAGAATTAGCTTGACTCATACGGGAACTGCACGCACAGTAGGAAGACTGCGTAAGTAGCGATTTCTATAGGTTTAGTCTACGCTCAATAACCTACGTGAATTAACGCAGATGTAGAATCATACCTTTCACAGATCGAAGCGCCGCACACTCTATTGACGATGCCTTCAAAACGCCTGTGCGCTTGAGATTGTGATCGCCGCTATCTCCAACTTCAAGGACTATTTTTCAGTAGGTCTAAAATCGACAGAAACCTGATTCAACCCGCTAAAGAGCTAGCTTATTCTAAACTCATTCTGGCTTAAGGTACAGAGAATAGGATTACCCGGCTGTTTACAATTGAACAAGACTCTGAGGCGACTTAAACTGAGAAACAAACGGCGAGGACATCATTTGCATCGGACGAAGAAAAATCCTTGACCAGACTGAAACAAAAACACATTGAAACTTATTCACTCAGTGACCATTAATGAAACTCCCAGGCTAGATAATGTGTGGGTACAAGTATCCAACTAAGAGAGTGCCAGAATCAAAAGTACATTCGAATGAACATAAAATGTTACTGCAGACGACGTCGTGGGAGTTTTCCTTCGCAAAAACTACAAGACAGAATCTGATTTGAGAGATTTCCCAAACCAAATGATAATCGTCTTACTCGGTTTTAGGAAACGAAAATAGTCCAGTTTGTATCTGCCAGCTGAAGGACTGGCTTTGCATGATCTATTGACGCCCCTATCAACAAACTGTGAGATTCCAGAGAAGAGATCTGGGTAGACGTTGAAGATGATCCTCATCACTTGACATCGTCAAAACTGGATGCTGTCGAATTCGTAGCCAGCAATTGCTGTTTGTGCTACTTCCTTCCGAGACACCTAGAGCCTCAAAATCCTCATCGGTAGAATTCATCTAAATCTTCTATTCATCGCATGGCTCTCTCGGCACGGCCCCTGCAATACAAAACAAACGTTCAGTACTGAAAAGCTCAGGTGAGAAGGGATTAATTAGGGCTTGGCATCTACGCAACAGTCTACACGCACCCGAAGATCAGAAAATTGAAGCCGAATTGTTAAGCGTTGATGACATTGCGCAAGCTAACACGTAAGATTTGCCACCTCGTGTCCATTGTGGTGAAGGGATTTGGCCTCCAATGGTGCTGCCACTAGCTCCGCTTCCGCCTCCACCTCCACCTCCGCTCCTATTCGCGCTCTCCCCTACAAGTCTAGAACTAGACGGAAATGGTCCGAGCGGTCCTAGCGCTCCGGAAAGGCCAAGAGCCTGAAGAGCTTCATACGAGTTTACTCCAGCCCTTGCTAGTTCCATGAGATGCTCTCTAGAAAGATGTGAGGGATCTCCTCTTGCGAGATCCATCAACTGTTCTCTCGTTAACATGTGCTCCCGGTAGACCTGTCCTGGAAGAAGACCTGTGCCTATTCCTAAGGACGATGATGCTCCCCCTGTATACCTCGCCAAGTCTGAATGAGCGATAGATAGCTCAGTCTGCAACTGCGCGACCTGCCTTTGCAACACTGATATAGCGCCCACGCATCCGTATACGGGATCTTTCACCCGTGCGTCTGACTCGTACGCAAGAGAATTCACCGCATCCTCCCTTCGATGCGTTGGAAGTTCGTTCAGAAGCTTTGTAATATTGCTTGCTCCAAATATCTTGTGAACATTGGCGAACTTGTGCGGCTGGTCGGGCGGGAAGTAGGGCGCAAAAACACATTCTTCCGTGCATTTTCTCCTCAAAAACTTGCATGCAGCGCACGGAAAACTCGAGGAAGACGCCATTCCTGGCTACCAGATCCCAAACTTAATAAACAAGAATACCATTCACCGCTCGCCCTGACCACCTCCCAAAAAATATACATCTACCAAATAAAAAATGACAGGCTCTTTAATTCATCCTACACGAAAAGCCTAGTATTCTCGATCTTCCAAACGACTTCAACGTAACTCTCGAATTCCAGCTATCAACACGAACAGTCACACAAGGCTTTCCGTACGGTTGTGCCCTGTCTCTATACACAGTTAACCCCAAGAGCAGCGACAGTCCCAGTCTGTGCCAAGCGAAAACTCGTGATCCAGAATTACAAGCAATACCTCACAACGCTCGGGGACGCGATAGAATTCAAGGTCAGAACATCAGAGAAACACAATGGACCCCACAAACTCTTTTCTTCAGGTGATT
The DNA here is from genome assembly GCF_059467195.1 of Physcomitrium patens. NCBI lineage: Eukaryota > Viridiplantae > Streptophyta > Bryopsida > Funariales > Funariaceae > Physcomitrium > Physcomitrium patens. The sequence continues at coordinate 3,462,253 of NC_143431.1, read as the reverse complement.
CTCAAGTGTATCGGAATCGCGGAAGCAATCGGGCTCAAGGAACTCATCAGATCCTTTCTCCAGTGACCACCAAGAATAACCACCGCCACCACCACCATCATCATCATCTTTCCCATCCCAAAAGACTCGTAACCGACATTAGCTAGCACCAGAACCCATCAGCAGGAGCAGGAGCAGGAGCAGCAGAAGGGAGGAAATCCCATAAAGCACGGACCTCTTTTCATGGTTGTCGAGAAGGCATCACAAAATCCATCGTCAGTGCCCTAGGGAGCAGCGGCGTTCCGGCACCACCCCACGTCCCGAGGAGGAAGCTACTGTGTCCCGAGGGAAGGAAGGGAGTGAGGGAGGGAGGGCTCTCCTCGCGCGCACCGATCAGCGCCCAGGCCCGAAAAGCCTCCTCCTCCTCTTAGTGCGGGGCAACGCATTCATACTCTCTCGCTCTCTCTCTCGCTCCACTCTCTATCTGTTTGTCTGTGCTGCTGTGGCACGCACTCTCACACTCTCTCTCTCTCTCTCTCTGTGAGTGCAGCTCCCTTCCTCCGAGTCTTCCTCCGACCTGGCCCCTCCTCCCTCGTGGTGCTGCTTTAACGACCCCGCCCGGCGCCGAACTCGGCAGCAGCGCCACCACGCTTCGTTAATCCATCGCCGCAGACCACGCGAAGGCCCCCCCCACGCTAAGACCCCTCCTCTTCGTTTTCTTCTTCCCACAGAGGAGACGCCCTGTGACCGCTCCCGCGCTTGCCCTAGCTCCACCTCCCCTCCGAAGCCCGGGTCAGCCCGAGGAGTAGAGGCGCTTCGCAAATTTGGTGATGTATGTTGTTATATAACTAAGTAACAAGGGTAGAATAGAACTAGAATTCTCAATAAACACACATTGTATACATATATAGAGATGGTATTCCTAATCTCACCACAATTTTTGCTATTGTAACCACAACTTTGTACCTAATTGACATATTATTTATTTCTTTTTTCTTTTTCTTTTTCTTTTAAATTTTTTATTTCAAAATATATAGTAGATAGAGGGATGCGGTGGTAGTAGCAAATATTGTGGTGGCAATAGCAAATATTGCAGTCACATTAGCAAATATTGTAGTCACATTAGTAATATCTTGTATATATATATATATATATATATATATATTTATAAAATACTAAAAAAATAGTTTAAAATTTCTAAAAATAAATAGAAAAAGACACAATACTTTTTATTAGAAAAATTAGTTATTTAATTATTTAATATAATTCAATATAATTTTTTTGGTTAGGATTCTTTTAAAAAGATATGGTTGATTTATTTTTTTAACAATGTTAAAATAGTTTTTTTAAGAAATAAAGTAATTTCAAGTTTGTAGTGCATTACAATTTCTTTTGATGAGATATTTTAAAAAGATGATTATATATATATATATATATATACATACATCTACATTTTTTATACTTTACCAAAGATGTCAAGTTTTTACTTCCATCACAATTAGTTAAATTGTAATTGTAATTTTACTAAACTATCACTAAGTAATAATACATAGTATGGCTATTTCTTTCATCAAAGCTTGTCAATTGTTCGAAGACAATTGTTGCCTAATGTTAGTACTTAATGTCAAATTGGTGGGATTCTTGTTATATTGTTATGGTGATTAGTCATTATATTTAAACAATTTTTAATCAACATATAAGCAAGTCTTAATAACTTAAAGCTTATCTTGAGAAGTTTTTGTACAAAGTCTCATAAAGATTCCTTTCTTGGTGAAGAAAAACTCACTTTTGAAAATCTTAGTTTTTAAAAATGTTATAAAGTCAAAAGAGACTATGACATAGATGAGCTAAGTTGTCAAAAGGTAAATAAATATAAATAATTTTTATTAAAATAAAAAATCTAAGTTGTCTCAAATTTGATAATTGTTTTAAAAGTTTTTGAAGATTTTGTTAATTTTTTTAATCTACTATATATATATTCCAAGCTTAAAAAATTATTTGTAGTATTTTATATTAAAGTCTAAAAAGTATCAAAATTTGATAAGTTCTTACACCTTATCATATCTAAATTACTTAGTAGTAAATATTTACAAAATAATTTTAATATTTGAGATGAAAATAGTGGTTGAATAATATGCAAGAAGTCTTAAAATATAAATAATAATTTCTTGAAATATTTTAATAAATATAATTTGAAAACATCAATATTCTAGATTTTCATCATGATATAAATTTATAATCAAATCCAAATACAATATAAAATTTTAAAAGAATATTTTTTTAGAAAAAATAATTATAGTTTTAAAAATAAAATTTTAAATATATTTACAATAAAAATAATCATTTATTTTATTACATGTAACTTAATATAGTTTTAGAGTAAAAAATATTTTTAAAATCATTACATGCTAAAATCAGTATAAAACCAATTTTATTTTAAAACTCTAATTTAATTTATTCATTAAAAATTAGATAAGATAATTTTTTCTTTTAAAATAATTAGAAGATACATAATTTTTTTAAAAATTAATTCAATAATCACTAAAAATTTGGATTTTTAAGATATATTTTTATATTATCTAAAAATATTTTAATCATAAATTTAAAAATATGATTTTAAAAAAATTAATAAAATAAAAGTTTTATTAATTAAAAATTAATTTTAAGTCCAATATTTTTCTAAAATTTATATATCTATATATATATATAAAGTTGTTAAAGTGATACTTCTACTTTGTTAATGTTATACTTCCTTACTATCTCATGATAAATTCTCTATCCATATCTTTTATACCTTCTTCTCTATTCTCAATTTTATATCTCAACTTTCTATCTATGTTTTTTGTTTTCCATCCATAGCTCCAATCTAACCCCTTCCCTCGCTTCCATCAAATACTCGTGTCTCCCATTTCTATTTCCAAAGATGGGAGGTGAGATGCATTTGAACCATTGGATTTGTAGAGAATGATTGGAATAAGAATGAATTATTGGTGTGCAAAGAGAGTTATTGAAAATATTAGTAGTGATATAACTGAGCATGTTCAAAGAGCTGTCATGCCTCTCAAGCCATTTTATACTCAAAAAAGAGACATAGTATCAAGGGCATAAATCTCAAAGAAATAAAACCTCAATACATTCTTATGTCACTCAAAAAGACTAAAAAATCACTTGAAGATGATATAGTAGTAATCTAGAATGACTATTGCCAAAGACAAGAAGTTAAGGAAGTTTTGAAAGAAGATTAAGGATTAAAAAGGTGTTGATAAGAATGAAGAAGGCTTCATTCTTGCTCCATATATACTCTTAACTAAGAGCCATATGGTCATGTCTTGTAAGTCCTCAAAAACTTGTTGACTTTACAAGATATGTATCTTAACTTATAAGACAATTTTTCTATATATGTACTACATAGTTAGCTTGTTGTGCAAGCTACCAATATGTGGTTAACTTGTTGACTAAATTTCTAACCTACCAATTAACTAAAAACTCATGTAAAGTCAAAGCAACATCTATAAAGCTTCTAAGAAGCTTGTCTAGAAAATATTATGAAATAAATTTACTTTTACTTACTTTTATTTAATCATATAGGTAAATCTTAAAATAAATATGTATGTCCGTGACACATAGTTGTATCATAAGCTCTATTATTCTTTACTTCTGCACCACCAAATGTGGCAATACGATAAGGTTTTAGATTGAGATGAAGAACTTAAGAAGAAGGGAGAGATGGAAATAGAGAATTAATCATGAGATAGCAATGAAATGTAGCATTAACAAAAAGAATGTATGGCTTTTACAACTCTTTACATAAACACACACACACACACACTTATATATATATATATATATATATATACACACATATATATCAAAATGTTAAGATAATAATATCTAAATATAAAAAAATCAAGCAATTTATATCTATAACTATAGTAGTCCACAAGTTCTTATGATATATATATTTTCAAATAAAAAATTAAATATTACCTATTACAATAAAATATATTAAAATATAAAAAAAATTAAAAATAGTTTTTAAGTTTTTTTTTGAGAATTTCAATAGTAAAAAAAATTATGTAGTAATATAATTACATATGTATTATATTTTTTGTTGTTATTTTTTTTCTTATGGCTATTTTTTCTATATTATTAATCAATTTCATTGCTTAAAACTATAAAATAAAAATAAATTAGTTCAAAACTATTTTAAAAAATGATTATTTTTTTATTAAAATTATTTTAAAAAATAAATTATAAAATAAGTTTAATTTTTTTAAATGATTAAATTTTTTTAAAATTAATAAAATAGTACTATTAATAGCTATGAAATTATCAATCATATTCATAAAATAAGTAAAATTCTAATAAAGTTCTAATAAAATCTAATGAAAACTTTTATGTAAAAAAACATATATATAATTTTTCATCTGATCTTTAATTGAAGTAAATATCAACTATTAGATCTATTGAAGAAAACTGACAAATTCCCTTTTTTATATAAATTTTAGCTATATTTTACAAATTAAAGTAATCAACAAGAATGCATATAAAAGATTTATAATATTCTTTAAAATTTTGTTGATCACATGTTATGTTTAAAGACATATCTTAGGACCAAGAACAAAATACATCTATACATAAATATCTTGTTTTGTTATAAAATTTATGTCATACTATAAGAACCATTACATTTAAGAACAAATTTATTTCATAACTTGCAACTTTCATCAATCACTTCTTCTAAAAACAGCAACAAATACAAGTCTTTCTTGTGTTAACATTTAATCTCTTCCGATCAACTAAATTCTAAATTTTCTACCTGCCATTAGTTAGCAAGACTTCTTTCTATGACCAAAACAATAGCCCCAACTACACATCAATAAAAACTTAATAACATAAAGCCCATAAATGGAAGTCCTACTACTTCAAACTAATATAGAAAGATTAGAAACCAACAAAAAAGTTGTGGAAATTGTAACCTCCTTCGAAGTTCTCTCAGCAACTTGCCAGCGGCACCAACGTCTGCAAAATCTAGAACTGCATCGCTGCACAATCCAAAACCAGAGGCACCGAGTGTTTATTTTCCTACATGTTTATACAAAAACATGCTATTTGTGATCCCTTTCATCAAATGTCGGATAAAACAGATGACGTTGCGATGTGTTAAAAGGAAAAAAAGGGTGCTGTTGAAGTGGCAGCAATGAAGCTCAGAGACCAGCTTCGGAGTACTGCAGTTGAGCCATACTGAACGTCTTATTTACACGATGAGAGCTAGACAGAGTGAGACACACTATTTTGCCTCACTTGCTGTTACTATTCCTCTCTTGTTTTGTCGATGGAGGTCCTTGCTCTCATTCTTATGGTTTTTGCTTTTGTTTTTGTTTCTGTGTTCTCTTCGTTGGTCTTCACGAGACTAGTCGAGTTCACCAGGCACACAACAGAATGATGTGCCGAACTCTCCGAGATGATCCTCTCGTGGAAGTTCTAAACTTGAAGCGACTACAACATCCAGTCTGTAGTCAGTCAATTTGATGAACAAGGCATCAGTTTACTACATTTTGAAAGATGCCCATGACAGGCTCTACTATGGGGACAGTGTTTGCAAAGTCTGAGGTGAAAACTCAACATGAGATTGTTTTAAAATAACATTGTGGTGTATGTTTGTTTGATTCATCGTAACATATGTGCATATGTACATTAAATCTCACTTCAAACCATCAATACGAACGCTCATTGGCATTGTTGCTCTTCTATTATCATCATATGGTTATCTAAATTCAGTAAAAAAGGTCATATTCTCATAACATAGTCAACTTACTTGGTAACTCACACACAGAACTCTAAATACTTAACTCTAAATATATGTGTGTGTGTATATATATATATATATATATATATTTAAATTTTGATGTATAACCATGATTGCAGTTGTACTAACATGCAATATTGTTTCTGTCATTGTATATAATTAAGGTTAAAACTTGAGCATTGAAGTTTCCTTTGAAACACAAGAAGGCATAAAATAAATGTAAAACAGACATCAAAGTGCTCGTGGTAAAAATCGATTTGCCAAACTCCTGGTAGATATGATATTACATTGTAAAAAAAACGTGTAAACAATATTGAAATGACCTCTAACCTTCCTTTTATCCTTATAAGTTAAATCAGAAAAAATATCAGATCTACTCAAAAACATGCCACAACATGAGTGAAGATCTGTTTTCTTATTTTTGGGTACTTCAGAAATTCTAAAGATATAGTTAAGATAGAACATGTCAAAGTGGTCGAGCACACATCAACAATCTGTAGGGCAGAAATGATACCACTCTTTCAAAACCTGTACCCACGAATATTGCAGAAGCATGATCTGTATCAGGAAGGGGCTGACAATGACTTAGTAACATGGCACGATTTGTTGAGGTGACAGGCAGCTAGCGCATACCACAAATTATATCCGTGTGGATAACTTCTGAAGATTTCAGTACGTCTAAGACACATCGATATGCCGGCCTGACTGCAATTTATCATGGATAAGGGCTTTGTAAACGTGGCTAGATTGTGCACATCATTCTAAGGCTAGAGGCTCGTGGCTACGCTCTTGCCCAAATGTCATCCTGTAGAACCATGAGAAAATAGATCTGTTGAGTTTTCACAGCAAATCAGATAAAGATGAATTGAACAATATGAGTATAAGGCAAATCAAGCAAATACACTATCTCGGTAAAGGTCAGCACAATGTGTGCAAATTTTACAATTTCTACCAAGCAGGAAGAGAACTCGGCTTTATACACTGTTGCCAGAATGGTTGGTATACCAAGTATGAACTTGGGTACCCTCCATCGACAGTGTACCTCCTGGGTGATTCCATCAACTAAAATACACTTGCCTATCAGATTATGATCTAATCTTCCTTTGCATCTTCTTTAGAAAGCAACAATCTGAATATCTAAAATTAGTAGACCACACCAATTGTTTTCTTTTGTGATCATTTTGTGCCCTTAGAAGCATTTTTCAAGGCATTCACAAGAGCCTCAAGATATGCAGGGGTGCTATGATCAGATAACATCGAACTTGAGAGCACAATGCGGCTAAATCGAGATTTATTGGTGTCGGTTCCTTTCACGACTGTGTAAGTGTACTTTTGAGTCTCAGTTTTCTTCTCAGTTCCTGTCTTTGAGTCACTTTTTGGGCTTTCCTTCTTTGATTCTCCATGATTCTGGTTCGCTTGATCCTGGCCTGCTTGAACTTCAGCGGCTTGGTTCTGTTTGTCTTCAGTTTCGAGCGCTGGATCCTGCTTGGTTTGATTCTGGTTGACTTGAGTTTTGAGCGCTGGATCCTGCTCTGCTTGATTTTGTTCCGCTGGAGATTTGTACATCTCATTCAGAGGTTCACGGGTGATATGAAAAAGTAATCCAGGAACAAAAAGTCTACTTTTCACCAGAATGTCCTGATTGCTTTCCGAAGTGGTTGTTGCTGCATTGGCTGCAAGAACAGCTGCTGCTTCTCCCTCGTTTGTCTCCTCAACACTCTTCTCTATGGTGGATAATGATTCGTTTACACCTCGTTTAACTGGTTTCCCAGTCCACACACACGAAAATCATCAAACTAACATCAAATAGAGACAATTTCATGTAAAATGTAAAAACTCGATGAATCCAGTGACAGTCAAACCTAAATTTCATACCTCTATCAGTAGCTGCTGCGATAAAACTAGTCGCAGCCGCACCTCCCAATGTAAGCCAAACATTGGGCTTTTGGGATTCCGGGACATCAGCAGGTTTTGTACGGGAAATCCTTGAAAGTAAGGTATTCCCTGCACTTAAAAGAGCACTATATCCTACATTCTTCGTTTTTTCATAAAGCTGTTGTGTTTCAGCAGACACCTCCTTCTGTTGGAACCTTTCAGCTGTTGCTTGGAGCATTTCCACAACTAGTCTTTTGGTGGTCCCATCCTTGAAGGCTTGACTCCTACAAGATTTTATACGTGACGATGTTAATTCAAATCATAACTGTGGTAATACACAACAATCTTAAAGAAGAAGTTTCAAAAGAAAAATAAAAAATAGTGTAGAACACTTAACATAGTGAATATATTCGATTGAATATGCATTTCGCAAGTTATACAAGACAATGCATCTCATACAGTTCCTTTGTAACATGTACCAGTCTGTTTGCTGCATTTCCGAGCGCAGGTCTTCCAGTGCTGCCGGGGTAACACGAGCCACCACATCATCCTGTCATCAAAAAGATATCTTCATCAATCTAAACCCGAATGAGATTGGGGGTTACATTAAATTTATATCAATGAATTTAAATCATTAAGGGTATACTAAAAAAAGAGAGTCAGAAATAACCTGCAGCACGATGTTTTTTATGAAGGAGGATGAATTTGCAAGGTTCAGGTCAACACACGGTGGGCAACCGAAGCCCCAACATGTAATCATGACAGGAGGAATATTTAAGACTCTTGAAGCTTCTCCAGATGGTTTGGATTCCGTCTCCCGAAGCAAGAGAGACAACAGAGCAGCTGTGCCCGCGCCTAGAGAGTGCCCCACGACTACCATAGAGTACCCCTGCCACATTACCTTTTCTTAGACAAGCACCCTGTTTAAATTATAATCCAGGCACACATCCCACAAACACGTGGTATACTTGTACCTCTACATAAGTCCCACCTCTACGTATTCGAATCATCATGTGTGAATTATACATCTTAACTCACAGGATTTTCTTGGAGAACATCATGCAAAGTCTGCCCTTCGCTATTCAGCAACCCTCGTGCTGCTGAAAGCATTCCGGAGTGCGCATACCTGAACGCAAAATATACTTAGCACCTCAATTGGACATGCCATCGATATAAGAACACCTGAGACAATTGCAACGAACTCCATCTTCGTACTTCAAAGCTCTAAAAATCTACTACGTGACTTTATGGAAATGATTAATGAGTGCCCCTCCAGACACAACCTAATGAGGAGTATTCGTCTCATACAAAGCAAGTCATAGGGCTTGAGTGGACCCCAATGCATAAAAACTCATCGATAAACTCAAATGTAAAATATCGGTATATAAGAAGAAAAAAAAGAAAAAAGAAAGAAAGAAAGAAAGAAAGAAAGAAAGAAAGAAAGAAAGTAAAAAGAAAAGAAAAAGGTCAGCTTGGAATGCAAGATTTACCCTCCTTCAAAGGGTTCGCTGTGGGTACTTAAGTCTGTCAGCACGTCTTGGGCAGTATAGGTACCTCGAATACCCATAACCACACATCTACGCTGGCGATGTACAACAATGTAATAAGCAGGTTGCAGCACTGAAGCGGTGGCCTCTAGCTTCACAATATCCTCTTCTCGTACCTGTTCGACCAATTGGAGAGGTGGTCTACATTAAGGAGCTCCTTATAATCTGTTCTGTTTGGGATTCTCAATGGCCCAGCTTGATTGTCACAAGACCAGGTGGTGAACCGAACGAGCTCTAAATGTATTAACATACTCTACACCAACAACAGTCTCGCGTCTGAGGAACATGAAACAGCAGCACTGGAAAAGCAAATTACCTTCATGGTAGAGGCAAGTGTTGATTTCTTGTCCTCATATGCCGCTGTAGCCCAACCTAACCATTCCAACATGTCATCTAGTTCATTCCTGAGAAGAATATTGTCAAGGAAACAGTTAGTGTCATAAATTCTGTAAACATCAAGATCAGATTATATTACGCAACCTTCCTTTTCTGAATTCCTTATTTGACTTGAAAGGGAATTAGACATTCAACGTCAAAAAAGAAGTTCTGTACACTTGAGGAATAATCAGCTCATTAAAATGAAATCTGTAAGGTTTATCCAAGTCTAAACAATTTATCCAAGTCTAAACAATGTTTACGAGTAAGAACGCCCCGCATTTGTTTAACAGAGATAGCAGTTCATACTTGTGCTCAACAGGGACACCAGTGATGGTATCCACAGCCTTCTCCACGGAATGTCGGTTAAACAGCTTGAAAAGTCCAAGAGTTATGTCTCCAACGCTCCACTTGCTCATGCTCGAAGCGCTGTGCATCACGCTCGCTGCCACAGCCGTAAGAATTTGCTCCATCCCCGTTGGTGTCTGTGTCGTATCCTCTTCTGAAACCAATCAAAATTAACTGATATGAAAAATACATCCACTAAGACAGTGTTACCAGTGTTTCCAGCACCTGCCGTGCTTCTGACTTCTTTAAATCTACATCTTCCAAAATTTCCCACCATCTAGCGATATAATTCAAGTGGAAGGTATTTAAACCTAAGTAGATCAAGGAAGTGAAGAAAAATGGCACCAAAATAGAAACTATGGAGCAGGGAATATGTACCCTTCCATTCAAGCTTCCAAGTTCAAGTTCTACAAAACAGCTTGCAAGTAAGCAATGTGTTCCTTTCGAGATTAACATTTATTAAATTGTGGTCGATGTTTAGCAAGCTTTTGGAAAGGTAACGAAGCAGCACCCATGTACAATTTCTCTAGAACATACTCGTAAAAAAAAACAAAGCGACTGATCCGCACCAAGATTACAACGAAAAACCTAATTGAACATCATAACGAAATTCCTCGCTATCAGTGTCGCATCCAAAAGAATAATACTAATGTGAGAGATTCAGATGCTGAAACGAAGGGGAAGGGATTGAATCTACGCACTGGATTCATCGATGATACTTTTCTGAGAATCCAAAGCCCGTCTCTCGCCTGCCATCCCCTCATCGCCCTGCTTCCCTTCCGAGATTGTCATGACTCTCCCTCCTCCCTCCTCCATCCTCCTGCTTCCTCTCTCCCTTAACTCCACAGCAACAACTCAACAGTACCAACCCCACTGCACCAACACCACACCCTAAATTCTAACCCCAGTTCCAAATATTCTCCGCAACCCAAAATCCACCACCCTTCGCGAATTCCCTTCTCTCCACTTCACGACCGATCGCACCGACGCAATCCCGAATCCCCAGACATCCAATCGAACAGTTGCAGATTGCATACAAGTCGAAATTTCGCTCTCAAAACCCGACCGATCAAGTCAACCCAGCTGCTGCAAGAAACATAACCAAGGATTAGAGCAAAAGCTAAAAAAACATACGAGGAGTGAGGGTGCGATTCTCCGAAATGTATGAGATTGCAAACCAGCGACCGCGATGACGCCCTCGACAAATTTCGAGCCCCAAGTTCCGTCCCGCAAATTCCTCCCATGATGCCATCGTGGCGTCCACGTCACGCCACCGACACTGAGTCCTGCCCATGAGCTCCTCACGGCTGTCAACGTGGCGCCGTATCCTCTCGGTAATCAGTAACCGCGAAGCGCGGCCGCAACATCGTGGATCATGGGTTGTGCTTACAAACGTGATTAGTCTACTGGTATCATAAACTGGCTGAACCTTGTTAACCTCTGTTCGATCCATTGCTGATTGTGTATTATTTGATTGGGTGTGATGGCTATTAACAATATGTTTATGATATTGTGGTTCAAGGAAGGGGAAATTACATGATTGAATTCAAAATACTATTATTTTGTAAAAATATAAATGCTATGTTAAAATATGGTTCTATATAGTCATTTCTAATAATCTTATAGAAGTCAAGATTTGTGTTTCTTTGTTTAACTACTTGTAATATTTTATGCAACTTACTAAATAATTCTTTCATAAAAATTTCTGGCAAAGATTGTAAGTAAAAAGAAATTAATAAAATTTGATACCAAATTTTTTGAATTAAAATTATATATATATATATATATATATATATATATTAATAGTAAAATTACCATATATGATTTTAAATTTCTTATAAAATATTAAACCATGAAACATTGTTCAACACTGTAATTTAGCAACTATTTATGGATTTCAATGTGTATTAGTATTTTTATATGTGTTATCAAATATATATTAATAATCATGTGTAAACATATTTATAAAGATATAAGTAAGACCTCAACCTCAAGGGTGTATTTAAAAGTGTAGATTTATAATATGTGGTATTTAAAATATTATCTATAAAAACATTGGATATTTAATATATATATATATATATATATATATATATATAGTTTAACTTGTATTATATTTCTTTATTGAAAGAGTTGTTGCCCTATAAGAAATTTTATCATTAAGTGGACATTTTTTATAATATAATCATACAAAAAAAAAAAAAAAAAAAAAAAAACTTATGTAAGATGTTGTATAAGAAGTTCAAAATAAGAAAATTAATTCAAATATTACAATGTTGAGTAGTTCCTTTAAAGAATGCTAACATTATGTATTAAGGACATGAATCTAAACAATCTTGTTAGAAGAAGAATATATTCATGTATGTTTAAGAAAGAAGAAAAAAGTTCAAAAAGAAATATATTTGTGATGTAGGTTGGTAATAATATAGCTATTGCTAAGTATAAAGAGACTAGAGGGTTTTGAAGTAAGAGTGGGGAACAAAAAAGATTTTGACAAGAAAAGCAAGAAAAAAAGAAAACTAATAGAAATTTTTGTAACTACCATGCACACCTACAAATCTACTCCATGTCAAAGAACCTTCTTTGATGTTTTTTATAAATATATCATACACCTAATCTATTCCTCACTATTGTTTTTTTACTCAAGTAGTGTATATATAACTATGAATATATAGAACATAAAAATTGAATAATATAACATTCTTTATCATTATGAATATTATTATTTAAAATATAATAAAAAATAATTATAATATTAAAATATTTATTTGTGTCACATGAATTAAATGTCTAACAAAAAATAAAAAACTTAATTTTACAATTATTATATATCATCATTATATTCTATGTCCTAATAAAAAGAAAAGCAAAAGCACATGAAAGTTTAATAACACACATGATGTAAAATGATATGAAATACAATGAAAAAGATAAAGATAATAAGATTTGGTGGAAAGTGCACATGACAAGGCAATTGAGATTGGAAGAGAGTCTACTTATTTGCATAGATATAAACAAAGCGCGGTGATGGGATAGGTTTGTTTCATCCACGTCAAACTCACAGGAAGATGAGATTGTGTAAAAGAAATCGTGCACGTGATAATCGTTTCCTTCCCCCTCAAGAAAGCGGAATCAGATTGATAGGCTCAACGGACGAAAGTAGGACGAGAGTAGGACGGAATAATTCTGTCCGTCCGTCCCACTCCATGGCCAGCGGCAGATTGTTCATGCTTCCGTTTGGATTGTAAGATTGCTTGAGAAAAAAATTGTTTGCGACCAAGTTTGTCTCTGACATTTGCACAATTGGACGCGAAGAATCCATTGCTATCGAGCGGGGACGAGTCTCGGGGTGGGAGCGATGGGGGACCACAAGGCGAAAGGGATGGAATACGAGAAGACGGCTGAAAACAAGCTCAACACCTGGGCTTTCTTCGGGAGCAAGTATGAAGATGCGGCCGATTTGTTGGAGAAGGCCGGGAACTCTTACAAGCTTTCCAAATCCTGTGAGTGAAAATTTTATCAGCGCTGATTTTGTATCTAATTCTCTTGTTTGAAGTTCAATTGGTTGAGTAGTTCATCTTGTTGTGCACAGGGGACGAAGCGGCCAGCGCGTATATTAAGTTGGCATCATGTCAATTGAAGGTACGAAAATCTCACGGGGATATCGGCGGGACAAGGATTGGAGTTGGAACGTGAAAGATACTGTAGGATTGGATCATAGCTGTAGATTTTCAATAAATTTAAAATGACAAAGAATCTAGGGTTATGTCTGTTATGTAGTACGTGGAGAATTTACGTAGCTGATTCGGGTTGCAGATGGATAGCAAGCATGAAGCAGCTGCAGCTTACGTTGATGCTGCAAATGCTTACAAGAAGAAGCCGGACTCCCAGCGTAATTCACTCTTCATGATTGCTGTTTCACTTCATTTCTTGGTGTTGAATCGCCAATCTGTGGAGCGTTATATTATTTTGGTGTCATACATACGTAGCTAATAACGTCGTGACTTTGTATTACAGAGGCCGTGAAGATGTTGGCCATGGCTACACAGATGTTCGAAGATATTGGACGGCTATCAATGGCAGCCAAGCATTACAAGGTGATCTCCCTCGCTCTCTCTCTCTCTCTCTCTCTCTCTCTCTACTCTCTTCGTTTTTTTTTTTTTTTTTTTTTTTTTTTTTTTTTTTTTTTTTGTTCTTTTAGTTCCTCCGACATTTGCCATGGTAGTCCTTCACTTCGTATTGTAGATACATCGATAGTTGCAACCGACGTCGTCCTAAGAGACCATTCCTTTTATACAACATGTCATTTTCCCGAATATTCATTTACCGAATTCCTGCATAGATGCCTCACGGCTTCTAGGGAAACGTGTTTAACTATCGTTAATGGTGTGAATTTGTGTTTCTAGATCGCGACTATAAACTGGTTTGAGTACTTGTTACGTGTGTAAATTGAATGTGATTTGTAAAGCGAAAGTGTGAAATATGTTTTTTATGCATACTTTATGCCACTACCCAGGTATATCGCTATTTTTAATAAATTCAGATCTTGATGAAGCCTCTACTAAGTTTAGTCACTCGCTAGGCAGGAGCTGCATGTCGCTGGCTTACTGGAGTCAAGGTACTACACATTTTTGATGACCTAGATGTGTATCTACAGGATATAGCGGACATTTATGAGAAGGAAGAAGATTTTGGAAAAGCAATGGAATACTACGACAAGGCAGCTGATCTTTACTCGGGAGAGAATATAGAGAGTACTAGCAACCAATGCAAGCTCAAGGTTGCACAATATGCTGCGCAAACGAAACAGTAAGTTGAACTGTTCCTTTCAGTTCATTGGTCATGAGCATTACAAGTTCACACTGGCAATCGATTTTTGCGGTAACCAAATGGTTTATATTGTTGTGCATCGAATGAACCTACGGTTTTATACTAAGGAGGTGACGCTGTGGTTGTTACATAGGATAAAATGAAATCTAAGTGTTTATCTTTTATTTGGTTACATATTCAACATTTGTACAAAATTCCAGCTTTTTTAGTAATTTCTAACGGCATATTTGGTTGTTGTGACAGGTATGAAAGAGCAACTCAAATCTATCAAACAGTAGCGAAGAATTCGATGAACAACAACTTGTTGAAATATAGTGTAAAAGGATACCTCTTGAATGCTGGTCTGTGTCAGATCTGTGGAAAAGACATTGTTGCTGTCCAGAACGCCATAGAAAGTTATCAGGTGGGTTCTCTAAAGCGGCAAGTCTTGATACTTTTTGACAGCGTGATAGATAGTGTAATCTAGAAGAGTTTGACGGCAAAGAAATGATTTAAACGTTGCTGCCGCAGGAGCTGGACCCTACGTTCTCTGGCACTAGAGAATGCAAGTTTTTGCAGGTATCTTCTCAGCCATGCAACTTATGCCATCGACTTCTATATATTGTTAGAATGTTTCAATTCCTATCTAGACAACTTTATTCTGAAAATGCAGACTGAATTCTTTGTGTTTGAACCTGAATTGTAAGCGTTGCGGGCTTATTGCAGGATTTAGCCGCATCGATCGATGAAATGGACGTTGAGAAATTCACTGAAGTTGTGAAAGAATTCGACAGCATGATCCGTCTGGTGAGCTTCCTGACACAAAGAGTATCTGAGTAGTCATCATCAGTGATGTGTTGTGTGAAGGATATTTAGTTAACATAAAAGCTCATCGAAATATCTCAATGTAAACCGTCTTTGCCAGTCAAATGATAATTTCGACGTAGTAGTTTGTTGAGCTTCCCTCCTGAACAGGGGTATGAATAATTGACTTTGTCGACTACCTGCGTGTTGTCATGATTGTGGCTACAATGGACTTGCAGTGTCACTGAGGTTTAAAGTAATGGACGTAGAGATGCCAGTCAAGGAATATTCGGATCGCTTGCAAATTTTTCATGAAATTTTCCGCCAGGCCTGACATTGGACCTTGCGGATTCAGGATCAATGGAAAACCACTTTGCTACTTCGAGCAAAGAACGCTTTGAAGACCAAAGGAGAGGATATTACTTGAAACATTGAACCAGACTTCAGTGCCGCCCCAAAAATATATTTGTTGCATACTGTAGAGCTAGCAGTCGTTACAACATTCTGCATACTTGTAGATATCCTGTAGGTGGCTTGACTTGGTGTTACTATTTTTTAAAGTTCACTGTGACCATGGATTGCTTCTCCGCGCACACCTCATATCTTTTTTAAACTTAGCATTTGATGGGTACTGCATCGACCATACCGTGAACCAATCGTAGTTGTAGAAGAGCCCATTACATACTTGGCTTTGCCCAGAAATGCGGAGTTTAACTGCATTTCTGGTCCGTGATTGTCTCAGACCGAAGAACCTACTGTGTCGTAATTTTGAGTTAGTTTGAGGATGAGAATGTCTCCTATGCTATCTTATAGCCTCTTTCGATGTTATCCCTACCAATTATCAGTGTACATAGGTTTTGTATTGATCACCTGCTGTAAATTTATTAGGGAGGATACCGTGGTGATGGGAAGGAGATAGTTCATAGAAGGCTATGTACACAAATAATCTGAATATGTTTTAGAGTATTTTGTAAAACATATCAATATTTTGTAAAAATATCAAGTTTTTAAAGATTTTATAATTAGTCTTTATTATTTTATATCATATGTTATATGTTTTTTAAAGTTGAATATTTTTATTAGTATGGACACTCAAGGAATAACTTAAGTTGAAATAATTTATTTTTTATATGTATTTAATTTTATTCTTCATGAATACTTAACAAAACATATTCTTTTTTTTTTTTACCCTTCTAAATTATAACACCAATAATAATACCAATTGAAATAAATGTATATCTCAATATATATATATATATATATATCTATGTGTGTGTGTGTGTGTGTGTTTTATTAAAATTTAAAATTTAGCATTAAAAGTTGAAACTTTATAATAAATTTTTATTTAGAAAAAATTAACTCCAGTATAATATAGTAATTTTAAATTTCATATAATCACATAATTTTTTTATTTATATAAAATTTTAAAATTAATACTATCAAGTAGATGTTGGTATTTTGTGTAATTATATACTTAAAGTATTTTTGAAATTAATATTAGAAGAATTTAGATAATATTTTAAAACTTTATTTATACTTTTTTGTCATAAAAATACCTTAGCAAAGTAATCACATCCAAGTCAAAGTCTGTAGAGAGTTCTCACTAATCAAAATTTGATTGGATGGTAATAAAGCATATTTTTAATGTATTATTAATAATAACCTTACAATATAATTTAACTAAGAATATGTTATAATTTTAAAATATATAATTTGCTATAAATTGGTATGTCTTGTGCTTCTTTGAGAATATGCATAGAATTGATTTTCGAAATCCACATGTTTATATTCTACTACTACATTGTTTTAGTATTATATTTAGATTGCATTATATTATTAATATCTAGACTTGTATTTTTAAAAAATATTTAAGAAAAGTTATTTATACAAAAATATATATATATATATATATATATATATATAGTATAAGCTTTAAATTGAACAACAAAGATTAAAGAAAATATAGAAAATAGTTTGTAAAAATAAAATTTTATATTTTATGTAAAACAATTATTGGTCTTCCTTATAACAACAAAGTCAAGTTTATTTTCTTTTTATTCTTAAAATATTACACCAACACAAATCTTCAACACATTAGCCAAAAAATCTACTACTTTCATTGTTGTAAACTTCTATCATCCTCACTTTAACTAAGTCCAAAGTTCATGTAAGAAATATCACATGTACAAAAAAGCACAACAAAAAAAATCAAAAGTTTCAATTAGTCTCTATCAAAACTTGATCCAAAATGCAAGGATATAATTTATTCAAATTAATCATTTATTACTAAGAGTAATAGGCTTACATCCAAAAATAAAAAACACAAAAAAATATATATATAAAAAAATATAAAAAAATAACAATCCTAATTCTAACGATGGAATCTCAACAATTCTAAATAGACCCTAGTAAAAAGTTAACAAAAGTTGTGCCAAAAAAGAGAGAAGAAAGAAAATAAATAAATAAATAAAGTAAGGTGCCTTACCAAGACAAACAAGTCTGTCCTTTGATGTCAGCATGGTTACATTAATCACGTTCTGATACGCTTGGTCGTGCGAAGGAGTGGCCTTCTGATGCCAGGATCCAGTTGAATTAGCTACCAAAAAGAAGATAAAAAAACATACAGAAAAAAAGGGGTGTAGAGTTTCATATTTGTGCTAGTGGCATGGAAGTTTGTCCATTCGAGCACCGAAACATCTTCTTCACTGCTTGAGTGGCATTCAGTCATTCTCTCTGCATGCTCCGACGTTGGTGTTTGCTGTAATCTGCTCCGAGTGTTGAGTCTAATCAATATAGTGTTTTTGTCACATCAATAGGAGCAGGTGTAGAATGTTCTCTGTCCGTATACCTAGGAAGCTTGTTGGTCCTTTTTTGATCTTTGTAAACAATTCATTCTCTTCCGAACACCAACTTCCTACACAACAGATATCTTGAGAACAAACGGTTTCCTTAGGCGTATGCATACATATACATGTACGTTTGTATATCTATTTATGTGAATTCAGTTCTTTACAGAATTTTTTGCTTGGACCGAAAGCAATAATCCTATTTAAAGATCGACAAAGTTCCGTTTTCACAGTTACGATGTGGTTCAATCAAGCGCGAGCTAGTGAAGGAAGTGTGTGTGTTCTTGGGTTAGGATCGGCGGTTGGGTGGGTCAGTTGCAAACAAGTCTCATTGACAGGAAACCCCCATTTGGCAGCCATCAACACACACAGCCATCACTTGGTTGTGTGCGCGCGCAAGCACGAAGGGGCACATCGTCGAATGAATCACATCTGGAAGTGGAAAGAGGAGCAGTAGGATGCAGTCGATCGGAAGCACCTTTTCTACACACCGCACTATATTCTTAGCTCTGAGTCCATGTGACCAATAGTAGTAAGTGGCCAGCCTAGATGCAACAAAACCGCTGCAACGTGCTCAGAAACTACAACCGACCCACTAGCGACAACAAAATTTGTATCCGTTTATGAAGATACAATGTTATGGATCAGTAACTAAGTTCGCCAGGATGTCAAGGTTTTCTTCTGACATCGACTAATCCGAAAAGCAGCATGGCGAGACAACATTTCGGTGGGGTACTTGGAAGCAAGTTCCATCTGCAACGAGCCTTTATACGAGATCCATTGTCAGGAACTCGCTCAGATCAGCTCCTCCGAGCAAGTAACGACACAGAGATTGTCCCACCGGGTAAAACCAGCAATAGAAGTACCAGCACTCACTGGTCTTCAGTCTGGATCTGATATGGTGCCACTCTGATCAACTGATCCACAAACAATATGAAAGATCAAGCTCACTGTTAGCCATACTGATGATGAACGAGAGCCTTACCAGACTTACATTTACAGGAAATCTGTGACCAGAACTCAGACCACTCATGAGGTTGCAACGGGTCATTACGATGAGGATTTAACGTGGATCTCAATCAAGCTTGAGCGGAATAGAGCCTTTTTAACACATAACATAAAATAAAATAAAATGTATGTATATATACATATATATATATATATATATATAAACTAAAAACAGTGCCGCTTGTGTAGACACTTTCGAGGATGGAAACGGGTCAAAACATTGGCCCTCTCTAGAAATCAAGACTTTCCCAATCGTAGCCAACCAATCGTCTTGAAAGTGTTTTTTTTTTTTTCTAGTATCTAGACCTTCACGTTTGAATGACTTGACAACGAGGTGGGAGTAGCGTACAACTGCCTCTGTGTCAACATTCTTTTGTCGACATGCTTTTGGGTTCAGCAGCTTGCATTCCTGGCATAGTACAACAACCATTGTACAAAGATGATCTAGAATGCCATGTTAGGTTTTGGTATAGAAAGCAGCGAGAAGAATGTCTCTATTCGTAAATGATGTGCACCATTGCAAGCTTTGTCATACACTGGAGGATATGTTCATAGCTGTATATATATATATATATATATGTATATATATTTAACTGTTTGAATTGGTGGAATAATCCACATGTTGGGTCAATTGGCGGCTTGTACCCAATTGAGATTTTTTCGTTATTGTTCAAGTTTTGTTGGCACTTGTTCCTTTCTTTTTCTGTTTTGCAAACTGGGTCCAGTGATGTGTACTAGCTTTAAGGTTGTGGTGTCCTTTATTATCTGTAATGACATCGTTTTCACTTCTTTCTAACGTCTGTTACATTGAATTGACATGATTCATCATTGTTTGTAAAAAAAAATATATATTTCTTTTGTTGTTGAGAGAGATGTATTCAAAAGAGCCTCCACCGTAGAAGGTTTATCTTTGTCAATTTTGAATGTTGTTCAAAATGGTCAATAGTATTGTAACTATATTTAAATTTTATTAGTTTCTTAATTTTTTTGAAATGAAATTATTAAACTTTTTTCAATTTCATAAATCTTTTCTCTCTTTCTTTTACTTTATCAATTAAAATACATTTTTATTTTGAACTTCTTTTCCAAAAACAGTAACAGCACAATTTTATGGTTCAAATGTGTTTTGATTTTTTCTCACTTGTACTAAAATGCAACACATTTTGTTATGTTTTTTTCTGCCAGTTTAGCCAGTCATATAGAATATATACAATTTATTTTTAAAATGAAAAAAAAAATAACAAAAAAGTCCCGTAATAAAATTTGAACTATGCTTTGAACTATTTTTTGCTATTGAACAACGTTGTGCTATTAATAGAGATTGAATTAGACCAAAATTAGTTTTCTTGGTTATTTTTGTTTGAACTTTGACTAAAAACGCTTCAATTCTCTCCAATAATTTTTTTAATTTCTTAAATAAATCCATATAAAAATCTATATGATTTATTTAGGTTTTATTTATTCATCTCATTCTTCTAATTGTTAAAGAATTTGAATATTATTAAATTTTCATGTTTCTCTTTGGTTGCTTTAAAATTTTCTAAATAATATCTATTTTATATTCTTTTAGTTTTGTTAAGACCATAATTTGATTTCTTCTCAGATACCCTCTTCAATTTTGTCTAACATGTCTTGAGCTTGTCTAAAATATCTTTATTTTTTTATTTTTTAATGATGTTAAAAAAAGAATAAAACTTTTTCAACAGTTTATTTCTATTTATATTTAATGTCTATTTTTGGATATACTTGGTCATTATAAAAACTCTTATAGAAATGATACATTAAATAATTGAAAAGAGATATTGAGAAAACCTCTTGTGATGTATTTTACCAAATTATATATTTTAGGATAATAGCTCTTAAATCTTTGAAGTAATAGTATTTTATTTTTATATTAGATAACTCAAAAAGATCTTATACACTTGAATAGAAAGTTTGACAAGAAGATGTTCTATTAAAGCCTCATTTATCTGATTATATGTAAGAAAATAAACTAAAAAATATATATTATTATATACATGGAGTCTTTCTATCATTATTAATATCATAATTCTATTTATATATATAACATAGAAAATTTTATTTTAATATCTATGTAAAATAATGTTTTAAGAAGTATTTTTAATATTTTCTAAAAATATTCTTAAAGAACTTGCTTCTTAATTTGCTTCTATTTTTTCATATCTAGAAGACATATTCCATAAAAAAATTATACATATGTATATATAATATATGGTATAAAAAAATTATAAATCTATAAATTTAGAATTTTTATTTTAGAATCTTGATTTATCAAATATTAGACGTACCAATTAATATATCATTATTTGTAAAAAAATTGAATACAATGATTGTGGCCACATTAACTTACATTTTAAGACATCATAACAAGATAGAAATTTATTATTTAATGTTTTTTTATACTACTATGATAATTAAGGATTTTTAAAACTTAAGAATTTTATTTAATTAGATACTAATTGCTTGTTTTTGATGTGGAAAGGTTAATTTAAAGAAATATAACTCACTAATGTGTATAACAATGACAAGATTGGCACAAAAGAGAATTTAAAATGTTTCATTCTTGGATGTTGTAAGTTGGTTTGCAATTGATTGGATTTTATTCAAATGATCCTATGTATTCTTGTCATACTATATCCTCCATTGAAATGAATTGCATCAGTTTATTTTTTTTAAATATATATTTTTAATTTAGCAGATACTTTTTATGAATGATAAGAAAAAACC
This sequence comes from Physcomitrium patens, assembly GCF_059467195.1. Classification (NCBI taxonomy): domain Eukaryota; kingdom Viridiplantae; phylum Streptophyta; class Bryopsida; order Funariales; family Funariaceae; genus Physcomitrium; species Physcomitrium patens. Next base: position 3,440,105 of record NC_143431.1, on the reverse strand, counting down.
TAATGTATAAATAATAATTGTGAAATATTAATGTTAAATCATCATTGATTGAAAAATAAATAAATAAATAAAATGTGTCATTTAAAATTTTGTAACAACAAATAATCAGCTAAAAAACAAAATCTATTTAAACTATGTAATTAGTTTTCTAAAAATTGTATATTTCCATTGCTTTCAAAAGTATTCTTTAACCTACATTACTTAATTCATAGGTATATTTTTTACTACTAAAAAATAACAAATTATTTCTAAAAACATTTATATTTTGTTTACCTAGCAAATTTTCTCTTACAAAGCTGCTTTATTGTTATTGATACCTTTCAAAAATATTTTTCTTTTTTCTTTTTTTCTGTGTACTCATTCTATTAAAATATATAGTAGTAAATTTATCTTCATTCTTTTTTCTGATGTTTAGATGATGATTGAATGTAGTTCAAACCACCTTATATGCTTCTTGAATTCAAATAAACCATATAGTGTTTTTTTTTTTTTTTTTTTTTTTTTTTTCACTGTAAAGAATTTAAAAATGTGTGCACAACTTAATTACAAAGTTTTTTCAAACATCCAATTTTACACTTTTATGCTCCAAAAGCTCATCAAGTACTCAAATTCTTCAATCCTTGCTAAAAGAAAATTTCTAAATATTTCTAAATAGATATGAATGCTCTTTAATAACTGTAAAAGATCTGAATCATTCTTTTTAATTTCAAATTTCCTGCAAACATTCTTGCACAACCTTTTAAGCAAAAAGAGTACTTTCAATGTAAATAACTACCACCTGAATAAAAAAAATGTTGACAAACATAAACAAAATCAAAGTGAATAGAAAAAATTACTGAATCAGTTGACCATTGTAATTCAAGTCTTCAGCAATGTTTCAATTCATTTTTATTTCTATGCTCCTAAATATGGAAATGAGTTGGCCCACAATTCATTGACACTCAAAAATGCAAGAAAAGTTGTCACAACATCACAAACAAACATACAAGTTTGTGCAAAAGAATGTTTGAAATGAGACATAACTCAATTGCAAGTCTCTTTGCACATATCTTGGTGAAATGCATCTCAATCATGAATGTCCCACACTAATAAGCTCCTAATGATGTTAGCAACGAGTTTACAACTATTACATCTAATGCTTTGTTATGCATAAATTCATCATTTATTACAATGTGAACATGTTTCAATTGTACCAACATAACCCACATGCCACTGCTCACAAGCATTACTATTGCAGGTATTAGTATTCTAATCAAAGTGAAATGATTGGGTTTGGGCATTAAACCAAAAACAAACAAACAACAACAAACAACAAAAGAAAAAAAAGGAGATTGTTGTTGAAACGTCATACCAGCTGCATAACTTGTTCCCTTTTTCTTCTTGTTTTTTTGTCTGTTCTTTTTTTTTCTTTTTCTTTTTCTTTTTCTTTTCTTTTCTCTTTTTTTTTTTTTTTTTTTTTTTTTTCAAGTAACTCTTTAGTGAAACCTAGGTTTGAAAGAAACCAGGATCTGTTCATTTAGTTGGGGAAAAAAATTAAATGAATGAAAAATAATCTTTGCGTCCAACTATATATTTGAGTAATAAACAAGTAAATTGCAAAATTGTATTAAACAACCAATCTTACTACTTTTGTTACTTGGGTATATGTTTTGACCACCGGGCTTGATGAAATCCATTTTGGAGGCATTTTCCTCAAAATTTATGACACCATAAATGTGGTGTTATCTGTATAAAATGTATGGTGAAATTTGTATTGATTGTATCATGTGTGTGTTGATTTTGAATACTTCTCCTCAACATTAAATTTAATATTAAACTATGGCCTAATGACCAAACACATGAGACCTTTTGGATGAAGGAAGAACTCACATCTCATGCATCCATGCAATGGTAAGAAAGGGTGAGTTTTTGGGCACTATGAGGATGATATTGTTTTTAAGCTACTTTACCATGAAAAGGGATACATATGGTCCTAGCTTTAGATACACACCATATGAATTTATGGGATCATTATATGAAAAGACATAAGAATTCAAGGTTGGGAAACTTATTGGATATTAAGCAACAAAGTCATATTGAATACTTAGAGAGCATTGGTAGAAAAGACGTTGAATAGAACACATATTGCATTAAGATCATTGTACAAAGAACTAATAAAATATAATAAAATAAATGTAGTCTTTATTGACAATCGAAAGATATTGCAGAGATGGCTTCTCCTACAAGATATGTTCATACTAATTACAATGTGAAAACCAATTTTGTTTGAGAATTGTTCTGTTTATCTTTTATATATGTATATATAAGAACACATGAGTAAAAGGAATATACAGAACGTAATTGAGAATAGAATATTTTTATTACAAAATCTAATAAAATTAATATTATCAAAAAAAATATTAAAAAATGACATTTTTTACTTTATTTAGGTGTTTCACTTTTTTCAATTTTAATCCATAAAATTTCAATGTGTACTTCAAACATAAAAAATATAAACATGAGGAAAATATTTTTAAAAAAAATGGTCTTAAGTATCTCTACTAATTTTTTATGTAATATTTATTGACTCGTTTATAATGATTATCAAAATTTGCAAACTTCTACAAACTATTTTATGATAACTTTTAGAATTTGGGACTCTACTAACAAGGTTGATAGAAAAAGAAACATTTACATGGGTCAATGATGCCAAATATTATTTAAGATGTTTGAGGATGTTTTTATGTCGACGAGGGTATTAATGCTTGAAGATCCAAGGCAATTGTATCCTTTTCTCAAATTCTACATGCTCTTTATATAGATTATACTTGGCACTTAAGAAAAGAAATGCAATATTTTTGTCTGAAAATTAACATATTTAAAACTGAATAAAATTTTACATTTACTTTTGGCAACACCATAATAATGTTTTCGAAGGAATAAACAAACCTATAATATTCAGTTAAATAATGAATTGAACTTTAGTAATGGTCGCTTTGTTTTTGAATATAGTTTTTTACATCCTTGAACCTTATATTGTATAAACATGTAACTATGTTCCTAATCAGGGACATTTTGATTTTAATAAAATAATAAGATAATGTTTTAAGAAATATTGGTTGCTAAAAATTATTTTTTTTGAAAAAAAATATTTACATTTATAACGCATGAGCTATAAATTATCTATTTACTTTTAATAAGATAATTGTATATAATTTTTTCCATTAGAAGTGTTGTGTACTATATATATATATATATATATATATATATATATATATATATATAATTAAAATTTTAAATATGTGTTCAATTGTGTTTCTTGTCTTTAAACCAATCGGTTTTTTAATACATAAAACTTAACAGTAATCCAACTTTGGATTATTTGATTAATTTTTTTTTATCTATATATGTATATTTTTATATACGATACATTTTAAAGTCAATAAAAATATTTATATAAATTTTCACCTATTAAATCAAGTAATTTTGAAAATAAGAGATTATAAAATATATCATTGAAATGCAATCAAATTTGAAAAAAATAAAAATCATAATTTTTAGTCAAATAAGTTACACTATCAAAGTTTTGGTCTTTTTAAAATTAATCATCAATAAAACTTATTTCTTTTTGTTTCTTCATTTTCCACCTAGTATATAAACTTGTATATGTTTCCTTTTTCTTTTTTCTTTTTTATCATATCCTGCAATAAATTGTATATTTTACAAAAAAAACATTCTACATTAATTTTAAATGTAGTTGATAAAAAATTGAGCTTCAAGTTGATAGTATTTGTAGTTCAAAAACTTTTTTTTATCTATTAAGAATAATATGATTAAAACCACAAAATATTAATATTATTATACTCAACTAATGGAACAGTATTTTTTTCTATTTTTTATTTTTTAAGTATATAATTTATAATAAATTAATAAAATTTTAAAACCAACAATATTAATTACAAAAACTATTTCTAACATTTATATATTATAGAAATTAGCTTTCAAAATACCTAATGTAACATTGTTATTATGAGTTTTGATATAAGAAGCTATAAGAAGATAATTATGCCTTTGTTATAATACTAAAAATTGGTAGAACTAAACTTGGTAGTCAAGAGATTATTTAATAAGGATGTTTTAATGGTCTTAATGCAAAGTAAGTTATTAAAATCAAATCATTTATAGAAAAAAATATTCCTAAAGTTTTTAATAAGTTAAGGATATGATTTTATTAAGTGGAAAATAAAAGATGAAATATATCACAACAAAGTTTTTAACAAACCAAATTATTAAAACAGTTTTTTTAGATATAATAGATTTAAGTAATTTTTTTACAAAACTAAATGACTGGAAAGAAATTAACTTATGTCAAAACAAAGGCAAGATAGGACATGGTTTTAATACAATATCTACAAACAAATCTAAGTAATAAAAAATTAAAATAAATAATTAAATAAATTATGAATCCAACCAATATTGTTAGGACGATGTTTTTATTTTATTTTTATTTATTTATTTATTTAGTTTTATCTAAGTGACCTTGTTTTACCAAAAATCATCAAGTTTTTTTTTATTTTATTTTATTTATTTATTTATTTATTAGAATTGTGTAATATGCAAGAATTAAGATACCTTTAATGATAGAATTTTAAAAAAGTTTAATGACTCTTTTATACTTAATAATCAAAGCTTGGAAAAGAAAACTGTGTCCAAATTTTTACAATTTAGAAAGAAAAAAATAAATAATCAAATAAATAAATGCTTAAAGGAGAAGATGATACTTTTATGAGATTTAAAAAATTTAAAAATTAAATAATGACATATATTATAATTTTATTAAATATGTATTGATAATTTTTATTTTATTATATATATATATATATATATATATATATATATTACTATGATGGCTTTATTATTTACATATACTAATAGATAACATTTTTTAAATTAAAAATGGTTAAAATTAGAATAAAAAAGTTAAAATAAGAAATATCTTTGATCATGAATAAAATCCTGTATAAGAAGCTGAGGAGGATAAATACTAGTAATAAATATTAATTTATATCAAAATTATGGAAAAATCATATTTAGATCTGAATGACAACAATTATTAGTTTGTGAGATAAGTGTTATTTAAAAACTGTACATCCATAGAAAGTCTCTATTTTAATTATAAAGAATCAACAAAGATAGCAGTTGCTTGTAAAATATCAGAAAATGTTTTACAAAAACATTTGCAGCCAACAAAAAATAAAAATAATAAAAAATAAAAAATAAAAAATAAAAAAAATAGAGCACATACATATCTACATGTAATTTGTCACTTCTTTGTTGATTTTTTTGGAAATTTTAACACTGTTTACATATACAATTACTCATCTGTTTCTTTATTTTAGTTTCAATAAATGAATAAATTGGTATAATACCTACAAAATACTTTCAGTACACAAATAACTTTAAGTTGCAGGCATTGAAAATCTCAATTCTGGAGCAGTTCTTCAAATTTTTTTAATTTTTTCTTTTTCTTTTTCTAATTCTATCTAGTTTTAAATGTGTATTTGCCTCCCATACTTTGGTAGGCATGTGGTAAAGTAGACAATTGAGAAGTATAAATATGAATGCTAATTACTTCTTTCTTCTTCATCTATTGTGTCTCAACTCATCTTTTGGCCAATTTTACCATTACATCAGCATCAAATAGTTTCAATGGAAATAATACAAGCTCCACCTGAATGTGAATATCAAAGATGAATTATCAAAAATATATTGCCTTTCACTTTTAACATGAATGTTCACCAACCAACTCATGTTGCTCTCAAAGACCAAAAGAGGACATGGCTCTGCTTTTTGCTATTAATTCTAGTTGGAGAAAAGTGGGAAAATGAGTCCCAAACTTTTTCAAAGTATCCTTCTCTTTCAAAACAAAAGCTAATTAGGGTTTCCATCTCTTGCACATGTCTACTTTTTGAGTTATGCCATAGTCAACCTCTTGATTCCTTCAAAACATCCAAAGTCATCGGTTCAACGGATTGTGAAAAGCATCCCAATTGATTCTCCAAAATAATGATGATATAATGTTTGTGGAATTTTGTGTATTACATGAGTAGATTGAAATCAACTCTTTCTTTTGTACTCAAGTTGATTGCTATTTTATTTTTTTTATTGTTGAAAATTTTGGTCATTTTAAATTGGTTTCATTGCCATTAATTTTTCCCACCAAACTTTATATATCAAATATGTACTTGCGTAAGCCTTCTTTGATGATGTTGAGACTTTTGGAATTGTTACAATTGGAACATTCCTATTTTTACTTTTAATTCTTCCCCAAAAACTTGCTGTATTTTAAAGAATCGGAACTGTGTTTTGGATTGTTAAGGGTTGCTTCAAACACCTGTCCTTCAGTTTTCAAGCAAATCTATGCCATTCTGAAGTGAATACACAATCAGAATATATTAACAAGCCCTATTTTTCATTGTACACGGAATTGATACTCAATGTTTTATAAAAAAATCAATGAATTAATGGGTCAAAACAAGTAAAATTATTCTTTAAAATGTGTTTTTTGTAAAAAATTTAAGTCATCAAGTTACAAGTAATTTTTTTTTTAAAAAAATACATTTATTTTTAACATATATTTTTATTTAATTATTTAATCAATAATTGAATCTAAATAAATATCAAAGCTAAGATATCTTCTCTTATATTATTTTCTATCAAACTCACAGTATTGATTACAGTTTTAGGTATCTAATTACGATTATATTTATTATTTATTTCTGCACAAGGACGTGCAATAAAATTTATAAAATTGTTGTAGTCTAAACGTCAACAATAGTTCATTAAAGAACTACTTAAGTTTTGAGTTTCTCAATTGTAGTATTTGCATCCTATGTCAAAAACATAAATTTGGAAACAAAATCATAAAGACAATGCACTAATATATTATTTAAGAAGGTAAAATGTAAGTAAAGAAAAAATAGACATAACATAATTAAAAAATAAATAAATATTTCCAAATAAAAAAAATTTAAGAAACTTGAACTAAGACTAGAATATAAGAAAGGCATTGACAAGATTGAGAGTGATCTTAAACTTACTTCCTAATATACTAAGAACATCATGTAGAATTCTTTTAAGTTATATACTAAGAACATCATGTAGAATTCTTTTAAGCACCACAAGGATTTTAGTCTAAAATATGAAATTATAGATTACTCCCAAAGCAACTTCTTTGAGGAACCTACTTATAAGCAACTCTCTTTTAGTACAATGACACCTCTTCTCCTTCTCTCCATGCCATGCATCCTTGCATGGATATCTCAACAAAAAATAACTACTTTTGATTTAAAATGAGATTTATAATAATGGTGATGATGATTATTATTATTATCACTATTAGAAATTAGTAAATTAGAAAATTAATAAAATATATAATTTTTAATGTTTTAATAATTCAAAAACTTTATTTGAAAAAGATTTACAATGATAAAAGAATTTAAGGTTAAAATAATATGAAATTGTAGAATACAAATAGATAAGGATATATCAAAATTTGATATTAAAGTTCTAAATAACCTAAAAATCATGATTTAAAATCAAAGCTAATTCTTTTTTGGAAGGGTTTGTATTCAGAGGTGTGTAGTATAAAGAATGTCAATGCAATAAAAGAGGGGTATCCACACATCAATTTTCTTAATTAATGTATATAACTCTTATGACAACTTCTAAATATGCATATAGTATACTAAGAAGCATCTAAATATCTAATTTGTATCTAGATAGCTTTTTGAATATTTCTTAAATAATATAGTATCTATCTAATATATTTCTACTTGTTCATACTTCTATTTCCTAAAATAATATTATATATTTAAAAATATATATGTATATTTAAAAATATATATGTATATTTAAAAAAAACATAGATTAAATTAACAATAATTCAATTGATTAATGAATGATATAACAAAATTATTAAAAAAAAATCATATTAAAACATTTATATATTTTTAAGACTATTTTTAAAAATATTATATTATTTAATTTAATATAAATATTAAAATATGAAATTAAAAGTATATATAATTTTTCTAAAAAAATGAATAAGTCCTTAAATAATTGTTTAAAGAATAACATGCAAAAAAATAACATAACACCATATAAATCATTATTAAGAAAGATAAATGTTTTTTGCTTGTGGCTGGGAATAATACTTTTTTTATCTAATCATAATATGATGAAAATAGATGGCATACAAAACCATGATTACAGTAAATAATGTATAAAAAGACAGATATTTTTTGACATTATTTTTTTTATAGAATCATATAAAACCTACTTTTCAATGATTGATTTAAGTATTTATTCTTTAGATAAATTTAATTTTTTATTATATTTCTACTAATCAATTATGTTGTACAAAATATTCCAATATAATGGTTTAGTTTATAGATATTTTTAAATTATATATAAATTAATATATGAGTTAAATACACTTAAATTTAAACCAAAAAAAATGCCTAAGAAAATAGTTAATTCAAAGTTCCTAAAATGTAGAAAAATACATATAATATTCTCACTTTAATTTTTTAAAATAGATGATTATTTAGAATATATAAGTTAGATTCAAAAATAATTCAATATATGCTAGTATATATATATATATATATATATATATATATATATAATAACTTAATTTTAAGAAGAAAGAAAAAATAAAATAAAAACAAAAGTCAAATCTTCTTACTTAGATTTTTTGTTTGAAAAAATTGATTTAAATATGCCATTGATAACCATTTAAAAAAGAATATAAGTTAGATTTTTTAAAAATAAATATCTTGATATTACATTTAAAAAATATTTGATATTATTTCAAAACGATTAATTATAGGTAATTTAATAAAATTCATCAATATTCTAGGCTTCTTGATATTTTAGTTTTGATTTTTGTAAATGAGATATTGTAGTAGATAGAGTTTCTTAATTTGTTGAAAATAATTATTTTAAAATTTATTTGCTTTCAACATAAGCAGCATTAGAATGTATTTCATATTCCTCATCCTAGATAATATTATAAAAAATAACATTAATAATTATTTTTTAAATATAATCAAATTTTAATTTATTTTTATATTATAAAAATTACATAATAATCTAATTGGAATAAATCATTTAGATCTATAATAATAATTTCTATTATTTCTATTATTTCTATTATTTCTATTATTTCTATTATTTCTATTATTTTTAAAGTTTTTAAATTAAAAATAATCATGACAATAAAAAAATTGATTCTTTTTAAATTTTAGAAATTTAAGAAAAAATAATAAAATATCTACTATATCTATATGATAAAAATAAGATATACGAATAAAAAATAAAACAAATGTTAAAATATTGTTAAAGTTTGTACTTCAATAAATAACAAACACTCACCTTTTAAATATATTTGTTCATTTAGTTCATTCAAATCTCAATATAAATTACAATACTATCCACTTTCTATACAAAGTATAGAAACTAATTGAATTACTAAATCTATCAAAGAATATATATATATATATATATATATATATATATTTCTTATGTATTGTACTTGAATCTATCAAAATTTTTATTTGATTTGATTTGATTTTATTTATTTATTAATTTATTTTCATTTCTTATTAATCATTAATTTTTCTTGACACCAATAAGTTTTATCATAATACTTGAATTCAAAGATTTTTTTTTTCAAGAAGTTGTATTTTTTTATAGCATCTATTGAATTACTACATAATAAGGAGATTTAGACATAGCACTTTTGCAAAACCAAATAACTATGATTTAGTACTTGATATTTCTAGGATCACTCAAAATATCAAATCCAAAATATCATTGTTCAAACTTCATTACCATCCTGAAGTTTGTAAAGTATCACTTAATATTTTGGGGACATATCAAATCAATCTAACATGTTGATTTAATATTCTATGTCCATCCTTCTCACTCTTTTGTACTATTTAGTATTCCTCCAAAGATATTTTTGAGCCTTACAAAATGTAGTAAAAGAACTCATTTTAAGATAAATAAGTATGCTGCAATTATCAATTGACTAGGAGACGCAACAAATTTCCAAAAATTGCATAATTTCAGTAAGACATAAGTATGCAAGAAGTAAACGACCATGATTAGAGCTTTGGTGTAGCTAGCTACCTAGGTAAACAAGGCATTGAAGGACAACTTCAATCTTTTTGTAGCAAATATGTTAGGTTGATTACTTACTTTCAATATAAAATTTGTCACCATGTAAGATTGGTCAATGGATACCAATGCTGGCATTAATCATTAGGATTGGAAGCAGACTATATATACATTGGTTGCAAAATTGGAAGGCACTTATCTTCTCTTTGAAAGAATATATGGTTTCTACAGTATAAGGCCAAATATGACCCTATTCTACAAGAATGATTCTATTGCAATAATAAATATAGTTTCATTATAAGATTTCATGATAGTATCTATGACCAATTTATTACGTAAATTATCCAATTTGAACTTTTTGCTTAAAGAATTGCTATCTAAGGATACTTAAGAGGCTTAATTATAATACAAATTTGATGAATCAAAGAAGATGTGCAAAAAAAGCATAATTTCTTGTCTTCTTTTATTTCTCTTCAATATTTTTTTATTTTACTAATATTGCCTTTTATACAATATTTGTTGCTTAATAACACCGCCACCATCATCTTATAAAAGAGGAGTTACCTAGTTGTTTCAAAATCTATAAAAAAAAAAAAAAAAAAAAAAAAATCTCCAAAAGGGCATCACACAGTGATCAATGCATTTGCAAAGTCATCACAACAAAAAACTACAGTAATAACAGAGTGTTTTACTTTACTAAGTTAAGAAAGTAAAAGAGCTGAGGCTTGTTTATAAAAAAAACTAGAAATAAAAGAGATATTGAAGTAGGATAAGATAGCATTTGGAAGAAAAGAATTAGTTATAGCATAAAAAGAAAGGAAGGTGATTCAAAAATGTGATAGAGAAAACAAGTTCTTTGATCTTATCTAATCTTAATTAATTTAAGAAAAGAGCATGCATAAGATAAAATAAATTATAGTTCTTGTAAAAAAAATATACGAATAAAAAATGATTTGTGACTTGAATTGTGTGTATTATTTTATGTTTCAAATTTCATCGTTTGCATTGTGAGGTTGCATCATTCTCAATTCTAAAACATGATATGTTGGCCCAAATTTCATTGTATAAGTTTAATATGGAAAGAGCTAAGGATTCCTTGGATGCAAGGTTTTGTAGTCCTTGAATTTTGGAAGCTTCAAGTACAAGGCTCTAAAGGCCTTGGATGTAAGGTTATAGAGGCCTTAGATGCAAGGTTATAGATGCCTTGGATATAAGGTTTAAGGTTCTTTGGTTGTGAGATTTTAAGATAGCTTCAAGTGTGAGGTTTTGTATTGATATAATCTTCCAAATATCTTATGTATCATAAATCCTACTATACTATACTTCATAAGTTTTTTTCCACTATTGGCACTTTTCTTATATCAAAATCATTAATAATAAATCATTTTTTCTAACACACTTATCTTCAGTGCCTTCACACATTAAATAATTTAAAAATAAATTATTAATATAAATATGTATGATATATAAGACATAGAGACCATATAAAAAGAGCTAAACTTTTCTTACCTATTACTTTGTTTTTCAATCTACTCTATTTTTTATAATTTTAGAAGCCTTGAGATTCTACAGTATATTACATAATAATACAAAGAAGAAAAAAAAATTATGACAAGAACCAAAATAATTATTTTTGTTTTCACTTATGCAATACATAAAAAACATTATATATTGACAATCTTCATGGTTGAAGATCCTAAATTCTAAATCTACTCATAATAAACTAGTCTCAATCATGCATTGATAGTACATCTAATGCATAATTATGTACCACAATGTGAGTCATCAAATTGACTCACTAATTATTTTAGAACAAAAGAATGCATGTAGAGTGCCAAAATTATAATTGTTCAGTAAAGATGTGCTTACAAGATATTAAATGAAGGAGAATAGTATTGGTGGAGAAGAAATGGAATCTTAGTAAGTCTTGAAGGCAATTATCTTAATTAGTTTAGTATTTTTTATTTATTATTGACTATTAAGGAATATTATTAAGGTCAATATTTATATTAGCCTTCTATCTATGCATTTTATTTATATGAAAAAACCATAAATGTTAGTTTGTAGTTAAAAGAAGGATGAGAAAGAACCTCATATCTTTTTAGTTAGTTATATAGAAAGTAAGATTTAAAGTAGATTTAAATTGATTTTATTACTACAAAAATCATCAAGATAGAAAATTATATTTTTAAACTGATATTAGTATTATAGAACCATTATAGGGATTTTAGAATTTATTTACAATTTATTTAGATTTTATTTATATTTTTTAAGGAATTTTTAAAGTAATATCCAGGACTTTGATAAAAATGAGTTTCACCACCTTGAAAACCATTATGAAGAAATGAAGCAAGATTCGAAGGCCTCACAAGGTTTTTAGGCTAATAGGGTTTTTTTAAACACTATGGTGAAGTCAATAAATAAATAAATAAATAAATAAAAATACTAGTAGAAAATAGGATGACCAGCAGCTAGTCTAGTCTTTGTAGAAAGGGAGGTGTACAAATCCCACATGGGTTGTAGCACCTTGGATATAGATAGGAAGATAAGACTAAGGCCTCAAGGCCTCTTCAGAAACCAACATACACTACTTGTGAGCCTTGGTGAGGCTTGAAATCCTGATCTCTTAAATAAGTTATCCTTGAGGTAAAATTATTTACTTAATTTTTCATTCATTCACTTATTATTTTTCAAACCTTCATAACTTATTCATAGTGACTCGGATTTATATGTTTCTTATACCATTGGAAAGATTAAAAAAATAAAAATCATAAAAATATATATTTTTATTTTTTTATTTTTATTTTTTACTGGATGAAAACTTAGTGAACAAACTATGACTAGTTTTGAAGTGTACAATTGCTTAATTACATTTGTTCCACTTATTTTGTGTTTTGCTTCTTTTATTCTTATTCTTGCTACTTTCACTTTATACCACCCATTATAAGCAACTCTTAATTGATTCCATCTTGTAATTGGGTTAAGGAATGAATTTTACACTTATAGATGACTTTGTCTCAAATCTTTTTTTTTTAAAAAGAATCCCCTCTTTCAACTTGAAAATAAAAGTCTCTAATGGCTCTTGGCTAGTCTTAGCAAATTTAGTCGTTTATATATTATCCAAATTGGCCAACATATTATGTAGAATATAAGACATAAAAATCTAGTCCACAATAAATTTTAAATCTATTGATTGAATGAATTAGGTATGGATTTCTCTAAGCAAACATATAACTCTTTTAAGATTGTAATGCAATGTTTATTTGTAACTTGTGCTTTAGCCAAATCATAATTAAAATCCTTGTTAATTAGTTGTTTGATGGTTGGAAACTTATAGCTAGGAATAATCATTTGGTTCATATCATACGCGTAGTTTGCCAACAAAGTATATTTTAGAATTTTTAAATATTCACACTTTCTTGAATATTTTTGCATCTTTACACTAACCAAGCCAATCAGTGATTAGACCAATGATACAATGGTCAAAATCACAAATAATTTGGACATTGACGAAGTACATCTTCTTCTTATCAAAGAATGAGTCTCTATCATTATTAGGATGCTAATTCATGGAAAATCGTATCTTATCAATAAGTCCAATGCTACCCTTGAATCCTAATTGGGTAAAAGATTGGCTAATTTAAAGCTTTTGAGTAGTATCTTGCCATTGTAGATATTATTGTTCAAGTGAAAGAATGGCATGAATCACCCAATTTATAAAGATATATATTATGTCATTGTTAATATTCCAAGTCCTTTTCAATCTTCCAACTTTGATTCCATTCTCATATAATAAAAGATGTTATAGTGCTACAACCAATTACCAAGTGATATTACTTTGTAGGCAATGATTATTGTTTTTAAAAAACAAGGTAGTCTTTGATGGCTAAAAGCACCTTCTAAAAGCCCTCCCTCAACATTCTTGTAGTTTGAAAAAATTGGGCATCAAACTCATGCATAAAATAATTCAAAATCCAATTATACAATTTGGATATGATGTTTGAAGTGAACATGTAATAAGAATTATTGATTGTGCCATGAACCATGACAAATTCTTCTATATAATTAAACTCAAAAAAGTTTCTTAAAACTTATTATCAACTTCTTGACATTGTTCTTCAAACACTTCATTAAATTCCTCATCTACTAAGAAAGTAGACAACATTTCTAAATCTTAGAAAGATTTTTTTTTGGAGTGCCAAAGGCATGGTGTGGTATGGACTCAAAGAAGTTTAAAGTTTGTTGTTTTTTGAAGCACAAAAGAAGAGTGAGATTGCGATGTGATATGGAATTAAAGAGATTGTTGTGTTTCAAAGCGCATAGGCATGGTCAATCAGCAATATGATATGGAGTCAAAGAAGGAAGAGAGCTGAGGTAAGCGACATGGTTTTTGATATTTCACCCACCCCTCTTTTGATATTTCAAAGACTTGCAAGGTGGGTGATTTGATGAAATATCAAGTGATATTTGAAAATATTGTGGGATACTTTGAACTCTCATCATGGATGAAATATCACCCAAAAAGGCCATGTCTGAATCATCCTATTGAATGTGTTTCTAAATCCCCAATGATGAATGTGTTTCTAAATCCCCAATGATGAATGTGTTTCCAGTTGAGTTCTCTCAACTCATGAGCTTGTTGGAGAGTAAAGAGATGAGATGATCCTGGCTGAGAGAGCCCAGAAGGCCATACTCCCTCTTTCTTTTTTCTGCCCATCCTTCTAGTAACATTAAATAAAATTGTTACTTCTCTCTGCCTTTTACTATTCTCCCCCATTATTTTAAAAACATTTTACTCACCTTCGTCATCCTGAAGTGGCCTATCATACAACAACTTTGCAGGCCAGTGGGGACCAATGGCAATGGAGTGTGTGTGGGTGTATGGATACAACGTATGAAAGACTTGTAAAGGTGTGGCCGGGCATTCCAGATCATGGCAGGGCAATGGCAGGACACATCCCATGTTCCCAATTATTTATTATTATATATATATATATATATATATATATATATGAGGATCTCAATATCTCCAATAAAGGAAGGAATTCCTTCTACTCCCGTGATCCCTTAGATATATTTTTGCTTTTCCTTTTTCTTTCTCTTTTTCTTTCTCTTTATGGAGCTATTGATTAGTTCTATATAATATATAGAACTAGTTCTATATATTGAGATCCTCATTATATAATCTCTCATAGAGCTATTGATTAGTTCTATATCCCCTTTTGTAAATAAAATAACATGTTTTCCAGGGTTGCCCTGCCCCCGATGGACTACTCTACGGCCAATCAATTGGGGCATCATGGAACCCAGCCCAGCCCAGCCCGGGAGAGGGGGGGGGGATACAGTAATAACTGGGGATCCGATCTGCGCGGAATCTATCTTGTCGTTTCGGACGGCACAACTCGGGCCTCCTTCTCGGCCTTCTCTTTCATTCTCCCAGTCTTCTTCGGAATCTGTCATCCTCTCCTCTTCCTCCCGCTTCGTCTCCGCAAGTGGGAGAGCAGGGGGAGCAAGAATGGCGCGCCGGATATTATGGGCCATTGTAAAGTGGATTGCGCTTTGACCACGTTGTTCCAAGACCAACTGGGCCAAAGTGGGGCGGCGGAGGGGACGGATCTCGTCCAAGCAGGAGACGGGAAACGAGGCAGGCAGGAGGAGATGGAGGTAGAGAAGGGGGGGAGGGAGTGGAGGAAGAATAGAGAAATAGAGAGTAGATAGAGTTAGATTATATCCAGGGTCAGTTCCCAGTCAATTGGTGACGTTACTGCACTAGCTGCGAAAAAGATTTGCATGCGGGATTATCTGAAACACCACACACCACCACTCCCCCCCCCTTCCCTTCTCCCCTTTGTGTCCCCCTGGCTCACCCTCGTTCCCTCCGTCCCTTTCCTTTCCTTCCCTTCCCACTTGAATGGGCCAAAATTAGCCTTTTGTTATGGGGGGAGGCACCTTTCGGCATAAAGGCATGGGCCAGGGATTGGGTGGATCTGTCCACCCAACTGCTCAACCCCAAAAAGTCGACGTCGTCCATACTGCTGGATTCGTTGGCCTCCCTCCCTCCCGTTGCTTGCTTGCTTCGATGCTATGCCACACGCATTCCAGCCCTGCCCCTGCCCAGCCCACGGCTATTCACTCCTCTTTCCTCTTGCTTCTTTCCCTTCTACTCCCCCCCCCTTCGTTTGCTCTACTCTCCCTCCTTGGTTGGAGTTTCTCTTATTCCTTGTGGGAAATTTGTGACCTTTGGAAATGGTTTCCGTAATCTCCTATTCATCTCACTTTTGAGAAGTAGTAATATCAAAATACCTTAAACTATGACATACCCCTGAACCAACCTGTAAACCTTATGCAAACCACCCTTGCACAAACTCAAAACTGCTCATTTTTCCTGTTAAAGATTCTAAATACATTCCAAACCCACCAATGATCCGCAAACTCCACCCGAAATAATAATAATAATAAAAAATTGAGATAGCTGGAAAACCTTAAGTTGATGGTTTAAAAGTATTCCAACATTTCTCCAGATATATCGCTTGTAAAAACCTACTTATTTTCTTCTTCTACTTCTTTTTTATATTTATTTATATTTTTCCTTTACTAGTGAAAAGAGGATTTATGATAAATGTCAAATCTTGAACTGTGTATATGTATGTATGCATGTATACATGCACATAGAAACTTTCTTTTTTAACTTCTCTGTAGCTCACATTTTTCTCAGTTTGCATGATTAATAACAATGTAGGATACAAAATTGAAGAAACTTATGAATGTTGAAATTGCACCCAAAAGTACAATGTGTTAAACATTCTTAATGCTACCATTAGAAATGACAGAAATAGTCTAGTCGAATATGTTCTTTTGTACTTGTTCAACAACTGAAGAGGAAATAATGTCCATTATATTACATGATTTACTTTTGCATGCAATAGTTTTTGTTTGAAATTTGCATTCTTTTGGTATTGTCTAATACCAAGTGCAGCCAATAATGTGTCTAACACTTTTGCATGTTTTTCAAGAGTTATTAAAGAGAATAAATAAAGCAGGACAAATGAATCACATCTCTGGATTATGCATTATTATTTGGGACCAATGGATCTTATTAACAATTTCTAAAACATTAGTTTATGAATAGAATGGAAACATGTGCTATTTGCTATTATTGTTGCACTCCACACAAAACCACTAAAATTCATTGTTGTATATATATATATATATATATATACACACAAATTCATGAATACAATGTGTAATATTTATGCAATGTTTTGTATGAATTGACACGGATTACAAACATCATGTCATAAATATAAATTTAATATTGGTAAAGAATTATTTGTTAAAGATGAATGTTTTTATGAAATTTAGCAATTTTAATAACATAATTATATCATCTTTTTCAAACTTAAAATAGTCCCCCAAATGATAACAAAGCAATGGGATATTATGGTTCATTTTAATTTCATAACACCTTGGACATTTTTCAGTTATATGACACACATAAAAAAATAATAATAATAAATAATAATGTATGCATGTATCTATTGATGTTATTAGTATTTTTTCATACTCATCAAAATTGAAATCAGGGCTTATTTTTCTGGCAAGTAAACAAGAATGATTTAGGTTTATTTGCACACAAACGCTGAGTTTGCTTAAATCAAAACAGTATAAACATTTCCAAAAGCTAAAATATATACAATATTTTGATTCTAAACAATAACAACAACAAAAAAAAATGTCGTGATCAATTGTTGTGCAACAAATCTTATTACCATCACATGAAATGCAACTATCATTATCAAATCACAGAAAATCTTGTTTTTCACAATGAAATTGTATTACATTTCAGGGTGTTTCAGCAAGGAAATATCATCACTTGTGACTGTTTTAAATGAAAAAATGAGAAAAATAATTTGAACAGTCTGCAAATATATCATGGTATGAATAGTGGTACATGTTTCTACTGTGTTTGTAGCATCCTTCTAGTTTGATTCACAAGTTTTAAAACTCAACAAAGAAAACATTTGGCAGAGGCTTAACCTACATCTTATGTTTACACTTAACAAAAAGAGAAAATTTCTCCTCACCCTGAAATTGTAACAAGAGAAAAGATGTCATTAACGAAGACACTAGATGCTGTATACAACACTTGTAAATAAACGGTAGAACCATGAACAATTCCTGTACAAAGAAACTTTAGCTAAACGAAGAAAACGTTTATGCTTGGACCATGGAAAAAGAACACGTCGTCTCATCAGCAGCAGGGAAGCAGTGTGTGATTTAGCAGTGACTTATGATAGAAAGATTTTTAATTTACAAAAAGGCATAACTTTGTGATGTTGACCTTTAGTGGAATAGCAAATGGGTTGTAGTTCCCGTGATTATTAGGGGAAGCTCCATCGTAAATTAAGCTTGCATGGGAATTGCGAACCAGGTTTCAATAATAGTTGACTAATCAGATGATTTGGTAATCTATCAGGTTCCTGCCGGCTCCAGTGGAAAGGAAAGGAATGTGTCTGCTAAAGTTTGCCTTTCTACGCCCTTGGATCTGCGTTAAAGCAGAAAAGGCTACCCTAAGGATCTGCAGGCTTTTGGGGGGAGGATTTAGCGGGGTCTACACAATCAAAAGCCTGCATTCAAAGGGGAGAAGAAAGCTGCGACCTTGTGTCTATGGGGTTCCGCTCAACTGCAATAACACCCCCACTGCCGCAATAGGAATCCTAGTTCTGGCTAGGGTGAAAAATTAGCGAGCCTCCGTACCCAGTGTGAACGCAGTATTATGTTGTTCACGAGATCACCCTGCAGGATTCAGACTTTATTCATTCCTTATATTAAACAAATGGTATCACAATGAGTGTTTTATATATTTTAAGACTTATTGTGTATTGTTTTTTAGAATCGCTAACTTAGCTTGCAGGTTGACTAAAGTTAACGGAGCATTAAATGTCGGGAAAGGTATCTATTTTTCGCATGAACAGGATAATGTCGCCATTTGTCTTTTTTATTTTTTTTCTTTCTATTTTTAAATCATTTTATCACGGACATCCATTGTGGGGTCTTACACTCTGTTCCATTTCATGAGGACTATGGTAATATTATATCTTCGTGGACGTTATTAGGTCAGATCTTGTTCCATTACCCAGTTTGCACGATTGGGATTCCTCTCAGTAGTTGCCTAAAAAATTGCTGCTCAAATTTAGTTGAGTTGTGTCCTTTTCGGTGGTGTGGATGCATTGAAAAATGTGTCCACTTGTAATAGGTAGTATTATCAGATTTAGAGACGTTTTCTACTTCCAACCCACGATTATGTATTCATTTTCTTTGATGTTAATTCCACAAATGATTTCTACAAAAACAGACTTCATTATTCCATTACAATTGCAGAAATTTTGTGTTATTATGCAAGTGTTTCTAGAATACAGTGATAATTGAAGAAATATATATATATATATATATATATATATATATATGTGTGTTTTGCTTATGTGCAACCCAACTCTAAGAATGGTATGTTTGCAACAAGCAATAAAAAATTTGTGATCCTGTTTCACTAAAAATCCTTTACTTTCCATTTTGTTTAGTCATTCAAATTCTACCTCATAAAATCACAAATCCTTTGATGTTGGAATCAATTTGCTTTTATTTTGAATACTTCAGTTTAAAAAATGAAAAATCTAAAATACTTTGTTACTTCATAGCAGTAACGATTTACATATCATACATTCATTATCATTGTTATTCATTTGTTGAACTGTAAACTGTAAACTGCTGTTTGAACTTCAACCCATAATATTGACAATGTTGCAAAGATTAAATCATGCCGTCACTTGATCAAGCGAGACACCAAGTCAGCTTACCCGTCACTGTCTCTAGCACCAAAAAATAAAAATAAAAATAAAAATTTTCATAACATCTGTTTAAGTGACTTGATTGATTCTCAAAGATCTCGCAATGACAATTTAGATGTTTCAACATTCGAAACAAATTCTTAACATACCAGATGCATAGCTAAAAGGAAACCACACATTCTCACTCGCATCCATTTCAATTGCAAATGCATTGAAACTATGCCAGTGTGTTCTTTCTGTAAAGTTTTGTTATGCTTCAACCCAAATAGAAGTAACACCCTTTTACTTACAACAACCACATGTAGAAGTTATGTATACTGGCAACCCTGTTTAAATAAATGAATCAATGAAATGAGGAGCAATGTTCCCAATGGTCAACTGGGGTGGGGGGGCAGCAGCAGAAGGTAGCAGTGTAGCTGTGACATCACACTACCTTAGCAAAAGCATTCCATGAAATCATTGCTCATCATCAATATAGTGACCCTCCACATACAACAACATACAACAACACACAACACCAAGCCTGTCAGTTGGGCAATGCACTCCCCCACCCCCACTTTTGTACATTTGGATGAATGTGGTGGATGTGCTCTATTGTTGTACATATGTGGATGAACAGAAAGCAGAAACAAAACTCCAAACACAACAAATATACTCATTGTTTGTTTGTGTTTTGTTCTATTGTAGTGTAAAGATATGCTTATACCTCTTTTAATTTGGTGGAATATGGTGCTGTGAAAACACCATCAATTACTGCATTCTACAAGGGCAAATAAGTCATATTGCTTTTTGGGTCTAAACTCATGTGTAGAATATACTCTTTGAATGAATGATTAAAGCATACAACAGTACTTTTATTTTATTTTATTTTATATGTGTCAATAAACATGAGTTCATACAATTGTAGTCGGATTCAAATAACACTCCTCATGCAAAAGTTTAAGTGGTGTTTTTCTCCTTTTTTATGCTCTTAATTTGGCATTTTATTGTTATGTTGAATATCAATAGTGAACATATATATAGTTTGTAATAGTATTTAATTTTACAATATTTGTAATATATTTAGTTCCACAATCATTATATTTTTGGAAGAATGTTAAATAGACCCATGTCTTTACTAAATTGATCTACCCATGATGAAGAATACGGTAATCATGATGAATGTGGTTGGTTTCATTGGTTTTGGATCCAATAGTAGAGAAATAAAACTAGATGTCATTTTATTTTATTTATTTATTTTCATGATGGTTAGGATGGGTGGGTCAATTTAGTAAAAGTCTAGGACCATTTAACATTTCTATGTTTTTTATTTTTATTTTTATTTTTTCTTTTGCTACTAAGATAGACACATGTTTATTTGGGTGGAATTTGATTCCTTGAGTCACAAACATTAGGGTAAGAGATGATTGACCATTCTTGGAGGTAGAGTAGTTCCACACATGAGTATTTCTTTTGTAGTTTATATATGATTGATATAAAATTAATCTTGCTTATTTTTTTCAATCTTATTTAACATTATAAATATCTTGATTATATGTTTAAATTCTATTATCATATCTTAGTTGAGATAGGCATGATACATCTTAACACTATGTTGTGGTAGGTAAAGATTGTGTTCTTATTCTCTAAAGTTATTCCAAACCTCCCTAACACAGCCTCTCTATGTGCAAGTACATAAAATACATTTTTTTGGAATGAAAATTTAAAGATTTTGTAAAAATTTATGAACGGTAATAAATAATAATTTTGATACGGTTTGATCATCCAATTATTTCTTAACTATTAATATATTATAGTATAGTATTTTTGGATTATATTGCTAGGTTTTACTTTTAATATTAATGTTATTATTGTGAACTAAATTAGTGTGGAATATTCCTGAAATTGGTCACATTACAATGTATAGGTCTCATATTTTAATGTGTATTCTCTTCATTTGAAAGATCGAGGTTCATGTTTTTCTTGTATTGGTTCAAAAATTTGAAAGTAACTACTGGATCACTTAAAATAAATTTGTGATTATTTTTTCCTACTAAGTACCTAATTATTTTTTTAAGAAATAACATTCGATGTTATCAGTATTAAATATATATTATTTAATCAATGATAATAATAATTTAAAATTTAGATACTTATTATATATATATATATATATATATATATATATATGTTTTTGATATTTAAATTTTTTAATAATTTGAAGGCTTGTAGAAGTTATCTTTCCACCCAACATAGAATTGTTGTTTAAAAAGTCCTAACTGAAATTTCCAAAGTACCAAAGGTGGAGGATTTGAAAAAGCTCAATTTTGAAACAAGCTCCATATGTATGTATACATGCACATGTAGGTATTTATGTGTATTCATAATTTTGATTCTCTTCCATCTACCTTGGAGATATAATGCACACACAACCACACAACAATGCATGCTCTATTAAGGATGTCTACATTGTTTGGTGGCCTTTTGTGGTTGTCTATTTTGTGAAAAGCATGGACAAGCACACTTGATCAAAGGCATGCACCAATACAGTCAGGAATTGTTGAGTTCTATTATTCTCTCCATGAACTACCTATTGCATTGAATAAAAGCCCCCATTTTTTTCCCTTTCTTTTTTGGGTTTTTCCCCCTCCCTCCTCTCCCTTTCTTTCCCTCAAGTGTGACAACTTTATTAGCCATATGATATGCTTTGGATTTTTTATGTATGATGGAGTAGGTTGGGCTCTACATATCTGTCATGATTCTTTTTGGAAGCAGCTCCATTTTTATATAAATATAATAAAAAAACACTTTACCAAATGAGAATGTTTCTCAGAAGGCAGTTTCACTGTTCAGGAGGCTGCTGTTGCTACTCCCTTCCAATCAAGCAAAACACCCACCTCACTCACTCACATGCTGCTCCTAACCCAGAAGCCCCAAGGAAGCAGAGGCTCAGTGCTGTGGCAGCATAGATTTCGACATGTGGGGGGAATTAGTTTGTGACAGAGGCTGCATTACTCTCATTCTGCAGCAGTAGCAGCATTACTCGCCATCGCGCCTGCGTCAGAGATATGGAGATGATTACAATAATGACTGGGAACCGTCGTAATGCCAGCATGCCTGGATCATAACCCACAACAGAATGGGGAATGAAGAGTGCTCACAGGCACAGTGTGTGTGTGTGTGCATGTGTGTGCGTCGTGGGCGAAGGCAGTTGTTGCTGGTGGTATTGTTGTTGTTGGGTTATTGTTGATGTTCTGAAAGGGCTCGACAGTCTTGCTCCACTCGCAAAGCTTGCGCACGACCCCAGGGAAGTGGGGGAAAAAAAAAAGAAAAAAGAAAAGAAGAATCTGATGAGACGTTGAGAGAAGAGAGGTTTAATGCGGTGGAGCGAGGGACGCCACCAGGTTGCGTCGCGAGGGGAAAGGGAGAGACGATTCACGGCAGGGGGGAGGGGGAGTGGAATGCTCTGGGCACGAAGGCTATGGCCACCAAGCGCCCAATGGAATGCATGTGACTGGAGAGAGAGAGAAGGTAATCCTCGTGCATTTGATTCCACCAGGATGAGTAGCGTGGCGTGGCGCCAGCATCAGGTCGCAGCAGTGGGTAGGGGCAGCGACCGACCGACTGACCCACCTTGCAGCCGGGCAGGGTATGGGAAGACAAGGGGAGTCAGGGCTGCTGCTGATGCTGCTGCACCAAGGGAGAGAGAAAAAGGCTCCCCCATGGCAGTTCCTGTCTGCGGCGGAGGCCAACTGCGCAGCTAATTCTATCTCACGAAACGACGGGAGGTACTTTACAAATTTAATCCCTGACCCGGGGCTAACAAGTCTCGATCACTGCAATCAACATCCGCAGACACAGAAAATCACTTCAGAGATCGAGAAAAGGATCAAAACTCAGCAGGGAATGAATCTAGTTACGATGAGAGGGCTTAGAGGAAGGGCCCGATCTTGATTGGTGGGAAATTAGCTACAGACGGGGAAAGGGAGGGGTTCGGTAGAGGAGAGGATGAATGCTGGAGGATACATAAATTATGTGTGTATCAGCGGAAACGTTTCCAGTGAGGTTGTAGAATCTGCGGAAAACCAGACGAAGAGGGGGAGGGAGGGGGGTATGGTGATGCTTGCGCCACGTTTATGGCACAGTGGAAGTACAGAGCGCATGTCGGAATAAAGCGCGCACGTTAGATACTTTTGGTAGGCTGCTGGAGCCAATAATTGTGGGAGACGGGTGGAAAATATGTGTGTGGAAATGAATGATTTTTAGCCCCCATTGGGTGGAGGAACGGGCAGTTGGGGGGTGGGGTGGGGTGGGGGGATGCAGGACTGAACTGGCAAGGGATGAATGATTTGGGAAGTAGGGTGGGCGGGCTCTAGGCGAAGGGAGGACGGAGGAGGAGGTAGGGGATGGGGCTCTTGTCGTCGTCCATTTGTGTCGTTGGTCGTCGATCGTCATCGCATGAGGTGTGTGCTGCCTTTTAACACGGTTGCCAATCCGCGTGCAGCGCGTCGTACCTGGGCCACAGCAGCACGAGCCCTTGTTCTCTAATCAGATCGAAGCCTTGCAGAGTCGCACGGCCGCGATGCGCGCGTATTCACTTTTATCGCACGGTTCAACCGAGCCCACGTGAGTTCAGTCTTCTTCTTTCCCCGTTCCAACTGGAATGAGGAAGGCTTTTGTCGACCATGCCCTTCACATCTCTTCTTTTGCTGTGCAGTAGTCTTCCGCTTCCACAGTCGATTGCTGCTGCTGCCTGGGTTTGTACTAGGCGGGAGTTTCTGCAGCTCACAACCAGCAGCACTGAAAGTCGTCCTAAACCTCCAAAGTAAGGATTTTCTAGCTCGCAGTACCATCTCTCTCCTTCTCCACCAGTCCCGTCTATCACTTGCTCGTCGTCCAGCTTGTCAAGCCAGTCGTCTCTTCATTCGATTTGATGACCTTTTCTCGCTCCATCTTGGCTCCCGCTCTCTCTTGATTGAGAGCTTGCTGTCTCCTCTGGTAGTCGGGTGTCGTTCTCCATGTACCTGTCGATCCAGAGCACCCTGACCCCAGTCCGTCCACCCCTGTCGGTGTGTTTCCTATCACGCCGTACCTCAATTGGCTCTCTGCGCATGTGAACCGCAGCTCCCCGCTTCCAGACAACGGTAACAGCCCTGCCTGTGCCTGCCATGATGTTTCCTTCTGCGTTCTGTTTGTGTCCTTGCGCGTAGTTCTGGCTCATCCCGCCATCTCTTTCTGCCTCGCTACTCCCTAGGTCATGGTGACTTACTTGACGTCGACTTTGACGACCGGATAGTGCTTTTATTGATGGAGTAGGTTAACAGCCTGTTCATGGATTGGTGAGGCCAAACCATTGGGAGATGTGTGATTGCGTCCGGCTAGAGGTTGACAAGGTTCCGTGGAAATTGTCATCACGGGAGCGGGCGGACGCCCACATGCGAGGCGTTTGTGTATTCAGTGAATGATTGCAGATTTCGGTAGGTCTTCGTTGCAAAGCCGGTGATCCATCCATCACCTCTGAGTGGGAAGTGTTTGTGTGGAACAGTCTGCAGTTCTGGTGTCTGAATCCCGTCTCTTGGATTTCGGGGCTGATGGAGGTGCCAAATTCTACTTTGCAGGTGGAGTACGTGTGTGCGTTGCGTTGCGTTGCGGCAAGGGCAGGGCTTCTGTCTGTGCTGTGTGGAACCGCACGGCTAGTACTCAATCGTCTGTCAAGCTGGAATCTTAATTTCTCAGGGTTGCATGGTAAATGTTGAGAAGCCTCACATGAGTGTAGCTGTCTTAGGTCACGGCGATTGGGCCATGATTCCTAGTAGTTCCAGCCATGAGCCACAGCAACAGACGCAGCAACACCAGCAGGAAAAGAAGGCGAGCCAATTGTTTGCGCAGAGGGCGCTGCAGGAGCGGCGACTGAAGCCTCCGGATCAAGTCATCGCGTGTCCCAGATGTCAATCACTGAATACCAAGTTTTGTTACTACAACAACTACAGCCTTACGCAGCCTCGGCATTTTTGTAAAAGTTGTCGACGTTACTGGACTGCCGGTGGAACTCTTAGAAATGTTCCAGTAGGAGGCGGTTGCCGCAAGAACAAACGCACCAAGCCGCGCACTCCGGAGGGTTCTAACAGTGGAACAGGTAGCGCTGACGTCGATAGTATGTCCAGTTCCGGTCTGCAGCATCCAGGATTCACTCCAACCAGTATTGGATTTTTGAGCTCTAGTGAAGGCTCTCCCTACGGATTAGCAGATCCATCTATCCGCGCAGATTCTTCAATGAGCCAGAGTTCCAAAATAGGACTCCCGATGCCTTACCAACCAGGTGGTCAGTCGTCAGCTTTGGCACAACATCAGCAATTACACCCATTCGAGGGCGGCATTCCAGGCTTGGGTTTCTTTAGAAACCCGGGTCGGGTGGCGGAGACTGCATTGAACCTGCATCCAACATTTCAGATGCCCACCGGGGACTTGAGCGAGATGTTCGACACGTCCAGTGTGTCGAGGACTGGCGCACTTGCAGCTCTTAGTGAAGGTCTGGGAACCTTCAATGTTAACGCGGAAGGTGGTAGGGACCAACAAGGCTTTGTTAGTCTCGAACGGTGGCAACAGGCTGCCAAGCAGCACTCATCAAGTGGCATGTGGGGATCGCACGAGATTGCTCAGGCGCAATCCAACATAGGTATGGGTAGGCAGCAGGATGTCAAGGGTAAGATGACTCTTGGACTGGTACCAATTACTGGGATGGACACATCAAAGGGGCAGCAGCAGCAGAGGCCGACTCCATCATGGCAGCATTCTAACCCACCAGAGAATTCTGGACTTCATTTCGAGCAGCAACCGGAACAAAATTACTGGAATAATTCCGGGGGGTGGCCATCGATGGACTCGCAAGCATATCAATCTTCTGGCGGTGGACAAGCGTTATGAGATTCACATGTAAAATCTTCCTATCTTTAGTCAGACTTTCGCTTACTCTTTTTCCTGAACAGAGTACCTTTTGTGTGTACTGGAATCGAACCAGTGGTACTCGCTCAGTGCCAAGCACACCAGTCATCCATGTAAATCTAGTTAGGACTCCGAATTTCTGGATACCTTAGTTGCGAGAGCTTGCAGGATGCGCTCTCCGGCGAGTTCCCTGTGCGCGGGTTTCTCCCTGGATCCTGTGCTGTACTTTTTCAGGCGATTTTCTCTGAGGCTTCGCAGGAGGCCCCTGAGTTTTTAATCTGCCTTTCGATCTCGAAAATTGCTCTTGGGACAGCGCCCTTTTTTACATTTTCTTCTTTCTTTAATTGAAGCATAGCACGCAAGAATAGGCATAATTATCCTTGTTCAGGGTATTATATTATGCTTGTTTATTGGCAGTTAACATTTCATCATACGTAATGAATAGTCCCTGGCAGCTTCTGTTCTCCATGTTGACGCATTCTACCTTAGCAGCCGTTTACCCGACATTGTACCAGTATTGAATTTGAAGGGACGAGTTTGAGTTTATTATTGCGCAACCTATGTGCTGATGAATGATCAATGCTCACTGAGATATACACTGCCAAATTTTGTGGAGGTGTTTCGCAGAGTTTGCATAAGCGACTGTTGATGTTGAAATCCTAAGAGTTTCCCTATGATTCTAATTTGACCGTCTGGATTATTTTTTTACCAAGGTTTGGCTCCTCATGTTGAAACTCATGGCTTGAACCCAGCAGAAATGAGTAACGCTGTCCAAGATGAATTTGGTAGAAGTCACATGTTAAAACTTACATGTGCTAGTCCATTCTCTTGTAGCTGACTGTAATTTTAAGTGTGATAAGAGAGGCAGGAATGGCTGCAGGTACTGCAAAGAGAAAAAGAAGGAGAAGGACAGGGAAGGAGTACCTCCAGCATTCAAGACTGCGACCGTGGCATGTCGAGCAGTGTGGCACGATGTCCGAGTGCGAGCGCGTGCAATCAGCCCAAACTGCGTGTGGCGGATACGACAAGCTAACCGCTGGGGTGGGGACAGCGCCGAACCTCCGATGTCTGTAGCAGCAGTTTTGCACCGACCTTATCAATATCCTATTCTCATCACGGCATCGATAAACGTGCACTCTTATACGTAGAGGATGAATCTTGTCAAGACCCTATCACCTACTGCAGTACCCAACGCGCATTCATTTCCCTCCAATACGAATCAAAATGTCTAGTGAAAATGCTCCAACATGTTTATTTAAAAAAAAAAGAAAAAAAAAAGAAAAAAAGTTTCATAGTATCCTCATGCATTCAGAGACTTCTGCAGCGGCGAGATTGATACACACACAATTGAAACTCTGCGTGAAGGTGAGATGGTCCTGGTTTAAAAGTTGGCCATGTCAGGATTTATGAAGTCATAGATGTTGTACTGTGCCGTCAGTGTGGATTATGCCAAGGGTGGAAACCCTGTTGTGACTTATGGCAGGTTCGCACCGGGACACAATACGGCATGCAACATCAAACTTCCTGACGAGAAGTGAATACGAAACAAGATTAGAGGTTGTACAATTATTCTATGGCTGGTCCACTTTGATTTTAATCTGTACCATGTATTACATGTTCTTCGAGTGCTAGTATCACCTCATGTAGCACCAAACATTTCCAACTTTCTTTGATGGACAAAGTGTGTTCTCGCATGCTTCAGCAACGCGGCGAGGTACTATTCCGTTTACCCAGTGTGGCCAGGTCTTCACCGTACCAATGAGATAGATATCCTTTGTCGACCAGCTCATCCAGTATTATTTTAAGATGAGCACGGTACAAACTTGCAACATGCGAGCGTACACAGAACAGATACTCATAATGTGCACCCCACTCCGGACGCCTCTCTATCTCTCTCTCTCTCTCTCTCTCATGGCATATCCGAGTTTTGGAGCAAGTCTCAGTGCAGCCGAGAAAGACCGGAAAATTGGGCACCGGGTGGTTGAGTGGGGTCAGAAAGCAGATCGGGCCTCGCTGTTGCAGAGCAGTTCAAGCCTAACACAAGACCCTCGTCTCAGGATTCGCAGAGCTGCAATCCCTCCACCACCCCCACCACCACCTTCAGCTTCTGCCCTTCCTCTCGAAATAGCTCTCTCGCTCGGCGCTCAGATGGGGACTGTAATCCCCCAAACCCACCATTTGTAACTGCCACTTTTGAGTGTGATGCGTCCCATTTTTTTTCATTATTTTTTTCGCTCACCTGCACACTTCCATGCCAGATCTTGGTCCCCCTTTGTAAAACAATCAAACTGTCCTCGCAGTTGTGAGCTTCAACCATGATGCGACAACTGCTACCTGTCGACAAAAAAAACAGTAAAACTGCAACTGAGTATTCAGTTGGGGGTGGTGACACTTTGTGTCTATTGCGGACAGCGGCACATTTACAAACATGTCCTTCAATTGTACAACACTTGCATTTAGGAAAATGGTCTCTTTTCCTTTGTTCATATTTAAGAATCGTTTTACATCTTGCCAAGCATTCAAGCGGAACAACGGTGATGAAAAACAAATGTCAACAGGATTTTGATTTTGATTTTGGAAATTTGGGGCTGTTGTTGGTTCTTTCACCTTTGCATTAGTAACTAGTTTTTGAAGTTTTAATTCACTTCAATTAGCGTTGTTTAAGATTTGTTACTAATGAGAAAGTGTCATGGAGTCATCTCCAATGAGTGTCTTGGACACTGAGACGGTTTGTGGGTGTGACATGACCTATTGAGCTAAGAAGGTGATTATTTCTAATTTTTTTTTTTCTATTATGTAAATATATACCCTTATTTGATGTTTTTCTATTTCTTTTTAAGTTTTCAAATACTAAACTTGTGGTGTAAAAAATAAATTGATCTTGCAATTAATATGAATCCAACTAATTAGCATATTGCTAATGCCACCACAACTTGCTACCAATTGAACATATTTCTTTTGTGATTTTTATTCCAATATATATATATATATATATATATATATTAATTTAATTTAAAATTCAAAAAAATAAAACATTTATTTATTTATTTTTTTGAGTTTTTTTTAAATTTTTTTTTTTTCAAAAAGTAGTTTTCTTATAAGAAGACTACAAAAATATTGTAATTGAACTAGAATGGCCTATGTACCTTGGGTACACTCAACCATCCTTAAGGAAAATTTTGTTTTCTTTGTTTTATTTTAAATCAACAAATACATTATATTGAATTGGTAATTTTGGATATATCCAACTGATCTTTTGTTCAATATAAGGAACAAGGGAAACAACCAAATTATTCTGTTCTAATTTCATGGTATAGATGCTTGTTTGATTATGTTTTTGTTCTTTTATATAGGAATTATTTTATAAACTAGGATGATTTGTTATGACATAATCTATTATGTATATAGATTAGCTTTACTATCATAGAAACAAAATTTTCTATTATATATATATATATATATATATTTAAGTAAATAAAAAATAAATTACTAAAAAAATATGATTTTTTATTTAACATTAACAAAGAGTGTTAGCAGCTTGTGATAGATAAGGATTGTGGTGGAAATTGCAAAAACTATAATGGCATTAGAAACATCCAAAAATTATAAACAATGTCTAATGGTTTCAAGTTTAATTGATAAAGAGTTCAAGAATTTTAAACAACTTAGCTACTTTAATTAGTAGTTTATAAAAAATAGCTAATTAATTAAGTATTTTATTTTTTTTGAATTTAATAAAATGTTGAAAATTTTTACTAACTAGACCTGCCTTTCTTTATTTTATCAAATTATTTTAAAAAATAAAATAATAAACCTAGTGTTGAATTATTTTAAGTTTGAATGGTCTTGGAAAGATTCAAGAAATATTGATGATTTTTGATGTTAAGTAATTATAATATATATATATATATATATATATATCAGTCTAAAATATTGTGAAAAGATTTTTTAATCTTTTTTTAAAAAATAAGATCTAGGAATTTGAAGTATTTGATATTTCAAGATTATAAACTAAACTATTATTGTGAAATATCTCATGTTTGAAAATATGAAATATCTTAATATAGAACATTGTCAATAATAGGGTTTAATGATTTTTTGTTGTAATAATATGTTTTTATACTTTGATTTATATATTTTATGTACATATAAGTTTTGATTAAGTTTGTAATTGTAGTCACAAATGCAACGTAAGAAGCATCTACTTCATGGACAATTCTTTATTCTTTTTAATATTTTTAAGAAAGTTAAATTGTATGTTTTACTTTAGAAGCATTTTCTGTACTTTAGGTTAAAACAATTCTTTAAAACTTCTATGACATTTTTTGTTTTGCAAATATGTGTAAGTTAAAATTTATGATATAAAAGATATAAATGAAGAATCGATTAAACATATTTGTATGCAAATATAGCATATATTTGATTTATAATAAAAGACACATAATAGATAAATAAATAAAAATTTAACATATATAATGCAGACAAAATAATTATATCAAAAGATTTTAATTAGTAGTATATGCAAATTTCTGAGAAACTCAAAAAAACTACACACACACACACACACACACACACATATATATATATATATATATATTATTTTTAAATTAAAAACTTCAAAATCAATGAAACATATTGAATACTCTTATTAGAAACATCACAAAATTAAATCAGTAATTTATTTTGACCATCATCAAATTGTAATTGAGCTATGCCTTTATAACAAAAATATTTAAATAAATAAAATAAATAAATAATATATTTCAAAATCACATTAAAAACATTAATAAACACACTAAAATATTTCACAATTATGAAGATGATTTATAGTTTTGAAATGATATTATGGAAATAAATATAAAATGAATTATATCGTATAAATGCATCACATCCAAAGATAAATTTATAGTTTTCTTTTTCTTGATTAAGATTGTACTAAAAAAACTAAAACATAATAACTATTGTATGATTTAAGATTTAAATCAAAAGAGTAGTAAGCTAATGATTATTCATGATAATTGTTTTTGCAAATTAAATTTTAAAAATCTTAAATTTCAAGATTAGATTTGTAGTATTCATAATTGTTAAAAATAATAATTTAGGTAAATTAAAATAAATTCAAGAATAATTTCTTTTTAATAATTAAGTCTTTGAAACCAAGAATTATTAAGATTATATTTTGTAGATGTATATAAGTTGACAAAAGAGTCATGAAAGAGTTTTAAAAAAATTAAATAAAATGTATAAAAAAATAACATAGTCTAAATTTATGATATTAAATTATTCATATAAAATTTTTATATATTTTAAAACATTATCATACCAAAAATCTATAAATTTTCCAAAGCTTAAATCAAATTGCTAAATTTATTTATGAAGTTATTATTGAACAATTAAATATATTTTAATTGTGACATAATTGATGAAAACTCAATGTATTAATGCAAATTTAAAACTATTTAATAATTTATCTTACAAGAAATTGATAATAAAATTTTAATTAAATAAATTAATTTTTATTTTATTAAATCTATAAAAATAGATTCAAGGTATTTTTTAGTATTGACTTTAATATGGTCAGATGCAAAATTTTAAAGAATAAATAACATTCATTCTAAGATAACATATGTTTTTATAAAGACTTATAAAATTTGATTTGATTCGATATTTTATATAATTCTACTCACAAAAATGATGAAATATAACATACAATATAAAAAATAAAATATGCCACAACAAAATCTTCAAACATTGACCGTACAATGATAGTTAGTTAATTTTTTAAACATAAAATAGTAAATATTAGATAAAAAAATGAGAAAGAAAAAAATATTTTTTTAGAAATTAAAATGGATTGTTAGATATGCAATTAATAAAAGAGTTTTTAATGATTTTTATTACTTCTTCTATTAGTTTGGAGATGATTTCTTCTTCAACAAGATATATTTGCCGTAAATATTTGTTACTTTATCAAAAACAAAATCATATTTTAATACAACTAAAAAAAATTAAAATAATTTTTTAGGTAAAGTCCTTTATATATATATATATATATATATATAAGCCTACTTTGGATGCTATCAATTATTAATTTCCAAAAAACTATGCTCCATCTTCCTTCCTTATCCCTAACAAGTCATACTTTTTGAGACTTGTTTCCAAATTGATTCTCTTTTTATTCACTATTTGGTTTGCAATTAGACTTCCACTCACCCATTCTCTCATTTTCACGACTCTTTAAAATGAATCAATTGATTGGTTTTTTTGGTTTCAATATGGAAATTAACATGCTAAGAAAAGCATGGCAAGAGGGGCCAAGTTTCTTCCCCCTCCTCGAATTTCCCGCCACTTTGGAGCTCCTCTGCCAACTCAGCCTGGCTGACTGCCCTACGAAGGTCCACGTCAGCACCGTCGCTTGCAAGCTTCTTCTTCAGACAAGCTCGCAACTTTGCGGAGCACTTCAGCTGCTGCTCAGATCCCATGAACACCGAGCACCGAGTCTCTGTGTCGCTCGCTGATGATGCCCCTGGAGCAAAGCTATGCGACGTTCTCACCCCAAGTCAGCATCGTAGTAGGAATGCAATGCCGAGCATGATCCAAAGAAGACAGTTTCAAGGAATGGAAGGCTTAATTTGATGCAAGCAATTCCTGCTGTGGAAATGAGCGACACATGAGGCGTCTCGGAGTCGTGTTACACGACGGCGTGACACGAATAGGGGTGGTGGGTCCACACACTGTGAAGCACGGGGCTCTTGATTTTCGTCTGTTGTGTGAGATGATATCGTTGGTTTTTAGTCTGATTAATGCTGGCAGATGTCTGCAGTTGGGTCGGTGCTCGGAAGGAGATTGTAACTGGCAGTTGTCCGAGAGGATGGAGAGATTGCTGTACAAATTTGGATTGGTAGTCAAGAGAGTTGGGTTTTCGGTTGTTTTTGGAATTTTAGGGGTTTTGTCGTAGCAGTTTTTTTTTGGAGCGTAGCTGAGCTCGAGAAATTTAGGGGAGGGGTCAACGAGGCAGGTTTGCGACGAAGAACTGTCGGAAACCTAGCTATGATGCTGCTGCGGTAAGCGAAGCTGAAGTTGGTGATGTGGCGAGGGTTGCGAGGTCGAGAGGTCGGGGCCACGCGCCCGCGGTCCCTCGCAACGCATGTGCGGGCCGATCGGGTTCGCCAAATCAATCTGTCGGGCCACAAGGAAATTGTGAGCGCTCACAATAGCGGGATTAATAGCCTGCAGGTGTGATTCTTGGGTTTCTGAATGCTCTCTTGACGTCAATATATGAATGACTGATATTTGGTGATATCACTTGAAGAATTTTGCTGTCGCATAATTGTTGAGTTGTGAATTCTCCATCTCTTAGTGTTTTGAATTATTTGTGAGCCCCAGGAATCGGGATTGTTCCCACCAACTGTTGTGAAGACGATGAGCTCTCTTTGCAACCCTTGCCGAGAATATTGAAAATCATGGTTATAGAGAGATAGGCCATATTCCGAGAATTTTCAATTGTCAAATCAATAATGTCTGAATTGAATGATCATTCTGTGGCAGATTGACTGCACAGAAGCGCGCTATTTGCTTGCAGGGGCTGCGGATGGTTCCGTTGGTGTGTACGACACACAGCAACCCACTTTTATGGATTCTGCTATTAAGGTTGCTAAGCATGAAGCCCTCTTTACGGTGGATAAGTCTGTCCCTCAGGGACACATCTACTCAGTGACATGTGTTCAGTGGTATCCTGTTGACACGGGGCTCTTCGTCACCGGATCCTTTGATAAGAAAATCAATCTATGGGACACTAACACTCACCAGGTACACCTACCATTCATGCTCTGATGTCATTGCCAGCAAGGTTTTATCTGGTGTGGGGCAGTGATTTTTCTGGAACAAGTATATAGTGTGAACATTTTCTGATTGGGGAAGAAGAAAACTTTGATATATTCTCTTGTGTGAACAT
The DNA here is from genome assembly GCF_059467195.1 of Physcomitrium patens. Taxonomy (NCBI): domain Eukaryota; kingdom Viridiplantae; phylum Streptophyta; class Bryopsida; order Funariales; family Funariaceae; genus Physcomitrium; species Physcomitrium patens. The sequence goes on along the minus strand of NC_143431.1, from coordinate 3,405,221 downwards.
AGTATAGAGAAAGAAAAGGTTATAAATGTATGATGCAAAACAATGGACGATGTGTATCTTGGAAGTTTGGAAATCTTGCAGGTAGAGCTTCAGTTTGAAATGCCGGAGAAGGTACATGCAATTGCAATGTCATCCATTGCAGCAACACACATGCTGGTAGCTGCTGGAACCGAGGACGTAAGGATACGACTATGTGATCTGGCTTCTGGAGCGTGCACCCATACTCTGTCTGGACATAGAGGTAATCCTCTTTCCCACTATCGCTTATTGGTCTCAATGAAGACCTTTGTATTACATACAAAAGTATTACCATGAATTTTTTATAAGAGTTGCGTTTTGCAGATGGAGTGTGGGCATTGCAGTGGTCTGCCACCAGTGAGTGGGTGCTTTATTCCGGGGGATGTGATGGAGCTATCCGGTTTTGGGATATTCGCCGGGCTGGTTGCTTTCAGGTTCTTGACCAGAATCGTTCACAGATTGAAAGAAGGTCCAATGTGACAAGTAGCACTCAAAGGCAAGAGCTGGTAATTTCCCGTACTTCTAAATGTATATCTTAAGTTTTAGAAGTGAACGAAATAACTGTGGCGGACCTGATCCTGGCTGGAGCTTCTTGTGCATCTTTGTCTATCTTAATTTGCTGGTAGTAGCAGCTACTAAAGGCACTACACAGGCATCAGCTCCAGTGGGCAGCAGTTCTACCTCAGAGATGCAGCGGCCAGTGGCCAAACGGACCAAGCCGAGCACAGTATCAAAACCTAGTAAGATTGCTAAAATTAAGGATCCTGGAGTTCGAAGATCACATCCAGGAATGACATTGGCTAATGATCGGTCAACAGCCCACCATGGCTCAGTCACAGCTCTGCAAACTTCGGACGATGGGTTGAATCTCTTCAGTGCTGGTAGGTCCAGTAGAACAATTTTTTCAACTGCTCTTCGCTTGTCGTTTCTAAGAGGCCACAACAGTCCGTGGTGGGGCCCATGAGCGAATCACATGGTTCTGCAAATTTAGGCATAGCTTGCAAGCTACTGTAGAATTTATGGTTCAAGGTAGCTTCTTCTTCTGCTTCTGCTAACCCAATTATATGTCCATGTTTCAACAGCTAACAACTTCAGATTTTGCTTATATGGATCAGGCACAGATTCAAGAGTGCGCCTGTGGGATATAGAATCAGGTCGCAACACACTAGTTAACTATGAGGCCACTAAGATAAGAACCCATCAAGGAACTCAACTGGCTGTGTCTATGGATTCTTCCCTCTTGTTTGTTCCGTCGGCTCATTCACTCCAGGTTATTGAAATCTCTTTGTGACTTTGGAAGTTAATATACACACGAATTTCTTTGAATTGTGACTGCTTGATGAAACACATGTCTTAGACCTTTTAAATAATGTTACTTTGAGAAACTGCGTATCGCGCTGATCATATAGATCACAATTTTTAAGTATTGATTTTACTTGGCAGACTTATGATGTCTGGAGTGGTCGCATGCACTCCAAACTAGTTGGACATTATGGTAATGTGAACTGTTGTGCGTTCCTTGCGGAGGATCAGGTACATTCTGGGTCTGGGCTCTTATTTTCGTTGTCATTTTGCGGCTTTAGATTACAGTGAGTCCAATATACTGGCAGGTGGAGGACTATAGCTGTGTACATTTGGATATGTTGCTATAGCATCAATACAGATGGATTAGAATAAGTAATCAATGTGTGTTCTGCTTGAATATCATATGTCCGAAAATTAGAATCCCTAATGAATACTATTTAAAATTATTCACAGGTCATTTTTTATATTAAGAAAATCACGTGCGTTTGTCTTATTTTCTTGCAGGAGCTTTACACTGGTAGCAGTGATCGTCAGATCCTCGTTTGGTCTCCTCCGAAGAGTGTTACTGTCGAGGATCAGGTTAGTAGATTCATAGTCTTTTATGCTTCTATATCTTGCACAACCCAATCTCTCCACTCTGAAAGCAGTACTGAAGAGTAAATGGCTATCTTCAATGATTTTGCAAGGCTTTCATTTTGTTTCCATGTATTGAACCTTACATCTGCCATTTGTTTCACTCAAAGGGTTTTCTTTCTTTTGCGTGCACAGGAAGAGGTTCCGAAAGCTGGTGTTGCTGCCGTATGCGAAGATGAAGATGCTTGGAGTGATTAACACGCTTAAACGTATGGATTTTGATCTTCAAAGCAATATTTCTAGGGAATGTAAAACATCAGCAGAATTTTAGAGTAGGTATTTGACGTTTCCTGCCAGGTAATGTTTAGTAAAACACCAACGGGTATTCAAACTTCCTGGAATCTCTTCATAGTTGAAACTCAGAAAAAGCATGATAAGTACTCAGAACGTCTGCATTGTATGTGATGAATCTATTTTCACTATTGTTCCAGTTTGGTTACAGAATGCAACGAATCTAATTAAATCACGTTCACGTGATTTAGAGAATCCATGTAGCACAGAAAAAGAAAAAAATTAATGATAATGCATGATACAAGTAATACGAAAAACTACCTAAGAGTCGTACAATGACTGCTGAGTTATCAGGTGCATATTACATTCAACACAACAGCTTCGGATTGTGCTGTAGCTTCAATAGAAGCTTTGCACCCATCTGTTCGGTATTATGCACAATGTACTGCTGATACTCGTTAAGAACTAATTCACACCCTCGAGCAACTGACTCTTTTGCTGTATAAATAACAAGGTTGCACAATGTGCAAGGAGTTTCAGAGAGAGAGGCAGACTTTCTTACATACGGTACAAGACGAATCCCTCAGTACTTAAGAAGCGATGCTTAGTAGCAGCTCATGACGATGAATATATCATCCCTGTCCTCCGCGGTTCGCCACCAAGTTGTAAATCGTCGCACTTCATTCTCTTGAACAAAGAGTGCCCCAAAAGGAAAACTCCACCAGCTTTTCCATCTCTCGAATGATTTGGCGTTTAATCCAACGCAATAGCAAATATCAGAAGGCTCATTGAGGTCATCTCCTCTTGAGATCGTTGTTAACTTGGTAAGGATGATGAAAGACCAATTGTATGAGGATACTCAAAGATGCATGAAGAAATTTGCGACGTGCCTCATCTTGGGCCGTAAGTCAGGGTTCATTGCTGTGCAGCTCAAAGACACCTACACCAAGACGTGTATGAGTTCAAAAAAGTAAGATGCAGATCACTAACCCTAGAGCGTACAAGAATCGTTCATGAGAAGAATTACTTTCAAAAATGGACATCAACAAGGCTGCTCTACAAAAATACTCACCTGAAGAGTTTCGATCAACTCGCACTTGTCCACGTTGCCTTTCACCAAGTAAGGATCAAAAATTTCGGTAAAAGGTCTCTTCTCCTGAAGTGCCAGCTTAGTCCACGTGACAAGATCTAGTTCGCCTGAAGCCAGTTGGGCGAAGGCTGACCTTCCAGTTAGTATTTCAAGCAGTACAACTCCAAAGGAATATACATCACTCTTCTGGCTTGGTTTTTTCGCAGTTGCCGTCTCTGGTGCTTGGTACAGCCCCAGCAAGTGCGGTGCCACCATTTCTGCACTTTGACTAGATGATTTTCTTCTCGAGATTCTTCTTCCCAGCTCACGTCCCAACTCTGCAAAATGTCACGCTTGTGTTCAGGTCTGGAACGATGTCTGCGAAGTTCGTTGCAGAACAAAAGCTATGTTCTTTTTAACCTACTTTTATCCAATACCCCCAGAGTATTATATTGCTTTTGCGACACCTTTCAGAGAGAGGAGTAACCCAAGAAACAGAGACGCTTATAACACGAAAGCCTATCAAGTTTTCAGTGTACCTGTAGAAGCTAAAACTTAATGGTGTCGGTAAGAAGGTTGACAACTGATGTGAAGTACCTCAGATAATCCAATTGATTCGCATCTGTCTTACTGTCAATAATTGATTTTTAAGTTATCCTATAACTTAACTTCTGGAGCAATAAAGTAGTAATAATGACACCATATGTTTCTACTGTTTGAAGAAATTCAGCGGTGCTTATACGATCGGAGCAATATTCGTCTATATATGCACTGAAAGAAAGTAAGTCATGCAGCAATACAATGAACCAAGAGATACGACGAACCATACGTGGAGAGTACGCGTGTGAACTATAGCTGCGATCCGGAACTTCATTAATTGATTACGAGACCAGTACTGGAAACTCACCACCAGGAGAAAGTATTGGAGAAGGCGACACTGTAGAACCTCTCTGGGAATCAACTTTTTTAATTTGAACTTCCTTGCGAGGGGCATCTCCCACAAGACTTAACAAACGCTGTAATCCGAAGTCAGCAATGCGAGCGTCCCAATTGCTGTCTATGAGAATGTTACTCGGCTTAATACCACCATGCACGTGCTTACGAGGGCTACAATCATGAATATATGCAATCCCAAGAGATGCCCCCTTACATATGCGAAGTCGTCTTTCCCATGTCAGTAGTCCCTCCGCACTTCCTGCAAGGTTTCCGAGAGTATCAGCTAATTAGGAATAATCAATTTTAATTTACCTCAACAATGCTCTTGGTTACACATTCTCAACATATCCAATCCTGCTCTTGAGAGGGTACCAAGCTCAACTTGGTCGGCATGAATCCATGACGCTCAACACAGCTTTATAAAAGCTTGTTCCAAGCACGATTTCAAGCGAAAAGGTACGTGTTGCTCACCATGAAGAGCGGTATCCAAGCTGCCATTCGGAAGAAAGTCATAGATCAGCAATTTCTCAGTTGGAGCCCAGTAATATGAATGCAGACGCACGACGTGTGGATGCTTCAGATGGTGGATTGTGCGTACTAGTTCCTCAAACTCCTTACATTTTTGCTCCCCACCCTCACCAAGCCTTCGTACAGCCACATTTATACCACTATCAATGACTGCTTTGTACACAATCCCCACTCCGCTTTGGCCCAAGACATACGCCGAGGCCCGCAACAAAGCGTCGAGGTTAAACGTGAACACACCGTCGAGGTGAACTAGGTCTGCGTCATCCCGGTCGTCGGAGTATATTGACGCTGTATCAGAATCACGCCATGCACATAGACAGCCTCGAATCCACCCTCCGCCCACGTCTGACCTTGCGGGGCTTCGGGCCTGCAGAGGGGTCTTTCCTCTGCGGTGTAGTTTGGGATTGCATTGAAAGAATAAGCCAGCCATAACTGACCCTGGCATACACTTCGGACTGACTAAAAGTTCGCCAACCGCAAATAGCTTGCCCCTTGGTCCGCGGAGATGGAAGAACTAAATGCCTATATAAATGAAATTCATGTGATGATTTCCAACGGCACTTCCCACAATATCATTTTCGCAAGGTAAGGATTCCGAAAAAGAAAAAAAAAAAAAAAAAAAAAAAAAAACACAATCCTCCTTGAAATTCACTTCCGCGGACTATCCCAGCTCCGAAGACCGCCTTCTGGCTGGAAGCAAATACTCCTGATCCAACACCTTTCCCAAGCCACAGACAACCGTGGCAGTCTACGTGGTCAGGTCACGGTGAGCCGTTTCAAAGAAAATCAACTAGGAAATCGATGTTACACAACGCTGCCGACGAAACAGGGACTAGGCCAGCAAACTGCAAGGTGCGAGAGCTGGCGAAATCAGGTTACGCCCACAGGTCGACCCCAGACCCGTCGCGACATTTCCCTCTGTTGACACACGAAGCCAAACCTGCGTGCGAATGCTCGCAAATGTTCAGCTCCAGAGAATATTGAGTTCCAGCGAAAAATTCCACACCGACTTCGCTCATCCGAATTCAACCCCTGTCCTCACTCCATTCAACGTCCGCCTGCCTATCTGCCCGCATACACTAAACCTAACTATCACATTCGACAAGCTTGCGAGCTTCGGAGTGTGAAGCTCAAGTTGCAGCCTGCAGAAGAGAATGGTGTGAGGTTTCCCAGGCGCGACAGGTTCCCCATAGAGCGACGTGCAAAATGTGACAGCGACAACTGTTGGACTAGGGCGTTGAAAGAAGAGTCACAGGAAAGAAACACATGCAGCCAAGACTAACGAGCAATGACACATTTACTGTGCCACAAAGAGGAATCATGCCGGGAATAGAGTGCCGCGATCAACCGATTGGCGCCAAAGCAGGCGTGTGAGGGAGAGCTCGGATCGTGTGGGCAAGCTCGGCGGCGTCTCCATCTCCACCACTCTTGCTCCACCTGACATCCCCCCCCCCCCCGTGCTCATCTGCTTCGCCCCCCACCTCCCGTCTCGCCTGTTCCGTCCAGATTCTGCCTCCTCCTCCACGCCTCGTTCCATCCGGAACTTGTCACGTAACTTTGTGGAGTCTTTGCCCTCGTGCTTCTAAAGTGAGCATCACGCTTCATGCACGGAACAATTTCTGGATTTTTTATTTATTTATTTATTCATTTTTATCTTTATCGTATGTAGAAAATTGAAAACATAAGCACGTTCTAAAAATATGTAATTTAAATTATATAAACGGGGAATTTTATTGTTATATTAATATGGTATTCATTATACAACTAACAACTTCATTGTTATGAAGTCTCAAAAAACAACATAGACTTATAATACAAGTCTTAAAAGAAGCCTTCATGGAACAAAAGAATTATAGAAGCATTGATAATATGAGATTAAAATACCTTGCTGATTTTTTATGCTCTTACGTTAGGACAAGAAGAGCATTATTGCATTCATCTTGCACTCCTTGCAAAGAAAATATTGTCTTGTGCATTTTTTGTCTTTTATAGAAAAATAAAATAAATGTGATGGATTTTTATATTATTTAAGTAAATAAAAGAGAATAGTATTTGATAAAAATATGCCAGATAAATAATATCTTCTTTTACAAACTTTAAAAAATATTTAGACAAAAATTAAATCTTTAGTTTTCTATAAATATAAAACACGGCTTTAAAACTTTTTTTTTATAAGTTTTTTACTTTTAAGAAGTTGTATACAAAGCAACTTACGACTTATACTTGAGTCAAAAGCTTCAAGTTTCTTGAGAATCTTCTACAAAAATTTCTTAATTGCTAAAATATATAGAAGAAAAAGTAAAGTTAATTTATATTTTAGTTACATTTTTATTCTATTTTAGTCTTGATTGAAAACACTTTGGTTTTTTATAATCAATAATAAACATTCTAGTTCTTACTCTATCTTATATCATTGTCTTCTTAACTTATCTTTTATGCATATAATAATATTATATAATTTTAGAATATTATATAGATTTAAATAGTTAGCATCAAAAGTTCAATTGTGTTCTAAAATTAATCAATTGTTTAAAGTTTAAAATGTAAAAATATACTATATATATATATATATATATATAATTTGCAATCTTATGATGTTGTGATTTTTTTAAAATATAAAATAACTTACCATAAATATAATAAATTCTATGATTACATGCTCCATATTAAAGAGGTGAAGAAAAGAAGATTCTTCAGTCAAGACATGGTTTAGAACTAACTCTCTAACATTCCTTGTTTGTCTAACTTTTATTTTAATAAAAAAATTACCAATAAAAAAATTCTATAAGGCTCAATTATAGATAGATTAGAAAATAAGTATAGATTTTTCTGTTTTTTAATTTAAAATTATATTTTTATTAATATTCTAGTATTTTTTTTATAAATTTGGATTATAAATCAATTAGAGCTAGATTACTATTTTAAATATTTTTTAATACTGCTTATATTAGTTTAAAATAAAATTAATATCAAATATAAATGTTACCTTTGCTTCCAAATTATTGAAGATTATCAAATATGTACTTATTTTGTAGAAAAAAACGAATTTCTAAAAATAAGGTTTTTTTTAATCTAATGTGGTATAAATTGTATATCCATGATACCCCTCTATTTTAAATATATAGAAATTTTACTTATATTACTATATTATTCAAATCTATATATATATATATATATATATATATATATATTACAAAAGGTGCTTGTTAAAAAAAGATGATGTTTATAACTTATATATTACAATTATTTGTAAACTCATTCATAGTTTCAATAAGCAACTCTATCTTTTAATTTTAACATTACTATGTATTTTGCTCTTAATATCTACCAAATATGGAGGAACTTAGTGGTCTACCTTTATTAGCTAGAAAAAAATTTGGCGGTCATTAAACTCAAGTTAGAACTAGTTTTAGTTGCCTTTGAAAAAAGAAAAAAGAATTTTCATATTTTATCAAGAATTTTAGCTACTTTTCTTTTCTTTGAACTATTTATAGAAATTTGAAGATATTTAGGATTAATTTTAATAATTAAAAATGAAAAAAAGAGGTAAATAATCTTAGTATTTTTGCTTGAGTTTACAAAAAAAAACTCTATTAATATAAAATTAATTATTTGTATACATCAATGTGAAAATAATAAATTCAATGTAAAGAAATTTATATAAGGATAAATATACTATATATAAAATTTATTTATTTATAAAGAAACCATCAATTTTGATATTACATGTAAAAAGAAAGATGACAAATTTAACAAAGATTTGTCTATAATTTAATCTGAATTTTTTGTTGTAGACAAGCCTTTGTCAAATTAATGTTTTATGGTATTACATAGTTGCAATAACAAAATATTTTAAATCTGAATGTAATTCTTGAATGTATTTAATTTTAAATTCTTATAAGACATACCTCAAGTGCACTTATCCAAAGCCAAGTACAATTTTGTTTAATATTAAATTTGATTTAAACCATTTCAAAAACCAATATTGTCAGAATTGCAAATAATACTATTAGTTTTGAGCTCTTTAAAATTAAATTAGAAAAGATTTTTGAATGCAAAGTTACATACTTTCAAAAACTGCAAATAATTTCATAAAATATTGAACAATATTGAATTAAATAACATAAAAGAAAGTAATATGTATTACAGCTCACATAATTCTAAACAATATGCAAATTCTTTTTTCTTTCTTCTTTTTTCAAAGATAAATTTTGATACAAATCCTTTTTTCTTTTTTCTTTTTTCAAAGATAAAATCAACTCAACCACTAGACATGATAAGCTTTCTTAGTGTTTAAAACACAATAGACACATTAAGGATACACTAGGTAAATTACATGGCATTCCCAGGTTGTAATGTAATAAATTGCAAGAGGAAATAGCTTCCTAAACCCTTGCAATCAATTTACCACCATGCACTGTACCACTCCGGCTTCAAGACTCTCAGAATCGACCAAAGAAGAATGCAATTATAACCCCTCACTCGAACAAAATAATGGCCTCACTTATTCAACAGAATTGAGCAAGTTTTGTCTTATTGAAAGCCCAACTGCAAGAGCTTTCAACCTTCTACATATCATATCCTATCTCCATTTCTCCAGAATGCAGTGAGCTTTTAAAGATTCGGCTGAGAGGAAGGGCAACAAGAATATAAACAATAACTGAAAAGAGTTGCCAAATCCTATCCCACATGGTAGCAGAAACTTAACAACTCTACCTCTTCCTTCTCTTCCTCACTGTGAACTTCTTGGTTAATACAATCTCTGAGCCTTTTCTTGCCCAAAACAAATTTCCCTGCTTCCTGCTCCAGGAAGTGTGTATTTGCTATGAGTTTGTGTTTCTCCATATTAGTCAATGTCCTAAGTAAGGTCAAAGTACTGCGCTCTAAGTCTCATTTTTTCTCGCATTTCTCCGTTTTTCTGTCGGCAACCTTATATCCCATTGTGAGGTTCCAATTGTATACATTTTTGAACCGCTTGTCACATCGGAAGCATTTTAAAAGTCAAGTTTAGACCTCTGTGACAATTACGGGTTGATTCCACCATTCAGAGCCCCTTTTATCAGCCCATCTAAACAATTTGTTCCAAAGACTGTTAAGCTTGTCTGTGCCTCCACATGAGGCGTGCTACCTCTGGTGAATACTCATACTTGATAATCAATCCTCCTACTTTTTGCAACAGTTCTTCCATCTTAGTGCATAACAGGACGACAACGTTGTATCCATCTGGAGACTCCTCGGGCACGTCTTCCATGACAGACAACCCCACAAAGGTTTAGTTTGTAAGGGCATCCGGCAAGTTTTCTAAATTACAACTGCCATCTACAGCTGAAATGCTAAGAATTCCGCGGGAAGTGCCGTTCACCAAACCAACTTGTGATCTCCAAATTTCTCCGGACTCATTCACTTCTACTGCAAACAACACCTCAACGGTAACCACATTGTTTGGAGAATCTACATCGACTGGTTCAAATGAAAATGTTATGGTCCACCATGAAACCTTGGAATCAGTCTTCTCAACTATTTTAAAATACTCATCCAAGATATCTTGATCAATTTCGCTCTCTTCCGTTTGCACAACCTTGAATATGCGTACGGAGCAAGGAATTTATCCTTTGCGGATCACTCTATTAGTGCTGGGATCATAGTCCCACGTTCCTATGGGTGACTCAAAAGTATCATAGCTGTCCAACCATCCAACATCAGGCTGACATAAATCCGGCATCCAAGATGACCCCGGCATGGTCAAATATAGACCGATGGGGTTTTTACAATAAGAACATGTCTCAATTTTGGTGGGACAACACCGCAGAGCTACTTGATCTGGTCATTCAACGACAAACCAGAGCGTAAAGTATCGATAGCTCTAATTCCCAGAATTCCAAACACTCCCAACACGCGATATTCCTTCATAGAGCAATCCTGCCTTCACACTTCTTCAAGTACATGCAATTGTACAGTAAAACTCATCTGAACTACGGAGCGTGCAAAAATTGACCAAAGCATTGAGGGCTTTGAAAGCAATCACGGCGTCTTTGACCTCGATCTTGCACGTGATGAGAACAGCCCACCTTACCATGAGATACACTTGTTGCCAATTGTACAAGTGACTGCGAAAGTGCATTTGTCGCATGCAGATGTCCCTCTCATCAATGTTGTGCCTATCTTCCTCTGTGTAGTACACAGACCACTACACTGAGCAGCAACAATGTGATAGGCGATCACACACTTGCTCGTATATCTTGGCTCGACGTTCAGGTGAGTGCAAAGCAGTCACATGTTAATCCACAGCATGAGAAGTCATCACAGATACTCGTAGCCATCAATCCTGCCACCACCCTTGCAAGTGTGCCAGTTACAGGGGCCGATATGAAGTAAATTTCATGGCAGGTGACTCCCTTCTAGAAAGTCCACACACAAATGAACCACCTCGCTACATCCGTCGGCCAGTCCCCAAGCCAGGTCGATTCGCCCAAGCCATTCAGGCTAACAATACTGTAGTAAGCGTTCTTATAGTAGGAATACATGTGCCCGATCTCAAAAGCCAGGTTTTCTTTATTGCATTGGTCCAGACAAAAGGAGTCAACCCACGTGTAGCGCACTCCTAAGGATACTGTACATTGTGCCAATTCTGTTAGAACATCGAGAATGCTCCCTCTTTTGCAGTTCAAGATCGCAGAAATTGTTTGAAAGTAGCTCTATCCATCACTACCTGAACCATCGTCGTTCCTCCAAAACTCCAACTTGGAAGTTTCCACTAATTGTACTAGATTGTCTATCCAAGGATGTGAGACAATGGTGCACTTGTCGATTTTGTCTCCTTGTATCAAATTTGTGTCGATTCCGTAGATAGAAGTTTCTCCGTTCACAATTTTGAGTTCCCCAGTGGCCACTAACTTGGCACAGTCTATGAAATGCCGTGGCGTATCAAAGCCTAGTGCAGGATAACGAACTTCCCAAGATTTTCTGCTGGAAGATTCCTCAAAATGGATTGGAAGCAGTTCCCCAGTTGCAATGAGCTGATACTCTGTACAGCCATGTCGGATATGTGGATGCCCTGTGTGGGTCTTCATTTAAGATTAGATCATCTACAAGGTCACACCAAATATGAAAATATAGAAAGTAGGGGAAGCACAAGAGTCGAGCACTTGCAAGCGGTTAACAAGAGGCCTGCAGCAAGCGGAGCAGGTAGCCCATGGACCGGCGGAGAGGACAAGTCAGACCCAATCCTCCATGGACAAAATCTGAATCTGAAATGCTACCGACAAATACCTCTCGGCAATTGTGGAGCCTACAATTGACAATGCCCCTCGTCAATTGTAGACAACCACAAAACCATGGCATACTCTTCCAGCACCAAAAGGCAGACTTAGTCGAGCAACAAGTAGGGTGCTGTAGGAGAAAAAACGAGGAATAGAACAAGCATTTGAGGCAAATGTGGATCAGAAAAGGCTGAAGTTGACCATTTGCCCTAAAAAACAGACATTACAGGAAATTACTTGAATAAGTTATTCAAACTACCACGATGTCCTGTGAAAGAGAGGAACTAAACGAACTCAGACTTGTCGACATGATGTGACCACTAAGGACGATCACATACACACCTCATGTAAAGTGCAACGCTAATGATAAAAAGTTTAGGATTCCTCGAACGGAGGAACTCACTCGGTGAGTTAACTCTAAAAAGCTATGGGACTTATCTACTTATGAAACTCGTTCACTTGAATGCAATTCACGTTCACGAATGTGGCGAATCCGCTGAGGGAATCTCGGACAAGGGCAAGCTGAGCCAGCCTCGTCGAACTAACTGTGGCCCCGAGACCTCTCCACCCAAACAACTGGCTCCACCATCGCGGGTCGTCGGATCGCGATAATCCTCCGATTCAATCTTGGCCGCTGATCCAAAGTCTAGGAACTTCTGGGGTTGAATGGTGGGCAATTTCAAAACCTGTAGCATAAAATTTAAGAAATTTCATATATGTAAAACATATGATGAAGATATGTTTGAAAACATTTTATTCAATTTTTCAATATTTTTTTAAAATGAGGAATGATTATTTTGACCAATTTTAGAGAACTCAATGAGTACATTTTATAAGTATTTGGAATACATTGTAACTTGCATTATTTCCAAAAAAACCATGATAAATATTTAATCATGAATATCTCTTTTCAACAATCTAACACCATTTTTAAAGGTAGTATTTTAAATTATATCTATTTTTTTGACAAATATATATATATATATATATATATATATTAAAATAACCCATTCCATTGTAACCATCATTAGAAAAATGGATCATTTCTAGAAACCATCACTACAATCAAAGTTCTCATTCCAAATCCATTGTTGCCAACCTCATCTCCCTCCATTCACAAACTTCTTTAATCCCAATTCACATATTCTCCTCCTCCCATTCCCAACTCTCATCCCAACCTTCCTTATTCTCCGAAGTTCCCCACAATAAAGTGGGTCAATTTAGTAAATGGATGGGATTTTTTTTTTTTTTTTTTTTTTTTTTTTTTTTTGTTGAAACTCTAAGGATATCATATATTGTAAATATGAATACTTTTTTTTTTTTTTTTGAAATGTTTTAGGGATTATCTTTAGCACTATAACATTGTATTTTATTGCAAATAGAGCCACATCATTTATTCAACTTATTTGAATACTTGCTTTCTTCAATGAATTTTTTGTTTTAACAAAAAATATATATATTATTGTTTTATAGAATAGCTACACATTATTTTAAAAATTTTAAAACTTCACATAATATGTAATTTTTTTTAGCATTGACCATTTTAAATAAATTAAAATTAAGATAGTTTATCTGATTAACATGTATTCCTCAAGTACAATAGCTAGTCCATAGTGCAAGTCCAAAAAAATACATTGTATTAATTAAGCAATTATTAGCTCTAAGATATCAAAAGACAAACCATAGTTGGAATGCAGTATGGATGATCTTTCAAATCAAGCAGAAATTTGCATTGTATAACAAAGTAAGGTTCACGAACCTATTTCTCATCTTAGAATTGATTAATTTATTTTAAAAGTATTGTATGACAAAAAGAATCACCTACAAACAATTTGTACAGACAAATTGTACTCTGAGGGTTGCAAGTGTGACCCAAACGTGTAGAAATACTCCAAAATTAGTTAGGCAAGTAAACAACATTGTTGCTGTGAATGCTAATTGAGTGCCAAACTACATCAATGCTTAAAATAATCACCATTGCTATTGCTTGCTGCACTTGCAAAAACTTTGAAGGAGCATGCACAACAACAACAACAATAACAACCCTTCTAAAGCATGCAAACTAATAAAAACCCTCTAGAGCCTCTTCTCAACATACCATTGAAAAGGTGACTCTCTTGCACCTAATGTTGATATTTTGCATTAAATGGAAATAATTTTATGAATGTAAATAGTTTTTTCTTCTATTTATTTGTACTTAGGATAATATTAAATTGACTCAAATTAATCTTCAATTGCTTCACCTTTCCATGTCATATATTCTTGATTGATCTGAAGGTCTTTTTGGATCACAATGAATTCGTCTTTAGCTTCTACTAAATGAATTTTAATGCCAATCTTGCATTGGAGCATTGAAGTCATTCCACACTATGCCATAACCTCTTAATACATCTACAAAATTCTTTGGCTTCCCATCAATAATTAAGATTGAGGAAAAGAACTCTAAAGATGCAAAATTGAGAGATGCACTTCTTCAGATTGGTGAGGAATACATGACGTGGTACAAGATGGAAAGAATAAAGGTGGGTTGATTTTAGATTTACTTGAATTGGTTTACACTTTACCTAGATTGTTTTAATATTCCTTTATGTTTATTCATATATATATATATATATATATAGAGAGAGAGAGAGAGAGAGAGAGATATAGAGATTGCAAAATTGTATAATGGATAATCAATACACCCTTGAATTTACATTTTTTAAAAATAAAATTTCCACAAAAAGAAATTAAAAAATTAAAATTAAAATACCTTTGATGTATTATACAAAAGAAAAAAACGAATTTGCAATTAAAAAAAATTAAATCAAAATCATATAGAACTTATGTGTATAAATGCTGATTATTGTCTATAATTCTTTTATGAATAGTACATTCACATGTATGTGTATCAAGTTTTTTATCATAATTAGGTGAATTTCTTATATACACAAGGTATTGTGATTTTTGAAATATAATTATAGTTTATATAAGTGGATAAATTTTTAAAAATTAAAAATTTTTTATTTCAATTACATGCCCAATAATCATAAATGTGTTATATACATGAATTTTTAAAATATAATATAATAATATTTTTAGTCATTGCATACAACAAAGAAATATCTACAATAATAAAGTTAAAAACAAAGCACGTGATAATTTTTTTTTGTTAGCAGCATAAATGAAAAAAAAATTTTTTTTACACACATATCAAATCACTTTTTTTTATTACTGAATTAAATTATCTTCATATATATATATATATATATATATATACACACACACAAATATCGGAATTATGTATAAATTTTATCACTATTTTTACTATAATAAAACTGCGTTTCAGATGAAACTATATATATATATATATATATACATTAATATTAATATGAAGATAAATTTAAATGCATGTATCTCAAAAAACGAATTCCAAATATCCATCAAAGAAACATTAGTCTCCATGTAACCTTCTTGTTAATGTAATTACAATATGATGATATTCTATATAAAACATTTCAATATTATGACATAAAAATATTGATCCATGTTTTGATTTAATTATAATATTTCTTTGTCACCATAAGCCATTAATCCCTTTAATTTTGGGCTTTTACATAGAGAATAAGATAAAAAGGAACTCGAAACGAACTTTCAGGAGCAGCTTGTTGATACCATCTTGATACCATGGTCATGAATCTGCACCGGCGCAAGTATTGATATGTGTACCCGGAGGTAAGGCCTGTCAGAGCGCCGCCTGTCCCGGTAAGGCCAGTCAGGGTTGATATAGATATCCGCAAAGTGACAAGTTGCATCCAGTCCACAAGTTTCTTTAAATGAAAGCTCCCGGTGAACCGCAGCCAATCACATCCACGCCGAAGATTCCACGGAGTGCTTGAACGGAGAATGTGGATAGGGGCCTGGTGGCCGTGGAAGGAGAACCCTTAGCCGTGGATTGTTAGCTCCGGCTTCTGCATCGCTGCGGCCTCAGTCGAGAAGGCGGCACTCTGCTCCTTGAAGAGGATCTCTATTGTTGCGGCCGATTTAATTTGGTACCTTCACTCTTCGTGCGCAATTTTGTAGAGCGTCTTCACCATGGCGGCATTGGCGTGTGTAGGGGCCGTGGTAGCACCCGCAGCGGCCGCGCAATGGACAGCCTCTTCTCCTACTTCTGCTTCTTCGTCTTCGTCATCTAGCTGCGGCATTGGAGCTTCCCAGAGCGTGGGGTTTAGAGGCTCTGCCATGGCCGTGAAGCCTCTTAGGGTTTTCAGGACTCAGAAAGTCGCCGTGAAGGCATCTTCGCAGGGTGGTGAGGCACCCGTGGCTGTGAAGGTAGTGGTTCTGTGAACACGCTGATATTCGATTTGATTTGCAATGGCGCTGCGTATGTTAGTGAACTAAACCTTTTTTTCTTCTTCTTTTCCTTTTATTCACTATTATTATTATTATTATTATTATTATTATTATTATTATCATTATTATTTTTATTATTACATATTTTTCTTGTTCTATTCTGTCATCTCAGCCGTGAATTCGCTTCGTTCTGTTGAATACTGGCGCCTTTTTCGAAAATTTTGTTCTTGTTGAAACGAAAACAAATTTATATCTGGTATGTAGGAGATGTGGACTTCTACTTTGAACAATTTTTTCCTGAATGCACACTATAATTAAGAGACTTGGTGAAGAATTTTTTTTCTTCTTCAAAGTTCGTCTCTGCGTGCGACGCATGATCTGAGAAGTGCATGGCATCTACTCGATTCTCCCTCCTCACATTTAGTATGAGTTAGTGAGACTACAGTTGTGTTGTACAGTCCTTTTTCAATGTAGGTCGTCGACAGAATTGACCGTCTAGCCTTCCCCTGAAATTGTATTGTGAAAGCCCACTCCCATTTTTTGACCCCCATTTTTTATTCTCTTAGTTTGTTTCGGTAGGCTTGATGCCACGGCACCTGTGGTGCCGTGTACATGGCAACGTATGAGATAGTATTATTGTTGTTTCTACAAATCTCATCCTAAGTGAGATATTTTAGTTCAATGTGATCACTTCATCATGATTCACCTGAATCTTGTGTTTTAATGGGTATCAAGGGGTGGCACTTCCGCTAGTATACGTCAAAAGTAAGGGCTTGTTTGAGGGCCGGGAACCTTGGTCGTAATGTGCGGCATTGTACGTATTCATATGAATTCTGCTGTGCGACCCTTGTCGTCACTGTCTGGTCCGCTTTATTTAGGAGGCTTGGGCACGGAAGACTTAGATTATTGTGATGCATTGTTTTTGCACAGTACTCGGACTAGTGGTGGATATTCCTGCATCGGTCTTGTGAGGTTCACGCATGCCTGCAAAAATTGTGTTCAATTTCTAGTGCTGCGGAGCAGTACTTGATATGCACTTGACGAGCAGTTCAATTGCCTGTGTTGATCGGGTTGTTTTGAACATAAATGTAGAGAGTCATGGTAATGCTCTGTGTAGATTAGCTCAATAGCATGGAGGCTTTCACCATTCCTGGTTTAATTGATCTAGTTAATCTGGTAGGACATTTAAAAGGTTGCCCTCTTTCTCGGATTGGGTAAATGGACAGATTTGGATTGAGAGATACAACTCTAAATTTAATTGGGTTATCTGTCTGTGCTAGGAGAAGGAGACACCCCAAGGCATCGAACATGAGCAGATGGTATCTGAAAGGCCCTCGAGTTTACTGCGGGAAGGAGAGGGAGTTCAATGGGACAATCCTAGCACCGCCAGTATGCGAGCACGGTTCGAGACCATGATCAGAAAGGCGCAGGTAGTCTCAGTTCTTGATCTCTAACACACGACACTGATTATCAGCCCCTCAGAGATTTTTTACCAAGCCGATACTCTTCACTTTAATTTTTTGGTCCCGCGTATATGTGGTTAGTCATTTCTGGAGAGAAATTGTCAACAAGTTCGTGCATGCACTGCTATTGTATCTCTCGACTTTGGAGCTGAACAATTGGGCGTGTCTCATTTAGGATGATATCTGCGCGGCAGTAGAGGCTGTGGATGGCGGCAAGTTTCGGGAGGATGCATGGATCCGTCCCGGTGGTGGTGGTGGTATTAGCCGGGTTTTGCAAGATGGTAACGTTTGGGAGAAGGCTGGGGTGAATGTGTCGGTTGTGTATGGATCCATGCCACCCGAGGCTTATCGGGCTGCTACAGGAGGTACCTCTTCGAATGGAGGGTCGACCAACAAAGCCGGTCGAATTCCATTCTTTGCTGCCGGTGTTAGCTCTGTAAGTATTTTTCCTCGTTTGAGCATAGGAGATTGTGTCCTGTATATTCTGCGTCATCTGGCCTTCTAACGGTGATTTTGACGTGCAAGAGGATGTTTACGAAGCCCTCTTCTTGCCATTGAATTTGTGTCGAAATTTTCTTCGTGACTTTTGCTTATTCTTTATGTAGAGAATTGAAGATGGACGAGATAGTGTCCAGTAGAGACGGAAGCAGTATTTTGTAATTTTTTTAATCAATTGTAAATGATGGAACAATCGTGGTGGTTTGTGTCTGTTTTCAGGTTATGCACCCTAAGAATCCAATGGCACCTACTGTACACTTTAACTATCGGTATTTTGAGACTGACGCTCCTCAAGGTGATCATCTTGACGTGCTTCATAGATGTTGCGGCGCACTAGCTGCTACTATTACGGTTTGCGAAGATTCAGTTCATCGTTTAATCTCACCCTCATGGTTAAACTGAATAGGTGTGGAGGGCGCTCCAAGGGCATGGTGGTTTGGTGGTGGCACTGACCTTACCCCCTCCTACATCTTTGACGAAGATGTGAAACATTTCCATCAGGTGAGGTGCCTGTAATGATGTAAATGCCGTTAGAATTTGAATCGAAGTATTCTTGTCTACTCCTCACACAAGGCACTACTCTGCAGACCCAAAAGGATGCTTGTGACAAGCACGACCCAGAATTCTACCCGAAGTATAAGAAGTGGTGCGACGATTACTTTTTGATCAAGGTAACAAATGTCGAGCGAGGATGTGTAGTTTCTTTGCTGTGTGATATTAGCTTCCACCTCCAGCAGCAGTATATGCCGAGAGTCTTGAAATCATCAGCATTCAAGTTTGTTACTTTGTTCCTCTTGATCGAAACTCTCTTCATGGGTTGACCCCCCCCCACCCCCCCTGCCACCGTTTTCATCTCTATCATCTGGCTGCAACAAGCAGTTATTGGTGGTCATTTGCTACCATTGTGATCTTGTCCGTGAATGTACAAGAAAATTAGAATTGATCATTGACGGTATAATTGAGACGCTTCGTAAAACAGTTGCCAGTTGAATGGATTGAATTGCATGCACTGATAAAAACATTAAAAAAACCGTTTGACAGCATCGAGGAGAGAGACGAGGTCTTGGAGGGATTTTCTTCGATGATTTGAATGACAGAGATGCAGATCAAATTCTTGCTTTTTCAACAGGTATGTTGAACTGAATATGTGTGCCAGATTAAACCCACATATCACTGTTTGATTGGACCCACTTGGTGTAGTTCATAATGTAGCTGACCCCTTGGGGTTTTTTTTTTTTTTTTTTTTTTTTTTTTTTTTGCAGAGTGCGCAAATGCTGTAATTCCAGCTTACATACCAATCATTGAAAAGCGGAAGGACATGCCGTTTACGGCTGAGCAAAAGGCATGGCAACAGCTTCGAAGAGGTCGATATGTGGAGTTCAACCTGGTGAGTATCTCTTGGTTTGCTCATTGAACCACCTTTTATTTAGCCATGCCCTCCTACTTGCAATAGTTGTTCGAAAGCTATGACGGGAGCTAACCTTTCAAATTATAATCAGCGGCTTTTATGATCTTGAAACTTTGATGGCAGGTGTACGATAGAGGTACAACTTTTGGCTTGAAAACAGGAGGTCGTATCGAGAGTATTTTGATGTCCCTCCCCTTGACTGCTCGCTGGGAATATGATCATGTAAGTATTCTAAAATTGCGCACTTGATGTTGTAAGAGCATTCATGAAGCATCTCATCTGTGGCCTAGTTCATATTGAGCTTCAACGAAACTATGTATTGGCTTCATCTTTTCAATGGCTCCTTCGCATTGACAAGCCTTTCCTAATTCCATCAAACACAGGAACTCAGATCTGACATTGAGTTTGAGGAAAATGCAGGCACCTGAGGAAGGCTCGGAGGAGTGGAATCTTTTGGATGCATGCAGAAAGCCAAGAGAGTGGGCCGTGTAGGTTCAAAAGGTGTTAAGATCTTAAGTTAGTTCTTGTGATATCTTGAGATCAGAGCATTTAATTTACGTGGCCTCAGGTTTGAGACTACGTTGCGGAGCAACTGGAACAGCCGGTCATGTAGTGAGAAATCTGCACTTTGCCAAGCGAGTCGCCAAATTCAAATTCGCATCAATCTATAACAAGTAACATTCGAGGCTATACCGGGTCGAAGCAGCAGGCCACCGATTGATTACCGAAATCACAAACCTTGTCTGCCTCTTCCTATAGTTCTTCCCGTTCCCTTATCATGTGCAAGGCATGAGCGTAGATTTACGATAGGATTTTCTAGTCTGAAATGACTTCTGGAGTTGCAGATAAACCTACAAATAGCTGATTCTCCAATGAACTGGCCATTGCATGACTGTGCGGTGAGCACCATATTTTAAGGATGAACTTGAAAAGCAAAAAATGGAGGCAAAAATCACAAGCGTACTGAATAGAAATGACAAATTAGTTCAGTATGATGTCTCCCAATCGTTCATGAACAGATGAATAAGAATGTGGAAAGGACAGGGCATCACAGAGAGCATCTATTTTCTCGACTGGCGACCATCTGCACCGTAATACGGCCTCGTAGTTTCCTTAGAAAATTCGGCAAATGTACAACCATCCTTCCATCGTGATGCCAACAGGGGAATATGCGTCTCTAGATTTGTGGCAACTCCTCCAGCTTCTAGAGCTCGTTCTTGAGCGGTCCCGGGCGGAATAGACAAGCTTCTGTCCCAAGCAGGTTGCAAAAATACCGCCATTGTTTGCCGACTTACGTCTCTGTCCGAAGTGGGTCGCATTACACAGTGCGGTCTTGCAACGAGTTCTCCCCCCGAGAGCAGCTGAGCGGCGTCGCCTACTTGAACTATCAGGTAGTCGGAAGGTATCGATACAGATGTGGTTCGGCTGTGGGCATCCATGACTCGTAGGGATGAGTACCCATCAGGGGGTGCGCATTCTTGCATGCTAAAATTCAAATCCTGCGAGGATGAAGACAACTGTTGTGATCTTGACGAACGAGGTTTCTCCTCTTGAATACTGCGATTGTCGCATGATTGTAGCTGATTGGAATCACCCTCTGATAATTTATGATCAACCTTCCAGTGATCCCCATTTACAGCTGGTTCAGTCCATCTTTTAGTTGCGACATCTGGCTCTGAAGGAACATCCCGGGTGGGTTTAAGAAAGAGAGGTGAAGTTAGAACAGTGAAGATGCCATAGTCGCAGTGCCACTGCTGCCACAGAGTTGAGACCCCGGAATCTGCAGCTGCATTCCAGACTTCTGAGATTCTTGCTTTGCTAGCATTCTTCTGCAAGCACATTAGAACACAAGATCACTCCGACTTCGAAACCGACACAGAAATCTTTACACTTTGGAATCGACTTGGTGATTAAAAGCATGACAGTTCCAAGCGTCGATTACTAACATGGATCATGTCAGTCGTAGAGAAGTCACGGTTTGAGCAATAGTATCCAAATCAAGGGGATTTACCCACCAAATGGGGCAAATGAGGTAAAGAGAACTGCATTAATTTTAAATTGAGATCAAACACGCCGTTCCCTGAACAAGAATGAGAATAAATCTCAGAAATGACCCAGAATTGTGCATCTACGTAAACAGATTAAATGAACTCACATTTTGTTTCTGCGTCTTCGAGTTCTGGAGAGAGCGAAGGATATCTTTCTCCAAAAGAGAGTGATAATGGATGAGTCGACCCTTTGCGGTACCTGACTCGAGAATAGCTTGCTCCAAGCTAGATTCACTAGCCAAAATGAATGGTTCATAACACATAACACCTATAGTCAGACGCTTGATCCTTCATGAGGTGAAAATAGGAAAGCAAACATACTGACACCATATCATACGTATTTGACATTTGTGGAACAGAATTCTGCAACACACATGCGAAACCATGCCCTACGACCTCCTTGCAATTAAATCACTGTCTTATAGATCTATAACTTTGTGTTCGCAAATACGGTTACTAATCAGCGAAGTTAGATCATCTACAATAGTTTACTGAGCTCACCACAGGCCCGCGTGAGACTGATAAGCATCAAAAAGTCGAGCAATCAGCAGCCCCACCCTCACCATGCACATACCCAGCTGTTTAAACAAGTTTCCAAGTTCACTGAAACTGTCTCCATGTGCACACCGCTGAGCCTTCTGATTGTCATAGATATCCTTCGAAATGGACCCAATGTTGTCGAGCTCTGTGTGGCACAATAGGGCACTCTTTATCAACTACCTTCAAAAGCCACTCTTTGTTAACTGCATACAGAAGCCAACGTAGGAAATAGACTGTTCGGCACAGTGAGATCTTGCAACAACTATTGTTAATCAATTGACCTAATAAAGCTTCTATTTATAAACTTAAACCCTAATGGCTTCACAATGGAGTCTTCGTGATCTAAAAGGGCAACCAATAGTTTAAGGCAAATAAGAAAGCAGAATTTTGTCGAAAACCTGAGCTGTTAAAAATGGAAGAGAGGGATCTACTTCGGGGCGTTGAACACGACAGAATGGGTCGTTTCATCCACATGCCCTACTTAATTTCGCTGCGCATGTTGCACATGGCGCCATACCTAGTAGACTTTCGAAGCGAAGTTGGGCTGCAAATGAAGAAACTGGTCGACCTGGATCTTTTAAAGGCACGTCCGTTCCCAACCCGTGCTCCTGCACAAGATAAAAGAATCAAGGACGACCTGCTGACAATAATCTGTGCGACTTTAACAGGACATTCAGAGACACCGAATGACTTCGAAGGAAACAAAATGCGGAAAGACCCAAATCCGCAAACCTCCTGCCCAGAGCGCAATCCCACATGACAGTCATTGCAAGTACCTCATCTACCGACGCTATAGCACTAAAGACCAATAATAAAGCTCGCAAAGCAAAGCAATGGCGTGAAGACTCGGGACATTGGACGGTGAAATCGGATTCCGCTTGGGAATGACAAACAAGACGCTCAGCAGACAACAAATTCTGTTCAATGTGACCCGTTCAACGCTGAGCCATGCCCCAATACTAACAAGCGCACATGGAGGCATGAAGGCGAGGTATTGGGCACCTTCAAAATCGCCGCGCGTTCCGAATTCGGCATGAGAGCAAGCTTCTGGGCGAGGGGAAGAACCTGCTCACGCAATCTTGCATAATTTTCCATGCCCCTCACAGCGACGAATCCCTCCCCAGCTGGTCCCATGGCCTCCACGCAAGCTTTCGCCAGCGAAAACTCTGGTTCCTCATCCAGCTCCAGCGACGCGCCATCGCTGCTGGATTGTTCGAGCTTGGGTTGAGAGGAGCGCGAAATTGATACAAGGAGGTTGTAATCGAGCACAAGCATGGTCGGACGGCGAATCCCGACCCTCAATTGCTTGGGATTTCGAGTGCATGCGGCTTCAGACCCCGGGAAGCATCCAACTGAAGCTTTAGCATGCACAGGAACCAATCTTCTGCTTCCCAATATAAAGGAATTCAGTTAGACTTCCGAGGCTGTTGCAACAAGCACCTACTATTGCAATTATTCATCTTTGGATGAATGAATGTGGAATGTTTTTGTTTTTTTATTTTTTTTTATTTTTATTTTTTTGTATTTGGATGTAATTATATGTGTTTGTGGTTTGGTTGAATCAATAATAGGACATTTGTTGCAATTAGCTACATACTTATGCATGCATCTAAACTGATATATATATGACCATATAAAATGATATTGAATATCAATGTAATTGATTCTTAAATGGTATTTTGAATTTTTGGCAAATGCAAGACATCCTTGATTATCACATATTATTGGAGTTGCTTTCAATTGCACTAGTCCAATGTCTTCTAAGAATTATCTTATCCAACATACTTTCGTTGTATAATGACTTGCTTCCATGGTTGAACTTGCAATAGTAGATTGTTTCTTAGAATTCCATAAAATAGCTCATACTCCAATAAAGAACACATATTTCATTGTTGATCTTTTATTATTTGCATCTCTACTCCAATCTACATCACAATATCCTTGCAAATCAATGTTTATACTACTAAGGCACAATTTAAAGTTTTTTATACCTTTCAAGTACATCAATATTTTTTTACTATTGCCCAATACAAAAGTCATGCTTTCGACATGTGTTGGCTCACAATACTCATACTAAATACAAAATCCACTCTTGTAGCTACTATTATATATATAAATGAACCTACTACTACCTTATATGGAATACTTTGTATATCACCTTCAATTCATGCATATTCTTCATCCATGAGTTTTATCAACTTTAAATTGGATTCCAAAGATGTTTTAATAGACTTATACTACTCCATATTGAATCATTTCAATACTTCTTCAATATACTTGATTTGGCTCATTTTAATAGTCTTGTTACCACGATCTCTTACAAACTCTATTCTTAAGCAATAGTGGAGCTCTTCTAAATCACTCATCTCATACTTCTTTTCTAATATGGCCTTCATCCAATCCATCTTTTCCATATTATTAGCTAAGATGATCAAATCATCAATATAGAGGATTATAATTAGTAAGAATTTTTAAAATTACATTACATATGGTAAATGATCAACCTCATTCTTTACAAATCTCTTATTAATAAAAAAATATGTCAATACATTGGTACCATGCTCTTAGTGATTGTTTCAATCCATACAAGGATTTCTTCAACTTATATACAAAGTGTCATTTATTTTATTATACAAATTCTTGAGATTGATCTGTGTAGATGTCTTTTTGTAATTCTCTATTCAAAAAGGCCGTCTTCACATCCATTTGAAGCATTTCTAAGTCCATTGCTGCTCCACTATCTTGAGAAAATACACTTTATACCTTTTGCATCAAGTTTGGACTTCATACAATTTGGTGTCTTTGCATATGCAATACATCCAAAGGTCCTCATATGTGAAATGTAAGGTTGTCTTCTATTCCAAGCTTCTTGTGGTATCATTGATGTAGGAGCATTTGTTGGGCACTTATTCCTTATATATACTGCATTCACCATTGCTTCTCACTAAAATTCATAACTAAGATTTTGAGCATGAAGCATGTTTCTTGCCGTCTCCACAATGGTTCAATTTACCTTTTCAGCTACATCAATTTGTTATGGAATATATGAAATTCCTTCATTCTTCAAATAAATATTGAATTGCTTAAATATATATTCATGTCCATTGTCCATATGCACCACCTTCATCTTGCACTTACTTTGTTTCTCAACAAGTGTTGTAAACTCCTTAAACTTCCAAAAGCACTCATTTTTTGCTTTAAGAATTTAAATCCAAAATTTTCTTAAAAAATCATCAATAAAAATGAAAAAATACCTTGCTCTTCCAATACTTGTATTCTTTATAGGTTCACATACATCAGAATGGACAATCTCCAATAATTTTGTAGCACATGTTGCTATATCACTTAAAAATGAGGCTTTTTGTTATTTGCCTTGTATGCATCTTTTAAATGCAAGTCGTATTGCATTTAAGTGGCTTAGATCTAAGCTAAGATCTAAGCCACTTACCATAGACTTAAGCTTTGATATTCTCTTCATATTCAAATGGCCAAGGCGACGATGTCATATATTCAACTTATCTTGGTTTAATGTAAACTCAAGAAATGCACCTATTTCTACTCTATTGACCTTCTTATACTTGAAGTAGTATAAATTTTCTTCTCAAATATCTTTTACAATCATGTTTTCACACAATATTTTTATAAAACATCCATTCTTATTGAATTGAACCATAAAACCTTTCATTACAAGTTTATTCACCAAAAGTATGTTTTGCTTCATCTTGGACATATGGAAGACGTTTTTGAATCTGATCCTATTGATATGTCCATTCACAACTACCTCTATCATATTAAAACCAATTCCAATGGCTTTACATGTGCTACTATTTGCTAAAATCACATTTGATGCTGAAATAGCCTCATAAGTGTCAAATGAACATTTAAAAGGTGTCATATACTTGAAACAACTTGAATCCACAATCCATCTTGTCATGGCAGCTATAGAGGCTCCGTTTGTTGATATGAATACATAATCTTATCCTCCAAATTCATCTTATACACTATTTGCATTCTCTTTTTTTTATTTTTTTTTGCCTTTGTAGCAATTTTGAGCAAAATGTCCTACTTTGCCACAAATGAAGCAAGTTTTGACATTACCTCATTGATTTGAATAGTTGCCCTTGCTTTTTCATGAGTAGAGTAGTGAATCTTCACTTTGAGATTTTTTTTCTTTTTTCTTGGTTACTTCATTGCTAAGTCTTGTTGTCATGTAGTGAAATAATGTGGGAAAAATTGGCTTCATCTATATTGCATGTAATTAATCCAAAGGCCTTTTTTTCATGATATTTGTAGTCCTTCTTTTCTTTTGTATCAGCATGTATACTTGGACACTCTTCACTTTCATCTACAATATTCCATACATCCAAAGAAGTTAATAAAAGTTTTATTTTGACCTTCCAATGGTAGAAATTTTTAATTCCAAAATTTTTAATTTCTCTCAAGCCTTCATCTTTACTTGAAGCTATATTTAAGAAAGATATGTATCAAAAAATATCAAGAAAAATAATTCTAAAGCTTTCAAAATCAGCAAAAAAGTATTGTCACCTTACAATCTCAGAATGCCTTCTTTGTAAATAAAAAATATTTTTAATATCAAAACTCTCTCAAATTCACTTCTAGGACCTCTTACAAGTTCAATGATCAATATAAACATTTCAAACCAGATTTGTTACTCTTCTATCACTTTTGTGCTCACAAATCATCTAAAAGCACCATAAAAGGTCTTTTAAGTATCTTAAGCTCTTTTAATACATAAAACTACAAACTTAGCTCACTAAGGATCTTAATCAATAAGAAAAAAAAAACACTAGTGTTCTATAATATTATCATAAGGTACAAAATATATCCTAATTTCAAGATGCACTTAACAACAATTAAAAACAAACAAAGATCTGAATCTAGATATGAATCTAAAAGTTAGGAGTTTCAAAATCCTAATATGAACAACAACAATATGATCTACTCCATATAATAACAAAGACTTCATATAACTTCAAAAGAATTCATAAGAAAATGTGAGTGGATCCATAATTTATTGAAGAAAGAGAAGTTAGAAGCCACAACACTTAGCATCAACAAAGTTCGACACAAAGTGTAGTATAAAATAAGATGACTCTCACTTCCAACACTCTTTACTTATAGCTAGAGTTTGCATCAATTATGGATGAACTTTATCAATAATTTTTTTCATCCTTCTTTCTTATATCCAACTAAATCCTAAATTCTTCTTAATCTAACTACTATCTAAAACCCTAGCCACCACCATAATAACATCTTTTAATTCTTTGTTATTTTTTAACCATTTGTAACTTATTATGGTTTAATTTTAAGTAATCGCAACTATGTAAGATCTTATTGATCTTCAACAATAAGTTCTAAGAAAAACAACATTCTACCTTCTATTTTTGTTTATAAATTTTGTGTATTTGTGATACTAAAGAGATGGAGAATCAACAATTAGCAAATTCAACTCAAGAATTATTACTTAGTGACTTATCAAATGAGACATTGTGACAATTATAACTTTCAAGATGATGTAGTTAAGATAAAGATCTTCAAGAATGACATGTCTTCTCTTAAATAAATGGCAAGTTATAACATATTTGATATCATAACCTTGAGAGAGACTCTTGATGTTTGATGATTTTATTAGAAGTAGAAACAACTCATGATGGTGTTTCAAATATTTTATTTGAAGGAAGTTAGAAAGGCCTCAACAATCGAATGGTAGGATGGTCTTCTTGCCTTGTTATGCAATATTATTCATGGCTGAGAAGACTTATTAACCATCTTTGAAGAGAACAAAGATCATAGATGTTGGCAAACTTAATTTGTTCAAATCATAAATTTCTTCAATATATAATGATCGCTCCTTGTAGAACTCATCCTTAAAAAGAAAAAAGACATAATATTAGACATACATATTTATTCTAATATTTACTTATATGATTATATAGAAGTAGATAAAAATAAATTAATTTTATTATATCTTTTAAAAAAGCTTTTTAGAAGCTTCATAGATATTGCTTTGACTTTATATTTGTTTGTAATTAATTGATAGGTTAGAAACTTAGTCAACAAGTTTATCTTGTATTGATAGCTTATGAAACAAGCTAAATATATGGTGCACATATAGAAAACTTACCTTACAAATTAAAATATGAATCTTGCAAAGTCAACATGTTTTAGAGGCCTTATAGGATATTTCCACATAGCTTTTACTTAAAAGTATATATGGAGGTAAGAATGAAGTCTTCTTCATTCTTATCAATGCCTATTTAGTCCTTAGTCTTGTCTCATGTCTTTTTAAGTCTTCTTTTCTTTAACAATAGCCATTCTAATTGAATATTATATTATCTTTAAGTAATTTTTTAGTCTTTTCAAGTGACATAAGAGTGTATTAATATTTTAATTCTTTAAAGTTTGTGTTCTTGACAATTACTTCCTTTCAAGTACTAAATCAAGTGACCTTAATTGTATCTTTGATAAATTATTTTGATAGAAAAAACACATTAATAGTGAAGTGAGATTATTAATTATAAAAAGAATGCATTAATCAAAAAAAAAGAACATCATTAATGATGAACAATAACTCATTGATTGCAACTATTGTAATTTTTATTTCTTGTTGTCTTTTTGTTTTATTTGATAAATTATTATTTTATTCAGTATTTATTTATAGATTGAAGCTACTGTTGTTTTTGTTTTGATGCAATATATTATTTTTAAAACAACTGTGTGACCCTCAGTCAATTTGAGTCTTTTATACAAAATGAATTAAGTTATGAACCAAGGTATTAATGAAGTCTATGAATACATGAAGGTATAATGGCATTGAAATAGATAGAAGGATCATTCTTTACCTCGATAATTATTTGGTTATTTTAGAATTATTATAATTGAAAAAATATAATCCTCAAATAGATTGAATTTCTTGTAATTTTAATTTTTCTTATAGTTTGATCCAAAATTTTATTAATTAAGTAGAAATACATAAGTCTAGGACATCCAAACCCTTACTCATAGGTACAAAAGCTTTTATGCACATAACAAAAGAAGGGTCATTTTTTGCTATATATGCCATATTTATTTTTTATGATGGAAAGATGTCAAGTGGTATTCTTAGCTACTATAAAGATTTCTAAAACATTTTGAAAAAGAAGAATGAAAATATTCTTTTAAAATATTGATCTTGTGATCATTTAATTGATTTATAAGAAGGAGATTAACTACTATTTAGACCAATCTATAACTTATTGCAAAATGAGTTCATTGACAAGAACTTAGCTAAGAACTTCATATGCTATTTGAAATCTCTAACAAGAATTTCTATCTTATTTGTGAAGAAAAAGAATGGATCTCTAGAGATGTATGTAGATTATTGAAGACTTAGTAAGATCACCATTAAGAATAGATATCTTCTACCTCTCATCTCAAGACTTTTTGACTAAGTCAATCAAGCAAAGATCTATACAAAAATAGATTTATGAGGATCGTATAACTTTATTTGTATTAAAAAATGAGATAAATAAAAGATTATTTTTTGAACTAAATATGGATATTTTAGATATAATGTCATGCCTCTTGAACTCATAAATATACCACCTATTTTTCAACATCTTATGAATGATTTTTTTATGAGTTTCTTAATAATATTATTATCTATTATTTAGATGATATTTTAATTTATTCTAAAAATACAAAAAAACATAAACTTCATATTTATCATGAGTTACAAAAACTTAGAAATGTAGGATTATATGTCAAGATAAAAAAGTATATATTCTATACTATTTAAATTAACTTCTTAGGATACATCATTTCTAATGAAGGATTAATAATGGATTTGAAGAAGGTCCAAACTATCATAAATTGGAAGATTTTAAAATTTAATATATATATATATATATATATATATATATATTGAAATTATTATTAAATTGATATGAATAAGTAAAAATATATTAATTTTATAATATTTTTTAAAAAAGCTTTTTAGAAGCTTCATAGATGATTCTTTGACTTTATATGTATTTATAGTTGATTGGTAGGATAAAAACTTGGTCAACAAGTTAATCAAATGCCACACATGTTGATAGCTTATAAAACAAGGTAATTATGTAGTGCTCATTTAAAAAACTTGTCTTACAAGTTAAGATATATGTTGTGCAAAGTCAACACATTTTGGAGATTCTATATAATGTCGCCACATATCTCTTCGAAGAGGTAAGTAATTAATATGAAGATGTTGGCCATGATGTAATGGGCAGGGAGTAAAGGATGTCATTTGATCAATTTTTATATTCAAGCTGTGCTACCAATCTGATTGTAGGAGTAGACATTGATAACTTTGAGTTTGATTGAGTGTATAAGATTGAAGGTAATATACTATATATGACTAAGTTCAATGATTTTATGGTTGCACACTTGAATTGCAAGTTTTTTTAAAAATAGAATCACCATTCTACTCTTGAATGAATCTTTGGTAGCAAAATTGCATGCTTTGTTCCTTAAGGTAGAGCCTCTAAGTAGTTCAATTTGTAGAGTTATTTTTTAAAATTTGTACAATAAAAGCTTAAGTTTTTACATTAATAATAAATTAGGCTTAAAAAAGCTTCTTACAAAAAATTCCTTCATCTTACGTCTTTTGAAGACACTAATCAATTTATAATCCAAATATTGAATGTTCAAAGAAACAAGGATTAGAGGCCCAATCATTCTCTTGAGTCTACTTTTTGAAGGATTGGCATCTTTATTTTTTTGTATTAAATGAGTAGAAATTTAGTAGTTTGAAAAATTATTATGAAGGTGATGAAGTCCTTTAATAGGTCTCGAGGAAGAGAAGGAGGGATTGCAGCCAAAGATAAGTCATCTATGTTGTTCAACTAAGTCCTACAGATTGGCTTTCTTGTATGAAGATGTCAATATTTAATTTTGGATATAATCAAGTATTACATGTCATATATAACTATGTAGTGATTAAAGTGAGAATATTTTTTTCATCATATACAATGATAGCTATTAGAATACAGAGTACCAATTTTTTAGAGGATCTTAACCATTTATATTTCCAAAATTCATCTTCTAAGATTTGTAAAGGATTCTTGTATTTGTTTTGGAATATTATCTTTAATCAAAGGTATACTATAGTTTTATTTATTAAGTGGATTTTTGTATCTTTTTATGTCTACATTATCATATTAAGGGATTCTATCAAGTAGAAGGATATTGGTAGAATTTCATCATATATAGCTATTAGTGTAGTATATAGGCCATCATTTTGTTTCTCAATGATGAAGAAGACCACTGCTGCTAAGAATTCTAGATCTTATAGTTATATTTGCTAGTTGAAAATAGTCCAAAAGAATATCATTATATAGGTGGTATTATAATTAACTGCATCTTCTGATAGATTATTCATCGTATCTTTTCTCATATATTGTTTGATTGATTTTTAAAAAAAATTATCAATATGGCTTTTTGTTGTAGGTTATCTTCTTCAGTGGTTCATTGAGCCAATAGATGAAAAATTGTCATTTGAACTTTGTCTCAAATTACTGCTAATTGATATGTGCTTTGGAATGTTGAAGATTAGAAAGACATGTTGTCAATCTTTTTTAGTATTTTTGGTTATAAGATGATCTTTGACTAGTCAACAATATATGTTACATTCTAATGTGGTGTAGTCATATGTCTTGTAGCAATTACACTAGATGTTAAATCTATTTAATAGCAAATTATGGTCTTAATTTTCATCATCTTTTATATCCATCTTGGAAATTTTGATTGTTTTTGAAAAGGTTGAAGTATTGACCACAAATATTTGAACTCAAGGTCTAGACATCTTGGACCAAAATAGTTTATTGTCATCTATAGTTAATATATTAAATAGCTATGAGAAGGTGGAATGTAAAAATTCTTTTATTCTTAGTGCATGTAGAAGTTTCAATGTATATATTTATAAAACTATTGTTATTGCTTGTATATAGTAGACAGATTTGATATATAGTAAGAAATCCAATGATAGAAGCATATCTCTTTGTTGTTGATTTTGAAGCTGTAATTAGTGAGTATTTATTTGACATTGTCTGAATGGTGTAATTATATCTTTACACAATTATTCTCTTGTATTATTAGGCATTTGAATGACTACAGTAGTCTTATTTTTGCTCATGTGATTAGTCATTTGATTCTTGGATTATGTTTCTTCATCAAGCCTAGTACCATGAATTAATTAAAATTTTCTATCTATTGTTGATATTAGATTTTCAATTCTTATGAGATTGAAAGTCATATCGATTTTGGAATTTTGGATAGATTTTATATAGAATGTGGTTATTCTAAAGGTAGTGATTTAAGGAGAGTACATTGGTAGTATTACAAGACAATTATAATAATTCAATATGAAGTATAGAAGGTTAGAAGAGGCAAGTTACACAAGTAGTTCTACATCCTTTTTTTTGATCAATTTATGTATAATTCCAAAGACAATGTGTCTCTAAATGAACCCTTTAGCTTTCAATCTTTGAATTTGGACTTATTTTTGTGAAAGTTAGAAAATGTCCGAATCTAACTCTCTTTCTTAGAGAAGTAAATCTAGAAGTGTACTTGGATAATTTAATATAAGTTATGGTTCAATTATATTTTTTAGTATAGCCTCATGTAGTTGTAGTCTTGCTAATAAACTACTAATTTCTACTGCAAAAGTTAGATGTTATAAATCCCCTCTTATATTTCCATAACAAAATTTAATACTTACTTGGTCCGTAGAATGGCTAGGTTGGTCTTGCATTTGGCCACCTTCCATTTGTATTGTTTTCTTCATGGACTTGGTATGTACAATACCTTTGCTAATTTTTGAATTATATTCAATTATCTATCTTTTTTTTTTGTTGCTTCTAGATAGAAATGTATAATTAATATCTAAATGCATACAATTTCTCTTTGTTTATGATATAATCTACTCTACAACTATCTCATCATGCATCAAAAGCATGAACAACAATATTGTCTCAATTGTCCCCTATTTCAACTTCTCTAGTTACTAAATTGTATTCCATACTTCTTCAATTTGAAAAGAATCTAGTTCATTAAGCTCTCCAAGAAATTCACACACTCATATATATATATATATATATATATATTAATCTTTATTTTATTCTAAAATTTAATTATTTTTTTAATACTTAATTATTTTTTAAAATATTTTATTTAATAAAAAAATATAAACTAAGAACTAATATATTTCATATTTCTTATTTAATTTTTACATATTCTATGTAAATATAATAGAACATTCATCTCTTCCAATCATGTATATCCTCTAATATATAATATTAATCCTCCTCACTTTCTTCAAATTTGGTCAATATTGCTTTGAATCCTTTATCTTCTTGATTTTGCTCTCTTTATTATTATAAAGAACCAATATAATCTTCTTTGTTGAAACTTGTATCTCTTTGCTTAAAAACCTCTATCATCTTCTTTTCCATTAGATTTTTTATAATAGTTCAATCTAATTCATACAAAAGATAAGTGACATTGTCATTGATAATAATTATCATATAAGGTCTAAAATACTACTTTGTAAATTTCTTTGTTATGCTATATTGATGGATCAAGCTAATATTATAAAATAAAACCTAATATCTAATTTCTATGGATTTAGGTCTTAATTAGTGAATCTAATTAAACCTTTCTTTGTTCTTCAACTAAGTTGCTTTTAACTTCTCTATTCTTATTTCCAAATCTTTTGGTAATTTCCCTATTTATTGAATTCGAAGTTCTAAAAGGCTTTTCTATGAAGTTTATTATTTTACAATAAAAAAATCTATATAAAATAAGAATCTTTAACTAGCATCATTGATATTTATCTTAGTATCAATTCAATGGATATATAGCCTATTATTATCCTATAAATAGTTTTATTAGTCTACAAAGCAAATAGAAGTAATTTTAGCCATTACATTAATTTACCTTTACAAGCTTTCACCAATGCATTAATGATAGGAGGATAACGTCTCTTATTTTTACTATTGACTTTTGAATTATAAAAAATAGCCAATTTTAATTGAATTCTATATTTTTTGAAGAATTTCCTTGTCTCTATTATATCTAATTCTCCTCTATCTGCTTTCATCCTTCTAATATTGTCATACCAACTAAAGATATCTTCTAATATAAATCAACATAGTCCTTTCATAGACTTGGTCCTTAAAGTCTTTTCTTCAACAAAATTAGATGGTTCTTTTCTTGCCAAAATCAAATATTCTATGCTCCAAAGTCCAAATGGCATAGATACCAAATCAATCACCTATTGAAAATGTATAGAAGTTGGAAATGTAGGTCAAAGTCCATCTCTATACTTAATCTTAGATTGTATTTGGAAATTTATATAAGAACCTACAAAGTCCTTTATATCTTAAATAATTCTTTTTGCCAATTTTTTTTATTGATTTTGATATAAATGGTCCAAACTCTTTTATGTTTAATTCAAAGTATGTCATGAAATTCCTCAAGAATCTTAGTTTTAGTAATTGGATCTCCTATTACTTGTAATAGAAATTTATCACCTTCCTTTGGTCTCTTTGACAAAAATCCATTGTTGAACTATTGATTACTTGCAAATGGATCATCTATATCTTTAAATACCAATAGAAATAGATACTATAAGAAATTAACAATACTATTAAATAAGAAGACAACATAAGAAAGGAGAGATGCCAGAATGGTTTAAAGATGTTGTTTTTCATATTAATATTTGAAGTAGCAAAAGCATGATGTTTTGGATGCATCTACCATACATATTTTTGTGAATCTTTGACATACAAAGGACCAAATGCCTTCACTACAATTAGATCAATCATTATACATATATAATCTTGTCAAAAAATTTAAACCTATAACTTAGGCTTTGCTTCTTTCACTCTTTCTTTATTGATTTAGAAGAGCCATAGCTAACTCCATACTACTCTTAGATAGTCCTTAGAAGAAGGGATAGCTTATGTAGTCTTACAATATTTTGAGCCATGCAGTAGTACTATTGGATTATTTTTGATATATAAACTTTAAAACTTGCCATAAGAAGCCAAGTTTTTATTTATATGTCAAAAAAATTATTAATTGCTTTCCAATTTACACTTAATGAAAGAAATCCCATTCGTTGTTTAAAAAGCCTTAGTTAATAGTAGTTATGTTTTACAAACTAATATTGTATTTTGCGGCCAATTCATAGATGTGTTGCAAATAGTCTTTCTATATTCTGTCTTATAAGCAACAATATATTCATGCAACAGAGAAGCTCTTGTATACTACCAAGCAAATCCTCGAATTCTATAATTTTGCTAAGCATGGGAAGTGGTACAGAGCCTCTAGCTGCTGAACGGGCCTGCACAGGTCAAGCAACACCACAAGCTTAGAAATTGCATCAATGGATTGCACGCTTAAAATCTATTAGCTCCGGTCTTCAGTACTTGATAACAATTACAACGTTTTCCGACTTCACACCATTGTATTCAACATTAAATGAAAAATTGAACAATACTAATTGAAAACTCCATTTCACAGATTTCAAGAGGTAACAGTATTGAGGTACACAACTTCTATCTCATCGTTTCCTTATCCAGGAAGAAACGATTCATTTGATTTCCATTACATACCAACCAGTCAGCGGAACACATAGTAGTACTGACAAGACCTCAACGCAAAGTGTAAGGCATTCTGACTTTGGCCTGCATGGTAGACGCTCGACCAAGGCCAATCCCGACACCTGAGGACCCTTTACCCTGCGGATCAAGAAGGAATTTAAGTAGCAGATATAATGTTAGTCACTGTAAAAATCGCCGAGACATTTTATTGATGAGTTACCTGATATACGAGTACATGTATAAGTACGCGGTGATAGAGGGAGCTGCGAAACAAAAAAAAGTAGCTATCATGGAAATGAATGTACCTTAATCTTGGTATCAAGGCGCTTGAACATAGGGGCATTCTTGAGTATGTCAGGAATGATCATAAATCTGCAACAGAGACATCACCAACTATATGAACACAGCACTGGACATTGCTAAACCATCAAACAGTAGAAAAAATCCGGAAAATGAAACAGCCAACAAATGGGTAAAGAAATTTCCATCCAGAGCGCTAAAATCAAACCGATCAGAAAGAAAGCTTCAATCGGAATACGGGCT
Organism: Physcomitrium patens; assembly: GCF_059467195.1. Lineage (NCBI taxonomy): Eukaryota > Viridiplantae > Streptophyta > Bryopsida > Funariales > Funariaceae > Physcomitrium > Physcomitrium patens. Next base: position 3,368,764 of record NC_143431.1, on the reverse strand, counting down.
CAATCGTTCAATGACAATGAAAGAATAAGCCAAATTTGACGTAAACCAAATGGAAACAACCCTTATTTCAGTTAATTTTGAATGAAATGTTGGATAGGAGGGAAAGAAAAACACACCTCACTTTACTTCCTCGAATGGAAACATGCTCTAGTTGAGAAACTTTCCCATCCTGCATAACAGAAACCATCAGACTGTTAAAACAATCTCGGCTAAGCAGGCTAAGCAGGTAAACTAACTGAATCATGCACTCTTCTCTCTCGAAATTACGGAAAAGCTTGCGATCGATTAGATTCTACAAAGGCATGAAATCAGTCCGACCAACTTAAGGTAAGGGACCACCAGAGCAGCGTACCCTAGTTTCGGACACACTAAAAATTCAAGTAGCTGCTGAATGTGACGATTGAAACTATATTGTCCTTCTCAAGGCATTTACAAAAGGTATATCCAACCAAAGAATAAATGGAGAAAGATGATGATTAATACATCCATATTCACTGTCACTGTCATACCCACATGTCTCAATGACCAGACCTGAAGAATCCGGAGACAGTAAAATAAATAAATAAATAAATAAAACATGCAGTAAGCCATGCCTGCAGAGAGAGAAGTGATGCACAATACTTCAATCAAGTATCTTTCCGCCCCAACAATCAAGAGATAACCCACCCAGAACAGAGAAGGTAAGGACTATTCCTCGAAACCGGCAATCTGTCCCCAAACGCTGCCTTTAAATTTGCTTCCATTGCATTAGGCTCAAATCCACGTCAACAGAGTAAAACATACTGGCAGAATCCCCTTTACAAGCGAACGTTACACCAGATTAGGGCTGAACACAGTTCATGCTCGTATTTAAGAAACTTACCATTGCAGTGTACGTAACGGACTCAAGCTGCGAGTTCCAATTATCCTCGCACTCAATCAAGGAGCCGCGATAAGCCTCCCCGCTCTTCAGCTCTACAGTCACGATATGGCCCTCTGCTTCATGCAGCAGCTTAACCAGGATGCCCAGACTCTTGCTCATTTTTCCGACGTTTGGCCATTTCTTGGTCTACTCTCTCGGTCACCAACTTCACTGCTTCTCGCTCCGAGGGCGCAAGCAGATCCTGGTCTGCAACAGACAGAATAACGATACAAGCTCCTGCTGCAAAACCGCACTGCGAAGGCATTCACCCTTCGGAGACACAGCTCAGGAGAACTAGAAGGAAGGCGCACCACTGAACGAAATCCTATGTGGATGGATATCCTTCATCCGTAATCTCTCGCTCTTCTTTTGAAGTGGGAACAATCTTACATGAAGGAGCAAAGCGATCCGGGTCTCAGGTGGATCCACCCGACCCTGTCGAACCCCGGGTCCACTCGCCAAAAAGGAATATGTATGTACAATTGAATTTAAAAATAATAGTTTTATTTTATTAAAAAAAATATAAATATAATAATTTGTGATTTTTAAAATTATTATATGTATCTTAAGTCCTAATATATGCAAATAAATTATTATTCAAAAAATCAAATATATACTTTTAAATTTTTTTACAAATTTTTTTTAAGTATTTCATTTTTCAATTAATGATTATACGGCAAAAGTGGCAAGTCACACCTTGTAAGAATGCTTTGGTTGAGGAACTTCATCCTAATTATGAACACAGTTATGTGTTCTTTTTTTATATTAAAACAACTTCAAGGGTAGTAGAAGTAGACAAAAATTTGGTTTGTGTAATGATTGGCTATTTATCCATATACATAGTGATTGCTTGTCATATTTGTGAAATACACAACAAATATATTTTTGACTAATAGATAACTTAATTATCTACAGGTTCTTTTAGAAATTTTACTTAGAAAAAAAAATATATATATATATATATATATTACTACTTAAAAAGAAATTAAGAGACGAAAATTAGAAATATACTTCATTTATTAATTTTTTATATTTATTCTATATGCATATTTTACAAGTATAAGATTCAAATTTTGATCTAAAGTCATTGAGAACTTAGATACAACATAGGAAACAAAAATAATTATAAATTTTGCATGGATTACATTGAGAAGGTTATTTGATGAGTTTCCAAAATTTGCCCCATAGTTGTTGTATATGATAAGTTTTAGAAGCTAGTCACGATATTGAAAACTCAATAGAATCCAAATTTTGGCTTACTTTAATTTAAGAGATATATGGGAAGTTGAGGTACAAGTGTTTAATTCTATTGTTTATAATAAGAATCCATATTTATTAATTATAATAATTTATTTACTAAATACAGTTTTTTTCTTAATACAAATCACATGATTAAAGACATTATAAAATTGAAAGAAGGTATATAAATAATAGAAAATAGAATAAAGAAAATATAGAGAAGAATATAAAATTAGTTAAAAAATCGTTAATCTCATCAAATTACATTAGGTTAAGAAAAAAAAAGACAAGCTCATTCATTTCAAGTTAGAAAGGAATATTATCTAGCAACTATAATAAAATAAATAAATAAATAAATAAAATATAAAAATGAAGATTACTTTACCTTAATAGAGATATCTTGCATGCATAACAAAAAATGGAATACATTAAGGGATGTATTTTTATAAGCATATTCAATAACATATCATAGATTAATTGAAATACAAAATAGTCACAAAACTTTGAATTCAATGCAATAAGATCTACTACCATGAGATTCACATTACTCTTGAATATACAAGAATATATATATATATATATATATATATATATTTATTTATTTGTGTATCAGATTTAAAAATATAATTTAACTGAAATAAATACCAATAAAAAGAAGTTTGTGGAAGCATTGATACAACAATGAATAAATTGATTACAATAATTGGCTTGGAATGTAATCACTTTATTTATGAAAAGATTATAAACAAATCAGTAATAGCAAAATTTGTATGGAGTCGTAGTAATATAAAAAGCCAATTGGTTAAAATTCTAATACTTAAAAATATTGGAGATGTGAGTCATTGAATTGACTCACTTAGATATTTAGTATAAAAAATACACTTATGGTGCATAAAATTACAAATTTTGTGAGTTAGTAATAGAATCTTTTAGAAGAAATAGGAAATAGATCGCTAATAGCTAATATGCAATTTAGAGTAGAATTTATTAAGCCAACTTTCCAAGTCGGAGATGATTTTTGTATCTAATCTACGATGATAGCCCAATGGAAGTAGCCCTTATTGTCAAAAGAAAAAAGATTTTTTTTTTTTATTAATAGTTATTAAAACATACATATGTATATGTTATTAATAAAATAAATAAATTAAAAAAAATCAAAAGAAGTAGAGAGGAAGAAAAAAAAAAGAAGAAGAGAACTAAAGAAAGAAGAAAAAAACGAGGAGACACGAAAGAAAGAAGGACAGAAGAAAAGAAGGAAAAGAAAAGAGAAAAAGAAAAGAGAAAAGAAAAGGAGAAAAAAAAGAAGGGGAAGGAAAAATAGAAAAACAAATTATTAAAAAAAATAAAAAAATGGAAGGTGATCGAGTAGGCGAGAGGCTGCCCCTGGATGGCAACAACCTCCTTGTCCATAGGGCTCCGGCCGCCGCAGCCTTCACTCTCTTGTATTCTATTTTTGTTTTGGTTTTCCGAGCTCCGCAGGTTGTGGGGTGTGCTGCGGCGTTGGGATGTGTCGGGAGGGCTCCGACTGCTAGGGACTTCTTCCATTTTTTTCGTGTGTATGTGGCTGCATTGGTTGCAAGCAGAATTGTTTTTTTTAGTGATCAGCATAGAAGTTCGGCGATTTGGTTCAAAGCTCTCTTCCTCACAAGCGTGCAGTGGACAAGACTTGGTGGTTTTTTTCTTCTTCTTTTGTTCCAATTTTTTCTTGTGAAGTATTTGGCTGTGGCGATGCTGCTGCATTGGCGTTGGAGTTGCGATTAAGCTGCGGTGTATGTGGTGTTTCTATTACAGTTCGGGGTTCGGGTTGTCATTGACGACAACACTGTAGTGGATGCCGAAGATCAGGGGGTTGTTGGTTTCGTTTTTTCTACTTCGGTATAGTTTGATAGAGTTGGGGAGGGCGGACGGCTAACGATTCGACTTTCTTCAGTTTCGTGGTTCTTCTTCTTGTTGGAGTGCTGTGTGCGGTCGACGATCTGGTACCGTGGTGGCTTGCGGTCAATTGTGGTGCTTTTTAAGAGTGCGACAGTACGGAAGCTCGCGAAGTTGCAGTTGGAGCTGCATTGGAGCGTGGTGTTCTTGGTGTGTGCAGCATTGCTTCTTCCGAGGAGACGTTAATCTTCTTCTTGGTAGCACCATTTTTGGCGTTCTTGACGTAGATTAATGGTGCTCTAGTGCTTCAATTGAGTGGCACTAGATTTTTATTCAACTACAGAGATGTGATCCTTCTGGTGTCGCAGAAGAATCTTATTCTGTGTTGAAGCGGCTGCAACTACCATTTTAGCAGAACGTAGCGGTTAGCAAGCGGTGGCATATTTGAAGTGTACCTCGTTGTACTACGTATCATTGTCTTAGGGTGGATTATCAAGTGGATACCACCCAGGCTGTTAATTCGATCTATTGGATCAACTCTTTGGTGGACCATTGTACAATACCTCTAACGCTGGTGAATAGCAGGACTTGGAGCTTCAAAGATTGTTTGAGAATTAAGAGCGTTGTTGTAGCATATCAGTAAAAATATTTGGCAGACATACCCGTGCTCACGAAGTTATTCTATGGCACTTTTCTTGGTCAACGATTGGCCTACATCAAACAACAGAGAAGACCCGGGTTTTTGAAGGACTAAAGGATCTGTAGGACTTGAGCCAGCGTGGAAGTGTAACCTGCGTGATGGGATCGAGGAGTTGAGGCTGGCAAGAGAGTAGTACAAATTGAGTGATTATTCGTAGTGGGTCTGGGCTGAGTTCACTTTGATCAGTTTGACTGTTGCGATTGTATTTAATTGCACCTAGGCGATCAAGCAAGGATGGCGGAGCATGGCAGACTAGTGAGAGTCGACTCACAGCAAGTCGACTAGCACAGCTTCTTCCGGCTTGGTGAGGATTCCAGAATGTAACATCACAATAGGGTAGATTTAGATGAATTTAATTAGAATTTAACCAATTTTGGTTTTGTCAATTAGATGAAGTTGGAATTAGGATTTTAGATGAATCTTGTTGGATGAAATTGAATCAACAATGAATTGTTATTCAAAGATGAAATGCCATTTAAGGATAAAATTTTGTCAATGGATGATTTTTAATAAAATAAGAACTAACCTAAGGAAAAAACAAAAACAAAAACAAAATATAATTATAATAAGAAGAATAAAAATCATAATTTTAAATTCTTAATTGGATTGGTGTTATTGAGTGATTTATTATTGTATGTGTGAATTAATGGTATAGTTGTGCTTAAGGACTTGAAAGGTTTAAACAAGTTAATTAGTGATTTAATAGAAATTTAAATAATGGCTACAACTTATAAACTTGTTGAGTTAATTTACTTAGGGTGAATTAAGATAAACCCTTATGGAGGATACTTGACTACTTGAATGTTTGTAGGAACTCAAATTAAAGAGGGAGCTTGAAGCATTTTAGAATGAAGTAGAAGGAAGCTTAATTAAAGATTTAGAATTATATTATGAATTAGAATTAAATTAGAATTAAAGGAGGATCTTCATCAAAGGTGGAGCTCTTCTTCAAAATTGGTTATTACTTCCTTCTTTTATTGATTCCTTGTTGAGGGCCCATCTCTAATAGTTGTAGGAATTTAATCACTCTTTCTACCTATTATATCCGTTTTATTCATAGATGTAGTATATGAAGATTTCTTCATCAACATTTCAAGAGTTCATTCATCAATAATTCAAGAAAAAATAATTGGAAGAGAAAAATAAAACAAAAAAGAAATAGAGGTGAAAGAAAAACTTAGAAAAAGAAAAAGAATTCAAGTTCAAAGGCTACGTTCTAAAGTAAGTTCTCTTAGAACAATCAATTAAGTTTTTAAATTCTTATTGAACTAATACAAGTTGTGGATTGAGAAGCAAGGAGTTACAAGAAGATATTTAGCACCTGGAGATTATAAAATCAAGTAAGTTGTTTAATTTTTGAATTATTTGAATTATTTAAAATTTTAGTATATACATGTGGAGTAAAGAGTTGGAAGATAGAATCTACAAGGAAAAAACAAAAGAGATGTTTATCTATTTTTTCTTTTAAAACTTCGATGTATTAGGTTAAAATAAAATCTTTACTTATGACCTTGCCTTTTAAATTTAGTCCATAATCAATTAGAGAGATTTCTTAGAATTTTTTCTATAGTGATTTGTTAATAAGTGATAAAATAGCTGACAATGCAGTTTGGTAAGTTCTTCTTCAAGTTGGATTGATATATGTAAAGAATTCTTTTGTCCAGTAAATTTTATCATTAACCATGTAATGGATAATTTTATAATTGCATTGATATAGAAGATTTGAAAAAAATAAAAAATAAAAAAAATCAAACTCCCTACTGGCAACAGAATGCCTTTGTATTAAATGTTGCTTAGGATCACTCCCATACAGAGTCGTTTTATATAATAATCTAAGAGAAGAAAACCTTGCTTGAGATTATACTAAAGTAAATATTCTTCTTTAAGTTATTTATGTTGTGTCTTCTTTTTCTATTAGAAGGAGTGTTTAAGTAGGATGCAAGTTGATAAGCATAAGATAATAAAATCTAAATTTCATAAGATACCTTATCTAGTTTGTTTCAATTTTTTTAATTTTTAATTTTTAGAGATGATGTCGTGATTATAGAAGTTTTATACACTGCTTAATTAGGTCTTATAAACATGTCTTAGTAAAATCTTTGGAAAATCTAAAATCCTTAAAAATTCTAAATCTTTTGTTTTCAACTATTAGAACTTTAACTTACAAATCTAAATTAAATAAGTATAAAAATTTCTTTGAAGAATTTAAAGACCTTTGTTTAGAAGACCTTGAGAAAGATTCAAGAAACTTGTTTTCAAAATCCTCAATAGATAGTATAAATCATTTGGATCAAGAAAGTATTTATTTGCCTCAATTGCATGAATTAATGGATCCAAATAGAGTAGAAAGAAAAGAACCACTACTTATACCAATTAATCCCTTAGTTCAACTTATAAGTTTACATATTTGAATTTTCAAAGAACTTAGTACTATCCTTATGCTTCTTAATCTTCTTATATTCAAAGATATAAGGAATGAAGATCGTTCTGTCTATATAAAATATTTTATAGAAACACTCACTACATATTTGATAATAGATAGAAATTATTATTTAATATGGTTTTCAATCATATTAAAAGAGAGAGCATATAAGTGGTATTACAACCATGTTTTTAATACCTTCTTAAATTGAGATATGATCCAATATGCCTTTTTAGAAGAATTTTAGCTTGAAATAGGGCAAATCATAACTTTGATTACTTTATCTATTTTTAGACAAAGAAATGATGAAGATATTAAGTTATGTATTTAACATTTCAAATTAGTGGTGATAAGGTTTATAGGAATCTTACTCAATGATAATACCTTAAATCATTTTTTTATTCAAGGACTGCTAAAAAAAATCATTAAAAAAATTCTTAAAAACCTTATAATAGCCATATATGCAGCAAAGGAGTAAAAAAAATAAATAAGGAGTATGGAAGGCTATGGCATAAAGAAGACCACAATATCTCTAGCTTCATATCCATATATGCTAGGATTCTTTATGCATCAAGCTCTTAGATGCATGAACAATCACCATTAATTCCTAAAAACCTAGAAGTCTATCCAATATCTTTAATTATTATACATCTATCTCCATCATTGTCTTTGACCTATCCTATTGAAGATATTAGGTGGAAAGAAGATTTATGAAAAAAGATGAAAGCATCTCAATTAAAATTCTAAATCCAAATCTTTCATCAAATGAAATTGATGATAAAATAATTAGTTGGATTGGCTAAAAATTCCAACTCCAACCTTTTTCTACCTCCAATAACAAGATAAACGTTCTTCAATTATGCCACATGTATACACCAATTATTTTGTAGCTTCTTCACCATTCAATTCTAATGAGCATTTGGAAGCAAAAGATATGCAAATTGATGGAATTTGCTTCAAACCACTTAATAAGAACTGAATAAGAATCTGAATAAGAAAAAAAGCATCAAACGAAACTTAGCCTATGCTTATATTGTGAAAAATCTAACTACAAGATTGATAATTGTTCAAAGAAACACCAGCGTACTTATCAAATGAGGACTGTGGCTACATCATTAAAAGCTTTGTAGGAAAACAAGGGCATCCAGCCACAATAGGAAAGATACAATTGGATTCTTTACTATCACAAATCAAATAAAGCCTTGTACTCTCTACCAATCGTTCCTATTGTTTTACTATACCTATACAGTTATGAGTCACTAAACTAGTGTGTCATGCATTATTTGACTTAGGAGTCTCTACATATTAAATTGACATTTTTTTTTAAAAAAATTATATAAAATCTATACAGTCAACTTTTATCCCTTAGAGACGTCACTCATGAGACAATTCTATTAGAAATAACCTTTGACAACCATAGCAACCAAATAGTATTCAACGTTATTAGATCACTATCAAATTCAATTATTTTAGAACTCTCATGGCTTAAAAAATATAATCAATAAATAAATTGGATATTCCAAAAGTTAATTTCTTCTAATAAATCATAGAACCTTTAAATCTATAAAAAAAAACTTCTAACATCCGACAAGCCAAAACTTAAACAACATTTATTTATTGGAGCTAGAACATTTGTGAGGGTGGCCAAACGGGGCACTATACTTGTTGTCTACTCAAATCTATGATTGGAACCTATGATTGCTACAACAAATATTCCAAAGGCGTATAAGGATTTTATAGATGTATTTGAAAAAAAAAATGCAGATAACTTATTGAAGCATTGCCCTTACGATTGTGCAATTGACCTTAAAAAAGATGCTCAATCACCATTTGGATCTATCCATAATTTATTCCAGAATGAGCTTATGACTTTAAAAGAGTACATTGATGAAAATCTGGTTCAAAATTTTATTTGACATTCCAAGTTGCTAGTTGGTGCTCCAATATTATTTGTGAAGAAGAAAGTTGGATCTTTACAGATGTATATCAATTATTACAGTCTTAATAAAATTACAGTAAAAAATCAATATCCATTTTGCACTCAATATGGATATTTTGAATATAATGTCATGCCTTTTAGATTTACTAGTATACCAACCATATTCCAATATTTAATAAATGATATATTTTACAAGTATCTTGACAACTTTGTTGTGGTCTATTTGGATGATATTCTAATCTTTTCCAAGAATTCAAAAGACCATAAAAAATATGTTCGCCTTATGTTAAAAAAGTTATGAAGTGTCGAGCTATATACAAAACTAAAAAAGTGTGTATTTCATGGACCTCAAGTCGAATTTTTCAATATATTATTTCCAATAAAGGTTTTTTTATGGATCCAAAGAAGATATAAGCAATCATCAATTGGGCAATATATGAAGTCTTGCTTAAGAATACTTTGGGCACCTGACTGTGGAAGATAGAATGGAAATTGCAACAACAAAATCCTAACTCTATTAGAATACTAATTAAACTCTAATTAGACCATAATAATGTTAAGAAAAATTAAATTAAATTCAAAGAAACTTCAAAGGACTTATAAAGAAATAATAAGAAATCTTAGAAAAATACTAGAATGATCACAAATATATCTCAAATACATCTTAATCTAATTAGTTAGTTTTTGGCTAGGTTTTAATTATTTAAATCATAAATCCTAAACTTAAATATTAAACCAAATCTTAACCAAATCCTAAATTTTAAATCAAATCCTAATCAAATCTTAAATCCTAAACCAAATCTTAACCAAATCCTAATTTCAAACCAAATCCTAACCAAATCCTAAATCCTAAACCAAACTCTAATCCTAAATCAAACCCTAATCAAATCCTAAATCCTAATCAAATCCTAATCAAATTCTAACCAAATCCTAAATCCTAAATCAAATCCTAATCCTAAATCAAACTCTAACTAAATCCTAAATCCTAAATCAAATCCTAATCAAATCCTAAATCCTAAATTAAATCCTAGTAATTTCTACAACAAGTTTAAATCTCAATTATTAATGAATGAATCATTAATCTTAACTCAAAAATTTACATACTTCTTAACAATTAAATTGAAAAAAAGTACAAAAAATTTGAAAAGGATCGAAATTACCAAATAGATGATAGCCTCAAAAATGTGCTTGGGTATTGGCTAGCCTCCTTCTCTAATCTTAATGCCAATCTTTCAGAGCCAATATCTCTCTTTTTCACCATTCGATTGATGTCAAAATTCTCACATATATAGAAAAATAAGTCTAATATCCTTATACATAAATTTTACTCTAATCCAACTAATAGATTGCAAGAAATCTTAAAAACCCTCATTAGACCTAAAATTCTATTTTCTAAGATCTTAACCTTCTTAAACCTCAATAACCCTCAATTCAACTATTAAATCGAGTTAAGATTAACAATACATATTAAACATAACTATAACCATTAACCTACAAAATTTCACTTGTAGATTTATTATAAAACTCTTGAAATTGCCTAAAATGTCATCTCTATTTTATTTCACAAAATCCAAGTCATCTAAAAAAAAATTTGACTTTGTAAAGCTCTTACAAAGTCATTTCAAATCCAAATCATCCAAAACTAATGCTTATAAAAATCCTATCTAGTTTGCTATCAAACCCCATTCTCCAATCTGTAAAAGAATCCAAAAATTATTGTTGAGGCTTGATTTTGTGCCTCAAGGTCTGATTTCGACCTTGGTTCATAATTGGTCCTCTCTAGGTATCAATATCTAGTTTTTATAAGTAATTTTTCCTATAATTTATTCTTAACTTCCTCCTAAAGATATTAATATTATTTATTTTTCTAATCTACCTTATTTTGCCTTATTTATGGCCCTATTAAGTAAATAGAAGTCACTTTTGTAAAATTTTTAGTACCTTCCTATCTTTTATCCATATTTTTTTTACTTTATCTTTTAACTTGGCTCTTCTATAATAAGATCCGTATTATCATCTTTCACTATATAATCATGTTATAACACAACAATGTGATGTTCAATACTTTTTTGGATTTACAAACTTCTACAAGATTTTTATTAAGAATTACTCTAAGATTGTTGCTCCACTTAGGTAGTTAACATGCAAGGACAAGCTGGATTGAAGCCCCGAAGCAAAGAAATCTTTTCAAATTTTAAAAGATACTTTTACAATAGTTCTAAATTTGATATATCCAAATTTCAATAAGTCCTATTTTATGGAGACCAATGCCTCAGACTTTGCATTGAGAGTAGTCTTGTTGCAATATGGAAAAGATGGCAAACTTCACCTAATTTTATTCTATTCTAAAAAAATTTCAATGGTGGAAATCAATTACAAAATCCACAATAAAGAATTACTTACCATCATGGATTCTTTTCAAGAATAGCGCCATTTTCTTAAAGGCGCCTCTCATCAAGTGATTGTATATATAATTTATAAGAATCTTAAATACTTCATGTCACCTTCAATCTTCAACTGTCGCCAAGCATGTTGGAGTATATTTTTATCACGATTTGACTTTTGCATCACGTATCAATCCAAAAATCAAGAAGAGTTAACAAATGCATTATCAAGACGTTGCTACCTTCAACCAAAAGAAAGAAAGACATCATATGATCAACAACAGGCAACCTTATTAAAGCTTGAGTAATTTCATCTTTGAACAACCAATGTATGAATGCCTCTGGATTTATCATTTCTTAATCAGGTCTGTAAAGCCTCAACCACGGACCTTCTTATTCTTAAAATCAAGCGTCTTGTCAACAACCTTTCCAAAAAGTCTTTTAAATTTAAGATTGAAGAAAACCTCTTGTTCTTTAAAGAACATTTGTTTATTCTTGAAAGTTCAACTTATCTGTACATTTTTCAAATATGCCATGACTTCCCTACAGCCGAACATTTTGAATTCAATAAGACCTTGGTACTTCTCTCTAAAGACTTTTGGTGGCCTAAAATATGGAAGGACATTAAGGAATTTGTACTATCATGTGATACTTATTCAAGGTCAAAGAACCCTCCACACCTATCATATAGTCTTCTCCAACTCTTTCTTATTCTAAGACAACCATGGTCATCTATCTCCATAGATTTTATTATAGATCTTCTACTATCAAGTTTATTTTACACTATCTTTGTGTCATGGACATACATTGGAAGATTCTTCGAATATTCTTTTAGAATATTCTCTAAAGATTCTCTAAAGCTTCCTTTAGAAGGTTCTAGAAGATTCTTAGAATATTTCCTAAAGATTCTCTTAGAAGGTTCTAGAATATTCTTAGAAGGTTCTAGAATATTCTGATAGATTCTAGGAAGTTGCTCGAGAAGTTTCCTAATTAGTAGAAGTTGTTAGAAAAGCGTCCTAGTTAGCGGAAGTAGCTCGAGAAGCTTCCTATTCAGTAGTATATATAGGAGTCGAGGCTGAAGGATTCTTCAGTCTCGACAACACATCTCTTGGAGTTCTAGCTCACCTTTCTGGTGTTGTTCTTGAACTCATCTGTTTAATCTAGTTCTGCCACTTCTTCTTGAACTTCTTGTTAGATTTCAAGTCTGTATTTTGTGTCCGTGACACTTTGTAGTTGTTGATTGATTGATGAAGATGACACATTTTAAACCTTGAAAGAAGTTAATTATTAGTGAAGAGATGATAAGTCTCTTTATTGACAATCTCTATCATTACAATGGATTGACAGATGATATTGTATTAGATTCTGGGCCACAATTTGTATCAAGGTTTTGAAAGGTAATCTTCAAGATTCTTAAGATTGACATCAACATTTTTTTTGCCTTCAACTTTTAAACTAATGACCAAACGGAGCGGATCAACCAAATTCTTGAACAATATTTGAAGTGCACTAGCAATTATCAATAACACAACTAAACTTTCTTCTTGTTGTTGGTGGAGTTTGCATATAATAATACAATCCATGCATCTATGCAACAAATGCTATTCTACTCAAACTATGGTCATCATCCAAAGTTGGCTATGATAGAGTCTTTAAAGTCAAAAAATCCAGCATTAAAGGAGTTTACTATGAACATGGCTAAACTTCATGCAACCATGAAGACTCACCTAGAAAAGGCTCAAGAACATTATAAGCTAGTGGCAGATGAATTGAAGAAGGAACATCCTCCATTCTAAGTTGGTGACAAAGTATGGCTTCTTTGATATAATATAAAAACTAACATGTCATATGATAAGTTGGACTATCGAAGATTGAGACCATTTGTGATTCAAAAACAAATCAATGATGTAACTTATCACTTGGAGTTACCTTCATCCATGAAGATTTATCTAGTCTTTTATGTTTTACTTTTGGATAGGTATAAAGAATTGAATATATTATGTCAAAGATAATTACCACCTCTTATGGTTGAAATCAATGATCATGTTGAATTTGAGGTAGAAGAGGTATTAGATTGAAGGATAAGATATGAAAGGCTTGAATATCTAGTCTATTGGCATAGATATGATATCAACAATTGCATGTAGGAATCAGCTGGAAACCTTGTAAATGCACAAATGAAGGTTCAAAAGTTCCATCAATGATATCCATCTAAACTAAAAGTGACAAAATGAGGAACAATAGTTTAGTAAGATAGCTTCACCATGAAGATTTTTAATTCTTGGCCTCATAAAGAAAGAAAGGAGGCAATCTTTGAAGATATAATTTTTTCAAATATTTAGAATGGTATAAGTTAGTGGTTCTAAATATTTAAAAAAATTATATCAAATATTTAGAATATATTTAGAGTTCTTTTAGTCTTTTTTATTTTATGTAATATAGATAGTCAAGAGATAGACACCTTGCTGGTCATACCATCTCAACCAAATTACTCACAAAAATGATCATGAGATAAAAAGCCACCTAAACTACAAAGATGTCAAAAGATATCTAGTAATAGATTGTTGGCAATTGTATTTGAAGTAGAACTTGCCTATGGAAGATGCCCATAAAGAATGTTTGCAGGAAAATTCCATAACAAAGAATCTGAAGTTCATGCTTGGTCACAAGTAGAAGGCTTAAGGCACTATCAATGGCTACCTCGGCTTATGAAGTATTTGCCTTGTAAAAAACAACTAGAATATATAGCAGACACCATGTGATAGATCTTTAACTTCTTGCATATATACTAACTTGTAGCAATATTGCTTCTTGGAGACATCGAAGCTAGAGGAGGAGGTGATGTCACAATTATACAATTGAAGAAGGTTTGAGAAGGTTGTAAGAAGTTCTAAAAGATTCTAAGAAGATTCTTATAAATCCTAGAAGGTTCCAAAAGGTTCTAGTAGATTCTAAGTAAGTTCTAAAAGGTCATAGGAGATCCTAGAAGGTTCTAAGAGGCTTTAGATGATTTAGAAAGTTGCCAAAGAAGGATCTTAAGCTTTGTTTCCAAGCCTTGTAGAAACTTTTCAAGAAGCTTCTTAGGACCTAACATATATATGAATCAAGGTTGAGGAGATCGTCAATCTCAACAACTTATTGTCATAGATATATATATTTATCTCAATAGTTACTTATATGATTAAGTAGAAATAGGTAAATATAGAATAATTTCATAAAGTTTTCTAGAGTAGCTTCTTAGAAGCTTCATAGACGTAATTTTGACTTTAGATGTGTTTATAGATTAGAAACTTGGCCAAAAAACTAACCATGTATTGGTAGCTTATGGAACAAGTTATCTCCGTGTACTAGCTTGTGGAACAAGCCAACTACGTGGTGCATACATAAATAACTTGCCTTGCAAAATAAGACATGTGGCTAGCAAAGTCAACACATGTTATAGGTCCTATAGGACATTGCCATATAGCTCTTAGTTAGATAGTATATATGGAGGCAAGAGTGAAGCCTTCTTCACTCTTATCAACGCATTCCTAGTCCTTAGTCTTATTTCAAGACTTTCTAGTCTTCTTGTCTTTGGCAATAGCCATTCTAGTTGAATAATATATCATTTTTGAGTAACTTTCTAGTTCTTCTCATTGATACTAGAGTACATTGAGGATTTTCTTTCTTTGAGATTCATGTCCTTAATAATTTGACAAGAGTGCTAATATATTATTTCTTTCTTGTTTTAGGAGTGAGTTGATTATTCCACTTCTATTGTTGTGTTTTGATGGTTGTAGACTATCTACCTTTAAACAAAAAATCTTATTTTCTAATATTGATATTTTTTTAAAAAAAAGTGAATTATCTCTCTTGTGGAGATTTATTTTTAGAGGTTATGGATTATCCTCCTCTAATTTAACTTTTGAATTTATTTGAATTATCTATAAAAGGAAAGATTATGGATGCTACTCTCAACGGAAGTGAGAATAGGTTTACAACTATGGTAGATCTTCATGAGCTTGTCAATACTCTAAGAGTGGAAATCTCACGTATTTTTAACGTGAATCATACAAGTACTATGCTTATGCCTATGGAAGAAGTTCGGAGTCTACAGCAAGAAATTGTGCAATTAAAAGAAGCAAGTAGATCAATGTCACAACCAAATCCAAGGAGTTTTGCTTCTACAAATATGACAGTGACAAGGATTAGTATACCTGAGAAGTTTGATGGAACAAGATCAAAATTTTGAGGATTTTTGTAACAAGTCAAGTTATATCTAAGATTGCAGCCTTTCCAATATCCTGATGGATTTATCCAAGTTGGATTGATAGGCGCACTATTATCAGGAAGTGCTCTCTCTTGGTTTGCACTTTTAATAGAAAAAGATTCTCGACTTCTTTATGATTTGAATTCATTCTTAGAAGTGTCTATGGCCACATTTGGAAAAAGTAATTGAAAACAAGTAGTAGAGATCAAGCTTTTATCCTTACGATAAGGATCACAATCAGCCACTACATATGCTGCCAAATTCCAAAATCTTGCTTGCGACATGGACTGGAATGACAAAGCACTTATCAACCAATTTTGATATGGATTGAAGGATAGCGTCAAAGATTTGTTATTAACAATGTCGAAAGTAGGATCTTTTGAATAATTTATTACTCAAGCCATTGCAAGCAACAATTATTTATTTGAAAGGCGCTAAGAATAAAGATTTGGTTGGAGAAGAACAAGTCAAGTAATAGTGGCAGCTCCCAAGTTTTCTGAAATATATTTGTCAAAGCCGAAATCAATGCAAATTGATATGATACATTTTAAACCTCTCACGAAGCAAAAAAAGACTTGACGTTGCTAAGAGGGATGTGTTTATATTGTGGAGAAGCTAAACACACTACTCAATATTGTCCAAAGAAGCAACACAATTACTAAATGATGAGCTTAATTACCAAAGAAGATAATGTGTCAAAAAACGAGTGTCTCCAGCTATAACAAAGACCGTGCAGTTGGAATCATGTGCAACACCTAGTAAAGGTCCTATCCTCTCCTCAAATCCCTCACCTTGTTTTATAGTAGAAGTATTTTTTGGACCTAATAATCACAAAGTCTTTGCTTGTTAGATTCAGGAGCCTCAGCATGTTTTATAGACGAAGGTTTTGCCAAAAATCAAAAAATACCTTTAATAAAGAAAGCTAAATCCGTACATATAGAAGTCATAGATGGTTGTTTGTTGTCTTCTGAAAATGTTATCCATGAA
The DNA here is from genome assembly GCF_059467195.1 of Physcomitrium patens. Taxonomy (NCBI): domain Eukaryota; kingdom Viridiplantae; phylum Streptophyta; class Bryopsida; order Funariales; family Funariaceae; genus Physcomitrium; species Physcomitrium patens. The sequence goes on along the minus strand of NC_143431.1, from coordinate 3,352,071 downwards.
ATTATTCCTTTAGATATAGCAATTAAAGATCATAACAATGTAGTAGTATTTAATGTAATAAAATCTCCCTCTAATCCGGTTATTTTAGGATTATCATGGTTAGAAAAATATAATCCTCAAATAGATTAGATTTTTCGTAATCCTAACTTTCTTAATAGTATAATTCAAGATCGTGTTAGCAAAATAGAAATACGTAAGTCCACTACGTCCAAACCTTTACTAATATGTGCAAAAGCTTTCATGCATGCTACAAAAGAAGGATCATCTTTTGCTATATATGCTACATCTATTTCTAATGGTGAAACAAAGTCGAGTGGTATTCCTAAGCAATATCAAGAATTCCAAGACGTTTTTGAAAAGAAAAATATAAATATTCTCTCCAAACATTGATCTTATGATTGTTCAATTGATCTACAAGAAGGAGCTCAACCACCATTCAGATCAATCTACAGCTTATTGCAAAATGAGTTGGTTGTATTAAAAGAGTATATTCATGAGAATTTGGCAAAGAACTTTATACGCCATTCTAAATCTCTAGTTGGGGCTTCAATCTTATTTGTAAAGAAGAAAGACGAATCTGTGCGAATGTATATGGATTATTGAGGATTCAACAAGATCACCATCAAAAATAGGTATCCTTTGCCTTTGATTTCAGGACTTCTTATCCAACTCAATCAAGCAAAGATTTATTCCAAAATAGATCTATGAGGAGCATACAACTTAATTTGTATCAAAGAAAGAGATGAATGGAAGACTGCTTTTCGAACTAGGTATAGATATTTTGAATATAATGTCATGCCTTTAGACTCACGAATGCACTAGCCGCTTTTCAACATCTTATGAATGATGTTTTTTGGAAATTTTTAGATGATTTTGTTGTTTGCCATTTAGACAACATTCTAATCTACTCTAAGAATACAGAAGAACATGAACTTCATGTTCATCGCATGTTACAAAAACTTAGAGATGCAAGATTATATGCCAAGTTGAAAAAGTGTGTATTCCACACTACTTAGGTTGATTTTTTAAGGTACATCATTTTCAATGAAAGCCTTATGATGGATCTTGAGAAGGTTCTAACTATCATAGATTGGAAGATTCCACGAACAGTACGAGATGTGCAATACTTCTTGGGCTTTGCTAATTACTATCGAATCTTTATGAAGAATTTTTCTCAAGTTGTAGCTCCACTTATACGTTTGACTTGTAAAGACAAATTTGAGTGGAATAAAGAAGCAGAAGCATCATTTGATGCTTTAAAGAAAGAATTTATTTTTGTACCAATCTTATATTGTGTTGACTTCTCTAAGACATTTTTTATGGAAATAAACGTTACAAATTTTGCTATAGGTGCTGTGTTGTCACAAATGGGAACAGATGATAAACTCCATCCAATAGCTTTCCATTCGAGGAAATTTTCAGCAGCCGAGATTAATTATGAGATCCATGACAAAGAACTCTTTGCAATCCTGGATTCATTTCAAAAATGGGGTCATTATCTAGAAGGCACCTCAAGTCTAATTACTGTGTATACAAACCATAACCTCGAGTACTTCATGTCAACATGTGTCATGAATTGTCGTCAAGCCCATTGGAGCATGTCTTTATCTAGATTCAATTTCAAGTTCACTTATCGATCCAAAAAACAACAAGGTCTATCAGGCGCTCTTTCTAAACGTTCTTATCTTGCACCAAAAGAAGAAAATGCATCTTTTGATCAACAAAGATCAATTCTCTTAAAGCCTGAGCATTTTCATCTTCGAGCTATAAAATCAACATTGACTGTTGATTCATCATTTGTGAAGCAAATTCAATTAAGCATATCTTTTGATCTTCTTGTTCAGGATATCTATGATACTTCTTCTAAGTCTCATGATACTTCCAAGTTTGAATTCAAGAATAATCTATTATATTTTGAAGGACGCCTATAAATTTGAAAAGGTGAAGCTCGATTACGTGTTCTTCAAGTTCGTCATGACTTTCCAGCAACAAGATATTTTGGATACAATAAAAGTTTGGAACTAATATCTAAAGATTTTTGGTGGCAACAAATGTGGAAGGCAGTTAAAGATTTTGTACAATCTTGTGATGTTTGCTCAAGATCAAAAACTCCTCATCATCGATCTAACGGACTTCTTCAGCCGTTATCCATTCCAGAACAACAATGGTCTTTTGTTTCTATGGATTTTATCATGGATCTTCCAATCTTAGGTTCTTATAACTCTATATTCATGATAGTAGATCGTTTTACCAAGATGATACATTTTGTACCATGTACAAAATCTATCACAGGTGAAGAAACAACTAAGTTTTTCATTGACAATATACTTTGCTATCATGGATTGCCAAAGGATATTATATCAGATAGAAAGACTCAATTTGTATCAAGATTTTGAAGAATCCTATTTAAGATTTTAAAGGTGGATATAAAGTTTTTTTTTTAGCTTTTCATCTACAAAAAAAACAAGAAAATGAAGTTCTAGAGTAGTATTTGAGATGTACCATCAACTATCGTCAAGATGATTGGATAATTCTTTTATCATTGGTAAAGTTGCATATAATGATTTGGTACATTCTTCCACTCAACAAACACCTTTTTTTGCCAATTATGGTTATCATCCACGTCTTGATACTTTTGACTTTTTAAAAGTTGATAATTCTATGGCAGAAGATTTAGCAAATCGCTTATGAAAGCTACATACAACAATAAAGATAGAATTAAAAGAAGCTCAAGAACAACAAAAAATCAACGCAAATGCTTATCGTTGTCGTGTTGTAACATGAGTATACCGTGAAAATATAAAGAAAGGGGACTTTTATTAATGTTTAGTTAGCTCGAATATTGGGAGCAACGATCGATTCCAATGCCAATATTCAGGGGCCAGTTCAGACACCCCGTCACAATCGGTCAGGGCATACTTACTAGTAACAAAATGCTCCGTTCGAGTCCAATAGTGGGAGTCAATAGAATCGAAAGGACTAAATTAATGACTGAGTGAGCCTGACACGAACGACCAATTTGATCCAATTACAGGAACATCCAGGTCTTACTACGGGCCTCTTAGCCAATATGAGACCTGATTTGGTCGAGCGACTCAATGTGGTTCTGATTACGAGAGTTTCGATTCCGTTTTAGGCTGTCCTGTTCTCTGTGCCATTTTAGAGAACGTTGTTTCCGGAAAAAGAACCTTTTAAAAGGCAAAAAATGGAAGAGAAAGCTTTGACGGTAGAGCCAATTCCGGATCCAAGACGGAAGATTGAAAAAATTTAGAGGCTAGGGTTTGAAAGAGGGGAGAATTAGGGTTAAATGGGAGGATAGGTTAAGAAATGAAGGAGGGGAGAATCAAGGTTTTAAGGGTTGGAGAGCTAGCTTCATGCTTCGGGGGAGAAAAGATAGAGAATTAGGGGGTTTTTTTTTTCTTCATAGGATTTTGGGAAGACTGAGGCAATCGTTGCTGAAAGTTAGTGTTGTATTGGTGAATCGAGATTTTAATGAAGTGGATGTGATTACTCTTGACTGTTTTGTGAAATCAAAGTTACGTCTGTGATTGAAGAATTAAAAGGGTGTCTATAGGATTGAGTATGTGGAGTGAATAAAAGTTTTTGGGTTAATGTAATAAGACAGTCAGTGGATACAAAGTCGTGAGTATAAAGCGGTATCGAAGATTAGCAGATTGGGTTGTTCGAGATTCTGTGTAATGTCTAGAGACCTACTGGCTGGGGCAAAAAGAATTTCGACGAGCAGTCGAAGGACATCCGTATAGATTTATGGTATATTCTTGGAATCATTTATATTCCAACAGTCAAAAATCGATAGACTGCTTGAATATTAGCGAATCTCCATACTACCTCCTACAGCCAGACGTCCGGGATATTTTCAAGCAAGATAGCACATAATACGACATAGGTGGTAAACCCGACACGAAAGCTTGAGGTGGAAGGTATTGGATTTCGTTTGATTTTATTTTTATTTTTATGGAGAACGAAAATAAAAATTTTGAAGGATCTTTGGGAAGAGTTTCTAGTGGGGGTTCTTCTAAAGGACAAGATATATACATGGATCTGTCTATTACTAGTATGTTTCAAGCCTTCTCATTATCAATGTAGCAATAGTAAAGCAATGATCGAAAGGAAGTTTTGGCAACCAAAACATTGCAAGCAGTGGTCAATAAAATTGATCAATTTGATGGAAGGAATATTTCAAGGTATTTAAGATGTTATGTTCGTGAAATGGAATTAAATCGGGTTTTTGAGAAGAAAATGGTTGAATTATTTGGACTTGCCATGATACCGGAGATAAGAGATCATATTACATTGATTACGGATCGTTATGGGAATTCATGGGAGGTTTTTTTACATGCATTGAAAGACGAATATTTCTTAGAGGATGCTGATCGCGTTACTAAAAAGCTTTTTCTGGAATGGATTGAATGGCCTAATAAGAATTTACAAGCAATAGAGCTACTAAGAGAATTTGAGAGGCAGTACTCTCAATTATCGAAGGTAGAAAAATTGACATTGGAACTGAACAAAGTTGATCTATTTCTTTAAGCTGCTGATGGAGAATTGGAAGGGAAATTGAAACTCCATCTTGAAGACAAAGAAGAAGATGAAGGATTGACAACAAAGTAAAAGAACGTTGAAGATGCGGTGGGGTTGCTTGCAAAAAGAGAAAGGAGGAAGGATAAGAGCAATATTCTAAAAACAGTATAAGCATCCAAAGCTCCAATACGTACAATACCACCAACAATGCCTACAGTTCAACCTTCAACATCCTTATCAAAGAAAGCAGATATGAGGATGGAAGAAATTATACAAGGAATGCGAGATCTTCAAATCAAATTCGTAAGACTTGAAGAGAATACTTCTACAAAAAATTTGAAGAATGTTTCAAAACAAGGATATGTACAAAGATGCATTTGGTGTGATGACGCTTCATACACTAAGAAAGATTGCAATGAATTTAATAATATGATACGGCAAAGAATTATTTGCTGGAAAGATGGAAAGATAGCATTAAAAGATAGGGAGGATCTTCTTCAAATCAATTTTGGCAAGGGAGGAATGAGAGCTTTGGTTCAAGATTACTTAAAAGAGCATGAAACAGCACCACGAGAAAGTCCAAGTTATGGTGCTAGAGTAGATGATGACCTTGATAGAAGTACGAAAACTAGTGAGTTTTGGGCTTCTGCCATTTCTACAATGCAAGAAGGAAAATTACCTCGAGAAGCGTTATTGAGGACTGCAGCTACAATACGAGGTGCAACAGGTTGAGAGGATCCTGTTGAGTCTCTTTCAGTTCATGCATATATTGATAAGAGCCAACATGAAGCTTTGATGGAAGAAAAGAGACGAGGAAATTTTGATGATACGAGAGAAGGAAATTCTTCTAAGAGGCAAACTCGAGGAGACAAGGCTCAAGAGGTAGCTTCACAAGAATTGCCTTTAAAGGATACCTCAGCATCATTGGAAGAAAAAACAAGGGAGACAAAAGATAAGGGCAAATCAATTCCTTATAGCTACTTTCTGATATTGAAGCGGCAACAAATTTGAAAGGGGTGTTGGAAGAACGTATATTAAATGCTAAGGTGGAATTCACATTGAAAGAAGTTTTGAAAATTGCAAAGAAGGAGTTTCACGATGTTATCATTGACAGCATTAAGCAAAAGAGGTAATTAATGGACGAAACTGGAATGAGTCATGCTATTGATGCAAGAATATATAAAGATGAAGAAGAGGTTGATATTGGTTACAAGCAACCAACAAATGAAAAGAATGGGTATAATCAACGAGTACGTTTTGAAGATTATAGTGATAAGAAAATAGAAACTTTGAGTCATTATATTCGAAAGCATTGGGCAAGGGCAACTATTGAGGTATTGGTAAAAGTAGGAGATATAGAAGAATCAATTGTTGCTTTAGTCGACCATGGTTCTGAAATAAATTTGATGTCTAAAGATCTTTATAAGAAGCAAAAATGGCCAATCGATATGGAACATAGATGGGCAATATGAGCAGCTAATAACACATGGAGCGAATTATATGGAGCTTGTCCAGATGTCAAAATTCGGATTAGGGATGTTGCGACGGAGTAACATTTCTTTGTTCAAGATATAACGTCTTATCCGTTGATTTTAGGACAATCTTATATTACGGCAACATAGATGGAAACAAAAGTACTTGACAATGGTTTTGTTTATGCAAGGATACGTAGCGAAGATGGGAGGAAAGCTATACAATTTCTAACAGTACCTCCTAACCATGAACGGAATCGAGATAGGTTGAGGGAAAAACCATTGCCAAAGATTGTTGAAGGATTTAAGGATTTTGGGGAGGTACCACTATAAAGCGAGATTATGGAGGTACAAAAGAGGAGGTACTCTCGCGAAATGAAGGTGCCTTTGATGCGAGTTTTAATGGTATTTTGGAGAATGGAAATATTATGTATAAGAAAATTGATGATTTTAAAAGAAAAGAAAGAAAAAGATTATATAATATTGAAGGAGAATTACGCAAGTTAGGTACGCAGCAAGAAGATGAAAGTGATTTGGATAATGAAGGTGACGAAGATGAACTGGACAAAGACATAGAGAATGTATTATAAATCAAATAGCAATTGGATAAATTGGTGCATACCAGAGGATGCACAGGTTCAGAGGGGGTGGATGTCTTGTTGTAACACGAGTATACCGTGAAAATATAAAGAAAGGGGACTTTTATTAATATTCAGTTACCTCGAATATTAGGAGCAACGACCGATTCCAGTGCCAATATTCAGGGGCCAGTTCAGACACCTCATCACAGTCGGTCAAGGCATACTTACCAATAACGAAATGCTCCGTTCGAGTCCAATAGTGGGAGTCAACAGAATCGAAAGGATTAAATTGATGACTGAGCGAGCTTGACGCAAAGGACCAATTTGACCCAATTACGGGAACATCCAGGTCTTACTACGAGCTTCTTAGCCAATATGAGACCTGATTTGGTCGAGCGACTCAATGTGGTCTCAATTACGGGAGTTTTGATTCCGTTTCAGGTTGTCCTGTTCTCTGTGCCGTTTGAGGGAACGTTGTTTCCAAAAAAAGAACCTTTTAAAAGGCAAAAAATGGAGGAGAAAGCTCTAACGGCAGAGCCAATTTCGGATCCAAGACGGAAGATTGAAGAAATTTAGAGGCTAGGGTTTGAAAGAGAGAAGAATTAGGGTTAAATGGGAGGATAGGTTAAGAAATGAAGGAGGGGAGAATCAAGGTTTTAAGGGTTGGAGAGCTAGCTTCATGCTTCGGGTTGGGGAAAAGACAGAGAATTAGGGTTTTTTTTTCTTCATAGGATTTTGGGAAGACTGAGGCAATCGTTGCTGAAAGTTAGTGTTGTATTGGTGAATCGGAGTTTTAATGAAGTGGATGTGATTACTCTTGACTGTTTTGTAAAATCGAAGTTACGTCTGTGATTGAAGAATTAAAAGGGTGTCTATAGGATTGAGTATGTGGAGTGAATGAAAGTTTTTGGGTTAATGTAACAAGACAGTCAGTGGATACAAGGTCGTGAGTATAAAGCGGTATCAGAGATTAGCAGATTGTGTTGTTCGGGGTTCTCTGTAACATCTAGAGATCTACCAACTCGGGCAAAAAGGATTTCGGCAAGTAGTCGAAAGACATCCGTATAGATTTATGGTATATTCTTACAATCGTTTATATTCTAACAATCAAAAATCGATAGACTGCTTGAATATTAGCGAATCTCCATACTACCTCCTACAGCCAGACGCTTGGTACATTCTCAAGTAAGATAGCATGTAATACGACATCGTAAGAAACAACCGCAATATAATATAGGTGACAAGGTATAGTTACTTTGTCGTAATATCAAGACTACTTGTCTTTGTAATAAATTAGATTATCGTTGGCTGAGATCTTTTCCTATTTGTGAACAAATCAATGCTCTTGCGTATTGATTATATCTATCGAAGTCTATGAAGTTCTACCTTATATTTCACGTGTCTGTTCTAAAGTTGTATAAGACAGTGAATATCTTGGGAAGAAGACAAATGCCACATCTCCTTATAGAAGTATATAATAACCAAGAATTTGATGTGGAAGAAATTTTAGACTCAAGTTGGTGCCAAAATAGGTTGGAATATCTTATTCATTAGCATGAATATGATGTTAGTGAACGCTCATGGGAGCCATCAAAGAATCTTGCAAATACAGCAATGAAAGTTAAAGACTTTCATCAACGATATCCATCAAAATCAAGATGAAAAATAACAAACCTTTGCTATAAAAGAAGCAAGATCAAAGGAAAATAAAATTTTACCTTCTATCTTTCATTGTAGCTTATATGTATTTGTGATGAGATGGAGCACCAACAACCAACACATTCAATTCAAGAGCTTTTATTTGCAGACCAAAGCCTTCTTCACTCTTGTCAATGCATTCTTAGTCCTTAGTCTTATTTCAAGACTTTCTAGTCTTCTTATCTTTGGCAGTAGCCATTCTAATTGAATAATATATTATTTTTGAGTGACTTTCTAGTTTTATTGAGTGATACGAGAGTACTTTGAGGATTTTCTTTCTTTGAGATTCATGTCCTTGACACTTATTTCTTATGGTCTAGCCAAGACATTCTTGCCTTGTATCTAGTTATTGTTCTAATATTGAGCTTATTCCATTTCTTTGTCTTGAATCATTGTCTTGTATACGGTCCCTAACATAGAATGTAGAAATTGTGATAGTAATCATTCTACTAAATTTTATAAAAAACTAGATAGAATGGTTCTTTTATAACTTTCACTTGGTAATTATCCTCAACAATCATTTCACAATTTTAAGGGAGTATGACAACCTCTAATAAATAACAATGTGAAGCCTCCAAATTTATACTATGACTACAAAAATAATAGGCAAAATCAAAATGTGCTTAGTAGATTATAAATGAATTTCCAATACATTTTTTTAAATCTTAATCAAGGTTGAAATCCTTCTAATCAATCAAAACAAGGTCAAAGATCTCAAGATGTGAGATTTGTATTTCAACCCATAGGAGAATTGCAAGCTATTCAAAATTTTGCCTAATCTAGTATCAATTAAATTTGTTTTTAGAATTAAATTTAATAACCTTTGAAAAAAACAATCAAAAGAAAAGAACCTACTTGTGATATCAATCCTAGCAGTAATAATTAAATCTCAAGCTGCATCTTTACTTATCTATTATAAAGAGGAAAGTAGTGTGTCAAAGAATCCATTTTGTTTCTTGGATTTAGAATAAGTCACGAGAGATAAAATTAAGAAAACTCAAAATAATACATATAAATTTGTAAAATTTGATCTTTTCATAGAAAAATTATCCTTTTAATATCTTAGGATTAAACACAGGTCAAGTATTAATCGAAAATAATTATAGTTGAAAAGATTCTAAAATCTCTATGGTTGAAATTTTTCAATAATATAAGAATGGAAAAGAATTCACCATAGAAACTTATAACTTATGGGATGATCTTAGGAAGTTAAAGGTGAATATTATTATTGCTCAACTATTGGCTATTTCTCCAATAGTTAGGAAGGCACTTAAAAATTGTATTTGCATGAAAAATCAAAGAAGGGTCAAGATTAAGGTTGTGGCAAAAATAGAAGCCTATACAAAATGAAGTGAGATAGAAGCAATTGAAATTGAGGTTTTTATTGTAGAAAAAATAATATCTTATATTATTATAGATGATAGAAGTGGTTTGAATATAACGCCCTTCCAAACCATAGAAAAAATAGGACTGAATATCACTAGTCCATCTTCCTTTGTTATGAAGATGGAAAATCAAAGTCCATCTATTTCTATAGATCAAATAGAAAATTGTAAGCTGTAGATTGAAGGAGAAGAATATGCATTGACATATCATTTCATTCAAATGCATACAACAAAGGATTTCTTTTCTTTATTGCTTAATAGGCTATGGTTAAAAGATTCAAAAGCCATAGTCAACTAAAGAAGAAATAAGCCCCATATTATCTTTAGTCTATACAAAAATAGAACCAAAATCTTCATATGACCAATCCTTGATCATAGAAAAATCAATCTCATTGATTTGTTAGAAGATAACCAACAATTTACTACACAAGGAAAATTAATATTGGTCGTTAAATCAATCATCTAATATTCAAGGAAAATAAAAATCTTAAGTTTCAACTTTTATTATTAGAAGGATGATGGAGAATTTAGATAAAGGCTAAACAATCATCCAAATTCCAAATTTGATTTTTATGAATCAATTAATTTTTTGAAAGATATGTTGGAGATTGCAAAAATCAATGAAATCCATGTCTTTAGTATTAATGTAGATAGGACATTAGAAGAAGAAATTGAAGATGATAACTTTAAGAGAGATGACAACTTAGTTCCAATTATTAGATTTCAAAACACTACATTGAAAATTTTGCTAAATAATTTTTTTTTGTTCTATTTAAACAAGTTTTTATTAATTTTTTTTTTAAGATAAAAGTAGCGACTTTGTATATCAATTTTTTATTTGACATTAAGTGAAGTAGTTATAATAAGTCATCCATTATCAAAAAATCAATAAAAGGTGTTCTTTAATCTATGAAAGTTAATGGATAGTAGTCTTTTTTTAAATTAACATGGATCATAAATAAATTTGTATCTAAAAAAGTATCTACTACATCAATGGATGCTTCTCTAGAGGTTATTTTGGACAAGTGATCTGCCATGACATGTTCATGCCTTGGCTTATAAACAATTTTAAAATCATACTCTTGCAATAATAACATCTATCTTATTATTTGATTTTAAAATATTAACCTATTAATTAAATATAATAATACTTGATAATTGACATAAAATTTTAAATTATTTTTTCACAAATAATGACAAAAATTTTGAATTAAATAATCTATTGCTAATGCTTTCTTTTCCATGGTATTATAATTTTTTAGCTTAATTTAGTAATTTTTTCACATAATAAATTAGTGAGTCTAACTACCTAATATATTTTGAGCCAAAATACAACCAATTATTTCATTCAAACCATCACAATGTACATGAAATATTTTATTCCAAAATAATGTGATTAAAATTGGAGTAGTTTTTAATTTTTTAAAAAAAAATCAAAAGCTTGTTGATTTTTTATGTTCCATATATACTTTATATTAGATTTTATTAAATTTTTCAATAGTTATATTATATTGGTAAAATTATATGCAAATCTTTGGTGATAATTGGGAGAACCTTTAAATTTTTGCATTCTTTTAAGATTCTTTGATGGTAGTAAAGCAATGATAGCTTGTATCTTGGCTAGATCTACTAGTAGTCCTTCTTTACAAACAATGTCTTTCAATAATATACCTGAAGTAACTGTAAAGATGCATTTTTTTGGATTAAGGCTAATTCCATATTCTTAACATCTTTGAAGGTATTTTTTGTAAATACTTTAAATGTTCAACTTGAATTCCATATATGCTAAAATCATTAAAAAAAAAACTTACATGAAATTATTTAGATACTCTACAAAGGCATGCATAATTGCTCTTTGAAATATAGTTGGTGTATTTTTCAAACCAAAAGGTATTACTTAATAAGCAAATGGTCTCCATTCTATAATAAAAATAAGTTTTAAGGTGATCTTTTACAACCATTGATATTTGGTTATAACCACTAAATCCATCTAACATAAAATATAATTTATATCTAGCTATTATTTCAAATATTGCATCAGTAAAAGATAATGGAAAAGAATCTATTTTTGTGATTCTTTTAAATTTTCTATAATCAAAACAAATCCTAAGTTTGCCATTCTATTTAGGAATAATTACTATTAAAAATAACCATTATGTTTGATCTATTTATTTAAAAATCTTTTTTTAAATAATTTATCAATTTCTTCTTTTATTTTAGCAGTATATATTGGATTCATTTGATATATTATTTCTTTAATTGGACAAGCATTAAGTTCAAGTTCAATTTGATGTTCAAAAATGTGAGCAAGCACTCTTTTTAAATCTTCATAACTCTATGTAAAAGAATCTTTTTATTTTCTTAACAATCTTATCAATTCTTTCTTATAATCGTCATTATTTTATTTTTCTATTTTCATAGTTTTTGGTTGAGCTTCAATTTCTAAATTCACTTCATCTATTTGGCGTTTTTCATTGAATGTCCAACTTCGAATAGATTTTTCTTTAATTGCCATTGTAGCTAGAGTTGTATCTAATTCACTAGCTTTTGTCCTTGATTTATAGAAATAATCAAGATATTTTATTTATTCTACCATTAATTCAATTAATTTATGTGGTTTATTCTTTTTTTATTTTAAAGTTTTGTATAATTTTAGAACATCATTTCTATTATGTTACAATCATAATTGAACATTTTTTTTAATTCTAGATAATTAAATATAAGCTATAAGATGAAATGAAGGTATAGCTTGATAAATAATTTATTCTTTATTAATCAAACATCCTTCTTAATCATAAAATTTCAAGTGTATAAGGCGTTTTAATAGTAAAAGACTTGGAATTTTTAAAATATTTATTTTCTTATCTCTATTTTTTTAAAAAAATAATTAAAATATTTCTAATCTAATCTTATTTGGACTTTTCTTATTTAAACCATGGTTGATCTAACAACATGGAATAGCTTTGAATTTTCTTTTCTATTTCCAAAAATGTTATTGTAATGTTATAAGTAAAATTTCATACTTAAATTTGTAAATCTCTGATACTTCCCATTGAATTTACTTTTCCATGATCAGCCATTTTTTTTATAATCCACCTTTTTGCATAATTCACTTGTGATAATATAACTCTTAAGCCTCTATCTAATAACACATCTTGTATAATTTGATCCTTATTTTTAATAGTTATTCTAGACATTTTTTTTATCATAATCTTGACTTACAACATAAGCTTTTGATATACTTGATTCAAAATTATTCTTAAAAAGAAATTCTCTATCACCTTCTTTTTGCAATGTGGAGCTAACTCCAATAATTGTTCAATAGATATATTTGCTTTTGTTTGTTGAAATATATCTCCAATTATTTTTTCAATATTTTCTTCTTTTTTTGCTTCTCTTTCTTCAATATTTTGACTTATTAATATTTCTCCAATATTTTTAGGTAAATTTTCTTCTAAAATTAGAATTTTCTATATTTCTTTTGTAATTTTTGTACTTCTTCACTTACATCTTTGTATATTCTTCTTTTACTAGCCCATTCTTGAGGTATTTTTTTGTGTAATTTATCTAAGTTTATAAACTCAAGCAGAATTCTACTTTCATCTTCATTGTCTTTGTTAATACTACTATTATTTGTTATTATATTCTTAGTTTTTTTTAATTCCCTTAAATTTTCTTTAATAGTCTTTTTTTTTTTTTCCTTTCTTCTACTTTTCTTCTTTTCTTTTTTATTTGAATCTTCACATAAATCTTCAAATTTTGTATCATAAGATCTTTCCTTCATATGTTACTTAGTTCAACTTTTCTTGCTGATAGTAAAGCTTCTTCCAAAGTATCTATTGATAATAAAGCTATATATTTGCATATTTTTCTTTTTAACCCATTTAAGAATGATGTTTTTCTAAATAGGTCATGGAATTGAGGGACAAGTTTATTAGCTACTTGTATTACTCTTTTTAAGAATTCTTCTTTTCTTTGAAATAGATAATAAATACATCTCTAAGATTCTCCCAAGAAATAACTTATCTTATAGTATAATGAGTATACCACTTAAGTATTCTTTCTTAAGTATTACTAAAAAAAGTACTAATTTGTCTTCATCTATTGTTTTCATGTTAGCCTAAAAAATATTATTAAATTCCTTAATGTAAATATTTGAATCTCCTTTGTCCTTAAACTTAAGCAATCATGCTTTACTATGTCTAATAGTTAATGCCATATTGGTTGTTTCTTTTTGTTGTAATGGTGTAGGTAAATTAAAAAACTATATTGAAAACTTTCTTAGTTCTATAGTTGAATATAATTCCCTTGTAAATTCCTTGAGACATTTGAGACCAATCTATCAACTTCCACAAAATTTTTACCCTAGTTGGCTTAAATGTCGGGGTGAAGGATAGCCCTTCCATCTACTCCAATGCCATCATGCCTTAGTGTGTCCATAGGCTTCATTAACACCTTGGTTCATAACATGATTCTTCTTTTATACGAGACTTAAGTTCATGAAGGTCACACAATTGTTTCACCAATAACACATTAGACCAAAGCAAAAACAAAGTAGCCTCAATCTACAAACAAACACTTACTAAAGCAACAATTCTTCAAGTAAAACAAAAAGATAACAAGATATAAAAATTACAATACTTACAATCAATGATTTATTGTTCATAATGAATGATGTTTTTACTTCTTGATTGATGTGTTCTTTCCACAATTGAAAAGCTCACTCCACTATTGATGTGCTCTCACTACTAAAATGAATTATCAAAGACACAATTAGAGTCGCTTGATTGAGAGCTCAATAGGGGGTAACAGAATGTATTATCCTTTGTGAACTAAGTTCATCTATATAGTCCATCCATTGAGATTAAAACTCTCTTGATTGGTTTAGTTATTGATGTAGTATAAATACTTTAGCGCCCTAATACAAACTAGCTTATTATTTCTTATTTTGTACCATCCCTTTTCAATGAAATATCACTTCTATATATCTGTATATATATATATATATATATATATATATCATTTTAGATGCATGCATAAGTATGTAGCTAATTGCAACAAATGTCCTATTATTGATTCAACCAAACCACAAACACATATAATTACATCCAAATACAAAAAAATAAAAATAAAAAAAAATAAAAAAACAAAAACATTCCACATTCATTCATCCAAAGATGAATAATTGCAATAGTAGGTGCTTGTTGCAACAGCCTCGGAAGTCTAACTGAATTCCTTTATATTGGGAAGCAGAAGATTGGTTCCTGTGCATGCTAAAGCTTCAGTTGGATGCTTCCCGGGGTCTGAAGCCGCATGCACTCGAAATCCCAAGCAATTGAGGGTCGGGATTCGCCGTCCGACCATGCTTGTGCTCGATTACAACCTCCTTGTATCAATTTCGCGCTCCTCTCAACCCAAGCTCGAACAATCCAGCAGCGATGGCGCGTCGCTGGAGCTGGATGAGGAACCAGAGTTTTCGCTGGCGAAAGCTTGCGTGGAGGCCATGGGACCAGCTGGGGAGGGATTCGTCGCTGTGAGGGGCATGGAAAATTATGCAAGATTGCGTGAGCAGGTTCTTCCCCTCGCCCAGAAGCTTGCTCTCATGCCGAATTCGGAACGCGCGGCGATTTTGAAGGTGCCCAATACCTCGCCTTCATGCCTCCATGTGCGCTTGTTAGTATTGGGGCATGGCTCAGCGTTGAACGGGTCACATTGAACAGAATTTGTTGTCTGCTGAGCGTCTTGTTTGTCATTCCCAAGCGGAATCCGATTTCACCGTCCAATGTCCCGAGTCTTCACGCCATTGCTTTGCTTTGCGAGCTTTATTATTGGTCTTTAGTGCTATAGCGTCGGTAGATGAGGTACTTGCAATGACTGTCATGTGGGATTGCGCTCTGGGCAGGAGGTTTGCGGATTTGGGTCTTTCCGCATTTTGTTTCCTTCGAAGTCATTCGGTGTCTCTGAATGTCCTGTTAAAGTCGCACAGATTATTGTCAGCAGGTCGTCCTTGATTCTTTTATCTTGTGCAGGAGCACGGGTTGGGAACGGACGTGCCTTTAAAAGATCCAGGTCGACCAGTTTCTTCATTTGCAGCCCAACTTCGCTTCGAAAGTCTACTAGGTATGGCGCCATGTGCAACATGCGCAGCGAAATTAAGTAGGGCATGTGGATGAAACGACCCATTCTGTCGTGTTCAACGCCCCGAAGTAGATCCCTCTCTTCCATTTTTAACAGCTCAGGTTTTCGACAAAATTCTGCTTTCTTATTTGCCTTAAACTATTGGTTGCCCTTTTAGATCACGAAGACTCCATTGTGAAGCCATTAGGGTTTAAGTTTATAAATAGAAGCTTTATTAGGTCAATTGATTAACAATAGTTGTTGCAAGATCTCACTGTGCCGAACAGTCTATTTCCTACGTTGGCTTCTGTATGCAGTTAACAAAGAGTGGCTTTTGAAGGTAGTTGATAAAGAGTGCCCTATTGTGCCACACAGAGCTCGACAACATTGGGTCCATTTCGAAGGATATCTATGACAATCAGAAGGCTCAGCGGTGTGCACATGGAGACAGTTTCAGTGAACTTGGAAACTTGTTTAAACAGCTGGGTATGTGCATGGTGAGGGTGGGGCTGCTGATTGCTCGACTTTTTGATGCTTATCAGTCTCACGCGGGCCTGTGGTGAGCTCAGTAAACTATTGTAGATGATCTAACTTCGCTGATTAGTAACCGTATTTGCGAACACAAAGTTATAGATCTATAAGACAGTGATTTAATTGCAAGGAGGTCGTAGGGCATGGTTTCGCATGTGTGTTGCAGAATTCTGTTCCACAAATGTCAAATACGTATGATATGGTGTCAGTATGTTTGCTTTCCTATTTTCACCTCATGAAGGATCAAGCGTCTGACTATAGGTGTTATGTGTTATGAACCATTCATTTTGGCTAGTGAATCTAGCTTGGAGCAAGCTATTCTCGAGTCAGGTACCGCAAAGGGTCGACTCATCCATTATCACTCTCTTTTGGAGAAAGATATCCTTCGCTCTCTCCAGAACTCGAAGACGCAGAAACAAAATGTGAGTTCATTTAATCTGTTTACGTAGATGCACAATTCTGGGTCATTTCTGAGATTTATTCTCATTCTTGTTCAGGGAACGGCGTGTTTGATCTCAATTTAAAATTAATGCAGTTCTCTTTACCTCATTTGCCCCATTTGGTGGGTAAATCCCCTTGATTTGGATACTATTGCTCAAACCGTGACTTCTCTACGACTGACATGATCCATGTTAGTAATCGACGCTTGGAACTGTCATGCTTTTAATCACCAAGTCGATTCCAAAGTGTAAAGATTTCTGTGTCGGTTTCGAAGTCGGAGTGATCTTGTGTTCTAATGTGCTTGCAGAAGAATGCTAGCAAAGCAAGAATCTCAGAAGTCTGGAATGCAGCTGCAGATTCCGGGGTCTCAACTCTGTGGCAGCAGTGGCACTGCGACTATGGCATCTTCACTGTTCTAACTTCACCTCTCTTTCTTAAACCCACCCGGGATGTTCCTTCAGAGCCAGATGTCGCAACTAAAAGATGGACTGAACCAGCTGTAAATGGGGATCACTGGAAGGTTGATCATAAATTATCAGAGGGTGATTCCAATCAGCTACAATCATGCGACAATCGCAGTATTCAAGAGGAGAAACCTCGTTCGTCAAGATCACAACAGTTGTCTTCATCCTCGCAGGATTTGAATTTTAGCATGCAAGAATGCGCACCCCCTGATGGGTACTCATCCCTACGAGTCATGGATGCCCACAGCCGAACCACATCTGTATCGATACCTTCCGACTACCTGATAGTTCAAGTAGGCGACGCCGCTCAGCTGCTCTCGGGGGGAGAACTCGTTGCAAGACCGCACTGTGTAATGCGACCCACTTCGGACAGAGACGTAAGTCGGCAAACAATGGCGGTATTTTTGCAACCTGCTTGGGACAGAAGCTTGTCTATTCCGCCCGGGACCGCTCAAGAACGAGCTCTAGAAGCTGGAGGAGTTGCCACAAATCTAGAGACGCATATTCCCCTGTTGGCATCACGATGGAAGGATGGTTGTACATTTGCCGAATTTTCTAAGGAAACTACGAGGCAGTATTACGGTGCAGATGGTCGCCAGTCGAGAAAATAGATGCTCTCTGTGATGGCCTGTCCTTTCCACATTCTTATTCATCTGTTCATGAACGATTGGGAGACATCATACTGAACTAATTTGTCATTTCTATTCAGTACGCTTGTGATTTTTGCCTCCATTTTTTGCTTTTCAAGTTCATCCTTAAAATATGGTGCTCACCGCACAGTCATGCAATGGCCAGTTCATTGGAGAATCAGCTATTTGTGGGTTTATCTGCACGTCCAGAAGTCATTTCAGACTAGAAAATCCTATCGTAAATCTACGCTCATGCCTTGCACATGATAAGGGAACGGGAAAAACTATAGGAAGAGGCAGACTAGGTTTGTGATTTCGATAATCAATCGGTGGCCTGCTGCTTCGACCCGGTATAGCCTCGAATGTTACTTGTTATAGATTGATGCGAATTTGAATTTGGCGACTCGCTTGGCAAAGTGCAGATTTCACACTATATGACTGGCTGTTCCAGTTCCTCCGCAACTTAGTCTCAAACCAGGCGCCACGTAAAGTAACTGCGCTAACGTCAAGTACATTACATTAGGGCCCTCAGTTCTATATTTATGCGCATTTGGTCTTTACAAGTTGCATCCCCCCGCCGCCTCACTGGTCTTCCTACAAGAAACCGGCGTCGAGTTGCAGCAGCTTGGATCGCAGTTGCCCTCAACGCTGTCAAATAAATCAAGCTCTCAAGTTCCATCTGGAACGCCAGTTCTAAATCCGCTCCCACATGCTCCTCAATTCCCACATCAAAGTCGGTAGAGTTACGATCTGAGAAGCAGCAGGGAACTGGTGATAACGCTGTCGAATTTGTGCCTGATGTAGAAAACAGCTGAGTTAGTTTCTATCCTCGTTCGCAATCTCAGTGATGCCTGAGCTGGGTGCACTGGCAGAGTCTTACGTCGACGCTGTGCAGATCTGAGCAAGTTGCAACTGAACTGGTGAGATCTATCATGGCGGACAAAGGAGGTTCAATGCGTGCTTCTGGCGATGTCGAGTTCTTGCTGCCTGTCGATTCCGAGCACAAGGCCAAAGTTGTTAAAGTGTTCAGCTTCGCACAGCCGCACATGCGGTCGTTTCATCTCTCCTGGATCTCCTTCTTTGTTTGCTTTCTATCTACATTCGCGGCGCCGCCACTCATTCCCATCATCCGTGACAACCTGAACATGACCAAATCTGACATTGGACAAGCTGCCGTTGCATCTGTTTCCGGTGAGTCATGCACAGAGAATGCGACGTCATTGCTTTACATTGTGGAAGTCGTTGTTTGACACGTTGATTTGAGTTTGTGTCATGAAACAGTTTAAGAAAACGAAATCGGCCTTTTGATGGTGACAATGAGTAATGTTCAATCACCGTCTAACCGACATCATTGGACTCTCTTCAGTTACTAAGAATGTTTTGACTTCGATTCAAGTATGTTTTGAAGATGGCTCATTTTTTTGTTTGTGACTTTCGCAGGATCGATCTTGTCGCGGCTCATGATGGGAACAGTGTGCGATCTGGTGGGGCCACGATACGGCTCTGCATTTCTGATAATGGTCAATGCACCAGCCGTGTTCTCAATGGGGGTTGTTGATGATGCTGAGGGCTTTATGATCTGCCGATTCTTCATCGGATTTTCCCTTGCAACCTTCGTCTCGTGCGAATACTGGGTGAGCTCCATGTTCACCAGCAAGATTGTGGGCACTGTTAATGGCCTTGCTGCCGGGTGGGGTAATCTCGGAGGCGGCGTTACGCAAATTATGATGCCACTGATATTCGCCTTGTTTCGAGATAGGTAAGTTCACTAATGTGTGACTGAAAAATGGCTAAACGTCTTCATCCAGGCATTCTTATACGCATGTCGTGAGTCATTTCTTCGTAAAATGTGTAGGCCTAGCCTCGATTGATTGTTGGCACATGCTTTACTTATTAATGTCCTGTGTGAATGTCATTCAGCTTTCATCACCCAGATTTCACAGCATGGAGACTGGCGTTTTTCGTACCGGGATCGATGCACATTATCTTAGGACTCCTGGTTTTATGTCTTGGTCAAGATCTTCCCGATGGAGACCACGCACAGCTCCAGAAACAAGGAGGAGATGTCAAGCAAGGATTTCTCAGGGTCTGAAACTATTACCACATTTGTTACCTGATTACATCTCTGCATTGCCTGAAACTTGAAATGAACTGCAGGATGCCAACGAGTATTTAGACCTTTTGTTGAACTTTGTATGCCAGTTGCTGATATCCCGGATTGAGGATGATGGCAGGTCTTGTACTTCGCATCGACGAGTTACAAAACGTGGATATTTTTCATTCTTTACGGCTACAGCTTTGGGGTTGAACTGACCGTCGACAACATCATCGCCGAATATTTCTACGACCGTTTCAATTTGAACCTCAATACCGCTGGGCTTATTGCAGCGGCCTCTGGTTTGATGAATATCTACTCGCGTCCAGCCGGTGGATATCTCTCAGATGTTGCCGGACGTTATCTAGGAATGCGCGGCCGCTTGTGGTTCTTGTGGACTGTGCAATCTCTAGGAGGGCTCTTGTGCATCATCCTCGGCAAAATGAGCAACTTAACCGGTGCGATTATTTCCATGATCCTGTTCTCTATCTTTGTCCAGGCTGCCTGTGGAGCTACTTTTGGAATCGTTCCCTTCGTCTCTCGGAGGTCGCTGGGTGTGATCATCGGATTGACTGCGGCAGGAGGGAATGTGGGCTCCGTGTTGACGCAATCTCTGTTTTTCACATCGTCCTCGTATCACACGGAAGAGGGACTTGTGTACATGGGGATTATGATTGTCTGCTGCACCTTGCTAGTAACATTGATATGGTTCCCCCAGTGGGGCAGTATGTTCTTTCCACCCTCCAAGAGCGCCTCCGAAGAAGACTACTATGTCTCCGAATGGACGGCTCAAGAGCAAGAGCAAGGGCTGCATTTGCCAAGTTTGAAATTCGCCACCAACTCTCGCAGTGAGCGTGGCAACCATGCCGGTGCCAGCTCTTCCGATCCGGAGGGCGACCAACCTCCTGCCGAACTGGGCCTCTCGATGTGGAAGTCATACTCGCACTAGGATCAAAGCGATATCAAGAGTTTGAACAAACAACGAGAACAACATACATTCATTCATATTCGCCGCAGCACATCTGCTTGGCGAAACTCCGAACCCATGTTCTGGTCTCCACGATGGTTCGCACTCAGAGATGCTTCAATGGCCAGCGGCACAATCAATCATCTCTGGCGAATCGTGGCAGGGGTTCATAACCGTGGCTTTAGCAACACGTTCGACATAGGGAACCTATGAAAGACAAATTTGCACAGTGCTTTTGCGTGACGAAACCTTTGCGTCCAATCGTGAGGGATGTGGAAATTGTCGCAATTTGAACGCAAATACGTTGAACCCTAGTCTCTAGGGATGGTCGCTTGGGCGAGCACAGGAGTCTTTTCCCATTTCGATTAGCACATTCGGTTCGAAGCCTGTTTATTTAGTTTTTGTAGAATTCTCTGAATGGCCTGATTAGGGACATGTAATCATCTCTCGCGACCACCAGTTGGCCATTCAATGATCAAAGTTTTGAACTGCCAGATACGTCTTGGGACGATGTCACATACCTCGACCGCATCAGCCACAATCAATGTTGAATGATTGGGATGAGGGGAATGTTGTCAGTAATTGCAGGTTCACAATTTCCATCATCTAATCTGATGACTCGCTTCCAAAGCAACAACTTATCATAATGCATGTTTACTCCATCAGTCAACCAATAAAACTGTTGTGTAAGGCACGATCATCTAGATAATAAACCGCCAGAGTGCAGCTTACCGAGAATAGCATCGGAGTTTCCGATAGACCTCGTCAAGAACTGGACAGAAAACGTCGTGAGAATTGAAATCAGAGGAGTAGGAAAATTGTGAATGGGTCATTCAAATTTACTGCTTATGTCAGCAATTAACGCAAGCGCAACTGCTGCAAGAGGGGCCCAACTTGGGGAACCCACAACCCACTTCAATAGATGACTGGATTCAAGTTGAGTGCCCGCTCTTTGCGCGACCGAACGTGAGCCTCACTGGGGCCACACTCATTCGACAGGGCTTGGTAGAGACCGAGCTGGAGCCGAAAAAGGGCACTCTTCACAGAGAGTTACGGCACAATGACGGTTCTGAGCGGTACCGGATGCGGCTGGGTTCACACGACACCACGGGGCGCGATGGGGCAGCCGCGGATGCGCGATCCAAATGGCCAATAGGGCGGTGCCATGCGGCACGGCGGTATATGAACTCGTGGCAGCAGCAAAGAAGACCGTCCTTCAGTCCCCCTTGTAAAATTTCCCCCTTCCGACTCCGGCATGCGCTGCACCATCAACATTTAACTATCTTGTGCCCCTGCGTCTGTATTCGACCCCTTTGCTTCAATCCCCACCACACCTCCACACTCGCTTCACACCGCCGTCTGCTGCACCACATAGCCGTTCTGATCAATAAGGTGAGTGTTCTCGCTGCGCACCGTCGTATTTCGGTGTTAGGTGTGCATTCATTAGACTCTTGGTGGTGTATCTTGGGTTTGAGAGATTTTTTTTGTTGGCGTTTCTTTTCCGCGTAGGTTTCTGCCCTGGTGCTCGAAACATTTGTGTAGCGGGTGGGTGTATATTTGCTATAGGCTTGAGTTTGTCTGAAAATGGGTGGTGTATGGTCTTTGCGACGTAGCGTAGCTTACTTGAGCGATTCTGCGGTTTCTCAGCGGGGCGAGGGTATTCTTGGGAGTTGGTGTGATCCGAGCTGGGTAGCATGGACCGAGGAAACGCGCGGTCTTGTGTGCGCTGGAGTGGGTTTTATTATTAGTATAGGCGGTGATTATATAGTCTATGTCGTAGTGTGCATGTCTGTGTGATGATCTGGAGCTTGTATTCATTGGAAGCGATACTAAATCTTGTTACTTGTGTTTGATATGCAGCCATCAATATGTCTAGCGGAGGTCCCAAGGGTGGAAAGAATAATGATGAGAACAAGATCATCATTAAAGTGGCTGGTGTTGTCGTGGCAACAGGCGTTGCATGGGGTTTGTACAAGACATTTAGCAGAAAGGATCATCCTCTCGTAAACACGGAGATGGGAATCAAGAAGGATGCTTCGAATGCATTTGATACCACAAAGGTAAATTGTTTTTGGTTTTAGAAGGGGCACTTTCTCTGCAAGTTGAGCCCACATGAGGTTGATCGTCTACCACGCGCATGTTAGTGCTTTTAGTTCATATAAGCATTAATTTACGCGTAGCTGTGATCGACAGTATTGCTTGAAGAAAATATTTTTACATTTGATATCAGCTTTTGTGGGAATTCTCATAGCGCTCTATTATGTCGAATCCGTACAGAGTACTCGTGTTTTTCTCAATGCTTAAGTTTGCGTGCTGAATCAGACATAGTTACATTTTTTGCAGAGCAAATCCCAAGAAGCGAAAGATGCCGCTGACTATAAGGCATCTCAGGCCAAGGGAGGGATAAGGGATGCTGCTGGTAACTTGGTTCACAAGCTTGAGGATGTAGGCCACAAGGTGCAGGATACCTTCAGCAGAGGTGCTCACGTGACAGAGGATAAGGCTCAGGAAGGAAAGGAATACGTCAAGGATAAGGCTCAAGAAGGGAAGGGCTACGTGAAAGACAAGGCCGCCCAGATTGATGACAAGGCTCGGTCCGCTAGAAATGATGCGGAGAACAGGGGGTGGGGAGCGAAGAACGAAGTTGAGAGCAAGGCCAATGAAGCAAAGCAGCAGACACGAGGCTTCTTTGGTAAGGCCAGGAACGAAGCTAATGATGTTAAGGGCACATTTGAGGACAAATCTAAGAGTCTGAAAGGATCAGTGGAGGAGAAGGGCAGGGAATCCAAGGGCGCTTTGAAGGATGCCGGCAACAATGTTAAGGGATTCACTCAGGACAAGAAAGAGAAGGTGCAAGAAGCTGGAAGGGACCTTTACGGTAAAGGCGTAGACGCAAAGAAGAGGATTGATGGCAAGCAGGTTACCATCCAAAAGGGTGACACACTGTGGGGCTTGTCTCGGAAGTACAATGTAAGCGTCTCTTATCGAAACCTGTTGAAGTTTCTCGGGAAGTATGTTCAAACAAGATTGTTATCATAGGGCGCCTTCCCCAATGAGATGGAATAGCTGCGTTTGCCTTATTTTTTCTTCTATGGCTCTTCATCATGCTCATAATCTTGAATTTCAATATCCTCTCGTTCTTCTCCTCCATCATCATGTAGTGCGTGTCACATCAGTTTTCACTGGTAATTGCCGGTCTCTTCCAAAGAGAGTGGGAGCTGGTAACTATCTGTGATTGCGAAATGTGATGTGGCTGAATACAAATAGGGAAGAAAAAAGAGCGACCAAAATACGCACGCGAACTAGCAAATACTGAATATCTATCCTCATGAGAATTGTAATCTGTCATCATCTATCTCCGCCTTCGTGATTGAGAAATAGGGGAATGTTCTTTGACTTGGAAATTTTCATGCCCGTTCAGGTACTCCAGCTTGGTGTGTGCATTATCAGTTTCTAACTTCCATTTTATTTTGCAACAGGTCTCAGTAGAGTCGTTAAAGGCTGCTAATGGCATTATTGTTGGAGACGCTCTGGATGCTGGAGACATCATCACCATCCCAGTGGCCACTAAGTAAGGATTTAATGGTTCTTTTTAGGTAGCTTAAGGACGAGCACCTGTAGACCATGGGACTGTACTGTACCTCTGCCTTCTGGGTAGAGCAAGGCCGCGGGTCTGAGTAGATATATGAGTTGGAGTAGAGTTTTGGGAAAGCACCTGATGAACCAATTCATCGGGTACTGACGTGAGTTGTTTCTTTTGTAAAAAGCTCATGCGGGCCTGCACATAGCTGTTTGTGAAGTGACCAATAGATGGATCATTGTTGTCTTCCAGTCTTCGCAGTGCGACTCATCGTTGCGACGTGTTCGACGGTTTGTACATGTTTGTAACAGTTAATTGATTTTTCTCAAGCATCACATTTAGCTGTTCTGTTCTATGGAAATATTTGATCACTTCGCCATTGCTACTGTATGTATTACGTAATGTGTGAGGATGTGCAGCATCAAGATGAGGTTTTATGACCAACCTACAGTTTTCACAAATTTCTCTAATGAATGTCCATTGGCAACGTTAAGCTGGACTCTCCTATCTAACTGTTAATTCCATCAATTCTCTGTGATGTGGACATCACTGATAGTAAGCGCAACCCACCATCTTCATATGCAGAAAACGAGGAGGATCACTAATCGACATTCTGAACAGTAAATAGAGCGACCTTTTTCAACGATAGAAAAGGAAATGATAGTACTTCAGAGAAGAAAGGATGGGACGTGTCATTTGGCCACTTCGTTTCATTGTACACATATTACGTTTCAATTCGAATCATTCTCTTAATGATCTGTAAACTTACCGGAAACCTTTCCATCTGGAGAAATGACTGGACAAGTTCTGCTGCTCCGGTCGGCACATCATTTCACATTTCTTATCACCAAAGAACGCGTGCCAGCTGCAGCACAACCAAACCACGGTAACTGGCACATCCAGCAGGATTCGACGCGTATGCATGCGTTTGTTTTCTAGTGTATCAGTCAGTTAGAATGCTGACCGTTCATGAATGCTGCGAATAGATCATGCAATCTGATACAAAATTCAAGTCGAACACGACACTGGTTGCAGCAGATGGCGCAAATTTTCAACTTGTCAAGAGTACTGTCCTATTCTGTATTCTTTACGAAGTCAGTTTCGCGAATGTGTCCACATCGGAAAACATGAAACTAATCCGGATTGTATGATAGGAATAATGCACAAGCGATTGGTCACGAAAACCTTATCCTGTTCCTGAACCCAACATGATTGGCTCAAGCCCAATCGAAGCAACTCCTCTAACCTGATCACCAGCACTAAGCCCAGCCACTTCTCATCTGAACGCCGTGATCGCGTCCACCACGGCCGACGATCCTGCCGAAACTACTTCACATTCACAGGAAAGTTTAAGAAAAGTCTATTTCAACAGCATCAGATATTGAATCCTAAGAAGATTGTATCGCGATCAGTGACAGTAACCAAGCAATCCAGCCAGATCTTTCAACCCTTTCTCTCCGGTCTTGTACGAGATTGTTCTGTGCACCGAGAGCAAGACTGTTCGTGCTGACTGCTACAACTAGGGTTTGGGTAGGTTAACAACATATCCATCATTCAAGTCGTCATTATCAATCGCTTCACAGCAAAGACCGTGTTCTTTTCCTGGTGATCAGTCGATGGAGCTTTGTGGTGCAACATCTACTGCAGCGTTCTCACTGCTTCGACAACCAGAGCTTCAAATTTCACCACGGAACTCTGCTACGCTCAAAATGGTGTTTAAGAAATGGGTTTTCAGAGGAGGAAACAGCAAAAAGAAAGGCCATTGTCCACAAAGCAATCTATTAACACTAACATGGACACAAATGTTGCCATCTTGTCAGTAGATGCAACTTGGATGCACATCCAATTATAAAACCAAAAAAGACAACTTATATATAGATATATATATATAGAATATATATAGATATATAGAATATATATAGATATATATATATATATATATATATTATATAGATATATCTATATATATTCTATCTTAGTGGTGATAAACATTGCTTCTGACATAGTAGTAATGTAGCTTCCAAAGATTCCTAGTAACCTCTAAAACTATCCATTGGGAGGCTTTGCTACCATGGTTCCCATTAAGGTGTTACAAACATAGAAATTAACAAAAGAGAAGGCAAAATATGCTCAAAAAGGGATGTGCCAAAATTTATGCAACAAGCAATTTGGGCTTTAGAATTTGACTATTTTTTTTAAAAAAAAAAATGATACTTTATTACATTTGAGGATAGATTTACTATTATTAATCATATAGAAGTATTTTTAATATTTTAACATATTTATAGAATATATATAGATATATATATATATATATATATATTTTTTTTGAATAAATGATGGCTTTAATTAAATAAATATCAAGAATTATTATAGAAATATATAAATAATTCTACTCTTAAAGGTTTTAAAAATCTTTGAACTAATTTGATATCATAATAGTATTAAATATAATATAATTATTAAAATTAAACTTATAAAATATAAGATAAAAAATGTAATAAAAAATAAATGAATATTATTAAAAAATTTAAGTTTTGACATATAACAACACATATGTGTCAAGGTCAAGAGCATGATAAAGACAAATTAACAAGTGAGACTTCTTTCAAAGAAAGATGACAAAATAGAAATAACTTGATATGTGTATTAAGAAAGAAACTAGAATGACTATTGCCAAAAGCCAAGAAAACTATAGACCCTTGAAATTAGATTAGAAGCAAGAAAGGAATTGACAAGAGTGAAGAAGGCTTCATTCTTGTCTCTATATATATTATCTTACTAGGGACTACGTGGCAACGTTCTATAGGACCTCCAATATATGTTGACTTTGTAGAACACATGCCTTGATTTACAAGGCAAGTTTTTCTATGTGTGGGCCACATAGTTAACTTGGTCTTTAAGCTAACAACATGTGTGGCACATAGCCAACTTGTTGACCACGTTTCTAATCCCAAAAAGTCAATTAAAGATGCCTATAAAGTCAAAGTAATGTCTATAAAGCTTCTAGAAAGCTATCATATCAAATATTATAGAATTAACTTACTTTTACTTACTCTTACTTATTTCTACCTATTTATACTTGTAATTACTAGCTTACATGCGTATGTCCGTGACATTACCCCCCTTTTTAGGGACGAGTTCCACAAGAAGTGGTAATCATATGTTGAGAAAATCTATGATGCGACTAATTGTATTCGCCACATACTCTGATCTTTATTCTCTTCGAAGATGATTGATAGGGCCTCTCAACCATCGGTAGTGTCCCATACTAAGGTGGGAAGACCACCCAATTATTTGGTCATTGTTGAGGCCTTTATAACTTCCTTTGAATAAAACATTTAAAACACCATCAGGAGTTGTTTCTACCTCTAGTAAAATCACCAAACATCGGGAGTCCCTTCCAAGGTCGTGATACCAAATGCGTAGTATCTCGCCATCTATTCAAGGAAAAACATGTCATTCTTGAAGATCTTTATCTCGATTACGTCGACTTGAAGGATGTGACAATCGTAATGTCTCGTTTGATAAGTTAGCAAATAAAGGCTTTTGAGTCGAATCCGCTTATTTTTGTTTTTCTATTTTCTAAGCGTCACAACTACAAAGAAGCTACAAATAAGGATTGAAAGTAGAATGTTATCTTGCCTAGATCTTGTTTCTTTTATAAAGAAGGTTTTCATCTTCATTTTGATGGATGTCATCGATGAAAAGTCTCTACCACCTTTGCTGCATTTATAAGATTCTTTATTGGCTCACATGTGCATTCACTAATATTCTATCCATGCCAATGGATAAGATATTCTAATTTATTTTGTCGTCACCTTGAATCTAAGACTTCTTCCACTTTAAACTCTTCATTATTGTCTACTTCTATAGAAGGAGGTGCAGCTTGTTTTCTTCTTGATATGTCCACTGTCTTGTATGGTTCAAGAAGAGATACGTGGAATATTGGATGGATTTTCATTGACTCCAGTAGATGTAAACGATATGCAATTAGATTGATTTGTGTAGAAATAGAAAATGGCACAAGCCTTCGATAGTCCAACTTGTCACAAGGACAAGTGGTCTTGATATTGCAATGAAGTAACCATACCTTATCACCCATGTGGAATGGTAGTTGTTCCTTTTGATAGACATTCGCATTGACCTTTTGTTATTCTTGAGCTTCTTTTAACTACACCTTCATCGTTGCATATAGTTTTGACAAATGAATTGCTCAATCTTTCGCAGTAGGATTATCAACTTTTGAAAAGTCAAAAGTATCAAGTCGTGGATGATAACCATAATTGACAAAGAAAGGTGTTTATTTTATAGAAGAATGTACCGTGTTATTGTTAGCAAACTCTGTCAATGGCAAAAGAGTTGTCCAATCATCTTGTTGGTACTTAATAGTACATCTTAAATATAACTCCAAAACTTGATTAATACGCTCCATTTGTCCATCATTTTAAGGATGGAATGTCGAAGATAGTTTTATATCCACTTTTAGAATCTTGAAAAGAGTTTGCCAAAATCTTGATACAAATTGAGTTTCTCTATCTGATATAATATCCTTGGATAATCCATGATAGCGATAGATATTATCAAGAAAGAGCTTAGCTGTTTCTTCACCTGTGATAGATTTTGTACATGGTACAAAATATGCCATCTTCGTAAAATAATCTAATATCACGAATATACAGTCATAAGAATCTAAAATTAGGAGATCCGTGGTGAAATCCATAGAGATAGAAGACTATGGTTGTTCTGGAATGAATAATGGCTGAAAAAGTCCATAAAGTCGATGACGAGGAGTTTTTTTATCTCGAGCAAACATCACAAGATTGTACAAAATCTTTGACTGCTTTCTACATTTGTGGCCACCAAAAGTCCTTAGATATTAGTTCCAAAGTTTTATTGTACCTAAAATGTCTTGCTGATAGAAAGTCATGATGAGCTTGAAGAACACGTAATTGAGCTTCACCTTCTAGAACATATAGGTGTCCCTCAAAATATAGTAGATTCTTCTTGAATTCAAACTTAGAAGTATTATGAGACTTTGAAGGATTTTCCTTAATATCACAAATAAGAGGATCAAAAGACATACTTGACTGAATTTGCTTAATGAAAGTTGAATGAGCAGTTAGTATTGATTTCATTGCTCGAAGATGAAGATGCTCTAGCTTCAAGAGAATTATTTGTTGTTGATCAAAAGTAGCATCTCCTTCTTTTGGTGCAAGGTAAGATCGTCTAGAGAGTGCGTCTGACAAACCTTGTTGTTTTCATGGTCGATAAGTGATCTTGAATTCAAATCTTGACAAAGACCTACTCCAACGGGCTTGGCGACGATTCAAAACATGTGTTGACATAAAATATTCAAGGTTCTTGTGATTCATATACACGGTGATTGGGCTAGAAGGACCTTCTAGATAATGGAACTATTTTTGAAACGAATCCACGATTGCAAGAAGTTCTTTATCGTGGATCTCATAGTTGGATCTTGGCTGCTGAAAATTTTTTGGAATGAAAAGCTATTAGGTGAAGTTTATTATCTATTCCCATTTGTGACAATACGGCACCCAAAGCAAAGTCTGATGCGTCTGTTTCTAAAAAAAATGGCTTAGAAAAATCGACGCGATACAAGATTGGTGCAGAAACAAAGGCTGTCTTCAAAGCTTCAAAATACTACTTTTGCTTCTTGATTCTATTGAAGTTTGTCTTTGCAAGTCAAACGTATAAGTGTAGTTGCAACTTGAGAGAAGTCTTTGATGAAGATCCGATAGTAGTTGGCAAATCTCAAAAAGTATTAGACATCTCTTACCGTTTTGGAGATCTTCCAATCCATAATAGTTTGAACTTTCATAGGATCCATCATAAGTCCATCATTTGAAATGATGTATCCTAAGAAGTCGACTTGAGTAGTGTGAAATACATACTTTTCTATCTTGGCATAGAGTCTTGCATCTCTTAGTTTTTACAATACTTGGCAAACATGAAGTTCATGTTCTTCTAAGTTCTTAGAATAGATTATGATGTCGTCTAGGTAACAGACAACAAAATCATCTAAAAACTCCTGAAAGACATCATTCATTAGATGTTGGAATATTACTGATGCATTTGTAAGTTCAAAAGGCATGACATTGTATTCAAAATGTCCATACCTTGTTCGAAACGCAGTCTTCCATTCATCATTTTTTTTTTTTTTTATGCATACCAAATTATATGCTCCCCATAGATCTATTTTTGTATAGATCTTAGCTTGATTCAAGTAATCAAGGAGTCTAGATATCAAAGATAGCAGGTACCTATTTTTGATAGTGATTTTGGTGAGTCCTTGATAATCAACATACATCCGCAATGATCCATCTTTTTTCTTCACAAATAAAATTAGAGCTTCTGTTGGAGATTTGGAATGGCATATGAATTTCTTGGTCAAATTCTCTTCAATATACTCCTTGAGTTCAGCCAACTCATTTTGAGATAAATTGTAGATTGGTCCAAATGGCGGTTGTGCTCCTTCTTGAAGGTCAATTGAGCAATCACAGAAACAATGTTTTAGAAGAGTGTCTGCATTCTTTTTCTCAAATACATCTTCAAAATCTTGATATTGGCTTAGAATGTGACTTGAAGTCTTTCCACTAGTGGAAACAAGTATGGCATAAATGACACAAGATGATCCTTCTTTTGTAGCATGCAAGAAAGTACTTGTACCTATAAATATAGATTTAATTATACTAGACTTATGACTTTCTACTTCATTACCTACACTCTTAGTTATACTTTCAGAAAAATCAAGACTACGAGAAGTTCAATCTATTTTAGGATTATATTTTTCTAGCCATGATAAACCTAAAATGACTGGATTAGAAGGAGATCTAATGATATTAAATATTACAAAGCTACTATGACCATTAGTTGCTATTTCTATAGGAAGGATTTCATGAGTAATATCTCTTGAAGACAACAGATGACCATGTATGACTTCTATATGAACAGATTTAGTTTTCTTTATTAAAAATATGTTATGTCTTTTAGTAAATTTTTCATCTAAGAAACATGTTGAGGCTCTTGAATCTAGCAAGGGAGAGGCTTTGAGATGTTTAGGTCCTAGAATAACATTTATCATAAAACATGGAGAGGGTTCTGAGGAGAGGATAGGATCTTCACTAGGCATTGTACAAGATTCCAGCCGCATGGTCCCTATTGTAGCTAGACAAATTCGTTTTTCGACATGCTATTTCCTTTGATCACCATACTCCTCATTTTATAATTGCGTCGCTTCTTTGCATAATGTTGAGTAGTGTGCTTAGGTTATCTATAAAATAAGTACAATCCTTCCTAACGACGATGAGTCTTTTCTTACTCAGTAAGAGGTTTGAAACATACTACATCAATTTGCATATCCTCTACTTTCGAATGTATGTGTTGAGGAGGTGTTGGTGTTGCTATTGAATTATAGTAACGTTGAGGTTCACTTGTATGGTTTTCATATCAGAATTCAAAAAGATGATTGTCGTACTTCACAACAAAGTCAATTGCTTGACTCAATGTTTGAGAATCAGGTAAGTTGAGCATTAATTTTTTTACCTCATATTGTAATCCATAGAGAAATTGGCTAATGAAAGTAGTATCATTCCACTTGATATCAGTTGCAAGTTGTTAAAATTGTGAAGCATATAATATTATTGATTGATTGCCTTGTCATAAAATACGGATCTTATTGATTGCAACACAAATTGCATCATGTTTTCTATACATGGATCAAAACTCTACTAAAAAAGCCTCTAGATTATCCAATATTGGATCTCATCGTTCAAGAAAAGATAAAAACCATGATAATGCTCAACCTGAAAGAAGCATACCAATCAATCTAACTTGTGATCTTGGAGTTGGATAGCTTTGGGGTTGAAGTTCAATCACAAGTTGTACTTGATTGATAAATCCTCTAAACTTTGATTTGGTAATATCAAACTTCTCGGGTAGGACAATTCTTGATTCTGTAATACTACAAGGGCGTTCTACCATAAGAGAAGGGACATGATTTGGTGCAGATGTTGAAGCAGCTTCAATCATTTCTATATCTTCACTTCCTGCCAATTTTGTTGCTCCTTGTGGTGGTAAATTGAGTTGATGCATCGCAAGCATTAATTTCTTCAATTGCTGTGGCATTTGTACCATTGCACTCTTTATTTTAGCAAGTTCTGCTATGATAATACTTAGAAAAGAGAAGATGTCTAATATCGCTCAAGTTAAATAGAAGAGAGGACTTGAGAACAAAGAAAATATTAAGGACAATATCAGTTTAGAAGAGTGTAATCCACAACTTTTAATATGCTTATATCTTATCAAGAAAAAAGAGTAATCCATTCCTAATCAAGTTTAGACAAAGCTCTGATATTGTAAGTGTACTCTTGTCAATCTATCAGGGACAAGAGTATGATAAAGACAAATTAGCAAGTGAGACTTCTTTCAAAGAAAGATGAAAAAATAGAAATAACTTGATATGTGTGTTAAGAAAGAAACTAGAATGACTATTGCCAAAAGCCAAGAAAACTATAGACCCTTGAAACTAGATTGGAAGCAAGAAAGGAGTTGACAAGAGTGAAGAACGCTTCACTCTTGTCTCTATATATACTATCTTACTAGGCGCTATGTGATGACATTCTATAGGACCTCCAATATATGTTGACTTTGTAGAACACATGCCTTGACTTACAAGGTAAGATTTTCTATGTGTGGGCCACATAGTTAGCTTGGTCTTTAAGCTAACAACATGTGTGGCACATAGCCAACTTGTTGACCACGTTTCTAATCCCAAAAAGTCAATTAAAGACACCTATAAAGTCAAAGCAGCATCTATGAAGCTTATAGGAAGCTACCATACCAAATACTATAGAATTAACTTACTTTTACCTACTTTTACTTACTTCTACCTATTTATATATGTAATTACTGGCTTTCATGCATATGTCCGTGACACTATGTGAAAGAAAAATATATATATATATATATAGCTATATACACTTACACGTATATAAGTGATAATTTTTTAGTGAGTGATTTTATACTAAAAAAATTTTAATAATATATATTTGAGCAAGAAAGAGAGAGAAATTTTAGATTTTTTAAAATTAATCTTGTTTAAGAATATTTTATTTTAGGTAAACTTTATGTACAACAATCACAATAATTAAGCATAAGTTGGTTATAATATAAGATAATAAAAAAGACATCAATAATTATTTATAAATTTTTGAAAAGATTTATATAATACTATTTTTTATAGAAATTATTCTATTTAAATATGGATGATATACTTTAAAAGTAAGATGGAATGAAATATGTATCAAATTGTAGGGGTGAAATAATAACAAAAAAAGAAAATAAAAATAGCCTAAAATACATCAAAATATGACAACTCTTGGGACTGCCTAAAGTAGTTGGTGCCAATATTGTAGTAACTTAAAAGCTTGTTTATGTAATTAATGAGGATTTTGGAAAGAAATCCTAAGATTAAATCAGGATTAATTTATGGATTAGATTTAACTCAAGAAGAATTAAAAGGTAGTTCCTCAAAATCTTGATGATTCTCATACATCTCATTCTACATGACTATATAAGTCAATAGAACCCTCTCTATGAAGATTTTTTGTTAAATGCGTTAATATCTCTTTAGTTAGATGATTGAATAATTTATGTAGAAAGGCCCCAAAGGGAGATTATTGACAAGTCAAATGTTGGTGCGGGCTAGGACAAGTTGAGCAGTTCATAAGAAAGTTCAATCTTTGTGAGGACGTCTCTAGACTCTATTTTGGATCATGTAATTTTACATTTGATTATGTGAATTGGTTGTTCAATGTCTGATTCTTACTAACCAAGGCACAAACTTGTTAAAAATTTGAGTGAAAAATCTACCTCAAAGTATATAAATAAATAAAATCCACAATTCTATTTTTTAAAAAATAAGTTCTAAAGCTCTATTATATTAACATTAATAATAAATAAATAACAAAATATTTTGTTAGAAGATCTAAAAAAAATATTATTAAATTTATTACACACTATAGAATTTTTGCTATAAAAAAATTAAAATGATTAGAATAAAGTTTGTAATCGTATTTAATAGATAAATAGAAACTTAAATTTTTAAATTAAATAATATTACTATTATATACATTTCTTTTTATTATTATAGCTTTTTATTTTAAATGCTCTTCTTTGATATTTAATCCGAAATAGTTTTTATCATTATATTAGAGTTTATATTGACAATCAAAAATATTATATATATATTATATATATATTATATATATAATATATATACTTGATTAAAAAAGTATTAAATAAATGAATATATTATAAATAATTATAGATATAATATATATATAACGAAATGATGAAGCGACCTAATTTTTTTCTAAATTGAGCCATCATGAATGAAGAATCATTGCACCCTTGTCCTTGTTTCTCTTGTTTTCATGTTTCCAATCTCAATCTACATTCTCAATTCTTCATTTGTGTCTCAATCTCTCTTCCTCTGTCCTACTTGCGTGAGAATTGGCCACTATCTATGTGCCTCTAGCTAAGGGCCTCTTCTACTCACCAAAGAATGGACTAAGCATTATCATAAATTTAATAGACTCTTATACAAGCTGTATAATTTTTATAGTTTTAAGAGATGATTCTCCTATTTTTATTTTTTTTAAATAAACTTTATTTCATATGATTCTATTTGTACTTTTTAAAAAAATTGGCAGTTTTTATTTAAAATTTTTAGTTTAAAAAAAGAAATTATATATATTAAAAAATATTAAATATCATAAAAAATAATTTTATGCACAAATATATATATATATATATATATATATATAACATAATATAATTTTGACTTTTTGCAATAAATATTAAAAAAATAATCAAATAAAAATATTTGTAAATTTAACTATTATTAAGCATATCAAATAGTATTCTTTATAAGTTTCAAATAATAGATATCAAGCTAATATTCAATACTATATTGTAAATATTTTGATTATAAAAATTAATATTAATAATTTATTTTTAATATATATATATATATTATTTTTTAATATACTTATTTTAATTAAAAAATTATTTTAAAAAAATTAGTTGTATTTATATTTATATATATATATATATATATATGTAACAACCTTTCTTTGATATATCAATTTTTTTGACAATTGTCATATATTATCCCTACACATATTGGTAGCGCTATAATGAATTTGTGTATATGATTATAGAATTAGTTCTAATTGAGCATGATGACAAAGCTATGGTCCAAAAAAGCATCAATTTGCCTTAGGACAATGTCAAAGAATCCACCAATGTTCATATTAGTTGGCTGTACAATAGGAGGAGAAAATTGCATCAAGATGTCTCGTAATGTCACCATGCCCTTCACTTATCTTTCATTGTTAATTATGAATCCTTTATTCTTACAAGTTTTGAACAACTTTTGTATAGCTTCTTTTATATTGTCAATAGAATTGAACATCATTGACTCATATATTGCTAATATTTGAATGTTGGATAGGCTTAGTGCTGCAATCGTGAAACCCTCTAATAGAGGAGTTTTCTAAGGATGTGTGCCACCATCTTCTTGTAAGAGATCTTGAGTTGGAGAAACTGTCAAATTCTAGTATCACCAATCATACAAAATTTAGCACATCAAATTCTACTGAAATAGCCCAAATTGAGCATGTGCACAAAATAAAAGGAATATCAATAATTATGTATATTGCAATCTCACCTTTCATGGTCTTAGTTCAAATTCAAGGTAGGAGATGGAGAATCCATTGACTAAATCATAAAATTCTAGCTTCTAAAAAGAGTCCCAAGCTACTTACTTTTGGTGCATTCTTATTCTAAGTATTTCTATTGATGACATTTTTCTTCTCCAAATTAATTCCTATTCTATTAAGAATTTCTTCCATAGCATACATTTCTTTGTTTTCATAAAGAGCTAGAAGTGGATTTTGCTCTATCTTCAAAGGTACAATGTTATCAATTGCAGCTTAGATCAATTTTTTTTTTCTTTTTTTAAAAAAAAAATTAAATTAAAACTATTTCAACATTGAAAATAGTGAAAATGAAACTTGAAATACATTGATCAAAGACACTTATAAGAAGAAAAAAATGGATCCTAAAAAAATTCAATGCATAACCAAATTAATATCAAACCTAATTAAATACAAAAATGATTTTGATTCCCTTTAATAATTCACTTGATTATTGAGTCTTCAAAAATGTCCACTTTTGTCTCTTGTTGCTCTTGCTCTTGATGCTGCTGTTTATATATTTTTTTAAATTACTTGCCTTTGATGTTTACTTTCTTCTTTGATCCTTTCCGGATTGTCTTCTTGTTGAGCAGCTAACTGCAACTTGATGCACTCTTGGTACTCTTCTTCATCTTCTTCTTCTCTGTAAAAATTTAAGACACAAAAAAGAGTCATATAAAAAATTGTCAATTATTCGCAAATTGTATTGATCTTATATTTGAATGATTACAGCCCAAAACAAAGAACAATCCAAATGCAATTCAAAATTTGTACCTTAAGAATTGATACTTGAGGGAAAAAGAAAAAGAAAAAGAAAAATATTGAATCTTGACACATTTAGACAATATTCACAATGTTCATAAATACTTAGCCTATCAAAAGGAATGAGAACTTTGCATGTGGCAATATAAGCATCGAGTTTAGAATGAATCAATAGCAACCATGAAGGTATAATGTAGAGCTCTTGAATTGGATCAAGTCACCTCATTAATCGTCACCTTGTGGTCTATCTTCTTAGAAAGACCCGCACACATGTGTACTTTGATCATGGTGTCACCTTGGTTACAAACCCGTGCAACTGCCACACCTAGATATCTTTTTAGGGTTTTTGCACACAACTGAAGTAGGAAAATTAAAAATAAAACTTAAAAAATAAATACAAAAAGCTTTAGGAATTTCTCCAAAAATAGATTAAAATTTCAAGTTCTAATTCCTCAAGGGTGTAGGATCTAAGGAGGAGGGTTTTGCAAAGATGCAATTTTCAAAATCCCAACAATACCAACAACCTCAACTGCTTTGCATTCCCAAAGTTCTCAGAGTTCTTTCTCAATAGCCAAACAAATTGCATTTTTGTTTCTTTATCTTATACCTATGCGGTCTTATATATATATATATATATATATATATACATATATTCAATTCTAATGTCACATACAAAGATATCGATTATAAATTATTTCTTCACCTTGCCAAGCACTTCACAACTATTACCTGAGGAGATGATAAAGCGACAGGATGAAGATACTCATTAGAGTAAAAAGATCATTCATCCACAGTGGTGTGGTCATCATTTCCGTGGGCGATTGGCCCGGTAAGCGGGGGGGCCTGTCTCCGCCCTTTGAGAGCACAGGCTCCTTCTCCTCCTCCGATTGCCGCCCCGCCACGCTCTCCGTCCCAATCCCTCCACTGATTTTCAAATCTTTGAATCCGCCATAGCTCGTTTCGCACCAAACCCACCTGCATTGTTGTGATGAGGCCACACCTCGCTGCCGCCGCTTTCTACTGCTTCTTGTACAGATAGAAATAGTTCTGTAACGGATTAGCTAGGCCTTGCAAGTTCGTTTTCTGATTCCAATCGTGAAGTCCCTGTGATTATTTGAGCTGAGATTGCGATCGCCGCTGCTTGTTTCCGTCTGTGGAAGGGTTTAGGCGTTTTGAGAGTGGTGCTGAAGACGGCGAAGTAATTTATTTGGATAGCATATGACCGATGAGAGTCGAGGTTTGAATGGGAGAGAGAGTGGGAGTAATAGAGAGGGAGAGTGTGTGTGTGTGTGTGTGTGTGTGTGTGTGTTTGTGAGTGTGACAATTGAGATTGCCTCAGGATTGCGTTGAAAAATGTAAACAGTGGGTAGTGTTGTATTCGTGTTTTTCAGTTAAGGTATGTGGGTACACGGCGTAGGAGCTCGAAAGTCAGGGTTTCGAGAAGATTGTGGCGCCATCTGTTTGCGATGGTTGCATCCGCGGTGTGCCGTGGCGTTCTGTAGCTGCGGCTTCATTGGTCATGTAGGATCAGGGAAAACATTTTTTCATCGTCAATTTCAGGGACAGGTGTTGGTCTGGTGTACACTTCAGTATTGTTGTGGGCGACGTCATCTTTGGGGGTTTGAGGAAGAAAGATGCAGCATCACCTTGTCATACCTCTGCTCGTCGCTTTCCTTGCACTCGCAGATTTTAACTCGTTGCTAGCAGTCTCGAATCTGACGCCTCCCCTGTCCATACCATCTTTAATTCCTGATGATGATCTCGAAATTGAATTGCGACATCCACATGATTACCTTGAATTGGGTACAGGAGGTCCTCAAATGGACCCAGGAGTCGAGATTCTACATTCAGGGCAGATGGACTCCGAGAGTTTACCTGATCCGGTGATGTCAACATGGAACGAGCAAGTGCTGGAATTCGATGAGCTTACGAAGTGCATCCGAAACAGTGAAACGGGTAATGCTATTGAGAGGTGGTTGGATTGTTTGGAATCCTTTGAAGAAGTCTCCGCAACTGAGTCTCCAACCCACGAACCCTTAGAATCGCAGCACTCGGGAACCAGCACGGATAAATCGAGCAGTCATGTGAAGGTGGAAGGTTCGCTTCAGTTCTCTGAGGATTTAAATATAGGGACTTTTGATCCGTTGGGGGGAGCCTCTATGAAAGGCAGTCATGCGGGGAGCTTTGAGAAGAATTCAGGAAGTGTGGAAACTTCAGAGACTGTTGGGGATATCTTTACTGCAACGTCTGTTGATGACCCTTTTTCAGATGAGAAACGAATTTTTGGTGGTGCCCCTGTGTCAGAGGTTCATGAATCTAGTGCCACTGCAGCTTCTGATTTAAGTTCGCATTATGGTGTGAAGACTGATGAGGTTGACCATCTTCGACCTCCGCCATCTCATAGCGAAATGTCAGAGGAGACGGAGAAATCTCAAGCCTTGCATG
This sequence comes from Physcomitrium patens, assembly GCF_059467195.1. Taxonomy (NCBI): domain Eukaryota; kingdom Viridiplantae; phylum Streptophyta; class Bryopsida; order Funariales; family Funariaceae; genus Physcomitrium; species Physcomitrium patens. Next base: position 3,312,579 of record NC_143431.1, on the reverse strand, counting down.
GAAACTGTGTTGGAGCGGGTACTAGTGCCGATGGAGGTGCAGCAGATGCTAGGAGTTCAGGCTCGAAAGGGGAGGCTGACACTAATGGTGTCTCAGATGATTCAGAAAACCTGCAGTGCAAGTGAGCATTGGAATTTTGTTAGTTTAATTTATCTCACTTTTATTCTCATTTATGGTTACTTTGAGAACGCGGGCTGTTGCATACTATGCAATGATTTTACACTGGACTGACCTAATTAGACTAAATTTATGAGTTTCTTAAATTTATTTGTGCGCTGATTACAGACCACTAGTTTTTCGAAGGTCTTTTTTTATAATATTTTAGGAGTTGGCAGTTTGTAAAAGTTTGAGGTCCTATTGGGTTGTAATAGGACTTGCCTGGAGGGTTAGATTGCTCCGGTGTTCTCTGACTCTCTCCAGCTTGTTGGGATTATGGACTTAATCAACATGGGCTTCTTCAGATCATGAAGTACATGAAAATTTCCAACTTATCAAGAATCTAAAAGAACTTTTAAACCCATCAGTTGTAGATCTTGGTGCTGTTCCTTCGATGTTAAATTCAGTTTGATTATCATATATTGAGCTACTATTGCTGGATTTCTTGTTGTAGAAGCCATGATGTACGCAGTAGAGGTGAATGGTTTTTATCTGTGAAGGGTAACAATCTCGTAAATATGACTCAATAGTGTGAGTTGATTTGAATTTATTCATTTCACTGTATATGTCCTATCTATGTTGCCTTATATTGCACACTGCGATTCTGAAGTTTGGGTTGGCAAGTTTGCAGTGTACCAAAAGAGGATGTTGACCACATCGAAGTACCTACTGAAACTGCGACTTTTACGGGACGGACTAAGAGATTGCAAAACGTAATGGACGCGTTGAAGCTGGCTGCATGTCTTGGTGTTGCTGTAGCGCTGATTTGGAGAAAGAAACGAAGGGAATCAGATTACGAAAAAGCGCAGCAGTCTCTTTTAAGTGAGCGGATTGAGGAGTACCCGTGTCCATCTGCTTCAGGTTTTTCAATGACTGGCCGCGCATCGTCAAATACCGACATGGCTTATCCCAACGTGAAAGCTGGAAGCCTGTCAGCACCTCTTGGAATGGCGATAGCTACTGTTATGGCCGAGGTGAAATTTTCTATCTTCGAGAAATTCAAACCTCGATTATCTCTCTGTTTTACCTAGGTTTTCATTTTTACTACAGCTGATTATCAAATCGTTTTGTAGCTTGATGTATTCAACACAATCGGGATCATTCAGCAACATTACATTGTCTATTTTGTTGAAATCCTTTGGAATCCATGTCTCAAATGACAAACAATGTACATGCGAATTAGCAGGTGCTGGAGCAGGATCCTGTCAATAGGACGCCGCGAACAGCAGATAAATTATCTAGGGTACGCAATAATTCAAAGTCTAAATAACATCTTGCAAAATTACTTATGTTTTCTTACTACCTGGCGGCTGACAAAGTGTTAGGAAATCTGACAATTTCTCCTAGGCAAAGTAGGGTCACCATGTTTGTACTTTTTATGCACTAAATCGCATCAGCGGGCATCTTTAGTCGTCCAGGTGGTAAAATGGCCATGTGAGTTTAATTCTCACTTTGATTCGTCTTCTTGTCCAGCTACTTGAGGCGGCAATGACCGAATCACTTTTGCCGGTAAAGCATCCATGCTCAGATTTCTACAGGTTCATTTTATCTTTTCTCATATTCCATAAACTTAATATTTCTTGCTTGTAGAGCACACAATACCACGGACAAGCACGCCGAATGTCTTAAACATGAAGTTTATTGAATACGTTGTTATTTATCCAGGTAGAGAAATTGTGTAAAATGTTAAAGCTGGCGATTAGTACTGGTTTATGTTTACGGAAATGCAATGTGATGAAAGCTTTTCACCACGCGTGGCACGTAGTTGCTGTGCTGTACTTACCAATTTCTGGGTCATTCACATACAGGTAATGGGCAGTGGATGCCCAGGATTCGTGGAGCAATTCAAGCAGTCTTTTAACAGTACCTATCGACTTCTTCGAACTGTTCGTAACGCTTCCAGCAGAAGTCATGCACGTCCTTCACTAAATCAGAGTTGGAGTCTTCCTCTATGGCTTACTGACGCACCCTCCAGGGGTTTATTTCGACGAACAGATGATGAGGAGGATGACAGTAGCAGCTTAACAAGTTTTTCCAGAGAGGCATATATGGATCCAATATTTGGGTCTGATTCTTTTGGACGTGGAAGTGCTGACTCTGCAACACAACTTACAGAGCAGTTCAGTAAGTTGAGTGTCTCATCCAAAAAACCTGAAAAGGTGGCCAAGATCATGCATACTGGCAGAGTCTCACCAGGATATCCTTCCAAGAATAGGCCCTTTTTATGTGAATATTCCAGCCCTCTTAATCAGGACATATCTGGGGAATTCGGCGATGTGAGTTCTAGTCTGAGATATACATCTGCAGGGTTATCAGAACACGACACAGTAGAACGCAAACAAAATTATGGGGGATCTGAGGTGCATGAAAATGGTGCTAGGAGTAAATGGGGGAGGGGTGGATTAGAGCAACTCGCAAATATATGGGGTATAGAGGATGTAGCTTCTCAATCAGCGAGTCAGCAAAACAGCAGAGACCACGAAGGAAGTGCATGTATTGATCAACGACTTGCAATGCAGCCGTTTGGAGATCCGCTACCTGGACAGCTTGCTGGTGCGTCTGAGACGGGCCTTTCGCACTTAGGCGCAACTCAATATCAGCAGGAGAAGGTGCTGCTGAGGCGACAGGAGATGCATCTGAGAAAGATGGAGCTTACTTACAAGTTTCGGGATCTCCACTTGAAGGAGGCCAATTTGCACCTTGCATCTGAGACCAATAGTCTCATGAGAGAGGATGTGGGTCTAAGCCGTAACAAGATTGACCTCAAAGAAACAGAGTTTCAGTATCGGAAGTTGTCAACTGCTTACGCGGACTTTTCAAGGAGATGTGCCGATGAAATGGTGGCAGGGTTGTGTGTAATGCTCTGTGCTCTCTTCTTTGGCGCGTGGAGATATTCCTATGATCATCTTATTAATGTGGTGTCGGTCTGTCAACCCATTGTTTATGTAAGTATCCAGGAACCCTGTTGCAATATTGCCCCGTTTGCTCATATCTGTTGGATGATAAGTCAACTTTGAGATTGCTAATGGAGCTCTTCGAGCACTCTTAATGGATTGTTGCATCACCAGAAGGAAAAAATCATGTTTCAAAGAAAATTTTTTTTACATATGATCAAGTTGTGATATCTTTGCAGGAGCCCAGCAACTCGTATGTTCCTGGATTGAGCATGATTGTCAACTTACTCAACCTCATGACTTCGCAACTTCTCATGCTCGTGTGTGAGGTCACAGTGGCAGCCCGGATGTTCTTGGGGTTGGGAGTCATCTCTGTCGTTGCAGTCTCGTTACTCCGCAAGAGTGTAAGCAGCAGCAGCCAGGCAATGCCCGCAACCATTCTCATTGTCGTTTTAGGCGGCATTTGTGGGGTGGCAGGAAAATTTGCTGTGGATAGCTTGGGTGGTTCAGGTTATCATTGGCTACTCGTGTGGGAAACATTCTGCCTTGTGCACACATCTGCAGCGTGCTTCACGTCAACCTTGTATCGATTTTTGAATGGAGCCCCTCTCAGTGCCACTAGCCGAAGTCACCAACAGCCTTATTACGTGAAGCCATGGCTGCGCCGCTTATGTTTCCATGTGGTAATAGTGTTGGTCTTACCGACTCTGGCAGGGCTTTTCCCTTTTGCACGCGTTCGAGATATTGTGCTTGTACTTGGTTCTAATCTCTGGAACCTTGTGTATTCGCCTGTGGAATCGCAGATCAGGAAATGTTGTCACTTTCTTTTCTTGTAGTTTTAGACACGATTTCATGTTGGTTGGGTAGGAACATCTAAGTTCAAAAAAGAATTACTTATAATTTTTTTTCACTCTCCTGTGTTTTCACTTATGATTGTACAGCTCATTCGTTCAGTTAACCTTCTATGTCTTGTCTTTCTCTAGTATAGCAACTAGATTGATGTAAATCAATTCCTCTGATATCCTGTCCAAGGGGGATGGGTCAATGTAAGGATTCCGAGTAGCCTCTCAGCAGTTGGATCACATGATGAGGCTTTCCCTTGGAGTTGGGTCATGACATGATCTGTCCTGAGCCTTTTGACGAGCGTTTTCAGGGCCAGCATACAAAACATGACCCATTTTCTGGTTTTGTAATATTTGGGTTACTAAATTCTAATTTCAAAGATTTGAGGTTCTTGAGCGAATTCGTATGCACGCTTTCTGTAACCTACGAAAGTAGTGTTTGGACTCTATCATTTAGGGTAATATACAACTTGGGCAGGTTCCATTATCCGTTTAGGCAGAACTAGTAGATTTGACACTTGATACAATTTATGCTTTATTTGCCACCAATCATATGTAAATCTCTCGTTATTCTCGTAACTAAAATTTGTCCTGTACACAAACTTCAGTTTTTCATAACCTTGTGTAAACAATGTTTTTTTATGTTGCTTCAAGCTCTCACTGAGGGCCAAATCAGCTCTATATTTGGGTGCTTTTTCCACTTTTGGCTATCAGCTACACACTTTTTTGGAAGTGATTCCAGGGTTCTCAGTGAAGCCGTACCTGTTTGCCTTTGAGCTGGTGGCAACCGCGTTTTCAATACCCTTTTCTTTTTTCTTTGTGCTGCAACCCTTTTGATCTTTCTTTGTAGTCAACCACAAAATCTATTTACCGCTTTTCTTTACCGTGAATGTCTCCTCCAACGCTAACAAGATGCTTGACTATGGTTCATCTACTTAATCCTTTTGTTGTTACAGGAACTATACGGAACTTTCAAGGTATGTATTAAGTACAACCGGAATCGAAGACGGCGGAGTTAATGAGAATTTTCTGCATAGTTAGTAACGAGGGTGCCTAGATGGAATAGCTCAACACTAGAAAGGTGCACGAATCATAGATCAATATTAGTTTCACTGTATCCTGAATTCATGTTCTCATTATTATTCTTCAGATTTCCGATGTTTGTTTTGATGGAATCGACGAGTGTGACAAGCAGAAGCCGCCTCGTGCCACCATCAGAACGCGGGAGCTCGCCACTCTGTTTGAGTTCTCTCTGCTGCGGCGTGCACGCGGCGCCCCTGTTGCTGGACCGCCTAAGCCCGCTCGCCTCCTCTTCTGCGTTCACAAATCTCCCTACCCTTTTTCATCAAGCGCCAGGTTAGCTTCGCCTTTTGGAGTACCCCTGCTGCTCTGGCTACTTTCCACTCGCCCTCCGCACAGATTGGTCGCTGAATCTTTTCCACAAACTCAATGCATGCCCGTGTTCCTGTCGATCTGCCAACTCAAAAAGAGAAAAACCTAAATCGACCGCTCCTAGTTCAAATTATCTCAATTAGAAACATACCTCGGCTTCACTCTAAGACCTAATTTCTTTTCCAGTAAGCATTACTCACAGGTGAAATTTCCAGGCGTTGGCGCTGTGGTCCACGGCTCACGAGGGCCGCTGCATTCACCACCACGTTTCACAATCGCTTGACGTGTTGGCGCTTGGGATGAAAATCCAGGGGTATCGTTCAATCTGGGGCAGTTTCTTCCTCGTTCCATTTCGGAGGCAGCTACCTCCAGCATCTGACGGCTTTCAACAAATTTCCACTACCACCGTTGAGATCCTGTCGAGGAGACATATCTATCGGCTTCTGGAGGGTGCGATCCGACGGGCAAAATCACCAAAGATCGACGGCGGAAGCCATTGGTCAGGGTTAGCTTTCAGAACTTGGAAAGTGTCAGGGGCTGCCCAGATATTAACCCCTGGTGTCTGCGAATAGCGACTATCATTCCGATTCTATCGTTTGCATTCTAAATTCAACTTTGCGTGTATAAAGATACTGTGGCAAGAGGGAGCTTGGACCTTCCGCGGCGAATTTTGTGTAGAATATGAGCTATTTTAAGTATATCTTGGTTGCTTAGATTGCTGTACAGAGGTTTTTGTGTGTGTGCCTACGATTGCGGTAGTCATTGATTCACGAAACGCCGTTTTGGAGAATCCTTCAGATCCTCTCTGAGAGATTGGTGATTTGGAAGCGTAGATGGAGGGCAGAGTAATAGTGGCTTAAGTCGTTGGAGAAAACAGGGGAGACGTGTTGTTGTAGTGAGTGTTGATCTTACGATTTCTTCTCTTTTTCGAACAGCAATTCATCTATAGTTCTGTTGTTCGCAATTTGAGTGCACCAGTTTACGGAGTACGCACCTACTGTGCAGGATATTTGTTTCGGAAGAATATTGTGTAAAGTAGTTTTGCTGCGAAATTTGGAAGACAGACAAGTATCACCAACGAGGAGAAGCGACATCAAATTTGTTGTTGGAACGACAAGGACAGCAGGATGTCTCCCGGAGCGGTGGTGCAGGTGGTCCAAGGTGCGTCGATTTTGGCCGGCGCGTGGATGATCAAATCAATCTTGGATGCTGACGAGCAGAAACCTATGGCCGGCGGTAGGCAGTGCGCAACTTGTAATGGAACTCGAAAAGTGCCGTGTATGTGCACAAGGTGGTCGGACAACGACGTCGGATGCAGTACATGTAGCGGCTCCGGGAAGATGACTTGTAGTAGCTGCGGTGGCTCAGGCACTGGAAGACCGATCCCTGTACAAATCCGCGCCTCCAGTATACCCGAGAACAGGTCTTAAAGGATGATCTCGCATCTTTCTTGACTTCTCTTAGAGTTCCGAATTCTGAAGGAACGATTGTGCTTAGCACATCTTGCAACATCATCGTCCTTTACAGCCTACTTTAGGCTTATTGTATCTAAAGAATTAATTTGTCCAAATATGGACGTTCAAGGGGGATTCGACACCAATTGGTGCAGAACAAAGCACCAAAGCTGCAGTTCGTACCCCTTGCGCTCGTGTAACATGCTAGTTTTTGTAGATCAGCTTCCTATAGAACGCAGAGACAATTTTTCCTTTGTTAGTATGCTATTTGGTTTGACAAAATTTACACCATTTGAGTTACACCGTGTGCTTGTTCTCAGCGTACTTGCTTGTCTTGTATATTAATCTAGGTTGATGTTGGATTTCATCGTCGTATTGTGAGAGTTATGCTTCAATATTACAAGTTGTTGACAACGGAACGAGTACTGTATTATGGTGTTATGTGAATGTTTCCAATTAATCCTCATCTATGCCATCGTAATTTGCTTTGATCAGTTAAGATTAGTTAACCTGGATGTGGAGGTGAGGTGGAGTGGATGCAATCGTTATTTGCGCATCTTCTTCATCATTCTGCATTCAGAGTGTTGCGAAGGTATGTGGATAATAATACTCAGAATATTCTATCTTTCATATATGCTTCAAACTTGTTTCTGCTACTGGTGAATCGTATTGATTCTCAATGGCGGTTCACTTAAGGGTGTGGCTGTTAAGAGGAAGAGAATTGTAAGAATAGTTAGCCTTTTCCAATGCTTCCAACCACCGCTCAAAGGCTGTGTTAACTACGTTAATTGCTTCGTGATCTGAGACCAACACAGGCAGACTTCGTTTGGCCTTTTGCATAAAATTACAAGATCTCTGAAATAATACGAAAAGTTCTGACTCTCATGTTTATTTTGGCTATCATTCAACCTTTTAAAGTACTCATGTAGTGAAAATGGCTGTGTATGTTTATTCTTTGTGCCCTGTTAGGCTACAAGTTGCATCTACCCAGTTCACCTCAAATACAGGGCATAGCTATGCAATGACATGTTTGATTGTTTATAATTCTTTCTCATTTTTCAATCACTGTATGCAGATAATGAAGATACGGATTCAAAAAAGTAAGTTGATGTCACTAAACTCTTCTCAAGTGTTCTCCAAATGCCTTTTAAGTCCTCAACCCAGAGCAATATGCAATCTGAATTGATTGATTCTTGATACTTACATTATATTCTTAAATTTATTTTTCATTGATCACTAAATTTTCTTTATTAATCATTTTTTATTTTTTCGTTTTTAAATGGTTGTAACCAGTCTTTCGTGTATTCAAAGTGCCCTTTTACATTGATTCTAAACGTTCTCACAAGTCTCCCAATTTTGATTGTGGCAAATGATTCTCCATGTTGTACAAGCAAGTTCACTTCTTTTTTACAACCTTTTATTTATTCTTAAAAATGCTTATACTTAAGACTTAATCATTTGCAACTATAATGTGTATAATCTAATATTGGAGTTGCTTTGATAGCAGAGTTTTACAATATTTGCTACAATAGGTTTGTTGTTCGCTCTGCACATTCAACTTCTGTAATATCTCCTTGGAAGAGAGAATACAAACTCTATACTTGCTAGCTAGAATTGTGTTATCTCATTTATAGTTTTGAATAGAATGGGTATCAATGTTTATCATTCACTCATCATCTTCATGGTAATCAATGTGCGACAGTGAATGAATGAGGGGTATGTAAGTCATACATCACGCTTTGTTGTGTTGAATTTTGAATCCTTCTACTCAACAGCAATGGGTGTACGACTTGAGAAGAACCGGCCCTCACTGCTGAGACTGCTTAATAGTACTTCGGCCAGGAATTAGGAGTGATATTATATGTTAAACCGAGAGATGTACTCGAAGCTATGGAACCTTACTTCAATGTCAACTAAGTTTCAGGTGAACAAGAGGCTTCTGTGTGACCCCAAAAGTGTCCCTTGACGCTTCCAATAAAGGCCGTTAATCAACACCCTGAACTGCATCAATTCGTACAACACAACCACATCGGAAAATTCACTCCTGCATCGAAGTGTTGCTTAGTCCTAGACGACATTGCATCGCGGTTGGCGAAGGTTTCGGTGTTGTTTCATGCAGAACAGCACCTCAGAAACTGCATTTCCTCAGACGCATCAGCAACTTGGTCGAGCATCCAGCGACGACTGATGCATGAAAACCAAGCGCAGTCGACCTCGAGAGTGCCGTCAATCCAAGGGAGAAATCCGATCCACGGCGAGCAAGGGCAATGGAATCCATTGTGATCGAACACGAGGCGCAAGTGAGGAGCACTGTGAGCGCAAGTGAGCGCAAGTGAGAACACGAAGACGGTTTGATGTAGAGCCAAAATTTCAAATCTGAACCTGAACACTTTGGCGAGGCTCGGAGGTGCGCGGAATGCACATTCCCTCAACCGTACTCACGGAACAAGCAATTGCTAAGCTAATTTAAATCGAGACAAGACTACTTCAGATATCTGCTGCACCCATTTACGACTGTCACAACAAAGACAGCTCATTTGGGACTTTCCCGGACTGAGCGGCGTCTACATTCTTCGTCTGTTCGTCAATGCATTGTGAGGAGAAACTAGAGCTCCCTTGCACAGAAATGACCCTAGATAATCTGGAAAGGTTGAGAATCTCTGAGAACCTCAGCGAAAAGTAAGAATCCGCAATGTGGAATAGTAATCAGCAATTCAACAGACTGGGCAGGTTCTTCAAACTGGGATTTAGTGAGGGTGTCTAAAAGCCTGTTTTGTCCTCATTTGTTTAGGAATGTTTATGATTGTTGTATAAATCACTATTGGATCATAAACTATATTGATTTTTCACTGCGTAGTCCAATTTTTTGTTGTGCAAGATCTGAATTAAAGTCTTACAGCATGCGTTACACCAATCTAACCGCTGATCATGTGATCCTCAAATCGTTCGACTTCCTTTTTGAGGGCCAACTCCGGCTTGAACTTTCCTTCTCAGATGATCTCTCCATTTCGTCAGTCGACAAAAAGTATCTTATTTGAATTCTTCTGTACCTAGATCCTGCGAGTGAGGGAAAATATTATTCAATCCAAGCTGAAACAACGATAAAAGCTGGGAAAGCACATGAGAAATAGTAACGTTTTTTTTTCTGTAATATCCAGCAATAAGAAAGCATCAGCATTCATGATACACTTACTCTCAATTCTGAATATTTAAAAAAAGGAGAACCGCGCCTCAATATCAAAATATTGAGCTTACATTATAACTTGACAATAGCAAGCGTCGTCGCCAGGACTGTGAAGATCAAGCTTGTTAGCTACCTCAAAATCAATTTCTTCAACCAAGAATTTGACGACATCAAAAAATAGTTTTCGGTGAAACTGCACGAGTGCTCAAGATTTGTTTTGGTGCAATAGCGACTGTAACTGGAGCTGACAGACTCAACTTGTATCGGTTTATGCAATTATCGAGTTCCATCATTCCATAGATTACGATGTGCGGTAGCTGGAGTTTTACACGAGTGTTCTATGCTATGGCAGCTTGCTTCCTTGCAAGCTTAAGATAAACTCTTCACCATAAAGATTTCAGCTCAGCTCGAATATGTGGAGCTAATTGTCATTCTTCATCTTTGTTGAAGCTCTACGTATGTACCTTACGCAACTCACGAATGCATTAAGAATAAACACAACACTAGGTCAGCCGTTACTAGCTGAATATTAATAATATTATTATATTAAAATATTACTACTAATAATAAAAATATTACTACTAATAATAAAAATATTTTATTATTTGAAGCTTTGTATTATCGAATTTTTATAAAATATTAAATACCGTGTGATAATAATATCGATTTTACACTACTAATAGAGAATTATGTATACAATATAATTGATATAATTGATCTGTATAATTGAATTGATATAATGATCAATTATAATAAATGTAATAACTGTAATCATAGTTATTATAATAATAACCATAATCACAATTAGCTGTATATTATCAAAAATTATTGTTTAATAGAATAGTAACATTATATAATAGAATTAAGTATTATATATTAATATAATAGTATGATAATATTATATAATATTATTTCAACTTAAAATAATAAGATATACAACACTAGGTTAATACTAATAAAGAATCATCTATTGATAATATAAAATACAATTATTTCTTCTATGGTTTTTGTGCTTTACTTTCATAGATTGCATCCCCAAGCTCATTGAAAGGGTATACGAATTTTCAGCTATCATAGCTATTATTGGGTGGACCAAAACATGTTGGTGTCTTCACTGTGTTTTCAATATCACTACATCTATCACTAGGTAGACCAAAACATGCTAGCATCTTCAAGAATTTTTTGAGACGATATTTTCAAAAAACTATTTTGCATTGGTCTCTATTTATAACTTTCAGTCATTTCATGCACTCATTTTTATTTATAATTAGGTTTTTATTGAAGAACTTATTGAGCATGTGTTGTACAGAACAAATCCGTGTTGAGCTTATGGAATTCATGCAATAAAATCTGCTTTGATTTTGCTACTTCAATGTGATGCTTTAGTGATTGAAAAGCACCTTTGAATTTTCACCAATATTCTTGAGCAACGTGGTTTTTTATTGGAATTTTTAAAATATTATCAACTAGAGGAATAATTGTTGTAAGAAAACCTAATTTTAAGAATTTCATTTCCAACTTTCATGTGAAATTTTCTATGTTCAACTTCATACATGTAAATATATACATATATTTGTTTGTGTGTGTAAAGTAGTAAATATTTTTCAAGTTCTAACTACTATCATTTTTGTTTGACAGATACTATGTAATCTTGAGAAATATGGTATTATTGGAATTTCAAAAGTATTTTCAACCACAGCAACAACTGTTATAAAAAAAACCTAATTGTTGGAATTTCATTTCCAGCTTTCATGTAAAATTTTCTATATTCAACTTTATATGTGTAAATACATACATATATTTGTTTGTATATATAAAGCAATAAATAATTTTCAATAAAAAAAACTAAATATTTCTTTATTTTTTTTATTCATTTTGGTTTGTAAAATATAATGTTTTGAAAAAATTAACCTGTTTTTTATAATAAGTCATTGTAAAAAGATGTTTAAACATGATTAATATGGATACATAGATATAAGATCTTTATTTTTGTATTGTTATAACATATTGTCAAAGCATTGTGGCATTATAATTTAATTAATTAAGTTGTATGTGCTTATTTTTTTATTTTACAGGTATTATATAATCTTGTTCAAATACTTGAGCAATGTGGTTTTATGGGAATTTTATTGGAAAACAATTTTGAGGCTTACAAGTTTGTTTTTTTTATTTTTTGTAACAAATTTACTCAGTCTATGTGGTTGAACTTGTATTGTTGTTAGTGGTCTAACTTTGACAATGATCAAAACTAATTAAATAAAAATTGCTCAATAATAGCATAGGAAACGTGATTGAGCATAAAGAAGAGCCGAAATAGTTTATCTCAGAGGACTTGTCCAAAAACGTCAAAAAAAATCAAGAAAGAGCTTAAAGTAATTATAAAAACTAGTAAACAAGTAGATCAATTTTTTCATTAACATCATAATGAAAGAAAAAGATTGGAAGGTTGTTGTAATGTTAAAAATATGGACGTTCAATATCCACATTGAATGGTATTCTATTAGATGGATGAGCAAACTATGCCATCAACAAAATTAAATCTACAATCTAATACATGTTGTCTTCTTAGAAAAGTTGAACTTCTGGTTGTTGAACTTGTTGAACTTCTGTTTCTTGAAGATCTTCTATTGTTAATTAGATAAATACTTGATGGGCAAGATGAATAAAGTAAGGAGTTTCAAAAGCTTATTTGACAATATAATGTTGTATATGCATTTATTGCTCTTAGTATAAAAGTCAATAATACTAAATTATAAGGATATGGTCTATATAGCTTTTGTATATTTGGAGAGCATTGGCATCAAATGGATACTCTTATATTAGAACAAGGTATAGAAGTAAGTTATATGCAACTTTACATTTATGATCTTGATATGCATATGAAGCAAAGATGGCACGTAATGGCAATTTGTTACTTAAAACAATATAATAGTTTTAAGAATATTTAAAAGAACATCATATATTTTATTCTATTTTATTGACAAACTTATGAAACATTGTCCAAAGCAAGAAAAAGAAGAGTGAACGGTGATGATATATACATATATCTTTATTTTAATAAAGAAATCAAGAAAAGATATTATAAACTTTCAACTTCTAATGAGGTTGCAATTATTATGCTGTGCAATAGAACAAAGGTAGAAGGAATGAGAGATATAGTTGTTTAATAGAAAAGAAGTATATTGCAACAAATTCATGAATGGTGTTTTGCATACTTGCTATTCTACTATGTTATTTTTTCATGCAAAGAACATGGATGGCATAACCAAATGAAATATAGAGATATAAATTCCAATAAATATAAAAATAAAAAAATATACATTGCATATATTATTCAAATAAAATTTTATTCATATTAAGTATTTCTACAATATAATGAATACTTGACTATCTTATGACATAGAAAGTTATTATAAAAATTTATTGTAGATGCTTGCACATCAATAGAATAAAATTGATTGAGATGCTTTAATATAAATGAAGATAGATTATATGTAGATATATATATATCAAGGATTACCACATATTTTTGAAAATGTGTAAAATCAAAAAATTAACATGCAAAATTTAGGACAAAAGATAATTCTTTCATCATCTCATATTAAAAGTAGAAGAAACCAATTTGAGATTTTTTAAGATTCTATGGCTATTACTTGGTACTTTCAATATCCAAATATATTTGGTACAATGGTTACAAATTTGCAATGGCCATAAATCTCAAGTACATTCTTTCCAAGATAAAATCTAGAAAATTGTCTCAACTTTATAGCAAGAGTATTTAAACTCAAGTCTTGTCCATTAATTGAATTTATTTATAACATCACATTTTAGGACATGTACTTGCAAGAAAGGATACTATTAAGTTACAAAAGTAAAGTCTTCCATATATGCACTTCTGTCTTTTTTGAACAAAAAAATAAAATAAAAGATTTGGCCAATATTGATAGAATTGTTTGTGTAAAGTTTCCTATTAAAAAAAAAAATCCATTATTATTTGAGGCAATTAGTACTTATATGATTTATGATTCATGTGAACCTTGAAATATATAAGTTCTATATATAAAAGATGAAATATGCCAAAAGAATTATTCAAAAGATATAAAAAAGTAACATTAATAGGTGATAATATCTATCTCAAATATCATAGAAATAATGATGGAACTTTCAATATTAGCAATCATGTTGTAGACAACCAAGATGTTGTTTCATACAATCTTATTCTGAAGAAAAATATATAATTATCATATCAATATTGAAGTTTGTACTTTAGTCTATATTGTGAAATATATTCACAAGTATATCTATAAAGGACATGATTGTACAAAAATACAAATTAGAAATGATAAGAATAAGGTTAAGTAATATATATTAATATATAATATATTAGAGCTCTAGAGATAGAGTAACATTTATTTGGAATAAAAATACATGAAGAAATTATAAATGTGATTTAATTAATATTATATTTTCTTGAAATGCATTAAGTACTTTTTGATCCAAATAATGATGCAAAAAGAAAAAAAAGAAAGAAAAATAAACAACAACAAATTTTTTAATATTTTTTGAAATATATGAAACTTTGGAGGTTGCTTGGCAATACAAGTCTCAAGAGTTTCTACAATATTTTATACAAAAAAGACCTCAAAGAAATAGATAATAAGTCAATTTAGATTTGTAATTAGAAGGTTATATTTTGTTGATTCTATCTTCAATTCTTTCTAATGGTGGTAAATAGACCATGTTTATTTGAAGATTTAAATACTACAAATAAAATGTTGCAACCAAGTTTTAAGAATGCATGCTTAGAAATGGAATTGTTTGAGGATGACAAAGAATAGAAACTTGCTTGGAAGAGGCTTTCATAATGAAAACAAGGAAGTAATTAAGAACATTGTTTGCTATTATTCTTCTTTAATGTTTATCTATACATCTAGAAGAGCTATGGGATAAGTTTAAAAAAATATATATAATAATGTGAATTATCAATTGATTCAAAATTATAGAATTGAAAGGCCAATAAAAAGATAGATATTATATTATAGATAATATCTTCTTTATGAAATTAAAATAAAAGAACTAGAATAAAAATATTACAAATCAAATAATTATAGAGTATATGGCATGGAATTGTGACAAGCTAAAATAAATAGTAGAAGAACATGTAGCAAAGTTGAATGATGAAAAACACATGTGAGTGTAAATTTCACTTCTCAACCCTAATTACAAGATAGCATCAATTAAGAGTTCTTTGTAATTGGTGGTATAAAGTGAAGTAAGAAATTGGCAAAAAACCAAAGAAGAAAAGCCACAATACAAATAAAAGAAAAAAAATCAAGTAATTAAAACATCCAATACTAAGTCACAATCTATTCATTGGATTTTTACCTATTAAAAAATAAATGTAAAAAATAAAAAATATATTTTTAAATAGATTTTTTTTTAATCTTTCCAATGATATAAAAATTATGTAATTCCAAGTTACTATGAATAAATTATAATAGATTAAAGATAGAATGTAAATAATAAAAAAGTTTAGTGAATAGTTTTTACTTCAAAGATAACTTGCTTAAGAAATCATGAGTTCGAGCCTCACCAAGGCTTATAAGTAGTGTATATGGATTGTCTAAAGAGGCTTTGAGGCCTTAGTCTTATCTTCCTACCTACATCCAAGGTGCTACAACCCATATGGGAATTGTGTACCTCTCTTCCTATAAGGACTACACTAGCTGCTAATCCTCATATTTTCTACTAGTAAAATTAATTTTTTTGGATTTTTGACTTCACCATGGTGTTCAAAAAAAATCCAATTAGTCTAGACACCTTGCATAGCCTCCAAATCTTACTTCATTTCTTCATAAAGGCTTTCAGGGTGGTAAAACTCAATTTTCACAAAGTCTTAAAATTTTCTCTAAAAATTCATAAAAAATTCTAAGTAAATTCTAAATAAATCCTATAATATTTCTATTATAATTATATCCATATAAGACTATATTTTTCTATATTTTTTATTTTTTATAGTAATAAAATTAATTTAAATCCACTAAAAATCCTATTTTCTATATAATTATTTAAAAAGATATGAAGTTCTTTTTCATGCTTCTTCTAACTACTAACTAATTATTGATAGGATTTTATAAGTAATACATGTAGATAGAGAGCCAATGAAGATATTGATCTCAATAATTAATTCTTAATACTTAACAATAAAAAAATACTAAACTAACTAAGATAATTGCCTCAAAGACTTACTAAGACTCTATTTTTATAACTTTCCTTCTAATAAGACTTTTGTAACTTATAAATACTTTTAAATTATAATAAATACTTGGATAGTCAAAAATACTTTCTAATCTTAATATTTTTATAATTAAATGACTTAAAACTATGTTTTTAATTAATCCACCAATTAAGATTAATTTGTGGGACTTACAACATACTATATATTTAGATATTCTTACTTTTGTAGATCACAATCTTAAGAAGCTTTATTTTTTGGAAGAATCAATAAATTGTGAGAAAACATTTGTGTACAATATAGTAGCAATGAAGTATTGAAGTAATGAAAAAAATATTTTATATATTATTTCTTCTAAAATTGTAATATAAATTTTAAGTGTTGGACAAACTACATACTTTATGTTGAAAAATTTTCTCCATCTTGTTTAAGATTTCATTTGTAATATTACAAAGAATGCACCATATTCAAATGTACTAAAAAAGATAGTTTTTATCATTTAGAATAAGATACCAATGCAACATTGCTATTATGTTAAAGCAATCAATAAAACTCTTTAAGATATAAATAGTACTAATAAGTTATTTGGAAGAATTATTATAGTCTTTGGTAGATAAATTTAGTAAATTCTTCTTATTATCAATGAAGGCTTAAGAAAAGAAATTTTTGATGCTTCTTTGTAATGATAAAAATTCGGACTAATATTAAAGTATATAAATTGACCAAAAATATGTGTTTAGAAGGTGTATCAAATAAAAATCATTTATTTACTAAAATCTCTTAAAGATATGTATTATATAAGACTATTTATTTTTAGATTTTTTTTATAATACAATATTATTATATAATATATTTAAGAATATTTTTAATTTGTAGAGTAGAAATGGATCAATAATTATAGATCAATTAAAAATGATGATGTTTCTTCTAAAACATATGAATATAGGTTTAATATCAAATGAATTAATTTAAGCTATCTATTTATAATTAGATGAAGATAAAAACCTTGAAGATGAATATTTCACCAAAAAGTTACTTTTATTTATACAAAATTATAATGTTGATGATCTAAACAAACATGCAATGGAGAAATTTTCTAAAGTTTTGTATATCTATTTGAATGCAATTATAAAAAATATAGAAGAGGGTTTCAATATGGTAATTATTATCTAATTAAGTATTTGAATAACTTAAATCTATCTATATAGCCACCATTTTGCCTGGAGCTAAAGATCAAATGTCTTATTATGTTGTTGCAAAATATTGCTCTATGTCAAGAATTTTATAAAAAATATACGAAATTATTACACAACTTAGTGACTAAATTATAGAAGCAAGATTTTTATGTAGAGACTTATCATGGATATATATATATATATATATTTATCCCAATCGTTACTTATATAATTAGGTAGAAGTAGATAAATATAGATTAATTTCATAAAGTCTTCTAGAAAAACTTCATAGAAGCTTCATAAATGTGGTTTTGACTTTAGATGTATTTATAGGATAGAAACTTAGCAAACAAGTTAATCACATGTTGGTAGCTTGTGGGACAAGTTAACTCCATGTAGTAGTGGGTGGAAGAAGCTAACTATGTGATGCATACATAGATAACTTGCCTTGCAAGTTAAGACATGTGGCTAGCAAAGTCAATACGTTTTGGAGGTCCTATAGGACATCGCCACATAACTCCTAATTAAGAGTATATATGGAGGCAAGAGTGAAGCCTTCTTCACTCTTTTCAATGCCTTTCTAGTCCTTAATCTTATTCCAAGACTTTCTAGTATTCTTGTCCTTGGAAATAGCCATTCTAGTTCAATAATATATCATCTTTGAATGACTTTCTAATTCTTTTCACTGATACAAGAGTGCATTGAAAATTTTGTTTCTTTGAGATTTATATCCTTGACATTTTGATAAGAGTACTAACATATTATTTTTATCTTGTTTTAGAAGTGAGTGAATTATTCTACTTCTATTATTGTATTTTGAAAGTTACAAACTATCCACCTTTAAATAAAAAATCTTGTTTTCTAACACTGATCTTTTCCTTAAAGAGAGTAGATTATCCCTCTTGGTAGAAATTTTTATTAAAGGTTGCGGATTACCCTCCTCTAATTTAACTTTTGGAATTTTTTTGAGTTCTCCATGGAAGGAAAGATCAAGGATGCTACTCCTAGTGGAAGCGAGAATAGATTTATAACTATTGCAAATCTTCACGAGCTTTTCAATATTCTTAAGGTAGAAACTTCACCCATCACCAATGTCAATTAAGAAAGTACTACTTCTATACTTATGGAAGAAGTCTAAAGTCTACATCAAGAAGTTAAGAAATTGAAAGAAACAAGTCAATTAGCCTCACAACCAAATTCAAGTGGTCTTGCATCTATAAGTTCAAGAGAAGTAAGAATTACTATGCCTGAGAAGTTTGATAGAATAAGATCAAAATTTTGAGGATTTTTTACAACAAGATAAACTCTACTTAAGATTACATCCTTTCCAATATGCAAATGGATTTGCTCAAGTTGGCTTTATAGGTGCACTTCTATTTAGATGTGCTCTTTTTTAGTTTGCACCTTTGATGGAAAAGGATTCACTACTTTTTTATGATTTAAATTCATTCTTAAAAGTATTTACAGCTACATTTGGAGAAAGTGATTAAGAATGAATAGTAGAAATCAAACTCTTATCTTTACAACAAGGATCACAATCAACCACCACATATGCTATTGTATTCCAAAACCTTGCTTGCAAAGTGGACTAGAATGACAAGCACTTATCAATCAATTTTGATATGGATTGAAGGATAGCATCAAAGATTTGTTATTAACAATGTCAAAAGCAAAATCTTTGAAACAATTTATTGCTCAAGCCATTGTATATGATAATCAATTATTTGAAAGGCATCAAGAATAAATACTTGGCTAGAGAGGAACAAATCAAGTAATGGCGGCAATTTTTAAGTTTTATGAAAGATATTCATTAAGGCCAAAACTAATGCAAATTAATATGATACATTTTAAACCTCTCATGGAGCAAGAAAAGACTCGACGTCGACAAGAGGATTTGTATTTATATTATGGAGAAGCTAAGTAGAGTGCTCAACATTGTCCAAAAAAACAACGCAATTACAAAATGAGGTGCACAATTATCAAAGAAGATAATGTGTTGGAAAACAAGTT
Source organism: Physcomitrium patens (assembly GCF_059467195.1). Lineage (NCBI taxonomy): Eukaryota > Viridiplantae > Streptophyta > Bryopsida > Funariales > Funariaceae > Physcomitrium > Physcomitrium patens. The sequence continues at coordinate 3,293,237 of NC_143431.1, read as the reverse complement.
TTTTCAGCTACAATAGGGACTGTGTGGCTCGAATCACAAGGAATACCTAGTAAAGGTCTTATTTTCTCCTTAGATCTTTTACCTTATTTTATAATAGATGTATATTTAGGACCTAAAAATCACAAAGTTTTTTTCTTATTAAATTTAGGAGCCTCAGCATGTTTTATAAACAAAGATTTTATCAAAAATCGAAAAATATCTTTAGTCAAAAAAACTAAATCTGTACTTGTAGAAGTCATAGATGATCATTCATTGTCTTTTGGAAATGTTATCCATAAGATTGTTCCTTTAGATGTAACAATTAAAGATCATAACAGCATAGTAGTATTTAATGTAATAAGATCTCCCTCTAATCTAGTTATTTTAGGATTATAGTGATTAGAAAAATATAACTCTCAAATAAATTGGATTTCTCGTAACCTTAACTTTTCTAATAGTATAATCCAAGATTGAATTAAAGAAGTAGAAGTACATAAGTCTAGTATATCTAAATCTTTACTTGTAGGTGCAAGAGCTTTCATGCATGCTGCAACAGAAAGATCATCTGTTCTTATTTATACTACGCTCATTTCTAATGATAAAAAATTGTTAAGTAGTACTCTTAGCCAATGTCAAGAATTCCAAGACATTTTTGGAAAGAAGAATACAAATATTCTTCTAAAGCATCAATCTTATAATTATTCAATTGATCTACAAAAAAGACCTCAACTACCATTCCTACCAATCTATAGCTTATTGCGAAATGAGTTGGTTACATTAAAAGAGTATATTGATAGAAACTTGGCAAAGAACTTCATATGCCATTCTAAATCTCTAACTGCGGCTCCTATTTTATTTGAGAAGAAGAAAGATAAATCTCTACGGATATGTGTAGATTATCGATGACTCAATAAGATCACAATCAAAAATAGGTATCCTTTGCCTTTGATTTTAGGACTTTTTAACCAACTCAATCAAAGAAAGATCTATACTAAAATAGATGAAGGAAAGATTGCTTTTTTGTATATAACTTAATTTTTATATAAAAAAAAAAGATGAAGGAAAGATTGCTTTTTAAACTATGTATGGATATTTTGAATAAAATGTCATCTCTTTAAAACTCAAGAATGCACCAGCTGCTTTTCAACATCTTATGAATGATATTTTTGTGAATTTCTAGATGATTTTATTGTTTACTATTTATATGAAATTCTTATCTATTCTAAGAATACAGAAGAATATGAACTTCATATTCATTATATGTTACAAAAACTTAAAGATGCAAGATTATATGCCAAGTTAGAAAAGTGTGTATTCTACACTACTCAAGTTGATTTTTTAGGGTACATCATTTCCAACAAAGGCCTTATAATGGATCCCAAGAATATCCAAACTATCATAGATTAGAAGATTCAAAAATAGTACAAGATGTGCAATGCTTTTTGGACTTTGCTAATTACTATCAAATCTTTATCAAGAACTTTTTTTAAGGTGTAGCTCCTCTTACACGTTTGACTTATAAAGAAAAACTTCAGTGGAATAAAGAAGCACAAACATCATTTAATGCTTTAAAGAGGGAGTTCATTTTTACACCAATCTTACATTGTGTCAACTTCTCCAAGATATTTTTTGTGAAAACAAACACATCAGACTTTGCTATAAGTGCCGTGTTGTCACAAATAGAAACATGTAATAAAACTCCACTTAATAGCTTTCTATTCTAAGAAATTTTAAACAATCAAGATTAATTATGAGATCCATGACAAAAATCTCTTTGCAATCATTGATTCATTTCAAGAATGGCATCATATCTAGAAGGTGCTTTAAGTCCAATTATCATATATATAGATCATAAGAACCTCGAGTACTTCATGTCAGTATATGTTTTGAATTGTCATGAAGCTTTTTGGAGCATGTTATTATCAAGATTCAATTTCAAGATTATTTATCGATCCAAAAAATAATAAGGTCTATTAGATGCCTTTTTTAGTCATTCTTATTTTGTACCAAAAGAATAAGATGCATCTTTTGATCAACAAAGAATGATTTTTTCGAAGTTTGAGCATTTTCATCTTTGAGCAATAAAATCAACATTGATTGTTGATTCAACCTTTATCAAGCAAATTCAATCAAATATGTCCTCTGATTCTTTTATTTATGATATCAAGAATACTTTCTCTAAGTCCTATGACACTTCAAAGTTTGAGTTCAAGAATAACCTATTATATTTCAAAGATTGCTTATATATTCTAGAAAGCAAGGCATGATTACATATCTTTGAAGCTCATCATGATTTTCTAGCAATCAGACATTTTGGATATAACAAGACTTTGGAGCTAATATCAAGAGATTTTTGGTGGCCTCAAATATAAAAGGCAGTCAAAGAATTTGTACAATGATGTGATACTTGTTAAAGATCCAAAATTCCTCACCATCAACCTTATGGACTTCTTCAACCATTATCAATTTCATAACAAACATGATCTTTTGTTTCTATGGATTTTATTACGGATCTTTCAATCTCAGGTTTATATATCTCTATATTTATAATCATAGATCACTTCACCAAAATGGTATATTTTATATCATGTATAAAATCTATTTCAGGTGAAGAAATAGCTAAGCTTTTTATTGACAATATCTATCGCTATCATGGATTGCCAAAAGATATTATATCAGATAAGATGACTTAATTTATATTAAGATTTTAGAAAATCCTATTCAAGATTCTAAAAGTGGATATAAAGCTTTTTTTAGCTTTTTATCCTCAAACTAATGGACAAACGAAAGAGGTGAATCATGCTTTAGAGCAGTATTTGAGGTATACCATCAATTATCATCAAGATGATTGGACAATTGTTTTGCCATTAGCAAAGTTTACATACAATAATTTACTACATTCTTCTACTCAACAAATACCTTTCTTTACCAATTATGGTTATCATCCATGACTTGATACTTTAGACTTTTTAAAAGTTCGTAATCCTGCGGCGGAAGATTTAACAAATCATTTGTCAAATCTACATGCAACAATGAAGATACAATTAAAAGAAGCTCAAAGATGACAAAAGACCAATATGGATGCTTATTTCAAGGAGCAACTATAATTCAATATAGGTGATAAGGTATGGTTATTTTGTCGCAATATTAAGACTACTTGTCCTTGTGATAAGTTGGACTATCGTAGATTGGAACCTTTTTTTATTTGTGAACAAATCAATCTTGTTGCTTATTGGTTACATCTACTAGAGCCTATGAAGATCCACCCTATGTTTTGTGTGTCCCTTCTTGAGTCGTATAAGACAATGAATATTTTTGAAAGAAGACAAATGCCACTTTCTCTTGCAGAAGTGGGTAATAATCAAGAGTTCGAGGTAGAAGAAGTCTTAGACTTAAGGTAGTGCCAAAATAGGTTAAAATATCTTATTCACTAGTAAGAATATGATATTACTAAATGTACATGAGAGCCATCAAAGAATCTTACAAATGGAACAAAGACAGTTGAAGCTTTTTATCAACAAAATCCATCAAAACTAAGATGAAGAATAGAAAATCTTTGCTATAAAAGAAATAAGATTAAGGAAGATAACATTCTACCTTTTATATTTTTTTGTAGCTTATGTGTATTTGTAATACTAAGCAGATGGAGAATCAACAACTAGTAGCTTTAACTCAGGAACTTTCATTTGCAGACTTACGAGATGAGATATTGCGATTGTCACAACCTTCAAGTTGACAAAATTAAGATGAAGATCTTCAAGAATGACATATCCTTCTTTGAATAGATGGCAAGATACAACTTGTTTGGTATCACGACCTTAGAAGAGACTTTCGTTGTTTGGTGATTTTATTAGAGGTAGGAACAACTCTTCATGGTATTTTAAATATTTTATTTGAAGGAAGTTACAAAGGCCTCAACAACAACCAAATAATAGGGTAGTCTTCTTGTCCTAGTAGGGAACACTATGGATGGCTAAAAGGCCTATCAATTATCTTCAAAGAAAGTAAAGATCGAATATGTGGTATTTATAATTCGTCGCATCTTAGACTTCCCCAACATATGAAGATCATTGTTTGTAGAACTCGTCTCTAGAAAAGAAAATAATGTCATGGACAAATACATTTATCTCAATAGTTACTTATATAATTAGGTAGAAGTAGATAAATATAGATTAATTTCATAAAGTCTTTTAGAGAAGCTTCCTAAAAGCTTCATAGATGCAGTTTTAACTTTAGATGTAGTTATAGGATAGAAACTTAGCCAATAAGTTAATTCCATGTAGTAGCTTGTAGAACAAGCTAAATATGTGGTGCATACATAGATAACTTGCTTTGCAAGTTAAGACATGTGGCTAGCAAAGTCAACACGTTTTAGAGGTCCTATAGGATATCGTCATGTAACTCCTAGTTAAGAGTATATATGGAGGCAAGAGTGAAGCCTTCTTCACTCTTATCAATGACTTTCTAGTCCTTAGTCTTATTCCAAGACTTTCTAGTCTTCTTGTCTTTGGTAATAGCCATTCTAGTTCAATAATATATCATCTTTGAGTGACTTTTTAATTCTTTTCAGTGACACAAGAGTACATTGAGAATTTTCTTTCTTCGAGATTCATGTCCTTGACAAGACTACAAGGAATAATTGGCTTTTCTTCCAAGAATTATATTATGTCCATCATCTATAAAGATTCTATTCAAATTTTACCAAAGAAAATTTCCAATAAAAATAGAATTTATAATTACTATTAACAAATCTCAAAGATAAATATTAAAGAACGTAGGAATAGATCTTTGAATCTTAACATTTGAACATAGATAATTGTATGTTGCTCTTTCACAATGCACTTCTCCAAATATGATAAAGATCCTATATCTTCAAAATAATAAAGAAAAAAATACCATTATAAATATAAATTATTTTGAAGTTCTTTTGATTTAGCTATTTTAATTTTTTAATAAATTAAAATTATATTTACTAATTAAAATAAAAATAAAAAAATTCTATTATATATATATATATATATATATATATATATATATTTCTTGGTCAATAAGTTTTTAGAAGTGATCAATTGCAGACTTAACAATTGTAAATTAAACTTTTATACCTTTTTTGTAGCTAGCAACATAGATGTTTATTAATATATATATATATATAAAGGTTTATTATATAAAAACTATATATGTTAATTTTAAATATTACATAATATTATAATTATAAATTAAAATAAAAATCAATGTTTTTAGAATAATTTATAATTTATATGTTGTAGCATATTTTCTAAATATGTAAAATAAAAATAAAATTATCATACATAAAATTAGAAAGAATATGAAATATAAATTATAAAATTTATTAATAAAATTACAAATAAAACTTATATATTTTTTTACTTAAATAATTATTATGCATGTTATATTTTTAAAAGACATAGCTATGTTATTGCAAGTATTTTGAGTAGAAACAAAATATTATACATGAAAATTTATATGGCTTTTTTTTTGCAAAAGATATTTAATTCTAAAATATAATTATTCAAATGATATATTATTTTAACTTAAAACTAGAGTTAAGGATTTTATTTTTTAAAAAATCAAATATTGAGATATATAAATAAAAAAATTATGCTCTAAAAAGACAAAAATAATATTATAATTATTACCAAATTACATCAAGCTAATTCTTGATATTTATCACTCTATCATAATTATATATAAATAGAAGAAAATTAATTGAATAAACACTAAAAAATGCACTCTTATAATATATGACAATCAAATAAATAATAATATCTCAATACTTAAGTAAGAATAAATACAGTTATAAATATAAAATATATTGGGTTTAAGAATCATCATAAGTAACATTATTTCAATGCAAGTTGAAATATTTTATACTTGAAAATATATAGATTTTTCTAATATATAAATTTCTAAAATTTATGTAAACATGTAATTTATGAATTGGTTACAATTCAGTCATCTGTTGATATTTTTTTTCTTACTGAATTTCTTCATTAATAATCTTATCAACATACTAAACACATGAAAATTAATATTATAATAATATTTTAGAAATATTTTATTTAATTCTCTATCTACAAGTTTTGGTTTAATTACAAAAAAAAAAAAAAAAAAAAAAAAAACATGTTAATATAAAACCAACATTTGAACTATATATATATATATATATATATATTTAGAGAGAGAGAGAGAAAGAGAGAGAGAGAGACTTATGTAATTATCAAAAAAAAATAATTATAATTTTAAAATAAATTAAGTAAGTACAACTTTCAATTATAAATAGACGAAAAAAAAGTTGATAAATTAAAAAATACATGCCTAAAACAAAGAAATAAATGCTAAAAAATAACATCAAAATAAAAAATAAAATTTATAGGAATTTTTATAATTCTTTCATTTTTTTAGTAGTTTGTAAAATAAAAATAATATTTTTATTAAACCTTATAACTTTGCAAAATCTTTCTATTGAGCATAGTTTATTACATAAGACTTCTTGTGTTATCATTTATTGTTATATTTTAAATATTCCATTACAACATAATTTTCTAATAACTTGTGATTATAAAATCAATGCTTATTTATTAAATTCAATCTTTCAATTAATGAGAATTACATATTGTAGAATAGATAAATAAACTTTGTGGTAAGTTACTGGTTGGTTATTGACAACCTTGAGAATGAGACTGATGGCTAGGCAGTTTAGCTGATAACAGTAGGTTGTTAGTGGAATAAATGGTTAAGAATTCAAAGGGTCATAACCTTTGGAATCCGCTAGCTGACAGATCATCTTTTGGTAGGATAAATAGGTTGAGGAAAGAGAAATCGAGAGGCAGATTGTGAGAGTCATAAGGTGAGAACCAGACTGTGAGAGTCATAAGCCGAGAGTCAAACTGTGAGAGTCATAAGCCGAGATTCAAACTGTGAGAGTTGTAAGCCGAGAGCTAGACTGTGAAAGTCGTAAGCCGAGAGCCAGACTGTGAGAGTCATAAACTGAGGTAAGCTTGGTGCTACCTCTTTGTTTTCTTTATTATTTGCTTATGAAGAATTGTGATTGAGAGAAGTATTGTTGAATTGATAATCATAGAATAGATTATGGATTGAATTAAGACCGAAATAGTAAGCCTCGGTGTTTTGTAGTTTGATAATTGATTTCAGATAGTCAGAGTACAGTCAATTGTAACACTAACAGACCCAATTCATATAACTAGTCTTTTCCCGTATTCGAACCCACCTCTATTAGTTCAATTGCTTTGGTCTATTGAAGCTTGAACACAATAAGAAAAACATTTTGGCACCGCTATCGAAGAAATGATAACAATATGAAATGTTAGAAATTGATTGTATGGAAGATGGAATCATATATTGAATGAAAACGTGAGAAGAACCTATTTTAGGGTTACAAATATGTGAGTTATAATTCAAGGCAATATTAATTTTGTAAAGAAGAATGAAAGATTATGAGTGATAATCATGGGAAGGAGGATTATCAAAGAATTAATCGACAAGCAAAAGAAAGACAAGAGTGATTACACATAAGAAATAGCCTACGAGAACAAAAAAAAAGAATTACAGGTCTAAGAAAAACCAAAGGAAGAAAAATTCAGATTCAAATAGTAAGGAGACTAGTGATAACACCAATGGCCGTAGGAATGCCAAAAGTACCAATTACAGTACAAATGGGAGCAATAAGAGACCGAACTACAAGTATGGTACCGTTACCTACTTTTAGTGGTTGGCCAGGCTCTGATCTCGATCATCATATATCTCAATTCTTGACAGCCTACGTAGCTAATAATGGTAAAATAGAAGATATTTGGTTCAAATGGTTGTCAGCAACTTTAAAAGATACAGCTTTTGAATGGTATATTTGACAACTAGTGGGTAGATTTTCCAATTAGAAGGCCTTGAGGAACGCCTTCCTAACCCATTTTAGACCAATTGGATTTGAAGATCGACTTCGAGAAAGTTTTATGAATAACAAGATGTTTGCGGAGAAATCGGTAGAGTCCTATTATGGCCGGATTGTGGATATACTTTGTAAATAGTCAAATAATCAAATGCCACATGCGTTTATACTGTTGATATTAATTAACGATTTGCATCCATTAGAATTGGAAATGTTTGTAAAAGAGGCTCGACCAGCTACGGTAGAAGCATCGTTGGCACGAGCAAGGGTATGAAAAGAATGTTATTATGACCAATTGTTAACAGTGGAGGCCACGATGATTCCAAGTTCAGGATGCCAACAAATACAACCGGAAAATGTGTCGATGGATAATTATCCACAAATAGCTACCTCCAATGTGAAGAATGTTATGTTACAACAACCAATTAATGTTACACCACTTCAAGTAATAGCGCCAATAATGATGACACCTTATTTTACATTGCCAACCTATCAACAATCAGAGTTGCTCACAAATGCGACTGTTAAAGATCTAAATAAAGCCTTGTTATTAAATCTAACAAAGAAGATGGAAGAATTGGCCGTGAATTTGGCTAAAGATAAGGAGAAACGACATAAGCCTTCTAATACGAGACCTAATGTATGGTGTAATAATTGTAAGGAACAAGGTCATTTTGATACAGAATATCCATCACCCAAACAAACGAGTGTTCAATGTACATTTTGCGGAGGAAAGCACCCTATCCAAAACTGCTGGCATTTACAAAGGCAACAATAATTCAATAATCAGACTATGATTCCACCAACTCAATGGAAAGTCAATCAAATTCAAATGAAAAATACGTATGGATGGAATGGAAATCGATCTAATCAATAAAATTAAACATTCAATAATTTTCAAAGTTCCAATTTTAATCAAGGGTCTGTATCAAACCTCCAGAACTATGGGAAGGAACAGCAGAGGTATCAGCAATATGCTCCACTGGCGTCACCGAACCAAGTACCCTCCATATAAACGGGACAATCAGGATCATTTTCTAACCCTACATGGAACAAGCCTAATAGGTATATACTGGTAGAGACACCCAATATGTCGGATGGAGGTACAAGAAGACCACTTCGTTGTTTCTGTTGCAGACAGATTGGTCATTATGCCAGTGAATGTCCCAATCCCAAAGCCATTGATGATTATGCGCTAGTATGTGCTAATTGCAAGCAGTTGGGGCATACTTATCAGCAATATAATGCTCCGTTCAATTTCAATAATCAAGATCAGCAGATCCAAAGCCAAAGAAAAATGGAGGAGATAAATCAAGGTCCTCAAGATTCACCAGTTCATCGGGTAGAAGTAGTCCAAGCTATCCTTACAAGAAGTCAGCAAAAGGAGAAAGGACCAATTCAACATTTGAATGATCTTGAAGCGAAGGGCCAATTGGATCCAATTATAGAGACATCCAATCCAGGTCCTAACATGGGTTCCTTGCTCATTATAAGACTTGAATCGATTGTGCACCCTAATGAGGTACCAATTACGGAGGCTTTGGTTCCGTGTCAAGCTATTTCATTCTCTACATAATTTTGGAAAACGTCCTTTCCGTTGAAAGATCCTCTAAGAGGCATGAATTCCAAGGAATCAATATCAGCTCTATTGGAAGAACAATCTTACCTGTTGAAAGAACCGATTTTATAGGCTCCGTCAAATTCAATTCCAATAGCTCTACCAATTTTCAATATAGAGAAAATCAATTTACCTACATCGGTGTCTAGGACTAGGAAGAAGAAACAGACATTGGGAATTACCACTAATATAGAACCATATGATATTCTAAAAGATTTGGACACCATACAACCCATGATCTCTATGAAGCAACTATTGGTGGTAGCACCTGAGTGCCAAACTATCTTGAATTTCTCATTAATTTGTCACAGATCTCGAAATAAAGAAATCCAAGAAGTAAGTTTGAATCCCGATCCGAATACACCTACGATTGATGTCTCAATTGATGGACTGTTATTATTGGGAGTGCAAGTAAACAGAGGATCTAGTGTAAATCTTATGAATGTTGCTACAATGGAGGAACTGGATTTGGATCACTTATTACCTACTACAGTAGTTTTGAGAATGACTGACTCCAATCGAGTTAAACCTATGGATATTTTATAAAATATTGATACAATAATTGTGGGGATTATCTACAAAATTGATTATATTATTTTTTAATTGCAAAGCTCTATATTGTCATACCCAATTTTATTGGGGCGACCATGGTTATATCAAGCTAAAGCTCGAAATGACTGGGCCGTGGTACATTGACAATTCGGAAAGGTAATGATAAAATTGTGCTTCAAATGTACCCTGTCCAATATCACGGAGAAACTCAAGTTGTCAGTTCAAAATTCACATCGGATTGTGAAGATGAGTCTATAGAAGAAGAAATTGGTGCACCTAACCTAATTTATGCTGATATAAGGTAAGTTATTGAGCACACTAGAATGAACTACCAGTGTAGGGGACCGGGAGAGTACTTAGTTCCTCCAGATGTTATTGACGATTTTGATCATATGATTGTATATTGGATGAATAGACGGGATGTTTATCATGTTAGTGCTATGGAATTAGAGTTGAAAAGTTCTAATATATCAGATTTTATGAAAGATTTTGGAATTAAGTAGAACATCAGTCCAGAGACTCCTGAAATTCCACGATGTCAATCAATTAATTTAAGTACAAGGGAGGCTCCCCAAATCATTCAGATTTATGATGGTATAAAAGACAAGGAAAAAGAAATTTGGGTAGATTACTTTTTAATGCATAAAACTACTTTTGCATGGTCGTATGCGAATTTGAAAGGAATTCCAGCTGAAGTTTGTGAGCATCGAATTACATTGGAGGAGAACGCTATACCAGTACGCCAAAGACAACATCGATTTAATCCAAAATGCTCACTTATGGTAAAAGAAAAATTGGATAAACTCTTGGAGGTTGGATTTATCTATCCAGTTCCTTTCAGTGAATGGGTTTCACCAATTGTTATGGTACCAAAAAAGAATGGAAAATTTTGCATCTGACAAGATTTCTAAAAATTAAATACGGCTACCAAGAAAGATTACTTCTCATTACCTTTCACGGACAGTATGGGTAACGTGTTGTCATTATCACCAGATAGTAAAAGAATAGGAGTAGGACACTAGTTAAAGTCATTCTATGGTGTTGTTTTGAGTTGGTTGGAGTGCCATTTTCTTATATTTCTTGTGTTTTCGAGAATAGTAGTTCTAGTTAAGAATTAACAGTGATGAGCCGATCATGAGTGTCGATTGAAGATGTTCCAAAATGGATGAGTGAGCAGCATCAATAATTGAAACTTTGGGATGTCTAGATCTTGAAACTAGAAGCTCAAGTCCGTGAATTGGGCGAGTATAATGAAGATCTCTCAAACCAGTTGAGGAAGGAGTCGATGGACAGACTGGAAGAGGAGGAAGAAGATTTATAATTGGAACGAGATTCGATGGAACGCACATTTGATAATGCAGCAAATGATCAATTGAGTGGGCCAGAGGAAATAGTACATTTGTAGAGTTTTGTTTAGTAGTTTTTAGATAGGTAACAATTGTGTGTTTGCGAAGACACTGCACAATTAGGAGTGGAGCTATATAAAATAGATAAATAAACTTTGTGGTAAGTTACTGATTGGTTATTCACAACTTTGAGAATTAGACTGATGGCTAGGCAGTTTAGTTGGTAACAGTAGGTTGTTAATGGAATAAATAGTTAAGAATTCAAAGGGTCATAACTTTTGGAATTTGCTGGCCGATGGGTCATCTTTTGGTAGGATAAATAGGTTGAGGAAAGAGAGATCGAGAGCCAGTTAGTGAGAGTCGTAAGCTGAGAGCCAGACTGTGAGAGTCGTAAGCCGGGGTAAGCTTGGTGCTACCTCTTTAATTTCTTTATTATTTGCTTATGAAGAATTGTGATTGAGAGAAGTATTGTTGAATTGATAATCATAGAATGGATTATGGGTTGAATTAAGATGGAAGTAATAAGCCTGTCACGGACACAAAATACAGACTTGAAATCTAACAAGAAGTTCAAGAAGAAGTGGCAGAACTAGATTAAACAGATGAGTACAAGAACAACACCAGAAAGGTGAGCTAGAACTCCAAGAGATGTGTTGTCGAGACTGAAGAACCCTTCAGCCTCGACTCCTATATATACTACTGAATAGGAAGCTTCTCGAGCCACTTATTAGAATCTATCAGAATATTCTAGAACCTTCTAAGAATATTCTAGAACCTTCTAACAGAATCTTTAGGGAATATTCTAAGAATCTTCTAGAACCTTCTAAAAGAATCTTTAGATAATCTTTAGAGAATATTCTAGAAGAATATTCGAAGAATCTTCCAATGTATGTCCATGACATCACCTCCTCTTCTAACTTCGAGGTCTCCGAGAAGCAATGTTGTTATCAGTCAATACCAACGCAAGAAAATGAAAATCTGTCGTATCACATCCGCTATGAATTCCAATTGTTGTTCGCGAGGCAAATGATTCATCGGCCTTTGGAGCCAACGGTAGTGACCAGCACCTTCAACCTCTGATCAAGCGTGGACTTTTGTGTCTTCATTGTGAAACTGTCCTCCAAACACACCTTCTGGCTGACCGTCGTAGGCAGGCTCGACCTCAAATACAATTACTAGCGATCTGTTGCTCGGTATCCTCCGACGTCCTCGTGGTGCAGGCGGTTCTTCATCTCGCGGTCGTCTTCGTGAGCTAGTCGCTTGAGATGACATAACAAGTGTAGTATCTTGACTATCCATGTCCAAAGGCTAAAATGATGAGAGCAAACTATAGTTGCTAACAAAGTTCTACACTATCGAACTATGGGTTTTGGAGGTGCCCTCCCCCCTTTTTATGCTACTTGATGAGCAAGCTTCAGCAAGAAGCTATCGTTGAATCAGCTTAGGTTTATGAGGATATCGTTGATGAAATTCTTATACCTTTTTTGGTGCATTGGCAAGATTTTCGGCACGCTCCCACGTTCGTTCATTGATGTCGTATCCACTCCAATGCACTAAATACTCCAATTTTCTCCTATTACGCCGTGAATCTAGTACCTTTTCCACCTCGTATTCCTCATGGTTTTCAATTTCGATACTTGGTGGCGGACTTTGTACTCTTTGGGGAAAAGCTGACTCTCGATAAGGTTCCAACAAAGACACGTGAAAGACTGGATGTACCTTCATAGTAGCTGGTAACTCCAGACGATATGCCACCGGATTGATCTACTTCTCGATAACAAATGGCCCTAATCTCCGATAGTCCAATTTGTCACATGGCCGCTTGGTCTTGATATTCCGTCGAAGAAGCCATACTTTACTTCCAACTTTAAAAGTAGGCGCCTCATTTCGATATTTATCTGCAGATGCCTTGTAACTCTCTTGGGCAGATTGCAATTGAAGCTTCAACGTCGCTTGAAGCTCCGATAGTTGCTTCACAAATCCTTCAGCTGCTGGGTTGTTATTTGCTGAAGAACTCAATAAATCGAGCTTGGGGTGGTATCCATAGTTGGAGAAGAATGGTGTTTGTTGAGATGACGCATGAAGAGTGTTGTTGTATGCGAACTCAACAAGCGGTAGATATGCAGTCCAATCATCTTGTTGATAGTTGATGCTGCATCATAAATATTGCTCCAAAACTTGATTCATCCACTCCGTTTGACCGTCAATTTGAGGATGAAAAGCCGAAGAGAGCTTAATATCCACCTTCAATATCTCAAAGAGGGACCTCCAAAACTTGGATACAAACTGAGTACCTCGATCCGACACGATATCATCTGGTAGGCCATGATAACGATATATGTTATCAAGAAAGAGTCTTGCGGTGTCTTCACTTGACGATGTTTTCTTGCAAGGCACGAAATGCGCCATCTTTGTAAATCGATCCACCACAACAAAGATGCTGTCAAATGAATTCGATGGCGGTAGGTCCGTAATGAAGTCCATAGAAACTGAAGACCATGGTCGGTGCGGAATAGGCAATGGCTGGAGAAGTCCATACGGACGATGTCGAGGGATCTTGGATCTTGAACAAACATCACAAGAAAGGACAAATTCCTTCACATCCTTCCACATTTGGGGCCACCAAAAATCTCGTGAAATGAGCTTCAAAGTCTTGTTGAATCCAAAATGTCCCGTAGCTGGAAAGTCGTGGCGAGATTGAAGTACTCGGAGTCGAGTTGGTCCTTTCGGGATATACAACCGCTCCTCAAAATACAGAAGATCTCCCTCCACCTTAAACTTGTCATTATCGACACGTTGTTTGATGTCAAGAGCTATAGAATCCTCAATGGTCGCAGTACGTACCTCGCTGAGGAAGCCGTCATCGATAGTTGCAACAGTAGCAAAAATCCTGAATTTTTCTGGTTTCAACAATGTTGTACATTGTTGATCAAACGCTGCTTCTCCAGCCTTTAGCGGAAGATACGATCTCCTCGATAATGCGTCAGATAATCCTTGCTGTTTTCCAGGGCGGTAGGTGATAATAAAGTCAAATCGTGATAGAGACATATTCCATCGAGCTTGACGACGATTCAAAATTCGAGCTGTCATAAAGTACTCCAAATTCTTGTGGTCCGTATAAACAGTCACTGGATGTGCAGCTCCTTCGAGGAAGTGACGCCACTCTTGGAAGGCATCCACTATAGCAAGCAGCTCTTTGTCGTGGATCTCGTAGTTGATCTCAGCAGCAGAGAACTTCCGTGAATAGAACGTAACTGGGTGAAGCTTCTTGTCTATGCCCATCTGTAAAAGCACAGCTCCCAAAGCAAAATCTGAAGCATCGGTCTCTAAATAGAAAGCCTTTGCAAAGTCAGGGTGTACCAAGATTGGAGCCGTAGTAAATGCCGTCTTGAGATCTTGAAATGCTTTTGCTGCTTGTGATCCCCATTCGAGCTTGTCTTTGCTTGTTAGACGCGTGAGTGGTGCAGCAACTTGAGAATAATTCTTGATGAAGATCCGATAGAAGTTAACAAATCCAAGAAAACACTGAACATCTCTAACCGTCTTCGGAACTTCCCAAGATATAATTGCTTCTACCTTTTTTGGATCCATCTTCAAGCCCTCTGTAGTCGCAATGAAGCCCAAAAATTCCATCTCATTCTAGTGAAATTGACACTTCTCCAACTTGGCGTAGAGTCCTCGTTCGCGTAGTTTTTCAAGAACCAAACAAACGTGCTTCTCATGATCTTCTTCATTTTTGGAAAATATCAAAATATCATCCAGATAGATGACAACAAAGTCATCGAGGTACTCCCGAAAGATGTCGTTCATCATATGCTGAAAGACCGCTGGAGCATTGGTAAGACCAAAAGGCATGACATTGTACTCAAAATGGCCATACCTTGTACGAAAGGTTGTCTTCCATTCATCTCCTTCTTTGATTCGCACAAGGTTGTAGGCTCCTCTTAAATCAATCTTTGTAAAAATCCTTGCACGTCCAAGTTGATCTAAGAGGTCGGAGATCAAAGGTAAGGGATAGCGATTTTTCTTGGTCACCTTGTTGAGTCCTCGGTAGTCCACGCACATCCGTAGTGAGCCATCCTTTTTCTTCACGAATAGGATTGGTGCTCCAGCTGGCGACTTTGAATGTCGAATAAAATTCTTGGCTAGATTCTCATCGATGTACTTCCGCAATTCTGCCAACTCCGTCTGCGATAGGTTGTATATTGGACCAAAAGGTGGTTGCGCTCCTTCCTCTAAGTCTATGGCGCAATCATATGGTCGATGTTCCGGCAGTATATCGGCGTTCTTCTTCTGAAACATGTCTTCAAAATCCCTATATTGCTCTGGTATATTCGATGTTGAGATATTCTCGCCGCTAGTTGGAGCTGCATAAATGACAAATGGTGCGCCTTCCTTGGACGATCTTAGGAACGCTCTCGCTCCAATAAACATGGATTTCTTCATGTAGGTTCTACCAACAGGTTTATTATTATTTTTTTCAGGAAATGTTATCCTTCGTAGCCTCCAATCAATGGACGGATTATGATCTTCTAACCAAGAAAGACCAAGGATAACAGGGCTTGATGGGGTTCTAATAATATTAAAAATAACGTGACTACTATGGTCCTTAAACACCACTTCTATAGGTTCTGATTCGTGGGTAACGTTGCCTGACAATAAGGGTCGTCCATCTATCACCTCTACGTGAACAGGTTTGGACTTCTGTACTAAACGGATCTTGTGGCGTTTAGCAAACTCTTCATCTAAAAAACAAGTAGATGCCCCCAAATCCAATAAAGCTAAAGTTTTTTGTTTTTGAGGGCCTAAAAAAAAAGGAATTGTAAAACAATGGGCAGGTTGGACAGAGAAGGAGGAACCTGATTGTTGTCGTGATATTAGATTGTCCAGCCGCACGGTTCCTACTGTGGCTGGGCGTCGTCGTTTTCCGGAATCATCGCACTTCTAGTCTTGACAGGGTGCCAATTTTGCTTCTTTGGGCAATTTCCAACCTTGTGACCTTCTTCTCCACAGTACAAACATAACCCTTCTTCCATACGCCGTTTCTTCTCTGTTGGAGTAAGAGATCGGACACGCGCCGTGTCGATTTGCATGTCTGTTGCCTCCGAATGTGAGTTTAAGCTATTTGCAGACATAGTCACGTCGTAACGAGTCATTTGGTGTCTTAGACGTTGGTCTTGGTGACGCTGGAATAGGCGGTTATCACACTTTACAGCTTGGCTAATAGCTTCGTTGAGCGTTTGAGGATCAGGAAGAGATAACAGCAAGTCCTTCACATCATCCTTCAAGCCCCAATAAAACTGACTCACCAACGCCTCTTCACCCCAATTAATGTCACTTGCCAATTGTCTGAAATCCGAGGCATAGACTGATGCAGAGCGTGTTCCTTGTCGTAGCGATCGGATCTTTGTTGTAGCCCATCGAACTTTATCATGCTCGCCAAATGCTTCTGCAAACGCCTCCAAGAACGTTTCAAAGTTGCTCAGGATTGGCGATCGCTTCTCGAACAAGGGAGTAAACCAAGACAGAGCTTGTGCTGTAAGCAAGGTTCCAACAAGCCCAACACGTGTTTCCTCCGTCGGATAACGTTCGGGCTGTAAAATTGTTATCAACCTGATTTGGTTGACAAAACCTCGAAACTTGGAACGAGTTCCATCAAACTTATCCGGAAGACTAACTCGAGGCTCCTTTCGTTGTAGGACTACTCGATCTTGTTGAAATGGAGGTAGAACTGCTTCTTCTGGCGCAGAAGTTTGAGGCTGATATGCTTTAGATGGCGCTATCCCAGATGCTCCATTGTTATGGAGTTCTACCATGACTCCTTCGATCTCTGTTGTCCTATGTGACAACGAGGCAAGAGCATTTATGATGGCGTCTAGTTTGGATTCCAAACTTTCAGCCATTTTAACGTCTTAACCTTCGGCTAACCTTCAGAAAGAAAAAAAAAGAGTTTTGACAAGAGGACAATATTGGTTCAGAGGAGAGTACTCCGCAACCTCTAAAACGCCTTAAGACTCCAAGATGAGGGGTAATCCACTCTCTCCAAGAAGAATAAGGCTCCAATATTGAGAAAGAAGAGATATCAGTTTAGAGGAGGATAATCCGCAACCTCTAAAACACTAGCACACCTTCAAGAAGAGGGGTAATCCACTCTCTAACAAGAAGGAACTAGCTCTGATACCAGTGAAAATGTAGTCTCGACAAACTGTCACGGACACAAAATACAGACTTGAAATCTAACAAGAAGTTCAAGAAGAAGTGGCAGAACTAGATTAAACAGATGAGTACAAGAACAACACCAGAAAGGTGAGCTAGAACTCCAAGAGATGTGTTGTCGAGACTGAAGAACCCTTCAGCCTCGACTCCTATATATACTACTGAATAGGAAGCTTCTCGAGCAACTTCCTAGAATCTATCAGAATATTTTAGAACCTTCTAAAAATATTCTAGAATCTTCTAATAGAATCTTTAGGGAATATTCTAAGAATCTTCTAGAACCTTCTAAAAGAATCTTTAGAGAATCTTTAGAGAATATTCTAGAAGAATATTCGAAGAATCTTCCAATGTATGTCCATGACAAAGCCTCAGTGTTTTGTAGTTTGATAATTGATTTCAGATAGCCAAAGTATAGTCAATTGTAATATTAACATACCCAATTCATATAACTAGTCTTTCCCCGTATTCAAACCCACCTCTATTAGTTCAATTGCTTTGGTCTACTGAAGCTTGAACGCAACGAGAACAATACATATGCATGCTAAGATTATTACTATCGTTTGTACTTTAGATAATTTCAATCAGTTAATATATCCATTTTCATTATTTATTAAAATCAGAGAATAGACTTTTGATATTATTGCAACATTTGTTTGTAGTGCTTGAAAGGTATGAAATAAACTAGAATTAAGTTGAAAAAATTAATATTCAAAATCATAAATTAAAAACTTTACTCTCAAAATCTTTAATCTCTAAATTTTATGATTTGCATGAAATAGGTACAAGTATCTAGTTATTTTAGTTATTTTTAATACTCCAACTTTTATATCTTTAATTATGTATATATGATTTATTTATACTAAGGAGTGTAAATTTTAACCTTCCTTAAACCTTT
Source organism: Physcomitrium patens (assembly GCF_059467195.1). NCBI lineage: Eukaryota > Viridiplantae > Streptophyta > Bryopsida > Funariales > Funariaceae > Physcomitrium > Physcomitrium patens. The sequence continues at coordinate 3,274,704 of NC_143431.1, read as the reverse complement.
CATCTTATATAAAAAAAATTAAAAGTATATTTTAATAGTTACTACTGATAGAAAATAATATAACATTAAAAATAATAAAAACAACATAACACCAAGAATATTATTTGGATAAATTGATTACAATTCTTAATAAAAAAAATAAACTCATTTTCGATTTTAACTTAAAGTATTTATTTACTTTAGTAAATCTATCATTAAAACTTCTATCATGACAAATAAAATACTTATTCCAATACAATCTAGTAGTTAATGATTCAAAACATTTAAAGTTGTACCTTTTGAATCAAAACAGGTGTATTTATGTATATACAAACATATTCTTTTCAAACACTATGTATATAATGATAACCTTATTTTAACATCAAAATTTTATTGAAAAATACTCAGTTAATTCTTGGGTCTTATAATACATAATTATATCCAATTTTTCACAACAAATAATCGTTTTGATTTGGCCATGCTAAAATAAATAAAAAAATAAAACATAAAAAGTAGAATCTATGATATCAAGCATATGTAAGAGAAAATTCGACAAGGCTGAAAAGAACTATAATTAAAGTCATCTAATTACAGTCGTATTTTCAAGTATAATTACATAGTTTTTAAAATTCCATACTTTCACAATCTTCCACACATTCTTTTCAATATTTGTTTGAGAAACTACAATTGATGACTAATAAGGGATCTCAGAAGCATGTAAAACAAATCTCAAAAGGAATTAGAAAATCAGATAGTAAATAACTTGATAGTCTTAATACATCCTTGTACTCAATTGCAAAGAAATAAAAAGAAATAAACAATAACACTGATTTTCAAAAGTCACATTCATAATCCATACACCAATAATCCATATAGTTGCCTAAATCAATGTAACATAATACTCAACACTTGAGTCCCAAAACACAACAAGTAAACGCCCAACAATCCAAACTCCAACCTTAATAAATAAATAAAGAAAGAAAGAAAAGAGAAAAGGTTAGACATGCTTTCACATCCATGTTCAAGCAAGCAAGCAACAGAGTTTGGTAGAAGGCATGAGAACAATGTACCTTTCTCCAGAGGGAGAGGAGAGGGAAGGGAAGGGGAACTCGAGGGGAACAAAGCGAAGCAGAAGAAGAAGAGAGGATCAGGAAACGACATCCCAGTGGAGCCTCACCTTATCCAATTGCGATTGCGCTCCCTCCCTCCCTCTCCCCTCCTCCATTGCAGCCCCCCCCCCGCGCTGGCGTCGCCCACCCACTCGCTCTCTCTATAAGGGACGCAGGCCAGTGCTCTCAATGCACCATCGCGCGCTGTGACTTCACCTCACTCTGTGCCTTCGTCCCCGTCGCCCCCCGCTACCTGTCGCTATGGCTGCCGCTACCGCATGCGCGTCTACTGCCCTGGCCGGCCAGGCCTTGCTTCAGCCCGCCAATGAGCTCGTCCGCAAGGTGGGCACCAGCCAGGCTCGCGTCACCATGCGCAAGACCGTCAGCAAGTCTTCTGGCAGCGACAGCATCTGGTATGTTTGCATTGCCCCCCCTCACTCTCGCGTCTTGTGCTGATTGCCTCATTTCTCCTGTGTTGCGGATTGGTCATGGGTGCATTGGCCGTGCCTCGTTTAGGCTGTAGAAATGACTGTTGCTGGCGGCTGGGTGATCTTGTGAGCTGCGGATTGGGTTCGTGAGGTCCGCTTCGATGGAATGATTCTCTGCTGCTGCGGACGTGTTGGCATTAGTGTAATTGTGAGTAGTGCTGTAGTCGTTCGCGAGGTTGTAGGATGTCAATGTGACCCTCGACGGGGTGCAGTGAATTGACCGATGTTAAAAGAAACACGTTTCTGAGGAAATAGCATAGGCGGATGTTCGGTTATGAGTGACTTACAGTTCGGCTTGTGAATCAGGTATGGCGCTGACAGACCCAAGTTTTTGGGCCCTTTCTCCGGTGAGACCCCCTCGTACCTGAACGGTGAGTTCGCTGGAGACTACGGCTGGGACACCGCCGGACTCTCGTCGGACCCCGAGACCTTCGCCCGCAACAGGGAGTTGGAGGTCATCCACGCCCGCTGGGCCATGCTCGGAGCTCTGGGGTGCCTGACCCCTGAGCTGCTGGCCAAGAGCGGTGTGAAGTTCGGCGAGGCCGTGTGGTTCAAGGCCGGAGCCCAGATCTTCAGCGAGGGAGGTTTGGACTACTTAGGCAACCCTAGCCTTGTGCACGCTCAGAGCATTTTGGCCATCTGGGCCTGCCAGGTGATCCTGATGGGAGCCGTGGAGGGGTACCGTGTTGCCGGAGGACCATTGGGCGATGTGACCGACCCCATCTACCCCGGAGGCTCTTTCGACCCCTTGGGTTTGGCTGACGACCCCGACACCTTCGCTGAGTTGAAGGTGAAGGAAATCAAGAACGGCCGACTTGCGATGTTCTCGATGTTCGGATTCTTCGTGCAGGCAATTGTGACTGGCAAGGGCCCCTTGGAGAACTTGAACGACCACTTGGCAGACCCCGTTGCCAACAACGCATGGGCATACGCCACCAACTTCGTTCCCGGCAACTAGATGTACATAGTTTAGTTTCCCTGGTCACCAATTGGAGGCTTGTAAGGTAGGCAAGTGTCTGAATGTTGGCACTGCCAATCGGAAAGATACATTGTAATTCTAAGGTCATCAATACATCTGCAGTCGCTGCAGTGCGCGTTCGAATGAATTGTTATATGTGAGCATGCGTAGTTCTGGGCAGGGTCGTGCATGCGTGAGACTGAATTGCGCGAATTTGTTCAGTCTCAGCCGGGGTTGCCCATGCCCAGAGAAGATATCATGGTGGGTTAGAACATTGCATGATGAAGTGTGCGTATTCTGACATTAGTGTTGTTACATACACAACTCCCTATTCATGGAGCATGCGTCGTTGAACATAATTGTTCACAAACTTCTGGAGGACTTATTATCCTCGAGAAAGAAAGCTTTGGTGCAAATGATGGAATGGACAACTTGCTGCGAGGTTACTACAAACAGAAACTGAAATACTGACATAACCATGTAAACATCAATTAACAAAATGTAGCGGATGAAAGGAAGTCTTTGGAATCAATTAAAAAAAATGTACTACTCGCTGTTGCACTATCAAACTCTGATCATATGCAAGATAATTTATTATCTCAATTCACCCAGTTTTTATCTGATATTTCCACAGAGCACTGTCAGTGATCTTTTCTTCTCCCCTATTGAAACTCTAGGAAGGGGTGTATATATGTTAATCATACAACATTTCTATACTCAACATCGTTTTACATTTCACACTAAAACATATACAATGCAATATAATGTTGTAAATATAACTCAATAATGTTTTTTAAAATAAATATTTACTATCTTTGAAAGTGTCTGATGATAGCGGTAAAATTCTCACGTCATTACTAAGATAAATGAATGTGCTTTTAGAAATATGAATTTTATCAATACTTTTCTCATAACCAAAACCATTATTTCTGAATAAAGTGAAAGATTGTGTAATGAAAATGATTTTTAATGATTGTATGCAAATGATTATATTGTGCACAAAATTACTTATTGTAATTCCCAGACCAGAAACAACAAATTTTACAACCTTTATGTTACATGAATGTATTTGGAGCAAAACTTGACCTTCTCGGTAATAAGTATAATTGCAACTAACCTTGTTCTCTAAGCGAAACGACTTTGTTACAATTAGAATGAATGTTGTAAACAAAGTAATTGAAGTCAGAAAACATTGGATTAATATGTTTCCAAGTTGACTAAATGAAGATTTTTTTAATTTTCCAAATCTCAAAATATATTTTAACCAATCCTGAAATGTTTTGCTAAAAATTTGAATTTTAATTGATGGTTATTTGTTTAATACACTAGTTTAGAGGTTTAATTTTTATACATTAATTCCGTTGTCTTTTTTTTGCTTGGTTTAAAATAAGTTTTATCCATGATGTTGATAAATATGTACAAACATAAACAATTTCAAGCCTGAAAACAGGTATTAGATATTCACAGTTTTTGCAATTCTACCGGGTTTGAATATTTGTTTTAACTACCTTCTTTGGAGCGACAAAATCGTCAAAGATACTACGGTTGACAATTTGGCACCTCAAATTGTATGTTTGCGACATCAAAATATAGAGTCTTATAAACTTATTATTACAAGATTTTTGAATAGATGCCTAAAATTAGAAGAGCATGGATTTTTTAGTATAGATAGTGGTTGAAAAGTCTATGAGGTGAATGCGAGGAGTTTTTGGTTTAGAACAAATATCACAAGATTGTGCAAAGTCTTGAAGTGTTTTACACATTTAAAGCTACTAAATATCTCTTGAGATTAATTCAGAAGCTTTGTTGTATCTATATTGTTATGTAATTAGAAATTTGTGAAGAGTTTGAAGAATTCATTATTATGCTTTATCTTTTGGAATATGTAAGTATTCATTTAAATAGAGTAGATTATTCTTAAACTCAAATCTAAAAGTATCATCAGATTTGGAAGAAGTATTTATAATATGAGAAATAAGAGAATTTTAAGATATATTTGATTGAACTTTGTCAAAAAAGGTTAAATTAATAGTCTAACTTGATTTCATTGCTTGAAGTTGAAATTGTTCTAGCTTCAAAAGAATAGTTTTTTATTGATCAAAAGTTACATCTCCTTCTTTTAAAGGAAGATAAAAACCTCTAGATAGGGCATTTAACAAAGCTTGTTGCTTTGCTACCTAATAAGTGATATTGAATACATATCTTAACTAATACATGCTTTCACGGGCTTGTCAAGAATTCAAACTCATGTTGATATGAAGTACTTGAAATTCATATGAATTGTACAAATAATTATTTGTCTACAAGAGCCTTTTAAAAAATAGGACAATTCTTCAAAAGAATCCATAATGACAAAAATTTCCTTAGAATGGATTTTGTAGTTGAACTTGATTACTAAAATATTTTTTTAAATAATAAATTATTGAGTGAAATTTATCATCTATTATTAAGGATATGAATGTCAAAAAAATAAAATCTTTAATATACTCTTGTATTCCTTGATAAGACTAGAAAATCACTCAAAGATGGTAATATATTGAACTAGAATGGCTATTGTCAAAGACAATAAGACTTAAAAGTCTTGAAACAAGATTAAAGACTAGATATCAAGGACAAAAACATGATAAAGATAAATAAACAAGTGAGACTTCTCTCAAAGAAAGATAAAAAAAAATAGAAATAACTTGATATGTATATTAAAAAAGAAACTAGAATGGCTATTTCCAAAAGCCAAGAAAACTAGAGACCCTTGAAACTAGACTAGAAGTAAGAAAGGAATTCACAAGAATGAAGAAGGCTTCACTCTTGTCTCTATATATATTATCTTACTAGAGGATACGTGGCGACGTTCTGTAGGACCTCCAATATGAGTTGACTTTGTAGGACACATGCCTTGACTTACAAGGCAAGTTTTTCTACGTGTAAGTCACATAGTTAACTTGGTCTTCAAGCTAACAACATGTGTGGCATATGGCCAACTTTTTGACCACGTTTCTAATCTCCAAAAGTCAATTAAAGACACCTATAAAGTCAAAGCAACATCTATGAAGCTTATAGGAAGCTTTCATACTAAATACTATAGAATTAACTTATTTTTACCTATTTTTATTTATTTATATCTATTTATACATGTAATTACTGGCTTACATGTGTATGTCCGTGATACTAGAAAGGCATTGACAGGAGTGAAGAAGGCTTCACTCTAACCTCTTGTCACGGACACAAAATACAGACTTGAAATCTAACAAAAAGTTCAAAAAGAAGTGGCAGAACTAGATTAAACAGATGAGTACAAGAACAACACCAGAAAGGTGAGCTAGAACTCCAAGAGATGTGTTGTCGAGACTGAAGAACTCTTCAGCCTCGATCCCTATATATACTCCTACTTAGGAAGCTTCTCGAGCTACTTCTATTAACTAGGAAGCTTCTAGAAAGTTCCAAAGGCTTCCTTTCTAGAAACTTCTCTTCTAGAAGGTTCCAGAGACTTCCTTTCTAGAAGCTTCTAGAAACTTCTCTCTAAAAGGTTCCAGAGGCTTCTCTTCTAGAAGGTTCCAAAGGCTTGTTTTCTAGAAGGTTCTAGAAACTTCTCTTTAGAAAGTTCTAAGGAATGTGTCCCTAACAATACCTCCTCCTTTAGCTTCGAGGTCTCTGAGAAGCAATGTTGTTGATCAGTACCAACGCAAGAAAATGAAGATTTGTCGCATAACTTCTGCTATAAACTCCAACTGTTGTTCACGAGGTAAGTGATTCATCGACCCTTGAAGCCAACGGTAGTGACCTTCGACTTTTGACCAAGCATAAACTTCCGTGTCTTCATTGTGAAATTTTCCTGCAAACACGCCTTCTGGCTGACCATCGTAAGCAGGCTCGATCTCAAATACGATCACCAATGATCGGTTACTCGTTATCCTCCGTCGTCGTCGTGGTACATGTAGTTTTTCATCTCGGGGTCGCCTTCGTGAGCTACTCGGTTGCGATACTCTGACTGACATAGTATCTATCTCTTAGCTATCCATATCAAAAGACCAAACTACGATCTATCTTGGAGAAAATAACTACATCAACTACGAATTTTGCTGGTGCTCTCCCCTTTTTTTATATTGTTGGGAGAACAAGCTTCAGAAAGAAGCTATCGTCGAATTGATTTAGGTTTATCAGGATGTCGTTGATGAAACTCCTGTACCTTTTGTGGCGCATTCGCAAGATTTTCAGCTGGCTCCCACGTTCGCTCATTAATGTCATAGCCGCACCAATGAACAAGATATTCTAACTTTTCCCACCTTCGCCGTGAATCCAATATCTTTTCAATCTCGTATTCTCCGTGGTTCTCGATTTCAATACTAGGTAGCGGACATTGCACTCTTTCAGGAAAAGATGACTCTCGATAAGGTTCCAACAGAGAAACATGAAAGACTGGATGTACCTTCATAGAAGCCGGTAACTCCAGCCGGTATGCCATTGGATTAATTTGATTCTAAGTGATAAATGGTCCCAATCTTCGATAGTCCAACTTATCACATGGTCGCTTGGTCTTGATATTTCGTCGAAGAAGCCAGACTTTGTCTCCAACTTTGAAAGTAGGTGCTTGATTCCGAAATCTATCTGCAGATGTCTTATAGGATTCTTGAGCGGATTGTAATTGAAGCTTTAACATAGTTTGAAGCTCTAATAGTTGCTTCGCAAATCCTTCAGCTGCTGGATTGTTATTTATTGACGGACTCAATAAATCAAGCTTCGGATGATACCCATAGTTGGAAAAGAATGGTGTTTGTTGAGTCGACGCATGGAGGGTGTTATTATATGCAAACTCGGCTAGCGGTAGATATGTAGTCCAATCGTCTTGCTGATAGTTGATGTTACATCGTAAGTACTGCTCTAAGACTTGGTTCACCCGTTCCGTTTGGCCGTCAGTTTGAGGATGAAAAGCTGAAGAAAGCTTGATATCCACCTTCAATATCCCAAAGAGAGATCTCTAAAACTTTGACACGAACTGGGTACCTCAATCTGATATGATATCATCTAGTAGTCCATGATATTGATACACATTATCGAGAAAGAGTCTTGCTCTGACTTCACTGGACGATGACTTCTTACAAGTAACAAAGTGTGCCATCTTCGTAAGTCGTTCTACCACGACAAAGATGCTGTCAAATGAGTTTGATGATGGCAAGTCCGTGATGAAGTCCATAGAAATTGAAGACCATGGTCGACGTGGAATTGGCAATGGCTGTAGAAGTCCATAAGGGCGATGTCGAGGATTCTTAGATCTTGAACAGATGTCACAAGAGAGGACAAAATCTTTCACATCCTTCCACATTTGGGGCCACCAAAAATCTTGGGAAATAAGCTCCAAGGTCTTGTTGAATCCAAAATGTCCCGCAGCTAGAAAATCATGGCGAGATTAAAGAACTCGGAGTCGTGCTGGTTCTTTTGGAATGTGCAATCGCTCTTCAAAGTATAAAAGATCTCCCTCCACCTTGAACTTGTCGTCATTGGTACGTTGCTTGATATCAATGGCTACTGAATCTTTAATGGTCATAGCACGTACCTGGTTTAAGAAGTCAGCATCAAATGATACAATAGTAGCACAAAGTTGAAATCTCTCTGGCTTCAATAATGTTGTACATTGTTAATCAAACGCTGCTTCTCCAGCCTTTGGTGCAAGATACGATCTCCTTGATAAAGCATCGGATAGTCTTTGCTGCCTTCCAGGTCGATAAGTGATAACAAAATCGAATCTAGATAGCGACATATTCCACCAAGCTTGACGTCGATTTAAAACTCGAGCCGACATGAAATACTCCAAATTCTTGTAATCCGTATACATGGTTACTGGATGTGCAGCTCCTTCAAGAAAGTGACGCCATTCTTCGAAAGAATCCACTATAGCAAGAAATTCCTTATCGTGGATCTCATAATTGATTTCAGTAGCAAAGGACTTCCGAGAATAGAATGCAACTAGATGGAGCTTCTTGTCTTCACTCATTTGTGAAAGCACAGCTCCCAAAGCAAAATCTGAAGCATCAATTTCTAAATAGAAGGCCTTTGTAAAGCCTGGATGTACCAAAATTGGAGCTGTAGTAAATGTTGTCTTCAAGTCTTGAAACGCCTTCTCCGCCAAAGGTCCCTATTCCAACTTATCCTTGCATGTCAATCGAGTGAGAGGAGCAACAACTTGAGAATAATTCTTGATGAAGATCCGATAGAAGTTAGCAAAACTAAGAAAGCATTGTACGTCTCTAACCATCTTTGAAACCTCCCAAGACATGATTGCTTCTACTTTCTTGGGGTCCATCTTCAAACCTTCTGTAGTCGCAATGAACCCCAAAAACTCCATCTCCGTCTGGTGAAATAAACACTTTTCTAATTTGGCATATAATCCTCGCTTGTGTAGTTTCTCCAAGACCAAACGAACATGCTTCTCATGCTCTTCCTCGTTTTTAGAGAATATTAGAATATCGTCCAAGTAAATGACAACAAAATCATCGAGGTGTTCTCGAAAGATGTCATTCATCATATGTTGGAAAACCGCTGGAGCATTGGTAAGACCAAAAGGCATGACATTATACTCGAAATGACCATACCTTGTACGGAATGCTGTCTTCCACTCATCTCCTTCCTTGATTCGTACGAGATTATAAGCTCCCCTTAGATCAATTTTTGTAAAGATCTTCGCACATCCAAGTTGTTCTAAGAGACTAGAAATCAAGGGTAATGGGTAACGATTTTTCTTTGTTACCTTGTTAAGGCCTCGATAGTCCACACACATCCGTAATGATCCATCTTTCTTCTTCACAAATAAGATGGGTGCTCCAGCTGATGATTTTGAATGACGAATGAAGTTCTTGGCTAGATTCTCGTCGATGTACTTTTGCAACTCTACCAACTCCATTTGTGATAGATTGTAGATTGGGCCAAAAGGTGGTTGTGCTCCTTCTTGCAAGTCTATGGCACAATCATATGGTCGGTGTTCCGGTAGTATGTCAGCATTCTTCTTTTGAAACACGTCTTCAAAATCTTTATATTGCTCCGGTATACTTGCTGTTGAGATCTTCTCCTCGGTAGTTGGAGCCGCATAAATGACAAATGAAGTGCCTTCCTTAGATGATCTTATAAACGCTCTTGCTCCAATGAATAAGGATTTCTTTTTTCGAGGTTTTTTACTAGGTTTTTTCTTGGGTGGTTTTGTGGAAAAAGTCATCTTTTGCAACCTCCAATCTATTGATGGATTATGTTTTTCCAACCAAGAAAGACCAAGAATAATAGGATTTGATGGGATTCTAATAATATTAAAAATAATATGACTACTATGGTCTTTAAACGTTACTTCTATAGATTTTGATTCATGGGTGATGCTACCAGACAATAAAGGTCGCCCATCTATGACCTCAACATGAACAGGTTTTGATTTTTGTACTAAAGGGATCTTATGACGCTTTACAAATTCTTCGTCTAAAAAACAAGCAGATGCTCCTGAGTCTAGTAGTGCTAAGGTTCTCAGTTTTTGAGGGCCGATAAACAGAGGGATTGTAAAACAAAGGGCAGGTTGGGCAGAAAGAAAGGAACCTGATTGTTGTTGGGATATTTCATTGTCTAGCCGCATGGTTCCTACTGTGGCTGGGCATCCTCGTTTTCCTGAACAAATACTCCCCTAGTCTTGACTATGCCTCGATTTTACTTTTTGGGGCAGTTTCCGACTTTGTGGCCTTCTCCACCGCAATACAAGCATAAATTTTCCTCCATACGTCACTTTTTTTCTTCTATAGTAAGAGATATGATGCGTATCGCATCAATTTGCATGTCTTCTACCTCTGAATGTGAATTCACACTGCTTGCCGACATAGTTGGAGCATAGCGAATTGTATGTTGTCTTGAGCGTTGGTCTTGGCGACGTTGGAATAGGCGATTATCGCACTTCACAGCTTGGCTAATGGCTTCATTGAGCGTTCGTGGATCAGGAAGAGTTAACAGCAAATCCTTCACATCATCTCTTAAACCCGAATAGAATTGACTCATCAATGCTTCTTCATCCCAATTGATGTCGCATACTAATTGCTTGAAATCTGAAGTATAGATTGATGTAGAATGCATCCCCTGTCGTAGCGACCGGATCTTTGTTGTAGCCCATCGAACCTTATCGTTTTCACCAAATGCTTCCGCAAATGCTTCCAAAAAGGTTTCGAAGTTGTTTAATATGGATGATTGTTTCTCAAATAAAGGAGCAAACCATGATAGAGCTTGTTTCGTAAGTAAGGTTCCAACAAGCCCAACACGTGACTCCTCCGTTGAATATCGTTCAGGCTGTAAAACTGTTATCAACTTGATTTGATTGACGAATCCTAGTAACTTGGAACGTGTTCCATCGAACTTATCTGGAAGGCTAACTCGAGGCTCCTTATGTTGTAGAACTAGTGGTTCTTGTCGAACCTGAGGTAAAGTTGTTTCTCCAAGTGCAGAAGTTTGAGGCTGGTGTAGTTTAGATTGTGCTATCCTAGATATTCACAATTTTTGCAATTCTACTGGGTTTGAATATTTGTTTTAACTACCTTTCTTGGAGCGACATAATCGTCAGAGATACTCTGTTAACAATTTAGCATTCCAAATTGTATGTTTCTAACAGTTAAGCTTTTTGCAACTTGGTTCAAACTCCAACGTTGGTCGATCTCCTTATACTTTGCTATAACAATATTTGTTTTTTAGGTAGAAGTCGGGATAAGTGTTGCACTGAGATATAACAATTACTTTATTTCAACTAGTCTTATTTTCAATGGACGGAGAAAATGTATTGTAACGACATTTCATGACAACATTTTATGCATTAATACAGTATTAATGAAACAAGTTAAACGAGGAGAGTTGAAGATATGACTCTCACATATGCACATTGAGAAAAAATGAAGGAAAACACAACTATCAAATCATTTAACTTGAGTAAGCTCTCTTAATTTAGAACGCCATACCTAGCTCAACTTACAAGATGTAGGAATACAAAACCGTTATACCGACCATGCAAGGGCATTGAGGCCAGCAAGTTTCGTGACCTGATAAAGATTATGCCCATCACAATTCCCAGAAACGTAAGAGGAAGCATTCGCTGACGACTAATGTGCTAGAGCAAAGGCTATGGCATTTTAAATGATGGAGCCCCATACAGGCAAGTACCGGCTAAGCGTTGGCAGGAGGAAGCCTTGGAAGACAACCTCCACCCATATGAGTGTGCAAACCAAGAGAAACACGACTCATCCCAAAGAAACTTTTGGAACATCAATCACCTGACATTTCACTGGCGTTCACATTAGTAAGAGGTACATTGAAGTAGAAATACCCAACTCTATCCAAGTATCCAAGACATGAGCGAACACCTTCCTGTAACTGCGTAAATAGCATACTTGATGTAGACAGAACATTAGTAATGGCGAAGGGACAACCCAGCCCACGTCGCGCCTGACTCCGTTATTATCGGCAACTTTTAAGAGGCACTGTATCATATCGACCACGAGTCTCGCATAGGCAGCGCCAGATAACAGACGCCAGTGCAATTAAACACCAAACAGGGGTTCTAGTGATAATCGACTATTCATACTACTAATTACGACATGAAAACGTAAAATTGTAATTTAGTTGAAACACGGTAATGAATATGAACAGGACATAATGGTGAAGAGACATCCCAACCCACATCGCGCCTGTGGCAGTGAATATCGGCTACCTTTGCGAGGCACTACGTCATTACGAGCACAGTCTCACTCAGCCAGCACCAAATATCAGAGACCTTCCTAGATAAACTGCGTCGGGGCTATTATAACGTAGTTAGACCTCTAATTTTTAGTACTGCAACACCCATACTAATTCTCAAGATATTTCCAGTCTCCGATTGAGACCATTGTGACGCGACAATTCTCACATCAGCCCCTCTTGTCTATGTCAAGAAGGAACGACTAACAAGAGACAGGAAGGAAATTAGTCGTGCAACAAGAACTCGAATTCAGAAAGAACGCAGCATGTTTGACATCATGGACATCAGTCCAAGTGTTGGAAAATGTTGTCTTTCATCAAAATTCGAGGTTTTTGCAATTAAAAACCGAAAACACATAAATAGCATCACATTGTCAGAGGTGTATTGGATTTCCACACGTATTGCTTTAAGTGTGTAGAATAAGTTTACAATCATCATTTGCAGACATTACGGGAAAGTCATACTTAAAAGTTTTTCAGAGACCAAAAGTGGTCAAGTACAGACACTCAGCACAGCATCATTTCAGTCCGCCCGTCTGCGTTATGTCATCATGGAACCGACTCATCAAACATTTAGAAACCCTCACTCAAAATGACAGACACCTGCACAACTCAAGGTATGAGGAGAAACATTTGACTACGGGCCCACTGAGAACTCCAGGTTGGTACGATCCATCTCGACGTATTACTAGCATTCTTATGCTAACACCGAAGACATTCTCTGGAGGAGCACCTCAAAAATGAGAGCCTCGGCACACTCAGGTGACGGTAAAAAAAAGGCAAAGCATCTGCCGAACACAATGCTCAGACACTGATACAACGCTTCAGCACAGGCAGCCTCTGCTGCCCTAGGAAGTCCAGACATAAATTGCATTTCGTCATCACAGCATATCAAGACTCTTCAAGAACCGAAAGACATCAATGCCTGAATGGCACCAGAAACCGCACCAACAACCCCTCGAGATTGTTAACAAGACATGCAAAGTATTCATGCGGCGACAACCTAACATTTAATTACAGAAATGAGACCATCAGTGTGAGACCCGTGAATGATTAACTACTGAGAAGTGAACCACGCCTACAAAAGTTGAACAGGATCACCTTCACAAACCCTAGGAAAGCTACGGCTGAAAAGCCCCCCAGTTAGTCGCCGACGCCCTGAAGCCGCAATGTAACACTGAGACTTGCCTGCTAAGAAGAAGTATATATATATATGCTCATCTCGGTGCCTATGGCCGCGGATGCTCACCCTCGTAGAATTGTATCGCAGAAACCTCCCAATTCAATCGACTGGATCCGCCATCGTGGGCCGTCAGATCCCACCGTCGGATCGCAGCTGCCACTCAGATTCAATCTCAAGCGCCGATCGGATTTCTGGGAACGGAGGGAGGGAACGTAGAGGAACCAGGAGGCGGGCAGGTTGGGAACTCAGAACCCATTCCTCATTGGACCCGCACTGATCCATATTCTACCCCCTCATTACGCCCACATTCACATACATGGATGCTGAAGTTTGTTCAGGCTCTGCCTTTCAATCCCAATTTTCAACCATCACTCTTGGTTCAAAGTTTTTTTTTTTTTTTTTTTTTTCTTTTCTTTTCTTCTCGTTGTCATACAACAGCACTCAATGTACATGATACTTTTGTTTCTAGAAATTTTTTTGCAACTCAAAAAATTTACTCATTGATTTATTTTCAAACATAGATGTTTTTTAAACAAGGATTTATCATTGATTAATTTCTTGGTATAAGAAATAAAATATGGATTGGATATATTTTATTTTATTTAAAATTTTCATTAAATATTTAATTTTAACATATTCTATAAAAAAATTGTAAAATTTTATTATTATATTTTAATACGAAAAATTAAGAAAACTCATTAAATTAAGTTATTTTTTAAAATATTATTTTGATGTAGGATATTATATAAGTTTATTTTGTTTTAAATCATTTTTAAAATCATGAAATATTTTCTAAAAGTATCATGTATCTAAGTAATTTTATAATTAAAAAAATATAAAAATTATAATAAGATTAATTTATTTTTTAAAAAAATGCATTAGATTTTGTTGTGAATGCCATATTGCTACAAATGGGAGTAGAAATATCCGTGTCTTACAAAGTCAACATGTTTTGGAGGTCCTATAGGACATTGCCATGTAGTTCTTAATTAAGAATATATATGGAGGTGTTAGGGACATATTCCTTAGAACTTTATAGAGAGAAGTTTCTAGAACCTTCTAGAAAACAAGCCTCTGGAACCTTTTAGAGAGAAGTTTCTAGAAGCTTCTAGAAAGGAAGTCTCTGGAACCTTCTAGAAGAGAAGTTTCTAGAAGTTTCTAGAAAGGAAGCCTCTGGAACTTTCTAGAAGCTTCCTAGTTAATAGAAGTAGCTCGAGAAGCTTCCTAAGTAGGAGTATATATAGGGATCGAGGCTGAAGAGTTCTTCAGTCTCGACAATACATCTCTTGAAGTTCTAGCTCACCTTTCTGGTGTTGTTCTTGTACTCATCTGTTTAATCTAGTTCTGTCACTTCTTCTTGAACTTCTTGTTAGATTTCAAGTCTGTATTTTGTGTCCATGACAGTTTGTCGAGACTACACTAACTTGAGATATCAGAGCTAGTTCTTTCTTAGTAGAGTGTGGATTACCCCTCTACTTGAAGGTATACTAGCATTTTTTAGAGGTTGCGGATTACCCTCCTTTAAACTGATACTTCTTCTGTTACAATATTGGAGTCTTATTCTTCTTGGAGAGAGTGGATTACCCCTCTTCTTGAAATTCTTAAGGCAATTTATAGGTTGTGGATTACCCTCCTATAAACCAATATTGCCTCTTGTAGAGTCATTTTTGTCCTTCTTTTAGAATGGCCGGAGGTCAAGTCATTAGTATGACAGAAAGTTTGGAGTCTAAGTTAGATGCTATTATGAATGCCCTCGCTATGTTATCACAAAGAACTGCAGAGATTGAAGGAGTGGTGGCAAGGCTTCATAATGATGGGATATCTGGGATAGCACAATCTAAACTACACCAGCCTCAAACTTCTGCACTTGGAGAAACAACTTTACCTCAGGTTCGACAAGAACCACTAGTTCTACAACATAAGGAGCCTCGAGTTAGCCTTCCAGATAAGTTCGATGGAACACGTTCCAAGTTACTAGGATTCGTCAATCAAATCAGGTTGATAACAGTTTTACAGCCCGAACGATATCCAACGGAGGAGTCACGTGTTGGGCTTGTTGGAACCTTACTTACGAAACAAGCTCTATCATGGTTTGCTCCTTTATTTGAGAAACGATCATCCATATTAAACAACTTCGAAACCTTTTTGGAAGCATTTGCGGAAGCATTTGGTGAAAACGATAAGGTTCGATGGGCTACAACAAAGATCCGGTCGCTACGACAGGGGATGCATTCTACATCAATCTATACTTCAGATTTCAAGCAATTAGTATGCGACATCAATTGGGATGAAGAAGCATTGATGAGTCAATTCTATTCGGGTTTAAGAGATGATGTGAAGGATTTGCTGTTAACTCTTCCTGATCCACGAACGCTCAATGAAGCCATTAGCCAAGCTGTGAAGTGCGATAATCGCCTATTCCAACGTCGCCAAGACCAACGCTCAAGACAACATACAATTCGCTATGCTCCAACTATGTCGGCAAGCAGTGTGAATTCACATTCAGAGGTAGAAGACATGCAAATTGATGCGATACGCATCATATCTCTTACTATAGAAGAAAAAAAGTGACGTATGGAGGAAAATTTATGCTTGTATTGCGGTGGAGAAGGCCACAAAGTCGGAAACTGCCCCAAAAAGTAAAATCGAGGCATAGTCAAGACTAGGGGAGTATTTGTTCAGGAAAACGAGGATGCCCAGCCACAGTAGGAACCATGCGGCTAGACAATGAAATATCCCAACAACAATCAGGTTCCTTTCTTTCTGCCCAACCTGCCCTTTGTTTTACAATCCCTCTGTTTATCGGCCCTCAAAAACTGAGAACCTTAGCACTACTAGACTCAGGAGCATCTGCTTGTTTTTTAGACGAAGAATTTGTAAAGCGTCATAAGATCCCTTTAGTACAAAAATCAAAACCTGTTCATGTTGAGGTCATAGATGGGCGACCTTTATTGTCTGGTAGCATCACCCATGAATCAAAATCTATAGAAGTAACGTTTAAAGACCATAGTAGTCATATTATTTTTAATATTATTAGAATCCCATCAAATCCTATTATTCTTGGTCTTTCTTGGTTGGAAAAACATAATCCATCAATAGATTGGAGGTTGCAAAAGATGACTTTTTCCACAAAACCACCCAAGAAAAAACCTAGTAAAAAACCTCGAAAAAAGAAATCCTTATTCATTGGAGCAAGAGCGTTTATAAGATCATCTAAGGAAGGCACTTCATTTGTCATTTATGCGGCTCCAACTACCGAGGAGAAGATCTCAACAGCAAGTATACCGGAGCAATATAAAGATTTTGAAGACGTGTTTCAAAAGAAGAATGCTGACATACTACCGGAACACCGACCATATGATTGTGCCATAGACTTGCAAGAAGGAGCACAACCACCTTTTGGCCCAATCTACAATCTATCACAAATGGAGTTGGTAGAGTTGCAAAAGTACATCGACGAGAATCTAGCCAAGAACTTCATTCGTCATTCAAAATCATCAGCTGGAGCACCCATCTTATTTGTGAAGAAGAAAGATGGATCATTACGGATGTGTGTGGACTATCGAGGCCTTAACAAGGTAACAAAGAAAAATCGTTACCCATTACCCTTGATTTCTAGTCTCTTAGAACAACTTGGATGTGCGAAGATCTTTACAAAAATTGATCTAAGGGGAGCTTATAATCTCGTACGAATCAAGGAAGGAGATGAGTGGAAGACAGCATTCCGTACAAGGTATGGTCATTTCGAGTATAATGTCATGCCTTTTGGTCTTACCAATGCTCCAGCGGTTTTCCAACATATGATGAATGACATCTTTCGAGAACACCTCGATGATTTTGTTGTCATTTACTTGGACGATATTCTAATATTCTCTAAAAACGAGGAAGAGCATGAGAAGCATGTTCGTTTGGTCTTGGAGAAACTACACAAGCGAGGATTATATGCCAAATTAGAAAAGTGTTTATTTCACCAGACGGAGATGGAGTTTTTGGGGTTCATTGCGACTACAGAAGGTTTGAAGATGGACCCCAAGAAAGTAGAAGCAATCATGTCTTGGGAGGTTTCAAAGATGGTTAGAGACGTACAATGCTTTCTTAGTTTTGCTAACTTCTATCGGATCTTCATCAAGAATTATTCTCAAGTTGTTGCTCCTCTCACTCGATTGACATGCAAGGATAAGTTGGAATAGGGACCTTTGGCGGAGAAGGCGTTTCAAGACTTGAAGACAACATTTACTACAGCTCCAATTTTGGTACATCCAGGCTTTACAAAGGCCTTCTATTTAGAAATTGATGCTTCAGATTTTGCTTTGGGAGCTGTGCTTTCACAAATGAGTGAAGACAAGAAGCTCCATCTAGTTGCATTCTATTCTCGGAAGTCCTTTGCTACTGAAATCAATTATGAGATCCACGATAAGGAATTTCTTGCTATAGTGGATTCTTTCGAAGAATGGCGTCACTTTCTTGAAGGAGCTGCACATCCAGTAACCATGTATACGGATTACAAGAATTTGGAGTATTTCATGTCGGCTCGAGTTTTAAATCGACGTCAAGCTTGGTGGAATATGTCGCTATCTAGATTCGATTTTGTTATCACTTATCGACCTGGAAGGCAGCAAAGACTATCCGATGCTTTATCAAGGAGATCGTATCTTGCACCAAAGGCTGGAGAAGCAGCGTTTGATTAACAATGTACAACATTATTGAAGCCAGAGAGATTTCAACTTTGTGCTACTATTGTATCATTTGATGCTGACTTCTTAAACCAGGTACGTGCTATGACCATTAAAGATTCAGTAGCCATTGATATCAAGCAACGTACCAATGACGACAAGTTCAAGGTGGAGGGAGATCTTTTATACTTTGAAGAGCGATTGCACATTCCAAAAGAACCAGCACGACTCCGAGTTCTTTAATCTCGCCATGATTTTCTAGCTGCGGGACATTTTGGATTCAACAAGACCTTGGAGCTTATTTCCCAAGATTTTTGGTGGCCCCAAATGTGGAAGGATGTGAAAGATTTTGTCCTCTCTTGTGACATCTGTTCAAGATCTAAGAATCCTCGACATCGCCCTTATGGACTTCTACAGCCATTGCCAATTCCACGTCGACCATGGTCTTCAATTTCTATGGACTTCATCACGGACTTGCCATCATCAAACTCATTTGACAGCATCTTTGTCGTGGTAGAACGACTTACGAAGATGGCACACTTTGTTACTTGTAAGAAGTCATCGTCCAGTGAAGTCAGAGCAAGACTCTTTCTCGATAATGTGTATCAATATCATGGACTACTAGATGATATCATATCAGATTGAGGTACCCAGTTCGTGTCAAAGTTTTAGAGATCTCTCTTTGGGATATTGAAGGTGGATATCAAGCTTTCTTCAGCTTTTCATCCTCAAACTGACGGCCAAACGGAACGGGTGAACCAAGTCTTAGAGCAGTACTTACGATGTAACATCAACTATCAGCAAGACGATTGGACTACATATCTACCGCTAGCCGAGTTTGCATATAATAACACCCTCCATGCGTCGACTCAACAAACACCATTCTTTTCCAACTATGGGTATCATCCGAAGCTTGATTTATTGAGTCCGTCAATAAATAACAATCCAGCAGCTGAAGGATTTGCGAAGCAACTATTAGAGCTTCAAACTATGTTAAAGCTTCAATTACAATCCGCTCAAGAATCCTATAAGACATCTGCAGATAGATTTCGGAATCAAGCACCTACTTTCAAAGTTGGAGACAAAGTCTGGCTTCTTCGACGAAATATCAAGACCAAGCGACCATGTGATAAGTTGGACTATCGAAGATTGGGACCATTTATCACTTAGAATCAAATTAATCCAATGGCATACCGGCTGGAGTTACCGGCTTCTATGAAGGTACATCCAGTCTTTCATGTTTCTCTGTTGGAACCTTATCGAGAGTCATCTTTTCCTGAAAGAGTGCAATGTCCGCTACCTAGTATTGAAATCGAGAACCACGGAGAATACGAGATTGAAAAGATATTGGATTCACGGCGAAGGTGGGAAAAGTTAGAATATCTTGTTCATTGGTGCGGCTATGACATTAATGAGCGAACGTGGGAGCCAGCTGAAAATCTTGCGAATGCGCCACAAAAGGTACAGGAGTTTCATCAACGACATCCTGATAAACCTAAATCAATTCGACGATAGCTTCTTTCTGAAGCTTGTTCTCCCAACAATATAAAAAAAGGGGAGAGCACCAGCAAAATTCGTAGTTGATGTAGTTATTTTCTCCAAGATAGATCGTAGTTTGGTCTTTTGATATGGATAGCTAAGAGATAGATACTATGTCAGTCAGAGTATCGCAACCGAGTAGCTCACGAAGGCGACCCCGAGATGAAAAACTACATGTACCACGACGACGACGGAGGATAACGAGTAACCGATCATTGGTGATCGTATTTGAGATCGAGCCTGCTTACGATGGTCAGCCAGAAGGCGTGTTTGCAGGAAAATTTCACAATGAAGACACGGAAGTTTATGCTTGGTCAAAAGTCGAAGGTCACTACCGTTGGCTTCAAGGGTCGATGAATCACTTACCTCGTGAACAACAGTTGGAGTTTATAGCAGAAGTTATGCGACAAATCTTCATTTTCTTGCGTTGGTACTGATCAACAACATTGCTTCTCAGAGACCTCGAAGCTAAAGGAGGAGGTATTGTTAGGGACACATTCCTTAGAACTTTCTAAAGAGAAGTTTCTAGAACCTTCTAGAAAACAAGCCTTTGGAACCTTCTAGAAGAGAAGCCTCTGGAACCTTTTAGAGAGAAGTTTCTAGAAGCTTCTAGAAAGGAAGTCTCTGGAACCTTCTAGAAGAGAAGTTTCTAGAAAGGAAGCCTTTGGAACTTTCTAGAAGCTTCCTAGTTAATAGAAGTAGCTCGAGAAGCTTCCTAAGTAGGAGTATATATAGGGATCGAGGCTGAAGAGTTCTTCAGTCTCGACAACACATCTCTTGGAGTTCTAGCTCACCTTTCTGGTGTTGTTCTTGTACTCATCTGTTTAATCTAGTTCTGCCACTTCTTTTTGAACTTTTTGTTAGATTTCAAGTCTGTATTTTGTGTCCGTGACAAGAGGTTAGAGTGAAGCCTTCTTCACTCCTGTCAATGCCTTTCTAGTATCACGGACATACACATGTAAGCCAGTAATTACATGTATAAATAGATATAAATAAATAAAAATAGGTAAAAATAAGTTAATTCTATAGTATTTAGTATGAAAGCTTCCTATAAGCTTCATAGATGTTGCTTTGACTTTATAGGTGTCTTTAATTGACTTTTGGAGATTAGAAACGTGGTCAAAAAGTTGGCCATATGCCACACATGTTGTTAGCTTGAAGACCAAGTTAACTATGTGACCTACACGTAGAAAAACTTGCCTTGTAAGTCAAGGCATGTGTCCTACAAAGTCAACTCATATTGGAGGTCCTACAGAACGTCGCCACGTATCCTCTAGTAAGATAATATATATAGAGACAAGAGTGAAGCCTTCTTCATTCTTGTGAATTCCTTTCTTACTTCTAGTCTAGTTTCAAGGGTCTCTAGTTTTCTTGGCTTTTGGAAATAGCCATTCTAGTTTCTTTTTTAATATACATATCAAGTTATTTCTATTTTTTTTTATCTTTCTTTGAGAGAAGTCTCACTTGTTTATTTATCTTTATCATGTTTTTGTCCTTGATATCTAGTCTTTAATCTTGTTTCAAGACTTTTAAGTCTTATTGTCTTTGACAATAGCCATTCTAGTTCAATATATTACCATCTTTGAGTGATTTTCTAGTCTTATCAAGGAATACAAGAGTATATTAAAGATTTTATTTTTTTGACATTCATATCCTTAATAATAGATGATAAATTTCACTCAATAATTTATTATTTAAAAAAATATTTTAGTAATCAAGTTCAACTACAAAATCCATTCTAAGGAAATTTTTGTCATTATGGATTCTTTTGAAGAATTGTCCTATTTTTTAAAAGGCTCTTGTAGACAAATAATTATTTGTACAATTCATATGAATTTCAAGTACTTCATATCAACATGAGTTTGAATTCTTGACAAGCCCGTGAAAGCATGTATTAGTTAAGATATGTATTCAATATCACTTATTAGGTAGCAAAGCAACAAGCTTTGTTAAATGCCCTATCTAGAGGTTTTTATCTTCCTTTAAAAGAAGGAGATGTAACTTTTGATCAATAAAAAACTATTCTTTTGAAGCTAGAACAATTTCAACTTCAAGCAATGAAATCAAGTTAGACTATTAATTTAACCTTTTTTGACAAAGTTCAATCAAATATATCTTAAAATTCTCTTATTTCTCATATTATAAATACTTCTTCCAAATCTGATGATACTTTTAGATTTGAGTTTAAGAATAATCTACTCTATTTAAATGAATACTTACATATTCCAAAAGATAAAGCATAATAATGAATTCTTCAAACTCTTCACAAATTTCTAATTACATAACAATATAGATACAACAAAGCTTCTGAATTAATCTCAAGAGATATTTAGTAGCTTTAAATGTGTAAAACACTTCAAGACTTTGCACAATCTTGTGATATTTGTTCTAAACCAAAAACTCCTCGCATTCACCTCATAGACTTTTCAACCACTATCTATACTAAAAAATCCATGCTCTTCTAATTTTAGGCATCTATTCAAAAATCTTGTAATAATAAGTTTATAAGACTCTATATTTTGATGTCGCAAACATACAATTTGAGGTGCCAAATTGTCAACCGTAGTATCTTTGACGATTTTGTCGCTCCAAAGAAGGTAGTTAAAACAAATATTCAAACCCGGTAGAATTGCAAAAACTGTGAATATCTAATACCTGTTTTCAGGCTTGAAATTGTTTATGTTTGTACATATTTATCAACATCATGGATAAAACTTATTTTAAACCAAGCAAAAAAAAGACAACGGAATTAATGTATAAAAATTAAACCTCTAAACTAGTGTATTAAACAAATAACCATCAATTAAAATTCAAATTTTTAGCAAAACATTTCAGGATTGGTTAAAATATATTTTGAGATTTGGAAAATTAAAAAAATCTTCATTTAGTCAACTTGGAAACATATTAATCCAATGTTTTCTGACTTCAATTACTTTGTTTACAACATTCATTCTAATTGTAACAAAGTCGTTTCGCTTAGAGAACAAGGTTAGTTGCAATTATACTTATTACCGAGAAGGTCAAGTTTTGCTCCAAATACATTCATGTAACATAAAGGTTGTAAAATTTGTTGTTTCTGGTCTGGGAATTACAATAAGTAATTTTGTGCACAATATAATCATTTGCATACAATCATTAAAAATCATTTTCATTACACAATCTTTCACTTTATTCAGAAATAATGGTTTTGGTTATGAGAAAAGTATTGATAAAATTCATATTTCTAAAAGCACATTCATTTATCTTAGTAATGACGTGAGAATTTTACCGCTATCATCAGACACTTTCAAAGATAGTAAATATTTATTTTAAAAAACATTATTGAGTTATATTTACAACATTATATTGCATTGTATATGTTTTAGTGTGAAATGTAAAACGATGTTGAGTATAGAAATGTTGTATGATTAACATATATACACCCCTTCCTAGAGTTTCAATAGGGGAGAAGAAAAGATCACTGACAGTGCTCTGTGGAAATATCAGATAAAAACTGGGTGAATTGAGATAATAAATTATCTTGCATATGATCAGAGTTTGATAGTGCAACAGCGAGTAGTACATTTTTTTTAATTGATTCCAAAGACTTCCTTTCATCCGCTACATTTTGTTAATTGATGTTTACATGGTTATGTCAGTATTTCAGTTTCTGTTTGTAGTAACCTCGCAGCAAGTTGTCCATTCCATCATTTGCACCAAAGCTTTCTTTCTCGAGGATAATAAGTCCTCCAGAAGTTTGTGAACAATTATGTTCAACGACGCATGCTCCATGAATAGGGAGTTGTGTATGTAACAACACTAATGTCAGAATACGCACACTTCATCATGCAATGTTCTAACCCACCATGATATCTTCTCTGGGCATGGGCAACCCCGGCTGAGACTGAACAAATTCGCGCAATTCAGTCTCACGCATGCACGACCCTGCCCAGAACTACGCATGCTCACATATAACAATTCATTCGAACGCGCACTGCAGCGACTGCAGATGTATTGATGACCTTAGAATTACAATGTATCTTTCCGATTGGCAGTGCCAACATTCAGACACTTGCCTACCTTACAAGCCTCCAATTGGTGACCAGGGAAACTAAACTATGTACATCTAGTTGCCGGGAACGAAGTTGGTGGCGTATGCCCATGCGTTGTTGGCAACGGGGTCTGCCAAGTGGTCGTTCAAGTTCTCCAAGGGGCCCTTGCCAGTCACAATTGCCTGCACGAAGAATCCGAACATCGAGAACATCGCAAGTCGGCCGTTCTTGATTTCCTTCACCTTCAACTCAGCGAAGGTGTCGGGGTCGTCAGCCAAACCCAAGGGGTCGAAAGAGCCTCCGGGGTAGATGGGGTCGGTCACATCGCCCAATGGTCCTCCGGCAACACGGTACCCCTCCACGGCTCCCATCAGGATCACCTGGCAGGCCCAGATGGCCAAAATGCTCTGAGCGTGCACAAGGCTAGGGTTGCCTAAGTAGTCCAAACCTCCCTCGCTGAAGATCTGGGCTCCGGCCTTGAACCACACGGCCTCGCCGAACTTCACACCGCTCTTGGCCAGCAGCTCAGGGGTCAGGCACCCCAGAGCTCCGAGCATGGCCCAGCGGGCGTGGATGACCTCCAACTCCCTGTTGCGGGCGAAGGTCTCGGGGTCCGACGAGAGTCCGGCGGTGTCCCAGCCGTAGTCTCCAGCGAACTCACCGTTCAGGTACGAGGGGGTCTCACCGGAGAAAGGGCCCAAAAACTTGGGTCTGTCAGCGCCATACCTGATTCACAAGCCGAACTGTAAGTCACTCATAACCGAACATCCGCCTATGCTATTTCCTCAGAAACGTGTTTCTTTTAACATCGGTCAATTCACTGCACCCCGTCGAGGGTCACATTGACATCCTACAACCTCGCGAACGACTACAGCACTACTCACAATTACACTAATGCCAACACGTCCGCAGCAGCAGAGAATCATTCCATCGAAGCGGACCTCACGAACCCAATCCGCAGCTCACAAGATCACCCAGCCGCCAGCAACAGTCATTTCTACAGCCTAAACGAGGCACGGCCAATGCACCCATGACCAATCCGCAACACAGGAGAAATGAGGCAATCAGCACAAGACGCGAGAGTGAGGGGGGGCAATGCAAACATACCAGATGCTGTCGCTGCCAGAAGACTTGCTGACGGTCTTGCGCATGGTGACGCGAGCCTGGCTGGTGCCCACCTTGCGGACGAGCTCATTGGCGGGCTGAAGCAAGGCCTGGCCGGCCAGGGCAGTAGACGCGCATGCGGTAGCGGCAGCCATAGCGACAGGTAGCGGGGGGCGACGGGGACGAAGGCACAGAGTGAGGTGAAGTCACAGCGCGCGATGGTGCATTGAGAGCACTGGCCTGCGTCCCTTATAGAGAGAGCGAGTGGGTGGGCGACGCCAGCGCGGGGGGGGGGCTGCAATGGAGGAGGGGAGAGGGAGGGAGGGAGCGCAATCGCAATTGGATAAGGTGAGGCTCCACTGGGATGTCGTTTCCTGATCCTCTCTTCTTCTTCTGCTTCGCTTTGTTCCCCTCGAGTTCCCCTTCCCTTCCCTCTCCTCTCCCTCTGGAGAAAGGTACATTGTTCTCATGCCTTCTACCAAACTCTGTTGCTTGCTTGCTTGAACATGGATGTGAAAGCATGTCTAACCTTTTCTCTTTTCTTTCTTTCTTTATTTATTTATTAAGGTTGGAGTTTGGATTGTTGGGCGTTTACTTGTTGTGTTTTGGGACTCAAGTGTTGAGTATTATGTTACATTGATTTAGGCAACTATATGGATTATTGGTGTATGGATTATGAATGTGACTTTTGAAAATCAGTGTTATTGTTTATTTCTTTTTATTTCTTTGCAATTGAGTACAAGGATGTATTAAGACTATCAAGTTATTTACTATCTGATTTTCTAATTCCTTTTGAGATTTGTTTTACATGCTTCTGAGATCCCTTATTAGTCATCAATTGTAGTTTCTCAAACAAATATTGAAAAGAATGTGTGGAAGATTGTGAAAGTATGGAATTTTAAAAACTATGTAATTATACTTGAAAATACGACTGTAATTAGATGACTTTAATTATAGTTCTTTTCAGCCTTGTCGAATTTTCTCTTACATATGCTTGATATCATAGATTCTACTTTTTATGTTTTATTTTTTTATTTATTTTAGCATGGCCAAATCAAAACGATTATTTGTTGTGAAAAATTGGATATAATTATGTATTATAAGACCCAAGAATTAACTGAGTATTTTTCAATAAAATTTTGATGTTAAAATAAGGTTATCATTATATACATAGTGTTTGAAAAGAATATGTTTGTATATACATAAATACACCTGTTTTGATTCAAAAGGTACAACTTTAAATGTTTTGAATCATTAACTACTAGATTGTATTGGAATAAGTATTTTATTTGTCATGATAGAAGTTTTAATGATAGATTTACTAAAGTAAATAAATACTTTAAGTTAAAATCGAAAATGAGTTTATTTTTTTTATTAAGAATTGTAATCAATTTATCCAAATAATATTCTTGGTGTTATGTTGTTTTTATTATTTTTAATGTTATATTATTTTCTATCAGTAGTAACTATTAAAATATACTTTTAATTTTTTTTATATAAGATGAAAGGTTTAAGGAAGGTTAAAATTTACACTCCTTAGTATAAATAAATCATATATACATAATTAAAGATATAAAAGTTGGAGTATTAAAAATAACTAAAATAACTAGATACTTGTACCTATTTCATGCAAATCATAAAATTTAGAGATTAAAGATTTTGAGAGTAAAGTTTTTAATTTATGATTTTGAATATTAATTTTTTCAACTTAATTCTAGTTTATTTCATACCTTTCAAGCACTACAAACAAATGTTGCAATAATATCAAAAGTCTATTCTCTGATTTTAATAAATAATGAAAATGGATATATTAACTGATTGAAATTATCTAAAGTACAAACGATAGTAATAATCTTAGCATGCATATGTATTGTTCTCGTTGCGTTCAAGCTTCAGTAGACCAAAGCAATTGAACTAATAGAGGTGGGTTTGAATACGGGGAAAGACTAGTTATATGAATTGGGTATGTTAATATTACAATTGACTATACTTTGGCTATCTGAAATCAATTATCAAACTACAAAACACTGAGGCTTTGTCATGGACATACATTGGAAGATTCTTCGAATATTCTTCTAGAATATTCTCTAAAGATTCTCTAAAGATTCTTTTAGAAGGTTCTAGAAGATTCTTAGAATATTCCCTAAAGATTCTATTAGAAGATTCTAGAATATTTTTAGAAGGTTCTAAAATATTCTGATAGATTCTAGGAAGTTGCTCGAGAAGCTTCCTATTCAGTAGTATATATAGGAGTCGAGGCTGAAGGGTTCTTCAGTCTCGACAACACATCTCTTGGAGTTCTAGCTCACCTTTCTGGTGTTGTTCTTGTACTCATCTGTTTAATCTAGTTCTGCCACTTCTTCTTGAACTTCTTGTTAGATTTCAAGTCTGTATTTTGTGTCCGTGACAGTTTGTCGAGACTACATTTTCACTGGTATCAGAGCTAGTTCCTTCTTGTTAGAGAGTGGATTACCCCTCTTCTTGAAGGTGTGCTAGTGTTTTAGAGGTTGCGGATTATCCTCCTCTAAACTGATATCTCTTCTTTCTCAATATTGGAGCCTTATTCTTCTTGGAGAGAGTGGATTACCCCTCATCTTGGAGTCTTAAGGCGTTTTAGAGGTTGCGGAGTACTCTCCTCTGAACCAATATTGTCCTCTTGTCAAAACTCTTTTTTTTTCTTTCTGAAGGTTAGCCGAAGGTTAAGACGTTAAAATGGCTGAAAGTTTGGAATCCAAACTAGACGCCATCATAAATGCTCTTGCCTCGTTGTCACATAGGACAACAGAGATCGAAGGAGTCATGGTAGAACTCCATAACAATGGAGCATCTGGGATAGCGCCATCTAAAGCATATCAGCCTCAAACTTCTGCGCCAGAAGAAGCAGTTCTACCTCCATTTCAACAAGATCGAGTAGTCCTACAACGAAAGGAGCCTCGAGTTAGTCTTCCGGATAAGTTTGATGGAACTCGTTCCAAGTTTCGAGGTTTTGTCAACCAAATCAGGTTGATAACAATTTTACAGCCCGAACGTTATCCGACGGAGGAAACACGTGTTGGGCTTGTTGGAACCTTGCTTACAGCACAAGCTCTGTCTTGGTTTACTCCCTTGTTCGAGAAGCGATCGCCAATCCTGAGCAACTTTGAAACGTTCTTGGAGGCGTTTGCAGAAGCATTTGGCGAGCATGATAAAGTTCGATGGGCTACAACAAAGATCCGATCGCTACGACAAGGAACACGCTCTGCATCAGTCTATGCCTCGGATTTCAGACAATTGGCAAGTGACATTAATTGGGGTGAAGAGGCGTTGGTGAGTCAGTTTTATTGGGGCTTGAAGGATGATGTGAAGGACTTGCTGTTATCTCTTCCTGATCCTCAAACGCTCAACGAAGCTATTACCCAAGCTGTAAAGTGTGATAACCGCCTATTCCAGCGTCACCAAGACCAACGTCTAAGACACCAAATGACTCGTTACGACGTGACTATGTCTGCAAATAGCTTAAACTCACATTCGGAGGCAACAGACATGCAAATCGACACGGCGCGTGTCCGATCTCTTACTCCAACAGAGAAGAAACGGCGTATGGAAGAAGGGTTATGTTTGTACTGTGGAGAAGAAGGTCACAAGGTTGGAAATTGCCCAAAGAAGCAAAATTGGCACCCTGTCAAGACTAGAAGTGCGATGATTCCGGAAAACGACGACGCCCAGCCACAGTAGGAACCGTGCGGCTGGACAATCTAATATCACGACAACAATCAGGTTCCTCCTTCTCTGTCCAACCTGCCCATTGTTTTACAATTCCTTTTTTTTTAGGCCCTCAAAAACAAAAAACTTTAGCTTTATTGGATTTGGGGGCATCTACTTGTTTTTTAGATGAAGAGTTTGCTAAACGCCACAAGATCCGTTTAGTACAGAAGTCCAAACCTGTTCACGTAGAGGTGATAGATGGACGACCCTTATTGTCAGGCAACGTTACCCACGAATCAGAACCTATAGAAGTGGTGTTTAAGGACCATAGTAGTCACGTTATTTTTAATATTATTAGAACCCCATCAAGCCCTGTTATCCTTGGTCTTTCTTGGTTAGAAGATCATAATCCGTCCATTGATTGGAGGCTACGAAGGATAACATTTCCTGAAAAAAATAATAATAAACCTATTGGTAGAACCTACATGAAGAAATCCATGTTTATTGGAGCGAGAGCGTTCCTAAGATCGTCCAAGGAAGGCGCACCATTTGTCATTTATGCAGCTCCAACTAGCGGCGAGAATATCTCAACATCGAATATACCAGAGCAATATAGGGATTTTGAAGACATGTTTCAGAAGAAGAACGCCGATATACTGCCGGAACATCGACCATATGATTGCGCCATAGACTTAGAGGAAGGAGCGCAACCACCTTTTGGTCCAATATACAACCTATCGCAGACGGAGTTGGCAGAATTGCGGAAGTACATCGATGAGAATCTAGCCAAGAATTTTATTCGACATTCAAAGTCGCCAGCTGGAGCACCAATCCTATTCGTGAAGAAAAAGGATGGCTCACTACGGATGTGCGTGGACTACCGAGGACTCAACAAGGTGACCAAGAAAAATCGCTATCCCTTACCTTTGATCTCCGACCTCTTAGATCAACTTGGACGTGCAAGGATTTTTACAAAGATTGATTTAAGAGGAGCCTACAACCTTGTGCGAATCAAAGAAGGAGATGAATGGAAGACAACCTTTCGTACAAGGTATGGCCATTTTGAGTACAATGTCATGCCTTTTGGTCTTACCAATGCTCCAGCGGTCTTTCAGCATATGATGAACGACATCTTTCGGGAGTACCTCGATGACTTTGTTGTCATCTATCTGGATGATATTTTGATATTTTCCAAAAATGAAGAAGATCATGAGAAGCACGTTTGTTTGGTTCTTGAAAAACTACGCGAACGAGGACTCTACGCCAAGTTGGAGAAGTGTCAATTTCACTAGAATGAGATGGAATTTTTGGGCTTCATTGCGACTACAGAGGGCTTGAAGATGGATCCAAAAAAGGTAGAAGCAATTATATCTTGGGAAGTTCCGAAGACGGTTAGAGATGTTCAGTGTTTTCTTGGATTTGTTAACTTCTATCGGATCTTCATCAAGAATTATTCTCAAGTTGCTGCACCACTCACGCGTCTAACAAGCAAAGACAAGCTCGAATGGGGATCACAAGCAGCAAAAGCATTTCAAGATCTCAAGACGGCATTTACTACGGCTCCAATCTTGGTACACCCTGACTTTGCAAAGGCTTTCTATTTAGAGACCGATGCTTCAGATTTTGCTTTGGGAGCTGTGCTTTTACAGATGGGCATAGACAAGAAGCTTCACCCAGTTACGTTCTATTCACGGAAGTTCTCTGCTGCTGAGATCAACTACGAGATCCACGACAAAGAGCTGCTTGCTATAGTGGATGCCTTCCAAGAGTGGCGTCACTTCCTCGAAGGAGCTGCACATCCAGTGACTGTTTATACGGACCACAAGAATTTGGAGTACTTTATGACAGCTCGAATTTTGAATCGTCGTCAAGCTCGATGGAATATGTCTCTATCACGATTTGACTTTATTATCACCTACCGCCCTGGAAAACAGCAAGGATTATCTGACGCATTATCGAGGAGATCGTATCTTCCGCTAAAGGCTGGAGAAGCAGCGTTTGATCAACAATGTACAACATTGTTGAAACCAGAAAAATTCAGGATTTTTGCTACTGTTGCAACTATCGATGACGGCTTCCTCAGCGAGGTACGTACTGCGACCATTGAGGATTCTATAGCTCTTGACATCAAACAACGTGTCGATAATGACAAGTTTAAGGTGGAGGGAGATCTTCTGTATTTTGAGGAGCGGTTGTATATCCCGAAAGAACCAACTCGACTCCGAGTACTTCAATCTCGCCACGACTTTCCAACTGCGGGACATTTTGGATTCAACAAGACTTTGAAGCTCATTTCATGAGATTTTTGGTGGCCCCAAATGTGGAAGGATGTGAAGGAATTTGTCCTTTCTTGTGATGTTTGTTCAAGATCCAAGATCCCTCGACATCGTCCGTATGGACTTCTCCAGCCATTGCCTATTCCGCACCGACCATGGTCTTCAGTTTCTATGGACTTCATTACGGACCTACCGCCATCGAATTCATTTGACAGCATCTTTGTTGTGGTGGATCGATTTACAAAGATGGCGCATTTCGTGCCTTGCAAGAAAACATCGTCAAGTGAAGACACCGCAAGACTCTTTCTTGATAACATATATCGTTATCATGGCCTACCAGATGATATCGTGTCGGATCGAGGTACTCAGTTTGTATCCAAGTTTTGGAGGTCCCTCTTTGAGATATTGAAGGTGGATATTAAGCTCTCTTCGGCTTTTCATCCTCAAATTGACGGTCAAACGGAGTGGATGAATCAAGTTTTGGAGCAATATTTATGATGCAGCATCAACTATCAACAAGATGATTGGACTGCATATCTACCGCTTGTTGAGTTCGCATACAACAACACTCTTCATGCGTCATCTCAACAAACACCATTCTTCTCCAACTATGGATACCACCCCAAGCTCGATTTATTGAGTTCTTCAGCAAATAACAACCCAGCAGCTGAAGGATTTGTGAAGCAACTATCGGAGCTTCAAGCGACGTTGAAGCTTCAATTGCAATCTGCCCAAGAGAGTTACAAGGCATCTGCAGATAAATATCGAAATGAGGCGCCTACTTTTAAAGTTGGAAGTAAAGTATGGCTTCTTCGACGGAATATCAAGACCAAGCGGCCATGTGACAAATTGGACTATCGGAGATTAGGGCCATTTGTTATCGAGAAGTAGATCAATCCGGTGGCATATCGTCTGGAGTTACCAGCTACTATGAAGGTACATCCAGTCTTTCACGTGTCTTTGTTGGAACCTTATCGAGAGTCAGCTTTTCCCCAAAGAGTACAAAGTCCGCCACCAAGTATCGAAATTGAAAACCATGAGGAATACGAGGTGGAAAAGGTACTAGATTCACGGCGTAATAGGAGAAAATTGGAGTATTTAGTGCATTGGAGTGGATACGACATCAATGAACGAACGTGGGAGCGTGCCGAAAATCTTGCCAATGCACCAAAAAAGGTATAAGAATTTCATCAACGATATCCTCATAAACCTAAGCTGATTCAACGATAGCTTCTTGCTGAAGCTTGCTCATCAAGTAGCATAAAAAGGGGGGAGGGCACCTCCAAAACCCATAGTTCGATAGTGTAGAACTTTGTTAGCAACTATAGTTTGCTCTCATCATTTTAGCCTTTGGACATGGATAGTCAAGATACTACACTTGTTATGTCATCTCAAGCGACTAGCTCACGAAGACGACCGCGAGATGAAGAACCGCCTGCACCACGAGGACGTCGGAGGATACCGAGCAACAGATCGCTAGTAATTGTATTTGAGGTCGAGCCTGCCTACGACGGTCAGCCAGAAGGTGTGTTTGGAGGACAGTTTCACAATGAAGACACAAAAGTCCACGCTTGATCAGAGGTTGAAGGTGCTGGTCACTACCGCTGGCTCCAAAGGCCGATGAATCATTTGCCTCGCGAACAACAATTGGAATTCATAGCGGATGTGATACGACAGATTTTCATTTTCTTGCGTTGGTATTGACTGATAACAACATTGCTTCTCGGAGACCTCGAAGTTAGAAGAGGAGGTGATGTCATGGACATACATTGGAAGATTCTTCGAATATTCTTCTAGAATATTCTCTAAAGATTATCTAAAGATTCTTTTAGAAGATTCTAGAAGATTCTTAGAATATTCCCTAAAGATTCTGTTAGAAGGTTCTAAAATATTCTTAGAAGGTTCTAGAATATTCTGATAGATTCTAATAAGTGGCTCGAGAAGCTTCCTATTCAGTAGTATATATAGGAGTCGAGGCTGAAGGGTTCTTCAGTCTCGACAACACATCTCTTGGAGTTCTAGCTCACCTTTCTGGTGTTGTTCTTGTACTCATCTGTTTAATCTAGTTCTGTCACTTCTTCTTGAACTTCTTGTTAGATTTCAAGTCTGTATTTTGTGTCCGTGACAGGCTTATTACTTCCATCTTAATTCAACCCATAATCCATTCTATGATTATCAATTCAACAATACTTCTCTCAATCACAATTCTTCATAAGCAAATAATAAAGAAATTAAAGAGGTAGCACCAAGCTTACCCCGGCTTACGACTCTCACAATCTGGCTCTCAGCTTACGACTCTCACTAACTGGCTCTCGATCTCTCTTTCCTCAACCTATTTATCCTACCAAAAGATGACCCATCGGCCAGCAAATTCCAAAAGTTATGACCCTTTGAATTCTTAACTATTTATTCCATTAACAACCTACTGTTACCAACTAAACTGCCTAGCCATCAGTCTAATTCTCAAAGTTGTGAATAACCAATCAGTAACTTACCACAAAGTTTATTTATCTATTTTATATAGCTCCACTCCTAATTGTGCAGTGTCTTCGCAAACACACAATTGTTACCTATCTAAAAACTACTAAACAAAACTCTACAAATGTACTATTTCCTCTGGCCCACTCAATTGATCATTTGCTGCATTATCAAATGTGCGTTCCATCGAATCTCGTTCCAATTATAAATCTTCTTCCTCCTCTTCCAGTCTGTCCATCGACTCCTTCCTCAACTGGTTTGAGAGATCTTCATTATACTCGCCCAATTCACGGACTTGAGCTTCTAGTTTCAAGATCTAGACATCCCAAAGTTTCAATTATTGATGCTGCTCACTCATCCATTTTGGAACATCTTCAATCGACACTCATGATCGGCTCATCACTGTTAATTCTTAACTAGAACTACTATTCTCGAAAACACAAGAAATATAAGAAAATGGCACTCCAGCCAACTCAAAACAACACCATAGAATGACTTTAACTAGTGTCCTACTCCTATTCTTTTACTATCTGGTGATAATGACAACACGTTACCCATACTGTCCGTGAAAGGTAATGAGAAGTAATCTTTCTTGGTAGCCGTATTTAATTTTTAGAAATCTTGTCAGATGCAAACTTTTCCATTCTTTTTTGGTACCATAACAATTGGTGAAACCCATTCACTGAAAGGAACTGGATAGATAAATCCAACCTCCAAGAGTTTATCCAATTTTTCTTTTACCATAAGTGAGCATTTTGGATTAAATCGATGTTGTCTTTGGCGTACTGGTATAGCGTTCTCCTCCAATGTAATTCGATGCTCACAAACTTCAGCTGGAATTCCTTTCAAATTCGCATACGACCATGCAAAAGTAGTTTTATGCATTAAAAAGTAATCTACCCAAATTTCTTTTTCCTTGTCTTTTATACCATCATAAATCTGAATGATTTGGGGAGCCTCCCTTGTACTTAAATTAATTGATTGACATCGTGGAATTTCAGGAGTCTCTGGACTGATGTTCTACTTAATTCCAAAATCTTTCATAAAATCTGATATATTAGAACTTTTCAACTCTAATTCCATAGCACTAACATGATAAACATCCCGTCTATTCATCCAATATACAATCATATGATCAAAATCGTCAATAACATCTGGAGGAACTAAGTACTCTCCCGGTCCCCTACACTGGTAGTTCATTCTAGTGTGCTCAATAACTTACCTTATATCAGCATAAATTAGGTTAGGTGCACCAATTTCTTCTTCTATAGACTCATCTTCACAATCCGATGTGAATTTTGAACTGACAACTTGAGTTTCTCCGTGATATTGGACAGGGTACATTTGAAGCACAATTTTATCATTACCTTTCCGAATTGTCAATGTACCACGGCCCAGTCATTTCGAGCTTTAGCTTGATATAACCATGGTCGCCCCAATAAAATTGGGTATGACAATATAGAGCTTTGCAATTAAAAAATAATATAATCAATTTTGTAGATAATCCCCACAATTATTGTATCAATATTTTATAAAATATCCATAGGTTTAACTCGATTGGAGTCAGTCATTCTCAAAACTACTGTAGTAGGTAATAAGTGATTCAAATCCAGTTCCTCCATTGTAGCAATATTCATAAGATTTACACTAGATCCTCTGTTTACTTGCACTTCCAATAATAACAGTCCATCAATTGAGACATCAATCGTAGGTGTATTCGGATCGGGATTCAAACTTACTTCTTGGATTTCTTTATTTCGAGATCTGTGACAAATTAATGAGAAATTCAGGATAGTTTGGCACTCAGGTGCTACCACCAATAGTTGCTTCATAGAGATCATGGGTTGTATGGTGTCCAAATCTTTTAGAATATCATATGGTTCTATATTAGTGGTAATTCCCAATGTCTGTTTCTTCTTCCTAGTCCTAGACATCGATGTAGGTAAATTGATTTTCTCTATATTAAAAATTGGTAGAGCTATTGGAATTGAATTTGACGGAGCCTATAAAATCGGTTCTTTCAACAGGTAAGATTGTTCTTCCAATAGAGCTGATATTGATTCCTTGGAATTCATGCCTCTTAGAGGATCTTTCAACGGAAAGGATGTTTTCCAAAATTATATAGAGAATGAAATAGCTTGACACGGAACCAAAGCCTCCGTAATTGGTACCTCATTAGGGTGCACAATCGATTCAAGTCTTATAATGAGCAAGGAACCCATGTTAGGACCTGGATTGGATGTCTCTATAATTGGATCCAATTGGCCCTTCGCTTCAAGATCATTCAAATGTTGAATTGGTCCTTTCTCCTTTTGCTGACTTCTTGTAAGGATAGCTTGGACTACTTCTACCCGATGAACTGGTGAATCTTGAGGACCTTGATTTATCTCCTCCATTTTTCTTTGGCTTTGGATCTGCTGATCTTGATTATTGAAATTGAACGGAGCATTATATTGCTGATAAGTATGCCCCAACTGCTTGCAATTAGCACATACTAGCGCATAATCATCAATGGCTTTGGGATTGGGACATTCACTGGCATAATGACCAATCTGTCTGCAACAGAAACAACGAAGTGGTCTTCTTGTACCTCCATCCGACATATTGGGTGTCTCTACCAGTATATACCTATTAGGCTTGTTCCATGTAGGGTTAGAAAATGATCCTGATTGTCCCGTTTATATGGAGGGTACTTGGTTCGGTGACGCCAGTGGAGCATATTGCTGATACCTCTGCTGTTCCTTCCCATAGTTCTGGAGGTTTGATACAGACCCTTGATTAAAATTGGAACTTTGAAAATTATTGAATGTTTAATTTTATTGATTAGATCGATTTCCATTCCATCCATACGTATTTTTCATTTGAATTTGATTGACTTTCCATTGAGTTGGTGGAATCATAGTCTGATTATTGAATTATTGTTGCCTTTGTAAATGCCAGCAGTTTTGGATAGGGTGCTTTCCTCCGCAAAATGTACATTGAACACTCGTTTGTTTGGGTGATGGATATTCTGTATCAAAATGACCTTGTTCCTTACAATTATTACACCATACATTAGGTCTCGTATTAGAAGGCTTATGTCGTTTTTCCTTATCTTTAGCCAAATTCACGGCCAATTCTTCCATCTTCTTTGTTAGATTTAATAACAAGGCTTTATTTAGATCTTTAACAGTCGCATTTGTGAGCAACTCTGATTGTTGATAGGTTGGCAATGTAAAATAAGGTGTCATCATTATTGGCGCTATTACTTGAAGTGGTGTAACATTAATTGGTTGTTGTAACATAACATTCTTCACATTGGAGGTAGCTATTTGTGGATAATTATCCATCGACACATTTTCCGGTTGTATTTGTTGGCATCCTGAACTTGGAATCATCGTGGCCTCCACTGTTAACAATTGGTCATAATAACATTCTTTTCATACCCTTGCTCGTGCCAACGATGCTTCTACCGTAGCTGGTCGAGCCTCTTTTACAAACATTTCCAATTCTAATGGATGCAAATCGTTAATTAATATCAACAGTATAAACGCATGTGGCATTTGATTATTTGACTATTTACAAAGTATATCCACAATCCGGCCATAATAGGACTCTACCGATTTCTCCGCAAACATCTTGTTATTCATAAAACTTTCTCGAAGTCGATCTTCAAATCCAATTGGTCTAAAATGGGTTAGGAAGGCGTTCCTCAAGGCCTTCTAATTGGAAAATCTACCCACTAGTTGTCAAATATACCATTCAAAAGCTGTATCTTTTAAAGTTGCTGACAACCATTTGAACCAAATATCTTCTATTTTACCATTATTAGCTACGTAGGCTGTCAAGAATTGAGATATATGATGATCGAGATCAGAGCCTGGCCAACCACTAAAAGTAGGTAACGGTACCATACTTGTAGTTCGGTCTCTTATTGCTCCCATTTGTACTGTAATTGGTACTTTTGGCATTCCTACGGCCATTGGTGTTATCACTAGTCTCCTTACTATTTGAATCTGAATTTTTCTTCCTTTGGTTTTTCTTAGACCTGTAATTCTTTTTTTTTGTTCTCGTAGGCTATTTCTTATGTGTAATCACTCTTGTCTTTCTTTTGCTTGTCGATTAATTCTTTGATAATCCTCCTTCCCATGATTATCACTCATAATCTTTCATTCTTCTTTACAAAATTAATATTGCCTTGAATTATAACTCACATATTTGTAACCCTAAAATAGGTTCTTCTCACGTTTTCATTCAATATATGATTCCATCTTCCATACAATCAATTTCTAACATTTCATATTGTTATCATTTCTTCGATAGCGGTGCCAAAATGTTTTTCTTATTGTGTTCAAGCTTCAATAGACCAAAGCAATTGAACTAATAGAGGTGGGTTCGAATACGGGAAAAGACTAGTTATATGAATTGGGTCTGTTAGTGTTACAATTGACTGTACTCTGACTATCTGAAATCAATTATCAAACTACAAAACACCGAGGCTTACTATTTCGGTCTTAATTCAATCCATAATCTATTCTATGATTATCAATTCAACAATACTTCTCTCAATCACAATTCTTCATAAGCAAATAATAAAGAAAACAAAGAGGTAGCACCAAGCTTACCTCAGTTTATGACTCTCACAGTCTGGCTCTCGGCTTACGACTTTCACAGTCTAGCTCTCGGCTTACAACTCTCACAGTTTGAATCTCGGCTTATGACTCTCACAGTTTGACTCTCGGCTTATGACTCTCACAGTCTGGTTCTCACCTTATGACTCTCACAATCTGCCTCTCGATTTCTCTTTCCTCAACCTATTTATCCTACCAAAAGATGATCTGTCAGCTAGCGGATTCCAAAGGTTATGACCCTTTGAATTCTTAACCATTTATTCCACTAACAACCTACTGTTATCAGCTAAACTGCCTAGCCATCAGTCTCATTCTCAAGGTTGTCAATAACCAACCAGTAACTTACCACAAAGTTTATTTATCTATTCTACAATATGTAATTCTCATTAATTGAAAGATTGAATTTAATAAATAAGCATTGATTTTATAATCACAAGTTATTAGAAAATTATGTTGTAATGGAATATTTAAAATATAACAATAAATGATAACACAAGAAGTCTTATGTAATAAACTATGCTCAATAGAAAGATTTTGCAAAGTTATAAGGTTTAATAAAAATATTATTTTTATTTTACAAACTACTAAAAAAATGAAAGAATTATAAAAATTCCTATAAATTTTATTTTTTATTTTGATGTTATTTTTTAGCATTTATTTCTTTGTTTTAGGCATGTATTTTTTAATTTATCAACTTTTTTTTCGTCTATTTATAATTGAAAGTTGTACTTACTTAATTTATTTTAAAATTATAATTATTTTTTTTTGATAATTACATAAGTCTCTCTCTCTCTCTTTCTCTCTCTCTCTCTAAATATATATATATATATATATATATAGTTCAAATGTTGGTTTTATATTAACATGTTTTTTTTTTTTTTTTTTTTTTTTTGTAATTAAACCAAAACTTGTAGATAGAGAATTAAATAAAATATTTCTAAAATATTATTATAATATTAATTTTCATGTGTTTAGTATGTTGATAAGATTATTAATGAAGAAATTCAGTAAGAAAAAAAATATCAACAGATGACTGAATTGTAACCAATTCATAAATTACATGTTTACATAAATTTTAGAAATTTATATATTAGAAAAATCTATATATTTTCAAGTATAAAATATTTCAACTTGCATTGAAATAATGTTACTTATGATGATTCTTAAACCCAATATATTTTATATTTATAACTGTATTTATTCTTACTTAAGTATTGAGATATTATTATTTATTTGATTGTCATATATTATAAGAGTGCATTTTTTAGTGTTTATTCAATTAATTTTCTTCTATTTATATATAATTATGATAGAGTGATAAATATCAAGAATTAGCTTGATGTAATTTGGTAATAATTATAATATTATTTTTGTCTTTTTAGAGCATAATTTTTTTATTTATATATCTCAATATTTGATTTTTTAAAAAATAAAATCCTTAACTCTAGTTTTAAGTTAAAATAATATATCATTTGAATAATTATATTTTAGAATTAAATATCTTTTGCAAAAAAAAAGCCATATAAATTTTCATGTATAATATTTTGTTTCTACTCAAAATACTTGCAATAACATAGCTATGTCTTTTAAAAATATAACATGCATAATAATTATTTAAGTAAAAAAATATATAAGTTTTATTTGTAATTTTATTAATAAATTTTATAATTTATATTTCATATTCTTTCTAATTTTATGTATGATAATTTTATTTTTATTTTACATATTTAGAAAATATGCTACAACATATAAATTATAAATTATTCTAAAAACATTGATTTTTATTTTAATTTATAATTATAATATTATGTAATATTTAAAATTAACATATATAGTTTTTATATAATAAACCTTTATATATATATATATATTAATAAACATCTATGTTGCTAGCTACAAAAAAGGTATAAAAGTTTAATTTACAATTGTTAAGTCTGCAATTGATCACTTCTAAAAACTTATTGACCAAGAAATATATATATATATATATATATATATATATATATATAATAGAATTTTTTTATTTTTATTTTAATTAGTAAATATAATTTTAATTTATTAAAAAATTAAAATAGCTAAATCAAAAGAACTTCAAAATAATTTATATTTATAATGGTATTTTTTTCTTTATTATTTTGAAGATATAGGATCTTTATCATATTTGGAGAAGTGCATTGTGAAAGAGCAATATACAATTATCTATGTTCAAATGTTAAGATTCAAAGATCTATTCCTACGTTCTTTAATATTTATCTTTGAGATTTGTTAATAGTAATTATAAATTCTATTTTTATTGGAAATTTTCTTTGGTAAAATTTGAATAGAATCTTTATAGATGATGGACATAATATAATTCTTGGAAGAAAAGCCAATTATTCCTTGTAGTCTTGTCAAGGACATGAATCTCGAAGAAAGAAAATTCTCAATGTACTCTTGTGTCACTGAAAAGAATTAGAAAGTCACTCAAAGATGATATATTATTGAACTAGAATGGCTATTACCAAAGACAAGAAGACTAGAAAGTCTTGGAATAAGACTAAGGACTAGAAAGTCATTGATAAGAGTGAAGAAGGCTTCACTCTTACCTCCATATATACTCTTAACTAGGAGTTACATGGCGATATCCTATAGGACCTCTAAAACGTGTTGACTTTGCTAGCCACATGTCTTAACTTGCAAAGCAAGTTATCTATGTATGCACCACATAGTTAGCTTGTTCTACAAGCTACTACATGGAATTAACTTATTGGCTAAGTTTCTATCCTATAACTACATCTAAAGTTAAAACTGCATCTATGAAGCTTTTAGGAAGCTTCTCTAAAAGACTTTATGAAATTAATCTATATTTACCTACTTCTACCTAATTATATAAGTAACTATTGGGATAAATGTATTTGTCCATGACATTATTTTCTTTTCTAGAGACGAGTTCTACAAACAATGATCTTCATATGTTGGGGAAGTCTAAGATGCGACGAATTATAAATACCACATATTCGATCTTTACTTTCTTTGAAGATAATTGATAGGCCTTTTAGCCATCCATAGTGTTTCCTACTAGGACAAGAAGACCACCCTATTATTTGGTTGTTGTTGAGGCCTTTGTAACTTCCTTCAAATAAAATATTTAAAATACTATGAAGAGTTGTTCCTACCTCTAATAAAATCACCAAACAACGAAAGTCTCTTCTAAGGTCGTGATACCAAACAAGTTGTATCTTGCCATCTATTCAAAGAAGGATATGTCATTCTTGAAGATCTTCATCTTAATTTTGTCAACTTGAAGGTTGTGACAATCGCAATATCTCATCTCGTAAGTCTGCAAATGAAAGTTCTTAAGTTAAAGCTACTAGTTGTTGATTCTCCATCTGCTTAGTATTACAAATACACATAAGCTACAAAAAAATATAAAAGGTAGAATGTTATCTTCCTTAATCTTATTTCTTTTATAGCAAAGATTTTCTATTCTTTATCTTAGTTTTGATGGATTTTGTTGATAAAAAGCTTCAACTGTCTTTGTTCCATTTGTAAGATTCTTTGATGGCTCCCATGTGCATTTAGTAATATCATATTCTTACTAGTGAATAAGATATTTTAACCTATTTTGGCACTACCTTAAGTCTAAGACTTCTTCTACCTCGAACTCTTGATTATTACCCACTTCTGCAAGAGAAAGTGGCATTTGTCTTCTTTCAAAAATATTCATTGTCTTATACGACTCAAGAAGGGACACACAAAACATAGGGTGGATCTTCATAGGCTCTAGTAGATGTAACCAATAAGCAACAAGATTGATTTGTTCACAAATAAAAAAAGGTTCCAATCTACGATAGTCCAACTTATCACAAGGACAAGTAGTCTTAATATTGCGACAAAATAACCATACCTTATCACCTATATTGAATTATAGTTGCTCCTTGAAATAAGCATCCATATTGGTCTTTTGTCATCTTTGAGCTTCTTTTAATTGTATCTTCATTGTTGCATGTAGATTTGACAAATGATTTGTTAAATCTTCCGCCGCAGGATTACGAACTTTTAAAAAGTCTAAAGTATCAAGTCATGGATGATAACCATAATTGGTAAAGAAAGGTATTTGTTGAGTAGAAGAATGTAGTAAATTATTGTATGTAAACTTTGCTAATGGCAAAACAATTGTCCAATCATCTTGATGATAATTGATGGTATACCTCAAATACTGCTCTAAAGCATGATTCACCTCTTTCGTTTGTCCATTAGTTTGAGGATAAAAAGCTAAAAAAAGCTTTATATCCACTTTTAGAATCTTGAATAGGATTTTCTAAAATCTTAATATAAATTAAGTCATCTTATCTGATATAATATCTTTTGGCAATCCATGATAGCGATAGATATTGTCAATAAAAAGCTTAGCTATTTCTTCACCTGAAATAGATTTTATACATGATATAAAATATACCATTTTGGTGAAGTGATCTATGATTATAAATATAGAGATATATAAACCTGAGATTGAAAGATCCGTAATAAAATCCATAGAAACAAAAGATCATGTTTGTTATGAAATTGATAATGGTTGAAGAAGTCCATAAGGTTGATGGTGAGGAATTTTGGATCTTTAACAAGTATCACATCATTGTACAAATTCTTTGACTGCCTTTTATATTTGAGGCCACCAAAAATCTCTTGATATTAGCTCCAAAGTCTTGTTATATCCAAAATGTCTGATTGCTAGAAAATCATGATGAGCTTCAAAGATATGTAATCATGCCTTGCTTTCTAGAATATATAAGCAATCTTTGAAATATAATAGGTTATTCTTGAACTCAAACTTTGAAGTATCATAGGACTTAGAGAAAGTATTCTTGATATCATAAATAAAAGAATCAGAGGACATATTTGATTGAATTTGCTTGATAAAGGTTGAATCAACAATCAATGTTGATTTTATTGCTCAAAGATGAAAAT
This sequence comes from Physcomitrium patens, assembly GCF_059467195.1. Classification (NCBI taxonomy): domain Eukaryota; kingdom Viridiplantae; phylum Streptophyta; class Bryopsida; order Funariales; family Funariaceae; genus Physcomitrium; species Physcomitrium patens. The sequence continues at coordinate 3,231,910 of NC_143431.1, read as the reverse complement.
GCTCAAACTTCGAAAAAATCATTCTTTGTTGATCAAAAGATGCATCTTATTCTTTTGGTACAAAATAAGAATGACTAAAAAAGGCATCTAATAGACCTTATTATTTTTTGGATCGATAAATAATCTTGAAATTGAATCTTGATAATAACATGCTCCAAAAAGCTTCATGACAATTCAAAACATATACTGACATGAAGTACTCGAGGTTCTTATGATCTATATATATGATAATTGGACTTAAAGCACCTTCTAGATATGATGCCATTCTTGAAATGAATCAATGATTGCAAAGAGATTTTTGTCATGGATCTCATAATTAATCTTGATTGTTGAAAATTTCTTAGAATAGAAAGCTATTAAGTGGAGTTTTATTACATGTTTCTATTTGTGACAACACGGCACTTATAGCAAAGTCTGATGTGTTTGTTTTCACAAAAAATACCTTGGAGAAGTTGACACAATGTAAGATTGGTGTAAAAATGAACTCCCTCTTTAAAGTAGTAAATGATGTTTGTGCTTCTTTATTCCACTGAAGTTTTTCTTTATAAGTCAAACGTGTAAGAGGAGCTACAACTTAAAAAAAGTTCTTGATAAAGATTTGATAGTAATTAGCAAAGTCCAAAAAGCATTGCACATCTTGTACTATTTTTGAATCTTCTAATCTATGATAGTTTGGATATTCTTGGGATCCATTATAAGGCCTTTGTTGGAAATGATGTACTATAAAAAATCAACTTGACACGTGATATATACTACATGTGAGTCTTGGTGAGGCTTGAACCTTTGACCTATAAGCAAATTTTCTTTGAGGTAAAACATTTTCACTTAACTTTTATTTATTTACTTATTATTTTTAAACCTTCATAACTTATCCATAGTAATTCGGATTTATATGTTTCTTATATCATTGGAAAGCTTTAAAAATTAATTTTCTAAAATATACTTTTTACTTTTTACTTTTTACTAGATAAAAATTCCATTAAGAGACTGTGATCGAGTTTTGGAGTTTATATTTGCTTTTGTACATTCCTTTCACTTGTTTGTAGTGTTCCTTCTTTTGTTCTTGTTCATTGCATCTTGCACTTCACACTACCCATGAGAAACAACTCTTATTTGAGGCCATCTTGTGATTTGAGTAGAGGGGTGAAATTTACACTCACATTTTGGTGTGTGTGCTGGGAGATGGTGCTTCTAATGGTGTGTGTGAATGTGAAGTTTGCTTGTTGTGATTGATCTTGCTTGGTTTTGTTAAGTGAGGAATTCAAGTAGCTTATCATTAGTGGTAAGTATTCTTCATCTCTTCCTTATTGGTTTAAGCAAAGCATTTTTGTTCCTCAATTTATAAAATAGTCAAAAACTTCATTGTTAAATTAGATGTTGATTTGCTCTCGGATTTTTGTCAATCAGTTTTTGGGTGTTTTATAGTTGAAGTTGAGAATTTGGCAATGCATGTATCTTGCTGTTAACTTTCTAAAAAGATATTATATGTTCAATTTGGAGCTATAACGAATTTGTGGTGAAATTTCGAACACAAGAGGGTTCACTACCTTGGCAGTTTCGTGTACCATGTCTTGTACAAGGCATTTCTTAGTGCCGATAACTATTTTATAGTGAAAATTTCTGGTTACAAGCACTTGAAAGTTGAGGTTGTAGTGGTGCAAAATTCAATACTTTTGAATCAAAATTGAATTTGTGGCGACTTTTGGAGGAAAGAGAGGTTGTTGCCTTGAGCAAAGACAATTGAGGTTAGTGATTTCTACCTCTTCAATCATTTAAATTGTTGATTTTATGTTATGCTTTTAAATTTTTTGTTTTAAATTTTCTTTCAACTATAATAAATTATTATAATAATAATAATAATAATAATAAAGAAAAATATTAAATAAATATAAATATAAATAAATAAATAAATAAATAAATAAATAAATAAATAAATAAATAAATAAATAAATAAATAAATAAGATTATTAAATAAAATAAATAAAATATAAAAATATTAATAATAAATAATAATAATCTTATTAAAATAAATAAATTATTTAATGAATAAAAAATAAAATCAATTAATATTTTAAATTTTACTTTTAACTTTTATTTTTATCCTTATTTTTGCTTATATTTTATTTTATCTTATTTGATTTCTGTTTTATTTATTTATTTTTATGTTTACTTAATTTTTATCTTGAGTTTTTTTATTCAATTTTTACCATTATTTTTATTTATTGATATTATTTTTCTTTTTTATTAGATGCATTACAAGTTTTATATATTGACTTAAGTCTATGATATTTTTAGTTATTTATTAAGCTATTTTTTTATACAACATTATTATTCCTAATCTTTAGTAACCTTGGATTAGTTTAGTATTATTATTAGCATTATGTGGTGGTTTTCTTAAGATTGGTTGTCACTTCCAAAGCATCAACGATGGAGCACGTCTTGAAGGTTTCATCACCTTCTCTCTTTGTAAATTTTCTAGTTGAGGGCCTTTCTCTAGGGGTAGGGGGGATTTAACCACTCGTTCCACCCCTCGTACCAACTCTTTGCATGTTTGTAAATTTCCAATGGAGGGCCTTTCTCTAGTGGTAGGGAGATTTAATCACTCCCTCCACTCCTCATATCCCTTCTATTCACAGGAGTAGTGTAGAAGAAGCTTAAGAAGAATTCAAGAAAATTCTTCATCAATAAAAAAAGAAGAGATTCAAGAAGAAGAAATAAGTAGAAGGATTAGATAGAAGGAATTTAGAACAAATAAAAATAAAAATAAAAATAAAAAAGAAAGAAAAGACCAATAAGTTCAAATCATAATCCAAAGTGAGTATATTTTTAATAAAAATTATTTAATTTCAAATTTATTTTACTAACACAGATTGTTGTTTGAGGAGAAGGAACATAAAAAGAAAGGAGGAAAACATTAATAGCTTGCAACCAAGTAAGTCCTTAAACCTTGTCAATTATTCTTTCTTTGAAATTTTAGAAAATTGCTTGAAAACAAGGAACGGGAGCTAAGAGTTGGAGGGTAGAATCTAAGAAGAAGACGTGAAAGAGGTAAGTTTCTAATCTCTTTTGTAGATATAGATGGAAGAAGGTAGATAGAACCTTTAATCCATTATCCTTAAATTTTAAATCCTTACTTAGAATGTTTAGTCAAGATCGGCTAGGAGAGAAGTCACATATTTTGAAAGTTCGTTAATAAGTGACAGGTTGGCTAGAGATGCACCTAGGTGACTTCTTCTTCAATGTGGTATGAATTGTTTGCAAGGAATTATTTTTGTAATGTAATCTTTGTTATTAACTGTTATGGTAAGTAATTTCTTAACTATCTTATTGTAAAAAAGTAAGAAAAAAGAAGAGCTTGGGATCCTTACCATCTTGGTATGGAATTCTTTTTCACAACTAAGATTGCTTAAGCCCACTCCTACACAACAGTAGTTACATAAAATAATTAAAGTTAGGAATAGTCTTGCTTGAAGTAATACTTAAGCAAGCATTCCTCTTTTAGTCTTTATATTTTTTTTCCTTTCATGTCAGATGGTACTATAAGTGGGTTGCAGGTGGACGAGCCAAAATATTTTAATTGGATTTTGTAGAGATAGGTATATTTAAATTATGAGTCTAAGTGAACGTTATATCTATAGTCATGTTAGATGGACCATTCTACTAGATCTACATAACCTAAATTAGTCCCATCCATTAAAAATCTAAAAAAGGCTATTAAAAAATCCACGCCAAAATTTAGAAGAATTGAGGTCCAACGATTGGATGAAGAAGATTTACCTATAACATCACAAGACATATTTGTAATCAATCTATTAGAATTAAATCCTAACCAAGTAATAGGAGAAGAAAGGTTGGATTGGAGATCTCTTAATTTTTTCTTAGGAATAAATCAAGATCAAAAAGAGTCAAGACCTAGTTCCCCTTCGATGGATTGTGGAAAAAAAGCCTCTCCAAATTCTATACCTTTAAATTTCTTGGTTCAGCCAAGACGTTTATCCATTATAATTCTAGAGGGCTTGCAAGTAGCTCCTATGTCTCACAACCTTCCTATGTTTAAAGGGACTAGAGATGTTGATCCATTGGTACACATTGTCGTGTTACAATACGGCTATATAATTAAAATATAAATGGAAAATATTTTTTAATATTTAGTTAGCTTAGATGTTAGAAACAGTGGCCAATTCTAGTGCCAATATTCAGGGGCCAGTTAATGTCACTTCATTGCAAGCTGTACCACCGGCATTATCAAACCAAGTATCCTCCGTACCAATGGGACGACCAGAATCATTTTCTAATCCTACATGGAACAAGCCTAGTAGGTATATACTGGTGGAGATACTTAATATGCCTGATTGGAATACAAGAAGACCACTTTATTGTTTCCGTTGCAACCAGATTGGTCATTATGCTAGTGAATGTCTCAATTCCAGAGCCAGTGACAACTACGCGTTGTCGTGTTGTGGTTCGACTACTATATGAAAATAATGTAATTATGTACTTAATATATAATTTATTAGGTAACATAATGAGAGCCATGTTAGTAGATTTTAGTTGGTTGTAGAATATAATTTGATTATTACCTTGAGAAGAGGTTGTTTAAAAAGATTACTATAGAATTTGTATAACTTTAATTTCCTTTTGATAGTGGCTTTTAAGATTGGTTTTGGTTGATAGTAACTTCTAAATATTTAGAATCACCTTTGTTAGACATTGGTGACCTTTGAAAACTTCTTTTGGTTCTTTTATTTGGTGTTTAGAGCATAAATTATGTAAATCTTATAAGAAAAAAGATTGAAGAAGGATTTTGGTAGCAAAGGGAATAATTAGGGCACCAATATAGATGAATGGAGATGAATAATAAAAATCTCCATTCCTATTGGTCAAAAATCATGACCAATGGACTTTGAGGAGGCTGCCCGAGGCCATATTAGGGATTAGGCTTAGTTTCTCGATGCCATTCGAGTTTTAAAGGCTAGGATCAAAGGATTTAGGTTTTTGGCTATGGTTTTGGTACAACTTTTGTATCATTTGGGATTTTTATGAAGAAGTTATAGGCACTCAAAGTTAAGGTATTAGTTTTGGACCTACTGTCACTCTTTTGGGCATAATGCATGTGTACAAATAGCAATTGAAGATCGGCGACCGCAACTAGAAAGAGCACTTTTGCGGCTATATTTTTCACATATTGCTTACTAGATTTCAAGTTGGCATGAAGGAGTTATTGGACTTTGAAGTCAATGCATGCAATCTAAGGGTAGTAAGTAAACCGATTTACTAGTGGTTGTCTCTTGAGCTATATCTTGAGTAATTTGACAAGATTTTGGCTCAAAAATTTAGAAAATGTGTAATTTTATGTTAGTAAACTTTTTGCATTTTGGAATTTGGATTTTTGAGATATAAGGAAAATAGTTTCATAAACAGTTTTATGACATTTGGAGTTTGGATTTTTGAGATATAAGAGAAATAGTTTTTCGGGTGCTTGTAAATTAGGATTTAGAGTGCCTGCTAGGATTTCTTAGAGGCCAGATGATCGGGAGTGAATTTGCACTTGGTTTTTTTTGTGATAAAAATTAAGGATGAATTCTACCTATCCTATAAATTTGAGACAAACTGAACAGTTAGATCAATAGTTATGATTTTCTAAAATTCGGGGCAAGAAAACCCTTCATGCAAAAAATATGTTTTGAAGGGATTTTATTATGTTTGGAGTTTTGTACAAAAATAAAGGAGTTTTAGAAGCTAAGATAAGAATCATATAAAGGTTTAAGCTACACTCTCTATAGCTAGATATCCAGTGTATTTCTAGATAGCAAATCATGCCATACGATAGCGCCAGTGTGTGGGAATAGCAAGCAGTTGAGGCATACTTATCAGCAATGTAATGCTCCGTTCAATTTTAATAATCAGGATCAGTAGATCCAATGTCAAAGAAAAATCGAAGAGATAAATCGAGGTCCTCAAGATTCTTCGATAAATTAGGTGGAATGAATCTGAGCCATTCTTATCAAGAGTGTCTTAGACATACTCATAATTACATATACAAATATATAGAAGTAAGTAAAAGTAGGTAAAAGTAAGTTAATTCTATAATATTTGATATGAAAGCTTCTTAGAAGCTTCATAGATGTTGCTTTGACTTCATAGGTGTCTTTAATTGACTTTTTGGATTAGAAACATGGTCAACAAGTTGGCCATGTACCACACATGTTGTTAGCTTGAAGACCAAGCTAACTATGTGATCCATGCGTAGAAAAACTTACCTTGTAAGTCAAGGCATGTGTCCTATAAAGTCAATACATATTGGAGGTCCTATAGAATATTGCTACATAGTCCCTAGTTAGATAGTATATATAGAGACAAGAGTGAAGCCTTCTTCACTCTTGTTAACTCCTTTCTTGCTTCCAGTCTTGTTTCAAGGGTCTCTACTTTTCTTGTCTTTTGGAAATAGCCATTCAAGTTTTTCTTTCAATATATATACTTATTTATTTATATTTTGTTACCTTTCTTTGAGTGAAGGCTTACTCGTTTGAATTACTTTTTCATCGAATTCTTGTCCCTGACAAAGAGTTGGCAAAAGGAGAAAGGACCAATTCAGTATTTGAAAGATCCTCTTAGAGGTGAGAATTCCATGGACATAGGTTTGTTGTTCTAATTCTTAATTTAGGGCGGAAGAATAGGGGACCTCACGGAATTAAAAGAAAGGAGATGAAATGGAAGGAGGCATTCGAGAGATCAAGATTTTTGGGGTTGGAGAGCTAGCTTCAAGTTCCTTCGAAAGATGTAAGACTTAGTTTCATAGGATTTGGAAGGATTTTGCAATCGTTGCTCAAAGTCAAAGTTTGTATTGGTGAATTGGATTTTTCTTTTTGCAATAAAGTTAAGGCTAGTACTCTTGACTGTTTTGTAAAAATTAGAGAAACATCTATGGTTGAAATTTTAGAGGTCTTTAAATGGTTGAGTATGCCAAGTGCTTGCAAAAATTTATATTAATCTAATGGTACAGATAGAGGATATTTGATCATTAGTATAAAGAGGTATCAGAAGTCAGCATATTAAGGTTGTTTAGGATTTCTGTAATATTTGGAGATCTATCGGCTGGGATAAGGTGAATTTTGACACGATAAGTTGAGGACTTAAAGACAGAGCAGCACACAAAGTTTGAATGAGAATTAATGATTAGAGAAGGAAAAATTGCAAGTTATAATTCGTCATCAACTTCTAGGAGGTGGTCAAGGGACATCAATGTGGATTTACGACATTTTCTTGCAATCTATAAGTGGGATTGGATTGAACTTCTTGAGCATTTAGAAGACTTGTAAAGATACTAGTGGTAGAAGTTTCACAACAATCGGACAGTCAGATTGAGAATTACAGCTTGCTGAAGCTCCCTGTCTAGGGTTAGGATTTAAAAAAAATTAAAAAATTAAAAAATTAAAAAATAAAATAAAAATAAAACTAACAAATAACAGAAAAAATTGTGCTTCTAATATCTCAAAGTTATTAAAAATAGTGTTTCTAAGCACTTTGTATTGGGAGTAAGCTTTCACATTGAAATCCAAAATAGTTTGTATTTAGATAGTTGAAACCCACTAGACTACTTAAATACTTGCAAAATATTATTTTATCTTCCATAGACAAACACTTGATGCATTCTCAAGCTAGATAGCACATAATATGACATAAGTGGTGAACCCAACATGAAACGCTTGAGGTGGGAGGTATTGAGATTCGTTTATTTTCATTTTTATTTTATGGAAAACGAGAATAAAAATTTTGAAGGAGCTTCAAGAGGAGCTTATTCTAAAGGACAAGGTATGTACATGGATCTATCCATTGCAAGTATGTTTCAAGCCTTATTATTATCTATACAGCAACAACAAAGTAATGATTGCAAAGAAGCTTTAGCAACCAAAGCATTGTAAGTAGTGGTCAATGAAATTGAACAATTTGATGGAAGGGATATTTCAGGGTATTTAAGATATTATATTCGGAAAATGGAATTAAATTGGGTTTCTGAGAAGAAGATGGTTGAATTATTTGGACTTTCCACGATACTGGAAATAAGAGAGCATATTAAATCAATTATGGAGCATTATGAAAATTCATGGGAGATTTTTTCACATGCATTAAAAGACGAATATTTCTTGGAGGACATTGATCGTATTACTAAGAAACTATTTCTAGAATGGATTGAGCGGCCTAATAAGAATTTATAAGTGAAAGAGCTACTATAGAAATTTAAGAGGCAGTATTGTCAATTATTGAAGATAGAAAAATTGACAATAGAGCCGAACAAGGTTGAATTATTTCTTCAAGCTGCTGATAGAGAGTTACAAAGAAAATTGGAATTGCTTCTTGAAGACAAAGAAGAAGATGAAGGATTGACAACAAAGTGGAAAAATGTTGACAATCTGATGGATTTGCTTGCAAAAAGAGAAAGGAGGAAGGATAGGAGTAATATTCTAAAAGTAATACAAGCACCTAAAATTCCAGTATATACAACATGACTAACAATGTCTACTATTCAACCTTCAACATCTTTATTGAAGAAAAGAGAGATAGAGATTGAATAAATTATATGTGAAATGCGAGATCTTTAAATCAAATTGGCAAGACTTAAAGAAAATACTTCTACAAATAATTTGAAGAATGTTTCAAAACAAAGATATGTATAAAGATGTATCTAATATAATGAAATTTTACATACTATAAAGGATTGCAATGAATTTAATAATATGGTAGAGCAAGGAGTTATTTACTGAAAAGATAGAAAGATTGCATTAAAGCATACAAAGGATCTCCTTCAAATCAATTTTGGCAAAGGAAGTATGAGAGTATTGATTCAAGATTATTTAATAGAACATGGAATAGCAACTTAAGAGAGTACAAGTTATGGTGCTAGAGTAGATGATGACTTTGGTGGAAGTACAGAAACTATTAAATTTTGGGCTTCTGCCATTTCCACAATACAAAAAAGAAAAATGCCTCGAGAAGCGTTATTGAGGATTGAAGCTACAATACGAGGTGCAACAAGTTGGGAAGATCCTGTTGAGTCTCTTTCAGTTCATGCATATATTGCTAAGAGCCAACATGAAGCTTTGATGGAAGAAAAGAGATGAGAAAATTTTGATGATAGAAGAGAAGGAAATTCTTCTAAGAAGCAAACTCGAGGAAACAAGGCTCGTGAGGGGGCTTCACAAGAATTTCTTATAAAGGATACTTTAGCATCATTGGAAGAAAAAAGAAAGGAGACAAAAGATAAGGGTAAATCAATTGCTTATAAGCTACTTTCTGATATTGAAGCGGCAACTAATTTAAAAGGGGTGTTGGAAGAATATATATTAAATGCTAAGGTGGAATTCACATTGAAAGAAATTTTGGAAATTGCAAAGAAGGAATTTCATGATGTTATCATTGATAGCATTAAGCAAAAGAAGCAATTAATAGGCGAAGCTGGAATGAGTCATACTATTGATGTAAGATTATATCAAGTTGAAGAAGAGGTTGATAATGGTTACAAGCAATCAACAAATAAAAAGAATGGATATAATCAATAAATACATTTCAAAGATTATAGTGATAAGAAAATTGAAGCTTTAAGCCATTATACTCGGAAACATTGGACAAGAGCAACTACTGAAATATTGGTGAAAGGTGGAGATATAGAAGAACCAATTGTTGCTTTAGTTGACCATGGTTTTGAAATAAATCTTATGTCTAAGGATCTTTATAAGAAGCAGAAATGGCCAATTGATATGGAATAAGGATGGACAATATGAGCAGCTAATAATACACGAGGTAAATTATATGGAGCTTGTCCAGATGTCAAAATTTAGATTAGAGATGTTGCGACAGAATAATATTTCTTTGTTCAAGATACGTCTTATCCATTGATTTTAGGACAACCTTATATTACAGCAACACGGATGGAAATAAAAGTATTTGACGATGGTTCTACTTATGCAAGGATACATAGTGAAGATGGAAAGAAAGCTGTATAATTTCTTACAGTACCTCCTAATCAAGAACAGAATCAAGATAGGTTGAGGGAGAAACCATTGCCAAGGATTATTGAAGGATTTAAGGATTTTGAGGAAGTACCATTATAAAGCTGAATTATCGAGGTATAAAAGAGGAGGTACTCTCGCAAGATAAAGGTACCTTTGATATGAGTTTTATTAATATTTTTGAGAATGGAAATATCATGTATAAAGAAATTGATGATTTTAAAAGAAAAGAAAGAAAAAGATTATATAGTATTGAAAAGAAATTACATAAGTTAGGAACATTAGAAGATGATGAGAAGATTTTAGGTGTTTATGAAGAAAATGGATTGGAAGATTCTTTAGAATTAATTGCATCCATTGGATTAAGAGATAATGATAAGATTGTAGAAATCCATTTGAGGAAGGTTTATTCTATACTTGAATCTTTTCAAGCACCAAAAGTTATTGTAGAGACAAAATATAAAACAATAGATAAAAAGGCAAAACCTGTTGCCGGACCTTTACCAAAAGATTCTAAAGAACAAATAGAAGAAGCATCAAAAAAAGAGAGTTTAAGAGATCCAAAGAAGATTGGACATCAGTTTACAAAGGAGACTTTTGAAGAATTTAAGATTGGATGTGATGGTTCCTTATTTCCAATAAAAATTGAATATTTTAAAAAAATGCTTGCAAAATGAGATAAATCATTTACTTTTGGGTCTCGTGAAATAGGATGTGTACATGCTAATATTGTTGTTCCTATGGTTATCTTTACAGTACCTCATGTACCTTGGAACTTAATCCCAATTCTCATGCTGAGGGCACATTTACCTAAATTGGTGGAATTATTGAAAGAAAAGATACGAATGAAAATTTTGGAGTCTTCTTTTGCTCCATATTCTAGTCATTGGTTTACGATGCCTAAGAAAAATGGATCGTTATATTTTATTCAAGATATGAAGCCAATGAATATAATAACTATTAGAAATGCAGGTATAGGACCTTTAGTAGATGAGTTTGTAGAAGCGTTTGCGGAAAGAGTAATTTATTCAATGGGTGATTTATATTCGGATTATGATCAATTTCAACTTGCACATGGGAGTAGAGATCTAACAACAATGAGAATGCCACTTGGATTGCTTAAAATGTATACTCTCCTAGAAGGTGCTACTAACTCAGTTGCACATATGATGAATAGGATGAACAATGAACTAAGAGACTTCATTCCTGAAAAAAATATGTCTTTTTTAGATGATGTTCCTATCAAGAAGGAGAAAAAGATGAAACTTTAGATGAGAAGGGGTGTCACAAATATGTTGTTGATCATATACAAGATTGTGAAAAGATTTTAACTCGACTTGAAGAGATTCATCTTACACTTTCAAGAGCAAAATCTACATTTGGAGTAGAAGAAGTTCCTATTGTTGGACATTTATATGGATTTTATGGAAAAAAACCAGATCCAAGAAAAGTTGATGCAATTAGAAGGATGAAGAATTTATGTGACTCTTTAACAAAAGTATGCAGGTTTTTAAGAGCTTGTGTATTTTATTGTAAATGGATTCCTCATTATGCTCATATAATAGATCCATTATATAAATTATTATGTAAGGGTTATTGATTTAAATAGAAAAAAAAACATATTAAAGCAATGCAGAAGCTAAAGGTGTTATTGGTAACACCTCTAATTTTAACAAAAATTGATTATAACTGTAATAGACAAGTAATTCTTAATGTGAATACTAGTCCTATTGCTATTGGATGGATTGTAGATTAAGATTATTCAAGTGGAAATAGATTTGCAGTTCGATTTGGAGCTAAAATTTTAAGTACTCGTCAACATGCATATTTACAAGTCAAACAAAAACTTTGGAGAGTTGTTTCTGCTATAAAAGCTAAAAAAAATTATTTAATTGGTGCAGCAGTATTAATTGAAATAGATTGCTTGCCATTACTTAGAATGATTATTAATTGTTCAATGCCAGATATTGTAATGTTAAGATGGATAGCTTATGTTAAGTCATTAAATCCGAAATTTAAGCATGTTGTTGGAAAAGACAATTTAGTAGCAGACATCCTATCTAGAGTAAGATATGAAAGAAAAGACGAAATGGTTGAAGACATTGATGATGTTGGATCAAAATTCTATTCAGTATCAAAGCTTAACAAAAAAGACAAGCTATTTCTTGAAGAATTTTATGAAAGAGAATTATTGGATATTGGTCATTACTTGAATATCTTGACTAAGCAAAAAAATTGGTCTACAGAAAAATTTAAACAAATAAAAAAAAGGCATATGGATTTTTGCTTCAAGAAGGATTCTTATGGAAGAGACCAAAGAAAGGAATTGGAATGCCACAAAGAGTGATAGGCAATAAGGAAGAGAAACAAAAATTATTAAAAGGGTTTCATGATAGTTTATGGGCATGACATAGAGGAATTTGGGCTACTTTTGCTAACCTTAAGGAACGATATTGGTGGAAAAATATGTATCGAGATATGCTCTTACTTATAGAGTCATGTAAAATTTGTCAAATGTATTACAATATACGACATTGAGATGGTCTTCATCCTACATATCCTCTAGCTATTCATTTTAAATAGATTGTTGATTTGGTTATTATGCCAATCGGGTTATGGCAAATGAGATATTTGATCTTAGCTCGTAAAGATTTATCAAATCAAGTAGAAGAAAGAGCATTGAGAACAAAATCTATGGAAGGAATTTGTAGATTTTTGCTTGAAGATGTTATTTGCCGCTACAGATGTGTAGGAAAAATCACTGTAGATCATGGAGAATTAAATGCATAAGAAGCTCATGAATTCTTTGAAAGATATGGAATTAAACTAGCACTGACTATTGCTTATAATCTTGAAGGAAATGTAAAAAATAAGCGTGGTCACCCACCAATTATAAAAGCATTAGTTAAAGTATGTAATGGGAAGGTTAGAAAATGGCCACGACTTTTGTCATTTGCATTATGGGCTGATCGAACAACTCATAGCTCAGTAACAGGATATATACCTATTGAGCTTATGACAAGTCAAAAACCAATCATGCCAATTGAAGAAAAAGTACCTACTTAGAGTGTGCTACCATGAGAAGATGAATTGACAAGAGAAGAACTTCTAGCTATTAGAATTCAATAATTAGAGCAAAGATCGAAAGATGTACAAATAACATTAGAAAGGTTAAAAAGATCAAGGTTACAAAACAAGGCACGATTTGATAAGCAGCATCGATTGAGGCTTAAAGCAATTGAGGAAGGTGATTGGGTTTTGGTCTATGATAGAAGCATGGACAATCAACATAGTACTTTAAAGAAGTTTTCTAAGCGATGGTTTGGACCATATGTGGTAACAACTATTCATGATAATATAACTTACTCATTGCAAGAGTTAGATGGAACAAGGTTTAAAATACCAATTGCAGGGAAGCGAGTAAAAATATTTAAACAAAGATACACAGAAATAAATATAGAAGACCTTGATGAAGACATAGATATACCTCAATATGAAGATGAAATTGACTTGGATAACAAAAGTGATGAAGAGGATTTAAACAAAGATTTAGAGAACATATTATTAATCAAACAACAACTAGGTTATTTGGTACATACCACAAGATGTACAGGTTCAGAGGGGGTGGATGTCATGTTGCAATACGACTATATGGTGAAAATATAAATAAAAAAGAATTTTTAATATTTAGTCATCTTGGATGTTAGAAACAGTGGCCAATTTTAGTGCCAATATTTAGAGGCCAGTTAATGTCACCTCATTACAAGTTGTATCATTAAACATGATAATAGCGTATGCTCCACTAGCGTCATCAACCAAGTATCCTCCGTACCAACGGGACAACCAGGATCATTTTCTAACCCTATATAAAACAAGCTTAGTAAGTATATACCAGTGGAGACATCCAATATGCTTGATGGAGGTACAAGAAGACCACTTCATTTTTTCCATTGCAGGCAGTTTGCTCATTATGCTAGTGAATGTTCTAATCCCAAAGCCAGTGACAACTACGCGCTAGTGTGTTGGAATAACAAGCAGTCGAGGCATACTTATCAGCAATGTAATGCTCCGTTCAATTTCAATAATCGAGATCAGCAAATCCAAAGCTAGGAAAAAATTGAGGGCATAAATTGAGGTCCTCAAGATTCTCCAATAAATCGGATGGAATGAATCGAAGCCGTTCTTATCAAGAGTTGGCAAAAGGAAAAAATGACCAATTCAAGATTTGGGTGAGTTGATGTGAAGGGCTAATTTGACCCAATTATGGGGACATCCAATCCAGGTCCTGGTATGGGCCTCTTACTTAGTATGAGACCTGACTCAGGTGGGCAATCCAATGAGGTCCCGAATATGGAGGCTTTATTTCCATTTCAAGCTGTTCTGTTCTCTATACCATTTTGAGGAAACGTCCTTTCCGTAGAAAGATCTTCTTAGAAGCGGAAATTCTATGGATGCTAGTCTGCTGTTCTAATTCTTAATCTAGGGCGGAAGAATAGGGGACCTCACGGAATTAAAAGAAAGGAGATGAAATGGAAGGAGGCATTCGAGAGATCAAGATTTTTGGGGTTGGAGAGCTAGCTTCAAGTTCCTTCAAAAGATGTAAGACTTAGTTTCATAGGATTTGGAAGGATTTTGCAATCGTTGCTCAAAGTCAAAGTTTGTATTGGTGAATTGAATTTTTCTTTTTGCAATAAAGTTAAGGCTAGTACTCTTCACTATTTTGTGAAAATTAAAGAAACATCTGCGGTTGAAATTTTAGAAGTCTCTAAATGGTTGAGTTTGCCAAGTGCTTGCAAAAATTTGTATTAATCTAATGGTACAGATAGAGGATATTTGATCATTAGTGTAAAGAGGTATCAGAAGTCTGCATATTAAGGTTGTTTAGGGTTTCTATAATATTTAGAGATCTATCAGCTGGAATAAGGTGAATTTTGACATAGTAAGTTGAGGACTTAAAGACAGAGCAACACACAAAGTTTGAATGAGAATTAATGATTAGAGAAGAAAAAATTGCAAGTTACAATTTGTCATCAACTTTTAGGAGGTGGTTAAGGGACATCAATGTGAATTTACGACGTTTTCTTACAATCTATAAGTTGGATTGGATTGAACTTCTTGAACATTTAGAAGACTTGTAAAGATACTAGTGGTAGAAGTTTCACAACAATCGGACAGTCACATTGAGAATTACAGCTTGCCGAAGCTCCTTGTCTAGGATTAGGATTTAAAAAAAATTAAAAAATTAAAAAATTAAAAAATAAAATAAAAATAAAACTAACAAATAACAGAAAAAATTATACTTCTAATATCTCAAAGTTATTAAAAATAGTGTTTCTAAGCACTTTGTATTGAGAATAAGCTTTCACATTGAAATCCAAAATAGTTTGTATTTAGATGGTTGAAACCCACTAGACTACTTGGATACTTGTAAAACATTATTTTATCTTCCACAGCTAGACACCCGGTGCATTCTCAAGCTAGATAGTACGTAATACAATAGCATGTAGAGATTCATAGAACTTTTTATGATGTGTTTAATAACCAATCCGAGTTATTATCTTGTATGGTTTTCAAGTATCTTAAAAAATGGGACTTATAAATGGTATAGAAACCATCCCTCTCAAACCTTTAAGAACTAAGACATGCTTATGAGAGCATTCTTAGAAAAGTTTAGGCCAAAAGTAAGGCAAAGCAATGTCCTTACAGTCCTTTTTTTTTGAAAGAGAGAGAAAGAAAGGGAAAAAAAATCACTGAATACATTCAGTGATTTGAGCTTATAATAACCAAATTCATGAGAATTCTTCTCACAGATGATACCCTCGTCCATTTCTTTATTCAAGGATTTAATAGTAAAGGATCAATTCAAGAGATCCTCAAGAGAAGACTAGATAATTTCGAAGAGGCCAAAAAATTAGCTCGAGTGATTAAAAATATCAATAAGGAGCAAGAACAAATGTAGAGGAAGGAAGATCATAGAATACACAACTTCATTCTAATACATGCTCAAAACATATGAAATTTCCAAAAGCATTCATATAAGACTAAGGGAACTCAATTTCTACCTATATACTACTATCCAACACCTTTAGAGGTTAGATTGCCTCACAATCTTTGTGAATTGATATATCCAAAAGATAGAAATAGATAAAAGGAGGACTTTAAGAATGAAGTCCTTCAGAACCAATAAGGGTTCTAAAATGGACTTGTCTAATAAATGAAGGTTATCTAAGAACAGATGACTTTTTTTTAATTAAGAGTCAAAATCCAAACCAAGCTCTACATCCTATAGAATCCGATAGATGCACCTCAGGGCTTTGGTGCATTCTATGTGGCCAATCAGGGCATGCAAGTTAATTTTGCTCAAACTAGCAAAATCACTAATAAAATCAGAGAAGGCCATAATTGTATGCTCCACATCACAAAAACGAAGGTATGGTAGGTTCAAATTCCCAGTTCCAACTTTGAGTAAATTCCAACCATGGCTTTAAGAACCTGCAATGACAACAATACAAGATACACCACCTTTAAAGGAAAAGATATCTATCAGATAGTTGTTGGATAGAAAATAGAATAGTATGTAGAAATTTTGAGAGAAACCATCCTAGAAATATGTGTAGGCAACTTGACAAGATAATTTCTTTAAAATTTCTATAAAAAAATTATCAATAGCAAGCCCAAAATCAATTGAAGGGGGCAAAAAATCTAAATTCAAACAATACCTTAAGACCTCCTAACTTGTTCTATGATTATAATAATAATCATCAAATCCAACATCCCCCCTCAGGTTTAAATACATAGAGAAAATTTATTTCATTAAACGAGGATGAAATGAGAGAAGAAATCCACAAGATGTAAGGCATTTGAAAATACCAACTAAAGAATAAGGTTCTCAATCTCTTAGAAATCAATTGTCATCTTCTTACATACATTACATCTCTCATGAAGAAGTACCTTATAAGGATAAAGAACTTCCTGATATGCCAGCCTTGGCACTCATGACAAGGTCTGGATATATCAGTCCTTTCCTTCCTACCTCAATAGATAGTTAAAACAATTCAAAAGACTCTCCTCATTTTTTTGATTTAAACAAAGTTACAAGAGAAGCAATGGATAATTTGAAGAAAGTAGAAAAAATACCCTATAATTTAGAATCCACTACTACTTAAAAAACTAAGATAGGAAAAAAAAAAAAAAAAAAAAAAAAAAAAAACTTTGAAGAAGAATTCTTCTCTATAGAAGAATGGGAAGGACTTAGGATCTCTAAACTAGAAGGTGGTATCTCATTTCCTCAAAAAAAAAAAAATGATCAAAGGAAGTCTTATGACTTATGGGAAGATTTGAACAAAATTAATACTGACATATCTATTGCTCAATTATTGGAGGTTTCTCCAATAATAAGAAAAGTCTTTAAAACAAACTTGCCTATTAAGAGATGCCAAAGGTCCAAGGAAAAAATTCAAGTTCATATTAGAATGATTCAAGTGGTACACGAGATAAAGGTAATTGAGTTAGAAGTATCTATAGTAGATAAAATCATATCTTATACCATTGTGGATAGAAGTAGTGGATTAAATATTATACCACTAAGAACTATGGAAAAATTAAGACTTAGTATCATTGGACCCTCTCCCTATGTGATTAATATGGCTAATCAAAGCTAAGATATTTCTTAAGGGCAAATTAGTGGTTGTAGAATGATGACAAGAGGTAAAGAGTATTTCCTCACATTCCATGTTATTCACATACATCTTAGCAAAAATTCATATCTACTGCTTCTAGGTAGACCATGGTTAAGGGCAGCAAGTACCAAGATTGATTGGGGTGGTAAAAAATCCCATATTATTTATGGCCTGCCAGAAAACCTCACAAAAATCTTCATTCAATTCTAAGGATTATTTTTAGAAAAAACTTCATCTAACTCTTGAGAAGATGAGATTTTAAATCCACAACTATAGAATGAATTAAAAGAAAAAAAAATGAGATTTGCCAATTTATGAGGAAAGGAATTGGCTTATTTTAAGTGTAATCCAACCTATCCCATTAAGTTGTATGGGCCCAGGACTATACAATTGAAAAGATGATGGAGAATTCACCTAATGGTTGAAAACTCACCCTACTTTAAGTGAAGATGAGGTTGTAAGTGTTACCTTTATAGATAGTTTTATCACTTAGAAAAATAATGAAGTAGAAGTAGATTTAGCAACTTTGGTAGATGACAAAAATTTTAAAGATGTCTTAGGATTAAACTTTGATAACATTCAAGTTCACAAGTTAGATGAATTAATAGAGGAAGGCAACCTTACTCCACCCTTATTATTTAAACAAACTTCTAGTGGTCTTACAATTGAAAATGACATAGTTAATTATCCACAAATTTCAAATGATTGGTATAAAGGCCCATCAAAATAAGCTCATGTGCACAACCTTAATTACAAATTAATGGATGTATCTTTGAAGAAGGAGGATCCAAAACTCATCAAAGTAGGGATTCAATTGACAAAGGATGATTTGACAAGTTACAAGTCGTTAATTATAGAATATAGGAATGTATTTGTATGATCTTATAAAGATCTTAAGGACATATCTCCAGAAGTAGCCCAACATAGAATCCTTCTTTTTTCCAATTTAATTCATGTGAGAAAAAAAGAAAGAAGAATGAATCCCAATGTATAATTAATTATCAAGGTAGAATTAAAAAAACTCCTCCAAGTGGGATTTATTCAACTTATGGAAACTATAGATTGGATTTTACCTATGGTTTTAGTCAAAAAGAAGAATAAAAAACTTCAAATGTGCATAGATTATGGGAAACTTAACAAGTGCTCTCAAAAAGATCATTTTTCTCTCCCTTTTATTAATACCATTTTAAAAGAAGTGGCAGGTCATGAATTATATATATATATAGATGAATATTTGGGATATAATCAAATATCCATAATCCAAGAGGATCACCACAAAATTACTTTCACTATGCCATGGAATACTTTTATTTATATCGTCATGCCTTTTGGACTTTGTAATGTTCTAGTGGCATTTCAAAGGGCCATGTCCTATGCCTTCTCTGACCTTCTACACAAGTCAATGACAGTGTTCATTGATGACTTTAGCACCTAGTCTTCTAAAACAATACATTTGGAATGTGTCCGGACTAGTCTTCAACGTTGTCAAAAGGCAAGGATTGCACAAAATCCTAACAAAATATTCCTAGCAGTTCAAAAGAGAGTTCTACTAGGATATATGGTGTTGAAAAAGGATAGAGAACCCAATCCAAAAAAGGTCAAAGTTATTATAGACTTAAAACCTCCTTCTGTAGTAAAAGAAGTATAAAGGACGTTGGGACATATAAGGTGGTATGAAGAAGTCATACAAGATTATAGTACACTCTCCATGCCTATAATTCGACTAATACAAAAAGATGTGAAGTTTTAATGGGGTGAAAAATACCATGAGATATTTGATATTCTTAAAAAAAAAAAACTTAGTACCTTTTCCATCTTAAGACCTCCTAATTGGTCATTGCTTTTTCATGTGCTTTGTGATACTTCATTGGTAGCCATAGGGAGTACGTTGTGTCAAGCAAGTAGAGAGAGAGGCAAAGACTATTCCATAGTCTTTGCTAGTAGGTAATTGAATCCTACGGAGAAGAATTATACTACCATGGAACGGAAATGCCTTGCCATGGTTTTTTCTATTAAGAAGTTTAGACATTACCTTCTCTTAAATTTAGTAGTATTTTTTGTAGACCTTATGGCAATCAAGTACCTTGTAAATAAGGCTGATTTAAGTGATAGACTAGTAAGATAGGTGCTTCTATTAGAAGAATTTGATTATACAATAGAATACAAGCTTGAAAAGATGCACAAGCAAGCAGAACATTTATCTAGGTTGTCAGAAACAATTGAAGAAGCCCCAATTGATGATACCTTAATAGATGAAACCTTGTTTATTGTTTCAACTGCTTCTACTTAGTGTGAATTAATTGCCAAGTTTTTGACAATCCAAGCCTTACCTTCTCATCTTTCTAAAATAGAATATAAGAAGGTGAGAATCAATAGTAGAGACTTTGCCATGATTGGAGGCAAATTACATAGACGTGGAATTGACGAGATGTTAAGAAGGTGTGTGATGGACAACAAAATTCCTACCATTCTATCACCATGTCATGATAGTACATGCGGGGGATATTTTTTAGGGACCTTAACAGGCCAAAAAAATCATTAGAATTGGCTATTATTAGCTCACATTATTCTAAGACGTCTATAGATATACCTAGGCTTATGATGCATGTCAATGATATGCTAGAAATGACTTAAAGATGAGTCTTCCTCTCCATGTGTCTACCTTTAGTTCTCTTTGAAAAATAGAGAATTGATTATATTAAAAAAGTTCATCCTAATTCCACTAATAGTATGAAACACATAGTAGAAGCAATTGAATACTTAACAAGTAGGCAGAGGCAAAGACAGTTAAAACCAACAATGCCAAGCACGCTATAAAATTCCTCTATGAATAAATTATCACTAGATTTGGATGTCCAAAAATTCTAATTAGTGATAGAGGTAAGCATTTTTTAAATAAAGTGATAGAAGACTTGACTAATTGATTTAAAATTGACCATAGAAAAACTACCCCTTATCATCATCAAACCAAATGGACATATGAAAAGAGTCAACCAAACCTTGATTAATATTCTCAACAAAATAGTGATAACATTGAAATAAGATTGAGATACAAAGCTTGCGCAGCCTTATGGGCTTATAGAACAACCTTTAAAGTGACAATCCAAGAAATTCTTTTTTTCTTAGTTTATGGCATAGAAGCAATTTTATCAATCAAGTTTGAAATTCCTTCCCTTTATATTGCCTTGACAGAAAGATTGTCAACTAAAAAATCTTTAATTGATAAGTTGGATTGATTAGAAGGTCTAGATGAAGCCAGAAGATGAAGTGTTCAATATATAGAGGTAATTCAAAGAAGAAGAAAAATTACCTTTGATAAATGATACTAGTTTAGAATCTTAACACTTGGCATGTTGGTCCTCTAATAAGATGCTAGGAGATTAGACTTCTTAGGAAAATTTGATGCCATATGGTTAGGCCCCTATTTGGTTAAAAAAGCCTTTCTAAAGAATTCAGTTAAGCTACAAACACTCAGCAGTAAAAAATTTCAACCAAAATATCTAGAAATAGATGTAAAGAATATAGACTATGATTTTTATCATACATAAAGTCAAATGGCTCATCCTCAAATTCACACTAATTCAATTCCTCAAGTGGCAAATTATCAAAACCGAACGGAAATTAGCAACTAAAATATTGGACCTCAAGATAAGCTGTAGTCATATTCAATTGTCTTATCTTCTTCTAAATTTAGTTCTTTCACCAAATAATTAGAGATATTCTAAATGAAGGAGACGAATACTTTATGAGACTTTCATAAAAATAAATAAATAAATAAATAAATTATTAAGAATTGTGAAAATATATCTTAGTAAACATCCAAAGGCCATAGAAGGATTGGTCAGGTGAGAGGTTCTCAAGTGAGTGTCCCGGATTCAAATCCGATTGAAAAAAATGGGGTATCCCAATGAGCTAGTATTAATGCAAGAAAAGACCAATTTTGGCATCCAACGGAAATATATGCCTTAAGAGATTGATAGTAAAATCCTCACATATTAAAAAAGAATCTAAAAAGATCACTTTTTTAGCTCTCATTCATTTTATATATATATATAATCATTAACTATTAAGTTAGATTTAATTTTCTTTGTCATTCTTAATTAATTCAAAAGAAAAAAATCTACTTTAATTCCTTCAGATTAGTAGCAAGTCACTCATTCTTATCTTGAATAGTTGTTAAAAACTTCCATAGAAAAATCCTCTTTATCTTGAATAGCATTTTAGAAGGTCAATTCTAAGTTCTTTTCTTTTACAAGTCATCCCAAATAGTCACCATGTGTGAGTCATTAAATTGACTCACTTGTTATTTTAGGATAAAAATATGCATTTAGAATACTTTAAATCACAATATATAGTGAGTAGTGTAGAAATCCTTTGAGAAATAGAAAATTAGAATGTTAGTAGTAGAGATGGAATCTTAGTAAGTCTTGGAGGCAATTATCTTCATTGATTTGGTATTTTTATTCATTATTGAGTATTAAGGATTATTTATTAAGACCAATATTTACATTGGTCTTCTATCTATATGTACTATTTATAAAAACTATAAATGTTAGTAGTTAGAAGAAGCATGAAAAAGAACCTCATGTCATTTTAGTTATTGATGTAAAAAATAGGATTTATAGTGGATTTAAATTGATTTTTATTATTATCAAAAATCACAAAGGTAGGAAAATATAGCCTTACATGGATATTAGCATTATAGAAATATTATAGGATTTTCCAGAATTTATTTAGAATTTAAAATAATAATTTTGTAGGAATTTTTAGAGCATTATTTAAGATCTTGGTAAAAATGAGTTTTACTTCTTCGGAAGCCATTATGAAGAAAGGGAGTAAGATTTGAAGGCATCATTAAGTTCTGTAGCTAATTCGGTGTTTTTAAACACCGTGGTAAAGTCAAAAATACAAAAAAATGAGTTTTACTAGTAGAAAATAGGAGGACCAGCAGCTAGTCTAGTCCTTGTAGGAAGGAAGGTGTACAAGTCCCATATGGGTTGTAGCACCTTGGATATAGGTAGGAAGATAAGACTATGGCTTCAAGGCCTCTTTAGACACGTGATATACACTACAAGTGAGCCTTGGTGAGGCTCGAAACTTTGACCTATAAGCAAATTACTCTTGAGGTAAAACATTTTCACTTAACTTTTATTTATTTACTTGTTATTTTTAAACCTTCATAACCTATCCATAGTAACTCGGATTTACATGTTTCTTACATCATTGGAAAGCTTAAAAAATTAACTTCCTAAAATATACTTTTACTTTTTACTTTTTACTAGATAAAAATTTCGTAAATAGGCTGTAATTGAGTTTTGCATTGTATATTTGCTTATATACATTTCTTTCACTTGTTTGTATTATTCCTTCTTTTGTTCTTGTTCATTGCATCTTGCACTTCACACTATCCATAATAAGCAACTCTTAATTGAGGCCATCTTGTAATTTGAATAGAAGGGTGAAATTTACACTCACAGCAAAAGAAGTACAAGAATTTTTTATTAAGATAGGAATTAAACTTTTTTTCACAACAACATATAATTCAGAAGGTAATGGTAAGAGTGAGTGTGGAAATTCACCTATTGTTAAGGTCTTAATAAAGACATGCAATGGAAAAGCATATGAATGGCCTAAACTACTATCATTTGCACTATGGATTGATTGCACACCTCATAGTTTAGTAACAAATTATATGCCTTATGAATTAATATATGGATAAAAATGAATAATTCCAATAGAAGAAGTAGTGCCTACATGGAATATATTACCTTAGAAGGATGATTTCAATAGAAAAGAACTTTTAGCTCTGTATATTCAACAATTAGAAAAAAGACTTAATAATATTGAAGTATTAATGAAGAGGTTGAAAGAAGCAAGAAAAAAGAATAAACAAAGATTTGATAAAAAACATTGATTATGACGTAATGCAATTGAAGATGGTGATTGGATGTTAGTTTATGATAGTAGCTTAAATAATCAACATAGTACAACAAGGAAGTTTACAAAGAGATGGTTTAGGCCTTATATTTTCAAATGAATATATGGCAATGGAACATACTTGTTATAAGAACTTAATGGTGGAAATTTCAAGATATAGCAAGCAAGTGAATCAAGTTATTTAAACAAAGAGTTGAAGATATTTGTTTTAATGAAGAATAAAATCCATTATAAGACATTAAGATGGAAGTAGAAGATTGAATTAAAGATCAAGAATTTGACCAAGATAAAAAAATATAAAAAAAATAAAAAAATAAAAACTTTATATCAATATAATGAAAAAAACTTGGTGCATGTTAGAGAATGCATAAGTTCAAGGAGGTAGATATTGAAATGTAACATGGCTAAGAAATGAAAAAAAGAAGAAAAAATTATATTTTAGAATTTATTGTTTTAAAATATTAAAAAAAAAATCTTAAGAAATAAATAATAATAAAAAAGTTAATAAAATTAAAAAATATTATTACTACTTTTTTACAAAATAGGCTCATATTTATTTTGTGGGACCATAAATAAGGCAAATAAAAATAGATCAAGAAATAAAATAATATATGCATTTATAAGAAAGAATTAAGAATAGATTTTAGAAAAAAATTACCTCAAGAAGCTAAGAATTGATACTTAGAGAGGATTGATTATCAATCAAGGCCAAAATCAAATCTTAAGGTACAAAATGGCACACCTATGGTGACTCCAAAGTTCTTTGGTAGATCTAAGAGTGGATTTTGAGAGAAAACTTGTAGAGAGATTATTAAGCATTGATTTTATGTCAATTGTGTTAATATTCAATTTTGGAAGGATTTTCAAAGTTGGTGATATTCTTGGTTGGTTTAGATTTTAAGAAATAAAACTATATTTATATATTTGAAGGTTTCTTAAGTTCTATGGTATATGTATGAGTAAATTTTGGACAAAATATTGGTATACTAGTTTTTAATGTGTATAAATTTTGAAGTCAATCAAATAGTTGGATTGAATTAAATAAAAGTTTTTGTGGATTGAAATCTTAGAAATTGAAGTTTGAGGATCAATGATTATTTTAAATATTTATAGAAATCTATTGGTTAGATTGAAGTGATTTTTTTTTTTTTTTTTTTTTTTTTTTTTAGAATTTAGACTTGATTTCTAATAGTTTAAGTGAATTTTGGAAAAAATTAAATGATTCAAAAAAGAGATATTTTTTGAAGATCAGCAAGATCTTGCATTGAAATGTGACCAAATTATTTCAAAAATCTAAGATTCTTCTACAAAATAGGACATGAATGACAAACTGAGCAAACAAAAATAGAATAGAATAAAACTAAATAAAAGGATGTAAAACTAAACTTTACTAAGAAAAAAGGAATGAAGCCAAATTTGACAAGATATCCTAAAAGGCCATGGCTAGTCTTATTTATACCTTATTCTACTACATTGGATCTTCTAAAATATTCTTAGGAAGTGAGTCTTAAATAGATAACTACCTTAAATTTCTTTTCTAGAAGGTTCTATGGTGGACCTTATCTAAATAACCATCTTAAGCTTGGATTATTTTAAAAAAAGCTTCTATGATGGACCTCACTTAATTAACTATCCTAAATTCTTTTTAAAATATTCTATAATAGATCCTACGTGGTCTATTAACCTAATCCCAATTCTAAAAACTTCTATGGTTCTATCTATCTATACAATTATCTTATCTATATCCTATTATAGTTAATCTTCGTCCATTAATATGGAACTTCTTCATTTCACTTCCAATAGTATCTCAAAATTGTCTCTTGATAATAGGTGAGGTTTTATGCAGGTTTCCACATTGCATCATGAATGGAATAATCTTTCCAAAGAACTTTGTACTAAATTTGTGGACATTGTCATATTGTATTTTCTTATAGTATGTAAAAACTTAATTAAAACATATGTTATGTTTGTAAGTCTTGATATAGATTAGAATGGTTACGAAGTAAATTTAAAGAGATTTGATATAAAAAAATTTATTTGGAGGTTTATCTATTTTAATTACAGTGTTTATATTATATATAATTTAAATATTAAATATAAAGCTTAAAAGAAGGTTGGAATCTAAATATGAAAGTCTAAACTGTTAGAAGGCTTATTGAAAAAGATGAAATTAAGGTATGGTTGGATGAAAGTAAGGGGTGAAGATCTTCATCCCTATTAGTCAAATGTCATGCCTAATGGGCTTCAAGGAGGGTATCTCAAATCTTATTAGGGATTTGGATTTTATTTTGGAAATTATTCGGACTTTAGAAGCTAGAATCAATAAGTTTAGATTTTTGAATATAGATTGGATGCAAATTTTGTGTGATTTGGAGTTTTTATGAAGGAGTTATTGGTGCTTAAAGTTGTGGTGTCAATTTCCTACCTACTGTCACTTTTTGAAGCATAACATATGTTAACTAAGAGCAACAAAGGATTGGTGATTAGAATTGAAGAGAGAACTTTCTTAACTATACTTTTTATATATAATTTGATGAATTTGGAATTTTGATGAAGAAGTTATAGAGAATTGAAGTCAATGCATCCAAATCAAAGGCACTAAGTAAGTAATTTGTTCATAGTAATGGTTGGAGCCATATCTTAAGTTTCTAGACGAATTTTTAGCTCAAACATTTTAGAAAATATAGATTATTGTATTAAAAAGCTATAAATATAAATTTTGTGGTATTAAAATGCTTAATTTGTGAGATATAAAGAAAATTTCATGTCGATATATAAAAACTAGGATTTGAAGCTATTGTTAGGATTTTGGCAATATCTTAAGATTCACAATGAATTTGTAGTTGAAATTTATTATAAAAGTTTTTAGAAATATATCAGTACTTCATATAAATTTTGAGTGAGTTTGAATAGTTTAATTGGAAGATATGAGTTGTTGAAGTTTGAAAATAATATCCCATAAAGATATATAAGGATTTAGAATTTTTTATCATATTTTGGATATTTTTGGAAATTTAAGACTTATATATTTGGTATAATTGCTCCTAAAAGTGATATATATACAAATATATATATATATATATATATATATATATATAAAACTTGGTTTTTCTTATCTCAAGACTTGATTGAACAATTACTGATAGCCAAAAGCCTAGTATTTTCTTGAGGCAAATTCTCTCTATTTCAACAACATCCACTGCCATAATAAAGGTAGCAATGTCTCAAGAACATGAACTAAAAGATGATGCATAAACCAATAAAATCTATGTCAAAGAAAAAATAACAAAATATAAATAAGAAAATACGTATATTAAAAAGAAACTGGAATAGATTATTGCCAAAAGACAAGAAAACTTCACACTCTTGAAACTAGACTAGAAGCAAGAAAGAATTTGACAAGAGTGAAGAGGAATTTACTCTTGTCTCTATATATACTATCTAACTAGGAGCTACATGGCGATATTCTACAGCACCTCCAATATGTATTGATTTTATAGAATACATGCCTTGACTTACAAGGCAAGTTTTCTATGTGTGGGCCACATAATTAGCTTGGTTTTCAAGCTAACAACATGTGTGGGATATGGCCAACTTATTGATTACTTTTTTAATCCAAAAAATCAATTATAGACACTTGTAAAGTCAAAGTAGCATCTATAAAGCTTCTAAGAATCTTCTATAGAAGATATTATAGAATTAACTTACTTTTATCTACTTCTACTTACTTCTACTTATTTATATATGTAATTACTAGCTTATATATATATATATATTTCCTTGATATTATCCCCCTTTCTAGGAATGAATTCTATGAGAAGCTGTCATCATATGTTGAGAAAATCTATGATGCAACAAATTGTATTCGCCATAAACTCAGATCTTTGTTCTCTTCGAAGATGGTTGATAGGACCTCTCAACCATCAATAGTGTCCCATACTAGGGCAAAAAGACTACCATGTTATTTGATCATTATTAAGACCTTCATAACTTTCTTCAAATAAAATATTTGAAACACTATCAGGAGTTTCTTCTACCTCAAAAAAAAAATTACCAAACATCGAGAGTCTATATCAAGGTTGTGATATCAAATGTATTGTATCTCACCATCTATTCAAGAAAAAATATGTCATTCTTGAAGAACTTTATCTTGATTATATTATCTTGAAGATTGTAAAAATTACAATGTTTCATCCAATAGGTCAACAAACAAAGCCTCTTTAGTTGAATCCGTTAGTTGTTGGTTCTCTATTTCCTTAGTATCACAACTACAAAGAAGCTACAAATAAGGATTGAAAGTAGAATGTTATCTTGCCTAGATCTTGTTTCTTTCATACGAAAGGTTTTCATCTTGATTTTGATGGATGTTGTTGATAAAAAGCCTCCATCGCCTTTGTTGCATTTGTAAGATTCTTCATTGGCTCTCATGTACATTCATTAATATCATATTCATGTCAATGGACAAGATATTCTAATTTATTTTGGCACCGCTTTGAATGTAAAACTTCTTCGACTTCGAACTCTTTATTATTGTCTACTTCTATAGGAGGAGGTAGAACTTGTCTTCTTCTTGGTATGTCCATTATCTTGTATGATTCAAAAAGAGACATGTGGAATATTGGATGGATTTTCATTGACTCTGATAGGTATAAATGATATGCAACTAGATTGATTTGTGCAAAAATAGGAAATGGTCCAAGCCTTCGATAGTCCAACTTGTCACAAGGACAAGTGGTCTTGATATTATGATGAAGTAACCATACCTTGTCACCTATGTAGAATGGTCGTTGTTCCTTTCGATAGACATCCGCATTGATCTTTTGTTGTTCTTGAGCTTCTTTTAACTGTGCCTTCATTGTTGCATGTAGTTCTGACAAATGAATTGCCAAATCTTCCGCCATGGCATTTTCAGCTTTTGAAAAGTTAAAAGTATCAAGTCATGGATGATAACCATAATTAGCAAAGAAAGGTGTTTATTTTATCAAAAAATATATTGTATTATTATAAATAAATTCTTCCAATGACAAAAGAATTGTCCAATCATCTTGTTGGTAGTTGATGATATATCTTAAATACTGTTCCAAAACTTGATTAACACGCTCCATTTGTCCATCAATTTGAGGATGGAATGCCAAAGATAGTTTTATATCCACTTTTAGAATCTTGAAAAGAGTCCACCAAAATCTTGGTACAAATTGAATTTTCTTATTAGATATAATATCCTTGGATAATCCATGATAGTGATGTTGTCAAGAAAGAGTGTAGTTTTTTCTTCACCTGTGATAGAGTTTGTACATAGTACAAAATGTACCATCTTGGTAAAACGATCTACTATCACAAATATAGAGTCATAAGAATCTAAGATTGAAAGATCCATGATAAAATCTATAAAAACAATAAAGGTATAATTAAAAAAAGCTTAAGAACAAAAAAAGATCAATGTGGATGCTTATCACAAAGAACAACCTCAATTCTATTAGGCAATAAGGTGTAATTACTTTAATATAATATCAAGACTATTCATCTTTATGATAAGTTAGACTATTGTAGATTTTGACCATTTTTTATATATAAATAAATTAATCCAATTTCTTATCAATTACATCTATCAAAGCATTGAAGATCTATCTCATATTTCATGTATCTCTTTTGAATCATATAAAATAGTGAATATCTTCAAAAATAAAATAAAATAAATGCCACCATTCTCTATAAAAATGGATAATAATTAAGAATTTGAAGTAAAAGTCTTAAACTCAAGGTGGTATTGACTTAGGTTAGAATATCTTATTCATTGATATAGATATGATATTAGTAAATGTACATCAAATCCAGCAAAAAATCTTACAAATGTAATAAAGAAGGTTAAAGTTTTTATCATTAATATCCATCAAAATCGAGATAGAGTCAAGTAAAGCTTTTTTATAAAAGAAAAGTTATTCAATAAAGATTAAATTTTATTATTTATTTTTTATTGTGATTTTTTTTATTAGTAGTATTAACAAGATGAAAAACTAATAGCTAGTAAATTCAACTCAAGAACTATTGTTTGTTGACTTATCAAACAAGATATTGCAATTATTACAACATCTTTAAGACAATGTAATAGAGATGAAGATCTTCAAGAATGTCATGTTTTTCTTCAAATAAATGGTGATATACAATGTGTTTGGTATTATGATATTTGAAAAAAACTCCAATATTTGGTGATTTTATTGGAGGTAAGAATAATATTTAATGATATTATTAATATTTTATTTGAAGGACATTACAAAGGCTTCAAAAATGATCAAATTATAGGCTGATTTTTCATTCCTAGAATGGAATATTATTAGTGGTTGAAAGAACCTATCAACTATCTTCGACGAGAACAAAGAATAGAGTGTGTAGTAAATATAATTTGTTGTATCTTAAATATTATTAATATGTAATCACTACTTCTTGTGGAACTTGTCTCAAGAAAAGAAAATAATGTCATGTATATATATATTTATTCTAATAATTACTTAAATAATATGAATAAATAGAAGTAGATAAAAATAAATTAATTTAATATTATCTTTCAAAAAGCTTATTAGAAGCTTCATAGACTCAATTTCATCTTTATATGTGTGTAAAGGTGATTGGTTGATTGAACACTTGGCCAACAAGTTAACTACATGTTGTATGTGTTAGTAGCGTATAATACAAGCAAACCATGTAGTGTTCATATAGAAAACTTGTCTTGCAAGTTAAAACATATATATCTCATAAATTGGACATATATTGGATGTCCTATAGAACATTGCCACATAGCTCTTAGTTACATAATATATATAGAGACAAGAAAAAAGCCTTCTTCATTCTTGTCAATTCCTTTTTTGCTTCTAATATAGTATTAAGAGTCTCTAGATTATTAAACTTTAGCAATAGCCATTCTAATTTCTTCTTAAATATACATATTTTTTTATTATCATTTTGACATCTTTCTTTGATATTTATTTTACTTATTTACATATCTTCTTTGAGTTCTTATTCTTGACAAATAAATTTTAAATTTTCTTAGTTTATTTTTTGGATATTATATATATAAATATTATATATCAAGATATTTTTAAACTTGTTATATAATTTACATAGAAATATTTTTTGGCATTATAATGCTTAGCAATGAAATTTTCTGAATTATAGATGGTGGTGAATTATCCATTAATTATTCTACCTAAAAACATTGCTTATTAATAAAGGCTACAAATAATGCATTAGCTTCTATGAATAAGATTAGGCTTAAATTTATTCAAGCCATTAATGATAGGCATGATCAAAAAGAAATTTATTACAAAGAAATTATAGATTTAAATAAAAAAAATTACAACCAAAGACATTGTGGCATCTTGATATGATGAAATTTGAATATCAAAGAATAGATAGTAATATTACTATAGGACATAGTTATATAAAGGTTCTTTTTAGCTTAAGTGATGCCATGAAAAAATTT
The DNA here is from genome assembly GCF_059467195.1 of Physcomitrium patens. Taxonomy (NCBI): domain Eukaryota; kingdom Viridiplantae; phylum Streptophyta; class Bryopsida; order Funariales; family Funariaceae; genus Physcomitrium; species Physcomitrium patens. The sequence goes on along the minus strand of NC_143431.1, from coordinate 3,200,810 downwards.
AAAAATATCCTTCTAAAAAATTAATAGTTTGAATCATAATCTATAACATACTCATTTTAAGCATATTCTATCAAGTTAAAAAAAAAACATTGACTATTAAAAAATCAATGTCATTTTATGTACTATTGTTTGGTTATTTTTTTTTGTTAACTTTAATAGTTGGATTTTAAAATTTTATATTTATTTTTAATTTATAAATATTTATTATCTTTTTATATAAATATCATTCAATATAGATAATTTTAATATTAGACTTATAGTTATTTTTATAAGAATAGCAATAATATCAACCAAAACTATGGTATAATTGACAATTTATGGAATATTTGAAAGGAGTCAAATAAACAAAAAACCAAGAGTATCAATCTTGATACTTTTAAAACACAATCAAGAATTGAAAAAAAAATCCTATCATTCATTTAATTATAGAATATGAAAATATATTTTAAAATATATTTTTTTACAAAATTAAAAAAAAGAATATATTTTGATTAAAGCATGGTCTTTATTATATTAAGCCACATGATTCACTGGTGGAAACAATTTTTAACTTTAGTAATGCAAGAAGATCTTGAACACTTTTATCATTTTTTTCAATTATTTGTTGTAATTTTTTTATATGTTTATAATTTGATATATAAAAAATTGAACAAGAATCTTACTCTTAGATTGGTTAATATTACATGGCAATTAATAAGTATGCTCAAACAAGTTGCAATTGTATTGAAAAGGCTTCAAATTAAAATCACTCATGACTTTGTAGATAATTTTTTTGATATGGATGACTTTACAAGCATGAAAGTTTGTAAGCAATAAATTATTGCTTTAATCAATGTTTTTTTATCTTTATATTTAAAATTTCTAAGAAAAGAAGTTTTATCAAAAATAAAACTTGGATTTAAAGATATTCATGGCATATTATAATATTATGGTCCTTTGGATTGTTTTCATGTCTAATTTAATCTACTTCCAAGATTCAAATCAGTAGATTGGTATGATTGTGATCATAACTATTTTACAATAGTTTAAGCCATTATAAATCATAGAGCCTTATTTATAGATGTTTTTGTTGGCATCCTGAGATTAGTACATTATTTCATTTTTACTTCTAATATCAAATCATTTCAAGGATGTCATTATAGAGAGAAGATTGAATGGATCAATAATAAAAATTGAAGATATTGATATTAGTAAGTTAATTGTACATAATACAAAATATATTATTAACAAGAACTTTCTTATGTTTTTACTTAGATTCCAACTTCTTAGACTATAAGATGAGTTTAGCTTTAAGCACTCATCAAAACATATGATAGTTGAACGTTCATTTAAATTTTTAAAAGAAAATGGAGGATTTTAAAAAATCCTATTACAAATCTTGATGTAAAAGAATTTTAAGCATAATATTGACATATGATTTGCTTCGTAATATTGTCATTGACAAAATTGATCTCATTGTTGAGTTTATTTTTCTTTGGAGATACCACGACATGAAACATAAACAAGAAGTAATAAGAAATATATTCTAAAGTAATAGTGAATAACTTCAAATAGTAATTGTAAGATATTTATATCAATTAAAAGCAATAAGCTTTGATGAATAAAAATTGAAACTTATTTTGTCACATTATAATTTTCAATTCAAATATTTCATATATTTTTATGATTCTTAATTATAAAGACATCATAGAATGTATAGAAAATCATCTCTTAAAGATAATATTATTTTCAATATGGATATTTCAAAGAATTGATCCATATTCTAAGTTTTTTTACACGTTTTTTATAAAAATAAATCATATATGATAGCTTAGGTTACTTAATGTTGTAAATAATCAAAAATTTAGACCTTGATATTAAAGTAGATCTTATAAAGTTTTTAAAATGATCAAAATCAATAAAATCAGACTTTATATAAAAATATATATATATCAAATCAAAGTTTTGGTGTGATTTGAGATTTAAACTTTATTTTTAAATTGGTCTTAGGACTTGTACAAATGTTTGTTTTTTGTTTGTTTTTTTTTTCAATTGAAACAAATTGTCAAAGACAAGAACTTGATGAAAGTAAATAAATAATTATAATAAAATCAAAATAAAGAAGTATGTATATTAAAAAAAAATAGAATGCATATTGCCAAAAGACAAGGAAACCAGAGATTCCTAAATCTAGACTAAAAGCAAGAAAGGAGTTGACAAGAGTGAAGAGGGCTTCACTCTTGTCTCTATATATACTATATAAATAGGAGCCACATTGTAGTGTTCTATTGTCAAGGACAAGAACATGATAAAGACAAATAAATAAGTGAGACTTCTCTTAAAGAAAGATGACAAAATAGAAATAACTTGATATGTATATTAAGAAAGAAACTGGAATAGTTATTGCCAAACGCCAAGAAAACTAGAGATCCTTGAAACTAGATTGGAAGTAAGAAGGAGTTGACAAGAGTGAAGAAGGCTTCACTCTTGTTTCTATATATACTAACTTACTAGGAGCTACGTGGCGACGTTCTATAGGTCCTTCAATATGTGTTGGCTTTATAGGATACATGCCTTGACTTACAAGGTAAGTTTTTCTACATAAGAGCCACATAATTAGCTTGGTCTTCAAGCTAACAACATGTGTGGTACATGGCCAACTTTTTGACCACGTTTCTAATCCCAAAAAGTCAATTAAAGACACCTATAAAGTCAAAGCAGCATCTATGAAGCTTTTAGAAAGCTTCTATATTAAATACTATAGAATTAACTTACTTTTACCTACTTTTATTTACTTCTACCTATTTATACATGTAATTATTGGCTTACATGCGTATATTCGTGACATAATCCCCCCTTCTAGGGACGAGTTCTATGAGGAGCGGTAATCATATGTTGAGAAAATCTATGATGCGACGAATTGAATTCGCCAAATATTCTGATCTTTGTTCTCTTCGAAGATGATTGATAGGGCCTCTCAACCATTGGTAGTGTCCCATATTAGGGCGGAAAGACCACTTAGTTATTTGATCATTGTTGAGGCCTTCATAACTTCCTTAACGTAAAACATTTGGAATACCGTCAGGAGTTGTTCCTATCTCTAGTAAAATCACCAAACATTGGGAGTCCCTTCCAAGGTCATGATACCAAATGCGTAGTATCTCGCCATCTATTCAAGGAAGAACATGTCATTCTCAAAGATCTTTATCTCGATTATGTCGACTTGAAGGTTGTGACAATCGCAATGTCTCGTCTGACAAGTCAACAAACAAAGGCTCTTGAGTCAAATCTGCTCATTTTTGGTTCTCCATTTTTTAAGCATCACAACTACAAAGAAGCTACAAACAAGGATTGAAAGTAGAATGTTATCTTGCCTACATCTTGTTTCTTTTATAAGGAAGGTTTTCATCTTAATTTTGATAGATGTCGATGATGAAAAGCCTCCACGGCCTTTGCTGCATTTGTAAGATTCTTTACTAGTTCCCATATACGTTCACTAATATCATATCTGCACCAATGGACAAGATATTCCAATTTATTTTGCCACCGCCTTGAATCTAAGACTTCTTCCACTTCAAACTCTTCATTATTGTCCACTTCTATAAGAGGAGGTGGAGCTTGTCTTCTTCTTGGTATGTCCACTATCTTCTATTGTTCAAGAAGAGACACGTGGAATAGTGGATGGATTTTAATTAACTCCGGTAGATATAAACAATATGCAATTGGATTGATTTGTGCAGAAATAAAAAATGGCCCAAGCCTTCGATAGTCCAACTTATCACAATGACGAGTAGTCTTGATATTACGATGAAGTAATCATATTTTATCATCCATGTGGAATGGTGGTTGTTTCTTTCGATAGACATCCGCATTGACTTTTTGTTGTTCTTGAGCTTCTTTTAACTATGCCTTCATCATTGCATATAGTTTTGACAAATGAATTTTCAAATCTTTCATAGCAAGATTTTTAACTTTTGAAAATTCAAAAGTATCAAGTCATGGATGATAACCATAATTGAGAAAGAAAGGTGTTTGTTTTGTAGAAGAATGTACTGTGTTATTGTAAGCAAACTCTGCCAATGGCAAAAGAGTTGTCCAATCATCTTATTGGTACTTAATAGTACATCTTAAATACTGCTCCAAAACTTCATTAACATACTCTGTTTGTCCATCATTTTGAGGATGGAATATCGAAGATAGTTTTATATCCGCTTTTAGAATCTTAAAAAAAGTCCCCAAAAATCTTGATACAAATAGAGTTCTCCTATCTGATATAATATCCTTGGGTAATCCATGATAGCGATAGATATTGTCAAGAAAGATCTTAGTTATTTCTTCACCTGTAATAGATTTTGTACATGGTACAAAATGTGCCATCTTTATAAAATGATCTACTATCACGATCATAGAGTCATAAGAACCTAAAATTTGGAAGATCCATGATGAAATTCATAGAAATAGAAGACCATGGTTGTTTTGGAATGGATAATGGCTGAAGAAGTCTGTAAGGTCGATGATGAGGAATTTTTGATCTTGAGCAAATATCATAAGATTGTACAAAATCTTTGACTGCTTTCCATATTTGTAGCCACCAAAAGTCTCTAGATATCAGTTCCAAAGTTTTATTGTATCCAAAATGTCCTACTGCTAAAAAGTCATGACAAGCTTGAAGAACACTTAATTGAGCTTTACCTTCTGGAACATATAGGCGTCCCTCAAAATATAGTAGATTCTTCTTGAATTCAAACTTAGAAGTATCACGAGAATTTGAAGGATTTTCCTTAATATCACAAATAAGAGGATCAGAAGACATACTTAACTGAACTTGCTTAATGAAAGTTGAATCAATAGTTAGTATTGATTTCATTGCTCAAAGATGAAGATGTTCTAGCTTCAAGAGAATTATTCATTGTTGATCAAAAGTGGCAATTCTTTCCTTTGATGCAAGGTAAGATCGTCTAGAGAGTGCATCTCACAAATCTTGTTGTTTTCCTAGTCGATAAGTGATCTTGAATTCGAATCTTGACAAAGACCTACTCCAATAGGCTTGACAACAATTCAAAATACGTATTGACATAAAATATTCAAGGTTCTTGTAATTCGTATATATGATGATTAGGCTAGAAGCACCTTTTAGATAATGGGACCATTCTTGAAACGAATCCACAATTGCAAAAAGTTCTTTATCGTAGATCTCGTAGTTGATCTCGGCTGTTAAAAATTTTCAGGAATGAAAAGCTATTGGATGAAGTTTATTATTTATTCCCATTTGTGACAATACGGCATTCAAAGCAAAGTCTGATGCGTTTGTTTCCATAAAAAATGGCTTAGAAAAATCGATGCGATACAAAATTGGTACAGAATCAAAGGCTGTCTTCAAAGCTTCAAATGCTACTTTTGCTTCTTGATTCCATTGAAGTTTGTCTTTGCAAGTCAAACGTGTAAGTGGAGCTGTAACTTGAAAAAAATCTTTGATGAAGATCTGATAGTAGTTGGCAAATCTCAAAAAGCATTGGATATCTCTTCCCGTTTTTGGGATCTTCCAATCCATAATAGTTTAAACTTTTTTAGGATCCATTATAAGTCTATCATTTGAAATGATGTATCCTAAGATGTCGACTTGAATAGTGTGAAATACATACTTTTTTATCTTGGCATAGAGTCCCGCATCTCTTAGTTTTTGTAATACTTGGAAAATATGAAATTCATGTTCTTCTGAGTTCTTAGAATAGATCAAAATATTGTCTAGGTAACAGACAATAAAATCATCTAAAAACTCCTGAAAGACATCATTCATTAGATGTTGGAATGCTGCTGGTGCATTTGAAAGTCCAAAAGGCATGACATTGTATTCAAAATGTCCATACCTTATTCGAAATACAGTCTTCCATTTATCTCCTTCTTTGATGCGTACCAAATTGTATGCTCATCATAGATCAATTTTTGTATAGATCTTAGCTTGATTCAAGTGATCAAGGAGTCCAGATATCAAAGGTAGTCGATATCTATTTTTGATAGTGATTTTGTTGAGTCCTCGATAATCAATACACATCTGCAATGATCCATCTTTTTTCTTCACAAATAAAATTGGAGCTTTTGTTGGAGATTTGGAATAGCATATGAAGTTCTTGGCCAAATTTTCTTCAATATACTCCTTGAGTTCAGCTAACTCATTTTGAGATAAATTGTAGATTAATCCAAATGGCAATTGTGCTCCTTCTTGAAGGTCAATTGAGCAATCACAGAAATGATATTCTGGAAGAGTGTCTGCATTCTTTTTCTCAAATACATCTTAAAAATCTTGATATTGGCTTGGAATGCCACTTGAAGTCTTTCCACTAATCGAAACTAGTATGGCATAAATGACACAAGGTGATCCTTCTTTTGCAGCATGCAAGAAAGCACTTGCACCTACAAATATAGGTTTAATTATACTAGACTTATGACTTTCTACTTCATTAACTACAATCATAGTTATACTTTTAGAAAAATCAAGACTACGAGAAGTCCAATCTATTTTAGGGTTATATTTTTCTAGCCATAATAAACTTAAAATGACTAGATTAGAAAGAGATCTAATGATATTAAATATTACAAAGCTACTATGACCATTAGTTGCTAATTCTAAAGGAAGGGTTTCATGAGTAACATCTCCTGAAGACAATGGTATCGAGACAGAGAGAGTTTGCCTCAAGAAAACGCTGGGCTTTTGGCTGTCATTAATTATTCAATCAAGCTTGAAAATAAGGGAAGCCCTAAGTTTATATATAATTTTTCCGTTTTTGAGTAATTACACCAAATACACAATCTTCAAGTAATCCACAACTTCCAAAATATGATAAAATCTTCTAAAACCTTGTTTATTCTTATGTGGAGATTTTTTCGAACTTCAACACCTTATATCTCCTAATCCGACCGTCCAAACAAACTCAAATTTTACATGATGTAGTGATGTATTCTTATTAACTTCTACAACAAATTTCAACCGCAAATTCGTTGCAGATCTTGAGATATCTTGAAAATCCTAACAATTGCTTCAAACCCTTGTCTTTATACATCTGCGTGGAATTTTCTTCATATCTCACAAAATATAAGCTCAAATGCCACGAAATTTGTATGTATAGCTTTTTAACACAAAAATTTACATTCTCCAAAAGTTTGAGCCAAAAATTCATCCGAATACTCAAGTTAAGTCTCCAACCATTACTACAAATAAAACCGCTTACTTACTGCCTTTGATTTGGAAGCGCCGCCTTCAACTCCTTACAACTCCTTCATATGAACTCCAAAAGCAATATATCTTTCATAAAAGATGTAGGCCTTGAAATCGCCGTTCCAATCGAACCTTCCGATCTTCAAAAGCTGCTGTAAAACTCCTCGTAATCTCAAAAGAGTAACAGTATGTCTTAAATAAACACCTTAACTTCAAACGGCTATAACTTTTTCACCCTAATTCCAAATCCTCTAATTTTTGTACACAAATTGTATCCCAAACCCTAAACTTTACAATCTTAGCTTTTAATCTCCAAATTCCCTCGAAAGAAGAACCCTAATCCCTATTAAGGCCTCGGGCAGCCTCCTTGAAGCCCATTGGGCATGGTATTCGACCAATAAGGATGAAGTTCTCCATTCCTTGCATTCATCCGACCATGCCTTGCTTTCATCCCTTTCAGTTAGCCTCCTATTAGTTTAGATTTTCATCCTTAGGTTTCCACCTTCTCCCAAGGCTTCATACTAAATATTTAGGTCATATATTTATATATATATATATATATATATATTTTAACGTCAAAATCAAAAGAAGTAAAGAAACAAAGTAAAGTTTCTTATACCAACTCCTTTTAATTTAATCTACTAGCCACTCTAAGACACATCTAGATTTATCAATATATAATATATTTTAACTAATTTTTACATACTGTAAGCATTTACAGTATGACAATGGATGATTATCTACGACTTCTACATGAATAGGTTTAGTTTTCTTTACTAAAAATATGTTATGTCTTTTAACAAATTTTTCATCTAAAAAACATGCTGAAGCTCCTGAATCTAGTAAAGTAAAGGCTTTGAGATGTTTAGGTCCTAGGATAACATTTATCGTAAAACATGGAGAGGGTTCTGAGGAGAGGATAGGACCTTCACTAGGCGTTGTACAATATTCCAGCCGCATGGTCCCTATTGTAGCTGGACAAATTCGTTTTTTGACATGTTATCTCCTTTGATCGCCATACTCTTTATTATATGGTTGTGTCACTTCTTTGTGCAATGTTGAGTAGTGTGCTTAGATTATCAATAAAATAAGCATAATCCTTCTTGATGATGATGAGTCTTTTTTTGCTCAGTAAGAGATTTGAAACGTACTGCATCAATTTGCATATCCTCTACTTTCGAATGCATGTGTTGAAGAGATGTTGGTATTACTATTGAATTATAGTAACGTTGAGATCTTCTTGTACGGTTCTCATATCGAAATTTAAAAAGGTGATTGTCACACTTCACAACAAATTCAATTACTTGACTCAATTTTTGAGGATCAGATAAGTTGAGTATTAATTTTTTTACCTCATATTGTAATCTGTAGAGAAATTGGCTAATGAAAGTAGCATCATTCAACTTGATATCAATAGCAAGTTGTTGAAATTGTGAAGCATAGAATGTTATTGATTGATTGTCTTATCGTAAAATATGGATCTTATTGTTTGCAACACAAATTACATCATGTTTTCTATACATGGATCAAAACTCTGCCAAAAAAGCCTCTAGATTATCCAATATTGGATCTCGTCGTTCAAAAAAAGATGAAAACCATGATAATGCTGAACTTGAAAGAAGCGTATCAATCAATCTAACTTGCGATCCTAGAGTTGGATAGCTTTGGGATTGAAGTTCAATCACAAGTTATACTTGATTGATAAATCCTCTAAACTTTGATCTGGTGCCATCAAACTTCTTGGGTAGGAAAATTCTTGGTTTTCTAACACTCGAAGGACGTTCCACCATAGGAGAAGAGATATGATTTGATACAGATGTTGAAGCAACTCCAATTATTTCTTTATCTTTACTTCCTATCAATCTTGTTGCTCCTTGTGGTAGTAAATTGAGTTGATGCATTGCAAGCATTAACTCCCTCAATTGCTCTTGCATTTGTGACATTGCACTCTTCATTTCAGCAAGATCTACCATGATAACATTTAGAAAAGAGAAGATGTCTAATATCACTCAAAACAAATAGAAGAAGACTTGAGAAGAAAGAAAATATTAAGAACAATATTAGTTTAAAAGAGGGTAATCTGTAACTTCTAATATGCTTATGTCTTATCAAAAAAAAGGATAATTCACTCTTAATCAAGATTAGACAAAGCTCTCATATTGTAAATGTACTCTTGTCAATTTGTCAAGGACAAGAACATAATAAAGACAACTAAACAAGTGAGACTTTTTCCAAAGAAAGATGAAAAAATAGAAATAACTTGATATGTATATTAAGAAAGAAACTAAAATGGCTATTGCCAAAAGCCAAGAAAATTAAAGACCCTTGAAACTAGACTGGAAGCAAGAAAGGAGTTGATAAGAGTGAAGAAGGCTTCACTCTTGTCTCTATATATACTATCTTACTAGGGGCTACGTGGCGACATTCTATAGGACCTCCAATATATGTTGATTTTGTAGGACACATGCCTTGACTTATAAGGCAAGTTTTTCTATGTGTGGACCACATAATTAGCTTCGTCTTCAAGCTAATAATATGTGTGGTATATGGCCAACTTATTGACCACGTTTCTAATTCCAAAAAATCAATTAAAGACACCTATAAAGTCAAAGCAACATCTATGAAGCTTCTAGAAAGCTTTCATAACAAATACTATAGAATTAATTTACTTTTACCTACTTTTATTTATTTCTACCTATTTATACATGTAATTACTAGCTTACATGTGTATGTCCGTGATATCTATAGCACTTTTAATATGTGTTGACTTTGCAGGACACATGCCTTAGCTTACAAGGCAAGTTTTCTATGTGTGTACTACAAAGTTAGCTTGTTCTTCAAGCTACCAACGTGTGTGGCACATGACTAACTTTTTGACTACGTTTCTAATCTAAAAAGTCAATTATAAAGACCTATGAAATCAAACCAACATCTATAAAGCTTCTAAGAAGCTTCTATAGAAGATATTATGGAATTAACATATATTTATTTATTTTTATCTAAACATATAGATAATTATTGGTTTATATGTGTATGTGTATAACATTACTCCCATTTCTAAGGACAAGTTTCATGAAGGGCGATCATTATATGTTGAAGAAATCTAAGATGCGACAAATTATATTTGCTACATACTCTGATTTTTATTCTCTTTTAAGATGGTTGATAAGGCCTCTCAACCATCAATAGTATCCCATACTAAGGCAAGAAGATTATCTAGTTATTTGATTTTTGTTGAGGCTTTCATAACTTCCTTCAAATAAAACATTTGAAATACCATCAAGAGTTGTTCCTACGTCTAATAAAATCACCAAAGATTGAGAGGCTTTTCTAAGGTCATGATATCAAATGTGTTGTATCTCGCCATCTATTTGAGAAAGAACATGTTGTTCTTGAGAATCTTCATGTCAATTGTGTTATCTTAAAGGTTGTGACAATCGTAATATCTCGTTTGAAAAATCAACAAACAAAGACTCTTCAGTCGAATCTGCTGGTTGTTAATTCTCCATCTCCTTAGTGTTACAAATACAAAGTAGCTACAACAAAGATAGAAAGTAGAATTTTATCTTGCCTAGATCTTATTTCTTTTATAGAGAAGATCTTCATCTTGGTTTTGATAGATGTCTTTGATAAAAAGCTTCTACCTTTTTTGTTGCATTTGTAAGATTCTTAGTTAGCTCCCATATATGTTCACTAATATCATATCCATGCCAATAAATAAGGTATTTCAACCTATTTTGGCATTGCCTTAAATCTAAAACTTCTTCTACTTCAAATTCTTCATTATTATCTACTTTTATAGGAAGAAGTGACACTTGTCTTCTTTTTAGTATGTTTATTATTTTGTATAGTTCAAAAAGAGACATGTAGAATACATGATGGATCTTCATTGATTTTGATAGGTATAATTGATATGCAACTAGATTGATTTGTTTAGAAGTAAAAAAAAGATCTAAGCCTACAATAGTCCAATTTGTCATAAGAATGAGTACTCTTGATATTGTGACAAAATAATCATACCTTGTCACCCACATTAAATTATAATTATTTTTTTTGATAGACATCTATATTGATCTTTTGTTACTCTTGAGATTCTTTTAATTGTACATTCATTGTTGTATGTAGCTCTAATAAATAATTTACCAAATCTTTTGCCACATGATTATCAACTATTGAAAAGTCAAAAGTATCAAATTGTAGATGATAACCATAATTGGCAAAGAAAGGTGTTTATTGCATAGAAGAATGCACCATATTATTATGAGAAAATTTTGCCAATGACAAAAGAGTTTTTTAATTGACTTGTTGGTAATTAATTGTACACCTTAAATATTACTCCAAAACTTAGTTTATACACTTTGTTTGTCCATTAGTTTGAGGATGAAATTAATTGTACACCTTAAATATTACTCCAAAACTTAGTTTATACACTTTGTCCATTAGTTTGAAGATGAAAGGCCAAAGATAGTTCTATATCTATTTTTAGAATCTTAAAAAAGATTCTCTAAAATCTTGATATAAATTGACTCTTCCTATCCAATATAATATCTTTGAGTAATCCACAATATTGATAGATATTATTAAAAAAAAGCTTGGTTATTTCTTCAACTATGATAGATTTTGTATATGGTTCAAAATATGCTAACTTTGTAAAATGATCTACTATCGCAAATATAGAATCATATGAATTTAAAACTAGAAGATCTATGATAAAATCTATAGAAACAGAACACCATGGTTGTTCAAAAATAGGTAATGGTTGAAGGAGTTTGTAAGGTCAATGATAAGGAGTTTTTGATCTTAAATAAACATCATATAATTGAACAAAATCTTTAATTACTTTTTATATTTGTAGCCTCCAAAAATCTCTAGATATCAGCTCTAAAGTCTTATTGTATTCAAAATATCCAACTACTAGAAAATTATGGCGTATTTGAAGAACATGTAAACATGCTTCTCTTTTTAGAACATATAAGCATCCTTTGAAATAGAATAGGTTGTTTTTGAATTCAAATTTAGAAGCATTATGAGACCTGAAAAAAGGATTTTTGATATCATGAACAAGAAAATCAGAAGACATACTTGATTGAATTTGTTTGAAAAAGGTTGAATCAACAATCAATGTTGATTTCATTACTTGAAGATGGAAATTATTGGGCTTCAAGAAAATCATTCTTTATCAATCAAAAGATACATTTTCTTCTTTTAGTATAAGATAAGAATGTCTAGACAGGATGTCTAACAAACCATATTATTTTCTAAGTCAATATAAGATCTTGAAATGAAATCTTGATAAAGACATGCTCCAACAGACTTGGCGACATATTCAAAATATTTGAGATTCTTATAATCTATATACATGTTGATTGAATTAGAAGTTCCTTCTAAATAATGATGTCATTCTTGAAAAGAATTCACAATTATAAGAAGCTCTTTGTCCTAGATCTCATAGTTAATTTCGGTTGTTGAAAATTTCCTAGAATAAAAAGCTACTAGATGAAGTTTATCATCTGTTCCTATTTGTGATAATATAATACTCAAAAAAAAGTCCGATGTATTTGTTTCCATAAAGAATCCCTTGTAGAAATCAACACAATACAAGATTGGTGCAAAAACAAAGGTTGTCTTTAAAGCTTCAAATGTTGCTTCTGCTTTTTAATTCCATTGAAGTTTGTCTTTACAAGTCAAACATATAAATGGAATTACAACTTAAGAAAAGTCCTTGATGAAGATCCAATAGTAATTGATAAATTTCAAAAAACATTGGACATCTTGTACAATTTTTGACATCTTTTAATCCATAATAGTTTGAACTTTCTTAGGATCCATCATAAATTCATCATTTAAAATAATGTAACCTAAGAAATCAACTTGAGTAGTATAGAATATACACTTTTCTATCTTGGCATAAAATCTTGCATCTTTTAATTTTTGTAAGATATAACGAACATAAAATTCATGTTCTTCTATATTTTTAGAATAGATCAAGATATCATCTAGATATTAAACAACAAAATCGTCCAAAAATTCTCAAAAAACATCATTCATAAGATGTTGAAAAGTTATTGGTACATTTATAGGTCCAAAAAATATGATATTATATTCAAAATATCTGTACTTAGTTTAAAATGTACTCTTCCATTCATCTCTTTTTTTGATGTGTATCAAATTTTATGCTATTTATAGATCTATTTTTGTATAGATTTTAGGTTGATTCAACTGATTATGAAGTTTAAATGTTAAAAGTAGTGGATATATGTTATTGATAGTGATCTTGTAGAGTCCTCAATAATTAACACATATCTACAATGATCCATCTTTTTTCTTTATAAATAGAATTAAAGTTTGTGCTGGATATTTGAAATAGTGTATAAAGTTCTTGCTTAGATTTTTTTTAATATATCCTTTGAATTCAGCCAATTCATTAAGTAATAAATTGTAGATTATTCCAAATAGCAGTTGTGATCTTTTTTGAAAGTTAATTGAGTATTCATATGAATAATATTCTAGAAGAGTATCTACATTCTTTTTTTCAAATACATCTTGAATTTCTTGGTATTGGCTTGGAATGCCACTTGAAGTCTTTATACCATTAGAAATGGATGTGGCATAAATGACACAAGGTGATCATTCTTTTGTAGCATGCAAAAAAGCTCTTGCTTCTACAAACACAAGTTTAATTATACGAGACTTATGATTTGCTACTTGATTAGCTACACTCTTAGTTATACTTTTAAAAAAGTCAAGAGTACAAGAAATCCAATCTACTCAAGGATTGTATTTTTTTAACTACAATAAGCCTAAAATGATTAGATTAGAGAGAGATTTAATGATATTAAATACCAAAAAATTATTATGACCATTGATTATTACTTCTATTAGAAAGATTTTATGAATAACATCTTTAGAAGACAACTGACAACCATCTATGACTTCTACATGAATAAGTTTAGTTTTCTTCACTAAAAATATATTAAGTCTTTTAGCAAATTCTTCATCTAAGAAATATGCTAAGGCTCCTGAATCTAATAAGGCAAAAGCTTTGTAATATTTAATGTAAAACGAGGAGAGAATTCTAAGAAGAGAACATGACCTTTATTACGTATTGTATAAGATTTTAGCCGCGTAATTCCTATTGTAGCTAAAAAAAAACTTATTTTTTGATATATTTTCTTTTTTGACATTTGTACTCTGCATTTTATAATTGTGTCACTTTTTTAGACAATGTTGAACAGTGTGCTTAGGTTCTCCACAATATAAGCACAATCCTTTCTAATAGCAACGAGTCTTTTCTTATTCAATAAGATGTTTGAAATATATTGTATCAATTTGCTTATCCTCTACTTTTAAATATATATATTCAAGAGGCATTGGTGTTACCATTTAACTATAGTAACATTGACGCTCACTTGTCCGACTCTCAAATTGAAATTTGAAAAATCGATTGTTACACTTCATAGCAAAATTAATTGATTGATTCAAAGTTTGAGGATCAGGTACATTGAACATTAATTTTTTTACTTCATATTGTAATTCATAAAAAAATTGGCTAATAAATGTAGCATCATTATACTTGATATCAGTTACAAGTTGTCAAAATTAAAAAGCATATAATATTATGGATGGATTGTTTTATCAAAAAATATGGATGTTATTGATTGCAACATGACTTGTATTATATTCTCCATACATGGATTCAAACTCTACTAAAAAATCTCTAAATTATCTAATATTAGATCTTATTGTTCAAGAAAAGATGAAAACCATGATAATGTTGAATTTAAAAGAAGTATATCAATGAATCTAACTTATGATCTTAGAATTGGATAGCTTTGGAGTTGAAGTTCAATCACAAGTTATACTTGATTGATAAATCCTCAAAACTTAGACCTTGTGCCATCAAACTTCTCAGGCAGAATAACTCTTTGTTTATTAGTACCAAAAGGTTGTTCCATTGTATGAGAAAGGACATGATTTGATATAGATGTTGAAGCAGCTCCAATCATATGTATATCTTTATTTCCTATCATTCTTATTGCTCTTTGTAGTGGTAAATTGAGTTGATGCATTGCAAGCATTAACTCCCTCAATTGCTCTTCCATTTATGTCATTGCACTCTTCATTTTAACAAGCTTTGTCATGATTATACTTAAAAAAAAATATATATCAAGTCATGTAGAAGAGAGAACTAGATATCAAAGAAGATATTAAGAACAATATCAGTTTAAAAGAAGGTAATCCACAACTTCTAATATATTTATGTCTTATCAAGAGAAATATATAATCTACTCTTAATCAAGAAAATATAAGGTTTTGATATTGTAAATATACTCTTATTAATTTTTCAGGAATGAGAACTCGATGAAAGTAAATAAATAAATATAATAAAATCAAAATAAAAAAATATGTATATTAAAAGAAAATTGAAATAGCTATTGTCAAAAGACAAGAAAACCAGAGATTCCTAAATCTAGACTAAAAGGAAGAAAAGAGTTGACAAGAGTAAAGAGGGCTTTATTCTTGTCTTTATATATACTATATAACTAAGAGATACGTGGCAGTGTTCTATAGCACTTCTAATATGTGTTGACTTTATAAGACACATGCCTTAGCTTACAAGGCAAGTTTTTCATATGTACGCCATATAGTTAGCTTATCCTTCAAGCTACCAACATGTGTGACATATGGCTAACTTGTTGACTATGTTTTTAACCTAAAAAGTCAATTATAGATACATATGAAATCAAAGCAACGTCTATAAAGCTTCTAAAAAGCTTCTATAGAAGATGTTATGGAATTAACCTATTTTTACATATTTTTATCTAATTGTATAGGTAATTATTGGTTTACATGTGTGTGTCCGAGACACATTCTTTTTTTTGGTCATGCTCTTCATTGTTAAGTGTCATTACCAAAATAGTATCACACTTAAAGATTAGATGATTTTTTCAAAAATTATATATAGATGAAATTTTAAATTTTTCATCCATGATGATTGAATTTTTCTTTTACTACAAGCTCAAAAAACATGTGACATAAAACATAAATGTGTTATAATATGTGAATTATATAAATGAGGAGGATAAAATATTCATGTTCATAAATGAAGTAGGCCCCAAGTCATAAAGTGCTTCATTCCTAACACATGGAAATGCAAATTTTGAGATCCCAAGTCATAAAGTGCTTCATCCCTTACACATGGAATGGAAGTGCAAATTTTGATATCCCAAGTCATAAAGTGCTTCACCTCTTATACATGGAAGTGCAAATTTTGAGAATAGGTGGACTTTACCTTCCATGGATCACCTGTGTGGGCAAAGTATAAGATTAACGTTGCCCACCGTTCAAGCATGGAAGGAGGGCCTTAGCCTGAAATGTGAGGGATTTCTACCAGAAAACTGGGTTAAGTTTATGGAAGAGAGTATAGTTTGTTTGGCGGTGCGATATGGTCAGCGTCTCTCTGTGCGCTTACTAGCACCAAGTTCATCGTCTTCAATAACTCCGCATCGTCCGATCCACAGCTGCTGTGCTCGTTTGTGGATTGAGCTACGAATTTGAGGTTGTGATGAAGGTCTAAAAGCTACGGTCAGTTTGTTGCCAGTAGTCTGTGCCTCAGTATGGCTTCTCATGGCAACTTGCATGGGTTGGAACCACCAGGTCGGCAATAGGCCCCGTGGGCCCTGATCACCGCAGTAGAGGGAACCCTCTGAATCATCAAGTTGAGAAATCTGTCATTCCAACAGTCCTCAATCTGTGGAGGGGAGTTCAATGACTGCGTTTGGAAGAGGTTGGGAAGGGGCTTTTAGAAGAAACGGGTTTGAGACGACTAATCTTTTAGCTTCACAAGTAACCTGGACCATATATAGACATACAATCCCTGTCCATAAGAAACAATTTCTGGACCTTAATGCTGTGAGCCCAGCGAAATAGAACCCCTCTTTAGAATCCCGATGCTGCGGAAGGCAAGAAACTGTTCGAAAGTAGTTCATTAGACACATTGCGGCTGCAACGGAGTTCATATTCTGGATTTTGGGTGTTTAGAATTTGCGGTCCGTGCCTTCAAAGTGCCGGGAGAACCTGAGTCTTTTAAGGGAATATTTAATAGTGGCCAGGACGGAGGCACCTAGTCAAGGAGCCATAGTGACATTCAGAGCCTTTAGACTATGTAATAGGTTCCATTTGATCGACGCATATAGCCTGCGGACTACAGATTAATTGATTAATCTTATTGTAAAAAGCAAGAAACGCGAACGTGGCACGCAAACGCAATGCATAGAAAAAAGCACGGAATTATGCATAATGGCATACATATGCATTCTAGATGTGTGATCATTTCTGAGTCAGTTCAGACGTCGTAACACGAAGTGCTTCCGGAGCAAGTATCCTCCCGCGCCCCTTTCACGAAGCAAATCATATCATGTGCGATCAAGTTTTGTTCGGAGAGTAAAGTCCACATGATATCAGAGAATTAAGCCAAGCGTTACATAGCGATCACAAGAACATTGACTAAAGCGCCTATCTCATATTAGATCATAGCAGAATGTGAGGAATTACATGCTATTCACACGCTATTTTTAGTCTTAGGCCCACATGATACCAATTCACGGAATCCCGCGAAAAGGTTGTTAACATGGGGTCTAGTAAGAACTCAATCAGGCAATTCAGTACGACATGGATATTGAATTTTTCCAGGTTACAGCTCGACGATGCGGAAATGATGAAAGATTCTAGAATCGCTTGAGTGAGGTATAGTCGTTGAGCCCTATGCATTTTTTCAAGAGGTTGGCATGGTGAGCTTAAATTGTTCTGTCGCAAGGATTATTCATGCTCTAAGTGCTAACTTTTGCAGACCACAAATAGACTAGCAGATAGCCAGAGCTGGGCGTTAAAATCCGTGATACAATCCTTGCTTAGATGTGCAGTTGCACACGTGTACATGGAAGTGAACTTGTGAATGAGGCAGTCAAGAATGGCAATTCTCAGTCCGCTGATCACCTTTGAAATTATTGATTCAGTCATACGCATACATTGAGACTTATGTATTGCAAAGCACTAGAAGACACCTTCTAAATTAATCTCACGAAACCAAACCCCAAACCCTGATGCATCTTCCTGGAGCGAAGTACATCACTGCCAAGTAGCTGGGTAGTGATCAATCTACCCCCACACACATCCAGCTCGGAAACTTCACCGAACAAAGATTCTGCTTTCGTTTTCCTAGGCAAGGAGATTGAAAAATAGCTGCGATTCAACGCTCTTATTGTAGGGTTGATTATCTATCATGGTGTCATTATTTGATAAAAACACAACCTTGATGTGAGTTTCAGTTATTGCATCCTGATAACAGGAGTGAATTCTACAAGAATAATTTTTACATGCATGCTAATGTGAATTGGCATATGAAATTGTTTCGAACGTGTTTAGTTGTGTAACATTTTCCTCCACCTGGCCATGCCTGTCAATGCGACTGATCTACAGTGTAATTGTGGGGCGACTCTTTTCACTGCCGAAGTCGTTGCTTGATAGAGTTGAGAGGTTTGAAGTTAATGCTCCATGTTTCGACATATCGAACATTTCGCCATCGCCCCAGAGAGCATAGGCTTCCTCCCCGTGCTCGGCGTCGTCACCGACAAGAAGGTGTTCATCAGTCATGCGGAGCGGCATCACAAGCTTGATAACATTGAGGATGATACTCGTCATTACCACGTTCCATGCTGTGATGAAGAGAGCGCCAACGATCTGTTTTCCGAGCTGCTTACCCCCAACGCCACCGTAGAAAGCACCCCGCTCACCCAAGACGGGGAGGAAATAGTCGCAGAGGGTGGGCTCAGCGAAGCATCCCACAAGAAGACCGCCCACTAAACCCGCTACTGCATGAGTATGGAACACGCCCAATGTGTCGTCCACCCTTTGAAGGATGCTGGATCTCTTGTGGACCACCATCATTGTAAACCAGGGCACTGATCCGGCGAACACACCCATCACGAGCGCCGCCCAGCCTTGCACGAGACCTAAATGTACAGATCGTAGAAAGGAACTACGTCAAATTTTTATCAGAAGTTTCAGATCTAATGTGCAAAATGCCACCGTGAAAAATGAGCTCAAATGCTTAGTTTAGGAATCAGAACAGGAAGCTCGACTGGTTACCTGCAGCGGGAGTGATGACGACAAGACCCGTGATCATTCCTTGCACCGCGCCGATCACGGACGGCTTTCCAAAGATAAGCACGTCCAGGCACGTCCACACCAACAAGCTGGTGGCAGCACACACATTGGTGTTCATTACGGCGATGGAGGCAATTAAATTAGCGGACAGTGCAGCGCCGCCATTGAACCCTGCCCACCCCATCCACAGCAAACCAGCTCCGGCAAGCATAAGCAAAACGTTGTTTGGCGGGAAACGCTCCCGGTCTTTCGTCAGCCTAGGCCCAACCTGCACAATCAACACACAAAACATCACGTAAGCTACACACTGCGAGAACCTTCACAAAAGGAACATTCAAATCCATCACGAAGAAGAAGAATCCTTCCACGTTGTAGACTGTGAACGTTAGATACTGTACCCAGTAAGCAGCTACGAAGCCACCGATGCCAGATGAGAGATGGATGACAAAGCCACCAGCGTAGTCGATCACTCCCCATTGCCACAAAAATCCGCCACCCCAGAGGCTGAATGCGCCCACCGTGTACGAGCAAGTCAACCAAAGCGGGACGAACAACATCCATGCGCGGAAGCTCATACGTCCCAAGACGGACCCCGCCAACAACACCAGGGTGATGGCCGCGAAAACGAACTGGAAGTACACAAGAGATGCCATGGGGAAGAACGGCGTCAGAGCGTACGTTTCGATATCACCATTTTTGTGGTAATGTGCGGTGGAGGGAAGTTCTGCTTGCGACAGCAAGTACTTGTAACTCAGCGTCGTCCCCGCCTTTCCCCAAATCGGGATGAGCTTCTCCCCGAAAGACATCTTGTACGCCCACCCCACCCAGCACAGCCACACTGCCGCGAAGGCGTAGAACGCCATGAAGGCGGAGTTCACGGCCCATTTCTTCTTCACAATGCTGCCGTAGAGGATGACCAGCGCCGGTACGCTTTGAACCCCCACCAGCGTGCTTGCCGTCAATTGCCACGCATTGTCGCCCTTGTTCAGCCAAGCAGGTGTCACGCCTCCTGTCTGGTTGTAAGCTATTGGGACTGTTGGCAAGGCGTCCGCCATGATTCTACCGACTTAAGTTATGTTTCCTCGATTTCTGCAATCCGTCTACTCGTAGATGGCTGCTTTTGCCGAAATCTGCTCTCAGGAACGATTCAAGGTCAAAGTGAGATCGCAATATCGCCGACACGAATTCTCATGAGCATCCAGAAGACGACCATGACGCTGCAGAATTGAGCAGAGGATGGGGTGGACATAGAGGGCGGGATGTTTTACAGGAGATGCATGCGCTAAAGGCATGAGGTTTCTAGGCGGCAGTGACGAGTAGCTTTGTCAACTTATCAAAACCCCACTGACTGGCATCTCAACCATGGTGTTCAAAAACCGACTCTACTTGTAGACAGACAAATTTTGGCGCTGTCGGGACAAGTTACCCATGACAAGATTTAATCTAGCACTGGATGCGTTAGTCTGTGCTGATCACACGAGCTAGCAAGTGGCGATGTCTACAGAAAAGCTTAGAGGGGAGCTACCATGATGACACTGATTCGCGACTCCAGACTGCAATTCTAGAAAACTCCTAGCGGTAATGGTTAAGAGAGATGTTTTCCAGAGCGAAAAAAAACTATTTCGTTCATTGTTTAGGTAGAATCTCCACTTACCAAAAGCTCAAAGATGCGTTAGGACGGTAACTTTGAAAGTTGGAACATTAATCTCAAAGGTTCAATACCAAACTTCAGAACTGTATAAGACACACAAAGCTTTACAACACTGCAACCACTCGGCGGTACCAGACTCCCTTTCCTTGGTACAGAACACATTACCCTGAGAGCGACAGAAAACAAACACACCTCGGAAAGACAAGCTCCACACGATCTGAACATAGAGGAACCTAGTTCGCAACGCAGGGGACGGCCTGAAGGATCTGGGTCATGGCCTAACACACATTTTTAAGCAGCAGCAACTCAAGAAAGCGGCATTCAGTTGACGATCTGGTCCCGATATGCGAGAGTCCGAAGTTAGTGCCAAGACGATGGGAGCCTCTCGATTGGCGCCAACTTGCAACAGTGCGGCATTGTGCAAGAGCCAGATGCTGATACGGTTGGATTGCTGGGAAGCTGCGGGAAACTGGCAGGCTTACGGTGCGGTCCCGGCTTCGCAGAACAGTGCCACCCACATGGGGCCAGCTCGGCTCCAGCGCGGGGCACTAGCGAGCAACAGCAGGGGAGACTGGTCGCTACGGGTGCGCTGCAGATGCGAAGGCCCGTTGGCGGCGTCGCGTCACGCCTCCACCCGCGCTTGTCCACGCCGCCGCCGTCACTGATCCACCCCTTCACCCCCTTGCCCCTCTCTTGCTTACATCCCATTTTGTGTTCAGAGTGAGATGTGGGGAAACACGTTGTACAGGAGTGCTAAAAACAAGGTGTGTATGTGTGTGGTTATTAGTCAGAGATTGGTCATTATTGAGGTTTGGAAGAAAATACTCGGAAGAAAATATTTGTTTTAGATGGAATGAGATGTGTTCTTTTTATTTGTGTTGTTGTGTTTTTAGATTGGAACTTGCATCAATGATGATGGTTTGTTTTAACAAATGGTTTGTTCAGATTGTATTGTTATTGATTATGATAGTTTTGTAAGTAAGATATTTAATCCAATGATAAATGTTTTTCTAGTGATGAAAATATGTTTCGTAATTTTATTATTTAAGATATAGTTATTTAATTTTATTGAGATAAAATGACTTGGCACAACTTTTGGAACAAAATTTGATAATTTACATTGGAGGTTAATTTTTATCATCTATTTTAGATGTATAACTTCTTTCTTTCTTTCTTGCTTTCGTTCTTTCTTACAGATTAATTGATTCTTTAAATGTCTACATTCTTCTATTGATTTTTATGCTTGAAACATTTTAGCTTAGTGCATTATGTTTTGATGTTAGGCTTAAACTCATATATAATATTGTTTGTTTATTAATTTGACCCTATTTTTATGCATGATTATTTAAAAAGAAATAAATAATCCTAACATGTTTAATAATCAAAAAAAAAAAATATATATATATATATATATATATATATATATATATAATTTTTTAATATGAGTAAATTAATTTTTTTAAGATATATTACAAAAAAACTAATAACATTGAATATTTACTTGCAAAATCATAAAATTTTATTCAATAAAAATCATAATATCTATATATGTAATTTTTATTTTATGATTTTGCAAGTGAATATTCAATAAAATAAAAATTGCATATGTAGATACTATGATTTTTTTTGTAAATAAATATTTCGGTTTAGAGATTTGTTGCATTATTTGGTAATAAGAATTTTCAACTTCAAATATACACCTCCAAATTTTAAGTTTTACACTTTCTAAAATTATAGATAGAGTTATAGATAGTTTTATTTTGAGCATTATACATATCTATAATGCACAAAATAAAACTAAAGATATTACAATGGATTTGATAAATTATAGACAATGTATGTTTTAATTGGATTTAATTGATACATCAAAAAATATGTACTAGAAGCATATTAGATCAATGCTTGTGAGTTTTAGTTGTTATTAACTCTTCAAGAGTTCCAATTATAACCATGTTTTTCACATGTCTAATTCTAAGATTCAAAGATTATTCTTTCAACTAATCTTATCCATCTCTACATACATGTGCATATGCATGTATGTTTATATATATATATATATATAAATATATATTCATGCATAAACCATATATCATAAGATGTAATAGAGTAGTATTGAGACTTCATTTTTAGTATATTTTTAAATGATACAAAATTTATATTATAAATAAATAATATTAAACAGAATTATATAACACCAAATGCAGTAGCCAGAAGAGTTCATCCCTCTTTAAAAAACTAGTGTATAAGATAATCTTTACTCAACCATAAAAATATCACCATCAAATATACATATTTATATATAAACACATGGCATGATTGACCAAAATTTTCACTTAGATACAAAGCAATATTATTTAATTATATAAACTTGATTCAATTCAATTAAATTCAATCAAAATAACAATAAAAATATGATTTATTTAAAATTTAGGAAACACAAAAATACATACTATTATGTTATTATGTATACACAAGCAGCCAAATAAAATCACTTTTAGTTTTTCTTTGTTTCTTTTGACAATCACAAAATATATATATATTTATATATATGTTAAAAAAAATCTAATTTATTCTAAGAAAAAAGAGCCAGCACAAAATTGTCAATTATGTTTCCATATATCTTGTCTTTTTTTTGGTGAAAATTATACTAATACATGAATTCTAATGCAAGTTGAATTGCATCGAAATAAGTGCTTGTGCATGTGCACTGAAACATGGGCATATTCACAATAATTCATATATTTAAGACATGACAAGTCTTACATTGAGAACATGTAAAACAAGCCTTCATGTCGGAACCATACAGTATTGGGAGTTTTTCAAAGTGCATTATATAAATATTAGTAATTTTAATAATGTAATAGAATTATTAAACACATTACATATATGAATATATGTATATATAAGAAAAAACTAGTTTTAAAACTAGATGAAAGACAATAAATATAACAAATTTATCCTATTATAAACTAAAAATAAACTATATTTATTTATTAAGACTATCAATAAAAAGTAATTTTAAAATTTTTAATAATAAAATAAAATAAATTTGACATGTTCATTATTGAACTTAATCTGAATATACAATGATAAAAGCTTATAAATAGATTTAATTTTTTTAAAAAAAAAAAAAAAAAAAAAAAAACTTAAAAGAATTTGATGAACTTCAACAGCAATTTCTTTTACTGGTGTTTTGTAATGTAAATTTCATAAAATAAAAAAATCATGCTATTTATATTTTATTTTTATATATAAATAAAATTAAAATAATTAAAATTTTAATTTTTAAGTTCTATCAAAGCAATGTTGTTTTCTTCTAAAACATTCCATATCATAATACCAATGAATATTGTTGTATAATATGTGTGTATATATATAAGGTGATATTTACTATTATGTTTGATTTTATGAAGACTAAAGACTCTAGAATATCAAATATTATTCAGATAATTACACAGATTATATATTTCAAATTTCTTTAGTTATTATAGATTTATTTTTTTACTATCAATGTAAAAAAAATACATAATCACTTTAATTTATTTACATGCAATATAATTTATTTGAAAATATCACAAATATCCGGCATTGTAGTTGATACATGTAATTATAAAATTCTTTTAAAAATTCTTAAGCAGATTGTTTTTGAAACCATCTCCAATTTCATCTAATATGCATATTAATGAAATTAAACAACCTTATTTCAATGAAATGTCATGTAAACTATAAAATAAATAACTAAATAAATAAATAAATAATAGATTATTTGAATTATAAACCACAACTTAAAGAATTGATTTTTGTATAGCAAATAAAAAAATAATGTATGATTTAGTGTTTTAAAATAAAATATTAAAAATAAATAAATAAGTAAATAATAAAATAAAAATTTATAAACTTAATTTTAACAATTAAAATTTTAAATTATATTAAAAATGGAGCAAATTTGTGAAATCCATACTTAAGACAAAGTAGAGTCAAGATGGGGTAGAGATGGGGGGTGGAATTGAGATAGGGTAGAGACAAAGGGTGAGGATGGAGGATGGGAACAAGGGAGGGGGGTTGGGAACATGGTTGAGGACAAGGGACAAGTACAAACTGGATCATGAGGTGGAAAGGGAGATGTTGCTTTAACAACTCTTATTATGAATATTAAAAATTAACTCCATAAGCATTAGAATTTCTTTGAAAAGTTTTTGAAGATATTATATAGTAAGTATTATAATTAATCTTATCATCATAATATACAATATTGATCAATATTCAAAACTTTGTATTCATAATTTTTTTCATTTGCTATAGATTGAAACTATCAAATATATTTATAAGATGATAGTTATTATGATTTATTTAAAATTTATTTAATTCTTTTTATTAATTTTCTAATATGTGTACACAATTATTTAACAAATTAATATATACAAGTCTCAAGGATATGAATAACAAACAATAAAAATCTCAATATACTCTTGTGTTATTAGAAAACAATATAGATTCACTCAAAGATAATATAATATTAAACCTAGGATGGATATTACTAAAAACAAAAAGACTAGAGACTCTTGAAACAAGAGTAAGAATAAAAAAAGATATTAACAAGAATAAAGAAGGTCTCCATTTTGCCTCCATATATACTATCTAACTACAAACTATGTGGCGATATTCTATAGGACCTTTAACACTTGTCTAACTCATGAAACAGATTTCTTACTTGTATATTAGTTCCTTTAATCTTGGTAAATATGTATATTAGTGATAACAAGTTCTTTTTGTAATTTCTTGAATTTTCTTGCATATTAAATTGATTTGAAACTTCTTTTTTCATAATTAGTATTCTATTTACATTAATAATTTTGTAAAATTTACCACATTCTTTTTGTCCATGCAACTCTTATTATACTAAATTGAATAAAGAATTAAAGACAAAATCAATTAAAAAAAGATTATTTGTTTCTACTGCGATCAAAAATAAACTTTGTTTTCAACAATGTTATTATCATGTAATGAACTACAACTATTACCTACCTCATTTAATCTTTCAAGAACGGAAGGTTTGTATGTAACAGTCTGAGAACTAGGGTTTGGAGTTTCAAGGTTCGCATCTCAAAGTTTGGAATTTTAGGGTTTGACATGGATTACCTTGAAGCCTCAACGCTGACCATGCTTGCGGCTTCAGATGAGTTGAGCAGAGTCGAAAAGGAAAGCGATCTCCTGCACGGTAAGTGGAATTCGACTTGTGTACATCGTTTCGCTTGCTGCATCACTCGTTTGTGTCGCTACCCGATGTCTGTGAAATGCCTTGCAAATGCCCTGTGTGAGGCATTCCATACTGTTGCGTTTATCTCAAGGCTCCGATGGCCCTTCTTCTTTCTCAAATGCGACTGACAATGAGACCTATATGAGTTTGGGCATTCCTCGCCTCTTTACTCCATGTAAAATGTTTGATTTGTTAGGTTTTTGTAAACTGAAAATCAACGATTTCTTGCAGAAAAGTCCGTTGCCTGAATGATCTGAACTATGTGGGAAATGCGCATATTCAGTGTGGCCTTTGCTAAGTTGATGGTCGTTGATTTGATGTGTTTGCTGCTGAGATTCAATCAATATCAAGAGTCAGATTTTGCAATGTGGGCACCTTTGTTGTGTGTTGTGATGAAAAGGGTAAAGTTTCTTAGCTGTAATATTTGAAGGATTGTGGCTTTCCCTCTTCATGTCGAGACTTCGAGTTGATATTAGTTGATCTCGGTTTGTATTAGGGCTCATCAGTGCAAAGACGGATATACTGAAGTAACTCACTGAGTCAAATAAGTGTGATCCACTTGACCTCCTTTAATTTTAGTCTCCGGGTTGATTTAATGTCCATTTCAGTCTGCTTTGTTGCTTTCTCCCTCCACAAACTATAGATTGCTTCGAGGATCTGTCGCTGCTGAATACTAGGCTAGAGAATGCTTGGCGTGTTTATAACCAAATACTATAGCCGATTTTAAGCAGATTAACTGGAAATCGCTTTTGATTGCGAGAAATAGCTTTAATATATTTTAAAGAAACGCCGCAAGGTGAGGGAGTATGTATTGTCAAAAGATCCACTTGCAGCCACTCTATCAAGTGGGACCCATCACTGGATATAAGGAGCGACGTATGATTCGTTGAGCTACCTGGAATTCCTCACCTGGGTCCAAGTCGAATTAAGAATTACTTTAGAAGTGTCATTTTCCCCTAAAATATCGCAGAGGATGTCTACATAGATTTTCGTTCTTTTGATGATAGGATACATCTTTGGTGTAAGAACATTGGCAAGTATATAGTTTAGCATTGCTACTTGGTGATACACATGTGCTTAGATATGTGCTGTCGGTACATATTTAAACTTGGTTGCTTTTGATAGATCCACAAATGGAAAGAAGGTTCTTAAGACGAGGCTGCTTTGGACTAATCACTGTGATTATCTAGAACCTAACTACCTTACTGTCGTGATTCAGATGTGGCTATACTGTTACATAGTTCGCCTCAATCAAGTTATTAGTGATTTCATCTGAACATTCTAAGAATTTGGATGAATATGTTGTCGAAGTGGTATTGTGATGAGGCAGGCAAGTGATGTTTCCATATGTTTCTATTGACCCGGGCTATGGCACTGATTGATTGTAAAATTAGTCTTTTGCTCCTATCTGATGCCTGCTCATCACTGTAGTTTTATTTGTCTATGAGAGCAGTCGGGGTGGGTGATCCTATCTCCTATTCCGCTGTAGCAGCCCCTATGGGAAGGTGTTTTGGCATGTATCCGATTTCGAGTCTGTTTGAGTAATGCTTCGTGTTATGGAGTGGTTTCTGCCGCACTAAGAAAAAATGATAGATGAGTATAAGATTGTGTAAGTTAGAATTTGATTACCTCTCTATACGTGGCTACCAACTACCTATTGCTTCTACTTCTATTACAATCTATGAGACTTTTCCCTTCTCAGTCAATGTTTTAGTGCTTGTTGTGGAAAGTTTTGGAGGTTCAGATGGGTATACGAGCCCAAGGCTAAAAGAATCATGATGGATCCAACTTGCAAGATGTCATGCACTCAAACCTTATTATCCTAAATTAAGACAATGAGATTCACAGCGATGTAATAATTTGGGTATCTTTGGGTTTCAGATAATTAGACTTTGGCTCTGGAATTGCATGAAGTGATGCCATTGGTTTTCAGATTGGTCCCAGTACCTGAACCAAAGTGAACAACGCATCCTTTTTCATGAGGCACAAGCTTGGATGTCACTATGATCATTTTCCGTTCCATCAGTTGAGGTATGGGAGATTTTTGGGTGGGTATGAAACTGCTGTAAGTCATTGATTTTTCTTTTCTTAGCTGGGCACTAGTCACACTATTTATGCGTAGCAATCAATGTGTAAAGATCTCATGTGCCATGTGGCAGTTTCACAAACGTGGTAGTCTTAGCTCAGACTTTTCGTGAGCGGAGGTTGAATTGGGAAAAGGTACATTCCACCATTGTGAAGTGGATGTATGTAGCATCTCAAAGAATGTTTGAACAGGTGAGTAGTATATCACGTTGGATCCCTCAAACAAATACAAGTCAATATTCCCATTAAAATTCAATAAATCAATAGGAGAGAAGGGATAATAATGGGTTACATCTTTATTCATTCATTTATTTATTTTGAGATCCCTTGTATTGTAATCTCTTGGAGGATTAGCCTTCTAACAAGATTCTCATGTTGGTGTTCACAATTTAAAAGTAACTAAGACATGGCTTCAGAATGGTTGCTTAACTTAATAAATAAATAAATACATATGTGATTATTTTTGATAAATTACTTCCTCTTTTTTTCTGAAAATAATTTATACTTGCTGTTTATTACATCACGTTCTTCGCAATTGTAGAATCTTTTAAAATAAAATAATTTTTATTTTCATTATTATATCCTTCCAACCTCCTCCATCCCTTCATTTGTGTTTCTTTTTCTTGCCGTTTTTTCAACCAATGAATTAAGATTCTGGCCACAAGTTGCTGTACACACATCCATTATGTCTATACACACCCAAGGCTTTTGATTAGCTCATCCAGATCCCCTGTCCTTTGTCTCAGCATGAATCCCAGTCCCCCTCTTTTTTTCCTTTGCCCGGATCCCAGTCCCCCTCTTTTTCTCCTTTGCCCGGATCCCAGTCCTCCTCTTTTTTTCCTTTGCCCGGATCCCAGTCCCCCTCTTTTTCTCCTTTGCCCGGATCCCAGTCCCCCTCTTTTTCTCCTTTGCCCGGATCCCAGTCCCCCTCTTTTTCTCCTTTGCCCGGATCCCAGTCCCCCTCTTTTTTTCCTTTGCCCGGATCCCAGTCCCCCACTTTTTCTCCTTTGTCCCGGAGTGGGTCCCGACCCCTTTTGATGCGGGTCCCAAGTTCTGCGGCTATTCAACAGCCTCTCATCCTCTGTCCTTACCATCTGCACCTGCCATCTGACTGCCAAGCTGATTCTTGCTTGCTTGTGTGCCCATGTATGTGTGTGCGCGACAGTGTGAGTGTCTGTAAGTAGTGTGTAAGTAGTGTGTGTGTGTGTTATACACCACTTCTCCCCACCTCTTCTCCATATATAACAAACATCCTCTCCCGCAATGTGAATGATCCATCGCGGCGTTGGGTACTACATTGTCCCTTTTGCGACACAGTGGAGCATGATTCATGCGAGTTGATTCATGAATTGGTGTCGCATTCATTCATGGAAAAATCAAATTGCTTTATTCTGAATCCCTATAGCTGAGTGCTGCACAGAGTAATAAACCCGAGAGGAAGCGAACGAGCTAAGCAGTCCAGGGGAGTTGTTGAAGGTCGTCTCCTCTTTGCCCATGCAACGCAATCCACGCAGCAAACGGCTACAAAATTGTGCTGCGCAGGACTGAAGCATAACAGTCACACGCTTCCACGGCGCTGCGCTAATGGCGATGGCCTTTCTATCTCTGTTCAATGCCAACCCCGCCTCCTCTTCTTCCTCTCACTTAATTATTAGAGGTTATTAACTATAATATGTAAATTAAAATTGTAATGTTTAATTGTTATTTAAAAATTAAAACACCAATCAATAAACTCAAATTGTCCAATCTCTATTCTTCTTATAACTATGAACTAATATGTAATTAAATTTATCTTGTAATTTTTAAAAAAAATAGAAAATGAGTCTTAATAGAAAATTATGAAATATATGTATTTATATATGTGTACTGCTATTGCCATCCAAACATGTCCTAAGTGCAGAAGCATGCTTTTGTAGTAAATTTAAGATTTTGTGGAAGTCAACTTATTTAATTTGATGTAAATAATTTTTATGTGTGTTTATATATGTGTGTGTGTATATAGATATATAGATATATATATAGTTTATATTTAATGTTGTGTTATTACCAGTTTATTTCTTTCATTTCGAAACAATTAAAATGCTCCAGACAATATATTCTTATACATTGGGAATATGGTTTGCATTTACAAAACCTTCAGTTTTTATAAAACTCTTCCCACACAATATCATCTGAAGTGGGTAATTAGCCATTCATGTCAATGCTGTTTTACATGAGGTAAAAGAGAGAAAGTGAGGGTTTTATCGTCCTTTTTCAACCAAGCTAAAAATTGCTATTTGCTTATTGAAAATTACTTAGAACTTCACGATTCAACACAGTAATGTTTGAAGCACAGATGTCAAAATGAAAGATGGAATGGCATGACGTAAACCAGGAGTCAGACCGTCTGGGCTTCTGTGGTGAGGGTAGAAAGTGTTAAATTACATTTGGCTAATAGGTCAATTTAAAATTGGTTACTCATAGACGTCAAAATCAAAACTGCCCATTGATATTAACATTCGCAGTGTTCTGGAATAATTGTATTACAATTTACAAAGCATTGTTCCAAAAACTACAATAAAGCTATTATATAACCAGCCGTAAAACTTCCTCCAACACACATATCGCCCCTATTTCACGTCATGCTCTAGAAGCGCATTAACAATAACACAGGATATTGACTGTTTTAGATCACAACTAACACGGTAAGTACAAACGGAGTACAGCGCACGCTCCAGAACAACATGCTCGTAGAATCTAAGGCGGGATCTGTAGCTCTAAAACTTTACTACTAAAAAAACTGGGCACCAGCTGAGGCACCTCAGTCCTTCAGAACGTTCAAACAAAAAATTTGGCCCATCCCGCAATGATGAATTCGTCAGCTGGCTTAGTCTTCTTAAAGGACTCTAGTGAATGGACAGCCTGCGAAACCCAACCATCATTAGACTCGATCTACACATGCCAAAAACAGCCATTCCCAATGAGGATCACGAAACGTAGACATAACGTGCACATTTTTACCCTAGCAAACTCAGATTCTATGGTAAATGACACCAACTAGTAGGTTATATTAGTTACATAGCCAAAAAGCTACTACAGTTTTGGCCGAACTAGTTAATTATCCCTAATTGTGCTAGTGCGCAGGAAAACCTTCCTTACACTAAGTGAAGTCCAGCTGATCACAAATGAGCAAGGAAAGCACAAAGACATGGTGCCAAGTGATGGGAGCTAACCTCAACGTAGCTCAACACATTGGTCAAATCCTCAGGTATGGACCACTTTTTGTAATGACCAAGAGCGACTGTCAAGTGGTGGAGCTTGGGGGCCAGCGCCAAGTCAGCCGCTGTCACTGCCTCGCCAGCAATGAAAGGTTTCTGCCAGGTAATAAAACATTTCATCAGTCTCTAAGGCCACAACCAGGGAACACTACATCTGACTAGACACACAATTCTTCATTTAGTCTGGGAAAAAGCACAATTGAAAGCCGCACACAACGCGTGAGCCTCAATCCTCACGTTCGATTTGAGATGTTCATCCAGACTCTTGAGCTCAGCAAGCAATGCTGCCTCGGTGCCATCGTTAGGGTCTTTGCTTTTCAAGAATGCTGCAAAATTTGGGAAGATCCTCGCACCTCTGCAAGGATGCAAGACTTTAACATTAAAAGGAGGACTACCAAAAACACAGAATCAGGCTACGTAATCGAATGCTTTGGTGAAGCCAACCCAGCAGAAGCAGCCAACTTGTTTGTGGCAACGCCGGAATCAAGTACTAACGGTTTGTCACTATGTACAGCACTTCTCATCATTGCCCCAAAAAGAACCTCATAATGACCCTCATTCACAGCACAACGATGACAGTACTCACGAGATCAAAATTGTTATGATACTGTTACATGAGAATATTCATAGGAAAGAGGCTTGCGCACAAATGATAACTCATGCGGCTAGCAAGAAATATCACGAGGACCAATGACGGCCAAAAGCATGTCAGTTCTGCCGAACTTAAATCTCACTTCGTCAGCAAACAAAGTCTGAATATCTCAAGAGTTCAAGGTGAAACTAGCATGTACTTCTGACGAATAAAAGCCTATGCATCAAGAAAATATACTTCGAGTACGACCACGGTTTGAAGATTACTCACGCGGAAGCCTTGTCCTCGGGCGTCTTCAAACAAGGCTCCGGATATTTTTCCTCAAGAAGCTGAGTGATGACATCCGAGTCAGCCACAAACTTTCCTTCATCCTTGATGACAGGTACTTTTCCCTCCGGATTGATATCTAAGAACCTGCCCAAATGCACATAAAATACAATGAAAGAAGAAATTAGAGACCAATGCCACTTAGTTGGTTCCATTAGAATAAACTGTCGACACAGTAAGTAGGTTTAGATAATGCAGCGGTATACCTGAATCTAACCGATATGTAGTAAACTCTGACCTCCTTTACTATTAACATTATATTGATGGCGAGTGCAGGTTTAGAATATGACGTGGTAACCACTTACCATTGAGGCTTGTTTGAAACGTCAATTAGTTTCATGTCGTATGGAACTTTCTTCTCCGCCAGAGTCAGCACCACCCTATGTGAAAAGGGACCTGCGGAAGTCAAAGCCCTCACACAGGTTACCTTCTGCTTCCGTAACAAATTCTGGTGGAAATAATTTCCTGGTTCAGATGCCTACACTTCAATGAGGCCCCTACCTTGATTGTCTTACATGACGAGACCCAGTGAGGACATGCAATTATCTTCATGACAACGCTGTTCTAAAGTCGAACGAGTCACTACCGATGAGAGGAAGGAAGAAACAATCGCCAAGTTTAGTTAACAATTCGGACAATTATTCTGCAGAAGACAACTTTACAGCAGTTGCTTCGATCAAAGACTACTCGCACCAACTTAAAGGAATAACAAAATCGAGAGTAGCTTCAGTCGGCAGGAAATTTTTTCACATAGGTATTCACCACCTAGGAAAGTTTTCTTTTCCTACGGAGAAATCTACAAGCAGACCCGTTCGTGGAAGTATGTATTGGCCTTTGTGGAGCAACCAAGTTAAAAAGAGGAAGCAGGTTATATTGTCTATGAACATAAGTCGCTTAACCTGAATGCATAGAACGGTCCTTCTGAAATGTTGGAAATGTGAACCATGAAAACGGAAAAGAGATATGCAACGGAATACGATGAGATCCACTCCATCATCAAACCTCTTAGAGGCACATTTCGACGATGAATGCTGGTACTACATTGATCTTATCAAGGGCCTAGAGTCTTTAGGTAGTACGTCAGTGACTGAGTGATACAGTTGACTCGTCATCCCAATTCAGATGTCAATAGTACTAACGAATTCCACCCCCAAGACTAACATACAACACATCCACTGGTAAATCGCGTGCAAGACATGCAGCAAAGGCTCATCACACACTTCAAAAATCTGACTCAATGGAACAATGCAAATAATGAGGATATCCTGCAAAAAACAGCTCCACGAAGGGAAGCAACACTCAAACTGAACAAAAGCTAAGAAGAGAAGAACGGAAAGCGCAGTCACACCTGCATTGTCACACCTACATCGACATACATTCAACGAAAGAAAAATACAGCCATGTAAAACCAAGAAACATACAGAGATTTCGATCGGCAGCGATAAAATTCAACACACACTACCAATCAGAAAGGAACCAATCCTATCAAACTCCCAATTCGACAACCCTAATCGAGCAACCAATCAGAAAGGAACCAATCCTATCAAACTCCCAATTCGACAACCCTAATCGAGCAACCAATCAGACCCACCAGGCAATCCAACCTGGAACGCAGAAATACACCAAATCAGGCACCCAAGGCAGGCCACTCACAATCACCGAACTTGTCCGGGTGCCCGACAGCGGCCTTGACGAAGACCTCCGTGGGTGCAGCCTCGGCAGCAGCAGCAGCCATAGCGACAATGCACCGTCTTCCAATACTCCGGCTCTGCAACCCAACAGCTCTCCCCACAAACTCCAACCGCAAGCCCGGAGAAGAACCTAACGCGAACTCACAAGCTCGGTAGGCGAGCAAAGGCGACGCCAGGCGATGCGACGACAGCGAGGCGCAAGATGGAACTCCACAGAGAGCCCGCATTGGAGTGGGATTATGAAGCACGGGGGGAGCTGGGTTGGGAGGCGTGATTCTCGACCGCAACGCGCGAATCTTAGTCTGGCAGAGTACAGACCGGTACAGTGAAATAGCTACTCGGGAGTGGCGATGATGCACCCCACCGCGGCATTGTCCCACATGTTTTATGCTGCTGCTGGGGTGCAGGGTTAAGCAAAGCCATGGCCTTGGCCACAGGCTTCTAATCTAGAGCAGGGTCACAATGAATGAATGAATGACTAACTAAATGGAATGGGTGGAAGGGAGTGAGGGAGGGAGTGAGCGGGGCACCTTTTATCTGTGGCTCTCAGTCCCAGTCTCACAATCCCATACGCATACAGAGATGTGTGTGTGGACTTCAGTACAATACTGGCACCCACACATACTCACACTCACATACAGTGCCTGATATACCACTGCTATGCTTGGCCTCTTGTCCCCCTCCCTATGGCTTTACCAGGCCAGATGGTGCTTTTCTGGACTGCTATGCTCATTGATTGCCCCCTTTTTCTGAGTTGCTGTTCCTATGGCGGTTGCTTAGTGGTGTTGGGTGATGTGATGTTGGACAAACTAGCCTCTACAACTAGCCTCTAAAACTCCCTCTTTTGGATGTGACAAATTTATTCTCTCTGTTTTTTCTTGACTTTTTTGTGATGGGTTTCTCTCACTTTCATTTTCAAAACTGTTTTTTTGAAACCTTTGTTTTGCATAAACTCAAGGCTGTAATCATGAGATAGTTTTTTTTTCTTTTCTCTTTTTTGTGATTTTAGTTGTTGTGTATATGTCGTGTGATATTTTATTTGTGATTTGATTACTTCACTGAACTGTGTTGAAATTAACATGGTTTGTGTGTTTAACAAGTATGGTTTATTTTTTTATATTAATTCATATGCATGAAGATCATAAACTTGCAATATTAGTATCAAATTATGAGACTTTTAGAAATAAAAAATCTGGAAAAAGAAAGAAAGAAAGAAAGAAAAAAAACATTTGTTATATATACAAAAATATTACATACATAAATAATGCAACTTACTATTAAAAAAAAAAAAAAAAAAAAAAAGGTAGAACATTGAGATTACAAGTATTTGTAATATTTGCAAGTAGAACATTGAGATTATTACAAATATTACAATCTTAGATGTGGCACTTCTAGAATCTTAGGAGTGATCACTTAGAACTAGCTTGCTTATTCATTCATGTAATATTAATATTAAGTCAATTAACAAAATTTTAATAAAATTTATAGCCGTGACAAGACTATTGAGAAGTGGAAGACAAGGAGCCTTCTCTATTTGACTAAGATCCTAAGGTGGCACACCATACCATTGACATAAACACCTTTGGTGTTATCTTTATGCCATGTCATGTCCAAGTCACTATTTGAAGGAAATTCCACTTGTGAAACTTATAATAAACCATTATAAATTGGTAGGTGGGAGTTTTGTCACAACTTCTTCTATTATACATCTTTTTTTAAAGTGTGTCATTATACTTTGAATACAACAATGAACTTGCAATGATTAGTACTTATAAAGTTTTGATAATATAAAATATATATATATATTACTCTTTATTTCAAGTTGGAGACCTCATACTAAACCAATTGAGGTAATAACTACAAGCTACAGAATCTTCAAAAATTCAAAATATTTTAAAAAATGGCTTGAAAGTTTTTATGACCCCAAGACATCATGAGATTGACTAGCACTCCCACCACACCCACATCTAGCAAAAGTGGATTTTTAAGGACCCACTAACAACAACTACAAATAATACATAAATATTTTTTAAAACTTCACAAAAGAATCTCATGTCCAAATCCCAATAAGACATAGCAACGAATCACATTTGAAACGTGTGCCTACTGAGATTTTGAATATAGTCTTGGATGGCTTTTAAGGAAGAAAAGAAGAACATCGCATAAGTCACGGAAGAGTGGTGTCATCTTACCGTCGGAGCGACTTAATGCAGACACACTGTCATGTCATGGGTGAGTATGACAACAATGAAATAGTGTCACCATGTTGGACAAATTGTGAAACTCGCCCATAACTTTAAGCTCAGTGTGAAGGTGCAAGGGAGTGGGTGTCGGTGTTGAAAGAGAGATCAGGGAGGCTGCACAGCTATTCTTCTGGGTGTACACTTTTCTCCGGAAACACTAGAGCTTATGTTAAGAGTAACAGTCAATTTGAGACTGCAGTATTACATGCTGCCACTGAGATTATTTATTCAAGCGATGTCTGTGTCGGTGAATAATCAACAAAGTTCTTGTGTTGGCGCGCGGAAGTTTTGCATTGGAACAACGCAAGGTGACCTTCCGTGAACATTTGTCCCCTTTCTTTCAGTCAGTGATGCACTAAATTGAAACAGAACAAAAGTCTCTACTCGATTTTCACAGGAGCTAGTTATCAATAACGCAGTTCAGTTGCTAATCTCTCATGCCTCTTTGTTTGAGTTCATAGAAGTTGAGTAGGCTGAAGAGGGTGGGGAATTTCGGTTTTGCATGCAGAAATATTAGGGCTGCTGCACCTGGGGACAACATGAAAGGCAGAGATCGAGGGTGGTGACAAGATCATTCTAGTAATTCTGATCAGATGCAGCAACGCAGGCGATGGTCGGGGTCTCAGTCGTGCTCATCTCCGATTAAAAACGACAGAAAGGAGTGATTGTCAATCTTGACAGAGGATACCAGAGTAAGTTGGATATTCTACTACATAACTCTTCAATTGACTTCATCGACACCAAAGACATGGGTTTGATTCAGTGCTGAACATGATAGTGATAATTGGAGGTCATGGAACTTGCCTGTTTGCAATAATTGATTGTATCTGATACAATCAAGCCCAGATGTTGAGTTGCTGATTTGCAGGTTAAGAGCTAGAAATGTAGAGGCTGTAAAATTTGTCCAGGGTGCAATGAGGAGATCCTGCTGAAGGGTCCGTCTAAAGTAGCCACCTGCTGCTCAGCTGTGTAAGCTTTTGCTCGCATTCCCTACTCACATTGCAGATTCGAATTGGTCAGAACAGGTTGAATTATTTTTGGTTCGACCATTACCCTTAATGTTGTCAACTACATTTCAGGAGAACTGAAGTTTCGAAGTTGGGTTGAAGATTTCGAATCTTTTTCTCGAACAGCTTCGTCACAGGCTGGCGAAGAAATGGAGCTGTGGTGGAACATACTCTAGAAGTCGCCGTTGTCCCTATTGCAATGGTCGCAGCAGCTGGAGGCCGTCGTAGACGTGTTCAGGATATGTGATTCAGCTCAACTACATTTTCTTCTCTGATTATGCACGCTTGAATAGAGTGATTGTCTGAGGAGACGATTGCTGGATGCGAACGCATCCTCAAAAATTTTGTATTATCCCACGAGTCCGATAAGTTTTGATCTAATGTGATCAGTCTTGCTCGCAGCGTCTGGTTGAAAGCTCGTCACGATCTCAAGCTCTTGTGATACCGAGTTTTGGGAAACTGATGTCTCGCCAGCTGATGTTGCAAGAAGTCTCACCAGAGTAAGGATGAGGAAGGGGAAGTGCGTGAAAGACATTCTTACGCAGCACCAAATTGTTTCACTCGCGGGACAACGATTTTGTTCATGTCATGGCACCAAGTTCGCCACTCTCACTTTACCGAATCTACCTTGTTATCTGCAGCCATTGAGTGGTACTCACGAATGATGATGACTAGCACGAACTAATTTGGCGAATTCCATTGTCACTCATTTATTAATGGTGCATGCTGCCTTGTCAGACACGATCGCATCTACCCATCAAACAATTTGGCCTTGTAATGAAACTCGAAATTGCTGAACCTGGTGACGGTCTACCGTCTGACTGTTGCATCATTTAGAAGGGGCCTTCAACGGTCGTTTTCGTCTGGGTTGCAAAAGAGAGATTCTGAACTTTGCACGTGAAGCTGCAGTCTAAATGAAGATGGTGCAGGTCGCCTTTTTCTTCCTGCATTGCGTGCCAGTGTTTAAATAACGTGCACATTGCTGTGAAGATGTTATAACTCTGATCTCCCGACACTCAAGTGCTCACAGGGCATCAGTAGGACACTGAGAGGACATTGAGTAGAAAGTCAACTGCCAATGAGTCCAGACAGTGTCAGAGATGATACAGAAAAATGGACCAGTAATCACCTTCGTGTACCAGGTTTGTAAATAAAATGATGCACAAATATGTACAGAAGAGCGATGCAAATATTAATCGCTGCTGCCCTGTTGATCAATCCTTACATTTCACGACTTGCTAATCAAATCCCCGGATGCAACTCTATACCAACAGATCATCCTTTGCGAAGATCATGTTGCATAAGCACAGCATTCGAGACAGCACATCTGTTGAAACGAAAAAATATTATCGACGAAAGATACCCATTGTGTCCTTCGCGATCAACATGGACGTGAACGAAGTAACATTTCTATCGATTCTCGTCAACCTCAAGCTGGACGCCAGGCTAATGATCGAGAATCCATGGAAAAAACTATGAATGTAACACCTTCTCTGAAAAAACCGCACGAGTGCGGTACTGAGCCTTGCGAAATGAACCATCTCGAGGATGGCAAAAAAGGTTCACCGCTGATCCCACGCTCAACGTGGGACTAGTCCTATTCCTTGTAAACCTTGACCTTTGAACAATACTTGGATTAAAGACCTTGATACCGCCAGACTTGGAACATCTTCACTGGAAGCCACGGAAATGTTGCAGCTAGCTTCGGAGAAAGTCTCTATGATACACGGCGTTGCCAGGTATCCACCTTCGAATCTAGCATTTTTGTTTTTGTTTGTTTTCTTCTTTTTGTGCAAGCATGGCAAAAACCTTACTCAAATGGGTCAAAATTTGACTGATCGAGTCGTCTTCGTCAAGGCGACGCTGAAGTCGACGAAGAGCTACCCCAGTGCCGCTCTTGGCTACCTGTCAGACCAAACCTTGCTATCCTGTGCGCTGCTCCCTGGACTGCGACGGAGACGCATTTCTCACGATGAACCTCGTTGAACTTAACTACGGCAATGAAAATTCTATGTATAATCAAATGGATGGGCGGGAGTGCGTCGATTGGTGAAAGCTACGAGCTGCTGGAGGTCCTCTTCACGAATCTGCCTTTCATGCGAGGGCGTCGCTCAGCATTCACCTTCCTGACCTCGTACCGGATCTTCTTCGAGAACAGTCGCGTAGCGCGCTTCTCCTTGTAGCGGAGTACTCGGGCATCCCTGTCGCCGCCGCTCTGACTCTCATCGGCGGTTACTGCGTCCATGTCTGGGACTAGACCAACATCACTGCCTGAGGAGATCGAGTCATCGGATGAGATCCATGGCTCGCCTCTGTTGGACCATTCAGCCAGAATGTCTTTCATGTTCAACTTGAGGGAGGGCATGTTCAAGCCCTCGTGGTCTCCCTCGCGGCAGCACTTGAGCATCTCCATGGCTTCTCTTTTCACCTGTTCGGGAGAAATTAGCTCCTGAGACTCGGCTTTAGGCTTCTGAGCAAAGAACTTGGCGAAGGGACCGGCCGTGATGTGGTCGGGTTCTGCTGGATTGGGTTTGTATTCGAACTTTGCGGGTTCGGTTGCTTCGATAGGCGCCTCCAAACCATTCTGAAGCGCGAGGTCGAAGGTCAGGGAGAAGTCGTCTGTGAGGCCCATCTCTGGGACGAAGCTCTCGAATCCATCAAGCCCGGGAATATCACCAGGAAGAAAAAATGCCTCCCCTGAGAGGTCAATGTTTGCATCGGCAGGGGTGGTGGTCGCGACTGGCATGTCGACATTGAGACAGAAGTCGAAAGCGTCCGGAACTAGAAACTGGTCGCTGTCATCGGAGAAGGTTTGTGAGTGAGCTGCTTTGCCCTTGAAGTAAGACGCAAACGAATCGGCTGAAGCCAAGTGATCGCTCTCCTGAATTTCATAATCCGATGAAAGCAAGTCATAATCGGAGGAACAGGGAGAGTCAGGGTCCATTACAGTAGACAGAGATGGGACCTCCTGGTTTCCGTTGTTGAGGAATTCATCTGTGTCGAGGAAATCGAACAGCTCAAGCTCTGCCTTTACAGCAACAGAATCCTCGGACTTCATCATGTCCTTCGAGACCATCCTGGTCAGCTTCCTCAAGTGGTGAGAATACGGCTTGGTCACTTTCGAGCGCTTGCGTGCAGGCTGAACCTGCTTAGGAGCTGGGTGCAGTTTCTTCATGCGGTGAATACCACAACCTGCCTCATCTGGGACCTTGGATTCCTTGGCCAGCGAAAGCATGGGCGTGCCATTGGGGGAAAGACGAACTCGCTCGTGGCGAAGTGACAGCGCGTTCGCAGAGTGCACCTGCGTGTCACATGCCGTGCACAAGTACGCATCATCTGCCGAGCAAAACCAGTGCGCATTCTTCTTAGCGCAAACATCGCAAGCTCTCACAGCACGCCCTGCGAATGCCATGGCAATGGCTACCGAGCTGTTAGCGACCTTGGTCGCCATAATCACTCTATTTGGAACTGAACCAAATCCTTCAAGTGATTCCTCACCACCTGTGCTGAGCAACACCACAAGCACGACAACAGTCGCAGCAACCCCTGCAATCTTGACCTTCTGAACCGAATAAATATTTCGAAAAGCCCGTATTCAGACTGTTTCGTATCTCATACGAAAAAAATGAAAAGAAACAGATCCTGTGCTACTTGGTCCCTCAAAGGATCTCCGTTCCCTTGATCAATTCTTAGAAGATTCAGAGCCCATTCCAGGAACTTCCAAGACTTTCGAAACAAATTCTGTGTCGACAAATTTAGTAAAAGAGGGGCTCCTCCAAACGTAGCTGGTCCTCACGCCCTGAATGAAACTATCACAGATGCCAAATTCTCAAATGATCCAGTACCCCAGTAAGCTTCCTTCCACAAACGGATAAATTGCTGAGAGATTACACACCTTGAAAGTAACAATAATAAAAAAATGGTCATAAAGCAGAACTTCGACTGTCAAATACTATGACACAGACACAGTTGTTATCGGGTTTGGAAGTGTCCGGGAGGGAAGAGGATCCAATTCTGTTCCTGCGACGGTCTTGTAGAGATTGGCAGGTGACTCCAAGAGACGGACTAGACGGACTAGACTTGGAAGGGCTGTTTGAGCACGGAAAGTGTGCATCAGTGCGGGGTTTAGTAGCAGAGCGGATGAGCATAACAGGGTGGATTTCTGGAAAAGCGCTCACCGCGCTTGAATGCGAAAAGGGCATGACAGTGGCCGAGAAAAGAGGGCCCACAACGCTCCGCCAGGCCCCTCCGCCCAATCCCGCACGTCCGCTTCTAACAAAGCTCACCCGCGACGCGCCTGACGGCCCAGATCCAGGCCTTTTCCATACAGTCCTCCTAAATCATCACATTTAATGAGTTTCTGCTATATTATGCTCGTGTGGGGTCTACAGCCAATGCCCTCCACATAAGCGCCAGCATGTGCCCTCACACTGAGCTCGAATTCCAACTCTCCGAGTGACCATCCCCAACTTGGTCGCTGCTTCTCTGGGGCAATTCTGAAGCTGGAGCTGGGTCCATTACCCATCTTCGTCTCTCCCTCCCTCTCAAGTCGGTGTTTCCCCATCCACCCTCCTGCTCCCTTGTGTACAAATCTTCCCTGTCTTGTTTCGGTGGGTCAAATGAGATCGATTCCACTTGAATCACAGTCACCGGATCTCTCTCGATCTATCCCCGCGTCTGTCCACAAAGATCTTTCGAGATCTAGATGACTTGTGGGTGGGTCTTCCTTCGCCCACCGAGACACTGGTCTGGGGTTTTGTCTTTTGACATGTTGGAAAACTATGACTTTTAATATTCTGTGTTGTATGTTTCGTTAAAAATGCTTCGTAAATGTGCTTGTACATGAGTGGGTGATAAAACACAAACACAAATTGGCCCCTCTGTGTTTTAGGACGTTTAATCTGATGGTCTCTGGAGTGCAGTCCGAAATTGCAATTTATTGTCATTACTAAATCAGTTGTTTAGTAAAATTATATATATATATATATATATATATATATATATATCATGTGGTTTTAAAAGTAGCTCTAAAGAACATTTACTCTTAACACTCAGGTTTTGCTCGCAATATTGTATTTTTTAATAAGGAACTCAAGTAGATTACACCAAAAAAAATAAAAAATAAAAAATAAAAAAAAATCTATTTG
The DNA here is from genome assembly GCF_059467195.1 of Physcomitrium patens. Taxonomy (NCBI): domain Eukaryota; kingdom Viridiplantae; phylum Streptophyta; class Bryopsida; order Funariales; family Funariaceae; genus Physcomitrium; species Physcomitrium patens. The sequence continues at coordinate 3,158,196 of NC_143431.1, read as the reverse complement.
ATGATTTAGAAATTGCACGCTGATAAATGAGATATGTACATGAAATTATTATATGGATTTTAAAAACTAACATCAACGCTTCCATAACTTCATTTTTTTAACGTGTTAACACTAATGCAATTTTTTGAGGGCAATTACAACCACACAAAAATAACAAGTTATGATGAAATAAAACATAACATGCAGACGACAAAAACGAATAAATTCAGAAAACTATTCACAAAGCATACTCTCGAGGGCGGAAAGCAAAAGTGTTGTTGAAATTATAATCAAAGATGCAGGGCACCCAAAAAGATCAAATGATTTAAAGGAGATTTTTATTAGCCATTAAAAAAATAAAAAAATAAAAAAAATAACTTCCTATCAAAACCAACACCTACTCACATACAATTCAACTTCCACTAGAAAGCCCCTTCTATTTTAAGAATGGAAGAAAGGCAGAAAACATAAACACAAAAAATACAAAAATGCAAAAACCTCAAAATCTCCAAACAAAGATCACTCCATCTTGGGGGGCAGAAAAATCCATCCAGAGTCCAAAGAGACGATGCTAATGCAATAATTGCAAACTATTTGTCAGCGATGAGCATGTGAAGTTTAGGGTTAGCAAGATACAATCCACCGAAAAGCTATTTTTGCTTATCAGGTTTGTTGCTCACTTAAGAAGAAAGCTTTCTAACTTCATACTCGAGGACGTAACGACAGCGATGCTGGATCGATCAGGAGCAAAGTGATGGCATTCACGTCGACGCCTATCCCGATGCGCAGCATCCCTGGCTTCGGTGCCGCGCAATGCAGTGAACTTCGCAACAACCTGATCGAAACCAGGACCAGGTTCCCAGCCCTATTCATTCATTACTGCCCTGAGCGCCCGCGTCCGGAACATAGCGCTGAGGAATTGCTGCTGGAGGCATTCGCGGAGACATTCTGGTTGGGATGTCATCATCGGCCTTGCCTGTTTTGCACAAAATGTGCACAAAATGGGGAGAATTTTAGAAACCTTGCTTCGCTGGGTCTAGATCGCGCGTGGGGAGTTACTAGCCTGCGGTGCATCGACCTGGTTCCCTATCGGCTTTGCGTAAGCTGCAGTGCCCGCACCGAGGACATCGCTTGAACAAGTGGGGGTTGGAGGGGGAAGGGGGGGGGAGGAGAAATAGACATTGACAGAGATAGACAGAAGAACCGTAAAAATCTGCCGAAACTCCACCGAGCTGCTATTCCGTTCCGTAACTATGCTGTAAATGTTGGAACCAGCAATGATCCGATTCTTTTCAAATTTTGACGCCATGTTGTCGTGTACATCGGCAACAAAGAGGTAGGTTTGCAGTAAAGAGCTAGATTTGCTTTTGAGGCTACAGGAAAGGACACTTGCTCCATACCCTCTAAGCTGCAAGTGTCCGCCGGAAGGGGGTAAACCCTGGTGAAACTGAGCCCTCGGATTTACCAAGATATGAGGCATCGCGAGCATTCTATACGTTGTCCCTTTTTTGACATGGGTATGTTTCTTTTTACAATACGTTTGTCATTTGTTTGTCCGGTGTTGTGGAAAGTAGAAACCAGTGCACCATCAGATTGCTACGGAACTACGCGCCTCTATGCTTTGCACATGGACGAGAAAGCGCATTCTCGTACATTGTCGATCACCCCGCTGTAACAAGGAATTTTTTTATGATTATTATTATTATTCTTGTATTTACTTGCTGTGCAGAAATGCTGTTGCTAGTTTTGCTCGGTGTGGACAGGCCTTCATGAGATTCCAGCACTTTTGCAATCACGTCGTTTGCATGGTATCACTTCACTCGTTGCCCATCTCGATCATAGATATCCACTACGGCAAAGGCTACCGTGATTGGAATGCATCCTTGGATTTTTCTCAATCTTTCGTGCAGAGTCCACCCTATTTTTATCGCAGTGGGTGCTCTTACCAATCAAAAAGTCAGTGGAAATTTGGAAAAATGAAACCAGTCATTCGTGAGTGCAAAACAATCCACTGTGGCCTCGATTTTAACTCTCTCAAGTTACGGCGTAGGTTACCTAGATTGTAGGTGTCAGCAGGTGGACATTTTTCTAGCCGAAAGTTGTATTGATAAAACGATGAAATCAGGAAACAGCAGCTTTCATGTGCTCAGAACGAAATTGCCTCATGCTCTTTCCCACTGTTGGCTCTAGATAATACACAGTTTGTTGTTTTCTAATCTACTCTAGACCCTAGAAAGTTCTACTCCCACTTTCGGAGAATTGAAGGGGAGTGTTTTCATGTGATTAAATAAATGCAACCAGATTAGAGCTGCAAAACCTGGCCCACCTAAAGGAGAACATCTCTTTTTGAAAACCCGCTGATATCCTTTCCCCCTCGAGCTTGATGCTGGTGAGGAGAAACGTGGCTCATGGAAGCAACAAAAAATCTTCAGTTCACAATTAGTCAAAGTTTCATTTTTAGTAGTTTTCGTTTTCTATATTTTTGTTGCTATTCCTTTTCTTTTCTCTCTCTTTCAATTTCAATTTCTTTTAGAGCAGATGGAATGGCTTCTGTTTCATTCTGACCAACATTGGTGTAATATTACATACAAGATTCGCGTTTGCAATTAGATGAATTCTATGCCTCTCAGAACCTCTAGGACATTCCTTTCGAAGGGCTACTATTCCTAGTGACAACGATGAGTCCAAGGAAATGGAGAAAAATTGGTGAAACCCGAATTTCATCCGAACACCTAATTATGGACAAAATTGGCAATAAGAGGAAAAGCACACAAACATGGCTAAAAAAACATGTCAACGAATCTCTTCAAGATTTTCCCATTAACTAGCTCTACAAACAGGCCACTGGTTCAAATTATGATGACTACAAGTTAATGTAAATCTCATGTATATTAGTTATTGTAATTAGATAATGTAAGTTAGCGAATGTTAAAACACACTTGAAATGAGGTTAAAAATTACTCTAGTCATTATGTTAAAACTTGTATATTACATTTCACTATAATTTAAAATTCTCATTGCATCATTTTGAATGCTTTTTATAGATAACAATGCTTTAAAACTGTGTTAAAGTACTAATTATGCTGCACCCAATTGTTGTGATGATGATTTTTTCTTTCAATACCATAGCAAATTTGGTTCTGCAATGTGTTTGGAATCCAAGGTAGACAGAAACCCAGAGGTCTCCCAAAATCTAATTGTTTCTTAAAAAACATACTTTAAAGAAGACAGACCAAATGAATTTATAAGAACCGTAGATTCTTTTTTGCTGCAATGAAGATAAATGCCAATTGAAGTTGTATAGGTGCCCAACTTATCTTCCCTCAAAACAAAAATGTAACAATAAAATCAGTATGTTTAAAATGATGTATTTGTTTTTTTTGTTTTTTTTGTCCATTTGTGATGTATATGTGTGTATATATAGATATGAATTGAATGAAGAAAAAAAACTGAAGTCCGTACACAGCCTGGATGGTTCTAAGATATAGTTAATTTTATTTTAATAAATATAAAATGTGCAAAATGAATTTGGAAAGAACAAAAGCAATTATTTTTAATTTTATTTCTTATTTTCTTACTTACTTATTTATTATTCTACTTATTATCAACATGTTTTATATGAATGCATGTTTTATATGAATGCTTGATGTACATGCAATCAGATCTCCTGTGTTAGCCCTTAAAATTCATCACACAAGAAATAAAATCCCTTGTTCCTTGATCTATCATATATTGCTACAAAGCTACTCTTTCACTTTTTTTTCTTTTAATATGTTGTATGTGTTGGTAATTTTTTGAAAAGAATGGTTCCTTATTTTTATGTAAATTAATGCAACTACTCCATCAAAAGGCTCCACATGTTATGAATGATCACCAGTTTAATGGGCACTAATCTATAAATCTGACCCACTAATCCATGAAATCTTCAGTTGCAGAATTGAACCACAAGTTTCACAATCTGAACTACTAGTTGTAAGGATTAATCCTTTTATAGAGTGTTGTGATCTCATGGTTTAATTCATGGCAATCAACAGTTCCGTGCTGTTGAAACATGCCCTCACAGTTCTAGTAAAACTCACACTTCCGGCGTTTTCCTCACCGGAAAGCTTGACGATGGTGCGCATCGAACGGCAATCTAAGCCGAGCTTGAGATCTGTCGACGGATCCGAGCTCCGGGGGATGTATCCACACAATCTGGACTCCCCAGTTTGGATGCGTTCATGCACAAAGAACGTCGTGATGGCTGCTTGGTTCGCTCTCTGTGCTTCATGTAGCTGATGAAAACGCCTGGTTTCGGTGCCAGGGAAGAAACGCAGTCGCCACACCTTCATGTCTGCGCGTAAATTCACCCTCATGACCAACTGCAAGCATCAGGAATTGGGGTCTAGTAGCGAAGAGGCTCCGAAACCAGTGTCGAGGGAAGTCCCGAGACAGTGCGGCTTGCACTTCTAAATCGTCGGAACGGCGTTACGGAATTAGAGTGACACGCGTTTTGTCGCTAAATATAGCGCAATTTGAGATGTTGGCGAGTTGGTCGAATTTCATGGAGCATGACAGAATGATTCTTCGAAAGGATTCTATGTTAATCCTGCAAAGTTTATTCTGCAAAGTCAGGATAACAAAGAATTTTGAAAAATAAAAATAAAATAATAAAATAAAATAATTACCGCATGAAGGTCTGTTCTGATGTCACCAGGCATCCACCTCAGCACCGCGTTTCCTCCTTGCATCATGTTGTGCGAAACGGTCGTTGGAACAAGGCAATGATTACCGTATGAAGACCATGTGACCGTGTCAGGAGCCCATAAAGGCGTAACAACAAAAACTAGGCTCACTCCACGTATAAAGAAGCCAAAAGCTACGCCTGGAGATCAATCTGACAAACTGGTGACCAATGCCAGGGGGCCCCCACCCGGTCCATCTCGACAACGAGGCACCGGTGGATCCGGCCGAGCTCACGGCGATCCTCTTTCATAGCCGGCGGGAGAAGTTTGCCCCAGGTTAGAATAACTGCGAAATGCAGAACCGGGGAACTTTCTGGCCACTCGAGTTTCGTCTTACTCTCTCCTACTCGAGTTTCGTCCTCAAAAAGTGAGCATCTAGCATACTCGACTTGGTGCTATTGTTGAGGCTCCACAGGAGCAGAGTGATTTCCAAATCCAAGTTATTCTCGAGAAGCGATTCCAAGTTGTTCATGTGGATAGCAGACGATGGGGTCTGACCGTATCTCCAGGCATTCGCAGTGTCCCCCACCCGGTAACTTAAACTTAACTTCACCCTCCACCCATCTGCCAAAATGGACTTGATCACCACAGTCTTCATCGCTTACTTTTGTCTACTTGCATCAGCTTGACTCGTGAACTTAATGATGCTGCAAGGGGTATTGCTAATCGAGTTAACAGTTGCTCCTCCAGCCAGCGCTGCTAAATACACGATTGAGCCCACTGCCAACTTTCTAGGGAGATTACTCTATCGATCAGCGTTTTAGTTGGCTGCCAACTGCCAGTGCCAGGCCTGGCCCTCGCCCTTAAATTGCATGGATGACGTCATTCTGGTCACACTCTGCACCTGAACTTCCGCTACTACATATCAAAACATCATGAATGTAAAAAAACACAACAACTTGGTATCATTGCCATGCCCCATGTTGCAGATGGAATTCCCCATTTCCATCAGTGCAGTAAAGTGTGTGGCTCAGTAAATAAAAACACAAGTGAAGAATGCCACGTTGGTGTTTAATATGTCACAGTTATTCACGCCAGAATTTCACCACCCGAATACTTACGAAGCTAAAATCATCCAAATAAAAAGTACGGTTATTTTATGTATATATGTAATGCAGAAGGGGTGAGAGAATGAGCGAATCCTGCTACAAAAGCGGCAGCATTTTCATTCTTCGTGGAATCTACAATTGAGGATTTGGTCCCATATCTATATATAGTAATAAACAAGTTCAACTACAGACCCAAATGAGGTTGACGAGATGGCATTATAGAGGAAAAAATACAAATGAAAAAATAAAAAAAACCGACTATCACATCTTCCGACGCTTTGGAGAAAAGCAGTTCACCTACTGTCCCAGACAACACAACGAGAGCAGGACGAGGGTCCCCGCCGCGCCGTGACGTGCCGCAAACTGGCGCCCCCTTTAGAGACGGCGGCAGAGTTCGGCGGCACGAAAACGGACCACAAATTCTCGACTGCCCGCGGGTAGTAGAAAAATCTTGGAAATTGGGGCGGGCAGTCGCCACGGCAACACAATTCTCTCTCCACCCGCAACGGATAACCCAAACGAGACCTTTTCGAAGCTGACTAGGCCAGCACTAAATGGTCCATCACGGTCTCGAAGGCGGACACCTCATCCGGACCCTATCGCGTGATCCCTTTTCGATCCGAGGTGGCAATTCATTGGCCCAACTAGACTTCTCGCGCGCTCTTTTTCTCACGCTGGTCGGCGTTGACACACACCAGGACTTTTTGTGGGTTTATTGTGTCGCACATGCCGTGAGAATAGGGCTTGACTGAAATTCCTGGTGTTGAATTATGCCACTTTGCACCCACGCCCCCTGACTCATCACCGTATCCAATTTGTGGATGAGATTCAAAGATCTCCGACTCTATGGTTGCCTTTTCTATAGGTCTCTCTTGCCCCGTCATCCTTGAACCCCTTTCTCACTACCTTTTTGATTTGGAAATATGTCTGAAATAAAGGGTAATGAGATCACTTCTTTCACGTTTGCTTTGGAAGGATTTGTTGAGAAACTATACTGGGTTTTAGTTAGGGATGAATATTCGTAGCAAGTGTAATCCAAATTAAGATTTTGGACAGGTATAGAATTGTTTTTGGTGTACCCATAAATCTTACAAGGTGATGAGGGAAGCCCAAGGATGACGAGGCAATGTGTGAAATGGAATACTTCACAATGGTGCAGCACAATAAAAGGAAGGGAGATGGGCTTTTCGCTTGCACAAGGGCTTGACTTGGGAGACCTCTCTTGTGTCAGGAACCTTACTGGTCATTTACACTAGAGCCTCTAATATTAACTTATTCTTGAGATCTAAAAACAAATCCCCCACAAAAAGGTTATATTCAAAATTCAACCTTTTGGATATGATTATAATATGTTGAATTTCATTCATCCGTTTTGATTACTTTTGAAAACAGTTATGTCAGATTTTTCAAGAATTTTTGTAAGTTTTCTGCATTAAAAATATTCTTCATGTGTTTTAAAGTCATATGACGATGAAATTTTGTGATGGTTGCCAATTATTATTCATTCTTTCAACTGATTAACTGTGTCACGTATCATTTTTTTTTATAATCATGCACTTGGTATTAATCAGTTGAAAGAATGAATTATATCTACCATTGTTTTAAATGAATTACGTAACTCTTCTGACAAATTAAAAATAAAATCTTAACATAAAGTTAAGTCGTCACAAGACACAAAATAACCTGTGCCTGGACTAACAGATTATCAGTATATTTTAGATTTAAAATCAGTAAAGAATTTGAATATTTTTTTGTCCATTATCCATGAAAGTACTTGCATAATAGTATCAGAAAATTCAACGCAATTGAGAGTACGTATTTGATTGTTACAAGTATATTCCTTTTGTAACAAGTTGTCGATGTGTCATTCATCTCTTTGTTATCATTGTTATCATATAGATTTTTTTTTTTTTTCTATTTTTTAATATTCTATGTTTGAATACTCCACATTTTAACAAACACTCATGAAGCACTTATCTGCATGCATCTTCAGCATTGTGGATATATATATATATATATATATATAATTAATTAGGCTCCAAAATGTTTTCAAAGATAACAGGATAACAAGAAAAAAATCATTCATACCTAGGCACTCAGCCATCTACTCATCCATCCAAGGCCTAGGCCAAAAGCTAGTGTAAATGAAAATATGCAATTCTGTCCGTGGCCTTGGGAAGGGGAAATCACAAGCAAGCGAGCGGCACAGGATAAAGAAAAAGAATTACAAACAAACGAAAAGAAAAAAAGGAAGTGTGCCCGGGCATGCAACCATTCATGGCGATTGCCACAGCAGGAGTGCAAACTTTTGCCAGCCAGGTTTCATCCTCCTTTTGGGTCTTTATCGCTCATCCACATCACTCCATTCATCTCATAGTGTTCATTCTGACGTGGATGCTCTCATCTTTCATTCATCTTCTCATATCTTCATCCATATAAAGCTTCATTGTAGCGATGGGGCTCATTAAAGTAGACTAGTGGGCTGTCCACTACATTGTCCCATAAAGTTTATATATATGGAACCATTCCAAAAGGATATTTGTCAATATCGACATAAGCATATAAATATAGTTATAAATGATATAGGAAAGAAAGGAGAATATATGAGAAATGATGGAGTTGTTTTATAAATGAGGAAAAGAATCAAATGAATAAAGCAACTCTTTGCCATTGTTGGCATCCAAAGTTAGGTTTGACACATAAATATTGTGCTTATTCTTATTTATTTATTTATGTTTGACACAAATAGAAGATTGTTCTATTATAGATGAAACGTGGTACAAGAAGGAACACAGCCAGGTCCAGCCAGGCAAACAATTGCTTTCTCTATGTAACAAAATATCACTATGACCTACTAATTTCCAGAGCGGTTGCTCTGCAATCCATGATACTTTGATATCCTTTGTGCACCATTGATGCTGGAATTGTTCTATGAGATATTTGTAATTGTTTGAGTTGCATTTGCATCAAGTTTTCAACTGAGCCTAGATGACTCATCAAGTTCAGCTATATCTTGTTATACATCTTCTCTGCATTCTGGAATATGCAATTAAATATGGCATTGCTACATGCCAACAATAAGAGCCTGATGATGGTGCCACATAATAGTAACCACATATAACTGACTTTTTTAAAACAGCAGTGGTGTACGATGAACAAAAATATAATGTTTCAATAAAGGAGAGAATGCATGAGGGGGATTGCCTCTAGTGCTTCGGGTACTCAAGGTACCCGGGTTCCTTCGAGTGAGTCCTGGTGACCAGTGACACAAGGGTGAGCATTAATAAGATGTGTATCCCCAATCTCCATGCATGTTGTGGTGAGGGACATTTCCAAAAATGGTGAAGGACAATCTTGCAACTTCCTCTCAAGCACATTGAGCAGCATTGATCAACACCATTATTTATTTGACCTCTCTGAGCATTCACAACAAATGGCCCTATGTCATATAAGCCAAAGTAATCCTGTTTCCTTTTAACACATTCCTTATTCCATGCATTAAGCCATTTTAGTCAATATTTGGCTTGAAGGATAAGTGTTTATTTTGTTGGTCCAACTGTAAGTATGATGTATTTATTTTTGAGCAAGCCTCATCCAAGTGCTGTAGTGTAGCTATTAAATGGCATATTGTCTTCTGACATAAATAGGCCAGGGTTCTAATTTACTTTTCCATAGAAGAGCAATATTTAAGTTTTCTTTGGCCTCGCTAAATTGGCACTACTCTCACCATGTGGAGATAACCATCTATCTATGTTTAGTGGAAAAGGTTTGAGTATCCCTCTCATTGACACAAAATCCTCACTGTCTGAGTAATGCAACCAAGTGATTTGATAATGAATTAAATATTAAAAAGGGAATCTCCATAAGTATTCTAGACTAAATTGATCCTAGAGATGGTTGGAAGGTCAGGGTTGCTTGCCATACTTGAATTGGTTGTGTGCCTGATTCATCATTGTAGAGCCCAAACTGGTTTCTATTCATACACATGTTGCTAGTTGGTGGTAAGAGAGTGCTCCACAATTGATATAAGGTGGCAGTAAGGGTCTATCAAGCCACCTCTTCCTGGGGCAATACATTAATTTTGATAATTTCTTTGGTATGTAAAAAGAAATGGGCATCATTCTACACATCTCTATATTTTCAAAAACCAGCTTTATATAACTCCATAGCCATCATGTTAAAGATTCCCAGTCCAATATTTTGGACTAGTGGGAAACTGCAATTGAGAAGTTCTTCATAGAATGGTGGGAGTATAAAAGTGAGTGCAAGCAGGACCTATATACATGTGCTTTGTCATGCAAGTCCACACTAATAAGCCTTACTTACACTAATATTGAGTTTGGTGAAGTAATCTAAGTTGGAACTCCACTTGCTACATGAGTAGCAGTGGAAATAATTTAGGTGGTATCTTAACATTATATGTAGATTGGATTGTCTAGATTCTATAGCCTTAACAATTCATTTAAGTAGTAGCACCACCACAATATCAACATAATAAATTAAATTAATTTTGTCATCTTTTTTTGATTGACAATAGAGAATCCATCTAACTTTCATAGGTGCATGTTGTAATGAGCCAATTAAAGATAGTTGATAAAAGAGGCTTTTATTTTGAATTTATTTATTTATTTTCTTTTTTTGTGTTCTACTTCATATAGACATAAAAAGAAAATATTATGGGAGGAGGAGGAGCCTTTATCATTCAACTCGTCCAATTTGTTTTTAATAAAGTTTCAATTACCCATAAGAAGCCAATGACAATTTCTTAGCAGTGTTAAAGACAACTTCATCCATAGTGTATAATGTTTGGGAGAAGTAAAGAGAGTATATATTTAAAATGAAAACTTTTGTACCATGTATGTCATGTAAGCATATCCACAAGGGTTGGCATAATTGACACTAGTCAGAATCATGCATTAAGTAGAGGATGTTGGATACAATCTACATGCATATATATACAAATATCTCCTCTCTTTTCCTCCTCTCTTTCTTTCTTCCCCTCCCTCCCTCCTCTATTCCTTCTTATTTTCTATGCCTCCATCTTACATGACATTGTTATATGTTATAGTTTTTTTTTTTTTTTTTTTTTTTTTTTTTTTTAATTTATATATATATATATATATATATATATATATAAGTTAATGCCTAGCTATATACTATCTTTTAGTGCCAAAAGTTTGGTACCACATAAAATTATGTTTTTGTATGTAGAAGATCTCTATACATTTTATGCAAAAGTAATTACATATTAAAGAAACGTTTTTTAGGACAATAATACCCTGCACATTTTGAAATAAGATGACAATCTTCACATAAATGATGAAAGAGAGGTGGTTTTGGTTATACTTGAATATTTTTAGTAACTCCTTTTAAGATAATTTTTTAATATTGATGAAAGAACATCAATCAGTTTTGTCATAAATATTTCAATTATTAAATGTATCTAGTAATTATTTGACAATTCCAAAATTATAAGTGAGTTCTCTAAAGAGTTCTCAATTCCTTGTCTTTAGAGCCACTTGTAAAACAACAATGTAAGATAAGCAATTTTTTTCTAATTATGTCTTTTTTGGTCTAATTAATACCATCACATTGTCTTAGACAAGAATCATTAAATTTCGTATTTAATTAATTGCTACCACCCCCTCTAAGCTTGATCCAATTGAATTGATTAGTTGTAGCTTATAGAAGAGCCCATAGCATATATCAAAATTAGTATGTTTTAACTTCTTGCAATGGATGCTAATAGTCTTGTTTCAAAGAGGAGTTTTGTTATTTTTTAGCAAGATCTAATTTAAGAGGATCTTGTGTCAAAAATAGAAAGAAGAAATGAGATATTTTATTATTTTTTTTTAATTAGATTATAGAAGCTATGAATAGTTTTTTAAAAACATATTTGATAGTTAAGTATCACACATTTTTTTATTAAGTAGATTCTTGATAAGTAATATTGGCATTAAATTGATAGATTATTATAATCAATCTTCATCATTGTCATGTCTTTTATAATGGAATTAATAGCTTCAAATATAAGATCAAAAGGGACATCTATTTTGATTGCAATATAAAAGTTTTAATTGACATTGTTGAGATTACAACAATATTTTTTGACTATCGCCCCTAATATTTATGCCAATTTTTATATATTACTTAAGAACACGTCTAGCATTGCCTTCAAAGTTATCTAAATTGACATCTTTTTGTCTATTGATTTTGCCAGATTGAATCTATACCTCTTTGTTGATCATTCAAAAGAATCTATTTTGTAAACGTTAATCTGATTTTTATTCTTCTAAGGTCTCTATGGTTATGATTATAAGCTAATCATGTGATATTTTCAAAGGATATTTTTCTCTTACAAAGTATATAATCACTATGTGCTTTTAAAAATAGTCTATTTTAAACTATACTTTAGTTTTATTTAATATGACTTACAATATTTTTTTATTGAAAAAAAATCTTTATTCCTATAGAAAATATCTTCAAATAATTTTTCATTTAGTGATGCATGAGTAGAGTGAATGTTTGCATATTTTTCTAGTTGTGTTGCTGCAACTATGAGCTTGAAATCCACTATATCTTCTCTAACCAACCATTCCACTTGTTGTTACTTTTTGATGATGTAGAAAACATTGAGGCATGAACAAATGTGTTGTTGTATTGTAATACAACCATTAGGTGAAAGAAGAAAAAAAATAATATTATAGAAGAATTTAAATAAAAACATTTTAGAAATTTATCTTAAAAATATAGATAGTAGAAAAGAAGGTATTAAAAATTAATAAGTATTAATATTGCTTTCTATAAAAGAGGCTTCTACTTACTTTGTAAAGCCATAAATAAATAAAAACAAAGTATATTAAAAAAAATAATATCAACATCTTTAGAAAGTAATTAAGAATAGGTTTAAAAAAAAATTATTCCAAATTATCCAGAATTGATATCTAAAGAGGACGGATTGTGAACTAGGATCAAAATCAAACTCCGAGGCACAAAACCATGCATCTATGGTAATTCTAAGATTCTTTGGTTGATTGAAGACTATGGTTTGAAATCAAATGAGTGAAAGGTTTTTTGGAGATTGATTTTATGTGATTTGGAATCATATTGAATTTTTGAGGGCTTTTCAAAGTAAGATATGAATGCAGTAGTTTTGGATTTTGAGAAATAACAAGAAGTTTAAAATTTTGAGTATTGTGTGAGTGTCTTAATTCATTTATAGGCGAAGTTTTATAAGTTTATTATTGTGCTTGTCTTCAATATATTTGAAAAATTTAATGTCAATCAAATGATTAGATTGGAGGATATGAGATTTTTATTAGATTAAAATCTCAGATTTTTGAAATTCAAGATTAGTGAGGGGCTTTATAATTCTATTTTTTTTAATAGTTTGATTGAAGCCAAAATTAGTGAAAGAAATTTTGATTTAAAAATCTACATATCATCTAATTTTTGAAGCAATTGAACAATATAAAAAGAAAAAAAAATGCTATTGACACATCAACATCTATATAGAGAAGGAAGACAATCAACAACTAAGAGGTTAAAGAGTTTTTTTTTTTTTTTTTTTTTTTTTTTTTGATTAGTGAGTTCAATTTTTTTTTTAATTTTTTTTATACTCATTAGTCTCTTGTGGATTGAAGCATGAATGAAGTTTGAGTAGAAATTAAAAATTTTATTAATATTTATTGAAAATTTAAAATAACTATAAAAATTAATTAGGATTTATTTTAAACTTTTTTGGATTTATTTAGGATTTTTTTAAAGTCTCTTTAGGATTTAATTAAGATTTGGTTAGAATTGGTATAGGATTTTATTAGGATTTTGTTAAGATTTGATTAGAATTTGATTAAAATTTTATAAGGATTTTTTTAGGATTACATTAGAATTTGATTACGATTTTTTTAGGCTATCATGAATATACCTATAGTTACCTAGATAATATGAATAAATAGAAGTAATTAAAAGTAGATTAATTTAAAAATATCTTGTAGAGAAGCTTCATAAATATGATTTCTCTTTTATACATGTTTATTGATGATTAGTAGGTTAAAAATATGGCCAACAAGTTAGCCACGTGTTACATATATTGATAGCTTGTGGTACAAGCTGACAATGTAGTACACTTTTAGAAAAATTGCCTTGCAAGTTAAGACATATGTCTCATAAATTGAACAGGTATTGAAAATCATATAGAACATTTTCATGTAGCTTTTAGATAGATAATATATATATAGGTAAAAGTGAAGCCTTCTTCATTCTTGTCAACTTCTTTCTTGTTTTTAGTTTAATTTCAAGATTCTATTGTTTTCTAACCTTTGGCAATAGCCATTCTAATTTTTTTATTAAATATATTTATTTTCTTATTTCTACTTTGTCATCTTTCTTTGATTCATTTTTGACTTGTTTATGTATCTCTTTTGATTTCTTGTCCTTAACATATTAACAAGAGTGCTAATTCATTGTTATTGCTTTATTTTTAGATGTGAATAGATTATCCTACTTCTATTATTGTATTTCAAAAGTTATATACTATCCACATTGAACTAATTTTTAATTTTTTAGTACTGATTTTTTCTTAAAAAAAATAGATTATCCTTCCTTGTAAAAAAAATAGATTATCCTTCTTTTTAAAAAAAATCATTTAATATTATATGTTGTGAATTACCTTCCTCTAATTTGATGTATAGATTTATTAAGTTATTTAAAAAAGAAAAAAAATACATATTAAAAGTCTCATTGAATGTCGCCACATAGCTTATATGTAGATAATATGTGTAGAAGGAAGAGTGAAGCTTTCTTCACCCTTATCAACTCCTTTCTTTCTTTAGTCTAGATTCAAGAGTCTTTAATTTTTTTGTCTTTTGGCAATAGCCATTTCAATTTTTTTTAATATACATGTTAACTTACTTCTATTTTGTCATACTTCATTGAAAAAGTCTCACTTGATTACTAGCTTTTGTTGAGTTCTTATTCTTAATAGAAAATATTTTGGAATAATTTATTCCTCAAGCTATTGCATTCAATAATCTATTATTTGAAAGACACCAAGAACAAAGATTTGGTTGAAAAGAAACAAGTCAAATAATAAAAATAGCTCCTAAGTTTTTAAAAACTTATTTGTGAAGGCCAAAATCAATGCAAATTGATATAATACATTTTAAATTTTATAGTGAACAAAAAAGATTTGATGTTGTTAAGAAGATTTGTCCCAATATTGTGGAAAAACCAAGCATACTGCTCAACATTATTCAAATTTACAATGCAATCTCAAAATGAAGAGTATGGTTGCCAAAGAAAATGTATCAAAAAATGAGTTTCTCAAACTCTAATAAAGATCATGGAGCTAGAATCATATGTAATATCTAACAAAGGTCTTATTTTTTCTTCAAATCTTTCATCTTATTTTATAATAGATGTATATTTAGAATCTAAAAATCACAAAGTCTTTACTTTATTAGATTTAAGAGCCTCAACTTGTTTAATAGATGAAGAATTTGTTAAAAAATAAGAAATATCTTTAATTAAAAAAAATTAAATCTATACAAGTAAAAATGATAGATGGTTATTTTTTTTTCTTTTTAAAATATTATCTATAAGATTTTTCTTTTAGATATAATAATTAAAGATCATAATAATATAGTACTATTTAATGTGATAAAATCTCCCTTCTATTTAATTATTTTAGGATTATCATGGTTAAAAAAGTATAATATTCAAATAAATTGGATTTCTTATTATCTTAATTTTTTTATAGTTAAATTCAAAATTTTATTATTCAAATAAAAATATATAAGTCTACTATATCAAAACTCCTATTAGTAGAAGCAAGAGCTTTCATACATGTGGCAAAAGAAGGATCATCTTTTGTTATATATTCCAAGCTATTTTTGATGGTGGAAAGACGTTAAGTAATATTTTTAGTAAATATCAAAATTTCTAAGAGGTTTTTGAAAAAAATACATATTTTTCATAGAGATTTATAAAAAAATAGATCTATGAGAAGCATACAACTTGGTATGCATTAAAGAAAGAGATGAATAAAAAATTATATTTCAAATCAAGAATGAACATTTTGAATATAATATCATGACATTGGACTCACAAATATACTAGTTGCTTTTCAACATCTAATGAATGATGTCTTTCATGAGTTTTTTGATGATTTTATTGTTTGTTATTGAAATAATATTTTAATCTATTCTAAGAACATTGAAGAATATGAACTTCATGTTTGTCATATATCACAAAAACTAAGAGATGTAAGATTATGTAATATGATAGAAAAGTCTATATTTTATATTATTCAAGTTAACTTTTTAGGATAGATCATTTCAAATGATGGTCTTATGATGGATTTTAAGAAAGTTCAAACTATCATAGATTAGAAGATCTTAAAAATAATTGGAGATGTGTAATATTTATTTAAATTTGTCAATTATTATTAGATCTTTATCAAGATTTATTTTATTTTATTTTATTTTATTTTTTAAGTTGTAGCTCTTTTAACATACATGTCATATAAAGATAAATTTGAGTGGAGCAAAGAAGCAAAAGCATTTTTTGAAGCCTTGAAAAAATTATTTATTTTTGTAACAAACTTGGATTATATCAATTCTTTTAAAGAATTCTTTATAAAAACAAATACATAAAATTTTACTATATGTACTATTTTGTCACAAATGGAAGAAAATGACAAGCTCTATGAAGTAGCTTTTTATTTCAAGATATTTTCAACAATCAAGATTAATTATAAGATTCACAATAAAGAATTTTTTACAATTGTGGATTCATTTCAAGAATAACATCATTATGTAGAAGGTTCTTTAAGTCCAGTTATTATATATATATATATATATATATATATATATATATATAGATTATAAGAACCTTAAGTACTTCATGTCAATATGTGTTTTGAATTGTTGTTAAGTCTATTGAAACATGTCCTTATGAAGATTTGATTTTAAGACCACTTATTGACCTGAAAAATAACAAGGTTTATTAGACGTCATTTTTAGACATTTTTATTTTACATCAAAAGAAGAAGATGTAGCTTTTGATCAATAAAGAATCATTTTCTTGAAGCCAAAGTCTTTTCATCTTTGAGCAATGAAAACAACATTGACTATTAATTCAACTTTTTTCATGCAAGTTCAATTGAGTATGTCTTGTAATCTTCTTGTTATTAATATTAAGAATAATTCTTCTAAGTCTCATGTTTCTTCTAAGTTTTAATTTAAAAATAATATATTTTATTTTAAAAGATGATTATACATTCCAAAAGACAAAATACAATTACATGGTCTTGAAGCTCGTCACGACTTTCTTATAATTGAATATTTTTGATACAATAAGACCTTAGAGCTAATATCTAGAGATTTTTTATGGCTTCAAATATAAAAGGCAATTAAAGACTTTGTATAATGATGTGATATTTATTTAAGATAAAAAACTCCTTGTCATTGATCTTATTGGCTTTTTCAACCATAACCTATTTTGGAACATTCACCGTCTTCTGTTTCTATGGATTTTATGACAAATCTTTTAGTCTTAGATTTGTATGATTTTATATTTAGGATAGTAGATCGTTTTATCTAAATGGTATATTTTTTACCACATAAAAAATCTATCATGGATAAAAAAAAAAAAAAAATGACTAAGTTTTTTTTTGACAACATCTTTTACTATCCTGGATTACTCAAAGATATTATATTTTATAAGGGGACTCAATTTATATCAAGATTTTGAAAGATCCTTTTTAAGATTCTAAAGATGAATATAAAATTCTCTTCAAATTTTTATCTTCAAACTAATGGATATACAAAGCACATAAATCAAATTTTAGAGTAGTATTTAAGATGTACTATCAACTATCAATAAGATAATTCGACAACTTTTTTTTTTCTATTGGTAGAGTTTTATACAATAATAAAATATATTTTTCTACACAATAATTTTTTTTTTTTGCTAATTTTGATTAATATGTATGTCTTGATACTTTTAAATTTGCAAAAGTTGATAATCCTACAGCAAAAGATTTAGTGAATCATTTATTTGAAGTGCATATAAGAATAAAGGCACAATAAAAAAAAGTTCAAGAATCACAAAAGACCAACATGACAACAAGGTATTGATAGGCATCTATGAAGCTATTCCATACCTTATTATCAACATAGAATCTTGCAAATGTAGGAAAGATGGTTGATATTTTTTTATCAAGAATAACCATCAAAATCAATATAAAAGATAAATAAACATTGCTATAAAAGAATTGTGATTTAAAGAAAAATAATATTCTACCTTCTATTCTTATTTGTATTTTTTGTGTACTTGTTTTGCTAAAGAGATAGAAAACGAATAGCCAACAGATTCAATTCATGAGCCATTGCTTGTTGAAATACTAAATAAAATATTGAGATTATTACAATCTTTAAGACAATATGTCACGGAAATACATATAATTACCTATATGAATAGATAAAAGTATGTAAAAGTAGATAAAAGTAGGTTAATTGTGTAATATCTTCTAGAGAAGCTTCTTAGAAGCTTCATAGACGCTGCTTTGACTTTATAGGAGTCTATAGTTGACTTTTAGGCTAGAAACTTGGTCAACAAGTTAGCCATGTGCCACACATGTTGGAAGCTTAAAGAACAAGCTAACTACGTGGTCCATCCATAGAAAACTTGCCTTGTAAGCAAAGGCATGTGGCCTAGAAAGTCAACATATATTGGAGGTCTTATAGAACATCGCCATGTGGCTTTTAGTTAGATAGTATATATAGAGGCAAGAGTGAAGCCCTCTTCACTCTTGTCAACTCCTTTCTTGCTTCTAGTCTAGTTTCAAGGGTCTCTAGTTTTCTTGTATTTTGGCAATAGCCATTCCAGTTTCTTTCTTAATATACATATTTCTATTTTGTCCTATTTCTTTTTGAGAAAAGTCTCACTTACTCTTTAGTTTTCATCGAGTTCTTGTCCTTGACAGATTGACAAGAGTACACTTACAATATCAGAGCTTTGTCTTTTCTTGATTAAGAGTGGATTACCCCTTTTTCTTGATAAGACATAAGCGCATTAGAAGTTGCGGATTACCCTCTTTTAAACTGATATTGTTCTTAGTATTTTCTTTGTTATCAATTCCTCTCTTCTATTTGTTTTGAGCGTTATTAGACATCTTCTCTTTTCTAAGTGCTACTATGGCAGAGCTTGTTGAAATGAAGAGTGCAATGGCACAGATGCAAGAACAATTGAGGGAGTTAATGCTTGCGATGCATCAACTCAATTTACCACCACAAGGAGCAACAAGAATGGTAGGAAGTGAAGATATAGAGATGATTGGGGCTGCTTCAACATCTGCACCAAACCATGTCCCTTCTCCCAGAATGGAACACCCTTCGAGTGTTAGAGAACCGAGAGTGGCCTTGCTCGAGAAGTTTGATGGTACCAGATCCAAGTTTCGAGGATTCATCAATCAGGTCCAATTAGTGATTGAACTTCAACCCCAGAGCTATCCAACTCCAAGGTCACAAGTTAGATTCATTGGTACACTTCTTTCAGGTTCAGCATTGGCATGGTTTTCATCTTTTCTTGAACGACGAGATCCAATATTGGATAATCTGGAGGCTTTTTTGGCGGAGTTTCGATCCATGTTTGGAGAACATGATGCAATTCGTGTTGCAACCAACAAGATCCGTATTTTGCGACAAGGCAATCGATCAGTAACATTATATGCTTCGCAATTTCGACAACTTGCAACTGATATCAAGTGGGATGATGCCGCACTTGTGAGTCAATTTCTCTACGGATTACAATATGAGGTAAAGAAATTGATGCTTAATTTACCTGATCCTCAAACATTGAGTCAAGCAATTGACTTTGTTGTGAAGTGCGACAATCGACTTTTTGAATTTCGATCCGAGAGTCGCACAAGTGGGCCTCAACGTTACTACAATTCAATGGCAACACCGACGTCTCCTCAACACATACCTTCGGAAGTAGAGGATATGCAAATTGATGCGGTACGTTTCAAACCTCTTACTGAGCAAGAAAAGTCTCGTCGTCGACAAGAAGGATTGTGCTTATATTGTGGAGAACCTAAGCACACTGCTCAACATTGTCCAAAGAAGCGACGTAACTACAAAATGAGGAGTACGGCTGTCAAAGAAGACAGTATGTCGGAAAACGAGTACGTCCAGCTACAATAGGGACCGTGCGGCTGGAATCTTGTACAACTTCTAATGAAGGTCCTATCCTCTCCTCAGAACCATCTCCTTGTTTTATAATAGATGTGCGTTTAGGACCTAATAATTACAAAGCCTCTGCCTTGATAGATTCAGGAGCCTCAGCTTGTTTTTTAGATGAAGAATTTGCTAGATGTCATAGAATATCATTAATACAAAAAACTAAACCTGTACACGTAGAAGTCATAGATGGTCGTCCGTTGTCTTCTGGAGATGTAATTCACGAAACACTTCCTGTAGATGTAGTAATAAATGGTCATAGTAGTTGCGTAATTTTTAATATAATTAGATCTCCCTCTAATCCAGTAATTTTAGGCTTATCATGGTTAGAAAAGTATAATCCTCAAATAGATTGGATTTCTCGTAAACTTGATTTTCCTCAGAGCATTAGTAACAGTTCTATTAATCAAGTAAAAAACCATGAGTCTAGTATAGTAAAACCCGCACTTATAGGTACAAAAGCATTTATACACGCAGCAAAAGAAGGATCAACTTTTGCTATTTATACTGCACCTATTTCTGAAAGCGTAAAGACTTCAAGTGGCATTCCAAGTCAATATCAAAATTATCAAGACGTTTTTGAGAAAAAGAATGCAAATATTCTTCCTGAGCATCGCCCATACGATTGTTCAATCGATCTCAAGGAAGGAACTCAGCCACCATTTGGACCAATTTACAGTTTATCGCAAGATGAGTTGGCTGAACTCAAGACATATATTGACGAGAATTTAGCGAAGAATTTCATACGCCATTCAAAATCTCCAACAGGAGCTCCAATTTTATTCGTAAAGAAAAAAGATGGATCTTTACGAATGTGTGTTGACTATCAAGGACTCAACAAGATCACAATCAAGAACAGGTATCCATTACCTTTGATATCAGGACTCCTTGACCAGTTAAATCAAGCTAAGATCTATACAAAAATAGATCTAAGAGGAGCATATAATCTAGTACGGATCAAAGAAGGAGATGAATGGAAGACTGCGTTTCGAACCAGGTACGGACACTTTGAATACAATGTCATGCCTTTTGGACTCACGAATGCACCAGCTGCTTTTCAACATCTCATGAATGATGTATTTCGTGAATTCTTAGACAATTTTGTCGTCTGCTACCTAGACGATATCCTAATTTATTCTAAGAATGTTGAAGAACATGAAATACATGTTCGTCAAGTATTACAAAAACTTAGAGATGCAGGATTGTACGCTAAGATAGAAAAGTGTGTATTTCACACTACTCAAGTTGACTTTTTAGGATACATCATTTCAAATGATGGTCTTATGATGGATTCTAAGAAAGTCCAAACAATCATGGATTGGAAGATTCGAAAGACTGTAAGAGATGTCCAATGTTTCTTGGGATTTGCCAATTACTATCGGATCTTCATCAAAGACTTCTCACGAGTTGCAGCTCCACTTACACGCTTGACTAGTAAAGATAAATTCCAATGGAATCAAGAAGCGGAAGCAGCATTTGAAGCCTTGAAGACATCGTTTGTCTCTGCACCAGTCTTATATCGTGTTGATTTTTCCAAGGTATTTTTTATGGAAACAGACGCATCGGATTTTGCCTTGGGTGCAGTTTTATCACAAATGGGAACAGATGACAAACTTCATCCGATAGCTTTTCATTCAAGAAAATTCTCAGCAGTCGAGATCAATTATGAGATCCACGATAAAGAACTTCTTGCAATCGTGGATTCTTTTCAAGAATGGCGTCATTATCTAGAAGGTGCTTCTAGTCCAGTCACTGTGTATACAGATCACAAGAACCTCGAGTATTTCATGTCAGCACGCGTGTTGAATCGTCGTCAAGCTCGTTGGAGTATGTCTTTGTCAAGATTCGAGTTCATTATCACTTATCGGCCAGGAAAACAACAAGGTTTGTCCGATGCCCTGTCTAGACGTTCTTATTTTGCACCAAAAGAAGGAGATGCAGCTTTTGAGCAACAAAGAACGGTCCTCTTGAAACCGGAGCAATTTCATCTCCGAGCAGTGAAATCAACACTGACTGTTGATTCAACTTTTCTCAAGCAAATCCAGTCCAGTATGTCCTCAGACCCTCTTGTTCATGATATCGAGAATAATTCTTCCAAGTCTCATGATTCTTCTAAGTTCGAGTTCAAGAATAATCTATTATATTTTGAAGGACGCCTATATGTTCCAGAAGGAAAAGCACGTTTGCGTGTTCTTCAAGCACGTCATGACTTTCCAACAGCAGGTCACTTTGGATATAATAAGACTCTGGAACTCATATCAAGAGATTTTTGGTGGCCACAAATGTGGAAGTCAGTCAAAGACTTTGTACAATCATGTGATATTTGTTCAAGATCAAAAATTCCTCGACATCGACCCTACGGACTTCTTCAGCCATTACCTATACCAGAACAACCATGGTCTTCTGTTTCTATGGATTTCATCACAGATCTTCCAAACTCAAGATCTTATGATTCTATATTTGTGATAGTAGATCGTTTCACCAAGATGGCACATTTTATGCCATGTACAAAATCTATCACAGGTGAAGAAACAGCTAAGCTTTTCATTGATAATATCTATCGCTATCATGGATTACCTAAAGATATCATATCGGATAGGGGAACTCAATTTGTGTCGAGATTCTGGAGGACTCTTTTTAAGATTTTAAAAGTGGACATAAAGCTATCTTCAGCTTTCCATCCTCAAATTGATGGACAAACAGAGCACGTAAACCAAGTCTTGGAACAGTATTTAAGGTGTACCATCAACTACCAACAAGATGATTGGACAATCCTTCTGCCATTGGCAGAGTTTGCTTATAATAATACAGTACATTTTTCCACGCAACAAACACCTTTCTTTGCCAATTATGGCTATCATCCACGACTTGATACTTTTGATTTTTCAAAAGTTGATAATCCTGCAGTAGAAGATATGGCAAATCGGTTGTCAAAGTTACATGCAATAATGAAGGCGCAGTTGAAGAAAGCTCAAGAACGACAAAAGATAAATGCAGATGTATATCGTAAAGAGCAACCACAACTCAACGTGGGTGATAAGGTATGGCTACTTCGTTGCAATATCAAGACCACTCAACCTTGTGACAAATTGGACTATCGTAGGCTTGGCCCCTTTTCTGTTTCTGAACAGATCAACCCAGTTGCATATCGGTTACATCTACCGGAGTCAATGAAGATCCATCCTGTATTCCACGTGTCTCTTCTTGAACCATATAAGACAGTGGATATACAAGGAAGAAGACAAATGCCACCGCCTCCTATAGAAGTAGATAATAATGAAGAATTTGAGGTGGAAGAGATATTAGACTCAAGGCGGCGCCGAAATAAGCTGGAATATCTTGTTCATTGGCGCGGATATGATATTAGTGAGCGCACATGGGAGCCATCCAGGAATCTAGCAAATGCATCAGCTAAAGTCAAAGTTTTTCATCAACGACATCCATCAAAACCAAGATGAAAACCTCTCTTATAAAAGAGACAAGATTGAGGCAAGATAACATTCAATTTCCTATCCTTGTTTGTAACTTCTTTGCATTTGTGACGCTAATTAGATGGAGAGCCAACAACCAGCGGATTCAACTCAAGAACCTTCATTTGCTGACTTACCGGATGAGACATTGCGATTGTCACAACCTTCAAGACGACGCAACCGAGATGAAGATCATCAAGAACGACATGTTCTTCCTCGAATAGATGGTGAGATACAACGCATTTGGTATCACGACCTTGGAAGAGATTCTCGATGTTTGGTGATATTATTGGAGATAGGAACGACTCCTGATGGTGTTTCAAATATATTATTTGAAGGAAGTTATGAAGGCCTCAACAGTGATCAAATAATAGGGTGGTCTTCTCGCCCTGGAATGGGACACTATCGATGGCTAAGAGGACCCATCACCTATCTTCGAAGAGAACAAAGATCAGAGTAGGTAGCAAATACAATTCGCCGCATATTAGATTTTCTCAATATATAATCACCGCTCCTTGTGGAACTCGTCCCTAGAAGGGGGGGTAATGTCACGGACATACATATAATTACCTATATGAATAGATAAAAGTAGGTTAATTATGTAATATCTTCTAGAAAAGCTTCTTAGAAGCTTCATAGACGTTGCTTTGACTTTATAGGAGTCTATAGTTGACTTTTAGGCTAGAAACTTGGTCAACAAGTTAGCCATGTGCCACACATGTTGGAAGCTTAAAGAACAAGCTAACTACGTGGTCCATCCATAGAAAACTTGCCTTGTAAGCAAAGGCATGTGGCCTAGAAAGTCAACATATATTGGAGGTCTTATAGAACATCGCCATGAGGCTTCTAGTTAGATAGTATATATAGAGGCAAGAGTGAAGCCCTCTTCACTCTTGTCAACTCCTTTCTTGCTTCTAGTCTAGTTTCAAGGGTCTCTAGTTTTCTTGTATTTTGGCAATAGCCATTCCAGTTTCTTTCTTAATATACACATTTCTATTTTGTCCTATTTCTTTTTGAGAAAAGTCTCACTTACTCTTTAGCTTTCATCGAGTTCTTGTCCTTGACACAACATAATCAAACTATGTCACAAATATAATTTGTTGTATCTTTGATCTCCTCAACATGTGATCATTGCTTTTTGTGGAACTCATCTCTATAAGAGGGGATAATATCATATATATACTTATACTTTTTTAGATAATATAAATAGATATAAATAAATAAAAGTAAATTAATTTGACAATATCGTGTTGAGAAGCTTTTTAGAAGTGTCATAAATATAATTTCTTTTTTATACATGTCTATAGGTGATTGATAGGTTAGAAACTTGGCCAACAAATTAGCCACGTGTCACATATATTTATAGCTTGTGATATAAGTTAATGATGAGGCAATCTTATAAAAAACCTACCTTTCGAGTTAAGACATATATCTCACAAATTAAACACGTATTGGAGATCCTATAGAACATTGCTACGTAGCTTTTAGATAGATAGTATATATAAAAGCAAGATTGAATCCTTCTTCACTTTTATCAACTTCTTTCTTGCTTTTAGTCTAGTTTCAAGAATTTCTAATTTTTTAGCATTTGGAAATAGCCATTCTAGTTTCTTATTAAATATATTTATTTTCTTATTTTCTTGTCATCTCTTTTTGATTCATTTTTCACTTGTTTATATATCTTCTTTGAATTCTTATCTTTAATATAGAATTATATTAGGCTTTTTTTAGGATTTTTTTATTATATATATATATATATATATATATATATATATATCTTTAAGGTTAATTTATAATTTCTTTATGTTTCTTTTGTAATTTCATTGAGACTTCTTTTGGATTTGATTAAAGATAGATTAACATTGTTAAAATTTAATTAGAGTTTGTTTCAAATTCTATTAAAGTTTTTAGAACTTTCTTATTGCAAATCCTATTTTATCTTCTACATCTAAATATTTGGTGCATTCTTAAGTATATTTCATGGCATATGACAACATTTTTAGAGCTGATGCATGGATTGTTGTTGATGCCATCATACATTCATTATAATGCATTGCATATATCATTGCTGATAAAAAAGTGTATTGTTTGAGATTACTACTAGACTCAGATCTTGTTGCATTAATCTAAGGTTAGAGACAACAACTTATTATTGAATAAAATAAATTAGTCTTCAGAAGCTCACAAAAGTTTCTTGCACTAGAGTGGAAGAGCTTGTCATAGTCTCGTTGTGCCCTTGTCCACTTTATGTTAAAATTAGGTTGGATGTACCATACTAAATGACTATACTTTTGCAACAAGATGATATTTTCATTCTCTATTTTGTCTCTTTTCTTCGAAACTTGAATAATTCGTATAATTCATTGATTTTCAATAATTTTTGTACTATTTTTAATTATAAAATACTATCTTATAAGATTTCATTTTTTATTATTATTTAAGTTTATATATATATATATATATATATTAATCCTATTGGATTAACATATATTCATATTTTTTAATATAGTTTTACTTCATGCTTATATATATATATAATTTTTATTTTTTTATTTTTTTTACAAAATATGGTTTATAATTTGAATCGTTTAGAATTCTTCATGTCAAAGTTCATATTACAAATACTTAAAAGTTATTTAAAGAAGCTATTAAAAAACTTTGCAAATTAGATAATACTTTTAAAATTAATTCCAATTTTAGATAAATAAAAAAATAAAAATTTAACATTGATTTGGCTAATCAATTACTTAATAAATGAATTCATTGAATTTTAAGCTAAACATATTACCTACACAATTAATAATACTCATCATTATTTTTGAAGGAACACTTTGTGCAGTGACATCTGTAAATCCAGCAACAATAAACTATTATAAAGGAAACACAAATAATCAAGAAAATTACACAAAACTGATTGCAACCCTACAAAAAACTATTTTTCCATTGTCATTTTAAACTCCGAAGTTTAAGATAAGAGGTGAAAAGAAAAAAGAATTGCACAGTTGACTTCAAAGTGGGTAGAATCCGTCAAAATCCTCCTCAAAGAGTGAGTCTAGCTTTGTCATTAATATACACAATCAATCATACACTTATTTCCAACCAATATTTTGTTAAATTTCAATTAAGCATCCTTTACAAAGTAAAACTCTAACTACACATGTTTACAGTTGCAGATTTGTAAACAAATCTTAAAACCAATACACCATTTAAGAAGTAGTTAAAAATGTATGATTAATTTAATTATATTCTTGATAAAAAAAAAAATTAGGTGATTTATTGTCAAACAAAATCACAACCAAAAATTACAAGATTCATTTAACAGAAAACTCAATTCCAAAATATTATCATCAAAATTATCAGTCATGTGCATACATAGTGCTTAGAAAGAAAATGAAACATAAGTATATCCCTCTCTATACATTCTTTAATGTTGGGGTTTGAAAAAAAAAAAACGAATAAAAAAAACATATATATATATATATATATATATACACATACATATATGGTAATATTTTTTTTTAGTTAAAAAATTTACTTACTGCCTTCCTACTTCACCTGTTTTCTATCAAAAGACTATATGAGATTTATCCTTGTATCATACAAATATGGTTGTGATTAAAGTGATGAAAAAATCAATTGAGTTAACTTAACATTAATATAGTATATAATTTAATTTAATTTAATATATATGTAAATTTTTGGTATACATTTTTTATTGGTGCAATCTCATGTCTTAAATGTTATTTTATTAATATAATTTATATATTGTGATTATAATGGGTATATTAAGAGTTTAAAGAAACACACAAAAATAAATTAATAGTAAAATGTGATGTTTAAAACTTTTACTAAAAATTACTTATTAAATATAATAAT
The DNA here is from genome assembly GCF_059467195.1 of Physcomitrium patens. Taxonomy (NCBI): domain Eukaryota; kingdom Viridiplantae; phylum Streptophyta; class Bryopsida; order Funariales; family Funariaceae; genus Physcomitrium; species Physcomitrium patens. Next base: position 3,130,858 of record NC_143431.1, on the reverse strand, counting down.
TTATTCTAATTATATTTAGTTTGTAAGGATAATTAGAAAAAAGAGATGAAGAATTAAGTTTATGTATTTTAACAATAATTTAATGAATAAAACAAGAATCTTGTAAACATATTTATGTTTTGACCATTTATAAACTGTTTATTATTTAGCCCTTGTAATAATAGAAAGACTGCTAATAAAAATACTGACGAGTTTCAAAATTATTAATTTCAAGATATCAAAAAATGTATCTTACCACATTTTGTAACACAAAAATATTTAAAAAAGAAGAAATCTTATATACTGTACAAATTTCTAAATAAGAAGAACCAAGAGATTAGTATATTATGATTATAATAAGTACTCTAAAATATTCCTTTTACTAGGATATCCAAATTTGTGTGTTTTCAAATTTTATAATTTGCAATCTAACTAGATATAATTATATTGTATTCACAAACATTATAGAACATTAAATAATAAAATCCATAAAACAAAGATTAAAATGTTTTAAAGTTTCTGAAATTTGATGAGTTACAAGAAAAAGATACATAAATCATATTAAAAAATAAATTTACAATATATATAACTTTTAAATTTAAAGATCTATTTAAGTTGCATGAAAATAAAATAATTTTTTTACTTTCTAATAGTACCAAGATAAAATTTAAAAATTAAATTTTAAATAAGAATATTCCATATTAAATAAATTATTATTAGTGACATATAAAAATATAATTTTAATATTTGTAATATATTAGATTATTATTTTTATGATCATTTTATTTTTTATTGAATAAATTATATATATATATATATATATATATATATATTTTAGAATCTAAATTTAATAATTTAATATTTTTCATTCACACACACATAATATTTACACTGTTCTTCATAGTAATTAATCTATTAAAAACTAATAATACCTTATAATCAATTAAAACCTTGGTAGCCAACTTTATTTTATGGTGCAGAATTAATAACCTTCAATTTCTAATAATTAATTGATTTTTTTTTACTTTTGCCAATTAAAAAATGTAATTAAAAAGGGCCACATGGTCGGTAAGGCCATGGGGCAGGCATGACTACATCGTCACCAAAGAAAAAACAAACAATTAAGATTGTAGGGCCCTATCAAGGATCTATTTTGGTCTTGCCTTTAATACACTACCTTTAATATTTAATAACCTTAGATAATTAATATTATTTTTCCTACGATAGATGATGTTAATTAATAAAAAGGATATTATATATATATATATATATATATATATATATATAATACTTTTGATGCTTGTAAAAGTATTAAATGTGATATACAAGATTATTTCTAAGCATACAATATATAACAAATTAAAAAAATAAATCTTAATTTAACTAAAAATTGAAATTATATTAGATTTTATTAAATACCAAAAAAAATAGTTTTAATTTAAAAAAATTATCAACATAGAAAGTTTTAAATTATTTATATGTTTAATTTTCTTATTCATGATAATTTAAAATAAAAAACCATTATTTTTTTTTAAAAAAATTAGTGAAATTCTCATTTTTATCTTAAATTTTAATACATTTTAAAACCTATGTGTTATGATGTTTATTCTTTTCAATAATTTTAGAATTATTTTTAGAATTATTTTTAGAATTTAATTTAATTTAATTATTTGATATGTTATAATTTTTAAAATCTTATATACCAGGTTATTAATGATAATGTAAATAATATATTTTTTAAAAAATAAATGGCTATTATAATCTAATTCAAGTTATCATTTTTTATTTATTTTACTTTTCTTAGATTTATTTACATAATGATTTATTAGAAATAATATTCTTGTTAAAAAGAAATTCAACCTTGAGTTTTTAAAACATGTAGCCAAATTTTACTAAGAAATAAACTAAAATAAAAAATGAAATGTTAATAAATTAAAACTGATCACTATTTAAAATAGTAATATTTGTATAAGTTTTATATATTAAAATTGGAGCATATTAAAGAATAATTCGATTCAAAGTTTGCTTTTGTATTGGTGGCTGTATGCTTTCTACTAACTATCAATCAAGTTATTTAAATCTATAAATTAAATTAGATGCTAAATTATTGGCAGTTAGTTTAAAATCATAATTATTAGCTATGTCTAATCTATAATTTATTTTATTAAAATTCACTACAAGAATAATATAATTAAATATTTTCATAACACCATGTTTAAAAGTATGTGTTTAAATATATAATCCTATAATTAATATTAAATAATAATTATTTTAAATTAAATTTAAGTAAATAAAATATTTCTATTTCTCTTATAATAATATGCAATCTAAAAAAATATCAAGAAATTAAATAGAATAATTTTGATTTGATTACAAATAAAATGTAGAATTGAATTTTGTTCTATGGCATTTGCATGTGGTGCAATAATATTTGTGGCTTGTCTTTAACCTTCTTAATATTTTTTATAGCTTTTGTTATTTTAAAAAATATTTATTTGGTTGTAAATTCAATTTATTTATTCAAAAAATAAAAAATATGTAAATATTTATGATTGTTGATTTAAAATTATATGACTAGTTATAAATGAATGATTATGAAATCTTTGTGTTATATGATATAATAGCCTCTACTTCTTTAATGTACTAATATTTGTATAAGAAATGTATATATATACACTTTTCATGTATGAAGAAATAGAAAATATCATTAAAGGTCGTGTAAAGGTATTGAATGAGGTTCTTTTAGAAATTCATAGTATAACAAAAATTTTGTGGATATAAGTAAACATATTGTTCTTTTTTTGAAATTTACTTAATTGACTAAAGTCTTTAAAATATTTTATTCAGTTATTATTTTATTTATTGCAACAAATATTTTAATATATTCACTATCTTATTTAGAAAAGTCTTTTATTAAGAATAATTAACATGTTTTTTTTTCTTTTTTTAAAAAAATATTTTTAAAATTTATTTAGAATATTAAACTTATTACACATTATCAGAGTGTAAAATATTTTTAGTAACTATAAAATACTAAAAATATTATTTTAAAAATAATTAATATAATTTTAATCATATTATGTTATTTTAAATCTTTTATAAGACTTATTATTTTAAAATTAAAATTTTTGAATTGATAAAATATTTAAATTTATTTAAAAAAAACCAAATTTTAGTTTCTAATTTAGTATTTATATTGTATCAAACAATTATAAAAAAAATTATTTGTAGTTATTTTAAATTTCACTTAAAAGTCTTATCTACAAATTTAATTTGGAACTTTAAGGTAAATGTTTTAGAAAGACCTTGTCTTAGAAGTATTATTAAATATACCAAGATTTTAAAGAAGTATAGTTTTTTGTGGTTGTAAAATTTTGTATAAATGATTTTTTTAAAGTAAAATAAATTAAAAAGACACTTTTTGAATAATTTTTTTTTTTTTAGAATCTCACATAAATAGCATAGTTGATTGAAATTATAATATAAAAGTAAATAAAAATATTATTACAATAAGTACTTAATTTTTTCTTTAAATATTAGTTATTTTAATTTATTTTTAATTCGTAATTATTTAAAAAATAAGTAGAATCTTTGTTCTATAAAATTTCTATTATATAAACTAGCTTCTAATTTTTTTAAAATTAGCTACTACTTATAGAATAATCTATAGAAACTAATGAAGTAAATCCTTTAATATGACCTAAGTTGGAACTTAAATTGAATCTAATGCTTCAACTATGTTTGGATTTTAAATTGCCTTTGGGCTATAATTGGAAATTTGTATTTCTTATTCTTATATTCTTATAAAGATATAATATGTTGACAAATGAAGTATTCTTGCAATGAAGTTTTTAAAAAAATTATTTAAAATTTATATTTTTTAATATTTTTTTCTATTATTATTATTATCATTATTATTATTATTATTTTAAAATATAATTATAGAAATTATTATTTTAATATTTTATTGCAAGATTTTTTACCAATAAAATATACAATTACTATATGGATCAATATATATTCTATCTTTAAAAAAATTATGTCTTTATCAACTTCTATTACTTGTATAAATTTTATAAAAAATCAAAAATAAATATATTATTTTAACAATATATATATATATATATATATATATATATGATAATATCTTACTAAGAAATAATTTCATATAGTGTTAATTTCCACTTTTATTATATATTTCTAGTATTGCCTAAATTTCTTATTCTTCTTGTAGCAACATTATAGCTTGTGTCTATTCATCATACTGATTAGTATTTTATAATATTAGAGCTTCTCTTAGCTTGAAAGTGTAATCTTTGGCTTAATCTAAATATTATTTTATTGAGGGCCTTGGCTTTAAATCTTAATATATATATATATATATATATATATATATATATATATATATATATAAAATAAATAAATAAATAAATAACGATCACAAACTTGAAGCAATACTTAGTAATTTAAAAAAAAAAAAAAAAAATCTTCAAAAACCTTCTTTCAAAAGTACAACTACAACCATTCTTTGCAAAGTTTTTTTAATTTTTAATTTTTTATATTAAAAAACTTAAAGCTCATAACATTTGTTGTTTAATACACATGGTATAATTGTGATGAAGATAACAAAACAAATTAAAAGTATATTTTTAATATGTATATATATATATATATATATATTAATATGTATATATATATATATATATATATATATAAGATATTATATATATAAGATAGGTATATATATATAACTATTATATTAATTTTAGTTAAATACCAATTGTTAAGATGAAAACAAATAGTACTTTGTATTATATGACCATATAGACCTCGTGCACCTAAGAGGACAATAAGTCAGCTATGTCTTTTTATAAGCCCCGTCACTAATTTTTGTTGAGCTTGAAAGAAAGATTGAAACCTTCTTTCTTGAACACAAGTCCATATTGCTTCTTTTCAATATCGCTATTATAATGGAATTTTGACCATTGAACAAAATTTAATAGCTTCTATAATAAAATCAAAAACCATCACCATTGCCAAAAGAGTCAAAACCTGATATCAAATTCTCTAAAGAAGGAGAAACAAGCTTCATCATTCTTTCATAACAAGCTTGGTGGCCTTAGAATTTCAATTCTTAGGGAGACAAGCAATCATTTAAACCATTTGGTTAATATACACTATATTGATTTTAAACTTGCAGAGGACAATGATAATAGAAACAAATATAGAGCTCTTTTTCCAACCTGATCTCTTAGATTACAAAGATAGAGTGAGAGAAGACAAGCATTACACGACTAAGAAAATTTCAAATTTCTAAAAAGACAACTAATAATTGATGCAATAGAGTACAAATTTTCTTCTTCTATTATTTTATAAATTTTAAAACTATCCCTTATAATATAAATGATCAAATAATGCCTTAAAAGTTAAAATTGTGCGATTATATTTAAATTATTTTATATAAGTGTCACATACAACTTATTAAAAAACATAAACTTTGTAGATCAAGAACACCTGACCTTAGTTAAATCTTATAGTATAATATATGCTTCTTTATCTTAAAAGTTTAAACAAGCTATATGAATAATTTTAATAAGGTAGGTAGTAGTAGAATTTTCATCCTATTTTCTCTTTTGATTAAACATTTGATTCACAATATTAGCTTTGTTATACACAACAAGATTTTTTAAATCACCTTTTACAGTATCTCCATTCTTCTATGGCTATAGTCAATTTCTATGCTATCAATAAATATCAAGAATGTAAATAAATATGGTTAGATTTAGTAGATTTATTATCTTCTAATATTTCTTATATTTTTGGAAGAGACTAAAATATGGTTGAATATTCATAAGACAAAATATTCTTTTGTGAAAGAATTCTTACAAGAATCAATAAAAAAAATTGGAATTTTTTAAAATCTCACTTTTTTTTTGTAGACTATTTGAAGTATATAAATATCATTAATTATTCTTTGAAGTATAGCAATCTTTTATTCTTGTAATTCTTTAAGAAAATCGTCAACATATTGGCTTGCAAATTTTTTGTAAAAATATTCAAGTATTTTTAAACTAATTTAAAATTAGAAAAAATAAGAGAAAATAATTTGTATTAATATTAAACAAAGAAAAACAAGTGATAGCATTGACAAAGAATTCTATGCATTTATTTAAAAAAATCATTCTAAATTTTGTATCATGGAATTCAAAAACTTGAAAACTGTGTTATAAGGAATTTCTTAAGACTTTAAAATTTATTTTTAAAAATCTCTTTTCTAATCTTTAAAAAAAAAAAAAAAAAAAACATAGAATCCATAGAAGTCAAAAATCTTCTTATCAACATATTTGTTAAAAAATCAAAAAAAGAATAATTAGTGATATTTTTAAGCCGTTTATTTTGTAAAAATTCAAAACATTATTGAAAATATAACTAATAACAAAGTGCTAAGTCCAAATGGTGTTAATATTGAACTCTTCCAAAAAATTTAATATATCATTGAAATTAATTTTATCTTAATAGTAAATCAAACTTTAACTAATGACCAGTCTTTCAATAGTATTGTCAAAGGCCATATTACTCTCTTATACAAAGGTGATGATAAAACTATGTTTGGTAACTAAAATCCTATTACGTCACTTAATACTACCTATTTATGCTTAAATCCTTCCAAAAATATTTTAATTAGTACTTATGGAGGTAATTTGTTCTCACCAAATTATATTTTTTCTTCTAAGGTTTATCCTGCATAATATGTTTATTACTCAGGATACCATAAAATTAACTAAAATATCAAAATATTCTATTTTTTTATAAAAAAAATAATTTTTCTAAAGCACATAATAGAGTATTGTAGAACTTTGTGTTGAAAGTCTTAGAAAAACTTGATTTTAATGATTCTTTCTATCATATGATCAAAATTAACTTCCAAAGAGTAAGTATTATAGTTTCCATTAATAATAATTTTATAAAATATTTTCTAATAGAAAGAGAAAAGAAACAAGATTGTACATTAGGACCATTTTTCTATAACTTGGTTAAAAAATATTTAATATTATTATTTAGAATACAATAAAAAATCATAATCTATAGAATGTATATATATATATATATATATATATATAAATATATATGTATATATTTAGAGCCCTCATTAGTAAGTCATAAGTTAATATGGAGATGACTCTATTATTATTGTTAAAAGAAAAGATGAAAAAAAATCTATTTAATAGAAAAAAATAAAGTAATTTTAGCTTGATTTTTAGTCTTAATATTAATTGGGCTAAATGTTTTGCCTATTGGTAATTGAAAAAATCTAATGAACAAGCATAAACAAATAAATTTGAATAGATTTGGACATCCTATAGAAATATTAGTAAACTATTAGGTGCTTCTTTTGGTATTTCTTTAAACATACACGATCTATAGAACTACATCCAAATTAAACTATTGTTTGACGAAGATTATTTGTAAAATTATATCTATAATTAAAAACTTATGATGGTACACTATTTCTTTAATTTAGTCCAAAGTGACATAGTTGATTTTTTATAAGGATTGTGAAGATGGTGGTCTTAGTATCATTGATCTAAAAGAAGTTACTTAGTTATTATTGTCCAAATAAGTAGAAAAAGCCATTCAACTATGTCATACAAATATTTGATAATTTTTCCAATTTAGAATGATAAACACTAAATCAATGGCTTATAGATATCAAATCTTGTCTAGTCACTCATTTCAAATCATAAATAGAGTAGTGGGCCAAAAATCTAAAACAAAATTGAAAAGATGTGGATACAAATGTATAATTTCTTTTGGCTTAATCTTCCAATTTCTTTTTATAATGTTTAGAAGAATTTTTTTACACTAGGATTCTCAATTTTTATTAATTGATATTCGTTTATAATCCTATTAAGTTACAATCTTACATTCAAATAATCTTTATTATAATAAAAATCTTTTTAAAGAAGTATTATTTCTTTTACTATAAAAGTAATATCCACATACCAAATTCTATACCATTATGGTTCTATTTGGAACTTTTTTCATATTCACTTTTCTAATTCTTAGAAATACTTACTAGACTATAATGCTCTACTAAAATCCCACAATTGGATTGGCTTATATAAATTGGTGACAAATCATTGCCCAAAAGCCATATTCCAACTTTGTACTAAATACATAGGTATAAAAGAAAACAAATGGTTTGTCTTACCTAAACCTTCTAAAATGTTTTTTTTATTAAGTTGACATTTAATTTAGAACTCTCTACTTGGATGAAAAACTTTCTCTTAAACATGACAACTATAACTTAGTATATAATAAAAATCAATTAACAAGTTTTTTGAAAATTGTTAGAGTTGTTCTAAGAATAAAGCCAATAAGAAAAGAAGAATTTGGTATGGACTTCTACAATCTAATTAGTAAATTAACCTTCGATCTTCTATTATATTTGTTTGTTACTAGAGAAGAAATCATAATATACTTTACCAAACTTAACAAAAAATTATTTTAAAGTAATATAACTACTATTATTCTAATGATATGCAAATGGAATTTACTATTAGATCAAGACTTGTTGTTTAATTGGAATTATATTTGATCCTACTTCCATTAATGTAAAGAGACAATGTTCATTTGACTTATATAGCACAAAGATGTGATAATTTGTACTTTAAGAGAAAAGATAAATTCTAATCTTTTGTTTTGACAAATTTCTACCAAATTTTGTCAAAACAAATTGACAAAACACCCAAAACATGAAACTACCTTGATGAGAAAATAGAATAAATCATAATTGATAAAATACATATTAAGTTCTAAAGATGACAAAGCCATTAAATGTAGTATGATTTTACTCAAAAGTATAATTAAATTAGCTTTAGTAACTAGTAGTTTCTTTTGGTATTACAAGCTTTGCCTTTGGAATAAAAGAAGTTTAGTTTGTACTTTTACCACTTCAATAATACATTGGAGATACATTATTTTTGTATCAAAAAAATAAAAATAAAAAATAAGTATTAATAAATCATTAATATCATTGTTAGGATGTTTTAACAATGGACTTTATAATTCAAAGTATAATACAAGTAATAATAACACTAAGTAAAATATATATATATATATGCAAAAAATTTAAAAAATTAGTAAGATCATTCATTCTTGTTAGAAAGGTTAAAAATATTGTGATAAACAAAAAGAACCATATATTATGTTTTTGAAATCGATTAAAGTTTCATTCATTCTTTTCATCCAATAAATAAATAAATATTTATTTTTGTCTATAAACTACAATTAAATTTATTGTTAGAATGCATGACATTACAACTTTGAAAAAAAATCTTGATGCTAACTGGTATCAACGGACATCAACATAATATTTCATGGAGACAACATATTTGAAAAATCAAATAAAAAGATAGACTCTTCGTTATTCTGTTAAACATTGATTTCCAAGAAAAGACTTAAAAAGCATTCAAAAAAAGTTTCAAAGCAACACATATGGCAGCATACTATCTACATTTTTCTTAAATTCCAAAATTTATGGCCCGTCATAGACGTTGGAAGGCTCTCAAAAGCACGTCCTGTATTGAATTTAGATAAGATTCGCAAGACAAATTTCACGTACTGGGACTTTTTACAAGACTTTATAGACTAACATAATTGGAAGCAAAATACATGAAATTGACAAAGTCTTCAGGAACAATGCTCAAATCAAAAGCAACCTACTAACCAAGAGATATAATGACACCTTCCACTGAACAAGTGGGGAGTAGGAGTAAGCAATAGGAACTATTGAAAAGAACGAAAATGTCAAAAAGCATACACTAGAATCGACTAACATCCTCCCATGAAGCTCGGATTAAAATTAAATCAGAATATTCATTTCGAAGAGTCTCTGCGTACAATGGAAAGATTTCGATTTCGTTTAGTCAGGTTGTTTCCCCTTAAATAACTAGAATTAAATACGAAGCAACTTCTTCAGCTTAGTGATTTTGAAACCTTAAGTTTTAATGACTCAGGTTTTGCAGAGTGCGCAGCTATGAAATATTTTCCACATGAAGACACGATATGGAACTCGTGTCAAGAGTGTTGAACTTCGTGGTCTGATGAACCTAACCACCCAAGGGCGCAACTACAACATATCCCATTTGATTGCAATAATAGAATTCTGACTTCAGCACACTTGCTGTCATACATGTGGACCGTAGGCAACCCACAGTACATGTACACTCAGTGTAAGTGTAAATCCAGACGAGGGAGTAGGAAGAGCGTCATAGGAAGTGTTTGAAAAAATACAAAACAAAAAACTAAACAAAACTTTGATGAGCACTCCGATAACCTGCAATCAGTCGATAACCGACGTCTTCAGAATTTTCACGTCATGAATGGGCCTGCCATATCATACCATCATGACACACGTAAGAATAAAGGTAATGTTATTGAAATGAAATCCAACGTTCTATAACATTAAAATTAAAGTTGAAAATTTAAAAATAGTAAGATCGAACATCAGTAGTCAAAACAGTGCCACTGACACGACGTTCAAAACAGAGATACTAAGGTAGCCTTCAGTCGAGTGCCCCAGGCGAGAGTATGCAGAAAAATTGACTGCGTACTACTTCATCACCCACTTAATCTAATCCAAACATGTTTTTACAAATCGGATCTGTGCAGCTGACATATATCCATCTTCCTAGAAATTCAAAACCTGTTTTGAAGCTTCGGAATATGTTCTATATATCAAAACGAAGACTGATATTCAAACAGAAAAGTGTTATATTTCTTACGTTTCTATTATGCATCGTCCCTAACAAACAGACATTATGTTGATATAAAGTTACTCTCTCTTCACTCACCTGTCATGTTTGTCGGTTTCAACCATGCCAAGGCGCTTAACCACATCCATTCCCTTGCAAATCCTACCAAAGATCGTGTGTTTTGCTGCAACAGAAAACAAGTATTAATTTTTAACATAAAGCACTCTTCAGAGGCATTACCTCCTTTATATGTGCCTCAGAGTTTACGTTGAATATACGTCTTAGATAAAAGAATCTGATTCGAGTAAAAATTTCCAAAAGAAGAGTCGAAAGATGACATACAATCCAGCCAAGGTGTCGGCGCAAGAGTTATAAAAAACTGGCTGCCATTAGTGTTAGGGCCTGAGTTTGCCATAGATAGAATGCCTGCTCCAGTGTGCTTCAAGTCCCTTCTAATTTCATCCTCAAATTTTGACCTGCATTTAACCACGAAGGCACAGATACATGAGATTACATACATCTGCATTCTTTTCTACGCTTGGAATCTGTAGCTTGAGCTCCACAACAGAAGTACCATCTAAGTCCAGTATTTGATGCGCCACAAACAGAAGCACCATTTCTCTAGGGTTGCTCTAAGAAGTTTACATGCTAGCATCGCAATTCTTCATTCCAAAATAGGACGAAACTTTACAAGAGTCAGCTCCATGTTTCAAAGAACTGGGATTTAAACATTCGAGGTTCAAGTGGTTACAAAATGAAGATCAAGTCATTGACTGAATCAACGACTTTCACACGGCAATCTCTACAACACAACCTGAAACGAGTTAAAACTTGAAGCGCCAGATGGTAATAAGCAACATATATGTGATCAACAACGGATCTTTCAGAATTTTTCATAGAAACATGTACCCGTAAATTGATTCTCCACCTCTCCCAGTGCCCGTCGGATCCCCACCTTGAACCATGAAATTCTGTTAACAACCCAAAAAAAATTCAGTCCAAAAACAAAGATTTGTAAGAACGAGCAGCATGTTATAGCTCACCACAACCTTCAAAAAGCAACCAACCAGTAAGCGATCTGCAAAATACATTCCACGAACTAATACATAAACACAAACCAAGTGAATATGCTCATCTGAAACGGTGCAGGGAAAGTAGTTGGAAACAGTACGCAACCGAAGAAACCTCCTCATGACTGACCTTAATAACACGGTGGAAAAGAACATTGTTGTAGTAAGCTCTGCGTGAAAGCTCCATAAAATTCCTGCACGTCTTGGGCGCATGCTTCATGTACAGCTGCATACAGAAAAACAAAATCGTTCCTTAACTTCTGCATATTGGGGGGGTTTCTTACCCCACACTGTTCAGCGATTCGCAAGACGTGAAATCCATGGATGCTTAGAAAGAATGGCTCGTAAGTGCCTTCCTCCAGACCCACAACCATCCTAGACATTGCAACCTAAGCCAATGCCTATGAAATTTGTAAACAACCCTTACTTAAACATCAAAAACTCGCATAAATTTTTCGATAAAACCCACAGAAACCTGCGGGGATGTGGCTTGATCATCTCTGAATAATCCAGAATGTGATCGCATAACCTCCTTGTAGTTATCGACGCTCAGCTCATCGAATGAGAAGGCGACGCCAATGACGAAATCTCAGGAACCCAATTTTTATTTAAGACGGTAAAGGATCGAAGAGATACCTCGACTGTGATGTCGCCCATGGTGGTGTGGAGAACCACCTGCGGAGCCTCGAGGTCGGCCATCGCGAGTGCAACAGATCGAAAACAGCAACTCCAGAGGTCGCGAGCGGAGCAACAGACAGAATTAGGGTTACGGGTTTAAGCAGACCCTACAGCTCTTTTGCTTCTGAGGCAGTGTGAATGGGTATGCTGCCCAAGGTTGCGTATGCAGCTTCGAAGAGGACCAAAAAATAAATAATATTTTATTGCATTAATTGATTTAAAATTTTCAAATCCTACAAAAACTTTCTTCTCAATTAATACAGATAATCATGCAATCCACAATCATTGTAAAGCATGTTGGCATTGAATGAATGTTATCAAAATTAGCAAATGAACAACTACACAAATAAAAATTTGTCAAGGAATAAATAACTAATTACATAAGTGGTATTAAAATGACATAATAAGTCTTATCTTAAATATCATCAAATACGTTATTTTGAGCATACATATTTATAAAAAATAAAAAATAGGCTTATTGAAACTTCATTGTGCATACTATATTGACTATAATTAATATAATTAGAAAAATGTTAAAATAACCTACCTATTTATTTAACCAATCCACCTTGTCGTAACCATCATTAGAAAGATGGATCATCTCCATAAACCATCATTACAATCATGGCCCTCATTCCCACTTCTCTTATTCATAGCCTCTATTTCCTCCATTTTTTGCCTTCTTCATCTCAATCTCCTTCCCTTCTCCCATTACTAACTCTCATTCCAACCCCTCTCATCCTTTGTTCTCAGCTTTCTTCTTGATCCTCCTTGTTTCTCCCTGTTCTTAGTTATATGAGCCTCAATCAAATTCTTCATGAGACTTTTTTATTTTGCATAAGCTCTCAATGAAGTTTTTACAATGTACATTCAAACTTATTGGATCTAGAGGCATGAATGCTATTTGTAAGTGACAATAGTGACGAGGATTATTTTCTTAAATCATAGTGGCAAGATCAAGGAGTTAGTATAGTGGTGGTAGTTCATAAAGAATCTTGAAGGGATATGTACAAGGTACTTTAAAAAGAGCATTTTTCATTTCCGACGAGAATCCAAAGTTGTGAAGGTCATGGTTGTAAGTTGCAAACTTCATTTTTTTTCTAAAATTTTCAAGAGATTTTTGAATTTCAAAGATTTTTTATTAATCTTAGAAGGACATTTAAAGTCCTTAGGATGGTATGTCAAATGCAAGATCCTGATTAAGTTATAGTGTTGGATTTTGTAGATAGAATTTTTAATTTTCTTTGGTAGCAATGGATAGTGCAAACTTGAACTATAAATGGCTCTTAGATTGAATTAAATTCATAATGGACTAAATTCATTAAACTCAAGAAAGATCTTATAGTGTAATTAAATTATACTTAATTTTGCATTAATAAGGTGAGAAAAGGTATCTATCTAAGATTCAAGCTTAAGAGGACTCACAACATATATCAAACTTACATCCATACTACTATTTATCATGACATAATGACCTACAAACCAAATATGCAACCAAATTGTTTACTTCAAAAAATATAATTGCATAGAGCCATGATTAAAGATACTAACCTAAGGCAAACATGTTACAAAACCAAGTGAATATCCAACCCAAACCATTCTAACAAATACCATAAGAGGATCCCAAAACAAAAGAATCTCACTTAAAAACTCCACACAATATGCAAGAATCACATTTGTATCTAAAATTAGATATGGCATGCCAATTAGACTCACCTCATCATAGTATATCTTTCAAATAAAACTTTAAAATAATATACAAAAAACTACCTTCTAATACACATGTAACTTAAGCCATAAGATAACTATACTTAACCAAAAAAAAGTCCATAGCAAATCACATCCAAAAATTGAAGTCTTTTCTAATGGCAACAAAATAAAAATGATAAAATAAAATAAAAAACCAAAATAAGCCATATGATAACAATTAATGCAAAAAAAAAAAAAAAAAAAAAAAAAAAAATGTTTGTAAGATAAATAAGCGACGCACTTGAAAAAAGAAAGGAAAAGAGGGAAGAGAGACAATGGTGTAATATGAGGTGCATCAAGCAAGTTGAGTACAAAGGAGGAGGAGGTAGAGCCCTCAAAATATTGTTGAGAAGAACTCTCAATTGAGGCTTTTATGGCTAAGAATGCAAAGAGGGGGATAGAGGGGGGAGATGAAGAAAATTATAAACATATGAAATAGGAGCTAAGAAAACAAGGACAATTGAGTTGAGAGCCATGATTGTAATGATAGTTTCTAAAGATGATCTATGTTTCAAATGATGGTAACAATAAGGTGGATCAATTTAGTAAATGGTTAGATCATTTTCATATTTTTCTATAATTAATACATAAAAATATCATCACATATACTTTAAATAAAAATCTCAAAATTTAATATTATTAATAGAAATTTATAAGTATCCATATACATATATATGTAATAATTAATAGTTTTTTTTTGTATATACTCAAACTTAAATACATTAATTAACTTATATATATATATATATATATATATATATATATATAGTATCTATCTATCTACAAAAATCACTAATTAATTAAGGTTGTTAGAATTATTTAGAATTATAAATTTAAAGTTTTTAAAATCAATTCTATCTCACCTTGAACTATATCCATTCCTATTTTTAGCCCTATCTCTTTACTCCATATCTCCCATTACCAATCTTCCTTGTTCTTCCTTTTTCAACCTCTCCTCCCTACTCTTAGCTCTTAACCCCCATTTGAAGCTTGGTTTAACCAATTGGAATAAAAAAGATCACTAGCTTAATAAAAATGTTGTACAAATTTTAAAGATTATAATGCTTTTAATCATATGTTTTCATCTCAAAACCGTCTCTATTATATACAAATATCAATGATTTAAGGTTATTGTGATAATTAAATAATTATTTAGCTTGCTAAATAGGTTTCATTAGTTTATTAATATATTACTATACACTTTGATATATTTTATTTCTACCTCAATGATTATTTTAAATTATTTTGAATATTTTGGTGCTTGTAAAAAAACATAACATTGTTAATTATTGATGAAATAAAAGAAAAAAAATAATGTAGATGGTAATATTAAATTTATTTTTGAACAATTATTTATTTTGTATATGTATTTATATATATATATATATATATATGGAAGTTGTCTTTGTTATGACTCGAGTTCATTTAAGTACATTTCGAATTTTCAATGCATTTCTAATCAGTAATAATACAATGTTTGGCATTCGTGTCTAAGAACTACCATATTTGCTATTCGGAGAACAACAAATTTTATATCAGAACATACATCAAGATGTTCGGAATTAATCGGTAAAATTAAAACTCACCATCATATTTAATGATATCCTAAACACTGCATCTGAGTAAATAAATCAGGTTTTAGTTAGTATTGAGAGACACATAAAATGGCTGCTTGGTCATCTTATTGAACAAACTTTTTAATTAAATGAAATCTATCAACGATTCTGACAAAAAATCATAAAACAAGGCACATGACAGAGATCGCCTGACCTATTTACGAAGTGCGTAAATGTGCGATTGTTGGGAATCCATCACTTCTCATTAACCTTATAGCTTTTTTTACTCCACAAAGAATCAAAGAACTTCTGCAAACATTCCATAATCACATACTGCTTTGAAATCTAAAAGCACAATCGCAGAAACCGTAACAAAATTTCGCAATCCTACACAAAATCATTCCAAAACAAATTAATGCAAAATACTCAAATTGGACTAAGATATACATACGCCTCAACAAAATACCAATATCTTCTCCACTACAGTATGACAACAATCCTATTCCAAGACATTAAAAAAGCATCCAATTCGATGATCTTCCTTCACATGAAGACATCATACAAATACACGACACCGGATATTCAAAATTCAAGCTCTCTATTCCTCAATAAAAATAAAAAATAAAAAAACAAAGAGGATGAAGCAAAGAAGCAATGTAGAAGATAGAAAGAAGAAAAAGGAAGTATCAAGACCTGAGACTAAACAACACATTTCAGCAAAGTGCTGCCGATACTTGCTCGGAGAGGCATCATCACCTAGTCGGTGAGCCATGATTCATGAACACCACCGACACCGACACTGTTGTTGGGGCTTGGGACGTAGGCTCTAGGTCTCGGAGGTAATGGCGGCCGCGGCGTGTCTCCGCGAATGGGGAGCTGTGCCCGTAGGGGGGTCCTCAGTGCCAGTGGATCGTGCACCCGCTCCTGCAGGTGGCTCAAAAATACGTATATCTCTAATAGCTTTATTTCGCTTTTTCTCTTCGATCTGCCTCTGACAGAAGCAACACAAGCATGCCAAGAACGCTATTGTGATCACTCCACCGGCTGTCAAACCGGCGATTAAGCGAATGGGCAGGGAGTTTTTCTTTGGGCTGCAGGCTCCGCAGCAGCTGACTTTCATGTCGTGATTTTCGGGATTGGGTAGGCATATGTTGTTTTCGTCGATTATGGAGTCTGCGCAGATGGTGTACTGCCAACGCAAAAACAATAGCATAATCTAAGGAGTGTCAAAATGCATCGTTGATGAAGTCATTAGTGTAGTGAGTGAGTGAGTGAGAGGTTAGCACAAGTTGGGACAAGAGCAGATGCGCTTTTCACTTCCTGATTCTGGCATTTCGATAGCTGGTAGCGTACAAACTTGTAATGATAACAACGTAGCCTTGTGATTGAAAAGCAGCACGTGCGAGTTGAGCGAGAATGTGTCTGGGGCTTACCGGAGTGTAGCACACGCTGGGCACGTTGATCATCGTGGACGCATCGTAACCATCGGAGGTGCTAGTCGACTGGTTGTAGCGTCCAGTGACAGCGGCTGTCAGCGTGGTCGGGTCTCTGAAACCGTAGTCATTCGCAGTTTCAGTTTTGAAGATATCCACGCCGACAACACCGAGAAGCTGGTTCCCAGTCAACGCGAAAACTGGCAGTGGACGAAAGAATGTGAGTGCTATTACGCAGGGCGACAACACAATCCCTGCATGATTTACGTTGGAACAAAATATGTAGTTCACGAGACAATATTTGCTACTCGACGCACTCACCGAGACTTGGATGTTGCGTACCTGGTACGCTCAGTGTGAATGTGTTTACGTCGACTCCACTGTAATCCGAGTATTGTTCACTATAATCCTTAGATGAATTCATTATCAGCCGATGGATGTTGCCAAACCACGAAAAGTATGCCCGTAAGGCAAATAGAATATTCTTATCGAAAGCAACGTAGTTGAGATCTTCAAAATGCACTCTATCGACGGAACACTCATTCGGACTCTGGTTGCTGCCGGTGTCCAGATTGTAAATGAACAATCTTACACTCGAGTCCAACGTGATGTTCGGCGGAATGCGGACGCTGCCAGTAGTGAACATCAGTATGACCTGTCATTTACAACAATAGATCAAGGTAGACTCTTCAGAAACTTTCCACCAGCCTAGAACCACGTCATGCGAGGAAATTAGACAGCTAGAATACTGGGACATATAATCTAGCTGACAAGCCATCGGGGTTCAACCAACTCACTGCAGATCAAATATCTGGATGCAAAAAACATAATTGTAAAGTGTACAAAAATGGAAATAGAGAACCTTGAAATATTGAGGATCGTCTTTACTTAGCAGGTCGATGGCGCCATTAATTGAATTCGTAGCATTCACTTCAGTGGGATCTGTGAGAGATATCCCCAAATCTGGAGTGTACACTATATTCTTTAATTTCTCGACGGTGGAATCACCATTTGGAGTATTAGCATCCGACCCCACAACATACTGTGCATCCAGCCCACACTTGATCAACATACTTGTGCGAGCTAGGTTAGTGTACACTCTGTGTGTCGAATAGCAAGCATTACAAATCAAACTCAGATTGAACCGCAGATTCATGCATCCACTCACTCTCAATGTGCTACTCTTCTGCCCCGAGAGGATGAAAACTGCAGAAATATGCAAGTGCACAGAATACTGTTAATCCAGAATGCGCGTACTTACCGGATCCGGATTTAAGCGGTAAGATCCACTGTAGTTGAACGTCATGAAGGTTATCTTGTCCTTCCCTGATAGGGTTCTCGGAAAAGTTGAGCTCAACTTTTCCTTTACCTTGTCCAACAAAGTAAAATTTTGTGCATTGATGTTATCTGTCATCGTGGAGCCAGTATTTATCAACACAACGACAGATTTCTTTGCATGTATTGATTCACGGAACCTGCCATTTAATACACTTTAAACCTAATCAGAACAAGCAGGAAAACAGGAGCGGGTAAAAAATAAAGTTTAAAAATTAGTGGCATTTACAGGTTACAATTCACTGGATAATTAAGTACGAAACGCTGACCATGGCCTGATCCTTGGATCATAGATCTGCTCGCAAGACACTTCATCCTGCGACACAAAGAAGCTGGGGTGTCAAATCAATCTTTACTTTATCAATATCGTGTCAGATTCATCACACGAAGACGTTTGCACGAAGATCATTGAGTACGAGTGAGTACCGCTCCCGGGAAGTAGCGGAAAGAGCCATCAATAGCTCCGTAGTAAGCTTGAAAGAAATGCGTATCATTCGACATTTTCGTCATGTAATTATGCAACTTCTTCTGCGCACATATTGATTGTCTGGAACCCGGGTCATCGACGACGCGCCTGCACTCCAAAACCCCACCATTACGGTTGAACATACTCTAGACGATTTTCAGTCCTTCTAGTTCGTTGCTTAAATTTGAGTCTGAAGCTACTGATTCTGTCACTGTCATGTTCACTTCCTCACACCACGATGATGTACTCCATTGCAACATGAAAGTAACAGCAGCGACTATACCACAATGAAACGGTCAAGCGGGGAAGGGATATTTGTAAGTCTAATTGAGGACCTCACAAAACTTTGGCTGAAGTCGAAGTTCCTGTACTGGCAAGGCCCACCGCCCACTGGGCAGAAGGAGTTGTTATAAACATGATGGCATTTGTAGTCGTCCAACCTGGAAGTTCCGGAATAGCTGAAACAAGATAATCGAGAGCAGGCAGGACCCTCACCACAATTTTTTAGCGAATCTGCTCACAATCAGTTTTAAAACATGAACAAACAGCATCAGGAGCCAGTTGTGTATCATTTGACTCTAGTTCTTCACTAAACAACGACAGAATTGATGAGCTCATTGATCCAAATGATCAGAACGCCTCTTGATCGGTAATGTGATTACGAATCTTGAGTGTGCTGACGTTCACGAACTTACAGTGCTAATTTTTAAACATGGAAATCTAAACACGAGATGCTCATGTGGGTTTAAGTTTTTCAAGGTACCACAATTCTGTTGAACGGCATCGTGATTTTTCTGGACCTGCGAAACTAAGATACTGAGGTCCGTCTCCTTCTGCAGCAGCATGCTTTTCGCCCGTTCAAGCTCTGTCAAAGCGTGAACGGGACACGATATCAAAGAAAAGATGAAGAATAGAGCGACAAGGCGACCATGATCCGGCATGGTTGTGGATGTAGGTACAATTCGCAAGTATTCGAAAATCGGCGGCAAAAGACCCCGCTCCTTCTCCTCCTCCTGTCGTGAGATCAGACCCTATCAAGTTACGAGATTCTCCATTATCCTCATCAACGTCGCCATTTCTACCTGCCACCGTCGTCCCATTTCTGATTATTTTCCAACCTGAAAATGAAAACCTAGACGCGCCGATTACTTTTGCTACAACCCGCGGTCACCGCGTTTCCCTCCGGACCTTCTATCTCTCTCTCTCTCCTCCGACTTCCTCCGCAGTCCTTGTCCACTATTTGAAACAAACGAGTTAACTGGCTTCAACCAGTTCGAAGATTGCTCGCCACCAGCGGACTAGAAACTAACCACCACTTTCAAACCAGCACCGCGGCCTGACTCTGAATGTACCTAGCAACCCATCAGGCCAGCAGCAGAATCAGCAGGGTGGATCCAGAGACGCAGCGAGGTGCACGGAGCAAACCCTGCTGGTTCTCAGTGCCAACTCTAAAACCAACCGCTCCAGCTTGCACTAATTTGCACATGATTTCCAAAACTCGCCATTCACGGTGTGGATTCTTTATGCTAATATTAGAAGGCATTGACCCTGGGTGTTTCCGAGTGACTTATCTTCGACGTGTCATGAGTCTAGATGTTGATATGCCTTACCGACTTACTGCAAGTTGCGCTGCTTACTGGCCCACGGAGTTGTTGAGCACCACATAAAAAAAATGACGAATCGTCATTTGCCATTTATGTACATGTTTGTGTCATTTTCTGAAGATCTCCAGCGTAGCAGAATGAATTCGAATATTGTAGTCAGATTTTCACGTGCTCTCAGATCAATGAGCGGAGGAGCTGGAGAATGATCTAGAGATAAAGGTCGATAGAATGCTGCCTGTAAGATCTGTAGAATTTGAGCAATGTCCCCAAAATATTACTTTTACTACAGAAGGAGGAAGCTAACTCTACAAAAGAATCGTTAGGATCTTTATCTTTGAAGTTATTCTTGCTTAATTCCGCAGTGTCTGTTGCCTATTTTTATCTTTTATCTAACAAAGAATCATCAGTCTGCACAGGGATGCCGGCTAAAACCCATCCACTAAAAGGAATTGAAACATGTGTATTTTCTATAATTTTTTTTCTATGAACTATTTCTCTTCTATGATGTCTCATCCAAAGAATCTTTGAGGAAGGATTCAACTATGTTTTTTTTTAAAGAGATATAGTAGTACTGTGGAAGATTATGATGATTTCAACCAAATATCTTTCGTACTATTTGATAATATGATGTAGGTTGACCCTTTCACTATCTGTTAAAATAGATTTTTTTCTTTTAGACATTGTAAGGTAATAAAAAAAAAAGTTTATTGTCCATTTGTTGGGCCACATGGATATTCTCTAAATAAATCTCGCTAAAATTCCGTCCACTTTAACATCTCTTATCAATATGTATATATATATATATATATATATATATTCATGTAATACAAGTTAAGAATAATAAAATAACATCTATTTTCTTTTTACCTTCTATTTTTTTACTACGCAATATTACATTTGTTGTTGTATATATTATAATAAGAAGTTGTAATTTTTTCTTGACATAAAATTTAGTTTTTTTTAATGTATTACATTTTCAACTAATAGATCTTATAAATAAATTTATTATTCTGTACTGCAAATCAATATCAAGTTGCACTTCAATATTCCACACAAAACCACAGATGTTGACCCAATCACTTCTTATGCCACCAAATGCAATGACTTGGAATCTACTCTATCCAAAAGGTTATTTTCACCCACACAACTTCCACATCTCATGTTAACACTATCCACCTCCACCACTTTTTCCTTGTGGTCACGCTTTGTCAAACATCCATCAATACTACGTTCCAAGTAAGGCAAAAGTCCTCACAAAATCCACCACCATCTCATTCATCCACATCAAAAAAGTTTCCATCTTTTAAAACGACTTCAAAAACCCACTCTAAAACAACCCATATCTCATGGATTCGGATGCGAGTCCAAATATTAGAATGAGTAAAGGAAAGAGGGAGGAGAGTGATGACCCCACAAACATGGTGGTGACGGTAGTGTTGCCAAAGTCAAACAGGCCGCCGAGTCCACGGAGGAGGAGGGGAGCATATGAGCGCTACCGAAACGCCTCAATGTCTCCCAAAACTCGGCGCTTATTTCGCAATCCCAGCTGTCTGTCGGAGGTGGGGAGGAACCCACATCGCTCAAGCATCTCTTGAGGTCGGAGCTTACAGTACTCTCATTTCTTCCCTTGACCGAGCTTCACAGTTTCCGGTGAGTTACTTGCAGCTTTAGTTGGAACTCTACTTTTGGTCTTTATCATCCTTTTCCTAGTCAGAATGGGGTTTTTTTTGTTATTCATTTGTTTCGGTGTGTTGCGAGTCACCCCATGGACATGACACGGTTCCTCACGGTGTTTGTCGATTAGTGTGTGATTGTTGGTTGTTGAGCTCTCGGTTGTTTGTTTAGATTCCTGGTACCAGAGGTATCTCTCGTGTGTAGATTTCAGTATCGTTTGCTGCCGGTATTAAGATTTCGTGCAGTGGTGGTGGAGGTGAGGGCGTGTTTGGATTGTCGGTGGTGCTTCGAGAATAGTGGACATTGTGTCAGTGGTCGTCACTGTCAAAACGTAGTTATTTACTTGCTTCAGTTGTAGCTATTTTGCGTGACTTTTAGAGGATTGTGGGTGTGCGGTGGCGGTGGCGGTTCGAATGCTGTACATTGTGGAAAAAGTGTCGGTAGAGTTGGGAGAAGACTGCCGGTATTGTGCTGGGTTCAATTAGCATCGAGGTGTTTGAGACATGATGATGTGGTAATATTTCTATGAAATGAATTTCTGTATAGATCAACCTGCGAGGCGACACTGCGTTGAAAAGCAGACTGAGCTTGTATTAAGTGTCCCTTTCTGTTGATGAATCTTGGCGTGATAAGGTACGTTCAGATAAATTTAATACACCTTTTTCACTTCGTTGTTGTGCAAAATGATTCTTCGTAATGGTGCTGTTCAGATAGTACTTATCCTCGTGTCTTGTCACATAGAACCCAAAATCCATATAGTCAAATTACGCATTTAAGAATCTCTTCAGATAACTCTGTAGATTGGTGACGCACTTTCAATATGGGTATCGACGCTCATTGCAGAATCCATAGCAAATCTTAGCCATTCACAGCTAGTTATCTTGATACACTTCTCTTAGCTTTCAGAATCTGCCGTCTGTGAGAAGATTCACAGTACCGACAATATTGCCTTCCCTCGGATCTATTGTGCGTTAGTGGCGGGTGAAAAACTTTTGTGTAAATTCGAGTTGCAACTAGTTCCTGCAATGCTGGTTTTAAACAAATAATAAGGATGTCGAAAGCTTCAGACTTCCCAAAGTCTAGTGGATTGTGTTCCACTGTGTACACTCCTGCGCATCAAACGTTTAGTCGTGAACTAACTAGTGTTCCCGTTTGTTCCAAGTCTTGAGAGCGGTTTCGTCTATGGGTACATTGCAGAGTTGTGGAATTGCGCGTTGTGGTAAGTTTACTCTGCTTGCCTATGGGTGACATTCTTTGATTTCGTCGAGAGTTGCAGTGATGCCAAAGATGCAGCTGGAGAAACTTTGGAAATGGAATTGCAATGAGTCACTTGACGATTGATACAACCTTCGAAAAGGCAAGCACATCAAGCGCCTCGCAGAATTTTAATTTATATGTGCTTGATTTAGGTCATCCTGATCTCAACGTCGTTTGTTTGTTTGTTTGTTTGTTTGTTTGTTTTCGCTTGTACTGACGTGCGACGTTTCTTACAGTGGTCTTGGTGAATCGAATAAAACTTAGTGTGTCACGAACATGGAGGCACAATACATACCCCCCAGTGAGCCTCAATTTAGGAGGCGCCCAAATTCCAATCCTCGGGACCCCGCAGCAGTCGTTCAGCAGCAAGGACCTCAAGTAGTTCTGAATCAACAACCTCACCCCCGCAAAACCAATCGTGCTGATCCGCGTTACCATGGTGACGTCCAGCAATATGCACCTACTGGACATGGCTATGGTGGGTATCAAGGGCAGGTTCAAGAACCCGGCCGCGTCCGACCCACACAACCCGGCAAGAGATTGAAAAACAAAAATCCGAATTTGACTCCACCAGCAGGTGTGAATCATAAAGAAACAAAGAAAACCAAGCAATCCAGCGAATTCCCTGGAAACCCTACAGATGAGATACTGGTTGGCTCTCCTACTGCAGTCAGCCATGCGCTGGTAGATCACTATGGTAACTACAATGCAAGTGGTCGGAGTGATGGATATGGGAGTGCGCTATCTCGGTTAAGTCAAGACGGGAGTCTGCATGGTCAATCTCAAGTCTCAGACCACGACTCAAGTGGTAGTGGCCGGACTCATGAAAGAGGAAGCAATCGTGCAGGCGATCAAAGACTCCCAACTGGTACATCCCGTCTAAATCCAAGTGTAGCGAGCAATGGCGGTAGCCACCGTTTAACAGCAAACGTCTTACGATCGCTAGATAACAACCAACCGCAAATTGCTCCTCTTAACATCAACTCTACCACGAATGATCCTACACATGCTGAGGACTTCAGCATGATTGTTTACCCTGGTGAGAAACAAGATATGGAAACACAAATCTTCGACGTTCCACGAGGCTCGAATCGACCAGCGATTACAGAGGGACCAATTTATCGACGCCAAGGGGAGCATCCGCATCCCCAACAACGGAGATTTATAGGGAATCGCCATCCTCCTCAACCAGCCCCACAAGGGCCACATGCCCAGAGTCCCCTGCATCATCAACAGCAGCAGCAGCCGACGCAACCACCGTCAATTTACACCCCGGGTCAGGTTCTGGTACAGTACGTCCCCGACGTAAAGACGATGCCGGAGCCGAATGCGAAGTGCATCGCGTGCGTGCACACCGTCGGAGTACCCATTGCGAGACTCGGCACGCGAATTCTGTGTCGGAGTGCCAAAGGTGGCTGCGCTTTCGTGGGCTGTACAATTCTGTAAGCCCGCGGCGTCGCCATGCCTAGTTCGTTTGTGCAGCGCCACCCGCATTCGCAATTCGCCGTTGTACCGCCGCGGATACGAACTCTGCCCGCTGGTTTACGAGCTTGGTCACCAGGGGTAGCAGATATTTGACATTCGTATTTCAAGCATAACCAAAAGAGAAATAAAAGAAGCAAGGAAGAAGAAACTGTCAAAATTCTCCCTTGCAAAATAGATTTTGTATAATTGCATTTAGTTAATTTTACAGGCTGGAGTTTTTAGATATCTTTGTAAGATAAGGTTTGTAATGTACATGAGTTTCTTTTCTACTCGAATGGTTCTGAATTGAATTTGAACTGTTTTTTGGCTATATTGGTTAATTAGGAAGATTGGTTTGTTTTCATTTGAAAAATATTTCATATATATATATATATATATATGTATATATTTATATATTTTTAAACTTCTCTTTTTACATATATTTTTAAGATCAGCATTAATCTTTGCTAGAAAGCAAAACATGCACAGTGACTGGTTGCGGGAAACCAGAGTTCATATCCCCTGCAAGTTTTGGTGAAATCATGCACAGTTCGTTCCATTCCGGCACACAAACGCTTTGCCCACTTCAGCTTTTAATGTGGAAAAAAGCAGGCACCACCCACAGTTTATGAATGCAACGGTGACGATCAAAACAATTTACTCTTGTTTTGTAAATCACTGTGTAACAATGCACCTTGTGTGCAGGTGCCAACTCGTCAATACCTCTATGGACAACTAATGTTTTCTAGGATCAAATCACTCTACCCTAATGGCAATCTAACCTTTATAGCTTTACATGGTTGGGTTAGTTGTGGGTGGATATGGAGCATCACCACCAGTGGTTGGGTTGATGGGATGGTTCGGAGCCGGGCCACCGTAGGTTGGGTTGTGAGCACCAGTTGGTTGCTGAGCAGCAGCAGGCTTCTTCAATCCTGGAAGATTGCTGGTCATTCCAGCCCATGGAGCTTTGAGGCCACCATTGGGATCAATCTCTCCAATGTGCTGCAGCGCCAATTGCATGTTTCGCACACCTTTGTCGTAGTTCACGAACCCCATGAACCAGAAATCGTGGCCATCTTGTGTCGCAACTTGAATATATTTCTCTGCAGGCTTGCTTTCGTTGAAGGATGGAATCACCTCCTTCACCTTTGCCAGAGGCACGACCATCTGAACAGAAAATGATAAACTTTCAGTTCCTTGAAAAGTAAACAAGGGTTGACAGCATTTCGTCAAGTCAACAGGTAGGTAGTGCAGCAAGTAAAACAATTACATTCAGGATATTCGAATCAACTATTCATTTGAGATTACAGATTGAGTTTGCTAACCTTGTAATAACTCCAGGCTTGCTGACCGGGAGTGGGTGCGTATGATAGAGGTCGATCGCTGCAGAATGAGAACTTCAAGTTGGAAACATACAGAGTGCCCGCTACGGGGCCCGTGGAAGTGGATAGGTAACAAGCGTATGTCTTGCGGAGCTGCTCCCCCTCATCCATTCCGAAGGTTTGCTTGTATATTCCTTCGAAACCACCTTCTGTTACCAGCTTAATACCTTGACTCACTTTTCCCCGGGCGGCGTCTGTGACAGACGGACCGGTTTTCACTGCAATTCCACAAAATCCGCCAGAGTAATTAGTAACCTAATACAAGATGGACGATTCATGGAAAACGTGACTAATATAAATAACCTGCTACGCAGATTAGAACACACATCG
Organism: Physcomitrium patens; assembly: GCF_059467195.1. Lineage (NCBI taxonomy): Eukaryota > Viridiplantae > Streptophyta > Bryopsida > Funariales > Funariaceae > Physcomitrium > Physcomitrium patens. The sequence continues at coordinate 3,104,124 of NC_143431.1, read as the reverse complement.
CGTCGTTTACATCTTCCTAGTCTATTTCGGTTAAATGTAACCTACTGTGGCTCCAAACGTTTCCTGCAATTATTTCCGCCTTGGAATAATACTTGTTAAAGTTCTCCATGATCGTGTTCATAGGACCTGGAAATAAGAAAAAAATAAAGGTCAAAACGAGTGATCACAAACGGCCGTGTTATACACAAATTCATACAATCCATCTATCACATTCACCGATGAATTTAACCTGCATGCAAACTGAAGATTCAAAGATCGACTCTGCTGAAGCAAATAATAAGATCACAGCTCACTGAGATCTACTCCACATATATAATGTATAAACAATGATTTCGAAACAGAATAAAAATAAAAAAATAAAAAGAAAAAAAATTAACAATTCAATGATTTGTGGCAACTCACTAGTTCCTGTAGCGGGAACTTCTTCCGTCTTGACATATGGGCTTCCGGGTGCAGCTCCCACAGGAGTAGGGCCAGCAGCGGCAGGCTGTGCGGGAGGTGGGGCAGGAGTTGTCTGGTGCTTGTGTCCACCTAAGAAACCTTTATCAGTTTTGGCTGCAGTTGATGGATCATAAGCACCACTGGGCTGTCTTCGCAATCCTCCGCCACCGCCGCCCAATGTGGCCTTGTCAAATGACCCACTAGGTTGTCTGCCCAAACCTCCAAGTCCACCAGGAGCAGGGCCACGAGGAGCAGGATCACTTGTGTGCACTGGGGCCTGAGGAACGGACGCAACACCTGTAGTTTGGGTAGCAGCAGTTTTATTATCAGGGTGAGCATCTGGCTCGGATGGTTCTCCCATCGGAGGAGCTCCGAAACTGCTAGGAGTGCTAGAAGCTTGCTGCTGAGGAGGCCGCCTCACGCTGGCACTGCGATCCTCAGGTGGTGAAGTAAACAATGGCTCATCGTCTTGAGTGTGAATGTCGTTGTGTGCGGGGGTTGGCCCTTGGTTAGCGGGATAACCGTGATCCATCGTGAATGTCCTCTAATTTATCAGATGCCTGCACAATAAACACAATCAGAACGAATGAATTGTCTACATACCATGGTTCGAGGTGCACATCATGTAATCGATCTTATTCGGAGAAGTTTATCAAATATGAACAAGAAGCGGCTCTGTCGCAAACTCCATAGTTTTTGTGCAGAGAAAAAGCATTTCAAACAGAATATTCGTTGTCTACTCTCACGATGTGAGAAAGGGCTGCAGAATATACCAAAAATAAATAAAATAAAATAAAAAACACTACAGAAATCTGTGCCCAGTCTAACGCCAGGAACATTCTTGCGATTTGATGTCATGTGCTACCGCGCTATCCTATGTTTGTGTCGAGCACCATATCCACACGACGATGGAGAAAAAACACAAACAGCAACCAAGGAAGGCAAATTCCAGTAAAGCATCTCTAAATTCACGCCACACCAGACACAAACACCATCCAGCTCAATCAAACAGAAACACCCAATCCATCAAGGACGGCACCACCCAACCCGTGGGAAGAAAGCACACACAACTCCAAACTTCTTCTCATCACCCAACACGACCTACGGCAAAACAGTTTCCCACTGAGCTCAAAATCCCACTACGACCCACAAAAACACTTACCCAACAAGACAGCAGTGCCAAACACTACACGGCTTCCCAAACGCCGATTGTAAAACTCTTCACGAAACAGAAGCAGAAAAACCACTTGAAATCCGGTGCAGATTTGAGATGATGTTGACGAAGAAACTGAGTGTGAAGAGTGAGAATTGGGATAGAAAGAATGGTAGAGAAAGCAGCGAGAGGAGGCACATATACCGCAGGAGGGGTTGAGGACGGTGAATGCAGACAGATGAAAGGCTGGCTTGAGATCCACTCTGCGAGGTATGAGCCATACAAGGGAAGTGGCACCGACGAAGAAGGGGCCACGACGACGACAAACAACGACGAAACACGACGACGACGACGACGGTGCACCCCCCCGTTTCACAACGCACCGGTGCATGCCGCGTGGATTACACGTGGCATCCATTTCGGCCGAGCTCCATATTTGTACTTTTGTGTCGGACTAGGCCATTAGCCTAGTCTCCGTCGTCAGCAAACGAACGAACGAATGAAGGGGCGATTGAACGAACGAGCTCGTGGACTCTAACGAATGAAAGAACGAACTAATGAACGCACTAAGGAATGAACGAAAGAATCTGCGTGGGGGTTCGTTGAACTCGTCTTCGTCCATGTGTTCGTCTGTTTCGCCGTCCGTTCGTTGCCATGCTGGATCCTGCCACCCGCGCTCAATTGGTGAGAGCCCGTGCTTATCGTAATGTCAAAGCTTGTTGACCCTGTCACCACCCACGCTCTTGCTCGTTGAACTTCCCTGGAACCTTCTCAAAGGAGGCTGTATTGTTTCTTCATAGTGAAATAAATATAAAACTGTTTGTTTTGGTGTTCATGAATTTTGAATATCTAGTGGTTCAAAAGCTTTTGATGGTTAAATTTTTGTGTGGTAAAGAGTAACTACCTGTTTACATGACTCAAAAAAAATCTGATATGTTTTTTCTTAAAAAATTAATAGAAATGAATGTGATGCGAATGATGTTTTTAGAGGGTACAAAGGTTTGATGAATGTGTTTTTAGCTTTAGTTCCGTTGGTACCGTCTTTGTATCGAAAATTCGTTGCAAACTTATATGCGTTTTTTATTAATTAACATTGCTTCCTTTTTATTATTAAGTTTCCCGTATGGTTACAATAATTCTCAAACATGTTTACACCCTATTAGAAAATGTTATATGGGTTGGTATTGTTAGAGTGTAAAATAGAATTATCTGCGTAATTTAAAGCAAATTAAAATTTAATTAATACATAGATGAATTGCCTTTGAATTAAGTTCATAATAATTCTTTCCAGTTAGTTTCCGAAAAGTTATGAAGCAAAGATAAGCATACTTATCTTCGACTTGTACACTTTTAGCTGGATAAATTAAATTGAAATCACATTCAGAAATTTTCATATAGTATCTCTATTAGTTGATTAAGCCTAACCATCTATTGTAGACTTAATGATTCTTTTTCTGTACTGTCCAAAGGTGAAAACCACCAAGATAGTTTGAGAGTTGATAAACATTACTTTGATTAGAATCATTCAATGCTGGATTAAATACCAACTTTACCAAATACATCACTAACTCATTGCTTTTCAACCACTAGGTAATTCAGAAACATTTCAAACAAGAATACAGAACAAAGCACATGATAATTTGCGATAATCAAATCAAACCGAACTAGATTGCCAGCATGACGCAAACTGATCTTTGCTTGATACTTATCTAATAAGATAGAACATTGCAAAGGTGGTGTCATGAAACAGTGAATGAACATATCGATTGTTGCGTTCTTTGAAAGATAGTCACACAATGCTTAAGGATGTGGTTTCATTTGAGCCTCAACAGGGATCCACAATCTATTAAGTTGATTCTGCACATTAAAGACAAGCTTTACTATAAACAGAAATGGTGAAGATCTGCTCCATCCGCCATTAAGCACTGATGCTATACAAAGACTGAGCTGCTGATTGCCGATTCTTCACCCGGACGAAGCAGAGACTCATGTTGTGCAAAAGACAGCTCGCTGTTTAATTCTCAGCCGGCTGCCACCACCCCACACCAATTAAAGTTAGAAGCAAATCAAAATTTGAACCTGTACTTGTTTCAGGATGTTGTGACAAATGAAAGAAATACTCAACCGCCAATCTCATGTGGTTGACGATAGTACGAAGAGGTTGTGACTCCACAGCAGATCATTAGTATTAACGGATTTGCCGATCTGTAGATAAGCAGATCCATGTGTAACATCCGACAAATATGAAACAAATAAGAACGGATCAAATGGTGCGGAGAGAAACTTGGAAGCTTACCACTACAAGTGGGGCGTAAGGGTTTTCGTTGCTGCTGTGAAGAAATTCGGGAAGGGACCCTTCTTCGGCGTCGTATTTCAACTTGCTTGAGAAGTACAATACGACGGTGACAAGTAGAACGTAGACTAGGAAGACAAGATACAGAACGGCGAAGATGACTGCCAAAACGTACACTGCCCAACGCGGCAACTTGCCACTATCGAAGTAACTTGCTCCAATGAAGGTAGAGAGTCTAGAGAGTAATCCGCCGACGAGGATAGTCAGAGCAAAGAGAGTTAACGCGGGCAGAAATTTTTCCTGGACAAGCTTTGCGCTTTTCTTCAACGCTGAAAGACCATAGTGGGCAGGCTCCAAAACTGCTACTTCTTGCGACAACAGGAATATGAATCCCAGGATAGTGAGGGAGACAGAAAGGAACACTTGTTGAAGGAGTGCCAAGATAGGTGCCTGCTTGAAGACCAAAGCTAGCAGGTAGAATGGAAGCGAAACAGTGATAATCGTAGCAAGAGTGAGCAAGAGGACCCAGATAGATGTCACAAAGAGCCGGAAGAGAGCTCCCGGAAGAGAACTGAAGATGGACTTGATCACGGAAGGATTCTCTTCCTGCTCAGCGTATATATATTCCACTGCTTTGCAGATGGATGCAACAGCCAGGCTCGCAAGCAGCCACATCAAGATACCTACAGCGAACATTATCAAGATGGTCCGCCCTGTTACGGGAGGGGGTGGCGGAGGGTTGTAGCCATCCAATCCTACGCTAATCTGCACGTTCCGAACAATGAGTTAGAATCTCTATCCCCTGACTTGGTTCACGCCTCGCGTTCTGAACAAGCAGCTTCCGAGCAAGTTTCACACTTGAGTCAACAGTGTGAAGTCAGCACAGTTGCTATTACTTAGCAGGGTTCACAGCGATCATAGTTGCAGGGTTTTTCGAACAGTCCAATCTGGAACGCAAAAGTTACCTTCCAAACTGGACGTTATTCCGGTTTCCTCTAACGTGAATTAATGAGCATGCAGCCGATTCGTAATACAGCATTACTCACTAATGCTGACCAACTTCACCCCTGCTACTTTAAAACCCCAGGAAAGAAACTTAAACGACGATGGATTGCAAGGGGCACTAAATCTGAACAAGAAAGACCACAGGATTCCACAAACTTCGCACTCTGAACCCTTGCATCGTACATCGTTTGTGCTTGCCACAAGAGTTGAACTACACCGCATCAAAATTTCGGAGATTTTCTCAAGATACAATCAAGGGAAGAAAGCAGCAATACCTTAGAGGCAAAACTATGCGGGTGTGGGCCGGGTGGAATAAACGGACTCTGCCCAGACGCCCACCACGCCAGGCCGAAGAGCTCCAGGAGCTGAATCAGCGCAGTAGGGAGAAGAAAGGCAAAAATGAAAGGGGATAGGAGACCGATATACCGGCCGAACAGCCTGCCGCCCTCCCTGAAAATCGCCGGCACGCCCCATCCTCCCAACCCATAAGGATAACCCTCCACCATCTTCGTGCAAAACTTGAACGCGATCTACTATTCCAACAAATCATCGTTAAATAATGCTAAAACCTCTCACCAGCAACAAACCAAAAAAAAACCCACCACGCAAGGCTCACGAAACAGCATCTGCTGACCCAGAACTTCAACACACCCACCTGCTTTCGCCTCACTAGCAGTGCTTCGAAGGTGTCGGCAAGTGAATTTCAGAACAAAGCAAGCGTCGACAAAGTCTGAAAGGCACACACACTCTACAACGAAGAGTGGGGCTCTGTATACGAAGAGAACGCAGATCTCGCATGGGCCCTATTGAAAGCGCCTCTTGGGTGCCACCTGGCGGCGTGCCAGCTCATAACTTTACCACTAGGCTTATCCCACGTCATCATTCCAGATCATCGTTTCCCCCGCTTTGAACTTGTCCGACTGTACCAACGCTTTGGGTTCCGGTTAAAATCACCGGATTAGCCGGTCACTTTCTCCGGAGTCGCCTTGAGACTGCCACGTTAACCCATGCCTTCGTGGCATGCCGCTCATGGTCATCATCAGAAGCTGCCAAGAAGGAGATGAGTGATGGCCATGGCCATGGATAGCTTTTACTTTAAAGCAAAAGTAGGAGAGTGATCGACGCCAGGAGCTCGTCGAAGCTTGTTTCTCCGGAAGCAGCAACTTCGAACATCTCTTGAGAGATGTGATCAACCCACCAGGTGAATTCAAGACGCACGAAAGATTTTCGAAGATGGGTTGTTGTTATTCTGGCCTCGAACGCGCTAGAGTGATGGTTTTATCCGGGAGAGTTTGTGGATTTCGGGGAGTTCATGGAGAACCAGTTAGGGCTTTGAAGGGAAGAAGTTCACTGGGTTGGGTTGGAGCTGTTCGTGGGAGGAAGGGTGCTGTTCGCGGCAGGAAGTCGTTTGGATTCACAGCTTGTAAGTTATGTGAAGCGTGCGCGGAATGTGGTGAGGATTGGTCCAAAGGCTGGAGAAGCCTTGGGTGGAGCGTGTGGGTTTTAGCTGCAAAGAGCGGATGGTTTTAGAGGAGGACTAGCATGTGATGGCAAAAAGGGTGTGACATGGCTGATTGGGCGCGATTTTCGTTCAAGCAGGCCACCGTGGTCATTTGTGCTTGCAATTTGATGGTGGCGGTATGCATTTCTCAGTGTTTGCTCCTGTCCTACTACGTGCCTGCCATGAAGTTACCTCTCATGTACACTCGCCAAGCTGATGGTAGGAAAGCTAATTCTTGCGCAGCAGCGTCTTATTCTACTTTTAGGTGCAGTCTTTTCTTTTCATGGTGAGAGCCCCATTGTAAAGCTTGGAGTCTCTTTTGGCGTTGATCTGCAGTGCTCTCCGTTGACGTTGAAGTAATTTGGGCTGTATGTGTCCTTTGCACTTCAAACTCCAGATGAGATAGTTGTAGGGAATTTGAAAGAGTGTTGGCAGTTTTCTTGTCTACATATTTCTGATGGAATAGCTTGAGCTCGGTGACGAAGCTCGGTTTCATGTAATTTGGGGGAACTGATACTGAGGGCTTTGCTGTTGATGGTTTATGTAGTTTCGCAATTTGAGGGGCTGTAGGTTTTAGGTACCCATCTTCCAACCACTCTGAACGCGCAGGAGCGGCTGGAGGTAGTTCGAGATGCGATTTAGACACGACTTGCGGCAAATCCTGTTTTACTAATTGCGAGAGTAAGCCTGTGAAACTATTTAAATGCCTAACAGCTTCCTTATGCTTGTTGCATGTCACTATTAGAGAGAGGTTTCCTGGCGCATTAGGGTAAGACACCGCCGTCTGTTCCTTCTAGTTATTTCGTGATGTTCATCATAACTCTTGAGCGTTTGGTGATGAGGTGCTTGGTTTCATCTTACTCTCATGCTTACTGATAAATTAACAGTACTTCAGATTTCTGAACTTTGGCTTCGGTTGATACAAGAGAACTATAGTTGTCATCAAAGAGTTTTTTTTAACTGCTGTAAAAGTGTAAAAGACCATGGTCATCGATTGATGTGACCCTATTCAGGTGAAAGAAATAGAACAAGAGGCTTTATCAGCGTTGGTGATTGCCAGTGATAAGACATCACAGAGGCAACAAACTGAGATTTCCAAACGCATCACTGGACTTAGGTTCCAAGGTACACCCTGTGAAATACCTTCCTATGTTAAGTCTCGTATCTGTTCCTTTCGGGGTGCCTGGTTTGAAATCTTCATTTGTTCTTTCAGTTTGAAATTCAACTCATAGGACACAACCAAAATTTGTTGAGAAATCAGAGGAGCTCGTATATGCCAAGTTTTTTGGCGAGTTATGAATGAAAAGTCGTTGAAGAGGCATTGTTTCTGGGCGATCGACAGCAAATCTCACATTTTGTTGGTTTGTGTGTTGCGCAGGATTAGACAAATAGAGGAAGATTAAGCTTAAGTATGCACAGAGCCGCGAAGCAGCTTTACTGGAGACTGAATGGACCTCGCAAGTAAAAGGTGCTCTTAAAAAAACATCATATTGCTGCCAATTTGATTAACTAGCTTAAGTTCATGGGTTCTAAATTATACACAAATGGCTGTTTAATGTTTTAATGCCCCTGTGTTATTTGTAAAAAATTCCAAATTGGGATTATACCGTATCAAAGCGGTGCTATACTGAAATGACTGAGAAGTTACATGAGTTCATTTGTAGTTTGTTGCATCGGTAGGCTTGTATATGTAGATTTAGGAGCACACGCTTCTCCTGCAGTAGTTTTTTTGAGGAGTTGCTGTGCATCCATTTGGTAATGATTGGGTTAGGAGTCAGAACCTGTTTGATCAAGGCACTTCAAGCTTGAATTGACATTCATGTAGACAATGTTACTCCGGAGGCAGAGTTGATGCCTGATGAGGTGGTTAACGTTCTAGACCAAAGTAAAGGCAGTGGAAAGGTGCAAGATGGACCGGAGATCGGTAAGCTATTTTTTGTAGATCGAACCCTGGGGTATGTTTGAAATTGCGCTAGATTCTTCAGTTGAATTGATCATAATTTTGTCCACAAGACATGATTTAATTGGCGAAGAGTGATTGATTCTTGTTGATTTCATGCTTAAGTGGTGTACGATGTGATTTTCTCTTTGTGAAAAGTATTAGCTACACATATTAGTTATGCTTGTGTTGTGTTTTACTCATCGTTTGTTTATTGGAGGGGCAGAAGATGGAATTATTCCTGGAAGACCTGTACCTGAAGTATCCCACGTAGAGGCGCACACAGACTATGGTCGGTACGCTGGGGTCTGACTCGTCATGTGGAAAGTGCAGCAGATTGCTGTGAAGTATGCCTGAAGCAAGTCCGGGCAGCCAAAAGCAATGAGAAAAAGTGCAATGTATGGGTGTTCTGCCCAGCTGAGGGGGGGCTGCTTCTCTCCTGATGTTTATGAGCACAAGCACCAGGAATGCTGGCTTAAGCATGCAAATAACAGGCTTGTTGGTTTCGTCTGGCAGATTTGTTCATTGATTCGTCCCAGTGACATATTCTCGCACTTATATCGCTCTTTGTATGACGAAGATCTGAGCCATTTTATGTCATTTTGTATGCAGGCAGATGAGCCTAATTTAAACTTCAAAGTTCATTATGATGAAGAATACAGGCGAGAGCATCCCACTGCTCCTGTGACAGTGCCTTGGGTTTCTGGAATAATTCAAGCGTAACATTTACGTTCTCGAATTTCAACACGAATTGCTATTCCCTGGGCAAACATTTTTCAATTTCTGGACAAAGACGAGGGATATGTAAGCACGTAATGCACGCGACAGAATCTGTGGAATTAGAGTAGGTCTGAGTGTTCACTCAGGTTCAAGCTGTTCCAGAAAGAGTTACAAGAACCAGGAACGTTGTAGGCATTTACTCTTTCACGGCTGTTGCTTCTTTTCAATTTTGTCTCCACACTAGAGGCCATGTGTTTAACTATCCTCTTCCTGTGAAGTCTACAGGGATGTTTTGGTTTTAACATGGGTAGTTGCTAGGTTCCTGCTTCTGGAGAAACGAATTTTCTTACGAGGATTGTTTGTGAGCTTAGATCCAGAAACATACTGGTCCTCAAATGTAAAGATATTTGGCACCCTGATGCATCCGATGACCTATCCATCATCTACATTTTTTTGGAGTAGGTCATCATGCATAGCCTTGGTTAATGACATTCGCTACTTAAGCAATCAGCGGACCCCATTTTTCACTACATTTATAGGATATCGTCACTGTTCACGACAATCATTTAAGCACCGTTCTGTCTTCAGAAAGTTTTTCCTTGGCCTCGCTATTTTGTTATCAAGTCATGCACTTCAAGCAACTAAGATGCAGAAGAAAAAATGAATCTACTGAGCGTATTTAAAATACAACCTAATCTAGTATATTGAGGAAGAAAATGTTTACTTGTAAACTAAATTCATTACTCGAAATGTTATATATGTATGTATGTATATATATATATATATATATATGTATATATTGAGATGTATTATTTACATTCTGTGCACAGTAACATCAATAATTATCAATCAATTTATAGATTTATTAAAAAGTTCTGATAGTAGTGAATTACGAAAACGTTGCATGCAAATAACTTGGCACTTTATTTTAGTTTGACTCATGTATGCTTGTACATATTCTTGAAAATAAATTGTGCATTATTTACATACTTTGATGGATTATAATATTCATCTTAGTGTAATGATACATGAGTTACTTGGCTTGGTAAAAGTATGATTGGTTATTGTGACATGTTCTAGCTAGGCGTGCACCGACCATCTTTTTGCAATAAAACTTGAAATTTTGACCGTGATGAATATCTTTATCTCACACAAGAAACTGCCTTCCCTCTTTTTACAAAAAAACTGACATCTTCAATTCGATGAACATCTCTAGGAATCAATACTAGGAATCAGACTTTGTAAAAAGTCGCAACAGCTTTCAAGCTTCTTTATTTGTTTATTTTACTTTTGCATGTGAAGGTCAAATTTTTTTATCCAAATTTTTAAATAAAAAATTTCGACCTTATATTAAAATAAAATGTCTCGGCAGCGTTTGTTAAAAAAATACGTCAATAATTTGCATGTCATACAGATGTTAGTTCAAAAATACGTATTTTTTAAATTTATTTTAAACCAAAAAAATCCAGTGTTGTAAAATAAGAATAAAGACGATTTATTTTTAAAGTAAGTAATAAACACGTGATGTACAACAAAAGTAGAACAAGCATTTGCAGGTTTCTTTTAGTTTGACTTCAAATGTAATGAAAAAGAAACATCTGTTATTTACACTGCGACTTAAAATTCAACAGTTTTGTGATAACATCCAAGATTACCAAATCTAATACTTCTCCTCTGATACCAATTTTCATTCTGTTTCATGACTATTGATATATAAACTGTGTGTCTAAGAGATGAATGAAAAGAATTAAATTTAAACATCCCAAAACCATGAGACCGTTGAAAAATCTTGGTTCCATTATTAAAGCCATTTAAACAATAAACAACTCATAAAATTTCAGAAAAACAACTCAAGTTTAATCCTTTTTTATTTTGTTTTGTTGTTTAAAGATTTGGAGTGCAGTTTCTTTTATTTGGGCTCATACTCACAACTCAACACACAATAAACCCACACTTCCTTCAAATCAAAAACTTCATTTTCAGTTGCTTCCAATGGCATTGCTCTACACAACACTAAAAACCCTAACTAAAAAATGTTTTTTCAGGGATAATGTTTAGGATTCTCAAGAAAATGAAAAATGAAAAGGAAAATTGCAAGAAACCATCAAACATGCATTAGATAAGCTCCACGATAGGGGTTTCAAACACAACACTTTTGCCAAAACCAAATAACTAGGTTTTAGCACCTCATATTTTCAAGATCACTCAAAATATCAAATCCAAAATATCACCATTCAATCTTTATTACCCCTTGATATTACCCCTGATTCATACTTTATAATCCCTTGGTATGGAGTCAAAGAGGGAAGAGAGCTGAGGCAAGAGATGAGGTTTTTGATATTTGACCCTCCTCTCTATTGATATTTCGATTTCAAAATCACCAACCTTGCGAGGTGGGTGATTTGGTGGAGTATCAAATGATGTTTTGAAATATCATGGGATACTTCAAACTTGCATCATAGGTGAAACATTACCCAAAAATGCCATGTTTAAAACTCCCTATTAAAGTAATTTTGTCCTCACTAGACCCCTTGGCAAAGTGAGCTCATTCTCTCCCAAACTACCTAAAGATAAAAGCATCATTTGAAACGAGCGTTCACACCTCCCAAGCTGTTTTCTGAAGCGGACCAAGATAGAGGAATGAAGACATGAACAAATGAAACATCCGAAGGCTGAAAATCTATTCATCCGAAGACGCCGCCGCCGCAGCAGCGTCGTCATGAACCTCGTGAGCGAAGGTGTGTCGTTCATCGCCGTGGGACCGTGACGATCTGAGCCACGATGCAGTGAGGCGGGGAATTCATGGATGGTGTTTCGTGCATGGACACGGAGAAGGCCAAAAATTCAGTGCGAAAGTTGGGTACCGGCAGGAATGTTGACGCAGGCTATGAATGCCGAAGCTACGATGCTTCGTCGCTTCTCGTAGAGTAGAATCCAAGCTTGTTTTGCGTGTTCATGGCGACGAGATCAGGCCTTTGCGCCACAACACAGACGCTCATTGCGTTGCGACGCCTTCGGAGGACGCTTTGGGAGAGTGCAGCGTTTCGACAAGCTGGGTCGCGGCGGCGAGCGGAACGTGACCGTCAAACAGGGACGGAAGATGAGGATGTGGCTATGATGACTAGCCGGAACGCGTGATTTGGGCGATTCTTTCTCCGTCCGTTGTCAAAATACCCACAACACCTACTTTCTGTAAGATATTAGCCTGGACAAGATTTCCACACGTTTCGTCTCGGATTTTGTCGTGGAGGTCGTTGTTGAGTCCTCCAAAGGCTTCTGCAGCGAAAGGGGTGGTGTGTTGCTTTATGACGCACGAATGTTAAAAAAAGCTGCGTAACCTTTGCAAGGTTGGGGGGAGGGGGGGGGGGGGATGCGTGGCTTGCCGAGGTCTTCCTCTTCCTCTCGTGTCTGACCCCTACGGAGACACCTGTTTCAAAGAGAAGGGCCAAATTGGGGAGATGTGGGAGTAGTGGGAAGACGTCGACGATATTTAACCTCCAGCATTGCTATAGAATCGTTGCTAATGAGAGCGTGTGCAGAGGTTTTGTGTAGTTCATTGTCAGAGTCAATGAGGATATTTTCTAAATTCTGATATTTGAATGCTTCCACTGGTTTGGTATTATTGTCAATGTCAGGAAGGGAGGGCATGTAGACAAGAAAATCTAGCTGGAATTACAGTTTAGGGTGGAGGCATGGGGTTAACCGTTAAGGTGTTGAACTTAATTGTTCAGACACCAGGGGTTGCACAGGTAATGGTGGACATGAAACCAGTGGGGAGGATTTTGGTTGGGAAGGACGGTACTCTTGAAAAGGAAGTGAACTACCTCTGCGGCAATTCCTTTGTCACTGATATTGTACTCTCAGATGCTGAGCTATGACCCAATTATTCCATGACCTGCTCAGTTCGCCAGTGTGTACAGCAGCAGAATGTGGCCAACTCTTTTCAGCGCTGCGACATTAGGAATCGAATTGATTGTCGCTAATGCTCGTCGTGTGACAGTATCCTTGCATTGTCAGTACTGTTAAGGTTTAATACTGACTTTCTTAGAGTCTGAGCTGCAGTAGTAGGAGCGGCGCGTTTTGGGGTATTTGGTATCATGCGTACGTGATGTGTGTGTAGTCTCACAATCGAACGTAGCACAAACTAGTCAAGGCTGTTATTGCCTAAATGGGCATGGTCGAAGCTTCTGAATTTCTTAAGAGTAACGCACTGTGCACCTTCTTTCGTTGTTCATTGTGCTCTACGCATTCTGGAATTTTAACCACCATCGCAGTTTAGCGGGCATTCGATATTGCAAAAGTGTCAGTTGTCGACACCTCTGACTATTGGGGATTCCAGAGATACTGGAGTAGGCTTCATCTTCGCACCATTAGAGGATGGTTAACTTGCTGCTCAATGACTGCCGTAAAACGGTGTGAGAGTATTTGAAGAAGCAGTTCACAAGAGTTTAGCATCAATTCTCGAGTTCTGCACGATCTTCCGCATGTGTAAATCATCGCTGTGGGGACTCATCACCCAAATGATTTGTTGGGGATACATTTCGCCTACAGCACGTTATGGCAAAATGCAGAGCTCTCATGGGTGGAGTATAATGAGGAGAATTATGCTTGAACTTTGAAAACCTTGCTTCGAGAGTCTTACATCGAAATGGCAAACAACAGAAGTGGTTTTATGAGTGAACTTCGATTTTCGCGCAGACCCTTGTACAACACAGCCTGTCCTTTGTCCGCCGTGATGAAAGAATCAGCTACACCGATTTTGGAAGTCCCCAAGTAGGAACCGAGCACTTCAATGAAGTGTTCGTCAACTTATCTTCTTCCTTGCAGCAGGTGCGTTACAGCTTGACATTGAAAGAAGTTGATAATCGACTTCAGTAGTATATGGTTTGGTTCCGATATGTTGGAATGCGGCTAAGTTTCTCTTCGTCGTGGAATTTCCCGCACTCTGGAATTGCATTGTACTATGTGTCACTACAGGACGTACCAAGTGAACCTTTCTGTTGCTGAGTCTCCAGCTTACGAGTGGTTCTTGCAGCCACTAGTTTTTGGAGAAAGAATGTTCAAATATTTGCAAGTGTGGCGCTTACAAGCCGATCCAACTTGAAGCTCACTCTCTGATGGAAGACTTAGGTGTTTGATTCACAGGCCGCTCTTGAAGAGTTTACATGGAGAAGGGGAAAGTTTGGCTTGTGTCTATGCTGGAGTTTGTTTAATAGCACTAGTTGGACGCAGGCATGTCAGTCTGGCTCTTCATGCCGTGTGGCGTTCGGACAACCCATAGCATATTTTACTGCCCTTTGACCGATCGCTTGCTTCGAATTGCATGATATTCTTGGTGATTGAGTTGTAGCTTTGTACAATTAGCACGTAAGGGTACCTCACCCGAAGCATTGAAAATGGCATTTCTATTCAAAGTTTTTTCCTGGTCGGAGAGGCTGAAAGATACACAGAAATCTGCGGAGCTCGTGAACAAGACCTTTCAACAAGAGCTGGTACGTCGAAGTTTTCCTTTTGTCGCCCTGAACATTTACTTCTGGAGGCTCGGCCATCCCCTGCGATGAGCCACTTCTAAATCATGTGTTCGCTCGGGTCTTTGGAGTCTCTTGTTTTGTCTTTCTTTTTGAAACCTTCTATTAGCGACTATCGCGTCGTTTGAAAACTGCGACTATACAGAGAGACCTGATGGACCACGTCATGAACCGAGCATCCAAGTGAACGCAACAATATTTAATTTTTGCTCTACAATCACTCAGAATCTTTACCAGCTTGTGAATAAAAAGCTTCTGCCTCAAGTAGTTGACAGACGAATTTAATTGCTTCTTGTGCTAACTCTTCAATACACAAGTTCTCATTATTTCAACAAAATTAGAATCTAGACTTCTGACAAACATAAAATTCGCTCTTCTCGTACTGATGTATCTCAATTGACAGCCAGATGCTATCTGGGTTTGAATTATCCCTCACCCTCAGCAATGACCACCACATAACCCCTTGTGATGAGCGCAAAGCAAAAAATTTCGAGGACACCCCTGGAAACCTGCGGAAATAAAAATAAATGTGAAAAATTTCTAAGCTATCAGAATCCTACAGTATTAAATATGTACTAATGGTACGTAGATTGGATTCTGGTCATGCAGAAAAATGTACAGAGTAGACTGGAGGAGGAGAACGATGAACTGCAAATACTTGTGGACATGATTTACGACTCTTCCTTTCCTGAAACTCAGGTAAATATTATCGAATAGTTTTCTTTCACCACATCTTATGGAAAGGTATCGGTCCTTACAAAATGCCTCTCAAGGTTTAATTGGTTCCTGATACGGGTTTTGGTGCGCCCTGAGCCGGAGCTTTGATTCTTCTAGGCTGCTACCCCCGCAAACGGTGATGGCAGAGTTTCTTATTGAAACTGTCAAACGTGTTAACTTCAAATCTATTGAGTCATTGAAACTGAAAAGATGAACCATTTGAATGCTGACACCTGAATCCTGTACATTTGATGGTTATAGAGAAGAACTGCAGCATTTCAATGGCTGGCGTGAATTGTGTCTTATTCTTACAATTGAAGCTCTATGATGCAAACATCTCTTACTAAACCCTTTTTCCTCGATGATATCTCAGAAATTCTTGAAGGATCCTTCGAAAGATCGATTGCAGTCTCACACGGAGACTATTTCAAGTCTTCTGTTCGGTTTGGCTGCTCAAGGTAAAAATTCTCTTCTATCTGTTTTTAAATATCTTTTCGTCACCTGTAAATTCTTCCGCTCTTACAAGTGCACTGCGAAGCTGTTTAAGTAAAGAATTTTGGCTATAAAATTTGAATAGAATTTTCTCACCTGAGAATTGGTATTTTTTACTTAAAGTTCAGCTGGTGTTGCCGCTCCAGGTGTTGCAGTGGCTCCTTTGATCCTCACCCATTTTCAGAAATATGGATACGAAGCCATTGCTGACACGCTCATTAAGTTGTTGGAGCTTGTTCGGCCCCTTCTGGCATCCAAAGATGCACCGGAATTCACAAGCGACGACATTTTGGATGCTATAGATGTCCAATGGCACTCTTCCGTAAGATCAAGCCCTGCTTTTGGTTCCTTGAGAGGCTCCATACCTCCAAGTCCGCTTCAAAGTCCTCGTGGAAGCTTTTCTGCCTTGAGCCCTCGGGGGAGTTTTTCCAGCCCTCGAAATTCATTTTCTATGCACTACGCTAAAGTGGTAGGAAGTCCTGGAGTACAAATACCTTCTGAAATTATCTCGCCACGGAGGACTCAATCTTACTGTATATCTCCTCCATCCTCATTGCCAGGTGCTGGCTGGGATGGTGCAGGCAGCACTCCACCGAGGAGATCGTTCTCCTCCCGCATGCCTAGTTCAGACGGCAACCTCTCTCTTCCTTATGGCGAGAGACTACAGCCTCTTGCGGAGCAGGATGAGGAGAATAATCATGGCTCTGCAAGGTTCAGAAAGCATCATGACAGCAGCATCATGGCATCCTTGTTACAAATTGAAGACGACAAAGACAGTGCCTTGCGATTGAATTCGGAATCGGAACTGAAACAATCGCTGGATGCCAATATTCCTCGTAGATCACTTCCTCTTGAAGTTTCCAGGGACAGTGGGTTGAAGAGTGTGGGAGGTACCCAAGCCGTAGATAAACTAGATACACACGATGTTCCTTGTGTGAAGAGTACAAGCGTGCCAATTCCTAAAGTTGACAAATCGGGTGGTGAAGATAATGGGGATAATGGCGTCCGGGGCGCGAAAACCTTTGGAGCTCCGAATAGAGTGTTCTATGATTCATCAACTACAGCTCTTGACCAGGGAAATGTAATGAGGATTGTAAATAGTTCTCATGCGAAGGAAGTCGACGAAGAAACGCCAGAAGTCCTCGTACCCAGTTCATTGACGAGAAGTTCTGGCCGTGTGCAAAAACTTGTTAAGTTCTGGACAAGTTCTGGACTAGTTCTGGAAGGTGCTCCTGGCTTGCTTAACGAGAAGAACTTTGAAAGTGAAGCAGGTTCGACATCTTTAGCTCAAGATTGCTCATTTCTTTTCGTCCTCCCGTTATATGCCTGGTATGCATGGTGATCGTCATTTAAGCTCACTATGTAAACATTATATGTTTTTTGCTAGGAATACACTCTGAAAAGGTGCCTTTGCCTGATCAAGTTCCAACTCCTAAAAGCACCCAAGTTCAGCAATTGACTGAGGTATGCTTACTCAAAATGGTGAATCTGTGTCACCATACACAACTTTTTCACCATGAAAATTAGTAGTTGCGATATGTCCATCCGAAGATACTGTCTAGCACAGAATCACAACTACAGCAAATCATTCTTGCAATGGTTTTAGTGCATGGTGCACACTTTCAGCTAATTTGAGAAGTGCTTTTGAACCACTGCGCCGGATTCTCCGGCTGCTGTTGATATTTTAATGCGGTTTAGAATTGCTGAAAATACCTATTTAGTGGAATAATAGATATTAACAATGATTTTTTCCTAATACTTTCATCCCTGTTATCTGCAGGAGCTGTCTTCTCCTGTACAAAATACAACACAGGTGAAGCAGGACTCTAGCTTTAGTGCAAAGAAAACCGAGTCGAAACATATTGAAGTCGAATCCTGCATGAGCAATGTAAGAGTGTCTGATAATGCTCAAATTGACATGGGCAAAGCTGATGAGAACATGAGGAAGGTCGTACTGGAAGTGATAGGAGGCAACAATTTATCAGTGGATTGTGTCGAGGGGGATATAGCAAATCACGAACATCACCCTAGTACGCTCCCTCCCTTTTCCTTCGATGCGAGTGACAAGCTTTTCGCGTCAATCGCTATTAAAGACAAGGAGGAAAGTTCCAAATTACTCTTAGATCCTACTGAAGGAAGTATACCAGGTGTAGGCAACCTATCAGAGGGTGAGGTAGAAAGCCGAGAACACGAGTCCCTTGATTTAAGGCAGGGACAAGAGAATGTGGAAGCTATGACCGATATCTTGGATAGTTCGTCTGCTCTGGACAGTGAGGACAGTGACGATGACAACAGCAGAAATAGCTCCTCCAGTTCTTCATCGTCGCAATCTAGTTCTTCCAGTTCATCTTCAACTTCAGATGATGAAAGCACCTCTATTTCTTCCAAATCCTCAGAGAAGGGCGAAAGCCTATCCAACTCTGACTATGATACAGATGATGAACGCTGCATGATATCTTTGAGACAGCAAGGAACAGAAGAAGTCCCGCAGTCAGTGCCTGTTGAAGACTCTCTTGAGGGTGGCACGGTCCTTTCTCATGCTCAAGATGAGGAAACTACACTTCCGCTTGGCAACGTCTCTTCTGAATTCTGTTCCACTATTGACGTAGATACACACGAAGTGCCAGGAACAGAAGAAACTGGTTCGGTACCCTGTGACAACAACCCTGAGCTGGACCTTGAACCAGGTGCAGAATTGCTTACTCCTAGTTATAACTTGATGACATTTGACAGTGATGAAGACCGAAGCTCTGACCTCTCTATTGAATCCGAGGATAACTCAATTCCGGATGAGATGAGTGAGAATGAGGTGATTACCGAGCCAGCTTCACATGATGGTCTTCACATGATTTTAGTCAATTATATTACTGGAAGCAGACCAATTTCTCCGAAGGAGCTTCCACCTCTAACAAATACGACTGCAAACGGCACATCTCTTCCGTCTTCGTCATCTCAAAATTATCAAGAGGACCTTGTTGCGGGGAACGTCATGAAGGTGGTTGCTTCATCCGCCATTGATGGAAGCACTGACGCAGGAGTACACTCACATGATGCGCTCGAATTAAAGCTATCTGATAGGTCTCCTTCGGAGAAAATGGAAAAGACTGAGGCATCGGTTGTGACCGATTCCGTAATTCTGCTCAGTGACGATAGAGACCTGGAGGGGAATCAAGAACACGTGTTTGCCGACGTATCTTGCCATGATTCTGAAGTAGTTGTCACCGACTGTGAAGGTGGGCTAATTGGTGCTCTCGCTCAGAATGAGATGGAAATGGACTTTCCTACGAAAAACTGTGAGCCGCAATCTATTGAAGATGATTCATTAGCTTCGGTTCCTTCAGGTGAGGAGGTTCATGATAGGGATTTTCTTGTCAGAGAAGACTTGGTAACAGGTGGATCTGATGTAAAGGAGTTAGATGCTGCAGGGATTGAGACTTCAGAAATTTCTACAGGAATCGAAGAAGGCCATACCCCCGGAGGACACCCTAACGAACACATTACCAAAACAGGTGAAGATGAGCCGTATTTGGTTGAAGGCAAAAACCCACGGCAACAAAAGGATGAAGAAGTGAGTGGCTACAGTATGATCAATTCCCAAGAAGTGTCGTATGGTATCAAAAACAAATTCGCCGACTCTGTTTGTAATCAACAAACGGATCCCGCAAACGGTTGCACAATGACTTTTAGTACTGATGCAGCCACAAATATTTCTTTGGAAGGGGCTGCTATACAAGATAGCCCGCGTTCTAAAACTTCGTCTGAGATCGACAGTGTAGCTCTGCCCTCTTATGTACAAGAAGAGGGTGACAATGACACTCGCTACATTTCAGAAGAATCAAGATTTGCTAGAAGCCGAGAACCTTTACCGGATACAGCACTGGAGCAAGCTGTTCGCGTTGATCATACTAAATCTGTTTCGGAAGGCTCTGAGAATGATGTGCACTTGTTGCAGACTGAGGGCCATAAACATGACATTTCTACCTCCGCTAGTCCTGAATCAAGTGCCGATGCTGATCAAACTTCTGAAATATTTGCCTTGAAGAGTCTCTCCGTATCTAATGAACAGTCTGAAGTCCATAAATGCAGGTCTCACTTGATTGAAAATGCTGAAGATGATAGATTCAATGTTATCGTCGAACCTGTGAATGTCCATTGTATTGAGGCTGTGGCAGATAAGGGTGGTTTCGAAGGGTTTGGAGGATCACAGGAGAGTGAACAAGAAGTTGCGGGCCCATGTGAAAGGGATGTTTCAGAAGTCTCTAGGGATCCACATGGTTCATACCTGACTAAAAGCGAAATTCCATCATCTCTTCAATCTGAGAAGCATACTACTGACGCTGCTGAGCACGTATCTACTCAGTGGACATCACCCGATAGTAAAGACACGCTAGCTCAAAGTGACAACTATGACCCTTTGAGCTTGAACGAGGGTGAGGTTTCACCTATTGTTCAAGCTGATGAAACCCATCATCGTGAAAATGAAGGCCATAATTTAGCGCAAGCTGACAAGACCAACTCTAACTCAGTCCAATATACGGGGGAAGTTGGAAACATTGATTCAAGTGGAGGTGATTTGAAGCGTTGCACAGAAAGTTTGCTTGGTGTTCATCATGAGGAAATTTTTTTCCTTGGTGATGATGTATCCGAGCAATCGTTGGTTGGGTCTCGAAGTAGCAGAAGATCTAGCTTTGAGCAAGACGATTCGCTTCGCGATGTAAATGTCCAACAGACCGGATATTTCAAGGTGAAGGGGGGTATAGAAGTGACTCTTCCAGTGAAAGCTACGGAAAAGGAATCTGGTGGTGAAAGCTGTGTACTGAAAAGTTTAGAAGCCTCTGATGCAGGGAATCTAACTGGAAGCTTGATCTCTGGCAGTTATGACACTGAACTCTCTCCCAGGGTCGATGGCGACCAACAATCTCCACTTTCTGAGTACCTGGAGAGGAATAAAGTGACCAGTGAGGAACACAGGGAACCAGAGTTAATTCAGCGGGAATCTCTGAAGTCCATTTCAGCAGATTTGATGGTCACCACTCCTGCTTTTCAGTCCGATCGACATCTACAGCCGGTTGGAGAAGTCCCACATATGATTTGTGAAACTCCCCAGTCGTCGACTCAGGAAGAGGAAAAAGTTGACTTCACTCCCCATAGTGTCTTTACGCTATTGAGTGAACCCGAAGAGTTATTTCTAGCTGAAGACAAGGGAGCTGAATTAGCAGTGATTGAATGTACAGCTCCTTCGAACTCTCACGAAGAGAAGAACTCTTCGTTGAAGCATGATCGCAATAAGGAATCGGAAGGCGAAGTGAATAAGACTTCGGATTCTGAAACTAAGGATGCTTTGGATGGAACTGAATCCGATGGAGGTAATAACCCGTTTACCGAGAGGGGCGATTATACAGGTGTAATTGACTCGGAACCTGCCCTTAATCCTGTCAAAACCGAGACGTCTCCTTCTTCACTGAAAGTTAATGATGTTGAACAGGATGAGAACTTCTGCCGAGTAGCGAAAGATACAGGTGCCACTACAGCTACGAGTGGAAATGAAAATGATTGGGTATTTACTCTTCCTTGCCAAAGACCAGTGGATTCTAGAAAATTATTATCAGAAGAAAACTTTGATGCCCCAGGCTCAAGTATGTTTGTACAAGGTAATTTTAAGCAACCCTTGACGTTTGTCTCTTCGAACAACTCCCTTTCATCTGATATCGTTTCAGTTGAAGATTGCAAAGAAGTGACGCATTCTGAAGAAATTGAAGGTCAAGGAGATAAGAGCTTCACGGAATGTGGCGCTGCAAGTCAAACTTCTCAGCAGATAAACGATGTTTCTGAGCACCCTGTAAATCACGTCAGCACCAGGCGAGACTATGGAGGGGAAGAAAGATGGGATGAAAAAAGGCCTCTGAAACTTTCAAACAACACAATTGTGATATCCGAAAGATTAGAGTGGGACACCCTGGAGACAACTTACAAAACATCCAAGCTCTCGTTGGGTGGTCATGAGAGTGTCGCTAACAGGGGCGAGCAGCCTTTAAATTCAGTCTCCTTACCGAAAGAACAAGAGATGTCAATAAAAGTAGTAGAAGTTGAGAAATCAAGTAAACCACATTTTGAAAATGAAAGAACTGGAGAAACTTGTAAGCAGGTGAATGGTAATCAAAACACACGGCTGTTGGATGCCTTCGTCTCTACACCCGCAGATGAAAGTGAAAGAGTTTACCAAAACGAAGTGCAACAGAAGAGAACGGGAGATGATATTTTTGTGTGGCCTTCAGAGCTTTCAAAGGAAGAAAAGACACAGATGACTTCTTACGCACTCGGAAGGAATACGGATTGTGATGAAAAGGAGGTACTTGCGGGTTCCTTCATTGGATCATTATACAACCTGACGATCATAGATTCTCGGGGTGACCCTGTTAGTGCGATCCCAGTACCCACAACGATACCAAGTCCAGTTAAAGTTAACTCCTCCAGAACTATTGCGAATCTCAGCCATAGTGACACCATGGAGAAACATGCCGTTTTCCAGGATGATCGGAGTTATCTATCAGGTGATGAGAAGGAAGCAGAATCGCCCACTCGAAATGACTCAGGTTTGTCGCAAATTTACGTTATAAGTTTAACTGTTTATTGTGGATGTCAAGTTTTTCGCAATTATCAAGTTAGGTTATCTTCCTACTGCCATCTTGGAGTGAGGTAAAAAGAAACTCTTTATTTACATGAATGATAATGTTATGACTTGGTTCATTCCTCAGATTTTGATGAAGCAGCAGTTATGTCGCCTGTACACTCAAATACGACTAAAAAAACTTCGTTCGTGTCGAATGCTTCTAGCTTACGCGACTCCATCATCTGCAACTCGTAAGTAACAAAAAAATCAAACCGTATAACTGGAAGAGCCTTCTCATCCAAAAAATGTGCTTAATTTTTCATATTCGCCATGGTTGCATGGGCTGTTCGTTTAGTTATAATGTGGAATGCTTCATAATTTGGCATTTGGCTGACATTGGAAAATGAAGTCGTGAGGCTACCCAGATTCACTTGCTCTGCTTTTCGTCTGGACGTCCTTGGGATTATGGTCTCACACATGTGCGGATTGAAGATTTTTGATGCATTCTGGATTTGGCACTACTCGCAATAGTTATCACTTTTTATGAATCGGTTGACGTAATATCAGCAGCTGAAATGTCAGATTACGTATCTCATGTGCAGATCATCCAGTGAGTCAAGTTTTCAGACTGAGAAGAGAGTGCGACAAATACGCCGGTTCAAGTTTGTCCGGACTTTATGTTGCTCTTGCTGCTCGAAACCTTCTACATTGTAATTTACGTGAATATATGTTCATACTAACCTTCCTCGTTGCGAAATCATGAAGTGTGTAAGAAAATGTCAGGATTTGAGGATTCATCGATTCAATTATCAAGCATGTGATAATTGACTATACTGGTCATCCTTCGATGTGGTCACCGTTTTAACAGATCTCCTCCAGATTCCAATGGCCAAAATCGGTCACACGCTGCAATCCAGTTCTCTTGCGGAATTTGCAGGGTTCCAGTAGGTAGCACAGGAAATGGGTGTAAGTCAGATATGTTAAATCAACTCTAGAATAGCCGTGTCAACGTTGGTTACAAACGGTGATTTGTGTACTGTATTACCCAATGTATGTACTAGGCTTTATAACCAACTTAGCAAATCAGTTTAGGGTGGTATGGATATACATAGAATATCTTTTTTTGTGTATGGTCACTACAAGTCCAGTTGGATTGTAGTATGATTTGAACAAAGAGCATGAAACCCATAGTATGACAGTTAGGAGCTTGGTTTAAGATGATGTAAAGAAATATTCGGTCAACACAGAATCCAACTTTTGTTTCATGATTTAGTTGAAAAAAAAATCCAGGACCTCCCATGAACGTGTGAAGCGAATAGCTGTATCGATGGGCAGAAATCGATGAGGAGTGTGTGCTGGAGACGTGCCAAGGCTAGCTTGGTATTGACAGCATTTTCGGTGCTTGAATGAATCGGACAATTTGTTTCGCCATATGTTGCTAGAATTTTCCAGAATCCACCCCAACTGGATCTAATCCCAAGCTTTTGATCTACTTAAGTGCATGAGTGATCATCAAGTAAAGATGTACTACAGTGACGTATGATGTTGGTAAACTACAGAAACCTGTACATCTTGGGCTCTGTACTACAGTTACGTGACTCTTACTGCTAGATAAAAATACCAGTGAGTCTTGTAAATTTCATAGTGAAAAGTGCTGAGATTAGAACTGTTAACGCTGAGGACAACTTACGACTAAGAAGTAATTCTAATCATTCAGTAAGTTCTCATAACTCTTCAATGTATCTGTATTCCTACGTCAGTTAACGGCTAATGTTGGTTTACAATGTAGTTGTTTGATCTGTACATGAACGATTTTGTTTAGGATTATGTCTGCTAAACGGTCGCCCTCATCGTCCGGACAGGCTCATTGCTTCCTCCCAGGCAAGCTCACGGAGAGCAAGACCTCCTGTTAAAAACGTCATTATTAATATGATCAATTGATACACAATATATATATTGTGTGTACCACAGTGACACCAAGAGTCACAACTCTTGGTGTAAGGTCAATATAGAGTAGACAGTATTCTACACATGAGATTAGTGTACTATACAGTATAATTCTCTCAATACTCCCACTAGTACACTAATCTTCATCCTCGAATTGGATTTCATCTATTGTAGAAGTTCATCCATTATGAGAAATATGTATGAGAAATATAGGGTTTCAATCTCCTTTTTGGGTGTTGCGTTGATGTAGAACTCTCTCGCAGCTCTTCCACTACTTCTTTAAAATTGAGAAGGTATGTGTTTCTTTGTTGATTTTGAACTGTTGTTAGATTGTGTTTCATGATTGCTTCGTGCATATTCCTTTTTTATTGCGAAGCTATTTTTGCTATTGTTGTTGGAGGCGCTATCATATGGCATGATTTGCAATTTGGAAATACACTGGGTATCTAGCTATAGAAAGTGTAGCTTAAGCCTTTATATAAATCTTATCTTAGATTCCAAAACTCCTTTAATTTGCATAAAACTCAAAATATAATAAAATCCCTTCAAAACATATTTTTCCTACAAAGGATTTTCTTGTCCTAAACTTTAGAAATTCATAACTCTTGATCTAGCTATTCAATTTATCTCAAATTTATAGAGTAAGTAGAATTCATCCTTAAATTTTACCACAAAAAAAAACCAATTGCAAATTCACTCCCAATCTTCTAGCATCTAAGAAATCCTAGTAGACACTCTAAACCCCAATTTACAAGCACTCGAGTACTATTTTCTTAATATCTCAAGATCCCAATATTCAAATGTCATCAAAATTATGTAAAAAGTTTATTAACATGAATTTACACATTTCTTGAAGTTTTGAGCCAAAACCTTATCAAATTGCTCATGATATAGTTCAAGACACAACCACTAGTAAATCGGGTCACTTACTACCCTTAGATTGTATGTGCTAACTTCAAAATCCAATAACTCCTTCATTCCAACTTGGAATCCAGCAAGTAGTATGCAAAAAGTGTAGCCGCAAAAGTGTTTTTTCTAGTCGTAGTCACCGATCCTCAATTGCCTTCCGTACGCATGCAATATGTCAAAAAGAGTGAAAGTAGCTCCCAAATCAATACCTTAACTTTGAGCGCCTATATCTCCTTTATATATAAACTCCAAATCATACAAGATTTGTACCAAAACCATAGCCAAAAATCTAAACTTGCTGATCTTAGCCTTCAAAGTTCAAAAAATCCTCCAAAAACTAACCCTAATCTCTAATATGGCCTTGGGTAGTCTCCTTGAAGTCCATTGGTTATGATTTTTGACCAATAGGAATGGAGATTTTTATCATCCATCTCCATTCATCTATATGGATGCCTTAAACTCTCTTTTTTTTACCAAAATCCCTCTCAAATTCTTTTTTTTATAATATTTATTCAATATATGTCCTAAATACCAAATAAGAGAACCAAAATAAGTTTTCAAAGGTCACCAATGTCTAACAAAGGTGATTCTAAATATTGAGAAGTTACTATCAATCAAAACCAATCTTAAAAACCACTATCAAAAGAAATTAAAGTTATACAAATTCAATGGTAATCTTTTTAAACAATTCCTTTTCAAGGTAATAATCAAATTATATTCTATAACTAACTAAAATCTATTAATATGGCTCTCACCATGTTACTTAATAAATTATATATTAAGTACAAAATTACATTATTTTCATATAGTATTCGAACCACAATACGACATCTACTCCCTCTAAACCCGTGCATCCTCCGGTATGCACCAAGAAGAATCAAAGTTGTAGTTGATGTCATATTACTTCCTCAATAATATCTTCTTCAATATCCAATTCTTCTTCTTCATACTTAGATAGATCAAACTCTTCTTCAACATCTTCAAGGACTAGCTCTTGATCCCTTTGTTTGAAAAAAATTATATGTTTTCTTGCAATTGGAATTTTGAATCTTATTCCATCTAATTTTTTTATGCATATGTAGCATTATCCAAAATATGTACAACCACATATGGTCCAAACCAACACTTAGAGAACTTTTTAAGAGCACTATGTTGGTTATCCAAGCTCTTGTCATATACCAAAATCCAATCACCTTCTTGAATATCTTTTGGCCTCAATCTAAATCGCTTATCAAATCTATCTTTATTCTTCAATTGCGACTCCCTCAGCCTTATAATTACTTTTTTTACATCTTCAGGTCTTCTCTCTCATTGACGAATTCGAAGTACAAGAAGTTCTTTAGATATATTGTCTTGCCAAGACAAGATACTCTAAGTAGGTATTTGCTCTTCAATTGGCATAATGGGCTTCTGTCCTTGCATTAACGCTATTGGCATATATCCTGTCACTGAATTGTGAGTAGTACGATTAGCCCAAAGAGCAAATGGTAATAATCTTAGCCATTTTCTTGTTCTTCCTTTGGAAGCTTTAACAATGGCCCTTATAATAGGAGGATGACCTCGCTCACTTTTAGCATTGCCTTCTACATTATAACATGTAGTAAGTGCTAGCTTGACTCCACATCTCTCAAAGAATTGTCTAGCCTTATATGCATGCAATTCTCTACAATTAGTAGTAATTTTTCTAATACATCCATATCTACAAATCACATCTTCTAGTAAAAATCTACAAATTCAACTCCTTCAATGGATTTTGTTCTTAGAGCTCTTCCTTCTACTTGGTTAGATTAATCTTCTCGTACTAGAGTCAAGTACCACATTTGCCATATCCCTATAGGCATAGTAACTAGGTCCACAATTCATTTATAATGTATTGCAAGTGGATATGTAGGATGCAATCCATCTCTATGTCAAATCTATGAGTATATCTGAGAAGTCTAGCATGATTTTAAAAACTTCACTATATCTCTATACATATTATGTCACCAATATTTTTCTTTGTGCTTATTAAAAGTGGCATAAATACCTCTATGTCTAGCCTACAAACTATCATGGAATTCATGGATTAATTATTCTTGCATCTCTTTTTTGTAAACTACTCTCTATTACATTCTACTATCCCATTTGCATCACTTCTATAGGTAACCACCTTGTAAGAGGTAGTTGTAAGCCTTCCGTCTAATTTGTTTGAAATGAGTATCACTCCATCCTGATTGTCTTGATAATGTGCTTAAATAGCATCCAATCTCAATCCATTTTTCTTCATATAATTCTTCTATAAATGGTCTTGGATATTCGTCCTTTTCTTATTGTATCCTAAAATAGAAGGTAGTAACTATATCTTCAGTAACTTTAATATAATCTTCTTTTTGTTCATATCTAGCTCAGGATAGCATATCTGCTATAAGATTATCTTTGCCTACTATATGCCTAAATTCAGGATTGAAAGATTTAATATATGCAATCCATCATAGCATAACAATATCAAAGGTGTTACAGTTGGTAATCATTCCCAATAGTGCCAAATAATCTGTTTCCACTATCACTAGTGCTCCAATTAAATAATCTCTTTCATTTTTCATAGCTATAACTATTCTCCATAGCTCTCGTTTTACCTGTGGATAGTTTCTTTGTCGTTCACTTAATACTTTAGCTCCAAATCTAATAGCAAATCTGTTACCTTCTTCATTGTTTTGTCCTGAAGCCCAATCAACAGCTATTGGACTAGTATCAACAATAAGTATCACCGATTTGCCATCCTCATAACTTATCCTTTGCAATATAGGTGGGAAAGATAATAACTGCTTAAGCTTTTGAATTGTTTCTGTGTGCTTCTTTTTCCATTTAAATCTCTTTCCTTTTCGTAGCAAACTATAAAGACGATCAGCTACATGTGCATAATGAAGAATCCATACACAATAAAATATGTAAGCTTCTAAAATCCTCCGTACTTCTATTTGTGAGCTATAAATATCCTTCATCCGTTGTATGGCATCCACCTTATTAAGGTCAGGTTTACGACCAAACCATCTACACGAATGTCCCACAATAACAACTTCTCAAATTCCAAAGGTAGATTTAGCTCATGATAGTGTCAAGTAAACCTCCTCAAGTTGAGATAAAATTTTGTCATAGTTTAAAATATGATTAGATACAAATTTATGGCACCCTTTCTGATCTATTGTTTCATTTTTTTCTTCTTCCACACACCTTTTTATTGAAATATCATCGAAGAAGGACATAGTCTTTTTTGGAATGAAATCACAAAGAACCTTATTCATCCCATTCATCATGTGAGCTATCGAATTTGTTGCTCTTTGTGGCAATGTACACATCTTAACCAACCCTAAAAGTGTCTTCATAGTAGTGATATCTTTGCTTCCTTCAGCTAGTTGAAATTGATCATATCCAGAATAGAGATCTCCAATAGAATAAATAGCTCTATCGGTAAATGCATCTACAAATTCTTCAACAATTGGTCCAACTCTAGTATTTCTAATGGTCACTTGATTCACTAGTTGCATATCTTGAATGAATCGTAGTGTTCCATTTTTCTTTAGTACTATAAATCAATGATTGGAATATGGTGCAAATAATGGTTTTAGGATCTTCATTTGCATCTTTTTTTTCAAAAGCTCCATAAGTTTAGATAGATGCACTTTAGGCACTAAAATTGGTCTTAAATTCCAAGGAATATGTGGAACTATAAATATAATCATTGGTGCCACAACACTTGGATGGACGCATCCAATTTCTGAAGGTTCAAAAGCAAAAGCCTTTTTATGCGTACTTAACATATTTCTAAATTTTATTTCTTCAACAAATAATAGAAAATTTGTAGATCCTACTTTCAACTCATTGAGTGTGATCTTGATAAACTTGTGGCGAATTTGTTTAGGATCGTGTAAGCCCTTCTCCTTCAAAGCTTATTGAATTTGATGATTGGAATCACTAGGCAATAGTATAGCTATAGGTTTTATTTTCTTTTCGACGGTTTTATACCTAGTTTCAACTTTGACTTCATAATCTTGAAATGCTTGTATCAGTGAGTAGAACTCTCTTGAATGTACTTACACCACTTGATCTTCATTTCTTTATTCAACTTCTAAAGTTCTTCTATAAAATCTTCTAAATCAATTTTCATATATACACCTATTATCTTATCATCTTTATCAAGCAAATCCACTCTTTTTAGGTCTTTTTCTGTTCTTTGCACAACTTTTTTCTCCCACTTAAGGAGATCATTAAGTAGTGTATAGATAACAAATCCATTCTTAGATAATTTTACAATACTTGTACAAAAGGTACTTTCTTTTTTATGCGAGAGTACCTTCTTTGATGTATCACTACATTTCCGCTCCATAGTCGTATCTTGCAAAAGTCCGTAAATTCTCCACTAACCCTTGGTAATAAATCACTTTGTAAATAATCTTGATTGCACTCATAGTTTACACGTACTATTAGAAATTGTACTATCTTTTTTCCATCTTAACTTCTAATATGAGGACATGCTGATCGGTCATCCAAAGCCTTAGTCTCCATCCTCAAAGCTATAATATATGGTTGACTAAGAATCACTGGATATGAAGTAGTGTCTTGAACAAAATATTTTTGTTCTAAGGTCACATCTCTAACCTTTACCTTCACATTTGGGTAAGCACCATAAAGATCTCCTCGTGTATTATTTGCTCCCGAATCACCCAACCATGGTTAATATCAATAGGCCACCTTCCACGTTTGTAGACTTCTTTTGACATAATATTAATTTCAAATCCATAGTCAATAAGAGAAATTACTGGTTCTACCAAGTCTTCCATTTTTACTAAAGTTTTTATAGTGGCTCTGGCCCAATGCCCTCTGATATAGTGTCTAGGGCCCTTGTCATCATCTTTGTATTTATCCAAATCAAATTATACCTTTTTATTGGTACAACATTCTACCAATTCATGTTCTTCTTCTTTAGTCAAGATTGTATCTAAAACATTAGATATAATAGATTCTCATGTCAAATACCTCTTTCACTTAATGGTATCGATGATGACATCATAAAACTCTCTCTTTGCAATGCTCAAAATTTCTCATAAAGTAAATTCAATTTTGGCATTTAATACTCTTTCTTCCAACACTCCTTTCAAACTTAAGGTTGCCTCAATATCTGATTGTAGCTTATAAGTAACATGCTTACTCTTCCCTTTGTCTTTATCAACTTCGATCCTTTCTTCCCATTTTTCTTTTGGCAGTGGTACATTTCTAGGGTACAATGTCGATGGTCCAACCTTAGATGGTCTATTAGCATGTGGTATAGGTACTTCTTTATTTTGTATTGTTTCTACATGCCTTTGAAATTTCTTCTTGTTGGTTGGCTCTTCAAAATTTTCTTCTATTTCATTTCTTCTCCTTTTTGCCTCCATTAGTACTTCATGTTAAAATTTTACTAAATAAGCATATACAAATATAGTATCTATAGGGTCATTCCATCTGATAGCATTCCTAATTACTGTGGTTGTCTTGAACAATTCTTTTCTTGTTGTTTTTTCTTTATCTATATGGATCATAACATAGCTCCACAAATCCTTTGTCTCTACATGCTTACCAAAAACATCCTCTTTCTCTCTTACAGCCTCAATGCCATAAGTAATAGCCTCCTTTGATGCTATAGCCTATTGAGATAAATGCTCTTCTAAAACCTTCTTCATTCATCCCTTTCCAAAATTGGTTTTGAGAAACTCACCCATATTTCACAACGTAATTTTTCCATCTTTCTATAAAATTATTCCTTGTTGTAGAGTATCAAGAAAATCTCCACATTTCTTGCGAGGATGCTTAATACTATCATATCAAATACATCTTTGTATATATCCTTGTTTTGATGCAACTTTGATCTCAAGTAATCCTTCTTTCTTCTCCAGCTTTGCCAGTTTGATTTGTAAGTCTTTCATTCCTTTCACCCACTCATCAATTGCATCTTTCTATAGTGCAACTGTAGACATAGGAATTGGAATAGTACTTACTAATATAGCAGATTATTACACTTATCTATGAGATATTGTAGTTGGTGGAGGTCTAGTCTCTTGCCTTACTACGATTGTCACGGACTCAGAAATACAGACTCGAGATCTAACAAGAAGTTCAAGAAGAACTGACAAGAACTAGATTAATCAGATGAGAACAACACCAGAGAGGTGAGCTAGAGCTCCAAGAGATGTGTTGTCGAGACTGAAGAACTCTTCAGCCTCGATTCTAATATATACTTCTATTTAGGAAGCTTCTCAAGTAACTTCTACCAACTAGGAAGCTTCTCAAGCAACTTC
Source organism: Physcomitrium patens (assembly GCF_059467195.1). NCBI lineage: Eukaryota > Viridiplantae > Streptophyta > Bryopsida > Funariales > Funariaceae > Physcomitrium > Physcomitrium patens. Next base: position 3,072,558 of record NC_143431.1, on the reverse strand, counting down.
TACTAACTAGGAAGCTTCTAGAAGATTCCAGAGACTTGCTTCTAAAAAGTTCTAGAAACTTATCTCTAAAAGGTTCTAAAGACTATGTCCCTAATATCTTCTGTCAACTAAGAAGCTTCTAGAAGGTTCCAGAGACTTGCTTCTAGAAGGTTCTAGAAACTTGTCTCTAAAAGGTTCTAAAAACTTGTCTCTAGAAGGTTCTAAAGATTATGTCCCTAACATCACTCCTTCCTTTAGCTTCGAGGTCTTTGAGAAGCAATGTTGTTGATCAGTACCAATGCAAGAAAATGAAGATCTGTTGCATAACGTCTGCTATGAACTCCAACTGTTGTTCACGAGGTAAGTGGTTCATCGGCCCTTGAAGCCAATGGTAGTGGCCCACTCCTTCAACTTCTGATCAAGCATGAACTTCCATGTCCTCATTGTGAAATTGTCCTGTAAACACGCCTTCTGGCTCACCATCGTAAGCAGGCTCGGACTTAAATACAATCACCAGTGATCGGTTGCTCGGTATCCTCCATCGTCATCATAGTGTAGGCAGTTCTTCATCTCGGGGTCGCCTTCGTGAGCTAGTTGGTTGAAATAATCTAACTGACATAGTATCTATCTCTTGGCTATCCATATCAGAAGACCAAACTATGGCTAGTGAAAAAATTCTATTTTATCTTAGAAAGAATAACTACATCAACTATGAATTTTGGTGGTGCTCTTGTCCTTTCTTATATTTTTAGGTGAGCAAGCTTCAGAAGGAAGCTATCGTCAAACCGGCTTAGGTTTATGAATTTGTTGTTGAGGAAACTCCTATAGCTTTTGTAGCGCATTGGCGAGATTTTCAACTGGCTCCCATGTTCGCTCATTAATGTCGTAGTCGCACCAATGAACAAGATACTCCAACTTGCCCCACCTTCGTCGTGAATCCAGTACCTTTTCAACCTCGTATTCCTCATCGTTCTCGATCTCAATACTAGGTCGCAGACATTGTATTCTTCTAGGAAGAGACGACTCTCGATAAGGCTCTAACAGAGAAACATGAAAGACTGGATGTACCTTCATAGAAGCCAATAATTCTAGATGGTACGCCATTGGATTGATTTGCTTCTAGATGATAAATGGTCCCAATCTTGGATAGTCCAACTTATCACATAGTCGCTTGGTCTTGATATTCCGTCGAAGAAGCCATGCTTTATCTCCAATTTTGAAAGTAGGTGCTTGATTCTAAAATCTATCTGCAGCCGCCTTGTAGGATTCTTGAGCGGATTGTAATTGAAGCGTCAACGTATTTTGAAGCTCTGATAGTTGTTTCGCAAATCCTTCAACTGCTGGATTATTATTTGTTGATGGACTCAATAAATCAAGCTTCGGATGATACCCATAGTTAGAAAAGAATGGTGTGTATTGAGTCGACGCATGGAGGGTGTTGTTATATGCAAACTCGACTAGCGACAGATATGTGGTTCAATCGTCTTGCTCAAAGTTGATGCTGCATCGTAAGTATTGTTCCAAGACTTGATTCACCCGTTCTGTTTGGCCGTCAGTTTGAGGATGAAAAGTCGAAGAAAGCTTGATATCCACCTTCAGTATCTCAAAGAGAGATCTCCAAAACTTTGATACGAACTGAGTTCCTCGATCTGATACGATATCATCTGATAGTCTATGATATCGATACACATTATTGAGAGAGAGCCTTGCTGTGACTTCACTAGACGATGTCTTCTTGCAAGGAACAAAGTACGCCATCTTTGTAAGCCGATCTACCACGACAAAGTTGCTGTCAAATGAGTTCGATGATGGAAGGTCCGTGATGAAGTCCATGGAAACAGTAGACCATGGTTGACGTGGAATTGGCAATGGCTGTAGGAGTCCATAAAGGCGATACGAAGGATTTTTGGATCTTGAATAGATGTCGCAGGAAAGGACAAAATCTTTCACATCCTTCTACATTTGAGGCCACCAAAAATCTCGAGAAATAAGCTCCAAGGTCTTGTTGAATCCAAAATGTCCCACAGCTGGAAAATCGTGGCGAGATTGAAGAACTCGGAGTCGTGCTGGTCCTTTTGGGATATACAACCGCTCTTCAAAGTATAAAAGATCTCCCTCCACCTTAAATTTGTTGTCATTGGCACACTGCTTGATATCAATGGCTACTGAATCTTTAATGGTTGCGGCACGTACCTGATTCAAGAATTCAGCATCAATTGGTATAATAGTAGTGCAAAGCCGAAATTGCTCTGGCTTCAACAACGTCGTACATTGTTGATCAAATACTTCTTCTCCAGCCTTTGGTACAAGATACGATCTCCTTGATAAGGCATCAAATAGTCCTTGCTCCTTTCCAGGTCGATAAGTGATAACAAAATCGAACCTAGATAGCAACATACTCCATCGAGCTTGACGTCGATTTAGAACTCGAGCCGACATGAAATACTCCAAATTCTTCTGATCTGTGTATACGGTCATTGGGTGTGCAGCTCCAAGAAAATGACACCATTCTTGGAAAGAATCCACTATAGCAAGAAGTTCTTTATCATGGATCTCATAATTGATTTCAGCAGTAGAGAACTTTCGAGAATAGAATGCAACCAGATGGAGCTTCTTGTCTTCTCCCATTTGTGAAAGTACAGCTCCCAAAGCAAAATCCGAAGCATCAGTTTCTAAATAAAAGACCTTTGTAAAGTCTGGCTGTATCAAGATTGGAGCCGTAGTAAATGTGATTTTTAGGTCTTGAAACACCTTCTCCGCTAGAGGTTCCCATTCCAGCTTATCTTTGCATGTGAACCGAGTGAGAGGAGTAGCAACTTGAGAGTAATTTTTGATGAAGATCCGATAGAAGTTGGCAAAGCCAAGAAAGCATTGTATATCTTTCATCGTCTTCGGAACCTCCCAGGACACGATTGCTTCCACCTTCTTGGGGTCCATCTTCAAGCCTTTCGTATTCGCAACAAACCCCAAAAACTCCATCTCTATTTGATGAAATAAACACTTCTCCAACTTGGCATATAGTCCTCGCTTGCGTAGTTTCTCCAAGACCAAACGAACGTGCTTTTCATGTTCTTCCTCATTTTTGGAGAATATCAAAATATCATCCAAATAGATGACGACAAAATCGTCAAGGTACTCTCGGAAAATGTCATTCATCATATGTTGAAAGACCGCTGGAGCATTGGTAAGACCAAAAGGCATGACATTATACTCAAAATGGCCATACCTTGTACGGAACGCTGTCTTCCACTCATCTCCTTCCTTGATTTGTATGAGGTTGTAAGCTCCTCTTAGATCAATTTTTGTAAAAATTCTGGCACGTCTAAGTTATTCTAAGAGACCAAAAATCAAGGATAACGGGTAATGATCCTTCTTTATTACCTTGTTGAGGCCTCGATAGTCCACGCACATCTGCAATGAGCTATCTTTCTTCTTCACAAATAAGATGGGTGCTCCAACTGATGATTTTGAATGATGGATGAAGTTCTTGGCTAGATTCTCGTCGATGTATTTCCGCAACTCCGCCAATTCCATCTACGATAGATTGTAGATTGGGCCAAAAGGTGATTGTGCTCCTTCTTGTAAGTTTATGGTGCAATCATATGGTCTATGTTTCGGTAGCATGTCGGCATTTTTTTTTTGAAACACGTCTTTAAAATCCTTATATTGCTCTGGTATACTTGTTGTCGAGATTTTCTCCTTGATAGTTGGAGCTGCATAAATGACAAATGGTGTGCCTTCCTTGGACGATCTTATAAACGCTCTTGCTCCATAAATAAGGATTTTTCTATTCGGGAATTTCTATTAGGCTTGCTCTTGGGTGGTTTTGTGGGAAAGATCATCTTCTGCAACTTCCAATCTATGGATGGGTTATGCTTTTCCAACCAGGAAAGACCAAGAATAACAGGATTTAATGGGGTTCTAATAATATTGAAAATAATATGACTACGATGGCCTTTAAACGTCACTTCTATAGGTTCTCATTCATGGGTGACACTACCAGACAATAAAGGTCTCCCATCTATGACCTCAACATGAACAGGTTTGGATTTTTGTACTAAAGGGATCTTATGATGCTTCACAAATTCTTCGTCTAAGAAACAAGCAGATGCTCTTGAATCTAATAATGCTAAGGTTCTCAATTTCTGAGGGCTAATAAGCAAAGGGATTGTAAAACAAAGAACATGTTGAGCGAAAAGAAAGGAACCTAGTTGTTATTGCGATATTTCACTGTCTAGCCGCACGGTTCTTATTGAGGTTGGGCATCCTCGTTTTCCTGAATAAACGTGCCCCCAGTCTTGACAATACGTCGATTTTGCTTCTTGGAGCAGTTTCCAACTTTGTGGCCTTCTTCACCGCAATACAAGCATAGACCTTCCTCGATATGCCACTTTTTTTCTTCTAGAGTAAGGGATTTGATACGTACCGCATCAGTTTGCATGTCTTCTACCTCTAAATGTGAATTCAGGCTGCTTGTTGACATAGTTGGGACGTGGCGAATCGTATGTTGTCTTGAACGTTGGTCTTAGCGGCATTGGAATAGGCAGTTATCGCACTTCACTACTTGACTAATAGCTTCATTGAGCATTTGTGGATCAAAAAGAGTTAATAGCAAATCCTTCACATTGTCCCTTAAACCCCAATAGAATTGACTCATCAACGCTTCTTCGTCCCAATTGATATCGCATGCTAATTGCCTGAAGTCTGATGCATAGACTGATGTAGAGCGCATCCCTTGTAGTAGTGACCATATCTTTGTTGTAGCCCATCGAACCTTGTCATATTCACCAAATGCTTCCACAAATGCCTCCAAAAAGGTTTCAAAGTTGTTTAATATGGATGATCGTTTCTCAAACAAAGGAGAAAACCATGATAGAGCTTGTCCTGTAAGTAAGGTTCCAACAAGCCTAACACGTGACTCCTCCGTTGGATAGCGTTCGGGCTATAAAATTGTTATCAACCTGATTTGGTTGACGAATCCTCGAAACTTGGAATGCGTACCATCGAACTTATTCGGAAGGCTAACTCGGGGCTCCTTATGTTGTAGAACCAGTGGTGCTTGTCGAACCTGAGGCAAAGTTGCTTCTCCAAGTGCAGAAGTTTGAGGCTGGTGCAACCTAGATTAAGCCATCCCAGATGCTCCATCATTATGAAGCCTTGCCACGACTCCTTCAATCTCTGCAGTTCTTTGCGATAATGTAGCGAGGGCATTCATCATAGCATCTAACTTGGATTCCAAACTTTCCGTCATATTAATATCTTGGCCTCCGGCCATTCTAAGAGAAGGAGAGAAATGACTCTACAAGAAGACAATATTAGTTTAGAGGAGGGTACTCTGTAACCTCTAAAATGCCTTAAGAGCTACAAGAAAAGGGATAATCCACTCTCTCTAAGAAGAATAAGACTCCAATATTATAACAAAAGAAGTATCAGTTTAGAGGAGGGTAATCCGCAACCTCTAAAATGCTAGTACACTTCCAAGCAGAGGGGTAATCCACACTCTAACAAAAAAGAAACTAGCTCTGATATCTGAGGTGAATGCAGTCTCGACAAACTGTCACAAACACAGAAATACAAACTCGAGATCTAACAAGAAGTTCAAGAAGAACTGGCAAGAACTAGATTAATCAGATAAGAACAACACCAGAGAGGTGAGCTAGAGCTCCAAGAGGTGTGTTGTGGAGACTGAAGAACTCTTCAGCCTCAATTCCAATATATACTTCTATTTAGGAAGCTTCTCAAGCAACTTCTACCAAATAGAAAGCTTCTAGAAGGTTCCAGAGACTTGCTTCTAGAAGGTTCTAGAAACTTGTCTCTAGAAGGTTCTAAGGATTATATCCCTAAGAACGACCTTACTCCTCCAATACTCTCTTTTAGCAAATATACCCACAACTTAAGAGACTTTCTTCCAATTAGTAGTAAATCCATTGTCCTTTGTATTATCCTCTAATAGTAATTCTAAATTCCTTTATAAATCATTACTAGCTGATTGAAGAAATAACTCCACCTTATTATTTTCAAGTATAAGCTTTTCCACTCGAGTCAATTGAAGAAACTGTCTTTTAAATTCTTGGAATAACTCTGTTGCAACGAATCTCTTGTTGGATTTATTGACCTATTTCATAAACGATTTTCTTTTCATCCTTTTTGCATCTTCTAAAGAATACTCTTCTTTTAGTTGAAGCATAAAATCCTCCCATTTTTCTCCATGAGTTTGAATAATCTCTCTTATATGCTTACAATGCTCTGGTACAATTCCAAGCTCAAATGTTAGGATCATATCTTTCATTGGCACTTTATTGAGCTCCATCTCTTGAGAATAATATTTAAGATACTTGAAAATATTTCTTCCATCAAATTGATCCAATAAACCAATAATAGATTGCAAGGCTTTAGTAGCCATAGCTTCCTTGGGTTCCACTCTTTGTTGTTGTTGCTTAAAAAGTATAAATGCTTAAAACAATTGAGTTGTAACAAGATCAAGTTGCAATGGAGATTCCCTTGTGCAATTCCTACTACTACTTCCTTGCCTCCCATCCATAATAGAGAGCCAAAAATATTTCTTCAAAACTCTCTACTTTAGAAATTTTCACGTCATGTTCACCAAGTCTGTCATATGGCATGATTTGCAATTTGGGAATACATTGAGTATCTAGCTATAGAAAGTGTAGCTTAAGCCTTTATATAAATCTTATCTTAGATTCCAAAACTCCTTTAATTTGCATAAAACTCAAAATATAATAAAATCCCTTCAAAACATATTTTTCCTACAAAGGATTTTCTTGTCCTAAACTTTAGAAATTCATAACTCTTGATCTAGCTATTCAATTTATCTCAAATTTATAGAGTAAGTAGAATTCATCCTTAAATTTTACCACAAAAAAAAACCAATTGCAAATTCACTCCCAATCTTCTAGCATCTAAGAAATCCTAGTAGACACTCTAAACCCCAATTTACAAGCACTCGAGTACTATTTTCTTAATATCTCAAGATCCCAATATTCAAATGTCATCAAAATTATGTAAAAAGTTTATTAACATGAATTTACACATTTCTTGAAGTTTTGAGCCAAAACCTTATCAAATTGCTCATGATATAGTTCAAGACACAACCACTAGTAAATCGGGTCACTTACTACCCTTAGATTGTATGTGCTAACTTCAAAATCCAATAACTCCTTCATTCCAACTTGGAATCCAGCAAGTAGTATGCAAAAAGTGTAGCCGCAAAAGTGTTTTTTCTAGTCGTAGTCACCGATCCTCAATTGCCTTCCGTACGCATGCAATATGTCAAAAAGAGTGAAAGTAGCTCCCAAATCAATACCTTAACTTTGAGCGCCTATATCTCCTTTATATATAAACTCCAAATCATACAAGATTTGTACCAAAACCATAGCCAAAAATCTAAACTTGCTGATCTTAGCCTTCAAAGTTCAAAAAATCCTCCAAAAACTAACCCTAATCTCTAATATGGCCTTGGGTAGTCTCCTTGAAGTCCATTGGTTATGATTTTTGACCAATAGGAATGGAGATTTTCATCATCCATCTCCATTCATCTATATGGATGCCTTAAACTCTCTTTTTTTTACCAAAATCCCTCTCAAACTCTTTTTTTTATAATATTTATTCAATATATGTCCTAAATACCAAATAAGAGAACCAAAATAAGTTTTCAAAGGTCACCAATGTCTAACAAAGGTGATTCTAAATATTGAGAAGTTACTATCAATCAAAACCAATCTTAAAAACCACTATCAAAAGAAATTAAAGTTATACAAATTCAATGGTAATCTTTTTAAACAACCCCTTTTCAAGGTAATAATCAAATTATATTCTATAACTAACTAAAATCTATTAATATGGCTCTCACCATGTTACTTAATAAATTATATATTAAGTACAAAATGACATTATTTTCATATAGTAATCATACCACAACACTACACTGTTGCTCCTATTAAAGATTACTGCCACCATGAAGATCAGCTCCACTGCTTGCGTATACATTAATGGGGTGTTAATTCTCGATGTAGGTCCCTTGACGGGCTTTACTATGGAATAGACCGCTAATGCGGAGTCGGCCATTGCGAGCTCTGCTTGTGTAGTGGAGTTGACCGTGGCAAGCTACATTGCTATTGTAGAAGAGTCTGTTGTTAAAGAGGAGTTGCCAATCGATATAAGATTGTCCGTGGCGATCTTCCTTGAAGCTTTGGCATCAATCTGTGTATTTTGATATTTCATGGATTTGGAGTGAGGTGGCTTATTGAATATTTTTTCACTCCATGATGTATCAAAATATGGATGTTACAGAAGGTCTGATAATTTTGAGTAGACCAGCATTGCTTGAATTGTTGTAGAATAGGTTTCTTATTTTGAATTGAGAGGAATAGGATACATGCCTAGTTGAGATAGGCACTGAAAATATTTTTCTTTAGAAAAAAATTATGTAAATACATCTACTATCATATGTGTTGTTGACACATATTATAATTTAATTTCCTTGGCAAGTATCTTTTCTCTTGTGAAATGGTAATGTGTGTCCACATGTGTCCTTCTAAAGTGATATTTTGAATTCTCACTAAGAGCAATTGCACTTTGATTGTCTGAGTATATAATGGTTGGTGCATGTTGAGGGAATCCAAGTTCATGTAATAATTTTCTCAACTATATGGCTTCAGTGGTTAGTTTTGTTAAAACCATATAATCTGATTCTGTGGATGAGAAAGCAACAGATTGTTGTTTCTTGCTGCCCCAAGAAATAACTCCTATAATTAATAAGAAGTGAAAGCCAGAGGTGAAGCGATGAGTGTGCTTATCACCTACCTAGTCAGTATCAAAATAATCATGGAGAATATCACCTTGAAGTAAGTGTTGATATTTTATTCCAAAGGATAATATGCCTTTTATATATTTCATAGTTTTTTTCAAAGTTTGAATATGTGTAGGTCCTAGTTTAGAGAGATATTGTACTAAACTGCTGATAGCATAAGTACAATTAGGTCTAGAATTAACAATGGTATGCATTAAACTGCCAACAACTTAAGAATAGGGGTAATTACATAAAGTAATATGGTCTTCATTACTTAAACAAATTCTTGGCTAAATTGGGATGTTTAATGGATTAAGTTTATTTATTAAATATTTGGCTTGATGGAGGATGATCCATCCTTCTTTTTAATTTCTTAATATGGCATTGCCTAAAGTATAATGGATTTCTCCTTCATCGGACATGTCAAATTCTTGTTGGAAAATGTCTTTGACTTGCTAAATTAAAGGAAGCTTGTTGCTGACAAGAATACAGTCATCAACATAGACTGTAATTATGGTAAAATCTTGATTATGTTCTCTTTTTATGTATATGTTTGCATCTGATTCAAGACGTTGATATTTGTGAAGGATTAAGTATTGATCTAATCATTGATACTATGCTCTAGATGATTATTTAAGACCATATAGGGATTTATTTAATTTACATACCTTATTAGTATATATAGAAGGTAATCCTTCAAGAATAATCATATAGATGTCTTCTTCTATAAAACCATTTAAAAAGGCTGTTTTAACATCTAGTTGATGTATTTCCAGATTATATTGAGTGGTTAAAGCAAGAAGAACTTTGATAGAATTAAGTTTGACTATAGAAGAGTATGTCTTTGTATAATCAATACTTTGAACTTGGGTGAATCTTCTAGTAACTAGCCTTGCTTTATATTTGTCAATACTTCCATCAGCTTTAGTTTTGATTTTTAAAATCCACTTTGAATTGATTAGTTTTTTATTAGGAGGTAAATTTGTCATGTGCCATGTATTGTTCTTATTTAAGGATGTAATTTTAGCATTGATTGCTTGTTGCCATTCTTGAGCATCAACCCTCTCCATTACTCTTTTCATGTGGTTAAGAGGTACTACTCTCTCCTTGTGAACTCTTCCTGAAATTCTTATTAAAATGAGATTTCTTATTATTATTCTGAAATTTCTTACCTACATACAAGGCTGAATTATTATTAGATGTTAAATTCATGTTTTTCATGAGTGTTTCTTCTTGGATCAAATCTGTTATCAAGGATTTTAATGTAATCTCAGGTTGCCTTCTTAAGGAGCTAATGAAGGATCTATAACTTAGAGGCAAATTTCTCATTAAAGTGAGAATTGCTTCATCATCTGAAACTGCTGATCTTACTGCCAACAATTGTTCCATATGTGCTCTAAAGGTATGTATGTGTTTAATAATACTATCACCTTCTCTCATTTTTAAGGTGTATAATTTGTCTTTTAAATACATCTTAGTTATTGCATCATGTGATTCAAATATTTTTACTAATTCTTGCCATGCTAAAATTGCTGATGTGCAAGATTGTATATGTGAAACAATATTGTTTTCTAGGCAATTATTAATTATAGTTAAAGACAAGATATTCTTGTCTACCCATGGGCTTATACTCCCTACTCTTATGGCAGATAAAACTGGGATTCCGGCAACAATTTCAGCTTCCGTTGGTTCCACTAGTAAGAGTGCTTCACCACTTACTATGGGCCATAACTTTTCAGCCTTGAAAACTAATGTTAGTCTATGTTTCCATATGTTAAAATATGGACCATCAAATTTTGGAACATGATTAATGTCCACTTTTTGTGTCATCTTCAATATTCTTAATTTAAAATTGAATTATAATTACTTATAAATTTATTTTTGATCAATTCAATTTTATCTTTGCTTATGGTTTGTATGTTGCCATTTTCAGGTCTCGAATTGCTTTTCATGGTTTGATGAACTTCAAGTTCTTCATCAACCTTTACTGTTATAATGAATTGTATTGATATTATTTTCATTATAAACTATTTTTATAATTTCAGCAATTATTTTCTTAATAAAGCATTCACCAAAGCTTATTCAGAGGATCGAATATTTCTATAGCTCTGATACCATGTTGAAAACGTCATTATTATTAATATGATCAATTGATACACAATATATATATATATATATATATATATATTGTGTGTACCACAATGACACCAAGAGTCACAACTCTTGGTGTAAGGTCAATATAGAGTAGATAGTATTCTACACAAGAGATTAGTGTACTATACAGTATAATTCTCCCAATACCTCCAACTGCTGTCACCGAAAGTAGTGCGAGCTCTAAGCAGCGAGTACACCTCGGATGTCTCAGAAAATGAAAGCAAAATAAGATAAAGCAATCCAGAACGAAAAAAACAAATATACTCACAACAAGAAATGTAGAGAAGGTAGTGCTTGCGACGATGCACGAGGAGGATCTCCTCCGTCCCTCCGGGCCCCATCATTCCCTCGCCGACTTCGGGACCCCACCAGGTGGTTGATCAGCCTGTGGTGCCGTGCCATCGGATGCGGCGGCACGGCGGAGCGTCTGCAACCGCACAACCGTCGCCTGCGTCACCGCACCCGGGCCATGGCCACGGCCCGTGCCTGCTTCTTCCGCCACACGGAGACGTCCAAAGTCCCAGGGAACGCAGAGTCGATGGCAGCTGCCACACCGTCGACCTGCCCTCCAAGCCTAGCACCTCCGCTCCAGCAGTTGGGCACAATCACTGACAAAGACCCGTACAGACTGCGGAGACCCCTACTGTCTGCGGAGGCACGAGTCGGCACGCCTCCAAGAATTTCAGACTTGGCCGACAATCATTCCCCCAAAAACCTCATTCCAGTCGCGGAAGCCCATGAAGATTGCGCGAATGTCCACACAAGCCATCGATCGGCTGCGATCATCGCCGCGAAACATCAGCACGCCCCCAATCCATCCGATGACCGCCAGACAAACGTCCCCCAATCTGACTGAGCGATCGGGATACGTCCTTCTGCGAGGGTTGAATTATCGTCGGCCTGCAGAAACAAGGCGACGGAGAGCTCGTGATCATCCAGAAGTTGCAAGCCTCCGCGCTTCCGCGCACCCACGCCTCCAACTCCGACGCGTGCACTGGCGAGGAGCTGCTCCTGCTGCTAGCGCTCGATCTCGGCGGCCAAGGCATAAATTCACGATCGAGCCACAGACGCCCTCACAATTTTGCAGTTCATCGTGAAGCGCACCACCACCCAGAGCCTTCTGGAACTCCTCAATCCTCCCCGACCGCGCCCCCGACTTTACGGAGTTCTGTCATTCATCTTGAGAATCGCGAAAAACCTCTACGCCGACCTTTAGCCCACCTTTAGCACACCCACCTTTCGTGTGCTGCACACATGGCGCATCGCCACATGGAGGTAATTGACGGCCGCTGCCTGGGAGCACCCCGCTGGTCGTGCTCCGAATGCAACATGGACAACATCTTTCGCTGCTTCGCGACCACTGACGGCTCGCTGCTCCGCGCAAAATCTCCAGGTATCCTGCGCTTCCCCGATGTTGGACATCGCTGCAAGAGATTCCCTTGCCCAATCTGCAACCCTTCTCCCCATCGCAGGCCTCAACGACGCCAGGTCGAGGACTCCCAGGTGCCGGACATGATCGTAACCACCATGCATAGACAATCGTCTTGGGAGATGGCCACAGGTGGCCCTCCTAAACTCATGAACTGTTGATACGACTGCTTCTTACCAACACCCAGCGTCGAAGTCGCTGCTGCCGGAACCACTCCTCAGCCGAGCATTTGGCCTTGCCTTGGGCGCTCACAGGTCCTGGTAGCTTCAGCAACTGATTGGCAGCAGCTGGCGAGGCAGTGTTTTGGGCGTGCAGCTGTCCGGCGTATACAGTCTGGGTGTAGGGCTGTACATAATTGGTGCCATCGTGAATCTTTGGTATACAAGCTGCCGGTGACCGTGTAGGATTGTACATAATTGGCGGCATCCTGATTCTTTGGTTTGTATAAGCTGCTAGTGTAGCGTTTGGGATTGAACATAATTGGCGCCATGCTAATTCTTTGGTCTATATAAGCTAGTAGTGAGCTTGTCAAGCTTATGCTTGCAATGTGTGGCACCGTCTTGTCGAAGGTGCAACCGTCTCGCGAGTTGTACAGATTCCCGGATCATTTCGGGCCTTCACCATAACAACAGCTCTTCTGGGCTGTGCACATTCTACCGTGAATATATTTCCAACTTGAAGAGAAAAACAATTGACATGACATCATGTAATCAGGTCTGAGCAAAGACAACTGGTTCGTTACACCAGAAACCCGCATAAATGTTTTTAGAGAAAAACATCACAATGGAGAGTCGGTAATAGCTTGCTCTGCTATACCAAGCGAGCATGTGGCTTGTGCCAGTTGCAATAGTAAAGTTGGTGGTAACCCAGCCGATCACAGAAATCTATCTGCTATTGAAAGCTCGATTCTAAAATTGCTTTGAGAAAAATTAGCAAACAATCTCTGAATGGGCCCGGACACACTTGAGAGTTGAAAAAACAATCCACAAATGGTGCTGAATATTCTACCAAGTTACAAACAAATTTGATGCTATGTTCAACACTCCACAAGTTTTTGGTTTTGTTGTTTTTGTTAAGTAGTGCATTAACTAACTTCAACATTCCTACAAATGCTATTTTTTGTCAAAAAACTAAACAATTTGTATTAGTGTACTTTGATGACATATTAATCTATTTAAGAAATGATAAACACCATGTCAAAAATTTGCATATTTTTTTTAATATGTAAAAAAATTTAAAGTAAAAGTATTATGCAAAACTTGAAATAAGTGTCAATTTTTAATCAAAATGTGAGTTTTAGAGTATATTATTATCTCCATTTCAACCTCCTTTTTGAAATATACATAACTTCAAGTTATTATTTGTAGAAAATAATAACTTCATATATAAAAAAACCCTCCATTACGTTTGGAAGTTAGAATTATTATTAAAATTACTTGACATGAGCAAGTCATATGAAAGAGTAAAATATTATAATGCATTGTTTAAAGATGAAGAGACACTACTTTGGTAGGATGTTTATGATGACCTTTAAAAATTATATATTATTTAAATACTAATAATTTAATATACAAGCTTCTTTTCAAGGACTTTGATACTATGATACAATTATCTTTATGTATGTGAAATTAATTTATAGACGAAGTCAAGATATACTTATATCCAATGTACTTAATATAGAAGCCAAATTTATACTAAAAAAAATTACATAATATAATATTATTAAAGATAATTTTATACAACAATAATTTTCATATGATCTAAGGCATCAATAAAGATTAAAACTAAAGTGAGGATGCTAAAGAAATATTAGAATCTTGTGCAAAAGATAAGGATAAAAGAAACTTAAGATTTAAAAAAAGGGATCATGGAAGAATCTTCAATAAAAGATAGATTTATTTTATATATAAAACTATATATATATATATATATATATATCTTTGAATATTGAAATTCTTTCATTTTATATCAAAGAGATTTTAAAAACATCACAAATAGTTTTTAAAAGGCATATTATTAGTCAAGAATAAGTCTTCATATACAAAGTACTTGGACTTTGACATGGTTCAGAATACCACCTGTTGTCAAATACTTATAATTTGACAAAAAGAATAAGCATCCAATAAGTGAATTATGTATAAATAAATAAATTTTTCGAACAAATATTTGATAAGTATTGTTTGTTTTTAAAATTTAGATTTCCATAATCATTCTCTCTTCTCTTAAAACAATTGGTTCATGTTTTTTTAAATAAAAAATAAATTAATTTTAGAAGTTCTAGAACTTATATAAGATGATGTATATGTATGTATATATATATATATATATATATATAAAATAATATGGAGATCTTTTACGTGGTTTTTTTCATTGTTTAAATAGATCAGGATGTCGTCAATGAATACCACTATTTTTTATTTTTTATTTTTTATTTTTTTGACAAAAGACAATATTTGTAAGGGTGTTGAAGGTAGCTAGTACATTACAAAACTCAAACTGCATAACCACAAACTTGTAGGATCTACTCCTTGTCCTTGATAAAATTATATATCTATCTTCTTTTTTAATTTAATTTAGATAGTATTTTTTTTATTTATTTTACTACCTTATTTTTTTATTTAATAATTTTACATATAATAGCTTATCTTATATATCATTCTTTCTTTGTATTAGGTAATTTTTCTTGATAGTAGTATTTTTGAGTGCTGAATAATTAATACACATCTTTAACTTACAAATGATTATTCTTACTTACAAATAATGCTATGGCTTCAAAAGAAAACTTAATAAGTTGTATATAATTCTTGTTTAGTAGTTTATTTATTTAATTTTTTAATCTCATTCAATTCAACTTAATCAAATTAATGAAAATATTTTTTAAAGATTTTGTACTAATTCAATAATAATTTAATTGATATAGAAGAAGTATTTTTAATAATTTAATTTTTCGGTATTTTAAAAATTCTTTTATTGACACACATTTTTATCAGAACAAAGAATAAGATTCAAAAAAAGAATCTTAGTTTTCAAAGTATTTATTATTATTAGTGTATTTATAATCAACATCACAAAGAGCAAGGACGAATTACTCTTCTTTTATTTTCTTTTATCAAAATAATCAAATATTGGACTCTTCTAACATAAGCAAGAAGGTGAATGACAAGGCTCTAGACTTATCAACTTTTTCACTACCAAATCTAATAAGATAATAGCTATTTTTGATATTTTTTTATGACTTTTTTGACTTGTACTAAGGAGACTTTATTTCTTGTCTTTTTACAAAGAAATTTAAGTCTTGCAACACAAATTTTTATCTTAAGCTTATTAGTTTTAATTATTACATAAAAATTACTTACAAAGTTTGATACTATACATCGAAATGTATTTTTTGTTTCTACTAAATCACATGCACTTACAACCTTAAGATCTTATTTATAGATACTTCTTTATATTCTTATGCGACAACTAAATTCTAAGTTGATCCCAAGTGATTTTACTTAATTCTTCTCGTGGACTCTCTTTGAGTCATTTATAAGAAATTCTTTTCAAGCTGTCCTCTTGGACTTAAGGATCCTAACTTAAGATCTTTTGTAAGCCTCCATCCAAGTTCTCTTTTAGAAATAGCCACTACAACTTTCTATGGCCACTATTGTCCTTCAATTGCCTCTCATATAAGATCTTTATGGAAGTAACTACTCATTTTGAGTTGTTACAAATACTTCCATATAACCATCACTCCTTAGTCACACATTTTTAGCTTGTTGTGACTAGATAATAATACTTTAAAAATAGCTTCACTTGGGATTTCAAGATTCGCTAATGGATTCTATATAGCTTTTTATTTAACATTGACAAATGTAGGTTGAACAAGAGCTTCAAATGTAAGAAGGATCAAACGCAAATGGTAATAAGGTGGACACTTGGGACTCACCATCCACATTATGGAGTGCCAAAGATAGCAAGGAAATGATGGAGCCCAAGGAGGCAAAATAGATCTTTTTTTGACAATTGCTTGCTTTACTTTTTATAGCTACAATATGAGGTCTTAGTCTTTGTGAGTATGCTTGTAAGGTAGCAATGCAACTATCTTGATGATGAACACATAAGATTGGTAGAAATAGTAGTAAAGTAGAATTCAAGAATTGATAAAGAAGTGCAAAAAATATAGAAAATAATCTTAATTGAATAACACAAAGAATAAAATTTATTTAAGTACTATTAAAGAATAACCACCAAGTTAGATTCAATTCAAGAGAATAATAAGAAAGATAAAGTGTGGCAGTATAAAATTCATATGCACAGACTCTATTAAGAAAATTATAGTACAAGGGCTAACTAAGTTAATACCCTCCTTTAGTCTCTGGGCAAATTTAGTGAAAAATTAGGTCTAGTATGCAATTCATAGTAGATCAAGATTGACAATTTTTGGTGATTTTGGCAAGAAGCATTTGGGTGCTATTGGTGTTTTTCTTGAGTTTGCTAAGTTGGCTGATAAATATTGTGGAGTATAGCGTCTTTAATGCTGCCACTATGGAGAGGAGGGTGTTGTAGGAAGAGTTGCAAAGATTCAGTTTTGATTTGGTTTAGTGTTAAGTAAAATTGAATGGCAGAAGATTTTTTCAAAGTAGATTAGAAGTGTAAAGGGCGAGGAGAAATCATTTGAAGAATGTTTGTCTGCAGTTTCCAAGCAGTTCAGTGTGAATATTGTCTCGGAGTTTACTCATCTTGGAAGAAGTGCCAGGATCTGGTAAAAGGTGCAAAATTTTGATCTTTTCAAACAAGGCAGGATACTGAAATTTTTTGCTCTTAATATATGATCCGTTGTTATGATCTAGATTGCACTCTGTCATCTGTGTGATCTCCTTGCCTGTCAGATAAAGCTTGGCTTAAAACTTTTCAAATAAAGATCTGCCCAATGGTTTGATGAACACGTCGTCGAGTTGTTTGTAGAATGGTTTGAACAGAACTTAAATTTCCTTGCTCTCTACTTTCTTCCTTGAGTAATGATAGTGTGCTAAGATATGTTTAGTGAGTTGATAAAGAACTGGATTGTAGGCTAGTTTAAATACACTCTCGTTATTGCAGAAGATGGTGATTGGGTTTGTTTGTTTGACTCCGAGATTTGTCAGCAGCCTATTGATCCATACTTATTCTCTGGTGGCATCAGACAAGGCCCAATATTCCACCTCAGTGCTTGATAGTGCCACTGTTGGTTGTCGTTTTGATTGCCATGATATAGTTCTAGTTCCAAGTTGAAACACAAAGCCAGTGGTTGATCTCTCGTTTTCTATATCCATACGTGGTTAGAATCTACATGTCCAATGATGGTTGGTTGTTCTCTCTTCACAAACAATATTCTATGATTTCTTGTTCGACTAAGATACCTCCAAATTTACTTGACTGCCCATAAGTGTGATAATTGTGGTTTCTACATGTATCTGCTACGCACTCCAACAGCTAGGCAAATTTTGGAGCGGTTGTGAGTAAGCTAGATTAGTTTGCCTACGTGTTTTCTGTAGAGTGTGAAGTCAACTTCTTCTTTGCTCAAATCTATCATCAACATGAGACGCTCAATCATTGGGGTTGTTACGGATTGACTGTCAGCAAGGCCGAACAAATTTAGGCACTGTACAATGTAGCATGATTGTGACATGAAGATCCCTCCTGAGACAAGTCGAAATTTGGATGCCAAGTATATTACTCCAAATTCTTCCTCAATTGTGGACATCTCAAATTTAGTTTCTGGTTGTTGTCTAAACCATGTGATCCATGTTGTGTTGTTGTTGGTGAAGAGGAGGTCATTGACATAAAGAAGAAGGAATAGGCCATTTCTATTGTTGTCTTGTATGATGTACAGATTGTGGTAAGCAGTGCTTTTTGACGAAGTTTTGGCTTCTTAGCCATGAGTCAATTTTTTTTTACCAGGCGCAAGGCACTTAGCAAAGTTCGTACAAGGCCTTCTTTAGTCGACATATCAAGCATTCTTTCCTTGGTTTGAGAAACCCTTTTGGCTATATTGTGCACACTTCTTCCTTCAACTTGCCATAGAGGAAGGCAATCTTCACGCCTATGTGTATTAAGTCCCATCCTATTTAAGTAGCTAGAGCTACGACAGTTCTGATTGTTCCCCATTTTACCACTAGAGCAAAAATCTTGTCAAAATCCACTGCATGCTTCTGTTCAAACCCCCTTGCAATAAGGTGTGCATTGCATTTATTTAACGATCCATCCGGTTTGAGTTTTGATTTAAATATCCATCTTGTGGATATCAGAGTTTTTTTCTTGTGGAAGGAGAACCAATTCCTACGTTTTATTCTTGTGGATAGACAAGATTTCTTCTTTCATGGCTGTAACCCAGTGAGATGCCATGGGGAAACTGTTTTTGCTTTTTGCCCAAATTGGTGTTTGCTGTGGTGAGTTTGTTGGAGAAGTACTGTCTTTTGTGCCCGCCGTGGTTTCGGTGAAGTGGCCCTCACAGTGTGGCGATGTGGTGCATTGTAGTGGTGTTTTCAATGTGTGGATATTGAGACTTGATGAAGAGGATGGTGCCACTGTCTTTGTATCAGAGGGCACATTCTGGCCGTGAGTTCTTTAAATTCGTGGTTGAAATTCTACCCTGGATCGCTGATGTATCGAGTCTTATCAATGGTAACATCGCAAGTGACTTTTAGTTTCTGTGCTATTAGATTGTACAAGCGATAACCTTTGGCAGCGTCATCATACCCCAAGAATATTTCCCGTTCAACTCTCGGTTGGAGCTTATCTTGTTGTGTCTTGTCTAGGTGGATGTAGGCCAGATAGCCAAAGGTGCAAAGATGGGTTATGTTTGGTTGAATTTGGAAGAAGATCTCGTTGAGAGAGCCTCCGAAGTTGGATAACATGGGGGACTTGTTGATCAGGTACTCTGATGATTTTGCAGCTTTGGCCCAAAGGTAGATTGATACATTTCCTACATATAGCATGCTGCGCAATTTATCCAGAATCTTCCTATTCCTCCTCTCCAAAACTCCGTTTTGTTGTGGAGTTCGGGAAGTGGAGAGCTGTGTATGGATACCATTATCCTCACAAAATCTAGTAAACTCCGGAGAAGTATATTCACCTCTGTTGTCTGATCTTAGAGTGAGAATTTTGAGTCCTATTTGATTCTCTACATGCTTCTTAAAACTTTGAAATTTTGAAAAAAATTGACTTTTTATCTATAGGAAGTAGATCCACGTTTTCCGCGTATAGTCATCTGTGAATGTGAGAAAATCATTGGCTCCGCCCATAGGTGGCTTTGGCATTGATCTGCACAGATCGGAGCGTATGATCTCTAAGGCCTTGTGGCTCGGTCTTCTGTATGCTTTTGAATTACTGTTCAAGTACGTTTTTCAGTTTGGCATGCCTCACATATATCGTCGATAAGTAATACTTCTGGTATCCCAAGTGCTTGTTTGCTTAATTGTTGCAGGCTGCAATAGTTGATGTGCCCCAGTCTTGTATGCCATAGCCGGGCGAGCTCTTTTTCTTCATGTGATGGTTCTCTCCTAGGTGCTGGGGTTACTGGTTGACTTGAGATCGCTGGATGAGCTTCGAATCAGATAAGGCAATCCATTGGTGAATTGCCCTTTGGAAAAAATGGTGCTTTTATGTTGTGTGCCTCAAAGCTTTCAATGAGAGATGACAGCTTGTAGAGCCCAGACCTAGGGTCTCTACTTCCCCCTCTCTGATTCGAGAAAAGCCCTCTTCGAATAACATTCCGAATTTGCATAACCAAGGCTTTTTCATATGAGAAACCTTCCGAAATTTAAGGTTAGTCTCTTCGAGATGTAGTTAATTGAATAATTCAGAGATGGATGGTACTGTTTTCTCAGTCTAAATAACTCAAACAAAGTAACTGAATCTAAGTGGAAGGTGGATAAGAATCTTATGTATTACTATGGTGTCGTCGATCTGTTGTCTTGTTGCTTGTAATTCTTTCATCAACCAGTAGATGAGCTGCATGAAAGCAAGTATGTCCATGTTGTCTTCCCTCCGAGCCGTGGACCACTTGTTACGAAGCACTTAATATCAACCAATGGGTTGGTTTGGTACAAGTCTTAGAGTTTCTTCCACACTGCTTTAGAATCCTTCAGATCAGAGATGAAGTCCTGCAGTCACTTTGATAACGATAACTTAAGGATGCCTAAAGCTCTTCTCTTCCCCTTACACAGAATCTCCAATCCTTGACAAGTTGTTGGAGTGTTGATTCTTTAGACTACTGTTTGTTTGCCTTGTCTATTTGCTACAAATTCTTCCAAGTTGTTAGTTGCTGATGTGTTGTTACTCGTGGTTTCTTTGTATTCGCTGTCGATGGTTTCGATGCAGTCCCATAAATCCTCCTTTGTGAAGACGTGCTCCGTTGTGGTTTTCCCCAGCTTGTAGTTCACTGGAGATGCCTGCATCTTGTCTCTAGAAATCATGATATCAAGAGTCCCCATCTTGCTATGTTTCTCATACAAGCTGATGTTCATAGGGTGATGATCGCCGAGCTCACCCTAAGTGTATTCCTTACTGCTCAGTGGGCTCACAACGCTCCATCTACTTTGAGAATACTGCTCGGCTCTGATACCATGAAGAAGTACAAAAGACACAGAAACTAATCTTGACTGAATAACACAGAGAACAAAGTTTATTAAAGTATTGTTGAACAGTGACCACCAAGTTGGATCTAATCTAGGAGGACAGCAAGAAAGGTAAAGTGTGGCAGAGTAAAGTTCAGGAGCGGAGACTTTATTAGAGTAATTATAGCACAGGGGCTAACTGTGTTAACAATTGGCATCGGCATGAAATCAGTTCAGCTGAGTTGATGATGGTCGATGGTGCTCGTTGCACCTAGAATTCCGATTCTCATGACATCTTTTGCACAATGCCATCTTAATTTGCATCTATGGATCGAAAAGCTCGCTGTTGTATGCACTGAAAAAAATTGTAGCAAAATTATGACGTTCGCTCTTGCTAATCGCGATTCTTGAGATTGAGTTACGCAGTGCACTCCTAAAGATTGAAGGTGATGAGTTAACTTCAAAACGGGAATACTCTTGTCACAGTCAAGGTTCTCATATCTGAATCTAACCACCAGCGTTTCACCACTTCGTCTGCTTATTGTCTGTACGGGTATAATTCCTCTGATGTAGTTAGTTGTCGGCTTGATCTTGTAAAGTGTTGAACATAGCAAAAAAGGAAGTTCCAAATTTGTTTGTAACTTTGTAGAATATTCAGCACCATTTGTGGATTGTTTTTTCAACTCTCAAGTGTGTCCGGGCCCATTCAGAGATTGTTTGCTAATTTTTCTCAAAGCAATTTTAGAATCGAGCTTTCAATAGCAGATAGATTTCTGTGATCGGCTGGGTTACCACCAACTTTACTATTGCAACTGGCACAAGCCACATGCTCGCTTGGTATAGCAGAGCAAGCTATTACCGACTCTCCATTGTGATGTTTTTCTCTAAAAACATTTATGCGGGTTTCTGGTGTAACGAACCAGTTGTCTTTGCTCAGACCTGATTACATGATGTCATGTCAATTGTTTTTCTCTTCAAGTTGGAAATATATTCACGGTAGAATGTGCACAGCCCAGAAGAGCTGTTGTTATGGTGAAGGCCCGAAATGATCCGGGAATCTGTACAACTCGCGAGACGGTTGCACCTTCGACAAGACGGTGCCACACATTGCAAGCATAAGCTTGACAAGCTCACTACTAGCTTATATAGACCAAAGAATTAGCATGGCGCCAATTATGTTCAATCCCAAACGCTACACTAGCAGCTTATACAAACCAAAGAATCAGGATGCCGCCAATTATGTACAATCCTACACGGTCACCGGCAGCTTGTATACCAAAGATTCACGATGGCACCAATTATGTACAGCCCTACACCCAGACTGTATACGCCGGACAGCTGCACGCCCAAAACACTGCCTCGCCAGCTGCTGCCAATCAGTTGCTGAAGCTACCAGGACCTGTGAGCGCCCAAGGCAAGGCCAAATGCTCGGCTGAGGAGTGGTTCCGGCAGCAGCGACTTCGACGCTGGGTGTTGGTAAGAAGCAGTCGTATCAACAGTTCATGAGTTTAGGAGGGCCACCTGTGGCCATCTCCCAAGACGATTGTCTATGCATGGTGGTTACGATCATGTCCGGCACCTGGGAGTCCTCGACCTGGCGTCGTTGAGGCCTGCGATGGGGAGAAGGGTTGCAGATTGGGCAAGGGAATCTCTTGCAGCGATGTCCAACATCGGGGAAGCGCAGGATACCTGGAGATTTTGCGCGGAGCAGCGAGCCGTCAGTGGTCGCGAAGCAGCGAAAGATGTTGTCCATGTTGCATTCGGAGCACGACCAGCGGGGTGCTCCCAGGCAGCGGCCGTCAATTACCTCCATGTGGCGATGCGCCATGTGTGCAGCACACGAAAGGTGGGTGTGCTAAAGGTGGGCTAAAGGTCGGCGTAGAGGTTTTTCGCGATTCTCAAGATGAATGACAGAACTCCGTAAAGTCGGGGGCGCGGTCGGGGAGGATTGAGGAGTTCCAGAAGGCTCTGGGTGGTGGTGCGCTTCACGATGAACTGCAAAATTGTGAGGGCGTCTGTGGCTCGATCGTGAATTTATGCCTTGGCCGCCGAGATCGAGCGCTAGCAGCAGGAGCAGCTCCTCGCCAGTGCACGCGTCGGAGTTGGAGGCGTGGGTGCGCGGAAGCGCGGAGGCTTGCAACTTCTGGATGATCACGAGCTCTCCGTCGCCTTGTTTCTGCAGGCCGACGATAATTCAACCCTCGCAGAAGGACGTATCCCGATCGCTCAGTCAGATTGGGGGACGTTTGTCTGGCGGTCATCGGATGGATTGGGGGCGTGCTGATGTTTCGCGGCGATGATCGCAGCCGATCGATGGCTTGTGTGGACATTCGCGCAATCTTCATGGGCTTCCGCGACTGGAATGAGGTTTTTGGGGGAATGATTGTCGGCCAAGTCTGAAATTCTTGGAGGCGTGCCGACTCGTGCCTCCGCAGACAGTAGGGGTCTCCGCAGTCTGTACGGGTCTTTGTCAGTGATTGTGCCCAACTGCTGGAGCGGAGGTGCTAGGCTTGGAGGGCAGGTCGACGGTGTGGCAGCTGCCATCGACTCTGCGTTCCCTGGGACTTTGGACGTCTCCGTGTGGCGGAAGAAGCAGGCACGGGCCGTGGCCA
The DNA here is from genome assembly GCF_059467195.1 of Physcomitrium patens. Lineage (NCBI taxonomy): Eukaryota > Viridiplantae > Streptophyta > Bryopsida > Funariales > Funariaceae > Physcomitrium > Physcomitrium patens. The sequence goes on along the minus strand of NC_143431.1, from coordinate 3,048,993 downwards.
TGGCCCGGGTGCGGTGACGCAGGCGACGGTTGTGCGGTTGCAGACGCTCCGCCGTGCCGCCGCATCCGATGGCACGGCACCACAGGCTGATCAACCACCTGGTGGGGTCCCGAAGTCGGCGAGGGAATGATGGGGCCCGGAGGGACGGAGGAGATCCTCCTCGTGCATCGTCGCAAGCACTACCTTCTCTACATTTCTTGTTGTGAGTATATTTGTTTTTTTCGTTCTGGATTGCTTTATCTTATTTTGCTTTCATTTTCTGAGACATCCGAGGTGTACTCGCTGCTTAGAGCTCGCACTACTTTCGGTGACAGCAGTTGGAGGTATTGGGAGAATTATACTGTATAGTACACTAATCTCTTGTGTAGAATACTATCTACTCTATATTGACCTTACACCAAGAGTTGTGACTCTTGGTGTCATTGTGGTACACACAATATATATATATATATATATATATATATATTGTGTATCAATTGATCATATTAATAATAATGACGTTTTCAACATGGTATCAGAGCTATAGAAATATTCGATCCTCTGAATAAGCTTTGGTGAATGCTTTATTAAGAAAATAATTGCTGAAATTATAAAAATAGTTTATAATGAAAATAATATCAATACAATTCATTATAACAGTAAAGGTTGATGAAGAACTTGAAGTTCATCAAACCATGAAAAGCAATTCGAGACCTGAAAATGGCAACATACAAACCATAAGCAAAGATAAAATTGAATTGATCAAAAATAAATTTATAAGTAATTATAATTCAATTTTAAATTAAGAATATTGAAGATGACACAAAAAGTGGACATTAATCATGTTCCAAAATTTGATGGTCCATATTTTAACATATGGAAACATAGACTAACATTAGTTTTCAAGGCTGAAAAGTTATGGCCCATAGTAAGTGGTGAAGCACTCTTACTAGTGGAACCAACGGAAGCTGAAATTGTTGCCGGAATCCCAGTTTTATCTGCCATAAGAGTAGGGAGTATAAGCCCATGGGTAGACAAGAATATCTTGTCTTTAACTATAATTAATAATTGCCTAGAAAACAATATTGTTTCACATATACAATCTTGCACATCAGCAATTTTAGCATGGCAAGAATTAGTAAAAATATTTGAATCACATGATGCAATAACTAAGATGTATTTAAAAGACAAATTATACACCTTAAAAATGAGAGAAGGTGATAGTATTATTAAACACATACATACCTTTAGAGCACATATGGAACAATTGTTGGCAGTAAGATCAGCAGTTTCAGATGATGAAGCAATTCTCACTTTAATGAGAAATTTGCCTCTAAGTTATAGATCCTTCATTAGCTCCTTAAGAAGGCAACCTGAGATTACATTAAAATCCTTGATAACAGATTTGATCCAAGAAGAAACACTCATGAAAAACATGAATTTAACATCTAATAATAATTCAGCCTTGTATGTAGGTAAGAAATTTCAGAATAATAATAAGAAATCTCATTTTAATAAGAATTTCAGGAAGAGTTCACAAGGAGAGAGTAGTACCTCTTAACCACATGAAAAGAGTAATGGAGAGGGTTGATGCTCAAGAATGGCAACAAGCAATCAATGCTAAAATTACATCCTTAAATAAGAACAATACATGGCACATGACAAATTTACCTCCTAATAAAAAACTAATCAATTCAAAGTGGATTTTAAAAATCAAAACTAAAGCTGATGGAAGTATTGACAAATATAAAGCAAGGCTAGTTACTAGAAGATTCACCCAAGTTCAAAGTATTGATTATACAAAGACATACTCTTCTATAGTCAAACTTAATTCTATCAAAGTTCTTCTTGCTTTAACCACTCAATATAATCTGGAAATACATCAACTAGATGTTAAAACAGCTTTTTTAAATGGTTTTATAGAAGAAGACATCTATATGATTATTCTTGAAGGATTACCTTCTATATATACTAATAAGGTATGTAAATTAAATAAATCCCTATATGGTCTTAAATAATTATCTAGAGCATAGTATCAACGATTAGATCAATACTTAATCCTTCACAAATATCAACGTCTTGAATCAAATGCAAACATATACATAAAAAGAGAACATAATCAAGATTTTACCATAATTACAGTCTATGTTGATGACTGTATTCTTGTCAGCAACAAGCTTCCTTTAATTTAGCAAGTCAAAGACATTTTCCAACAAGAATTTGACATGTCCGATGAAGGAGAAATCCATTATACTTTAGGCAATGCCATATTAAGAAATTAAAAAGAAGGATGGATCATCCTCCATCAAGCCAAATATTTAATAAATAAACTTAATCCATTAAACATCCCAATTTAGCCAAGAATTTGTTTAAGTGATGAAGACCATATTACTTTATGTGATTACCCCTATTCTTAAGTTGTTGGCAGTTTAATGCATACCATTGTTAATTCTAGACCTAATTGTACTTATGCTATCAGCAGTTTAGTACAATATCTCTCTAAACTAGGACCTACACATATTCAAACTTTGAAAAAAACTATGAGATATATAAAAGGCATATTATCCTTTGGAATAAAATATCAACACTTACTTCAAGGTGATATTCTCCATGATTATTTTGATACTGACTAGGTAGGTGATAAGCACACTCATCGCTTCACCTCTGGCTTTCACTTCTTATTAATTATAGGAGTTATTTCTTGGGGCAGCAAGAAACAACAATCTGTTGCTTTCTCATCCACAGAATCAGATTATATGGTTTTAACAAAACTAACCACTGAAGCCATATAGTTGAGAAAATTATTACATGAACTTGGATTCCCTCAACATGCACCAACCATTATATACTCAGACAATCAAAGTGCAATTGCTCTTAGTGAGAATTCAAAATATCACTTTAGAAGGACACATGTGGACACACATTACCATTTCACAAGAGAAAAGATACTTGCCAAGGAAATTAAATTATAATATGTGTCAACAACACATATGATAGTAGATGTATTTACATAATTTTTTTCTAAAGAAAAATATTTTCAGTGCCTATCTCAACTAGGCATGTATCCTATTCCTCTCAATTCAAAATAAAAAACCTATTCTACAACAATTCAAGCAATGCTGGTCTACTCAAAATTACCAGACCTTCTATAACAACCATATTTTGATACATCATGGAGTGGAAAAATACATAGTAAGCCACCTCACTCCAAATCCATGAAATATCAAAATACATAGATTGATGTCAAAGGAGCAAGCAAGCTCGTCAAGGCTGATCTCACATTGGTTGGCAACTCCAGTGCAAGAACAAAGGCGGCAATAACATCCACGGAGCCCGCCACGACGAATCTCGTATTGATTGGTGACTCCACTGCAACAACGGAGCCCACCACAGTAGCAGCTGAGCTCGCAATGTTTGACTCTATCGAGCATGCCATAGTCAAATTCACATTGATGGTCGATCCCATTGATGTCTCATATGTATTTTTCATAATGGATGAACTTCCACAATAGATGAAATCCAATTTGAGGAAGAAGATTAATGTACTAGTGGGAGTATTGAAAGAATTATATTGTATAGTACACTAGTCTCATATGTAGAATACTATCTACTCTATATTGACCTTACACCAAGAGTTGTGACTCTTGGTGTCAGCGTGGTATACACAATATATATATTGTGGATCAATTGATCATATTAATAATGATGTTTTCAACAGGAGATCTTGCTCTCTGTGAGCTTGCTTGGGAGGATGCAATGAGTTTATCCCGACAATGAGCGGGACTGTTTAGCAGACATAATCCTAAACAAAATCGTTTATGTACACATCAAACAACTACATTGTAAACCAACATAAGTCATTTTTGATGTAGGAATACAAATACATTGAAGAGTTATGAGAACTTACTGAATGATTATAATTACTTCTTAGTCATAAGTTGTCTTGAGTGTTAACAATTCTAATCTCAACACTTTTCACTATGAAATTTACAAGACTCATTGGTATTTTTATTTAGCAATAAGAGTCACATAACTGTAGTATAGAGCCCAAGATGTACGGTGTTCTATAGTTTACCAACATCATATGTGTCACGGATATATGCATGTAAGCTAGTAATTATTTATATAAATAAGTAGAAGTAAATAAAAATAGATAAAAGTAAGTTAATTCTATAATATCTTTTAGAATTGTGACCTAGAAGTTCAATAGATACTACTTTGACTTTATAGGTGTCTTTAATTGACTTTTTGGATTAGAAACGTGGTCAATAAGTTAGCCATGTGCCACACATGTTATTAGCTTGAAGACCAAGCTAACTATGTAGCCTACACGTAGAAAAACTTGCCTTGTAAGTCAAGGCATGTGTTCTATAAAGTCAATACATATTGGAGGTCCTATAGAACATTGCCATGTAGACCCTATTTAGATAGTATATATAGAGACAAGAATGAAGCCTTCTTCATTCTTGTCAACTCCTTTCTTACTTCGAGTCTAGTTTCATGTGTCTCTAATTTTCTTATCTTTTGGCAATAGCCATTCTAGTTTTTTTTTAATCTACATATTGATTTATTTCTATATTATCATCTTTCTTTGAAAAAAGTCTCACTTTTTTATTTATTTTTATCAAGTTCTTGTCCTTTACAGATTAACAAGAGTACATTTACAATATTAGAGCTTTGTCTAATCTTGATTGATAGTGGTTTATTTCTTTCTCTTCATAAGACATGAGCATATTAGAAGTTATGGATTACCCTCTACTAAATTGATATTATCTTTAATTTTTCTTTGTTCTCAAGTCCTCTCTTCTATTTGTCTTGAGCGATATTAGACATCTTTTTTTCTAAATATTATCATGGCAGAGCTTGCTGAAATAAAGAGTGCAATGGCACAAATTCAAGAACAATTGAGGGAGTTAATGCTTGCGATGCATAAACTCAATTCACCACATCAAGGAACAATAAGATTGGCAGGAGGTGAAGATATAGTAATCATTGGAGCTGCTTCAACATTTGTATTAAATCATATCCCTTGTCATATAGTGGAACATCCTTCTAGTGTTAGAGAATCTAGAATTGCCCTACTTGAGAAGTTTGATGGCACTAGATCAAAGTTTAGAGGATTCATCAATCAAGTACACATAAGATTCAAATTCAACCTCAAAGCTATCTAACTCCAAAATCACAAGTTAGATTCATTGGTACGCTTCTTTCAGGTTCAACATTATCATGGTTTTCATCTTTTCTTGAATGACAAGATCTAATATTAGATAATCTGGAGGTTTTTTTGATGGAGTTTTGATCATGTATGGAAAACATGATGCAATTCGTGTTGCAACCAACAAGATCCATATTTTGTGATAAGGCAATCGATCAGTAACATTATACGCTTCATAGTTTTGACAACTTACAACTGATATCAAGTGAAATGATGTTATACTTGTTAGCCAATTTTTCTATGGATTACAATATGAGGTAAAAAAATTAATGCTCAATTTATCTGATTTTCAAACATTGAGCCAAGCAATTGACTTTGCTGTGAAGTACGACAATCGTCTTTTTGAATTTCAATCTGAGAATCGTATAAGTCGACCTCAATATTATTGTAATTCAATGGCAACACCAACATCTCTTTAATACATACATTCAAAAGTAGAGGATATGCAAATTGATGCGATATATTTTAAACCTCTTATTGAGCAAAAAAATACTTGTTATTGTTAGGAAGGATTGTGCTTATATTGTAGAAAACTTAAGCACATTGCTGAACATTACCCAAAAAAGCAACGCAACCATAAAATGAAAAGTATGGCTATCAAAGAAGATAGTATGTTAAAAAACGAGTTTGTCTAGCTACAATAGGAACTATGCGGCTAGAACCTTGTACAATACCTAGTGAAGGTCATATTCTCTCCTCAGAACCCTCTCCTTGTTTTATAATAAATGTTATTCTAGGACCTAAACATCACAAAGCCTCTACCTTGTTAGATTCAGGAGCTTGAGCATATTTCTTAGATGAAAAATTTGTTAAAAGACATAGCATACTTTTAATGAAGAAAACTAAACCTGTTCATGTAGAAGTCATAGATGGTCATCTGTTGTTTTCAGCAGATATTACTCATGAAATCCTTCCTATAAAAGTAACAACTAATGGTCATAGTAGCTTTGTAATATTTAATATTATTAGATCTCTTTCTAATCCAATCATTTTAGGTTTATCATGGCTAGAAAAATATAATCCTAAAATAGATTGAACTTCTCATAATCTTGAATTTTCTGAAAGTATAACTAAGAGCGTAGTTAATCAAGTAAAAAGTCATAAGTCTATTACAATTAAACCTATATTTGTAGGTGCAAGAACTTTCTTGCATGCTGCAAAAGAAGGATCACCTTGTGTCATTTATGCCACACCTGTTTCTAGTGGTGGAAAAACTTTAAGTGGTGTTTTTATTTATATAAGTGGAACATATGATAAACTTCACCCAATAGCTTTTTATTCCAAAAAAATTTTGGCAGCTGAGATCAATTATGAGATCCACAAGAAAGAACTTCTTGTAATTGTAGATTCGTTTTAAGAATGGAGCCATTATCTAGAAGGTGCTTCTAGCCTAATCACCGTATATACAAATTACAAGAATCTTCAATATTTTATGTCAGCAAGTATTTTAAATTATTATCAAGCCTATTCAAGTATGTCTTTGTCAAGATTTGAATTCAAGATCACTTATCGACTAAGAAAATAACAAGGTTTATTAGATGCATTCTCTAAACAATCTTATCTTACACCAAAGGAAGGAGATGCTACTTTCGATCAATAATGGACAATTCTCTTGAAGCCATAGCATCTTCATCTTTGAGCAATGAAATCAACACTAATTGTTGATTCAACTTTCATTAAGCAGATTCAGTCAAGTATGTCTTTTGATCCTCTTATTCGTGATATTAAGAGAAATCCTTCAAAGTTTCATGATACTTTTAAGTTTGAATTCAAGAACAATCTACTATATTTTGAGGGATGCTTATATATTCCAAAAGGTGAACCTCGATTACGTGTTCTTCAAGCTCATCATGACTTTCTAGTAGCAACATATTTTGGGTATAATAAAACTTTGGAACTAATATCTAAAGACTTTTGGTGGTCTCAAATGTGGAAAGCAGTTAAAGATTTTGTACAATCTTGTGATATTTGCTTAAGATCAAAAACTCCTTGTCATCCACCTTACGCACTTCTTCATCCATTATCCATTCCAAAACAACTATGGTCTTCTGTTTCTATGGATTTCATCACTGATCTTCCAATCTCAGGTTTTTATCATTCTATATTTATGATAGTAGATCGTTCTATCAAGATGGCACATTTTGTACCATGTACAAAATCCATCACAAGTGAAGAAACAACTAAGTTCTTTCTTGACAATATCTATCAATATCATGGATTATCCAAGAATATTATATCAGATAGGAGAATTCAGTTTGTATCAAGATTTTGACAGACTCTTTTTCAAGATTTTAAAAGTAGATATAAAACTATCTTTGGCATTCCATACTCAAACTCATGGACAAACGAAGCATGTTAATCAAGTTTTAGAGCAGTATTTAAGATGTACCATCAATTACCAATAAGATGATTGGACAACTCTTTTACCATTGGCAGAGTTTGTTTGCAATAACATGATACATTCTTCTACAAAACAAACATCTTTCTTTGTCAATTATGATTATCATCCACGACTTGATACTTTTGACTTTTCAAAAGTTAATAATCATGGAGCAAAAGATTTGGCAATTCATTTGCCAGAGCTACATGCAATAATGAAGGTGCAGTTAAAAGAAGCCCAAAAATAACAAAAGATCAATACTAATGTCTATCAAAAGGAGCAACCACCATTCCACATGGGTGACAAAATACGGTTACTTCATCGCAATATTAAGACCACTTGTTCTTGTAACAAGTTGGACTATCGAAGGCTTGGACCATTTTCTATTTCTACACAAATCAATCTAGTTGCATATTGTTTACACCTACCGGAGTGAATGAAAATCCATCTAATATTCCACGTGTCTCTTCTTGAACCATACAAGACAATGGACATACCAGGAAGAAGATAAGCTCCACCTCTTCCTATAGAAGTGGACAATAATGAAGAGTTCAAACTTGAAGAAGTCTTAGGTTCAAAGCGGCGCCAAAATAAATTAGAATATGTTATCCATTGGCATGGATATGATATTAGTGAATACACATGGGAGCCAATAAAGAATCTTACAAATGGAGCAAAGACGATGGAGGCTTTTCATCAACAACATCTATCAAAATCAAGATGAAAACCTTCCTTATAAAAGAAACAAGATCTAAGAAAGATAACATTTTACTTTTAATCCTTGTTTGTAGCTTCTTTATAGTTGTAACTCTAAGGAGATGGAGAATCAATAACTAGAAGATTTGACTCAAGAGCCTTCATTTGCTGACCTACTGGATGAAACACTATGATTGTCACAACCTTCAAGATGATGTAATCGAGATGAAGATCTTCAAGAATGACATGTTCTTCCTTGAATAGATGGCAAGATAAAAACGTGTTCGATATCACGACCTTGGAAAGGAGTCCCGATGTTTGATGATTTTACAAGAGGTAGGAACAACTCTTGACAATGTTTCAAATGTTTTATCTGAAGGAAGTTTTGAAGGCCTTAACAACGATCAAATAACTAAGTGGTCTTCTTGCCCTAGTATAGGATACTATCAATGATTTAGAGGCCCTATCAGTCATCTTCAAAGAGAACAAAGATGAGAATATATAGCGAATACAATTTGTCACATCATAGATTTTCTCAACATATGATGACCGCTCTTCATAGAACTTGTCTCTAAAAAGGGAGGTAATGTCACGGACATATGCATGTAAGCCAATAATTACATATATAAATAGAAAGAGATAAGTAAAAATAGGTAAAAATAAGTTAATTCTATAATATCTTATATGGAAGCTTCTTAGAAGCTTAAAAGATACTACTTTTACTTTATAAGTGTCTTTAATTGACTTTTTGGATTAGAAACGTGGTCAACAAGTTGGCCATGTGCCACACATATTGTTAGCTTGAAGACCAAGCTAACTATGTAGCCCACACATAAAAAAACTTGTCTTGTAAGTCAAGGCATGTATTCTACAAAGTCAACACATATTGAAGGTCCTATAGAATATTGCCACGTAGATCCTATTTAGATAATATATATAGAGACAAGAGTGAAGCCCTCTTCACTCTTGTCAAATCCTTTCTTGCTTCGAGTCTAGTTTCAAGAGTTTCTAGTTTTCTTGTCTTTTTGCAATAGCCACTCCAATTTTTTTCATAATATACATGTTGAGTTATTTCTATTTTGTCATCTTTCTTTAAGGAAAGTCTCACTTGTTTATTTTTTTTTATCAAGTTCTTGTCCTTGATAATATGTCATTGTAGTACAACTTTACTTCATGATCACTCATGCACTTAAGTAGATCAACAGCTTGGGATTAAATACAATTGGTGTGGATTCTAGAAAATTCTAGTAATATATGGCGAAAGAAATTGTCTGATTTATTCAAGCACCAAAAATTCTATCAAAACCAAGCTAGCCTTGGTACGTCTCCAGCACATACTCCTCATCGATTTCTGCCCATCGATACAGCTATTTGCTTCACACATTCATGACAGGTCTTAGATTTTTTTTTTTTTTTTTTTTTTTTTTTTGGTAGAATTTAGTTTATTAGATTCAATAAATTTATATCTAATTAATTTAGGAAAATAAATAAAAATATATATTTTATATAAATTAATATACATATTTAATATACATATGTAAAAATATGACTTTAAAATAGAAAAAAATATTTGGTATTAGTTCAAAATTAATTTATTTTTTGATAAAATTTAATCAATTCTTATTTAGATTATGAAACAAAAAATTATATAAAAAAATCTTTTAATAAAATTAAAAAGATAAGACAAATAATATATAATTTAAAATATGATATTTTTTATAGATGATAAATTATTCTTAGATATATTTTTTAAAAATTAAATGTGCATCAATATATATATATATATATATATATATATATTGATTTAATTATGTGAAAGAAATGGTTTTTAGATAGAAACTCACTTCTATGCCTTTTATGAGAATTAGAAAAAAAAATATCATATTCATACTCTTGAAATATATTGAAATATCAAGAATATTCTTGTATTCTTGATAATAGAAAATTAACCCTTTACTTTTGTTATAATATCAAATCTATCTTTCAATCTAATAAGATATCACAACTATTTTTTTTTTAAGTGCAAGTGAAGCTCAATTTGTGTGTTGTAAAGAAATTAGTGGGCCTTCTTCATCAACTTGAGATTTATGTCTCTAAGAATTTTATTCAAAAGAACAACAAATCATACGTACATGTGATTTTTATAGCTTCTAATATACCTATCAACTATTTTATTTAACTCAAGCCACAATACATATTCAACATAATATCTTAGCTTTACACTTTGACATTTCAACAAGAATTTCACTTTGTCTCACTAATTGTCAAGGACAAGAACTCGATGAAAAAATAATTCAGACAAGTGAGCCTTCACTCAAAGAGAGATAACAAAATATATATAAACAAGTATATATATTGAAAGAGAAACTCGAATGGCTATTGCCAAAAGACAAGAAAACTAGAGACCCTTGAAACTAGACTAGAAACAAGAAAAGAATTGACAAGAGTGAAGAAGCCTTCACTCTTGTCTCTATATATACTATCTAACTAGGGGCTACATGGCGACGTTCTATAGGACCTCCAATATATGTTGACTTTGTAGGACACATGCCTTGACTTACAAGGCAAGTTTTTCTACGTGTGGGCCACATAGTTAGCTTGATCTTCAAGCTAACAACATGTGTGGCACATGGCCAACTTGTTGACCACGTTTCTAATCCAAAAAGTCAATTAAAGACACCTATGAAGTCAAAGCAGCGTCTATGAAGCTTCTAGAAAGCTTCCATATTAAATACTATAGAATTAACTTACTTTTACCTACTTTTACTTACTTCTACCGATTTGTATATATAATTACTAACTTACATGATTATGTCCGTGACATTACCCTCCCCTCTAGGGACGAGTTCCACGAGGAGCGGTCATCATATGTTGAGGAAATCTATGATGCGACAAATTGTATTCGTCACATATTCTGATCTTTGTTCTCTTCAAAGATGATTGATAGGGCCTCTCAACCATTGGTAGTGTCCCATACCAGGGCGGGAAGACCACCCAGTTATTTGATTATTATTGAGGCCTTCATAACTTCCTTCGAATAGAATATTTGTAACACCATCAGGAGTTGTTCCTACCTCTAATACAATCACCAAACATCGGGAGTCCCTTCCTAAATCATGATACCAAACGTGTTGTATCTCGCCATCTATTTGAGGAAGAACATGTCGTTCTTGAAGATCTTCATCTTGATTGCGTCATCTTGAAGGTTGTGACAATCGTAATGTCTCGTCCGGTAGGTCAGTAAATGAAGGCTCTTGAGTTGAATGCACTAGTTGTTGGTTCTCCATCTCTTGAGCGTCACTACTACAAAGAAGCTACGAAGAAGAATTGAAAGTAGAATGTTATCTTGTCTAGATGTTGTTTCTTTTATAAAGAAGGTTTTCATCTTGATTTTGATAGATGTCATCGATGAAAAGCCTCCATCGTCTTTGTTGCATTTACAAGATTCTTTATTGGCTCCCATGTGTGTTCACTAATACCATATCCGTACCAATGGATAAGATAATCTAATTTATTTTGGCGCCGCCTTGAATCTAAGACTTCTTCTACTTCAAACTCTTCATTATTGTCCACTTCTATAGGAGGAGGTGGAGCTTGTCATCTTCTTAGTATATCCACTGTCTTGTATGTTTCAAGAAGAGACACGTGGAATACTAGATGGATTTTCATTGACTCCAGTAGATGTAAACGATATGCAACTGGATTAATTTGTACAGAAATAGAAAATGGTTCCAGCCTTCGATAGTCCAACTTGTCACAAGGACAAGTGGTCTTGATATTGCGACGAAGTAGTCATACCTTATCACCCAAGACGAATGATGGTTGTTCCTTTCGATAGACATCCGCATTGACCTTTTGTTGTTCTTGAGGCTCTTTTAACTGTGCCTTCATCATTGCATGTAGCTCTGATAAATGAATTGCCAAATCTTTCGCAACAGGATTATCAACTTTTGAAAAGTCAAAAGTATCAAGTCCTGGATGATAACCATAATTAGTAAAGAAAGATGTTTGTTTTGTAGAAGAATGTATCATATTATTGTAAGCAAACTCTGCCAATGGCAAAAGAGTTGTCCAATCATCTTGTTGGTAATTAATGGTACATCTTATATATTGCTCCAAAACTTGATTAACATGCTGCGTTTGTCCATCAGTTTGAGGATCGAATGCCGAAGATAGTTTTATATCTACTTTAAGAATCTTGAAAAGAGACTGCCAAAAACTTGATACAAATTGAGTTCCCCTATCTGATATAATATCCTTGGGTAATCCATGATAGCGATAGATATTTTCAAGAAAGAGCTTAGCTGTTTCTTCACCTGTGATAGATTTTGTACATGGTACAAAATGTGCCATCTTGGTAAAATGATCTACTATCACGAATATAGAGCCATAAGAACCTGAGATTAGAAGATCCGTGATGAAGTCCATAGAAACAAAAGACCATGGTTGTTCTGGAATGGGTTATGGCTGAAAAAGTCCAAAAGGTCGATGACGAGGAGTTTTCGATCTTGAGCAAACATCACATGATTGTACAAAATCTTTAACTACCTTCCATATTTGAGGCCACCAAAAATCCCTAGATATCAACTCCAAAGTCTTATTATATCCAAAATGTCCTATTGCTGGGAAGTCGTGACGAGCTTGAAAAACACGTAAACGTGCTTCTCCTTTTGGAACATATAGGCGTCCTTCAAAATAGAGTAGGTTGTTCTTAAATTCAAATTTAGAGGGATCATGAGATTTAGAAGAATTATTCTTGATATCATGAACAAGAAGGTCTGAAGACATACTTAACTGGACTTGCTTAAGAAAAGTTAAATCAATAGTCAATGTTGATTTTATTGCTCGAAGATGAAATTGTTGTGGCTTCAAGAGAACCGTTTTTTGTTGCTCAAAAGCTACATCTCTTTCTTTTGGTGCAAGATAAGAACGTCTAGACAAGGCATCGAACAAACCTTGTTGTTTTCTTGACCCATAAGTGATGATGAACTCAAATCTTGATAAAGACATGCTCTAACGAGCTTGGCAATGATTTAATATGCGTGTTGACATAAAATATTCGAGGTTCTTGTGATTTGTATATACAGTGACTAGATTGGAAGCGCCTTGTAGATAATGACATCATTCTTGAAAAGAATCCACAATTGCAAGAAGTTCTTTGTTGTGGATCTCATAATTAATTTATGCTACTGAGAATTTTCTTGAATGAAAGGCTACTGGATGAAGTTTGTCATCTGTTCCTATTTATGATAAAACCACATCCAAAGCAAAGTCCGATGCATCTGTTTCCATAAAGAATGCTTTGGAAAAATCAACACAATACAAGATTGGTGCAGAAACAAATGCTGTCTTCAAAGATTCAAAAGCAACTTCGACTTCTTGATTCCATTGGAGTTTGTCTTTACAAGTCAAACGTGTAAGTGGAGCTGCAACTCGAGAGAAGTCTTTGATGAAGATCCGATAGTAGTTGGCAAATCCCAAAAAATATTAGATATTTTTTACCGTTTTTGGAATCTTCTAGTCTATAATAGTTTGAACTTTCTTAGGATCCATCATAAGTCCATCATTTGAAATGATGTAACCTAAGAAATCGACTTGAGTAGTGTGGAATACATACTTTTCTATCTTGGCATAGAGTCTTGTATCTCTTAATTTTTGTAACACACGACGAACATGAAGTTCATGTTCTTTTGGATTCTTAGAATAGATCAAGATGTCGTCTAGATAACAGACTACAAAATCATCTAAAAACTCTCAAAAAACATCATTCATTAGATGTTGAAAAGCTGCTGATGCATTTGTAAGTCCAAAAGGCATGACGTTGTATTCAAAATGTCCATACTTAGTTCAAAACGGAGTCTTCCATTCATCTCCTTCTTTGATGCATACTAGATTGTATGCTCCCCGAAGATCTATTTTTGTATAGATCTTAGCTTGATTCAGCTGATCAAGAAGTCCAGATATTAAAGGTAATGGATACTTGTTCTTGATGGTAATCTTATTGAGTCCTCGATAATCAACACACATCTGCAATGATCCATCTTTTTTTCTTCACAAATAGAATTGGAACTCCTGCCGGAGATTTAAAATGGCGTATGAAATTTTTGGCTAGATTTTCTTCAATATACTCCTTGAGTTCAACCAACTCATTTTGTGATAAACTGTAGATTGGTCCGAATGGCGGTTGTGCTCCTTCTTGAAGGTCAATTGAACAATCATAGGGATGATGTTCCGGGAGTGTATATACATTTTGTTTTCAAATACATCTTGAAATTCTTGATATTGGCTTGGAATACCACTTGAAGTCTTTTCACTAGTAGAAACGGGTGTGGCATAAATAATATATGAAGATTCTTTCATAGCAACATGTAAGAAAGTTTTTACACCTATAAATACGGGTTTAATTGAACTGGACTTATGACTCTCTATTTGATTAACTACACTGTTAATTATACTTTTAGAAAAAGTAAGAGTTCGAGAAATCCAATCTATTTGAGGGTTGTATTTTTCTAACCATGATAAATCTGAAATGATTGGATTAGAGAGAGATCTAATAATATTAAATACTACAAAATTATTATGACCATTGATTATTACTTTTATAGGAAGAGTTTCGTGAGTAATATCTCCAGAAGACAATGGACGACCATCTATGACTTCTACATGAACAGGGTTAGTTTTCTTTACTAAAGATATGCTATGTCTTTTAGTAAATTCTTTATCTAAAAAACACGTCGAGGCTCTTGAATCTAACAAGGCAGAGACTTTGTAATGTTTAGGTCGTAAAATAACATTTAATGTAAAAGAAGGAGAGGGCTCTGAGGAGAGAATAGGACCTTTCCTAGATGATGTGCAAGGTTCCAATCGCACGGTCCCTATTGTAGCTGGACAAACTCGTTTTTTGACATATTGTCTTCTTTCATAGCCATACTCCTCATTTTGTGATTGCATCATTTCTTTGGACAATGTTGAACAGTGTGCTTTGGTTCTCCACAATATAAACATAATCCTTCTTGACAATGACGAGTCTTTTCTTACTGAGTAAGAGGTTTGAAACGTACTGCATCAATTTGCATATCCTCTACTTCCGAATGTATGTGTTGAAGAAGTGTTGGTGTTGCCATTGAATTATAGTAACATTGAGGTCTACTTGTACGGTGTCGTATTACGTGTTGTCTTGTTCGGGAATACACTGGGTATCTGGCTGTGGAAGGTATAGTTGTTCTTACAAATAACAAAGAAATCCTAATAGATTTTATCCATGTATGAAGAATATAATTGAAATATCAATTTTCAAGTATTTAAAAACACTCCTCATAGTCATTTTAACCATACAATATTCCAATTGCTTTATTTCTTTTATAATTAAGTTGTTTTTGTTTTTCTTGACAAGTCCTAACCCTAGCCAGTGAGCTTTGACAAGCTATAACTTTTGATCCAACTATCCACTTAGTGTGAAATTTTGCACCCAAATACCAATATAAGCCTTCTATATGCTCAAAAAATTTCAGCCCAATCCAAATTACAGATTGCAAGAAAACGCCCAAAAACCACACTGATGATACTCAGCCGCAACCTTGAAATTTGATGAAGAAACTCCAGAAGTGATTTCTCCTTTGTCAACCGTTAACTCCAACTCAAAATTAAATAGCCGCTTGATCTCCAAATCTTCTATTACCAAGCCAAAACTTACGTCGATCCAACTAGTAGATCTTCAGATATCACAGAAACCCTATCCAACTCTAGATTGCCAACTTCCGACAACTCTTTGTACTAAAACCCAGATATCTCTTGATTGCATCATTAGATTAACACAAATTTTTGAATACACTTAGCACACCCAACTATCCAGACAATACCAAATTTTGACCTGTAGATGCTATACGACTTGCACAAACCGATTGAGAATGCAAACCATCAATGTTTTATATAAAATCCGAAACACCAAAATAAACACTGACTTTGAGCAGCGATTGCTCTCCCCTCACAAACCCTAATGAAACCAAACTAGTGACCTTGAAAAGAGCTTGAAACTAGCTCTTTGATCCAAATACCCGATCTGAAAAAACCCCCCCCCCTCCTTCAAATTCTTCTCTCCCCTCATTTCTTAACCTATTCTGAATTTCTTCAATCCTCCGTCTTGGATCCGGAATTGGCTCCCACCGTCAGAGCTTGGATCCGAAATTGGCTCTCGCCATCAGAGCTTTCTCCTCCATTTTTATCTTTAAGAGATCCTTTTACCAAAAACAACGTTCTCTGAAATGGCACAGAGAACAGGACAGCCTGAAACATAATCGAAACCCCATAATCGGGACCACATTGAGTCGCCCGACCAAATCAGGTCTCATATTGGCTAAGAGTCCAGTAGTAAGATCCGGATGTTCCCGTAATTGGATCAAATTGGTCCTTCGCGTCAGATTGGCTGAGGCCCATACTAAGACCTGGATTTTCTCGTAATTAGACTGCATTGGGTTGCCTGACCAATTCAGGTCTCATATTGGGTAAGAGGACCTGGATTGGATTCTTGAAATTGGATCCAATTGGCTCTTCAAACGAGGCTCACCCGTTGTGTGAATTGGTCCTTTCCCTTCTTGCTGACTCCCGTTATTGGAATCGAATGGAGCATTTCAGTATGCCCCGGCTGACTGTAACGGGGTGACTGAACCTGGCCACTCAGTATTTGCACTGGAGTTGGTCGTTGCTCCGAATATTCGAGGTAACTGAACATTAATAAAAGTCCTCTTTCTTTATACTTTCACAGTATACTCGTATTACAACACGACAACGGTTCTCAAATCGGAATTCAAAAAGGCAATTGTCGCACTTCACAGCAAAGTCAATTGCTTGACTCAATGTTTGAGGATCAAGTAAGTTGAGCATTAATTTTTTTACCTCATATTATAATCCGTAGAAAAATTGGCTAATAAATGCAACATCATCCCACTTGATAACAGTTGTAAGTTGTCAAAATTGTGAAACATATAACGTTACTAATCGATTGTCTTGTCGTAAAATACGGAACTTATTGGTTGCAACACGAGTTGCATCATATTCTCTATACATAGATCGAATCTCTGTAAAAAAAGCCTCTAGATTATCCAATATTGAATCTCGTCGTTCAAGAAAAGATGAAAACCACGATAGTGCTGAACCTGAAAGAAGCGTACCAATGAATCTAACTTGCGATACTGGAGTTGGATAGCTTTGGGGTTGAAGTTCAATTACAAGTTGCACTTGATTGATAAATCCTTGAAACTTGGATCTCGTGCCATCAAACTTCTCGAATAGGGTAATTCTTGGTTTTCTAACATTTGAAGGGCGTTCCACCATAGGAGAAAGGACATGGTTTGGTGCAGATGTTGAAGCAGCTCCAACCATTTCTATATCTTCACTTCCTGCCAATCTTGTTGCTCCTTGTGGTGGTAAATTGAGTTGATGCATCGCAAGCATTAACTCCCTCAATTGCTCTTGCATTTGTGCCATTGCACTCTTCATTTCAACAAGTTCTACCATGATAATACTTAGAAGAGAGAAGATGTCTAATATCGCTTAAGACAAATAGAAGAGAGGACTTGAGAACAAAGAAAATACTAAGGATAATATCAGTTTAGAAGAGAGTAATCCGCAACTTCTAATATGCTTATACCTTATCAAAAAAAAGGGGTAATCCACTCTTAATCAAGATTAGACAAAGCTCTGATATTGTAGGTGTACTCTTGTCAATCTGTCAAGGACAAAAACTCGATAAAAAAAAATAATTTAGACAAGTGAGCCTTCATTCAAAGAGAGGTAACAAAATATATATAAACAAGTATATATATTGAAAGAGAAACTGGAATGGCTATTGCCAAAAGATAAGAAAATTAGAGACCCTTGAAACTAGACTAGAAGCAAGAAAGGAGTTGACAAGAGTGAAGAAGCCTTCACTCTTGTCTCTATATATACTATCTAACTAGGGGCTACATGGCAACGTTCTATAGGACCTCCAATATGTGTTGACTTTGTAGGACACATGCCTTGACTTACAAGGCAAGTTTTTCTACGTGTGGGCCACATAGTTAGCTTGATCTTCAAGCTAATAACATGTGTGGCACATGTCCAACTTGTTGACCACGTTTCTAATCCAAAAAGTCAATTAAAGACACCTATGAAGTCAAAGCAGCGTCTATGAAGCTTCTAGAAAGCTTCCATATCAAATACTATAGAATTAACTTACTTTTACCTACTTTTACTTACTTCTACAGATTTGTATATATAATTACTAGCTTACATGATTATGTCTGTGACACTAATATCATATTACTTCATGCCTTTCCTTCTAACTCTTGCATTATTTAATTTTTGTTAGCACAAAAACATATATCCTTCTTAGTTTGTAATATTGATAACCATGTTAAAGACTTCAAACAAGAGTTTTTAAGTTACCAAAGATTTCGTTTGGAATTGAAGAATTTCTACTTTGACATATCATTTAAAACATAAATAAATAAAATTCCTCTAACACAAATGACTGAAAAGCATGAGTGCAATGCAAGAATTCAACATCCTTTGTAAAACTTAGGTATAAAATCAAAACCATTTAATGGTGACTTAACATTCCATAGCTTCAAATCTTAGGTGTTTTTTGCCATGAGTTGCTTACAAATAAGAATCTACAAAACGTGCTAAAACTTCAATGGAATTCAAATACTGAAAAATATTAGATTTGAACTAAATACAAGGTCAAAGAATTGATCAATTTAACAATCATGCTTATAATAATATGAGTTAATCGTACAATGATGAAAGATCCAAAAAACTATAATAAATAGTTATAAATAGTTATATATGGAAATGTGACATATTTATGAGCATAGTGGTTTTTTATTTGGAAACTTCATAATTGAGATTAATTAAAAGATAGAAGATTGTATTTTGAGTTGTATTACCTACTTTTATTTTCTCAAAAATATTGAAAATTTCTTGTTCTTTTTTTCTAAGATTTTTATCATATATATGGTGAGGTAAATGTATTTCAACTACTATTTATTTTAGATTGAAGCAAGAACTTTATTGAACAATTCAAGAGAATAAGATGCCAATGTAGCTAGCATATGAGCAATTTGGCGAACTTGCTGCAAATACAAAGTACATTAAGTCCATGATTAAAAGAAGTTGGTCCTTATTCATTCTTTAGATGATTCATTTATGATACTACATTGGGATTAGATTCTAAAATTCAAAGGAACAAGAACAAAAGTAATTTGTAAATTTTGCAAAGTCTTAGTATACTTATTTATACTTTACAGGTGAGAAAAGCCAAAGGAAGAAATTTTGCAAGTTGTGTTTATGGTTTGGAGCTTGGAAACAAAATATCACTAGCAAAAGAAATGACAATTAAAGAAGGCATTTTTATAGACTATAAGAAGGATTTTATCACATACATTCAAATGTTGAGGTTCATATGCAAAAATAGGAAAAAAAATGAGACATTTCAAATCATATGTCCACAATGTTTTTTCAGCATCAAAAACTAAAATGGTAGTGTTATAGTCTATTTAGCATGAAGAGGCGTATTGTGCTAAAAGAGTGCCAAAGAGAACCTGCCAACTTCTTTCAAGTATGCAAGTTGATCTCTATTTGCACTTAAAAAAGAATAATTGTGATACCTTATGAAGTTAAAAGGTAAATTTGATATTATCACAAAAGTGATAAATACATTTGCTATTATTAAGAATACATGGATATTATTGATATTTCAACATATTTTAGAAATATATATGATATTTTTCTTTAAAAAAAATTATATTTTTAAAATCTATGCGAACAAGCATAAAAATAAGAGTTCTTGTAATAGCACAAAATATCGTAGTAGTAAACATAATAAACTGATATTCAAGAATATAAATTATATTCAACTTTTTAAACTTGATAAAACACTAATCTAACCAAAGCATAAATGAAAATACTCAATCTCTTCAAATTGAAAATTTCAACTCAATTTATGTATATATATATATATATATATATATATAAAGAGATTTGATATAAATATCAAATAATAAAAATAAATAATTAATTAATTAATATTAAGATATTATAATTTATAATTAGAATAATATATATATATATATATATATATCTAATATTATCTTATATAAGTTAAAGAACTTCTTATGGCAAAACATTGATAAAATTAATCTATTTTTTATTTAAAAAAATACAATCCAATTTTTTTAAGAGAAGAAGGAATATTTTTGGAAATCTATATTTTGAAAACAAACAATAGTTGTCAAATGTTTGTTCCAAAGATTAAAAGAAAATTAACATAATATGAATTTATTTATTTATAATTAGATTATTTGAATTTGAAAGAGTAACATTATCTTTGATAATAACATATGAAATGGCACATATATACATTGCTTTATCTAAAATAGTATTGTAGAGTTCATACAAAGAAGGTAAGAAGTAAGAAAAACAATCTAGAAATAACTTGACCATAATGTCAATCTTTTTAAGAAATAAATTAAATTATAGATGTCAAATAAAACCTAAAAATACACACATGATTTTGCAATCAAACAACAAAGTAAAATCCCTTCTAATAGCACACTTCTTTGTGCTATAAACAAAAAGTACAGTAGTGATTTGGACATACTAAAAATTTATGTTACACTCTACTAAAATCTACCTTACAAATGAAAACAATAGAAATGAGAAAACAATAGGACATAGTTTGCTTGTAACATGGGGCACCAATCAATCAATGTGATTGATACAACAACCACGTGTATGGCAATAAAGCAAAAGTAAGAGAAGTGTGTCATCCTTTACCATTTGCCCTCTTGGACGACAGCCAACAACTGCAACAAGCAATTCCACTTTTTAAAGTACAAGTCATAACGTCACAGTTGTACATAAATGACCAGTGCCACAAGTGCCACAGGAAAGGAAGCATTGAATGTAGTTGCAAATGTATATGGTGCCAAAAATACCCACAAGAAAAAACCCGAAAAAAACACCCAAAAAAGTAGAACCAACAATCAATAACTAACCTCCACCCAGTGTCCGCAGCACCTTCGTCCACATCACCGTCTTGTTCCAGCCCAGTCCCGTTTTTAGGGTTTCGTTTCCTACTTCCATATTCCAATCTTCGTGCTTTTGAAGCCGAGGTATTGGGCTTCGAGAGTGTAGTCGAAGGTCGTGAGTGCAGCCATGCACCAAGCTCGCCGCCGCTTGGCGGTCGTGTTGGGCGACCGGCTGATCACATCGCCGCTTTTGCAGCGGCCCCTGTATTTTTCCGGTTTTTCGAATGGGTTTCGAGGGATTGGTGAGGTTTCTTCTCGCGTTGGGGAGGTGCAGTGGCTCGGGAAGAGAGTAGGAGAGGGAGTGAGCAGGGGTTTTGCGACTAGCGCAGGTGCAGTTGAGGAGGTTCCGAAGAGGAGAGGATGGGCGCGGAAGCTGGGAACTGTGGTAGTTGGGACTGGCGTTGCGGGAGCTGCGGCTTGGGTTGCCACCGGGGACTACCCTGTGCGGAGAGCGAAGATGTTGTACACCATTCCTGTGCGATTGGCTCGAGATGTTGCTACTGCTGTCGCTATGGTTGCAGGTTAGTATCTGGGTAGTTATAATTGGGTGTGAGAGGGTGGAGGAGTTCACCGTTTTTGGTTTGTTTGATTGTTTGTTTTGTAACTGTGGGAATATATATTCGTAAACTAATTCTACTGCTGCAAAATAAAAATGTCCACATAGTCTTGTATAAGTCAAGCTGAATCTGACTCTATGGGTGCAATTTTTCTAGCTACAAAAGTTGAGTTGAATTGAATTGAATTGATGGAACTATCGCATCGAGAACGGGTCTTGTATGGATTAGTGTACTTTTAACTTAGATCATGAGTAATTTCGTTGTGTCAGATTACAAGTATTCCCTTCATGGGCTGCCGGAAGGGAGCCCCGAGAGAGAGGCTGCTAAGCATGAGGCTCATCTGCGCGGCGCCAACCGCCTGCAAGCTTTGTGCTTTAGAAATGGAGGAATATACATCAAACTCGGTCAGCATATTGGTCAATTGGTAGGTTTGCTGTTGGGTGGTGAAAGGTTAACTGTGTGGATCTGTGTTGTGTGTAGTGATTCCGCTCGATTTCTCGTTTTACTACTGTTCTATGTAGCCTAAAACAGATACCTGTTCAGGTTTGGGTTCATATGTGAAGGCTTGTCTGTGTATGGTTTTGGTTTATCTGTAAGTCACCATATTGATGTTTGCACTCCCTATCCAGGATTATCTATTACCAGAGGAGTATGTAAAAACTATGCGGGCTTCAATGTTGGACAAGTGTCCTGTTTCAACATACAAGCAAGTATGCGATGTGTTTGTTGCTGAACTCGGCCGTCCTCCACAAGAGGTATTTCTTGACTACTAATCATGTACTGTATAAAAGATGTTCTACAAAGGTCGGATTAAATTGCATATATATATATATATATATATATTAATCCACTTTTTGTAAACATAGATTTGGCTACTTAAGACGGGTATATAACTTCTTCGTAGAATCGTGCATACTTGCACGCTCCTTGTTCCTTTCGTCTAATTATATGTATTTGAAGAACTATGTCAAAGAACTATGTTGAAGTACTCTGTATATGATGGCCAGTTTTCTGAAGCAGGCATTTGTAAATAGGGCATGCCTCAATGTCCTCAGGTTTTCAAAGTGGTATTTTCCGTATGAAAATGCTATTCATGGGTACATAATTGTGGATGAATTTATAATTTGAGCTGCCTAACAATTCGATGATAATATATGTTAGGAAATGGATGCTGCTATTGAGGCGTCAGAAGGTTAGTCAGTACCACTAGTCGGTTGGCAACAGATATAAGAACTAAGAATAGACAATTGGCCCAGTGGAAAATCATGCTATCTGTTGTACGGTAACTGAATTCCACCTTTTGTGCTCCAACCATTTAGGCTCTCTAAACGGGATACATTATTTAATGAAGGTTCATTTATCCGAGTTACCTCTCTCACTATTCTTCTCGTTTTGGTTGTTGTATATGGTAGGTCTTCGCAGAGTTTGACCCGGTGCCACTTGCCAGCGCGTCATTGGCTCAGGTCCATGTGGCTAAAACTTTTGATGGTCAGAAAATTGCTGTTAAGGTACGTTTTTAATTCCTCAGTCCTTAACTACTGTGGATTAGCCATCTATGTTTTTGGATATGGAAGTTATCAACTTTCACATGTACGAAGATCCCAACTACCACTTGAACTCTTTTTTTCTATGTCTAATCATGAATTGTGCTCGAGGGCAGATTCAACACATGCACTTGACAGACACTGCTCTTGCTGATACCGCCACTGTTAGTCTTATCGTCAACGTTGTTCATTGGTTCTTCCCTTCTTTTGATTACAGGTATCGTTTATTTTTCACGATATTTGCTGTTTGAGATGGATTCTTCCTATACTTATTCCTCAAAACTTTTAGAATTTTAAATCCCTTCTTGTTTGTTAAAGTTTAGCGCTATGAAACTCCAGTAATAGAATTGTTAGCCATGCACTTGACAAGTTTATCAATAGTGTGTATTCTGACGTACTTCTGCGCAAGTGCAATGTTATCACATGATCACCCTCAATACATAAATACGTTTGAATCTCCTTGCAATTATTTATTTACTTTTTTTGTACCGTTGGCAGGTGGTTGCTAGCTGAAGTCCGCGATAGTCTTCCCAAGGTTTGTACCCTTATGTTTATTTTCTAACTAACAGGAATGTGATATGGTAGTTCGGATAACTTGTGATCTGAGTGAGTTTGAGTAACATGTGGTACCTTGTATGAGCATGGTCATCATTATGGTGCTGATGACTGTATGTTAACCTGGTTGTGTAGGAACTAGATTTTCTGAATGAGGGCAAGAACTGTGAAAAGACTATTATGAATTTCAAGAAGATGTCTCCTAAGCTAGCATCTCAGATCAAAATACCCCGTATTTATTGGGAGTTGAGTACGCAGCGCATCCTTGCTATGGAGTATATGGAGGGTGTGGGGGTGACTGATGTGCAAGCGTTAAAAGCACTTGGCCTACGTCCTGCTGATGTTGCTCGATTGGTACGTTTCATCGTCTGAATACTCAAAGAATAGATTTCGTAGTGCGCAACAACTTTTTAGCTTGCCTTGTACGCTTAGAATCATCTGCGTCTCTGAATGTATTCAGAAGGTGAGGTTACATTTATCATTTGTAGACTTTGCACGTTTGCATCTGTGTAATATTTCTGATGGTGTCGGCCTGTGTTCCAGATCAGTCAAACATTCACCGAAATGATTTTCCGCCATGGATTTGTGCATTGCGATCCTCATGCTGCGAATATGATGATTCGTGTTAAGCCTGGTATGTTGTTTTTGGTTTGGGTTTTCATTTAGATATTTCACATGTGAATAGAAGTCAGCCCTGTATATGCTTTATCCTCTGTCTTGGTTTCTTGCTGTTACTGTATACCTGATGATTGCCTGCAGCTCTTTCTATTATCTTCGCAAATTCCCGCTGTTAGATAGTTGCTTTGGTCTGTGAAGAATTTGCCACAACGTTTGATGTTGTCTTTGCTTCAGGTACTAAGGAACCTGAACTTGTCTTATTGGACCATGGGCTGTATAAAACTTTGGATCCTGTAATTCAATCGAATTATGCCGGTTTATGGAAGGTCCGAAACTTACCTGTGCGATCTGCGTTGTGTTGCCTACTATGACATGGTCTTACAATTTTACTAAAACATACTGACAATGCAATTCTAAACTGGTGTTTACGTAGATAAATAGAACATACAGTGTACTAAAGTTAATGACAGTATGACATAATAGATTGTCTACTTGTTATCGAAGATATGTTATCTTCTCATTTGACATTAATTTTAGCTTTTGACCAGAAGAATGGCTTTATCTTGATTTACAAGAATCTATTTCAACAGGGTTGGATCATGTCAGGGTCTCTGTGATCGTTTGTCCTATTAATTGTAAAGCCAATTTGTGAAGAACAGCGATTATCCTGCCTTAAAATGTGACGTCTAAAATTCTATCTTTCGTGCACACAGGCTCTAGTGTTCGCAGATTCCAAGGAAATTAAGGAGCATTGCATTGGATTGGGGGCTGGTGATGACTTGTATGCTTTGTTTGCTGCAATTCTTACAATGCGTCCTTGGGACAAGATTGTGGATCAGTCAATCGATCACCTACTTGTACCTGACACTCCAGAGGAGAAAGATGAACTTCAGGTTAGTTGGTCACTCCATACCGTCATCGAAGTAATGATTTTTTTAATCTTAAACCACGCAATTATGTTCTGTAGAAACTTCATACCTTATTTATTGTATCACACGTGCAAATGGAAAACTTTCGTTTGAGCTTAAAAAATCATGGATTTTATTATACATCTCTTAAAATGTCCTACGATTTATCGTACGTTTACTCCTACGTTGAGAGTTTTGGTGTGATCTCTCGGGTATGTCTATTGAGAGTTTTTTCTTGTCATATATTCGCAGCTACTAATTTTTTTCTGACGTCGATGGTCCCAATATCTAGGGTTATGCGTCACAATACTTTTGGGAAATATCAGCTTTGCTCAGCCGATTGCCGCGAGTGGTGTTACTACTATTGAAAACAAACGACTGCCTGCGGGCCGTTGATAATGCTCTGGTAAGTCAGCTTGTTAGGGTCGACTGACTAAATTCAATGGGTATCGCAGTGATCGAGAGTCTTTAGTGTTCATCTTTAGCAGCTGAAGATAATTTTGTTACAGATTAAAAAGGCATGCTTTTAGATTGAGAGGATCATATGGCCAGAGTTCTCAGGATGTGAAAATTACTATAAGTGATAATCAAAGAACTGCAGTTCCGGGGTTTCAAATGGAAGTGTTCACCGTCAGCACGCTCCGTCACCTGTTGGAACTTTGATGGTTACAGAAATGTTGGGTCATGGTTATAGAAATGTAAGGTCATTCTGGATCGAACATAAATTGTAAGAACGTAACGGATGTTGTTCTGTCTGGACCTTATGTTTTATGGTCCTTGGGCAGAATGATTCTTTGAGATATGTATGATAAAATGTACCTATTGAGAGTGTTGTCATAGCAAGATTTGGGAAGGTTTTTATTATTTTAACTTCGGTTTCAATTGCATTTCCAGTAGTTTAATATATAAATCTATGTGTGCAGGGTGCTCCCATAAATACGTATCTAATTGTTGCGAGGACATCATCCAAGGCTGTTTCTGAGATGGAGCGGAAGGGACTATTTTCTAAGGTTTTACAGTTGTGGGATAGGCTTGACTTAGAGCTTCGCTTATTAACTTGGAAAGCAGCTGCTTTATTGATGGGAATTAAGCACTGTATGAAGAGACTAGGTTTTAATTGACGTTGAGTCACTAGAATGAAATTCTTCAATCGCATAGGTTAACAGCATTGAGTAGATTAGTCAGGTAAATGTAACATACTGGCAATAAGTTAGATTGGTAATAGCCTCAGGTATAACTCATTTTTTACAGAAAAAATAAGAAACCAGTAGGTAATCTACAATCATTGCCATGGATGTCCTACAACCTTCAATTCATGCACTGCATACTGGTTCTTGAGAAATGAACTGGTCAGCTTTTCTATGGAACTTGGGATGTGCATGAACTTGTTTGCGTTTTTGGCGTGATTTAATGTTGTATCTTATTTCAGTCGTAATTTGCGAGAAAGTAACGTGCACAGCCTACTCCACTCTATGTGTATACTTCATTCTCTCACACTCAAGATGACTTGTTTTATAGCTTTCACACATTCAGAGAATTGTTCTTCTGTAGGGTGAGTTGATGTTGCATAATTCATTTCATTCTACGAGTACACCTGGACAACTGGAAAGCAAACGATTGCTGTCGAAAATGCGGTTGCCCCAATCTCTTGATCTGAATAAACCACATCGTAGATGTGTCCAGATTCCACCCGTCATGCTGCGCTGGAATTTGTGTCCAGAATTGTGCTCAGTTAGTGAGGTTTTCGTTTATTCTGCACCTCCTATCCATGTTCATATAGACTTTTTTGAAACCACTTCGTTTATTTTGGTATCTTTCGTGTGAACCGGGGAGTGGAAAATCTCTCTGAAGAGCACGTAATGCCTGGATTGATAAGCACTGAGTCTGCTAGTAGTTGGAGCTCACTATCATGGCACCAGCTATGCTCTGTAATATACGAGAATCCACGGTTCATCCTTGAGACTGGTCATGGGGAAATAACTAAGTGAGCTTCTTAAATAAGTGCTTCATCTTGTCTGTAGGTAATTTATGAGGTTCCTTTCATTTTTGTATTTTCCGTCATTTTACTTCAGGATGATTCAGAGGTTTGCCACTATATATGCTCCAAAATTGTTCGATTCCAAAACGATGAACTGGTCCAAATTTTTCTTGGCAAGGACGAGCATTTTCTATGGCACCAAGAGACTGCCAACATGATCAGCAATCTAGATAGTAGTAATCAAAAGAGGGTACCATCTGAAATGTTTCCACATTCTCACTTAGAAGTTTTGTTTAAGATATTCAACCTATGCCTTCATTCATCCACCAAACATCCCCTTGTCCTCATTAGGATTAGGTGAAATGTAGAGTTACTATTACAACAATATTTAATGTGGCTCTTAACCTAAGTGCATGTAACTTTTTTATTGCCTAATGAAAAATAAATTGTCTTATACTTCCTACTTAGTTAAGAAAGGTGATAGAAGTACTATAGGAAAATATACCCTAAAGAATAAATACCTAGAGAGATGGAAAAAACCGAAGAAAAGTTCTTGAGTTGTGAAGTAGGAGAGTCAAACAAGTTATTAAGTACTCAAAATTACTATGTAAGGAAGCTAAAAATGTTTGCAATCATGAAACAAGAGAATTTCTGGAACATAGTAGAAATAAAGAGGTTAATGACTTTATTCCTTATACCCATTGTGGGTAGATCCTATACTAAGTCACAATTAGCAACATGTCAAGGATATGAATCTTGAAGAAAGAAATCCTCAATACACTCTTATGTCTCTAAAAAGAACTAAAAACTTATTCAAAGATGATACAATATTGAATTAGAATGGCTACTGCTAAAAACAAGAAGAGTAGAAAATCTTGAAATAAGACTAAGGACTAGAAAAGCATTGACAAGAATGAAGAAGGCTTCACTCTTGCCTCCACATATATTCTTAATTAGCAACTATGTGGCCATGTCCTATAGGACCTCCAAAACATGTTGACTATGCAAAATACATATCTTAACTTGCAAGGCAAGTTTTTCATATGTAGACCACATAATTAGCTTGTTCCACAAGCTTTTAAAACATGGTTAAGTTGTTGATCAAGTTTCTAACCTACCAATCAATTACAAATATATGTAAAGTCAAAGCAACATCTATAAAGCTTCTAAGAAGCTTTTCTAGAAGGTATTATGAAATAGACCTACTTTTATCTATTTTTACCTACTTCTACTTAATCATATAGATATTTATTAGAGTATATATGTCTATCCATGATATTATCCCTTCTTTTAAGGACAAGTTCCATGAAGAGCGATTATTGTGTATTGATGAAATTCAAGATGCGACAAATTGTATTTGCAACATACTTTGATCTTTATTTTCTTTGAAGATGTTTGAGGCCTTTATAACTTCCTTCAAATAAAATAATTGAAACATCATCAAGAATTGTTTCCATTTCTAATAAAATTACCAAATATCGAGAAACTCTTTCAAAGTTATTATACCAAATACATTATATCTCACCATCTATTTGAAAAAGGACATGTCATTCTTGAGGATATTCATCTTGATTATGTTGTCTTGCAGATTGTAACAATAGAAATGTATCATCCAATAAGTTAGCAAGTGAAATCTTTTAGGTTGAATCTACTCATTGTGAGTTTTTCATTTTCTAAATATCATAAATACACAGAAGCTACAAAGTATCATGGATATACATACATATTCTAATAAATACATATATGATTAGATAGAAGTAAGTAAAAGTAAATAAAAATAGATTAATTTCATAATATCTTCTAGAGAAGCTTCTTAGAAGCTATATAGATGCTACTTTGATTTTACATGTGTTTGTAGTTGATTAATAGGTTAAAAACTTAGCCAATAAGTTAACTACATATTGGTAGCTTGCAAAACAAGCTAACTATGTAGTCCATGTATAAAAAACTTATCTTGTAAGTAAAAGATATGTCTCTTGCAAAGTTAATATGTTTTGGAGATCTTATGGAATATCTCTACATAGCTCCTAATTAAGAATATATATATAGAGGTAAGAGTGAAGCCTTCTTCACTCTTTTCAATGCCTTTCTAATTCTTAGTCTTACTTCAAGACTTTCTAATCTTCTTGTTTTTTCCATTAGCAATTCTAATTTAATAATATATCATCTATGAGTGACTTTTTAGTTCTTTTCAATGTCACAAGAATGTATTGAGGATTTCTTTCTTCGAGATTCATGTCCTTGACAATTTGACAAGAGTGCTAACTTATTGTTTTTTTCTTGTTTTAGAAGTGAGTGGATTACCATACTTCTATAGTTGAATTTTGAAAATTATAGACTATCCATCTTTAAACAAACAATCTTGTTTTCTAAGATAGATTCTTTCTTACAAGATAGTGAATTATCCCTCTTTGTAGAAATTTTCACTTGATATTAGAGGTTATAGATTATCCTCCTCTAATTTAACTTTTTGAACTTGTTTGAGTTGTCTATGAAAGTAAAGATTCTGGATGCTACTGTCAGTGGGAGTAAGAATAGATTTGCAATTATTATAGATTTTCATGAGTTTTTTAATATTCTAAGAGTAGAAATCTCACATGTTTTCAACATGATTCATAGACATACTATTCCTATGCCTATAGAAAAAGTTCAAAGTCTGCATCAAGAAATTGTGTAGTTGAAAGAAGTAAGTAGATTGACCTTACAACCAAATCCAAAGAATTTTGCTTCTATAATTATAGTGGAGATAAAGATTAGTATGCCTGAGAAGTTTGATGGAACAAGATCAAAATTTCAAGGATTTTTACAACAAGTCAAGCTCTATCTTAGGTTGTATTTCTTCCAATACTCCAATGGATTTACTCAAGTCAGATTCAAAGGTACATTTCTATCAAGAAGTGTTCTCTCTTAGTTTGTATCTTTAATAGGAAATGATTCACAACTCCTTTATGATTTGTATTCATTCCTAAAAGTATTTACGGCCATATTTAGAAAAAGTGATTGAAAAAAAGTAGCAAAGTTTAAACTCTTATTTTTATAATAAGTATCATGGTTAGCCACCATGTATGCTATTGAATTCCAAAACCTTACTTACAATGTAGATTGAAATGAAAAAGTCCTTATTAATCAATTTCAATATGAGTTGAAGGATAATGTCAAAGATTTATTACTGACAACATCAAAGGCAAAATCTTTGGAACAATTTATTGCTCAAGGCATTGCATGCAAGAATCAATTATTTGAAAGATGTTAAGAAAAAAGACTTGGCTGGAGAGGAACAAATCAAATAATGATGGCTATTTTCAAGTTTTTAGAAATATATTCATCAAGGCCAAAACCAATGCAAATTAATATGATATGTTTTAAATACCTCATGAAACAAGAAAAGACTTAATGATGTCAAAAACTCTTATGCTTATATTGTGGAAAAGCTAAACATACTGCTCAACATTGTCCAAAGAAACAATGCAACCACAAAATGAGAAGCATGGTTGCTAAAGAAGACAATGTGTCAGAAAATAAGTTTCTCCAACTACAATAAGGATCATGTGGCTAGAATCTTGCATAATTCCTAGTAAAAGTCCTATTCTTTCTTCAAACCTCTTACCTTGTTTTACAATAGAAGTTTATTTAGGACCAAAAAATCACAAAGTCTTACCTTTGTTAGATTCAAGAGTCTCAGCTTGTTTTATAGATGAAGATTTTGTCAAAAAATAAGAGATATTGTTAGTCAAAAAAACTAAATCTATATATATAGAAGTCATATATGATCATTTATTATCTTTTGGAAATGTTATGCATGAGATTGTTCCTTTAGATGTAACAATTAAAGATCATAATAGCATAATAATATTTAATATGATATGATCTTTGTCCAATTTGATTATTTTAGGATTATTTTGATTAAAAAATTATAATTCTTAGATAGATTGGATTTCTTATAACTTTAATTTTTTTGATAGTTTGATCCAAAATCTTGTTAGTCAAGTAAAAATATATAAGTCTAAAACATCCAAATTTTTACTAATAAGTGCGAGAAATTTTATGCTTGTTACAAAAAAAGGATTATCTTTTGTTATATATGCCATGTCTAGTTTTGATGGCAAGAAGATGCCGAGTAATATTCCTAGCTAGTAACAAGATTTTTAAAACATTTTTGAAAAAAAAAATGTAGATATTCTTTCAGAGCATCGTCCTTATAATTGTTCCATTAATCTTTATGAAAGAGTTCAACTACCATTTGGACAAATCTATAGCCTATCACAAAACAAGTTGATTACACTCAAGGAATACATTAATGAAAATTTGGCTAAGAATATCATATGCCATTTTAAATCTCTAATAGAAGCTCTTATCTTATTTATGAAGAAAAAAGACAAATCTTTGTAGATGTGTATGGATTATTGAAGATTCAACAAGATCACCATCAAAAATATGTATCCTCTATCTTTGATTTGAAGACTTCTTAATCAAGTCAATCAAGCAAAGATCTATACAAAAATAGATCTATAAGAAATACATTATCTGATACACATTAAAGAAAGAAATGAATAGAAAATTATATTTTGAACCAGATATGGATATTTTAAATATAATGTCATGCCTTTTTTACTCACAAATGTACCAGCTATTTTTCAACATCTAATGAATGATGTCTTTCATGAGTTTCTTAATGGTTTTGTTGTTTGTTATTTAGACAACATCTTAATTTATTTTAAGAATAGAAAAGAGTATGAAGTTCATGTTTGCCATGTGTTACAAAAACTTAGAGATGCAAGATTATATACAAAGTTAAAAAAGAGTGTATTCCACACTATTCAAGTTGACTTCTTTGGATACATCATTTCCAACAAAGAATTAATGATGGATTCAAAGAAGGTCTAGACTATCATAGATTAGAAGATTCTAGAAATAGTAAGAAATATGCAATGATTTTTGAGCTTTGCCAATTACTATTGGATCTTCATCAAAAATCGTTTTCAAATTATAGCTCTATTTATATATTTGACTTATAAAGACAAACTTGAGTAGAATAAAGAAGGCAAAGAATTGTTTGATGCTTTAAAAAAATAATTTATTTTTTTAGTCTTAAATTAAATTTACTAGTTATATCAACTTGTACATTATACAATAATTAATTAGTTTGTTAAAATTTCTTTCTTTAGCCTTTTTATTATTCTATACTATCAATCCAAGATGTAGATATTTTATAGAAAGGAAAAGCTATGTGAAGAAATAAATTCTTTTTTATAATGTAAGAACTTAACCATGAGATTTGTTTTCCATTTATAATTTTATATTTATTGCTATTTTAAAATATTCAATAAGACTAAGTGATTGTATGGTTATTATGTGAGATTTCTTCTTATTTTTTTCTTTATCTTTAATTTTTTTGTCTTCTCAACTTTCAAACTTTAAAAATATTCTTTAAATGAAGGAGAAAAAAAAAATATCTTAATTTGTTTCAAATCTAAATTTCTTTGAATAAAATTTTATCTCTTATGGTGTACAATTCAAAAACTTGGCATCCAACTTTTGGAGTACATATTTTTAATGAAGCAAGCCAATTCCATGTAGTTTTTGAAGATGGAAATGTCGCAAATTCTCACACAAAATCAATTCTATGAACTGCTCATAAAATATAAGAGAATACAACTTTCATGTATATATCATCTTCTACTTCATTATATTGCTCATGATCCAATCCAATGGCCCTTGTTAACAATATTTATTAAAGTTGTAAGCAAAAACTACAAGTGGGTAGTCTTTGATTGATCAATAACAAGGAGACAATCATTGGACCTACTCCAATGAAATGAATTATTCATAGGAAAAATTCTTTGCTTTAGAATCTAGGCACTCTTGTAGAATAAATTCCTTTGCAATCATTTGATTCAGATTTATATAACTATTTGTATTATAACAAATTTTTGAAATAAATTCTGTACAAGATAAACAAGTACCAAACTTGTACTATGAAATGGCAACTTCAAAGCCTTGTTGCTTTAAGGAGAGTTCATATACTCCCAAAAGTTTTTGAGCAGTGCCATTGTAGAGGAACAATGTGGTAAAGACAACATTAGAACATAATAGAATAACAAGTAATACAATTCTTCAAATTGCTATTAAATGTCAAAATTCCTACTACTAATTTTTATTAGTGAATCAAACCAATATGTGCATCTGTCCCTCTTTTGACTGTAACAGAGAATCTACAGAGACTTATTCAATTAATCATCTTATTTTACAACATTCCTACTTATGACTTATTTTCACTGTTAGACTATCTTTCCTATTATTTGGATTACTGTCATTTTTCTTCAATTCCAAATCAAACAAACTCATTAAAATTATAAGCATATCCAAAATAATTACTTGAATGAACTAAATTTTAAATTTTTTTAATACATAACTTATGAGTTGATTTTATTTTATTAGTACTCATTTTATATTTTATATTTTATATTTATATTCTTATTTTTTTCTTTTCACTTCTTTTCTAACATCTATATCAACTTTTTTAGTAATATACCGAATAACTTCATATACCAACAAAGAATCTCACAAATGTAGCATAAAATTTCAAAACTTGTTATCAACACATCCATCAAAACGAAGATAAAGAAGCAAACAAATCTTTGCTATAAAAGAAAGGATGTGCAATAAAGATTGTATTTGATCTTCTATCATTTTTTGTGATTTCTTTATATTAGAGGTGCTAATAAGATAGAGGACTAATAGCCCAAAAATTCAAATCAAAAGCTTTCATTTGCTAACTTATTGGACAAGACATTACAATTGACACAATCTTGAAGATAATTTAATAGAAATGAAGACCTTCAAGAATGACATGTTCTTTTTCTTTGATACTTATCTCACTTATTTATGTATCTTCCAAAAGTTCTTATCTTTGACACCTCAAAATGAATGTGCACATTAAAAAATATTCCACATAATTATTTTTATATTCTAATTTAAGATTTTAAAGTTAAAATTTTAAAATTAGGATTTCTTAAATTTTAGGATTTTCTAACATTCAAATTTTCTTTTGATAGAATTTTCTAAAAAAGTAATCACTAAAATTCTAAGCACCTTTTCTACCTTAAAGTTTCACATATAAAATTTATCAAATGCTTACAATTACGTTTTTTTTTGAAAAAATCATTTTTTTTTTTTTTTTTTTTTTTTTTTTCTATTCACAACTAGGTTTTAATAAAATTTCTACCTGGTTAGGGACAAGCAAGAAGTCTCAAGTTCTAGAGAACTAACATTGCCTTGATTGCACTCACCATGGCCTCACAAAACTTTCTTAAGGCAAGAGCTATACACCACACAATGTAAAGAAGAAACCATTGACTTGTATCAAACAAACTTAACAAACTCTGAAATGAGACATGTACAAGACATTAAATATAATATACAATAAAAAAAAACAACAAGAAGAATATGCTCACCAATAGAGACCTCGTGCACATGGCTCTACAAATGGCACTCTTCAAAAACAAGAGAAAAAAAATAAAACAACAAAAAACAAAATAAGAACTGTTTAGGATTTCTATGCTAAATACTTCTTGAAGGGAGGTCATGAAACTTGTTTATCATCCTATGCTTTTTCAGTTCCTATCAATAATCCCTTGAATTCAAGAAATTGATTGATTATATTACATACCTATGTATAGATCTATACTACATATAAATACTCTATATCCTCTTCTGTATCGCATCTTGATAATAAATAATATTCTTCTTTGATACATGATGCAATCATAAGATTACAACAATACATCCCATCCACTTACTTGTTGCATAATAAACTACATCAAATTGGCATGTGAGTATAGTGATACATTGAAGCAAGTCTATGTTGAAAGGGATAATTTAAAGGCTTAAGAATGATCTGTTTTATCATCGAAAAAAAAGAATGATAGATTCAATAGAAGTGAATACTCAATGTTGATAAGCTTGATAGGCCGCTTGGCTTGGACCCTACAAAACAACTTGGACGTGAAAGCGAAGATGTACAAGGACCTTGTATTGATGCACCTATTCCTCATGAACAACATTCACTATGTAGTACAGAAAGGTGAAAGGTTCAGAGGTCAGAGAGTTGCTTAGAGAAATTTAGATGATGATGTATGTCAGTATGGTGAGATAATATGCAGCTAGCTATCAAAGGGCTGCATGGAAATTTTTTTGGCTTATCTGAGGGACGAAGGGTTGCACAAGGACCAAGGCAACAAAGGTGTCTCATTGGTGTCTATTTCTTGTCTTACTCTCAAAGACAGCTTCAAAAATTTCAACAACAAATTTGATGAGGCTCACAAAGCGCAATCGCAGTGGGTAGTGATGGATCCCGACTTTGGAGACAAGTTATGCATCTTCATCACTGAAAAATTACTGCTGGCTTACAGTATCTTCATGGATCGTCACGGTGCCATGATAGAGAGAGTTTGCCTCAAGAAAGTGCTAGACTTCTAGTTACTACTAAATAATCAATCAAGTCTAAGATATAAAAGTACCAAGTTTATATATATATATAATATTTTTTTTTATAGGGCAATTACATCACTACATAAGCCTAAGTACCAAAAAAACACCCAAATATATGATAAAGTATCTTAAAACCTTATATATCCTTATGAAAAATATTTTTCAAACTTCAACAACTCATATCTTATAATCGGACTGTCCAAACAACCTAAAATTTTACATGAAGTACTAATATACTTTCAAAAACTATCCAAAAAACTTCAACAATAAATTTGATGAGGCTTACAAAGCGCAATCGCAGTGGGTAGTAATGGATCCTGACCTTGGAGACAAGTTATGCATCTTCATCGCTGACAAGTTATTACTGGCTTACAATGCCTTTTTGGGTCGTCACGGTGTCAAGATAGAGAGAGTTTGCCTCAAGAAAGCGCTGGACTTCTAGCTACCACTAAATAATAAATCAAGTCTAAGATATAAAAGTACCAAATTTATATATATAATATTTTTCCTTATATGGCAATTACATCAATACATAAGCCCAAGTACCAAAAAAACACCCAAATGTATGATAAAGTATCTTAAAATCTTATATATTATTATGAGAAATGTTTTCCAAACTTCAACAGCTCATATCTCACAATCAGATTGTCCAATCAACTTAAAATTTTACATGAATTACTGATATACTTTCAAAAACTACTCCAAAAATTTCAACTACAAATTTGTTATGGATCTTGAGATATCACCAAAATCCTAACAGTAGCTTTAAATCCTAGCTTACATACACCTATATGTTATTTTCTTTATATTTCTCAATATAAATACTCAAATACTATGAAACTTTGATTTATAGCTTTTAACCTAATAACTCACACTTATGAAAATTTTGAGCCAAAAATTTGTCTAAAAAATCAAGATATGGCTCCAACCATTACTATCAACAAAATGACTCACTTACTGCCTTTGAATTACATGTATTGTCTTCAATGGCCTATAACTTCTTCATCTAGACTTAGAATTCATCAAACAATATATGTAAAGTATAGCCAAAAAAGTGTTCTCTCCAACTCCAATCACCGAACTTTCATTGCACTCCGTACGCATATGTTATGCTTCAAAGAGTGACAGTAGGTACAAATTTGACACCTTAACTTTGAACACCTATATCTCCTTCACAAAAACTCGAAATCACACAAACTCTTCATCCAAATTATATCCAAAACCTTGAATTTTCTGACCCTAGCCTCCAAAGCTTGAATTCCCTTGAAAATAAAACCCTAATCCCTAATAAGGCCTCGAACAGCCTCCTTGAAGCCCATTGGATATGGCCTTCAATCAATAGGAATGAAGATCCCCATTCCTTGCCTTCATTCAACCACGCCTTGCTTTCATCCTTCCCAATAAGCCTCCTACTAGTTAAGAATTTCTTCTTTAGACTCTAATCTCCTCTCAAGGCTTCATGCTAACATTTAGGTTCTATGATTTTTTTGAAATGCTATAATTAAAAAGATAAAACTCAAAATAAAGTTTCTTAAATCCACTCTCTTTAAATTAATCTATTAACCATTCTAACATACACCAAGACTGATGGATATATTATATGTTCTAACTAATTTTTACATACTATAAGCATTTATAATATGACAACGAACACCACATTGAGACAAAAAGGCATTCAGACAAGTATATTAAGTACACTGTGGAGGAGCTTGAGGTGGCCATTGATGACTTCTTTACAGGAAGCAATGACTCAATAGGCTCTTCTTTGAGAAGGAGATCTTTCTCTTTGCATTTATGACAATAACTTTAGCTAGCAATGGGTATACATGTATATTGAAGAGAGTATGTTTTTTCCAAATTTTATTCACAATAGTCTTTGTGTATATTGTATTTTGACTACAAAAAAAACTTCAAAGTTACCCACACACTTTTCTACCTTGAAACATTGGCACTATATATTTCATTTTTAGATGAATAGAAGATGATCATATAGAATATTGTCTTTGTCTCCATAAACAAGAGACCTTCTAGTTAGAGTAAATGAATACGACTGAAAACAAAACAAAAAGGGGAAAAAAAAGAAAAATAAAGAAAAAAAAAAAGAAAAAAAGAATCAAATTTGATATATGATGATGATGTTTCATATATATATATATATATATATATATTTTAAATTTATAATTCCTTCTTATCCATTATTCTCTCATTATCTTTTAAGGTTATTTCAATTGTTTTGAAATGGATTTACCACATCCTTTGCTTTGCAGCATATCCTCTTACCTAGCAAATAAATAGGATCGAACATTCAATGAAGCTACTAAATCCAAAATGTTCCTCACTTCTAAGTGTGTCTCAGTTGAGATCAGAGGGTGTTATAAATTCAAACCTCATGTAGGATTCTTAATAGTACTTGAACACTCTTTCTAGTAGTGTTCGTGCATTCAAGTTGAGACATAATATACGTCAGGTTTCCTCTCGAGTTATCAAATTATTATTCTTAAACTGTTGAGTCACCTTCTTTGCAAAAGTTATGTGGTCCTTTTCATGCTTGAGTTGCGAACTTAGGTAGCCAAAGGTGCATTGCGCTTGCTGGAGCTGTGACTGCACATGCTTTGTCTCTTTGACATCCGTAGAGGTTTTTCTTGATGTACTCTATCCTCGACTGATTTTTTGGCTCTGATTACAACATCTGAAGCCTCTTCAAACCTACTTTTAGACGCAATCTTGATATCAATCATTTATATTGAATATAAAGCGTGGTGATGATATTTTTCTCCCACTTCAGTATGTCGCTATCCTTAGCAGCTGACCATCCTCAAAACTACAAAGTGATTCAATGTTTAATCCCCTTAAAATGTGACGAAGCATTTTCAAAGCAGAGTTGATATGTTCAACTTCTTTATTGCTGACAAATTCTGCGTTCAATTTCTCTCCTTGTAATTCCTCAAGAGATAATTGAACTTTGATATCCAGCCTCATAAATATGTCAGTGCCTCCTCTTTGGACAACTGTTGCGTCCTATGTACAATCTCCCAATGGATATAGTAAACTTTTGATTGCGGTCATTGTTTCCGAAGCTCATCAAGGGTGGCATCTCTAGCCTCTTGTATTGCTTTGAATGAATTACTCAAAGAGTTGTGAATTCCGCTTCATTTGTTCTACTTTTGCTTTATCAATCACCAAATGACCAATCACAAATATATTGCTCCAAAAATGATATTTGTGCATCAAGCTTGCTTATGACATCCTAAAGCCTTTCTATGTCCCATTGTATTTCCTTTACTTGGCTCTCATATTCAAGTTCTTTACTCTTAAATGTATTTATCTTTGAGACAAGTTTCTCTCTTTCATCATGCTAAGCTGTTTCATTAGATCGAAGTAGCGCCGAGGCCTTATCACATGCTACTTAAAATATTTCAGGTCCAAATCTCGTTGCTTAATAATTTTCTATTCTTGGGGTTGAATTGAGAGCTCTTGTTTCATCTGTTCCTTCTAAGCAACAATTTCCTACAATCTGACTTCATGAGCAACCAAAATCTCTTGACATTGTCCAATTTATACCACCTTGAAATCCTCCCATGGCAATTTCACCGCCATTGCAGTTCTTCAGCAACGAAAGGAGTGCTGCATCTTGCAACTCTCGACACTTGGTAAAAAGAGTCAATAAAGCACACTCATTTTATTCGAATCTGATCCACACTGTCCAATTTCAAGTATAGACAGAACATTAAGCAAAGACCTTGGTTAAAATAGTTCAACTTCCAGCTCATTTAGTCTGGCATTTTTGCATGACTACCATGCCTTCGCTTTGCGCACAACTCTCAATTCTATTTCCCTTCTCTTCATCCTAAGCAATTTTTATAATGTTTTAAATTCACAATTTAGTATTGGTGTTTTGAATCTACATATGGAGTAATTTTATTTTATAGTTGTGGAATTTCGAGCTTCTCATAAATGCAATGAAACTGTGATATGTAGCAAGTATGTCCATTTCTGTTTTAGCAATTGTCCTGTAAAACAAGTAATTTGAATCGCCTTTTGCATGTTGAACTTGATGTTAATAAATAGTCGAGAATAGATTTTTGGCAAGCTCATGGTTTTTCATACAATAACAAGACAATAGTCAATAAGTTATACTTTTGTCTATTACATATAATTAGAAGGATTCCACGAATCCACCTCCAAAATCGAGCTGCCAAAGAATATTGTCCAAGAATCCATACTTTCAACTGGGCCATGGCAGTGAAGGTTCGACAGGGTGGGAATGGAGTTAATTCCCAGTAAATGAACAAGGTAGTTCTTCGTGTGCTTTATTACATTTGGTATGTACCCATGTCGAGATAGGTGGAGGATGGTAAGCTTGAATAGTGACTTTTCATTTACCAGAAATTTGAACAAATATCTGGAAAACATGAAATATAATAAGCATGGCCAAAACAGGATAGGAAACAAGAAACTAGAGGTCATTTCAACATATTCTTTCCCGCTCCATGCTAACAAATTAAAGACGGCATGCACTGATGGACACAAAATTTAAAAGGTTAAAATTAAATTTAAATCCTAAATTGCTGGATCAATAGAGTCAATGCTTAGGACAAAGCTGATGAAGTTACAACACTCACAGAGCAAAAACTAGAGATCGTGAACTGAAGACTCTCAGAAACCCAAATGAATTTTTTTAGTATACCCCACCAGAGCTTGACTCCCATGGTACTTGCCGTTGTCATTATCTACATGCCGGTGTCTTGATTAAGAATGATGGATGAAAATGGTGGAAGCTCACACCATTCCCACACACAAGGTCAACAATCAGTATCAAAATTTATGTCACACCACTTGATAAAGTCATCTGCTGTTAATGAGGAAATACTTAAAAACCATAAAATGAATTTAAAGTAAAAAGATAACTTACAAGCTTGACATTAGATTCTGTTGCTTGAAGGCTCTGCACATCAGCTGCGCTTGCCTCATCCTGGAGCTCCAGCATGAAAATCGTCTTACTAGGTTCCATCGAACTTCAACCAACAAAACGCCTCTCGTAGAGAAGTCTCTAACACTAATACTATGGGTTCAGAATACATGCTTAAGGTTGAAACTGGCCAAGGCACT
This sequence comes from Physcomitrium patens, assembly GCF_059467195.1. NCBI lineage: Eukaryota > Viridiplantae > Streptophyta > Bryopsida > Funariales > Funariaceae > Physcomitrium > Physcomitrium patens. The sequence goes on along the minus strand of NC_143431.1, from coordinate 3,007,894 downwards.
AAAATCTCACATTAAAAGAGCAAAGAAACAGTTCCAAGAAAATTTTGACATGTAGCTCCTCCAAAACATCAAATGCCCACCTAGCTTTTTAAAATGCCCTCTCAGCCGAGTTCATTCCAGCTATTGCTTCGCTCATCACTCCCTCCACATGTGTTGGGTGGATGTGTTCATGATCAAGAGTTTGTTGCAGCATGTCCAGTTGTGTGTCAAGATGCTGGCCTAGTTTAGCCTTGGAATCTACAGCATCAAGCAGGCAGTCAATTTCTCTTACCATCTCAGCCTTCTCACTCTCCCACTCACTCTCGAACATCTTTGCCTGCGTTCTCAGCTTTCGATGTGCTTCTTGGAATGACCAAAACCGCTTATCCCTCCAATTTTACGTTGTCCAGAAGAATGTTCATTGTACACCGCTCATCGCTCATATATTATTGCTCACAAAATACCGCTCCATCGTGGATGCCATACAGCAGGCAGGCTGGACCAACCCTCTTTGTGTATCTCCCAGCCTGGTCCCAGAGCCCCCACCTCCCATGCGGAATTCTTTTTCGTTAGGTTTCCCTGCGAGGTCCGTAAACACCAAATCCTGCGGGGTGTAGGGGTAAGCCTTATTAATATGCCGTGGGGTCTACGGGTCCGCTAAGTAAGCAGGCTCAATTAGTCTTTAATAATCTCCATCTATTCTCGTGGCTGACTCCTCAGTCCGTCACTATTTAGATTTGGACCTCGACCGTATCTTGTCACTGTAGAGCATCCCCAATCCTAGTACAGCTTCTTTGAAAATCTGAAGTAATCCGCAGAGATTATGTTTTTGCATTCGCGTAGGCACAGACTCATTTGTGCTAGTTTTGTTGCTTTTCCAAGTAGTGGAGTCTAGCTGGGTGAGAATGGATCAGATCAAGTATGACATTTTCATAAACCACCAGGGTCCTAACACAAAGTATTCGTTTGTCACCTTCCTTCAGGAGGGGCTTGAGGAGAAGCAGTACACTTAGTTTGTGGATAAGTCACTGGGAGAGGGGAGACAAGTCTTCGAGGAGATCGAAGCAGCCATTCAAGCCACATCGGTTCACTTGGCCATATTCTCTCCACAGTACGCTGAATCGAAATACTGCCTCGATGAACTGGTTTCTATGCTAAAACGTTGAGGAAAGAGTGTCGCCTTGTTGCCTGTCTTTTACGACGTAAATCCTCAAGATCTTCGCGCGCCTGATTCAGATCGAAGTCCTTTCTGGAAAGCATTTCAGAAGAAGAAAAACAAATTTCCTGGTGAGCAAATCTCAGCGTGGAGGAAAGCTCTACATGATGCAGCGGATCTCAAAGGATTTGTGTTCAAAACCGGCGAGTATGTCCCTGAAACGCAGAAACAAAACTCTGAGTTGTTTGTAATTGAGTTTGTTTTGTAGCACGTTGCTTTTGACAAATTCGATTGAGCTCTACATACTTGTTCAAGGATTCAAAATTTTACAAACCTTTGCACAGTCACCAGTGGTTTGAATGGGCATTTTGCTTCCTAAGTTAACATTGTCGGTACACATGCTGTACTGTTGTCCACCTCCGTCCCCCAGTGTTTAGTTGAGAGGTTTACCAGGCTGCTCTTTAAAACCAGCTGCTCTTCGATTCAACTCCTGCTAGACCAATGGAGGTCGATGAGAACATTCTTATATGCAAAAATAAGGGGCTTTTTGGGCCCCTTTTCCCTCTTCTACTCCATATTTCATAGTTGTGAGGTTGGCAATAGTACAGTATAGTGAACAATGACTGATACATCCGCCTTGACTGTTTTTTCCGACAGCTTCATAACACCATACACCTTGAAGTCTGGGATTTTCACATTGAATTGAAGCATGAAACAGTGCAAATCCGTTGTCATCACTAGTTTATAGTGCTTCAAGTGCTTAATAGATAATGCTAATTCTTGACCTTCTCCTAGATCCCATCAACTTCTCAGTTGGCAGGCCTTACAATGTACGTGGCAAGTTGAGTCCAGCTTGGATTCTAATGCAGGCAGTAAGAGTGCTTATGAAACCAGCAGAAGGGGGGTACTAATGGCTCGTGTTTGGGAGATTGGACTCTGATCAGTTTATCAATTCCAGAAAGAGATTGAACAGGGTTGTGATTGGACACCGATCGATGTGTACCGCGTGTGTGTGTGTGTGTGTTTGTGCAGAGATGGGAAAGAGCTCAAAAATAAAATCATCAACCAGGTGCAGGAACTAATTCCACCACGAAGTAGGGAACAGCAGGTCCCGTGGCCAATCGTTGGCGGCAAGGTGCTACTGCAAGGAACACTCGGACTGCTAGAAGAAATGGGGGACAAGGTGGGGATACTAGGCATATGTGGCGTCGGAGGCATTGGCAAAACAACACTCGCCCAGAGAGTCTACAACCACTACTCCACTGCTCGTGAATTCACTAAGCACACCTTTCTGAAGCTAGAAGCTTTTAAGGACCCGAGCCACTTACGAAAACAGGTACTTCGCGACCTCCTCAACAAAAATGAGAAGAACTTAGATGAAACATACATACTCCTCGCTGGAGCATACGTGAAGCATGAAACTTAGATGAAACATACGTACGCCTCGCTGGAGTGAAAGTGTTGGTTGTCTTAGACAACATATGCAACGTGGACCACTTCAAGGAGTTCGTTCCCAACATGCTGAATCTGGGCGCGGGAAGCCGAATATTATTAACCTCACGTGAGAGGCATACGATTAGAGCCATCATGAACGTTGAACCGTCTAGATGTGCTTCTTGCCCGCTTGATATGGAGGAGTTGGGAGATGAAGATTCGTTTCAGCTTTTTTGGCTCCACGCTTTCCAGAAGAGGGAACTTTCAACGGCCGAGGGTAATGTCTTTCGCCCTCTCGCAGACAAGGTGGTTAAGTTGTGTGGAGGTCTTCCCTTGGCATTGAAGGTTATAGGACAACATTTATATGGAAAGTCGGAGGAAGTGTGGAGTGAGGCATCCGAGACTCTGAGGGATAGACCTGATATCATAGATGTTCTTAGCATCAGTTACAAGGGTCTACGGGATCCAGACAAGATGATGTTCTTAGATGTCTCTTGCCAAATGGTTGGTTTGCTGGAGGAGGATGCTATCGACATCTGGAAATCTTGTAGGTCTTGCCCGTCCTTGGACTGCATGACCTCTAAAATGGTCCATGATTCCTTGCAAATTTTGAAAGACAAGTCGCTTGTGGAAGTGGACGACGACAAAAGACTGACCATGCATGACCTCCTCCGGGAGATGGGCAGAAAGATGGACGAGGTGGAGAAGATTGGTAGTTTGAAGAAAGAAGGGCATCCTTGCCATCTGTGGAATCCTAGTGAAGCTGAAAAATACCTGAAAGAAGACAAGGTTTGTTCGTTTTGAACCATTCTGAGAGATATGTATATAAATAAAGAATGGTTGAAATTATCAAAAAAGAGAATCAACAAATTATATGAATTGAGTTTTTGATGCCTGGTGCTGATTTAATTATAGTGATTTCTACCACAATTGAAATGATATACGTATGTTTAGATTTTACTCGTGGCTGTGCATGTTTGTAAGCATGGTGTCTCAGAAGACAAACGTTAATACTTGTTGTTGGTCATGGTAGGGGTCAAAGGAAGCAAGAGGATTGTCGCTGGTTGGGGCGGAGCAAACAAGTTTTGCTGCATTGGCATTTCAAACGATGTCTGAGATCCTCTTGATGCAACTAGATGGAGCTCGAATTGAGGGAGATTTCTCCCTACTATCTAAGAAGATACGGTGGCTGCAGTGGAGATCCTCGTTTCTCAGAGAGCTGCCTCCCAGATTGCACATGCAGGATTTGGTAATCTTGGATCTCTCACATAGTGACAGCTTAGCTCGACTTTGGGCAGACTATGATGCACAGGTATCAAAACAGAGGATTAATAAGTATACTGTATTTGGTTCCAATTCAAACCTCTGGATTAAAAAATGCATGTTATTGCCTGATTATTATTATTTTATATGTAGCTTAAGGCCGACTCTCAATATAATTTTCTATATATAGATATGTGTGGTCCTGATGTTGTCGTTCGTTTTTTGAATGTGTCGTGACTGTCCCAATCAGGCCGTGCCCAGGTTGCTGAGAGTGTTAATCATTCAGAACTGCACAGCATTGGAGGAGCTCCCATAGACCATCAAACTACTGACCATGCTTAGATCACTGAATCTTCATGGGTGCAGCAATCTAAAACTTTTACCACGCTGTCTGGGCGACCTACAGGGACTCCATGACCTTAACTTGAGTGAGTGCCAGAAGCTGGAGAGGCTGCCCGAGGGCATGATCAAGCTATCAAACCTCAAGGCATTGTCAATGGACTTCTGCAGCCAAATAGCGACCCTATGCTCAACCGACGACGGAGAGCTGGGAGCAAACCTTATCAAATTTTCTGCTCTAGGCGCCTCCAGCCTCACCAAACTGCCAGAATCGTTCTCTAGGTTTTCTTTACTGGAGGAGCTCTGGCTGTCAGGGTGCCGATCCCTCTCAGAGCTGCCACAGTCGATGAAGGGGCTTGCCAAGTTGAGGTTTATCCTTGTCGAAAATTCAGGATTAACTCATTTGCCCACTGATTTCGGAGAGCTTCAAAGCCTTCGTGAGCTTCACATCATCTCTTGCGACGCACTAAAAAGCCTTCCTGGGAGCTTCGGTAGGTTGAAAGGACTGACCTCTCTTCTCATGCGTGACAACAAGCTGACCAAGTTGCCCAACAGTTTCAAAGACTTGACAACCTTGGCCATCTTGGACATTAGAGGAAGTTGGGACCTGGCTAATGTCGATGCGTTGCCTGCGTTCATTGAAGAACTGGAGCTCGGTGACTGTCCCCAACTGGTTTGTGTGGACCTCCATGAGAAGGTGAAAAAGCTCAGAAAACTCAGCCTCTATAACTGCACAAGGCTAACTCAATTGCGAGGCCTGGAATCTAGTGAATGCACTGTTCTTGAGAAAATCGATGTCTATAGATGTCGCAGCTTGTTGCATCTGTATGAGAATCAGGTCTCCAACCCAAATTTGAGAGAATGCTACTTGAGTGGAAGTGGTGTGTGCCTCCCGTACCACAACGATTGGTCACAGGTACAGCGCTTTCAGTCCACATTGTCTAACACACCCATCTCAAATTTTTGTCATCACAGTATACACCTCAATCTTGTACAAAAAATGGGAAGTGATGATCAGTTACAAGTTAATTTTATCTTCCTTGAATTTACCCTACTAGATACTGTGCTGATGTCAGACCAGAGCGCCAAGTTGTCAAGTGATCAGCTACTACGACCATGCCATCGGGTTTGTGGAGAACACAATGACGAGGAAGATATGCTCAGTGCGAGATGCGAATGAGCTTTGCGTGGAGACGAGAATTTCGAGGAAGGAGAGCGGCATGGTCGAAGGCATGGTCTGATTGTCCATTCACCCTAGCTTGGAATGCAGGTCGTGTGTTTCAACTTTGAATTTATTGCACGCTGTGAGCTTTTGAGCTTTTATTGAATGGACTGTTTTGTGCAGGTGAATTCTTTTTTCTACCGAACATGTGATACATGCGAAACGCTCATCAAAGGTCAACGTGGTTGGCATTGCAACGTGTGTAATGACTTTGACGTGTGTGAAACTTGCTTCAAGGAATCGGAGACTGAGAATTGGGAGCTTCCTCCTCCCCATCAGTTGGACCATCCCATGTCAGTTTTTCAGTCACCAAATCAAACTAAATTTGAACCAATTCTGATGCCGTATGAAGAGGGTGTAGATAAGTATAAATGGGGGTATATAGTGTACGACTACCCAACTGTGCGGTGGTGTGAAACTTTTGAGTATATACGTTGAGACTTACAAGGTTCTCACTGCAGTGAGATGTGAGATTCTAGTTGTGACAATTCAAGGCAACAAGTAGAGAACACAACACAATAAAACCAATGCGAGATTCATTTGCATACGATTTCTTTACATTTGTTTATAATTATTACATATATAACTTCAATAAAGAAAGAACAACAATGAAAAGAATTTGCATTTACAAAATAATTATATGAACTACTGAAATTGTTACAATTCTTTAACTTTTTGCCATCTGATTAAAAATAAGATCACAAGAGGAAGAGACATTCTTAGAGATACCACAAGGTATGTCTCATTAAATGCTATAATTTATGAAGAGGTTTTTGATGCTAGATAATTTACTAAGGAATGGAAACTGAATTAAAAGATATCTTAATATTCACCGAAAAACAATAACAAGGATAATTTCCACCTAAAAAAGAGTTCAGAATACAGAAAAAACATTTAAAACTGAGAAATGAAAGTATAATGAAAGTACTGATGGATACTGTATTTCTATTTGATGATAGTAAAACTTCAATACCTTACTTGATAATTTATTTATAATAATTTTGATATTAAGTTCTTTTTAGAATAAAATGAAAATATGTTATACAACTTAAGAAACTATTATAAAGTAGTTAAGTTATCCAAATTACATATGTCTAAATTTAAATATGTTTTTAGAATTAGGTATACAAAAGTAACATAAATACTCTTCTTTGAGAAATTAAAACTTATAGCAGACATTCATCAATCTTCTATTTATGACAACTATAAGTATTAAATTTTGACATGAGTTACTTTTTTTTCAATGAATACTATGTTTATTTTTTTTAGTTGACATGTAATGAAAGTCTACCTTACATATTAATGTATTAATTATTAAAATAATTAGAAATAGAGAAGTATAATGTTGAATTACAAATAATCACCAATTCTATCAACTCATACAACATTCAAGAAGACTAAGTGATTGTATGGTTATTGTTATTGTATGAGATTTCTTATTATCTTTTCCCTCATCTTCAATTTATTTGTCTTCTCAACTTTTAAACTTTAAAAATATGTTTTAAATGAAAAAAAAAAAATATCTTAATTTATTTCAAATTCAAATTATTCTGAATGAAATTTTATTCGTTTTGGTGTACAACTCAAAAACTTGGCACCTAACTTTTTGAGTGCACATTATTAATGAATCAAGTCAATTCCATGTAGTTTTTGAAGATGGCAGTCTCACAAATTCTCACACAAAAGTAATTCTATGTCACAGAAATACATATTTATTGTAATAATTATCTATATGATTAAGTAAAAATAGGTAAAAGTAGAAAATAAGACCTTTACTAAGAGTTATGTAAAATTCATTTTTTGAGACATTGTCTTTTTTAGCAAACATGCTCTTCATTTTGTTATTGCATTGTTTTTTGGACAATGTTGAGCACTATGTTTAGCTTCTTTATAATATAAGCACAAGCTTCTTTGATGTCTTTGAGTCTTTTTCTATTTTATGAGGCATTTAAAACATGCCATATCAATTTGCATTGATTTTGGCCTTAATGAATAAGTTTCTGAAAACTTAAGAGCTTCTATCATTACTTAATTTGTTTCTCTTCAATGAAGTCTTTATTCTTGATATCTTTGAAATAATTAAATAATGCATGCAATGGCTTAATCAATAAATTATTCTAAATATTTTTCTTATAGCATCATCAATAATAAATCTTTGATGTTATCCTTTAATCCATATCAAAATTGATTGATAAAATCTTTGTCATTCCAATCCATGTTGCAAGCTACAGAGACCTTTTATTTCAACTTCAATTGACTAAATTCCCAGTTGAATAGTAGTTCGGGCAACATTTTTTGCAATTGCTTGAACAACATAATTGGTTGAGCAATGAGATCCCTTGAATTCCAATGAACTTGAGGAGAACCAAGTTTTTGTATCTCCTTTATAATTTATAATCTGTTATAGTAATAATGGTATTACTTAAAGTTGATCAAATATATGCAATACCATACTTTTTTTTTCTTCTGCATGAGTTTTTCTTGAATTTTAGATTTTGTTTGATATCATCGATTGGGTTTTTTTACAAATTAAAAATCAATTTAAAAAATCATCTTATCTGTTTACTAATTAAAAATCAATTTTGTAAAAAAAGTTTGTACAAAATAATCTATTAAACAAAAAAAAATGCCCCAACTTTTGGTTTTTTGGATGAGAGATTCTATTATCCGAGCCCACCCCGCCTTTCAACAGTTACAATGCAAGAATAGAGAAAGAATATGCAATGACTAATATATATATATATATATATATATACATATTTATTGTGCCCTTTGACTTGTTGTGCCTATATGGCAACCAATAGGAGTCAGCCTTACGAATTGATGATGTTTTTGCAGAGGAAAAGCCAATAACAAAATGTGTTATTGAATTTCAATTTCATTGGACATTGCTTTGTGCCTTCATCATTTATTGTGAATAATGAAAAAACTTATAGCCTGTGGCCTCAATCAACTTTGTTGATTGATCGAAACATTTCTGACTTTGTGATAAGTCTTAGCATTAGTATGAGTTCGTTGACTACATAAGGGCAATCCTGCATTATGGCAAAAACCGCAATAACAACCAATACTCATCAATTGTTTAATATCCCTCTGAATTACTTTCACTAATTCCAAATCAACAAAGTAATTTTGACTTATTATTTTGATAATTCGGTCAATTTGATACCTAGTTAATTTATTAACTTTAATATTATCATTTAGACCTAATTTATTACAAACTTAAATTGCTTTTTTAGGGCCAAGTTCAAAGATTCGAGTTAAAGCAATTTCTACTTATTCATTCAGCACTAAATTAGTTCTTAAAATATATGACATTTTTTTTTATTTTTTATTTTTTTTCTTCCTTATTTCTTATGTAGAATTTTTCTTTGATATTTTATACCTTTTCCTTTATAAAACTTCAGGAGGTTTACAACTTTTGATGCTGGCAGCAAATTGAGTTACTTTTTGATGATCTATTCTAGTACAACAAATAAGATTAGGCTTGAAGCAAAAAACATGAACTGCAGACATAACTTGAAGTCAAATCTCATGACTAAAGCTTAATTTTAGATATAAAATAGAGCATTGTGGATTAGTATTAGCTTTGTATCCAACTCCAATTATTTCTAAAAAACAAAATAATTTGGCTTCCATAAACTTGACTTAATTTTTTTTATAAACTTGGCATAGAATCTTGCCATTGGTTTTTCGTACTTCATGATCACATATCAAAGCCCACTTTGAAGTGGATAAGATTCTTTATTATATACTAAGCCCTAAACGAGTTGTTGATGAAGAAATTAGAGATTCTGGTTCAAAGATTTTTTTCATTTTATTTTATTAAATCTATTCCAAAAAAATGATATTTTAAAATAATTCTTAACCTTGTATTTGCTTCTTTATAAAATTTGTTAATAGAAAACTTGTAGTGTATAAAATAATAAAAAATTCTTGAAAGAGACATAAAACAAAAATAGTAGACACCTTGATACTAACAAAAACAAGCCTTTTATTCTCTTTTTATTTTTTTGAATAATTAAGATAGGTAGGCCCTGAGAACTATACATGAAAGCTTCTACTTCATACAACTCTAGTTGATTAGTAGAGGTACCATTGTTGGGTATTTATGGATGTTTTCAAGGCATTCATAATTCATCTTCAAATCTAGTATTTGCATGATTTGCTAATAGTAAGTGGCATGCAAAGATTAAATGTTAAAAGCATGCCAGCTGCGACCTTTTGACCAAGGTATAGATTCACCAGTTATCTATTGTATACTCACTCTCTTTATAGACTACACGCCAGTAATAACACCTGTGGTAGACTCTGGAGATATTTTATTTATAAGCATTTTGCGATCCTTCTAATATGAACTCTGGCCTTTGCTTGGGTGTAAAACTCTTATTTCACAAGATTTAATCATTACGTATTTGAAAGTTCTTGTGTTGAAAAAGCTCATTGAAGTGATGGAGGTGATAGAGTATATTTTCTATTTTATTAATAAATACAAGCAGATACATATTTTCTTGTACGCTCATTTAAGCATACTACAGGAAACATTACTTCCTTGTTTGCTTATTACGATGGATGAGATTTATGCGTAATTTGATTAAAATCATGTATAATTCTAACAATGGAGTTGTTCTACACCATCAACTTGTGCACCTTGGTAGGCAAAGAGTAACTACATTTTGTAGGTTAGGTAGGATTGTGATACAGTAATGGTTTACACCCAGCAAGATTTTGTGGAACTTGAGGCGAAGCTTGTGGTTTCAATATCCTTCATCTTAAAGGACCTTGTTTTTTTATTAAATTAGAAGGTATCTTTGGAATGATTATTATTTTATATAATCTAAAAACTTCCATAATGTTGGAATAATTCAATTTTAACAACAAATCTTGATGTAATAAATTTTTGTAATGAAAATAGAGTCTATTTGGAGTGAACTTAAGTTGGCTATTTTTTTATTTTATTTTTTTTTAAATTTTAGATAAAAACGAATATAAGCACTGTACTTTATTTGATTTAGAAATAGTGGGTGTTATGTGTTCTTTTTACATAATAAAAAGAAAAGCATAAAAGGACGTAGTAGCAAGCTTTAGATTAGCTTTGTAACCCAAGAAAAAATGGTTTTTTACTTTTTGTAATAAATAATTTATTTTATTTTAGCCCAAAATCCTTAGTTCTTTACATAAAATCTTTGACCTCAACGCCATGCTCTTCATAATATTCATTCGGAGAAAGCTTAGAAAAAAAAATTATTTTCTTTTTTATTTAGCCACTTAATGAAGAGCCGGGCCTAGCAATGCCCATGAAAATAAGAGCTGTGTAGGACAAAACTTCGCTATGTAATTTAATCTATTACATGATTCACCTTCTAGGCTACAAACAAAATAATCATTTTAGACTTGAGGCCTTTGGCTTTAAGGCATTTTATTCTATTTTACAGGCTAAAAATAATTTATTTGCATTACAAATAAATTGTAAGTTGTACCCTTCTTTCATTCCAAAAAGCATAGTAAAGAGTAATATATAGATATTTATTACTTTTTTTAGGTTTTTTTTTTTTTTTTTTTTTTTTTTTTTTAACTTTTGGACTATATAGAATCAAAGACCATGAATTATTTATAATAATAAATTTCTTACTTGCTTTATGGTTTCAACACTTCTACCGTCTTGATTACTTATTTGTTTTTAAGCCGATAATAGCCATAAGTTTCCAAAGATTCCTAGTCTTTACAAAAAAAAATTGCTTAGCTCCACGCCTTTTGGCCTTGCTATTTACTAATCAATTAAAACCATTGAAAAAACTTAGTTGACAAACATAGTTTGTGTGCTGTTAATGTGGCAGCTTATTACCTATTTGACAAACTCACACCATCCATTTCAAATAAGATTTGTCCCTCTACCACATAAGCAATCCAACTTGTAGAATTTTCTTTTCCTTTTTTTCATTCTAACTTCAGTGGATTTACTGGTAATAGGAATATCTACAAAAATTCTTACTTATATCTGACCATTTTTTCAAAATTCTTTGTTTATAGAACAACGTGCTACTTCAATTGCTTAATATGAGATACGACCAGCTTCACAACTTTTTATGCCATATTTTCCAAAACAAAGTTGTGTACCGTTTGCTTTACAACCCTTAAATCTGCCTTTTTGATACTTACAAAATTTTATATGTTTTGGATATAGTACAACTTGTCCCTTTTTTATATTAAAAATATAAAATCCATACTTTGATACCTAAATTCTATAAAGAGTAGATGCTTGTACTTTTGCATAATCAATTTGATTAAAAAATACATGTAAAGAAGTTTTACCATACTTTTTGTATTTAGTTTCAGTAATTTATGTGCCATTTAAATGGCATAAATAACAAATATAGATTCCCTTAACATATTGGTATTTTTCAATTTATTAAAATATAGATCTACAAATTTGTCAAAATGATTTTTTTTTTTTTTTTAATTTCCAAGATATTTCTTGAGCAATTAGAGAAGTACTTTGATAAATAGAAGCTATTTTGACTGGCCTAATTAAGGTATTATTTTTTTTTATTAGATAAGAAAAATTGTATTTTTTTTTAATAATAATAACAATTGAATAAAGAGTGAACTTTCTTCCATTTAGCATCTCTTAAAATAAAGAGAGCACTAACATTCAATATAGATTAGGATTGATGAATTGGCTTTGTACTTTTTATTATGTAATTATTAGCTAATGGCATGCCTTGCTTGCGATGGATTTGAAAATGAAGCCTTAAAATGTTTTATTTGTACAAGCAGTAGAGGGCATTCTAGTGTGGGAATATTTGTGCTTGAGCAAAGCTAGGGAGTGTTGTGCATAGAGCTAAAAGCTCTTTTGTGCTATACATCTTTATCCTTCTAGAATTACTAGCTTCAGAGGAAAGTAAAACTAAATAAGCCGTTTGGATGTTTGAAGAAATTTTGGGTCTATTTTTTCTTGCAAAGTTCACTTTTTTTGCTTGGCAAATAAAGTGGGTAGAACCTCATAAGGCTTTGACATAGGAGCCTTGCACAATTTTTTCCATATAAGTTAAGCCTTCTTTTTTCAAACAAATGCTTTTATTTAAGACAATAGAGTGCATTCTTTTTTCTAAGCTATCCTCTTTCTTTTTTGCTTCTTTTAGCATATATCTGTTTTATGTCGCCAAATTGAAAACTATGTTAACAATAAGATCAAATTGAATTCGGTTCTTTGAATGAAAGAAGTATTGCATGACCAAATGATTTAAGGAAGTACACATAGCTACAAAAATGGTTTGTCAAAATATGTCACTAATTTGATGCAAAGAGCCAAAACGAGAAAACACATAGCTTTTTTTTGATATTTTTCTCTCATCACTCTCCAAAAGAACATTGTTCTTCAAAGAAGTAGAGTTTTTGGAAGCCATCTAAATGCTAATTCAAAGTAATTGATCAATTTTGTGCATTAATGGTAACCTATCATCATATCCATAGCACCAACTCTTGACTTCATTTTGCTGTTTCTCTGTAGTATCATCAATATGCCTAATCAACTCGACCAATTGTGTTGCCCTAAGGCCTATGTATCTTGACCGACTAAGTCGATTTAAAAAAAAATATACAAATGAATGTCCTTTTAGGAAAATATTGAATAATAAACTTACCAAGATAAAAGCCAAACATTTTTTCCATAGGTGGACGTATTAAATCAAAGTAATCTCTAAAATTTATATCTTGATATAAAAAAATTTCATAATAATAATCACTAAATTAGATTGAATCTGAACTACAATTCAGATTCAATCTCATTGAAATCGGATTTATTTTTTGTGCCATAATTCACTATTGTACTTTTTTTTTGTCTTATTTTTGTTTTTGAGGTCAAAGCTTTCTTCCTAGAGGAAGAAGGTTTTTGTATAGAAGCAAACTTTCTAAATTTATAACCAATCATTTCTTCACTAATTTTTAAACCAACAGACTCTTTTCCATTATAAATTTGTACATAGCAACCAACAAATTGAGGCAAAATATAAGATCTATATGATCAAATTTTCCATCTGATCTTTTTTGGTTAAACAAGCAAGCATCCATAAAATAGCATTTCATACCGATCATTTTATAAACTAATTTTTTTGTTCTTACTATTGTTTTAAATCTACGTTTGGCGGGCTTTTTCCAAGGTGATACTGAAGGTCTACTTCCTTTCATGCATCCTTTATCTCTTCCATGAAGATGATCCACTAGATTCAGAGCAACATTTTAAACAATAGGATGTTTGTCTTATCATTGACTTTCTTCTACTTTGTCAAGCTTATATTTATTATGATAAAAATTGGACACTATACTGATAGTAGTTCAACATTGAGAATCTATGAGTTCGTCAACACCCAAAGATAATCGCATGATATATTGTAGTGTATTTTTGAATTTTTGAATTATTTGAATAAAGGTCCCTACAGCTCGAATCAACAAGGATTTCAAGTTTTTTGGCATCAAATTGTTTGGCATGTCTATCCATGAGAAGATCTTTTAATGTATAAGACGGCTCATAGAACTTCCCAAATAATGATATTGGTTTATATTGAACCAATACCTCGGTATTAGAAACATCATTGGGTTGTGTAGATGGACCAGGTTCCATCATTGGTAATATTTCCAATACATATATTAGATCTCGAGTTCCCATAATTGGATTGAAGTGGTCCTTTGCAACTAATGTATTCAATTGTTGAATTGGATCTTTTTTTTTTGTTGACCTTTGACAAGTATTACATGAATGCATTCCACTTGATTTACAAAAAAATCTTATAGGCCTCGATTATTATCCTCTATCTTATTATGCAGCTAGATTTGTTGTTCTCAGTTATTAAAATTAAATGGAGTATTGCACTAGTAATATGTATGTCTTGATTACTTATAATTTCCACATATTGGAGCATATTCATCATTGGCTCTTAGATTAAAATATTTACTAGTATAATGTCCTATTTCCTTCTAATGATAACATCAAAATGGTCTTCTTTCAACTCCATCAAGAATATTGGATATTTTTAGTGGTATATACCAGCTCGGTCTATTTTAAGTTGGATGGATAAATGATCTTGGATGTCCAGTTGGTATTATAGAATCTGAAATTGGTTTTTGAATAGATGGATATTGAGAATATCCTTGCTGATTTTGCTTAATATCTTGAGTATTAGATCTACATTCTTGATTATACACAAAATTTTAAAAATTAAAAAAATTCCTATTTTATTTATTCGAATGATTTTTGCTCTAGCCAAATCTATTTCTTGTTTGAACTTGATTAACATCCCACAAAGTTGGTTGAATCATGATCTCATTATCAAACTATTGTTGCTTTTGTAAATTCCAACAATTGGTGGTGGCATACTTACCCCCACAAAATGTACATTGCACAATCATTTGAGGTGGTGAAGAACATTCCATTACCAAATGGCCTTGTCTTTTATAATTATTGCACCAAATATTGAGACACATATTGATTAGTTTATACTTTTTTTTTTTATCCTTCATCAGATTAACAACCAATTCGTCCATCTTCTTTGTCAAATTTAATAACAAAGCCTCATTTGGATCCTTTGATATTATTTCATTAGGTAACTCTTTTGTAGATACTAGTTTTTGATATGGAAAGTATGGAGAATACAAAATTATTGCTATTGGTGGTATAGTCTACAATGGGACAACATTAACTATTCCTTGTGGATTAGCACTAAGATTTACATTATAATCAATCACTCTTGGATAACTATACAAAGCATCATTCAAAGCTGGCATTTGATAACCTCTCCAAGATGGAATCATTGTAGCTCCTGTGATTAGGAATTAGTCATAATGACATTTTTCCCATACCTTAGCTCAATTAAGTGAGAAAGCAATAGTAGCCAGTTGGGCCTGCTTCACAAACATCTTCAATTTTGGTGGGTATAGTCTATTAACCAATATAGACAAAACAAACAAATCTGACATTTGGTTATTTAGCCATTTACAAAGGATATCTGCTACTTGACCATAATATGACTGCACTGCTTTTCTTGGTACCATTCTATTATTCATTAACCTTTTCTTAAGACATTCTTTAAATTCAATTAATCAAAAATAGATTAAAAATGTATTTTTCAATGCTTCCTAATCAAGTAATTGGTCCATAGACTAGCAATTATACTATTCAAATGCTGTATCTTTCAAGGTCGCTGACAACCATCTCAATCAAATATCATTATTGGCTATACATGCAGTGAAGAATTGAGACAAATATTGATCTAGATCTGTACCTAAAAACCCTCTAAAAATAAGTAATGGAGCTGCACTAGTTGTGCAATTGCCCATCGCATCTATTTGGATTGCAATTGGAATTGCTCGATCCCTCGTCGCCATTGAAGATAATAATATTTCACTTAATTCTTTATTAAAATAAACACTATCTTTTTTAATTATCTTTTTTGGACCTTCCAACCTCTTCAATTTGCTATTATTATCTACAAATAATTTTATTGGTTGAATTGGAGGTAAAAATGATGGATTTTGAAACAAGCTAAATTGATCCTTATTGACAAGCAATTTATGCCATTCTAAAGAAAAAATCTTATTAGAATTGATTGTATTCACTATTGAAAAAGTATCCAATGGAGTATCCAATGGAGTACCTAATTCTTCTATGTCTCCTTTACTTTTAATTAACGGCCTTAAGAAATATGCTAGACTGTTGATAGAATTTTTTTCAAGTACTCTTAGCAATTTTCTTAACAATATATATGTCTAAAATATTAAAGCTTTGTTAGGTTCTAGGTATGCTCAGATATGCCGAGAGGCATGCAACCATGGTTTAATCCAACTTTGTTGATACTTTCTTTTTAGATTAATCTCGTCCAACAACAAATTTCTTGCTTGTGCTTTCTCGTGTTTTTTTTTCAATTAGCATATTCTTCCTAGTGGGATGTTCTCATTCTTATTAACCATAAGCTTTCATTATATAATACTGAAATTACTTTCTATCTCCAATCTAACTACACATTTGGCTTCACTTTTGAGCCAATATCAATTTTATAACCTCTTTGTGCAACATCCAAAACCACTCATTCAGCAATTAATTCATAAAATTCAATACTATTCTCAATCTTTGACAACAATGCCATTTTACTTATTCTTCAAATTCCTTCTTAAAATAAACCTATAAAGGAGAATTTTAATATAGAAAAAAGACTATCTGCATGAATTTATACATTAGAATCACACAATTAACTATCTTGTGATTCACCAATAATACCAAAGGAAGCTACAATGCCTTCTACAATCTATCAATTCTTCTTTTATTAAATAAAATATTACAATTGATAATTCTATCTTATGCACTCATTGTCTCTTCTCCTTTTCAAACTTATAATAATAATATGTAATATTGTACTATCTTGAAAGACTACATAAAATATTCTATAATCCAATCACTAGAATTCTTCAAAACTAACTGTCATTCCTAGTGATCTGCTTCACACAATTTCAGACTCCATAGACTTCTTCTTGTGGTACAGTCTCAATTCTCAATAATCAATGTATTATAATTCTTCCATTCATATCCATACTTTACAAACATCTTTAATTATTGACTTTTCAATTCTCCACTTATAATTCAGCACATAATAAATTTTATTTCTCATTTGACATCATATAAATCAAATCTTTCTTTCATTTCAAAATTTCACTTCACATTATTCAAAATCTATTTATTACCCTTCTTCTATAAAGAAAATAAAAATAAGAGGTAGCACCAAGCTTATGTCTACTCATAACTATCATAGTCTGGCTCTGTCTACTTCTTCTTCAATTAATTTATACTTATCCTAAAATAGAGATTCTAACCAATATTTCTTATTTAATCGCTTTTCTTGACTAAATCATCCAACTTACCTCTTGAATTGACTACCCTATGGATGATTAATCAATTTTACCAATATCTAATCAATGTCTTACAAAAATCAATTTCTATCCATTCTACATCAACCATGGTCATCTATCTCCATGGATTTCATTACAAATCTTCCACTATCAAGCTCATTTAATACTATCTTCATAGTTGATCAATTGACGAAGATGGCACATTTTATATCTTGCAAGAAGTCAATTATTGATGAAGAAATGGCAAAACTCTTTATTGACAATGTGTATTATTACCATGGGTTACCAAACAACATTGTGTCGGATTGTTGGCCACAATTTATATCAAGGTTTTGGAAGGCACTCTTCAAGATTCTTAAGGTTGACATCAACCTTTCTTCTACCTTCTACCCTCAAATTGATGGCCAAATGAAGTAGATCAACTAAATTCTTGAGCATTATTTGAGTTATATTATCAACTATCAATAAGATAACTGGACTTCCTACTTGTCATTTGGTGGAGTTTACATATAATAATACAATTCATGCATCTATGCAACAAATGCCATTCTATTCAAACTACAATGTCGTGATGTGATACGACTATATAGTGAAATTATAATTAAAATTGAATTTCTAATTAATATCTAATTATCTTAATTCAATTATAATTTGAGGTATCTAAACATGGCTTTTATAAAAGTCTCTTAGGTTATTTTTTTATCTTAATAGTTAGTAGGTTGAAGGTTAGTTATTAATTTTACCTTCTAGGTTGGAGAGACTCTTCTACTACCTTAGAAAGAACAAAATTTGATAAAATCAGGATAGAAGAGGTAAATGGTTGGTATGGTTGATACTAGGATCAAATTAAGAGTAGAATTGGGCTAAAAAATCTTTAGGATAAGTTAGATTGATACTTGGGGGTCGACCATTTATGAGACAAGATTGAAATCAGACCTTTGGTCACTAAAACGACCGCCAAGGGCAAGTTAAGAGATCATTCAAAGATCGAAGGTTAGGATTTGAGAGTTAGCTTAAAGTTCTTTCTAGAAACATAAGAATTGTTTTGAGAGGGTTTTGGAAGACTTAGCAATTGTTATTCAAAGTCAGGTTTTGTATCAGTGATTTGGGTTTTATATAATATAATTAGGGTTAGAAATTTTGGCTAGTTCGTACAATTGGTATGACATCTACCATTGAAAACTCGATTCTATTTGGATTATTGGGTATGATAAGTATATACAAAATTTTGTGATAATCTAATGGCATGGTTTAGAGATATCTAATTTTTAGCTCAAGCGGATTTTGGAAGGTGGCAGTTTGAGATTGGGTAGGATTTCTATGATATCTAAAGATCTATCAGTTGGATTAAGGTGAAAATTGGCATGGTATTGAAAGTCTTGAAGATCAAGCTATAAACCAATTTTGAGACAAAGTTAACAATTGAAAAGGGAGAAATCATTGCTAGGATTTTTGCTTCACTTTTCAAGTTGGCGGCCGAGTGACATTAGTGCAATTTTTGGAGGTTTTCTCACAATCTCTAAGTTGGATTGGGCTAAAAATTCCTAAGCATATAGAAGACTTACATTGAAAATTGCATGCAAAATTCCACATTAAGTGGATAGTCGAATTGAATGTTATAGCTTGTTAAAGCTCACTAATTAGGATTGGAGCTTACAAGAAAAATCTAAATTGCTTAAAAATGAAAGTAATAAGGTAATTGGGATTTATGTATTGTTAAGACTACTAAGAAGAGTGTTTAAAGCACTTTTGAATTAAAATTCAGATTATATTCATCTCGTATGGATGAAACCTATTAGGATTTCTTGGCTACTTGTAAAATATAATCTCACCTTCTATAGCTAGGTGCCCAGTGCATTCCTGAGTAAAACAACACGTAATACAGTAACAATCATCATCCAAAGTTGGATATGATAGAGCCTTCAAAGTCGGCAAATCTAGTAGTAAAGGAGTTTGCTATGAAAACAGCTAAACTTCAAGCAATCATGAAGATTAATCTAGAAAGGACTAAACATTGTTATACGCTAGTAGCACATAAATTGAAGAAGGAACATCTTCCATTCTAAGTTGGTGACAAAGTATGGCTTCTTTGACATAATATAAAAACCAACAAGCGATGTGATAAGTTGGACTAACAAAGATTGGGACCATTTGTGATTCAAAAACAAATCAATGACATAACTTATTGCTTGAACTTACATTCATCCATAAAAATTCATCTAGTCTTTCATATTTCACTTTTGAAAAATATAAAGAATCAAACATATTAGGTTAAAGACAACCACCACCTCTTATGGTTGAAATCAATAATCATATTGAATTTGAGGTAGAAGAGGTATTAGATTCAAGGATAAGACATAGAAGGCTTGAATATCTGGTCCATTGGTGCTAATATGTTATTAATGATTGCATGTGGCAACTAGTTGATAACCTTGTAAATGTATAAATGAAGGTTCAAAAGTTCCATCAATGACATCCATCTAGACCAAAAGTATCAAAATGAAGAAGAATAGCTTAATAAGATGGATTCAATATGAAGACTCTTAATTCTTGGCCTTATAAAGAAGGGGAGGAGGCAGCCTCTGAAGAGATAATTTTTTCAAATGTTTAGAACAATATAAGTCAATAGTTTGAATTCACGACCATTACTTATTTATATTCTTTTGATCTTTTCTACTTTATGTGATATAAATAGTCAAAAAATTGACACCCTGCCAATCATACTATCTCAACTAAGTAGCTTGCGAAGACAACTCTAAGATGAAGAGCTCCTTGAACTACAAAGATATCAAAAAATATTCAATAATAGATTGTTGGTAATTGTATTTGAGATAGAACTTGCTCATAAAAGATGCCTAGAAGAAGTGTTTATAAGACAATTCTATAACAAAGATACCAAAGTTCATGCTTAGTTACAAGTAGAAGACTTGGAATACTATCGATGGTTACAAGAGCGTATAAATTATTTGCCTTATAAAAAACAACTAGAATATATAGTGGATAACATTTGTTAGATCTTCAACTTCTTGCACATATATTGACTTCCAACAATATTATTTCTTAGAGACCTCAAAGCTAGAGGAGGAAATAATGTTACAAATATATAACTAGATAAGATTTCAAAAGGTTCTAGAAGATTTTAGTAGGTTCTATGAAGGTTCTAAAAGGTTCTTATAGATTCTAAGAAAGTTCTAGAAGGTCATAAGAGATTTTAGAAGATTCTAGGAGGCTTAGAAGATTTAAATAATTGCTGAAGAAGGATTTTAGGCTTGTTTTGTTTCCAAGCCTCATGGAAACTTTTCAAGAAGCTTTTTAGGACCTAGTATATATAAGAGTCAAGGCTGAGAGGATTCTCACTCTTAACAAGTCACTTCTTGTGGTCTAGCTAGGATCTTTTTGCCTTATATCCAGTTACTGTTCTAATGTCTATCTAACTTCATTTCTTGGTCTTGAATCCTTGTCTTATATATGGTGTCATGTTGTAACACAACTATATGGTGAAAGATAATAATATGAATCTTATTATAGAATAACCAAGTTAAAAGATAAAATAAAAAAATATAGACAAAAGATAAGAAGGTAGTAAAATTTTTAGTAGTAATGCTGCCTTTTTAAAAAAGTAGCTTCTATTTATTTTGTAAGGCCATAAATAAGATAAAATAAGATAGATTAGAAAAATAAATAATATAGGCATCTTTAGAAAGAATTTAAAAACAAAGTTTAGCAAAAATTACTTAAAAAAACTAGATATTGATACTTGAAAAAGACCTATTACCAACTAGGACCGAAATCAGATCCTAAGGCACAAAACCAAGCCTCGACAATGATTCGGAGGTTTTTTGGTAGATTGACAGGTAGAATTAGAGAGAAAACTTGATAAGATTTAAATGAGCATTGGTTTTGGGTGATTTGGATTTGTATTGACTTTACAAGCACTTTGCAAAGTTAGAATTTGTTTTGGGTGACTCTAGATTTATGAAATAAAATGGGAGATAATTTTTGGAAAATTTTATAAGTTTGGCCATAGATCTATATGTGAAATTTTGAGGAATTGTGGATTTATATGTGTTCAATATATGCTATAAGTTTGAGCTTGATCAAAGGGTTGGATCGAGGGTTATTAAGGTTTAAATAGGTTAAGGTCTCCGAAAAGAAAAGTTTTAGGTCTAGTGATGGTTTCTAAGATTTCTTGCAATCTATTAATTGGATAAGAATGAAAATTATGTGTGTGGATAGTAGACTTGTTTTTCTACATACTTAAGAATTTTAAGAACAATTGAATGGTTCAATAACGAGATATTGGCACTAGAAATTCAACATTTAGTTTGGAGAAGGAAGCCGGCCAACATCCGAGCAAATATTAGGATTGATCTTCTTTTTGGTGAGTTCGATCTTCTTCAAAAAATTTGTGTTTGTTTTTAACTTAATTTTTAAGAGGTATAAAAATTTTGAGTTAAAATAAATATTTCGTTCATTAGTTATTGAGGTTTATATCTGTGATAGGAATTACTTGGAATTATTTGGGGTTTGATTAGAATATATTTAAGGATCGATTAGGATTTATTTAGGATTTATTTAGGTTTTGTTTAGGATTTGGTTAAAATTTGGTTAGAGTTTGATTAGACTTTGGTTAAGATTTATTTATGATTTGATTAGGATTTGGTTAGGATTTGTTTAGAATTTGGTTAGGATTTATTTAGGATTTGGTTAGGATTTATTTAGGGTTTGATTAGTATTTATTAAGGATTAGATTAGGATTTAGTTAGGATTTATTTAGGATTTGTTTAGGATTTGACTATGATTTATTTAGGATTTTTTTAGGATTTGACTAAGATTTGAATAGAATTTGATTAGGTTTTGACCTAAATTTAATTAAGATTTTTAGTTTAGTATATTTTTAAATTTTCATATTATTTTTTTATAATTCTTTAAAGGGTCTCTACAAATACTTTATATTTCTTATATAATTTCTTTAAAATTTTGATTGGATTTGATCGATATTTGATCATATTTAATAATCTTTAATTATAATTTGTTTAAGAATCTATTAGAGTTGTCAAGACTTATTGTTGCAATTTTTCTTTTATCTTCTACAGCTAGGTGTTTGATGCATTTTCAAGCCAAACACCATGTAATATGACAAGGATCTCCAATAAATACAATAAGATTTGAGTCATAAAGATAAAATTGAGTGGACTAAAAAAAGAGAGATATGATTTGAAATTTTTAAGAAAATTTTTTCGTCCACACCAATTTATATTTTATTTACTTTTTTAAAGCTTTTTTTTATTAAAAAAAAAATACCTTGGACTTTGCTTTAGGTGTTGTATTATCACAAATGAGAATAGATGACAAATTTCATTCAATAGCTTTTTATTTGACAAATATTTTAGTAGCTAAGATCAACTACAAATAACTTCTTGTAATTATGGATTTATTTCAAGAATGACATTATCATCTAAAAAATATCTTAAATTTAATCATTGTGTATATAAATAATATCAACCTCAAATATTTTATATCAACATGTCTATTAAATCATTATAAAGCTCATTATAGCATTTCTTTATTAAAATTTAAATTTAAAATCATTTATTAACTAAAAAAATAACAAGATTTGTCAAATATTCTGTGTAGATATTTTTATCTTATATGAAAAGAAAGATATGCAAATTTTGATAAAAAATAAATCATTTTTTTGAAACTAAAGCACTTTTAATTCACACAATGAAATTAACATTAATTGTTGATTCAAATTTTTTTAAGCAAGTTCAATCAAGTATGTTCTTAAATCCTCTTATTCATAATATTAAGAATAATCTATCTAAATCTTATAATACTTCTAAGTTTGAGTTCAAAAATAATCTATTCTATTTTAAAAGACATTTATATATTTTAGAAGCTGAAGTACAATTATATATTCTTTAAGCTAGTTTTAATTTTCTAATTGCAAGAAATCTTGGATATAAGAAGACTTTGGAGCTCATATTAAGGAATTTTTTGTAGCCTCATATGTAAAAGATAGTTACAAACTTTGTAAAATCATGTCATATTTGTTCAAAGTTGAAAACTCATCATCATCAATCTTATGGACTTTTTTAGTCATTATTTATATCAAAACAACCAAGGTCTTTTGTTTCTATATATTTTATCATAGATCTTTTAGTTTCAAATTTTTATAACACCATATTTGTGATAATAGATTGTTTCATCAAGATGATACATTTTATATAGTGATAATATTTATCACTATCATAGATTGTCAAAGAATATTATATTATAGAACCATTCAATTTTCATTCAAGTTTTGAAGAACCCTTTTTAAAATTTTGAAGATAAATCTAAAATTATCTTTAGCTTGTATCTTTAAATTGATAGATAAAGATAACAAGTAAATCAAATTTGAGATATATCATCAACTATCATTGAGATGAATGAACAATTCTTTTATCATTTGCAATGTTTGCTTATGATAATAAAATATATTTTTTTATTAAATAAACATATTTTTATATAAATTATAATTTGATATTTTGACTTTTCAAAATTTGATAATCCTACAATAAAAAAATTGATAAATTATTTATTAGAATTACATATAATAATGAAGAAAAAATTAAAATAAACTCAAAAATGACAAAAGAAAAATTCAAATGCCTATTGCAAGAAAAAACCTCAATTCCATGTAGGCAATAAGATATAATTACTTTTTCATAAAGTTAAGACTAATTACACTTATGACAAGTTGGATTATTGTAGATTTAAACTATTTTTATTTGTAAATAGTTCAATCTGATTGCTTATAGATTATACTTATTAGAGTCTATGAATATCCATCAAATATTCTACATATCTTTGTTTGAGCCATAAAAAAGAAAAGATATACTAGAAAGAAGACAAATGCCACCTCATTTTATTGAACTTAATAATAATCAAGAATTTGAAGTTCAAGAAGTTTTAGATTCAAGGCAACACTAAAAAAAGTTGGAATATCTTATCTATTGATGTGGATATGATATTAGTGAACACTCATGCAAGCCATTGAAGAATCTTAAAAATGCACAAAAGAAAGTTTATGCTTTTCATTAACAACATCCATCAAAAGCAAGATAAAGAGTTAAAAAAATATTATTTTAAATGAAACAAAGTTCAATGAAGCTTGTATTATATTTTATATCTTTTTTAAAATTTTTATATATTTTTAGTACTAAAGAGATAGAGAATAAAAAATACTCAAATTCAACTCAAGAATTATTATTTGTTGAATTACTAAATAATGCATTGAAATTCAATGTGGTTGGTATTACGACCTTAGAAGAAACTTTCAATATTTAGTGATATTATTAGAAGTTAAAACCACTTTTGATGGCATTTCAAATATTTTATTTGAAGAAAGTTATGAAAGCCTCAACAATGATTAAATATTAGGATAGTCTTTATCTTCTAATCTATAAAACTATTAATAATTGAAAAAACCTATCAACTACTTTCAAAAATAATAAAGATCAAAATATGTAACAAATATAATTTGTTACATCTTGAACTTTTTCAATATATGAATATCAATCTTTATAGAACTTACATTTAGAAAAGAGAGTAATATCACCAACATACATAATTACCAATATTTAAATTATTAGATAAAAGATAAATAAAGATAGATTTGAAAGTATGTTATAAAATTTGATTTGTAGTAACTTCATAGATGCAAATTAAACTTTAGATATATTTGTAGTTGATTGATAGGTTGAAAAATTGGCCAATAAGTTGAATATGTATTGCACATATTGGCAATGTGTGATATAAGTTGGCTATGTAATATACATAGAAAAAACTTATCTTTCAAGTAAGATATATATTGGAATTCCTATAAAATATCATTATGTTGTCATGTTCCATGATTTATTATCTTAGAATACATTGGTTACTTAGTTGTAGAAAATTTAATTTTAACTTATTGGATAAGTTCTAATAAATGATGTATTCTTATTATAAAGGCCAAAAAAACACATTATTATCAAAAGATATTGTATTGATAAAATCCTTTTATATATAAGAAGTTTTATACATAAGGCTTTCTAAAGTATTTAAAAATGTCCTAACATCCTTGGCTATATCAAATCATAACTAACTATTTGTAGATAAGTTTTATTTTCCATAAACTTAAAAAAAAATCCATAATCCTATTATAAATATCTATCTTTATATCATAATTTTGTCATAGCTCTATATCTCTATCTTTAATATACATATATATATATATATATATATATATATATATATATATATATATATATATATAGTCTTGGCTCTCAAAAATCCCTTTACTTTGCATAAAATATCTAAATTGTAGCAAAACTCCTTTAAAACATTTTTCTCATGTAAAAGATTTTTTCTCCCTAAACTTTAAAAATTCATTCTTCTTGATTCAACTATTTATTTTTTTTTCAAATTTTTAGATAATATAAAAATTATTATTAAGATTTATTATAAAAAAATAAACTAAAAGTCTATTACAAATCTTCTGTCATCTTAAAAATCGTAGCATATACTTTAAATCCTAATTTACAAGCACCTAAACATTATTTTCTCCATTTTTCAAAAATCCAAACTTCAAATGCCACAAAATTTGTGTATATATTTTATTAATATGATAAAATATATTTTTGGAGATTTTTAGCTAAAATCATATTAAATTCCTTAAAAAATGGCTCAAAATACAACCACTAATAAATAAGATTACTTATTGCCTTTAGATTGCAAGCATTGACTTCAACTTCCTATAACTCTTGTATCCTAGCTTAGAATTCATCAAGAAATGCATAAAAAGTATAGCCAAAAAAGTGCTCTCTTTAATTCTAGTCGCCGATCTTTCATTTCATTTTGCATGCACGTTATGTCCAAAAGAGTGACAATAGGTACAAAATCCATAGCTTAACTTTGAGTGCTTATATCTCTTTCATAAAAATTCTAAATTATACAAAAATTTTACCAAAACCATAGCCATAAACCTAAACTTTTTTGATACAAGCCTCTTCAATTTGAATGCCTTTGAAAGAGTAAACCTAATCCCTAATAAGGCCTCGGACAACCTCCTTAAAGCCTATTAGGTATGCCTTTTGGCCAATAGCAATAGAGATTTTCATCATCCAGCTTCATTCATCCATATGAATACCCTAATTATTCTTTTTGCTACAAAAACCCCTTTTCAATCTTTTTTCTTATAAGATTTATATAATATATGTTCTAAACACCAAATATAAGAAACAAAATAAGATTTCAAGAGTCACTAATGTCTAATAAAGTTGGCTCTAAATATATAAAACTATTATTAATATAAAATTAACTTCAATAATAGTCTTTTTAAATTAAGCATTTTAAAGTAGTAATCTAATCATATTTTTTTACTAATTAAGATTTAATAATGTGGCTCTTATCACATTGTATAATAAATTATACATTAAATATTTATGAGTATTATTTTCACATAGTAGCCAAATCAGAACTCAACAACTTATCTTCTAATTAGATAGTTTATATAGAAGTAAGAATAATGCCTTCTTTATTCTTGTCAACATCTTTTTTATTCTTAATCTTATTTTAAGAGACTCTATTTTATTATTTTTTAGCAATAGTTATTTTAGTTTAATATTATACCATCTTTAAGTGATTTTTTGTTTTTTTTTGAATGATACCAAAGTATATTGATTATTCAGTTCTTTAAAATTTATATCCTTGATAGATCAATGATAAAAAAACTTCTAATTGTAGATTTATTTCAAGAATGGCATCATTATCTAAAAGGTGCTTAAAATCCAATGATTGATTATACAAATTACAAGAACTTCAAGTACTTTATATCAATATGTATTTCGAATTTTTGACAAGCTCTTTAGAATATGTTCTTATCAAGATTTGTATTTAATATCATTTATTGGTCAAAAAAATTAGAAGATTTTTTAATTGGCTTCTTTAGATATTTTTATTTTATTCCAAAAGTAAAAAAATGTAGCTTTTGATAAATAAAATATTTTTTTTGAAGCTAGAAAATTTTCATCTTTGAGTAATAAAATTAATATTGATTGTTGTTTTAAGATTTTTTGATCAAGTCTAATCAAGTATACCTTTAGACCATAAATTTTTATTATATTAAAAATAATTCTTTTATATCTCATTATACTTCTAAATTTTAGTTTAAAAATAATTTATTCTATTTTGATAGATGCTTATACGTTCTAAAATATGAAGCACAATTATAAGCTCTTTAAGATTGTTAAATTTTTTCAATAATAGAATATATTGCATACAATAAGACCTTAGAGTTAATTTCAAAAGATTTTAAGTGACCTCAAATATGAGTAGTAGTTAAAGACTTTATATAATCATAAGATATTTATTTGAAATTACAAAATCTTCACTATTAATCTTACAAACTTCTCCAACCATTACCTATATCAACACAACCATGATCTTTTGTTTCTATAGAATTTATTATAAATCTTTCAATCTCAAGTTCTTGTGATTTTGTATTTGTGATAGAAAATTGTTTCACTGAAGTGATATATTTTATACCATGTATAAAAATTTAATAATATTTATTTCTATTAAAATTACTAAAATATATTATATCTAATAAAAGAACTAAATTTAAACTAATATTTTAAAAAATTATTTTTAAAATATTAAAAGTAGATATAAAATTATCTTTAGCTTTTTATCTTAAAATTGATGGATAAAAAAAACAGATGAATCAAGTTTTAAAGAAATATATCATTAACCACCATCAAGTTGATTGGGCAATTCTTTTGCTATTGGTAAAATTTTCTAGTAATAACATAATACATTCTTCTATTCAACAAACACCTTTTTATGCTAATTATCATTATTACTAATGATTTGATATTTTTGACTTTTTAAAAATTGATATATATTTTTGTATAAATCTTTGCTTAATTTAATTGATCAAAAAATCTTGAAATCAAGAATAGAAGGTATTTTTTCTTGATGGTGATCTTATTGAATCTTCAATAGTTCATACACATCTTGAGAGATTTATCTTTTTTCTTTACAAATAAGATAGGAGTTTTATTTGGAGATTTAAAATAGCATATAAAATTCTTAGTCAAATTTTCATTAATGTATTCTTTGAGTATAGCCAACTTGTTTTATGATAGGCTATAGATTGGTCCAAGTAGTAGTTGAGATCCTTAAAGATCGATGAAAAAAATTATAATGATGATAATTTAGAAGAATATATATACTTTTTTTAAAAAAAAATATCTAGATAATCCAAATATTAGCTTAGAATGCAACTTGAAATCTTTTCTCTATCAACAATAGGTATGGCATATATAATAAAAGTTGACCTTTCTTTTGCAACATGCATGAATGTTACTACACCTACTATTAATGGTTTAGATATATTAGTCTTATGGATTTCTACTTGTCTAGCAAAATCTTTGATTAAATTATGGAAAAAATCAAGATTGTAAGAAATCTAGTTTATCTAAGGATTATATCTTTTTAACCACAATAATATTAAAATAATTAGATTAAAAAGAGATCTAATCACATTAAATATTATTAAACTATTATGACCACTAATTGCTACTTCTACAAGAATAATTTTATGCATAACATCCTTAGAAGATAATGAACGACTATTTATTACTTCTATATGCACAAATTTAATTTTTTTAATTAAAAATATATATTATTTTTTAACAAAGTCTATATCTAAAAAATAGGCTAAGGCTCTTGAATCCAACAAGGCTAAGACTTTGTGATTTTTTTATTATAAACAAACTTTTATTATAAAAAAGATGAAGGATCTAAGGAGAGAATAAGACTTTTACTAGGAATTGCATAAGATTTTAGCCGCATTGTCCCTATTGTAGCTGGAGAGATTTATTTTTTGATACATTTTCCTCTTTGGCAACCATGCTTCTTATTTTGTAATTGCATTCTTTTTTGGACAATGTTGAGCAGTATGCTTGGATTCTCTATAATATAAGTACAAACCTTCTTGATAATGACAATTATTTTTTTTGCTTAATAAAAAAATTTAAAATATATTATATAAATTTACATCAATTTTAACTTTGATGAATAAATTTCTGAAAATTTAAGAGCTGCCATCATTATTTGACTTATTTCTCTCTAATAAAACCTTTATTCTAAATATTTTACTTTTGAAATTATTAATAATAAATATTTGATATAATCCTTCAACCTATATTAAAATTGATTGATAAAGGCTTTGTTATTTGAGTCTACATTACAAGTAAGGTATTGAAATTCAATAATATATATGGTAGTTGATTGTAATTCTTATTGTAAAAATATTGCTTAGTCTCCACTATTCTTTTTTGATCACTTTTTCCAAATGTGGCTATAAACACTTCTAAGAATGAATTTAAATTATAAAAGAGTCTTGAATCCTTTATCATTGAAGATACAAATCAAAAAAGTATACTTTTAGATAAAAGTGCACTTATAAACCCAACTTCAATAAATCCATCAACATATTGTAAGAAATGTAATCTTAGATAGAGTTCAACTTATTGCAAAAATCCTTGAAATTTTAATTTTATTCCATTATATTTCTTAGGCATAATAATCTTTGATCTCATTGTACTAATAGAAACAAAAATTTTGAGATTTGGTTTTGAAATCGATCTAATTGTTTTTTTTCAACTACACAACTTTTTGATGCAAAGTGTGAATTTCTTCCATAGGCATAGCATAAGTATTTCCTTGATTGGTACAAATAATGCATGAAATTTCTATTCTAAGAGTGTTAATAAGTTTGTGAAGATTTATGATAGTTACAAATCTATTCTCACTTCCATCAAGTATAGCATCCATATTTTTTTCTTTCTATTTCAAACAACTTAATAAATCCATAAGTCAAATTAGAGGAGGATAATTTGTAACTTCTAGTGCCAAATGAAAATTTCTACAAAGAAAAATAATCTGCTTTTTTTAAGAAAAAAATCAGTGTTAAAAAACTAAATAATTTTTTTGAAGGTAGATAATCCACAACCTTTAAAATACAACAATAGAAGTGAAATAATCTACTCATTTTGAAAATAAGACATGAATAATAAATTATTACTCTTGTCAAACTATCAAGGACGTGAATCTCAAAGAAAGAAAACCTCAATACATTCTTGTATCACTCAAAAAGACTAAGAAAATATTGAAAGATAGTAATATATTGCACTAGAATGGCTATTGCCAAAAACAAAA
This sequence comes from Physcomitrium patens, assembly GCF_059467195.1. Classification (NCBI taxonomy): domain Eukaryota; kingdom Viridiplantae; phylum Streptophyta; class Bryopsida; order Funariales; family Funariaceae; genus Physcomitrium; species Physcomitrium patens. The sequence continues at coordinate 2,977,355 of NC_143431.1, read as the reverse complement.
TACTAAAAAGTCTTGAAATAAGTCTAAAGGCTAGAAAGGTATTGATAAGAATGAAGAAGGCTTCATTCTTGCCTCTATATATATATTCTCAACTAGGAGCTACATAGCAATGTCCTATAGGACCTCCAAAATATTTTGACTTTGCAAGTCACATATTTTAACTTGTAAGGCAAATTTTCTATATGTGTACCATATAATTAGCTTATCCTATAAGCTACAAATATATGGTTAACGTGTTGATAAAGTTTCTAACATATTAATCAACTATCAACACATTTAAAATCAAAGTAATGTCTATAAAGCTTCTAAGAAGCTTTTTTAGAAAATACTATGAAATAAATTTACTTTTATTTACTTCTTTTTAATTATTTAGATAAATATTATAATAAATATATATATATATATATATATAGTAGATTTAAGATTTAGGATTTGATTAGGATTTATCTAAGATTTAATTAGAATTTGTTTAGAATTTGTTTATGATTTGATTAAGATTTGTCTAGAATTTATTAAAGATTTGATTAGAATTTAATAAAAAATAATTTTATATTTATTTTATAATATATTAAAAAGTTCAATTGGACTTGATCAATATTTGATTATACTTATTAAGCTATAATTATAATTTATATATGATTCTATTAAAGTTGTTAGGACTTGTTGTAAATTTCTTTTAACTTTCACAATTAGGTGCCTACTACATTCTCAAGTAAAACTTCACATAATACAATAGTATAGGTTGATCAATATAGATGATACCTTGGATCACTATTTCATAGCTTTGTAGCAACTTGTTAAGCACAATATTTATAAGTATTTTGTTTGTAATGATTTTGCATAAGGCCTTCAATTGATTCTTCATATATATAATTTCTATATGATAAGTGCTTATGTTTTTTCCCTCTTTCATTGACATTTCATTTAGTTTATTTGTGAACAATATAATTTGCTATTAGTATATTGTATTAAACATATTTTTAAGCATATCCTATATATCTGCAAGATCATTGTACTATGACACTATTCTAATCAATATATATATCACTCATATAATAAGCAATAATTATACTTTTTGTTTTGCCGCTGTATCATGGATGTGTGTATATATATATATATATATATATATATATATATATATACATACATATACATATTCTAATAAATACCTATATGATTAAATAAAAGTAGATAAAAGTAAATAAAAATAGGTTAATTTCATAATATCTTTTTGAGAAGCTTCCTAGAAGCTTTATAGATATTAATTTGACTTTATATATATATTTATAGTTGATTGATAGATTAGAAACTTGGTTGACAACTTAACCATGTGTTATTAACTTGCAAAACAAGCTAATTATATGGCATACATATAGAAAAATTACTTTGTAAGTTAAGATACATGTCTTGTACAGTCAATACATTTTAGAGGCCCTATAGGATATCTTTATATTTTTGGAGTAAAAAAAAAAAAAAAAAAAAAAATACCAAGTCTTTAGAAAAAATTATCCCTATAGGAGCAAATACGTCAATACATAAGCCTTAAGTACCAAAGGTCACCAAAAATATGATGAAAATATTATAAAACCTTCCATATTATTAAGGTGAATATTTTCCAAACTTCAATAGCTCATATCTCATGTTTGAACCATCTAGACAAACCAAAACTTTATATAAAGTATTGATGTACTTTTAAAAACTACCATAATAAATTTCAACTACAAATTCATTACAAAACTTGAGATATTATCAATATTCTAATTGTAGCTTCAAATCCTTGCTTACATATATCCGTATGCAAATTTTTTTACATCTTATAAATTAAATACTCAAATACTATAAAATTTTGATATATAGCTTTTTTAACTAATAATACACACTTTTAGAAATTTTAAGCCAAAGATTCATCCAAAAACTCAAGATCTGGTTCCAACCATTACTATCAACAAAACAACTCACTTAGTACTTTTGAATTACATGTGCTATCTTCAATGCTCTATAATTTCTTCATACAAATTCTAAATACAGAAATAATATCACAAAAAATGTAGATCTTAAAATCACCCTTATGGCTACACCTCTTAATATCCAAAATCTATCATAAAACACCTTATATCTTCAAAAGCGCAAGAGTATGTCTTAAAAAGACACCTTAACTTCTAACAGCCATAACTTCATTATCCTAATTTCAAATCTTCTAAATTTTATACACAAATTATAGTCCAAATCCTAAACCTTATAATTCTTGCTTTTGATTCTTAAATGCCTCTTTTGAAGTCACCAAAGTCCTTGTTATGGCCAAAAATAACTTAGTGAATGCCTATTAGACATCGCCTTTGACCAATAGGGATGAAAATATTTACCTTTATCCTTCATCCATCCAAACTTTACTTTCATCCTTCGAAATAGGTTTCTTAAAGGTTTCAATCTTCATCTTTGAGCTCCAATATTTGTCTTAAATTTTATACTAAATATATAAATCCTATATAATTTAAACACTATAATGAATATAAGTAAATCCCAAAAACAAAATTCTTATATCAACTCTCTTTGAATTAACCTACTAATCACTTTAAAGTACATCAATATTTTTAAATATATTATATATTTTAGTTAATTTTTATATAGTATAAAAAAATATAATTCAACAACATTACTTTTAATTGAAAGTATATATAGAGGTAAGAGTGAAGCCTTCTTCACTCTTATAAATACCTTTTTAATTCTTAGTCTTATTTCAAGACTTTTTAATCTTCTTATTTTTGATAATAGCTATTTTAAATCAATAATATGTCATCTTTGAGTGACTTTTTAGTTCTTTTCAATGTCACAAGAATGTATTGAGGATTTCTTTCTTCGAGATTCATGTCCTTGACAATTTGACAAGAGTGCTAACTTATTGTTTTTTTCTTGTTTTAAAAGTGAGTGGATTATCATATTTCTAATGTTGTGTTTCAAAAGTTACAGACTATCCATCTTTGAACAAACAATCTTGTTTTCTAAGATAGATCCTTTCTTAAAAGAGAGTGAATTATCCCTCTTTGTAGAAATTTTTACTTGATATAAGAGGTTGTAGATTATCTTCTAATTTAATTTTTTGAACTTGTTTGAATTATCAATGAAAGTAAAGATTATGGATGCTACTCTCAATGGGAGTAAGAATAGATTTGCAACTATTGTAGATTTTCATGAGTTTTTTAATATTCTAAAAGTAGAAATCTCACATGTTTTCAATGTGATTCATGGAAGTACTATTCCTATGCCTATAGAATAAGTTCAAAGTCTGCATCAAGAAGTTGTGTAATTGAAAGAAGCAAGTAGATTGATCTTACAACCAAATCCAAAGAATTTTGCTTCTATAAGTATAATGGAGATAAAGATTAGTATGCTTGAGAAGTTTGATGGAACAAGATCAAAATTTCAAAGATTTTTACAACAAGTCAAGCTCTATCTTAGGTTGTATCTCTTCCAATACTCTAATGGATTTACTCAAGTCAAATTCATAGGCACATTTCTATCAAGAAGTGTTCTCTCTTAGTTTGTATCTTTAATAGGAAATGATTCACAACTCCTTTATGATTTGTATTCATTCCTAAAAGTATTTACGGCCATATTTAGAAAAAGTGATTGAAAAAAGTAGCAAAGATCAAGCTCTTATTTTTACGGCAAGTATCATGATTAGCCACCATACCTGCTATTAAATTCTAAAATCTTACTTGCAATGTAGATTGAAATGAAAAAGTCCTTATTAATCAATTTCAATATGAGTTGAAGGATAATGTCAAAGATTTATTACTGACAACATCAAAGGCAAAATCTTTGGAACAATTTATTGCTCAAGGCATTGCATGCAAGAATCAATTATTTGAAAGATGTTAAGAAAAAAGACTTGGCTGGAGAGGAACAAATCAAATAATGATGGCTATTTTCAAGTTTTTAGAAATATATTCATCAAGGCCAAAACCAATGCAAATTAATATGATATGTTTTAAATACCTCATGAAACAAGAAAAGACTTAATGATGTCAAAAACTCTTATGCTTATATTGTGGAAAAGCTAAACATACTGCTCAACATTGTCCAAAGAAACAATGCAACCACAAAATGAGAAGCATGGTTGCTAAAGAAGACAATGTGTCAGAAAATAAGTTTCTCCAACTACAATAAGGACCATGTGGCTAGAATCTTGCATAATTCCTAGTAAAAGTCCTATTCTTTCTTCAAACCTCTTACCTTGTTTTACAATAGAAGTTTATTTAGGACCAAAAAATCACAAAGTCTTACCTTTGTTAGATTCAAGAGTCTCAGCTTGTTTTATAGATGAAGATTTTGTCAAAAAACAAGAGATATTGTTAGTCAAAAAAACTAAATCTATATATATAGAAGTCATATATGATCATTTATTATCTTTTGGAAATGTTATGCATGAGATTGTTCCTTTAGATGTAGTAATTAAAGATCATAATAGCATAATAATATTTAATATGATATGATCTTTGTCCAATTTGGTTATTTTAGGATTATTTTGATTAAAAAATTATAATTCTTAGATAGATTGGATTTCTTATAACTTTAATTTTTTTGATAGTTTGATCCAAAATCTTGTTAGTCAAGTAAAAATATATAAGTCTAAAATATTCAAATCTTTACTAATAAGTGCAAGAAATTTCATGCATATCACAAAAAAAGGATTATCTTTTGTTATATATGCCATGTCTAGTTTTGATGGCAAAAAGATACCAAGTAATATTCCTAGCTAGTAACAAGATTTTTAAAACGTTTTTGAAAAAAAAAATGTAGATATTCTTTCAGAGCATCATCCTTATAATTGTTCCATTAATCTTTATGAAGGAGTTCAACTACCATTTGGACAAATCTATAGCCTATCACAAAACAAGTTGATTACACTTAAGAAATATATTAATGAAAATTTGGCTAAGAATATCATATGCCATTTTAAATCTCTAATGGAAGCTCTTATCTTATTTATGAAGAAAAAAGACAAATCTTTGTAGATGTGTGTGGATTATTAAAGATTCAACAAGATTACCATAAAAAATATGTATCCTCTATCTTTGATTTGAAGACTTCTTAATCAAATCAATCAAGCAAAGATCTATAAAAAAATAGATCTATAAGGAATACATAATCTGATACACATTAAAGAAAGAGATGAATAGAAAATTATATTTTGAACCAGATATGGATATTTTAAATATAATGTCATGCCTTTTTTACTCATAAATGTACTAGTTATTTTTCAACATCTAATGAATGATGTCTTTCATGAGTTTCTTAATGGTTTTGTTGTTTGTTATTTAGACAACATCTTAACCTATTTAAAAAATGTAAAAAAGCATGAAGTTCATATTCGTCATGTGTTACAAAAACTTAAAGATGCAAGATTATATGCAAAGTTAAAAAAGTTTGTATTCCACATTACTTAAGTTGACTTCTTTGAATACATCATTTCTATCAAAGGATTAATGATGGAATCAAAGAAGGTCAAGACTATCATAAATTAGAAGATTCTAGAAATAGTAAAAAATATATAATAATTTTTGAGCTTTGCCAATTACTATTAGATCTTCATCAAGAATATTTTTCAAGTTGTAGCTCTATTTATACATTAGACTTGTAAAGACAAACTTGAGTGGAATAAAGAAGTCAAAGATTTATTTGATGCTTTAAAAAAATAACTTATTTTTGTATCAATCTTATATTATGTTGACTTCTCCAAGGTATTTTTAATGGAAATAGATGCATCAAACTTTGCCTTAGGTGTAGTATTATTACAAATAGGAATAGTTAACAAACTCCATCTAATAGCTTTTCATTTCAAAAATATTTTAATAACTAAGATTAATTATGAGATCTATAAAAAAGAGTTCTTTGTATTCATGGATTCATTTCAAGAATAGCATCATCATTTAAAAGGCACCTCAAGTCCAGTCATGGTAAATACAAATCACAATAATCACAAGTATTTCATAGCAGCACATGTTTTGAATCAACAAAGAATGATTTTCTCAAAGCCAGAGTATTTTCACCTTTGAATAATAAAATCAATATTAACTATTGATTTAACCTTTGTCAAGTAAATTCAATCAAGTATGTCCTCTGATCTTCTTGTCCACGATATCAAGAATAATTCCTCTAAATCTCATGATACTTCCAACTTTGAGTTCAAGAACAACATATTCTATTTTGAGGAATAATTATATATTCCAAAAAATGGGACACAATTACATATTCTTCAAACTCATCATGACTTTTCAATTGCCAGATATTTTGGATACAACAAGACTTTGGAGTTAATATCAAGAGATTTTTAGTAGCCTCAAATGTGGAAGGCAATCAAAGACTTTGTACAATAATGTAATATTTGTTCAAATTCAAAACTCCTTGCCATTGATCTTATGGACTTTTTTAGCCATTACCTATTTTAAAACAATCATAGTCTTTTATTTCTATAAAATTTATTATAGATCTTGTAGTCTCAGGTTTGTATGATTTTATACTTGTGGTAGTAGATCATTTTATCAAGATGGCATATTTTGTATCATGTACAAAATCTATCACATGTAAAGAAATGGCTAAGGTTTTTTCTTAATAACATCTATTGCTATCACAGATTACTTAAAGATATTATATCAAATAGAGAGATTCAATTTATATCAAGATTTTGGAAAATACTTTTTAAGATTTTAAAGATAGATATAAAGCTTTCTTTAGCTTTTCATCTTCAAATTGATAGGCAAATAGAATGAATGAATTAAGTTTTGAAGCAGTACTTGAGGTGTACCATTATCTATCATCAAGATGATTAGAAAACTCTTTTATCATTAGGAAAGTTTGCATAAAATAATTCAATAAATTCTTTTATTTATTTATTTATTTTTTGTCAATTATGATTATCATCCACGACTTGATACTTTTACCTTTTCAAAAGTTGATAATTCTATGACAAAAGATTTGGCAAATCGTTTGTCAAAGCTACATGCAATAATGAAGGCACAGTTAAAGAGAGCTCATGAATAATCAAAGATTAATGGAGATTCTTATTGCAAGGAACAACCACAATTCAACATAAATGACAAGATATGGTTACTTTGTTGCAATATCAAGACTACTTGTTCTTATAATAAGTTGGACTATTATAGGCTTGGACCTTTTCCTATTAGTGAATAAGTCAATCATGTTGCTTATTCATTATATTTATTGGAGTCTATGAAGATCTACCTCATATTTCATATATCTCTTCTTGAGCCATATAAGATAGTGAATATCTCAAGAAGACAACAAATGCCACCTCTTTCTATAGAAGTGGATAATAATTAAGAGTTTGAAGTGGAAGAAGTCTTAGATTTAAGGTGGCACCAAAATAGATTGAAATATCTTGTTCATTGGCATAGATATGATATTACTAAACATTTATAGAAGCTAGCAAAAAATCTTGCAAATCCAACAAGGAGAGTTGAAGCTTGTCATTGACAGCATCCATCAAAATCAAGATGAAGTGTAATAAATCTTTGCTATAAAAAAGATCAAAGGAAGATAATACTCTTTGTAGCTTTTGTATATTTGTGATGCCATAGAGATGAAAAACCAACAACTAGTAAATTCAATTCAAGCGTTTTTGTATATACAATAACTAGTATCATAGACATACATTTAATATAATTATTATCTAAGTAATATGAATAGGTAGAAATAAATAAAAGTAGATTAATTTCATAATATCTTATAAAAAAGCATCTTAGAAGCTTTGTAGACATTGTTTTGATTTTATATGTATTTGTAATTGATTAGTGGATTAAAAATTTGTTCAATAAGTTAATCACATGACATGCATATTGGTAGCTTAGCGAACAAGCTAACTATGTGGAATCCATATAGAAAACTTGCCTTATAAGTTAAGATACATGTTGTACAAAGTCAACACATTTTGAAGGTCCTATAGAACATTACGACATAGCTCTTAGATAGATAGTATATATAGAGGCAAGAATAAAGCCTTCTTCATTCTTGTTAATTTTTTTCTTGTTTCTATTCTAGTTTCAAGAAATTTCTAGTGTAGTTTTAATAAGTTTCTAATCTTATTATCTTTTGACAAAAACCATTCTATTTTCTTTTTAATATATATACTTTTTATTTCTATTTTATTATATTTTTTTTGAAAAAATTTATTTTTTTATTTACTTTTATCAAGTTCTTATCTTTAACTAATTGACAAAAATACACTTATAATATTAGAAATTATTTTATTCTTAATTAAGAGTGGATTATTTTTTTTCTTGATAAGATATAAATATATTAAATGTTATAGATTACCTTTTTTTAAACTAATATTATTTTTAATCTTTTTTTTTTTTTAAGTTTTTTTTTTTTTTTTTTACTTATTTTAAGCAATATTAGACATCTCTTTTCTTCTTTATATTATTATGGTAGAACTTGTCAAATTGAAGAGTGCAATGGCATATATACAAGAATAATTTATAATATTGTATGCTTCATAATTATGCTTCATAATTATGCTTCATAATTTATAATATTCTATGCTTCATAATTTAAACAAATTGTGATTGATATCAAGTAGGATGATAGTACACTCATTAGCTAATATTTTTATAAATTATAATATGAAGTAAAGAAATTGATGATCAATTTATCTAATTCTCAAATATTGAATTGAGCAATTGATTTTGCTATAAAATATAATAATTGACTTTTTGAATTTTGATCTAAGAATTACATAAGTAAGCTTCAACATTATTATAATTCAATGGCAACACCAATATCTTTTCAATACATACCTTTGGAAGTAGAAGATATGCAAATTGATGCGATTTATTTTAAACCTCTTATTAAATAAAAAAAAACTTGTTGTCAAAAAAGATTGTATTTATATAATAGAGAATCAAAGCATATTATTCAATATTATCTAAAAAAATGATTCAATCACAAAATAAGAAATACAAGTATCAAAGAAGCTAGTATGTCAAAAAATGAATTTATCTAGCTACAATAGGAATTGTATAGCTGGAACCTTGTACAACACCTAATGAAAGTCTTATTCTTTCCTCAGAATCCTCTCATCATTTTATAGTAGATGTTAGTTTAGGACCTAAATATCACAAAGTCTCTGCCTTACTAGATTCAATAGCCTCAATTTTTTTTTCAAATGAAGAGTTTGTTAAAATACATAATATATTTTTAGTAAAGAAAACAAAATTTGTTCATGTAGAAATCATAGATGGTCATCAATTATCCTCTAGAGATGTTATTTATAAAATATTTCTTCTAGAAATAGTAACTAATGGTCATAATACCTTTGTTATATTTAATATCATTAAATTTTCTTCTAATCTAGTTATTTTAGATTTATTATGATTAAAAAAATACAATCTTTAAGTAGATTAGATTTTTCATAGTCTTAATCTTTTGAAAGCATAATTAAGAGTACAGCTAATCAAATAGAAAGCCATAAGTCTAGTATAATCAAACTTACATTTGTAGATGGAAGAGCTTTCTTATATGTTATAAAAAATAAAAAATAAAAAATAAAAAATAAACTTATGATATTTATGCCACACCTATTTCTAATGGTCAAAAGACTTTAAATGGCATTTTTGGCCAATATCAAGATTTTTAAGATATATTTGAGAAGAAGAATGTAGATACTCTTTGAAAATATTATCTCTATGATTGCTTAATTGACCTTCAAGAAAGAATTCAACAACCATTTGGACCAATTTATAGTTTATCACAAAATGAATTAGCTGAACTCAAAAAATATATTGAAGATAATCTGGCTAAGAACTTCATACATTATTCCAAATTTTCAATAGAAGCTTCAATGTTTTTTGTAAAGAAAAAAGATGGATCATTGTGGATATGTATTGATTATTAAAATATCAACAAGATCACCATAAAGAACAAGTATCCGCTATCATAATAGAAAAAAACTGCCTCAAAAAAGTATTGGATTTTTAGCTATTGCTAATTACTTAAATAAGTTGAAAGTTTTTAAAATAAAAATATTATTTATAATTTGTCTCTAAAAAGATAATTATATAAAATATACAAGTTTAAAATACATAAGAAAATTTAATGAATGCATGTGACTAGATATCCTAAAATCACTTTTATTCTTGTAGAAATCTCTTTTGTATATGTGTCATTCAATAACTTCCAATCTAACTGTCTAGTTGGGTTCAAAATTCTCTACAAGTTAACTTATATCTTTAACTACCTTCATACAAAAAATCAACTATAAATTCATTATAGGTCTTTAGATATTTTTTAATTACTAATAGATATTAAACATGTCAATTTCTAGATACATGCATATTAATTCTATTATATTTCAAAAATCCAATGTTCAAATAATCATCTATATTCTTAAAAAATTTGAACCAAAAATTTGTCCAAAAATTGAAAATATGGTCCATATCAAAACTTCTATTAAAAATAACTTACTTACAAACTCCCATTTTAAACACTCAATTCTAACTTCTCTCTTTCTTTTGTTTTAGATTGGAATATTTCTATTTTTTTATATAAAATATAGTTCTTTAAGTTAGCTTTTTAACCTCATATTTTGATTCTTGAATGCTTTTTTATAACTCTCTATATGCTTAAAAGAATAATAATAGATACCAAATTCACATTTTAACTTCTAAAAATCATATCTCCCTTATTACAATTCCAAATCGTATATTTTTTTCACTTAAATTTTAGTCCAAAATAAAAAGCTTTTCAAATTTAACCTCCAAACTTCAAATGGATTATCTTGCCTTGAATGGTTAACTAGATAATGGTTAATAATAGATATTTTAAATTACTAATAGATATTAAATATTAAAATGATTAACCTTAGCTCAAATGGATCACCTTAAAGTGGTCCCAAATTTTTATTTTCAACTAAAATCTAAACTTTTATAATATTTTATATTATTTTTACATATTATATTACTTTTTAACATGACATCTATCTCTTCTAAACTTGTACATCCTTCAATATATACCAATCTAACCATCCTTGTCTCCTTCATCATTTCCATCTCTTTATGTATCTTCAATTTGGTCTAGATATAATACTTTAAAATCTAAAAGATTAAATGGAATAAATCCTCCATCTCTTTTCTTGAATGCCTTGATTTATTTTTTAGCCATAGGTGTTTTTAACATTATACTATTCAACTCACAAAGTGAATAGGTAGTATTGTCATAAATTGCTACCACTATATGTGATCCAAATCATCTTCAAGAAAATTTTCTAAAAGTGCTATGTTGACATTCAAAACCACTATCAAATATTAACACCATATTTCCAACTTCAATTGGTTTAGATCTCAAATAATAGATTTTATCAAACCTCTTTTTTTTGCTCAACTTGGTAGCCTTTAATTTTTCTAATGCAATCTCTTGATCTTCAAGTAATCTTTCAAGCTATTGAATCTAGAGCTCCAATAATCTCTTTCTTATGATGCCATCCTATCAATTCAACATCTAACTAGGCACAAGATCCTCTACAACCATGATTGGCTTTTGGTCCAATATCAGCTCATTAAGCATAAAACTAATAATAATACTATAAGTGGTTTTATTTGCCTATAAAGAAAATGATAGAAGTCTTGGCCATTATCTTTTTTTATCTCTATAAGCCTTGATAAGAGCATTAGTGATAGGATGATGTCTTCTTTTATTCTTGTCATTAATCTCAAAGTTATAAACAATTGTCAACTTCAATTTCAGAGCATATTTTTGAAAAAAATCTCTAGCCTATGTTATATTCAATTCTCCTTGATTAGCCCTCATCTTTTCAATGTTGTAATATTTATTTAAAATAATCTTTAAGATGAATTTGCTTATTTCTTCCATGATCTTGGTCCTCAAAGCTCTGTCTTTAATATATTTTGAGAGCTCTTCTCTTGCCAAAACAAGATACTTCATGCCCCATAATTTCAATGGCATAGCCACTAAATTGATCAGCTTTTAAAAATTCACAACAAGTGCATAGATAGGATGCATCTCATCTTTGAATTTAATTTTGGACTAAAATTGGTATTCAATGTAAGAAGCTACAAATTTCTTTATATCTTTGTATAAGACCTTCTACCAATATTGCTCCTTAATCTTAAAATAGGAGGCTCAAACTCTTTTATGGTCTATCTAAAAAATATCATACAACTCCTTAAAAATTTAATTTTTGGTTTTTGCATCATCCACCACTTTCAATGATACTCCATCTTTCTTCTTTGGCCTCTTCTATAAAGAACTATCTCTTAGAATATAGTCATAAGATTGATGTTTGATGTCTTTGAAAGCCTTGTCTGACCAACCTTCTTATCTCTTTACAGTATTCAAATAGATGTCAATATTTCTTAATTTATTTTTATAAAGTTCTTCTCTAAAAGTTATATCATTATTATTTATACTTGTTCCATTAATAGCTAATATAAAATTATAATCCTTATCTTCACCGATCTCTTATCTTTCTATTTTTTCTTCACAAATATATTTGGCTTTAGATAGCATATTTAGATTCTTCTTATTAGAAATATGTACCAACATAGAATTAAATAATCTATCTCAATATGGCAATATCAAGAATATCAATATCAAGAATTTTTATAATTATAAGCTTTTAAATTTCTTTTTTTATTTATAGATATGCTCTTTGTCTATCTGTAAAAATTCTTATTCTAAACATGATAGTAAACCTCTTGCCTTCTATATCATTTTAATTAATGTGATTAGATCTCCTTCTAATCTAATTATTTTAAGATTATTGTGGTTAAAAAGATATAATCCTTAGATAAATTGGATTTCTTACAATCTTGATTTTTTCCATAGTTTAGACTAAGATTTTGCTAGACAAGTAGAAATTTATAAGACTAATATATCTAAACCATTATTAATAGATGTACGAACATTCATGCATGTTAGAAAAGAAATGTCAACTTTTATTATATATGCCATACCTATTGTTGATAGAGAAAAGATTTCAAGTTGCATTCTAAGCCAATATTAAGATTATCAAGAGTCTTTAAAAAAAAATACAGATATTCTTCTGAAGTATCATTATTATAATTGTTTCATCAATCTTCAAGGATCTCAATTATTATTTGGACCAATCTATAGCCTATTACAAAACGAGTTGGCTATACTCAAATAATACATTAATGAAAATTTGACTAAGAATTTTATGTGCTATTCTAAATCTCCAACGAAAGCTCTTATCTTATTTGTAAAGAAAAAAGATAAATCTCTAGATGTGTATGAACTTTTGAAGACTCAATAAAATCACCATCAAGAAAAGGTACCTTCTATTCTTGATTTCAAGATTTTTTGATCAACTAAATTTAACAAAGATCTATATAAAAATATATCTATAAAGAGCATACAATCTTGTATATATTAAAGAATAAGACTATTGTTCTCGTTGCATTCAAGCTTCAGTAGACCAAAGCAATTGAACTAATAGAAGTGGATTCAAACATGGAGAAAGATTGCTTATATGAATTGGGTTTGTTAGTGTCACAATTGACTATATTCTGGCTATCTCAAATCAAGTATCAAACTATAAAACATCGAGGCTTACTACTTCCATGTTAATTCAACTCATAATCTATTATCAATTCAACAATACTTCTCTCAATCATCATTCTTCATAAGCAAATAATAAAGAAAACAAAGAGGTAGTACTAAGCTTACTCCAACTTACGACTCTCAGTTTGGCTCTCGACTTACAACTCTCAACCTATTTATCCTACCAAAAAGATCATCCGTCGGCCAATGGATTCCAAAGATTATGATCCTTTGAATTTTTAATCATTTATTCTACTAACAACCTATTATTACCAACTAAACTGCCTAACCATCAGTCTAATTCTTAAGGTTGTCAATATCCAACCAGTAACTTATCACAAAGTTTATTCACCTATTCTACATAATCCCACTCCTAATTGTACAGCATCCTCGTAAACATTATTTAGCCTCAACTTATAAAAACGTAGCAAGGTTGGCTTCTTCAGTCAATGGTGTTGGCTTACCATCCTTTGAATTGGTGACCTTCTCCTCTTTACATCTTTGTCATCTGCCTGGGTGTTCGATGGTTCTCCATCCAAACGCGCCATCAGATCTTCATTCAACAAACCCAATTTCCGTACCTGAGACTCACGTTGGCCAATTTGATTGTCACGCTCCTCCAACATCTTCTGCCATTCTTCTGTTGGTTTCAAAGATATCTCCAAAGGTGTTATTGCTGAAATTGGCGTATTGGTCCGTACTAAATTATTGGCCTCCTTTGCTAATGCTGCTAATTGAGTCTACAACATCGCAACCTCTACCTACAGCCATTCTTGTCATTTCTTCCAATCGATCGTCATCTTTACTGTCTCAAATATCATGTTCACCATCTTCTCTTTAACCACAAAAGAAAATACAATGCTTGTCAAGAGTTCCCCTCCTACTTCTTACCATGGTCCAATCAATTGGATCGACTCCCCTTTTTGTAACAAAAAATCCATCCCAGATTTATGTATAGTATAGTTTAAGCCGATTACCATTGATCCATGTCGTAAATTTAGTATCCATAAAATCTTCCAATTATACTGAACCATTTGGAAATCCGTCAATAACTCGATATAGCCCATGCCATCGAACTTGAAATTTTCTTGAAAAATTTTTAAATCAACTATTGTAAAGAAGTACCAAATCATTTGGCATAAAAGTCTTTGGTCTAAGCTTACTATCATAATAAGTCTTTATTTATTTTTTGGGTAGTTTCCATTATCATTAATGCATTGGCTCTAATTTCATCCAATTTTTTCAATTCTTCTAAACGGTGCCGTAATGAATCGTGATCTCTCAATCTATTATCTATAGCAATTCATAAACTTTGGACTTCCAATTCAATAGGTAAGATTACTTCCAGGCCATAAACCAATTGGAAAGGGGTAGTATTGGTAGTAATTTTATACACAATACGATATGCCCATAAAGTTACGAACAACTTAGTATCCCAATTTGTTTCCGCTCATGAAACTGTTTTTGTTAAGATTTTATATAAAATTCCATTAGTCTTTTCTATTTGTCCATTGGTTCTAGAGTGATACGGTGTAGTCTTTTGATGTTTTATCTCATATTTAGCCATTAGTGCTTCGATTGTGTTATTCATAAAATGAATTTTCCGATCACTAATCAATTTTCAGAGACAACCAAACCGTGTAATAATATTTTCATACAAAAAAGTTGCTACTGTACTTGCACTATCGATTTTTGTAGCTACTGCTTCAGCCTATTTTGTTACGTAATTCGTTACTACCAGTATATACTGTTTTTGTCTATTTTTCGAGGCTGGTGCAATTGATCCCACAAAATCAATTCTCCATTTTTCAAAAGGTGCTTGAGCCAGAATTGGTACCAATAGCATTGCTGAAGTTCTAGTAGGTCGATCCGTTCTCTGACATGGGTCACAATAACGGACAAATTGGTTGGCATCTGCAAATATTGTTGGCCACTAATAACTAACCTGTAAAGCTTTACGAGCCGTGCTGTCCCCCATGAAATGTCCACCACAACTGTCCAAGTGGCAACCTTCCAATATAATACACACTTCAATCTGATAAATACAGCGTCGCAAAATTCCATCCTTGCTTTGTTTATATAAAGCTTCACCAATCATCATATAAGGTGCACATTTTAATATTAAGCGTCGTTTAAGCTTTTCATTGAAATTAGGTGAAAAGGTTTGAAATGTCAAGTATTGAATTATTTCACTATACTGTGGAGTAATTATATCTACCGCAAACAGTTTTGCATTGTGTAGTGCATCGTTAATGGGTTCATTACCCAATATATTGGATAATCGAGATAAATGGTTCGCATTGGAATGTGATTTTTTTGATCTTATCTGAATAGTAAAGACAAATTCCTGCAAGAGTAGAATCCATCATGTAATATAACCACTCAATTGAGGGTTATTAATCATATATTTTAAAGCATCATGGTTGACATGGGAAACAAATTTATAACCAAGAAAATAATGTCGAAACTTTTGTATGGAATAAATCATTCTCAATGCTTTTCTTTTGATTGTTGTATGATTTCTTTCAGGTACTACGAATTGATGACTTGCATAATAAATAGGATGATCAAAATCCCAGTCATCTTTTTGGCTTAGCACAGAACCAATCGCGATATTAGATGCATCCACATAAAGTTAGAATGGTTTTGTCCAACAAGGTGCTACCAATATTGGTGTTCAAATCAATTTTTGTTTCAATGTTTTGAATGCAATTGTACATTCTTTTGTCCAAAATAGACTGGTCCCATCGGTTGGTGGTTTCTTCAAGAGATTTGTCAAGGAAAGGCATATAATTACGAATAGATAGATAAATCACCGATAATAACAGACATGGCCGATAAATACTCGAATACCAGTAACAGTGTTTGATTACTTTAATTCTACTATAATCTTTATTTTATCCTGATCTGTAGCAATGCCTGCCATCGAAACTATATGACCCAACAATTTACCAGTAAGTACACCAAATTGATACTTTTCTAAATTTAAAGAAATTCCATATTTGGTACATTGATTCAAACATTGACCTAAACATTCTAAATGCCTGGCTCTCGTACTAAATGTACAAAAATCATCTAAAAATATTTCCATTGAAATTTGTGGGTAATCCTAGAACGCTTGCATCATTACCCTTTGAAATGTATCTCATGCATTACAAAGCCCAAATGACATAACCTTATAGCCAAAGGTTCCCTAATCTGTAATAAAAGTAGTTTTTAACTGGTCTTTTTTTGCAATCTTAACTTGATTATAATCAAAGAATCCATCAAGAAATGAATAACATTCATGTCCAACAACAACATCCAATATATTATCCATTAATGATAAAGGAAAATAATCCTTCTTAATAGCCACATTTAATTTTCAGAAATCTTGACAAATGCAAACTTTTCCATTCTTTTTTGGTACCATAATAATTGATGAAATCCATTCACTAAAAAGAACTGGATATATAAATCTAACCTCCAAGAGTTTATCTAGTTCTTCTTTTATCATAAGTAAGTATTTTAGATTAAGTTGATGTTGTCTTTAGCGTACTGGTGTAGCGTTTTCCTCCAATATAATTCGATACTCACAAACTTCAGCTGGAATTCCTTTCAAATCTGCATACGACCATGTAAAAATAGTTTTATGCATTAAAAAGTAATCCACCCAAATTTCTTTTTCCTTGCCTTTTATACCATCGTAAATCTAAATGATTTGGAGAGCCTCCTCTGTACCTAAATTAATTGGTTGACATTGTAGAATTTCAAGAATCCCTAGACTGATGTTTTGTTCAATTCTAGAATCTTTTATAAAATCCGACACATGAAAACTTTTTAACTCAAATTCGATAGCACTAACAAGATTAACATCTTGTCTATTCATCCAATATGCAATCATATGATCAGAATCGTCAATAACATCTGGAGGAACTAAGTATTCTCCTAATCTCCTACACTAGTAGTTCATTCTAGTATGCTCGACAACTTGCCTTGTATCAGTATAAATTGGGGCAGGTGCACCAATTTCTTCTTCTATAGACTCATCTTCACAATCCGACATGAATTTTGAATTAACCACTTGAGTTTCTCTATGATATTGGACAGGATATATTTGAAGCACAATTTTATCATTACCTTTTCCAATTATCAATGTACCACGACTCCAATCATTTCGAGCTTTAGCTTGATACAACCACAATTGCCCCAATAAAATTGGATATGACAACATAGAGCTTTGCAATCGAAAAACAATATAATCAATTTTGTAGGTAATCTCCGCAATTATTATATCAATACTTCATAAAATATCCATAAGTTTAACTTGACTAGAGTCAGCCATTCTCAAAACCATTGTAGTAGACAATAAGTGATCCAAACCTAGTTCCTCCATTGTAGCGGCATTCATAAGATTTACACTAAATACTACGTCTACTTGTACTCCCGATAATAACACTCCATCAATTGAGACATCAATCATAGATGCACCTAGATTAAGATTCAAACTTACTTCTCGGATTTCTTTATTTCAAGATCTACAACAAATTAATGAGGAATTCAAGATAATTTGGCACTCAGGTGCTACCGCCAATAGTTGCTTTATGGAGATTGTGGGCTGTATGGTGTCCAAATCTTTTAGAATATCATATGGTTCTATATTAGTGATAATTTCTAATATCTATTTCTTCTTCCCAGTCTTAGACACTGATGCAGGTAAATTCATTTTCTCTATATTAAAAATTAATAAAGCTAGTGGAACTAAATTTAATAGAGCCTGTAAAATCGGTTCTTTCAATGAATAAGATTGTTCTCCCAATTGGGCTATTATTGATTCCTTAAAATTCACGCCTTTTAGAGGATCTTTCAATAGAAAGGATATTTTTCAGAACTGTATAGAGAACGAAACAGCTCGATACAAAATCGAAGCCTCTGTAATTGGTACTTCATTGAGGTGCATAACTGATTCAGGTCTTATATTGAGTAAGAGGCCCATGTCAGGACGTGGATTGGATGTCCCCGTAATTGGATCCAATTGGCCCTTCGCTTCAGGATCACCCAAATATTGAATTGGTTCTTTCTCTTTTTGCTGACTTCTTGTAAGGACAGCTTGGACTACTTATACCCGATGAACTGGTAAATCTTAACGACCTTAATTTATCTCCTCTATTTTTCCTTGGCTTTGGATCTGCTGATCTCGATTATTAAAATTGAACGGAGCATTATACTGTTGATAAGTATGTCCTGACTACTTGTAATTCACACATATTGATGCATAATCATCACTAGCTCTAGGATTGGAACATTTATTGGCTTAATGATCAATATGTCTGCAACAAAAACAACGAAGTGGTCTTCTTGCACCCCCATCCGGCATATTGGGTGTTTCCACCGATATATATCTACTAAGCTTGTTCCATGTAGGATTAAAAAAATGATCCTGGTTGTCTCATTGGTATGGAGGGTACTTGGTTCGATGACGCTAGTGGAGCACATTGCTGATACCTCTGCTACTCCTTCCCATAGTTCTGAGGGTTTGATGCAGACCCTTGATTAAAATTAGAACTTTGAAAATTATTGAATATTTGATTTTATCGATTAGATCGATTTCCATTCCATCCATACATATTTTTTGTTTAAACTTGATTGACTTCCCACTGAGTCGATGAGATTATGGTCTGATTATTGAATTGTTGTTGCCTTTGTAAATGGCAGCAGTTTTGGGTAGGGTGCTTTCCTCTACAAAATGTACATTGAACACCCATTTGTTTGGGTGATGGATATTTCGTATTAAAATGACCTTGTCCCTTACAATTATTATATCATACATTAGATCTCGTATTAGAAGGCTTATGTCGTTTTTCCTTATCTTTAGCCAAATTCACGACCAATTCTTCCATTTTCTTTGTTAGATTTAATAATAAGGCTTCATTTAGATCTTTAACAGTCGTATTTGTGAACAACTCCGGTTGTTGATAGGTTGGCGATGTAAAATAAGGTGTCATCATTATTGGCACTATTACTTGGAGTGGTATAGCATTAATTAGTTGTTGCAACATAACATGCTTCACATTGAAGGGAGCCATTTGTGGATAATTACCCATCGATACATTTTCCGGTTGTATTTGTTGGCTTCTTGAACCTTGGAATCGTTGTGGCCCCCACTGTTAAAAATTGTTCATAATGACATTCTTCCCACATCTTTGCTCGTGCCAACGATGCCTCTATTCTAGCTGGTCGAGCCTCTTTTAAAAATATTTTCAAATCTAGTAGATGCAAACCGTTAATTAATATCGACAATATAAACGCATCTGGAATTTGATTATTTGATCATTTACAAAGTATATTTGTGATCCGGCCATAATAGGACTCTACGGATTCCTCCATAAACATCCTACTATTCATAAAATTTTCTCCAAGCCGATCTTCAAATCCAATTGGTCTAAAATAGATTGAGAAGGCATTCCTCAAGGCCTCCCAATTGAAAAATCTACCCACTCGTTGCCAAATATACCATTCAAAAGCTGTATCTTTTAAAGTTGCTGGCAACCCTTTCAACTAAATGTCTTCAGTTCTACCATTATTAATCACGCATGCTATCAAGAATTGAGATATATGGTGATCGGGATCAGAATTCGGCCAACCACTAAAAGTAGGAAATGGTGCCACACTTATAGTTTGGACTGCTATTACTTCCATTTGTATTGCAATTGGTACTTTTGACACTCCCGCGGCCATTGGTGTTATCATTGGTCTCCTTACTATTTAAATCTGAATTTTTCTTCCTTTGGTTTTTCTTGGACTTGCAATTTCTTTTTATCATTCCTATAGGCTATTTCTTATGTGTAATCACTCCTATATTTCTTTCGCTTATCGATTATATCTTTGATAATTCTCCCCCCCATAATTATCACTCATAATCTTTCATTCTTCTTTACAAAATCAATACTGCCTTGAATTATAACTCACATATTTGTAACCCTAAAACTGGTTCTTCTTACGTTCTCATTCAACATACAATTCCATCTCCTATACAATCAATTTCTAACATTTCATATTGTTATCATTTCCCCGGCAGCGGCACCAAAATGTTGTTCTCATTACATTCAAGCTTCAGTAGACCAAAGCAATTAAACTAATAGAGGTAGATTCGAATATGAAGAAAGACTGATTGTATGAATTGGGTCTGTTAGTGTCACAATTGACTGTATTCTGGCTATCTAAAATCAAGTATCAAACTACAAAACATTGAGGCTTGCTACTTCCGTCTTAATTCCATCCATAATCCATTATCAATTCAACAATACTTCTCTCAATCACCATTCTTCATAAGCAAATAATAAAGAAAACAAAGAGGTAGCACCAAGCTTACCTTGGCTTACGACTCTCAGTCTTACTTTTGGCTTACGACTCTTAGTCTGGCTCTCGGCTTATGACTCTCAACCTATTTATCCTACTAAAAAGATGATCAGTCGGCCAGCGGATTCCAGAGGTTATGATCCTTTGAATTCTTAACCATTTATTCTACTAACAACCTACTGTTACAAGCTAAATTGCTTGACCATCAGTCTAATTCTCAAGATTGTCAATAACCAACCAGTAACTTATCACAAAGCTTATTTACCTATTCTATAGAGACAAATAAAAAATTACATTTTGAACCAGATATGGACATTTTAAATATAATGTTATGTCTTTTGAACTCACAAATGTGCCAATTGCTTTTCAATATCTAATGAATGATGTCTTTTGTAAGTTTCTTGATAATTTTATTGTTTTTTATTTATACATCTTGATTTATTCTAAAAATAAAAAAGAGCATGAAATTTATATTTGTTATGTGTTACAAAAATTAAGTAATGCAGGACTATATATCAAGATGGAAAAGTGTATATTTCACGCTGCTCTAGTTGACTTCCTATAATACATCATTTCAAATGATGGTCTTATAATAGATCCTAAGAAGGTCAAAACTATCATAGATTAGAAGATCCCAAAAATAATCAAAGATATGCAATATTTATTAGAATTTGCCAATTATTATGGGATCTTCATCAAGAACTTTTTTCAAGTTGCAACTCTTCTTATATCCTTAATATGTAAAGATAAACTTAAATAGAGCAAAGAAGCTAAAGCATCTTTTGAAGTCTTAAAAATAACATTTATTTTTGTACCAATGTTGTATTACATTGACTTTTCAAAAGTTTTCTTTATAGAAATACATGCATGTGATTTTGCTATGGATACTGTTTTGTCACAAATAGATGTAAATGATAAGCTCCATCTGATAGCTTTTTATTCTAAAAATTTTTTAAAAGCCGAGATTAACTATGAAATCTATGACAAAGAGCTTCTTGTAATTATGGATTCATTTAAAGAATGGAGTCATTATCTACAAGGCGCTTCTAGTCTAACCATTATATATGTGAATCACAAGAACCTCAAGTATTTCATATTAATAAGTGTTTTGAATTGTTGTCAAGCCTATTAAAACATATCTTTATCAAGATTTGATTTCTACATTATTTATTGATCCAAAAAATAACAAGGTTTATTAAATGTCTTTTTTAGATATTTTTGTCTTATACCAAAAAAAAAAAAAAAAAAAAAAAAAATAGTTTTTTATCAATAAAGAATAATTTTTTTGAAGCTAGAGCATTTTCATCTTTGAGCAATGAAATCAATATTAACTATTAATTCAACCTTTGTTAAGCAAATTCAATCAAGTATATCCTTTGATATTTTTATTTATAATATCAAAAATAATTCTTCTAGGTCTCATAATACTTCAAAGTTTAAGTTCAAGATTAATCTTATTTTATTTTAAAAAACAATTATATTTATATTCAAAAAAGCAAAGCATAATTATTTATTCTTTAAGCTTGTCATGACTTTTTAGTAGCCGAACATTTTGGATACAATAAGATTTTGGAGCTAATATCAAGAGATTTTTGATAATCAAATATGTGGAAGGTAATTAAAGACTTTTTACAATAATGTGATGTTTGTTCAAAATCAAAACTCTTTGTCATTGACCTTATGGACTTCTCTACCATCACCTATTTTGGAACAACCATGGTCTTCTATTTCTATGGATATTATTACAAATCTTTCAAACTTAGATTTATATGATTTTATATTTGTCATAATAGATCGTTTTATCAAGATGGCACATTTTGTACCATATACACAATGTATCATAAGAGAAGAAATGGTTAAGCTTTTTTTTGACAACATCTATCACAATCATGGATTATCTAAAGATATTATTATAGATAGTTGGACTCAATTTGTATCAAGATTTTTTAAAATTCTTTTTAAGATTCTAAAAGTAAATATAAAGCTCTCTTTGATTTTTCATCTTCAAATTGATAGATAAATGGAATGGGTGAATCAAGTTTTGGAGTAATATTTGAAGTGTACCATCAAATATTATTAAGATGATTGCACAATTCTTTTGCCATTGGTAGAGTTTGCATACAATAATTTGGTACATTCTTCTCTTCAACAAACACCTTTCTTTACTAATTATAATTATCATCTACAACTTAATATTTTTGACTTTTTAAAAGTTAATAATCTTACAATAGAATACTTAATAAATTATTTATTAGAGCTATATGTAATAATAAAGGTATAATAAAAAATAAAATAATAAAATAAAAATTAAAAATAACAAAAGATCAATGAAAATACCTATTATAAGAAACAATCTCAATTCATTGTAGATAATAAGGTATGGCTACTTTGTTGCAATATTAAGACTATTCATCCTTATAACAAGTTGGACTATTATAAGCTTAGACCTTTTTTTATTTGTAAATAAGTCAATCTTATTTCTTATTGATTATATCTACTGGAGTCTATGAACATCTATCTTGTATTCCACATGTCTTTTTTTAAGCCATATAAGACAATGAATATCTCGAGAAGAAAACAAATGCCACTTCTTTCTATAAAAATGGATAATAATTAAGAATTTAAAGTAGAAGAAGTCTTAGATTTAAGGTGGCATTAAAATAGATTAGAATATCTTAATCATTGGCACATATATGATATTAATGAATATATATAAGAATCAACAAAGAATCCTACAAATGCAGTAAAGAAAGTTGAGGCTTTTCATTGATGACATCTATCAAAACTAAGATAAAAAATAATAGTAAATTATTACTATAAAAGAAACAAAATCTAGAGAAGATAACATTCTATTTTTTATTCTTGTTTGTAACTTTTATATATTTGTGTTCATAAGGAGATGGAAAATCAACAACTAATAAATTCAACTCAGGAGCTATTACTTGCTGATTTATTGGACGAGATATTATAATTGTTATAACCTTTAAGACAACATAATCAAGATAAAGATCCTCAAGAATAACATGTCCTTCCTTACATAGATGTTAAGTTACAATGTATTTAATATCATGACTTTAGAAGAGACTCCCAATATTTGGTGATTTTATTAGAGGTAGGAATGACTTCTGGCGATGTCTCAAATGTTTTATTTGAAAGAAGTTATAAAAGCCTCAACAACAATCAAATAATGGGGTGGTCTTTTTGCCTTGATATCGAACATTATTAATGGCTGAGAGGACCTATCAACCATCTTCAAAGAAAACAAAGATTAGAATATGTAGCAAACACAATTTTGTGCATCTTAGATTTCTTCAACATATGATGATTGCTCTTTGTGGAACTTATTCTTAGAAATGATATTAATATCACAAATACATATATTTACTCTAATATTTATCTATATGATTAAGTAGAAATAAATAAAAGATTTATTTCATAGTATTTTCTAAAAAAGCTTTCTAGAAGCTTCATAGATGCCACTTTGATTTTATATGTATTTGTAGTTGATTGGCAGGTTAAAAATTTGATCAACAAGTTAACCACATGTTGGTAGTTTGAGGGATAAACTAATTATATGGCACACATATAGAAAACTTGCCTTACAAATTAAGATACATGTCTTACAAAGTCAACATATTTTGGAGGTCTTATAGGACATTGAAATATAGCTCTTAGTTAAGAATATATATGGAGGCAAGAGTAAAGCCTTTTTCACTCTTATCAATGTCTTTTTAGTCTTTAGTCTTATTTCAAGACTTTCTAGTCTTCTTATTTTTGGCAATAGCCATTTTAATTTAATATATTACTATCTTTAAGTTATTTTTTAGTATTTTTAAGTGACTTAAGAATATATCAAGGTTTTCTTCTTTGAAGATTCATGTTCTTGACAAAACAAATATTAAATCTTAAACAAATTCTTAACAAATGCTATGGTAGATTGAAACTTCTATAAGTAATAATTGAACCATTTATTTCAACTCAAATTTTATATACCTCTCAATAACTTATCTAGCAACGAGCATAAAGATTTTTAAGAAGATCAAACTTATCAAATAGAAGATAAATCTTAAAATATGTTGAGATGTTGGTTGGCCTCCTTTTCTAAGCCAAAATTACTTAATTTTTTCATTAAATATGTTTCAAAATTTATACATATATTGAAAATCAAGTCTACTATTAATATATATAAATTTTACTTCAATCCAATTAGAAAATTGCTAAAAATTTTAGAAATCCTCACTAACTTTCAAAATCCCATTTTTGAGACTTCAACCTACTTGAACTTCAATAACTTTTATTCTAATTGTTTGATCATGCTCAAATTTATAGCATGCAATAAAAAAAAACTACAAATACAAACCCACAAATTTTACCTATAGATCTACTACCAAACTTACAAAATTCTTTCAAATGTAAATCTTTTTTTTTATTTCACAAAATCAGATTTACCAAAACAACCTTGTCTTTACAAAGCTCTTACAAAGTCATTACAAACTCAAATTGTCTAAAACTAATGCTCAAATAAATCCTATAAAGTCTTCTCTCAAATTCTATTCTTTGATTTGCAAAAGAATCCCGAAGTTGCTGTAGGTGCATAGTTTTGTGCCTTGAAGTCTTATTTTAATCCTAGTTAGCAACTAATTCTTTTCATATATCAATTCTTATTTTCTTGAGGTAACTTTTGCTAAAATCAACTTTTAACTTCTTTGTACATATGTCTATATTATTTTATTTTTTTCATCTATCTTATTTTTCTTTATTTATGGTCCTACAAAATAAATGAAAGTCCACTTTGTAAAAAGGAAACATTTATACTTTTAGTTTTACTATCTTTTGACTATAATCTATATTTTTAAGATAATTTTTTATAATATTTTGAAATAAGATCTTCTATAATAAAATATTTTCTTCACTCTTTCATCTATTAGCTTTGTTATATCCCAACAACATCTTTTATATTCTTAGTATTATTTCAAGAAATTCTAATTCTTTTTTCTTTGGCAATAGCTATTCTAATTTAATATTATACCATCTTTGAGTGATTATCTAGCCTTTTTGAGTGATGCAAGACTGTATTGATATTTTGGTTCTTTGAAATTCATATCTTTGACAGCAACGAATAATGACTTTCAAAAATTTGTATTTGTGATTCTCTACAAACTAGAATCAATACCGTTTATTTGGTCAAGTAAACTTTAATAAACTATTTCTCTTTCTTCTATAGAAGTAAAGTAGTGTATCTTCTTTAAAGCCTCTAGCAACACCACCTACTTTTAAAGACTATTCAAATGAATTGCAATTGAATATTGAAGGTCCTATACCATTGTTGTGCAATAACATGAGCAATATTAGATTAGTTCAGAATCATGTCAAGCACCAAAAAATAAAACATTTTGAATTAGATTATTATTACATCAAAGACATAGATCAAGACAAAAAAAATTGAAATAAATTACACACTAACATATTCACAATAGATTGATGTATTTACAAAGGTCTTAGGATCTATGAATTTTATTGAAAACAAAGAATCAAGTAGACTAAAAAAAATACCAATATAAAAAATAAAAAAAATAAAAAAATAAAAAAATTGATCCTAAAAAGGCTTAAATACTAATTTGACTTAGCTTTTTTGACATAGAAATTCCTTTGGTCTTTTTTGTACTCTAAAACTCTTATACTTTGTAACCATGTAATCTTAAACCTTTGGCCACTTTGGCCACAAGGTAAATGATCCCGTTTTGTATCCGCAACAAACGGCATAAAACTTGAGTAGACAAGTTTTTGAAGAACACTTCGACTCCAAAGATCTTTCTAATTGAACCACAAAAGATGAAGTCAGCTCACCTAAAGCACTCTTACTTCTAACCTCACAACCTCCCTGCTACAAAAACAACATCAACCTTGAAAATATCAAATAAATAACTTTTCTACACACGCATCTAAGGAGGACCATAACCAGCCACACCACAAGAAGAACCTGAACCTGAATCGTCGGTTTGTGCTGGCGGGCGGGGAGCAGTTGGTAATTGAATTGTCCAAATCGAATGGTAGCTGAGCGGCTACTTCACACTAACTTCAACGAATGAAGCGTGGTGTTGCAGAAGCATTTAAATGATTCCGACAGATATTTGAAGAAATAAATTTCCATTGCATAGTTTTGAACCCCTATTTAAGCGATAAATAAGAAAATCCTCCAGTTGTGTTCCCGATATCATAGCAACCGTGTCCGAATCTATACCTATCCACCTTCACACAACAGTTGGGTTGTGTTCTTAGACCGCTTAATACTTGTACCTCATGTTCTTGACAGTTCCTCAAATTCTGCTGCATCTGTGAAACAATTCGACTAAACTGTTGTTTGATATTCTCTATGGTGGAACATAAAGGTGCTGGCATGGGTTACCCGTGGGCACTTCACGAATACATTTCAAATAGTAACATACAGTAAACTGAGGCAAAAAAATTGCAGTAACTCGCCGACTACAAAAAACAAAAACAAAAACAAAAAAAAAAAAAAAAAATGTGATTATCTGTAGCATGTTTGCATGATAATCTTGCACCCCTGGATCTTGTAATGAGATGATGCATTTAATCGATAGGATCCTATGCTTCTCAATTGTAAAGCTTATCTTGAGACCAGCTGCTATTGTGCAACTTAGCTGTGTGTTTGTGGATTCCGTATCACGTATTCTTTGTCATCAAAAATCAAACCTCATGTCCGTGATTATTTTGCTGTTTCTCATAGGTTTAGTTGTTAAGGAATCTCGTTGTTTTAATCGATTCTGCGAATATGAAAAGAGGAAGAGGTTTAACGTTATGTTCACAAGCATTGGGAGGGAAACGAAGCAAGGGAAATGTTATGTCCTGAAATTTTCTCTGTTCTCGGGGGATGGTGGCTTTCAATCCGAGGACCTTCTCCTTCACGTTTTTCCAGATTAAGCTCACAGCCCCATCTTCGACAGCACTTCCTCGACCTCCAGGGGACCAATTCTCGTACTTAAAATGGTGCTGCACTTCCTCGAGCCTCTTTCGCATGGCATCCCACGTTTCTTTCATGTTTCTCAAATGCTGCAGAAGTGTAACCTGACTAGTGGCGTCGTTGACTGAAACGAATACTGCAAATGTGGAGTAGTCAGAAATGCCTTCAATTGGCAACTAAACCGCGTTGCTCACAATTACAGGGATGTAAGGTTGGCGATGGAGTCGAACAGTTGGTTTGACGTCGGTGTGTCACCCGCAGGGTTCAGACAGAATTGTGACCTGTCATCTAGGGCTTTGAGTGTCAAAGCTTACTTTGTCAAGAGGGTTAGAAAGCTGCATCAGGGCTTCTGGTGCTGTAATTAGTATTGAGATCAAAAGCAAAGAGCTTGAGCATTTATGCCTGCGCATGCCTCTAAGAGCATCCCCACACCCAGTACTGTTCGGACAGCCTTGCTCCAGAATCACCCCGGGCTCGCCACTGAGAATGGTCCACAGCCTCTCTCTCTCTCTCACCAACCCTGTCTGACAATCTATGCAGTTGATGGGAGCAGGATGTGCCTGATATTCAAGAGAAACTGTCGCTTTTCTTGTGGCTGCAGGAAGAAGAATGGAGACTTAAGAAGACGACATGAAGGAACAGGCATAAGTGAAGGAGCTCACCCTATCCCGGTGTCTTGTACCTCTGAAGTAGAGAAGAACGTCGCGAGAAGTACAAACTAATCCGTGGCAAAACAAAACAGAACTGCACTAACACAGACATAGATCGATCACTCTTGATGGAATGCCAATAGAGCAACTCATTGTGTAAGGAAATTTCTGAAGCATGGAGTCTGTCGGAGAGCGAATATTGGCTTATGATTCGATTCTGCAAACCCGTGAGCATGAAAACATGGTCTCGACCACCAGAGCGGCGCCACTTCCTTGGTCTGCGTAACAAGTTTCATGTCCTCACGCTGCTGAGTGTAGTCACGGTTTCCATCCATCTTTCTGAACCTTGCATGGTCCTCTCCAAGCTGTATCTCAGCGCTGAGTGCACATAAGAAAGGCCCCAGGAACACCTCCGCTGTTTCTGGCTCCTGAACTCTGACAGCCGTCGAATGGGAGTTCCTGAGGCTCCCCATTGGCAGATCTGCTAGCAGCCCATACTCGGCGCTGTATTGGTGCCAGTTGGGGTTCTTTGGGTAAGGAAGAAGGTTGTCTGGCACCGAGTCATCCCCCAGCTCCTCCCTTAATTCATCACCATGCCAAAGATTATGGCTGCCTCCCGCTCTTCTGCCCTTGTAATAATCCTCCACAAGACCACAGTTGAATTCGTGTGCCAGGTCCACAATGTACACCTTCAACGGATCCAAACAAGCCGCACCGTCGACAGGTTTCCTAACTGACTGTCGTGGTGGGGTTGAGTCAGAAGGCACCAGAAGGTCAATTGGACTCGGAAAGAGAAGGGCGCTGAAGAGAAGAAAGGCTAGGAAGAAAAGTAACATGGTTCGCGGGACTATGAGCTCCATGGCCTGGTAATCACCATAACCCAGTTCTACTCGAATCGGCTTCTCCACACAATAAAAAGCTGTAAAACTCAATTGTAATCTGGCTTACAAGCCCCCTTGTCCTACTTTTCGAAGACCTTCTGGCAACAATTAAGGGAAACAAGCTCCCCACTACCGGAAGTTGAGTTTTTGTGGTTTCTTCAATTCGTTTTCTTAAGATTTGAGCAGCTGGTCACTGCAAACGAGTAGACTTGCGTTCTAGTACTTGAGGTGGCGGAGCACAGCCCGATTATCACTAAAAACTAGGGAGCGGATATTTTGGAACCCGTATTGAGACCCGGCCCACGTGAACCCCGGCTGCTTCTTCCCGACTCTCCGGGGGTTTGGTTTCGTTGGGATTCCTCGTCACACTTCTGTTTTGCGAGAAATTGCGGCCTGGAGTAGCCATGACGATGACAGAGGTGTGAAGACATGGAATAGGATCTGTTGCCCCTAGACTTGTGACCATCCCTCGTTTCACACACATTACTGGGCAGGACAGCTCTTGCTGCAGACCTGCTCGAGAGGTTTTTTGTAATTCTTGAAGGCGTCGTAATTCGGAGGGCTTTTCTGTGCAGATTGTGAGGTTTCCGCGTGGTATGTCACGTGGGTTACTTCGTTATCTGAGAGCTGGCACTTAGAGCTCGTTTGTATTTTTGAGCATGATGAGCTCCATGGTGAGGTTTAGCTCGAGCCCGTGCTCTTTCACCGGGTCGTTGTGCTCAACATCGCCGCAGTCGATGCACCCCATGAGCTCTGTCGCGGCAAAGGTGACGAGGCAATGTGGGTGCTTGAGAGCGGGGAATAAGCTGGATAAGGACCAATTTGTGGGTGATGGGAAACCACTTATGCATCAACAGACGCGGGGATGGAGTCAGGGGCGGGAGAGGTGTCACGCAGGGAGGTCTGTGGTGATGGCCAGTATGAGTGGCGCCAAGATCAAGGTCATTGGTGTAGGCGGCGGGGGCAACAATGCTGTGAACCGCATGATTGGGAGCGGCATTCAGGTTTGTTGATATTGTAGGAATCCCCTTTCATCCTTCCATGCTTCGGCATTCTTGGCATTCTTGCAATATTTTGCAGTTTCCAGACATCCCATTGTTGAAGTTTAGGTTACTGTATCAGTGAAACCCATCAAGAAACAGAGTTCAAGATTGTGGGTTCTAGAGTGGAATCTAGCAATGATGACTCCCAAAACAAGAAGGTATGGCGGTCCTGGAACATCGTACTAGCTACCTCAAGGCTTGAATAGGAGGGGCCAATTTCGGATTAAATAAGGTTGTAATGGTTAGAAACCTTCAGTGAACGTCCGGTGCTACCTTCACATTAGCGTTGTTTTTCGTATAAATTTGGAAGATTGATAGGGAATGTCAAGACGGTTTGTAGATGGCGCTATTAAAGAGGATGATATTTGTCTACGTGCATAAGCAGTTATTACAAAAATATCTTCACTGATATTTGCCCCTGCAGAAGTGGCGTGTTGAAGAGTCGGTTAGACAAACGTAAACAGCCAGAAAAAAAGAAAAAAAAAAAAAAAAAAAAAAAAAAATCTGGCATGAAACTGAAAATCTTAAGCCATTGAAAATCAAGCTATGTCCTATAGTATGTGAACCGTTCTCTGGTTTTCTCCAGCCGTGTCGATAATTCTCATCGTAACACACAGTTTCTCAGAGTGATGGAACTTAATCTTCATTTACCGACGTCATTATGTTTCTTTTCAGTTTATTGACCAGTATAATATGCTCTATCATGTATGTTTAAGGCAGCAGGGACAAAGTCAGCAATTGGATGCTACCAATTTCCGGAATGGATGGGTAGAACACTTGGTTTATGTTTATAATGCCTGCTTGTTGAATGATATTGGTTGACTTAAACGTAAACTTAGGAAACGATTTCTCTGTTCTGCAGGGTGTTGATTTTTGGGCCATCAACACAGATGTTCAAGCTTTGCAGAAATCACAAGCCGAACATCGCGTTCAAATCGGCGAAGCTTTGACCCGAGGACTTGGTAAGTTTAGTGCTAACCCCTCCAAACTCTTTAATTTTTCATACATGTAAACGAATTTGAAGCCTGTTTTTTTTAACAATTATGTTATTTTCTACATCCTTGTTCGACAGGGTTCATGGTTTGACTTTCAGCCGTTTTATTGTAACAATCTCTATTTAAATGTAACCTTGGCCTTTGGAAGTCGTGTTCCATTTCTGCAGGTACTGGTGGAAAGCCATTCCTTGGAGAACAAGCAGCAGAGGAATCGATAGAAATCATTGCACAGGCAGTGGTAGATGCTGATCTTGTCTTCATTACTGCGGGCATGGGTGGTGGAACGGGGTCTGGGGCTGCCCCGGTCGTTGCCCGTGTGGCCAAAGAGGCAGGGCAACTCACTGTTGGTGTTGTCACTTATCCGTTTACGTTTGAGGGCCGTCGGAGAAGCCAGCAGGTACTGTTTAGCAAGATGTTGAAGCGCCCATATTTGACCAACTTTCTATCATTACACGGTGAGAAGTAAACAGGGTAAAAACTGAGCTGTTGGTAGTTATGCAGGCAGTGGAGGCAATAGAGAATCTGCGGAAGTCTGTCGACAGTCTTATTGTCATTCCTAATGACCGTCTACTCGATGTCTCCGGAGATAAAACTCCTCTTCAGGAAGCATTTTCTCTAGCCGACGATGTTCTTAGGCAGGGAGTTCAAGGCATTTCAGACATCATCACAGTAAGTGTCCCGATCGGTAGTCGTCTCAAAGAGATTGCAATCCACTGTTTTTGCTAACTGGTTAAGCCCAGGCTTGAAAGCAATTGCATACTGAATGCATTAGATTCAGAAGTGTTTGTAGGTCACTGGTAAATTAGTGAAATAAGACTACATCTTTCTCTTCACACATGATTGTATGTACAGGTAATTTCTTCATTTAACCTTAACGATACAAACTTGCCTATGGCGGATGCAGACGCCAGGTCTTGTGAATGTTGATTTTGCAGATGTTAGAGCTGTAATGAGTAACTCAGGTACAGCCATGCTTGGCGTTGGCTCCTCTAGTGGCAAGAATCGTGCTGAGGAGGCCGCTGTTCAAGCTGCTTCAGCCCCTCTTATTGAACGCTCTATTGAACAAGCAACTGGCATTGTATACAACATCACTGGTGGACCGGACCTCACATTGCAGGAAGTCAACACCGTGTCTGAGGTTTGCGCTCGATTCTTCACTTGTAGTGCTCAAAACAATAGAAGTTAACATGTTTTCGTGATTCTTTAAGTGGAATTTTAAATGTGTTTAATGTGAGTAAGGTGGCATTTGAAAAACAATTGATAACATCATCATGACGGTACTGATCAATCAGTTTTGTAATCAGTATTTTCTTTATTTAATCCTCTGGAATTCTGGGATGACGGATGCCTTGACATAGTTAGATGTTGATGCAGATTGTAACAGGTTTAGCTGACCCCTCAGCTAATATCATTTTTGGAGCGGTAGTGGATGACAAATATACAGGTGAAATCCATGTAACGATTATTGCCACGGGGTTCTCTCACAGTTTTCAGAAATCACTAGTGGACCCAAACGTTTCTAGGTCGGAGAGGCAGGACGCCCCGAGTAATGCACTCGAGAAACCTTGGAAGCAACCAACTCCCACCTCATCAAGATTTCGTCAAGGCCTTAATAGCAAGGGGTTTTTGTAGTCTCTAGACTAAATATTGATGGTTTTTAGCATTTAATATACGACCATTCGGGGTTTAAGATTTTCCCGCTATTACTTCCTCTCGTATACGAGTTTCTGATTTGACCTCAGGGATACGAATCTCATATCCCATTCTCTCTTCACACATCAGACGCTGGCTTTTTCATAAGTTAGCTGATTCTCTTCAACTACATCGATTCTTTCACTGAGAAGGCATTGAGGCTGTCAGAAGTGAAGAGTAAAACACTGCAGAAATGTTTTTTTCAGAGTACCTACACTGAACACGTGTCGGAGGTGGTCTTTCTCTCAGCCGTCTAGTTGTAGAATCTAGTTTTCTTGGATGCTACAGTTCAGTTTTGAACTTCCTGGGTGTGTTG
This sequence comes from Physcomitrium patens, assembly GCF_059467195.1. Taxonomy (NCBI): domain Eukaryota; kingdom Viridiplantae; phylum Streptophyta; class Bryopsida; order Funariales; family Funariaceae; genus Physcomitrium; species Physcomitrium patens. Next base: position 2,943,862 of record NC_143431.1, on the reverse strand, counting down.
AGAGATGAACTACTTTCAGTGACCTACTCGAGGCTTACTTGACCCAATGTTGACCTCAAAGATTGCTCGTGTGCTGTTTTCAACCTTCCTTTCAAGCCGATGTTGTGAGCTTTACTACCATAATCAACAATGTGTGATAAGGAGAGAGGAGAACGGGTAAAGAGACAGCCTAGAAGTTCTTCACAGATCTGCTGCATTTTCTTTGTGGGTGGTTGCTCTAGTCCTTCTCTCCTTTAGGAACTCTTGGCAGAGACGACGTCGCACTAAATAGTGCGAGATTTAAGATTTTCCCGCTTGAATGTTTTATATGATATTAAGCTATATAATTAGTTCATGACATTTGGTGTTTATTCAGCATTTTTAAAGTCAAGCAATTTGTAACTTCGCTACTGGTATTGATAATTGGAAGTAATCGCATTCTGTTGATTCAATACAGTAGTTAATTAAATTTGTTATAAGTACACACGTTGGGCTATGGTTATTGTTAACCCTACTGGTATCGTTGAAAATTGGACTTAGATGTAGTATGAAATTTTAGAGCTGACGTAAAAATTGTCCATTACACCTAACATCGAACCTGAAATGCACACATTGAAATTATTATTTGCTTCAAATGTATATTCCAGAATTCTTCATAAACAATGGTAACTTTTTTCTGTAGGCAAACCTTCGACTTTTTCAATAACTCTTATTTAAGTTGTTCAAAACATTTGTTTTCAATTATTAAGAATGTAAAGTTTAAAAGTTCTGTTTAAGTAAACATGAAAAGATAAATGTAGTAGGATAATAAACTAGTGCTACAAAACACAAATGAACTTACCTTTGATTATCACAGAGTCATCAAGACTAAAATCTTGAAATGAATCCACGCATAGCCTAAAGTTGCTTTTTAACGCAACCGTAAGGATGACTTGCTTAGTCAACACATTAACATGCTCAGCTACTACAATTATGGGTTGACTGCTGACCACCACAGTCAAGCAGTAACTGTAGTATAACAAAACAATATCAACCACCAACGGAAATTGTCACACACAGCTCAATAAAAACCATGGTACTCACCTAATTGCAAATTATCCATAAATTACTTGATCCCTTCCATTCTTAAGCCTCACTAACAGTAAAAATGATGTGGTCGCATTTTGTACTTCGCATAAGCCCAAAAAAGTACTGTGATGAATGCACCAAATGAATAACAAAGACATGTAGGTGTCTAGAAAGAATTTTTATAGCTTAGCACAATTTGTAATGGAACAAAGCCTAAATAAACGGTTACTTACAGAGGCACATACAAAAGATCCACTTACAGTTAAGTTAATTAACTCTGAGTGGATTCCAACGAATCACTTCAGTGACCTATTGTGTAGAAGCACCCACAAGAGTATTCTCGCTGACTGCACATTTGCAGCAAGACACAATAGGTCACTTAAAGTTCCTAATGAATAAGCGATGATAACCTGCAAGACACAGGAAGGACGCAGAACCACAGGCGTGGCCGCGTTCTCATCCATATTCAAGTAGACTGTATAGATGGCATATTCTGTAATTATACTATTGCTTCATTTATATTTCTAGGAATCTAATCCTTTCAAAATCTATACCGAATTAAAAAAAAAAAAATGGGCTTCAATTAACAGAAACAAATTAGGGATAAACAGACGCAAGTCTGGTTCAGTAAGAATTGCATTAGTACGTTACCAGGAAGAGAGCCGTCGGCAGTCATGATCAGTCGAATTCTAAATTGGCTGGACATTGAAGTTGCATGGTGTAGACAGCTTTGTTGCGAGAACAAACTATGCTGACAGCTTTGAAAGCTATAGCCACATCAGTTTAAATTCCTACAAACTGAACATTTATGCAGCAATCGATTCAAAGCACCAATATCCCAACAAACTAGATTCAAAAGATGATCCCATGTATGACTGAAGAGGTTTAACTTGGATGATTTGATAAAATGATACATATAGTACATGCATAGTGCCCACAACTTCAAGGACTATGCGTAAACTGGATGCCACTTGTTGGTTCCACATCATTGTAGGAATCATATAATTGTGATTCCAGTTAGAAGTCGAGATGCTAACTCTGTCGACCCTGGGGAGAAGTTACATCTTTGACGGCAGTTTGCAGCAGATCGTAGTTGATAGATGCTAATTGCGATAGATTCTGTAACATGAACATAGAACAGATTATTCAAAAGAAGCCCATATAGCACATTGCTTGCAGGATTAGAAATACGAGAAATCCGCAAGTTTGGAAGGTCAAACTAGTGCAAACCTTAAACGAGAAGTTGCTGAAGGAAAATCTCGATGAAGGCGTAACTTCAGACAAGTCACGACCCTCTTTTCGTCTCAGGGGACATGCAACATCAATGACTTCCTGAAATTCATATCGAAGAAAGAGCACAGTTTTAGAAATTATTTCGCTCATGTTCAAGGGTCTGTAACTGTGCCAAAAATATAAATATTGACGAAGCCAATTGTATTCACCATAATCTAGACGCCCAGATAATAATTCAAAACATACTATATGCGAAGACCTGAAAAGTTCGTAGAGGAGTGAACTTCTCATTCGTTGCTTACCGAGTCTTCCGGCCTCATTTCTGAGGAACTCGTACTCCCTCCGCTATCACTAGTTTCGCAGTTACTACTTTCATAGTTATGGTCAGCAAATAAGCGTGTTTCATCTGAATTCCAACACTGACGGGATGTGAAGTAACTCGTGTCATGAATATTGTCCACGCTTGGGACGAAGGCAGCCTGTCACAGGGAACAGAAGAGGTTAAAATGATCGAAACATTGCAACGTTACCACAAGGTCGATAATAAAGTGCGAATTTTTAGCAGAGGCGATGCTGAAATAGAGCCTGTTTACCTTTTGCATTGCCAAAGTATCCCAATTTATATCTTTAAAGAAAGGGTGGGCTTTAACCTGCATTTTTAATAAAGGATTAGAACTCATCCCCTTATTACAGCGTCTCACATTTTAAAAAATACAAATTACCGAGATGATAAACAGATAACTGAACGCAATAATAGAAGCTCAAGTTCCTTTAATGAAGACAGCAGTTTAATATCTTTCAGTGTAAAAAAGCCCAAGTAAACAAAAAAAGCAGCAACAACAATGGCTCACCTCGGCAGCACCCTTAGCTCCAAGCCGATAGTCAGGATCCTCTGTCAACAGCCTAAATCACAAATAATGTCCACCAGCACCAGACAATAACTGAGATGCTAGAAATTGACTTCTTATCCCAAAAAGGTCTTAAGCGATAGCATCATAAGTAGAAATGTATAACTGCTGAAGAACATTCATGAATTTCCGTGTAGTTACACGAAACAGAAAAATAATGCTGAAAAGGTCTAAACAGAAAACCTCTATCTCACGTTGTGAACTTCTTGGTATGCTAAAACTTTTGCAGTACTGCATCTAAGAACTTTACATCGTGGTCTTTCTGTAGATTTAAAATTGAATGCCACCAAAAAAAGCATCAAGGCAATAAATATATAAATAAATACCTATCAATCAAATCCTGAGCCTCGTAAGACATTTCTTCAGGAACATAAGGCCATGGTATGTTGCGATTCAATATGTTGTCAAAAATAATCTGAACAATATGAATAAAAACTAGTCAGCGCATTACTAAAATTTAAAGGTTTGATATCGACAAAGAATCTGGGTAATGTATCTAGACTACGAATTTGTTTGGATTCAATTACAAAGCCAACCCAAGTGATATTAGCAATTCCGTAACTCCAACACAACATTTGATAAACAGACAGTATAAAAACTTGCGACATAAGGAATAAGAGGAATATAAATAAGTAGATGCAGAATATTCAAGTAGACACATTTTAAAGAGAAAATACCTACAAAAATATAAAACTGATGCTGATGAATACTAATCCAACAACTTGCATGCCATTAGAAACGATGAGAAACGTCAGTAAATACGGAATACTACCTGAGGATGCTCCGCATTAAAAGGCGGCACTCCAGTGAGCATTTCAAACAAAATAACGCCAGTGGACCACCAATCAGCAGCAGGTCCTGCATATAAAATCACGCATGGATATATCAAACTATTTATAGTACCAATGCCCAAATAAATTAAATTTTCCAGAAATTATGACAAACCAATTAATTGTGATACGATTAGGATGTAAAAGGTGACAAGGCGGACCTTATGCAAGTGGATGCGAGTAGGAACAACCTCAACTCACAATACCCTCATCGCTACCAATTTCGATCTTTGATTCTAAAATCTACTCGAAAATTACCATGAGAGTTTCCAAGAAGAATCTCTGGGGCTAAATAGTCAGGTGTGCCAACTGCAGAACGTTGTTGACGCCTCTCCCTTTGCTGCGGCAACTCTCCACTTGGTACTTTATGATGCTTGGTTATTTCTTCCATTAACGTGGCTCCACCTACTGCAGGACCTGAGAGGTCATCGGTACTGTTGATAAGACCGACTTTTGATAAACCAAAATCTGTAAGCTGTCATACAGAACCCCATCCGTCAATAATCCCTCCTACTCCTTGTTTAATGAGACGATAATGAAGGAAATAAATACTAGCAGTCACAAGAAGAACACTAAATATATGCAAAACATATTTACACAAAGAGGAATACAACAGAACATTTTCTACACTAAAAGTACCTTAATATGCCCATCATGTGCGATGAGAAGATTGTCAGGTTTTAAATCACGATGCACTATACCCGAGCCGTGAAGATACTCCAGCGCCAGCACCTGTACGTATTCGAACTTGTTTATACTGGTAGCTTGTGGCTTCCCACAGATTATTAGCAACAACGTTTCTTATTACCCAAAGGATAACTTGTGAAAACAACTTGGTCATCATTAGCGGATTAGTTGTTATCGGTCAGATAAAGCCAGCTGCTGACTATATCCGCCTCAAATATAAATTTAAAAAGTTGAGTATCAACTTACGATTTCTGCAATATAAACACGGGCCATTTCTTCTTCTAGACAGCCCAGATTCCTCAGCAAAGAGAACAGATCCCCCCCGTTCAGGTACTCCATGACTAGATACAGGTTTACAGAGCAAGTGAACGAGTAAAAGAATCGCACCTGTAAAACAGCGGATATTGTTTAAGAGAAAAATTGTTTAAAGATGCCCATATGATGAAAGCGTAGCATTTCAAGCGCAGAGAACAGAAAAATGATCATTATCATCAAATTCACAAGAGAAAATAAAATGTTCGCTATACCACAAAAGGGTTTCGGACAGAAATCAGAATATTCCGTTCTGCCTTAACGCTCTCCACTGCGTTCTTTCGAATCATATCTGCTTTTCGAAGGACCTGATAAGCAAGGAAAACCAGTTAATGATGCCAAAGTCAACAGATTAGGCATTAGTCGATCATACTAAATGGGCATATGAAACAGAGGGGAAAGACTGCTGAACAAACACACTGGTTCCAAAAGATATGCAACACTGCGAGAAGTACAATCACAGCCACGATCTGGAGACCTTCAAAAGAAAGCAATGTACCAGCTTCAAATCTGACTACAGAGCAATCTCTCCTTGAATTAAAAAAATTAAATTAAAATTTTAAAATTAAAATTAAAAAGCAAACTAAAAAGAAAGGACACCATTCAGAAATGAAATGAAAAGAAATCACCTTGATCGCGAAAAGATCACCCGTGATCCGTTTCCTGGCCAGAAATACCCGCCCAAATGCGCCTCTACTGATAGGCTTGATAATCTCAAAATCATCTATAGTTGTTCGATCCTTGTGGGTTGGGTGGACGGGCGTACACTTCGAACTGTGCGAACCCTCTTCATCTAGTGAAAGACTACCTTCTGCTGAATGCACTAAATTCTCAGAAACGTATAACCCAGAAGCCTCTAGAATTTGCTGATACTTTTCTCTGCAACAAAAACAGACAGTGATAATTGGAATCTTTTGCCTCTAGTTTATAACAGCAGAAACTTCAAAGTTTGAAAGATTTGCTCAGTTTCACAAGCCGAAACTAGTTTTCCTCTTGTTTTCATTCACGATCTTAACGTCTAAATCCACCATGATTCATTATTACTAATGGTAATAATGTAATATCAAGCCTCTCATGTTAAAATTCAAGTAGATAGGACAAACCTGCAAAGCTTGTCAATCCGTCTACCAAATGTGTCAACAGTAAGAGCATCAACCGTATTCTGCTCCAATACGTCATTCAAATCCTCCATACATGAGATAATGAACTCTGCAGCCTTGGGGTGATTTTGGTTGGTGTCGGCAATGCATAGAGCAATATCAACCAACTCATTGATCTGCAACCCACAGCAAGTCTATAAACAGTTGTCTCCATGCATGTTGTAGCCGAATTGAGCAGTTCTTAGAGCAAGACCTTTTTCATACGACCAATATTACTACCATCACAAAATCCATCTGTAGTTAAACATTCAAAGAATGTCCATGAAGCAACTTGAAACATATAACAAAATAAACGAAATAGCAAGCTCCAGTAAACACGGCAAAGAAGACAATAACCTGTTGGAGGTCTTCTGATTCAGCAAAATAATTTTTATCAGCCAACAGGAGATCAATATGGTTGTTCTTGGGCGTGGTGAGAGGAGATCGCGGTGTTAAGCTACCCACTGATGATGAAGGGGCAAGCAAGCTGCCCACCGAAGAAGGAACAGCTCCAATTGTATCATTCTTGGGCCCAAACCGAGACTTACAGGCTATCGTATTAAAAACTCTGGGCTCATCCAAAATACTCGCAGTATCGATTTCATGTAGGTCCTCAAGCATGTCCTCAGATCCCCTGCGGAGCAAGTCACCACCTCCACGTTCATATTGTCCAAATTTTTCTGCAGCAGTCCCAAGTTTATCCGCCAAGGAATTCTCTGCGGAAATACCAGAACAACCAGTGAGTAAGAGGCCGTTAGCAAGCACAGGATGCATTTCGTACAGAAAATTACATCCATTCTGCAGCATTGAGAATTTCAATCAGGGCTTTGAGCAACTCACTAAATGCAAACGATGCTGATGAAGAAACCCGACAAGCCTCTAAAATTTGACGATCACAGCATTTACATAACACGATATAGATGACGTGTCAATCATAAGAGCACTAGCTTGAACCAAAGCACAAATGGACGAGCCGTTACTTTAGTTTAAAGATAAGCAAACAAGCACAAGAAAAAGGTGGATCATACCGCTATCACCACAATTTGGTAATGTTTTGCCCGTATCTGGACTAGCACTGGCAGCCACAGCAGAGCTCTTTGGAGTATATGATTCCACAATGCGTTCAAGAGTTGCAGCTAATCTTCGCAACCGCTCATCGACACCCATCCCTTTCTGATCGCACCTATCAGCAAAAGCACACACTCGAGAGTGTTCTTCCAAATGAACCGTCGGAACCTCTTCCTCACATATTCTACATATTACCATTGGTGTATCATCCCCCGAGTGGCACTTCACTGGCGTCGACTGTGTTCTTCGTTTTGTTGTCGGAGCAACTTGAAGAGTACTTTTCTCGGGACTTGATTGATTATCTGATCCAATCTTATCCTTCTCAAATTTCTTCCAAGACGTAGGCCTTTCAATAACAATCGCATCCTGTTGATCCGCGGTTTCATCCTTGAAATCCGAGGAATTCAGACTTAGCGAGTCAATCTTCGACTCTGCTTCCTTGATTGATTCAAGGGTCAGTTTACTGATGTTTTCGTCTTTGGTCCACCTACCAGTGGATACATCATTGCGTCGGTATAGTTCTTGTGAACAAGCTTTCCTTTTCACAGGTTCACTTGCAGGTACTTTCTGATTGTCAACTGGGTGCCAAAACTTCTCAACCTTCTGTATTCTAAGTGGATCCGATTCTAGAAAATTACGTTTTTGGTATTGCAATAAACGCGTGCAGCGAGTGAGAATGAAAAGCATTCGAGTATGTAGCTGCTTAAGAGCTCCCATAGGGAGCTCTTGCCTCTTTTCATCTAAATCATGTACAATTGCCTCGCAGTTCTTTCGAAATTCCTGGGAATCCATCGTCGCACATTGTTTTGCTAAAATCAAAAGATCCTCTGCCCTTACTCGCCAATCTGGAGCAGCATCAGCATTCTTCTCGAGGAACTCAATAAGGTCACCAGCAAAGACCGCAAGCTCAGCATTAACCTCTTCCTTTGCCGTATTAAACCTTGCTTTCAAAGTTCGCACAAACTCCTGTAAACAAGGCTGATTAATAAGGAAGAAGATTCATGCATTTGTTGCTTCTTAAATAACAATGATTCATATATCATCTATTAGAATATCAAAACAAACTCAGACTACTTAAGAATTCAGATGAGCATTTTCATAAACTCTGTTTTCTTAATTTAATGAAAACAACAATTATAACAAACACAGATATGTAAGGAGGAAAGAAGGAAGAGGGGGATCCCGCTGTGACACATGAGTGCAGAATAGAGAATACCTCTAAACCATTGAACCCGCCAAAATTGTGAGGCCGTAAAAATTCATGCGAACGTAGTCCACGTGGGTCCAACTCATGAGAGAAGCTTTTGATATCAGTATGTCGCTTGCCATTAGTTTTGGTCATCCTCAGAAGTGCCTTAAATCGAGGCGACTCAGTTGGGCTCTGCAGATTATAGACACCATAGACCTTGCAGTAAGTAATACATAATTTCATCACTAGGAACAATATCTAAAAGAATTCAAACATCAAAATCATTTGCAATTCTGTAGTATGTTTTCTAATAAAGCTCCTCACAGGCAAAATTCAAATCTTCGGCTGCAAAATCCACAACCAAAAATAATCCAGGCGTAAAGTTGATGCTAATCAAAAAGCAATGAAAATCGACTATACCTCAGCTTCAGCATCATTCTCTGCAGATTGGTCTGAGATACTCTTGCTATCTGCGAAAATCCCAGAACACTAGGTGAACAACTACAAATTCAAGTTATACTCAAATCATTTAGGTACTAAATTTTAGAACAGCGTCGTATTCGTAAAGAAACATGATGTTTACTTCAGAGTAACGCACATGCTGAACTGATGGTATGGCCTCATACAAACGTATGAACACACTGAAAGATGATAAAAATAAATCATCCACAACAAAGATAAAGTGCTGAAGGCCTCAATGCCGTTCTCTATCAAACATTACTTTCTAAAGCAACAGTTGAGTGGATTAAGATGACAATGCTACCTATACCTCTAATTCTTCTTCCACGTTATAGCTCCTCTTCACTCCCTCCTAAGTTAATTTCGTACTTCCTGGAGGTGAATTTCTTACCTCGAAAACATGCAATTACGTAACATACTAAAAGGTTGTGATCTTTTCTCCAACATTCATCTTCAACAAGAAAACGCCCACAACCTTACCTCGTAAAAACGAATGCGATTCGTATAAACAACCCGAGGTTCCTCCTTCACGGGAAGATAGCCCTGCTGAGGAGTTCGAGTGACCATCAGCCCAATTGCTCTCAAACGGGTTTACTCTCTGCGGAACATTACTATCATCGTGACCTTCAAACCTAAGACTCGACCCATTTATACGCCCGCCAGCATCGCCGATTCTCAAACTCCGATGTAATTTCTTCACGTTCGAAGACCCGGGACTACCATCTGATTGAGGACTTGCTCCCATCTCTGAAATATCAGTATACATCAACATTCTTCCTCTATTGCTCTTACTGCCATCATCGGCAGTAGTGAAGTCTTCGGGAGAGACTGAATCGCGTGCATGCACCTTGGAGGCTTTGCCCACTCCAGCCAGCAGTCTGCTTGATGACTCTCCTTTGGACCAACTGTTCACAGCTTTCTCCTGATCCTGTCGACCCTCATTGCCCGTATCAAATCGACTTTGAAAAGTTCCTGCATACACGGGACCAGAGCGGGTGCTAGGGGGAAAAAGAAGAGGGCCCGAGCGCGTCTTAATGCGGTGGAGGCCCAGAAGAGATGTCGCAAGACGGAAATCCTCGTCTAGAATGGGAGCAGAAATTGTCATTTCCACATCTTCATCAATCTTACCCTTCCCAGAGGTTGAACCTTTCTTGCTTTTCTCCTTGCTTTCTTTAATCCTTTCTTTCCATTTATCTTTCTCCTTCCCTTCTTTGCTAGACTTTTCCTTTCCTTCCTTCCCAGATTTTTCTTTTCCTTCGTTAACCGGTGTCTCTTCGATAGCACCATCCGTAACCCAGCTAGGCAAGCTGCCAGCTGTCCGTCTTCCACCCTTGATACTACCCCCCGCATCATCCGCAGTCTGCTTCTTCTTCTTCTTATTTGCTGAATCCTTACTTGCAATGAGCCCGACAGTTGCTCTGCTAAATGGTCCCATAAGGCCAGACTGATAACCTCCTGATTGTCAACTCAATCAATGTCTTTCAAACCTTAGGGTTGATTTTTATCAAAGAGCTCACAACTTCAGGTCCCATTGCGCGTGTAAGTAATCGACGTGTGCCTCCCCAATTTTCTGCGACGGTGTCGATTCAGGGCTCGCAGTTCCCATTTCTTACTTCCCACTTAGTGCATCCCAAGTTTGAGTCGTCCTTCGCTGTTATGATCCTTCTTGGAGCAATTTAAAGAAAAACTCTCGTAAACATCAATGCCAAGTAAGATGACGTATCCTTATTCGCAATTTCCCACCAACGTAGCGGTTTAGCAGAAAAGTTATAATTCGAGAGGCTCAGACCTCGCGTCAATAGCTCTAAACTCGGCGATTCAGACCACAACTATCCCCTTCACTCGCCTCCTCACTCCACTTGTTGACTATTTATCCCTCTGCCAACATTGGCTATCAATCGACTTCACATGTGCTGATGGAAAAGCTTCTGAAATCCAAAATTGAGGGCTTCATGTTGCACCATGTGGCTCGGAATAGGTCATGTCTGACACTGCTTCTCAGATGAGGCACACAGTGAATCAAGCTGTTACAGTATCCAGTTGACAATGCTAAGTGTAAGATTATTATCCAACCGAAGCAGTAAGCCAAACATAATGTCCCTCAGGAAAAACCGAAAGATTCGATAAACTTCATGTTATGCTAAGATGTTCTTCCGGACTATGAATCCAGATCTCAGAAGGGTGTAAGAGAAATACTCAGTTGCCGACATTAACGTTCTCTTGGGGAAAGTATTTCCCAATGCAAACATCTCTCCACACACTCTCTCCAAGTTCCAGAACTCGCTTATTCTCAACAAACAGCAGCCGAATTGAGAAACATTATTCCCAATCATCTGCTTCACTAATCCCAGCACTTCAATCAAAAGAGTACATCAGAGGAACCATCTCAGTACCTCCGAGAAAAATACTAACCGCTTCACAGACTCCCTCCCCACTCCACACCACTGCATTGTAGCCTCATGCTAAGACTCTCGCCGCTGCCACCGCACATACACACCACCGTGTCACTGCATTCACGTCGCATTGATCCTGCTTCTTTTCTCATCACAGCTACCCTCTCAGACCCCCGCCGAACAGAATCTCTAGAACAGCTTTCTCATCCACAGCACCAAATTCAAGCACTGACACAGAAACAACGCAACACTAGAAGAAAACCCTAGCCCCTCGTCACCACCGAAACCTTCCCTCTCGAGGAATGCCACACTCCACACTCCTCCCAACCCAGACTGAAAAAAGCCGAAACCGCTAGCGAGACTCCATTCGCGGGGACTACGCCTAGCTCCGCCGCGTATTCGCGCCCGCTTCCATGCTACTGCTAAAGCCCACAGAAGATCTCGACTGGAGCTACGAGCATGCTCATACAGAAAAGAAAAAAAGAAAAAAATAAGCAAGGCACGCACAAGCCAGGAACGAGCAGATTATTGTCTCGTGACGAGGCAATTGCACCGAAAGGAAGGAGCCTCGTGAGCAACGCAATATTTTGGTTCCCGTACTCCCGCTTTCATGCTTCCCTGCTCTCGGTAAGTCGTCTGTTCGCATTCGTCATCGCCAAATGAGGTGCAGCAAATTACGCTGCCGCCATGGCGTCGTGGACTGATCTCCGAGGTCGCCACTCGGGACACTGTCCGCAGGAGGGTGGATGAACACAGTGTCATCCAAGTAGATAGAGTCATCCATCTAGGGGAGGGGGAGAACGAGAAAAGATTTGATACTGTTGGATCTGTTGTTGTGAAGGAAGTGGATGTCTGTCTCCGTAGATGACTTTCATCCACCTGATGTTGACAGCCGCCTCCTGTTCTAGCTCTCAGTTTTGAGGCCCCTTTTCAAAGATTGCGGTGAGGCTTGATTCATTCTCATGGATCCCTTTTGCCCTTTTAATCCTTTCTGTCCCCTTTTGTTCCATCCTACTGAACCCCGAATGGCCTTAGCGTGGTGCGCTAGGTGATCAGATCGCACTGCTGAAACAGCAACCTCTCCAACCAACTTAGGGTTTGCTTCTGCAACACCTGCTACTTGGTTTCCATGGAATTATTTATTAGGATTACAAATGTGATTTGCACCTGGGTGCAAGTTGGTTTTGGGCGAACCAAATTGAAGAGTTGACCAGCCTTTGACCAATGAGACTGACAATGGAAGCAACGGATCATGGGAACCAACTTCTCCGGGGTTTGAATGATATACCAAACACATGTTATAGGGAAGGGTGTTTTATAGATTCCTCACAGAAATAGCGGTGCGAGTGCTGTCGCGATGTCTCCCACGAGCGCGTTGTCGCCGAGCTCGTGGTCTCGGTAGTGCGCGATGGTTTAAGAATGAAACAAGCCAGTTGCAATGGCCCCACAAAACTCGATCTCGATTGAAGGTTTGTGGCCGGAAGATTCTGTGATACGTTGCGCGATACCTTTTTCGCCTGAAAGTGCGGATGCACCAACACTACAAAACATGATCTGATCGAATCAATTCCTGGCACAAACGCGGAGGGCACATCCGCCGGCTCATCGAGAGCTGGAATCCGTTTGGAAAGGGGGGGTGAGGTGGGCAATGCCAGGGGATAGCGGTGCCCTCAGATGCAGTTGGGGGAAGCCACTCGATTCCTGGTGGATGCTCGCACCATCCTCTCCTCACACATCGGATGCTCCAAAATGCATTGCAACTGTGTGTGCAGGCAGCAAAAACAACAACAACGACGTCCTTGCCCCTACAAAGATATCACGTTGAGGGCCGTGTTTGTAGCTTTTGCGAGGGCACATCACCGCCTGTCTCACCGAGTGTCTCATTCTAGCCTTCTAGTGCTAATTTGGAGACTACTGATTTGATTTGGAACATGAATTTTGTTGTTGGTGGTCTCCAAGTTTTTTTTTGTATCTTCCAATCTCTCTTAATTGAATATTCTTGATAGCAATAACAATTTACCACAAAGAACCAACCATCACATGGTGCATCATTGCATTGCGTCTTTAGTGTGTCTATTTTGAAATGGGTGGGTGAAATTTTATAGTGATGCTCAAAACATACAGTATCTTGGTAAAGTTTAAGGTTAAAAAAAAAAAAAAAAAAAAAAAAAGTATAATTTATGTCACTTTGAGCTTAGATTTCCAACGAATACTTTGTATAAAAAATTTCACAAAAAATTACATATCAACAATAGATTTGACATAGTAAGTAATAAAGACTCTTTGAGTTATACAAAATTATGATGTATTTTTATTTTATATTTTGTATGAGCATGTCAGAAAAATGTTGATTTTTTTATATATTGTTACATAATTTGTTCCTATCTCTTGTAAAATTTAAGAACCACAAATTAAATATAAAAAACACATATCTATAGGAATTAAATATTTATATCTTGTATTTATCAAAATTTAAGAAGAATATTATATATTTTGTTTACCTTGCATTTTATTTTATTAGTGGATATTTTATAATTTTACTTCTTAAATTAGCATTGTTTATTATTAAAATCTTCACCTATCTCATTTCTTAGTAATCAGTTAATAATATCCAGAGGTAATAAAACAAAAATATAAATATAAACAAACTTCAAATAGAAAGTTATTTTAAATTGAAACAAAATGAAGAAACACATGTATATGTAATTATAGCAACAACAAAAACTCAATACTTAGTCATGATTTTATTGCTTATTATTTTAATTATTTTTCTATATATATATCAATCATCTACTATTACTTGATAAAAAATAAAGACAATCAAGATAAAAACTTTGCATATATGTTAATTGCAACTTATGAGTATTTATATATTTGTATGAAAGATTTGGACATAGTTAAGGAGAGTGATGTAAATGATTTATGGTAATATGATTTATTGGTTTCTTATTTTCAAACAACAAAGAAGATTTAAGAATAATTTATTTAATTAATGTATTTTTTTTAAACACTTTTCAAAGAAAATTTTAAATGATATCATATTAAAGGAATTTTGATATTATTACAAAGTTTTTGAAATGATGAATAAATGAGATTCCAGAACCAAATAAAATGGTTTAATAATATCAATCTTATTTCATGAACATCATTTGTGATAATATGTTAAAAAATTATAGTATGTATTTTGACTTGCAGAGTATTTCAACTCATTAACCATAATTTATGACAAGTCATTTGGATACATAAATAGTACATTATGTAAGTATAAAATAAAAGAGATTAACGAGTGATTCTTTTTTACTCTCAAGCATGGTTTGAATAACATTTAATTTTTAATTGTGTTGTTTTTTTATTTTATTTTAAAAAGGATCGATTCTAAAAATAGAATGATAAAAACTCCTCCAGAAAATTCAATAGAATGTTAATAAAAATTACTAGAGGAGTTTTTTTATATTTCATATTTTTATTTTACCTTTTACTTTACCTTTTTCGGTGCACAACTCACTTAGTGCAGTTTCAATGAAAGCACATTAAAAAATAATAAATAAATAAATCCAGGCGATAATTAGGGCTTCCATGGGGTCCTAAGAGTGCTTCTCAAACTCACACAGATGTATGAATGGTTGTGTTGCAAAGCCAATTTGTGACCTGCAGCTGCAACCGCGATTGAGAGAGCGTCGATGCGAACCCATCGGAGGCTCTAGGGAACTATCTTATAAGTTAGGGTTTCTGAAATTACTCTTGCTGCTTGCCACTTTTGTTTTTTTGTGGTGGCCCATGCCGAGAATGTAACGAACGATCCAGGGATGCCTTTCGAGAGCACAATGTATCTCGATCGAGAATGAAAGCATGTGGTCAACAAGGGCCCGCTCGACCTCCACCTTATCTTTTGCCACATTCGTCTGAGAATGTGGTTGGTTGGAATTCGGGGATTTTCCTTTTAGGGCTTTTACGGTGAAGCCACTGGGACAGGACAAGGAAATTGTGAAGCTAATGACGAGACACAATCAGTGCCGGATGTTACATGGGGTCTGTTAGGGCTGATGATTCCGGCTCCGTCATGATGCGAGAAAAATCATGAGTCAACTGGCGTGGGTTATCCACTTTCGCAACGGCTTTCCAGGTGACTGGCGAGATTCTAGTTGAGGTCATTATGGCAGGATGAATCCTTCCGAGGCTTTGCACAATACTCAGTTGATGCACTGTGCGACAATTCGGGCGTGCATTGAATTCTTCGTGTTTTTACTGACTTCCGATGATTACAATTGTGCACGACTAGCTGTCGGACTAAGTTCAATGAATTGTGCGTCGTGAGAAGACCTTGTTGATAACTGTGTGGAATCAAGACCCCGCTACTTCTCGCTGCTGGAAGAGTTGGCTAATATAGTTCTGGTCGATTATATACTCAATTCGTGTAATTATATTCACAATCTACATATTCGGAATCTGGAAGACGTTGTTTAACTGGAACTTGCTTGGTCCTCTGTCAGTGTCGTTCTGTTTTATTCTGTTTCTCGGTCCCTTCCGACCTGTTTGTGTTTCTCAGACGCAACTTGACTGACCCACTCTTCCTCGATCGGAGTCCACTTCAGTTCCTCGGTGCTAATCCCCTCAAGAATGTCAGCCAGTCAGTATTGGATGCAACCGGTCGAGTGAGACACATTTCTCATGCCAAAATACCTCTGTTGCAGGTGCTACCGCAATGTATTGTTGGAGCTTCCCAGAGCTGATTTCTGAAGCTGCTACAAGTCTGAGTCACTGATTCGAGGGCTTTCATTGCCAGAGATTGGGGCTGCACATGGATTCCACACACCCGTTATTCGTCAAAATGGCTGGATGACTGTGCGGTCACTAGCTAAATCCGAATGTTATCGAGATATCTTCGAGGACTTGATGCTGAACATGGGGGAAGTGATACCCCAAGGGATCGAACAATAGCTCCTCCTCCTCAGCAAATACCTTCCCACATCGTTATCAGTTGACGAAGTCTTCATAGAAAGCCAGATTTGTCTTATGTTAATGGGCTTACCAACGTCTCACGTAGTTACTAATTTGTGCTCTTCAGGAAGTTTAGCGAGATACGATTGAAAGAATTAGGATTCTCAACCTGGGGGAAGTGACCACACTTTTCCAACACCACTAGGTCTGTTGAACTGCCCAAGTGCCTGTTCACATTCAACAGCGATCGACATCATTATCCCAGATAGTCTAAAGCTGTCACCTGTACTTTTGGACTCAACCAAACCAAGCAAAATACGTATCATTCGAATCCGCACTGTTGATGAACCCACGCTAAAAGGATTTCTAGGTGCAGTTCAACATCATGTCCAAGAATAGTAGATTCGTTTTATGGCTTAAGATGGTATTGTAAATATCTATGGAAACATGTTACACAATCCATCAATCCACTGCAATGAAAGGTCGCTTACAGTTTCAGTTTGAAGGCCAACTCTACGCTCGTAACTAGGTCGTTCTCGCCCCAGATTATCAAACACTTCTCCTGAAGATGCAACAAACTGATGTTAATTGAAACATCTCGACAGCGACAAGAAAAAGGTGATTAGCACTATGCAATTTCTAATTCATCACTTGTTTAGAAGAATAGGGAGAAGTATGCAATACCTGCGGCAAGTGTGGAAGAGGAGGTCCTCCTCGTACACCACAGTCCATTTTGTTAAGCAATTCAACCTTTTCGTGACGATGTTTGTCGATGAAAACCTGTGAATCAATACACGTCACCATCACTAACCTGCTCAAACTCTTCCTACTCCTTAAAATGACGAAACTTTATAAAAATCTAAGCATTATCATAAAAACAAAAGGTCTAAATCGCTTGTGATTTGGAGAGATGATTGATTACATGTAATATGCCCTTGCAGACGCACGTCGGAAGCCTATAGACTGGCTTGGTGGTAGCTACGGATGCCAAGTTCTTCAACCCCGTTGCTGTCGTAGGCAGCAGCAGCTCAGAAATATGGTCGTAATCAAACTTTGCGAGTAACATTTTCTGGGAAGTTGGCGTCATGTGGATCCCCGAAGCAACGAAGACAACTTTCGTTACAAACTTTGGATATAGATGAGCCATCCAGAACGCAACCAGGCCGCCATATCCAGCGCCCACCACCATGACCTGTAATAAATAGTCATTGATGTAAATAACAAAGCTAGAGCGAGTCCTTCACTCGCATGAACTCCAAACTTATCTTCTAATACTTCAGGGTGCTCATAAATGTGCATCAACCCGACCCCATGGCTTTGAAGAATTTCTTGCCTCAATTTTTTTCGTCCTCATCCCATATCCACGGCTAAACTTCCATGAACAGCTCGTTATACTCATTATAAATTGACAATAAAGATACTGTATCACAGGCCTAGTGCTCAAAATGATTCATTGTTGTGTGCCTAGTGCTTGAATGGCTATCTCACAACTACATATAATCACATAACTGAAATCCTATCTCTCGTGCGACATAAATTATGTATCTCTAATTCTTAGGGGAAAAACACGAAATAGACGGCCTTCCAGATAAGAAACACTGGAAGAATTGGGCAGCCTCTCTAGCTGTAAACATCTCATGGACACTCACTCACCTCATTGTAAACCTCCAGAGCGTGGAGCATCTTGACCATGCAATCCGCTTGAAATGCCTCCGTCTTCTCCGTCGAAGTCGACGACGAGCCACCGAAGAACACCAAATTGGGAACATAAACATTGAACTCCTTCGTAAACATTTCGATCTGCTTCTCCCAGCCAAAAGTCCCATCCATCAAAAAGTCATGAAGAAACAACACCGCGGGCTTCTCTGAGGCGCCCGCGGACCACAACCCACTCTCGGGCTGCTCCCACGGCACCCAGCAGCGAATCAAGGTGGTGCCAGTGTCTACTTCCACGACCTGGGACTTCAGTCCGCAAGCCTCATACCGGTGCTCCAATTGGCTCGTCTTCATGCCTACGATCCACGAACCGAAGCCAGATTCCCTTCCCATCTCAAAAAACCCCCGTCCACGTTTCACCGCCTAATACCCTACTCCAAAATCATCCTCACGTCAGATTCCAAATCAAGAACGCAAGTTTCAGATTCAAAACTTTCACCTAGAGTCTTCTCGTCCAATCTCAATCACGCCTCTGGGATCCGAATTTGCAAAACATCCTGATCTCAGCATCGTTTCTGGTGGTGTAAATTCATGGTGAGACTTCAAGCAAAGTAATGTAAGCCTTTCCGAGAGGCTCCCGATACACGATTGCGCAATGGTGGAGCCAACGAAGAACACGGCGCTCAGTTGACGAAAGCCGAGATTGACAAAAAAAAGAAGTGCGGCGGGGTCGGTGAAGAAGGAGGTCAGCGCGATGGTGTTCGGACTCGGTAATAGGTGCGTCGCCACGCTGGACTCGTCGATGACGGGGCACTGGACCCCGTGATGACTAGGATAGCTGACTAGGAAAGTGATTTCATCATCACAGTGATGGTGATGCGGATGAATGATAACGGGAAATTCGGCTTCATCTACACGCGATTTGAAGCTCAATTATTATTCCATCAACAATTATTCATTTCTTGTCAAAGGGTATCTATAGAAATTGGTAGCTGTAGAAACCATGATTGGTTTTGTACTCATGGGAGTCTTAAAAATTGACAAGGTCAACATTTTTCATGTGTAGCATTTATATGATTTTAGAATGGGTGTTTTAACATTTGGAAAAAAGTAATTCTTTGCATGCAAAAATTATTTGTGTTACCCAAAAAACATGATGCATGGTTTGTTGATTCATTGATTTTCTTCTTTAATTATATTTTACAAGAAAAAACAAATAAATGTGTATATATAGATATAAAATTGTAAAAAAATGATTTAAAAGCACTAATAGGTAATTATATTGTACATTTTAAAATAAAAGGAGTTTATATGAATATAGCAAATTTTTCACCAAAAAAAAAAAAAAACAAAACTAAAAAAAACTAAAACTAAAACTAAAATCAATTTTACATTAAATCAAACAAACCATTTTAAAGATTATAATGTAATAAATATGTAATTTAAATTTATTTCATATTGAAAATCTGGTAAAAAAATTAATTAGTTAGCTGAATCTTTTAGATTCTTGCTCAAAGAAATAATATATAAAAAACAATTGGTTCTTTTAAATTCATTCAAAAATGTAATATTTTGAAACCGTTCTTTACAATTTTATACAATTTTTACAATTTTTGAACATTTCAACAATTTTTTAAAATACTTATATCATAGAAGCTTAGATGTCAAAGATAAAATTGTGTAAATGTTCAAATGTTTACAATAAACATTTACACAATTTTTTAGAATATTTATATCATTGAAGCTTTGATTTGATATAAGTATTCTTACATATCAAATAAAGATAACATTTTTATGAAGTCATAAAACTTATTATGCTTGATATATATAACCCTTACAAAAGTTTGCCAATCTAATGTTAAAAATCCAAAAACTCTTGCATACTTTGATACTTTTGAAAAATTCCAAATACTAAATTTTCATCCAAAATTTGAAGCCAAGTGACTATACTTTATGAAACATGCCAAATTTCTTTTGAAAATATATTGTTTAAAATTTAGAATTAAATATATATCTAATTTTTTTGACATCTTTATTGATTTATTATTTTTTTAATCAAGCAAGCAAATCCTTAATCCATTTTTTAATTTTTTTTTTTTTTTTTTTTTTTTTTTTTTTTTTTGTTCTTATATATGATATATTTTTTAAAAGTTTTGATTTGATTATTCATTTAATTTAGAAGTCGTTTATTCCATATATATATATATATATATATATATATATATAATTCTAAACAAATTTAGCTTAGAAGTTGTTATGAATTCAATTATTCAGATTTTTGAATTGATATTGCAAATTAATAAGTTTAAGATTTTAGATTAAAAAATTTAATTTTAAAATTTAGAAACTATAGAATTAGTTTTTAAAATTTATGATGTAGGATTTTAGTATGTAAGACTGTCCAACCAATACTTTATTTGTGAAGGATAGAGAGTTTAGCTTTAGATTCAACATTAGCTCTATAATTGACTTATAGCTTGATAAAATTTTGGAATTTAGATTAAGGATTTAAAATTAGGGGTTAGAATTGAGGATTTGATTAAAAATTCTAGATTTAAGATTAAGAATTTAGAACATTAAAATAGATTATTTTAGACGAATATTTTAGAACAATAAGACTAGATTTTTGCTTTTTGATGTTTTTAATTTTTTAAAAATAAATTACACATTTTATTTAAGAACCGTTTCAGGATTTAGGATTTATTTTTAGAAATAAAAAAATCCTAAAACATGTTTTTTTGAGGTTTTAAATTAATCAACCTTCACAATTTTGATATTTTCATCTTTAATGAGTATATAAAGTTAATAAATATATTTAAACTTCATAAACCTCTTATATATGGTTAGAATATATGAGGTTTTAAAATAATAATTTAACCCTATTTATATCACTGTTTTAAAAATAAAAATAAATTTAAACTTATTCACATTATAAATAATAATTAAATAATTTTAAATAGTTTCTTATACATTAGATTTAGAAAATTTAACTTATATATATATTTTTAGAATTTATAGTTTAAGATTATAAGGATTTGCCAAAATATTTTGATTTGTTCTTCTCCTTATTTTGCATTAATATTCCTTCATATTCTTCTAGAATCACACAAGAAATAGGATCATCTTAATTTATTTATACATATATAAATAAATAAATAATTTTAAATATATATATATATACACACATTTGTATATAGCAACCATATTTACTCATAATTACCATTTTTATGATAAAAGGTAGTTTTAAAAGATTAAAAAGTATTAACTTTATGGCAATATAAAATAAAATACAGTAAATGAATCTAAAACCACATAATTTTGATACAAATAGAAATTTGATTTGGATTATTTGAAACAATAAAAAAAAAAAAATACAATAGAGAAGATTGGATCTAAAAATTTAGGAATGGATAAACTAAATGAAAGAAGAGAAAAAGAATAAATATGCAAACTAATAAGAATAGAGTTTGGCAAAGGTCTTAAAGACAAGTTAAAAGCAATAAAAGAATTTAACATGACAGCAGTAAGCTTTGTTGACAAAGAACAATAAATGTGCAACAAAAAGGAAATTTTGGTGAATTATACCTCAATATGCATTAATATCAAACTTTGTCTATGTAAGATGTCTCTAAAATAAATAAAAATAATAATCAGAGTTTATTTATTAACAATTTAAATTAATATGTTGAATAAAAAATACAATATTATTTTAAAACTCAAAGAATCTACTAATAATTAATTAGAAAAAAAATAACAGACATCATATTAAAAAATAATAATGAATATATAAGATAAAAGCTTAAATGAAAATTTAGTTATTTAAGCAAGATTATGCTTAAATTGTATTTAAATTTATATATCAAATTTGCACCACAGATGGTTTTAAGTGTTTGCCATTATTTGTAACTCATCTTTGTAATTTTGAAACCTCTTAGTTTGTGAATTGCTTGCAATTGTAGTTGAAATTGATTTGTCAATTAAACTATCAACTAGCCAATTGATCTGTCAACTCAATTGAATTATGCAAAAGATGAAAATGTATAGAAGAGATACAAAATATATATACATTAGTAAGGTCAATGCAATATGGCTATAGCAAAAGTTATAGATTTGTAATGTATTTGTATAAGTTATTTCAATGTATTAAAAGCTAATAATAGAAAGATATAGGTTTCATATTTAAATAACAAGCTCTTAATCTTAGGCTTAAAAACTTGATGTATTTGTCATTGCTTCAATGACATAGTACTCTTAAAATACCACATAGACATGGGACAATCCATCTTTGGTATTAGAACATCCAGAACCAAGTCCAAGTTTAAGGTTATGATGTCAAAGATAAAATTAGTATTAATTTATCTATAAATAAGATCTAGTTTTGCTCTATGACATGATCATCTTATTCAAATGAGATTTTGAGGCTGTTTAGAATGTGGTGCACACAGCTTCTTCTACATCCAACATTATGCAATGATTTTGCAAATGCAACAAACATTAAATTTACTGCTTCAATTGCATCATAGTGAGCTCATATATTTGAAAATAGCATCCTTAAGGCATAATTGAGATGGTGGTTGAAATAATAATGAGCTTTTATGAACAATTTGGATCAGCTGTAGCTTGGATCATGTGCATTTTTTAGTAAGGATTTGTACCCTGGTTTCAATTGCAGAGTCATATCCTTGTTGAATTGTAAAACAAATGTTGAATTAAATCATGTATTTTATTGTTGTTGATACAAGTAGTGGCATTGTGGGAGTAATAGATGAAGATTGATGTGTCTTGCCTTTTATATCCAGAACATAGGCAACTAAGTAAATTAAGTGGATTAGATGGATTAAAATGTGAGTGCAAGTAGATGAAAATAGTTTTCTTATTGCTACATGACTATTTTTTGAAGTGTTCTTTGCTGTACAATTTTGCTCATTACTAGAAAAAATAAATAAATTAGCATGTTGTATTGATTAAAATTTTAAAGTATGTTGTATTGAAAAAAATAATTTTTTTATAAACAGAAGTTAAATGAAAATAAGATAAAACTTTTTTTTTAATATATTATGGATATTTTATAGTATTATAAATTTTTTTATTTAAAAATAATAATTTCTGTCTCATAAACAACTATAAATCATATTTATTTATTTATTTTTATTTAATTAAATTTATAAATTTACATATTAATAAAATAATAAGAAATGAAATAAATTATATTAATTTTATAATTAAAGTGAAGGATTTTATTAATTTTTTAAAAATATATATAAACATAGATAAAATAATTATGTATAAGATATATATTAATGCTTTTGAAATAATTAGTTGGTTGCGGATGCAATTTTTTGATATAGAAGCATTTATATTTTTTAATGGAAGAATGTATTTGTCCTTGATAGTTGAACTATATAAAGAAATGAATATAGTTATAATTGTAGAAAATATTTTAAACTTGTATAGAAAGTGATAAATTTATTATCTTTATTTTTAAAATTTTATTATATTTTTTTATTAAATTATAAATTAAAAGAGTGTGGTGATAAGTCAATGT
Source organism: Physcomitrium patens (assembly GCF_059467195.1). Lineage (NCBI taxonomy): Eukaryota > Viridiplantae > Streptophyta > Bryopsida > Funariales > Funariaceae > Physcomitrium > Physcomitrium patens. Next base: position 2,920,458 of record NC_143431.1, on the reverse strand, counting down.
GGAAAGTACTAATAGATGTAGCAAATGGAGATATCTTTTTTTTTAATTAGTAAATATAATACATGAAATTTAAAGTTTAAATTTGAGATAAAAGAGATATGTAAGAATGTAAGTGAAATTGAGTAAAATAGAAAAATAAATCTCATTTATTATATTTTTGGTAGAATATTATAATTAAAAATAAAATAAGGTGGTTAAAAGTTTTTTTTATTAGTATTTACAATAATTGTTTTTATTATAGTTGGTTAGTTATTCAAAAGATATAGTTTGGTTGGATGTTTTTGGAGCTTAAGTTAAACTTTTTTATTCAATCAAAAAAACGTTGGGTGCATTTAAAGAACTTCACATTCTAATTTAATATTATTATTTAATTCTTTTGAAGCATGCTTGCATTTTGTTGATAGATTATTTTAGTTATGCACTAAAGTTTTTAAGATAGATTTTTTCATATAAAATTCATTTAAAATTTAGAATTATGATTTAAAATTAATCAATATTAGAACATAGTTGTAAGTTAAAATGAAGCCATAAAAACATATAAAGAAATTTAATAATAGTATTGAAATTATTTTAGATTGATAGTGTAGTTTTAGAATTATATATTTAGTTTGTAGGAAAAAAAATTGTATGCTTTTGGAACAATGTGGATAAAAAAGTGTTTAATAAATATTCTTGAAACAACAAAAAAATAATATATAATTATCCTTATGTGGTAAGAAGGTGAAATTATAATATATCTATAGTATTTTATTAAATAATCATGTAAAAAATATACAATCATGGTTTGAAACTATTTCCATAATTGTGTTATATCAAAAATTTTAAGTACGATAGAAAAATATGAAAAATATCAAATATACAAGTTACTTGTCGAAATACTTGGAAAAGATTTAAAGTCTATATTAGAGCATTTAAGTTTTTATTAAAGATAAATAAATAGATGAATAGAAATTAATGTGTTAATTTATGTAGGAAAATTGAACATATTACAAAGGTTTTTGACCTCTAACAACTTGCACCAATAGTAGATTGGAGTTTGAATTTTTATTGAGTGAGTTATTTTTTATATTAAATGAATCTTATTTTTAAATAAATAAGTATGAAAAACCAAAGTAGTATGAAGAAGTTACCTTCTAATTGAATAACAAATAGACTTTTAAAATATTATTTTTGAATTAAAAATATTATTGTGATATATCAAATAATATTCTTTTAAAGTATTATTCCAAAAAATCAAAGCCAACTCTTTTAATACTTTTAATATTACAACATATTATGAAGTAAAAGAAGATACTAAATTTCTATAAGAAAATTTGATTCATTGTGAGGCCAAATTTCACCACTGAATGAAACCTATGCCACACAACAAGTCCAAGAGGTGGAATTGGAGAGCTCCAATTGTGTAATTGTTAGATTAATTAAATCTTTATATTAAAAATTTAATTAGTTTTAGGCCTTCCAAGCAATGGTTACCAACATTAAATTAACATGTTAAATGAATTTTACTATGCAAACATAGTAAAAATAATTAACTAAGTTATTACTATTAATTGACCATAAGAATAAAAACTTAAGTTTGAATTAAAAACTAAGTTAAAAGTGAAGTTAAAAAAATTTAAAGTTAAAAATTAAGATTAAAAGTTTAAATTAAAAGTTAAAATTAAAAGGTTAAGTAAAAAAAAAATTAAGTTAAAAGTTAAGATTAAAGGTTGAGTGACAAGTTAAAATTAAAAGTTCAGTTTAAAAGTTAAACTTAAAATTTATTAGCCAAAAAGTGAAATGTAGAGCTTACAAGTCACTGTGAAGATGATAGTAAAAATAAGTGAGAGAGGTGAAAGCGAAGGTACTTTGACAACACGTAAGGATTGAAGGTAGAAACCCCCTTCTACTTCAAAATTTGCCAAAATTTGTAATCGACTTCAATTTGAATGATTCTTAGCTTATTGCAAGGCTGACTTGAAGGCGCTTTTGATTCATTAATCTTTATTGCAATCTAATGCTCCAATCGTGAGAATTCCTCCTTTGAAGTTGAGTGATCCAAACTACTGCAGTGACCAACCCTCTTCACTTAGAAATTCACTAAAAATTCAGATTGTCTTCAAATTCAATAAAACTTGCGCTTTTCAGAGCTTAGCTTATAAAGCTTGATGCTCCCAAAATTTCAAATAAAGCCAATCATCAGGCACCGAGAAATGCTTTTCCAAACTTGATTGATTCAAACTGCAAAGGCAGTCGACTCCCTCAAACTCAAAAATTCACCAAAAATTCCTTCTTACTCCAAATCAAGCGAATCTTATCTTGTCAGAAAGCTAACAACAAAAACTACAACTACTCAGAATCTCACATTGAAACAACAGAAATTGAGTGACTGATTGAAGAAAATCCGAGGCCCTTGAAACCCATCCGAGGGGTATTTGAAAGGCCGAGGAGATATCTACCTCAATGAAACATATTTTAAAACTTAATGACCATCGTTCACAATGCAAAATCCATACATACACAATCACAAGGTTCACAATGAGAATTAAAATCTAAATAAAATTAAGATTAGGATTTCGGCCAAATTTTGGCATGGCTCCTCCCTTCACCCAAAAGAGCAGAGAGAGAGGGCTTAGAAAACCTCTCTGAAGTTGTTTATTATTCATACTTTTAGGCAAGAAAATTTGTCTAATAAAATTTTTAAACTAAATAAATAGATTGTAAGAACTTGCAATAGCCTATCATTGAGTTGAAAAGTTATGAAATCATTTTTAAGAGAGAACAAAAGATTAAGATGTTGGGAGTAAGTTTTACAAAAGTTGAAAGAAAAAGAAAGTTAGGTAGAGACAAAAAAAATAGTAATTGTAAGATTTGAAAGATATTAAGAGTAAGCTTTAACAATTTAAAAGTTAAAAAAAAGATATGCTTTTAAACACATATATATATATATATATATATATATATATTTTGTAATGATATGTATCCATTAATTTATTATTTATTAATAAAAATAGAAAAAATTAGAATTATAAGAGTACATAATCAATTATAAGACATTTTTAAAAATATTATCACAAAATAAATAAAATATAAATACACACAAATGCAAAACTTAAATGTAAAGCCATTTTATGGCTTATAAAATAAGATAATTTTATTTATTTTTTATTAAAATGATATATATATATATATATATATAGATAAAACTAATAATAATATAAAAGAATCAAATTTTAAGAATTTAAATTATTTATTTTTATATTATTTAATTTAATTTTTTTTGTAGATGTATGTATTGATATAAAGTTATTAATTAACTTACTATTATAACTAAATTTATATGTATACTAAGTGCACAATTAATATAGAAATTTTAATATTTTTATAAATTTAATTTTTTGATTTATAATTGAAAGAAATATTTCATAAAAATCTAAACAACAATAACATATATAAGGTCTTTTGAGACTTTTAAGTATATAAGATCATCTTTAAATTTTGAATTTTGAGAATTTAAGAATTTATATTTTAAAAATTCTTAAAATTCTTAAAATTCTTAAAATTTTAGTATACAAGGTCTTTTAAGAATTTTTGAAAAAAATAAGATATATATTTTAGGATTTTTAATTTCAATTTTAATATATATCTTATTTTAATATTGGATGTGGGAGCAAGTACTACTACAAGAGTAGTAGTAAAGACATACTTGATATTATATCATTTATTTTAAAGGATTGTACAACAACTACAACAATAATCATATGATCATCAAGGATTGTACTTTCTTTCTATTTTTACCAACTAGTCATATTACTACATGACATTGCTTCACAATTTGAAACTATAGGAGTAACAACAAGAAGATGTTTTTGCAAAAACTGCAAATGTGCTAGACATAATATCTACACATGTCTTACAAAAATGACTTTTTTTTCACAATTATTGATAAATGATTCACAAATAGAGTTTAATATATAGCTATATTCTACCAAAGTTGAATTGTATAAAACTAAAAATAAATATATTATTTAAATAATTTTTATTGATTATTATTCAACTTATATAATTAATTAGTAAAGTATATATTAAAAAAGTACGTATAATGCATATTTATGTATAAATTGCTTTGCAAAAAAATTGAATTACATATTATCTTTCTATTTCATGTAATTCAAAATATGTTTCATAATATGCTAGTTGAATAAAATAAGCTACAATTAAAATATATTTAGTATACTCAAAGGTTGACCTTATTAAGTGTTAGTATTGAAAACAAGATTTAATTTAACATGATATCAAAAAAATATTCAACTCAAAGTTGTAAGCATTAGCATACAACATCTCAAAATTAAATTAATTTTATGAGTTTTATTTGTTAAAATCACATAAAAATATAAACAATGATAAATTTAACAAATAAAATAAATTATGTTGTTACAAATACATGTTTATTGTAATTATTACCTAAATAATATGAATAGGTAGTAGTAGATAAAAATGAATTAATTTCATTATATCTTCTAGGAGAGCTTTCTGAAAGCTTTATAGATGTTGCTTTGACTTTACATGTGTTTGTAGTTGATTAATAGGTTAGAAACTTGGTAAACAAGTTAATCACATACGATATATGTTAGTAGCTTATAGAACAAACTAATTAAATGGTATTTATATAGAAAACTTACGTTATAAGTTAAGATACATATTTTGTAAATTCAATATGTTTTGGAGGTCCTATAGAATGTTGCCACGTAGATCCCAGGTTGATAGTATATATAGAAGTTAGAATGAAGCCTTCTTTATTCTTATTAATTCTTTTCTTGTTCTAGTCTAGTTTCAAGAAGTCTCTAGTTTTCTTATCTTTTGGCAATAGCTATTCCAGAGAAGTTATTGGTCATAGATATAGGAATAGATCTAGATCAGTAGAGAAGGTTGTCAATTAGAAAAAGAAGAGAGTACCAATTTTAGAAGAGCTCAAGTTGACTATAAGAGAAGCAATTGTGATATTGCACTAGGTTGGTGTTGATGGATCTAAGATGCTTGGCTATTTCAAAGGAAGCGGTGAGGTGAAGGCCTTCTTATTGAAAGAAATTAAAGTGGTGGTGTTGCAAGGACATAGAAATGATTTAATAGCAACAAGGGCAAAAGATGGCTTAGGAGTTGATAACTATGGTAGATCGGTTGTGATTTGCAATGTTGTTGCAAGGTGACAATTGATTTCTAGTAGTGGTTAGATAACAAGTTTAGAAGGATTCTTGTACATATTTTTGATCTAATAATAAGCAACAGTGGTGTTGTGATTAATATTTTAGTATGGTCATTTCTTTGTTGAAAAAAGTGATGCATGTAAAAACTCTCATGAGCTAATTGGTGAGCAGATTAAATAAATAAATAAATAATTAAAATAATATATATAAAATAATAACAACAAATAAATAATTAAAAACTAAAATAATAATAAAATAATAAAATAAAAAAAATAAGAAATAAGAAATAAGAAATTTAAGAAATTTAAGAATTAAAAATTAAATAAATAATTAAATAAAATAAATATAAAATTATATAAATATTTAATAAAATAAAATCATAGATAAATAATGGTTAAGAAATAGAAGACAACTAATCTTATGTAAGTAAAGTTATTCCACCAAACTACCAAATGCAATTAAGATGGATTGATTTTATTCACAAGCATTAATGTTATTATAATTTAATGGCAACACAAATATCTTTTTAATACATACCTTCAGAAGTAGAGGATATGCAAATTGATATGGTACATTTCAAACATCTTATTGAACAAGAAAAGACCAGTTGTTATCAAGAAAGATTGTGTTTATATTGTAAAAAATCAAAGTACATTGCTCAACATTGTCCAAAAAAACAACACAATCAAAAAACAAGAAGTATGACTATCAAAAAAGATAATATGTTAAAAATAAGTTTGTCCAGCTATAATAGGAACTATACTGCTAGAACCTTGTACAATACTTAATGAAGGTCTTATTCTTTCCTCTAAATTCTCTTGTTGTTTTACAACAGATACTAATTTAGGACCTAAACATCATAAGATCTATGCCTTACTAAATTCAAAAGTCTTAGCTTATTTTTAAATGAAGAGTTTCTTAAAAGACATATCATATATTTAATAAAGAAAACAAAATTTGTTCATGTAGAAATTATAGATGATCGTTCATTATCCTCGAGAGACATTATTTATAAAATATTTCTTTTAGAAGTAATAATTAATGGTTATAATAGCTTTGTGGTATTTAATATCATTAGATCTTTTTTAATCTAGTCATTTAAGGTTTATTATAGTTAAAAAATGGAATCCTTGAATAAATTAGATTTTTTATAGTCTTAATTTTTTTGAAATTATAATTAGGAGTATAATTAATCAAATAAAATGTCATAAGTTTAATATAGTGAAATTTATATTTATAGCTATAAGAACTTTCTTATATGCTACAAAAAAATAATTACCTTGTGTCATTTATGCCATACTTATTTCTAATGGTAAAAAACCTTTAAATGGCATTTTTAGCTAATATTAAGATTTTAAAGATATATTTGAAAAAAAAAATAGAAATAATCTTCCAAAACATCATTCTTATAACTACTTAATTGACCTTCAAGAAATAGCTCAATTAACATTTGGATCAATCTATAGTTTATCACAAAATAAACTAAGATCTATATAAAATAGATCTATAAGAGGCATACAATCTGGTATGTATTAAAAAGAGAGATAAATGGAAGATTGTATTTCAAATTAGGTACGAATATTTTGAATGTAATGTCATAACTTCTTTACTTATAAATATACCAACAAATTTTCAACATTTAATGAATGATATGTTTTAAGAATTTTAGATGATTTTATTGTTTGTATCTAGATAACATTTTAATCTATTATAAATATATAGATGGACATGAACTTCATGTTTTTCATGTGTTACAATTATTAAGAGATGCAAGATTTTATACCAAGATAGAAAAGTTTATATTTTATACTACTCAAGTTGATATTTTAGGATACATCATTTCAAATGATAGATTTATGATAGATCTTAAGAAAGTTCAAACTATTATGGATTGAAAGATTTCAAAAATGATAAAAGATGTTTAATTCTTTTTGAAATTTGCCAAATACTATTGGATCTTTATTAAGGAATTCTTTCAAGTTGCAACTTCACTTATATATTTGACTAATAAAGACAAATTTCAATGGAATTAAGAAGCAAAAGTAACATTTGAAGTTTTAATGATAATTTTTTTTTCTCCACCAAATTTGTATTGTGTTGACTTTTATGTAATTTTTTATGGAAATAGATACACTATTTTTTTTAAATGTCATATTATCATAAATAAAAATAAATGATAAAATTCATCTAATAAAATTTTATTCCAAATTTATTTTGCAACCAAGATCAATTACAAGATCTATGACAAAGAACTTATTAGAATCATAGATTCATTTCAAAAATAGGGCCATTATCTAAAAAGTGCTCTTATTTTAGTCACCATATATATAAATCTCAAGAACTTTGAGTGTTTTATATCAATATATATTTTGAATTGTTGCTAAGTTTGTTGGAGCATGTCTTTGTAAAGATTCAAATTTAAGATCTCTTATTGATGAAGAAAACAACAAGCTTTATCAAACACACTCTTTAAACAATCTTACTTTGCATCAAAGAAAAGTAATGTTATTTTTGATTAATAACAAATAATTCTCTTAAAGCTAAAGCATCTTTATATTCGAATAATAAAATCAATATTAATTGTTGATTCAATTTTTATTAAGCAAGTTCAATCAAGTATGTCTTCTAATTCTTTTATTTATGATATTAAAAAAAATTCCTCAAAGTCTCATAATACTTTCGAATTTGAATTAAAAAATAATCTACTATATTTTAAAGGATGCTTATATATTTGAAAAGATAAAGCTCAATTATATATTCTTCAAGCTTATCAAGACTTTCTAGTAGGAAGAAATTTTGGAAATAATAAGACTTTGGAGCTAATATCTAAGAATTTTTAATAGCCTCAAATATGGAAGGCAATTAAAGATTTTATAGAATCTTGTGATATTTTTTCAAAATAAAAAAAACTCCTTGTCATCAACCTTATGGATTTTTCAGCAATTAACCATTTAAGAACAACCATAGTCTTTTATTTCTATAGATTTTATCATAGATCTTTTAGTCTTAGATTCTTATGACTTTATATTTGTGATAGTAGTTCATTTCATCAAAATAATACATTTTTTACTATATACAAACTCCATGACAGGTGAAGAAATAACAAAGTTTTTTTCTTGATAATATCTATTGCTATCATGGATTGTCTAAAGATATTACATTAGATAGGAGAACTTTGTTTATATCAAAATTTTAGAAAATGCTTTTTAAGATTGTAAAGGTAGACATAAAACTATCCTTGACTTTCCATCTTCAAACTGATAGATTAAGTTCTCCTATCTAATATAATATCCTTAGGCAAATTATGTAAATTAATTTTTGGAGTAGTATTTGACATATATTATGAATTACTAATAAGATGACTAGACAAATTTTTTGCCATTGGTAGAATTTGCTTATAATAATACAATATATTTACCTCTGTAACAAATAACTTTCTATGCTAATTATGATCAACATCCATATCTTAATGCTTTTGATTTTTTAAAAGTTGATAATCTTGTGGTACAAGATTTGATAAATCTTTTATTTGAATTACATACAATAATGAAGGAAAAACAAAAAGAGGTTCAAGAACAATAAAAGAATAATGTATATGCATATTGCAATGAATTATCATGGACATACACATGTAAGCTAGTAATTACTTATATAAATATATAGAAGTGAGTAGAAGAAGCTAAAAATAAGTTAATTCTATAATATCTTCTATAGTAGCTTCTTAGAAGCTTCATAGACACTGCTTTGACTTTATAGGTGTCTATAATTGACTTTTTGGATTAAAAAAGTGGTCAACAAGTTGGCTATGTCCCACACATGTTGTTAGCTTGAAGACCAAGCTAATTATGTGGCCTACACATAGAAAAATTTGTCTTATAAGTCAAGGCATGTATCCTACAAAGTCAACATATATTGGAGGTCCTATAGAACATCACCATATAGCCCCTAGTTAGATAGTATATATAGAGACAAGAATGAAGCCCTCTTCACTCTTGTCAACTCCTTTCTTACTTCTAGTCTAGTTTCAAGAGTCTTAAGTTTTCTTGTCTTTTGGCAATAAGCCATTTCAGTTTCTTTTAAATATATGTATTTTCTTATTTCTATTTTGTCACTCTTTCTTTCATACAAATTTCATTACTTTATGCATTATCTTTTAGTTCATGTTCTTGTCAAATTGACAAGAATATACTTATAATATCAGAGCTTTGTCTTGTCTTGATTAAGAGTAGATTATCCCTTTCTCATGATAAGACATAAGCATATTAGAAGTTGCAGATTATCTTCTTCTAAACTGATATTATTCTTAGTATTTTTTTTATTTTCAAGCCCTTTCTTCTACTTATATTAAGTGATATTAGATATTTTTTTGAGTGTTATTATAATAAAGCTTATTGAAATGAAGAGTGCAATGGCACAAATGCAAGAGCAATTGAGAGAGTTGATGCTTGCGATGTATTAATTTAGCTTACAACTACAAGGATCAACAAGAATGGAAGGAAGTAAGGATATAGAAATGATTAGAGCTGCTTCAACATCTACACCAAATCATATTCCTACATCCATAGTAGAACACCCTTCAAGTGTTAGAGAACCAAGAGTTGCCTTGCTTGAAAAGTTTGATGGCACAAAATCCAAATTTTGAGGATTTATCAATCAAGTACAACTCGTGATTGAACTTAAATCTCAAAGCTATCTAATTCCAGGATCACAAGTTAGATTTATTGGTACACTTCTTTAAAATTGAGCACTATCATGGTTTTCATTTTTTTTTTGAACGACGAGATCTAATACTGGATAATGTGGAGGCATTTTTGGCGGAATTTTGATCCATGTATAGAGAACATGATGTAATTTGTGTTATAATCAAGAAGATTCATATTTTGTGACAAGGCAATTGATATGTAATATTATATACTTTCTAATTTCAACAACTTGTAACTGATATTAAGCAGATTGATGTTGCACTTATTAGCTAATTTCTCTATGGATTACAATATGAAGTAAAAAAATTGATGCTCAACTTACTTCATCCTCAAACATTGAGTCAATCAAATGACTTTGCTATAAAGTGTGACAATTGACTTTTTGAATTTCAATTTGAGAATTACAAAAGTATGCCTCAACGTTGTCGTAGTGTAAATGCTTATAGTATGTAAAAATTAGTTAGAACACATTAAATGTTAATAAATCTAAATGTATGTTAGAGTGGATAATAGATTAAATTAAAAAGAGTTGGTATAAAAAAAAACTTTATTTTATTTTCCCTACTTAGTTTGATTATAGTATATAAAAGTTATAGAACCTTAATGTTAAGTATGAAGCCTTGAGAGGAGATAGGGGCCTAAAGATGAAGACTTAAACTAATAGGAGGTTAATTGGGAGGGATGAAACCAAGGCATGGTTGGATGAAGGTAGAAATAAGGATCTTCATCCCCATTGGTCGAAATCCGTGCCCAATGGGCTTTTAGGAGGCTGCCCGCGACCTTGATAAGGGTTTCGGCGACTTCAAAGAGGCCATTAGGAAATTAGAGGCAAGGGTTGTAAAGTTTAGGGTTTTGGCTACAATTTTTGTGCAAATTTTATAGGATTTAGAGTTAGGGTGAATAAGTTATAGCCGTTTGAAGTTAAGGTGTCAATTTGAGACCTACTGTTACTCTTGTGAGTTTAAGAGGCGTCTTACGGAAGATTTTGGAGATCGAAAGGTGCGGCTGGAAGGGCAACTTCAAGACATACATCTTTTGCGAAGGAAATTTTGCATTTGGAGTTTATGTGAAAGAGTTATAGGGAGTTAAAGACAATGCATTCAAATCAAAGGCAGTAAGTGAGTGGTTTTATTCAAAGTAGTGTTAGGAGCCATAACTTGAGTTTTCGAACGAAATTTTGGCTCAAACTTTGGGAGAATGTAAAAATTTGTGTTAAAAAGCTATCTATACAAGTTTCGTGGCATTTGGACTTATGGTTTGTGAGATATGAAGAAAATTGCCCGCGGGTATATAAAGATTTTGGTTTGAAGCGACTGTTAGGATTTTGAAGATATCTCAAGATCCGCGACGAATTTGCGGTTGACATTTTTTTGTAAAAATTAATAACAACATATTAGTACTTCCTGTAAATTTTGATCTTGTTTGGACGGTTGGATCAAGAGTTAAGAGGTGTTGAGGTTCGGGAGAATTTCCACACAAGGATATACAAGGATTTAGAGTACTTCTATCATATTTTGGGTGTTGTTTGTTATTTAAGACTTAAGTATTTTGTGTAATTGTCCCGAAAGGAGAACTTATATATATAAAATTAAGATTTCCTTATTTTAAGCTTGATTGAGCAATTAGTGACAGCCAGAAGCCCAATGCTTTCTTAAGGCAAAACCTCTCTACCCCGACAACGTTGTCGAGAGAAAGAAAGCTTGCCTTAAGAAAGCGTTGGACTTTTTGCTGACACTTAATTCTATTCTCTAAGATTATTTATAATTTTGTTTTTATTCCTTTCCATAATATTGAACATAGTAGCAATAAATATCAAATGTCAAGTCTCTAGTAATAGTAAAAGTTGTAGCAATAAATAATAATTTTTGGACTTCCAATAATAATAAAAGTTATAGTAATAAATAATAATTATCAAACCTCTAATAATAGTAAAAATTATAGCAGTAAATAATAATTATCAAACCTTCAATAATAGTAAAAGTTGTAGCAATAAATAATAATTATCGGACCTCCAGTAATAATAAAAGTACAAGCAGTAAATAATAATTATTAGACCTCCAGTAATAGTAAAATCAGTCAGTAATTTTCAAATCTTTTGTAATTTCCAAAATCCTTTTTATTGTAGTAAAATCCTTGTAACACCAAAATTCCTTCAATACTGAATTCCTTTGATGCACTGAACTTAAAAATTTGATAATTTTCAATCTAACCATTAAATTGAGCTCAAATTATCTTAATTTTTAAGCTCTGACTTCGACCAACTATTTCTTCTTTACTTTAGATGTGATTTTATCAAATCTTTTACAATAGTTGAAGCCCTTCAAGTCAACTTTCCAACTCCACCTTCTGATTGTTAAATGCCTTTCTACAACTCTTTGTATGCTTGAAAGAGTGACAGTAGGTACAAATTTTACATCTAGACTTTAAACAGCCATAACTCTCTTATAGTAGATTCAAAGTTAACAACCCTTGTATGAAAATTGTATTTCTTCAAACCAACTTTCCAACGACACCTTTTGTTTTCAAAAAAACCTTCTATAACTTTCTATATGCTTAAAAGAGTGACAATTGATAAACAATTCACACCCTAACTTCAAACAACCTTAACTTCTTCATACAAAATTCAAATAACAAACTTTATATACCAAAATTATAGCCCCAAATACAAGCTTTCTGAATCTCCCCTCTAAACCCTCGAATGCCTCTGAAGAAGTGACCTCCCCTTTGGTTTTTTCTCGGACAACCCCTTGAAGCTCATTGATCATGACCTATAGCCAATGAGAGTTAAGATCTTCTTATCCTTGCCTTATCTATCCATGTAGATGGGCTAAGGCCACTATACTATAATATCAATACCCATATATTTCTATATCTTTCATATTAAATATCCTAATACTTCTATTTTTAATTATAAAACTTATACAAGTTATTTAAGATTTCTATAAATCATGAATTTTATAGAAAATAGTTCATTATTTTCTAAGATCATTATTAAATAATATAAATATAATAACCATTATTTTTACACTATGAATAAATTACAATACGGCATCCATCCCCTCTAAAAGTGAACATTCTCTGACATGTACCAATTTATATATCTTCATCTTCTTCATCATCTTTTGTTACTTCCATGTGCTCTACTTGATCTAGATTTAATGTCTCAAAGTGCTCAAGGTCACATGGATTGAATCTATTGTCTTTTCTCTTGAATGCTTTTATTTTTTTTTCCAACCACAGGCATTTTCAGCATTGTTCCATTTAATTCGCGAAGTGAATAAGTGGCATTATCATATACTATTACCACTACATATGGACCAAACTATCTTCGAGCAAACTTTCTAAGAGTACTATGTTGATGTTCAAGACTACTATTAAATACTAGTACCCAATCTCCAGCTTAAATTTGTTTAATCTTCAATCGATGAGTTTTATCAAACCTTTCTTTGTTATTCAACCTAGCTGCCTTTAACTTCTCCAATGTAATATTTTTATTTTCAGACAATCTTTCAAGCTATTAGATCCGAAGCTCTAGCAGTTCTTCTCTTATAATGCCATCTTTTCAATTTGAAAATATCCAAGTAGACACTAAATCTTTCACTTGCAAAATTGGCTTTTGACCCAACATAAGCTCAATAGGCATATAACTAGTAATAGTGCTATGAGTGGTTCTATCTGCCCATAAAGTAAATGATAGAAGTCTTAGCCATTTGTTTTGGCTTACTTCTACAAGCCTTAACAAGAACATTAATAATAGAAAGATGCCCTTTTTCACTCTTGCCATTAGCCTCAGGATTATAAGCAATAATTAATTTCAACTTCAAACCATATCTTTGAAAAAAGTTTTTAGCTTCAATTACATCTAATTCTCCTCGATCTGCTCTCATTCTTCCAATGCTTATATATCTGCTAAAGTTGCCCTTAAGGATAAATCTATAAATTCCTTCTATAGTCTTGGTCCTCAAAGCTCTGCCTTCAACAAAGTTGGAGAGTTCTTCTCTAGCCAAGACAAGATATTTCATATTTCACAATCTCAAAGGCATGGCTACTAAGTCAATCATCCATTGAAAGTGCATGGCAAATAGATAGGTAGGATGCAACTCATCCTTGTATCTAATTTTAGATTACAATTGGCATTCTATACAAGAAGCCACAAATTCCTCCACATCTTTATAAAGACCTTTCCACCAATATCGTTCATTGATTTTATTGTAGGTGGCCCAAATTCTTTTATGCCCTACCCAAAGGATATCATGAAATTCTTAAAGAATCTGATTTTTAGTCTGTATATCATCAATCACCCTTAATAGCACTCCATCTTTCCTTTTTGGCCTCTTCTACAAAAAACTATCATTTAAAAGATAGTTATAAGACTGGTGTCTAATGTCTTTAAAGGTCTTGTTTGACCAACCTTCTTGCCTTCTCGTAGTGTTCAAATAAATATCAATATCTCTCAATTTCTCTCCATAAAGATCATCTCTAAATGATCTATTTCTATCACTTGATTTTACTTTGTCAATAGCCAATACATAACCATAGTCCTCAGCCTCATCATCTTCACTAATTTCTTGTGTTTTCATTTCTTCTTCACAAATATATCTAGCTCTAGATAACATATCTGCTACAGAGTTTTTTTTGCCAAAAATGTGCACCAATATAGGGTTAAGTGATTTGATGTAGGCTATCTACCTTAATATAATTGTCACGGACCAAAAATACAAACAAGAAATCTAAACAAGAAGTTCAAAAAGAAATGACAAGAACTAGATTATCAGATGAGTACAAGAGCAACGCCAAGAGAATTGAGCTAGAGCTTCAAGAAGTGTGTTGTCAAGACTGAAGAGCTCTTCAGCCTTGACTCCTATATATACTACTGGCCTATGATTCTAAGGAAGCACATCAAGAAGCTTCCCAAGAACTATGAAGCTTCTCGAGCAACTACTCAAGAGCTAAGAAGCTTCTCAAGTAACTTCCTAGAATCTACTAGAATATTCTAAGAATCTTCTAGAGCCTTCTAAGGGAATTTTTAGAGAATCTTCAAAGAATCTTTAGGGAATCTTTAAAGGATATTCTAAGAGAATATTCAAGGAATCTTCTGGAAGTTTCTAGAGACTTCTTTCTAGAAGGTTCTAGAAACTTGTCTCTAGAAAGGTCTAAGGACTATGTCCCTAACATCACCTCCTCCTTTAGCTTCGAGGTCTCCGAGAAGCAATGTTATCGTCAGTCAATACCAATGCAAGAAAATGAAGATCTGTCGCATAACCTCTGCTATGAACTCCAATTGTTGTTCACGAGGCAAGTGATTCAATGGTCCTTGAAGCCAACGGTAGTGGCCCACGCCTTCAACTTCTGACCAAGCATGAACCTCTGTGTCTTCATTGTGAAATTGTCCTGCAAACACTCCTTCTGGCTGACCATTGTAGGCAGGCTCGACCTCAAATACAATCACCAGCGATCTGTTGCTCGGAATCCTTCGACATCGTGGTGCAAGCGGTTCTTCATCTCGCGGTGGTCTTCGTGAGCTAGTTGCTTGAGATGACATGACAAGTGTAGTATCTTGGCTATCCATATTCAAAGGCTAAAATAATAAGAACAAACTTGGGCTACTAACAAAGTTCTACGCTATCTTGGAGAGAATGACTACATCAACTATGGATTTTGGTGGTGCTCTCTCCTCTTTTCTGTTTTCTAGATGAGCAAGCTTCAGTAAGAAGCTATCGTCGAACCGACTTGGATTTCTCAGGATATCGTCGATGAAACTCCTGTACCTTTTGCGGTGCATTCGCGAGATTTTCGGCCGGCTCCCATGTTCTTGGCTAGATTCTCGTCAATGTACTTCCGCAACTCAGTCAACTCCGTCTGCGATAAATTGTAGATTGGTCCAAAAGGTGGTTGTGCTCCTTCTTGCAATTCAATGGCACAGTCATAGGGTCGATGCTCTAGCAGCATATCAGCATTCTTCTTTTCAAAGACATCTTTGAATTCTTCATACTCCTTTGGAATAACCAAAGTCGGAGTTGCATCTTCTCGAGTCGGAGTTGCGAAGATGACAAGAGGTGTATTTTGCTTGGCTTCCTTCATGAAAGCCCTTGCACCTATAAACAAGGATTTGTTTCTAGGCATTGTCTTGGCAGATTCCACCTTCAAGGAGTTTGTTGGAAATGTCACTTTCCACAACTTCCAATCTATCAATGGATTATATCTATCAAGCCAAGATAGTCCCAAAATGATAGGACATGAAGGGGTCTTGATAACATTAAACACAATATTGCTCTCATGGTTTTCAAGACGTACCTTCAATGATTTAGTTTCATGGATAACATTGCCCGAAGACAATGGTCGTCTGTCTATGACTTCTACATGGACAGGCTTAAGTTTCTTTACAAGAAAAATATTGTGAAGCTTGGCAAACTCTTCATCTATAAAGCAAGCGGATGCAATCGAGTCTAATAAAGCATCGACTTGTAGTTCTTGAATACCCAGATGTAAAGGTACCATAAAACAATCTGAAGGTTGAGCTGAGAGAAAGGAACCTTGATTAATTTTGGATGTTGAGATGTCCAGCCGTACGGTCCCTATTGTGGCTGGGCGTCCTTGTTTTCCTGCATGCTTGTACTCCTGAGTCTTGTTGTTTGAGGCTTCTGTTTCTTCCGACAATCTACAGCTTTATGGCCCGCTTTTCCGCAATATAAACACAAGTTTTGTTCAAACCATCGCTTCCTTTCCTCAGCTGTGAGGGGTTTGACACGTACCGCATCAATTTGCATGGGTTCAAGATCTGTGGAGTGATTCTCTGGACCTTTTGAAAATGTAGCAAATGCTCCATCATTTCTCCAGCCTGATCGTCTTTCTTGTTGTAATTCAAAGAGGCGGTTGTCAGAAATAATTGCCTGAGATATAAGTTCTTCTAAAGTATCCGCCTTAGGCATGGTGATCAATAAGTTCTTGACATCATCTCTCAGTCCATATCAAAATCGTGTCATGAACGCCTTATCATTCCAATCAAGATCACATGTAAGCTGTTGAAATTTTGCTGCATAGATTGCAACAGAACGTGATCCTTGTCGCAGATTTTGTATCTTTCTTTCAGCCACTCTTTCTCGATCGCTATCTCCAAACGCAGCAGTAAGTCTCTCTATGAAAGCCTCTAGGTCGTACAATATTGGAGAATCCTTCTCCAATAGTGGAGCAAACCAAGAGCGAGCATTTCCTGATAGAAGAGTACCTATGAAAGCAACCTGGGTAAATCCATTCGGATAACGAGAAGGGTATAGGCGTAGGTAAAGCCGTACTTGTTGCACAAAACCTCGGAAGTTGGCTCTTGTTCCATCAAACTTGTCTGGCATACTCGCTTTTGGTTCTTTCGTACTAATCCTTGAAGTATCCATAGGGGTCGTATGTGACACATGTCTTGCTTCTCTCAATCGAATAATCTCTTGTTGTAGGCTATGAATTTTGCGTCTAGCTTCTTCGGTCACTAGATCAATTTGAGGTTCTTTACTTGGATTGCGAAGAAATGCAATCTCTTTTCGTACACTATTCATAAGAGCTTGAAGATCTACAAGAGTTGCCACTCTATTGTCTACTTGTGGAGATGCACTGTCTATGACCTGGTCTACTTCCATATTTAGAGAATAGATGGATTAAAATTTTGAGAGAAGAAGAAATTGCTAAGTCTCTTGGAGAAAATTGTAGCACTACCTGTCACTAAAACCTACTCGGAGAAAAGAAAATAAAACACTAAATGATTTCAATTTTAGAGGAGGGTAATCCGCAACCTCTAAAAATGCCTCAATGCTTTCGAGAAGAGGGGTAATCCGCACTCTATCAAGAAGGCAAAGCTCTGAAATCGATGTTAACAGTCTTTTTTACTAGCTATGCTAAACAAAAAGAAGGAATTAATATCAGTCCAAGAGAGGGTAATCCACAACCCTTAGAACACTCAAGTATCTCCAAGGAAAGGGGTAGTCCACTCCCTGCCTCAAAGAACTAAGCTCTGATATTGTGATTGAGAAAATATCAGTTTAGAGGAAGGTAATCCGCAACCCCTAAAGCGCTAGAATACCTTCAAGAAGAGGAGTAATCCGCTCTCAAACAAGAAGGATTCAGCTCTGATATTAAGATAAAGGTAGTCTCGACAAACTGTCACGGACCAAAAATACAAACAAGAAATCTAAACAAGAAATTCAAGAAGAAATGACAAGAACTAGATTATCAGATGAGTACAAGAGCAACGCCAAGAGAATTGAGCTAGAGCTTCAAGAGATGTGTTATCGAGACTGAAGAACTCTTCACCCTCGACTCCTATATATACTACTGGCCTATGGTTCTAAAGAAGCGCATCAAGAAGCTTCCCAAGAACTATGAAGCTTCTCGAGCAACTACCCAAGAGCTAAGAAGCTTCTCAAGTAACTTCCTAGAATCTACTAGAATATTCTAAGAATCTTCTAGAGCCTTCTAAGGGAATCTTTAGGGAATCTTCAAAGAATCTTTAGAGAATCTTTGAAGAATATTCTAAGAGAATATTCAAGGAATCTTTTAGAAGTTTCTAGAGACTTCTTTCTAGAAGGTTCTAGAAACTTGTCTCTAGAAAGGTCTACGGACTATGTCCCTAACAATAATAATATCAAGAGTAGAACAATTAGCAATCATACCTAATAATGATAAGCAAGCGATTTCCAACACCACATTGGTTCCAATCAAATAGTTTTTATCTGCCTTCATAGACGTGACTACTTCCAAAATTTTTCACTTCACTTGTGGATATTTTCTTTGTCTCTCTGTGAGAATCCTTGCTCCAAATCTGATAGCAAACTTTTTTCCTTGAGCATCATCTTGACCAATAGCCCAACCAATAGCAATTGGACTTGTATCAATGATAACAATAATTGGTCTTCCACAATCATAGTCAACTTACCTCAAGATTGGTGGTGATTTTAAAATCTCCTTCAGACCTTCCATGGCCATTTCTTGCTTCTGTTCCCATTTGAACTTGGTTCCTTTTCTTAAGAAATTATACAATGGCTTAGCTATGTGAGCAAAATGAGGAATCCAAATCTAATAGAAGACACAAGTACCTAAAAACCTTCTTATTGCAATGATGCTATTACATGCCTTCATCCTAGCAATGTCATCAATTTTTTTAGGATTAGATTTTCTGCCATATCTCCCACACAAGTGTCCAACTACTACAATCTCATCAACTTCAAATTTGGACTTGTCAATTGATAATGTTAAGTCTACATCCTCAAGTTTTTTTAAAATTCTCTCTACATCTTCAATGTGATCTATTACAAACTTTCTGCATCTATCAACATTCACAGTTAAGTCTTTTGCTTCTTCTTTACAGCCTTTGATAGGAATATCATCTACAAATAGAATGGTCGTCTCAGGTACAAAATCCCTTAAAATTTTATTCATAGCATTTTACATATGAGTCACTAAATTTGTCGCACCTTGAAGCAAGGTACACATCCTTACAAGTCTTAAAGGAGTTTTTATATTTGTCAAATCTCTACTTTTTGATGCAAGTTGAAACTCATCATAACTAGAATAAAGATCTCGAATAGAATAAATAGCATACCTTGTAAAAGACTCACTAATCTCATTTACAATTGGCCCTGATCCCGTATTTCTAATTGTCACTTTGTTGGCTGGTTGCATGTCTTGAATAAATCTCAAAGCTCTAGACTATGTAGGTATCATGAACCATCAATTAGAATATGGAGCCATTCATGGCTCAAGTATTTCCATTTGTAACTTTTCTTTCAATAAACTCACCAACTTAGATAGCAAGGCTTTTGGTATAAGAATTGGCTTCAAATCCCAAGGTACATGTGG
Organism: Physcomitrium patens; assembly: GCF_059467195.1. Lineage (NCBI taxonomy): Eukaryota > Viridiplantae > Streptophyta > Bryopsida > Funariales > Funariaceae > Physcomitrium > Physcomitrium patens. The sequence continues at coordinate 2,900,732 of NC_143431.1, read as the reverse complement.
AACAATAAAAATGACCATTGATACAATAACCTTTGGATTGACACATCCAATTTCATTTGGTGAAGAAGCAAAAGCCTTATCATGCTTGGAGATCATTTCTTGGAACATTTTCTTTTCAAATTCTTTCAAAAATTTACCCCATTCAATTTTTAGTTTGGCCAATGTTTTTTCTAGGAAATTACATCCAATCCTACTAGTTCTTTTAATCTAGGTTCTTTTTTAGCCTTCTTAATATGATCTTCAGAGTCTAGTAATAGTTGTGTTGCCATTGGTCTAACCTTCTTTGCCACAATCTTGTATTTGGTATTCACTATAGTATCAATTTTTAAGCCATAACTTTCAACCAACCTTGCATTAACAATTGTCTTTAATATTTCTTCATGTAGGCTGCTTGAGTGAATCTCTACCATCACATTAGTAGATGCAATCTTCTCTCCTTGTAAAGTCTCTAAAACTTATAAAATATCATTTGAAAATCCTTCTTCTTCAACAACTCCAGAAATGAATTCATCACTCAAAATTATACTCATTGTTTTAAATTTTCTTCTGTTCAAATTGAGTCCCCCTATTCAATACATAGAGGCAAGAGTGAAGCCTTCTTCACTCTTGTCAATGCCGTTTTAGTCCTTAGTCTTGTTTCAAGACTTTTTAGTCTTCTTGTTTTTGACAATAGTCATTCCAATTCAATATTATATCAACTGTCACGGACATACATATAATTACCTATATGAATAGATAAAAGTATGTAAAAGTAGATAAAAGTAGGTTAATTGTGTAATATCTTCTAGAGAAGCTTCTTAGAAGCTTCATAGACACTACTTTGACTTTATAGGAGTCTATAGTTGACTTTTAGGTTAGAAACTTGGTCAACAAGTTAGCCATGTGCCACACATGTTGGAAGCTTAAAGAACAAGCTAACTACGTGGTCCATCCATAGAAAACTTGCCTTGCAAACAAAAGCATGTGGCCTAGAAAGTCAACATATATTGGAGGACTTATAGAACATCGCCACATGGCTTCTAGTTAGATAGTATATATAGAGGCAAGAGTGAAGCCCTCTTCACTCTTGTCAACTCCTTTCTTGCTTCTAGTCTAGTTTCAAGGGTCTCTAGTTTTCTTGTATTTTGGCAATAGCCATTCCAGTTTCTTTCTTAATATACATATTTCTATTTTGTCCTATTTCTTTTTGAGAAAAGTCTCACTTACTCTTTAGCTTTCATCGAGTTCTTGTCCTTGACAGATTGAAAAGAGTACACTTACAATATCAGAGCTTTGTCTTTTCTTGATTAAGAGTGGATTACCCCTTTTTCTTGATAAGACATAAGCGCATTAGAAGTTACGGATTACCCTCTTTTAAACTGATATTGTTCTTAGTATTTTCTTTGTTATCAATTCCTCTCTTCTATTTGTTTTGAGCGTTATTAGACATCTTCTCTTTTCTAAGTGCTACTATGGCAGAGCTTGTTGAAATGAAGAGTGCAATGGCACAGATGCAAGAACAATTGAGGGAGTTAATGCTTGCGATGCATCAACTCAATTTACCACCACAAGGAGCAACAAGAATGGTAGGAAGTGAAGATATAGAGATGATTGGGGCTGCTTCAACATCTGCACCAAACCATGTCCCTTCTCCCAGAATGGAACACCCTTCGAGTGTTAGAGAACCGAGAGTTGCCTTGCCCGAGAAGTTTGATGGTACCAGATCCAAGTTTCGAGGATTCATCAATCAGGTCCAACTAGTGATTGAACTTCAACCCCAGAGCTATCCAACTCCAGGGTCACAAGTTAGATTCATTGGTACACTTCTTTCAGGTTCAGCATTGTCATGGTTTTCATCTTTTCTTGAACGACGAGATCCAATATTGGATAATCTGGAGGCTTTTTTGGCGGAGTTTCGATCCATGTTTGGAGAACATGATGCAATTCGTGTTGCAACCAACAAGATCCGTATTTTGCGACAAGGCAATCGATCAGTAACATTATATGCTTCCCAATTTTGACAACTTGCAACTGATATCAAGTGGGATGATGCCGCACTTGTGAGTCAATTTCTCTACGGATTACAATATGAGGTAAAGAAATTGATGCTTAATTTACCTGATCCTCAAACATTGAGTCAAGCAATTGACTTTGCCGTGAAGTGCGACAATCGACTTTTTGAATTTCGATCCGAGAGTCGTACAAGTGGGCCTCAACGTTACTACAATTCAATGGCAACACCGACGTCTCCTCAACACATACCTTCAGAAGTAGAGGATATGTAAATTGATGCGGTACGTTTCAAACCTCTTACTGAGCAAGAAAAGTCTCGTCGTCGACAAGAAGGATTATGCTTATATTGTGGAGAACCTAAGCACACTGCTCAACATTGTCCAAAGAAGCGACGTAACTACAAAATGAGGAGTACGGCTGTCAAAGAAGATAGTATGTCAGAAAACGAGTACGTCCAGCTACAATAGGGACCGTGCGGCTGGAATCTTGTACAACTTCTAATGAAGGTCCTATCCTCTCCTCAGAACCATCTCCTTGTTTTATAATAGATGTGCGTTTAGGACCTAATAATTACAAAGCCTCTGCCTTGGTAGATTCAGGAGCCTCATCTTGTTTTTTAGATGAAGAATTTGCTAGATGTCATAGAATATCATTAATACAAAAAACTAAACCTGTACACGTAGAAGTCATAGATGGTCGTCCGTTGTCTTCTGGAGATGTAACTCACGAAATACTTCCTATAGATGTAGTAATAAATGGTCATAGTAGTTGCGTAATTTTTAATATAATTAGATCTCCCTCTAATCTAGTAATTTTAGGCTTATCATGGTTAGAAAAGTATAATCCTCGAATAGATTGGATTTCTCGTAAACTTGATTTTCCTCAGAGCATTAGTAACAGTTCTAATAATCAAGTAAAAAACCATGAGTCTAGTATAGTAAAACTCGCACTTATAGGTGCAAAAGCATTTATACACGCAGCAAAAGAAGGATCAACTTTTGCTATTTATGCTGCACCTATTTCTGAAAGCGTAAAGACTTCAAGTGGCATTCCAAGTCAATATCAGGATTATCAAGACGTTTTTTAGAAAAAGAATGCAGATATTCTTCTTGAGCATCGCCCATACGATTGTTCAATCGATCTCAAGGAAGGAACTCTGCCACCATTTGGACCAATTTACAGTTTATCGCAAGATGAGTTGGCTGAACTCAAGACATATATTGACGAGAATTTAGCGAAGAATTTCATACGCCATTCAAAATCTCCAGCAGGAGCTCCAATTTTATTCGTAAAGAAAAAAGATGGATCTTTACGAATGTGTGTTGACTATCGAGGACTCAACAAGATCACAATCAAGAACAGGTATCCATTACCTTTGATATCAGGACTCCTTGACCAGTTAAATCAAGCTAAGATCTATACAAAAATAGATCTAAGAGGAGCATATAATCTAGTACGGATCAAAGAAGGAGATGAATGGAAGACTGCGTTTCGAACCAGGTACGGGCATTTTGAATATAATGTCATGCCTTTTGGACTCACAAATGTACCAGCTGCTTTTCAACATCTCATGAATGATGTATTTCGTGAATTCTTAGACAATTTTGTCGTCTGCTACCTAGACGATATCCTGATTTATTCTAAGAATGTTGAAGAACATGAAATACATGTTCGTCAAGTATTACAAAAACTTAGAGATGCAGGATTGTACGCCAAGATGGAAAAGTGTGTATTTCACACTACTCAAGTTGACTTTTTAGGATACATCATTTCAAATGATGGTCTTATGATGGATTCTAAGAAAGTCCAAACAATCATGGATTGGAAGATTCCAAAGACTGTAAGAGATGTCCAATGTTTCTTGGGATTTGCCAATTACTATTGGATCTTCATCAAAGACTTCTCACGAGTTGCAGCTCCACTTACACGCTTGACTAGTAAAGATAAATTCCAATGGAATCAAGAAGCGGAAGCAGCATTTGAAGCCTTGAAGACATCGTTTGTCTCTGCATCAGTCTTATATCGTGTTGACTTTTCCAAGGTATTTTTTATGGAAACAGACGCATCGGATTTTGCCTTGGGTGCAGTTTTATCACAAATGGGAACAGATGACAAACTTCATCCGATAGCTTTTCATTCAAGAAAATTCTCAGCAGCCGAGATCAATTATGAGATCCACGATAAAGAACTTCTTGCAATCGTGGATTCCTTTCAAGAATGGCGTCATTATCTAGAAGGTGCTTCTAGTCCAGTCACTGTGTATACAGATCACAAGAACCTCGAGTATTTCATGTCAGCACGCGTGTTGAATCGTCGTCAAGCTCGTTGGAGTATGTCTTTGTCAAGATTCGACTTCATTATCACTTATCGGCCAGGAAAACAACAAGGTTTGTCCGATGCCCTGTCTAGACGTTCTTATTTTGCACCAAAAGAAGGAGATGCAGCTTTTGAGCAACAAAGAACGGTCCTCTTGAAACCGGAGCAATTTCATCTCCGAGCAGTGAAATCAACATTGACTGTTGATTCAACTTTTCTCAAGCAAATCCAGTCCAGTATGTCCTCAGACCCTCTTGTTCATGATATCGAGAATAATTCTTCCAAATCTCATGATTCTTCTAAGTTCGAGTTCAAGAATAATCTATTATATTTTGAAGGACGCCTATATGTTCCAGAAGGAAAAGCACGTTTGCGTGTTCTTCAAGCACGTCATGACTTTCCAACAGCAGGGCATTTTGGATATAATAAGACTCTGGAACTCATATCAAGAGATTTTTGGTGGCCACAAATGTGGAAGTCAGTCAAAGACTTTGTACAATCATGTGATATTTGTTCAAGATCAAAAATTCCTCGACATCGACCTTACGGACTTCTTCAGCCATTACCTATACCAGAACAACCATGGTCTTCTGTTTCTATGGATTTCATCACAGATCTTCCAAACTCAAGATCTTATGATTCTATATTTGTGATAGTAGATCGTTTCACCAAGATGGCACATTTTATGCCATGTACAAAATCTATCACAGGTGAAGAAACAGCTAAGCTTTTCATTGATAATATCTATCGCTATCATGGATTACCTAAAGATATCATATCGGATAGGGGAACTCAATTTGTGTCGAGATTTTGGAGGACTCTTTTCAAGATTTTAAAAGTGGACATAAAACTATCTTCAGCTTTCCATCCTCAAACTGATGGACAAACAGAGCGCGTAAACCAAGTCTTGGAACAGTATTTAAGGTGTACCATCAACTACCAACAAGATGATTGGACAAACCTTCTGCCATTGGCAGAGTTTGCTTATAATAATACGGTACATTCCTCCACACAACAAACACCTTTCTTTGCCAATTATGGCTATCATCCACGACTTGATACTTTTGATTTTTCAAAAGTTGATAATCCTGCAGCAGAAGATATGACAAATCGGTTGTCAGAGTTACATGCAATAATGAAGGCGCAGTTGAAGAAAGCTCAAGAACGACAAAAGATAAATGCAGATGTATATCGTAAAGAGCAACCACAACTCAACGTGGGTGATAAGGTATGGCTACTTCGTCGCAATATCAAGACCACTCGACCTTGTGACAAATTGGACTATCGTAGGCTTGGCCCCTTTTCTGTTTCTGAACAGATCAACCCAGTTGCATATCGGTTACATCTACCGGAGTCAATGAAGATCCATCCTGTATTCCACGTGTCTCTTCTTGAACCATATAAGACAGTGGATATACAAGGAAGAAGACAAATGCCACCGCCTCCTATAGAAGTAGATAATAATGAAGAATTTGAGGTGGAAGAGACATTAGACTCAAGGCGGCGCCGAAATAAGCTGGAATATCTTGTTCATTGGTGCGGATATGATATTAGTGAGCGCACATGGGAGCCATCCAGGAATCTAGCAAATGCATCAGCTAAAGTCAAAGTTTTTCATCAACGACATCCATCAAAACCAAGATGAAAACCTCTCTTATAAAAGAGACAAGATTGAGGCAAGATAACATTCAATTTCCTATCCTTGTTTGTAACTTCTTTGCATTTTGTGACGCTAATTAGATGGAGAGCCAACAACCAGCGGATTCAACTCAAGAACCTTCGTTTGCTGACTTACCGGATGAGACATTGCGATTGTCACAACCTTCAAGACGACGCAACCGAGATGAAGACCCTCAAGAACGACATGTTCTTCCTCGAATAGATGGTGAGATACAACGCGTTTGATATCACGACCTTGGAAGAGATTCTCGATGTTTGGTGATATTATTGGAGATAGGAACGACTCCTGATGGTGTTTCAAATGTATTATTTGAAGGAAGTTATGAAGGCCTCAACAGTGATCAAATAACAGGGTGGTCTTCTCGCCCTGGAATGGGACACTATTGATGGCTAAGAGGACCCATCAACTATCTTCGAAGAGAACAAAGATCAGAGTATGTAGCAAATACAATTCGCCTCATATTAGATTTTCTCAATATATAATCACCGCTCCTCGTGGAACTCGTCCCTAGAAGGGGGGGTAATGTCACGGACATACATATAATTACCTATATGAATAGATAAAAGTATGTAAAAGTAGATAAAAGTAGGTTAATTGTGTAATATCTTCTAGAGAAGCTTCTTAGAAGCTTCATAGACGCTGCTTTGACTTTATAGGAGTCTATAGTTGACTTTTAGGTTAGAAACTTGGTCAACAAGTTAGCCATGTGCCACACATGTTGGAAGCTTAAAGAACAAGCTAACTACGTGGTCCATCCATAGAAAACTTGCCTTGCAAGCAAAGGCATGTGGCCTAGAAAGTCAACATATATTGGAGGTCTTATAGAACATCGCCACGTGGCTTCTAGTTAGATAGTATATATAGAGGCAAGAGTGAAGCCCTCTTCACTCTTGTCAACTCCTTTCTTGCTTCTAGTCTAGTTTCAAGGGTCTCTAGTTTTCTTGTATTTTGGCAATAGCCATTCCAGTTTCTTTCTTAATATACATATTTCTATTTTGTCCTATTTCTTTTTGAGAAAAGTCTCACTTACTCTTTAGCTTTCATCGAGTTCTTGTCCTTGACATCAACTTTGAGTGACTTTGTAGTTCTTTTTAGTGATACAAGAGTATATTAAGGATTTTCTTTCTTTGAGATTTATATCCTTGACAATTTGACAAGAATGCTAACATGTTGTTTTTGCCTTATTTCAAAAGTGAGTGGATTACTCTACTTTTATTATTGTGTTTTAAAAATTGTACACTCTTTATCTTTAAACAAAAAATCTTATTTTCTAATACTAATCTTTTCCTTAAAGATAGTCGATTATCCTTCTTTGATAAAATTTTTATTAGAGATTGTAGATTATTCTCTTTTAATTTAACTTTTTAAATTTATTTGAATTGTCTATGGAAGGAAAGATTATGGATGTTACTCCTAGCAAAAGTAAGAATAGATTTGCAACTATTGCAAATCTTTATGACCTTGTCATTACTCTTAGGGTAGAAATTTCATACATCACTAATATCAACCATGGAAGCACTACTTCTATACCTATAGAAGAAGTCTAAAGTCTACATCAAGAAGTTATACAGTTGAGGGAAACAAGTCACTCAGCCTCACAATTGAATTCAGGGGATCTTATTTTTACAAGTTTAAGAAAGACAAGAATTAGTATGCCTGAGAAGTTTGATGGAATAAAATCAAAATTTCAAGGATTTTTGTAACAAGTTAAGCTCTACTTAAGGTTACACCTTTTCGAATATGTAGATGGATTTACTCAAGTTGGCTTTATAAGAACACTTCTATCTGGAAGTGCTTCTTTTTGGTTTGTACTTTTGAGAGAAAAAGATTTGAGACTTCTTTATGATTTAAATTCATTCTTAAAAGTACTTATGGTTATATTTAGAGAAAGTGATCAAGAATGAGTAACAAAGACCAAATTCTTATCTTTATGACAAGAATCATGATTAGCCACTATATATGCTATTCAGTTCCAAAATCTTACTTGCGACATAGATTAGAATGAAAAAGTACTTATCAATCAATTTTGATATAGATTGAAGGATATGGTCAAAGATTTATTATTAAGAATGCGAAAAGCAAAATCTTTGAATCAGTACATTGCTTAAGCCATTGCATGCAACAATTGATTATTTGAAAGGCATCAAGAATAAATACTTGGATGGAGAAGAATAAGTCAAAAAATAGCGGTAACTCATAAGTTTTTTGAAATATATTCATCAAGGTCAGAACCAATGCAAATTAATATGATATGTTTTAAACCTCTCATAGAACAAGAAAAGACTCAATGTTGCTAAGAAGATTTATATTTATATTATAAAGAAGTTGAATACATAGCTCAACATTGTCCAAAAAAGCAACGCAATTATAAAATGAGGAGCATAATTACCAAAGAATATAATGTGTTAAAAACAAGTTTCTTCAACTACAATAAGGACTAAGCAATTAGAATCATGTGCAATACATAATAAAGATTGTATTCTCTCCTTAGATCTTTTATCTTATTTTACAATAGATGTGTATTTAGGACCTGAAAATTATAAAGTCTTTGTCTTATTAAATTTAGGAGCCTCAGTCTATTTTATAGATAAAGATTTTGTCAAAAATAAAAAAAATATCTTTAGTTAAGAAAACTAAACTCTTATATGTAGAAGTCATAGATGGTCATTTGTTGTCTTTTGGAAATATTACCCATGAGACTGTTCCTTTAGATGTAGCAATTAAAGATCATAATAATATAATAGTATTTAATATAATAAGATCTTCCTCCAATTTAATTATTTTAGGATTATTGTAACTAAAAAAAAATAACCCTCAAATAGATTGGATTTTTTCAAACCTTAACTATTCTGATAGTATAATCTAAGTTCAGATTAGTAAAATAGAAGTACATAAGTCTAATATAGCCAAACCTTTATTGGTAGATGCGAGAGCTTTTATGCATGCTACAAAAGAAAGATCATCTTTTGCTATATATGCTACATCCATTTTTAATGATGGAAAAAAGTCAAATAGTATTCCTAGTCAATATTAAAAATTCTAAGATATTTGTGAAAAGAAAAATGTAGATATTCTTCCAAAACATCGACCTTATGATTATTTAATTGATTTGCAAGAAGGAGCTCAACCACCATTCGAACCAATATATAGCTTATTATAGAATAAGTTGACTGCATTAAAAGACTATATTGATAAAAATTTAGTAAAGAATTTCATACACCATTCTAAATCTCTAGCCAAGGCTCTTATCTTATTTGTGAAGAAAAAAGTTGGATCTTTGTAAATATGTATGGATTATCAAAGACTCAATAAGATCACCATTAAAAATAGGTATCCTTTATCTTTGATTTTAGGACTTCTTGATCAACTCAATTAAGCAAATATTTATACCAAAATAGATCTATAAAGAGCATACAACTTAGTTTGTATCAAGGAAGGAGATGAATGAAAGACTACTTTTTGAATTAGGTATGGACATTTTGAATAGAATGTCATAGCTTTTGGACTCACAAATACACAAGCCACTTTTTAACATCTTATGAATGATTTTTTTTATTTGCTATTTAGACGAAATTCTAATCTACTCTAAGAATAAAAAACATGAACTTCATGTTCATCATGTGTTACAGAAATTTAGAGATGCAAGATTATATGTCAAGTTGAAAAAGTGTATATTCTACACTTCTCAAGTTGAATTTTTAGGGTAGATCATTTTCAACAAAGGCCTTATGATGGATTCTAAAAAGGTCCAAACTATCATAGATTAAAAGATTCTAAGAATAGTACAAGATATGTAATATTTTTTAAGCTTTGTTAATTACTACAAAATTTTCATCAAGAATTTTTTTCAAGTTGTAGCTCCACTTACATATTTGACTTATAAAAAAAAACTTGAGTAGAATAAAGAAGCAAAAGCATCATTTCATGCTTTAAAAAAAGATTTTACTTCTATACCAATCTTACATTGCGTCAACTTTTTCAAGTTATTTTTTGTGGAAACAGATCCATCAAACTTTGCTATAAGTGCTGTGTTTTCATAAATGGAAATAGATGATAAACTCAACCTAGTAGCTTTTTATTCTAAGAAATTTTCAGCAACCAAGATTAATTATGAGATCCATGACAAAGAGCTCATTGCAATTGTGGATTCATTTCAAGATTGGCATCATTATCTAGAAGGCTCCTCAAGTCTAATCACCATTGTCGTGTTGTGGTTCGGCTATCATGTGAAAATAATGTGATTATGTATTTAATGTACAATTTATTTAACAACATAGTGAGAGCCATGTGACTAGATTTTAGTTCATTGTAGAATAGGGTTAAATTACTACTTTAAAAGGAGGTTGTTCAAAAAGATTACTATTAGAATTTTTATAATATTTTTTTTTGATAGTAGCTTTTGAGATTGATTTTGTTAGTAGTAATTTTAAATATTTAGAATCACCTTTATTAGATTGGTGATCCTTGAAGTCTTATTTTGGTTCTTTAATTTGATATTTAGGCCATATATTGAGTAAATATTATAAAGAAAAGAGTTGGAGAGGGATTTTGGTAGTAAAAAGAGAGTTTAGGGTATCCATATAGATGAATGGAGATGGATGATAAAAATCTCTATTCCTATTGGTCAAAAATCATGACCAATGGATTTTGAGGAGGCTATTTAAGGCCTTATTAGAAATTAGGGTTATTTTTTTGTGACATTTGAGCTTTAAAGGCTAGGATCAGCAAGTTCAGGTTTTTGGCTATGGTTTTGGTGCAAATCTTGTATGCTTTGGAGTTTATATGAAAGAGATATAGGCGCTCAAAGTTAAGGCGTTGATTTGAGAGCTACTGTTACTATTTTCATTATAACGCACGCATACGGAAAGAAATTGAGGATTGATGACCGTAACTAGAGGGAATACTTTTGTGGCTAAACTTTTTACAAATTGCTTGCTAGATTCCAAGTTGAAGTAAAGGAGTTATAAGATTTTGAAGTTAGCACATGCAATCTAAGGGTAGTTAGTGACCCAATTTACTAGTGGTTGTGTCTTGAGCTATATCTTGAGCAATTTGATAATTTTTTAGCTCAAAATTTCAAGAAATCTATAAATTCATGTTAATAAAATTTATACATAAGTTTGATGATATTTAAGTATTGAATTCTTGAGATATTAAGAAAATAGTACTTAGGTGCTTGTAAATTAGGGTTTAGAGTATCTGCTAGGGTTTAGAGTATCTGCTAAAGTTTGGAATTAAATTTACAGTTGGTTTTTTGAGTAATAAAAGTTAAGGGTGAATTCTACCTATTTTATAAATTTGAAACAAACTGAATAGCTAGATCAAGTATTATGAATTTCTAAAGTTCAAGAAGAAAAAATCCTTCATGGAAAAAATATGTTTTGAAGGAATTTTGTTATATTTTGAATTTTATGCAAATTAAAGGAGTTTTTGGAAGCTAAGACAAGATTCATATAAAGGTTTAAGCTAAATTCTCTATATTTAGATACCCAGTGTATTTCCAGATAGTAAATCATGCCATATGACATCATATGTACGGATCATAAAAACCTTGAGTACTTCATGTCAACGCATGTTTTAAATTATCATCAAGCCCGTTGGAACATGTCTTTATCCAGATTCAATTTTAAGATCACTTATTGACTTGAAAAATAATAAGGTCTAACAAACATCTTTTTTAAATATTCTTATCTTGTATCAAAAGAAGGAGATGCATCTTTTGATGAACAAAGAATGATTTTCTTGAAGCCTGAGCATTTTCAACTTTGAGCAATAAAATTAACATTAATTATTGATTCAACTTTTACTAAGCAAATTCAATCAAATATGTCCTTTGATCCTCTTGTTTACGATATCAAGAATACTTCTTCTAAGTCCTATAATACTTCAAAGTTTGAGTTCAAGAACAATTTACTATATTTTGAAGATTGCCTATATATTCTAGAAGGTGAGGCATGATTATGTGTCCTTCAAGCTTGTCATGATCTTTCAGCAGCCGCACATTTTAAATAAAACAAGATTTTGGAGCTAATATCAAGAGATTTTTGGTCGCCTCAAATGTGGAAGGTAGTCAAAGACTTTATACAATGATGCGAAACTTGTCCAACATCCAAAACTCCTCGCCATTGACCTTATGGACTTCTTCAAATATTATCAATTCCAAAACAACCATGGTCTTTTGTTTCTATGGATTTTATCACGGTGTCATGTTGTGACATGATTATATGGTAAAAATATGACTAAAAATAGTTTTTTAATTAATACTCTATTATATTAATTATCATGGACATATATATTTACCTCAATAGTTACTTATATGATTAAGTAGAAGTAGATAAAATAGAATAATTTTATAAAGTCTTCTAGAGAAGCTATTTAGTAGCTTCATAGATGCGGTTTTGACTTTAGATGTGTTCGTAGGTTAGAAACTTGGCCAAAAAGCTAATCATGTATTGCTTATAAATAAAAAGTAAAGAATTAAAAAATTAAGTGAAAATATTTTACCTCAAAGATAAATTATTTATAGATCAAAGCTTTGAGTCTCATCAAAGCTCATATGTATTCTAATTGGGTCTTTAAGAAGGCCACAAGATCTTAGTCTTATCTTTCTAACTATATTCAAGGTGCTACAATTCATATGGAACTTGTACACCTTCTTTTTTATAAAGACTATATTAATTGTTGGTTCCACTTCCTAAATATATTCAAATATATTTGTTTTTTAAATATATATATTCAAATGTGTTATATATATATATATATATATATTCAAATGTGTTATATATATATATATATATATATATATATATATTCAAATGTGTTTGTTTTTTAAAATGTTGTCAAGTGTTTTTTTCTTAAAATTTCTATTGATTTCACTATGTGCATTTAAACTACACAAGTGCATAATTGAATTGTTTTTTATGTTTTATTTTAAATTCTCTATTTGCAATAAAATTAGAACACAAAGAATATTGTTCATTTCTTTAAAAAAAATCACAAATCGTATTTAAGGATACTTACTCTACCTTGTGTTGGTTCCAATAATCTAAATATCATAGTTCATCTCAAATATAATTCATTTAGAAAAGATCAGTATATAAGTAAGGTAATTCTATAAGTGCGAATTATCATCAAGTTCACCAAAACTGAATTTGGCTTTCAGATTCTCCACACAGTGCATCACACTTCCTCCGATCTGAGCTTCGGCAGCTCCTGGTCTTTCAAAGTGGAGATTCCAGCAACAGTGTGATTTGATCGTCGGAACCAATTTGTGTCCGTGGCCTACGTTTTACTTCGCTCCTCAAACTGAGCCGACCCGTAGTCTCTATACAACATTCTACAGAATTTGCATGTTTGGTTGCTGGATTTGCTGTGCATGAGCAGCTCAGTGTGGTGGATTTAAGATCGCTCGCGTAGCTCAAGATGCGTCGATTGTCTTTCAGGTGGGTATTCTCAGATTAAGATTGAGGTGTTTTTAAGATCCTGCAGGTGGGTCATGGAGAGAGGAAGCTTGTTGGCTGGGTTGGAATTCATTCTGCGGATAATGAGCTTTGGTTGACTTGGCACCTTTGCCACCGTGGCCTGCACAATCATGAACAACTTCTTTGCTAACTGATCCGGTTTGAGGACGTGTGATGGGATTTGAGCTAACCAGGTGTGTTTGTGTGACATGTGCAGGATTTTTATTCTTATGAAACTGTGCATTGTTGAGCTTGTAGGAGGGATCCGAGTGAGAATGGGTCTGAGTGATGTTTACCGTAATATCTGTAGAAGCTGTATCGTGAAGAGGTGGGTATGACTTTGAACTTGTCAGGCAGTTGAGGACGATAATATTCTCCGTTTTCAGCAGCTACGACTGGTCGAAGTCTCCGCTTCATCGCGTTTCCAACGTCAAATCCTTCTTCAGATTTGACTTCTGTTGACGCCCTGCACATACTCGTTGTGCGCACGCCCACCTTTAGAGGACGTGTGACAACCGTCGTCATTGTCTTGCCTTTGACTGAATGTTTATTCAGTTCCTTTCAGAACCACTCGTGAAGTTTGAGCTCCAGCTTGTGTGGTTCAATTCGTACAATGAGTTATAGGTTGAAGAGAGTGCGGCCATTGTTTACCTTGACTGATCCATGGGCCGGTACGATCGCCCAAAGAGCGTTTTTTGGAGAAACTTCGGTTTCGGTGCAATCCGGGGGTGACAATAATTGACATGGTCTTCAAGGAACTCGTGTTTCACCGGGATACATTCCGTCTTGTGCGTTACTGGCTTCACCTCACATCGGACTGCTGGTCGTGCGGTTACCAGTTCAAAACAGCAGGGACCTACAAGATACTGACAACAAGGCTATCGTCTTTGCAATTCGATGATGGATTAGGGTAATGATCCTTGTCTTGAATCTACGACAACGTGTGAAGGAGCTGCAAGTTCGGGCTATCTCTTGAGTACATTGCAAAATTCACGCAAACCTCTTTTAGTTTGAAAATATGATATGTGGTAGAATAGGGGATGACAAGAATACCCCGCCCGTGGCGCCATTTGATAGCATGAGCGCTTTTGCTCCACTCGATATTGTCAAAGCATGATTTAGCATCGTCTAGCTCGCGCTGGTGTTCACGAATTCTTCTCTCGTAAGCACAGTGTCGAAAATTGTACGTGGGGGTCTGCAGTTCCGGTTCAGACGTTAAAATGAAGACTATGTATTGTCTGAACTGCTTGGTTTCAGATACAGAAAGGTAACGTTTCTTGGCGTCACAGACGATTCATTGTGTAGATGACTGAACGCCTCTTTCCCTGGTCCTAGCATCTGTGATCAACTCTCTAGGGTCAAACGCCTAGCTCACTACGGACTTTATTTTCCCCTTCGTAACCATTGTTGTCAATTCTAATGCAGATGGTTTTGATCAGCAAGTTTTTGCCATTCCTCGTCTTACTTATTGACGGTGACGACCAAGTTTCGATGGATGTCTACAATCTCATAACCTTGAAAATCACTTTGGGTTTTTCGGTAGTTCTATCTTGAACTAGGAGACCCACGCTAAGTTGCGATAAAAGAAGCCGCAGACAACGTAGACGCTTATGAGACGCAGCTCAATCTTTTTAGACATACTGCAGGCAGAGGCTGTTGTATACCACGCAATTGGCGTGGCGATAAAACTCTCCATATGCTTGGCTCGTTGTGTGGAACCTCGGGGTTCTGTCAGCTGTGTCAGGAAACAGCATCACTGGCAGACAAGAGCAACAACCGTGTCACAAGGCTCAGTTAGATTGTAATCTCCAGCTGCATGCAAAGTTCGATGCTTGCACCCAACTCACGTCAGTAGCATACCAAAATCGAACCTGCTGCTTGACTCTTCTGCATACAGAAACTGGTGGGGAGTTACCCATTTTCTGTGAATGGAAAGAGAATCTGAGAGTTGCTCGATGCTGTGGCTAACTCTACAAATGCTTTTACTGCTTCAGAGCTCGTCTTTCTGCACCAGCACAGACTAGACTTTGCTGCTGAATCGTTTTCATGCGTTACCCCGACATGAGCACCATATTTTCTTGAGCTTATGAAGAGAGTGTTGTCCATCTATGCTTCAAATTGGCATTGTAGTGTGATGCAACAACGTGAGGAGCAGGATTGAGTGTTGGAAGGATTGAACTCTTCATGTTCATGAGATCTCACGAAAGGTTGTGACTGCCGACTCATATCGCTACAAATCAGAAACCCACGTCTGAGATTTGCAGCAATCTGTAGCTCTGCATTACATCAACAGAATAGCCCACCGATCTGACATTAACATTACTGGGTGACATCTGATGCAAATTTCCACGACCTTGCATACAAACGCAATTAACAGCGGTGAAATTGAGGTTATATATATATATATATATATATTCTTATTGTTAATAATAACAATGTGGACAAATTGTTGAAATGAATCTTTGGAAATTGGTGGCTGCTGTGATAGAATGAGTATTTTCACCTATATTGAAGCTTTTGGATCTTGGAGCAGAACCAAGTTGGAATAATGCTAAATTATCCACTTCAACCCCAAGTTTATTACTTACTTACTTACTTATATATATATATATATATATATATATGTATAATTATATTATATGTTTGAAGTGTATTTTCAATTATGATTTTTTTGTAACACAAAAATGTAATTATTGAAATACTTTGTTGATATAATTGAACTAATTTTGATAAAATTTATTGTTTGTAGGACTAATATTACAACATTAATTTTAATTTTCTAGAATTTTTACAATATATATATATATATATATATATATATATATTATTGAAAAGATATTACATGTTAACAAGAGTGGTGACTATTTGTGTGTTTTATTATCCATCTGAAAGTCAAACAATTTATTCATACATGCATCAAACAAAATATACACATTCTTATGAAAAGCTACAAATTCAATCTTCTACTTCTACTTGTGCATGCACAAGACATAATAAACATAGCAAATTGAGGGCACAGATGAGGCTGGTCCAAATAAGAATTTTAACAATTGTTAGACAGATGAATGATTGAATAAGGCATAGGAGATATTTTCACATAAATTTGTTTACAATATACAGTTTTTGCACTACTACCACATTTAAGAATATAAATATTACTTTGAGTGAAATTTTAAAACATGTTCTTTATATGATAAAAATTATACTTATTTATATAATAAATAAATGAAAATTACCAATTGAATTGCATACAACTTCTAATAATTTCTTAATTCCAAGCAATTTAGGATTATAATTTTTCCATCATGGGAAGAAAAATCTAATGGTTCACAAACCTCCATAATTAGTTAAACATGCTTTAGTAAATTAAAAACACAACAGCACAAAAGAAAACCACATGAATATACCCCACCTTCTCATAAATTGATTTCTCACAATACTGTGGTTTCTGATACTGTAATTTGATCAGCTTTTCATTTGCTATGGAGTTTTCCATAATTATTATATTTTCATCACAATCGTCTTCTGTAATTAAACCCTAAAACTTGGTTACCTTGGAGCTTGCTCGAATGTTTGTGATTCTGAGCACACTTCACAGGCCGTTTTCTCATCGAGATTACCGAGTTCTCTGCATATTTTCAGTAAATTTAGTGCAACTTGGCTTGTTTTTGGTCCTTGTTTTCTGACTCTTGTCTCTCGATGTCTGAAAGGTGTTGTTAAGACATTTGAAGAGCATGTTTGTTGTATAAGTTCGGCTTGACTACTTTACTCTGCAAACCAATGGCAGTTTTATGATCAGGTTTTAATACTTAGGATTGTACATACAGAACTACTGGTTCGTGTAGGTCGGCGGAATCGTGTTGTGCCTGTTCGGATTTCGCGGACTCGCAGAATGTTTCAGCCCGAACGTTGAAAAGCTTTCGGAACTGATTGATTTCGGGTTTAAGAGTCACGGCGCGCCGAGGTTTGCACTGATTGAGTGCTCGCTTAGCATTGAATTCCATGAAACGTGGTTTTGGTGGTTCGACTTTGGATGGGATTCCATGCGACCGACAACAAAGATGGGTGAATTCCACTCATATCGAGGGTTTAAGATACTTCCTCTGCAAGTCACTGGTGGAAACGTGAATGGCAAGCGAGATAATGCAAGAGTCAGGATGTCGGCTCTTTCTGATTCTGGCGTTTGTGCTCCTTTGCCTTTTCCCTTCTCCGCAGGTTTGATCGACTACATAAGAACCAGAAAGTTTCTGTAACGCTACTAAACACCTGCCTTCAACGCATGCTAATCATCACCGACTAACAAGACAAGGTACGTATGATGTTGCATATTGAGAGCTGTTCCCTTCTGTGAGATTAAGGGATCTATTTGTCTTTGATTCTGGGCTTGAGGTCTGTGGAGAGCTTGCTGCATGTTTTAATGTTCCAATGCGGAGGAGGAAATTCATTGTCATGTCTTGCTTAAAATTGTAGTGCTCCACAGAGCTTGGCAAAGAGTAAGGTGCATGAAAGAGATTGTTGAATGCAGAATATAATATTGAAACTCATGTTCTGCGCGTCGGGTTTGAAATTTGAGTTCTGAACTATAGCAACCGTTTCGTGCTTGATAGCCATTTTCAAGTTTTTGAGCTGTTTAGTGAATGCTTATGATTCAAGCTTTAAGGATCAGGAAGTTCGCTAAGAGTTTATCAACGTCGATTCTCACATAGAAAGGTATTCCACCTGAATCATTTCTGTTATGAGTAGGAGCATATCAATCCGGATTTTGAAGTTAATAACTCTGTTAATCCAGTCGTTCATCATTTTGTTTTTCAAAAAAATTTTAACCTTTTTGTAGTAATCGTCA
Source organism: Physcomitrium patens (assembly GCF_059467195.1). NCBI lineage: Eukaryota > Viridiplantae > Streptophyta > Bryopsida > Funariales > Funariaceae > Physcomitrium > Physcomitrium patens. Next base: position 2,882,440 of record NC_143431.1, on the reverse strand, counting down.
TTTCTCCTTGCTATCAAAAGGTATTAATGTTTGAATTCTAAGGGATATTCTTGTCTTAGATGGTTCGAGTGTCATCAGGCTCCCAAACCGAGATTTCAGTTTTTTTCTTTTTCTCTCTCTCTGTTTCTGTGTTTTTATTTATTTATTTATTTATATTTTGTTTCGGTCAATGCTCTATCATCACATTTTTTTTTTCATTGATGGAACAGAATGGCTCGCACAAAGCAGACTGCTCGGAAGTCTACAGGAGGAAAGGCTCCTAGGAAGCAATTGGCTACAAAGGTAATCTTGCAATTTGAGTTCATCCACATGACTGACCTACAATGTACAATTGTAATACTGATAACATTGTTACATTCACTCAAATAGCCAGAATTTTGGTTGGAATTTTCCGGTCTTGTGTCAGTCTATTCACTAAAATAAGCGCTGAAAACATGCCCAAGTTTTGCTCGAGTTTCTTTTTTTGCTACCATCGACTTTTTACTTAAGTATGGTTCTACAGGCTGCTAGAAAGTCCATCCCCACCACCGAAGGATTAAGAAACCTCATCGCTATCGCCCCGGTACAGTTGCTCTGCGGTGAGTGATTTAACCATTCTGGTTTTCTAGTTTTAAGAAACCTTACCTAGCGACTGCAGAGGAAACTGAATTTTAACATTTGTGCTTACTTGCAGTGGGATTCGCAAGTTCCAGAAGAGCACCGAACTACTAATCCGTAAGTTGCCATTCCAGCGACTGGTTCGAGAAATTGCTCAAGATTTTAAGGTGTGCTCTTGGTTTCAACTTCGTTATTTCGTCATGAGAATCACTTGGTGAATTTTGGGGAGCGTCTCTTTCTGGTTGATTTCTTGCTGCTTTATAATCTGCTTCATGCTTTGTTGTAGTATCTTTGACATCAGACGTTTTCTGCACGTTATCACAGACTGGTTTGCGTTTCCAAAGCCATGCTGTTCTTGCCCTTCAAGAGGCGGCAGAGGCATACCTCGTTGGGCTTTTCGAAGACACTAACTTGTGTGCCATTCACGCCAAGAGAGTCACCATCATGCCCAAGGACATTCAGCTTGCTAGAAGGATTAGAGGAGAAAGAGCTTAGTCTGTTGCCTCAAATTGGTTTCTTTTATATAGTATACCCACATTTTGGGTTCTTAAACCCGCAAAAACTGGTCCTCATCGAATCTATCTAAATTTTAGATTCAATTACATGAAAGATGTCTTCGGTTGGTTACACTTTCTCGCCATGCGAGAGAGAGAAGGGGCTCACCTCTTGTTTAATCCAATAAATCTGTCATAAAGCTGTACATTGCAGCGATGACCTTCAGTTCGATCGTATTTCTTCCTTATTTGCTGGCTTGCTTGTCTGTGAAGCTTCATCCCAGGAACAAATCGTGATTAATTTCGGCAACAATCTGCGATGAACACTAACAAAATCTTATTTAAGTCAAGTAATCACGACAGCAAGCCGACATAGATCAACTGCTTCTACAAATTATACCAAAAAGTATACACAATCGGTAGTGATAGACTTCCTTGGGACAAAGCATTAGAGAACATTGTCAATCGCAGTTTAAGCATGAGGGTGGCACACACAATAATCGAAGAAAATTTTCGAACGGACTCGTACACTGGAAGTTGCTTAAACCGAATCCAGACGTCTTGGTGGGACTACGTGGTTGCTCACTAAGAGTCTTCCAGCGATTTTTTCAACTGATTCCTGCTCACAACCAAATTGTGTGAACTGGTCGTTAGCAACTACCCTCCTTTCGGGATTCATAATAACTACTTCAACTAACTTGCTACTAACTGGAACATACAAGCAACCCCTGTATGGCGGAGCTAAGGAGAGCTGGAGGTTCATTCTTTAGAGATATACATGAATATGCATGCTTTCGAGAGTAGGATCTTGATGACCAGAACTGCAATTAAAAAAAGACCGATAGTGACTTTGTCGAAGAAAACTTTCGTTAAGACTGCGATATGCAATGAGCACCACCGATGATGCAACGACGTCTTCTACGATTGGTACTTTTGCCTGATGACCTAATTTACTTGTGTCCTCGAAGAAATTTAGTTGAGGGAGCACATAGTAGCTTAAATTTGTGTTAGAATTGGTCGTCGACGAGAATGGGAGTTATCATAGATTGCTTTGTCCAACTTAGCATGTTGTTTGCTGAAGAGCGTGGGAATGCAAATGATCTCCAGGTATCATTCGAGTGCTCGTTGCTGCAATGGGCGACAGTGCGCGTTCGGTGCAAGAAGCAGCCGCATCTGCACTTTGCCAGATTGCTCAACAGTGAGTCCTCCTCTTGAGGATTAGCGGGTGAACTTTGTATACTATTTGCAATGTATTTCATACTGGCATTCACGTGTTCTTTATCACCTACTGTTTGAGGTATTGATGGTGTGCTCTTGGTTTACACTTAGGAACGCTGAAGCAGTGCTAGACTGCTGCGCCACGAGCTTACGAGCTGGCAAGAGGGTAAATCCTTTTGTTTCAGTGATTTATGCGTTGTTATGTATTATGATGTTGGAGATTTTCTTAGGATCATCCAGCTGTCTCTAAACATCGTTCGCGTGATTTTGAAGAGTAGGTTGTGAGTTATCGTGCTGGTTTGCTCCTCATCTTGGCCTACACTGTTCGCGAAATGAGAGAGGAGCAGATAAATATCTCGCTCATGCGCAGCACTGCCAAACTGGCAATGACTGAGTTGGCAGCTAATAAGGTACATTTGAAGTTCAAGTGGGTCATTATGTTCTCTTCGGTGGCTAATGTACAAGCCGGAAAAGGAGTAGAAAGATTTTGCGAGTGCACATTGGTTGGCCGTTGAATAGAAGGTTTTCTACAATCAAGACAAATTTATTTTCCTTAATTGCAACAGGAAGATGTTTCAGACTGGAATAGCGCAGCATCAAATCTCCTTGTCGCAGTTGGATCTCGGTCACCGGATTTAGTGAGCTTCCTTCCACCATCACCCTGTTGCAATTCCAGGTTGAGTCCTCTCATTCTGTAGAATTCTTTTAGTCGACGAATGTGTTCAATTCTTTTGCAGAATACTTCAGAGTGCTTTAGGACTACTCTGGAGTGATAAGGCGCAATCAACAACTCCAATAAATAATTCTGTGATTGATAACTGAGCTACAGCTTATGGACGAAACATTCAATCAGCTTGCTGGAGGAATGGTTCCCGTCGTACATCTGGTGCAAACATTGGCGGAATTTGCGTCATCCTGTGGTAAACCTAGCTCTATTCACTTGTTTTGTAACCAAGGATTTCTCGCGTCACTGACAATCAAACTCTTTTCGGAAATCCATACTTAAAAGAAGTCACCCTTGATTTTAACTCAAATGCATTGTTTGTTTGAATTTGCACGTGCCTGAGCTATATTGAGACTAGAAACCCTGGTTGGCCATGGAAGGTTTGCAGTTTGCTCCAAGGCTGAAAAATGTATTATCTCGTGTGTTGCCAATTCTCAGTAATGTGACAGACAACCATCGGCAAGCTTTTGCGAACGGTAAATATCAGATAATTTCCTATTATGACTAAAATTTCGGTAATTTGCTTATAATTTTGCTAATAGTTGCATTTCAGAGGGTTTCATAAGCGAGATATACGAGTATTTAAAACTACGATGCTTTGCTTTTGCGTAATTCCATTAAGAACGCTACTTTCAAAACCTTTTCGCAGCATTCACGTTTTGGTGTGACACCGTTAATCAATGTAATGAGGTGTGTCTGTCTAATACTTCACCGGAAGGAGACTTGCAGTAAGTAATGATTACTTCACTTCATTCTAGATGCTCCAAGCACCAATTCTTGTTTACCTTATAACCTTAACTGACAACAATAAAAAGACATGCCCAATTGGATCCAACGCACATCAGCACCCTTTTGTTTTGCAGGGCTCTGCTCCAACAAGCATTTGAACTATTGCTGAATTCTTGGATCAAGTCTCCCGATTCTGGGGTAAGGCGGACACTTTTTAATGAAATTAAACCACTTGCTCCTAAGAAATCCTACATCAATCTCTTAAACTCTATACCAAATTGCTGATTCTAAAGTAGGAATTCTCTTGTCTGGGAGGTCCTTTTTATGAATGCAGGTTCGGTTAGCAACTGCAGAGGCATTAGGAAAAATGGTGGATTTAATTAGCAGAAAACATCTCATCTCTGCATTGCCTAGACTTCTTCCGTCTATTTTAGCAGTGTAAGTCGCAAGAATGTTGTCACACATGAACCTCCTGTGTCATTTTTGTCATGCAAGACGTTCAAACATATGACTAGTGATGCAAATTTTGCATTGAAGCCTATGACTCGTTTATGCAGTTGCAGGAAAGAGAAAGAAAACCCTCTGCCAGCTACGACAAGCCTACACACAGTCCTATCTCTAATTCTCGTGAATGATGCTCGGTCACCAATGATTGACTTCCTCGTAAGCTCTTTCAACCTGAATAGGCCGAGTTTAATCTGCATCATCTTTGGCTCTGTTCCATGCATGTTCATGAGAAATGATTGTTTTTCAGTAGCATATTCTACGCACCCATTGTTGATCATGTCTGGTAATTTTCAGAGTTCATTTCACATTAATCATGCTTTTGTTGAAGATGGGCGTTGGATCTGCTGATTTCAATTCAAGAGAATGTGGCTTCGTTGACAGGCTCTGTCGCCAGTATTGAATATGTTGCTTCTCAAAGCTTACTTGACTGTGAAGAAGGGAAGCAACTCTGCATATAGTGCTCAAATGAAGGTTCAGTTTTCTTGAATTATTTCGGGTGAAGAGTTTAGTCAGAGCTGAATAGATGACCTGCCTTGTGGTTAGATGGGAAGCTTACATCGAACTGTCCCTCTAATAGAAGCGCCTGCATTGTATCTCGGGCTCCAAATGTCGCTTGGGTGCTCGAATTCCCTTATGGAATGTCAAACATGGTGTCAATCTATGCAGGTTTAACAATATGTTCACCTCGACCGTTGCTATGGCACTTTTCAAATTCGCAGAACCACAATGAAGTTCTTCGTTGCTTTGTCACGATCAGGGAGGCCTATCCTTCGGAAATCTTTGATTTTCTGTTACATGTAAGTCACTAAATCTAGACGCTCGTGCAACTGTCTGATCGACCCTGCTAAGTTCAATACAAATTATTTCGAAAGCTAGCAGTTGATTATCTCCTGTGTGTGTGCAGCAACTTCGAACGCGAGAGGAATATGTCCAATTGGGTGTATTGTCAGTGTGGAAGCACCTGATATTCAGGTACAGCCAGTGACTGTAGTTTGCTCTTTGCGTTTTATATTTCGATATTAATAGAGAAAGGGACTCTCGACTTATTGTTTTCATCCTTCAGGCAATCGGAGCCATGGTTAAATAGAAGAGGTGAAATTGCTGAAGCTGTAAACTATCTTCTCAGGAAACAAGATTTGAAGTTGAAAAAGTCCATTGCTGAGGTGCAGCTGATTAAGCACGAACTTTTCTTGTGCTCTTTACATTTAAAATATCAAATCTACATTCGACGATAGCCTAAAGATGAACAATAAGTGAACAATAAGTGGTCTCTAGAAGTTGTAGATACAAGAACCAATGGCCTTTTCCAACTGATAATTCTCAATGCCATTGCAGTTGATTGTATGCATGGCTTCAAGTGGCTATCTTAACAAAACGACAAGCGAAGCGTGTATTGAATTTTTAGTGAAGCAATGTGCACTGGCGAGTACGAGAAAGAGGCTATCGGAGGCAAGCTCCGCAGTCCCAGAGAAACCAAAAGCGACCGAAATGCCTGTCAGCATTCCTGCGAAGAAAGTACGAACTGACTCATTCTGTGAACTGTAAATTACATATGTTGAAGTATTCACCTAGTGAACAGTCAATTGATACAGTATTATTAGAGGCTCGGTATTTTCAGAAGATTGAGTCTCAGCCACTTGAACATGACGGGTTGAATTTATTGTGTAATGTTTTGTAAGGAATTAGGAGGACAGTTGAGATCCTTAGAGTTGCGGCGTGTTTGTGAGACAGGCTTGCTTCTACTGGCAGGCACTGTTCCTGCTGCTGAAGTACAGTTCTCTTTCTCATACTACTTTCATCAAATTTCTAATTTGACTTGCAATGATCTTTAAATTTTTGATGCTGCTTCTTGTGGTCACTATCCCCATGGCAAAGGGGTTACTATTCTTTAAAGTACAGCATTGTGGGCTTTTCTTGTACTGAAGAGAAGAGTCATTTTCCAGGTCATACTTTGGCCATTTCTTCTCAAGATGCTCATGCCAGTAGAGTACACGGCGGCTCTAGATACGGTAAGACTTCTGAACGTCGAACACCTTTGAGCTTATTTTGTTCATTATTTGACGGTGTACTTCCTCGCTAGCCTATAGAAATATTTTTGCTTGTCCATGGATTTTTTGAGGGATTTGTTTAGGACCAATTGACTGGTTTCTAAGATTTTGAATGTGATGGTGAGTAGGTGTGCAAGTGCATAACCGAAGTTCTTAAACATAAACGTTCACGGGGTGAGAAGGTCTCCATCGATTATTCCATGACATCAAATATTCCAGAACCAGAGGTTTGGCATTTTTCGTTATTTGAATGTACATTGTAACAGATTTTGGTTAAGGTCCATACAATAGGTTCAAGCTTGCATTTTTCTATATCCTTATTATTGACAAATATAAACCAGATGCGTACCTTAAATACATGGAACTTATACCTAATCCATGATTCATTATGCTAAAATAAGCTTAATAGCAATGCAGGAACTCTTTGCTCGTCTACTTTTGCTCCTTCAATATCCACTGGACACAGAACTAGCTTCCAGGGTGTTGACTGTATGCGAAAACTTCATCTGATGTTTCTTTGAATGAATATTCTTTTTGAACATCTTTCCGAGTATTCTTATCAACAGCCTTGTGATTGACAACCACTTTCAAATATTGAAACATCGTACAACCATCTACTTATAATCAACTCAATTCTGTCGATACAGATCTTGGACGATTTGGGGCCGATATTTCCAACAGCTATTGTGCTGCTCTGGGAAGAGGAGGTCTGTAGTTTTCTGAGGCTTCTCTTGTCGATAATTACACTTGGAGCACTATATCCACTTTACTCAATCATTGTTCTTAAACCATGTACAAAGGAGGATTTTGTTTTGCAAAGTGAATCTAAATATTTCCATGTGGCTTCGTCGCAAGCTGTAGATTCCGAAATTAAAGGCTTACATCAGTAACATCGACGTTGCTTCCTGGCAACAAATCGTCTGGGAGGACATGATTATACATGTAAGGAAAATGACGCTTCATGGCCATAACCTTCCAAAAGTGGAGAATTGTTATCTCGTCTGCGTTGTCTACGCTACATTTCATTGATATTGTAGTATCCGCATGTTTGGAGGGCTTGAAGTAAAGCAAAGAAAAATAAAACATTCTTAAATATGTTATTATAGGATCAAATTCTTTTCAACGAAAAATAGTAGAAAAACGAAAGTTGCAAGGAATGCTGGACTTTTGAATGAATATGGCATAAGGATTTAAGGGTCACCCCCTAGAACATTCATTAGGAGCTTTGTTTCCGCACCCTGATTTTTTTAATGATTTAACTGCAGTTGCTATCCGATGCGCTTGGTGTTGTCCATGATCCAGAGTGGATAATGTCGTTTGGCAATGCCTTGGCAACTCACTACAATCTGTATGATGACAACCAACAGATATCGCTCTTGCACAGGTATGTGATTTAGTATTTACTGAATGTGATTCTGAGATATTGTATGTACTTCGCATGTTAGTTTAGTATATCCTGTACAGAATGCTCAAGGACAGCAACTGTTTAATTTGGAGAGCTATAAAAACTAATTGAGAATATTCGGCAGGTGCATGGGAACTGTTTTACAAAAAACTGATAACGAAGTGTATGTGCAACGGATGATTACTCTTATGTATCAACGTTCTGATGTCTCAAATAAGATAAATAGAGGAGGTCTTGCAACGGCAATGGGTCTGGTAACAAGAGCTCTCAAACGACTCATCAACGGGTTTTCTGCACCAATCTTTAACGTTATCTTAATGGTGTTCATTTTATTTTTCCCTTCCTCACGCATCAGAAAGCCTTCACAAGTGCAACGTATTGTTTCAGGTCGCTTCTGCACATCTGGATACTGTGTTGGCAAAGCTGCGAAGAATCCTAGACAATCACAAACGTAATGGATTTCTGAGGTACTGAAAATGAAGTTACTTTGGACACTCATTTTCATGGAGTAACACTAACTAAATGGGATAATTTTTCTTACTGAAGTCAATTCTTAACGAGGCATTTGAGTAGAGATCGAATTCTTTTCGATGCAAGATAGGACATGACATACTTGTCTCTCCCTTTGTAGATTTGTATTGCATTTTGTGAAGCCCCAGAAGATTAGAGCAGTTGACAATGTATTCGCAACTTTAGCACTCATGTATGGATATACTGCATCATACGCACCGTCAAGTGGCATTGAAGCCCGTATTGAGATACTAGTGGTAAGATCTCTATATTACTTGCAATTTGCAAGGAGCTCTGTGAAGCGATTCTCTTGACAATAGTCTTTTGGAAGAGGCCCAGCGCTTAGCTATTCCACACTGACACGTGGAAGTTGAAATTAGTATACTAGCCTAGTGCACACCAGAAGCATATGGAGTGTCAAACTTTGTATGCATCTTGCAGGGAAGTGATATGCTGAAGGGCTTTTTGAAGGTTAAAGCTCAAGCATCAAAGCAAGCTGTTTTATCTGCCATCAATCTTCTGGGTATGACAATTGAGAATCCTCGAAAGATCTTTGAATTCTTGATAGTTAATTTTAAGCGATGGAACCTCTTATTACTGCATTGATCGGCAGGCCAAGCGGTTATCAAAGCTGCAAAGAATGGGACAGTTTTTCCTTTGAAAAAAAGGGACATTATGCTGAACTACATTATTTCTCTTATGGAAAAGGACGAAAAAAACAGCTTGGACATTGAACTGCAGCATACTCAGGTACTTATACAAGGGACGTCTTTAAAAGTGTATGACCTCTTTGCTTTTCTCTCCTTATCCGGTGTTTTACATCAGGAACAATAATAGCATGTCCAAGACACAGTGCATGGACAAAGAGTCCAGCCTTATATATGAAAGAATTGCAGGAGATGGCTTTAGATGCTTGCGCGACATTGGTTTCAGTAAATCCCAAGTTGACGTCGAAAATGCGAGACTCTGTCCTCCAGGTATATGTTTTCACTCTAATTCATTTTCATTCGAAACAAACTTCAGATGAAATTTAAAATCATATATTCATGTGAAAGACACATTAGAAGAACAAAAGCACGCAGATACTGGACCGTGGCATGAATGTGCAGTTTCATATACTTGAGCACAACATTAGACCCTGCTTAAGTGGGGAATACCCAAAGATTACTAACTTCCTTTCATCAGAGACGGACAAGCCTCAAGATTAGGTTCAGGAAGTGATCATAGGTAATCTCTAATTCTCAGACTATCTTCGCCGAGGGTTTTTGGATGTTTCCCAGGCAGCGTTTGGCTTCTTCACCTTGCCAATGTCGCTTGCAGTCAGCGACACACTGTTCACCAATTTAACAAGGTTTTTATGTACGATTTTGCTCACTAGGTAATTCACGATTTCCTTTCTAAATTATGCTGGTGTGAATCTTTAATGAATCGCGTAAGATCATCATGTTGATCATTTCTCTTCAACTTATAATTCTGATACTGATTCCTCATTCTTCGCAAAACCTCTTAAGCTTTGATTGAATGTGGAAGGTCGATGTATTTCTGAATTTCCAGTTCACTGTTAATCGTTTTGTTAATCTACTTTAGTTGATTGGGTATCGATATCATTTCTGAAAGTATTCTCATATTAAAAACACTGTATACTTTAATTGTTTCCGCTTGTTTTGTTTCACAAACCAGTAGACATGCCACGTACTCACAAATCTTGCATATGAATTTGCTAACTCTGAAGAATATTTGTTCTCAACTGATTTCTCAGTGGCGATGACGGAAAAAGTAGAGCAATGCAATTGCAGTTTCTATTGAAACGTCTTGATGAGTTCGCTTCTTCGTCAATGGAGTATGAAAGAGAGAGGGCAGTTCGTACAGTTTTGGCACTTCTGCAGTATTATCGAGCCCTTTGTTTTCCTGGAAGCTGTTATGTTGGCTGCACTGGCAGTTACATGCACCTCCGATCATCTTCAGACACCGATCAGAGTGGTGGAGCAGGTAATTGTTCCACGATTCCCTTTCTAAGTTATGGAAAGCCGATCCCTCGGTCGGTGGATGGAAGTTGATCATCTCTGAATGGCATGCAATAATTGAAAATATGTTTTTTCATCTGGTGTGAATTGATGATGATGTTGTGGTTGAAAGGACCAGAACTCCAGTTTTCTTGATGTCCAAAAATCAGAATTTTACATTTGGTTGCTAGACAGCTTAGATATTCATAGATTTAATGGTGGCAATTTGATATTTGAGCAGCTGGTCCTGCTTTGCTGCCACCTCGTGAAGCCTTGAGGCTCGGGGAAAGAATCGTAGCTTTCTTGCCGCGTTGCACAGATGTGTCTCCAGTTATCAGAATACTAGCTGGTCAGGTGAAATATGATTTCTTCTCGCTTTTTAAAAAATTACTCCTTGAGATAATAAGGCTTTAGAATTGCGGCTGAGAGTTTAACTTTGAAATATGCCACCGCAAGTTACCGCTTTCCTATTGTGAATGAAGCAGATAATCACCATACTCTGTAACATGGTAATGCTAATTCCCGACCCAGCTGGAGCCAAGAGTACGGATGACAGCATAGAATTGAGTTTGGCGATAACAGCACTGCAGGACCTCACAGACAGCACTAAAGGGGTAAGTTAAACTGAAGGCATTGAGTATGTTCTCAAATTTTGTATTGTTCCAGAGATTTGTGCGTAACTCAACAACCCAGGACACTCGTTTTTAGAATGAGAATAGAGCATAACAATTGTTTTACGTTTTCAACTCAATTATCATAGTGCAATTCTCACCTGTGATGTTAACGCCTTGCAGAAGACAGATGGATCAGAGGTCAATGTACTTCAACGCGTCGTTGATGCTGTTTTGAATCTTCTCAATTATACGGAGGTAGGTTAACGGAGGACAACACGGTGGATGATTTTACGAGGATGATTTATAATTATTAAGTTGCTTTAAAATTAAATACCTGCTAATCTTCAAGTGTCCAGAAGGTCCTCTTGGCATTACGTCATGGTTTGAACCATATTGCAGAAAATACCATCTCCCAAAGAAGAAATAATTTTGGAAAAATTGCAGACTAGTCAAGCGGCGCACGAGCTGCATGCAGGAAGCTCAGATCTATGCACATGGATACATTAACATAAACCTAAATGGTAATTCTTGGGTTGAGGGTCAGGTGGTTGCTGCGTTGAAAGGATGTAAAATTGCTGTTTGTGATAAGGTCTTGCAGTCGGCACAAGGAGCCATGTCCGCACTTACTCAAATCATATACTCTCGAGGTTCTCAATTACGAGAAGGAGACATATGCAAGTAAGAGCTTCGTTGTCCTGAATATCAAAGGCTCTGATCTTATGGTTTCAATTCGCAGTCGTGTAAAGAGCTTAGTGTCTATTTCCGGTTGGGTGGCAGGATAGCGCGAAATTTGTTTGAAGCTGCTGCAATTGATTGTGATAGGCATCAGGGAATTCTTGCGGTTGTAAGACTTCACTTCTCTTCAACTCCAGGAACTTCTATGTTTGACAGAACGTCTTTCGTTCAAAATAGTTTACCAACTGTGATAAATGGGTTCAGAAGGAGCAACCTCTTCGAGGCAAAGTTGTCCATAAGATTGTATTGCTATCTACTACTATTTCAATCAATTTTTTATATATGTGGGATCATGTACTTGCAATTGAATATTATTCGAAATTTTGACAGGTATGTAGCCTTGCAGAGCATTCTGTGGCAAAAGTGGTATTTTCAGAGATAATCACTGCTGGAGAAATTGAACTCGTTGATGACTTGGACAAGAGAAAACTTTGTCGGTTTGAAAAAATAATTCTTGTGAGTGATCCAGTTACTTGTGCCCTCGTTCTGTTAATTATATCTGAGAAGATAAATTTGAAAGAGACTTCCTTGAGTGATGGGCCTTGATGCACTTTGCCATTTTGACTATAAGTACCAGCTCGAATTAAAATGCCTTAAAGAACAAGGAGTTAATTCGATATAGAAGAATAGTAAATCAATAATGAGTAAACTTGAATCAAATAAGGGCTTTTTGTGTAATCTCAGAGGTAAATGCATTCATAATGTCATTTGTTAGTGACCACCATTTCCGGAGCATCTAACGTTGTAGTTAATTTGCATGACAGGCGATCTCTCATCACGAAAAGTTGTCTCTCATCTTTCTGGAATATGTGGTGGACATTTTGGATCATGCCCCTGTCTTTAAAGAGGATGATGCAGAAAAAGGCAACATTTCAGACCACCTGACATTTCCTATGAGTCTTTGCCAACGGTCGCAGGCAGCCACTCTAGCACTTCAAGAAATTCTTAGGTACAATTTTCGTTAAGAATGTGCATAAATCTATGAGATGGATTGAACTCAGGTTAGCTAACCTACATTCTGGATTACTCAATTTGCTTATAAACGTGTGTTACGCGAGCACTTTGTCTTTCCAACCTTCGGCGTTCACTGATCTTGGATTAAGTTGTGGATTTGCATTTCGACAGGGGTGCAAATGATACTGTCAAGCAAGCCGTCAATCAGTGCTATCCAAGAGTGTTGTGTTGTTTGTTGTTGCGCATTGGAAGCATACAAGAATCCATCAGCATAGATATGCAACCATTGAGGTACGTGACCTAGGTTCCGGTATCTCACAATCGTTGTGGTTTTGTGAAGTCATTATATCATTCCACAGCACCTATAATGCGACATTTTCACAATAGTAGAAAACTTGAAGATGTAACTATACATGAATATCAAGTGGAACAAGGTGAATTTCTTTCTTGGATAATTCTGCACATCTGACCAATCCTTCCATGCTGAGCATCAACTCCATTGCTTTTGATGGATGTGCAGGGATATGATTACAACCATTCATGTCTTTTCTGAAACCGTGGAAAATGACGACATGGGTAAGGTACTAAATTAACCAAGATAGAAGGATTATGTTCAGTGACAAGATCTGCAAGTACTTGTGGTGCACGTTGTTTATAATAAACTGAGTCAGAGTAAAAGTTAAGAATACTGGGAGTCGATCATCAGAAATTGGGTACTCGTCATCATTGCTGTTGTAAATTTATTGAAATAAATCGATCAACTTGATCATGCCCAGACATCCTTTCATGTAAATTTATGAGGCTACAGGGACTTAATGTTTTGTATTTGGGAACTTAGCCAGTATTTTGGTTTAGGTTTTGTTCACCGACGGGGAGCAGCGCTTGAGTGGAGAGCGTTGGACTGAGGCAGTTGAAGAGGTTGCTTCAAATTCTGCTAGAGAAAAACCAGAAGAAGTAACTTTAGCCACCATTAACTTTCTTCTGAGTTGTCTAAACTAAGTTCTGGAAGTTCTTATGTTGTTTCACCGATTTATCTATTGCATATTTTGATCTATGCAGGTGACCAACATGTGCACATTACTATGGCCAGCTTTGGAGAGGCAGCATGACTGCCAGCGTGCTGCTGCAGCAGCAGCTCTTTCTGGATTGGTCCAACACTGGTATTCTTTGTGACGAAATATTTCTTTTATAATGCTTTCCATTCATGAATTGTTCTCATGATCAAATTTAGAAGAGACAGGTCATATCTCATGTGTGGACCATATTCTGGACAGATGATTTACATTTTATATCCTGTTCCTTTTGCACAAACTTCATTTTAAACTTCCTTCACTCAATTCTCAATCTGCGTTGTCCGTGGTATCTCTAAGTACTTAGTATGAATTTCATTGAGTATGCAGTGAAAATACAAGCATCCTTTTGGGTTCCCTTGTGGAAGCTCTGACTGCTCACACTAGTGACGAATCTTCTACTGTACGACTTTTATGTGTGAGAAGTCTTGTTCAGGTCTGTCACGCTTTTTACTTTCATCCTCCGCTCTCAGTGAATTTACCGGATACTTGAATAAATTTTTTCATAATATCCTTTTACACTGCAAACTCCGAGTTGAATAGCTATTTGTTTTATGTCAAGTAAATATTGTAAATTTAAAGGCTTGTAGATGATAAAGAGAGGAGTTACCGCATTCGTGCCAGAGGCTCTGAATGTGATTGTCGCTTTATTGGAAGATAAAGAGGATGAGGTGGCTAATGCAGCTGTCTGCGGACTTTCACCTGTAAGTTGCCAAATTGTGCTTGATTCTGAAAACGCCGCCATTTACCATTTCTTATGATTAGAAGCACGAAGATCCTCCACACCTTTCCGAGTGCAGGATGTTTGCCAGGCAAGTGATTGCGTGGTGTACTCCAATTGGTATCTTTGAAAGGGGATCTTCTGCGTAGCCTCTGGAACTAATAATGATATGGTTGTCGCAGTTTTATTTCGCCTTGTATCATGCTTTTAGACTCGGTGGTTATTGAATTCCAGGTCATCCAGGTCGCAAGTGCTGAGGTTGTGTATCCAATGTTACTGAACCTGTGTTTGCGGTTAAGTATCCTTCAGGTAAGACGATGCATTCAGCAGTTGAAATCCGGTAATTGTAAGCTAAATCTGATTACTTTATTATTCAGGGCAAAAACTAACTTTAAATTCGGGGCATACATTAGACTCGGCATTTGGAAAGCACGAGAGCTGCAGCATTTGAGGCTCTCGGATCTGTTAGTAAATTTGCCACCGGTGTTCAACTTGGTACGTTTATGGAACAGGTGAGCACTAATCTTCTATAAAGAGAATGTTTCTCACAATACTCTGCCTGGGTCAGAATGGAGAAAGAAGATATTACTCATCTGATTGTCAGAACACAATAAAATGTGTACATTATTCCATGCATTTCTTCAGATTCATAAAATATTGCCGCGCTTGGTGTTTCATGTCAATGATGAAGCACCTTCTGTATCGCTAGCCTGTAAGGTTAGTTCAACTTTTCTCGATGGCTCCTATGCCTAAGTCTCATCGACCTTGCACAGTGAAAACCGTGGACACAAACTCTGTGACATTTCCTTTTTTTTTTTTTTTTTTATTGTGATCGAGTAAATATGTCTGTCTCATGGAGACATCTGACTTTCGAACACTTGTCCAGAATGCCTTAAGGAGTATTTCACCATTGTTACATGCTCAAGACATTAGAGCACTGGTCAACTTGCGAACATTTGAATTTGGTAGAAGGTATGAACATCCAAATGGTTTCTCCTGACTGAAACTAGATCTCAATGTAACTTGTATTCACAAGTCCTGTAGGAGTATGTTGGGAAGGTGAAATTATGGTGCTATGATTAAATTTTGGCATGCATGTGCATGTAACTTTTGCAGTATGGAGTATGATGATTTTGTCAAGGAATTTGTGAAGCATCTCGTGCTTCAATTTCGTGACAAAGTGGACATCTACGTATCATGTGCAATTCAGGCAAGCTGGCAATACTATCAATCTTCAAAGATCTTTCTAACCCAAACACAACACGGTCCATATCTCACATAATTCCTCACAATTTTGTACGAGCCTAGTCTTCATTTGCAGAATACACTTATTATATCCACACGCTTGATTGAGTTGACGACATTGTGAACTCCCAAGTTTGCAACAGCAATAATGTGTAATGTGAATTTCGTGTGCAAATATATTACATCTAATACTCCCTCGAGATGCGGCAATTTCACGTGTTGGGGTGTATGTTGACATCAGGCTTTTGAGAGTCCATGGCCTGTAATCCAAGCGAATTCAGCTTATTTCGTTGGTTGCCTATTATCTAGAGTGAGAGATGCAGTATCCGTAGCACACTATGTGCCCCAGGTTCGAACTTCGCGAATTTGTTGCATCGCAAGCGTAGAATTCTTAAAATTTTGCTAAACATGAACTGAATGCTTCGATTTCTTCGGTGACGGGATTAACCAATACATGAGTTACTCTCGACGTTGACATGAATCTCTCTCATCTGCTGCACCAATGACTAACTTCTTCTAATTTTCCATGCCTTTAATAGGTCTCCAATTTGCTTATGAAGATGACAACTAGTTCTCCGAGTGCTCTTGTGCGAGCAAAGTCCACACTTGCTTTAAGTCAAATAATGAATGAAATGGAGGTTTTAAATACCTGATCAGCGTTTGATAGTGAGGCTGATGACACTGCTGTGATCACTATAGTGTTTTGCTTTCACCAGAAGACTTCTCACAGTAGCTCAAAAATGTAGCTGAATTCACCACAAGACATGGTAATGAAATAGGGATGAATGGAACAGTTCAACCTAGGAGACGATCCCTGGGATCTGCCACTGCCCGAAACTCCAAAAAAAATAACTGAGCAGCGATAGATAGGAATTGAAAGAGGCCAGTTTTTACACCATTTACTCTTGTAATTGTAGCAATAATGAAGGAAAGAGAGGTGTCTTGGATGCTAAAAGGTAAAACTATCCCTAGCCCACACCAGGTAAACGAAAGTACATTAGAATCGATTGCCGGAAGAGAAAGCTAAAAAAGACACGGCCTTGTGCCAAAGAAAACGAGTGTCATGATACTTCAGGCTCTTTGGCTTCTTCAGTCTCTCCTACTTCTTCAGTCCCCAAGACCTGAGCACCATTGTCCGCATCAGTAATGTCGGCTGACTTCTCCTCTTTGCCTCGATATCCCATGAGACGATACTTTCGATCAGACCTGGTCAAAACAAGCCTAAAACCTTAAATGGGACATAAAACTAATAATAATAATAATAATAATAAACAGAGGATTAAGAGTTTTTGCGGAGGACAGACAGTTACATACGAACGCACAATTATTGAGGCTTACTCAATACAATAGCAGTTTCCTGCTGGAAATGATTGTCATAAACCAAGGACCTCAACAGTATTCCTTGCAATTCTTGTGAATTAGCTTTCCACATTCAGCCGAAAGCTGTCAAATGATTTTACAATTCTCTGAACATATCACAGATTCCAGAGTGTAAATAAATAAAGTATACGCCAAAAGACTGCACCTGAAGCCAATTAGCCAGAAGAATTGTCTTGCAATTGGTGGTGGGAACACAGCAAACCCTGACGGACCACCCTTCTTCTTAATCTCCTGCACAAGGTAACTCTCAGGCATCAAAGGAAAGTTTACATCTCGGCTTGGTGATGAATGCACTACCTTTACTATATAACGATAAATCGTTAGAGGCATACAACGAAACCAGAACTGAACTTTTCCTTAGGAGCTAAAAGTAACTCGAAAGGTGCTTAATTTTTAACAACGCGTGGGGTCATTATGAAGCAAACTGTTAATATTTGGTGTTAATGAACAAGTGCGCCTGAGGACTTCTACAACAAATAAAACAAAATTTTCAAAATAGATCATTTTCATTTTAAAAGTCAGGGAAAAAGAAGTAAAAAATCCACAAGAAGTGACATTGTCATCCGAAATGAACTTGCAATGGAGTTCTAAAAGGGAGAAGAAAACCTGCACAAGTCGTTTGACGATCCGTCGTCCAATACCTTGCTTCTGATACTCCGGATCAACGGCTACGTCACAAATTGTAGCCTGAAACAAAGAACAGAAAATTATGTGGGTACAACCAGATCTCTGCAAAACTCCCACAAAATATCTGAGTTTGTGAAACGTACTCTAAAATTGAACAGGAATTTTTTAAAAAATGAAACAGAGACAATAGGGCCAACATATGAACACATACAATGAATGAACCATCAGATACTGCGCGCCCAATCCCTGATCCGCGTTCAAAAGACACCACCAGAAACAGAGTGAAGAGGATTTCCAGCAACCGTTACTTCCGATGTCTTAAAATAGCACAGCATCACAACACATAAAATTATTTATCCTCAAATTCTAAAAAATATTTCCTTTCGATTCCAAAGCATCATTTTAAGGATACGAATGAGATTGAAAATGAAGAATACCAACGACTTTCGGAGTAGATCTCAATCCTAGGTCATCTTTCTCCTGTTCTGCCAGCACAATCACAAACTGCAGCATTCAAGCTGCAAAATAAATTTATCAAACACTCTAAGCAACAATATATTATGTGCAAAAATCAGTCTTTAATAGTGCTTGTTACTCTCTATGACAAGCACACGTCCATTCCTTTCCGACAGCATTTAACAAATCGGGTCCAAGTTCATTCTCACAACCAGTCAACTATATACAATGAAGCTCAACTGAAGAACCTGGGATACCAAGAAGTACCAAGAAGGCAAGCTGTCTTGAGCTTACCATGAAGCTGTGCCGAAGTGCTTTCATGATTTTCGAAGGTTCTCTAGTAACCATCAGCGTTTTTTCCCAAAGTTCACTAAGCTGATTATCCAAACCCATGAAGTTAACACCTTATAGAAGTATGAATTACAAGTTAAACAATCAAAGTCCATATAGTATGGCATTGACACCTAGTGCAAAATGTCGCTCGCATCTGCATAATGCAATCACACAAGATTTTGTACACATGACGACCTGAAGAAAGTGTCTAACAAAATCAATGCAAAATCAATATGAAGTAACACATCGCTTGCCTAACCCCTCCCACTCCTCTCTCTCTCACGAATTCTACCGAAGAAGTAAAGTCTGAAATATATCTAACCAAAAATGTGGACATGCGGATACATTGATACGTTTGACGGGACAACGATATGGAATTGAGTGCGTTTGAATTGAAGGGATGAACTCATAGAACACCATTTACATTTCCCATTTCAATTTCACAATGAGCAAATGGGAAGAGAGTGGCAGCACCTGAACCGGATCAACGTCGGCAAGATTAGTGCTGTATACAAGTGGTCGAGGTATTCGTATTGGCCATAAGGGCCTTGGCGATTGAGGCAATGGGGTAGAAGCCAAAATAATTGCACCTCGCTGCAAGATTACAGAAGAGGGTGAGATATGGTACATGGAAGCATGAAATTGCTAAATGGATTAGAACACACAAAGTGATACTTTAAACGATATTGCTCCGTAATACTGAGACTATAAAAATTTAACCCCCAACCGACGAGGTCGTTCCACAAGTTGCAAAGTCCCTCATTCTTAACGCCACAAATGTCAATACCACTAAAACCTTACACGTGTTGCGAATCCAATTTCGCTTCAGAATATATTCGATCTGAGCGACAAGACAAGGCAATCGGAGCTACTATGGAAAGGTGTGGATATGCTTCATTATGACAGAGTTTTCAGATTAGGGATTCGCTATTGGCACTTTTCACTTAGGTCTCGCAAACTTCCTCTAGCTCTGATCGAACTCAGATTGCAAGCAGACCTGAATTCTTAATCCTGAATGGTATGGTGGAAAAATTAAGCTGAACATGAGGCTACGAAAGTCGAGCTCTTCACAAATTCGACTTGAGCAACTCTCAAATTAAATGCTTTTATCCTAATATAAAATTGTTGAGATAGCTGCTGCAGACATAGACGGATCCAAGTGCAGTCATATCCATAGGACCAGACCAAAGGGATCTCAGGGAAAAGCAACGAACCGAGCTCTTCAATTGTGAAGGAGTTGCAACTTGTCTTCGAACAGGCACGAATCGAGACAACGACACATCACAGGAGCAACAGCATCGCAGACGACCCGACGAGAATTGGAAGCTGCACCCAGGGACCGGACGCGCCATACTGAGCTGCATCGTGGTAGACGTATTCCCAAACCACAACGCACAATCACTCACGACCAAGGCTGCAATGACGCTCAGCCTAAACCCGAGCGCGCACCATGCAATCACAAGACTCAATCCGAAACCTTGCCAACACAACAACTCCACGAAACGAGACCACCTCAACCAAAAAAGCTACGTCGAAATCCATAGATTTCTCGTGGTGATTGTAAAATTCGAGCTAGATTCTCGGCCAGTTAAACACAATAACCAGATGCCAACAGCCTCGATTGATGGCACGTGAGAGTTAGATTCTGCTGATGCAATTCACGGACTGCTAAGAGCCGCAAAATGAGATCCTAGTCCTCGTCGAAGGCAAAACCTTATCTGCGCTCTAACCTCCGTTTTCTCAACGCCGTTGCGAAGAATAAGGATGAATGTTGTATTTCATTCGTCACATCATTAATCATTCATCTTCATTTTGGATGATGGATTGAGCTGAAATTGTCTGGAACCTCTTTCACACTGCAGAGTTCAATCAACACACACACACGCACTCTATTCGTGACATATTCTACCTGCCAGATGAGAACACTTGTTGAAATAACAATAAATGGCAGGTCAGCTTCTGACCCCTACAAGAAAGATTGTATTCTTATCAACAACGGTGATGAGAGTGACAAAAATGTATAAGATGGGACATTTTGACTCAGTTAGGGTTTGCATATGTTTTGTTGGCTCTTGTTCTTTCATTGCAAAGACGTGTATTTCCATGAGGATGTAAAGTCTTTGTAAGAATGTTGCATGTTGTTACCATTTCCTTTGGAGATTGATTTGGGCTTAATGCTTTCTCTACATTATGTTTCTCCTTTGATTGTGCAACATCAAAAAATAAAAAAAATCAAGAGGTGATGTGCAAATTTTTTAACACTTGGGTGAACATAAATATAAAATTCATTTTTTGTAATCATACAATTTTACACTGTCAAAGAATAATTTAGTCTGAAAAGTGATTATCTATTTTGAGAGTATTGAAGGAAAAAATATTTTGGCATTTTGAAGTAACATTGCCTCTCTCAAAATGTTGAGGGTGGATGTAGACAAAGTTTCTTTAAACATGATTGTAACAAGGCATATGAATTGTTTAGTATCTGTATGACAAACAAATAACAATGGGACTAATTTTACATATCAATTAGAATAATTTTGAAGTAAACGTAACTTTAAAAAGTATTCTAGAACCTGAGCATTCATGAGTGGTTTTGTAAAGAAACAAAAGTGTACGTCTAGTAGTATATTATAATGGAGCCAACATCAAATTTACCAAAATGAATACTTTCAAGATTACTAGTTTTTCAACGAATATTAAGAAAAAGATAATGACACAACTAAGCAAGAATACATATACAGAAATGTCACCATGATCAAGTCCAGCAACATGTGTTCGACATCAGCTTGAAGTGCACTTCAGGTTACAGTCAATAGAATTTCAAGTGCTTCGCATCCTCAACTTCTAAGTTTTCGTGAAATTCGTTCTTCTCATTTCCACAGTTGATTTCATACCTTCTGCATGATTAACTTTGAATACCAGATTGTCGGTAACGGTCAAAATCATGAGGAATCGTCTCTCCAGCATAGGACGACTTATTGTAGCTTACATGTTGATTACAACAGATCGATCGATCTAAGTGTTTAGAAGTCATTCTATTATCAATTGAAGGTTCGGTGGACCTAAATCAAAGCGGTAGCACACAAACTCGTGACGCTTACCATGTTCGGGAAACTTTGAGTCAATTAGACGCTACGTGGATCGTAAACGTAGTAGATCCATTGCTCTTTGATCGGCATCCTTCAAATTAATGCACAATGCAATGTATGTAAAACTTAAATGTGCTATTCACGACCAAAGAATTTAGAACGTACATGCACAAGTTTGACAGAAAGTAGGTATTCAGTAGCAGGAACAAATTCTCTTACACAAATTGGACCTCAGATTCAGAATGGATCGCCTGAAACAAATGCGCTGAAGTTTCTCCAAAGAAAACTTTGGTAAACATGATATGGAACAAACAATCCAAAGTCCGAGGAAGGCTTGAAAGAACTGTCCTGCAAATGCTCAGGGAACCACCTCATCTAATGAAAAACGTCATGCAGTTCCCGAGGCTATTGTAGGAGTGTCCTCTCAAGTCTTTCTCAGACCTAGAGAGTGTCTCAAGAACTTTCATGGGTTTGCAAGGTGGTCTGCTCTATTATGTACAACTCGTTTGGTTCCGGCGGCGGCTTGATATTGGCGCGGTCCCCTGCTCCATTACCACCAACGCAACAGAAGCCAAGCATGATGTCTGGAAACAAAATCGGGCACCGCAGATAATGGAGATCAGATTTGAAGCTATGTCTTTATCAACTGTAGTGAATGGCATCAGAATACCGAAAATAAAGCTTGAAATCGGTCGATAAAAGGATACGGCCAATTGAAAAGAACTAGTCCAAACGTGCTTATCAGAACGTTCCCCTCGATGCATTTGAATCTCTTTAGAGTAAAGGAATAATCATCGATAGAAGACAATGGAAAAAATTAAAAGAGAAAATATGCCAATCCATTAGGATCGAAATAATCCGTGGCTCAGACAAGCATGTGGTCTGACTATCTTCGTTTTCAAACCGCAGGATGTCCGAACTAATTTTCTGTATGTTACGAGATTGAAGTCCAATCTAGGGACAAGCAGAAGACAGTCTCTTCTGCTTATAGCGTACACAATTTGTCATGTATGGTGTTGAAACATTTCGAGAATCACAACAAGTTGTTGCTCGCAAGTACAAATCTGTTCGGTGAAGTCATAATGAATTAGAAAGAATACATCATTCCTGCCACGCATTAATTAGCACCAAGGCTGCTGATCATTTTTCTGCCTTGGCAAGATTCAGAATTGCAGATTTTGTGTGATCTTTCCACATTCAAGGTTGACCGAAGTGGTCTAATATACAGGACGTGGGTGCTGGCGTGGGGTTAATTCCTTGAGGACCATTTCGCCCTCTCTGTTATTACCTGTGCAATCGCCAATCCCTTCTTGATGCAGTTTCAGTGACTTATCGTAGAAAATTTGCGAAGGGATATGCATAACCCTGCCCCTTCAACTCCACCAAAGTGCAGCCAGACACAATAACTGGGCCTTTGCACTCTGGCGGATACGGAATGTGGAAGAAGAGAGGGGTGTTATCCCCCGCACCCGCAGGTTAGTTCCCAGTAAGTGCGCACGAAGCTGCTTGAATTGAGTTTTCCTTCTTATCCTACTGTAATATAGTAATATAGACTTGATGCGATGAATGATCTATATTTTTGTTGTCTCGTTGATGGAGCTACCAAAAGGCGGTCGCCGCAGTGCTCATATCGAATTGATCAACACAATCTGCGGCATCTTCTGCCTAAACTTGTCACAACCAGCTTCATACAACTATTGGTCATATGACATCAGCTTCAACTGTAATACCCGTCAAAAATTTCATCAAGAACTAGCCGATTGGATCAATGGATGGCTATCTCTGGGGAAGTTCTGAAAAAAATATTGCAGTCTCATTTCGAGATTAAATAGACTAATTCCAGAAAATGAAGAATCCGTTAGTTCAGTGAGCTTGCGGATTCAAAGTAACATCTAGACGAAGTGAAATAAAGAAGAATAACCACATTATATTTTTCTTTTTTCCCTCTGTTCAATTGCGACAAGTCCACAATCACTGTCGCACTAAAATGCTTTTAGACCGCAATGGTCGGTTTCGTAGAGCAAAGGAACAGAATCTTAAAAAGTGACCCGATCCTATTACCTTGTCGTCCTGAGGTTAGCCTCTTATAAGCAGTTGCAGCAACAACAGACCGGCTAACCTAATGCATACCGAGCAAGGACATTCTAGGAATCGTGGTAACAAAAGATGTTATTCTTGGTCCTGAAGACACATGAAACGATCGAACTTTGTTAAGAAACAAGACACATCGAGCCAATTTTCATAACACTTCGTAAGGTTCCATTGACACAACTTTCTTCTCTCTTATAATTACAGTCAACCTTGCAGCATGTTGCATATGTAACGTCCATCCTCAACAAGTTCACATAACGTCTTCTTGTGTGTAATCTTCATCAACAGAGCCAATAAATACTCCATCAGACATCAGAGCTAAGCCTCAGAGAAAAGGCACCGTCCAGTATGACAAATCGCTGCATAGAAGCAAAAGTGGCTATAAAATTTACATTAACAAGCTGTTTTCCACTTTTACAACGAAGCCTTCACCTAGCCACTGGACTTGCAATAATGTTTGTAAGAAACACTGAGCGATGGCTCCTCTTGAAACTTCCCCTCTGCAAAATCACTACCAATATTACAAATCCAGTGTCCACCAACCAGTGGGACCATCGACGGTGAAAGATTTCGTTACGGTGACAGGGTCTTGCCCTTAAACCGTGAATGAACAGAGGGGTCATCGGTGGATAGCTTCAGGTTTAAGCCACGGCTGTCGTTGATTGATATGGCGCTAAATCCTAGTCATCGCATACGATTCCCGCGCAATTCCTTCACTCCCTCCATCAATCCAACGACTGTTTTGAAGTGGCTTCGCATTTCGATTTGAGTTCGGATTGCGCTCATGGTTTGGAATGCAGGGTTCAGTCAATTTCACGCTGCAATGCGTCGAAATCGAATCGACGGGAGTCGCTGATGACAAACGTGAAATTTGTTGTGGAGCTTGACGGACAACTTTTAAGATGGAGGAGAGAATGAAGCGTTTACATACATGTGAGATTTTTCACTTTGAATAGTGGATTGTACTAAATCTCTGGATAATTTTCTCCCGAAATCATTCTAGCAATTATTTTTGTCAATGTGTGGATGTTCGGTGATCTACTTCAATCTCTCACAGTCCCTGAAGTGGCGGTTGAAGGGGATTGTGTCATGCAAGCGTTAGGAAGAATTGTACATTGTACCGTTTTCGGAATCTTGGGAGAAGTATTGAGATGATTTTTTTGTGTTTACAGGACGAGATTGAGCCATTCGATGTGGCATTTTCTGGTGAACGAAGTAACGCTCAAGTGATTCTTTGTTTCTGAGATGGTGCTGGATGCCATGCGACAACTGGCATGAAAACATTCAAACTTGAACGGAATCATGGCCGATGGGGAGGATTTAATTTCTTATCAAATGGAAGTCAAACCCTGATTTTGTGTCATATCGGCCGTTGGCTGTTTCTGTCGGTTCTTTGACGTGCTTTGGAAGTGATTTACAATGGCAGGTGAAGAGAAAGAGGAAGAATCGCTCAAAAGAAAAAAAGTGGACAATGTTCCGCGTGGCATGGCATGGGGAGCTCAATCCTTTGCTTCTGCAAGAATCAGCAGCATTCGCGAGAAAGATCCCTCGAGCGTCAGTGACTTTGGCAGGTTTTACATTAATTGAAAATCGATCATATGTAGGATTGAAACTCAACTTGTAAAGCTATCAACAATTGCTGCAAGGAACTTTGTTTGCTTCTCACCCCTTTGATCATAGCCATCGTGGGACAATATTTTTTAGCAGAAATTAAGATTGGATTTAACATGAGTGTCATCAGCATTGGCTGGTTTGGTCTACATTCTCATCTGTTCCAATTACAGGAGTTATAGATCAGATTATTTTTCAGCACTCCCATTCATAGACCAGGATGTCAGAATTGATCAAGTCCAGTGGTTTCGTGTCACCTGGAAGTACTGATGCGATGACTTTCCTTGGACTCATGCTCATGGTAATCAGATACATGGCTGAAAAGCGCCGCAAGCTAAATGTGCAATATAATGAGGACTCTTCTAACAAGCTTCTCAAGTATTTGGATCGCCCCAATCTCACTTCTCTTTGCTTTTATCTTCTTCTTCTTTTTTTTTGTTTTTTGTTTTTGTGCGTAGCTTTATTGCCTGTTCATGAAATAACGTTCTTTTGGATTCAGATTATATTTGTGGCTCTTGTTTGTGTTTTTGTCGAGTACAATTCTTAGAACTAAAATAATCGCAGAGGGGTCCGTGAGTTCAGTTGTTCTTGAACATCTTTTTGCAAGTGGCAGACGTTTTTACTGCGTCGTAGTCTTGAATGGGTACATTGTGTCTTTAGCTCACATTGTCTCGGACTTTTTTATGTCAAACTTCAGCAATGCGACAGCGGCTGTTGCAGCGCTACATTCAAAGGAGGGGCAAATTGTAGTCGCTGAGATTTCAACCAAGTCACGCATATTCAATGGAATTTCAATTTGGGTGGACGGTTTCACTGTACCTACTCATCAGGTTTGAATTGCGTACGCAAGGCTGTATACGATAACCTTTTTAGTTTATCCTCAACTTAATCATGACCCTTCTGAAGCATGTTTCTCAGTTTATAACCTTGCTTTGCAGGAGCTACGACATCTAATGCTACAATATGGAGGTGTTTTTGAGAATTACTTTAGAAGGGAGCTTGTCACTCACATCATTTGCAGCACTCTTCCTGATAGCAAAATTAAAAATCCAAGGTGTTCAAGGGTTTATTATGAAATGGTCACTTTGAGGTCATCTGATTGGAAAGTTGCAACTGTGTATTTTCTTGCTGATTTGAAAAAAAAAAAAAAAAAAAAAAAAAAAGGTTTTTTGGTCGTCGATCTTGGCATTGACTTGGAAACGAGTTGGTTTTCTCTTCGTTTTGTTTCTCACATACGGGGACAAGTGCTCAAAGCTGGCATCTCATCTGCAGATCCCTCAGTCGAGGTTTGCCAATAGTAAAACCAGAATGGATCGTGGACAGCATAGCTGCAGGCCGAGTCCTATCTTGTAAGAGATTTCCTTTGTAATATTCTGAAATCCGTTTTGTTTCCCCTGTTTTCAGACCACTCTTTTTAGCCGCATAACCTTGCACCGGAGCTGACGGGCGTTTGTTTAGCTCTTTTACGCTTAACTTAATTTGAGATTTCGTAATCCAGATCTTGTGTAGATCGTTTTATCTGTTTCACTGTGAAATTAAAGACAGTGCAATATTATGGTAATTATCACTTGCAGGGGCTCCATATCAACTCCAAAGAATAGCATTGGAACATCCAAATCAGCGTACTCTGCAGTCGGCATATTTGAATCCCAAACTCGATCACTGCCCTCTTCCTCTTGACTGGAGGGATAATTACCCAACATATTCAAACATGATGGACATAGACTTAGAACCCCGATCGGAGCTGCTAGCACTTGAAAATGTTCCAACGTCAGACAACCAAGGTCCATCTTCTGTACAAGGTTAGTCACACGAGAGTCCATGATATTGTTGTGTACGTAAAAATGCTACCGTTCCTGTGCGATTTTAATTGAAAAGAGATTTTGAATACTTCAACTAGTTATTGTATCACTTCAGCTGTTGTTTCAATTTATCCTTAACGCCCTGTGGGTTTCTTCAACTCTAGCTAACGTTTATGCGACGCAACTTGCTATTACAATTTGTATGTTTTCGGTCTCTGAGCCACGGCACCTTAGTGCACAACTCTCAAGTGTCGTCTCTAACTCTAACAAGTTTTGGACACATCCGACTTTCGATCTGACACTTCCGTGTTTTTGAAGCCTCCTCTAGCTAACAATACTCACTGCTGAGTTTAGAAAATTTAAGCAGCAGACTTGTTCAAGATCATCACGGTTTTGTTTACATTCCAACAGATGGAGCTGTTAATTTTACCCTTTTGGAGGAGGACCTGAAAGGCATTGAAGTGAAAGCTGATGAATGCTCTGAGACTGAAAACCAAGGAGTGCTCGAGTCCCACGGCAAGAAAGACAGTGTAGCTATTGTAGACA
The DNA here is from genome assembly GCF_059467195.1 of Physcomitrium patens. Lineage (NCBI taxonomy): Eukaryota > Viridiplantae > Streptophyta > Bryopsida > Funariales > Funariaceae > Physcomitrium > Physcomitrium patens. The sequence continues at coordinate 2,854,931 of NC_143431.1, read as the reverse complement.
GAAGTAAGCGAAATACCGGCGCTGGCTACTCAGATGCCGCTGCTGCTGCGACTCACTCAACGTTGGGAGACGATAATTTTGTACAAAACTACTTCAAGGCAAATCTAATCGCACCTTAACCAATCAAACGACCATAGTAATGGATAAATATTTTTGGTGTATTTGCGTATTATTTGTTGTCTTTGAATGACCATCTTAAAATTAACAAGCTTGCTTGTGGTTGGTGATTGATTGCAGTCTTCTAGACTTCATTTCATAGGAACATGGCGTAACCGTTACCAAAGTCGGTATGGGTCCTTCAACGATAATAGTGAAGGTCAAGACCAACAAGTTTTTAGAGCTAAATCAGGAAGTGATCCTGCTGTCATCCACATCGATATGGTAAACACTAAGACAATCACAGACATCCTCATGGCATGGCTTGTCGCTGAACATCAATTGTGATTTTCTCTGAGTATTATGAAATTCGCAGGACTGCTTCTTTGTGGCTGTGGTTGTGAGAGACCGACCTGAACTTCACGACAAGCCAGTTGCTGTCTGTCATTCTGATAGTGTACGCGGTAGTGGAGAGATATCATCTGCAAATTACCCAGCAAGAGCTTTTGGTAAGCTGTTGTAGTTTTATAGCATGATTGTTTCATTGTTATCGTTTATCATCTCAGAATACCGAAGTTGCAGCGTGTCCGTTAGGTGAGATTTTCCAGTGGATAAAAGTGTGTTTGTGACCTTTTCCTTGTTCTTGCCTTAACTTGCCGAAAGTGGCTTAAACATTTGACTCTCAATTTCCAGGAGTTCGGGCAGGCATGTTTGTGCGTGATGCGAAAGCAAAATGTCCTGACCTGGAGATAGTACCCTATAATTTTGAGGCTTATGAGCAGGTTCACATCTCTGTATTGCATTATAAATGTTATAATGGCTTCTCATCGCCCATTTTAGCTTCGCCATGTGTGACAACAAGTGTGTCTTTTAGTGATCTGCATCCGGTTTACTTCTTGCAAGGTTATTGAATGGTTGAGTTTATAACATGGTTAACGGTGACTTTTTCTGCAATGAATGGCGTGCATATTTAAGTATTGACTTTGTTCTTGTTCTGTTATTTCAGGTAGCTGATAAGGTATACAATATTTTGCATCACCATTGTGGCAGAGTACAGGCAGGCTTATTACTTCATCTTCGTACAATATGGGTGATATCTGCATGACGTTCATAGAGGTGTCAATGTGGTGTTCATGGTTGGCTTAAATATTCTGTCTGGGTTTCAATTTTGAATTGATATTTTGATATGTCTACGTTGTCACTTCTACAAGGTTTAAATTTTTTTCCACAATTGCGCAGGCTGTTAGCTGTGATGAGGCCTTTTTGGACGTCACAGATCAAGGGGACCCATGCCAAATTGCATCAGTGATAAGGAGCCAGATTTTTGAAGCAACCCGGTGCACTGCTAGTGCAGGTGTCTCAAAGAATAAGTTGTTAGCACGTCTGGCCACACGAAAGGCCAAGCCCAACGGTCTATACTACATTGCACCCTCAGAGGTAGAGGGATTCATGGATGAGCTCGCCGTGGAGGATCTTCCTGGTGTTGGATGGACGTTAAAGGAAAAATTAAAATCTCACAATCTTCACAAGTGCTCTGATCTGCTAAGAGTTTCAAAGGTAGATGACCTGTCTGATGTCCATACCCCTGATGAACATGAAGCATTATAATGTGGCGGAAATTAAGTTTGTTAGCTTGAGGCAGGACTTTTTGCAAAGGGAATTCGGTGTGAAAACAGGAGACATGCTGTGGTCTTATGCACGAGGAATTGATACTCGTGAAGTTCAACAAGCTCAGGTTCTTTACCCGTGCCCTTTCCTCTGATCCACGATACTTTCAAAGGATTTGTGCATGCAAAGGGGTCGCAGGGAATGCTGGTTTTTGATATGAATTTCATTTTTCGGCTCTTTTTCACATAGTTCTGATTGTTGATGTGGTACACAGCAGCGAAACCTGTAAACGGAACATCATCTACTTTTTTACCTATCATGTTTGCAATGATGTTTTAATACTGGAACTAGATAATTACCACAAGACAATGTCTGTATCCTTTGCACCATTTAATCATGTTTTATGGCTGGAATTAGTGTTTTTTACCTGAACAGTCTGAGCTATTCGACTTCAGTTCAGTTTCTGATGACACTCAAACTACATTCTTGCAGATACGCAAGTCAATTGGTGCGGAAGTTAACTGGGGTGTTCGTTTTCTTGTGCCTGAGGATGTAAGTATATGTTCGTGTTCGTACGTGGACTAGGTTGCAAGAAAACGTAAGTGGATTTTCTTGGCGGTTGCATGCTGATGTAGTGGTGAAAAGCCATACTTCACAGACCGAAAATAATGTGGGCTTGCCGTGGTTAGGCTCATCGTTTTTTGGTAACGTTAAGCACAGAGGTCGCGACACGCTTACAAACTGCTGCTGTCAAAGGTCGCACTATTACCTTGAAGGTATTTGAGTGAGATTTTAATTCTGCGATTTTTAACTGTCTTGTAGCTTCACACCTTATTGTATCAACTTTAATGCACTGCTGGGCTTTATTCCTGTTTTTAGTCCTAGACCAATTCGAAGTCCCAAGTTCTTCTGCACCTTTGCTTACACGCAGTAGATCCAACGTGTAGTTTAACTGTCACCTTTTTTAACATCATTGTGTCCATTTTCATGTTTAGGTGAAGAGACGGAAAGAAGGCTCTGGGGAGCCTTCCAAATTCATGGGTTGTGGAGTTTGTGACAACTTCAGTCGTTCTGAAACGGTATGATACCCTCAATTTCATTACCGACTTTGTCATTTGTGTTTTTATTTATTTATTATCTTGCTTTAATGCTTTGGAGTTGAATCCCTGGTGCATGTATTCAGGTTGGATACGCTACTGATTCTCAGGAGATCCTACTTCGTGTGGCAAAACAACTTTTCAACTCTTTTGCATTCGGTATGTTCTTTGATCTCATACTTACCGGCATGCTTCACAGTTCAGAAAGGAAAATTGTGTGTTTTTTGGATGACTTTTACATTGATTGTCCTGCAGATGTGCGTGATGTCCGTGGGGTAGGTTTGCAAGTCACAAGGCTTGAAGCAGTTGGTTCTGGCCAGTCACTGAAAGGTGCGTTTAGTTTACGAATGCTATTTAAAATTCCTGACTAGTAGCTCATGTAATATGCTCAACATCCTTATTCCAACTCCTTAGGTTTGGGGCATGTATGGGCATTCTGTGCAAAGCACTTGCCCTGGTAACTGATACTTTCAGCTTGGCCTTTCTCATCGATATTTCTTTGTAAACCTCTAGTTTGACGGACACTAGCCGTTTCCAATGGATTTTAAATGTCATTCTGTTCGAAGTAATAGTTACTTCATTCAAATATCCATTGCAGGTGGACAAGGCCAACAGCGTGCACTGAAGTCATGGTTAGCTCCTGAGATCAGCAAAGTAATGCTGGATGAAAGTGCTCCTGCGGATCGTAACTCAGGCAATCAGACAATCATACACAGAAGCACTGAGCCACTCAAGACAGAGGCTGGGGAATCGATTCCTGTCAAAAGTCCAGCTTTAGATGTTCCGAAACTACCTCTCAATACATCAGCGCAAGACAATAATGATTTACATGCAGGTATACCTTCGTCCAACTTTTGGCTCACAAAATCTAGTTGGTTAGGAAGAACTTAAGTAGCCAAGTTACAAGTTGTGTATTAAAAGTTACAACTTCTTGGTGAGTAACTCAAATCGAGTTAGTATGTACTTACTGCATGAATTATTTGTATCAAAAAGTAAGACGTACAAGCATCGTTGTGGTCGTTCTAGCAACTTTATGGTTTTCTTAATTCCGCATTTAAAACTTGCCATTCCTCTGAGTCATTTCCACTGGAATATCACCCTAAATCCCCAGTGTTCACAGCTGCGGAATCTGGTATGAGGAATTTCATTGCACCAGATACGAAGGATCGCATTCAGGTTGGGAGGAGTTCAACAAAAGCTGCACCACCTCCAACAAACTTACCCCCGCTCTCTGAATTAGACCCCTCTGTTTTAGCTTCACTTCCGCCTGAAATTCTGGCTGAAATTCGAGAAGTTTATGGGGAACTCGCAGCCCAGCCTGTGGTCTCCAGTAAGCCTGCAAAAAATTATTTATCTCCTGTGGCAGTAATGAAGGGTGCCCATAAAACTAAAACATCTGAGGTAAGTAATAGAGTGGACAGAAGAGAAGATGGAATTAGAAGGGTTTTACCTTTGGAGCCCTTGACTGAACGAGGAGAATCTTCACGGCCACCTTCAGTCCGCCCCGAAATAGTAGCACTTCCACCAGCATCACAGGTAATGAAGTGGTGGGAGATTGTTTACAAAACTGAGAGGTGCTGTTTAAATTCGCCGATGGATTGGTACTACTATATTGATCGTGTCATGATTTCTAGGTGGGATTTAAAGTTTCAATGACGAATGGTAATCAAGATCTGGTTCGTGTGGCTGCAGTTGGATCCCTCAGTTATGTCTGCGCTCCCGCTGTCTTTGCGAAGAGAGCTTGAGCAAGAATATAAGCGACAGCAGGTGAAGAAGCCTGATAAGTCGACATTGCGCGTGAGTGAACCGGAAAAGCTCTGCGTTGAGAGATGTTCATCAACTTCACTTGAAGATCTTTGGACTGGTACACCACCTAAGTGGGTACACATGTTCAAAGAATCCCAAGATGCAGGTGAGAGCCTTTGCCTTTCTGTATGTGAGATTGGTCTTTGGATGGCTTGAATATGAACTGCTGTAATTCATAGAATCTGGCGTAGTAAGAGCTTTCGGTACATATTTGTTGTCTAACATCGATTTTGTGCATCTTCTCCTAAGCATCAACTTCAAAAAATAAATCTTTGCAGAATTTAGCAACTTGTGCGTGCTAGCGGAGCACATGGCAGGTGCAGTCAGACCGTTTTCAGTTGTAATGCTGTCGGTTCTCCCTCATCTTTCGAATGCATGTTCTGCAACAGTAAGCCAGAAAGTTATTCAAAGTTGTATGGAGTTGATTAAACAGTATGTTCAACAAATGATAGCGTGCGACTTGGAGGAAGTTTGTATGATAATGCGTGTGCTAAAAAGAGTTGCTGCCAAGTCTCAACTGTGGAGGGTTGTTGAGGATCTCATTACTCCCTTCGTTCAGGTATTGCTGATGACCTTGAAATACCCTTAGCAATCTAAAAGCTATGGCAAGTGTGTGGTTAGTATATTGCGAAACTGCAATTTTCACGCATTGATCAACACAGGGTCACCTACTTCAAGCAGCATGCAGGATACCGCCTTCCAAATCAGTGACTTATGTCATCGTTGTAACCTAATTATAGAGGTTGTCGGTTGATTCTTTTTGTAGAATACTCTACCGTTGGTTTTTGTTGTATAGTCTGGTCCTTACTTTCTGAGTTTATTTTCTTCACTTCAGGGTATTGTTGGAGAGTGTTATGGAGGTCACCTCAAAATCTAACAAGCAACAGGTGCTGCTCTTAATAATCGCCAACACATGAAAATATCTTCAGCCTCCAGAGCCTTTTGTTAGAAGCATACATTAAGTCCTAACATCAGGAAGAAGCAAACACTTGTTTCAAAATCTTAGCCTTAGATTCCTTGTTAGAGAAATTTTCGACAGTATTCCTTCACCTGAGTTTCAGGGAATTGTAACAAATTTATTCATTTGTATACATAGTGACGTACACTTTGTTTTCCAAAGTTTCATCGATTTTGGACAGAACTCACGATGTCGCAATCACCAGCATAGATTGATAGGTTTAACTGAAGCATGGATACATTTGATGATAATCATGGGTAAAGGAGATAGTGGTGTGTCATCCAAATGGGATGACACTGCAATAGAGATGGCAACCGAGTCAGGAGAGACAAAAGAGCAATGTTTCATTTATTTTTGACGGCTTCACAAAAAGCCAAAGCCAAGTAAGATTTGTACCAAAAGCTCCAACATGGGAGTTGTTCGCACTTTCATACAACCTGTCATAGTGCAGCATTTGCGAGTGGATTGCTACGCAACGGTGGAGGTAATTTTACTGAGCAGCGTAGTGTTGAGATCCTGTTAATGGTTTTGGAGTTCTTTGACCAGACTTAAGAACTTTTTTGGCGGGGTGGCTTGCATCGTGAAAATCAACTATGAACACTAACCGACACTGTTTGCATTTTTGAGTTGAATTCCGTCTTGAACGAGAACCCGATTCTTCATTGTTTATACATGTCGAAGTGTTAGAAAATGTTACTACACAACAAAGCCAGGTTCCTATCATCGGCACCTCCGTGATAGGCACCGACAGCTTTCTACCAAGTTCTTTCAGCTTCCGTCAATCAAGCTGTGGGCAACACCTTGTCAACATCTTACACTGCATGTAAACTCATGTTCATTTAAAACCATTGCGTTAAGGTTTTAGAGAATCAGTGTGTCAAAATGAAAGTAGAGACATCGCATCATGTCATTTTGTGTCATTTTGTGAACATAAACGAGTACCCCAACTGGGTCCATTCAAGGGGAAGGGTTTCGCCGCGTTCGTCTCGCATCTTCTTCGTCTGTATGACCTCGTTCGTCTTTTTCACTCCGTTCGTTCGTTTGTTCATTCGTTCGTTCTTTCTTTCGTTTCTATCACCCAGTTTGTTGCAACATTGGGTTTTCCGTCGGCATTTTCATTTCCAGCACCCTCATCTCCGCATTCAAGGATTCGCTCTAGTATTCTGTTTTAGTCGAGGAAGGTAGTATTACGCATCGGATCACTGTGCTCTAGGCCTGCTGCAGGTGGAGTTTCCTGGATTGCAGCGATGGAGTTCGTAGGCGGGACGGCAGCCACAGCCCTCAGAAGCGCAAGCAATGGCATTATGCAGTGTGCAGGCCAACTGGGCACGAGCTTCAATGGCAGAGGTCCTTCGAGGAGCCAGCGCAAGGGATCTGTGGTGATCTCAGCGAAGAAGGGGAAGAAGAGTGGCGAACATGAGTACCCATGGCCAGAGAAAATGGGGGAAGTCTATCAGGGCGAAATTACTGATGGGGCTCTGAAATTCTTGAACCGCTTCAAACCTTTGCCGAATCCGCCGAAGCCTGTAACTCTTCCTTTCGAGAGCCCTATTGTGGACCTTCAGAACAAGATTGATGAAGTGAGGCGCTCTCCTTGACCTAGTTGTGTTTCTGGTACTCTGCCTTTTTTGGTCCGTCTTTCTGTCTCTCAACTGCTCCATATCCCTCCTAGAAGCAGTCATTCGATGAATTCGTAGCCATTCTAAATTTCACTGTTAATAATGTATGGGTTTGGAGCTGTGCGATTTTCAGCACTGGCCTAGCACTGCAAGATTTTATGTGCGTCTGATGATAGCCCTAGTATCTGAAGTACGGATTACTGTGTTAATTGATTTCTGAATTTCTTTGCATGGCACTCTATCTACGCGACCATTGGATGGGAACTAATTTATTCCTATGTTGTAATGTGACAATAGGTTCGGGAGCTTGCGAACAAGACAGGCATGGATTTTACTGATCAAATTGCTGAGCTCGAAGAGAGATATAACCAGGTTAGTCATTACCTTAGCTTGACCTGTTCATTTTTACTCATCAGCTAAGCAGCTAAACCAGAATCAAGCTGGTGTACACGGTGTGTACTATTTTGATTGGTATTCTAATTTCTCACTTGCGTGTTGGGTTTTAATTTTTTTGCTCTGATTTTAGGTTACTTATCTAGCTGTGATACGCGACTTTCATTGAAGTATATTCACGCAAGACCTAGAATGTCTACTTTAGATATTGGATTCTGAGATAATTATCGCATGCGTCAGCCTTTCAAGACTTTGTCGAGATGTTTAGTTCGAAGTCAAGCACCTAATAGAATGTGACACCCAGATTCGATATGCTCTGTACCTGGCTTTCTTTTTTACAATAGCATTTATTCATCGGTTTAAGGCGTCTTTCAGATTAATTTTCACTTGAATTGGGTCGATCAAATGTGAATTCTCAGAGAAGAAGATTGTTGCGAATAAGCTGGTGTTCAGTTCGGGTGTGTGTCTAATGCGTTTTCCACAACCTGTTATCGTGCTGAGCAGTTGCGTAGGGAGCTCTATGGACAACTTACACCAATGCAGCGCCTTAGTGTGGCCCGTCATCCTAACCGACCAACTGTCCTAGACCACGTCATGAATATCACAGACAAGGTAATATGCAACGTTGGAAGATTGATGTAAGCAGTGTGTGCAATCTGTTTTTGCTAGTTACAAATGTGGCAAAATATTTCGAGTTGTGCCAGAAATAAGAACTGTGGCTTCCAATTGCAGTGGGTGGAACTCCATGGCGATCGAGCTGGGTTTGATGACCCCGCTATGGTCTGTGGTGTTGGGACTATGGATGGAATGAGCTTCATGTTTATTGGTACCCAGAAAGGTCGGAATACAAAGGAGAACATCTACCGTAACTTTGCTATGCCAATGCCAAACGGGTAAGGTTTCATTTGCTTTTACATATATTACGGAGATTGCCAAAACATAATTTAATATCTCGATTCAAAAGAGATGTTAAGTTATTATTTCTCTTGTTATTACTGAGAAGCACATATTACTTCGGAGAGAGTATTGGTGGCGAACGTCCAAGCTGTTTATACATTGATTTATCTTCAACATTTTCGTACCGTAATCGTTAATTTTCTATCAGGTGTCTTAAATAAATCTCTCACATAGCTGTTCACCCTTGCAGATATAGAAAAGCTCTGCGCTTTATGCGACAGGCAGAGAAATTTGGTTTTCCTATCCTCACATTCATTGATACCCCAGGAGCATATGCTGGTATCAAAGCAGAAGAAGTTGGTCAGGTATGCCGAGCGCTCCTCCGATGATCATGAACTTCTTCATTGTTCAATTTATTCTTGCAATTTGGAAGTTCCTTGTCTTTATATTTGTTTTTGCATGACGGCTATAGACTGGTATAAACTTTACAGTGAGGGGATAATGCTCTAGCACTTTGACAGGTATTTAGCAGGGTTTACAAGCTACTCATTATGAGAATGTTGGGGCCGTGTGCAGGGAGAAGCCATTGCTTTCAATTTGAGGGAAATGTTTGGCATTAAAGTGCCCATCATCGCAATCGTAATTGGAGAGGGTGGCTCTGGAGGTGCACTTGCCATTGGATGTGGTAACAGAATGTTAATGCTTGAGAACGCAGTCTACTATGTAGCAAGGTGAAGTTAGCTGCTTTGACGAGTGTTAAGTCCATTTTCATCCTTGAGGCTTCCGAGTATGTTGATGATCTTTTATCCTTGGTTATGATATCCTCAACACTTTCGCGACCGATGGCACTATCAGTTGGGGCCCTCCAGCTAGTTCAAATTTTGATTGACATGCCTCTGTTGTATGGTAAGGTCTACGAAAATGCCACCAGTTGTCATAGGTGAAAGTTTATTAGTACTGGCATACAGAGCTTATTTAATGAGAAAACCCGTTCTCATTCCTTTTCTGAACATTGTTTTGGTTGGCGTAGTCCGGAAGCATGTGCTGCTATTCTCTGGAAGACTGCTGCTGCGGCCCCCAAGGTATTACATCATGATGCTTGTATTTTCCTGTTAATGAGGACTTTATTGTTTTTAGTTTTACAATGAGAACTTGTGTATAGTTTGAGAGTTATTTGCGTATAACACTAACTCGTTTTCATTGTATTCAGGCCGCGGAAGCTTTGCGTATCACTGCGCATGAGTTGGTGAAACTAAATGTTGTGGATGAGATTATTCCAGTACGTTCAGCTGCTTTACTTATTCTTCGGTAGAAATCAAGGGGGCATTAAGTTTGGGCCTGACAGTACATGTTTTATTGTTATCTTCATCAAGTGTTCGAAGAGATTTTTTTTACTCATGTTTTGGATTTTCTGCTGTATCCATGAGGTGCACTTATCTGTACTTATCACCTTGATATGCATTTTGCACTCTGATTCTCCCAGGAACCTATAGGTGGCGCACATTCTGATCCTGTGCAGACTTCCAAAAACATCAAGACGGTGGTCATGAAGCATATGAAAGTAAATCCATGTACCTATTCCAATTGAAAAGCTACTTCTTTCTATCTTTCTCATACCAATGATAACCCTTTTTTCTCAATTGGCTTAGAGTTATTACTTAGTCCTCATATTTCTAAGGTCCAGTTCGCTGTAGTTCTACATATTTACATGCTCTATTAGTCCCTTGTGGATCAAATCAACCCCTTAAACCGCTTCTAATAATCATATCTGTGTGCACGCAACAGGAGTTGATGAAGATGGATGTAGAGACTCTGTTGCAGGATAGAGCAGCCAAGTTCAGAAAGATAGGTGAAGTGGAGGAAAGTGCTGAAGTAGATCCATACATCAAGCGTAACATGAAGAAGAGAGACGCTCCTCTTGAAGGTGATGACCTCAGGATGCTTCCTTCTGGCAATGGAAGTGCACCCAAGGCACCCGTGGCTAGTAATGCAACCAGCGATAGCTTCAGGGAGTAGGCTTACAGATACCATGGGTGTAGGCCTATATTTTTAATGTCTAGTGCTTGCACCCTTCGTCTGACCTACATGTTTTGACGACATCCTCTTAGTTGAAGGAGATTGTACCGTATAAGAGAGTCCCACATAGATTCAGCGACTTGACTACCCTTGAGAATCAGCATTTAAGTAGCACCAGGTAGTGTTGGGTACATATCTATTTTAGCAATTTTATTCCTTTTCCTGCCAAAGATTTCTCGAGACTTCTCTGCAGTTGGGCTCTTCACCCCAGTTAGTGTGCTTTAGCAGTCTGCACTAAATTCAAGAGCTAGAAATTACAGCTTAAGATCCCTTATTACTGGATGCACCTGATGCTCGGATATACATACCTACGCAGATTGGTTTCTTGTGAGTTGAGTTTCTTAAGCAGCAATTGGGTCACTGAAGATGCTTTTGGAAAACAATTGAGGGGATTGCAGTCTTGTTTTTGTGCCCAACTGATACGATATTCTCAGAAGTCTATACAACTGCTGAGTTCGGCGTGGATCTGGTAACTTAGTAAACATTTTTAAGAGGAGGTCGACCATTCTGCCCAATTCGACCATTCTGTTTCCCACTAAATATTAGGGGCCCTATGCGAGGAGGAATTCATATCTAGCTTTAGAGATGGAACATGGAATTACATATGAAGAGGAGCTTCCAATGCTAGAAAATAAATAAATGAATAAAATAAAATAAAAGATACACACACACACACACACACAATAAAAGCATATTTTAAAATTTTAACAACTCGGTCTTTTAGTAATATATTAAATCAAATATATTGCATCTATTTATTAAAAATACTGAGTTTTGGCTTTACTTCTAATCATGTCTTTAATAGTGATGTTATTGTTTAATCTTTTAGAATACTTATTGTTGTACAAATTAACTATTTAAAAACAAGTATTATGAATGTCTTAATTACCCCTTTATTTATTTTTATTATTTTTGGTATTAAATAGTGATGTAGGTGGCTTGGTGTTTTCCTAATCAATACTTTATGGCATAATCAATAAATATCTATACTAGTTTTAATAAAATATAAAATAATAATAAATATTTAAATAGATTATAAAGCACCAAATGAAGTAATGCAATTTTTTTTCTTTTTTTCTTTTCAAAACAGGTCTCCCCAAAAGATTTTTGTATAAGTCTTTTTAGTTTTTGTTTATATGTATTCCTTCCAAACGAATATTTCTATTTTAAAATTTAAATGCTACCTTTTTTTTCTCCGCTTTACTCCTCTTTTTGAATAGTTATACTTGAAATTTCCCAAAGATATTTCTTTGTCCAGACACACTATCATAAATGTTAATTGCTTGTATTGCTTCAATTTTTAAATCTCATTTTTGTTATGATTTGTTATGAGATAACTCAATGTTTGGAATATGATACTTAAGTTTTTTTTATATTTACTTTAGTTAATTAGGGAAATTCATGCAACATAGCTCATACCTTTTAATCAGATAATTCATGGCTTTCTGAAAATTAAAAAGTAGAAGCTACTGGATTTCACACTTTCAACCATTCAAGCTTTCCAAGTCCAGGTTGTTAGTTTGAAATCTCTTTTATGTGGTTTATCAAAAAGTACACAATAAATTGTAGAAATTATATCTTAATAAATAGCAATTCGATTAAACACAAAAGCTATGAAAAAAAAATAAAAAAAAATAAAAGCATATAAAAGATGTCTAAAGAAAAATGCAACTTTTTTCACTTTTGCAAAATATTTCAAGAGAATATATTGAATTCATGTAGCTAATGTATGCAATAAAGTTTTGCTACCTATAATACAAATTATGTAACATAGTTTAGAAAGTTTTTTTTTTTTTTTTGTAATTATTATAAGTCTAGCATTTAAAATGGTAATTAAAGATGGAATTGAAACCACCGTTGAGATTTTACTAAATAAATTGTCACTTTTATTCTTTTTCTAATTATTTTATTTTCATGACAAACATCAATAAAAGTTTTGAAAAAATTGTTTTACTTTGATAACAATTCATTAGCTATGGGGGCTGAAATATCAAAAACTGAGACCCATTCTGATACAAATTTCAGAAAATATCCAAATAAATTTCTAAAAATCATTTGACTTTAGACTTAGGTCTAAGTATTCTATTATGGAAATTTTCAACATCAAGAGCACTGAAAATGAAAGGATAATACACCAATATGTGAGAGCATGCCTGATATTGTTTTTGAAGTAATAAACGTGAATAGTTACAAAATCAACAAACAAAGAAAAAAAAATAGGAATCAATGAAAATCATCTTTAAAAAATCCAATAGCGCAAATAAATAAATAAATAAATAAATAAATATAAGTAAATGAATCAAAGCTAAAAAAAAGTTATATATTTCAAAGGAATCTGAAAAGATGATTGTAATTGCAACAATACAACCATACTCCCTTAAATTGTACTTTTTCTATATTCAAGTGTGTAATTGTAAAGAATGAAACTAAATATAAAAACCCTAAACATACAGTTTTCTACATTCATTAACTAGGAGATAAAATCTTTTCAATATATAGGATGGAAGAAGCCCATAATGTTCTATTCAATAATTACATATGTAACTAGGATAATATTTAGTTAACATGCATATTTCCTACGGCGATTTTTTATTTTTTATTTTTCTTGTGGATTTTTTAATTTCACCACTATTGTTTAGTGCTAGAAATACATCTTTTTTTCTCTAATTTGTATCTGCTCTGTTGGTCTTGCCACTTAATTGTTTTGCCAACACTCCAATGCATGAATTAGTTTGAACAATTTTGTTTTTTTGTTTTTTTTGTTTTTAATGGATGGGCACACTAAGGGTGTAGTTCCTTTGATTTTGTAACCATTCACGTTTATTCCTTTGGGGTTGTGGGATTTGTCCCAATTGCACATTGCTAAGCACTTGGATAAAAGAAAGAGGAAACTCACCCAAGTAAGAGTTATTCATCAGCCATGGAGGAGATTTTACGGCCGGGAATAGAGAGTAACAAATTGAAAACTAATATTGTAAATATAATAGAGAGATTGTGCCAAATTAGATTAGTTTATTCATTAGTGAATGTTGGCCAAAAACTAAAATAAAAAATTTGTTAATGCTACATCTCCAATTGAAATTGCTACACCCCACATGATCTTTTCATAGACAATTAGATAATAATATGCCTCTTTCTTTTGAACATTATTTTTTCTTTCTTTGCTTTAAGAAAGGATGGTGATTATGGAAGAAACATTTTATGGAAAATTAGTAATAAATAAATTATATATGTATATATATTATATTAATAAAAATAAAATAGATGTTTATTTATTTTTATACACTTAAAGTACCATACATTTTTTCATATATATATATATATATATATATATATTTAAGATATATCCAGTTGTAATTTTCATTAGATTTGAGAGTAAATTTTGTCTCATTTAAGTGTCTCAATAAATTAAAAAGAAAAAAAAAGGGAAAAAGACCCAACACCCAAGTTTAATACTACAAACCACATCTCATGAATTTTAATTATATAATGTTGTGCACTTTATAGGAGATATGTGGTATTTTTAAAATTTAAAATTTGTTGTTGTGATGTAATTTTAAAGAACAATCCCTTATAAAAATTAATTTTACCTCTTTAGATATATTTTAAATTTCATTATCTTAACATATTAATTCCAAAAGAAAGCAAGTTACAATACTTTCACAATTAGAATAAAGAAGCATAAATTATATCAACTTCTTAAAAAAAATTATGTAGTTTAGATTTTATATCAAATTTAATAAATTCATATTCCTATTTTGAATATGCATATTTATCTAGATTAAACTATGTATTTATTTCTTTTTTTATTTCTAAATAGTGTTTTCAAATCAATTATAAAAACTCAATATGTTTTTTGTTTTAAAAATAAATAAATGAATTGTGACAAGACATTATTTTAATGAAAATTGAGAATTCACCAAACATGCAAACATGTTGGACGAACTGTGAGTGGATAGTATTCTACAGAATGAGGAGAATGAAGAGTTTGCATCTTTGTTGCAAGATGTGCTGCTGCATGTGTCTGAGACGCTACTTCTTCAGTAACCTCCACACCTTCTACCTTGTGGTTGCAGTAACTTGCTTCAGAGCTTGGCCATGCAACAGTTCCACAATCACTCACACCGTTGTTCATAAGACAAGTCACAGGATCGTGTCTGGGTTGGTGTTTTTTGCAGACGAAAATCAGTTAAATTACGTGACTGACTAGAGGGTCTAGCAACTTTTGAGTACTAACCTTCGATCCATCGGAAGCTTTGGATCTGTTTTGCAGGGCACGAATCAAGCTTTTCTATCATTTAGGCGTGCGCCGGTGTTCGCCTGTCCGACCTTGTAGCTCAGATTAGCACCATATATGTCCTGGTTTTTTTCTCATGAGATCCTTGTTGTTTAAAGTTCTAGTCGAATATTTTAGCTAGGGCGACAAACTCCGCAGATGGGTTGTTCGGCATACTGCAATTGATGGGTGGAGACTCGATGGATATGGTTTCTTTGACTGTTTAAACCTCTCTAATCACGTATTTTTATTTTTGGATGCAAGCCGCTCCTGTACGCAAGTATCTCATAAGACCCTTTCAAAATGCGTATGTCATACTTTGCGTTTCGTGGCTTCCGGTGAAGATGAATCGAGGTTTCATATCTCTCATCGAAACTCCACGGATTCTTTCATTCTGATTTCACGAGTAACGAGTAGAAACCTGTTCCTCAAAGTCGATGGCTAGCGTCAGAGATCATCGAAACGTAAGAAAAAGAATCCAGCTTTCTGTGTGAGTACCACGAACAAGGGAGCGGAACGAGTTCGATCCGCAGCGAAAGCTCCCCCCCCCCCCCCCCCCCCCCCTCCCCCCTCCCCCCATTCATGGGCATCCCACAATCCTGCAAGCGTTGCAACGAAGCAAACCAATTCTAGAGCGCACGGCGATGCGATGAACGCCACACTGAGTTCGACGAAGAAAACGGAGCAGCTGCAGATTCCCTCACTACCCATGGCGGAACCAAAAGCTACAATGATTGAATGCTACGTGGTGTCATGAATTTAATATGCAACTCTGAGACACCCACAGACGAAGAGACTGCGAGACTGGCCCAACCCCAGCAGCAGCAGGCATTGAATTTTCGCACTTGAAAGAAATCTAGAAGGAAAAAAAGGGGGAATTCGTTGAGATAATCTTCAGCAAAGCACATCATCCCACACGGTTGGTTCCTGGACCATATTTGGGGGCGAGGGAAGAGCTGGCGTTGGGCATTGGGAGTCACGTCAAGCGCAACTGGACAGATTGTAGATTCCAAGAGGGAAGGTTATAAATAGTACGAGAGAGTCCCCCCATTGCAGGGCTGTTTCTCGAGACTTAATGTTGCTCGTCACTAAGGGTTCAAAAGAACAATCGCATAAATGGCAATGGCACTACTGCGGGATGAAACTTTTGCTACCTCTTATTATAGCACGCCTTTACCCGGTTGGAAAAATCAATGGAACAATCCAAAAACCACTGTTCATTCGTGATGCTCAGCTTTCCCATGTGGCCCAACATGACAGGTAGTGCGGTCCAACGTTGTGTGTACCCACGACGCTTGTGGAGAAAGTATCTTTACGAAGTTTGTGAGGAAATCCTTGCTCATCTCCCTCTCCTCTCCGTGAGCTACAGTAGGTGAGACTCTGATGAGTTTCTAGAACTCGTGGAGAGTTAAGCGCTGTGTGTATGTGTGTGTTTTTATGTGTGCGTGTCTGCATCTGTAACTGCTTCCATGAACTTACCCTTTTCACTGTAAAGTTTTTCTCGAAACGCCGAAGTATGCGCATCTTTTGCTAAATGTTGCCTTCGCCATCGAAAATCTAGACTGCAGCAGCATGCGGTTCCAATATCCATGTGTTTTTCTTTTGCCTTCACACTGATGGGTTTCGTTTTTTTATCATTTTTTTTTAAAAAAATTCATTGTGGTTTTGTTTGGAATCACGTAGTGGTAGTTATATTTTTTAATTTTTGCACATGGATCAACAGTGGATTACATATTGAACTCTGTTTGTCATGAAGCATCTGGGTAAATGACAACCTGAAGGATTCTGTTATGAGACGTTTTAAGAGCGTAATTTGATACCGATATAGAAAAACATGTCATAAATAACATATCCAAAGTTTACATAAATATACTTCAACCATGAATAATTCAACATCTAGAAAATAAAATATGTATATATATATATATATATATATATATATATATATATATATTTCTTTATCTTGTACTCTTTTTTTCGTTTTTTTTTAATCCTTGAACCATGCCATTCTTTTGTTACACTATGAAGTTATACCATGCACATTAATTTGAATTAAACCCAATTCAAATCCTTGGAATTCTTTCCAATAAATTTGTCGAAAATTAGGTGAGGACACATTAAATTTAAAATATGTTTCTGTCCATGGGAGGAATATGAAGGAATAATTCAGGGAATATTACAAATTAAAATAAAATAAAAATCCCTACCCATGAGGACTTCTCCTGGTCAATGCAGGTTTGACGACGAAGTGAGTGCACTTAGTGTAAAAATGTGGGCAAAAATCACTCGTTAATCTTTGATTAGTCCAATGATATAATCAGTTAGGTGCGCCTACATTATCAACCCATCCCAAAGTGATGAATCATTTTCTACAAAACTACTTCAAACTAATCATCATGAACAATGACACAAGAAATCAAACTAAACAAACATCTTAATCTAAGCATTGAAATAATCCAGAATAAGAGATCCAGTGTTTTTTTTTTCTTCTATTATTTGTGGCCAAAACGGGGAAGATAAGAGCAATGCAATAAAGAGTCCAAAACGTTCATTTAATTAGGAGTAGGAGGACTTGGTGGGTGGCATACAGTGCGATATGGCAATCCTCGAGAAAGGCATACAGTCATTACCTCTCTCATGAAACTGCCTATATCTCTGGAAGTTCACAAGGGCGGACCGCTTTTGCTGGTCACTAGATCTGAATTATTAGCCTAGAATTCAGGGGAAACTGCCAAATAAAGGAAGACATGTTGTCAAGCTCAAAGTCCTTCAGATGTTGAAGCAGCAAGTGGTTTGCACAACTTATATACATGGGATTGTATGTATGACAACCAACTACAGGTGGGTGTATATTTACACAACTAGCTAACAAATTTGATCATAAATTTGTTATTGTCCGAGAACATGACACTAAAAGAAAAAAAAAAAAAAAAAAAAAAAAAAAACTACCATCTAAATTGTCGATGGATATTCTTCTTGCCATTCGTGCAGGTGGGCAGTTTCGGTTCCAAGGGCGTGAATATTTCCATGGCGCTGTATTTAAAATGGTCGTTGTTACACTGCAGTTTTGGAGAAGAAAGCAAAAACCTGCAGGCCATGCGGTTATGGGATTCGCCGTGTAGGCCTGGCAGGGAGGGGCTCGTGTGGTGGGGTCGCAAGAGAGCTGGAATTGGACTTGTCCTGAGGGGTGTGCTCCAAGTGGGCTCATAAAAGGGATTAACATAGCCGCAAGTCAACCACGGGGGGCAGCAGTGAGAAGCTTCGCATCAGCGGACAGCGGATGCTTCCTCACCCTGCAACTTGGTGCCTTGCCTCCGCAGGCGCAAATCGTGCTGGAGATACATATCAAAAGAGACCTTTGAATTTATGACCTATGTTGAACATATGGCTGGACGAGTTTCTTACAACAGCTTCGCGTCCACGTTTACCTGCACAACTATTCTGCACAAATCGTGGGTTCTCGGGGGAGGGTTTTCGGCGGTGAAGTGTGACACTTTGATCCACCATGTGGATACTACCTGACGCCTTGACGTAAAGAGGGCTCGTGCTCGGACTTGCGGGTAAGGTCGTAGACTCCGACCGCGTCACTCTCTACCATATCTGTGATGTTGCCAGATGGGTGCGGTTTTCCAGGTGATGGAGAATCATCTCACATGATCGTTGGTAATGGTGGTGGCGAATTTTCTATCAACCATTTGGGTAAGCACGGTTTGAAATTGGACCGCAGCAAACAGCTACAATTACAAATGCTCGAGTCGTAAATTGTTATACTCAGCATGAATGGGGCGGGGGGGCAAGTGAATCGCGGACAACCGTGGAGAACTAAGTACATCTGAGACTGTCACATCATGGGTTTGTCCTACAGGAAAAAAGTGTTAGTTATAGTGGATTCCATGTAGAGTACAATCATATGACGTGACCTCAACAAGTTTTCTGCTCGCGAACATGGCACACGCCGCACGTTGTAGTGTCGCGCAGCGACCAGTCAGCCATTTGATCAGAACTAGTGCCAGCCAGTGGCGGAGTTTGAACTGTCTGATGGTTTGATGACACGCATGACAGGATCCCCCGCGTCACGCATTTATCAGCAGGCTCGTTGTGAGATCACCTTGCAATTCCGAATGTCAATATGTCAGGTTTTATGTTAACGTTGTGATCTGTAGACATTGTGGCAATCCGGCGGCGTCGCCATCACCAATTCAAGGTTCGGTCGCAGAATACCGAATTGAAAATGGGATTTAGGGCAGTTTGAAGAATCCACCTGACCAGTCACCAACTCCTCCATAGACTGTAGGCTTTCCGCTGTGCGCACTGTCAAAGAACAGCAAAATGCCTCCATGCTTGTCATTTTGCTGCCCAATAAAGCGCGTTGAAGCTCAAGTCAGAATCTGAAACGTGACGTCCTTAAGGTCGACAATAACCACACGAGAATTCCATATAATCATAAAATATGTAATAAAAACAAAAGGCTTGACAAGACCAGAGTTGTTGATGACAACAAGATGCAAGTTGATAGGGCCCCAGAACCATCCTTAGGATTTCCAAGTAAACATCTGAGCGCATTGAAGATAATTTCCTGGATTGTAGAAGTGGCTAAACTCACACCACAAGCGACGCCAACTTGGGGTTCCACCATTCGCCCCCACATTAATCAAAAGCGTCATGAGAATCATCAGGAAGTTCCTTTAATTTAGGCGATTCTGAATATCTTCTAGGAAAATTCGAAATGCCAAGACATGAAAAACTTCATGAAACATCTAAAAACCCACAGAATCTACCCCATGATTGCATGGCATGCAGAAGTGCTTTGCGTAAGCCTGTGACTCCATCATGTGACAGAAAACAAAAGAGCCCTTGTGGACACACACACAATGCAACGTGTACTGGTAAGTGTTCTTTAAAAAAAGAAAACAGAAAAGAAAACAAAATCCAGTGCTAATAAGCACTACAAAGGGTTGTAAGCTAAAAATGGTCGCTCGAAATTTGTACAAGGCTTTGGCTACTTGATTGCTAATAGAGAGAGCATCTTTCGTTTCTGGACTGGAGCTCCAGAAGCGATTTCTCTAATATCCCTCTCATTATCCCTGCTGCTGCTATGATCCTTAACATCCCTATCTCTACTGGAGGGTGCTTTGGAATTTCCATTCTCTGGCAAGTCAGCTGGCTTCGCGCTCTCTGCTGCAGGTTGACTCTTGGCTTTCCGATGCACGGATTCCATCAATCTACTCAAGGTTTGCTGTTCTTTGAGCTTGGCAGCGCGTTTGTTAATCAAATCTTGATGATGGACACACAAGGAGTAACCAGGCTCAGTGAGCCGGGAACATTGCCATCCCCTGCCATCATAGCGCTTGCACTGCGTAGGACCTTTGCCTTTCTGCGAGGAAGATGGCCCCCGCCGTCTGGTAGTCTTCACAACCACCGGTTCAGCAGCATCCTCATCCGAACCTTGTCTCTCTTCCTGAGCGGGAGTCGCCTGTGCAACAATGCTCTTGGGTTTTTCAGCTTGAACCTTCTTGCCTGATCTTGTGTTAGAATGCGGGTTCTTGTCTGCAGCTGTGAATTTGCTGGGCTGCTGCAGGTTGCTTCCTTTCCTGGCTTTCGCTGCATGCCGTAGGGAATCATCTTCATTTTCAGACGAGTCCTTCCCATCGCTCCCTGATCCTGCGGGCGCACTCTTGTGCACTATCCGTGTTGCCCCAGTTTGCCTCTTTGAGTCTGTCCTGACATCTAAAGTGGAGCAAAGTAGATATTTCTTGTCTCCTAATGAGATGAAAGAAGACGAGGATCGAAGAACGTTAGCTACTTGCACGGTGTGCCTTGCTCCACCTTCTTTGAGGCCTGGGAGACGTTGATCTAGCATATACTTCACTACCTCGCTGGCTGAGAGTCCGTTCTCGCCACATGTGTCGAACACATAAAAAATGGAACTAATCAGAGCGTCCTTGGAATTCTCTGTTGGCTTCTGTGGAACTGGCTTTACTGGCACTTGCTCAGTTGTTGTAGAATGTTCTGAAGCAGCCAACCTGCAAATGAATTGCGCTTCAGATTTTATCCAAATGAATTGCGCTTATAATTCCATCAAAAGGTTCTTCATTCATGGATCAATTGTTGGGTAGTAATCCCAGCTTTTGTTCGTCATAAAACCGAAGAATCCACTTGAGGACCACAAATTAAACATCCTCACGCTCGTGAAGCAAAGATTCTGTACCTTTGACGTACACCATTGGCCAACTGATCCACCACCAACAGCTCTGCAGCAGTCATGGAAGAAGATCCCTGTCAAGGCCCAACAACAGTCAAGTCAATCTAAGGCTACCATAGCTTTACTTCAAAGTCAACAATTCATTTGAGTTGCACCATTCACCACATTCTCAAACCCACGTTGGTTCTTCGCCAATTGAGTGCAGAAAAATGTTCAACACGTGCTGGCGTGAAACCTAGGTTAAGACTAATGAAAGGTAAGCGAAAAAAACCCAGGGTCCCAGACACTACAGATTTTGGAAAGTTCAATGCGGCTAGATGAAGCGGACCTTCGAAATCATGACTTTTCATACCCAGAGAGGCCCCACATAGTTGATCACCTACAGTGGATGCTAAAGAATCAATTACAAGACCTACAGGTAGCCAAGGAGATATGTCAGCAACAAATTGCACAGTAATACGGTGAATCTCATAAGGGCCGTGCACAGTCCACTGGACGAGACGGTCTCTGGCTGGTGGAGCTTGAGAAGCTGACAACACACCCTCCAGCTCCGACTTTATAGGAGCCCTAAGCTTCTCCACAATTCCTGGACTAGAAACCCTAACCTCGAACGCTCAGCACTTGCGCAACGACAACCCCATCTTTAGCAGATAGGTCTGTGAAACCCTGGCCGCAAAGAAGGAGAAGGCGCCAGTCTAGTAGGACCGGTTCCAGATCACTTGCGAAGGTTTCCCGCACACTATGAATGAAGCACTCTGAGATTCACTGAAGATTTCAGGTCGCTGAGAATGAAAACAAATAAAAGGCTGCGCAAACCAGGGACTGAAGCCGACTAAAGTATGACAACACCGCGCCGAGGTTGCCCAAGTCGCACACCTGTGCTACTGGAGAATTACAAACCCCCCTCACAAGAAAGTACTCATGAGAAGTAGGACACTACATTACACCGGCTACTGTGAGACTGCGGTTGCCCCCCGCCGAAGAAATGCTGTGTTTCAGCGCCAGTAAGTGCGGGGGACAGCGTCTACGCAACCTGGTTCCTAAATGAGAAGGTGTACCCCGTATAGCTCAAATTCGAGATCATACAGCTGTCCCGCACTTTGCCTGCCCCCCAAGTTTCTCACCGTTGTGAACTTGGGCGTTGCGTGTCCAGCATCTTGTGCGAAGTCTGTAGAGAAGTTACAACATTTGCAAGAGTGTCAACTGCAGGTGTGTGGACCAAACGAAAACCCCAGTAGTGGAGGAAATACCTCGAAGACGGGTTTAGTTTCGTGCTCAATCTTTCGCCTCTTGGTGGGTGATTGGCTCGGGCGGACTTTGTCGGTGACACCGTCATCTCCTGGACCTGATAGATCTCCATCGCTGTAAGTGCTCTTCACGTTCGCATCCGAGAGTCGATGGTTTTCTAACACCTGCCCATGCGCAAACACAAACGCCGACTGAGAAACCAAAGTGCAGGAGTACAAAACCTAGGAGAGGTCCGCCACTTCTGTGTGCGAGGTTCAAACTGCACTCGAACTGACTGGATAAGCACACTCTCATTGAAGTCGTCCCTAGTATCTCATCATGGATAAGTGACTTTCAGGAGGAATCATACAGCAGCGTAACTCGAACCCCAAAGTACTAAGACGTCAACTGCTCAGACCAGAAAACCCTCCAGATCCCATCGACAACTGCGACCAATTCGGGATCACTGCAGGATATCTGCATCTTGTTGTACCTGAGCCGCAAAACTCATGGAACCGAAAGGGAAGAATCCAAAAGTGCCAACCTCGACTACAGCCAACCACTGAGCACTCTCGATCACCAACAGTGCCCGGGCAGAAGAGCCCCCTCGCCGACCCACATACAGCGAACTAAAATCCACCGCATGCAGTGGTGCCGCTGCAGGAAAGCCGAAATCGAGAACATGATTCCCAGGTCATGCGCGCATCCCACAGACAGATTTGATCTAAACGCACTCTACCAGACTGCAGAATGAACCACCCGGTCCCGTAGACCGAATTGCAGACCCCCCTCCCACTCATCTGGTGTCGCTGTACTTATCCCCTCATACAACCCTCTGCAAAGATTCTCATGTCTCACCGGCGGCTCTGCGTAGACGTCGGAGCTGGAATGGGGCGATGCAAGAGGCGAGCCACCGTCATCCAGGCGTCGATTCCCCTGTATGTTGCTGCATACAGCGGCAGGCGATGCAACTGCGCTCTTTCCCCCAGAACCTCGCATGACCCCATCTCCCGGAGACGTCTGATACTTGTAGGAGATGGGCTGCGGTGGTGTAGTGGCCGGAGCCACCGACTGACTCCGCTTGCGAATCCTCATACCTAAAAGCTCACGCAGACAGACAGACAGACCAAACAACAGCACGCGGCGAGGGAGAGAGGAGAGAGAGAGAGAGAGAGAGGGCGACGAGTGGGATAGACACGAGAGCAAGATGTGAGTGCTGGAAAAGAAAAGGATGTGAGAATGGGAGCCCCTAGCGATGCTCAGGCCAAGCGAGCAAGGGCAGGAGGCGTGGCTCCAGATCAAAGCAAGGGGAAGGAAAGTCCTCAATTACTTGCGCTTTTCTCGCTTCTCTTTAATCTGTGATAGGCTTACCATCTCCATGCGATTGACCGTGCACTAAATAAAGCATATCTACCCTAAGATGTGGCTTGCTTCGTCCCAGTTTTCTACCGCATTTTGGCTTATTTTGGCACGCCTTTCCCTTGCCCGGTAAACTTTTTAAAATCAGTGGCAGATGCGCAACTGCAGGAAGGTCACTCCTTCGTGACTTCGGCCCCACTGCTGACTCTATTCGGAGACTATCTGCTTCGCTGCTGGCGTTCTCCATCGATGGAGGGCAGGTATCATCCGGGATCTCATTGTAACGAACTGAACTCAGTCAAGTAGGAACCCAAGCTCAGCAAGATGCCCTCGCCGAAAACCTGCATCGTCATCCATCTCCCACCATCATCTTCCAGCCATTCCTCACTGGGAGATCAACTTCCGTAACTGTAGTTTAGCCGCTACCCGCGAACTTTGCACGCCTTCCAATATTAGCAAGAGCCGCTGTATCTACTTGCCATGAGCTTGCTCTGTATGTCCTCAAATTCCATCTCTCCGCACCTGCAGCATAATTATAGTGCCATGCGGCATCAATTATAGTGACGCCCCCTGGTGCTCTCCACCGAGACAACTCGGGATACTGCTCACGCTCCGCCCTAGTGGGTCCGGGCTAAACGTAATCATATTCCTCCCTATTCTAGCCCGCTGGTTAATTGCTCTCAACACCCCCCCCCCCCCCCAGTGGAATTTTCAGCCTCTCCATCTACACCTTCTAAATCTCATCCTTTTCACTTGTGATTAAACTCAAAGCTTAAAAACCAAATCGAAACTAAACAAACAAAAATACAAACAAACAAACAAACAAACAGTTACTGCATCGGAAAGGAAAAAGTAAACAAAAGAGAGAAGGAGAGATAGAGAGAGGAAGGGGTGGGGGGGGATTGTCACTCACCAGTTAAGTGTGATGAAGATGACTAACATCATCAGCAGCAGCAGCAGCAGCATCTTGAACCCACCGAGGGGCGAGGCGGCTCAGTCAACCAGGCTGCCCTCCGTCCGTCCCTCCCTGCCTCCATGAGATTGTGAGTCAACAACATCTTCAACCTACAGCCCGCCCTCCCCCTTTCTTCCCCTCTCTCCCTCTCCATCTACCCTTCCTTGCTTGCTTCTTCAACCTCCTCAAGGAATTTTCTAATGCCGTCTCATCCTCCTCGTCCTCATCCTCCTCTTGCCTCATGTTTCCCTGTTCCTGCTGTGATGCCTAGCCCGCACTGTGCCACCACCATCACCCCATTTCGAAGACGACAACCCCTTACCCCACCCCCACCATGACCACAACCACGACGACGACGAGGTGCAGGAGGAGGTCCCTTTGGCCCTGCAAGGTTGAACGGCAAAAGTGGTCGCTGGTGGGCTGCGGTCGTCCCTTCGCTTCACTTGTCTTTCAGTTTCAGTGCAGTTTAGTTCAACCCCACAACTGGAAGATTCTCCTTCCTTCCTTCCTTTTTACTTCTTCTTCTTCTTCTTCTTCTTCTACACCATTGTGGACTGACACGCACTCTCTACCCTTCCATTGCTTTTTGCATTGTTCTAATGTTGTTTTTTGGGTTGCTTCTTTGCAGTGTAATTGCTTTTGGGCAGGGCTAGGATGGTTCCACTCACGGTATCCCACACCATTCCGTATGACTACACCAACCCCCCTTGACATTGTATTCCCTTTTAATGTTTCTATATTTGCATGTTTGTTTGTGCTATGTAGAACTTTTTCACCACAAGCATACTACTAACTTTGTTTTAGGATCTTTTGAGTTATTTTTTTATGTGGAGTATAGGGATGATGCGAATTCTTGAAGTAAGTAAGAAGTTTAAATTAAGTTTGAAGATCTTTTTTAAATTTTTTAGATGATTGAATGAGATTTATACATAATGTATTTGAAGAATTTTGTTGGATGTATTTTTGGTTATTTATGAATGCATTCTTCAAAGAGGATATAATTTTTTGCACACTCATTCTCATACAAATTGCTATAGTTACCAAACAAACAAATAAACATATGTGATCAATTGAATGTTTTTTGACTTATTTTGAAAAAAAATATAATTCATAAGATGATTTCAAATCTCTTTTGTAACTACTTGTATATTAATCTTTTAAAAAATAAAATTTAATTATATCTTAATATATTTTTCGAATAACATATTAAAATAAAAAACAATTCATCTCACTTGTTGTAAAAAATAAAAAAATATATGAAAATAACATAACTACATATTATATATATAGTGCCATTGGGTATTGCAAAAATTAATGCCATTGGGTATTGCAATCTCTAGCACATACATCTATTTTCTTATTCATCTATGCTTCTTTGTTCTCATGTTCTCATATTTCCAAGTTCCCATATTCTCTAGTTCTATGTTCTCATGATTCTTGGTTCTCAAAAACTTTAATTACCATGTCCCTTGGTTCTTTTGTTCTCATATTTTTTAATTCCCATGTGTTTTCAATTTCCTACATGTTTTTTCAATTTCCTACATTTTCATCTTCATGGCCAATCAAAAGACTTCTTTATCTTTTTATATTATATTCAAGTTGTCTTATATAATAAATATGATACTTTTTAATATGTTCATATCAACTTTAATAATTTTTTATAAAATTTTCAATATTTTTCTTATTTTTTAAAAATATAGTGATATTAATAATTAAAGTTTTATATGCGCTTATCAATAAAAAAATCAAAGTACCAAAAAATAAATTATTATGAATATTTTAAATAAAAATAGATAAAAACTTAAAATTTAAAATATATATTTTTTATTATAAAATTTTTAAAAAATAAATTAAAGTAAAATAAAATTAAAATATTATTTTTAATTTTTTAATAAATATTGTCAAAAAAATTATGCAATATTATATTAATGATAAAACACAATGTCAATAAGAGATTCATAATATAAATTGATGTTGTTAAAGAATACTTAGCTAATATTTAACTTGTAATAGCTTTTGTAGAAAATTCAATGTATATTTTTTATTTAAAAAAACCACTATCATAAAAATAAAGTTATTAGAATTATAAATTAATAAATTCAATATATATTTTTTATTTAAAAAAACCACTATCATAAAAATAAAGTTATTAGAATTATAAATTAATAAATTCATAATAAAATCTATTTAAAAAACTATTCTCAATCATAGATTATTTATAGTTACAAAAATTGACATAAATAAAAACATTTAGCCTTTTTTTTAACAATATATCACATGATTGTAAAAAATTTTCAACATTTTTTTATATTAGTAATCAATGTAAATTTCTTTAAATTAATTTTAAAGTAGTATTTATCCAAAACGACTTATTTTCTAAAATATGTATTATGATTTAAGTACACATCATGATATTATATATATATATATATATATATATATATGGAATTATCAAAGCCACATCTCAATGTTCCTAAAGCCACATCCTCTTCCTCTACCATCTCATGATTGATTTCGTCTATCCATGTTTCATGTCTTTATTTCCCTCCCTTGTTCTTTGTTCCCTATCCTCATTCCTTCTTTTCTATCTCTATTTTTGTCTTTCGTTTGCTATCTCCCATTTCAATCCTACTTCCTTTTTCAACTCCTACTTGTTCTTGTTCTAAACTTAAGACCATGTTTTTATTTGTATCTCATTAAATCAGTTCCTTGTTCTTTTTGTACTAGTCAATGATTTAGCATTTGTTACCTTTGTCAATTGAAGTATCCTCTATTGAAGCTTGAATGGCACTGTTGAACATGTACTTGTTTATCTTGGTCAATTAGGAGAAGCAAATCTACATATTCTTAGATACAACCTTGTGGATATTTTTTTGGTTGTTCTTTATAAAAAATATCCCTTCTATTTGAAATGAAGTAACTTCCTCCTCTTCCAATTTGGCCTTAATTACTTGCTTTGTGTATAGGCCCTCATTGCTATAAATAACTCATCTTCTCCAAAAATCAACATCAAATCATTCTATTATGAAACTAGTCTTACATTCGACATAACACACCATTGTAAATTTTTGTAATATATCATTTTTGTATAGCTTAGAAGTCTTCCTTGCTATCTAAAAGCTTTGTGTGTGCATTTAAACTTTGTAGAAATTGAATTCAAAATAAAGCAAACATAGTTGCTATAGAAATGATTCAAGTTGTAGTTGTTGCTAAGCTCAAGGGTCTCATGGCATTGCATGTCTAGGATAAATTGAGCAAGTTGAATAGAGCCAAAGTTGCAAGCACCTCAAAATTAATGATCTTCCTTGAAGAAAAGGTGTGGTGCAACACCAATAAGAGTTAAGGTCCTTTAGAAGATGCCGAGACTATAGTGGACTAGCAAATGAAGACAATGATCATCAATGATAACATCTTGTACAATTAGGAAAGCAACAAGTTAGAGAAGGAGTCTATGATGGGCATGGAGCAAATATTAGGGTTGTTTACCAGCTTAGAGGTAGAGATGAGGCCAAAAATTAAAGACAAGTAGTTCTTTAATATGTTCACATTTGATTAAGTAGCACCCAAGACTATCAATTCTTAGTTGGTCATGTTGGAATTTTTGTAGGTAGAGAAGCTCATTGAACAAACTATATTCAAGCAAGTCACAAATGTTGGTCAACTTAAGAAAAAGGTTTCAAGTTCGAAATAGAAATGGGAGAAGAGTGGTGGAAATACAAGATAAGAGACATGAAACAAGGAAGGAGAACCAGAAATAGAAATGGAAATAGATGGAATCAATTATGAAATGACAAAAGAAGAAGTGGTTTTAACAACATTGTTACATGGCTTTAACAAATCCCTATATATATATATATATATATATATATATAACAAGAAAAAAATCTTAATTATTATTAAAAAAACTAGTAGCTTATTATACATAATTATAATTATTTATTTAAAAAAATTATAAAATAAAAATTTACTTGATTTTATCTACTACCTATTATCATTTATCATTCAAATATTTTTTTAAAAAATAATTTCTAATCTTAATTTAATATTTTTTATTTTATATGTGAATATATATGTATATATATAATTATTATATTAAAGTTTGATTATTTTGGATGCATATAATTTTATTATAGAAAGAATCTTAAGGTAGAATTTTTTTTAAAAATGTTAAATATTAATTAATTTAAATAAATAAATAAATATTAATATATAATATAGAATAATATTTATTAATTTAAATTTAAAATATAAATAATAAATAATTTTAATATACTAATATATCAATAAAATTATATAAGGTATTTTTTTCTATTAATTATTTTTTTAAAAGAAATACTTGTGGGAATTTTTCCAACTTCTTAAAGGTTAATAAGTTTTTTTAGATTTTTATATTACATTCAAAAAATGTTTATTGTCCTTCTGCCAATTCAAAATAAAAATACCAAGTGTTTTTGTAGTCTTCTAAATATTTTCAAAGTTTTGAAAAGTCTTTTTGAAAGAATATTTAAATTGAACTTGAATTTTACTTGTCATGTCTAAAGTAGAATTTGGTTACAGCATATTCATTATTTTATTATATTCTATAATTTTTATTCAAAAAAACATATAGCTTTAAATTTATTTTTTAATCGATAAATTATTGAGGTTTCAAATTCTGAAATTTTAGTAGAATTTCAAATGCGTAAATATTTGTTTAATATTTCAAAGATAAACTCACATTAATTTTGTGTTAATCATTTCTTAAATATGTGGTCAATGTACTTTAAAATGTGTAATTTTTAAATTAATATACATAAAAATATAAATTTTTGTCTATTAAATTTATATTTTTAATTCTATGCATTATAAAAATCGAATTTATAAAAATAAACTTTAAAAAAATAATCCCAAATTTGAGAATATGTTTTACTTTAAATTTTCATGATATTAAATTGCTTTTTGCTTTGATAACAAGTTGTTTTAATGAAATAATTGATAATTTTTACAACCTGAAAGTACTAATTAACGGTTCACACAATATCTGACTTGGTCTCGCTACATTATTTTATCTTTAAATACTTTGATACAAATTATTATAAAATTTCACAAAATTATAAAAAAATATAAAAATGACAGAAGTTTTAAAATAAAACATTATTCCAAATTTATAAAAACGTGGTTGAAAATTTATCCATGGTGATGAAATATAATCAAAGTTTTATTGAATTATTTTCTTAAGAGAAAATATTTTTGCACTTATTTTTATTTATCCATCAAAGTAATATGTTTTAATTGACCACCATCACATATATTTACAATCTTTTTAAACTAAAAATATATATATATATATATAATTTGGTCAAAATCACTATCATTGGATAAAAGTTATTTATTTATTTATTTATGTATATTTTAATATTTTTATATTTATATAGAAGTAAATTTCTATAATTTAGATATTATTTATTGTACTAAAGTAAATATATGAATTTAAATTTGAAATAAATATATAAATTTAAATACATTTATATTAAAATAAATATTATTTAAGTAGATTTTATTTTAAGTACATTTCAAATAGAATAAAGTGGCAAAGAGGATAAAAAAGATATTTCTAGAAAAGGGATACCACATGCTAAATAATGATAGGGCTTTAAAAAAAGCTTCTATTCTAAAGTTGTAAATATTACATGCTACTTGATAAATCTTTTACCATATATTGTAATTCAATACAAGATTCTAGAAGAGATTTAGAATAGGAATCTTGTTGTTTAGTCTTAACTTCAAGTATTTGGATACCTTACATATATTCACTTTGTCAATGTCAAGTTCTCCATTCAAATAAGGAACTTTAGAAAGATGTCGAGTTAGATGAAAAGCGAGACTAGTGGCAAAAGGATATATTCAAAAAAAAAGATGTAGACTTTAACAAAATCTTTACACAAGTAATAAAGATTATCTCTACTTGCATTTTTCTATCCAAAGTGGTAATGTTTGACTTTGAGTTGGAATAATTTGATACAACTATTGCATTTTTATATGGTGAAGTAAATGTAGACATCTACATACAACAAGCAAAAAGATTTACAACCTTGAGAAAAAAAGGTCATATCTATCAATTACTAAAATTACTATACATATTGAAGTAATCACCCACAAGCAAAATAAATGATTTAATATATTTATGATTGAAAAAGACTATACCATGAGCACTTATGATAATTTTATCTACTTCAAATAATTAAAGATGGCTAATTTTGGATACATAGTTATTATATTACACCTTTATGACATATTAATTGCTATACAATTTGAATTTATTTTAATAAAAATATTTCAATTAAATCTTTGTTTTTGATTATTTTAATTTATTTTTTAAAATATATTATTAATATAATAAAGAAAATAAATACTATTAATATTCAATATATATATATATATATATATATATATATAAATTCATATACATACATAAATACACATCTATCTATGTCTTATTTTTTAATTTCTAAAGTAGTTAATTTGGATGTAATTAGTTTTCAAATAGAATACAAAATTTTGTCACAAAATAGAAATAAAAATAATCTTTAAATAATATTAATTATTTTTGGAAATTATTTAAAATATAAAGTAAGAAACCTAAAATTAAATTCTTTGAGAATTTGTATATTAAATATAGTTTTATGTATGTAGAAAATTAAGAAAATAAGAATTGTTAAACAAAGAAAAAATTAACAATAATAAGCTCCTTAAAATTTTATATTGTTAAACAGATTATTTTCTTCTCATTCTATAATAAAGTGAACCATCAATAAATATTTTAATCATTATCTTGAAAGTTTACGCTATAGTTTACTACAATTATCTAAACCAAACTTATAACTAAATATTTTATAGTTATTTTATGCAAAGATTTTTTTAGCTACATTATACTTTATTTTATTTTAATTCAAATTACAAAATACTATGAGATGGTATTATTATCAAGGACATATACTAGGAAGTTGTAGAAGATTTTAGAAGATTCTAGAAAAGCTTTGTATTTTGTAGAAGCTACTTGAGAAGTTTTCAAGCTCATGGAAGTTGCTTGAGAAGCTTCCTAGTTTGTGGAAGCTACTTAAAAAGCTTTCTAACTTGTAGTATATATAGGAGCCAAGATTGAGGGGATCCTCAGTCTCGACAACACACCTCTTGAAGCTCTAACTCACCTCTCTAGTATTGTTCTTGTACTCATCTGATTAATCTAGTTCTTGCCGATTCTTCTTGAGCTTCTTGTTTATATTTTTTGTCAGTATTCTAAATTCATGACAATTTGTCGAGAGTGCATTCATCTTTCATATCAGAGCTAGTTCCTTCTTGTTAGAGTGTAGATTATCCCTCTACTAGAAGGTACTGGCATTTTAGAGGTTGCGGATTATCCTCCTCTAAACTGATATTTTTTTTATTATAATATTGGAGTCTTATCTTTCTTGGAGAGAGTGGATTATCCCTCTTCTTGAAGGTTTTAAGGCATTTTAGAGGTTGTTGTCAAGGACAAGAACTCGATGAAAGCTAAAGAGTAAGTGAGACTTTTCTCAAAAAGAAATAGGACAAAATAGAAATATGTATATTAAGAAAGAAAATGGAATGGCTATTGCCAAAATACAAGAAAACTAGAGACCCTTGAAACTAGACTAGAAGCAAGAAAGGAGTTGACAAGAGTGAAGAGGGCTTCACTCTTGCCTCTATATATACTATCTAACTACAAGCCACGTGGCGATGTTCTATAAGACCTCCAATATATGTTGACTTTCTAGGCCACATGCCTTTGCTTGCAAGGCAAGTTTTCTATGGATGGACCACGTAGTTAGCTTGTTCTTTAAGCTTCCAACATGTGTGGCACATGGCTAACTTGTTGACCAAGTTTCTAACCTAAAAGTCAACTATAGACTCCTATAAAGTCAAAGCAGCGTCTATGAAGCTTCTAAGAAGCTTCTCTAGAAGATATTACACAATTAACCTACTTTTATCTACTTTTACATACTTTTATCTATTCATATAGGTAATTATATGTATGTCCGTGACATTACCCCCCTTCTAGGGACGAGTTCCACGAGGAGCGGTGATTATATATTGAGAAAATCTAATATGAGGCGAATTGTATTTGCTACATACTCTGATCTTTGTTCTCTTCGAAGATAGTTGATGGGTCCTCTTAGCCATCAATAGTGTCCCATTCCAGGGCGAGAAGACCACCCTGTTATTTGATCACTGTTGAGGCCTTCATAACTTCCTTCAAATAATACATTTGAAACACCATCAGGAGTCGTTCCTATCTCCAATAATATCACCAAACATCGAGAATCTCTTCCAAGGTCGTGATACCAAACGCGTTGTATCTCACCATCTATTCGAGGAAGAACATGTCGTTCTTGAGGGTCTTCATCTCGGTTGCGTCGTCTTGAAGGTTGTGACAATCGCAATGTCTCATCCGGTAAGTCAGCAAACGAAGGTTCTTGAGTTGAATCCGCTGGTTGTTGGCTCTCCATCTAATTAGCGTCACAAAATGCAAAGAAGTTACAAACAAGGATAGGAAATTGAATGTTATCTTGCCTCAATCTTGTCTCTTTTATAAGAGAGGTTTTCATCTTGGTTTTGATGGATGTCGTTGATGAAAAACTTTGACTTTAGCTGATGCATTTGCTAGATTCCTGGATGGCTCCCATGTGCGCTCACTAATATCATATCCGCACCAATGAACAAGATATTCCAGCTTATTTCGGCGCCGCCTTGAGTCTAATGTCTCTTCCACCTCAAATTCTTCATTATTATCTACTTCTATAGGAGGCGGTGGCATTTGTCTTCTTCCTTGTATATCCACTGTCTTATATGGTTCAAGAAGAGACACGTGGAATACAGGATGGATCTTCATTGACTCCGGTAGATGTAACCGATATGCAACTGGGTTGATCTGTTCAGAAACAGAAAAGGGGCCAAGCCTACGATAGTCCAATTTGTCACAAGGTCGAGTGGTCTTGATATTGCGACGAAGTAGCCATACCTTATCACCCACGTTGAGTTGTGGTTGCTCTTTACGATATACATCTGCATTTATCTTTTGTCGTTCTTGAGCTTTCTTCAACTGCGCCTTCATTATTGCATGTAACTCTGACAACCGACTTGCCATATCTTCTGCTGCAGGATTATCAACTTTTGAAAAATCAAAAGTATCAAGTCGTGGATGATAGCCATAATTGGCAAAGAAAGGTGTTTGTTGCGTGGAAGAATGTACCGTATTATTATAAGCAAACTCTGCCAATGGCAGAAGGTTTGTCCAATCATCTTGTTGGTAGTTGATGGTACACCTTAAATACTGTTCCAAGACTTGGTTTACGCGCTCTGTTTGTCCATCAGTTTGAGGATGGAAAGCTGAAGATAACTTTATGTCCACTTTTAAAATCTTGAAAAGAGTCCTCCAGAATCTCGACACAAATTGAGTTCCCCTATCCGATATGATATCTTTAGGTAATCCATGATAGCGATAGATATTATCAATGAAAAGCTTAGCTGTTTCTTCACCTGTGATAGATTTTGTACATGGCATAAAATGTGCCATCTTGGTGAAACGATCTACTATCACAAATATAGAATCATAAGATCTTGAGTTTGGAAGATCTGTGATGAAATCCATAGAAACAGAAGACCATGGTTGTTCTGGTATAGGTAATGGCTGAAGAAGTCCGTAAGGTCGATGTCGAGGAATTTTTGATCTTGAACAAATATCACATGATTGTACAAAGTCTTTGACTGACTTCCACATTTGTGGCCACCAAAAATCTCTTGATATGAGTTCCAGAGTCTTATTATATCCAAAGTGCCCTGCTGCTGGAAAGTCATGACGTGCTTGAAGAACACGCAAACGTGCTTTTCCTTCTGGAACATATAGGCGTCCTTCAAAATATAATAGATTATTCTTGAACTCGAACTTAGAAGAATCATGAGACTTGGAAGAATTATTCTCGATATCATGAACAAGAGGGTCTGAGGACATACTGGACTGGATTTGCTTGAGAAAAGTTGAATCAACAGTCAATGTTGATTTCACTGCTCGGAGATGAAATTGCTCCGGTTTCAAGAGGACCGTTCTTTGTTGCTCAAAAGCTGCATCTCCTTCTTTTGGTGCAAAATAAGAACGTCTAGACAGGGCATTGAACAAACCTTGTTGTTTTCCTGGCCGATAAGTGATAATGAAGTCGAATCTTGACAAAGACATACTCCAACGAGCTTGACGACGATTCAACACGCGTGCTGATATGAAATACTCGAGGTTCTTGTGATCTGTATACACAGTGACTGGACTAGAAGCACCTTCTAAATAATGACGCCATTCTTGAAAGGAATCCACGATTGCAAGAAGTTCTTTATCGTGGATCTCATAATTAATCTCGGCTGCAAAGAATTTTCTTGAATGAAAAGCTATCGGATGAAGTTTTTCATCTGTTCCCATTTGTGATAAAACTGCACCCAAGGCAAAATCCGATGCGTCTGTTTCCATAAAAAATACCTTGAAAAAGTCAACACGATATAAGACTGATGCAGAGACAAACGATGTCTTCAAGGCTTCAAATGCTGCTTCCGCTTCTTGATTCCATTGGAATTTATCTTTACTAGTCAAGCGTGTAAGTGGAGCTGCAACTCGTGAGAAGTCTTTGATGAAGATCCGATAGTAATTGGCAAATCCCAAGAAACATTGGATATCTCTTACTGTCCTTGGAATCTTCCAATCCATGATTGTTTGGACTTTCTTAGAATCTATCGTGAGACCAACATTTGAAATGATGTATCCTAAAAAGTCAACTTGAGTAGTGTGAAATACACACTTTTCCATCTTGGCGTACAATCCTGCATCTCTGAGTTTTTGTAATACTTGACGAACATGTATTTCATGTTCTTCAACATTCTTAGAATAAATCAGGATATCGTCTAGGTAGCAGATGACAAAATTGTCTAAGAATTCACGAAATACATCATTCATGAGATGTTGAAAAGCAGCTGGTGCATTCGTGAGTCCAAAAGGCATGACATTATATTCAAAATGCCCGTACCTGGTTCGAAACGCAGTCTTCCATTCATCTCCTTCTTTGATCCGTACTAGATTATATGCTCCTCTTAGATCTATTTTTGTATAGATCTTAGCTTGATTTAACTGGTCAAGGAGTCCTGATATCAAAGGTAATGGATACCTGTTCTTGATTGTGATCTTGTTGAGTCCTCGATAGTCAACTCACATTCGTAAAGATCCATCTTTTTTCTTTACGAATAAAATTGGAGCTCTTGCTGGAGATTTTGAATGGCGTATGAAATTCTTTGCTAAATTCTCGTCAATATATGTCTTGAGTTCAGCCAACTCATCTTGCGATAAACTGTAAATTGGTCCAAATGGTGGCAGAGTTCCTTCCTTGAGATCGATTGAACAATCGTATGGGCGATGCTCAAGAAGAATATCTGCATTCTTTTTCTCAAAAACGTCTTGATAATCCTGATATTGACTTGGAATGCCACTTGAAGTCTTTACGCTTTCAGAAATAGGTGCAGCATAAATAGCAAAAGTTGATCCTTCTTTTGCTGCGTGTATAAATGCTTTTGCACCTATAAGTGCGGGTTTTACTATACTAGACTCATGGTTTTTTACTTGATTAATAGAACTGTTACTAATGCTCTGAGGAAAATCAAGTTTACGAGAAATCCAATCTATTCGAGGATTATACTTTTCTAACCATGATAAGCCTAAAATAACTGGATTAGAGGGAGATCTAATTATATTAAAAATTACGCAACTACTATGACCATTTATTACTACATCTACAGGAAGTGTTTTGTGAGTTACATCTCCAGAAGACAACGGACGACCATCTATGACTTCTACGTGTACAGGTTTAGTTTTTTGTATTAATGATATTCTATGACATCTAGCAAATTCTTCATCTAAAAAACAAGATGAGGCTCTTGAATCTACCAAGGCAGAGGCTTTGTAATTATTAGGTCCTAAACGCACATCTATTATAAAACAAGGAGATGGTTCTGAGGAGAGGATAGGACCTTCATTAGAAGTTGTACAAGATTCCAGCCGCACGGTCCCTATTGTAGCTGGACGTACTCGTTTTCCGACATACTATCTTCTTTGATAGCCGTACTCCTCATTTTGTAGTTGCGTCGCTTCTTTGGACAATGTTGAGCAGTGTGCTTAGGTTCTCTACAATATAAGCACAATCCTTCTTGTCGACGACGAGACTTTTCTTGCTCAGTAAGAGGTTTGAAACGTACCGCATCAATTTGCATATCCTCTACTTCTGAAGGTATGTGTTGAGGAGACGTCGGTGTTGCCATTGAATTGTAGTAACGTTGAGGCCCACTTGTGCGACTCTCGGATCGAAATTCAAAAAGTCGATTGTCGCACTTCACAGCAAAGTCAATTTCTTGACTCAATGTTTGAGGATCAGGTAAATTAAGCATCAATTTCTTTACCTCATATTGTAATCCGTAGAGAAATTGACTCACAAGTGCGGCATCATCCCACTTGATATCAGT
This sequence comes from Physcomitrium patens, assembly GCF_059467195.1. Lineage (NCBI taxonomy): Eukaryota > Viridiplantae > Streptophyta > Bryopsida > Funariales > Funariaceae > Physcomitrium > Physcomitrium patens. Next base: position 2,817,816 of record NC_143431.1, on the reverse strand, counting down.
TGCAAGTTGTCAAAATTGGGAAGCATATAATGTTACTAATCGATTGCCTTGTCGCAAAATACGGATCTTGTTGGTTGCAACACGAATTGCATCATGTTCTCCAAACATGGATCGAAACTCCGCCAAAAAAGCCTCCAGATTATCCAATATTGGATCTCGTCGTTCAAGAAAAGATGAAAACCATGACAATGCTGAACCTGAAAGAAGTGTACCAATGAATCTAACTTGTGACCCTGGAGTTGGATAGCTCTGGGGTTGAAGTTCAATCACTAGTTGGACCTAATTGATGAATCCTCGAAACTTGGATCTGGTACCATCAAACTTCTCGGGCAAGGCAACTCTCGGTTCTCTAACACTCGAAGGGTGTTCCATTCTGGGAGAAGGGACATGGTTTGGTGCAGATGTTGAAGCAGCCCCAATCATCTCTATATCTTCACTTCCTACCATTCTTGTTGCTCCTTGTGGTGGTAAATTGAGTTGATGCATCGCAAGCATTAACTCCCTCAATTGTTCTTGCATCTGTGCCATTGCACTCTTCATTTCAACAAGCTCTGCCATAGTAGCACTTAGAAAAGAGAAGATGTCTAATAACGCTCAAAATAGAAGAGAGGAATTGATAACAAAGAAAATACTAAGAACAATATCAGTTTAAAAGAGGGTAATCCGCAACTTCTAATGCGCTTATGTCTTATCAAGAAAAAGGGATAATCCACTCTTAATCAAGAAAAGACAAAGCTCTGATATTGTAAGTGTACTCTTGTCAATCTGTCAAGGGCAAGTACTCGATGAAAGCTAAAGAGTAAGTGAGACTTTTCTCAAAAAGAAATAGGACAAAATAGAAATATGTATATTAAGAAAGAAACTGGAATGGCTATTGCCAAAATACAAGAAAACTAGAGACCCTTGAAACTAGACTAGAAGCAAGAAAGGAGTTGACAAGAGTGAAGAGGGCTTCACTCTTGCCTCTATATATACTATCTAACTAGAAGCCACGTGGCGATGTTCTATAAGACTTCCAATATATGTTGACTTTCTAGGCCACATGCCTTTGCTTGCAAGGCAAGTTTTCTATGGATGGACCACGTAGTTAGCTTGTTCTTTAAGCTTCCAACATGTGTGGCACATGGCTAACTTGTTGACCAAGTTTCTAACCTAAAAGTCAACTATAGACTCCTATAAAGTCAAAGCAGCATCTATGAAGCTTCTAAGAAGCTTCTCTAGAAGATATTACACAATTAATCTACTTTTATCTACTTTTACATACTTTTATCTATTCATATAGGTAATTATATGTATGTCCGTGACAGTTGTGGAGTACCCTCCTCTAAACCAATACTACTTTTTTGTAGAGTCATTTCTTTCCTTCTCTTAGAATGGCCGGAGGTCAAGATATTAATATGGCTGAAAGTTTGGAGTCCAAGTTGGATGCCATTATGAATGCTCTTGCTATGTTATCACAGAGAACTGTAGAAATTGAAGGAATCATTGTAAGACTTCATAATGATGGAGCATCTAGGATGACATAATCGAGGATTTACCAGCCTCAAGCTTCAGCACCAAGAGAAGCAGCTTTGCCTCTAGTTCAAGAAGGACTGTTGATCTTACAACGAAAGGAGCTCCAAATTAGCTTTCTAGATAAGTTCGATGGTATGTGTTTTAAGTTTCAAGTTTTTGTCAATCAAATTAGATTGATAGCAGCTTTACAGTCTAAATGCTATCCAATGGAGGAGTCACGTGTTGGATTGGTAGGAAGTTTGCTCACGGAACAAGCTCTATCATGATTTGCTCCTTTGATTGAAAAAAGATCGTCAATTTTGAACAACTTCAAAACTTTTTTGGAAGCATTTGCAGAAGCATTCGGCAAACATGATAAAGCGCGATGGGCTACAACAAAGATCCAATCGCTATAACAAGGAGTACGATTTGCGTCAATCTATACATCAGATTTTAGATAATTAGCGTGCATCATCAACATGAACAAAGAAGCATTGATGAGTCAATTTTATTGGGGCTTGAGAGACGACGTAAAGGATTTGTTATTATCTCTTCTCCACCTGCGAACGCTCAACGAAGCCATTAGTCAAGCTATGAAGTACGATAACTGCTTGTTCCAATGTTGTCAAGATCAACACTCAAGACAGCATATGGTTCACCATGCTCCAACTATGTCAGCAAGCAGCCTGAATTCACATTCAGAAATGAAAGACATGTAAATTGATGTGGTATATATCAAATCCTTAAATCTAAAAGAAAAAAAATGACATATGGAAGAAGGACTATGCTTGTATTGCAATGAAGAAGGCAACAGAGCTAGAAATTGCCCTAAGAAGCAAAATTGACGCATTATCAGGACTAAAGGTGCCTTTGTTTATAAAAACAAAGATGCCCAGCTACAATAGGGAATGTGCGGCTGGACAATTCAATACCACAACAACAATCAGGTTCTTCTCTTTCCACTCAGCCTACCCATTGCTTTACCATTCCTCTATCTTTTCGCCCTTAGAAACTAAAAATATTAGCATTATTAGATTCAAGAGCATCTGCTTATTTTTTAGATGAAGAATTTGCTAAGCGTCATGAGATTCTTCTAGTACAAAAACCTAAATCCATTCACATAGAAGTAATAGATGGATAACCTTTATTGTCTAGTAATGTCACCCATGAATCAGAACCTATAGAGGTTATGTTTAAAGACTATAGTAGTTATATTATTTTCAATATTATTAGAACCCCGACAAACCCTGTTATTCTTGGTCTTTTTTGGTTAGAAATGCATAACCCATTCATAAATCAGAGGTTACAAAAGATGACATTTCCTATAAAATATTTTGAGGGTAAGCTTGTTAGAAGATTCCAAATCAAAAAACCCTTATTTATTGGAGCAAGAGCATTTGTAACATTGTCTAAGGAAGGCACATCGTTTATCATTTATGTGACTCCAACTAGCGAAGAGAAGATTTTAATAGCAAATATACCAGAGCAATATAAAGATTTTAAAGACGTGAGTCAAAAGAAGAATGTTGACATGCTACTGGAGCATCGACCATATGATTGTGCCATAGACTTGCAGGAAGGAGCACAACCACCTTTTGGCCCAATCTACAATTTGTTGTAGACGGAGTTAGTGGAATTGCAGAAGTACATTGACGACAATCAAGCTAAGAACTTCATTCGTCATTCAAAGTCGCCAGCTCGGGCACCAATCTTATTTGTGAAGAAGAAAGATGGCTCGCTGTGGATGTGCGTGGATTATTAAGGTCTCAACAAGGTGACAAAGAAGAATCGTTATCCATTATCCTTGATATCAAGTCTTTTAGAGCAACTTCGGTGTGCAAAGATCTTTACAAAGATTGATCTAAGAGGAGCTTACAACCTCCTGCAAATCAAAGAAGGAGACAAATGGAAGACAGCTTTCTGTGCAAGGTATGGCCATTTTGAATATAATGTCATGTCTTTCGGTCTTACCAATGCTCCGGTGGTCTTTCAACATATGATAAATGACATCTTTTAGAAGCACCTTGATGATTTTGTTGTCATCTATCTAGATGGTATTTTGATATTTTCCAAAAATGTAGAAGAGCATGAAAAACATGTTCATCTAGTCCTTCAAAAACATTGCAAGCAAGGACTTTACGCCAAGTTGGAGAAGTTCTTGTTTAACCAAATTGAGATGGAATTTTTGGGATTCATTACAACTACGGAAGGCTTGAAGATGGACCCTAAGAAGGTAGAAGCAATCGTATCATAGGAAGTTCTAAAGACCATTAGAGATGTATAATGTTTTCTTGGCTTTGCTAACTTCTATCAGATCTTCATCAAGAATTATTTTCAAGTTGCTGCTCCACTCACTTGGTTGATATGAAAGATAAGCCCGAATGAAGACCTCTAGTGGAAAAAGCATTTCAAGATCTTAAGATGACATTTACTATGGCTCCAATCTTGGTACATGTGGACTTTACAAAGGCCTTCTATTTAGAGACCGATGCTTCAAATTTTGCTATAAAAGCTGTACTTTTGCAGATAGGCACAGACGAGAAGCTTCATCCGATTGTATTCTACTCTTAGAAGTTTTCTACTGTCGAGATCAACTATGAGATCCATGATAAAGAACTTCTTACGATAGTGGATTCTTTCCAAGAATGGCATTACTTTCTCGAAGGAGCTATGCATCCGATGATTGTATATATGGATCACAAGAATTTGGAGTACTTCATGTCGGCTCAAGTTTTGAATCATCGTCAAGCTCGATCAAATATGTTGCTATCCAGGTTTGACTTTATTATTACTTATCGGCCTAGAACTATCTGATGAATTATCAAGGAGATCATATCTAGTGCCAAAGATCGGAGAAGCAACGTTTGATCAACAGTGTATAACTTTGTTGAAGTCGGAACAATTCACGCTTTGCTCTATTATAGTGCCAATTCATGCTGACTTCTTCAACCACATACGTACTGTGATTATTGGAGATTTTGTAGCCCTTGATATCATGCTATGTATCAATAATAACAAGTTCAAAGTGGAAGGAGATCTTTTATACTTTGAAGAGCAGTTGTATATTCCAAAGGGACCAACACGACTCCAAGTTTTCTAATCTTGATATGACTTTCTAGCTATAGGACATTTTGGATTCAATAAGACCTTGAAACTTATTTCTCAAGATTTTTGGTGGCCCCAAATGTGGAAGGATGTCAAGGATTTTGTCCTCTCCTGTGACATTTGTTCAAGATCAAGAACCCTTGGCATCATCCTTATGGTCTTCTTTAGCCACTGCCTATTCCACGTCGGTCATGGTCTTCAGTTTCTATTGACTTCATTATGGACCTGCCGCCATCGTATTCCTTTAAAAACATCTTTGTTGTAGTAGATCGGCTTACAAAGATGGCATACTTTGTCCCTTGCAAGAAAACATCATCAAGCAAAGACACAACAAGGCTCTTCTTTGATAGTGTGTATTGATATTATAGTTTACCAGATGATATTGTGTCCAATCGAGGAATCGAATTCGTATCAAAGTTCTAAAAATCTCTCTTTGAGATATTGAAGGTGGATATCAAGCTTTCTTTGGCTTTCTATCTTCAAATTGACAGCCAAACGAAACGAATGAATCAAACTTTGGAGCAATATTTACGATACAGCATCAACTATCAATAAGATGATTGGACTGCATATCTATCATTAGTTGACTTTGCATATAACAACTCCCTTCATGCGTCGACTCAACAAACACCATTCTTTTTCAGCTATAGGTATCATCCGAAGCTTGATTTGTTGAGTCCATCAACCAATAACAATCCAACAGTTGAAGGATTTGTGAAACAACTATCAGAGCTTCAAACTACATTGAAGCTTCAATTGCAAACCGCCCAAGAAGCTTACAAGGCGTCCATAGATAAATTTTGGAATCAGACACCTACTTTCAAAATTGGAAATAAAGTATGGGTGCTTCGACGGAATATCTAAACCAAGCGGCTATGTGATAAGTTGGATTATCGGAGATTGGGACCATTTGTCATCCAAAAGCAAATCAATCCAATGGTGTACCATTTGGGGTTATCGGCTGCTATGAAGGTACACCCAATCTTTCATGTTTCTTTGTTGGAGCCTTATTGAGAGTCATTTTTTCCTAGAAGAATGCAATGTCCGCCACCTAGTATTGAAATTGAGAACCATGAGGAATACGAGGTGAAAAAGGTACTAGATTTATGGTGTAAGTGAGGTAAATTGGAATACCTAGTGCATTGGAGCGACTATGATATCAATGAACGCACATAGGAACCAGTGAAAAATCTTATTAATGCATCGCAAAAGGTACAAGAGTTTCATCGACGCTATCCTCAAAAACCTAAGCCCTTTCAATGAAAATTTTTTAGTGAAGTCCCTTCTCCTTGAAGCCCCTTAATCCTCGGCCTTAGAAAGAAGGGGAAAAAAGAACTTCTAAAAGATATAGTTAGAGACTACAAATCTGTAATCTTAGCCCATTCTTCCATATTTAGTGCTTATTTTTTTGGTCTGATATGGATAGCCAAGAGATAGATATCATACCAATGATGTCATCTCAACTGAGTATTTCACGAAGACGACCTCAAGATGAAGAACCACCTTTACCACAAAGACAATAGAGGATACCTAGTAACAAGTCGCTAGCGATTGTGTTTAAAGTAGAACCTGCTTATGGTGATCTTCCCGAAGGAGTGTTTGTAGGGCATTTTTACAATGAAGACACAGAAGTACATGCCTGGTCGAAAATCGAAGGCGTAGGATACTATTGTTGGTTACAAGGACCAATGAACTACTTACCGTGTGAACAACAATTGGAGTATATTGCAGACACTATGCTACAAATTTTCAACTTCTTAGGTTGATACTCACTTACAATAGGAGTGCTTCTCGGAGACCTCAAAGCTAAAGGAGGGAAGTGATGTCAAGGACATATACTAAGAAGTTGTAGAAGATTCTAGAAAGTTCTAGAGAAGCTTTGTAGTTTGTAGAAGCTACTTGAGAAGTTTTCAAGCTCATAGAAGCTACTTGAGAAGTTTTCAAGCTCGTGGAAGCTGCTTGAGAAGCTTTCTAGCTTATAGTATATATAGGAGCCGAGATTGAGGGGATCCTCAGTCTCGACAATATACCACTTGGAGCTCTAGCTCACCTCTCTAGTGTTGTTCTTGTACTCATCTGATTAATCTAGTTCTTGTCGATTCTTCTTGAGCTTCTTTTTTAGATTTCCAATCAATATTCTAAATCTGTGACAATTATTTAGAATAGTATAGTTATTATAGCTAAAAATATAAAAAAATTCAATAAATACTACACATTTGATATCTTTACAATCAATAGTTTTTATAATGTATAAATATAAACTTTAAAATACTTGTAATAAAAATTTATGTATTTTTTATTATACATATTTTATAAGTTTTTATTACATGATTAGAAAATTGAGTTACTTTTATATATATATATATATATATATATATATTATATAATTTTAAATACTTGAAATAAATAACTTATGAAATAATAATAAATATATATTAAATCAATTATTTATTTAAGAACATAGATCCACTTTATTAAGTACTTCAATTTTTATTTTTATATTTTAAAAAAATACATTAGTTACATTAAAAATTTTATTTTTTTATAAAATTTTAATATATTTCAAATACTTCAAATAAAAAATAATTTCTTTTGGAGATATATTTATCTGATTAAATATGTAATTTTCTAATTTGCCAATACTTAAAGCTATAAAAGATTTTTTTTTTCTTATTTGTAAAATACTAATTTTTGTATTTTTGAGCAATATATACTATATTTAATTTTATAATTTATTAACATAAAATTTAATTAGAAAAATAATTTTATTTTATCAAAAATATTTTTTATATTTTTTGAAAACATTAAACTTATTTTTTATCCAAAAGAACGAAAAGAAACACACTTTTCTAAAAAAAAGAAGTAAATAATTTTTAAAAAATTAAAAAATAGTTATCTTATTTGAAGTGTCTATTGTTTGTACATTGAAGTATTATATAACTTAGTATTATAGAATGGAGAAGGCTCAAATAATTACTTTTGTATATTTTTCTATTAATAATATATTTTACATACACTTAATATTAATTGTTGTACTCAAATTTTTATTTTAACATATCTATTAAAAAAATCCTAATACATGATTTTTTTTTGGCCATTCATTGATTCCTTATCTAAAGTATAATAATAAAGCATAAAATATCACATGCACCTTAGATTCCATTATTCAAACCAACTCAAAAAGATCTATTTTATTCTTTTCTTCTACTATTATAGATTTTTCAAGTTTGATTTTTTTTTTTTTTTTTTTTTTTTTTTTTTTTTGTTGTTGTTGTTGTTGTGATTCTTTGTCCTACTACAAAATTCGTCTTATACAACTGCATCTTTTGGCCCAAATAATACTCAATATCCCATCTACCAACATTAATTTGATTATTGTTTTTAAAATTATTTTTCTTTTCTAAAAAACATATTCCTTCATCTTTAGCAAAACTCATCCTCTCTTGAGTAATCTTAAGGTCCAATTTTGTTGGTTTTGTAACAAACAAAGAAACCCAAATAACTTATTGTAAGTACCTGGCAACAGAAAAAAATTAATCCAGATTCTACTTCAGAAAAATCACATTGCACCACAAAATTATTTGAATAAAAACTCTCAAAACTCAAAAAAATGCAAAAAAAGAAGAAGAAAAAGGAGAAGAAAAAGGAGAAGAAAAAGCAATACAACAGCCTCAAACTTCGGATGCAAATGCGACTCACCAAGCCAATGAAACAAAGCAAAAGTAAAAGAAAGAGAAAAGGGGGAAAGGAAGCTCTAGATCCCAAGTATACAAAAAAAACACACAGGCGAAGCCAAAGCCAAAGCCAGTGGATGGATGAAAAATTGACGAATGAAAAACTTCATTAATGGATGAACCCGGCTGAATTAACATCCAATAATGCGAGTCTTCGTCCCCATGAAGGCGCCGACGGCGGCGCAAAATATGGGCTTTCAAAGGCTTTCAAGTGCCGAAGCGGATTGCAACGGGCCTTCATCGCTGACGCATTGATGAGTCGCAAACATTTTCACACTCACATCCACAGACACAATGCAATCCTCCCTCCCTCGTCCTCCACGGCGATCTAGCTAGATGTAGCAAGCAAGCAAGCAAGTACGCAAGCGCGTGCATAAGCTTCTGAAAGTTCTGTCCAGCGAGGGGGAAAGTGTATTAATTACAGATCAAGTCAAAGTGGTTGCACACTTGTAGGTGGTCGTGAACCCAGCCAGCCCCCGAAGCTTCGACCGAAACCTAGTTTACAAAGTCAATGTAGGACAAAAAAAAATATAAACAAAACTGGCTGGGGGGAGGGGGGTGAGGAATATTTCTCACTTGTGACTGGAGTGTTGGGGCATCGGAAGTCAATGGCAGTAGAAGGAAGGAAGTAGAGCCAGCATCTTTGAGAGAGTAGAGTGGGAGTAGAGCCTCTTGTGGCCACTTGAAGGGCCTGTTGCGGTGGATGGGAGCAGATTGAGGCCGATGATCTCGTCGTTGATGCACATTTGTGCACGTTTCGAGATCCATATATTCTTTCTAAAGTAAAGAGAATTACACCCTCACTCACACACACATACATACAGACACACCGAAGAGGAAGAAGGGAGTGCAGAATTAGCGCGTGAAGTGCTGGATTAGTGAAAATCTTTTTTTTGTGCGTTTCGAACTGTGCAGTCACGAGATGATTCCAGGAATTGGTCATAAGTTCCAAGCGAAGGAGGAGGACAATGGGACAAGGTGGGTGAGACGGGATCTGGGAGAAGGCGGAGCGTTTTGCCGTTGTGCGCAGAATTTGAATGTTCCTCGCCATGATTTGGTGGTCCAGTGGTGTACAGACGGAGAGACATGGAAAGCAGGGGGAGCTTCGGGACAGTCTTCTCATCATTAGCGCAACAAATAGCTGCACACTTTTCATACTTTTGTACAGTGTTTTTGGAGTTTCTGTGGAGTAGGTGGAACGGTATGGGGGAGACTCTTGAGGTGGATAATAATAATAATAAAAACTTTGTTTTGTTTTGTTTTGTTTTATATTTATTTATTGTCCCCCCCCCTCCCCCCTTTTCTGTGTTTCGGAAGCGACTTTTGCATTCCAAAGGTGAGTTGGTGGAGCATAGAGTTATCTGGTGGGGGCAGCAAGCAATGCCTCAAGTGTTGGCGGAGGTTGTACGGCACGCCGTCCTTATCTTGCGTCTTTTTTACTCTGCTGCTACTTGTGCTGCTGCGGCAGCGGATCAACCTTCGCTGAGGACTTGAGGGTGGGTTCGTGTTCTCGCCATCGTACTTGGTCCCTTGCTACGCGTGCATCACCAGGTTTCCTCGGGATGGTGTGCATTCTTCGCCCTCTGCCGTTCCAGAGGTGAGTTAGGTCACATACTGATCATAGTAGGCGTCATTCTTGAATGCGTATTTCGAGAAGAGCAACGTGAGTCGTGGAATTTGTGTTGAGGAATCCTGTAATTCCTGAGCTGGTTGTAGTTTTTGAAAGGTTGAGGTCGAGAATTGCTGATTCTGTGAAGGTGGCTGAAAGTGCCGCGACCCTAGACGATACGTCGGTCCCCTTCGCCCAGCCACGAGCATTAGGAATCATTAGTCTTACATTGGTCGAGTTTATTGGACTTCGTGTACTGTGATCTTACTGAATCAGTCGTTTTCCCGTCTTTGTTTTAAGTTTATGCCATGACCTCATGGTATTGAGAGAATTGAAGCATTGAATCGAGAGTTTTAGTAGGGTTTGTGAAGTTTACAGTCAATACAGAGAATCCTTTCTGGTATTTGTGCTAGATCTTACTCTTGACAGGCATGAGCAAGCCATCAAAAGAGCAGCTCACATGGTCTGTGCTTCAGTGTTGAAGGAATGCACTCAATCCTACCAGTTGGATGGCGCATGGTTTTCCTAAGAGGCTGCAATTTAGTGAACCATAATTTGTTTTCTTGCATAGTATTCATCGAAGCATATCTATGCTCACAATCTTCTTATTAGAAAGCTTCACGTGGCAACGTAACCACATAATATGGCACAGCTCAGTGTGCTTTGTCTCAATAATAAGGGCACAATAGGACTTCGCCATTCCCAACACACCTTTGAATTCAGTAATACTACACATTTCACATCTCACAGCTGAGAATATTAGACAGCACAGAGAGAACACGAGATTATCGAAAAGTTTAAGAATTGTGACTCTTTCCCGGTACTAGTTTCCTAGCAGCCATGGATGTGGGTGAGGTTTTAAAATCCCTTTTGTCACTGAAACTTTCTCACCGTTTGCACTCAAAGTTAGTATGGAGCGTCTTCATAGCTTTTGCTACGGTATCAACTGCTGCAGCCCGAACTAAGATGTTTCCTCATCTTCTGACTATCCAGGATGAACATAAACACATTCAAGGCTTGCAGTGTGCACCGTGCTTGTGTAAGTCTCATGTGTGGAGTGCTGCCCTAGATGTGTGGTCGAGTGAAGATCCTTACATAAATGAGTTTCTTCAATGCTATCTGGGGCTTACCTCTACAAAGGATTGAAGCTCTGGAGTGAGGATGACAAATGGGAAATGTCGAAGCAACAAATAGTGTCCTATTATAAGGTACGAGATCATCAACTCTTCCACTGCTGTTCTCTGGGTCTGCAAACTTCATGCTCCAAGAATGGCTCTGGGTAAGAAACCTAACTTAATGCAGCTTTTTACATGTTGAATTGTCTAAACCCTAAATCCTGAAGCTCTTTCTTTCTTTTGATTCTTTACCCATTTCTGTGTAGTATCAAGTGCAAGCAATTATCAGCGTCGTGTTTTCCTCTGTCTGACAATCATCGTCACTATTGTGATCTAGATTGTCTGCTTCTTTTCATGTTTCTAACTTTTAATTCTCTGCAAAGATTAGAACAGTCGATTGACTTGAAGCCTGGAAGGTCCAGACACTTTTGTATTAAAAAAACGCAAGTCATAGCAATGAAAATACTGTTACATGTACTTATTGATCTAATTTAAATATCCCTAAACGCCTTGTCTTGATTCCAACCTTCAAATTTCGTTAATGCATAAATCCTTAAATGTTACTTCAATCTTTTTAATCTTTTGTGAAAAGACAAACTTTAATCATTAACGTCGTTGTTCCATTGCACATGAAAACGTAATGCCACAATGATGTTGATTTAAAAATCTTTGTATTTTTTTTTATTTCTTTTATTTTTTGTTTTATATTGGATTTGGTTATCTTGAGATTTGAAAATTTAACATTACTCTTGGAGTATCTAAACAGAACAAATTAAATAGTGGGGAGTAGTTTGATTGATTTTGTTGCTTCAACATGTTACCATTTGTGTGTAACAAATCGTCTTGATAGTTTATCAGTTCCTTAATAATTTATTCCATCCCAAACTTTGTTGACAATGACTTCATATTTAGGAGAGTTTATAAAAACTAGCTGTATGTTCTGAATCAGTGATGCAAGTTTCTTTAAAACTTATTCATGGTTTTTGGATGTGTATTCAGCATGGTCAAGACCGTGTGTTGTACACATCTTTTTTTCTTTTCATATTTTACTCTTTAAAATCAAAGTATGATTACTGAATTGATTATGTTGTCCAATTGTGATGAACTTGGTGAATAATTTATAGAGGTTACCTCATTTTCTCTACAATTTCTTTGTATATGGGATGCATTTCAATTTAGTGTGTGTAAGTGTATATATATATATATATATATATATACGAAATATATGATACATTGGAACTTAGTGTTTTATAATGAAACAAGTCTTGCAAAAACACATGTAATAATCTTGTTCAATTAATGCATGAGTAGACTATTTCAGGATCAAATCCATCATCTTAACCCATTTTCTTTACATCCACCATTGTTTGAATTGAACATTCTCAAAAAACATTGTTTGAGATCATCGTTTTAGGTTGTTATCTAATTTCATATTATTCTACAAAGACATTCAATGCTATTTAAGTCTCAAACCAATATGCTCATTTTAATTTAACTTCTACAACAATTACGTGCTTTTGTTTTACAAGTAGGCTTCAGTCTTGATATTACTTGTTTCAAATTGTGCAATATTCAAAAGAATTATTCTCTATTTTCCCAGGCGGATTGAACATTTAAATTTATTTGTCAAACATGTATTCATCTAAAATTGCTTGTCATACAATGGATATCTTCCACTCCCCCTCAAGTCTGGGATTTGGTCCACATCTGAATTTTTATTAGTATATTGATACCAGTAAATCTTTAGAGCAATTGAATGTTTTTCAGAGAAGTTTTAAAATGACAGTATAGAATAGAAAAAAGCTGTTGTAAACTAATGAAAGTGAATTGAAGATAGGTGAAAAAAATAGGAACATTTTTATTGCAAAATTTGATTCAGAAAGTCTTGATCTTAACAACATGAGAAATGTTTTTTAATTTTTATTTTTTATTTTTTAAGCTAAATCTTAATTATATTTACAATTTTGGTGTCATTGATTCATGCAGATTTTTATTTTACAAATGTTGAGAAAACATATGAAATGTGCTTATTTCTTAATTCTGTCCAAAAATGGACAGAATATTTGAAAGAAAACATATTAAATGTGCTTCAGACATCATTCTGTCCCAAAATCTATCATTGAAAGTGGGAAATGTTACCACATAAATATTCAACTTCAAACAAGAGATTAAAGAAAATTTGGACACTTACTAGTAATTATTGACTAAAAGCCAATTTATTTCTTGCTCAGAAATGGTAAAAAGATTTTTTATTTTTGTGTTTTTGGATGTCAATTTCCATAGATAAATAAAATAAAAAACAAACAAACAATCAAACAAATTGAATAATGAGAATTCCTGCATGTGATTCTGGATAACAACAATGAGGATTTCCTCTGAGTTGTAAAACTTTACTTTTCTTTCAAAAAACATACAAACAATCAAACTTGTTACAACAAATTTACTAGTTTAATTTAAAGTGTTTGCACATGTCTTCAATATATATTTTCCTGTAAAAAAGCACTCAAAATGATTATATATATAGATAGATAGATAAGCATACACAAACATAGTGTACTCCCACCAACATCATTCATTGCCAAATGATTTACAAAAAGTTTTAACTGAAATGGTTATATATTAAAATCAATTGCAGGCCTTTACATAGAAGAACACTGAATGTTAAAAAATGAAAAACGTCTTCCTTTTATCAAGGTCAACTAAACACATTAATTTCTAATCATGATAATTCACATATTCTTTTATCAAAACAAGAATCTATTTAAAACAAAAAAAAAGTATTGTATCATGTATCTGTATGTTCACAAATAAATTCATTATTTTCAGTTGCCACAAATGCTGCCCAATATATTATCGTGCATTCAAAAATCCGTCTAAGCTTCAAATTACTCGTGGCTTATATTATTAAAAAGCTCATAATTAGAAAAAGATGAATACCAAATATTGCTCAAAAGAATAAAAAATTAAGTGATTGAGAAAAAAATTACGGTGGTAGTGATGAGGTAAAGGAAAATTCCTTCAATTAAAAGCCTAAAAATAATTTGGCAAGGCTTCACCTTACAAGAGAGGAAAGAGAGAGAGGGAGATCGGCCATCCAAGCCTTTTTAACCAAGTGGGCGGAGGCCCAAAGGTGGAAGCGACATCTCCACCATCCAAATCAAAAAACTCCTAACCAGGATCAAAGGTCCACAATCACTCTGAGCCTGAATCCAATTTTAAGGTTGGAAATGTCTATAATTCATAAATTAATAACTTTTGGCAAAAATAACACCACCAATATTTCTAAAATACATTTTTATCCTAAGATTGTTTATTTTCAAGCCCAAATTCAAGTTCTAAATCATAAGAACTAATTAATTTACTAATTTAGTTGTAAGTTTCAACTATAATTCTAATTTTACTCAGTCTACTTAGAGATTAGTAAGGATTCTTGCCATTAAAGCCATCATGATCACCATTCTTCAATTTAAACTCCCTTAAATATGAACTCTTAGCAAATCCAAGATCCAATTGTAATTTGGCCTTAAATTAATACACTTGTGATTTTTCTCTTTTTCTTCAATTTTCAACTCCAAATAGTGATTAATATCACTAAGAGAGGAATTCCACCATAGCAATTAAATCACTTCCATCTTCTAGAAATCATCATTAATTTAACAATGAGACTTTATATTTTTAATCCAATTAAATTGTAGTATGAAATTTAAGCTTAAAAAAATCTTAAAAATTAAACAAGAAGATAGATCAGTTATATTTAAGAGATTTTCTAAGCATAGTCAAATTAGAATTTAGCCTTGGGATTAAAAATTAAGATTGTAGATTAATTCAAGATATAATTTTTAGGACTTAGAAGAAAAATTCTATTAAAATTCTAATTTTAGTACTAAAAGAGAATTTAGATCAGATCAAAAAAATCATAGATCTTCTAAACTTACTATTTTTAGAGTTTTTAATAATCATTCAATCTAATAATTAGAATTATATATCTAATTAATAATCAAAAAATACAAATAAAATCATAATTAATTGAAAAAACTAATTTGGATCTATAAATTAATCATATTAGTATTAAAATTAATAAAAATATGTTGAAATTTCATAAAAGTGATTATAATTAACCATTAGAGCTGTTAATTGTGCTCACATGAAGCATGATTATGTGTTTTTAAAATTCATCAAGATTATTCAATTGTTAGACATTTTGGATACAAGACTTTAGAGCTAATATTTGAAGATTTTTGGTTACTTCACATCTGAAAGGTAGTTAAAGACTTTATATAATCATGTGACATTTTTTCAAGATCAAAAACTCCTTGTCATCAGCCTTATGGATGTTTTTAGCTATTATCTATTTCAAAATAATTAAACTCTTTTATTTTTATAGATTTTATTACAAATCTTTTAGTCTTAGATTTTTATGATTTTGTGATCAAAATAATAGATTATTTTATTAAGATGGCTCATTTTATACCATATATAAAATATATCATAAGTAAAGAAATAGAACTTTTTTTTGGAAACATTTATCAATATTATGGATTGTCTAAAGATATTATATTAGATAAGAACTCAATTTTTATTAAGATTTTAAAAAATCCTTTTTAAAATTTTAAAGATAGATTTAAAGTTATTTTTGAATTAATATTTTTAAATTATGAAAAAATGGAGTAAATAAATTAAGTTTTGAAGTAGTATTTGAGGTATATTATCAAGTACAAATAAGATGATTAGATAAATCTTTTATCATTAGTACAATTTTTTTATAATAAAATGGTACATTCTTCTATGCAACAAGCATCTTTTTTTATTGATTATAGTTATCATCCATAACTTGATATTTTTGATTTTTCAAAAGTTGATAATCCTAAAGAAAAAGGTTTGATGAATCATTTATTTTAGCTACATACAATAATGAAGGCACAATAACAAAAAGCTTAAGAATTACAAAAGATCAACTAAGATGCTTATTACAAAGACTAACTTCAATTCTATATTAGTGAAAAGGTATGATTACTTCATTGCAATATGAAGACTAGCTACATTTAGACCATTTCATATTTATAAACAAATTAATCCAATTGCATATTGATTTCATGTATTAGAATCTATAAAGATCCATTCTATATTCTTGTTAAGAATATGAACTAGAAGATGATGCATAAACTAATGAAATCTATATCAAAGAAAAAGTGACAAAATAAAAATAAAGAAGTATGTATATTAAAAGAAATTAGAATGGTTTTTATGAAGCTTCTAAGAAGCTACTATAGAAGACATTATAATTTTATACTTTTATCTACTTCTACTTATTTCTACCTATTTAAATAAGTAATTATGCCAAAATCTTGATAAAAACTGAGTTCTCCTATCTAATATAATATCCTTGGATAATCCATGATAACGATAGATGTTGTGAAGAAAAAAATTAACTATTTCTTCACTTGTGATAGATTTTGTACATAATACAAAATATGCCATCTTGATAAAATGATCTACTATCATAAATATAAAGTCATAAGAACCTGAGATTGAAAGATCCATGATGAAATCTTTAGGAAAAAAAGACCATGATTGTTCTAGAATGGATAATGGTTGAAGAAGTCCATAAGGACAATGATAGAGAGTTTTTGATCTTGAACAAATATCACACGAGTGAATAAAGTCTTTCACACCCTATTATATTTGTGGCCACTAAAAATCTCTAAATATAAGCTGTAAAGTCTTGTTGTATCTAAAATGTCCTGTTGTTGGAAAGTCATGATATGCTTGAAGAACATGTAATTGTGCTTTTCCTTTTTGAACATATAATTGACCTTTGAAATAGAATAGATTATTTTTGAACTCAAACTTAGAAGTATCTTGGAACTTATAAGAAAGATTTTTGATATTGTCAACAAGAAGATCAGAAGACATACTTAATTGGATTTATTATACAAGGATGGAATCAACAATTAATTTTGATTACATTACTCAAAGATGAAAATGCTCTAGTTTCAAAAGAATCATTCTTTGTTGATCAAAAGATACATCTCCTTCTTTTGATATAAAATAAGAACATCTAAAAAAGACATTTGACAAACCATGTTATTTTTCAGATCAATATATGCTCTTGAAATCAAATCTTGATAAAGATATACTCTAATGAGCTTGGTGATGATTCAAAACACATGTTGACATGAAGTACTTGAGATTCTTGTAATCCATATATATAAATATTGGATTGAAAGTGCCTTCTAGATGATGATGCCATTCTTGAAATGAATCCATAATTACAAAAAGCTCTATGTCATGACTTCATAGTTAATCTCAACTGTTAAAAATTTTCTAGAATGAAAAGCTACTAGATGGAGTTTATCATCTATTCCCATTTGTGATAATACGACATCTAAATCAAAGTTTGATGCATTTGTTTCTTTAGAAAAGTTGATGTGATATAAGATTGGTGTAGAAATAAAAGTTGACTTCGAAGCTTCAAAAGATACTTCAACTTCTCTACTCCACTCAAGTTTGTCTTTGCAAGTCAAATGTGTAAGTGGGGCTACAACTCAAGAAAAGTCTTTGATGAAGATCTGATAATAGTTGACAAAGCCCAAAAAGCATTGGACATCTTTCATTGTTTTTAAAATCTTCTAATCCATAGTAGTTTGAATTTTCTTACAATCCATCATAAGTCTATGATTTGAAATGATGTATCCTTAGAAGTCAACTTAAGTAGTATGGAATATAAACTTTTCTATCTTTGTATAGAATCTTGTATCTTCTAATTTTTATAACACATGACAAATATGAAGTTCACATTCATGTGTATTCTTACAATAGATCAAGATGTCCTCTAGATAAGAAATAATAAAATCGTCCAAAAACTCTCAAAAAATATCATTCATTAGATGTAGAAAAGCTGTCGATGCATTTGTAAGTCCAAAAAGCGTAACATTGTATTCAAAATGTCCATATCTAGTTCAAAATATAATCTTCTATTTATCTTCTTCTTTAATACATACTAGATTGTATGCTCCTTATAAATCTATTTTTGTGTACATCTTAGCTTGATTCAATTGATCGAGAAGTCTAGATATCAAAGGTAGAGGATACCTATTCTTGATAGTGATCTTGTTGAGTCCTCAATAATAAATACACATCTGTAATGATCCATCTTTCTTTTTACAAATAAGATTAGAACTCCTACTAGAAATTTGGAATGGCATATAAAATTCTTAGCCAAATTCTCTTCAATATATACTCTTGAATTCAGCCAATTCATTTTGTGATAAACTATAGATTGGTCCAAATGGCAGTTGTGCGCTTTTTTGAAGGTCAATTCAATAGTGATAGAGACAATGTTCTAGAAGAATATCCATATTTTTCTTCTCAAATACATCTTAAAACTCTTGATATTGGCTTAAAATGCTATTTGAAGTCTTTGCATCATTAGAAATAGGTATGGCATAAATGACACAAGGTGATCCTTCTTTTGTAGCATGTAAGAAAGTTCTTCTACCTATAAATAGAGGTTTTATTGTGCTAGACTTAAGACTTTCTATTGGATTAATTTTTCTCTTAGTTATACTTTTAGAGAAGTCAAGAATACAAGAAATCCAATCTATGTAAGAATTATATTTTTTTAACCATGATAAATCTAAAATGATTGAATTAGAAAGAGATCTTATTATATTAAAGATTATGCAACTACTATGACCATTTATTGCTACATCTATAGGAATTATTTCATAAGTAACGCCTCTATAATACAATAGACAATCATCTATGATTTCTACATGAATAGGTTTAATTTTTTATACTAACAGTATTTTATGACTTTTAACAAATTCTACGTCTAAAAAATAAGCTGAGGCTCTTGAATCTATCAAGGTAGAGGCTTTATAATTATTAGGTCCTAAATGTACATCTATTATAAAATAAGGACATGGTTTTAAAGAGAAGATAGGACCTTCATTAGAAATTGTACTAGATTCTAGCCGCACAGTTTGTATTACAGTTGGACAAATTTATTTTCCGTCACATTGTCTTCTTTGCCAATTGTGCTCTTCATTTTGTGGTTTCATGACTTCTTTGGATAATATTGAGTAGTATGTTTAGATTCTGTATAATATAAGCACAATCCTTCTTGACGACAATAAGTCTTTTCTTGCTCGATAAGAAGTTTAAAATATACTGTATCAATTTGTATATCTTCTATTTTTGAATGTATGTATTGAAGAGATGTTGGTATTACCATTGAATTGTAGTAATGTTGAGGCCCACTTATGCGGCTCTTAGATTGAAATTCAAAAAGATGATTGTCACATTTGACAACAAAGTCAATTGCATGATTCAATGTTTGAGAATTAAGTAAGTTGAGTATCAATTTCTTTACTTCATATTATAATCCATAGAAAAATTGGCTAATAAGTGCAACATCATCTCACTTGATATCAATTATAAGTTATCAAAATTATAAAGCATATAATGTTATAGATCGATTGCCTAGTCATAAAATATGGATCTTGTTGGTTGTAACACGAGTTGCATCATGTTCTCCATACATAGACCAAAATTTTGACAAAAATACCTTCAATTTATCTAATATTGGATCTAGTTGCTCAAAAAAAGATGAAAACCACGATAGAGTTGAACCTGAAAGAAGTGTATTAATGAATCTAATTTGTGATCTTGGAGATGGATAGCTTTGAGGTTGAAGTTCAATCATAAGTTGTACTTAATTGATAAATCCTCAAAATTTGGATCTTGTACTATGAAACTTCTTGGGCAGCACAACTCTTGGTTTTCTACTACTTGAAGGATGTTCTATCATGGATGAACGGACGTGATTTGGTACAGATGTTGAAGCACTTTTAATCATCTCTATATCCTCACTTCTTGTCATTCTTGTTGATGCTTGTGGTAGCAAGCTAAGTTAATGCATCGCAAGTATCAACTCTATCAATTACTCTTGCATTTGTGTCATTGCACTCTTCATTTCAAGAAGCTCTATCATAATAATATTTAAAAAAATATATAATACTACTCAAGATAAATAGAAGAAAGGACTTGATGACAAAGAAAATACTAAGAATAATATCAACTTAGAAGAGGATAATTTGTAACTTCTAATATGCTTATATTTTATTATGAGAAAGAGGTAATCTGCCCTTATTTAAGACAAGATAAAGCTTTGATATTATAAGTGTACTCTTCTCAATTTGTCAAAGACATGAACTGAAAGATGATGCATAAATCAATGAAATCCGTATCAAAGAAAAAGTGACAAAATAAAAATAAAGAAGTATATATATGAAAAGAAATTGGAATGGCTTTTTGCCAAAAGACAAGAAAACTTGAGACTCTTGAAACTAGATTAGAAGCAAAAAAAAAGTTGAAAAGAGTCAAGAGGGCTTTACTCTTGTCTCTATAAATACTATCTATTTAGGGACTATGAGGCAATGTTCTATAGGACCTCTAATATATGTTGACTTTTTAGGACACATGCTTTGACTTATAAGACAAGTTTTTCTACATGTGGACCACATAGTTAGCTTGGTCTTCAAGCTAATAACATGTATGGCACATGGTCAAGTTGTTAACTACGTTTCTAATCCAAAAAATCAATTATAGACACCTATAAAGTTAAAGCAATATTTATGAAGCTTCTAGAAAGTTTCTATAGAAGATATTATAAAATTAACTTTTTTTTATCTACTTCTACTTATTTCTATTTATTTATATAGGTAATTATTGATTCACATGTATATATCCATGATAATTCTACGTATCTCTTTTTAAGCCATATAAGATAGTGAATATTTTAAAAAAAAGATAAATCCCCCAAATTTTATAAAAATAGTTAATGATGAAGAATTGAAGGTGAATGCACTCTTAGACTCTAGGGGATGCCAAAACAGATTAAAATATCTTATTTATTGGTATAGATATGATATTAGTGAATATACATAAAAGCTAGCTTAAAATCTTACATATGCAATAAAGAAGGTTGAAACATTTCATTAATAACATCCATCAAAATAAAGATAAAGAATAGTAAATCTTTGCTATAAAAGAAATAAAATTCATGAAAGATTGTATTTTATATTTTATCTTTGTTTATAATTTATCTATATTTGTGGTACTAAAGAGATAAAAAATCAACAAACTATCATAGACATATATTTATAATAATTGTTATATACGTAATATGAATACATAGAAGTAAATATCAACCTTTTTTGCTCCACTTCTAAAAAGCTTATCTAAAAGATAAAAGAAGGTTGGCCACATAGCTCCTATGTAAATAATATATAGAAGAAAGAGTGAAGTCTTCTTCACTCTTGTGGATTTATTTCTTGCTTCGAGTCTAGTTTCAAGAAATCTCTAGTTTTCTTGTCTTTTAAGAATAGTCATTCTAATTTCTTTTTAATATACATACTTCTTTATTTTTATTTTTTCATATTTCTTTAAAAAATTTCACTTGTTTATTTGCTTTCATTAAGTTCTTCTTCTTGAAAAATTAATAAGATTATACTTACAATATCAAAGCTTTGTCTTTTCATAATTAAGAGTGCAATACTTTTTTCTCTTAATAAGACATAAGCATATTAGAAGTTATGGATTACCATCTTTAACACAAGTTGCATCATGTAATTCATCCAGAAACTCAAGATATGGCTCCAACCATTACTATCAACAAAATGACTCACTTACTACCTTTGAATTATATGTGCTATCTTCAATGCCCTATAACTCCTCCATCTAAACTTAAAATTTATCAAATAATATATGTAAAGTATAGCTAAGAAAGTATTCTCTCTAATTTCAATCGCCGATCTTTCATTGCTCTCGATACGCATATGTTATGCTTCAAAGAGTGAGAGTAGGTACAAATTTGACACCTTAACTTTAAATACCTATATCTCCTTCAAAAAAACTTGAAATCACACAAACTCTTCATCCAAATTATATTCAAAACTCTAAACTTGCTGACCCTAGTATCATGGACATACTCATGTAAGCTAGTAATTACATATACAAATAGATAGAAGTAAGTAAAAATAGGTAAAAGTAAGTTAATTCTATAGTATTTAATATGGAAGCTTCCTAGAAGCTTCATAGACGCTGCTTTGACTTCATAGGTGTCTTTAATTAACTTTTTGGATTAAAAACGTGGTCAACAAGTTGGCCATGTGCCACACATATTGTCAGCTTGAAGATCAAGCTAATTATATGGCCCACACGTGTAAAAATGTGGCCCACACATAGAAAAACTTACCTTGTAAGTCAAGGCATGTGTCCTACAAAGTCAACACATATTGGAGGTCCTATAGAACGTCGCCACATAGCCCTTAGTTAGATAGTATATATAGAGACAAGAGTGAAGCCTTCTTCACTCTTGTCAACTCCTTTCTTGCATTTAGTCTAGTTTCAAGGGTCTCTAGTTTTCTTGTCTTTTGGCAATAGCCATTCTAGTTTCTCTTTCAATATACATACTTATTTATTTATATTTTATTATCTTTCTTTGAATAAAGGCTCACTTGTCAGGATTATTTTTTCATCGAGTTCTTGTCCTTGACATCTAGCCTCCAAAGGTCGAATGCCTCTGAAAGTGAAACTTTAATCCCTAATAAGGCCTCAGGCAGCCTCCTTGAACTTCATTAGGCATGACATTTGACTAATAGGGATGAAGGTCTTCACTCCTTGCCTTCACCCAATCATAACTTGCTTTCATCCTTCTCAATAAACCTCCTAATAGTTTAGACTTTCATCTTTAGACTCCAACCTTCTCTTAAGCTTTATACTAAATATCTAAATCCTACATAATATAAAAATTATAATCAAAATATATAAATCTCCAAATAAATTTTCTTATATCATTTCTCTTTAAATTTATTTACTAACTAATTTAATCTACATTAAGACTTACAAACATATTATATATCTTGATTAATTTTTATATACTATAAATAATTATAATATGACATCAGATTATTATGACTCTATATTTGTGATAGTAGATTGTTTCACCAAGATAGCAGATTTTATACCATGTATAAAATCTATCATAACTGAAAAAATAACTAAGCTTTTCTTTATCAACATCTATTGCTATCATAGATTACTTAAAGATGTTATATCAAATAGAGAAATTTAGTTTGTATTAATATTTTAAAAAATATTTTTTAAGATTTTAAACATAGACATAAAACTATCTTTGATTTTTCCATCTTCAAATTGATAGAGAAATAAAGTATATAAATTAAGTTTTGAAGCAATATTTAAAGTGTCGCATTAATTTTCAATAAGATGATTAAATAATTCTTTTGCTATTAGTAGAGTTTGCTTATAATAATATTCTACATTCTTCTATACAATAAATATATATTTTTTTAATTATAATTATCATCTCCAACTTGATGCTTTTGACTTTTCAAAAGTTGATAATCTTATTATAGAAGTTTTGAAAAATCATTTATTTTAGCTACATATAATGATGAAGGAGTGACTAAAAGAGGCTCAAGAACAACAAAAGAACAATGCCAATACTTATTACAAGAAATAACTTCTTTTCTATATTGGTGATAAAATATGATTACTTTGTCATAATATTTAAATTACTCGCCTTTGTGATAAGTTGGATTATTATAGACTATGACCATTTTTTAT
This sequence comes from Physcomitrium patens, assembly GCF_059467195.1. Taxonomy (NCBI): domain Eukaryota; kingdom Viridiplantae; phylum Streptophyta; class Bryopsida; order Funariales; family Funariaceae; genus Physcomitrium; species Physcomitrium patens. The sequence goes on along the minus strand of NC_143431.1, from coordinate 2,794,108 downwards.
TTTAAAAAAATTCAATCTAGTTACTTATCAATTACATCTATTGGAGTCTATAAAATCTATCACACATTTTACATGTCTCTTTTGGAGCCATATAAGACAATGAAAATTTTAAAAAGAAGACAAATATCATTGTCTCTTATAAAAGTAGGTAATAACGAAGAATTTGAGGTAGAAGAAGTCTTAAACTAAATCTGTACTAACTTAAGTTAGAATATCTTATTTATTGATAAAAATATGATATTAACAAATGGACAGAAGAACCAAAAAAATCTCACAAATGTGGTGTAAAAGATTAAAGTTTTTTTATCAATAACATCCATCAAAATTAAAATTAATGATAGCAATTCTTTCCTATAAAAGAAATAAAATTTAAAAAAGATTTCATTCTATCTTCTATGTTTATTTGTAGTTTCTCTATATTTGTCATATTGAGGAGATAAAAAACCAATATCCAAGAGATTCAACTCAAGAACCATGATTTTTTGACTTATTGAATGAAACATTGTAATTATTACAATTTTTAAGACAACATAATAGGAATGAAGATCTTTAAGAAGGACATGTTTTTCTTTGAATAGATAGTAAGACACAATGCAGTTTGAAATAAGACTAGACTATCTCAAAAATCCAAGATCCTTTTAATCTACAACAACATAAGGCTTCATCACAAAATAAGTCAAAATAGACCAAAATAAAACTGAACGAAACTAAACAAAATAAGATATGAAATACAAAATTGAACAAACAAAAAAAAAAAAAAAAAAAAAATCTTAACAAAAAGATATAGAATCAAATTTTACTAAGAAAAAAGGTCCAAAACTATACCCAACTAGGTGCTCCAAAAAGCCCTGACCAATCCTATTTATACTTTATCCTACCACCCTAGATTTTCTAGAATGTTCCTAGGTGGTGAATCCTACATACATAGTCACCTTAAATTCCTTTTTTAGAATGTTTTATAGTAGATTCTACCTAAATAGCCATCTTAAATCCTTTCTAGAATACTCTATTGTAGGTCCTATATGGTCCACTGATCTAACTCCAATTCTAAAAACTTCTATGGTTCTAATTATTTATATAATTATTTTATCTATATCTTGTTACAATTAATCTTCCTCCACTAATGCAAAATGTCAACAAATATCAACTACAAATTAGACATGAATCTTAAGATATCACCAAAATCCTAACAATAGCTTCAAATCTTAGTTTTTATACACCCACATGTAATTTTCTTCATATTTCACAAACTAAGCACTTAAATGCCACATAATTTATATGTATAGCTTCTTAATACAATAATCTATCTTTTTCAAAAGGTTTGAACCAAAAATTCGTCTAAAAACTCAAAATATGGCTCTAACCATCACTATGAACAAAATCACTTACTTAATGCCTTTGATTTGAATACACTAACTTCAAATCTCTATAACTTCTTTATCCAAACTCAAAATTCATCAAACAATATATTAAAAGTTAAAAAATTACTCTGTCCAAACTAAGTCGCAGATTCTTTTGTTGCTCTTTGTAAATGTATGTTATGCCCCAAAGAGTGACAGTAGGTATGAAATTCACACCTTAACTTTGAGCACCACTAACTCTTTAATTAAAACTCCAAATCATATAAAATTTGTATCCAATCCATATCTAAAAATCTAAACTTGTTGATTTCAACCTCAAAAGCTCGAATAACCTCGGAAGAGAAATCCTAATCCCTAATAAGGCCTAACGAAGCCTCCTTAAAGCCCATCAGGCATGGCCTTTGATTAATAGGAATGAAGATTGATATAACTCATAGGAGCATACAAAGGCTCAAACATCACAATCCAAATCTGTCCAAAATCATGTCTTTGAGATCCGTTCTAAGGTCTTTTCTTGTTTCAAATGTCCAGATATTGGGATGCCATGTCCCTTGTAAAGTATGCACATCTAGAATTTAGTATTGTTAAGTACATATATTTACTTTTTGAAATAGAACAAGCCTTCATTAAGAGTGTAATCTTGATATTATATATATTCTACCTTCAATCAATCGCTAACCATCTTGAAATAAGCATCTCATTGTGTATCTTCTTTCTAATCTAATATTTTAGTTAGATCTAAAATGATACTACTAATGGTAGTGACTTCTGCCTTGTCTTCTGATTTGTCTTTCAAGTCTGATCTTTTTGATAAACTCTTAAGCATAGTATATTGTCACCTTTATTTTTACTCAAGTTGGATTTCAAAAAATTGCAACTATTCATTCTAATGATAATACCGTGATTTCATATTTTTTACTTACAAATCATGGAGCAACGGTTGATGGTTAGTCTAAATAACCATTGGCTTCTCCAATAGATAGTGTTGTCACACCTTTATGGCGTATATAATTACTAATTATTCTCAATCATGTGTAGAGTAATTGCACTCTATCCTTCTGAGCTTGCATGATTCATATGCCATAGTTTGAAGGCCCCTACTAAAATCTTATTGAAGGACCGCTCCAATAGCAAAGTTGGAAGCATCAATGTCAAGCATAAAAAAGAGATTATGATCATGTGATTGCAATATTGAAGCAATAATGAGTACCTCCTTCAACTTATTAAAGACATTTTGTTGCTCCAATTTCTATTCAAATGGACCACCTTTCTCTAATGGGTTTGTCAATGAGGGAGCGATGTGAGCAAATTGCCAAATAAAATGATGATAATATCTAGCAAGGCCTAAAAATGAGTGAACTTTAAAAGCATCCTTGGAAGTTGGCCAATCTTCTATTGCTTTTATCTTATCTTAATTTATACACATGCCTTTGTAGGACACCACATGCTCCAAAAAGGTGGCTTTCAACTTCTGAAGTTTACATTTTGATTGCTTACAATAAAAGCAATTACCTTGTAGCTGACACAGTACTTCTCATAGGTATTGTTAATGCTCTTCAATGGTTTTACTATATACTAGGATATTATCAATGAAGACAACTACATACTTATCCAAAAGGTCTCAAAAGAATGTATTCCTGTCACCCATGAAAGAAGCTGGAGCATTGGAGAAGCTAAACAGTAAAATCAGCCATTTGAAATATCCATAGTGCATATAAAATGTTGTCTTTTTCACATCTTCTTTTGCAATAGGTATTTACCAATAGCCACTCCAAAGATCTAATTTACTAAAGATGGTCACATCTCAAAATTGATCAAGAAGATCATCCACAAATGGGAAAGGATATGCATTTTTAACAATCTACTTATTGAAACCTCGATGGTCAGTGCAAAGGCAAAATCTACTATCTTTCTTAGGTACAAAGAGTACAGGTGCTCCCCATAGTAATGTACTTTTTTGAATGATATTTTTTTCTAAGAATTCATCCAATATCTTCTACAGCTCTTTAACCTATTTTGGTGCTAGGCAATAAATTGATTAACTTACTAGTTTAGCTCCAAGCAATAGTTCTATTTGAAAGGAAGCACCTTGATCAAGAGGTACGCCACTAGGGAGGTCGGTTGAAAAAACATCTTGATAATTCTGTATAAGTTGTTCCACTCATTCTATCTTTTTTGTTATCTTTTCCACCAATGACGTAAGATTTGAAACCACCATATATATCAATTGCTCATGTTGTAATTATTTTTTCATAAAAGTTATTTCTACAAATAAATCTTTGGTTGCAGATTATCTTTCTTCTTAACTTAATGTAGAGGTGCAAAGAGTCACCTTGTGTCTTTTAGCTTCAAAAGAGATTGCCCTTGCTATCCAATCAATTTGCTTATTTTTCATCTTCAACTATAGCATATTAAGGATAATATCATACCTTAGCTTTATTACCTTAAATCTCTCTTAAGACATGGATATTCATCAATTTCAAGGTTTCTTCTTTACATGTTTCACTCAATACATTTTCTAGATCATCTGCAAGATATACACTTTTCTTTTGATTTCCTTAGTTTTAATTTGAAGCTAGTTGATAATTTCAGTTGAGATGCAATTTTTTATGGAGCCACAATCTATAAGCACTCGACATGGTTGTTCTCTTAGTAGTTCCATTAGATGTACCAATCGACTCTTTTTATAGTTATATAAGGCTATGCCATTTGTCTCTCAAAGACAATAGCTACTCTCAATATTAGCCCTCGAAGCCTTTACTAAAGAGCCTCGTTTTCTTGCTCTCACTCATTATCGACTTGGTGAGTTTTGAGACTATGAACTTGCCTTGTCTTGTTAGTACTTGTTCTTTGATGTTTTGGATAACCTTCAATCTGATGGCCTAGCTTTCGACAATAGAAACACAATCCTTTTTATACCAATATTTGTTATCTTTGTGGTATCAATGATTCTTGTAAGACATCAGTTTCTAATGGCATTAGTTGTTATGCCATAATATTAGATAGTGGCATAGGACTTTGTGCTATAGGTCATGCTCCATGATTTTTGAAATCTATAGCATCAACCCATTGCAATCCAAACTGCCTCTTCAAATGTTTGTAGATCTCTTAGTTCCACCTCTCGCTAGACTCCAAGTTTTAAACCTTATAGGAATCGATTCATCATCTCTGCCTCCAAAACATTGTCAATTTGAAGACATGAAGATTTGAATTGGGAGACATAATCTTACACAGTCCTAGCTTGTATAAGATTTGCTAAGTGATCGCGAGCTATCTTCTCCGCATTGATGGACCAAAATTGATTCCTAAACTCGGCTTCAAACTCCTCTCAATGAAAAAATCCACTTTGAGCTCCATAACTTTGAACTCAATGTCCTACCAAATGGCTACCACATCCCTCAAATAGTTGGCTACATATATAATTCCTTCAGTGGTATTTGCCTCAAATAATTTGAGGTATTGTCGCATATTGAAGAGCCATTGACATACATCTTTCCATCTTGAAGTTCCAGAGTATGTACTAGGCTTATTTAATTTTAACCTAGCAGATGTCAACTCTCTTGTCCTCAAGGCTTCTATTTTTCTTTGCAAATTAGCTATTTGGCTTAAAAGGTGTTGTATTTGAGCCTCCATCTAGGATTACTTTGCTATATCTCCCATACTATAATTTCTCCATTGGACTCTACTATTATAATATCTTTTCATCTATCAATTGACTTTTTAAGAATAGCTTGTAATATCCTCAACATAATTTTTGATGTGACCACAACAACTGACCTAGACTAAATGATGACTATTGACATCCTACCAAAGGTAAACAATCTAATACTTAAAATTTTAACAATTAAGAATAATTATAAGATCAAAAATAAAGAACTTTTCACAATTATAGAATCATTTTGAGAATAGCACAATTATTTAGAAGGTGCTTCTAGTCTAATGATTATTTATACAAATTACAAAAACTTCATGTATTTTTATATTAATACGTATTTTTAATTATTACTAAGGTTATTGGAGCATTTTCTTTTTTAAGAATTTAATTCAAAATTACTTATCAATTAAAAAAACTACATGGTTTGTTAAACATCTTTTTTAAATGTTATTATTTCACACAAAAAAAGAAGATATAATATTTTATTATTTTTGAATTAATATCTATTATTTTTGAATGATCTAAGAATGTATTAAGGTTTTGATTGTTTGAAATTCATGTCCTTAACAACACTTCATAGTCAACTTGTACAATAAGGAGCCAACTTATAAACGAAGTAGTCATCATGTGTAATATATGGTCAATTTATTGACCAAGTTTTGAACTTATCAATCACATATAATCACTACGGAAGTCAAATTTGCGTCGATAGAGCTTCTAAAAAGTTCATCTAAAAGATATTATCAAATTTATCTATTTCTATTTAATTTCTCTTGTTTAATTTAATACTAATATTATTATGTATGCTCATGGTATTTGCATATTTTTGTGCACCTTTTAAGCTTAAAGCTTATGTATTGAAGGATCTCATATTATGAATAGCAAAATTATTGATGATTGGGTATAAGAATGTTGACTACTTTCGAATTGTAAATATTTAATGTTGAGTGTCTTAAAAATTTTATACAAATTTTAACATTGAATCATATGTAAATATATATATATATATATATATATATATATATATTTTATTTTAAATCTGAGAAAATATATTGCAAAACATTAACTAATGTAAATCCATAATAAACCAAGGATCAAAAATAGCATCTTGATGTATTTTAGAATCCACTTCTTCAACCTCTACAAATTTTTGGTGCAAAAGATTTTGTTGTGAAAAAACCAAGAAACCAAAATTCATATCATGAAAAAAATAAAGAAATATACTAAAAATACATTTACACATGCACATATTTTAAATAATATATCTCTTACAATTGAGTCTACACCATCAATACCACTTCTAAGACTTAATTGGAATTATACCCCTACCTCCCAACTTTCAAGTCTAATGTCTTTTTGACAAAAAAAACGTATAAAAAAAATTAAAATTAAAACTTTTAAAAAAAAACTAGCAAATATAGGCTCACAACATGAATCTTCTGAATGGTTTCTTTCGCAACAAGGTTCAAATACCCTTCACACTCCTGCATGGATTGATGCCCGGATTTGTCCTATGGTCCCTTTTAAATGGGCACCCTAAATCCACACGTTTCTTCACGTCTTTTCATGAAAGAAGTGTATATCTATATATACCACGATCACAAAACATTGACACGGAAGTCCTGCCATGTCCACACCCAAATGAAATTTCATACCCGCACCCTATTTTAAGACCAACATGGAATCTAGTCGTTCAAGCTCAGTTTCTGGTAGAATATTTGCCCCTACTTAGCAAGCACTGTCGCGCAGAATTTTCATCCATCCACCGAGAGTCAACAACTGCGAAGAAAGCTGCGCTAAGTTTCACTTGACCTTCGTCGGATATTGCTGCGTCGAGACGTTCGCATCCAACCGCAATTTGTCTTCGCTTTGCTAAGAAAACAGAGTTGTGCTCGCCCACACTCTTAGGCTAGGAGGTGGTGGCAGCCTCACTCCGCAACGTTCCGCGCACGTTTGAGGGAATTCGCAAAGGCGGCATCACCAACCCCCTCACGATCGAATGAACCTGAGCATGCCCCCACTGCGTGGACATCTAGATTGTAGGGAGGGGCTGGTCGGTGGGAGTGCACATCCTCCGCGCCGCTAATCGCCCTCCTCCTCTCCTGCAGTTCTCACCACCTCCCTCGCCGATTCACCGTCACGGCTCAATCGTCAACTCCAGCCTGCTCGCACACTCAAGCTACGATCAATCTGCCTGACGTTTACTCGAGTTTTTTTCATCCGTAGACTGATAACTTATCGTCGTGTTTATCGCTTCATCCTTGTTGTTTCATGTCGTGAATTGTGTCATACTCGTGCTTTTGCGATTTCGATTAAATTCAGCTGAAAAGTCATGAGGTTTTTGTTGGTTGTATTCGTGAACACGGAACCCTAAAACCAGTGTTTTGTGCATGTTTGTGTATGAAGAAGTAGGATGGACGACAAGTATAAAAGCCCGAAGGTCACATGGTTTGTGTTTCCTCTGTGTTGGTACAAAGGATGATGTGTTGCTGACAATCCTGTTATTGTCATTGTTAAACTGAAAACTCTTGCTTGCTTGATAAGTGTTGTGGATGATGTCAAGCTTCATAGAGTGCGGTGGGAATATGTTTTATAATTCTAACCCCCTTGCTTGAATTGTCATCCATCACATTGTTAAAAGACTTCTCTAAATCTTTATTATTTGTTAATCAAACAATAGCTTAACGAAAAGCTTCTGTTTAAAAAAACTAACTATTCCTTGTTTAAAAACATTTTATGGAAATGCTTTTAAGTACTTGTGCTTGGCACTTTTTACAGAGAGGCCTTTAGTACTTCAACTTCCACTTCCATTCATACAAGTTTATGTCTAGTCCCTGTGTTGAGTTTTTCATTATTGAACATATAAGGATAACTTGGATAAAAAAATAAAAATAAAAATCTATAGATAAGATCTTTAACATTACTTTATTGTGGGAATATTTGTGTGATTAAGTTATTGGTATTACACAAGTTGTGAAAAGTCTCTCAAAGAATACCATACGAGCATCTATTTTTTCTATAGATGCAACTAGTAGTATAGTATTCTGGTTGCATGCTCCATTCAAATTGGATACCAACCTACACATTTATATATCTACACATTTATATATTTTACATTTGAAATTTGTATCAACGAAAGTACTGAGGTAGCCTCAATGATAAAATTTCACTTGTAATGACCATTTAAACTTCCAAAGACAAGAAAATAAAATCTTTGCAAATTGTTGCAAATTTTTTTAGAATTAGATTAAACTAAATTAGTTTTGTTTTGTTTTGAGCAAGTGTTTTCCTAACAAGTACACCACAACAAGAATAACTGAAACGTATTTACACCAATGATGTAGAGCTTTTCAAAGTTATTTATTGAAGTAGGAATAGTTTTCAATAATTGCAACACTCACCCGTCAATACAGCAGCAAAAGTGCGTTAAGAAAAACCAAATGAGTAAATGAATGAAAAAGGAACGGACGGAAGAGAAGAGGGAGGAGGGATGGATGGATGAAGTGCAAGGGGGGGCGCACTTTCTTATCCGCCGCTCAGCCCCCACTCCCCCCACTCGCCCCCACGTTCATCCATTTGCAGTTCATCAGGCGATGCGCTGGTTCAGTCATTCATTCATCCATCTATCCTTGCCTTGGGGGTGGGGGGATTTCTACTACGGGACAGGCATTGAGACCATGGATTCCAGCCGCGTTTCCTGCGAAGCGCGCACGAAATTCGTGTCCATTTCTATAAGTGTTGTATCGCTGGTGCAGCAAGGGAATCATCAGGTTTAGGAGCTCTAAGGGATTCACGCAATTCCCACTACTGTGATCCCCCATCTGCAATTCCATGTTTTGTTATTTTTCCGCACTTCTGTTGAGATTCCCTGTGGAGTGGGGAGGAGCGCTTGCGAATTGCCGACTCGGCGGCTTGTTTCTCGTCACGAGTAGATTTTTGGGTACGTTTGGGCTAGCGAGATCGTTCTGTTTGCTTCACCGATTAAGTGGGTTTTGTAGTTCTGAATTTGGTTGCGGGGTTCAGTAGTAGGCATCGCGGCTGATTTCGTGATTTTATTTTTTGTGCAATGCTGTTCCGGCGAGTAGCTCATGCCAATTGTACTGAGTTGCGATCCGAGAGCTGAGTCAACTGAGGTTCGTCTTCTTCCTCGCCTGTGCGCTGTCCGCTCCATTGAATATTGATCGTAGGGGTTTTTATTTTTTATTTTTTTATTTTTTCCTTTTTGCAGGCACGCATTGTGCCTATCTCGCTTGTTTGAGATTGTAGCGAGTGGGGATTTTCCGTGAGAGCGTCCTTAGACGCATCCAATAACAGTGGAGATCGTTTGAATTTGTGCATCCGACGCCATAGCTAAGCTTAGTTTCCATGAGCGGGACTACGGTTTTCAGCTTTTTGTCTGCTTCTATTTTGTTTTTACTGTACGTGTCTTGATGTTTTCAGTTTCGTATTGAAAGGGATTCTGAATTTACCTCAGAACTCAAGGGTCGTGCCCTCCGAAGGACGGCTTCACCAACATGGGCCTTCAGCAGTGTGGTGTGTAGTTTCATCCCTGGCCAACGAGTCCTGTCCGTGTTTTGCCCTTGATTTTCAACCTCAGTGGTCACCAGTGGACCTAATTGATGTAAATTCTTGGCAAGTGTAGAGGATCTGGAGACCTGCTTAGCAGTTGCAGTGGACGTTGCTAAGAAAGCGGGGCAGATCATCAAGGATGGTTTCCACATAGCGAAGGCTGTCGAACACAAGGGCATGGTAAGCACATCGTCTTTGGAGAATGTGTCAGCTCTATTCCTGCCTTCTTCTGTACAAAATTCAATAATGGAATCATTTTACAGGTGGATCTCGTCACCGAGACGGACAAGGCCTGTGAGGACTTGATCTTCACGCAGCTCAAGACATCATTTCCGTCCCATGAGGTACTCCCACCAACCAGTCTTTGCGCCTCGTATACTCTTTCTCCTCGCAACAAGGAGACATATTTCTCACAATGGTTTCGATTCGTTGACAGTTAATAGGAGAGGAGGAATCTTCCGAAAGCGGAATTCCACTCTTGACAGATGCGCCGACTTGGGTGGTTGACCCCCTGGACGGCACCACAAATTTCGTGCACAAATTTCCCTTTGTGTGCGTCTCCATTGGTCTCGTCATAAACAAGGTCTCCGTCGTTGGTGTCGTTTATAACCCGCTGCTTGAGGAGGTACATTATATCTTCCTGAATTCTAGGTTTCGTTGTAGCGACCCAAGAGTGACTCCAAATTCAACTTCATGTCAAAAAATCTTCCTTTAATATAAAAATGTTAGTCTGAAGATTGAACCAAATGTTTTTTCTTGTGGGGTTTGAATCTTCAGCTTTTCACAGCAATTCAAGGGCAGGGAGCCTTCTTAAATGGAGAGCGCATCTATGGTGAGTTTCTCTCAGCGTCATCTCTCCAAGGAGTTTTTAGTTGCCATCACGTCACTGAGGTACATTATATATCTGAATTTCTGATCCTTAAGCTGTTTGACTTTGATGATGCAGCTTCAAGCCAAGAGCACATAGGAAATGGATTGCTCGCAACCGAGATCGGAACGAAGCGAGATAAACACACAGTCGACCGTACCACTAACCTAATTAACGATATGCTCTATAAGGTTTGTAAAATGTGGGTGTTGTTTGCTTGTTCCTTTAGTCGTTTACCTTTCAAGGTGTAAGATGACTCGTTGACATACTGGCTTTTATTTCTTTTCGCAGGTGCGGTCTCTTCGTCTTAGTGGCTCTTGCGCCATGAACCTAGTCGGCGTTGCCTGTGGGAGGCTTGACATGTTCTACGAGCTAGGTTTCGGAGGTCCCTGGTGAGCAACTCGTGATTGATATGAAACCCAAGTAATTTCGAATCTGGAGTTTGTCATGTTTCGAATGCAATGTCCACGGATTGCCTGATTTCTTGAAACTGGAACCAGGGATGTTGCTGCAGGGACTTTGATATTGCGAGAAGCTGGTGGACTAGTCTATGATCCGTGAGCATCTTCAATACCTGTTAATTCTAATTTGAAATTGCAATGCAATGAATTCTGCAACTACTCACAATAATGTTATTGTTTCTTGCAAAGCTTGATTGCTGCTTCGATTCTGTTGTGAAGAACTGTGTGGTCGTTTTAACCGCAGGTCTGGAGGGGAATTTGACATGATGTCGCATTTGATAGCAGCTTCAAACGGCCACCTCAAACAATCTCTTGTGGACTGCTTAGTAGACTATCTTTAATGGATCAGTGTGCCATTTCCCTTGTCACCCAGGGTTTGGTATTCTCATTTTCTACTTTTTAAGATTTAAAGTTAAATTTTGGCATCAAAGGTTTCCATCTCCGAAGCAGGGCTCGATTTTACTTCCCTCGTATAAGCAGATCAGGAGTCTTCATTACACATGCAGGGTGTAAATATGGAAGCTATGAATTAGAGCCAGGCCTGTGTGCAGTCGGGTGCCGAGAAATAGCATTTTGCTGTTGTTGTTTTTTTTTTTTTTTTGTGAGAACATCTGGGGCCAGAGCTATTCCTAGAAAGAACTCCTGAGCGAGCAAGAGCTACTGGAATCCGCAGAATTGTGGAGATGGACTAAAACCCACACCTAAACTTCATGTGAAAAAGGATTATGTTTGTGGCGCACAGAGTTTTGGAGAGAACTCCGAAGGTGTCTTCATGCAAGCTTGATGGGCTCACTATCAAAGACGATTGATAGGTCGCCAGTTTCAAAGTGTCACACTGGCATTTGAGAGTGTGCTTGTGGATCACTGCAGCATTCTTCAGCTGCCTTTCGGCATGCTTATGCAGCTTCCGAGTATCGATCTTAAAGACTTTATGAATTGAGGAGAATGTACCCAACTGAAACGAAAAAAAAAAAAAAAAAACAGAAAAAAAGATAGAAAAAAGTAGACAGATCTGAGAAAATTAGACAGCAAACGGTAAATGAATTGTACATCGCAATCGATGTTAATCCCAGACTGTAGTGAAGATGATGTTCATCTCTCTAGAAATTAACGTAATAAGCAACCAGTTTTGATTAACTCATGCACTGAATCAATTCAACAAGGTGTTGTTATTGGAAATGCAAAACCTTCTCTAGCATAACTTGACATCCCAGAATTCCTGCATCTTGACATATTCGATAATGATATTAATGTAACAGCCACCTTTCAGACTGAATTTGATCACTTATTTTAAAAAATAGATTGTTGAAGTTACGCTAGAGAAGGTTTTGCATTTCGAAATGGAATCAACGATCCTTCTACAAACACATGAATTTCTTACTCATTTCAACTCGCTATATTTGCAATATATTTTGTTATCAGTATCTGTTATTTTAACGGATAATATGCAATGATTTGTGTAATTTATAATTCTTAGAACTTAGTTTCAAGGTAGAGAATATTTAAGATTTTTAAAAATTGCTACATGTGTATGTATATATATATATATATATATATATATATTCATGTAGTTATATATATATATATATATATAAGACTAAACTATTTCTTGTTGGCTTCAAATTAGAAAACTAGGAAAACAAAACAAAAAAAAAAATTACTTGTTTAATTTTTTAAAAAAATTAATAATGTTCATATATATATATATATAAATATATATATATGAACTCAATTTAAATATATTGATTTGAGTTGATATATATTTGAAAAAAACATTGACTCAATGTTCATATATATATATATATATATATATCAACTCAATTTAAATTAAGTATAAGATTCTTTCTTTTAATTTTATATGTTCAAACCTTTATATATTTAGCAGCTTTATGACAACAATAATCAATTGAACAAGAATTAAAATACATGTGAAAGTACATTCTCTTTCTAAAGAACTGCTTTTAATAAAAAATTATCTTATTAACTATGTTTTTCTATTTGAAAGTTAGAACTATACAGATATATATATATATATATATATATATGTATATAGATGTAGATCAAAAAAGTGTACATGCTAAAGAAACAAATATCTTGGTCATAACGATTGGCACAATAACAATTGGTACAATAAGTCACAAGTTAATTTTTTATGCTCAATTAAGAATTATAATTCTTTATTATATGTATTTGGTATGTATCACTTTAACTTTTATCTCTTCATTACTTGTAACAACAAAGTTTTATGAGAATCAGTCTTTAAGAGCTCTATGTTATAAGTAACTAGTGATAATTCTATTTTTCTATTCTATTTTTTTTAAAATATTCTTTTTATTATGATATTTGTAATTATGTTTATAAATATATATATATATATATATATGTGTAAAATCTATATATCAATATCTTCTAATTAATTTGAATAGATTGCTAAATATTTTAACTATCCAAAAGTGACTTTAGTTTATTCTTATAACTTTCATTATATAAATTTCTTATTTTTATACAAAATAGTTATTGATACATTATTTAATAAGATCTAAATTAAAAGAAAACATCTCATTTAATTTATTTTCAATAAGATATTTGGTATCTTTATTTTTTAATATCAAATCACAATAGATATAAAAATAGATTAAATTAATTATTTTTGATAAAATAATTAAATCAATCTATCTATATCTTGAATCAACTTACTTTTAGTAAAACACAAAAAACTATTAATTATTTTCATCCTTTGACACCATTATAAACTTCTCTTCTAGCCATACTTCTCTTACCAATCCTTCTTCAAAATTCACCTCCAATGCCTCTCCAACTTCCCTTTGATATAAAGTAATCTTCATGCTGCTTGTTTCTATCTTTGCAGTTAATCTCTTACAATCAAATTTCACAATATTTTTAAAGTTATATAAAGTAGATATCATACTCACATCAGTATCTTTTTAGATTGAAATTTTCTACTTTCTATAACTTTCAAAATAAGAATAACTTGATTATTTTATATTTTTGCATGGTCCAAGATTTTATAATATAAATCCATAGTATAGCTTACATTTTCACTCATATAGTAACAATCAATGAATTGAAAAAGGAAAATTACAATAAATCCTAGGATGCCACTGGATAAAACATGCAATAAGCAAGTTTGGAATATGATCAAAGGTATAGTTAGAAATGCCAAAGTTAATAAAAATTAACTTAGCTTCAATGCTACTATTTAAATATATATATATATATATATATATATATATATACAATGAATAATTTAATAAATGAAAAAAATAAGTCGATTTATTACAAGTAGATAACTTGAACTTGGTTGGCATCCTCCGCACTATTATAATAAATAAAGTAGAATGTTAAATAGATCCATGCTTTTATTAAATAAATCCACTATTGTTGAAAAATATGGTAATCGTGATGAATGTGGTTGATTTTTATTGGGTGCAGATCTAATAGTGGAGAAATGAATCTAGAGGCCATTATTTTTTTTTCATGATGGTTAGGATGGGTGGATTGATTTAATGAAAACTTGGGTCTATTTAACATTCTCCCAAATAAATAATAAATTGGTAGTCATTAATCAAAGAGTATGGTTCCAACTTAATATCCACATCAAAACATACAAGTTTATTAACATAATTAACCCATCCACGAAACATTTTTACTATACGAACAATTCCAAGACATATCTACGAAAGACGAACACGTCACCATCCACGTAGGATAGTGCTGACACGACAGCGACCCCCTAAAACGGGAGGGTCCTTCGCGACAGGGGGGGGGACTGGATAGAAGCACGGGTATGAGTCGGGCCGGGTTGAGATCCGGGGCAAGCCCGGCCTGGGATCGGTCTTCTGGACTCGTGTTGGCGGCTATGGCGGCCATGGCGAGGAGGGTGCGAGGAGGAGGCCTCGTAGGCACCGACCACACAGCCAGCCAGCGAGCCGCGACCGCACGACGATCACCCGGATTTGATCCGAAGAGATTAATTCTCGGGTGTGGTGCTATCGAGAGTTTGCAGCAGCTGGGGTGGAGTGGTTGGTGACTTTGTGGAGTGGAAATTGTAGTCTTGTGGTGCCATTGGAGGTTTCTGATATCGCCACTGGGATTTGGCTGAAATTTGGTGAGCGCGAAGCGAGGAGTGGGGAGGGAGGTAAGGGGAGTGAGATTTGAAGGAAGGGAAAAAGCTTAGGAGGCAGCGGCAATGTCAGCGGGATGCGCTATGGCCAGCGTGTCTCTTTCTTCTCGGGTTGTCCCTACCGTGGTGGAGGCGAGACCAGTCCACTCTTCCAGTCGCCAGGTATGGCAGAATTATCCCGTGTTTAGAGCCATGGGCAACTGTAGAAATCTCTGTGCCGCCAGATAGTTGTGTGAATTAGAAGCCTGAGATCGCTGAATTGCGTTGTTGTGTGGTTTTGAAGTATGCCCACTAGCGTTTTTTCCAGTACCGTTTATTGTCGTCTGGCGTATCAGCCACTGTATCAATGCTCCAACAGGAGATGGGTGGAGATTTGTGTTGGTGTTCCGGATTTGCTTAGAAGAGAATGAGAGAATGAGCTCTTTGGTTTTCAACCTAATGTTGAATTAAACCCCCTGCGTAGTCAGATTTCCAAGTGGATTGTTGTGTTGAATTTACTGTATGTTGAAGAGGCTCGAGGCATTAACAAATAATGTCTGGGTCTAATGGGCAAGGCTTGGAGCAGGGTTATATGTGGATCCGGTGCCTTTGATTTTCGGCAACGATTATGGGCCCCTTTCTTGAGTACTTCTTCTTCTTCTTTTAGCTCGAGGTATTCTACTTTTGCAAGGTCACGCCTTCTTTGCTTGTTTAGCCTTAGGTGATTAATTGCACCTCCCCCAACAGATTCTTGTGGAGTAAAGACAGATGCTCATTCATCATTTGTACTGAAAAACATTATGCGGGTTCCGGGAATGAGCAGAAAATCGACAGTTCACGTTGCTGCAAGTTCCACAGAGAAGATTTTCAAAACAACTGTGGAAATCGATCGTCTTATTGACAACCTTCGGAGTACTGAATATCATAATGTGAGTGCATATGCGTCTCTAAAGAATAACGTGTTTATCTGGAAAGAACGATTCGGATTTCTGTGTCGGCTTCCACTTCCGCAGAATCGTAGTAGGGTTATCAGGATGAGAATGTCTTTCAAGTGTTACTAGCCTTTTGCTGTCTCTTTATTTTAGGTGTAGCTGATTCTCTGGTTCGATTGTCCTTCTGGCTCCTCAGATGGCACAGCTAGTGGCAGAGAACGTCTTAGCATTCGATGCCCCCTTTTGGCTCCGTCTCGCTGCTCGGGCTGACCTGTGCACATCAGATGACGACAGAGTAAGTTCACTTTTCAATTTCTTATTACTATTTCGTCCAATTCCTTCTTGAATATCTATCGTGCTGAAGCCCAGAATTTCCCAAAGTGATTCCACTGTAGTTCGGTGTTTTCAATAGAAACATTGAGAGTACTGATCATTGTTAAGTGGAGGGAGAGGTGTTCTAGAGTGACTTTTGATACTGTTTACGTGATACCTTGCTGCAAGCTATCCCTCACAGACGGCGAAAGCCAGTCAAGTCCAACGTGATACAATAACCCTCAAGATGGTTAGGGTCAATGCCTGAGGGATTCATTCTATTCCTTCTCTGGTATGTCTTGATGCAGGGAGAGTACGAAGAACTGGCTTCTCAAATAATGAGCATCGTCGAGCGGATTGTGAGTAAGACCAAGGTACGCATTTTAAATGCTCTTTAGCCCTATAATGGCTTCATTTTTGATATTAATTCAATATCTTTAGTTTTTTTCAAAATTTTCAGCTGTTTCTCCTCTGAGGTGTCTTGTTTGAATAATTCTGCAGGAGAAAATTGAGTCCTCCACAGATGTGTTGAAAGCTATCATTAAGCCTTTGACGGAAGATGATAACGAAATCGTTTGGCCACCAAGGAATGAAGCGTCGCTTATTGAAATGCGCAAGGTGCCGGAGTAACTCTTTTTCGATCTGGATACAAGTGTAGCAATATAGATTTCAACAAGAACAACCAGCACGAAAACAAATGTTAGCGGAATTTTGGAGTCGATGTTCCTCTGGATTTTCAGACGTATTTTAGCACAAGATGTGGTTTTACGGGGGATTAATTTGTTTCATGACATGAACCTGGTGTATTATACATCTAGTAATACGCTGGCATATTTATTAAACTTGATTCAGTTGAAATGACAGGAAGTCGAAAAAAGGGAGTTGGAGAACTTCTTGGATGAAAGTTTTCTGTCTGAAGTCAGTGCGCAATTACGACAAGTAAGAATTTCTCCTCTTTGGATTTGACTTGTGAGTTTGCATGCACCTGGTTGCTCATGAATAATTCAGAATTTCAACGAAATCTATAAGAACATAATTCTTGCCTTCGAATTTTAATTAACACTAATTTTGCAATTTCTAGGAGATTATCTGACAAGTGATGCTGGTGCTAGGCTAAGGAGGATAAAGATAAACCTGGACTGGTAGCTATCCTTCAGAAAGTTCTACAGCTCTACGCAGCTTGCTTACTTTCTAAGCGCAGCTACGCTATGAAAGGTATGGGGTCCTTAACCATAACAAACTTGGGCACCCCAATGTGGCACCCTTGACATGGTAGATTGGGAGAATTTGAGTTCCTAATATGAAACGTTTGAGTGTATTTGAGAGACGAACAGAAGTCTTGTTCTTCAACTCAGAATTCCTTGCCTTCAAATGTTAGAGGGATGATAGATCTTTGATTCTGTTTAGTTTTTCTTAGACCATAAGGGTATAGAAGGTTCCACCAGCCGCTGTTATATGATATGCGTATTACAGATTGCTCACTGAGTCTGAAGCGATGACAATCGATTAAACATTATTTTACTGTACTGGTTACAGATGGTGTTGTCGATAAAGCTGAAGAGCTGCTTGAGAAAGTAATGGATGGTATGCTTTCTCACTGTTAACATAGACGTCATTTGGCAGTTCAACTTCTGCGGAATTCCAATTGAAGTTAAATGCTGAAAAGCAGAATGGGTTTGCTTGTGTTAAAGCTGTTATATTTGTATCAAAGAAATATAACTTGTAGTCTCTCTTTGATGATGCGTGTATCATCTTTGGGTTCCTGGAGACTCATTGTTTCTTGATTTTGCCATCCAGTGGACGAGGACAAATGGAATGATCTTTTGAGGAACGGATTCACTTACGGTGGCGGTGAGGTTCCATCGGAAGACTTTTTCAAGGCAGTAGATAGAAGAATAGAACGGACACTGATGAGGACTGTAAGTATCTTCTTTTCATTTAAGTTGATTCTCACCTGCTTGTAATGCTAGTTATATTACATTTTAAGAAGTGTATCTTAGCTTTAGGTATGATGTGGATTCTGTGTTACTGGTAGATGGATTGTTACACCAACTGTATTCGCGAAGGCTTTGGGTGCACGGACTCCAGTTAGGAGTTTTTTTCTTCAAATTGTTGACCGTTAAGTTTTGGGTTTTTGTTCTTTAGGGGGTTCTCACAGGTTCCATTTTGTTGCGACTGCAGGAAAACGGATCATATCAGCAACGAGTTTTGGCCGAGTATATCAGAGAAATAGAAGCACGAGCTGAATCTCTTATAGCAGCCTTCCAATCATCTCCTTCATCCAGATAGACTCCGTACTGTTATTTACTTCACGTGACATGAAGACCAATCAATTTTGCACAGCATTATTCGAAATTCCGGGCTCTCAGAATAGTTTAGTAGGCCCAAGTTCTGATCAGAAGCTGTGGACCAATTCTCTTGGCCACCATGCGCTGCAGCACAATCTTTCATACTTAGTATGAGGTTTCAGATTTTTTCTGATGGATACGTTTCCTAATTTCCAAGCTGGACTATGCTTTTACAGCTAGCATGTATTATTAGCTGTTTTTCTTATTCTTTAAAGATCAATTTCCTTTACCCTAGTAAAGACACATTGGAATTTGCCATGTTATCAATCAAGTGAAGCATTTCGCAGACCGTGCCTTCCTAACGTGCCCTTTGTTAAATGAGTGACCACATCTTCTTTGTGGGTCTAGGATGGATGTGCCCAGCTTTGACTGGCCGAAAAACTTACTGCCATCGTTCCAGCAGTAAGTTTAACGTGAATTATATAGCTAGAACGCTTTTCGCTGACGTATTTTGTACACAATCGATTATGGTATCTTGCAAGTGGGCCAATCGCCATTGGGGAGGGCGGATCAAAGATTTAATCTCCCCCGATCATTTGTGATAGTGTTGCACCTTTTTGTACCGCAGCAGCTGAGCTTGGCGTGGTCGTGGTCGTAGTCGTGCATGCTTGCGCACAGAGGGACGCGGATCACGTACTAAGATCGGAGACGTGGAATTTAACGTAGTTTGCTCATATGCATTTGCAGATTTTCCTTTTCAACTGGCAACCGCTTCTACGCAGGTAATAGTAGGGTCCATCCTGATACATCCAGTCACGATGGATTCTCTGCAACTCATCTTGTTTGCAATTCTTGTTCAGTACACGGGACAGAGAGTGAATTCAAACTACCCACTGCTCCAACGAGTGCCAATTCGTGGACTGCAGTAGTCTACTTTAAAATCAGCATTGGCTCAGATGTCAGTGTACTTACTATATTGTACCTCATCGCGTAAGCAGAAAACTGTTTGTCAAAGTCTCTGCTACATATCAGTTTGTATAATTTGCTGATTCACAAAGGACGCTTAGTGAAGTATCAATGAAGTTTGAAAATCGTTCTAAAAGATCTCTTCAGTAAATCGTTGAAATTTGATGTGGTTCAGTCACGTGAGTTTTTTTTTTTTTTTTTTTTTTTTTTTTTTTTTCTTTTTTCCCCCCTTCTTCTTTCCATATACTGGTTTATTAAATTTACTTAAACGTACAGATTATGCGATGCATGGATGAGTAATTTTGATATAAAAAGAACCCTTTCAGCCTAACCTGCCCTAGTTCCAACAACCAATTGATTGTGCGCCAACAAAAGCGCGCCGAATCTCATTCATCACCGCCGTAATTCCAAGAGTTATTCAAGTACAAATTCACACACACTATTGCTTTTGATGGTCCTTCCTTTCGATTGGCTTCGATTCTACAGGCCCTGCGAGCTAAACCTGACCTTCTCGACAATATTTCGGTTTAATTGATGAAACATGCACAATGAAATGAGCCGATAATCGTGATCATAATTCACTGCTTGAGACAAACTCGATGTTGGATTAATGCACGAATGAACGTAACTTTGCTTCACTATTAATTTTCTGAAGAAGGCTAATGGATAAAGCTGGAGGGGCACTGGGGGGAGATGGATGGAAGTTCATTGCGACGCTCACGGTAATAAGAACTAATCATAAATTCTCCAGTAGACAAGGCAAGATTACCGTGAATCACCGCAAATTGTATCCTGTATGCATCGCGGACCATCAACCCTCCGTGAGTGGTGTCAAGGCTTCCATACGTTGATAAATCCCAGACCAATTCATGTGCAAGCAGTCTCACGGATTGTGTTGTGTCACTGAGCTGGCAGGTGGGTAACTTCGGTCACATCCCTAATGAATGAGTCAATTGCTGCTTGTTTCAATATTCATCACTCGAACGTAGACGTGCATTACAACCTCCTCTCTGTACTTTCTTAGCTGCTCCGACAACAGCGGACAGAATCACTGCATTCAATCCACCAAGAAACTGACCAGCATGCATCCCGTGTGCAGTTCATGCGCAGGAGTAGATCAAACACACATCCTTGAAGAAGATCGGGACGCAAACATTCAATTACTCTAGTTCGAGGCTTGGTGAGAATCCAGGTACACATATGAAATCTAAGCCATGTTACATATCCTATAGTTTGGAAACTATTGGAGCAATCTAACTCACACGTGATTGATAGCATAGTGCAGCCACCTACGGACGCGGTAAGGACAGGACGTGGCAGACACATATGATGAAGGTGTCTAAAAGGCAGTTTCCGACGTCTGAAGCATCAAAGGGAAAGCAATCACGAGAAAGGCCTAAGTTCTGGTAAACTCAGACAGCACACACCTTTCACAATTATTTTCTTGAGACGTCTTAAAAAGGTCGCAGCTAATTGGTTTGCAACGGCTGCCAGCGTCCCTACAGAGCCCTAATGCCTAACTGAAAATTGATATATAATGGCTGTGAATCGAGTCACATGATTTTCTTTCTAGCTACCCATATGTGTATATGTGTAAAACTCTCTTGATTCGGTCCTATTCAGAATGCTATATTTGTTCCAATTCGAGGAAGCCCTCTCTCTCTCTCTCTCTCTCTCGCTCATGTTGAGGATCATGAGACATCCTCGTCCGAAATGAACTCCTACAGCTCAAGTCGATTGCTGCATGTAAAGAAACATAATCTCCAGCACTAATCCAGCGAATCATGTTTTCTAGGGATTCCGGAATTAACAACAGTACTTAAATTCTGAAGGGTTGAGGGATCAATTCGTCCTGGAACATAAGAGAGGCTCACATGAACAATTCCTTTAGCTTCTGTTCTGCTGGTCATAGTCCTACAATTACGGCCCCAACAGCGCCACTGCAACTCATCTCCAGAGCCAACCTTAGTACTGTACAGCGATTTCAAAGCTTCCACTTCAATTCAATCTTGTGATCACTCTTGAAAAGTCCACTGTGCAGGTGAACGTTTACCCACAAATCATTTTCCTTGCATCACGACGTAAAGATCGTTGCTCGTTTCTGAGCAGTTGCACGACAGCTTTCCAAGGGTACCAGGTCCGTAGAGTAACGTGCTCGAAAGTGGTCATTCCTTGAGCACCACCAATTTTTTAAATTGCTATCAAGCACCCGAGATCGCGTGGACAATAATCAATCCTCAATGCTCTACGTGCACCGACTACAAGCGGCTCAAATTACTTGCACGCCCAAGCGTCGCATAGAATCTGCGTCTTCTGAGACCTCACGAACCCACCACATTATACTTCCACATTCAATCATCTAGGGAGCACATAGTTTCATGGAAATTTTATCTAATTCATGAAGTAACTAATCAAACACTCAACAACATCTGCTTTTCTAATGTGTACAGCCAGTATACACGCACTCACGCACACACACACACACACAAACACACTCACTCCAGCCACCACGCGAGAAAACAATCCCTTCATCTTTTCTTTCTACGTGCTCAGGGCTTCAGCCTTGGAAGTTGCTCCCACGCTAGTTGTGCAGCGGATTAGGACCCGTCGGGACCAACCGCTTGGACATCCCCCACAGACTGCGATCGCGCTGCCTCTGTGCAGGCGGGGACTCTGCCTCCACATCCCAAATCGGGTCCACCGCGTCGCCAGCGAGCGAACCGGGCGTTCCAGCCGACATCCTCCACTCATGAGACACGACCGCGTTTCTCCCATCGTCCTCCACACCCGCAGCCAAAGAAACGCTCTCAGGCTCGACGGACCCGGCCACCGCGACGCTCCCTCTGACGTCCTCCCCCTCCGCACGCATCGGCCGCGCCGATTCCACCCGCACTGCCTCGCTTAGCACCATCATCAACACCAACAACATCACGACCACCCGGACCGAGCCCCTAATTCCACTATAGTACCAAGCCAGAACGCTTCTCATCGTCACACAACTACAGCACTCCTCTCGCCAATCTCCACCTCCACACGAATCCCCAAAGCATCAATCTTTCGATCACAATCCAGCACCAACGTCTGGCAACGCCTCCTCCAAAACAACCCTTCTGGAGCAAAGAATTCCGCCGCCCTGAACAACCGGGTGCATAGCAAAAACGAGACAGACGGAATCAATCAAGGTGAGGAACATAAATCAAGGGCTCCAGCGCTAAGGCGACACCACCACGTCATGACAAACGAGAGGCCCTCCCCCGAGGCGATTGAAAGGGCACCGGAGAACTCGATTTCTGTCTGTCTGCGATACTTCAGAATGCGCTCAATTGGTCGCGGGTACAACCCAGCATGGCTTTTTTGCACAATAGATTCGAGTACGGCGTCGGCACATTGTTCATTGGTGCGGCTCCGCGATCTAGTGAATGCGCAATCTCGAGCTCGTCGCTCAAGGCTTTGCTTTCGTTGCCTTTGCTCTTCATTTCCCTTTCATTTGGCTTCGCTTTCTCGTGCGGCGGGGGCGGCGACCCAGGCGCGCAGCGCCCGCGGCCAATCCCCGGGCCGGGTGCCGGTCGGGGCGGTCGCTTTGCGTCACCCGGCCCACTTGAGTCGGTAGGCTGCGCTTGCACGTAATTCTGGCCAATACTCTTTGTTTTGGTCCTTTTGAGAAAAACTTTTGAAAAACGGTACTTAGATTAAATATATTCCTGGTCATTAAGTTTATTTAATTAAGTTTTCTGATTTCATTGGAATCTACTATGTAAGTACTTGTGGCAGTGTTTTTAATAGTTGATATATGATATTTTTGTGGTCTTGAAATTTAGAAGACTCCAGTGTTATGTCAAATAATAGATTTCGATCCTAAAATTACCGAAAATTGAAAGATCAACTGGTAGTGAAAAGTAATATTTTTGTTTTATTAAGACTGAGTAACTGTAATTTTAGAGGATGGTGTTGTTGTATGCAAAAGAAATACATATATATATATATATATATATATATATAAATAAATAAATAAAAACCCAAGTGTCATTTAACTGTGTTCAGATCTTGAAATGGGAAGTGTTTATTTTATTATTTTAGTTTAAAAGAAGACTGCTTTATAGGAAAGGAAACATGAAAAAACAATACACATGTTGGTGATAGTAACCCTTAATAAATGAAGACCATTTATTGTGTACATAATAAATTGATAGAGTAGAAATGAATGGACCTGACCACGATTTTCATCCACCTATTAATATATCATATATTCATCCATCAATGTAGGTTGGTTGTTGGCCCTTTTTATGTGCCACCGTTATTTGTTAACGTAATTTATGCACATTGAGTTTGATTCTTTTACACCACTTGTGGAGCATATGAATTTTTTAAAATCTTAATACACATACACAAATATATGTGTATGTGTATATATATAATCCATCAGTGTCCTAAATTTAAAATAATTTACGTAATTGCAGATGTAATTAAGATCATTTTTTTCATTAATGAACAAAGTACAGTTCCAATGAACATTAGACTGTATAGAACGATTTTTATTCTCTTTTTTATTTTTTATTTTATTGTGTTGAAAATGAAAAAAAAAAAAACTGATTTAGATTAATAATTTTTTTACAGTTAACATGTAATTTATTTTTCAACATCATTAAATTAATTAATTAATTTTTCTATGAATATGTTCAATTCTGGTTTTTGTTTTGAACAAATCTGAAATTGGTCGACACTTGTTTTGTAGCATTGAATCATTGACTATTTCTACATTTACGAAGGTTCTTATAGAAGCTTCTTGCAATAGATTAGTTATTTAAAGCCTTGATCATTTGGTTGTTATATATATATATATATATATATCTATCTATGTCTATATCTGTATATTCATTCATTCATTCATGCTTGAACTACCATAATGGTGCATTCATAATTAGTATGCATTGCCATTGCAATAATTGGAAATGGAGTTGGTTTTCATGTATATAATCTGTTGTTAAAGGCTTTTGTGGGTGTGGTGTTTTAGGGTTATTTCGTGGAAAAAATATTTTAATAACTTAACTCAACCTTTGCTACAAGTTTGTTAAAGTTAATTATATTATATATTAAAAATTTACATCTTACATCCACAAAGAAGTCATTCAAAAATCTTGAAATACTTTTAATGCATACAAAGTGTAACACTCATAGAAAGATAAACTTAGAAAGATAAACTAATCTTGCTATTTTGATTTATATGATTTTCATAAATATCATATCTAATTAGAAAATTTATAACTTTTAGTTGGTTCAGTATTAAATAGTATTTATTTATTTGGATGTTAATTATTTGAATTTTAGCAGCACAAAAACTGTGTCAAGTTGTATTTTAGACAGTAACATGTTGGACACTGAAAATGAATCTCATTAATTATATTAAATTTTTTGAAGTATTTTCCAAAAACGTTTGAAAATAATTTGTAAATGCAAGAATTAAACTTTATAGTTGTATTGTAAAAAATATAATTTATGAACACTTTATTTATATATATATTGAACATAAAATAATGCATTCAAATGTTTTTAGCAAGATTGAGTAAATAATAACAAACCTGAATATAGTTGCTTATGCTGTATTTTATATTTATAAAGTTTTATGAGAGATTGATTTTTGAAAAATAGAAAATCTGATTAATTACTTAATTAGTTAAAATTCTAATAATAAATATCCATTTCATATATGTATATATATATATATATATATATATATACTTTGTAACACATATTTTTAATACTTTTGATTTTAATATGTTTAATTTTTTTGAATTTAATCAAAATTGAAATATTTATTATTATATTAATAAATTTAAAAATAATAAGTTTTATAAAGTGAATAAAAGAATTACATAAAACTTATTATGAAATTTTGTTCAATTTAATCAAACAGCAAATCAAAAAAAAAAAAGAAAAAAAGAAAAAAAAAGAAAGAAGTGCCACAAACTATTACACACAAAGCTTCTATTTTAATTTTAAACTACAACCTTTTACTGTAAATAAGTTTTTTGATTGTGTGCATGCAGGGGTGTTTGACATAGAAGGTGTTCACGCTGTAGAAGGGGGGTGTCCACTTAGCGGTTCCCTTCTTATATGCAATCACAATCTCAATAAATATTTAAGGTAATCCATTGGTTTGTAACAGTGTGCTTTGCATCAACAAGTTGACTTGAGCTCAACACTCCGTGAATCTTTTATATTAAATAAAAAATATATAGCAGCTTTCTACTTTCCCAAAATAATTTCGTGTTTATTTCACCTACGATAGCTGAATCAATAGTCCAGAATGATGAACCGCAATGACGTGGACCTGCAAGCACGATGGCTGAGGGAACCCAGTTTTGAGCATTCCTTTTCACCCCACGAAGCATCGTCTGAAGGGTCACCGAACATGCAACACTAGAGAAAAACCAACATCGAAGCATCTTCGTACCCAGCATGTCGGAGACAAAGAGGACTGCGAAACAAACCAAAACCTAACCAAGACAAACATACAAACAAACACTCATTTACACAACATCCACATGTCTGTATGTCTGTACATATATATATTTGTAAATGTAATGTGTTTACTGTTAGTGTTTGCCCATGTCAACGCTACCCTCGGCATCAGCATCACCAGTACCACCAGTACCTTTGGAAACAAAGTCCACGCCGCCGCCACTGGTTTCAAGAGTTGACGTTGTCGAGGCGTGTGAAAGGGTGCCTGGAACTGTGGGCTCTGCAGTGAGCTTTAGCAAGCTTGCGGGAATCTCTGTGACCAGCTCACTTTGTAGCAAACCAGCTGCTCGTTCTGAAAACAACACCGCCTGTGGATTAGTGTTGCAGTACCCGCTACAGGTTGGTTGGAGTCTTCACTGGAACTATAGTTGGTTGGTGGTAGACTTCTCGTCAGGCCCACTCTCAAGTCTCTGTGTGAACGGTCAGACTTCGATTAGGAAGGGCCTTTGTCGACGCCGGAGCTTTCCCGGCTTTAACCTCGGCACCGTGTCAATCTCTCCAAGTCACGAGACTCATCGGCGTAACTTGGATCGGGAACTGGCATATATTGCTCATTCGGGCTGTTGTGACCTTCGTCATGTCAATGCGCCATTTACTGCAACCGGGATATATTGCTGCTGATGCCTATCAGTTCTCGGCAATCCGTTGATTGTAGAGATGTGCTGAGAGCTGACTGGTGCTAAGCGTGATCATCGTTGGGTTCAAGCAGGCTTCCTGAAGGATTGGTTAACGAGGGAAGACTCAAGCAAATGGGATCGGACCCTTGGTCTAATGTTAGAAATACTAACAGAGCATCGTGTTCTTTCAAGTGTCCCCTGGGGGCCCCAGGATACGCACAAATACCGAGCAAAATCATGAGTCTAGAAAAGGTGGCTTACAGGTGGAACCTAAGAATAAATATCATGCAGCAAACCTCCAGCGAGCTACTGTGCAAAGTCTCATTCAACTTTCCACAACTGACCCAATCACAAGTCTGGGAGCCAGGCACGGGGATCCAAACTTCCACCACCAGGACTTGGTGGGTGAAAAGCAGCCACTGACAGACCGAAATACTTGAAGCATAAACCTTCATCGTCATCGGAAGATCGAGATCATCTAGTGCTAGTTTGGAACGGTTACAAGATGATGCCCCACTTTTGATGCTTCGGCGAGGATAATTCCTTTCACTGATCAGAATATTTCCTTGACAAGTTTGAGTTTGTAATTGGGTGGGTTATTCTTGCATCGTTTGAAAATATCAAACGACTCCATAATTGGATGAATTGTATAAAAAGTAATGCAGTTTACCGAAATTGTAGTTCTGTTGGAAATTCAAAAACATACAAAATAAAATGAATGATGTTCTATTAATTATTATTATTATTATTATTTTTACCTACATGTTTTAAATGTAGACATTTTTTGTGTAAGTAAATTAAAAAAAATTAAAATTTGAAGAAAATGTAATAAAAGAATATTTTTTATGCATACATATAGTTTTAAAAATTAAAAGTAATATAGCTCTTTAAATATTGCCTTTTTCAAGACCAATAAATATATATATATATATATATATATATATATTTTGTTTTTTTTTGTTTGTGTTTCATTTCTATGGCAAGAAGTAAAGAATTCAATTTGGCAGATTCTAAAGAAGCTAAATTAGATTCAATTATAAATTTTTCGACCATACATGTTGGTCAAAGAACAAAACTACCTTAGCCACTACCACAAGTCATCTTAAGAATTCCATTATGAAGGTTTCCTTCACTAAAAGATATATCTTGTATTTATCTAATTAAAACCTTGCTATTAGGTTAAGCTTTGTTTTAATTTGCTCTATTATTTGAGAATAATTTTCCTATATTGTATAACTTTGAGATATTTTTTGTAGGATTTAAGGAAGTATTTAGTGAACATGAGAAGATTTCTTTTGCATCAGCTAAGATTCAAAGTCTTTGACAAAAAATATGTATTGTATCAATTTGTGCTTTAAATTTTAGATTATTAATATGTGATATAAATTAAAGAAAGAGGCATTAATAAGCTAATATTTTTAGAAATTATGGACGATGAGAAGAATTTATTATTATTAATATCTAATTCTATAAAATATTGATTATATAAAAATAAAACTAAAGAGATTTATTTTATAAAGGTAATGTAATTTTTTAAATCCATCTTATGATTCTCTATATTTTTTTGGAAGGATTATTTGAGTGCTTTTTATTTCAAAAGTTGGATTTATATAAACAACTAAAGAAGTGTTAGTGATTGTTTTCATAAAGGCTCTTATTTTAATAAAATAGAGCTTTTTGATTATAAATTTATAAGATATGATAGATTTGTTGTTACAATTATCAAAAATAATTTATTGTTATGGATATACTTATGTATTTTAGTAAATATGATTAGGTAGAAGTAGATAAAAATAGATAAAAATAGATTAATTTCATAATATCTTCTAAAAAAGCTTCCTAAATGTTACTTTGACTTTACATGTATTTGTAGTTGATTGATAGGTTAGAAATTTGGTCAACAAGTTAACCATGTATTGATAGCTTGTAAAACAAGCTAACTATTTAACATATAGTGTTAAAGATAAAAACTTGATAAAAATAAATAAACAAGTAAGACTTTTTTCAAAGAAAGATGATAAAATAGAAATAAATAAATATATATATATATTAAGAAAGAAACTGGAATGGCTATTGCTAAAAGAAAAGAAAACTAGAGACCCTTGAAACTAGACTATGAGCAAGAAAGGAGTTGACAAGAATAAAGAAAGCTTCACTCTTGCCCCTATATATACTATCTACTTAGGCACTATACGGCTGCATTCTATAGGACCTCCAAAATTGTATTAACTTTGCACAATACATATCTTAACTTGTAAGGCAAATTTTCTATGTGGATATTATATAGTTAGCTTATTCCGTAAGCTATCAACTTGTGGGGCATGTGGTTAACTTGTTGACCAAGTTTCTAACCTACCAATCAAGTATAAATACATGTAAAGTCAAAGCAGTGTCTATAAAGCTTCTCTAGAAGATATTATGAAATTAATCTACTTTTACCTATTTCTACCTATTTATATCACATAGATAAAAATTACAGTAAATATATGTCTGTGATATTATGTCTCTTTCTAGGGACGAGTTCCATAAGGAGTGGTGATCATATGTCGAAGAAGTCTAAGATGTAGAAAATTATATTTGCCACATATTATGTTCTTTGTTCTCTTCGAAGATGATTGATAGGGCCTTTCAACCATCAATAGTATCCCATACTAGGGCAAGAAGACCATCGAGTTATTTAATCATTGTTGAGGTCTTTATAACTTCTTTGAAATAAAATATTTAGAACATCACTAGGAGTTGTTCCTACCTCTAGTAAAATCACCAAACATCGAGAGTCCCTTCGAAGGTCATGATACCAAACATGTTGTATCTCGCCATCTATTTGAGGAAGAATATGTCATTCTTGAGGATCTTCATCTTGATCACGTTGTCTTGAAGGTTGTGACAATCGTAATGTCTTGTCTGGTAAGTCAGCAAACAAAGGTTCTTGAGTCGAATTTGTTGATTATTGATTCTCCATCTCCTAGGTGTCACAACTACAAAGAAGCTACAAACAAAGATTGAAAGTAGAATGTTATCTTATCTAGATCTTATTTTTTTTATTAAAAAAGATTTTCATCGTGATTTTGATGGATGTCGTCGATGAAAAGCCTCCACCACCTTTGTTGCATTTGCAAGATTCTTTACTCGCTCCCATGTGCGTTCATTAATATCATATCCACGCCAATGGATAAGATATTCTAATTTATTTTGGCATCACATTGAATCTAGGACTTCTTCTACTTCAAACTCTTCATTATTGTCCACTTCTATAGGAGGAAGTGGAGCTTGTCTTCTTCTTGATATGTCTATTGTCTTGTATGATTCAAGAAGAAATACTTGGTATACTGGATGGATTTTCATTGACTTTGGTAAGTATAAACGATATGTAACTGGATTGATTTGTGCAAAAATAGAAAATCGTCCAAGCCTTCAATAGTTCAACTTGTCACAAGGATGAGAGGTCTTGATATTGCAACAAAGTAACCATACCTTGTCACCCATGTGGAATGGTGGTTGTTCCTTTCAATAGACATCCCCATTGATCTTTTGTTATTCTTGAGCTTCTTTTAACTGCACCTTCATTGTTGTATGTAGCTCTAACAAATGATTTGCTAAATCTTCCGTCGTAGGATTATCAGCTTTTAAAAAGTCAAAAGTATCAAGTCGTGGATGATAACCATAATTGAAAAAGAAAGATGTTTGTTTTGTAGAAGAATGTATCATGTTATTATAACCAAACTCTGCCAATGGCAAAAAAGTTGTCCAATCATCTTGTTGGTAGTTGATGGTACATCTTAAATACTGCTTCAAAACTTGATTAATACGCTGTGTTTGTCCATCAGTTTGAGGATGGAATACCAAAGATAGTTTTATATCTACTTTTAGAATCTTGAAAAGAGTCTATCAAAATCTTGATACAAACTAAGTTCTCCTATCTGATATAATATCCTTGGGTAATCCAATATAGCAATAGATATTATCAAGAAAGAGCTTAGTTGTTTCTTCACCTGTGATAGATTTTATACATGGTACAAAATGTACCATCTTTGTAAAATGATCTACTATCATGAATATAGAATCATAAGCACATGAGATTAAAAGATCTGTGATGAAATCCATAAAAAGAAAAGACCATGGTTGTTCTGAAATAGGTAATGGTTGAAGAAGTCTATAAGGTCGATGACAAGGAGTTTTTGATCTTGAACAAATGTCGCATGATTGAACAAAATCTTTTACATCCTTCCATATTTGTGGCCACCAAAAATCTCTGAAAATTAGTTCCTAAGTTTTATTGTACCCAAAATGTCCTACTGCTAGAAAGTCATGACGAACTTGAAGAACATGTAATTGACCTTCACCTTTTGGAACATATAGGCGTCCCTCAAAATATAGTATATTGTTCTTGAATTCAAACTTGGAAGTAACATGAGACTTTGAAGGATTTCTCTTAATATCACAAATAAGAGGATCACAAGATATACTTGACTGAACTTGCTTAATGAAAGTTGAATCAATAGTTAGTATTGATTTCATTGCTCAAAAATGAAGATGCTCTGGCTTCAAGAGAATTTTCCATTGCTGATCAAAAGCAGCATCTCCTTCCTTTGGTACAAGATAAGATTGTCTAGAAAGTGTATCTAACAAACCTTGTTATTTTTTCGATTGATAAGTAATCTTGAATTTGAATCTTGACAAAGACATACTCCAATGGGCTTGGAGACGATTTAAAACATATATTGACATAAAATATTCAAGGTTCTTATGATCTATATAGACGATGACTAGACTAGGAGTACCTTCAAGATAATGGCACCATTCTTGAATTGAATCCTTGATTGCAAGAAGTTCTTTGTTGTTGATCTCGTAGTTGATCTCGATTGCTGAAAATTTTATGGAATGAAAAGCTATTAAATGGAGTTTATCATCTATTCCCATTTGTGATAATACAACACCCAAAGCAAAGTCTGATGCATCTATTTCCATAAAAAATGGTTTAGAAAAATCAACACGATACAAGATTGGTGCAAAAACAAAGCCTATGTTCAAAGCTTCAAAAGTTACTTCCGCTTCTTGATTCCATTGAAGTTTGTCTTTATAAGTCAAATGTATAAGTGGAGTTGCAACTTGAGAGAAGTCTTTGATGAAGATCCAATAGTAGTTGGAAAATTCCAAAAAGCATTGGACATCTCTTACCATTTTTGGAATCTTCTAATCCATAATAATTTGAACTTTCTTAGTATCCATCATAAGTCCATCATTTGAAATGATGTATCTTAAGAAGTTGACTTGAGTAGTATGAAATACACACTTTTTTTTTATCTTGGCATAGACTCCCACAACTCTTAGTTTTTTTAACACACAATGAATATGAAGTTTATGTTTTTTTTGTGTTCTTAGAATAAATTAAGATATTGTCTAGGTAACAGACAACAAAATCATCTAAAAACTCCCAAAAGATATTATTCATTAGATGTTGAAATAGTGCTAGTGCATTTATAAGTCCAAAAGGCATGACATTGTATTCAAAATATTCATACTTTTTTCGAAACGTTGTCGAGGAAAAGAGAGTTTGCCTTAAGAAAGTGTTGGGCTTTGTCTGACATTAAATTCTCAATTAATCATAAGATAAAAAATACTTCAAGATTATTTATAATTTTATTTTCATTCCTTTCCATGATATTAAACATAGTAGCAATAAATATCAAATGCCAAGCCTCTAATAATAGTAAAAGTTGTAGCAATAAATAATAATTACTAGACTTTCAGTAATAGTAAAAGTTATAGTAATAAATAATAATTACCAGACCTCCAATAATAGTGAAAGTTATAGCAATAAATAATAATTATCAGACCTCCAATAATAGTAAAAGTTGTAGCAATAAATAATAATTACCAGACCTCTAGTAATAGTAAAAGTTATAGCAGTAAATAATAATTATTGAGCCTCTAATAATAATAAAATTTATAGCAATAAATAATAATTATCATATCTCTAGTAATAGTAAAATCAATTAGTAATTTCTAAATCTTTCGTAATTTCCAAAATCCTTTTTGTGATAGTAAAATCCTTGTAATACCAAAATTCCTTCAATACCAAATCCCTTTGATGCAGTGAACTTTAAAATTTGATAATTCTCAATTCAACCGTTAGATTGAGCTCAAATTATCTAAGAAGTAAGGCAGTACTGTTAACTCTTTTATATCCAAATTTCAACCGTCGATTCTTTACAAAACTCTAGATAACACAATTTCAGTAGAACGGCCTTTACATGTTGACTTACAAACACCTATATACTGATTTTGCGATTTCTTATAAATCCAACACTCAATTGACATGATTTTTTTTTTTTTTTTTTTTTTTTTTTTTTTAATTTTTTTATGTAGCTTCTCAATATTATAACTACACCTTTAGTAGGTTTGAGCCAAAATTCATTCAATATGCTAAAAAAAAATGGCTCAAAACATAACCATCAACAATTTGGTTCACTTACTTCTTTAATTTGCAAGCTCTAACTTCGACCAACCATTTCTTCCTCATTTCAGATCTGATTTCATCAAATCTTATACAATAATTGAAGCCCTTCAAGTCAACTTTCCAACTCTATCTTTCGATTATTAAATGTCTTTCTACAACTCTTTGTATGCTTGAAAGAATGACAATAGGTACAAATTTCACATCTAGACTTTAAATAGCCATAACTCTCTCATTAAAAATTCAAAGTTAACAATCCTTTCACAAAAATTGTAGTCCTTCAAATCAGCTTTCCAACAACACCTTTTTTTTTTCTAGAAAACCTTCTACAACTTTCTCTGCTTAAAAGAGTGACAGTCGATAAACAATTTACACCTTAATTTCAAAAAACCTTAACTTCTTCATACAAAAGTCAAATAACAAACTTTATACACCAAAACTATAGCCCAAAATATAAGCTTTCTAAATCTCTCCTCTGAACCCTCGAAAATCTCTCGAAGAAGTGGCCTCTCCTTCGGTTTTCTCTTAGACAGCCCCTTGAAGTTCATTGGTCATGTCCTATAGCCATTAAGAGTGAAGATCCTCTTATCCTTACCTTATCTATCCATGTAGATGGCCTAAGGCCACAATACTATAATATCAATATGCATATCTTTCTACATCTTTCATATTAAATATCCTAATACTTCTACTTTTACTTATAAAACTTACACAAGTTATTTAAGATTTCTATAAACTATGAAATTCTATAGAAAATAATTCATTATTTTTTAAGGTGATTATTAAATAACATCAATATAATAACCATTATTTTTATTTTATGAGTAAATTACAACACGACAACGTAGTCTTCCATTCATCTCCTTCTTTGATGCGTACCAAATTATATGCTCCTCGTAGATCTATTTTTGTATAGATCTTAGCTTGATTCAACTGATTAGGTAGTCTAGATATCAAACATAGCAGGTACCTATTCTTGATGGTGATTTTGTTGAGTCCTCGATAATTGACACACATCCGTAATGATCCATCTTTTTTCTTTACAAATAAAATTTAAGCTCCTGCTGGAGATTTAGAATAGCGTATGAAGTTCTTGGCCAAATTTTCTTCAATATATTCTTTGAGTTCAGCCAACTTATTTTGTGATAAATTGTAGATTGGTGTAAATGGTGGTTGTGCTCCTTCTTGAAGGTCAATTGAGCAGTCATAGAAATGATGTTCCGAAAGAATATACCCTTTTTTTTTCTCAAATACATCTTGAAAATCTTGATATTGGCTTGAAATGCCACTTAAAGTCTTTCCACCAGTAGAAACAACTGCGACATAAATGACATAAGGTGATCCTTCTTTTGCAGCATGCAGGAAAGCCCTTGCACCTACAAATACATGTTTAATTGTATTAGACTTATGACTTTCTACTTGACTAACTATGCTCTTAGTTATACTTTTAGAAAAGTCAAGACTACAAAAAGTCCAATTTATTTTAGGATTATATTTTTCTAGCCATGATAAACCTAAAATAACTAGATTAGAGGGAGATCTAATGATATTAAATATTACAAAGCTACTATAACCATTAATTGCTACTTCTATAGGAAAGGTTTCATGAATAATATCTCTTGAAGACAACGGACAACCATCTATGACTTCTACATGAATAGATTTAGTTTTCTTCATTAAAAGTATGTTATGTCTTTTAGCAAATTCTTCATCTAAGAAACATGCTGAGGCTCCTAAATCTAACAAGGTAGAGGCTTTGTGATCTTTAGGCCCTATAATAACATTTATCGTAAAACAAGAAGAGGATTCTAAGGAGAGAATAAGACCTTCATTAGGTGTTGTATAAGATTCTAGCCACACGGTCCCTAGTATAACTCGACAAACTTATTTTTTGACATACTATCTTTTTTGATAGCCATACTCCTCATTTTATAGTTGCATTGCTTCTTTGGGCAATGTGGAGTAGTGTGCTTAGGTTTTCTATAATATAAGCATAATCTTTTTTAACAACGATGACTCTTTTTTTGCTTAATAAGAGGTTTGAAATGTACCACATCAATTTACATATCCTCTACTTCCAAATGTATGTGTTGAAGAGATATTGATGTTGCCATTGAATTATAGTAATGCTGAGGTCTACTTATATGGTTTTCAAATTGAAATTCAAAAAGATGATTGTCCCACTTCACAACAAAATTAATTGTTTGACTCAATGTTTGAAGATCAAATAAGTTAAGCATTAATTTTTTTACCTCACATTGTAATCCGTAGAGAAATTAGCTAACAAGTGCAGTATCATCCTACTTGATATCAGTTGCAAGTTGTCAAAATTTTGAAGCATATAATATTATTGATCGATTATCTTATCACAAAATAAGGATTTTTTTGGTTGCAATACAAATTGCATCATGTTCTCCATATATGGATTGAAATTCTACTATAAAAGCCTCTAAATTATCTAATATTAAATTTGGTCATTCAAAAAAAGATAAAAACCATGATAATACTAAACTTGAAAGAAGTATATCAATGAATCTAACTTGCGATCCTGAAATTGGATAGCTTTGAGATTAAAGTTCAATCACAAGTTGTATTTGATTGATAAATCATCTAAACTTTGATCCACTGCCATCAAACTTCTCGAGTAGGATAATTTTTAGTTCTCTAACACTAGAAGGGCGTTCTACCATAGGAGAAGGGACATGATTTGGTACAGATGTTGAAGTAGCTCTAATCATTTCTATATCTTTACTTCCTGCCAATCTTATTGCTGCTTATGGTGGTAAATTGAGTTGATGCATCATAAGTATTAACTTCCTCAATTGCTCTTGGATTTGTACCATTACACTCTTGATTTCAATAAGTTTTGTCATGACAACACTTAGAAAAGAGAAGATATCTAATATCGCTCAAGATAAATAGAAGAGAGGACTTGAGAACAAAGAAAATACTAAGAACAATATTAGTTTAGAAGAGGGTAATCTACAACTTCTAATACGCTTATGTCTTATTAAGAGAAAGGGATAATCCACTCTTAATCAAGATTAGACTAAGCTCTGATATTGGAAGTGTATTCTTATCAATTTGTCAAGAAGAAGAACTTTATAAAAATAAATAAGTAAGTGAGACTTTTTCCAAAGAAAGATGAAAAAATAGAAATAACTAAATATGTATATTAAAAAAGAAACTAGAATGACTATTGCTAAAAGACAAGAAAACTAGAGATCTTTGAAACTAGACTACAAGCAAGAAAGGAGTTGACAAGACTGAAGAAGGCTTTACTCTTGCCTCCCTATATATAATCTACCTAGGAGCAATGTAGCAACGTTGTATAGGACCTCCTAAAATGTATTGACTTTAGATAACACGTATCTTAACTTGTAAGGTAAGTTTTCTATATGGGCGCCACATAGTTAGCTTGTTCTGCAAGCTACTAACATATGTGGCATGTGATTAACTTGAATACCAAGTTTCTAACCTACCAATCAAGTATAAATACATGTAAACTTAAAGTAGCCTCTATAAAGCTTTTAAGATATAATAAAAGATATTATAAAATTAATCTATTTTTACCTACTTCTACCCATTTTTATCACTTAAATAATAATTATAGTAAATATATATTTGTGACATATAGAAAACTTATCTTATAAGTTAAGATACATGTCTTGCAAAGTCAGCACGTTTTGCAGGTCCTATAGGATTTTGCTACATAACTTTTAGTTAAGAGTATATATAGATGTAAGAATGAAGCTCTTTTCACTCTTATTAATGCCTTTATAATCTTTAATCTTCTTTCTAGATTTTTTTTTGTCTTCTTAACAATAGCTATTCTATTTCAATACTATATCATCTTTAAGTAACTTTCTAGTTCTTTTTAGTGATATAAGAGTGTATTGAAGATTTCTTTCTTTGAGATTTATGTCCTTGATAGTTAAATAAGAGTGCTAACTTATTATTTTTTTCTTGTTTTAGAAGTAAGTAGATTATTCCACTTTTATTGTTATATTTTAAAGGTTGGATACTATCCACTTTTAAACAAAAAATATTATTTTTCAACATTGATTTTTTCTTTAAAGAAAGTGAATTATTCTTCTTTATAAAAATTTTCATTTGATATCAAAAGTTATGGATTATTTTTTTCTAATTTAATTTTTGGATTTTTTTTGAATTATCTATAGAAGGAAAAACTATCGATGCTACTCTTAGCGGAAGTGAGAATAGATTTACAACTATTACAGATCTTTATGAGCTTGTCAAAATTTTAAGAATGAAAATTTCACATATTTTTAACATGAATCATAGAAGTACTATTCCTATGTCTATGAAAGAAGTTTAGAGTCTGTGTCAAGAAATTGTGCACTTGAAGAAAACAAGTTAATCAACCTTACAACCAAATCTATGGATTTTTACTTCTACAAGTATGATAGGAACAAGGATTAATATGCTTGAGAAGTTTGATGGAAGAAGATTAAAATTTTGAAGATTTTTGCAACAAGTCAAGTTCTATGTAAGGTTGCATCTCTTCCAATACCTTGATGGATTTACTCAAGTCGGATTCATAGGCACACTTTTATGAAGAAGTACTCTCTCTTCATTTATATCTTTAATGGAAAAGATTCACGACTCCTTCATGATTTGAATTCATTTCTAGATGTTTTTACAGCTCCATTTAGAAAAAGTGATAAAAAAAAGGATTGTAGAGATTAAGCTCTTATCTTTATGGCAAGGATCATAGTCACTCACCATATATACTATTGAATTCCAAAACCTTACTTGTGATGTGGACTGAAATGATAAAGCCTTTGTTAATTAATTTTGATATGGATTGAAGGATAATGTCAAAGATTTGTTATTGACAATGCAAAAGAAAAAAAAAATTTAGAATAATTTATTGCTCAAGCCATTGTATCAAAAAATTGATTATTTAAAAGACATCAAAAATAAAGACTTGGTTAGAGAAGAACAAATCAAATAATAATATAGTTCTAAAGTTTTCAAAAACTTATTCATCAAGGCCAAAATCAATGCAAATTAATACAATATATTTTAAATACAATAACATCAAGAAGACTTATGCTTATATTGTGGAGAAGCTAAATAAATTGCTCAACATTATCCAAAAAAATATTACAACCACAAAATGAAAAGCATAGTTGCCAAAGAAGACAATGTGTCAAAAAATAAGTTTTTCTAGCTATAATAGGAACCATGCAACTAAAATCTTTCTTAACTCCTAATAAAGGTTTTATTTTTTCTTCAGATCCCTCACCTTATTTTTTTATAGAAGTTTATTTAGGACCAAAAAATCACAAGGTCTTTGCTTTATTAGATTCAAGAACCTCAATATGTTTTATAAATGAAGATTTTGTCAAATAACAAGAGATATCATAAATCAAAAAAATTAAACTCGTACATATAGAAGTCATAGATGGTCGTTTGCTATTTTTTGGAGATGTTATA
This sequence comes from Physcomitrium patens, assembly GCF_059467195.1. Classification (NCBI taxonomy): domain Eukaryota; kingdom Viridiplantae; phylum Streptophyta; class Bryopsida; order Funariales; family Funariaceae; genus Physcomitrium; species Physcomitrium patens. The sequence goes on along the minus strand of NC_143431.1, from coordinate 2,755,517 downwards.
TATAAGATTATTCCTTTAGATGTAGTAATTAAAGATCATATTAATACAATAATATTTAATGTAATAAGATCTCTTTTAATTCAATTATTTTAAGATTATCTTAGTTAAAAAAGTATAATCTTTAAATAGATTGGATTTCTTATAATCTTAATTTTTTTAGTAATTTAATCCAAAATCTTGTTAGTCATGTAAAAATACATAAGTCTAGTACATCTAATTCCTTATTGATAGGTGCAAATACTTTCAAGCATGTCGCAAAAGAAGGATCATCTTTTGCTATGTATGTCATGCCCATTTTTAATGGTGAAAAGATATTAAGTAGTATTTTTAGCCAATATCAAGATTTTCAAGATGTTTTTGAAAAAATGAATGTAAATATTATTCTATAGCATCATTTTTAGGATTCTTCCATTGATCTTCACAAAAAAACTCAACCACCATTTGGACCAATCTATAGCCTATCACAAAAGAAATTTACTATATTGAAAGAATAAATTGATGAAAACTTGGTTAAAAATTTCATATGCCATTTTTAATCTCTAGTTAAGACTTCCATCTTATTTGTGAAGAAAAAAGAGAGATCTCTATAGATGTGTGTAGAGTATTGAAGATTTAATAAGATCACCATCAAGAATAGATATCCTCTACCTTTGATTTCAAGACTTTTTCATGAATTGAATCAAGTAAAGATCTATATAAAAATAGATCTATTAGTAGCATATAATCTGATATGCATTAAAAAAGAAAATAAATAAAAAACTATGTTTAGAACCAGGTATAGATATTTTGAATATAATGTCATGCCTTTTGGACTCACAAATGCATGAACTACTTTTTAACATATCATAAATGATGTCTTTCATGAATTTCTTGATAATTTTTTCATTTGTTATTTCGATGACATCTTAATCTATTCTAAAAATAGAGAAGAGTATGAAGCTCATGTTTGTTGTATATTACAAAAACTTAAAGATACTAGATTATATACCAAATTAAAAAAGTGTGTATTCTATACTATTCAAGTTGACTTCTTAGGATACATAATTTCCAACAAAAGGCTAGTGATGGATCCAAAGAAGGTTTAGACTATCATAGATTAGAAGATTTTAAGAATAATAAAAAATGTGCAATATTTTTTAGGCTTTGCCAATTACTATCAGATCTTTATTAAGAATTTTTTTCAAGTTGCAGCTCTACTTATACATTTGATTTGTAAAGACAAACTTGAGTGGAATAAAGAAGCCAAAGTATTATTTGGTGGTTTTAAAAAAGAATTTATTTTTGTACCAATCTTATATTGTATTGACTTCTTGAAGATATTTTTTATGGAAATAAATGCATCAAACTTTGCTTTAGGTGTAGTATTGTCACAAATGGGAGTAGATGACAAACTTTATATAGTAGCTTTCTATTCCAAAAAAATTTAGTAGCCAAGTTTAATTATGAGATTCATGACAAAGAGTTCTTTATAATTGTGGATTCATTTTAAGAATGGCATCATTATTTAGAAGGCACCTCAAGTCTAGTCACTGTATATATAGATCACAAGAACTTTGAGTACTTCATATCAATATATGTTTTGAATCGTCATCAATCTTATTAGATCATGTTTTTATCAAGATTTGATTTTAAGATTAATTATCAATCTAGAAAACAACCAGATTTGTTGGATTCCCTTTTTTAATGTTCTTATCTTGCACCAAAAGAAAAAGATGCATCATTTGATCAATAAAGTATGATTTTCTTGAAGCTAGAGCATTTTCACCTCTGATCAATAAAATCAACATTGCAATTATCCTTCTTTGTAGAACTTAGCTCTAAAAGAAGAAGTCATATCATGGACATATAATGGGCGAAGATTTTAAAAAAATTTACAGTATTCTAAACTTATGTAGTGTATTTGTAACACATTTTATCTTTTAATTGGACCTATATATATATCTATATCTCTCTCTCTCTCTCTCTCTATATATATATATATATGTATATATATATATATCTATATCTATATATCTATATCTATATAAATCTATATCTATATATCTATATCTATATAAATCTATATCTATATATCTATATCTATATAAATCTATATATATATATATATATATATATATATATATTAGCTATTAAATATAATAAAAAATTAAGTTATTTAAATAAAATAAAATTTTATGATTAATTAAGCTTTTAAAAAAGTAAAACATCAAAATTAAATCTATTGATTTTATCTATATTTGAATTATGAAATGAATACTATATTTTATGTATGATCTCAAATTTATCTTTTAATTTATTAACTTGTTGGTTGGTTTTCTTTGAAGAAAAAATCAATGTTATTTTATGGAAGTTGTATCTATTCATCTTTAAATTTTCAAGTAAATATGTTTATTATCAAAATTTTGATTTTTTTGATTGAATGTTCAATTTGTTATTAATTCTTGACATTTTGAAATTACATCATATTGAAATAGAAATACAATTATTTCAATTTCTATTAAGTTGTGGAGCTATATCAATCCAATGCCAAAAGGAATATGATATAATTTTTTTTGGATCTATTTATTTTTGCATAGCAATAACATTACTTTTACTAAAAAAGTATTTTATTAAACTCTTAATAAATGTTATTGTTATTTGCAATGAATTAGTTAATAAAAAGATGATATTTTACATCAAGTTGGTAGAGTAAAATAAAATAAAAATGAAACGCATTGATAATCAAGGCATAGAAAGGATAGTAATAGTGAGTGGTACAATTAGCAAAAGAACAACCAATGTCCAATCAAGAGGTTTGGACATCACTGTAGCAGACATGTCGGTGTTTGCCGCTGTGCATGAGATTGTGGACGAGACAAATCATGCAGCTTTAGAGAGGGTGCCACATGTTCAGAGATGAATTGACTACATTCAGGGTAATCAAGTAAAGTATCCGCAAATTCCAGTAATACAAACCATCGTTCAATCCACCGTAACCAGCTCCCTGGGCCGCCATGTCTTCAAAGGAGGACTCTGCCGTGGCTGCGGCATTCCCTTCATGGGGTGTAGAAAGACTAGTACCTCAAGCATCGTGAACGCAACAGTCAAGTAAGTAGCCATTTTTTCAACCCTCGGAACATCAACCGCAACATCAACCCTGAGATCTTAGAGCTTCGTCATTCTGCTATTGCTGCGATTACCTACGATTCTGTGAAGGCGACACATCAACTTGTTCTGGAGAATGGCGGCACCTTTGCAAAGAAAACATTTTGTGCAAAGTGATCATGTTCCAGTAGCTGTAAAGACTGATCTTGTTGAGAGCGGAAAATTTCCGACAGTTGTATAAGGAGAGAGAGAAACTTAGTCTGATAATATTACTGAGTTCTTATTTAATTAAATAATAGGTCTGTTACAGACTTATGTTCTGCGAGGAGGGCAACGAGGTCGTGCCTCACTGACCGTGCCTCGATGAGATATCAACAAGTGCGACTAAAAAGTTTCATTACCGTCACACATGGCGACTAATGAATATGAATACTGTTCATTCTTACACCCCCGCATAGTCGTTATGCGGAGGTTATTGAAACTTTGTTTTCAGAGATATCTAATGACGGTAAGTGTTGTGTTAATTTGGGACCAGATAGTGCTTTGGTAAAGAGGTCAGCTCGCATTGTTTCAGTCGGGCAATACTGAAAAGATAATTTCTTGAGTGCGGAAAGTTGTCAAATGAAGTAGTACTTCACACCTATGTGCTTGGTTAGATTATGGAACTTAATAGTATCAACAAGGGCTAAAGCGGATTGATTATCGCAGAAGATTTTTGAAGGGCAGAGAGATCTTGTTGTCGATCATGTTGCAAATGTCGGAGCCACACGACTTCGGAGGCGGCGGTGGCCATAGCCATGTACTCCGCCTCCGTACTCTACAAAGCAGTTGACTTTTGTCTTGAGGATCTCCAACTCACTGCTCATTTAGACAGAATGTAACATAGCCAGAGATCGATCGCCGTTGGTCGACATCCCCGGCCCAATCTGCATCACTGAACCCAAAGAGAAGGGGCCTTCAGCACTGGAGGGGCAATCTGCAGCAGAGAGTCGAACGTCCGGAACCAGAGGTGTGGACACCAGTCGAACATCTTGGAACTCAAATTCGACAAGTTTTTGCTGAAGGTAAAGAGTTTGAGTTATTCGGAGCCAGCCTTCATCTAGATTGTAAGTGATCTGAAGACTGAGGAGATGATGAGCTTCACCAAGTTCTGAAAGAAGAAATCGGCCATGGAGCTGATTTTTAATATGTTGTAAGAGTAGAAGCTCGTTGCACGCTATCAAAGTGTCATCCACATTTAGGAAAAGAATAGCAGACTCGGATCCTTTGTGAAGATAATACACATTTCCATCTGCAGTAGAATTGATAAAGCCGAGAGAACTAAGAAAAGAGTCAATTACTTTGTATCATTCACTCATGGATTGTTTTAATCCATATAATGTTTTGTGTAATTTGCATACCATATCCTTGCGTGGGGGGAAGGATGTCTTCCAAGACTTCAACCTAAAACTTTATACAATATACTGCTTTGTTATCTCCAATGAGATTGCACATGCATTACTATTTTTTCTATAACAATAAAGAAAATAAGCTATTTTATCATGAACATATCATAGACATATATATTTATTCCAATAATTATCTATATGATTAAGTAGAAGTACATAAAAGTAGATTAATTTTATAATACCTTATAAAGAAGCTTCTTTATAATCTTCATAGATATTGCTTTGACTTACACATGTTGTCACGGACACAGAAATACAGACTCAAGATCTAATAAGAAGTTCAAGAAGAACTGGCAAGAACTAGATTAATTAGATGAGAACAACACCAAAGAGGTGAGCTAGAGCTCCAAGAGATGTGTTGTCGAGACTGAAGAACTCTTCAGCCTCGATTCCAATATATACTCCTATTTAGGGAGCTTCTCAAGTAACTTCTACCAACTAGGAAGCTTCTAGAAGGTTCTAGAGACTTGCTTCTAGAAGGTTCTAGAAACTTATCTCTAGAAGGTTCTAAAGACTATGTTCCTAACATCACCCCCTCTTTTAGCTTTGAGGTCTCTAAGAAGTAATGTTGTTGTTAATCAGTACCAACGCAAGAAAATGAAGATCTGTCGCATAACGCCTGCTATGAACTCCAGCTGTTGTTCACGAGGCAAGTGGTTCATCGGCCCTTGAAGCCAACGATAGTGGCCCACTCCTTCAACTTCTGACCAAGCATGAACTTCCATGTCTTCATTGTGAAATTGTCCTGCAAACACGCCTTTTGGCTGACTGTCGTAAGCAGGCTCGGATTCAAATACAATCACCAGTGATCGGTTACTCGGTATCCTCCGCCGTCGTCATAGTGTAGGTAGTTCTTTATCTCAGGGTCGCCTTTGTGAGCTAATCGGTTGAGATAATCTGACTGGCATAGTATCTATCTCTTGGCTATCCATATCAGAAGACCAAACTATGGCTACTGAAAAAATTCTATTTTATCTTGGAGAAAATAACTACATCAACTACGAATTTTGGTGGTGCTCTCCCCCTTTCTTATATTCTTAGGTGAGCAAGCTTCAGAAGGAAGCTATCATCGAACCAGCTTAGGTTTATGAGGATGTTGTTGATGAAACTCCTATACCTTTTGCGGCGCATTGGCGAGATTTTCAGCTGGCTCCCACGTTTGCTCATTAATGTCGTAGCCGCACCAATGAACAAGATACTCCAACTTGCTCCACCTTCGCCATGAATCCAGTACCTTTTCAACCTCGTATTCTTCGTGGTTTTCAATCTCAATACTAGATGGCGGACATTGCACTCTTCCAAGAAAAGACGACTCTCGATAAGGCTCAAATAGAGAAACATGAAAGACTGGATGTATCTTCATAGAAGCCAGTAATTCCAAATGGTACGCCAATGGATTGATTTGCTTCTAGATGATAAATGGTTCCAATCTTCGATAGTCCAACTTATCACATGGTCGCTTGGTCTTGATATTCCGTTGAAGAAGCCATGCTTTATCTCCAATTTTGAAAGTAGGTGCTTGATTCCGAAATCTATCTGCAGATGCCTTGTAGGATTCTTGAGCGGATTGTAATTGAAGCTTCAACGTATTTTGAAGCTCTGATAGTTGTTTCGCAAATCCTTCAGCTGCTGGATTGTTATTTGTTGACGGACTCAATAAATCAAGCTTCGGATGATACCCATAGTTGGAAAAGAATGGTGTGTATTGAGTCGACGCATGGAGGGTGTTGTTATATGTAAACTCGGCTAGCGACAAATATGTGGTCCAATCGTCTTGCTGATAGTTGATGTTGCATCATAAGTATTATTCCAAGACTTGGTTCACCCGTTCTGTTTGGCCGTCAGTTTGAGGATGAAAAGCCGAAGAAAGCTTGATATCCACCTTCAGTATCTCAAAGAGAGATCTCCAAAACTTTGATACGAACTGGATTCCTCGATCTGATACGATATCATCTCGTAGTCCATGATATCGATACACATTATCGAGAAAGAGCCTTGCTGTGACTTCACTGGACGATGTCTTCTTACAAGGAATAAAGTGCACCATCTTTGTAAGCCGATCTACCACGACAAAGATGCTATCAAATGAGTTTGATGATGGAAGGTCCGTGATGAAGTCTATGGAAACTGAAGACCATGGTCGACATGGAATCGGCAATGGCTGTAGGAGTCCATAAGGGCGATGCCGATGATTCTTGGATCTTGAACAGATGTCGCAGGAGAGGGTAAAATCTTTCACATCCTTCTACATTTGGGGCCACCAAAAATCTCGAGAAATAAGCCCCAAGGTCTTGTTGAATCCAAAATATCCCACAGCTGGAAAATCGTGGCGAGATTGAAGAATTCGGAGTCGTGCTGGTCCTTTTAGGATATACAACCGCTCCTCAAAGTATAAAAGATCTCCCTCCACCTTGAATTTGTCATCATTGGCACGCTGCTTGATATCAATGGCTACTGAATCTTTAATGGTCGCGAAATGTACCTGATTCAAGAAGTCAGCATCAATTGGCATAATAGTAGCGCAAAGCCGAAATTGCTCTGGCTTCAACAACGTCGTATATTGTTGATCAAACTCTGCTTTTTCAGCCTTTGGTACAAGATATGATCTCCTCGATAAGGCATCAGATAGTCCTTGCTGCTTTCCAAGTCGATAAGTGATAACAAAATCGAACCTAGATAGCAACATACTCCACCGAGCTTGACGTCGATTTAGAACTCGAGCTGACATAAAATATTCCAAATTCTTGTGATCTATGTATACGGTCACTGGATGTGCAGCTCCTTCAAGAAATGATGCCATTCTTGGAAAAAATCCACTATAGCAAGAAGTTCCTTATCGTGGATCTCATAATTGATTTCAGCAGTAGAAAACTTTCGAGAATAGAATGCAACTAGATGGAGCTTCTTGTCTTCTCTCATTTGTGAAAGTACAACTACCAAAGCAAAATCCGAAGCATCAGTTTCTAAATAAAAGGCCTTTGTAAAGTCTGGATGTACCAAGATTGGAGCCGTAGTAAATGCGGACTTCAGGTCTTGAAATGCCTTCTCTGCTAGAGGTCCCCATTCCAGCTTATCCTTGCATATCAATTGAGTGAGAAGAGCAGCAGCTTGAGAGTAATTCTTGATGAAGATCCGATAGAAGTTGGCAAAGCCAAGAAAGCATTGTACATCTCTCATCGTCTTTGGAACCTCCTAGGACACGATTGCTTCTACCTTCTTGGGGTCCATCTTCAAGCATTCCGTAGTCGCAACGAATCCCAAAAACTCCATCTCTATTTGGTAAAATAAACACTTTTCCAACTTGGCATATAGTCCTCGCTCGCGTAGTTTCTCCAAGACCAAACGAACGTGCTTTTCATGCTCTTCTTCATTTTTGGAGAATATCAGAATATCATCCAAATAGATGACAACAAAATCGTCAAGGTACTCTCGGAAAATGTCATTCATCATATGTTGAAAGATCACTCAAGCATTGGTAAGACCAAAAGGCATGACATTATACTCAAAATGGCCATACCTTGTACGGAACGTTGTCTTCCACTCATCTCCTTCCTTGATTCGTACGAGGTTGTAAGCTCCCCTTAGATCAATTTTTGTAAAGATCCTTGCACGTCCAAGTTGTTCTAAGAGACCAGAAATCAAGGGTAATGGGTAATGATTCTTCTTTGTTACCTTGTTGAGGCCTCGATAGTCCACGCACATCCGCAATGAGCCATCTTTCTTCTTCACAAATAAGATGGGTGCTCCAGCTAACAATTTTGAATGACGGATGAAGTTCTTGGCTAGATTCTCGTCGATGTACTTCCGCAAGTCCGCCAACTCCGTCTGTGATAGATTGTAGATTGGGCCAAAAGATGGTTGTGCTCCTTCCTGTAAGTCTATGGCACAATCATATGGTCTGTGTTCCGGTAGCATGTCGGCATTTTTCTTTTAAAATACGTCTTTAAAATCCTTATATTGCTCAGGTATACTTGCTGTCGAGATCTTCTCCCCGATAGTTAGAGCCGCATAAATGACAAACGGTGTGCCTTCCTTGGACGATCTTATAAACGTTCTTGCTCCAATGAATAAAGATTTCTCTATTCAGGGTTTTCTACTAGGCTTGCTCTTGGGTGGTTTTGTGGGAAAGGTCATCTTTTGCAACCTCCAATCTATGGATGGATTATGCTTTTCCAACCAGGAAAGACCAAGAATAATAGGATTTGATAGAGTTCTAATAATATTGAAAATAATATGACTACTATGGCCCTTAAATATCACTTCTATAAGTTCTGATTCATGGGTGACACTACCAGACAATAAAGGTCGCCCATCTATGACGTCAACATGAATAGGTTTGGATTTTTGTACTAAAAGGATCTTATGACGCTTCGTAAATTCTTTGTCTAAGAAACAAGCAGATGCTCCTGAATCTAATAATACTAAGGTTCTCAATTTCTGAGGGCCAATAAGCAAAAGGATTGTAAAACAAAGGACAGGTTGAGTGGAAAGAAAGGAACTTGGTTGTTGTTTCAATATTTCACATTTTTAACTGCACGGTTCCTATTGTGGCTGGGCATCTTCATTTTCATGAATAAATGCGCCCCTAGTCTTGACAATACGTCGATTTTGCTTCTTAGGGCAATTTCCAACTTTGTGGCCTTCTTTACCGCAATACAAGCATAGACCTTCCTCTATACGTCGCTTTTTTTCTTCTAGAGTAAGGGATTTGATATGTACCGCATCAATTTACATGTCTTCTACCTCTGAATGTGAATTCACACTACTTGCCGATATAGTTGGGGCATGGCGAACCATATGTTGTCTTGAACATTGGTCTTGGCGGCATTGGAATAGGCGGTTATTGCACTTCACAACTTGGCTAATAGCTTCGTTGAGCGTTTGCAGATTAGGAAGAGTTAACAGCAAATCCTTCACATCGTCCCTTAAATCCCAATAGAATTGACTCATCAATGCTTCTTCATTCCAATTGATGTCGCATGCTAATTGCCTGAAGTTCGATGCATAGACTGGTGTAGAGCGCATCCCTTGTCGTAGTGACCGGATCTTTGTTGTAGCCCATCAAACCTTATCATGTTCACTAAATGCTTCCGCAAATGCCTCCAAAAAGGTTTCAAAGTTGTTTAGTATGGACGATCGTTTCTCAAATAAAGGAGCAAACCATGATAGAGATTGTCTTGTAAATAAGGTTCCAACAAGCCCAACACGTGACTCCTCTGTTGGATAGCCTTCGGGCTGTAAAACTGTTATCAACCTGATTTGGTTGATACAAGGCTTGTCGAACCTGAGACAAAGTTGCTTCTCTAAGTGCAAAAGTTTGAAGCTGGTGCAACCTAGATTGTGCCATCCCAGATGCTCCATTATTATAAAGCCTTGCCATGACTCCTTCAATCTCTGCAGTTCTTTGGGATAATGTAGCGAGGGCATTCATGATAGCATCCAACTTGGACTCCGAACTTTCTGTCATACTAATGTCTTGGCCCCCGGCCATTCTAAGAGAAGGACAGAAATGACTCTACAAGAAGACAATATTGGTTTAGAGAAGGGTACTCCGCAACCTCTAAAATGCCTTAAGAGCTTCAAGAAAATAGGTAATCCACTCTCTCCAAGAAGAATAAGACTCCAATATTGTAACAAAAAAAGTATCAGTTTAGAGGACGGTAATCTGCAACCTCTAAAATGCTAGTACACTTCCAAGCAGAGGGGTAATCGACACTCTAACAAAGAAGAAATTAGCTCTGATATCTGAGGTGAGTGAAGTCTTGACAAACTGTCATAGACACAGAAATACAGACTCGAGATCTAACAAGAAGTTCAAGAAGAACTAGCAAGAACTAGATTAATCAGATGAGAACAATACCAGAGAGGTGAGCTAGAGCTCTAAGAGATGTGTTGTTGAGACTAAAGAACTCTTCAACCTCGATTCGAATATATACTCTTATTTAGAAAGCTTCTCAAGCAACTTCTACCAACTAGGAAGCTTCTAGAAGGTTCCAAAGACTTGCTTCTAGATGGTTCTAGAAACTTATCTCTAGAAGATTCTAAGGACTATGTTCCTAATATCTTCTACTAACTAAGAAGCTTCTAGAAGGTTCCAGAGACTTGCTTCTAGAAGGTTCTAGAAACTTATCTCTAGAAGGTTCTAAGGATTATGTCCCTAACACATGTTTGTAGTTAATTCATAGGCTAAAAACTTGGTCAATGTCTTAGCCATATATGATACATGTTAATAGCTTGCAGATCAAGCTAATTATATAGCCCATATATAGATAATTTGCCTAGCAAGTTAAGTTATATGTCTAATAAAGTCAATACATATTAGAGATCCTATAGAATATCGCTACATAGCTCTTAATTAGAGAATATATATAGAAGTAAGAGTGAAATCTTTTTTAGCCTTGTCAATATCTTTTTAATCTTTAGTCTTGTTTCAAGTCTTTATAGTCTTATTGTCTTTGGCAATAATCATTCTAACTCAATATATTATTATCTTTGAGTGATTTCTTAGTCTATTGAAGTGATATAAGAATATATTAAAGATTTTTATATTTAAGATTAATATCCTTAATACTTTAACAAAAGTACTAACTCATTGTTCTTGTCTTGTTTTAGAAATGAGTGGATTATCCTACTTCTGTTGTTGCATTTTGAAGGTTGCGGATTATTCACCTTTAAATAAATTTTTTAATTTTTCAACCGTGATTTTTTTCTTTAAAGAGAGTGGTTTACTCTTCTTTGTGAAAATATTCATTTGGAATTAGAAGATACAAATTGCCATCCTTTAATTTGACTCATAGATTTATTAAGTTGTTTGAAATTAAAAAATAATCATAGATACTATATTTGGTAAAAATAAGAATAGATTTGAAACTATTAGACATCTTTACAAACTTATTAACATTCTTAGAATAGAAATTTCATGCATCATTAGTGCCAACTATAGAAACACTAATCCTACGTCTCTAAAAAAAGTCCAAAATCTACATCAAAAAGTTGTGCAATTGAAGGAAGCAAGTAGATATATTTTACAACTAAATCCATGAATTTTTGGTTCTATAAGTACAATGGGAACAAGGATTAGTATGCCTAAGAAGTTTGATGGATTAAGATCAAAATTTTAAGAATTTTTGGAATAAATCAAGTTGTATCCAAGGTTGTATTTCTTTCAATACCTTTATGGTTTAACTTAAGTTGGATTTATAGGTACATTTCTATCTAGAAGTGCTCTCTTTTGGTTTGCTTCTTTGATGAAAAAGGATTTACAACTTCTTTTTGATTTGAATTCATTTCTAAAAATGTTTATGGCCACATTTAGAAAAAGTGATTGAAAAAAAGTAACAGAGATTAAGCTCTTATTTTTACAATAAAGATTATAGTTAGCCATTATATATATTATTGAATTTCAAAACCTCACTTGTGATGTGGATTAGAATAACAAAGCCTTTAATAATAAATTTTGATATGGATAGAAGAATAATATCAAAGATTTATTATTAATAATGTTGAAAGCAGATTCTTTGAAATAATTTATTGCTTAAGCCATTGTATATGACAATCAATTATTTGAAAGATATTAAGAACAAAGATTTGGCTGGAGAAGAATAAATCAAGTAATGATGGAATCTCCTAAGTTATTAAAAATTTATTCATCAAGGCTAGAACCAATGCAAATTAATATGATACATTTTAATTCCTAAGAGAGCACAAAAAGACTTAATATCATCAAGAAGGTTTGTCCTTATATCATAGAAAAGCTAAGCACACTGTCCAATATTATCCAAAAAAGCAATGCAATTATAAAATGAAGAGTATGATTGCTAAAGAAGAAAATATATTAAAAAAATGAATATCTCCAACTATAATAGGAATCTTACGGCTAAAATCATGTGCAACACCTAGTACAAGTTTTATTTTCTTTTCAAATCTCGCACCTTGTTTTACAATAGAAGTTTATTTAGGACTGAAAAATCACAACATCTTAGCTTTATTAGATTTAGGAGCTTCAATTTGTTTTACAGACAAAGATTTTGTTAAAAAATAAAAAATAATATTAAGTAAAAAAAACTAAATCTATACATTTAAAAGTCATAGATGATCATTTGCTATCTTTTGGAGATGTTATTCATAAGATTGTTCTTTTAGATGTAATAATTAAAGATCATAATAGTATAATAATGTTTAATGTAATAAGATCTCTATCTCATTTGATTATTTTAGGATTATTGTGGTTAAAAAAATATAATCCTCAAATAAATTTAATTTCTTAAAACTTTAATTTTTTCTTCTTTTTTCTTTTCTCCCCCTTACTCTATCTTTTTTGTTTTTTCTCCTCTCATCTTTTTTATTTTTTATTTATTTTTACTTTTCTTTTAGAATTCTCATCTTTCTATCTTTTTATTTATTTATTTTTTTATTCCTTTGATATTGTTTCTATGTATATATATATATATATATATATATATATATATATAATAAATTTAAATCAACCATTCTTCTTTAGCTTTTTATTTAATTAAAAAAATCAACAATAATAAAACTTGCGTTTTTAAACCCTCTTCTAATTTTGAATAATTTAAAAGAAAATATATTTATCTTAAAAGTCTATCTTAAAGAATTCTATCATAATTTGTATATCCGCTACTAGCAATCTATTTTTATCTATTTATTTAAAAATTATACTAGTAACTCATAAAATCTGCCATTTTAAATATAATAAGTATATTTTTTGTGCTAAATATACAAGTAAGTTGATTCAATGACTAATAAAGATTTTTAATGACAAGGCCACTGAGATTGTTCATAATCAATACAAATTTATGCTTTCTTTCTTTATAGCTATAGTACTATGATGTTCAATTATTAGACATCTTTATATAACAGTAGCCTTCTTCCACATAATATAACAATATATTAGTCTATTTTGTGGTCACTACTTTTCAAATGGCTATAAAATTTCAAATACAAAATGGATTGTGTAAGGATTGTATCAATATTTATGTGATATGAATGCAATACAGATGCATTAGTGATTTTAATATTGTATTGAAAAACTTACAAGAGTAAGAAAAACTAAATATACAAGACTTAAGCCTAAAGAGTGAAAATATTATCAGATCATTGTTGATAGAGAAGGTGAATTTATTGCATCATATACTTGGCCAATATTTTTCCAATATCTTTTGTCTTGTTGTTATTTTTCTTTTCAAAAATTAAAGTTATATTGGAGTTATAGGAAGCACTTAATATTTGGATATTATTAAAGTCTTGGAAGAGCCATTTACAAGGCCAATTTACATCTTTTCTATTATTATCCAGCTTTGAAGAGATCCAAGTGCTCTTTCAAACTCTACCTCTTTTTGTAATTTGCAGTCCATGAAAAAATACCATGTCATACTTGTAAAAGCTTGTATTGGTGCCTTTTGTTAGAAACAACTCGTAGTTATATATTATCATTGCCATTCTTACAACACCACTTAATGTGAAGTTATTGCAAATAAAATGGTCTACCAAAAGTTCATTACTTTGACACGCACAAGAAAACTATATGTTTTTGAAAGCTATTAATATTCTTCATTCTAATATGCTCATCTACCAAAAACCTCTTCAAGAGTTTATATAAGTACCATTACAAGTACATACTTTTCTATATTAAGAAAGAAAAATCACTACTTTTTATACATACTAACAAGAGATTTATAAATATAAATATTCAAATTGATATTTGGGCATAAGGATGCATCTCTTCATTGCTCAATTCCCCTTTTTACTTTTATGGCTATAGTACTTTCTTCTCTATGGCACAATCTTTGAAACTTTATTATTAATTAATAATTTTGAGTTATAAAGATTATAAATTGTACATCTAGAACTTAAAGCTCAAGAAAAAATAATCTCTATTATGGCAAAAATACAACTCAAAGAATATTAATACTCTCTTATTAATTAAAGTTTGAGTCTTATGTGATCTTAGAGTAATGGATGGCTTGCAACAAGTCTATAATGATTCTTTGATAAGATTCTATGCTTCAATTTAAGTTTTAAAGCATATATATATATATATATATATATATATATATTTATCTAATAGTGGTAATAATTTCATGTGATAGTTTTAAGTTCTCTTATTGCTAATTTGGACTCTTTTAAGTCTTATTTCTAGTGTCTTTGGTTGCCTAATAAATTATTTGGGAAATCATATATTTTAGGGATTAATACAAGTATAAACTCTTGCTTCAGTCATAAATACTATGTCTAACAATCAACTTTTGTCTTCAATGGTCTTTAATCCTAAAGATCTAATAATCACTCTTTTTTTACATAAATAATCTTTATCTATTGTGATTCTATCTAATAGTTAAAAGTTGCATCGACCTAAAAAGTTCTATATTGTACAATGAAAATATCACCATAGAATCTATTTTATTTGGAGAAAGTGTGAAAAAAAAATAAAATAAAAAAATAAAGGAGAAAAATTCAAGATGTTTAGAACTAGAAAGGAAGTTGAAAGTTTTTATCTTAAAAAATAAGTTAATTAGATAAATTCTATTCTAATAAAATTATTTAGTAATAACTTTTAAATTGAAACATGTTTCTAAAACATCACTTCTTATAATTAATTTCTAAAAAAATTAAGAAATAATCATATTTAGTTAGTCATAAAATAATTTTATAATACAATGACCTATCTAAAAGTTAATAATCTCTCTTCTTTATATCTGAAAATAACTTGTTGCAAAGTCATAGAAATCTATATTAATAAAATATTAGTCCACAACAAAGCAATATTTATTAGACAAGATACATATAATATTTTTAATCTAATCCATAGTTGTGAGATATCATTATTTTTATGAATAGTATTGTATAGAGCAAAACAAAAATAAAATAAAAAATAGCAAAGGCTATATGTGAGATTTTAACTATATTTTTTTATATTTAATAAAGAAATAAGTAAAAAAAATAACTCAATTTTAATGGTTTTTTATACAACTTTTTATAAGAATACTAATTATCTTACTAAAAAATATTATCCTATAATATAGAATATATTTATTATTATTAACAACATTTTATTATTATATTTATACTTATTTCTTATATTTTTGGTATAATTATTTAAATTAGGTTATAAATCCAAGATATAATAAGAAATTTATTATAAAAAACATAGTATCTAAAATTTGATCTAAAATCTCTTTTATGAACAAATTATTTAAAGAAGGTGAATGAATACTTGTTTATGATAGTACTTTGGATAACTAGCATAG
This sequence comes from Physcomitrium patens, assembly GCF_059467195.1. Taxonomy (NCBI): domain Eukaryota; kingdom Viridiplantae; phylum Streptophyta; class Bryopsida; order Funariales; family Funariaceae; genus Physcomitrium; species Physcomitrium patens. The sequence goes on along the minus strand of NC_143431.1, from coordinate 2,739,718 downwards.
TACTTTGCGAAAGTTTTTAAAATGGTGGTTTGGACCATATATAATATTAATAGTATATGATAATATCACATATTTATTTAAAGAATTAGATGGTTTAAGGTTGAAGATACTTATTATTGAGAAGCAAATAAAGTTTTTCAAAACACAAGATGAAAAATCAATATAGAGGATTATGTTGAAAATATCAATATCTTTGAAAAAGTTAATTATACAAAAGTAGATAGTAAAAATAATAATAAAGAAATTGATGCAAAAAATAAAGAGATGGTGTGACGCCAATTATGACATATGGTTTATTTGGTGCAATTAGAAGATGTGCAGGTTTAGAGAAGGTGGATGTTGTATTGTAATACAACTATATGATAAAATATAATGAAAAATAAATTTCTAATTAATATTTAATCATCTTTATTCAATAGTAATTTAAGATATTTAAATATAGCTTTTATAAAAGCCTCTTAATTTATTTTCTTGTCTTAATAGCTAGTAGATTAAAGGTTGATTAGTAATTTTACCTTCTAGACTATAGAATTTCTTTTAGTGCCTTAGAAAGACCATAAATTAATAAAAATAGAATAGAAGAGATAAATAATTAGTATGGTTGATACTATGGTTAAGTTGAAGGTAGGATTAGGCTAAAAAATCCCTAAAATAGGTTGGATTGATACTTGAAGATCGACCATTTGTGGAACAAGGTCAAAATCAAACTTTTAGCCAATAAGATGGCGACTTAAGACAAAGTAAGGATTTATTTTTGAAGATCAAAAATTAGAAATTGTGAGCTAGCTTTAAGCTTATTCTAAATACATAATTCTTGTTTTCTTAGGTTTTAGAATGACTTTGTAATTTTTATTCAAAGTTAGGATTTGTATCAAAGATTTGAAATTTATGCTATACAAACAGGGCTAGCATTCTCAACTAGTTCATGCAATTGGTGTCACATCTATAATTCAAAATTTAATAGTACTTTGCTGATTGGATTGTATAAAACTTTGTATTAATCTAATAGTGTAGTTGAGAGATATGTGGATTTTGGTACAAAGGGTATTAGAAGTTGAAAATTTGGAGTTGGATAGGATTTCTATGATATTTGAAGATCTACTAGTTGAATTAAGATGAAATTTGGCATAATATTAAAAGACTTTAAGATCAAGCTATATACTAATTTTGGATTTAAATTAAAAATTATAGAAGGAGAAATCACTATTGAAACATCTACATTAACTTTTGAATTAGTGGCTAAGTAACATTAGTGCAATTTTTGGACTTTTTTTCATAATTTGTAAGTTCGATTGGATTGAATTTTTCTAAGTATATAGAAGACTTATAATGTCATTTGTATGCAAAATTTTGCATTGAGTGGATGGTCAGATTAGAAGTTATAGCTTGCCAAAGTTCACTCATTAAGATTAGGACTTACAAAGAGAAATCAAAATTGCTTAATTATGAAAGTAAAAAGGCAATTGGAGTTTATGTATAGTTGAGGTTATTAAGAAGAGTGTTTTTGATCACTTTATATGATTTTATATTCATGATAGTAGATTGTTTTACCAAGATGGTTTATTTTGTATCGTATATAATATCTATTATAAGTGAAGAAACGGCTAAGCTTTTTTTTGACAATATCTATTGCAATCATGGATTGTTCAAAGATATTATATTAGATAGAAGAACTCAATTTATATCAAGATTCAAGAAAAGCCTTTTTAAGATTTTAAAAGTGGATAGAAAGCTCTCTTTGATTTTTCATCTTTAAATTGATAGATAAACAAAACAAATGAATCAAGTTCTTGAGCAATATTTAAGGTATACCATCAATTATCATCAAGATGATTGAAAAACTTTTTTGCCATTGGCTAAGTTTGCATATAATAATTTGATACATTCTTCTACTCAATAAATATTTTTTTTTATCAATTAGGATTATCATCCATGTTTTGATACTTTTGACTTTTTAAAAGTTGATAATCCTATGACAAAAGATTTGGTAAATCATTTGTCAAAGTTACATGGAACAATAAAATTAAAATTAAAGAAAACTCAAGAACGACAAAAGATCAATATAAATGCCTATTGCAAGGAACAACAATAATTCAGTGTGGATGATAAGATATGGTTATTTTGTGAAAATATTAAGACTACTTGTCCTTGTAATAAGTTGGACTATTATAAGCTTGGATTTGTTTTATTAGTGAACAAATCAATTTTATTGCTTATTTATTATATCTACCAAAATCTATAAAGATCCATCCCATATTCCATATATCTCTTTTTGATCCATATAAACCAATGAATATCTCAGAAAGAAGAAAAATGCCACTTCTTTCTATAAAAATGCATAATAATCAAAAATTTGAAATAGAAGAAGTCTTAGATTGAAGACAATACCAAAATGGATTAGAATATCTTATTCATTAGTACAAATATGATATTAGTGAATATACATGGCAACTAATAAAGAACCTTGTAAATATAACAAAAAAAGTTGAAGCTTTTCATTGATGATATTCATCCAAATTAAAATGAAAAATAAAAAATCTTTATTATAAAAAAAATAAGGTCTAAGAAAGATAGCATTCTACCTTTTATTCTTATTTTTAGCTTTTTTATATTGATAATACTAAAGAGATGGAGAACCAACAACCAGCATATTCAACTCAAAACCTATGACTTGCTAACTTATTGAATGACACATTACTAGTGTCTTAACCTTTAAGGCAACATAATCAAGATAGAGTTCTTCAAAAATAACATATCTTTTTTTAAATAGATAACAAGATACAATGTATTTGATATCACAACCTTGGAAAAGACTCCCAATGTTTGGTGATTTTATTAAAGGTGGAAACAATTCTAGACAATGTTCTAAATGCTTTATTTGAAAGAAGTTAAAAAGGCCTAAACAATGATCAAATAATAGGATGGTCTTTCCATCTTGATATGAGATACTATAGATGGCTAAGAAGACCAATCAACCATCTTCAAAGAAAACAACAATCCAAATATGTGGCAAACATAATTTGTTGTATTTTAGATTTTTGAATATATGATGACTGCTCCTTGTGGAACTCATTTCTAAAAAAGAAAATAATGTCACAAATATGCATATTTATTCTAATATTTATTTATATGATTAAGTAGAAGTAAATAAAAATAAATTTATTTATAATATTTTTTAGAAAAGCTTCCTAAAAGCTTCATAGATGCTACTTTGACTTTATGTATATTTTTAGTTGATTGATAGGTTAGAAACTTGATCAATAAGTTAACCATATATTAATAGCTTACTAAAAAAGTTAATTATATGGTATACATATAAAAAACTTGCCTTGCAAGTTAAGACATGTGTCTAGCAAAGTTAACATATTTTGGAGGTTTTATAGGACATTGCCACAAAGCTCCTAGTTAAGAGTATATATGGAGGCAAGAATGAAGCCTTCTTCACTCTTATCTACACTTTTTTAGTCCTTAGTCTTGTTTTAAGACTTTCTAGTCTTGTTGTCTTTGGCAATAGCCATTCTAGTTTAATATAATATCATTGAGTGACTTTTTAGTTCTTTTGAGTGACACAAGACTACATAAAAGATTTCTTTCTTCAAGATTCATGTCCTTGATAGTTGATGCATTCATGAATTTAAAAAGAATGTATTATATTTGAAATTTCTATATTTGGTTTAAAATATATTTTTTTTATTTATCTCTTTTTGTGATGTATATAAGGTTGTATACTTCATATATATCTATTTTTATCCACATCTTTGTTTAATTCAATTAATCAAAAAGTTTTGAAATCAAAGATAGAAGATACTTATTTTTTATGGTGATCTTATTGAATCCTTAATAGTCTATACACATCTATAGAAATCTATTTTTTTTCTTCACAAATAAGATAAAAAGCCCCTATTGGAGATTTAGAATGACATATAAAGTTTTTAGATAAATTTTTGTTAATATGTTTTTTAAGTATAGTCAATTCATGTTGTGATAAGCTATAGTTTGATTCAAATGGTAGTTGAACTCTTTCATGAAGATCAATAGAACAATCATAGAAATAATGCTCTAGAAGAATATATACATTTTATTTTTTAAAAACTTCTTAATAATCTTTTTATTGATTTAAAATACTACTTGAAGTCTTTTTTTGATAAAAAATAGATATGGTGTATATAATAAAACCTAATCTTTCTTTTATAGCATGTACAAAAGTTCTTGCATCTATCAATAAAAGTTTGGTCATATTGAACTTATGAATTTTTACTTGATTAATATAATCTTAGATTAAATTATGAAAAAAATTAAGGTTACAAAAAATCCAATTTATTTAAAGGTTATATATTTTTAGTTACAATAATTTTAAAATAATTAAATTAAAAAGAGATTCAATCATATTAAATATTATTAAATTGTTATAATCTTGTCAAGGATATGAATTTCAAAGAAAAAAATCCTCAATACTTTCTTGTGTTACTGAAAAGAATTAGAAAGTCATTCGAAGATGATATAATATATAATTGATTGTCACATAAAATGGCTTGAGTAATAAATTGTTCCAAAGATTTTGTCTTTGATATTATCAATAATAAATTCTTGATATTATCCTTTAATCCATATCAAAATTGATTGATAAAGGCTTTGTCATTCCAGTCCACATGACATGCAAGGTTTTGGAATTTAGTAGCATATATGGTAGCTAATTGTGATCCTTGCCATAAAGATAAGAGCTTAGTCTCTGCTACTCTTTCTTGATCACTTTCTTCAAATATGGCTATAAACACTTTTAGGAATGAAGTAAAATCATAAAGGAGTTACAAATCTTTTTTCAATAAAGATATAAATCAAAAGAGAGCACTTTTTGATAGAAGTGTGTCTATAAATCTGACTTGAATAAATCCATCGGAATATTAGAAGGGATGAAATCTTAGATAGAACTTGATTTTTTGTAAAAATCTTTGAAATTTTGATCTTGTTCTATCAAACTTCTTAGGCATACTAATTCTTATTCTCGTCTTACTTGTAAAAGCAAAACTCTCTAGATTTGGTTGTGAGGTTGATCTACTTGTTTTCATTAACTACACAATTTCTTCATAGAAACTTTGAACTTCTTTCATAGGTGTAGGATTAGTACCTCTATAATTTATGTTAGAAATATATGAAATTTCTACTCTTAAAGTATTGACAAATTCATGAAGATCTATAATAGTTGCAAATCTATTCTAACTTCCATTGAAAGTAGCTGTCATGGACATACATTGGAAGATTCTTTGAATATTCTTCTAGAATATTCTCTAAAGATTCTCTAAAGATTCCTTTAGAAGGTTCTAGAAGATTTTTAGAATATTCCCTAAAGATTCTATTAAAAGGTTCTAGAATATTCTGATAGATTCTAGAAAGTTGCTCGAGAAGTTTCCTAATTAGTAGAAGTTGTTGGAGAAGCGTCCTAGTTAGCGGAAGTAGCTCGAGAAGCTTCCTATTCAGTAGTATATATAGGAGTCGAGGCTGAAGGGTTCTTCAGTCTCGACAACACATCTCTTGGAGTTCTAGCTCACCTTTCTGGTGTTGTTCTTGTACTCATCTGTTTAATCTAGTTCTGCCACTTCTTCTTGAACTTCTTGTTAGATTTCAAGTCTGTATTTTGTGTCCGTGACAGTTTGTCGAGACTACATTTTCACTGGTATCAGAGCTAGTTCCTTCTTGTTAGAGAGTGGATTACCCCTCTTCTTGAAGGTGTGCTAGTGTTTTACAGGTTGCGGATTACCCTCCTCTAAACTGATATCTCTTCTTTCTCAATATTGGAGCCTTATTCTTCTTAGAGAGAGTGGATTACCCCTCATCTTGGAGTCTTAAGGCGTTTTAGAGGTTGCGGAGTACTTTCCTCTGAACCAATATTGTCCTCTTGTCAAAACTCTTTTTTCTTCTTTCTGAAGGTTAGCCGAAGGTTAAGACGTTAAAATGGCTGAAAGTTTGGAATCCAAACTAGACGCCATCATAAATGCTCTTGCCTCGTTGTCACATAGGACAACAGAGATTGAAGGAGTCATGGTAGGACTCCATAACAATGGAGCATCTGGGATAGCGCCATCTAAAGCATATCAGCCTCAAACTTCTGCGCCAGAAGAAGCAGTTCTACCTCCATTTTAACAAGATCGAGTAGTCCTACAACGAAAGGAGCCTCGAGTTAGTCTTCCGGATAAGTTTGATGGAACTCGTTCCAAGTTTTGAGGTTTTGTCAACCAAATCAGGTTGATAACAATTTTACAGCCCGAACGTTATCCGACGGAGGAAGCGCGTGTTGGGCTTGTTGGAACCTTGCTTACAGCACAAGCTCTGTCTTGGTTTACTCCCTTGTTCGAGAAGCGATCGCCAATCCTGAGCAACTTTGAAACGTTCTTGGAGGCGTTTGCAGAAGCATTTGGCGAGCATGATAAAGTTCGATGGGTTATAACAAAGATCCGATCGCTACGACAAGGAACACGCTCTGCATCAGTCTATGCCTCGGATTTCAGACAATTGGCAAGTGACATTAATTGGGGTGAAGAGGCGTTGGTGAGTCAGTTTTATTGGGGCTTGAAGGATGATGTGAAGGACTTGCTGTTATCTCTTCCTGATCCTCAAACGCTCAACGAAGCTATTAGCCAAGCTGTAAAGTGTGACAACCGCCTATTCCAGCGTCGCCAAGACCAACGTCCAAGACACCAAATGACTCGTTACGACGTGACTATGTCTGCAAATAGCTTAAACTCACATTCGGAGGCAATAGACATGCAAATCGACACGGCGCGTGTCCGATCTCTTACTCCAACAGAGAAGAAACGACGTATGGAGGAAGGGTTATGTTTGTACTGTGGAGAAGAAGGTCACAAGGTTGGAAATTGCCCAAAGAAGCAAAATTGGCACCCTGTCAAGACTAGAAGTGCGATGATTCCGGAAAACGACGACGCCCAGCCACAGTAGGAACCGTGCGGCTGGACAATCTAATATCACGACAACAATCAGGTTCCTCCTTCTCTGTCCAACCTACCCGTTGTTTTACAATTCCTTTGTTTTTAGGCCCTCAAAAACAAAAAACTTTAGCTTTATTGGATTCGGGGGCATCTACTTGTTTTTTAGATGAAGAGTTTGCTAAACGCCACAAGATCCGTTTAGTACAGAAGTCCAAACCTGTTCACGTAGAGGTGATAGATGGACGACCCTTATTGTCAGGCAACGTTACCCACGAATCAGAACCTATAGAAGTGGTGTTTAAGGACCATAGTAGTCACGTTATTTTTAATATTATTAGAACCCCATCAAGCCCTGTTATCCTTGGTCTTTCTTGGTTAGAAGATCATAATCCGTCCATTGATTGGAGGCTACGAAGGATAACATTTCCTGAAAAAAATAATAATAAACGTGTTGGTAGAACCTACATGAAGAAATCCATGTTTATTGGAGCGAGAGCGTTCCTAAGATCGTCCAAGGAAGGCGCACCATTTGTCATTTATGCAGCTCCAACTAGCGGCGAGAATATCTCAACATCGAATATACCAGAGCAATATAGGGATTTTGAAGACGTGTTTCAGAAGAAGAACGCCGATATACTGCCGGAACATCGACCATATGATTGCGCCATAGACTTAGAGGAAGGAGCGCAACCACCTTTTGGTCCAATATACAACCTATCGCAGACGGAGTTGGCAGAATTGCGGAAGTACATCGATGAGAATCTAGCCAAGAATTTTATTCGACATTCAAAGTCGCCAGCTGGAGCACCAATCCTATTCGTGAAGAAAAAGGATGGCTCACTGCGGATGTGCGTGGACTACCGAGGACTCAACAAGGTGACCAAGAAAAATCGCTATCCCTTACCTTTGATCTTCGGCCTCTTAGATCAACTTGGACGTGCAAGGATTTTTACAAAGATTGATTTAAGAGGAGCCTACAACCTTGTGCAAATCAAAGAAGGAGATGAATGGAAGACAGCCTTTCGTACAAGGTATGGCCATTTTGAGTACAATGTCATGCCTTTTGGTCTTACCAATGCTCCACGGTCTTTCAGCATATGATGAACGACATCTTTCGGGAGTACCTCGATGACTTTGTTGTCATCTATCTGGATGATATTTTGATATTTTCCAAGAATGAAGAAGAACATGAGAAGCACGTTTGTTTGGTTCTTGAAAAACTACGCGAACGAGGACTCTACGCCAAGTTGGAGAAGTGTCAATTTCACCAGAATGAGATGGAATTTTTGGGCTTCATTGCGACTACAGAGGGCTTGAAGATGGATCCAAAAAAGGTAGAAGCAATTATATCTTGGGAAGTTTCGAAGACGGTTAGAGATGTTCAGTGTTTTCTTGGATTTGCTAACTTCTATCGGATCTTCATCAAGAATTATTCTCAAGTTGCTGCACCACTCACGCGTCTAACAAGCAAAGACAAGCTCGAATGGGGATCACAAGCAGCAAAAGCATTTCAAGATCTCAAGAGAGCATTTACTACGGCTCCAATCTTGGTACACCCTGACTTTGCAAAGGCTTTCTATTTAGAGACCAATGCTTCAGATTTTGCTTTGAGAGCTGTGCTTTCACAGATGGGCATAGACAAGAAGCTTCACCCAGTTGCGTTCTATTCACGGAAGTTCTCTGCTGCTGAGATCAACTACGAGATCTACGACAAAGAGCTGCTTGCTATAGTGGATGCCTTCCAAGAGTGGCGTCACTTCCTCGAAGGAGCTGCACATTCAGTGACTGTTTATACGGACCACAAGAATTTGGAGTACTTCATGACAGCTCGAATTTTGAATCGTCGTCAAGCTCGATGGAATATGTCTCTATCACGATTTGACTTTATTATCACCTACCGCCCTGGAAAACAGCAAGGATTATCTGACGCATTATCGAGGAGATTGTATCTTGCGCCAAAGGCTGGAGAAGCAGCGTTTGATCAACAATGTACAACATTGTTGAAACCAGAAAAATTCAGGATTTTTGCTACTGTTGCAACTATCGATGACGGCTTCCTCAGCGAGGTACGTACTGCGACCATTGAGGATTCTATAGCTCTTGACATCAAACAACGTGTCGATAATGACAAATTTAAGGTGGAGGGAGATCTTCTGTATTTTGAGGAGCGGTTGTATATCCCGAAAGGACCAACTCGACTCCGAGTACTTCAATCTCGCCACGACTTTCCAGCTGCGGGACATTTTGGATTCAACAAGACTTTGGAGCTCATTTCACGAGATTTTTGGTGGCTCCAAATATGGAAGGATGTGAAGGAATTTGTCCTTTCTTGTGATGTTTGTTCAAGATCCAAGATCCCTCGACATCGTCCGTATGGACTTCTCCAGCCATCGCCTATTCCGCACCGACCATGGTCTTCAGTTTCTATGGACTTCATTACGGACCTACCGCCATCGAATTCATTTGACAGCATCTTTGTTGTGGTGGATCGATTTACAAAGATGGCGCATTTCGTGCCTTGCAAGAAAACATCGTCAAGTGAAGACACCGCAAGACTCTTTCTTGATAACATATATCGTTATCATGGCCTACCAGATGATATCGTGTCGGATCGAGGTACTCAGTTTGTATCCAAGTTTTGGAGGTCCCTCTTTGAGATATTGAAGGTGGATATTAAGCTCTCTTCGGCTTTTCATCCTCAAACTGACGGTCAAACGGAGCGGGTGAATCAAGTTTTGGAGCAATATTTACGATGCAGCATCAACTATCAACAAGATGATTGGACTGCATATCTACCGCTTGCTGAGTTCGCATACAACAACACTCTTCATGCGTCAACTCAACAAACACCATTCTTCTCTAACTACGGATACCACCCCAAGCTGGATTTATTGAGTTCTTCAGCAAATAACAACCCAGCAGCTGAAGGATTTGTGAAACAACTATCGGAGCTTCAAGCGACGTTGAAGCTTCAATTGCAATCTGCCCAAGAGAGTTACAAGGCATCTGCAGATAAATATCGAAATGAGGCACCTACTTTTAAAGTTGGAAGTAAAGTATGGCTTCTTCGACGGAATATCAAGACCAAGCGGCCATGTGACAAATTGGACTATCGAAGATTAGGGCCATTTGTTATCGAGAAGCAGATCAATCCGGTGGCATATCGTCTGGAGTTACCAGCTACTATGAAGGTACATCCAGTCTTTCACGTGTCTTTGTTGGAACCTTATCGAGAGTCAGCTTTTTCCCAAAGAGTACAAAGTCCGCCACCAAGTATCGAAATTGAAAACCATGAGGAATACGAGGTGGAAAATGTACTAGATTCACGGCGTAATAGGAGAAAATTGGAGTATTTAGTGCATTGGAGTGGATACGACATCAATGAACGAACGTAGGAGCGTGCCAAAAATCTTGCCAATGCACCAAAAAAGGTACAAGAATTTCATCAACGATATCCTCATAAACCTAAGCCGATTCAACGATAGCTTCTTGCTGAAGCTTGCTCATCAAGTAGCATAAAAAGGGGGGAGGGCACCTCCAAAACCCATAGTTCGATAGTGTAGAACTTTGTTAGCAACTATAGTTTGCTCTCATCATTTTAGCCTTTGGACATGGATAGTCAAGATACTACACTTGTTATGTCATCTCAAGCGACTAGCTCATGAAGACGACCGCGAGATGAAGAACCGCCTGCACCACGACGACGTCGGAGGATACCGAGCAACAGATCGCTAGTAATTGTATTTGAGGTCGAGCCTGCCTACGACGGTCAGCCAGAAGGTGTGTTTGGAGGACAGTTTCACAATGAAGACACAGAAGTCCACGCTTGGTCAGAGGTTGAAGGTGTTGGTCACTACCGTTGGCTCCAAGGACCGATGAATCATTTGCCTCGCGAACAACAATTGGAATTCATAGCGGATGTGATGCGACAGATTTTCATTTTCTTGCGTTGGTATTGACTGATAACAACATTGCTTCTCGGAGACCTTGAAGTTAGAAGAGGAGGTGATGTCATGGACATACATTGGAAGATTCTTTGAATATTCTTCTAGAATATTCTCTAAAGATTCTCTAAAGATTCTTTTAGAAGGTTTTAGAAGATTCTTAGAATATTCCCTAAAGATTCTCTTAGAAGGTTCTAGAATATTCTGATAGATTCTAGGAAGTTGCTCAAGAAGTTTCCTAATTAGTAGAAGTTGTTGGAGAAGCGTCCTAGTTAGCGGAAGTAGCTCGAGAAGCTTCCTATTCAGTAGTATATATAGGAGTCGAGGCTGAAGGGTTCTTCAGTCTCGACAACACATCTCTTGGAGTTCTAGCTCACCTTTCTGGTGTTGTTCTTGTACTCATCTGTTTAATCTAGTTCTGCCACTTCTTCTTGAACTTCTTGTTAGATTTCAAGTCTGTATTTTGTGTCCGTGACAGTAGCATCCATAATTTTTCTTTGTATAGATAATTCAAAAAAATTCAAAAAATTAAATTAGATGAAGATAATTTATAACCTTTAATAGAAAATAAAAATTTCTATAAAAAAGAATAATCTAATTTATTTTTTTAAAAAAATGGAGTTAAAAAATAAGATTGTTTATTTAAAGATGGATAGTATGTAATCTTCAAGGTACAACAATAGAAGTGGGATAATCCACTTACTTCTAATATAAGACAAAAATAGTAAATTTGTATTCTTATCAAATTGTCAAGGATATGAATATCAAAGAAAGAAATCTTCTATATACTCTTGTGTTATTGAAATAAACTAGAAAGTCACTTAAAAATAATATAATATCAAACTAGAATGGCTATTGCTAAAAATAAGAAGATTAAAAAATCTTGAAATAAGATTAAAGACTAGAAAGGCATTAACAAGAATAAAGAAAACTTCACTCTTACCTTCATATATACTCTTAACTAGGAGCTACGTAGTAATGTCTTAAAAAACCTCAAAAACATGTTGACTTTACAAGATATGTATCTTAACTTGCAAGGCAAGTTTTTTATATGTATGCCACATAGTTAGCTTGTTCTGCAAGCTATTAACATGTGATTAATTTGTTAATCAAGTTTTTAAACTACGAATCAACTACAAATACATATAAAGTCAAAGTAGCATTTATGAAGTTTTTAAGAAGCTTCTCTAGAAGGTATTATAAAATTAATCTACTTTTACCTACTTCTATCTAATTATATAGATATTTATCAAAGTACATATGTATATCCATGATGGATCTTTAATTGTTACATTTAAAAGAATTATTTTATAAAAAAGTATCTCTAAATAACAAAAAAAAATTATCTATGACTTCTACATGTATGGATTTAGTTTTTTTAACTATTTTTTTTTTTTAATAAAGGTTTTATCTATCAAATAAGCTAAAGTTCTTAAATTTTATAAGATAAAAAATTTGTGATTTTTTGGTCCTAAAAAAGCTTCTATTATAAAAAAAGTGAAGTATCTAAAGAAATATTATTACTTTTATTAAGTATTATAGAAGATTCTAGTTGCATAGTTTTTATTATAGCTAAAAAAACTCGTTTTTTAATACATTGTCTTTTTTGGCAATTATGCTCTTCATATTGTGATAATTTTGCTTTTTTGGAATATGTTGAGTAGTGTGCTTAGGTTTTCTATAATATAAGTACAATCCTTCTTTACAATGTTAAGTTTTTTTCTACTATTTCTTGATTATTTTTTCCAAATATGATTGTAAAGACTTGCAAGAATGAATTTAGATCATAAAAGAGTTATGAACCTTTTTCCATCAAAAGTGTAAACTAAGAAAAAAAAAACTTCAAGATAGAAGTATACCTATAAATCCAACTTGAATAAATTTTAGAGCATATTAGAAAAGATGCAACCTTAAATAGAGCTTCACTTATTGTAAAAATTCTAAAAACGTTGATCTTATTTGTGAGCCTAAAATCCACCATTCTATGGAATTAGTACTACCAAAATTTTTCAAAAATTATAATTAGCTCCAATTTAATGATTTTTAGTTTGATGCAATTTTAACTTAAAGACACTCCTGCTCCAACAAAATTCGTTGAAATCTAGTGATCCAGTCCTGAGAATAGCTCCTTTGAAGTTGAGTGATCCAAACTGCCTTGGTGACCAACCCCCTTTACTTAGAAATTTGCTAAAAATCCAAATTGTCTTGAAATTTAGCAAAAATTATGTCTTTAAAAGCTTAGCTTACAAAGCTCAATGCTCCCAAAATTTCAATTGAATCCAATTATAAGACACTGAGGAATGCCTTCCCAAACTCGACTAATCCAAACTGTAAAGGCAGTCGACTCCCTCGCACTCAAAATTTCAGCAAAAATTCAATTCAACTCCAAATTGAGCAAGCCTTACCTTGTTAGAAAGCTAACGACATAAGCTACAATCCAAAGGAATTTAACTTTGAAAAAAAAAAACTGAATGACTTATTGAGGAAAATCCGAGGCACTTTAAACCCTTGGAGTACTTAGGAGGCCAAGGGAGCTATCTACTACAATAAAGCATGTTTTAAAATCCAATGACCATCATTCACAACCAAAAATCCATACACACCCACCTTTAAATTTCAAAATGAGATTTCAAAATCTAAATGAAATTAAGATTAAGATTTTTGGCCAAATTTTGGCATTGCTTTGCCCTTCACGAAAAGAGGAGAGAGAGAGTGCTTGGAAAATCAAGCCTCTCTTATATAATTTAGTAGAGGCTCGTGGAAGGGTGGTTGCATCTCCACCCTTGATTTCTTAGATCCCTAATCTAGATCTATGGCATTCATTCACTCAAAGGCTAATTTCGTTACCAAGACTGATGGCTATTGTAAGTGGTCAAAAAAGAAATTTTTGGTAAATCTAACTTCACCATTGTATTCAAAACACCTTTTTATACTAAGATTGATTATTCACATGCCTCCATCTATGTTTATTTACAATTTTTATCAAAGTTTTTACTTCTAGAGATTTTAGCAATTATTGTAAAATCCTTCAAAAATGAAAATTTCAATGCTCCACTTGTATATTGGAGGAGAAGGTGCTGATCTTGTTTTCTTCATTCCATGAGGTGAATCCAATGTCGCCATCACATTTGAAAGCCTCCATTAATTGAGAAAACTACTTTGCCGCTTGGATTTATTGAAGTTGAAGAAAAAGCTTCAAAACTATCATTACTAAACTTCACTAAATCTTTTAGAAATTTCCAATTCTAATTCACTCTAAATCATATGAAATGATTGTAGGTGAACTCATATGCTCACAATCAACCCTCATAACAATAACTAACAACCTCTAAATTATTAAAATTAATCAAATTACTATTCTAATTTTCTAATCCTTATCATTTTTGTCTTAATTAACCTAATTCAAGGAATCACACTAGGATTTATACCATCAAAGGTTAAAATCCTAAGAATTTAATAAAATCAGATTCTACTTATATAAATCTTAATCTACATGTTCAATTATCATAAAATAAGAAAAAAATTAAAAAATAAAATTTTGGAGCATAAATGAGAGCTCACATTATTTTGTCAAATTTCTCTAGTATACTTATTCTTGACTCCTTCATACTTCACTCTTGCATTCAACTGTAAACTTAATCTACTTCTTTTTTTTAATTATACAACTTTTTGGCATTGACTTTCAACTTCATTGTTGACTTCTTTCATGGGCATGGAAATATTACCTCTATGATTTACTTTAAAAAAACATGAAATTTTAATCTTAAGAATGTTCATAAGTTCATGAAAATCTATAATAATTACAAATCTATTTTCACTTTGCTAAGAGTAGCATCCATAATTTTTTCTTACATAAGCAATTCACATAAACTTATAAGTTATTTTAGAGAAGAATAAGTTGCATTTTCTAATATCAAATAAAAATTTCTACTAAGAAAGATAGTTTACTTTCTTTAAAGAAAAAACTAATGTTAGAAAATTAAAATATTAATTTAAATATAGGTAGTTTATTATCTTTAAAATATAATAATAGAAGTGGAATAAATCTTTCACTTCTAAAAATAAAACAATAACAATGAGTTAGGAATCTTATCAAACTTTCAAGGACATAAATCTTTTTGAACCAAAAAATTAATACACTCTTGTATCACTCAAAAAGACTACATATTATTGAAAGATGATATAATATTAAATTAGAATAGCTATTGGCAAAGATAAGAAGACTAAAAAGTCTTGAAATGAGATCAATGTTTAAAAAAACATTGAAAAGAGTGAAAAAGACTTCATTCTTACCTCCATATATACTATCTAATTAGGAGCTACATAAGAACATTCTATACGACCTCCAATACATGTTTAACTTATAAGATATATGTTTTAACTTTCAATGCAAGTTTTTTAAATGTGTACTATATAATTAGCTTATACCACAAGCTACCAACATATCCAATATGTGATTAATTTGCTGGCCAAGTTTCTAATATATCAATCAATTACAAACACTTGTAAAATAAAAGCCTTCTTTATAAAGCTTTTAGGAAGCTTTTCTGCATGATATTATCAAATTTATCTACTTTAATTTATTTCTTTTTATTTAGATAATTATTAGAATAAATATATATATATATATATATATATATATATCCATGTTACTTATTTTATTTATTATCAATCTAAAAAAGATGATTTAGAATTATTAATTCAAAAATAACAACTAAAATCACATGAATTATAAAAATTCTTTAATCTAAAAAAGCAAATATCCAATTTTTTTTAAATTGAAATTGAAACATACAAAGTTAAGTACTAAAAATAATTAGTGTTTAAATTTTTCTTAGACTCTTATTCTAAAATATAAATAAAGAATAGATTCTAAAAATTAAAATTAAATTTTAAAAAATACAATCATTGATGGTTTTTTTCTAAAAATTTTATCTTCCTAAATCTTTCTATGATATTTAGAATAAATTTTTGTTGTAGGATTGGAAATTTTTATTTATTATTAGACTTATCACTTCTAAATATGAAGTTAAAATTTATTTGTATAGTCTCAAATATATAAAACATATGTTTTGTGATCCCTCTTAATTAAAATAAGTAAATAAAAGTGAAAATAGAATAAGTTGCGTTATAAGAAATATTAATTTAGATAAATTACTATTAATTAGAGAATTGGCCTTTGGTATGTAAGAAGGCCAAGAGATAAGGTAGATGAATGGATAAAGAATCTTAAGGATATAGAAAATATATTAAAGCCATATTTTTATAGTAGATAGGATATCAATGGATAGTCTTGATAGAATGTTAGATAGATGTATTTATCAAAGGATATAAATTATCTATTAGAATAGCAACCACCACCAAAAAAGAATGGGTGTTGGAAATGAGAGTTATCTTACTTCATACTCTCTTTGTGAGCAACCTTGTTGATGCTATGTGTTGTGACTTCAAAGTTTCTTTTCTTCAATAGGTTATGGACCCATTCATCTTTAGTTGTGAGTTTTGAAGTTCTTTGAAGTCTTTCTTGTTATAAAAATTAGATCTTATGGTTGTTGTTAATGTTAGAATTTAATATCTTTTAAACCTTCTTTTGTACCTAATTGTTGATATAGCTTTACTCTTACTTGTTGTAAAATACATTCATTATCTTAGAAACTATCAATTACCTTAGAATGATGTTATAGAATACTAGTATTGTGTTTCTTTGTTAAGTTACATCATTGATATACTAATATTATGCTTTTGTGTGCTGAATTTTTTAAGAGGTCTTTCTATAGTGATAAGAAGATATTTGTGAGATTAGAATTTTTTTTGTAAGAGTTGAGAGTGATTAAAGAGTGAAATCACTAATAGACTCATAAAGAAGGCATTTTGGATTTCTATGACAATAAGACCTTCTTATTTCTTTAAAAATCTTTATCTTTTCTTTACTTGAGTTTTTTTTAATATATCTCTTCATTAGACATGGCTTTTAGTGAAGGTGAGGATTTGAAGTGATTAAAAATTTTAGGGATGGAAAATTCTATTATTAGAATAAATAAATAAATAAATAAATAAAACTTTTGTAGGCTTCATTGGAACTTTGAAATATTGTTGATGAAAGTGAAGAGCTTCTAAGCAACGATGTTGATGTTAAGATGAAGAAGGAGTACAAATGTCATGAAAGAAAGGCTATTGGCATAATTGCATCAAATTTGGATGATGCCAATTTTTCACATGTAATTACTTGCAATAGATCATTGGAAGCATGGAAGACTCTTTGCAATATCTATGACAGTAAAAACCTTGCCAATATTCTATGGATAAGAAGGAAGTTCTTAACAATAAAGATGGAAGAAAGAAATGACCTCATGGCTTGTATCAATAAGGTAAAAGCACTTGCTAACCAAATAGCATTTATTGATAAGTTAATTCATGATAAGAATATTGTTTCACTTCATTTGATACTTATGAAGAAATTCTAGCAACAAAAATTTGGTTGAAAAATAATGGCATGGTACAAGCCATTGAAATTGGGTCCATTGTGTTAGAGATCGTTGTGAAGGACCAAATGAAGAGAATTAAATTAAAGGGAGTCTTATATGTACCAAAGATAAAGAAGAATCTCCATTCAGTGAGCAAACTTATATCACATGGTTATAAGATTCAATTTGATAAGAATGGATATTTTTTGAAGTCATTGAGTAGACAACTTTTTATCAAAGGCTTAAGAAATAGCAACCTCTACTTTATAAATTGTAAGAAGGTGAATGGAGCTGAAATCACAATATTTAGTGAGTTTCTACAAAATCAAAACAAGTTTAGAATTTAGCATCAACGACTTAATCATTTGAATGCCAAAAATATGAAGGAGCTCCAATCCATAGTAAGTGGCTTAGATCTTTGTCAATTGAGCCACAATACCATGCCACTTACTTATGAAGGTTGTATCTAAGGTAAATAATATAGGGCTTCATTTCTAAAAAGAATTATAATATGTGTCAACAAATTATTGGAAATTATACATTTTGATGTTTGTGGACCAATTAAAATACTATCAATTGGAAGAACAAAGTACTTGATTACATTTATTTTTGATTTTTCAAGAAAGATATAGATTTACATCCTTAAAGCTAAGAATGAGTATTTTTTAAGATTTAAGGAGTTTAAGGCACTTGTGAAGAAGCAATGTGAGTGCAAAATCAAAGTGTTGTATATAAATAATAGAAGTGAGTATATGTCAAAGGATTTTGATGAATTTTTGAAGATTCAAGGTATTATAAGATAAACCTCTATTCTTTACACTCCACAACATAATAGAGTTGTTGAAAGAGCTAATCAAATCATTGTGGAGATGGCAAAGAGTATGCTTCATGTACAAAATTTTAGGTATGAATATTAGATAAAAGTCATGGTTACAGCAATGTATACAAAGAATTAGTGTCTTATAAGTACACTCACATCAATGACTCTACAAGAAGCTTAGAGTAGCAAAAAACCTTATATTTTACACATGAGGATTTTAAGATGTATTGCTTATGCAAAGGTATCAGATTGTAAGAGATCCAAACTTAATATCAAATATAAAAAATATGTATTTGTTGGATATTGTGAAGGTACTAAGCTATATAGGCTTATGTGTTTAGAAACTAAGAAGAACATCAAGAGTCATAATGTAGACTTTTTGGAGTATAAGAGTGCTTATGAGCACTTAGAAATGTATTCAAGTAGATGTAATAGTATATTTATGGACACATCTTCAATTCTAATAAAGAAAGAAGAAAATGATGATGATGATGAAGATCGAAGAAGTTAAAGTGAAGATAGAGATCTAAAGAAATTAGATTGAAGTATGTCTATAATTGCTAAAACTATTAATAAAAAAGATCAAGATATTGAAGATGATATTGATGATGAGTATCAACCATTAACTATGAACGACAAGCTTTAAGAGAGAAGAAGGTTGCAAGAGACGTTAGAATGTTAGGTGAATCTTTACCAATTAAAAAGAAAAATCCTTTGAGAGAAAGAAGACTATGTGGAGAATAGTAGAAGAACCACATCTTTCTTCAAGTAAGTGAAGAATATACTAATATTTTATTTCTTGCTGATCTATTGAATTTTTGTAATGCGATGAAATCCACGAATGCTGTGAAGTGAGAGAAGGCAATGGAAGAAGAATACAAATTATTCATAGACAATTGAACATGGAACATGGAAATTGACTCAACTTCCACCTAATTGATCTTCAATTGGTCGTAAGTGGGCATTTAGAACCAGAATGAATGTCTTCTATTTGCAAAGAATCCAAAGTATCATTCAAAAATCAATCACATTGACATTCAACATTACTTAATAAGAAAGAAGATTGAAATGAGAGTGATAGATATGAAGTATTGTGCAACTAAAGACATGCTTGGTGATTTGTTAACAAAGGCATTAGTAAAGGATAGACATCACATATTAACAAAGGTATTAGAATTGAAAGCATCTTGATTAATAGCAAAGTGAGAGTATTAAAATAAGTAAGTAAAGTGAAAGTAAAATAAGTTATATTATAGAAAATATTACTTTAAATAAGTTGCTATTAGTCAAAAGGTTGATCTTTAGTATGTAAGAAGGCCAAGAAATAAGATAGATGAATGGATAAAAGATCTTAGGAATATAAAGAATATATTAAAAATATATTTCTATAATAGATACGATATCAATAGATAGTCTTAATAGAATGTTAGATAGATATATTTATAAAATGATGGAAATTATCCATTAAGATGGTAGCCACCACCTATTAGTAATGGATGTTGGAAGTGATAGTTATTTTACTTCTTATCCTCTTTTTGACCAACTATTACAGATATATATCTACTATAATTGTTATTTAGATAATATGAAAAGATAGAAATAGATAAAAATAGATTAATTTTATAATACCTTCTAGACAAGCTTCTTATATAATAGTATATATAAAGGAAAGAATAAAGCCTTCTTCACTCTTGTCAAATCCTTTCTTGTTTCTAGTCTAAGTTCAAGAGTCTTTAGTTTCTTTGTCTTTTGGCAATAGCCATTTCAATTTTTTTTTAATATATATATTTTTTATTTTTATTTTGTCATATTTCTTTGAAAGAGTCTGACTTATTTATTTACTTTCATCAAGTTCTTCTTCTTGATAATAACTTTATTGATGCCATGTATTATGACTTCAAAGTTTCTTTTCTTCAATATTCCTAACTTATATATCTTAAAGAAGTAAAAGATAAATATTAACTTTAAGTGATACATCATACTTTTATATTAACATCCATTTATACTTACTTCTTTAATGGCATTTTATATTATATGTTAGAAAAAATCTCTCTAATTTTGATAATTAAATTGATATATATATATATATATATATATATATATATATATATATATATATATAATGATTATTTTAATATTAACATATTTTACAAAGAATGGTGTATTATACATGAATTGTAGTGAATAATGGCACATGGTTGGTAAAGTAAATAAATTACTCCTTTATAGCTACCAAATGAGCCCATATTGAAAAGAATCCATTGGATAATTGCAAAGCTATGACAAATCTAATTTGGAATAGTATTGAAATAATTTTTTGAATGTGGTATCTAATTTTTGGATTTTGTCAATTATTCAACATTACAACACTCTATCATCATCAGATTTACTATGATAATATTATTACTAATCTAGTGACACCATTAATATTTACTAATAGCTATAAAAGCACTATTCTTAATCATAATTCTTATCATGGATATATTCTAAATTATTACATTTTAGAACCTTCTAGAATCTTCTATAAATTTTTAGAACCTTCTAGATACTTGTAGAATCTTTTATAATCTTTTAAAAAGTTCCATAGGCTTCTAGAAGCCTCTTTAAATTTCTAAAAGCTTTTTTAGACTTCTAAAAACTTCCATAGAAAGTACCATAGACTTTTGTAACCTTCATTATAATATAAATAGGAGTCTTTGGAATCACTTTTGTTATCAATCTTATTCTTTGTCTTCAATCTTGATATATTTCTTTGTCAGATTCTTATGTCTTTAATAATTCCTTGAATAACTATGAGACCTATTTCTCGCTCTCTCCTAGACATCATCATCTCTGCTCTTCTTCATTTTCAAAAATCTTATGGCCAAATTGCTTTTGAACTTAGTTACAGTATAACTACTATCTCTAGGCTAGCAAAAAAGATTACTTTTAATAGGAAGAATCTTAAATTAGGTAGACTAAAGAAGCTCACTATAATAGATGAAAGAATAATTATTTGCCAAATCAACACTAGAAAGGCTAAAAATATTGTTGAGGTTGCTAAAAATCTTTAAAATATTATCAATAATCATGTATCAATCCAAACCATTCAAAATATTCTCAAAAAATAGAATATAAAAGTTGTGGTGAAGAAAAAAAGCTATTATTATCTATCTACAATCAAAAATAATCTTTGGATTTTGCTTTGAAGTACAAAGAATGGATTATGGAAGATTAGAGGAGAGTTATTTGGTTAGATGAGACAAAAATCAATAGATTTGGATCAAATGGCAAAAAGTGGATGTAAAAATAAATGGGTCAGTCTTTGTTTGAAAAGAAGATCGAAGAACAATTAAATATGGAGGTAGAAATATAATGGTATGGAGTTATATGGGATGAAATAAGATTGAGAGGATATGAGAAATTGAGAAGAGGATGGATGCTAAATCCATGTTAGTTTTGAAGTGATTTGATCATCATGGAATTAAAAATAATGGATTGGCATGCTCAATCTTTTGATCTTAATTCCATTGAACATCTTTGAAAGCACCTCAAATGCCAATTCAACACTTGGAAGATAAAACCAAAAGAAATTTGGAAATTATGAAAAAGAATAGCTATATAATGGAATAATATTGAAGCAATTTTATGCCAAAAGTTAATAGAAAGTATATCTAAGAGGTTGGAAGTAGTTATCAAGGCCAAAGGAGATCCTACAAAATACTGATATATAATTGGATACCACAGTTAAAAAAATATTTCAATATTATTTCAAATTAGATTGATCATAGCTCCACAATTATCTGATGGATTTTTTTCAAGCTGGGCTCATTTGATAGCTATAAAAAAATATTTTATTTACTATACAAACCACATGTCATTATTCACTATAATTCATCTATAATATACCATTCTTTCCAAAATATGTCAATATTAAAATAATTTTTTGAATCATTGTATGAATATATATATATATATATATATATATATATATATATATATATAAAAGAAATCTATTCAATTTTGGCTTTCAATCTTCATATAAATAACTAAATATCAAAGAAAATTCTTGATTCTAAATTATTCAACCAACAAAGATTACAGTTTATAGAATTTACGCTCAATTAAATATATTAATTTTTAATAAATATATTTCTCCTAATCAAAAAAATGATCATATTAAAAAATTTAAGTATCAAGTAAGAATTAATTTTAAAATATTTTGAGTGGCTTTAAAATATAAAAATAAATAAAAATAAAAATAAACACTTTAAAGAATAAAAATATCAAGTTATTTTTTGGTCCAATCAATAAATTTACTTTTAATCCTTAAATATATATTTTATCAACTGAAAAAAGATATGTTTAGATATAATATAAAAATATATAGGTAGCTACTACAAAATATTCATTTTATACCAAATCTTTGTAATATTAAATAAAATACTATTATTACTATTAATTTTTTGTTTATATGATAAGATTTTTAGTTTTAGCCTTGTTCTTGTAGAGAAATGATGTTAATATTACTTATATAGCATAAAAAGATGACTATTAATAAATAAAAATATAAAGAAAATTCCTCCATTAATATCCATTATTCTTTGAGTACCATGTATAAATTTTATGAGTATTTTATATAGATTCTAGTAATATTTTTAAATTAGAAAATTTTAGGAATTGACAACCTTTATTCTTTACAAACTTATTTTTAGCTTTAAAAAATAAAGCCCTTACAAAAAAAGCCAATAAAATAAGTCATTTTTGTAATTATCTTTCTATCAAGATTTAAAAGTCTTTGTATAGTTTTTGTCCTTAATATAAGGGTTGTGTCTTTAAACCATTTGGATCCAACACGACAAATGTTTCTTTGAATCTATAATATAGAGTGATCTATATACTTAGAAGTCAGTTTGTATTAGTGTAATTAAATATGGTAGAATCGTAAAAAAAAAAAACTAGCAAAAAGATGGCTAAACACACCAAAAAAGATAAAGTATTTTTCCAAAACTAAGATAGAACTTAGATAGCAAAAATATTGATTGTGAAGCAATTCAATCAAATGATTATATCCAAGAGTAGCACAATGCAACTTAATTATTGTCACGGACATACATATAATTACCTATATGAATAGATAAAAGTATGTAAAAGTAGATAAAAGTAGGTTAATTGTGTAATATCTTCTAGAGAAGCTTCTTAGAAGCTTCATAGACGCTGCTTTGACTTTATAGGAGTCTATAGTTGACTTTTAGGCTAGAAACTTGGTCAACAAGTTAGCCATGTGCCACACATGTTGGAAGCTTAAAGAACAAGCTAACTACGTGGTCCATCCATAGAAAACTTGCCTTGCAAGCAAAGGCATGTGGCCTAGAAAGTCAACATATATTGGAGGTCTTATAGAACATCGCCATGTGGCTTCTAGTTAGATAGTATATATAGAGGCAAGAGTGAAGCCCTCTTCACTCTTGTCAACTCCTTTCTTGCTTCTAGTCTAGTTTCAAGGGTCTCTAGTTTTCTTGTATTTTGGCAATAGCCATTCTAATTTCTTTCTTAATATACATATTTCTATTTTGTCCTATTTCTTTGAGAAAAGTCTCACTTATTCTTTAGCTTTCATCGAGTTCTTGTCCTTGACAGATTGACAAGAGTACACTTACAATATGAGAGCTTTATCTTTTCTTGATTAAGAGTGGATTATCCCTTTTTCTTGATAAGACATAAGCGCATTAGAAGTTGCGGATTACCCTCTTTTAAACTGATATTGTTCTTAGTATTTTCTTTGTTATCAATTCCTCTCTTCTATTTGTTTTGAGCGTTATTAGACATCTTCTCTTTTCTAAGTGCTACTATGGCAGAGCTTGTTGAAATGAAGAGTGCAATGGCACAGATGCAAGAACAATTGAGGGAGTTAATGCTTGCGATGCATCAACTCAATTTACCACCACAAGGAGCAACAAGAATGGTAGGAAGTGAAGATATAGAGATGATTGGGGCTGCTTCAACATCTGCACCAAACCATGTCCCTTCTCCCAGAATGGAACACCCTTCGAGTGTTAGAGAACCGAGAGTGGCCTTGCCCGAGAAGTTTGATGGTACCAGATCCAAGTTTCGAGGATTCATCAATCAGGTCCAATTAGTGATTGAACTTCAACCCCAGAGCTATCCAACTCTAGGGTCACAAGTTAGATTCATTGGTATACTTCTTTCAGGTTCAGCATTGTCATGGTTTTCATCTTTTCTTGAACGACGAGATCCAATATTGGATAATCTGGAGGCTTTTTTGGCGGAGTTTCGATCCATGTTTGGAGAACATGATGCAATTCGTGTTGCAACCAACAAGATCCGTATTTTGCGACAAGGCAATCGATCAGTAACATTATATGCTTCGCAATTTCGACAACTTGCAACTGATATCAAGTGGGATGATGCCGCACTTGTGAGTCAATTTCTCTACGGATTACAATATGAGGTAAAGAAATTGATGCTTAATTTACCTGATCCTCAAACATTGAGTCAAGCAATTGACTTTGCTGTGAAGTGCGACAATCGACTTTTTGAATTTCGATCCGAGAGTCGCACAAGTAGGCCTCAACGTTACTACAATTCAATGGCAACACCGACGTCTCCTCAACACATACCTTCAAAAGTAGAGGATATGCAAATTGATGTGGTACGTTTCAAACCTCTTACTGAGCAAGAAAAGTCTCGTTGTCGACAAGAAGGATTGTGCTTATATTGTGGAGAACCTAAGCACACTGCTCAACATTGTCCAAAGAAGCGACGTAACTACAAAATGAGGAGTACGGCTGTCAAAGAAGACAGTATGTCGGAAAACGAGTACGTCCAACTACAATAGGGACCGTGCGGCTGGAATCTTGTACAACTTCTAATGAAGGTCCTATCCTCTCCTCAGAACCATCTCCTTGTTTTATAATAGATGTGCGTTTAGGACCTAATAATTACAAAGCCTCTGCCTTGATAGATTCAGGAGCCTCAGCTTGTTTTTTAGATGAAGAATTTGCTAGATGTCATAGAATATCATTAATACAAGAAACTAAACTTGTACACGTAGAAGTCATAGATGGTCGTCCGTTATCTTCTGGAGATGTAACTCACGAAACACTTCCTGTAGATGTAGTAATAAATGGTCATAGTAGTTGCGTAATTTTTAATATAATTAGATCTCCCTCTAATCCAGTAATTTTAGGCTTATCATGGTTAGAAAAGTATAATCCTCGAATAGATTGGATTTCTCGTAAACTTGATTTTCCTCGGAGCATTAGTAACAGTTCTATTAATCAAGTAAAAAACCATGAGTCTAGTATAGTAAAACCCGCACTTATAGGTGCAAAAGCATTTATACACGCAGCAAAAGAAGGATCAACTTTTGCTATTTATGCTGCACCTATTTCTGAAAGCGTAAAGACTTCAAGTGGCATTCCAAGTCAATATCAGGATTATCAAGACGTTTTTGAGAAAAAGAATGCAGATATTCTTCCTGAGCATCGCCCATACGATTGTTCAATCGATCTCAAGGAAGGAACTCAGCCTCTATTTGGACCAATTTACAGTTTATCGCAAGATGAGTTGGCTGAACTCAAGACATATATTGACGAGAATTTAGCGAAGAATTTCATACGCCATTCAAAATCTCCAGCAGGAGCTCCAATTTTATTCGTAAAGAAAAAAGATGGATCTTTACGAATGTGTGTTGACTATCGAGGACTCAACAAGATCACAATCAAGAACAGGTATCCATTACCTTTGATATCAGGACTCCTTGACCAGTTAAATCAAGCTAAGATCTATACAAAAATAGATCTAAGAGGAGCATATAATCTAGTACGGATCAAAGAAGGAGATGAATGGAAGACTGCGTTTCGAACCAGGTACGGACACTTTGAATACAATGTCATGCCTTTTGGACTCACGAATGCACCAGCTGCTTTTCAACATCTCATGAATGATGTATTTCGTGAATTCTTAGACAATTTTGTCGTCTGCTACCTAGACGATATCTTGATTTATTCTAAGAATGTTGAAGAACATGAAATACATGTTCGTCAAGTATTACAAAAACTTAGAGATGCAGGATTGTACGCCAAGATAGAAAAGTGTGTATTTCACACTACTCAAGTTGACTTTTTAGGATACATCATTTCAAATGATGGTCTTATGATGGATTCTAAGAAAGTCCAAACAATCATGGATTGGAAGATTCCAAAGACTGTAAGAGATGTCCAATGTTTCTTGGGATTTGCCAATTACTATCAGATCTTCATCAAAGACTTCTCACGAGTTGTAGCTCCACTTACACGCTTGACTAGTAAAGATAAATTCCAATGGAATCAAGAAGCGGAAGTAGCATTTGAAGCCTTGAAGACATCGTTTGTCTCTGCACCAGTCTTATATCGTGTTGACTTTTCCAAGGTATTTTTTATGGAAACAGACGCATCGGATTTTGCCTTGGGTGCAGTTTTATCACAAATGGGAACAGATGACAAACTTCATCCGATAGCTTTTCATTCAAGAAAATTCTCAGCAGCCGAGATCAATTATGAGATCCACGATAAAGAACTTCTTGCAATCGTGGATTCTTTTCAAGAATGGCGTCATTATCTAGAAGGTGCTTCTAGTCCAGTCACTGTGTATACAGATCACAAGAACCTCGAGTATTTCATGTCAGCACGCGTGTTGAATCGTTGTCAAGCTCGTTGGAGTATGTCTTTGTCAAGATTCGACTTCATTATCACTTATCGGCCAAGAAAACAACAAGGTTTGTCCGATGCCCTGTCTAGACGTTCTTATTTTGCACCAAAAGAAGGAGATGCAGCTTTTGAGCAACAAAGAACGGTCCTCTTGAAACCGGAGCAATTTCATCTCCGAGCAGTGAAATCAACACTGACTGTTGATTCAACTTTTCTCAAGCAAATCCAGTCCAGTATGTCCTCAGACCCTCTTGTTCATGATATCGAGAATAATTCTTCCAAGTCTCATGATTCTTCTAAGTTCGAGTTCAAGAATAATCTATTATATTTTGAAGGACGCCTATATGTTCCAGAAGGAAAAGCACGTTTGCGTGTTCTTCAAGCACGTCATGACTTTCCAGCAGCATGTCACTTTGGATATAATAAGACTTTGGAACTCATATCAAGAGATTTTTGGTGGCCACAAATGTGGAAGTCAGTCAAAGACTTTGTACAATCATGTGATATTTGTTCAAGATCAAAAATTCCTCGACATCGACCTTACGGACTTCTTCAGCCATTACCTATACCAGAACAACCATGGTCTTCTGTTTCTATGGATTTCATCACAGATCTTCCAAACTCAAGATCTTATGATTCTATATTTGTGATAGTAGATCGTTTCACCAAGATGGCACATTTTATGCCATGTACAAAATCTATCACAGGTGAAGAAACAGCTAAGCTTTTCATTGATAATATCTATCGCTATCATGGATTACCTAAAGATATCATATCGGATAGGGGAACTCAATTTGTGTCGAGTTTCTGGAGGACTCTTTTCAAGATTTTAAAAGTGGACATAAAGCTATCTTCAGCTTTCCATCCTCAAACTGATGGACAAACAGAGCGCGTAAACCAAGTCTTGGAACAGTATTTAAGGTGTACCATCAACTACCAACAAGATGATTGGACAATCCTTCTGCCATTGGCAGAGTTTGCTTATAATAATACAGTACATTCTTCCACGCAACAAACACCTTTCTTTGCCAATTATGGCTATCATCCACGACTTGATACTTTTGATTTTTCAAAAGTTGATAATCCTGCAGCAGAAGATATGGCAAATCGGTTGTCAGAGTTACATGCAATAATGAAGGCGCAGTTGAAGAAAGCTCAAGAACGACAAAAGATAAATGCAGATGTATATCGTAAAGAGCAACCACAACTCAACGTGGGTGATAAGGTATGGCTACTTCGTCGCAATATCAAGACCACTCGACCTTGTGACAAATTGGACTATCGTAGGCTTGGCCCCTTTTCTGTTTCTGAACAGATCAACCCAGTTGCATATCGGTTACATCTACCTGAGTCAATGAAGATCCATCATGTATTCCACGTGTCTCTTCTTGAACCATATAAGACAGTGGATATACAAGGAAGAAGACAAATGCCACCGCCTCCTATAGAAGTAGATAATAATGAAGAATTTGAGGTGGAAGAGATATTAGACTCAAGGCGGCGCCGAAATAAGCTGGAATATCTTGTTCATTGGCGCGGATATGATATTAGTGAGCGCACATGGGAGCCATCCAGGAATCTAGCAAATGCATCAGCTAAAGTCAAAGTTTTTCATCAACGACATCCATCAAAACCAAGATGAAAATCTCTCTTATAAAAGAGACAAGATTGAGGCAAGATAACATTCAATTTCCTATCCTTGTTTGTAAATTCTTTGCATTTGTGACGCTAATTAGATGGAGAGCCAACAACCAGCGGATTCAACTCAAGAACCTTCGTTTGCTGACTTACCGGATGAGACATTGCGATTGTCACAACCTTCAAGATGACGCAACCGAGATGAAGACCCTCAAGAACGACATGTTCTTCCTCGAATAGATGGTGAGATACAACGCATTTGGTATCACGACCTTGGAAGAGATTCTCGATGTTTGGTGATATTATTGGAGATAGGAACGACTCCTGATGGTGTTTCAAATGTATTATTTGAAGAAAGTTATGAAGGCCTCAACAGTGATCAAATAACAGGGTGGTCTTCTCGCCCTGGAATGGGACACTATCGATGGCTAAGAGGACCCATCAACTATCTTCGAAGAGAACAAAGATCAGAGTATGTAGCAAATACAATTCGCCGCATATTAGATTTTCTCAATATATAATCACCGCTCCTCGTGGAACTCGTCCCTAGAAGGGGGGGTAATGTCACGGACATACATATAATTACCTATATGAATAGATAAAAGTATGTAAAAGTAGATAAAAGTAGGTTAATTGTGTAATATCTTCTAGAGAAGCTTCTTAGAAGCTTCATAGACGCTGCTTTGACTTTATAGGAGTCTATAGTTGACTTTTAGGCTAGAAACTTGGTCAACAAGTTAGCCATGTGCCACACATGTTGGAAGCTTAAAGAACAAGCTAACTACGTGGTCCATCCATAGAAAACTTGCCTTGCAAGCAAAGGCATGTGGCCTAGAAAGTCAACATATATTGGAGGTCTTATAGAACATCGCCATGTGGCTTCTAGTTAGATAGTATATATAGAGGCAAGAGTGAAGCCCTCTTCACTCTTGTCAACTCCTTTCTTGCTTCTAGTCTAGTTTCAAGGGTCTCTAGTTTTCTTGTATTTTGGCAATAGCCATTCTAATTTCTTTCTTAATATACATATTTCTATTTTGTCCTATTTCTTTGAGAAAAGTCTCACTTATTCTTTAGCTTTCATCGAGTTCTTGTCCTTGACAATTATATACAAGAATCAAGTAGTATAAATCCATTAATACTTCTTACTAGTTAGATTACTTTTACATCTACATGTATAGGTGTTTGATTGTAAGTTTTTTTTTGTTTTGTTTGTTTGTTTGTTTTGTTTTGTTTTTTTTGTTTTGTTTTTGTTTTTTTTGTTTTGTTTTTGTTTTTTTTTTTGTTTTTGTTTTTTTTTTGTTTTTTTTTTTTTTGTTTTTTGCTTTGTAATCACTTTCCTTTTTCAAAAAATTAGATTTACTCTATTTTGTGAAGAAATATGAATAATAATAATAATAATAATAATAATATTATTAAAGATTTTTTTAGTATTATGATTTAAATTTAATAACAATGATGTATATATATATATATATATATAAAATTAAATATTACACAAATTAATAAGTAGAAAAAACATGAAAGTAATTTTATAAAATTTTAAAAACAAAACTTAATAGCATATTAAAACTCAAAGCTAATTCTTGGAAAATTTAAAATTCATAGACCAAAAGTAAAAATTTCATATTTGATATATTAAAGTAATTAATTAATTTTGCAAGGAATTTTATTTGTAAAGAAATTTATTAATTTTTGTAGATAAAAAATAAATTAAGCTTGATAAATTTATTAAAATAATTTTTAATTTTTATAAATTTAGAAGAAATAAAAAAATTATAATTTATACTTATAATTTTTTTCAATCCTTCATAAATCCTCCCAAATTTGTTTTATAAATCATCATGCTTTTTGAAGTATATTCATAAAACAAATCAACATCAAAATATAATTTTCTTTAACTAATTTCATTTAAATTATTTTTATTTATTTTATTTTTATTTTTCATACTTTTAATTTCGACTTTTACATTTTTATCCAATAGTTTGAAATATGAAAATAAGAAATTATAATTTTTTATAAGAGAATGACACTAAATATTACAATTTTTTCTCAGAAATATTCATAACACAAAGAGGGGAATATCAATAAATAAAGTTATTTTTTTAATGGCATTTAAGTAGAATTTTTTGTTAAAAATAAAATTTAAAAGAAAATTCTTAAAAAAATATGGAATTTAAAATTTTAAAATAATAATTAGAAAATAAAGATATGATATAATAATAACTAACACATAAATAATATTTGTAGATTGTATAAAAAAAAATTTGGATTCTAGAGATATAAAAAAAAATTACAATGAAGTTAATGGAAGTAATAATAATATTTGGATATAAGTAAATATTAATATATAATAAAAAATTAAGAAATGATAGACATGCTTCAATAAATTAATCAATTCACATCATGCATCTATATATGTATATATATATATATATATATATATATATATATACATATATTTTCTACATTAGTATCTATAAGTAGATTATTAAATAAAGATTGTAGAAAAGAATTCTTATTCAAAAGAATTTTCAACCAAATTTCAATTTATGTTAAATTTTAGTAATTAAAGTATCTAACTAATATTAGTAATTTTAATGTGCTAAGATTAGTTTTAACAATTTTAATATGCTAAGGTAGTTAAAATTGTTAAAACTATCTTAGCACATTAAAATAACTATTTTAAATGTTCATCTTTTATTTTGCATTCAATGATTTTTTAGTAATAAATATTATTTTTTCATATTTTCCATAATATTCATAGCACAAAATTTATTCTAAACTAAAAAAACATGTTATTATTTGTATAATCATCAATAAAAATTTTATTTTTGAAATAGATTTTTTTAATAGAAATAATCATAACAATTTGAGTAATTAACTTTTAAGCGTAAATCATTGATGTCAATTTAGTTTTTTGATATAATTTTAATAAGTTTCATTTACTTTTGATATAAACATTAAAAAAAATTAAATAGCTTAGTACAAGTTAATTATTAATTTAAAAAACAATACATATGTATATATTTATAGAACCAAAAAAATTAATTTATGTTTTTTGAGTATCTTATTAATTCTTTATAGAAATATAGTTTTTGGGCAATAAATATCATATCAGAGCCATTTTACTCAGAGCTAAAAATACAAAGATGAAATTAACAAATAACACTACATGTAAAATAGATCCCATCAGCATATAGCAAAATAACAATTAACAACTAACTTAAGATACAAGAATGCACAAAAGCCAAAAGACGAAACAAACTTAAGGGAAGAAAAGTGGACAAGAATCTCCAAGGTGACTTTAAAGCCGACGTGTCCAATAGTAGCCCCCCTCCACCATGTAACAATCCCAAGGAATTATTAGACCATCACCATGACTGCCACGTAGCTATTTACAGGTGAACTCATTCAACAAACGATGAATGAAACTTTACAATTTTAGCATCCACACGATATCATCTACGGAACTTATCATCCAACTTCGAGAAGATGCCTTACTCTCTCCACCAGCATCGACCATCCACGCTCGCGATGCTCGTCGTCGAGATGGGAGCCCGATCGAAGGTGGGGACGTATCTCGTCAAGAATGTTGAATTGCCGAAACTGCGCGCACATTCTTCGAGTCAACACCGCACTTGGACCATTTCAAGACCTGCTTCCCAACCTAGATGTGATTTGGGTACTCACCCAGTTTCAAAAAAAAGAAAAAAAAGAAAAAAAAAGAAACGAAAAAACGAAAAAAAAGCCCTAAAAAACTTCGGGATACAACGCTCCAGGCGCATGGCTCCAAATTGGGGTTGCCACCTGCCATTTTGCATTGATCGGCTAATTGAGCGTGATCCCAGTGAAACGGATTCAATCGCAGGGTGCGTTGATAAACGTTGTGAGTGGGGTTCGTCTGGGGAGCAGTGTGTGTGCATTCTGATCCTGTAGCTTTGTGGGTGTTGGGGTTCTCAATCGTAGTGGTAGTTCTTGCGTGGTGCATTGATGTGCTTGGGGGTGGGTTACAGAGATAGAATGCAAGCAAACGATGGTTGATTCGTCGGAGCGGGAAGAAGTTGAATTGCGTCTTTGTACTGGAGTGCACGTGGGGTGTTGATGACTAACGTGTTATGAGGTGGGTTTGCGTGTGAATATGATGTGGGTTGTGCAGAAGTACGTGTCGATCGGTGCTGTTGATTTTGTTTCGTTGGCTGACGAGCTATGCCAGCGGTTGTGGATTCTGACGTGATACTCTATTTAGTAAGTTTAAGTTAGGGTTCCGCAATGTTAACTTTTGACTGAGTTTCTTGTTGTTTGTTCTCAACCTGCAGATGGATGACCTGTTTGTGACTTATTTTAATTGAACTTCTGCAATCTGAGAATATTGGTAGGACCTGAGCATCACAGAAGATCAGCAAGGTTTATTTTTCTTCGATCATGTCATGTGCTTCAGTTATCATTATTATTTGCCTCTCAGCTATCGTAAATGAAAGCATACTATAGGCACTAGTTTTCTAAATTGTTAATAGAAACCACTCTTCTTGTACGCCTTATTCTTTTCCCGTCTTGCTCAGCTAAATGTGTTGCACACTATTGTACCTTCACTGAATTCATCAGACTGGAATGTAACCTGCATTTGTGTCCTCCTTAGTGTTGGGAGGAGGCGTAGCAGAGTTTGTGGGAGCTTTTCTTGAGCAAGTGTAACGGGTCAGGAAGGTGCAGCCAGCTATCTACGATCGTTTTTCTTACAGTTAGACTGGTAGCAAGTAAAATTCTTTAGAAGGTAGCGAAGATGGCGATGGATGGAATTGGTCCGGATGGTGATGCGGTGATAGAGGATGGGCTGGGGCCTGATGATGAGGTGGTTGGAGATACCTTCTGTTCTACACCGGAGAAGAGTGTACCAGTTGAAAAGACACCTGACAAAGGAGTTGGCAAGGGAGGAGGACTTCCTCTTTCGAGGACTAAGAGTTTGGGACAGCTTTTCGGTTATAGTCGCATCACCCCGATGGTCAATACGTTGAAATATGCTGATCTTTCAGAAAGGCAAAAACAAGAGATAAAGTTCCCACCACGGACATTTGATTATCTGCGGGATGATATACGACAGAATCTTATTGATCTCGTCAACTTCAAGATTTCCAAAGAAAAAGTTGAGGAGAGCATGCCACTCTCGCCGTTGAAGTCGAAGCCAGAGCAGACCAACAAAGCGGACGAGTTGGTCCAAACGTATGCAATACCGCACCACAAACCATCAAAGTCTGTTCACGAGGCAAAAGCAGTAGAGGGGCGAGAGGTTGAGGAATCGAAGACGAAGAGTGGAAACTTGCCGCGAAAGGAAGGCAAGCCGTTTGAGAGCTTTTTGTTGGTTCATAATGTTGCGAAGAGGCACAATTTGGGAACCTTGGCACGAAGTGCAACTGCATTTGGGGTATCAGAGATAATCCTCGTGGGCCGGAAAGACTTCAATGCATTTGGTAGCCATGGTGCTACACTCCACCTACAGTTTCGTCACTTTCAAACTCTTCCAGCAGCTGTCAAGTATCTAAAGGTTATTTTCTGATGTGCTCATCTCCGTCTTTGTCTGATGTCTATTTTAACCCTTCTGTTCCTATCTATACAAATGACGGTATTTGTGCAATCTTGTGCTTCTCTTTCTTTTCACCCTCAGTTTTGGCAATTTCAAATCCCAAATCGAGACCGTTTTTAATCCGTTAGCAGGTTTTGACCTCTTTGCTAATTGGGCAGCTACAGGATTAAATTTGTGATTTGACATGAAATATTTTGTGCTCTTGATTGAAAGTTTATGTTCTCAATCCTGAACATTGAAAACGAGTATATAATTTTAGCAAAGTTTTTCTACAATCGACATTTAGAGATGTTATATACTTTTTTAGTAAGAATTAATTCCAAGAGTGGTTGAAGTTTTAGCCACTTTTTAATCAGTTTGAGCCAGAATTTCTTTTGTTGACTGTTTATGCATCAGTCAACGGTCCAAATTTGACAGTGGGTTTTGGGTAAGACGGTCTTTGCAGGATAAGAACGTATCAATTTGTGGGGTGGAGATCACCGAGGGTGCAGCTGGAGTGCATAAATATCCTTTTACTGGCAGCACCGCTTTTGTACTCGGGAACGAGGTTAGTTGGACAGGAGCATGTGTATGTCATATTAATCTGAGCAGTGTTTATTGTGTTCTATGCTTTATTCTGCCAAATAATAGTTCTGAGGGAAAATATTGGTATAATTCTTGGTTGAATTTTCAGTCGGAAAGGCATGTATTTTTCGTGTATATCTTAAATACATATTGCGATAGGATGAGTAGTAAATAACAGCAACTCAAATTGATGCGCAGGGAACTGGACTCTCTGACAAAGAAATGGAAATCTGTGATTTTTTTGTTTATATCCCTCAAAATGGGCCTGGCACAGCTTCACTGAACGTGACTGTTGCAGCCTCAATTGTTCTTCACCAATTCGCAGGTACATTGGGTATTGTTTTGTGAGTGACTACTCGTCTAAAAATAAATATGTGCATTTCTAGTTTTTTAGTGGCGAGTTAGACTTTTTCTATTGGCAGCAAGAGCTTTTGTGGTAAATGTGGACGTTGCTACCCAATTGCTACGGTCCATCTGTTCGTACTTACTAGGAGGTGCAAATATTGCAGTATATTTTTGGCAGACATGTTATTTGGACTGATTTCTTGGGGGCCCTCAACAGTGTGGGCAGAGTTTCCTGAGCGGGAGAGGGACGGCCAGAAGTTCGTTGTGGCAGACAGACCTGTGAGGCGTGGACCTCGTAACATGTGTCCAGACGATCCCGCAGAGGTGTCTGAACGAAGAAGGCTGAAGTCGGAGTCTGTAGCTGAAGATTGGCTGCTTTGCGACACTTTATACGATGCTTCTGACGATGCCACTGATGAAGCCGGTCTGGGGGGCGAGACGGAATAGTCCTTTGCAACGCCAAGCTTTTAGGCGTAGGAATAACGTGTTGCAAGAACGCTTTTTGGATTCCTCAGAAGTAATAGGTGCTGTTTAGTTACCTGATCATACGTTCCTTATTATGTCTTGGGGAAGGCACAGTACATTCTTGAGGCTTATTGTCATAAGGACAAGGTGACAGGCGTATTTCGCTTGTTGATGACATAAGGATGGCAACCGACAATCACGAAGGCATTGTTTCAGATTTGGTGTATATTTTATGAACATTTAAGCACTGGCAGGCTACTTGCATGGACTTCGAATGTCTCAGGTAGGTAAGTTCAGGATGATGAAGAAAACCAATAGATGTAGGTTTTAGCAGGGTGTTCAATCACCTTTCTCCAATCAAAGCGTGTGGTTCTTTCCCAATCAAATTGAAGCTATTTGGGAGGCCCTGATTTGTGTTGATGCCTTTTAATATCGTCCTCTGTCAGCGTTGAGTAACTACACTTTTCTGTAGCGAGATTGTTGGGCAGGTAGGATGAGGGACCAGCTGCCATTGATATATCACCTGTTTGTGTGCTCGGCTGAGGATTGTGAACTGAGTTTTACAAGCCAGATGCCACCAGCCGTTTCAACCCCTTGAATGTAGGTTTCATAATTGAGAACTGCTTTTGACTCAGATCACGCAAATTTATTTCACTGGGGCATTAGAACGTGTATCCATTGCACACTGATGTCGTTAAATGCGAATGCAGTAAAATATAAATCCTGGAGATCTAAGCGACACCTATCATGTTGTATGTCTTGTGTTGGCTGAGATTTATTTGCTCAGAATGCCATGTGACATAGCTGCCATTGCCTTGATCTCAAAAGGAAAGCAGATTATGTTCTAACAAGTTGGTTTGTTGCTCTTAGTCCAATATATTTATCTACATTCTATAGGCTAAAATGTGAATATGAAATGTTGGATTTCTTCTGTACTGATAGTAATGGAAATTTGTAAGCCTCATCCAAAGTTTTGTTGGACTTGAGATGAAGCTGAGTTCATACCACTGATGCTTTCACACTAAAATGATTTCTGGAACAATATCGTACGGTTGTGGATAGCAGTTCATTTGTAAACACAATAGGAACATCCTAAGTAATTGTAAGTAGCAATTCTAGGTTGACAACAAATGAAATAGATGGTTAAAAACCCTATGTAATTGTTTGATTCTCCATCCACAGTTGAGGCAACCTTTACATCTGTCTAATAATTTACACAAATGTCTTCACACAGCAAATAATCTCAAGGTAAGTAAACCAGCAAAATATAAATCATTACTTCAAATTAAAAAATATTCTAGATAAAATACTTGTTCATTTAATAGTGGATAAACCATTCAACTACAAGTAATTTTATAGCAAATGTAATATGATACAAACTTTGATCATGTACTCTAACATGTTGTGGGTTAAAAAGTATTAAAAAGTATTAGTCAATAGTCCAACTATTTGTGCATAACATGTTTTAAGGTTCAAAGTGAAAACAAAAAGTAATTTATTTTTTGAACTTACTTATGGAATATCAATGATAAAAGTGTATGCATACATATGTAAATTCAAAGTTTTTGTGATGGGCATATTGAAAAATTTATTGAGTTTTAGCAACTACATAAAATATTTCTAGTATAATAAGTTGAAGAACTATAATATTTTGAAAAACTACTAATAAAGATGCCACAAGACAACCATCACTATACACCATTGATTGAAGGTTTTATAAAATTAATTAGACATCAAATATTTTACATTAGATATTTTGGCTCTACACAAAATAGCATAGATTATAAAGTATGATAAGTCAAGCTCTTTGTCAAGTTAAGAAAATAAATACATCATTCTATTAAAGCATTACAATATAAGGGAAATAACATTATTAGTGTCATTTTGTAGCTTTTGGATAAGATGGTATAGGTGTATTTTGAAGCTCTAAATATTATTCACAATTGAGGGATTTTTTTTTTAAAAAAAAAGGTAAAAATCTTGCTACAATTAATAATAAAATATTTAATTAGTTAAACTTAAATAATTAAAAACATCATCTATTTTTATGTCAATAAGTTATATCTAAAAAGAATAGCTTATATTGTATTAATGAGAATGTATTGTTATAAATTTTACACTATGATATTTTAATTTCATGAATAAGTAATACACAAATCCACACATGATTATCAACAATAAATCAGTAAAAATTTAAAGAGAGATTAATATATATATATATATATATATATATATATATATATATATATATATATATATATATATATATATATATATCTCTTAGTTCTAAAATTGTATAAATGTATAGACCTTTTTTTTCTAAATTTTAAAACATTATTAGTTTTTTGGTCAAAGCTTTAATAGATGTCTAATAGATTGTTACTTTTTTAGTAGTCAAGTTTTTAAAAACAAAATGTAAGTTTTTTTTTGTTTTTGTCTTTGTTTTTATTTTTTTGTTTTTCTTTTTTTCTTTCATTTAAAGCTTGCACTCTTTTACAATCTTCAAAATGTTTTAAGGATTATTTGAAATAAGTATTCAATTTATCAAGAATATTTTATTTTTAATATATATATTTTTTAATTTTAAAGCATTCTATTTCATAGACTTAGATAAAAAGCCTCTATTTTTAACTTCCATAAAAAAATGTACCAATCCAACACAAAAATAACATCTTTTGAAATTATGATCCATTTACTAAGATTTATTAAATCTTATGTATTACAACTCTTTCTATGCTTAAGTATATATATATATATATATATATATATATATATATATATATATATATATATATATATATATATATATATATATATACTACTAAATTAAAAATTTATTATTATACTTTAACCATATTGTTGATAAAATATTAAAAAAAATAAGATATCAAATTATATTTTTTAATACTTGTATAAGATTTATCAAAAATTTACTATAAAAAGTTAAAAAATAAAAATAAAATATCATGTAACTTTTAATTATATTTTTTAAGAAAAAATTTAAACATTTAAAATTTTAAATTATGTATTTTTAAATTTATTTAATATCCATATTATATAATATCTTATTTTTATTAATATTTTTATAATTAAAATAGAAGTAAAAATTTAAATATGATAGAATACACATATAACTTGAAATAAAGAAGGTTAAGAAGATAATTAAAAATAATTTGGTATATGCTAAAAGTAGATGTTATAAATTTAATTTCGAATAGACAATTAGTTGTTATATATGTGCAATGTTTTAATCTTTTGGTACAAGATAAGTATATATAGTCAAGGCATCTAATAAGTATTATTATTTTTGAAGATATTATATAATATTAAATATAAAGTATAACAAAGACATGCTCCAATGAGCATGAATACAACTAATGGTTTATTGGCTTGTTTAGCTTAAATTTGTAGCTTTCACCTTTTGGTCTTAGGATAATAAAATAAGTAATTTTACTTAGGTAGGACTATCTTTTTTGCTTGTGGCCAAAGCCATGCCAATTTTTTTCTAAACTCTCTTACTTAACTTTAGTTTTTATTGTCTCTTTTCTTTCAATTCTTAAAATCAAGTCTTAAAACTTTAGAAAAAGATAGAAATTGATATTATAATTTTGTGGATGCACAAATCTTAACATTTGGAGTTTTGAACTGGAAATGACATCCTATTTAATACAAGAAAATGTATTGCCTTTATAATATTGGTAGCTTTATTTTGAAAGACTATGGTTCATTTTGTACCATTTTATTTGCAACACTTTTAATTTTGATTTTAATTTAAAGAGCTTATAAAGTCTAATTTTAAAAAAGGTAAGAATTATCAAATTTAAAATTGAGATAAGCTTTTTATGTTAGTTTTTGTAGAAGAAGGTCTATTATCTTTGAAATGAATCTACTAAGTGAAGATAATATTTAGAGGGCAAGAATTAGAAGATTGAGGCGAGTTAAGAGCTCAATTTTTAGAAGAAGGTATCAAAGCATTAATGATTATTTCAATTGGTTTAGTATTTTTTTTCATCTTTTATATTTAATTATTATCATAAATATCTAAAATAGTATTTTATTTATATATGTTACTTATAAAAAGATTAGTAGATAAGAGAAGTATAAAAAAAAACTATGAATTTTTAGTAATTTATATAAAATATAAGGTTTTTAATTGATTTAAATTGAATGTATTTTGCATGAAAAATAATAAAAATTCAATTAACTTTTTAATAGAATTTTAGAAAAAAAAAAAAAAAAAAACTAAACTAAACTAAATTTTAAAATTTTACTTTAAAAATTTTATTGAGTAAAATTAAAATCATGTTTTCAAGATTTTCTTCAAATTAATAGTTTATCATATTTAGAGATAATTTAAAATAATTGGAATAAAAGTAGAAGATTTATTTTAATTCAAAGAATAATTAGGTATTTTTAAACACTATGTTGAAGTCTAATTTGTAAAACATATAGTTTTATTAAAAGAAATTAGAATGACTAGTAATTAATAGTAGTAGTTGTAGAAAATTGGGTATATATGTTTTATACAGGTTGTAGCACCTTGAAGGTAGTTAAGAAGATAAGACTAAGGTATTGTGGCTTCTTAAAGGTATCCTATACACTACTTGTAAACATAGATAAGGCTCAATTTTTTGATCTCATAATTAAGTTGTCCTTGAGATAAATTTCAATAGCCAAATTTTTTATATCTTTTAATTTCTATAAATTATTAATTTTTTTTATAATAACTAAAATTTTAATTTTTTAATGTTTCAATTTTTTTTCCATCAAAAATAATTTTTATTAAAATATATGTAGATATCTAAGGACTTAGATAATTAATCATTAAAAATTTTCATTTTTAATTATCAATATTGGAAATGGTTATCTAACTAAGTGAAGCTAAGATCTATTTTAAAATAGATTTATTAGGGATTCCACAATCTTGTACATATAAAAAAATAAAAAAATAAAAAATTTTATTTTAAATTAATTATGGTTATTTTGAATATAATATTTTAAATTTAGACTTCTTAATATTTTAGTTGCTTTCTTGCATTTTTTAAATATTATATTTTGTAAATTTTTAAATAATGTTTTTTTATGTTATTTGAATAACATTCATATTTTTCAAAAAATATAAAAAATATATAAATAATATATTTTAAAAATATTTTATTTCAAATGATAATTTACAAATAGATTCTAAAAACATAAAAACCATTGTAGATTAGAAAATTTTAAGAATTTTATTTATTTTCTTATATTTTTTAGAATTTTTAATTATTGTCAATTATTTATTAAGAATCACTTTTAAGGATCTACTTCAACTACATAATTAACTTGTAA
The DNA here is from genome assembly GCF_059467195.1 of Physcomitrium patens. Taxonomy (NCBI): domain Eukaryota; kingdom Viridiplantae; phylum Streptophyta; class Bryopsida; order Funariales; family Funariaceae; genus Physcomitrium; species Physcomitrium patens. Next base: position 2,698,944 of record NC_143431.1, on the reverse strand, counting down.
TAAAACATTAGAATAGAATATTAACAAAGCTGATAGATTTTATTCTATTGATTTTAATTTAAGAAAATTTTCAGTAGCCAAGATTAATTATGAAATCCACATTAAAAAAATTCGTACTATTTTTGATTCATTCCAAGAATTAAATTAATAACTAAAATTTTCTTTCAATCTAATTATGGTTTATACCAATTAAAAGATTCTTGAGTATGTTATGCCAATAGGTAATTTAAATTGCTGTGAAGTCTATTAGATCATGGTCTTATTACAATATGTATTTATTATTTTACATGGTTGTAAAAAAAACAATGTTTATCATATGCGTTCTTAAAATATTTTTATCTAAGATCAAAAGAAAGAGATGCTACATATAATAAAAAAAAATTCACTCTTTTAAACTAAACCAACTAAATCTTTGGATTATTAAGTCAAATTTTTTAAGTGATAATGTTGTTTTTAATTAGTTTTGATTAAGTTCTTTAATAAAATCTCTTGTTTTAATAAATTTTATTTTTCATATCTATTTTTTTTACTTTGAGATATTTATAATTTTATTTTTGTAATAATAGTTAGTTCAATAAAAACAAAATATTTTATACTTTATATAAAAAATATTATTACTAAAAAAATATTTAAATCTTTCTTTAATAATATTTGATAATATCATAGACTTTTAAACCATATTTTGTTTGATCAAAGACCTAATTTATATTAAGTTTTTGAATGATTTTTTTTAGCGTATTAAAAGTTAATATTATGTTATATTATACTTTTTATTTTTCAAATTGATAAATAAATAGAACATATGAATTAAGTATTATATTATATATAATATATATATATAATATTTTAATATACATATAAATAATATTTTTTAATTATAGTTATCATCTATATTATAGTATCTTTGACTTTTTATAAGTTAAAAATTGAACAATAGAGGATTTGATAAGATATATAGTAGGACTTCATATAATAATGAAGATACAATTAAATGAAGTTCCAAAATAATTAAAATTTAATTCATAAGTTCTTAAAAGAGTATAAAGTCTACCTTAAGCTAGTAATAAAGTAAGGCTATTCATTTTAAATTTAATAGCAATCAATCTTCTAACAAATTAGAGTATCAAAGGCTTATGCCTTTAATTATTTAAAAACTAATTAATCTCATTCTATATCAATTTCAGTTAACACAGTCCATAAAGATTCATCTTATATTTGATCTATTTATTATTGTGACTTACAATATAATCAATATATTAGGAAGAAAGAAATTACCACCATCTTTCTATTGAAATATGTAATAAGCAACTGAGAGAGATAAAAATCAACATATTAACTTTAAAATCGTCATTTAAAAAATTTCTAAATGAATTATTTAGATTGTCTCAATCTTCTCAATGCCATAATAAATAAAAATATATATACATATTTAAGATAGACATGTCAAACTTCAAATAGATAGAAAGATATAATTTATATGGTATTATAATCTATGAAGAGGCTCTTGATGTTTTGTAATACTATTAGAGGTAGGTACCATATTTAATGATAAGAAAAGTAAAAATTGGATTAGCTACTACATTTTAAATGAGGTTCTTTCTTTTAAATTATATCTTTGAATATGTAATATAAATATAAACATCAAATCTAATACTTGATTTGAAATACTTTGATATAAAGAATGAAATATATATATAATAAAATTGTCAAGAAATTTATACTTTGATAGTAATATATTTACAAAGCAAAATTGAAGGCAAATTGGTTTATAAGTCATAAGTATAGAAGAGACCCAAGAATTTGTAGAAGTGATCAAAGTAGTCATAAAGACAAAAGCTACAAATAAGAATAAGAAAGATATTATGTTATTTTTTTTATATGTGTAAAAAAGATATTTTTACTTTAAAATATACTAGTGGTAGATAGGTAGTAAATCATGGCTTATACCACCAAATTTGATAGAGAATTCTTACAAATAAAATAAGATATATTAGACCTAATCATATTCAAATATAATGCTATATTTAAATGTAACTTAAAATATAAATAAAAATAATATATAATTTATGCTAAGGACTTATAAAGAAGTTGAGCTTATTTGGCTTATTTACCATTAAGGTTTAGATGTAAATGCTTAGAAGTTACAATTAAAAGAAAATAATATTATTATACCAATCATATAATTTAGATAAAATAAAATATTTTTTCATAGGTTTTAGAAAAGATCGTAGTCTTCACAAGCTTAGAATTGAATTATTTCAATGATGCATATATTACCTATTAGTTCTAAAATATTTGGACCTTAATAAGTTTTTTTGGAATTAAATAATTATTATAAAAGACATCTTATCCAACTTTACAAAATTAAAAAAAATAATCTCTTCTAATAGGATTCTATATGTAAAAGTATAGATGCAATAATTTATTTTTTAATAGAAAAAATTGAAGTAGTAAACAAAGAAAAATAAAAATATAGTCCAAATTTTACAACATGGACATACGTTTTGAAAACTTATACATAAAATTTTAGATAAATAATTAGAAAAAAGGAATATTTTATATAATTAGAATAAATTAAGAATAAAAAAATAAATAATAGATATTTGGCATATTAAATCAATACATTAGAATCAAAAGATTATATACAAATTATTGATTAAATAGACTATAATTATAACTAATATCAATAAAAAAAATAGACAATATGGAGGTTCAAACATGGTAATATTGCAAAACCTACTAACTAAGATTCAACATTTGATATTTTTAAGATCACTTAAAATATAAAATCTAAAATATCACCATTCAAACTTTATTACCATCTTTAAGTTTGTGAAATATCACTTGATAGTTTGGTGACATATGAAGTCATATCAAGTCGACCAAGCATGTAGACTTAACATTCTATGTATATCCTTATCATTCTTTTTTATTATTTTTTATGCCTTTAAAGAAATTTCTAAGCCTTGCAAATAGTTGCAAAGGAGATCATTTTGGAATCAATGAGTACACCATGGTTGTTTGCTAGCTAGAAGATCAAGCAAATTTTTAGATTGACTACATACTTTAAAAGTAAAATTTGTAGTTTTTTATGATTGTTCAATTGGTACCAACATTGGTATCAATAATAAAGATTAGAAGTAAGATATATATATAATGTCCACAGAGTATTATGGATATACATATTTATTTAGATAAGAAATATTAGATAGAAGATAATTGTAAGTAGATTTGAAATTATCTTATGACAAAGCTTTATCGATGTATATTTGATAATATAAACTACACCTATAAAATTTAATAGGAAACTTGTCTTGTAAATTAGACATGTATCTTGCAAGTTGAACACATATCAAAGTTTTAAAAAAAATTGACATGTAGCTCCTATTTAGATAGTTTATATGGAGGCAAGAGTGAAGCCTTTTTCACTCTTATCAATATTTTTTCAGTCCTTAGTCTTATTTCAAGACTTTTTAGTCTTCTTATCTTTAAAATTAATCATTTTAATTTAATATTATACCATTTTAAAGTGATTTTTTAGTCTTTTTGAGTGACAAAAGAATACATTGATCTTTTAGTTCTTTGAAATTCATGTCTTTGATAATTTGACAAGAATCCTAATTCATTGTTCTTATTTTGTCTTAAAATTGAGTAAATTAATCTATTTCTATTATTATATTTTAAAGGTTTTGGACTATCTACCTTTAACTAGTACTTAGTTTTTTATATTAATTTTTTTTTAAAGAGAGAAGATTATCTTTTTTTTAGAATCTTTTTTAATATTAGAAATTATGGATTATCTTTCTTTAATTTGATTCTTATATTGATTTATTTATTTATAAAAAAAAATTATGGATACTACTTTTAACAAAGAAAAGAATAGATTTGTAACTATTATAGATTTATATGAATTTGTGAATACTTTTAAAATAGAAATGTTACATATTTTTAATATAAAATATGAAGATATTATTTCTATATCTATAGAAGAAGTCAACAATGAACTTTAAAGACTATGCCAGAAAGTCGTGTCATTCAAAGAAGTAAATAGATCAAGTTCACAATCAAATTTGAAAAGACTTACTACTTCAAGTATAAAGGAGGTAAGGATAAGTATGCTAGAGAAGTTTGATGGAACAAGATCAAAGTTTTGAGGATTTTTGCAATAGCTAAAGCTCTATCTAAGGTTTCATCCTTCTCTATATCCTAATGGATTTATTCAAGTCAAATTTGTAGATACACTTCTATTTAAGAATGTTCTTTTTATTTTACAACTTTGATGAAAAATGATTCATAACTAGTCTATGATTTGAATCCATTCTTGAAAGTGCTTATGACCACATTTGGAAAAAGTTATTAAGAAAGGATACTAGAGACCAAACTCATATCTTTACAACAAAGATCACAATTAGTCATCATATATATTGTTGAATTTTAAAACTTTGCTTATAATATCAATTGGAATGATAAATTATTTATCAATTAATTTTGATATGAATTGAAAGATAATGTCAAGGATTTATTATTGACAATGTCAAGAGCAAATTCATTAGAATAATTTATTATTGAAGCCATTGCATATGACAATTGACTATTTAAAAGACATTGGAAACAAAGATTTCATTGGATAGGTACAAGTCAAATTATAGCAACATCTTTTAAGTTTTTGGAAGCTTATTCATGTAAGCCAAAGCCTATGAAAATTGATACAATATATTTTAATCTCTTATTGAGCAAAAAAAGACTCAACATTGTGAAAAAAGTTTGTGCCTATATTGTAGAGAATCTAAATACATTACTCAATATTATCTAAAAGAACAATGTAATCATAAAATGAGATGCATGGTTGCTAAATATGATGATTTATTAAAAAATAATTTTTTCTACTTACAATAGGGATTATGCAATTAAAATTTTATGCAACATCAAGTAAAAATCAATATTAAGATTATCAAGATGTTTTTGAGAAGAAAAATAAAAATATTTTTTCAAATCATTGTTTGTATAATTTTCAATTGATCTTCAAGAAAGAATTCGACCACCATTTGAACTAATTTATAGCTTACAACAAAAAAAATTTACTATATTCAATGAATATATTAACAAGAATTTGGTTAAACATTGAATATAATCAAATTAAAGTAAATATAAATATATAGATGAATATAAGAATTCTTGTCAATAAATTTAGATGAACATAAATTTTTTTAGGATCCATCATAAGACCAAATTCTTGTCAATATAATTTCAAACAATGGTCTTATGATGGATCCTAAAACAATTCAGTCTATCATAGATTAGAAGATTTCAAAAATAATCAAAAATATATAATATTTTTTGAGATTTGGCAATTATTACTAAATCTTTATCAAATTTTTTTTTCAAGTTACAACTCTTACATGTTTGACTTGTAACAAAAAACTTAAGTAGAACAAAGAAGCCAAATCATATTTTGAAGCTTTGAAGACAATATTTAATTTTACACTAATCTTGTATCATGTTGTCTTTTAAAAGGCTCTTTTAATGAAAATAGACATACCAAACTTTGTTATGGATGTAGTGTTGTCACAAATGAGAAGAGATGACAAGCTCTACTTAATAACTTTTTATTCTAAGAAACTTTTAATAGCTAAGATCAACTACAAGATCTACAACAAAGAATTTTTTACATTTGTGGATTAATTTTAAGAATAGCATCATTATCTAGAAAGCACTTCTAATTTAATTATAATTTGTACAAATTACAAGAACTTCAAGTATTTTATAGTAGCAGATATTTTGAATTGTCACAAAGCTTGTTGGAGCATGTCTTTATCAAGATCATTTATCGATTTAAAAGAAAAGAAAAAAAAGAAAAAAAAAATGGTTTATCAGATATCCTTTATAGATATTTTTATTTTGAATCCAAAGAAAGAAATATAGCTTTTGATCAACAAAAAAATGATTCTCTTATAGCCAAAGAATTTTTTATCTTTGAGCAATAAAATCAAAATTGAGTTTTGATTCAATTTTTTTATGATACTTTTAAGTTTGAGTTCAAAATAATCTATTATATTTTGAGGAATAATTAAATATTCTAGAAAATAAAGCAAGATTATGTATTCTTTAAGCTCATCATGACTTTTTAATAAAAACATGTTTTGAGTATAATAAGACTTTAAACTAATATCTAAAGATTTTTAGTGATTTCAAATACAAAAATGCAATGAAAGACTTTGTATAATCATGGGACATTTTTTCAAGATTAAAAACTCCTTGCTATTGACTTTATGGACTTTTCTAGCCATTATCTATTTCAAAACAATAATGGTCTTTTGTTTTTTTGGATTTTATCATAAATCCTTTAATTTCAAGTTCCTATAACTCTATATTTGTGATAGTAGATTGATTCATAAAGATAGTATATTTTATACCTTATACAAAATCCATTACAAGTGAAGAAATAACTTATCTTTTCTTTAACAACATTTATTGCTATCATGGATTGTCAAAAAATATTATATTAAATAGAATAACTCAATTTATATCAAGATTTTTAAAAATAATTTTTAAGATTTTAAAGGTGAATATATAATTATCTTTGGATTTTTATCCTCAAATTGATGGACAAATGGAGCATGTAAATTAAGTTTTGGAGCAATATTTGAGATATACCATTAATTATCAACAAGATAATTGGACAATTTTTTTATCATTAGAAAATTTTGCTTATAATAATAAGATATATTCTTCTATTCAACAAATATCTTTCTTTATCAATTATGATTATTATATATAATTTAATATTTTTAATTTTTTAAAAATTAATAATCCTATAGTCAAAGCTTTTATAAATTATTTATCAAAGCTATATAAAATAATGAAGGCACAACTAAAAGAAACTCAAGAACAACATAAAATTAATACAGATATCTATTACAAGTAGCAAATTCAATTCCACATTGGTAATAAAGTATGGTTATTTTGTTGTAATATTAAGATTATTTGTCCTTATGATAAGTTGGATTATTGTAGATTTAGTTCATTTTTTATTTGTAAAAAGAACAATTCAATTGCTTATTGATTGCACTTATCAAAGACTATGAAGATTCATCTCATATTTCATGTATCTCTTCTTAAACCATGTAAGATAGTGAATATATTGGAAAGAGGACAAATGCCACCTCCTTCTATAGAAATGGATAATAATCAAGAATTTGAGGTAGAAGAAATTTTAGATTCACGGTGGTATTAAAATAAGTTAGATTATCTTATTCATTGGTATAGATATGATATTAGTGAATGTACATGGAAGCCAACAAAGAATCTTGTAAATGCATCAAAGAAGATTGATGCTTTTTATCAACAACATTAATCAAAACAAGCTGAAAAGAAGTTACGAAAGTCTCAATATTAATTACGTATCAAAGTGGTTTTATTGCCCTTAATTAAAATATTATTAATGGCTGAAAAAACTTATCAAATATCTTCAAAGGAAATAAAGATCAGAGTATGTCACAAATATAATTTAAAACATCTTAAACTTTGTCAATATATGATTGTTGCTCCTCATGGAACTCATTTTTAAAGAGAGGGATGATGTCACAAATATACATTTTTTTTTTTTTTTTTATAAAAATATCAAATATGAAATAATTATAGATAGATTTGATATTATCTTATAGCAGGGCTTTTAGAAGCTTTATAGACATGAATTTGATTTTAGATGTATTTGTAATTGATTGGTAGATTAAAAATTTGGCTAATAAGTTTGTCATGTATTATACATTTTAATAGCTTATAGTATAAGTTAATTAAGTGGTTTACAAATAGGAAGCTCATCTTATAAGTTAAACACATATCTTGTAAGTTGGATATGTATTGAAGATTATATAGAATATTACCATATAATTCTTAATTAGATAGTATACATAAAGACAAAGGTGAAGCCTTCTTTACTCTTCTCAATATCTTTTTAGTCTTTAATCTTGTTTTAAGACTTTTTACTCTTTTTATCTTTTGCAATAGACATTCTAGTTTGATATTATGCCATCTTTGAGTGATTTTTTATGCATTTTAAATCACACAAGAATACATTAATCTTTTAATTCTTTAAAATTCATGTCTTTGATACAAAGCTAGAGAATATATATCCACTCTTCAAAAAGATGCAAGCTTTATATGGTGCAAGATCAAACATGACTGTTCTTTGTAAGAAGGACTCTACTATAATAAAGAATACAATCTTGTCAATATTGTCATAAGACTCTACAATAGTGCCTTATCCAAAATTTGATTATATAGAATTAGTATTAAGAAAAATAAAGAAGACAATACAAGATTTAAAGGCCTTAAATTTTAGAGGCCTTGAGTTTTAGAAGTCTTGGATGCAAGGTTCTAAAGGCTTTGGATTTTAGAGATAATGTCTCCATAAGTTGTTGTACAAGATGTTTTATAATAAAATATTTTATGATAAAATGAATTGTTGAATCAAGAAAGAGAGAAAGAAGGGAAAGAAAGAAGGAGGGGGAGGACAAAGAGGATATTGATGTAATCTTCTAAACACCTCATGTAAATAATATCCAACTATACTATACTTTATAATTCTGCTCTATTGTAGGTACATCTTTCATATTAAAATCACCAATAATAAATCATTTTTTTCAAAGCAATTATCTTCCATGTCTTTAACCATCAAATAACTTGAGTATAGAATATTAATGCAAATATATATGGTATATAAGACATAATAGCCATATAAGAGGACTTGAGTTTTACTTGACCATTTTATATTATTATTGTTTTTAATTTACTTTATTTTTTATAATTCTAGAGGTACTAAATATAAGATTTTGAATGCCTTGGTTCTATAATGCATTTCATAATAATAAAAAGAAAATAAAAGGTGAAAAAAGATCTGAAACTATTATTTTAATTATCTTTACTTATACAATATACAAAGAATATTATATAAAGACAAACTACACCATAATGGTTGAAGATCCTAAATTCTAAACCTACTTGCAATTTTTTTAGTCTAAATCATGCATTGATAAAACATTCAATACATTATTGTAAGACACATCTTTGTTCTAAATCAACTCTCTAAAAAAAACTCCCTCTTTTAACATAGTAGCAAAATTCTCTAATATCTCCTTGCTAATTTCAATGAATTCAGTCATCTATAAATCACTCAAATCAACCAACATATTATATGAAATACAACAAGAAAAGATTCAATCCACAATGCATTTCATATCCATTGTTTAATTGAATTGGGTACAAATTTTTCTAAGAAAAGATCAACTACTTTTTGAAATTCTAATATAGTATTTATTTGGAATCCTTACTTTAGTCAAATAATAATTAAATTTTATATTGATCAAATATTTTATAGTTAAATAATTATAGCCATAAATAACTATTTTATTCACACTATAGGCCAAGTCTACCAACAAATATTTCCTAAAATCAAAGTATTATTTAAGTTTTTTAAATATCTCTATCTTTTTAAATATTATTATATTTCTACAAGATCCAAATTAGCTAGTGATTAAATTGATAACAAGGTAGTCTAGGTCATAAATAACCTACATATTTATGAAGTATTTTCAAGGACAAGAACTCGATGAAAGCTAAAGAGTAAGTGAGACTTTTCTCAAAGAAATAGGACAAAATAGAAATATGTATATTAAGAAAGAAATTGGAATGGCTATTGCCAAAATACAAGAAAACTAGAGACCCTTGAAACTAGACTAGAAGCAAGAAAGGAGTTGACAAGAGTGAAGAGGGCTTCACTCTTGCCTCTATATATACTATCTAACTAGAAGCCACATGGCGATGTTCTATAAGACCTCCAATATATGTTGACTTTCTAGGCCACATGCCTTTGCTTGCAAGGCAAGTTTTCTATGGATGGACCACGTAGTTAGCTTGTTCTTTAAGCTTCCAACATGTGTGGCACATGGCTAACTTGTTGACCAAGTTTCTAGCCTAAAAGTCAACTATAGACTCCTATAAAGTCAAAGCAACGTCTATGAAGCTTCTAAGAAGCTTCTCTAGAAGATATTACACAATTAACCTACTTTTATCTACTTTTACATACTTTTATCTATTCATATAGGTAATTATATGTATGTCCGTGACATTACCCCCCCTTCTAGGGACGAGTTCCACGAGGAGCGGTGATTATATATTGAGAAAATCTAATATGCGGCGAATTGTATTTGCTACATACTCTGATCTTTGTTCTCTTCGAAGATAGTTGATGGGTCCTCTTAGCCATCGATAGTGTCCCATTCCAGGGCGAGAAGACCACCCTGTTATTTGATCACTGTTGAGGCCTTCATAACTTTCTTCAAATAATACATTTGAAACACCATCAGGAGTCGTTCCTATCTCCAATAATATCACCAAACATCGAGAATCTCTTCCAAGGTCGTGATACCAAATGCGTTGTATCTCACCATCTATTCGAGGAAGAACATGTCGTTCTTGAGGGTCTTCATCTCGGTTGCGTCATCTTGAAGGTTGTGACAATCGCAATGTCTCATTCGGTAAGTCAGCAAACGAAGGTTCTTGAGTTGAATCCGCTGGTTGTTGGCTCTCCATCTAATTAGCGTCACAAATGCAAAGAAGTTACAAACAAGGATAGGAAATTGAATGTTATCTTGCCTCAATCTTGTCTCTTTTATAAGAGAGATTTTCATCTTGGTTTTGATGGATGTCGTTGATGAAAAACTTTGACTTTAGCTGATGCATTTGCTAGATTTCTGGATGGCTCCCATGTGCGCTCACTAATATCATATCCGCGCCAATGAACAAGATATTCCAGCTTATTTCGGCGCCGCCTTGAGTCTAATATCTCTTCCACCTCAAATTCTTCATTATTATCTACTTCTATAGGAGGCGGTGGCATTTGTCTTCTTCCTTGTATATCCACTGTCTTATATGGTTCAAGAAGAGACACGTGGAATACAGGATGGATCTTCATTGACTCCGGTAGATGTAACCGATATGCAACTGGGTTGATCTGTTCAGAAACAGAAAAGGGGCCAAGCCTACGATAGTCCAATTTGTCACAAGGTCGAGTGGTCTTGATATTGCGACGAAGTAGCCATACCTTATCACCCACGTTGAGTTGTGGTTGCTCTTTACGATATACATCTGCATTTATCTTTTATCGTTCTTGAGCTTTCTTCAACTGCGCCTTCATTATTGCATGTAACTCTGACAACCGATTTGCCATATCTTCTGCTGCAGGATTATCAACTTTTGAAAAATCAAAAGTATCAAGTCGTGGATGATAGCCATAATTGGCAAAGAAAGGTGTTTGTTGCGTGGAAGAATGTACTGTATTATTATAAGCAAACTCTGCCAATGGCAGAAGGATTGTCCAATCATCTTGTTGGTAGTTGATGGTACACCTTAAATACTGTTCCAAGACTTGGTTTACGCGCTCTGTTTGTCCATCAGTTTGAGGATGGAAAGCTGAAGATAGCTTTATGTCCACTTTTAAAATCTTGAAAAGAGTCCTCCAGAATCTCGACACAAATTGAGTTCCCCTATCCGATATGATATCTTTAGGTAATCCATGATAGCGATAGATATTATCAATGAAAAGCTTAGCTGTTTCTTCACCTGTGATAGATTTTGTACATGGCATAAAATGTGCCATCTTGGTGAAACGATCTACTATCACAAATATAGAATCATAAGATCTTGAGTTTGGAAGATCTGTGATGAAATCCATAGAAACAGAAGACCATGGTTGTTCTGGTATAGGTAATGGCTGAAGAAGTCCGTAAGGTCGATGTCGAGGAATTTTTGATCTTGAACAAATATCACATGATTGTACAAAGTCTTTGACTGACTTCCACATTTGTGGCCACCAAAAATCTCTTGATATGAGTTCCAAAGTCTTATTATATCCAAAGTGACATGCTGCTGGAAAGTCATGACGTGCTTGAAGAACACGCAAACGTGCTTTTCCTTCTGGAACATATAGGCGTCCTTCAAAATATAATAGATTATTCTTGAACTCGAACTTAGAAGAATCATGAGACTTGGAAGAATTATTCTCGATATCATGAACAAGAGGGTCTGAGGACATACTGGACTGGATTTGCTTGAGAAAAGTTGAATCAACAGTCAGTGTTGATTTCACTGCTCGGAGATGAAATTGCTCCGGTTTCAAGAGGACCGTTCTTTGTTGCTCAAAAGCTGCATCTCCTTCTTTTGGTGCAAAATAAGAACGTCTAGACAGGGCATCGGACAAACCTTGTTGTTTTCTTGGCCGATAAGTGATAATGAAGTCGAATCTTGACAAAGACATACTCCAACGAGCTTGACAACGATTCAACACGCGTGCTGACATGAAATACTCGAGGTTCTTGTGATCTGTATACACAGTGACTGGACTAGAAGCACCTTCTAGATAATGACGCCATTCTTGAAAAGAATCCACGATTGCAAGAAGTTCTTTATCGTGGATCTCATAATTGATCTCGGCTGCTGAGAATTTTCTTGAATGAAAAGCTATCAGATGAAGTTTTTCATCTGTTCCCATTTGTGATAAAACTGCACCCAAGGCAAAATCCGATGCGTCTGTTTCCATAAAAAATACCTTGGAAAAGTCAACACGATATAAGACTGGTGCAGAGACAAACGATGTCTTCAAGGCTTCAAATGCTGCTTCCGCTTCTTGATTCCATTGGAATTTATCTTTACTAGTCAAGCGTGTAAGTGGAGCTACAACTCGTGAGAAGTCTTTGATGAAGATCTGATAGTAATTGGCAAATCCCAAGAAACATTGGACATCTCTTACAGTCTTTGGAATCTTCTAATCCATGATTGTTTGGACTTTCTTAGAATCCATCATAAGACCATCATTTGAAATGATGTATCCTAAAAAGTCAACTTGAGTAGTGTGAAATACACACTTTTCTATCTTGGCGTACAATCCTGCATCTCTAAGTTTTTGTAATACTTGACGAACATGTATTTCATGTTCTTCAACATTCTTAGAATAAATCAAGATATCGTCTAGGTAGCAGACGACAAAATTGTCTAAGAATTCACGAAATACATCATTCATGAGATGTTGAAAAGCAGCTGGTGCATTCGTGAGTCCAAAAGGCATGACATTGTATTCAAAGTGTCCGTACCTGGTTCGAAACGCAGTCTTCCATTCATCTCCTTCTTTGATCCGTACTAGATTATATGCTCCTCTTAGATCTATTTTTGTATAGATCTTAGCTTGATTTAACTGGTCAAGGAGTCCTGATATCAAAGGTAATGGATACCTGTTCTTGATTGTGATCTTGTTGAGTCCTCGATAGTCAACACACATTCGTAAAGATCCATCTTTTTTCTTTACGAATAAAATTGGAGCTCCTGCTGGAGATTTTGAATGGCGTATGAAATTCTTCGCTAAATTCTCGTCAATATATGTCTTGAGTTCAGCCAACTCATCTTGTGATAAACTGTAAATTGGTCCAAATGGTGGCTGAGTTCCTTCCTTGAGATCGATTGAACAATCGTATGGACGATGCTCAGGAAGAATATCTGCATTCTTTTTCTCAAAAACGTCTTGATAATCCTGATATTGACTTGGAATGCCACTTGAAGTCTTTACGCTTTCAGAAATAGGTGCAGCATAAATAGCAAAAGTTGATCCTTCTTTTGCTGCGTGTATAAATGCTTTTGCACCTATAAGTGCGGGTTTTACTATACTAGACTCATGGTTTTTTACTTGATTAATAGAACTGTTACTAATGCTCCGAGGAAAATCAAGTTTACGAGAAATCCAATCTATTCGAGGATTATACTTTTCTAACCATGATAAGCCTAAAATTACTGGATTAGAGGGAGATCTAATTATATTAAAAATTACGCAACTACTATGACCATTTATTACTACATCTACAGGAAGTGTTTCGTGAGTTACATCTCCAGAAGACAACGGACGACCATCTATGACTTCTACGTGTACAGGTTTAGTTTTTTGTATTAATGATATTCTATGACATCTAGCAAATTCTTCATCTAAAAAACAAGCTGAGGCTCCTGAATCTATCAAGGCAGAGGCTTTGTAATTATTAGGTCCTAAACGCACATCTATTATAAAACAAGGAGATGGTTCTGAGGAGAGGATAGGACCTTCATTAGAAGTTGTACAAGATTCCAGCCGCACGGTCCCTATTGTAGTTGGACGTACTCGTTTTCCGACATACTGTCTTCTTTGACAGCCGTACTCCTCATTTTGTAGTTACGTCGCTTCTTTGGACAATGTTGAGCAGTGTGCTTAGGTTCTCCACAATATAAGCACAATCCTTCTTGTCGACAACGAGACTTTTCTTGCTCAGTAAGAGGTTTGAAACGTACCACATCAATTTGCATATCCTCTACTTTTGAAGGTATGTGTTGAGGAGACGTCGGTGTTGCCATTGAATTGTAGTAACGTTGAGGCCTACTTGTGCGACTCTCGGATCGAAATTCAAAAAGTCGATTGTCGCACTTCACAGCAAAGTCAATTGCTTGACTCAATGTTTGAGGATCAGGTAAATTAAGCATCAATTTCTTTACCTCATATTGTAATCCGTAGAGAAATTGACTCACAAGTGCGGCATCATCCCACTTGATATCAGTTGCAAGTTGTCGAAATTGCGAAGCATATAATGTTACTGATCGATTGCCTTGTCGCAAAATACGGATCTTGTTGGTTGCAACACGAATTGCATCATGTTCTCCAAACATGGATCGAAACTCCGCCAAAAAAGCCTCCAGATTATCCAATATTGGATCTCGTCGTTCAAGAAAAGATGAAAACCATGACAATGCTGAACCTGAAAGAAGTGTACCAATGAATCTAACTTGTGACCCTAGAGTTGGATAGCTCTGGGGTTGAAGTTCAATCACTAATTGGACCTGATTGATGAATCCTCGAAACTTGGATCTGGTACCATCAAACTTCTCGGGCAAGGCCACTCTCGGTTCTCTAACACTCGAAGGGTGTTCCATTCTGGGAGAAGGGACATGGTTTGGTGCAGATGTTGAAGCAGCCCCAATCATCTCTATATCTTCACTTCCTACCATTCTTGTTGCTCCTTGTGGTGGTAAATTGAGTTGATGCATCGCAAGCATTAACTCCCTCAATTGTTCTTGCATCTGTGCCATTGCACTCTTCATTTCAACAAGCTCTGCCATAGTAGCACTTAGAAAAGAGAAGATGTCTAATAACGCTCAAAACAAATAGAAGAGAGGAATTGATAACAAAGAAAATACTAAGAACAATATCAGTTTAAAAGAGGGTAATCCGCAACTTCTAATGCGCTTATGTCTTATCAAGAAAAAGGGGTAATCCACTCTTAATCAAGAAAAGACAAAGCTCTGATATTGTAAGTGCACTCTTGTCAATCTGTCAAGGACAAGAACTCGATGAAAGCTAAAGAGTAAGTGAGACTTTTTTCAAAGAAATAGGACAAAATAGAAATATGTATATTAAGAAAGAAATTGGAATGGCTATTGCCAAAATACAAGAAAACTAGAGACCCTTGAAACTAGACTAGAAGCAAGAAAGGAGTTGACAAGAGTGAAGAGGGCTTCACTCTTGCCTCTATATATACTATCTAACTAGAAGCCACATGGCGATGTTCTATAAGACCTCCAATATATGTTGACTTTCTAGGCCACATGCCTTTGCTTGCAAGGCAAGTTTTCTATGGATGGACCACGTAGTTAGCTTGTTCTTTAAGCTTCCAACATGTGTGGCACATGGCTAACTTGTTGACCAAGTTTCTAGCCTAAAAGTCAACTATAGACTCCTATAAAGTCAAAGCAGCGTCTATGAAGCTTCTAAGAAGCTTCTCTAGAAGATATTACACAATTAACCTACTTTTATCTACTTTTACATACTTTTATCTATTCATATAGGTAATTATATGTATGTCCGTGACAAGTATATCTTTTTTATATCAACAAATACATCTTCATCATTCTTAAGGCATTGGCTTATAAAAAATTGTGTCCCATTGACAAGTTCAATGCAATATTTAAAGCCAAGTAGGCTATAAGATTGACTAATTTGAAGCCATTGGGCAATATCTGGCTATCATAGATATTGTTATTTAAGTAAAAGTATGGCCTAAATTATTTGATTTGTCAAAAAGCATACTATGCCTTTGCCAATATTCAAAGGCCTTTTCAATCTTCCAATATTGGCTCTATTTTTGTTTCATCCAAGATGCTCTACTGCTACAACTAATTATATTTTGAATTATTATGCCATAAACTATTGGAAGTTCTTTTTCATTATCAAATTCAAAGCAGTCATATTGAAACTTGTTGCCAATCTCTTTGTACTATTCTTCAAATAGATCATTAAATTCTTTATCAATTATAAAAGTGATCAACATTTCTAAGTCTTGGAGAGTCTATTATTTTTTGGAGCGCCAAAGCAAGTGATATTGTAGTGTAGTATGGAATCAAAGAAGTTTAGGATTTTTTATTTTTTTATAGTGTATGAGCATGATAAATCAACAATGTGGTATGGAATCAAAGAGAGAAGAGAGTTGAGGCAAGTGGCATGGTATTTGATATTTAACCTACCTCTCTTTTGATATTTTGATTTCAAAATCATTTACTTCATGAAGTATGTGATTTACTAAAGTGTGAAGTAATATTTTGCAATATTACAAGATACCTTAAGATCTCATCACACATGAAATATCATCCAAAAAGGCCATTTTTGGATATTCTAATTTAGTAACAATGCTTCAAATTTTGTCTTGGTATGAAAATAGTAGAATTTTGAATGTCATTTTACTTAACTTACTCCTATGAATATGCATATTTATATAAATAAATAATACTAGGTAGAAAAAAAATAAAAATAGATTTTATATTATCTTAAGATATATTTAATTTTATACATATTTATAGTTATAAATATACAAACTTTGCCAACAAGTTAGCTTTGTATTGCACATATGAGTAGCTTATGGTATAAGCTAATAATGTGGCATACATAGATACATGCATAGGAAATTTGCCTTGTAACTAAGATATATGTCTTGTAAATTGGACACGTGTTGGAGGTCTTACAGAACATTATCATATAGGTTCTAGTTACATAGTATATATGGAGGCAAGAGTGAAGCCTTCTTCACTCTTATCAATGCCTTTTAGACTTTAGTCTTGTTTTAAGACTTTCTACTCTTCTTGTCTTTGGTAATAGCCATTCTAGTTTTTTAGTCTTTTCGAGTGATACAAGAGAGTATTGATCTTTTAGTTCTCTAAGATTCATATCCTTGATACCTACATACTAATCAATGTATTGGATATACCATGGATGCATAAATAAACAAACAAAATTTAAACATTATAAAGAAGTGTGACATGTAAATTATTTGCTCTTAAATCCCCTCCCTTCAATATGATATCAGCATGTAAGATGTCTGATCCACTTCTTCTAATCTAAGCAATGGGACAATCCTATTATTGTTCAAAGCAAAATTGATAGATGAAAGCAGTGATATCTTCAAAACAACAAAAATAGAATAAAGTACTATATGCAAAGACATAATTGACTGAAATAGTGAAGTCTCCCAAAATCAGTAGTGAATGTTTGATTGCAAGTTTAAGACAAATATATATATATATATATATATATATATAAATGACTATGATAAGTTTTTGATCAAATTCAGATAGTATTTATTGAACGGTTGAGCACAAGAAGAAAAGAATACAATTAATAAATAAAAAGAAATAAAGTATAATAAGAATGATAATCATAATTAAAAGATATATGTCTCATTTCAAGACTGTTCATGAAAAGCAAAATAGAGAGGAATTTATAGGAGCCATTAAGAATAAAAATCATTAGTTTAAGAATGCATTAATTTATTGAAGCCATTAAGAATGTAAAAAAAAAAAAAAAAAAAAAAAAAAATGTAAATGAGAACTGAATACTCAATCGAAATTCCTGTTTCGATGAAAAAATATATAATAGTTACAGTTAGTATCAATATTTACCCCGAATAAAAATTTTAAAAATGAAGTTGTCAGGATAAGTTTTCAAGTTGGAATCAAATCATCCTTGTCACCTTGAATTGTGCTGGAAAATTAACCCCAATCTTCTGCAACTCTGTGAGCCATAACTTTTTCTCAAATTTTATCAAGCATTTTTAAGTTCCATGGGCAGAGCAACAAAAGGATCTTACTTATAATAATAGCACCTTCTCTATTTAAGAGCAAAGAAACAAAAGCCATTGAAACATATGATTGAATGAATGCTGGAACGATGTTTACACCGTCAAGTCGTCAATAATGCTTTTTTAGAAATGATTTTAGAAAATTATAATTTATACCTCATAGATTCATTTTTGGAGTTTTGATGTGGTCTTGCATGTGAAAAGGTCTACCATATGTACCATTTATCATGCCCACATGCTTCCTTCCCAAACAAGTTAATTCAAAAAGTTGAATTTGTCTTCTTCTTTGGCAATCTGGAACAAGCCTGTGATACGGCCTTCGAAAGTGGACAATTGTATCTTCTGCAAATCAGCTATTCACTCAAAGGTTGCATATAAATATTATTTGTTTATTTTATTATTGGGGGAGCTTGGGAATGTTGACAATGCTTTGTTTTCATTCTCCAGATATGTTAAGAAATGCTCCAAATGTAATCCTCCAAAACAAAAACAAAAACAAAAAAAATAATGATAAATATTTTGGTCATATTTAGGAGGAAAAATATCTCAGATGGTGCTGCATGAAAAGTTGACAGTTGTCCCGGCAGATTGATTCACAAAGGGCCCCAATGAAGATCATAGAACCATATTGAAGTTGGACTTTCGGTCTGTTGATTATTTTGATATAATATTGAGTTTTCAATTTTTTAAATTTAATTTTCACAATCGTTGGTAAGGAAAAATATAAAGCGAGAAACATGGCATGTTTTAATTGAACCAAAGTCTAGGTTTTAATACTGTTTCTGTGTTGATGATGTTTCCCTCTAGTCTTTTCTGTAATACCCACTTCTGGTGTGTTGTTTAGTTTTGAATTTTAAGTATGTTTGCATTACCTTTTGAATTGCAATATTGATTTCTTCAAGTAAGTGAATTGAAACTACCACCATATTACCTTCGAGAAAAGTCCATTTTGTTCTTTCTGTGTGTTATTTAATGTTTCATGCCTCTCATAATAATAATATTAATAATATCCTCCCTCCTCAAAATAATTGCCAAAATAATATAAAACTTAAATATCAACTAGTTAGTAAAGAATATGGGAACAAAGATCCACCTGGCAAAATGGCATGAACTCACATGAAACATGCCATTCAAACTGTGCACTCATCACATCCTCAGATACAAATAATAAGTATGTATGAATATATATATATATATATATACACAAACAATTCATACACCATAGTGTCAAAAAGGGTTTTTTTCTCCTTTTTCTATCTATGACAGGGAAAGTATGTCTGTATGCATGGTGCCCATGACTGTTGCTCTTGTACTTGAGAAAACAAATGATTGATAGATACATGTTAAAGTTATTCTTTGTCACTCCATGATTTTTGAATAAATTATATATATATACATATATATAATATCTTGTTAATAGCTGTTAAACACTTGAAAGATAAGAAGCTTTAGCTAAGCAAATTATGATTTTACATGTAAAAAATAATAAATATAATATAATTTTTCCAACTCAGAAATTTGTTACTCCAGATTTATTTTTCACTTGATAATCTTTCAATTATCATGTATTCATTTTTTCTTTCTACACGTGTGTGTGTGTGTAGCAACAAAGTATGAAGCAACAAACAAAAATATCAAAACCGTCTACCAATGAACCAAAGTGGTTGTAAGCTTTGTAAAAGGTTTTATCTCACTGGTCAAGATGTAGTAGACAATAACTATACTCATCACACTAGAACTTACCATTATCTCACAATCACATGATTATCACAACCTTGAAATGTACCCTCTAAACTATAAGTTCTGAGCTTAATCCAACCATGATTCTAGTCTCTTTACACCACTTCTAAGCTTCAATGTATATCCTAAAAAAGCATCTTTTTGTGTAGATAGATAATTCTATCCAGTGTAGGGTAGACAACCCATTTTCCACAACTTAAATATTTCAGTATATATCCAGTAGGTGTAAAAATGGGGAAAAAATACTCCTATGTAGGGAAATAGAAATCAGGAGGATTCCAAGTATTTTCACACAATTTGGTCAAAAAAGCAGAATTTATATGAATGTTTTAGCTAAAGATTCTCTTCAATCCATTTTGGACATATGGACTTACCTAATTCCAACTTGTTGTGGGTTACAAAAAGTGAAAATCCAACTTTTACAAAATTGTGATGTGTGGCACCTATTAATGCTATCAAGAGAAATGTGACATTTAATTATATTATTGTTCTATCCCAACCAATCAACAACTATCACCTATTAATAGTTCATGCATACCCATTCCAAGTACAAAGTTTTTTTTTTTTTTTTTTTTTTTTTTCTCACAACTTAACAACATTTTAATCAACCCTGACCAATTTCCAATCAATGGATGTCAGACATAATCGCCATATATAATGGAAATAGCACCCTCTACATGTTGGAAATGGAGGGGTGGTGGACGATGGGTCGGCTATGGAGTGTGAGTGAACATCGCACAGTGAAGAGTGCAGCCGAAAGCGAAATGAAGCGAGTAAGATGTGTGGGATGGTGTTATGTCAGAACATGCAATGGTCCCAGGGAGATGGCAGAGGAAGATCTGCGGGGAGAATTAAGAGGAGAGGAGGAAGAAGGACACGCAAACGCAGCCATGCCGCGTTGGGTCCGTGCAACGCACGCTTTTGGGGTGCGTCACAAGGGACGGCCCTCGCGCCTGGACCAGCCCCGTCGATCCCCAGCTTTTCATGGGCACTCGCGCATCCCACCTGCTTCTGGCATGTCCATAATTCACTGCTAGCAGCAGTTCCATGATTTTGTCGCTCCCACGCCTGGGTCGCTCTTCCCTCCTACCATTATAGTGTTACGCCGCTTCGTACCTGGTGCTGATTCCATGCCAACGTAAAGCCATAATCGCCGTGTCCCGTTCCTAACCTCAAACTCCACCGACCAGGCTATCGGAACTCCTGTCAGAGATGCATATCTTCAGCATTCATAGCGTCGACACCGCATGTGCATTGTGCTCAGTCGACGTGTATCCAGGGATCGTCATTAGTAATTACTGCTATCACTGCAAAGATTGGCTTTGATGGTGTTGATGATGTTGCGATCCATCGTACCGAACTCCAGGAGATATACAGTTATTGTAATCACGTCGCTACGGTCCTGCCGCAATCTGAAAGTCGAAGAATCTCATGGGTGGTTTATTACTGCTGCTCACAAGCGTCAAAAACTGCTTTGCGCAGGTCCTTGATTGGACGCTGTGTGCGCATATCCCACGTGTCTCCTATCCCAGCAGCAGTTGATGGACTTCTCGAGTTCTGAGCTACAAGCCGTGTATTGTCTTTTTTTTGTCGCTGAGCTGAAATGTTACCTACAACCCTAGCAATTACTTGTTCTGCGACCAGTTGGTAGGGCCGAATCAAAAGCACGTTCCAACAGGACATGCCATGACTTGGTTGCATCTGCATCGGAGTTTCAGGTCGTTACGGCAACGGTGAAAGTTTAGAATTCCATGCCCCATTCCGCTACTGGTCCGAAGGAGAGACTTTGGGAAATGACGGGTTCTGAACGATTTTGAATGGATAAAGTGGGACCCTGTCGAGCGAAGATCGCCAATCCAGGATTTGTCACAGCTTTCGAGGGATTAGAAGTGAAGGTGACTTGAATGTTCCTTGAATGTGTTAGAACACTCTATTCGCGTAGATCCGCCTCTTGCTACTGAGCCTGCAACTAAGACTTTCCTCGAGGATGCAACGAATGAGATGAAATGGGTCCCCGCTCGGAAAGTGTCGACAAAGATCGGAATCGGCTGATCTGTAAAGTAGTACGCATGAAAACAATGCGAAGAAGAATTATTCCAATTACGGAGGCCGAAAGGAGGGCACCAGGAGCAGTCGACTGGTCAGGACTAAGATCGATGTTGATAGACAACCAACAAGTGAGCCCATATTTCCCAATGAGCCTTTACATGGAGGGCAGGTACCTGCACAAAGGGGGTGGCAAAAGCCTCTAATTGACTTATTGTGCGGACATGTGGCAAGATCGATTGTAAGCAAGTTTCAACAGCTTTTGACCGGCTCGATGAAGCTTACGCACAGAATGATCGAGTTTCGAGGGCACACATTCATCCTGCAAAATTTCCGTACACAGAAGGGGGATTCATCAACCGGTAGTGGTTTGAGAGGTCCAGGCTTCATGTATAAGTAGCTCTTCTCGCTACATACTGCCACACTTCTCACTTTCCACTTGCACTCGCTTCTGAAAAGCTCTCTGTTATCATCTCAGGGTTCATGATCCAAAGCTTCTTTTAAGCACAAATTGACGCCGATGGGACCTATCAAGTCTCGTTTTGTCACTTCTGACCACTGTTTAGGATCGATTCTCGATGTGCAGAATTGCCCCGCGCAGGTTTCGTGTTGGTGGGAGTCGCAAGTTTTAGAGAGAGCGAGATAGAGAGAGAGGGAGCGAGAGGGTGAGAGGAAGAGATATGCTTGTCCGCCGGAGTCTCTAATGGTTACAGGGTGTTCGTTTTTCTCCCTCAAAGGCTTCCAACAACAGTCGGAATTAACTCTGATGCGGCCATTATCACTGGTTGCAGTGAATTATTCTAGTTCTGCTGTTGGAAGCCTTCGTGGGAGACGAAAGAACCCTTGTTTGGAAGGCTTGGAAGCGCTTCTGTCTTTAGTCCTGGCTGATCTACACAGCAGCTCTACCACTCGTATGATTGGCTCTAGGGGATGTACTAGCAGTGGACGAGCAGCCGCAAGCTCAAGAGATCACAGATCCTTTGGTCGATCTCTTGAGGGATTTCTGAAGCTCCAACTTCTTACAATTCGGAATAGTCCCTTTCTTTTCTACCTTCATTGGTGACTGCACCATGAACATCACCACGCGCGACAGATATTGTTTAAACCATAAGTTTCTTTTTGTGCTCTTGCAGCATTTTATCAAGCTGCGAGCAGAAGCTGTGCAGTCATTCTTTTCGGTATGTCCTTCTCAGCAACAAGCATGTAGACCTCATAAGATAGTGTTTTATGTTCTGATTCCCGTTTTAATTAATCGAGTGTGTATTGTATGGTGTTATAATCGAAAGCCACTGCGTCGTATATACCATCTACGACCTATTAACTTAGTTGCGAATCTTAAGCGTGCAGAAAGCAGCGGTGAATTTCGACTCTTTCAAAAGACATTTACTGTGAAGTACAATGCCGTCAACCGGCGACGTGTTTCCCCGATAAGCTACCGCCACGCGTGTGATTTCGACTTCCATTGTGTAGGCTTTTCCCATCACCACAGCCGTCATCTTCCAGTACCCCTAGTGTTTGCAAACAGGAATCCTATTTTCTCTCGTGCTAGGCAATCGTCAGTCTTTGTACTTGCCGCACATGCAGTCGCATCTAAGTACTCGTGCATGTTCATTCGCAGTTCAGGTTCTTCTGTATGCTGGAATATTGCAGTTAATTCTGTGTAACCAGATACATTGTGTATCTGATCCTTCACCTATTGCCAATCAAATGAATATACTAACGTTGTGTTCACTTTTGCATTGTTATTAATAAAATCCATTCAACATTATTCTAGTTGGCTTTGCACAATGATCTGCCTTTAGTCGTGTGCTAGTTTTACATTTCGCAAACCTGACAGTTTTCGTGAAACCGATTGTTTTTGAATTACCTGATAATCTCGGCGGATACTAGTTCTCTTTCTATATGTAACTGATATCCCAGATCCACTTGTCTCTTTCGTTTCATGATCACGCAGACAGTAATTATAATATCAGACGCCTTCGGCTCATGAAGCGATATGGTGAATATTTTATTTCGTTTAATACTGGATCTACCGGGTTAAACTTCAGTTAAGGCAAATTTCAACACTGCCGTGTTTCCAATAACGTTGATCCCGATCGTGTGATGCTCGTTTGTATCAAGTGTGCACACACGTTTAGGTCAATTGCACTGAAAGCTTATTGGTCAAACTGAGTGAATGTCTTTCATTTGTAATTATCAATGTTCACTTCATATACTACGTATTTGTGTAGCTTTTGTTGGTGTAAAGACTAATAATGTTATGTAAGAGCAACACACTCGATTATGAAATCCTACAAAGTATGCGATCACTGGAGTAATCCTCAGTGTCTAACTCTCTAGATGAAGTGAAGAGGTGAAATAATTAATCTAAATGTGCAATAACACGGTTATCTAGATGTACTATGGTTGTGAAACAGTTCGATAATCAAACGAATGTGCCAAACATCCATGTTTCCAAACCATCACTGCAACCACACCCCGAGTGCGGAGAACTCCGTTTTCTTGTCACCTCTTTCAATTTATCCCATTCCACTTTGCCCAACAGGTGGATTCACAACAGGACATTATGAGATTACAAACATCAACAAATGACATTCACTGTTTGTTGCCAGGTTAGAAGTATTGAAAATATAGAAGTAGAGATTGTTATTTACACTTATCCTCTAATGTTTGGTGTGTCCTTTTCCTTTCAATCTAACGTATTAAGACCCAGTAAATTATATATCCATCTCTTCATTCAATTCACACATCAAGTACAGTGATATTGTTGCAGAACATGTTCCCAACTTGCCCTCTGACGTTTTTACTTCATTCATCATGTCTACAAATATAGATGTCCTGTGGATGCCTCAGATTTTGTGAACTTACTGCCAAGAAAAAAATTATTGGGAGTTCTTGAACTATTGATAAAAAGGGTTGCACAGTGAAAAGTTTGGGGTTTCAAGAAAAAATAAAACATGAAATCATTTATAAGCAATTAGACAGGTCTTTTTGCAGCTTCTCAGCTATCGCATAGTCTGTTTGATTTCCGCTGCAATGGACTCGAGGGGTGTCGGAAACGCGTTTTCAACTGGGCCTCTGTTTCTGTTATTTGCTCCACCTCTTTCGTCATTTTGTGTTCACGTTGTAAGGTTGAGTGATCTAGTGGTATTTGGATAGCTGGGTTTGTGGATTTTTATCGCAAGCAAGACGGATTTGTTGCTGTTGAGTGGAAGAAGGCTGGGTTAATTTCACAAGGTGTCGATTTTAGAGGAATATGTGTTTTTGGGTGGGACTTGGGCGCTTCCATAAGGACGCAACTGTTTTGATATGTGGGAACTCTTGATGGATTTGTGAGTGCCATGTACTGCAAGATGGGCTCGCCATGAATTGCCTGATTAATGAGAATCAATCTGGAATAGGAGGGTTCGAATTGGAAGTGTGTCTATTAGGAATGGATTGTTCCACCTCACGTTCGGCGAAGTAATCACCTTCTGGATCCCCTTCCTTGCTCGTGGCCTTCCAATGCAACAACTGTAAGATCCATTCTTTGCCCAAATTTTATTTGCTCGTGTATGTATTTACAAATTGATTTGTTTTGTTCCGAGGAGCATCCGTCTTGTATGCAAACATGCCGCGTCGTAAGTGAATTCGTGAAAGGAAATGCATGATGTTAATACTGTTGTGTACCAAGTGCATAATAAAAAATATCTTGGATCGCATTACTAATAGAGCAAATAAAAATGTCAAATAGAAATAGAGCAAGTTTACTACTCTCCCACAAATTGTTACTGACCATGTGATCTTGTACGATGGGATGATAGGGTGCACCTGTAGTTACTGATGGGTCCAGAAACGTGGTAATCGGTGATCCTTAGGGGGTAAGACTTGCCATGACCCGGTTTAGGGTTTAGGGTTTAGGTTTATCATCATTTTCCGACTTAATGTGTACACTCCTTACAGTTTCTTTTCCGATTTCATTTAAGTTTTGTTTTCTCGTGCAGTGGAATGGCATTGTGCAGTAGGTTGCTGTGGAGTACCATGCATCTGAAGTCCACTTCGTTCAAAACTTTGTGGTCTTGCAGCTCACAGATCGCACCTTGAACAACCAAAAATCAGGCTCCTTGGGTCTTCTTGTGACTCAAATTTTTTCAGAAATCTATGTGCGCCGTGCGTTTCTATGCTCTTTACTTGCAAAATGACCACAGATCAAATCATACTTCTTGGGGACCTTCTCGATGGAGGCCCCTATCTAGCTCCACATGAGGAAGTCAGTTTTGGCCTTATTTTCTGCATCTGAGTGGACACTCATGAGACTTGGCGCTGTTCATGTTCCTTTTCAAGGGAATGGCTGGATAACATTGACCTTCTGGAAATAAGGTTCTTTAGTGTATGTAACTGATTCATGGACCTCTAGGGATATGGATTGGTTTGTGCGTCTGTGTTTGTGTGCATTTCTTTGAAGGTGGTTTTGAACCACACAATTGGATATGTATAAACAATTCATGATTGAAGAATGCTTTGATGGCAGCAGATGGCAAGAATTGCTAAAATGATTTGAACACGTTTTTGACCAGTCAGTAGGGGCAGTTGAATCCGGACTGCAGAGGTCATTGCTTCCTTTCTACACTCTTTCCAGTGATCATGATTTAGGTTATGAAGCAATGGAGACATCGAATCCAGAGGTACTTCAGAGCTGCATTAACAGTTAGTGCAGTGTCTCATGTGGTTTGTGCATTGCATCATGGGAGCTTAATGTATTGTTCCTGTATTCATTTTTGACGTTGTATACATTGTATGCAGACCACTTAGCGTTATCAGAGAGAATTTGGTCCATTAGAACTTCATGTCATCTTTGGAGATGTACAATTTATGTTTGTGGATGCGTAAGCTCTTGATGGTGAAGATCACCTTTGCTGTCCACGGTCTCGCTGAAATGATATTTGCATTTCTATCAAGCTACTTACTTTCAGAATTCAGAACATGCGCTTTGAAAGTTTCTATCAATCAATCGTTGTGGCCTTATGAAGAAGGCTGCAGAATGGTTAACATATGCAGAGGTAGTTTCCTCATTGCTACAGGATCTGGAGATGTTGCTGAAAGGTCATGGAAATTTGTATAGCGGAGGGAACAGGTAATCGAAAGTTAAGTGGCTACATGTACCCACTCACGAAGGGTATTTGGAATCTCCTAGTCTCAATTTTTGTTTTTGACTGCATCCATGATCCACCCCATCCAAAGCAGAACTGTAATTTAGACTTATTTTGTGTAGACCTGGTTCCAAGTGATTGTATTCAAATTAACTTTTTGTCTCCATGCAATTGTGCAGAAAAGAGACATCACGCTAGGATCTTGGTGACTCATATTCCGCTTTCCGATCTGATGATATACCTTGTGGCAGTAACTGTGCGTCTACAGTTATCAATTAGGTGAAACAGAAGAGAGTTGTGGATACAAAGATTTTAATCTGTTATTGGAATAGAAATTCGTCAGCAAATTACGATTCGAATAGAGCATGAAAATTTTGATTTCCCACCTAAACGCTTGGATACAACGTTTCATCTTGCTATGGAGAACTCTCAGTTTCTGCCATTTTAGAGGCATTTTAGCTTGTATATCCATCCAGAAAGGTGCTTAATATGGATTCGCATATTTTTGCTGAATGATGTTGCTGTATGCAGAAGATGCAGTCACCTTTGTGCGCTGCACAAGATTACGCGAGTTTTTTTTTTTTTTTTTTTTTTTTTTTTTTTTTAAATCGCCAACCAATTATGGTCTTTGGAACAAAAAAATACTCACGTATACCCTCAAAGCATTCTTTTAATTACATTTTTTTAATTGAATATGGACAGATATCTAGATTGACCGCACTATAAGCCTCTGAAATACTTACAAGACCATTTTAACATGTGATCAGATTCTCTGCATTGTTCTTTCGCAGGCACGATCGTGCTATCTGTACCTTCTATATTCGGTGTCTTCTCTGGCCTACATGTACCAATATTACTTAACAGAAGGTACAGTATCCAAGCTCTTGAATTCTCTAAAACCTGTAAGGCATTGGCATTTGTGCTTCAGATTAAAGCTTTTGACTCTACTAGCTCCTGTCTGACCGGCTATATTGCAATCATGTATAATTTGTTTTTCAGAGGTCCTCATTTTAGAGGAATGTTTCCATTGAACTTATGAATCATCAAGTTTTTTCTAGGCATTGATTACAAAATCTCTTAGTTTAGAGCAGTATAGATGTTCCGAAATATTCTCAAATTTTTCTGAGAGACTGTATTTGATACTCATTTCCTTATGATTTTGAGACTACATCATTTCTAATAAACTCAAATTATTAAAAAATCACGAAGTTTCAGTTATTTAACAATTCTTACAATTGGTTACCAAACCATGAAATTGGTTGCAAGTGTATGAAGAGAGTGTTGATTGCCTCTGAAACTATGTGCCTTTACAAGTTAAAAAAATGAAAGAATGTGTCTTTAAAGAGAATGCAGTGTTGGCTGAGAGCATAACATTTATACAACCCGTGTCTTTTGTTTAATGAACCCGATTGTTACTTGAAAAGGTTAGCCAGGTATGGTGCTGCCAGGTCACGACTATGATCATAATTTCATTCTCCACAAGTCAAAACAGGGTCCTGTTCTCGAGGTATCATGATCATTTACCACATTTTCTTTCTTTTTTTATAATTTTCATATAATGTTTTTATACTTCGATTTTTTTCCATGTTATTCTCAGTGAGCACCAGTGTCTCTGTAGCTGGAAACCTGGAAGATTTGGTTGTCTTACAGGTTCATCTGGTAAATAAACATAGCTCTTGACTGGTCTTTGAAACTAAAATCTTAGTTTTAACTGGCGGTTTCAATGCTCTTATTTTCTTGTTTTTTTATTCAATTTTTGGGCTTAGCAAACCTAGTTCTAGTCAAGTCTGATTGGTGGCTATTGCATCCTAAACGGGTTATAACTTTCAAATAGATATTTGAACCATGTTCAATGATTCCTGGCCTCTCAATAAAGCGGCTTAGATATAGAATATTGGTAAAACGAGTTCTGTCTTAAATTGTGTGTACATTAGATACAGGATACTGCCCTATTACATTTCTTTCACTGCTGATATGATTATCAGAATGAGTTCACAAAACGAGTTGTATTAATCAATTAGTTCATCCAACAAACCAAGTTGAATGCAGCCAAAATCTTTGAGCCTGAGAGAATAAAAGCCGACGATGAAGCTACAGAGTGGGAGATAGTCTTGATGCTGAGGGTGGCATGCATTTGCTCAACAATTGTCCAAAAGTTGTGCCTGGGTTGGCAGATTCTACAACTTCTCTCAGTGTGAGAAAATTAATCTCCTGAAACAGCCTCATGCAAGTGCTTCACTGTGAAGAGCACAATTCATAAGGTTATTGAGTCTGCTAAGACAATGATTTGGATTTTGATTAGAGTGCATTTTTAAGGTCATCATGTTTTTGTCTTATATCAAGTTAAATAAGGTTATTCATGCAGTTAAATAAAAATTAAATGAGGTTATTCATGAATTCACTTTAACAAGTGTCAAACGTAGAATATTTTCAGAAGTATGATAAGATGATTTGACTTGTACAACATGTAAGAACAGAGATAAAAACCAATTATAATGTCAAAAACCATTCCAGTATTTATGTCAAGATGTTGAAAAGTAAATATCTTGACATAAATATTTTAACATTAAAAAGAACCGTAAAATTAAAAAATAAATAAATTGACTTAACAGAAGTTATAATTGATTTTAACTTTTCAATTTTGTATATCAATTGGTATAATAAAATTGAAAAATCGAAAATACCAATTGATATACAAAATTGAAAAATAAATTGACGTTGCAGAAGTTTTAAAATTGCCACAAAGATATTTTTACAAATAATCTATCTTGTATAAAAGATTGTGTTATTTCAAAATTCAAAGTCTTCTTGTGGGCAATTAAAAATTCCATTGCACAAGAAAAGTAATAGAGAACTTAAAATATCTCTACAAGGTATAGCATATTTTAAGATATGAACTCATGTGCACATTGCCCACAAAAATAATTAAAAACAACATGTGGTAAGAGAAATAATGGTAGGAGACCATTTAATACAACAGAAATCCCTGTTAAAATCAATACAAACAGTAAATCTAATCGAATTGAGTATTCAAGCTAAAATATACTGAGCACCTGGTAAGTTCACATTGTGAATTTTACTCTTCTAGTTAATCATTTCAATTTGATAATAAAAATGACCACTCATGCACTCACAGAAGAACCTCAAGGTTTATAACATTTAATGTAAAAATAACAACGTAAGTATGAATGCTGATTTTCCCTGAGCATGCCAAGGAATTATCAATACAGAGAATCAGCAAACTTTATTTACTTGTTAACCAACACGCTATGCATCAAATATGTACTGCATGATACATTGCAGATTATGATATAAACCCACCCGGCAAGCCAAACAGTCTATGATCATGGACTGTTACTCCGTCTACAAGCTCTTGGGCAATTCACGAAGTCAATTAGAGAATGAGAATGGAATACAATGCCTCCGAGGAATTTGGCGGAGTTGAACGTCGCCGGAACGAATTTCAACTCGACTGCGCTGTGCTTGGAATGCACTCCGGCGGTCAACAACGATCCCATTGTGGAAGGGTCCCGAGAATTCTTGCATATGGGACAATCCGGGCCCAAGCAGTTGTGATCTGGTGGCGTGATGTCTGGTAGACCGGATGGCCGTGTCTGAGAGTTGAAGGACAGACTGTTCCATCCAAGGCGAGGACTCGAACCAATAGCAGAATCCAAATCCGAGACTGGATGCTGCTGAAAATGCACCATTAGCATCGTCATAGTTAGTACGTCTAGTACAAGTGGGTGTGAGAGGGACTCAATGAACGCTAGCAAGCTGATTCAATGAAAAGGAAATTGCAACCACACACGGAAAGATGAATGTTTGAGGCTTCTCAAAATCCGAATATATACCTCCGGGCTCGGCTGGATACTTGAGTAGATTATGCATTGGTATGTAATCAGTGTTTGACACTGCTAAGGTGGTCATGATTTACACCCATCTCAACGTTGACTGGAATGCGGTTTGAGATTAACATGATAAAATGAAGTTGTTAAGCTTCATAAACAATTGCATGGAATAGCAAAATCTCGAATGCAGACAGGTGGTTGCCGAAGGTTGTCAACGTTGCTGTGAAATGCAATTCGTCACATAAATTTCATGTTCCCAGTGAAAGAAGAAACACGTCCAGTCAAAACGAAACTCTGAGTCGAATCTATCCTGATAATAATGGGAAAGGTGAACATTATCTGAGCACCTGGTTGATTGCCATGAGAAGCATTCAGTGGACCTTGAACCATTCGGTAAACTCCTTGTTAAAAAACATGTGGATATTCTACCGTGCACGTATCTCCTACTTGATGAGAAAAACAATTGACTTAACAGCATGTAATCAGGTCTGAGCAAACACAACTGGTTTGTTACACCAGAAATCCCCACAAATTTAAAAAACATCGAAATGGAGAGTGGGTAAAAGCGTGCGCTGCAACAGTAAGCGAGCATGTGGTTCGTGCTGGTTGCAAAAAACAAAAGAAGTTGGTGGTAACCCAGCCAATCACAGAACTCTGTCTGCTATTGAAAGCTCAATTCTAAAATTGCATTGAGTAATAGACAGCAAACAACCTCTGAATGGGCCTGAACACTTTTGAGAGTTGAAAAAATAATAAAAAAAAATGGTGGTGAATACTCTACAAAGACACAAACAAATTTGAAACATCCTCTTCTGACATGGTCAACACTACACAAGCCGACATACTAACTATATCCCAGAAAACCTACGAGTACACACCATAAACAGACCAAGTGCTGAAACGCTGGAGGTAGGATTCAAATATCAGATCCTTGACTGAGAAAAGAATATTCTTATTTCGAAGTAAACTCATAACCTCCAATCTTTACGAGTGCACTGCTCAACTCGAGCTTAACAATCGCGAGTAGCAAGAGCAACTGTATCGGTTTCACAACAATTTGTTTCGGTGCATATAAAGCAAGCGCTTCGATCCATACATGCAAATTAAGAGGGCATTGTGCGAAAGAAAACATGAAAATCAATATTCTAGGTGCAGCGAGCACCATCTACCGTTACCAACTCGGCGGAACCAAGTCTGCCAACGCTAGTATGTCTTCAAAACTCCCGCGCTTATCGTCGGGACAGCTGCATTGCTACCTCACAGGCATACTCATGAAGATCAAGACCGCACACTGTAGCTATCGAAATCAGAGCTCGGAGTGTGGGACTAAGGGGTTGGTCACATGGAACAGCTCAAACGAGTAGTTTCTCCCAAAAGGAACTTACATGTGAGGTCGTTGAGGGACCATAGTGGTCACTAATGGAAACGGCCTAATGCGTGGTTGGGTGGAGGCTCAATAAAGACCTCAAATTAGGATCCATAAGTCTAAAAAGTTAGCTTGAGAAAAATTAGTCCTTGGTCGCCTAAAGAAGGCACATGGAGTAATCAAGTAACATCACTTACTACTAGGTTACGAATTAGTTGTGGCATAAGAGCACTTGGAATCATCTAAAATAAGATCTAAAGTTTGTTTGTGCATGTGTGTCATGAAGAGGATCAAATTGTTTTATGCATAAAACAATTTTGAAGATTCAATTATACAGAAAATGCTCTTAAGATAGACTTAAGAATTTGCATTCAATTTTTCCTTAAATTATATTTCATATAACATATAGCTTATGTTGAAACATTTTACTATTGATTTTGTATTTATTTTTAAATCTAGTGGATGTAATCATTAATTAGATTAATTAATTTTATTGATTATAATATTTCTATCTATTAATTATTATAGATAAAAAATTCATATCAATATAATAATAAATTAATAGAAAATAATCAAAAAACATATTAGGCTATTATATTTTATAAATTTAAATAATTTTTAAAATTAAAAAAAAATTAACAAAGTTTTCAAAAAAAATCCTAAAATTTAATTTAAAAAAATGTTATGAAGTAAAGTCAATTAAAATCAACAAATAAGATGTTTTTCTAAGAAAGATGATAAAAAAATAAATAAAATAAAAATTTATATTTAGAAAAAAATTAAAATGGCTATTACTAAAGATAAGAAAATTAGAGATTCTTAAAACAAGACTAAAAGCAAAAAAAGAATTGAAAACAATGAAAAAGGCCTCATCCTTGTCTCTACATATATAATAAGTTAAGAGTTTTTTTTACTATTATTTTTCAATCATTCTTTTTAAATATGGCTAAAAATACTTTTAAGACTAAATATAGATTATATAAGAATTATAAATTTTTTTCTATCAAAGATACAAATGAAGTAAGAATATTTCTAGATAAGAGTGTACTCATAAATCTAACATGAATAAATCTATCAATATATATTTAAAACGGTGTAATCTTAAATATAGATTGATTTTTTTATAAAAATCTTTAAAATTTTGAATTTAATCTATCAAACTTATTAGATATATTAATCTCTTTTCTATCATAATAATAGAAGCAAGATTTTTTGGATCTACTTGTCAAATTGATCTACTTGCTTTTTTCAACTATAAAACTTTGTCGCATAGATATTAGACCTGATTGTTAACTTCTTCTATAGGTGTAAGAATAATACTTCTATGGTTGATATTGATAATATATAAAATTTCTTCCTTAAGAGTATTTACAAGTTTGTAAAGATCTATAATAATAGATTTAATTTAATTTAAAATATTATGAATTATATATCTTTAAGTCAATTAAAGATAAGAAAATAATTCATAATATTTTAAATTAAATTAAAATTTCTACAAAAAAAAATCCATTCTCTTATAAAAAGAATCAAAGTCAGAAAATAAAAAATGCTAGTTTAAACGTAGATGTCAAGAACATAAATTTTAAAGAACTAAAAAATCAATAAATTCTTGTGTCACTCAAAAAGACTAAAAAATCACTTAAAGATGGTATAATATTAAATTAGAATGGCTATTGTCAAAGACAAGAAGACTAAAAAGGCTTGAAACAAGACTAAGGACTAAAAAAGCATTGACAAGAATGAAGAAGGCTTCATTCTTGCCCCTATATATATGTCAAGGACAAGAACTCGATGAAAAAATAGTTGAGACAAGTAAGCCTTCACTCAAAGAAAAGTAACAAAATATGAATAATAAGTATGTATATTGAAAAGAGAAACTAGAATGGCTATTGCCAAAAGACAAGAAAACTAGAGACCCTTGAAACTAGACTAGAAGCAAGAAAGGAGTTGACAAGAGTGAAGAAGCCTAACTAGGGGCTACGTGGCGACGTTCTATAGGACCTCCAATATGTGTTGACTTTGTAGGACACATGCCTTGACTTACAAGGCAAGTTTTTCTACGTGTGGGCCACATAGTTAGCTTGATCTTCAAACTAACAACATGTGTGGCACATGGCCAACTTCTTGACCACGTTTCTAATCCAAAAAGTCAATTAAAGACACCTATGAAGTCCAAGCAGCATCTAGGAAGTTTCTAGGAAGCTTCTATATTAAATATTATAGAATTAACTTACTTTTATCTACTTTTACTTACTTCTACATATTTCTATATGTAATTATTAGCTTACATGATTATGGCCGTGACATTACCCCCCCTTCTAGAGACGAGTTCCACGAGGAGTGGTCATCATATGTTGAGGAAATCTATGATGCGATGAATTGTATTCGCCACATACTCTGATCTCTGTTCTCTTCGAAGATGATTGATAGGGCCTCTCCATCTAATTAGCGTCACAAATGCAAAGAAGTTACAAACAAGGATAGGAAATCGAATGTTATCTTGCCTCAATCTTGTCTCTTTTATAAGAGAGATTTTCATCTTGGTTTTGATGGATGTCGTTGATGAAAAACTTTAACTTTAGCTGATGCATTTCCTAGATTCCTGGATGGCTCCCATGTGCGTTCACTAATATCATATCCGCGCCAATGAACAAGATATTCCAGCTTATTTTGGCGCCGCCTTGAGTCTAATATCTCTTCCACCTCAAATTCTTCATTATTATCTACTTCTATAGGAGGCGGTGGCATTTGTCTTCTTCCTTGTATATCCACTGTCTTATATGGTTTAAGAAGAGACACGTGGAATACAGGATGGATCTTCATTGACTCCGGTAGATGTAACCGATATACAACTGGGTTGATCTGTTCAGAAACAGAAAAAGGGCCAAGCCTACGATAGTCCAACTTGTCACAAGGTCGAGTAGTCTTGATATTGCGACGAAGTAGCCATACCTTATCACCCACGTTGATTTGTGGTTGCTCCTTACGATATAGATCTGCGTTTATCTTTTGTCGTTCTTGAGCTTCCTTCAATTGCGTCTTCATTATTGCATGTAACTCTGACAACAGATTTGCCATATCTTCTGCTGCAGGATTATCAACTTTTGAAAAATCAAAAGTATCAAGTCGTGGATGATAGCCATAATTGGCAAAGAAAGGTGTTTGTTGCGTGGAAGAATGTACCGTATTATTATAAGCAAACTCTGCTAATGGCAGAAGGGTTGTCCAATCATCTTGTTGGTAGTTGATAGTACACCTTAAATATT
Source organism: Physcomitrium patens (assembly GCF_059467195.1). Taxonomy (NCBI): domain Eukaryota; kingdom Viridiplantae; phylum Streptophyta; class Bryopsida; order Funariales; family Funariaceae; genus Physcomitrium; species Physcomitrium patens. The sequence continues at coordinate 2,663,352 of NC_143431.1, read as the reverse complement.
GCTCCAAGACTTAGTTTACGTGCTCTGTTTGTCCATCAGTTTGAGGATGGAAAGCCAAAGATAGCTTTATGTCCACTTTTAAAATCTTGAAAAGGGTCCTCCAAAATCTTGACACAAATTGAGTTCCCCTATCTGATATGATATCTTTAGGTAATCCATGATAGCGATAGATATTATCAATGAAAAGCTTAGCTGTTTCTTCACCTGTGATAGATTTTGTACATGGCACAAAATGTGCCATCTTGGTGAAACGATCTACTATCACAAATATAGAATCATAAGATCTTGAGCTTGGAAGATCTGTGATGAAATCCATAGAAACAGAAGACCATGATTGTTCTGGTATAGGTAATGGCTGAAGAAGTCCGTAAGGTCGATGACGAGGAATTTTTGATCTTGAACAAATATCACATGATTGTACAAAGTCTTTGACTGACTTCCACATTTGTGGCCACCAAAAATCTCTTGATATGAGTTCCAAAGTCTTATTATATCCAAAGTGCCCTGCTGCTGGAAAGTCATGACGTGCTTGAAGAACACGTAAACGTGCTTCTCTTTCTGGAACATATAGGCGTCCTTCAAAATATAATAGATTATTCTTGAACTCGAACTTAGAAGGATCATGAGACTTGAAAGAATTATTCTCGATATCATAAACAAGAGGGTCTGAGGACATACTGGACTGGATTTGCTTGAGAAAAGTTGAATCAACAGTCAATGTTGATTTCATTGCTCGAAGATGAAATTGCTCCGGTTTCAAGAGTACCGTTCTTTGTTGCTCAAAAGCTGCATCTCCTTCTTTTGGTGCAAAATAAGAACGTCTAGATAGGGCATCAGACAAACCTTGTTGTTTTCTTGGCCGATAAGTGATAATGAACTCGAATCTTGACAAAGACATACTCCAACGAGCTTGACGACGATTCAACACGCTGTCATATTATGTGCTTTCCTGCTCGAGAATGTGCCAGGCGTCTGGCTGTAGAAGGTAGTATGGAGATTTGCCGATAGTCAAGCAGTCTATCAGTTTTTGACTGCTGGAATATAAACGACTGTAACAATGTACCGTAAATCTATACGGATGCTTTTCGACTGCTTATCAAAGTCTTTTTTTTTGCCGCAGCCGATAGGTCTCTAGACGTTACAGAGAACCCCGAACAACCCAAACTGTTAATCTTCAATACCCCTTTGTACTTACGATCTTGTATCCACTGACTGTCCTGTTAGATTAACCCAATAAATTTCATTCACTCCGCATACTCAATCCTATAGTCACCCCTTTAATCCTTCAATCACAGACGTAACTCGATTTTACAAAACAGTCAAGAGTATTCAAACCCACTTCATTTAAAAATCCCGATTCACCATTACAACACTGACTTCAGCACCGATTGCCTCAGTCTTCTCAAAACTCTATGAAGAAGAAAAATCCAAATTCTATGTCTTTCCTTCCCCGACCCGAAGCATGAAGCTCCTCTCTCTAATTCCCTTGATCTTCAAAAACCTCCAATGAAAACCGAACAGGTAACCTTGCAGAAGCTTGAAAACTAGCTTCTCCCCTCGATTCCCCGAAGAAAAAAAAAACCTCCCCCCTCAAAACTATATCCCCCCTAACCTTATCCTCTGAATTTCTTCAATCTTCCGTCTTAGATCCGGAATTGGCTCCCACCTCAAGCTTGGATCCGAAATTAGCTCTCGCCGTCAAGCTTTCTCCTCCGTTTTTACCTTTAAGAAATCCATTTACCGAAAACAACGTTCCCTGAAATGGCACAAAGAACAGGACAACCTGAAACAGAATCGAACCCCGTAATCGGGACCACATTGAGTCGCCCGACCAATTCAGGTCCTATATTGGGAAAGATGCCCGTAGTAACCTGGATGTTCCCATAATTGGGTCAAATTGGTCCTCGCATCAGATTGGCTAAGACCCGTAGTAAGACCTGGATTTCCCGTAATTAGACCACATTGGGTTGACCGGCCAATTCAGGTCTCATATTGGATAAGAGGATCCGGATTGGATTATTGAAATTGGATCCAATTGGCTCCTCGAACCCGTCGTGTAAATTGGTCCTTCTCTTCTTGCTGACTCCCGTTATTGGAATCGAACGGAGCATTTCAGTATGCCCCGGCTGACTGTAACGGAGTGACTGAACCTGACCACTCAGTATTTGTACTGGAGTTGGTCGATGCTCCTAATATTCGAGGTAATTGAATATTAATAAAATTCCCCTTTCTTTTTATTTTCATTGTATACTCGTATTACAACACGACATCCACCCCCTCTGAACCTGTGCATCCTCCGGTATGCACCAATTTACCCAATTGCTGTTTGATTCAGAATATATCCCCTACGTCTTTGTCCAGTTCATCTTCGTCACCTTCATTATCCATATCACTTTCATCTTCTTGCTGCGGAATCTCTGTACCTTCATTAAGGTCTTCCATATTCATCTCTGCGTGTCTTCGTTTAAATATTTTTACTCGCTTCCTTGCAATTGGTATTTTCAATTTTGTACCATCTAACTCCCGTAATGAGTAAGTTGCATTATCATGAACAGTTGTTACAACATATGGTCCAAACCAACGTTTTGAAAATTTCTGCAAAATACTATGTTGATTATCCAGACTATTGTCTTAAACAAGTACCCAGTCACCTTCTTCGATTGCTTTTGGTCTCAATCGATGTTGCTTATCGAATCGCGCCTTGTTTTGTAACCTTGCTCTTTTTAACCTTTCCAATGCTATCTGGACATCTTCCGTTCTTTGCTCCAATTGTCGAATCCTAATAGCCAGAAGTTCTTCTCTTGTCAATCCATCTTCCCATGGTAGCATACTCCAAGTAAGTACCTTTTCTTCAATCGGCATAATTGGTTTTTGACCTGTCATAAGTTCTACTGGCATATATCCTGTCACCAAACTATGTGTTGTTCGATCAGCCCATAATGCAAATGACAAAAGCCGTGGCCACTCTTTAACCTTCCCATTACAAGCTTTAACCAATGCTTTCACAATCGGCGGGTGACCACGTTCGCTTTTTACATTCCCTTCCAGATTATAAGCAGTAGTCAGTGATAGTTTAACTCCACATTTTTCAAAGAACTTACGAGCTTCTTGTGCATTTAATTCTCCACGATCTGCAGTGATTTTTCCTACGCACCCGTAACGGCAAATGACATCTTCAAGCAAAAACCTACAAATCCCCTCTGTAGATTTTGTCCTCAATGCTCTTCCTTCTACTAGATTTGATAAATCTTCACGAGCTAAAACCAAATATCTCATCTGCCATAACCCAACCGGCATAATAACCAAATCAACAACCCATTTAAAATGAATAGCCAGAGGATACGTAGGATGAAGACCATCTCGATGTCGGATATTAGAATACGATTGACAGATTTCACATAACTCTACAAATGAGAGCACATCTCGATACATATTTTTCCACCAATATCGTTCCTTGAGTTTAGCAAAAGTAGCCCAGATTCCTCTATGCCCTGCCCATAAACTATCATGAAACTCCTTTAATAATTTTAGTTTTTCTTCCCTTTTGCCTATCACTCGTTGTGGCATCCCAATTCCTTTCTTCGGTCTCTTCCATAAGAATCCATCTCGAAGTAAAAATCCATATGCTTTTTTTCTTATTTGTTTGAATTTTTCTGTAGACCAATTCCCCTGCTTAGACAAGGTATTCAAATAATGACCAATATCCAATAATTCTCCTTCATAAGATTCTTCAAGAAATAACTTGTCTTCTCTGTTGAGGTTTGATATTGAATAGAATTTCAATCCGACATCATCAATGTCTTCAACCATTTCGTCCTCCCTCTCGTATCTTGCTCGAGATAGCATGTTTGCTACTAAATTGTCTTTTCCAGTGATATGCTTAAATTCTGGATTTAGTGACTTAATATAAGCAATCCATCTCAACATTGCAATATCTGGCGTTGAACAGTTAATAATCATTCCAAGCAATGGCAAGCAATCTGTTTCAATTACTACTACTGCCCCAATCAAATAGTCCTTTTCAGCTTTCATAGCCGAAACGACTCCCCAAAGTTCTCTTTTGACTTGCGAATATGCACGCTGACGAATACTTAAAACTTTAGCCCCAAATCGAACTGCAAATCTACTCCCATTCGAATCATCTTGACCCACCGTCCATCCAACGGCAATTGGACTAGCGTCTACAGTAAGAATCACTGGTCTATTGCACTTATAATCAACCTTCCTCAATATTGGAGGTGACATCAATAATTTCTTCAATCTTTGCATTGCCTGAATATGCCTTTCTTTCCATTCAAATCGGTAACCCTTGCGTAATAGTTCATATAATGGATCCGCTATGTGAGCAAAATGAGGGATCCAGATTCGATAAAATACACATGCACCCAAAAACCTGCGAACCTCTGTTAAAGAACCACAATCCTCTTTCATCCTTCCAATTGCATCAACTTTAGTCGGATCTGGTTTTCTTCCATAAGATCCGCATAAATGTCCAACAATTACAACCTCTCGCACTCCAAATACGGACTTCATACCCGATAATGTAAGATGAACTTCTCCAAGCCGAGTTAAAATCTTTTCAAAATCTTGTATATGATCAACAACATATGTGCGACACCCCCTCGTATCTAAAGTTTCATCCTTGTCTCCTTCTCTGCACCCTTTTATTGGAACATCATCCAGAAAAGGCATAGTCTTTTCCGGAATAAAATCTCTCAATACCTTATTCATCCCATTCATCACATGCGCAACTGAGTTGGTCGTGCCTTGAGGAAGAGTGCACATTCTAACCAATCCAAGCGGTGTTCTCATCGTTGTCATATCTCTACTTCCTTCGACAAGTTGAAATTGATCATAACCTGAATACAAATCACCCATTGAATAGATCGCCCTTCCAGCAAACGCCTCAGCAAATTCATCCACAATAGGTCCAATTCCTGCATTCCTGACAGTTACAGCATTCACCGGCTGCATATCTTGAATAAACCGCAGTGACCTATTCTTCTTAGGTACCGTAAACCATCGACTAGAATATGGCGCAAATGAAGGTTCTAATATTTTCATCTTTATCTTTTCTTTCAATAGTTCCACCAATTTAGATAAATGTGCCCTCGGTACTGGAATCGGTCTTAGATTCCAAGGTACATGCGGTACAGTGAAGATAACCATAGGTGTTATAATATTTGGATCCACACACCCAATTTCATGAAATTCGAAGGCAAACGATCTACCTTGTTTAGCCAACATCTTTTTGAAGCAAGTAATTTCCTCCGGCAATAAAGAACCATCAAAACCAATCTTCAATTCTTCAAAAGTCTCTTCAGTAAACTGATGTCCAATACTCATTGGATCTCTTAAACTTGCTTCTTTTGATGCTTCTCCCATTTGTTCTTTAGAATCCTCTGATAATGGTCTGGCAACAGGCTTTACCTTCTTATCTGCCGTTTTATATCTCGTCTCTACTGTGACTTCTGGTGCTTGAAAAGATTCAAGCATGGTATAAACCTCTCTCGAATGAATCTCAACAATCTTATCATTATCCCCTAACCCAATAGATGTAATCAATTCCAATGAATCTTTCAGCCCATTTTCTTCATAAACACCCAAAATCCTCTCATCATCTTGCAATGTACCTATCTTGCGTAACTGTCCTTCAATATCATATAATCTTTTTCTTTCTTTTCTTTTAAAATCATCAACTTTCTTATACATAATATTTCCATTCTCCAATATACCAATAAAACTTGCATCAAAGGCACCTTCATCTCGCGAGAGTACCTCCTCTTTTGTACCTCCATAATCTCGCTTTACAGTGGTACCTCCCCAAAATCCTTAAATCCTTCAACAATCTTTGGCAATGGTTTCTCCCTCAACCTATCTCGATTCCGTTCATGGTTAGAAGGTACTGTTAGAAATTGTACAGCTTTCCTCCCATCTTCGCTCCGTATCCTTGCATAAGCAGAACCATCATCAAGTACCTTTGTTTCCATCCATGTTGCCATGATATAAGGTTGTCCTAAAATCAACGAATAAGACGTTGTATCTTGAACGAAGAAATGTTGCTCCATCGCAACATCCCCAATCCGAATTTTGACATCTGGACAAGCTCCATATAATTCGCCTCGTGTGTTATTAGCTGCTCGTATTGTCCATCCATGTTCCATATCAATTGGCCATTTTTGCTTCTTATAAAGATCTTTAGACATGAGATTTATTTCAGAACCATGGTCCACCAAGGCAACTATTGGTTCTTCTATATCTCCTACCTTCACCAATACCTCAGTAGTTGCCCTTGCCCAATGCTTTCGAGTATAATGGCTCAAAGTTTCCATTTCCTTGTCACTAGAATCTTCGAAACGTACTCGCTGATTATACCCATTCTTTTCATTTGTTGGTTGCTTGTAACCAATATCAACCTCTTCTTCATCTCTACATATTCTTGCATCAATAGCATGACTCATTCTAGTTTCGCTCATTAATTGCCTCTTTCGCTTAATGCTGTCAATGATAACATCATGAAACTCCTTCTTTGCAATTCCCAAGACTTCTTTCAATGTGAATTCCACCTTAGCGTTTAATATACGTTCTTCCAACACCCCTTTCAAATTTGTTGCCGCTTCAATGTCAGAAAGTAGCTTATAAGCAATTGATTTGCCCTTATCTTTTGTCTCCGTTGTTTTTTCTCCCAATGATGCTGAGGTATCCTTTACGGGCAATTCTTGTGAAGCTGCCTCCCAAGCCTTGTCTCCTCGAGTTTGCCTCTTAAAAGAATTTCCTTCTCTAGTATCATCAAAATTTCCTCGTCTTTTTTCTTCCATCAAAGCTTCATGTTGGCTCTTAGCAATATATGCATGAACTGAAAGAGACTCAACGGGATCCTCCCAACCTGTTCTTCCTCATATTGTAGCTGCAGTTCTCAATAGCGCTTCTCGAGGTAATTTCCCTTCTTGCATTGTAGAAACGGCAGAAGCCCAAAACTCACTAGTTTCCGTACTTCCACCAATTTCATCATCTACTCTAGCACCATAACTTGCACTTTCTCGTACTACTGTTTCATGCTCTTTTAAGTAATCTTGAACCAATGCTCTCATTCCTCCCTTGCCAAAATTGGTTTGAAGAAGATCCTCCCTATCTTTCAATGCTATCTTCCCATCTTTCCAGCAAATAATTCCCTGCCGTATCATATTATTAAATTCATTGTAATCTTTTCTAGTGTGTGAAGCATCATCACACCAAATGCATCTTTGTACATATCCTTGTTTTGAAACATTCTTCGAATTGTTTATAGAAGTATTCTCTTCAAGTCTTGCCAATTTGATTTGAAGATCTCGCATTCCTCGTATAATTTCTTCCATACCCATATCTGCTTTCTTTGACAAGGATGTCGAAGGTTGAACTGTAGGCATTGTCGGTGGTGTTGTACGTACTGGAGCTTTGGGTCCTTGTACTGTTTTCGGAATATTGCTCCTATCCTTCCTCCTTTCTTTTTTTGTAAGCAACCCCACCGCATCTTCAACGTTCTTCCACTTAGTTGTCAATCCTTCATCTTCTTCTTTGTCTTCAAGAAGGGGTTCTAATTTCTCTTGCAATTCTCCATCAACAGCTTGAAGAAATAGATCAACTTTGTTCGGCTCCAATGTCAATTTTTCTACCTTCGATAATTGAGAGTACTGCCTCTCAAATTCCCTTAGTAGCTCTATTGCTTGTAAATTCTTATTGGGCCGTTCAATCCATCCCAGAAACAGCTTCTTAGTAACGCGATCAGCATCTTCCAAGAAATATTCGTCTTTCAATGCATGTGAAAAATCCTTCCATGAATTCCCGCAACAATCCGTAATCGATGTAATGTGGTCCCTTATCTCCGGTATCATGGCAAGTCCAAATAGTGCAACCATTTTCTTCTCAGAAACCCGATTTAATTCCATTTCACAAACATAACATCTTAAATACCTTGAAATATTCCTCCCATCAAATTGATCAATTTTATTGACCATTGCTTGCAAATGCTTTGGTTGCCAAAGCTTCCTTTCGATCATTGCTTTGCTGTTGCTGCATTGACAATGAGAAGGCTTGAAACAAACTAGCAATAGACGGATCCATGTGCATACCTTGTCCTTTAGAAGACTCCCCACCAGAAACTTCTCCCAAAAATCCTTCAAAATTTTTATTTTCGTTTTCCATAAAAATAAAGATAAAATCAACCGAAATCCAATACCTTCTACCTTAAGCTTTCACGTCGGGTTCACCACTTATGTCGTATTACGTGCTTTCCTGCTCGAGAACGCGCTGGGTGTCTGGTTGTAGAAGGTAGTATGGAGATTCGCCGATAGTCAAGCAGTCTATCAGTTTTTGACTGCTGGAATATAAACGACTGCAACAATGTACCGTAAATCTATACGGATGCTCTTCGACTGCTTGTCAAAGTCTTTTTTTTGCCGCAGCCGATAGGTCTCTAGACGTTACACAGAACCCCGAACAACCCAAACTGTTAATCTTCAATACCCCTTTGTACTTACGATCTTGTATCCACTGACTGTCCTGTTAGATTAACCCAATAAATTTCATTCACTCCGCATACTCAATCTTATAGACACCCCTTTAATCCTTCAATCACTGACGTAACTCGATTTTACAAAACAGTCAAGAGTATTCAAACCCACTTCATTTAAAAATCTCGATTCACCATTACAACACTATCTTCAGCAGCGATTGCCTCAGTCTTCCCAAAACTCTATGAAGAAGAAAAATCCAAATTCTATGTCTTTCCTTCCCCGACCCGAAGCATGAAGCTCCTCTCTCTAATTCCCTTGATCTCGAAAAAACCTCCCCCCTCAAAACTATATCCCCCCTAACCTTATCCTCTGAATTTCTTCAATCTTCCGTCTTAGATCCGAAATTGGCTCCCACGTCAAGCTTGGATCCGAAATTGGCTCTCGCCATCAAGCTTTCTCCTCTGTTTTTACCTTTAAGAAATCCATTTACCGAAAACAACGTTCCCTGAAACGGCACAGAGAATAGGACAGCCTGAAACAGAATCGAACCCCGTAATCGGGACCACATTGAGTCGCCCGACCAATTCAGGTCCTATATTAGGAAAGATGCCCGTAGTAATCTGGATGTTCCCGTAATTGGGTCAAATTGGTCCTCGTGTCAGATTAGCTAAGACCCGTGGTAAGACCTGGATTTCTCGTAATTAGACTGCATTGGATTGACCGGCCAATTCAGGTCTCATATTGGATAAGAGGACCCGGATTGGATTATCAAAATTGGATCCATATGGCTCCTCGAACCCGTCGTGTAAATTGGTCCTTCTCTTCTTGCTGACTCCCGTTATTGGAATCGAATGGAGTATTTCAGTATGCCCCGGCTGACTGTAACGGAGTGACTGAACCTGACCACTCAATATTTGTACTGGAGTTGGTCGATGCTCCCAATATTCGAGGTAATTGAATATTAATAAAATTCCCCTTTCTTTTTATTTTCATTGTATACTCGTGTTACAACACGACAACGCAATTCAAAATCTCTAGCAGGAGCTCCAATTCTATTCGTAAAGAAAAAAGATGGATCTTTACGAATGTGTGTTGATTATCGAGGACTCAACAAGATCACAATCAAGAACAGGTATCCATTACCTTTGATACCAGGACTCCTTGACCAGTTGAATCAAGCTAAGATCTATACAAAAATAGATCTAAGAGGAGCATATAATCTAGTACTGATCAAAGAAGGAGATGAATGGAAGACTGCGTTTCGAACTAGGTATGGACATTTCGAATATAATGTCATGCCCTTTGGACTCACGAATGCACCAGCTGCTTTTCAACATCTCATGAATGATATATTTCATGAATTCTTAGACAATTTTGTCGTCTGCTATCTAGACGATATCTTGATCTATTCTAAGAATGTCGAAGAACATGAAATACATGTTCGTCAAGTATTACAAAAACTTAGAGATGCAGGATTGTACGCCAAGATGGAAAAGTGTGTATTTCACACTACTCAAGTTGACTTTTTAGGATACATCATTTCAAATGATGGTCTCACGATGGATTCTAAGAAAGTCCAAACAATCATGGATTGGAAGATTCCAAGGACAGTAAGAGATGTCCAATGTTTCTTGGGATTTGCCAATTACTATCGGATCTTCATCAAAGATTTCTCACGAGTTGCAGCTCCACTTACACGCTTGACTAGTAAAGATAAATTCCAATGGAATCAAGAAGCGGAAGCAGCATTTGAAGCCTTGAAGACATCGTTTGTCTCTGCACCAGTCTTATATCGTGTTGATTTTTTCAAGGCATTTTTTATGGAAACAGATGCATCAGATTTTGCCTTGGGTGCAGTTTTATCACAAATGGGAACAGATGACAAACTTCATCCAATAGCTTTTTATTCAAGAAAATTCTCAGCAGCCGAGATCAATTATGAGATCCACGATAAAGAACTTCTTGCGATCGTGGATTCTTTTCAAGAATGGCATCATTATCTAGAAGGCGCTTCTAGTCCAGTCACTGTGTATACAGATCACAAGAACCTCGAGTATTTCATGTCACCACGCGTGTTGAATCGTCGTCAAGCTCGTTGGAGTATGTCTTTGTCAAGATTCGAGTTCATTATCACTTATCGGCCAGAAAAACAACAAGGTTTGTCTGATGCCCTATCTAGACGTTCTTATTTTGCACCAAAAGAAGGAGATGCAGCTTTTGAGCAACAAAGAATGGTCCTCTTGAGACCGGAGCAATTTCATCTCCGAGCAATGAAATCAACATTGACTGTTAATTCAACTTTTCTCAAGCAAATCCAGTCCAGTATGTCCTCAGACCCTCTTGTTTATGATATCGAGAATAATTCTTCTAAGTCTCATGATCCTTCTAAGTTCGAGTTCAAGAATAATCTATTATATTTTGAAGGACGCCTATATGTTCCAGAAAGAGAAGCACGTTTACGTGTTCTTCAAGCACGTCATGACTTTCCAGCAGCAGGGCACTTTGGATATAATAAGACTTTGGAACTCATATCAAGAGATTTTTGGTGGCCACAAATGTGGAAGTCAGTCAAAGACTTTGTACAATCATGTGATATTTGTTCAAGATCAAAAATTCCTCGTCATCGACCTTACGGACTTCTTCAGCCATTACCTATACCAGAACAACCATGGTCTTCTGTTTCTATGGATTTCATCACAGATCTTCTAAGCTCAAGATCTTATGATTCTATATTTGTGATAGTAGATCGTTTCACCAAGATGGCACATTTTGTGCCATGTACAAAATCTATCACAGGTGAAGAAACAGCTAAGCTTTTCATTGATAATATCTATTGCTATCATGGATTACCTAAAGATATCATATCAGATAGGGGAACTCAATTTGTGTTAAGATTTTGGAGGACCCTTTTCAAGATTTTAAAAGTGGACAGAAAGCTATCTTTGGCTTTCCATCCTCAAACTGATGGACAAACAGAGCACGTAAACTAAGTCTTGGAGCAATATTTAAGGTGTACTATCAACTACCAACAAGATGATTGGACAATCCTTCTACCATTGGCAGAGTTTGCTTATACTAATACGGTACATTCTTCCACGCAACAAACACCTTTCTTTGCCAATTATGGCTATCATCCACGACTTGATACTTTTGATTTTTCAAAAGTTGATAATCCTGCAGCAGAAGATATGGCAAATCGGTTGTCAGAGTTACATGCAATAATGAAGACGCAATTGAAGGAAGCTCAAGAACGACAAAAGATAAACGCAGATCTATATCGTAAGGAGCAACCACAAATCAACGTGGGTGATAAGGTATGGCTACTTCATCGCAATATCAAGACTACTCGACCTTGTGACAAGTTGGACTATCGTAGGCTTGGCCCCTTTTCTGTTTCTGAACAGATCAACCCAGTTGTATATCGGTTACATCTACCGGAGTCAATGAAGATCCATCCTGTATTCCACGTGTCTCTTTTTGAACCATATAAGACAGTGGATATACAAGGAAGAAGACAAATGCCACCGCCTCCTATAGAAGTAGATAATAATGAAGAATTTGAGGTGGAAGAGATATTAGACTCAAGGCGGCGCCAAAATAAGCTGGAATATCTTGTTCATTGGCGCGGATATGATATTAGTGAACGCACATGGGAGCCATCCAGGAATCTAGGAAATGCATCAGCTAAAGTCAAAGTTTTTCATCAACGACATCCATCAAAACCAAGATGAAAATCTCTCTTATAAAAGAGACAAGATTGAGGCAAGATAACATTCAATTTCCTATCCTTGTTTGTAACTTCTTTGCATTTGTGAAGCTAATTAGATGGAGAGCCAACAACCAGCGGATTCAACTCAAGAACCTTCGTTTGCTGACCTGCCGGATGAGACATTACGATTGTCACAACCTTCAAGACGACACAATCGAGATGAAGATCTTCAAGAACGACATGTTCTTCCTCGAACAAATGATGAGATACAACGCGTTTGGTATCACAATTTGGGAAGGGACTCTCGATGTTTGGTGATTTTGCTAGAGGTAGGAACAACTCCTGATGGTATTCCGAATATTCTATTCGAAGGAAGTTACGAAGGCTTCAACAATGATCAAATAACTGGGTGGTCTTCCCACCGTCGTATGGGACACTACCGATGGTTGAAAGGCCCTATCAATCATCTTCGAAGAGAACAGAGATCAGAGTATGTGGCGAATACAATTCGTCGCATCATAGATTTTCTCAACATATGATGACCGCTCCTCGTGGAACTCGTCTCTAGAAGGGGGGGTAATGTCACGGCCATAATCATGTAAGCTAATAATTACATATAGAAATATGTAGAAGTAAGTAAAAGTAGATAAAAGTAAGTTAATTCTATAATATTTAATATAGAAGCTTCCTAGAAACTTCCTAGACGCTGCTTTGACTTCATAGGTGTCTTTAATTGACTTTTTGGATTAGAAACGTGGTCAACAAGTTGGCCATGTGCCACACATGTTAGCTTGAAGATCAAGCTAACTATGTGGCCCACACGTAGAAAAACTTGCCTTGTAAGTCAAGGCATGTGTCCTACAAAGTCAATACATATTGGAGGTCCTATAGAACGTCGCCACGTAGCCCCTAGTTAGATAGTATATATAGAGACAAGAGTGAAGGCTTCTTCACTCTTGTCAACTCCTTTCTTGCTTCTAGTCCAGGTTCAAGAGTCTTTAGTTTCTTGTCTTGTGACAATAGCCATTCCAGTTTCCTTTTAATATACCTACTTGTTTATATTTTGACTTATTATATCGAGATATCCTTTTGGTGTATATTTTTCCTCATCGAGTCTTTGTCCTTGACAACCCCTCATTTTATAGTTGCGTCGTTTCTTTGGACAATGTTGAGCAGTGTGCTTAGGTTCTCCGCAATATAAACATAATCCTTCTTGACGACGATGAATCTTTTCTTGCTCAGTTAGGAGTTTAAAACGTACCGCGTCGATTTGCATGTCTTCTACTTCCGAATGTACGTTTGGCAAAGATGTTGATGTTGCCATTGAGTAATAACGTTGAGGTTTCCGTGAATGATTCTCGGATCGAAATTCGAAAAGTCGATTATCACATTTTACCGCAAAATCGATTGCTTGACTCAAAGTTTGAGGATCAAGTAAGTTGAGCATCAATTTCTTTACTTCATATTGCAATCCATAAAGAAATTGACTGATGAGTGCAGCATCATCCCACTTGATGTCAATTCCAAGTTGTCGAAATTGTGAAGCATACACTGTTACTGAACGATTTCCTTGTCGCAGAATTCGGATCTTATTTGTTGCAACACGAGTTGCATCGTGTTCACCATACATAGATCGAAAATCCGCCAAAAAAGCTTCCAAATTGTCCAATATTGGATTTCGTTGTTCAAGAAAAGACGAAAACCACGATAATGCAGAACCAAAAAGTAGAGTGCCAATAAACCTGACTTGTGATCCTGGAGTTGGATAGCTTTGCGGTTGAAGTTCAATTGCCAATTGTACTTGATTGATGAACCCTCGAAACTTTGACCTCGTACCATCAAATTTCTCGGGTAAGGCAATTCTTGGTTCTCTAGTGCTTATAGGGTGTTCTACAATTGGAGAAAGAACGTGATTTGTTGTAGATGTTGAAGCAGCTCCGATCATCTCTATATCCCCACTTTCTGCTATTCTTGTTCTTTCATGTGTTGGTGAATTGAGTTGATGCATCGCAAGCATTAACTCCCTCATTTGCTCTTGCATTTGTGCCATTGCACTCTTCATTTCAACAAGCTCTGCCATAATGACACTAAGAAGAAAAATTTGTTTGATACTGCTCAAGACAAAAGAAAAGAAAGACTTGATAACAAAGAAGATACTAAGAACAATATCAGTTTAGAAGTCGGTAATCCGCAAACTTCTAATACGCTTATGCCTTGTCAAGAGAAAGGGGTAATCCACTCTTACTCAAGAAAAACAAAGCTCTGATATTGTAAGTGCACTCTTGTCAATCTGTCAAGGACAAGAACTCGATGAAAAAATAGTTGAGACAAGTAAGCCTTCACTCAAAGAAAAGTAACAAAATATGAATAATAAGTATGTATATTGAAAAGAGAAACTAGAATGGCTATTGCCAAAAGACAAGAAAACTAGAGACCCTTGAAACTAGACTAGAAGCAAGAAAGGAGTTGACAAGAGTGAAGAAGCCTTCACTCTTGTCTCTATATATACTATCTAACTAGGGGCTACGTGGCGACGTTCTATAGGACCTCCAATATGTGTTGACTTTGTAGGACACATGCCTTGACTTACAAGGCAAGTTTTTCTACGTGTGGGCCACATAGTTAGCTTGATCTTCAAGCTAACAACTTGTGTGGCACATGGCCAACTTCTTGACCACGTTTCTAATCCAAAAAGTCAATTAAAGATACCTATGAAGTCAAAGCAGCATCTAGGAAGTTTCTAGGAAGCTTCTATATTAAATATTATAGAATTAACTTACTTTTATCTACTTTTACTTACTTCTACATATTTCTATATGTAATTATTAGCTTACATGATTATGGCCGTGACAATATACTATCTAACTAAGAATTATATAACAACATTCTATAAGATATTTAACATGTGTCCAATTTGTAAGAGATATGTCTTAATTTATAAGGCAAGTTTCTTAAGTGCATGCCACATTCTTAACTTGTATCACAAGCTATCCACATGTACAACACATGGCTAACTTGTTGGCCAAGTTTCTAATCTACCTATCAACTATAAATATGTATAACATCAAATATTCATTTATAGAGCTTCTAAGAAGTTATACTACAAGATAATATCAAATCTTCCTATATTTATCTTCTACCTAGCATTTTTTATTTGGATAAATATGTATGTTTGTGACATTATTTTTTCTTCTAGAGATGAGTTTCATGAGAAGCAATCATCATATAATGAAGAAGTTCAAGATGTAGCAAAGTGTACTTGCCACATATTTTGATCTTTGTTCTTTTTGAAGATAGTGGATAGATCCTTTGTAAATCACTAAATTGACTCACTTGGATATTTAATATAAAAAATACAGTTATGATACTTAAAATCATAGATTTTGTAATTTAGTAGTAGTAACTTTAACAGAAATAGAAAATAGATTATTAATATTAGATATATAGCTAAAGATAGAATTTGTTAAGATAATTTCCATGATGAATAGATTTTTTATAGCTAATATTAAATAAAATCCAATAGAAATATTTCTTATGATTAAAAGAAAAAAATATATTTTATTAATAGTTTTTAAAATATATATATATATATATTATCAAATATATAAATATTTATTTATAAAAAATCAAAATCAAAAAATTAAAAATCAAAAAATTAAAAAATAAATAAATAAATAAATAGAAGGGTGATCAAGAAGGTAAGATTTGCCCTTGAATGGCGGCAACTTCCTTGTTAATATGGATCTAGGCTGCAAGAGATCTCCCTTCTCATTTTTCCTTGATTTTTTTTTTATTTTTGATTAATAGCTTTGTAATAGGCAAATATATTTTCTTGCATCAATCTTGAGGTTATCGTTGCAACACATGAAGATTCTTTAGGAGGTGGTAGTAGAGCTTGTATGTTTGTTGGTTCAATGTTATGGCAGTTCAAAGGTGAATCATTTTTTTTTTTTTTTTTTTTTTTTCTTCTCTAGATTGCATTTGGTAGTAGGCTGTTGTAGTTACTAAACTATGTGGTGTGCCATGTTGTGTAAAACATAAATGTATGTTGCACCTCTCTATAAAGCTTGCTAAACATCACATTAGATGTACTTTATCAAATCATACATTATCTTAGTATTTTGTCTATTTGCTTAAACAAATATAATTGATATCAAAGGATTGTGAATTAAGCAACAATGCAATGATGATATTCAAAGATTTTTCCTTGACTATAGTACAATAGAAAAGTCATAGAAAAAATACTCAATGATAATAATCCAAACTTGCTTGGATTGAATCTCTTATTTTTTATTCTTCAGATTTTTTTTCTCCGCTCTTGAGCTCTTGCACTCCAAAGCTTTCTTTTGTTTTTGTTGTTCTATTGGAATACTATGGTGTAACACTTCTATAGTTTTTTTTCCTTCTTTTTGTCTTTTGCATGTGAAAAAGAAGGACTTGTCAAAGATCAACAAGATCTTGTATAATTGCCACTACATAGAATTAAACCATAGTAAGTTGCTAATAGTCAAAAGATAATAGAGGATTAAAGAAGTTACTATAATAGCATCTAGGATTTTAGGTGGCGACTAGATTAAGAGGAATTTAGGATTTAGTTAGATGAAGCAAGGACAGACAAATATGATTGTAGATGAAGACTCCAACTATAAGTAAAGAATGTGTGAAGTGAGAGTCATCTTATTCCACACTTCTCTTAGGTACAAGCTTCTTGATGCTAAGTTTTGTGGCTTCTATCTTTTCTTTCTTCAATAGGTTATGGATCCACTCACATTTCTTTATGATTTTTTTTGAAGTTATATGAAGTCTTTGTTGTTGTGTGGAGTAGATCATATTTTTGTTGCTGATGTTAGGATTTTAAAACTCCTAACTTTTAGATTCAGATCTAGATCTAAATCTTTGTTTTCTCTTATTGTTAAGTACATCTTGGATTCAGGGTTTGATTTGCACCTTAAAGTGATGTTATAAAATACTAGTATTATATTTTTTTTATTGAATTAAATCTTTGATGGACTAATTTTATAGTTTCATATATTAAAAGAACTTAAAATGCTTAAAAAATCTCTTATGGTACCTAAAGATGATTTGTAAGCATGAAAGTGATAGAAGAATGAAAAATCTTATTTGAGACATTTATATAGTTCATTAAACTTGTAAGAGGTCATAGAAGTAAAGTTGAGAATATATTGAGAGTAAAAATATTAGTTTATTCATAAAGAGGGTATTTTGAGATTGTAAGGCAGCAACACTTTCTTGCTAATTTTGAGAGCTTTAAGACTATTTCTCTTAATATTTTTTGATACATGTCTCCTTTAAGCATGGCTTCATGTGAAGGTGAAGGCTTGAGAGTAATAGAAAAGTTTAGAGGTGAGAATTTCTACCATTAGAAGGACAAAATGGAGCTTTTTTTGGCTTCTTTGGACCTATGGGATATTATAGATGAAAGTGAAGAGCTTCCAAGGATGCATGCTGATATAAAGGAAAAGAAGGACTACAAACATCATAAAAATAAGGTCTTTAGATTGATTACATACAATGTTGATGAAGCCAATTTCTCCTACATTATCTCTTATAAAGCACCAACAAAAGTATAGAAGATTCTTTGTAATATCTATGAGAGCAAGAACTTATTCAACATCATCTATACAAGGAGGAAGTTCTTCACTTATAACATAGAAGAGGATAAAGACCTCATGGAATACATCAAGAAAGTGAAGACTCTTGCAAATCAACTTACAATTATAAACAAGCTCTTAGAAGAGATAGATGTCATGACTATTCATGAGTTTAATAAAATCCTACAACTATTTCATTGTAGCTTTGAAATCCATTAAGATGAAAGAACTTACAATAGACTATGTTACAACAAGATTTAGTCATGAAGTGACTAAGAAAAAAGAAAAAAAATCTCAAAATAAAGATTTAGCACTCTATTCATGATAAAGTAAGAGCAACTATTCAAACCAATGAGGTAATATCAAAATTTGCTTTATTTATAGTAAAGTAGGATATTTTATTTGAAATTACTATAAAAGTAGATAGATAAAAAGAAAGAATATAAATAGTATGCAAGATGAATTTGAAGGATAAGATTATGAATTCATGGTAATAAATAGCACCTTTATACTTTCTATGTCAAGATGGATTATAGACTCAGGTTGTTCTAAGTATATGACATCTTGAAGTATTTATTTGATACTTATAAGAATATTTCATCATCAATTGTGATTTTGTGAAGCCATTGGAATTTATTCTATTATAGTAGAGGTGGTTATAAATAAACAAACCAATAGGATCAAATTCAAAAACGTCTTCTTTGTATCTAAGATGAAGCAAAACCTACTTTTGATGAATAAACTTATAATAGAAGGTTTTATGGTTTAATTCAACAAGAATTAGTATTTTGTAAGAATATTGCATAGAAACATGGTTGCCAAGGGCTCTAGAGAGGGAAATTTGTACTACCTCAAATATAAGGTCAATAGAATGGAGATAGCTGTACATACTAAATTTACATCGAATTAAGATAAATTGAATATATGGCATCATTGCTTTAGGTATTTTAATATAAAAAGCAAGGCAAAGCTCAAGCCTATGATAAATGGCTTCAATCTTGGCAAAATAAGCCAAAATATAATTCAACTTACATATGAAGTTTGCATATAAGGCAAACAACAAAGGGCCTCATTTTCAAGTGGTGTAGCAATACATACTACAAAGTTATTGAAAATTGTCCATTCTGATATATGTGGATCTACAAAGACCACAAATATTAGAGAAGTAAGATATTCCTTTACTTTCATTAAAGATTTCTTAGGAAAGATTTGAATCTACATTCTTAAAGCGAAAAGTGAGTGCTTTTGAAAGTTTAAAGAGTTTAAAGTACTTGTTAAAAAATAAAATAAATACAAGATCAAGATACTATATATGGATAATAGAGGTGACTACATGTCTAAGCAATTTGATTTTTATTTGAAGAATGAAGGAATTTCTAGATAAATAAAAATTCTATACACTCTACAATAAAATGGTGTTATTGAAAGGACAAATCAAACTATTATGGTGATGACAAGGAGCAGGCTTCATGGTCAAAATCTTGATTATGAATTTTAGGCAAAATTTGTGGTGAATGTAGTAATACAAGAAATAGATGTTCAACAAATATTCTTACATCAATGTTACTACAAAAAGCTTGGAGTAGGAGACAACCTTATATTTCACATATGAAGACATTTGAATTGATTGTATATACATAGATACCAGATTATATGAGGTTCAAACTTGATACAAAAGGTACAAAGTGTATTTTCTTGGAATATTGTGAAGGTACCAAGGCATATAGGTTAATGTGTTTTGACACCAAAAAGTTCATCAAAAGTCATAATGTTGAATTTTTGGAGCATAAGAATGCTTGTGAATATTTAGAGATGTCTATAAGTAGAAGTAATGATAAGTTTTTGGATACATTTCTAATTCCAATAATAAAAGAAGAAGATAAAAAAAATAAAATTGATATAGGTATAAATGAAGACAAAGAGACAAAAAAGATGAAAAAGCAGGCCTTTTAAATTTCTAGAACTAGTAATAAAGATGTTAAATATTATGATGATGATGATGATGATAAAGAGTATCAATCCTTGAGTAAAAAAAGTCAAGCTTTAAGAGAGAAGAAGCTTGGAAGAAATCATAGAGTGCAACAAGATGAATTTTCTTTAAATGAAAGAAGATATTCCTTGAGAGAAAGAAGACCATGTGGTGAATGATGGAAGAACCACATCTTTCTTCAAGTAAGTGAAAAACATGCAAATATTGATCTCTTTGTTGATTTGTTATCTTTGTGTGATGGTATAAAGTCTCAAGATGTAATGAAGTGGAAGAAGGCTATAGGAGAAGAATATTGATCTCTTGTGGACAATGGTACATAAAAATTGGCATCTCTTTTAGCAAATTGATTTAGAATTAATTATAAGTGGATATTATAAAAAAAATTAATAGCTCCAATAGTTAGTTATAATTACTTTTGTAATTTTTAATATATTTTTACTAATTTTAATGCTAATATGATTAAATTATAGATCCAAATTAGTTTTTTTAGTTAATTATGACTTTATTTGTAGTTTTAGATTATTAATTAGAAAGATACTCCTAATTATTAGATTGAGTGATTGTTAAAAATAATAAGTTTAGAAGATCTATGATTTTTTTTTATTTGGTTTAATTTTTCTTTTAATATTAAAATTAGAATTTTAATAGAATTTCTCTTCTAAGTCCTAAAAATTATATCTTGAATTAATCTACAATATTAGTTTTTAATTCTAAGGCTAATTCTTAATTTGACTATAGTTAGGAATTCCCTAAAGTCTAATTTCTCTATCTATTTATTTAATTTTAAGTTTTTTTAAGCTTAAATTTCATGTTGTAATTTAAATGGATTAAAAATATAAAGTATAATTATTAAATTAACGATGATTTCTATAAGATAGTGGTGAGCTAATTGTTATGGTGGAATTTCCTCTCTTAGTGATTTTAATCACTATTTGGAGTTAAAAATTGGAGAAAAGAAAATAAATCACAAGTATATTAATTCAAGGCCAAATTGTAATTGGGACTTGGATTCACTAAGAATTTGTGTTTAAAGGATTTTAAATTGAAGAATGGTGAACACGATGGCTTTGATGGCAAGAACCCTTGTTGATCTCCAAGTAGATTGATTAAAATTAAAATTATAGTTGAAACTTACAACTAAATTAGAAAATTAATTAATTTTTATGATTTAGAATTTGGATTTTGACTTGAGAATAGTCGACCTTAGGATAAAAATGTGTTTTAGAAATATTGGTGGTATTAATTTTATCAAAAAGGTATTAATTTTTGAATTACAAGCATTTCTAGCCTTAAAATTGGGTTTAGGCTTAGAATGATTGTGGACCCTTGATCTTGGTTAGGCATTTTTTGATTTGGATGGTGGAGATGTGGCTACCATCTTTGGGCCTCTTTCTACCTGATTAAGAGGGCTTGAGTGGCCGAGCTCCCTCTCTCTTCTCCTTTTTTGTAAATAAAAGCCTTGCCAAATTATTTCTAGGCTTTTAATTGAAGGAATTTTCTTCCATCTTATCATTGCCTCAATATTTTTTCCTCTCAGTCACTTAATTTTTTGTAATTTTGAGAAATATTTAGTAATCATCTTTTTCTAGTTATTAACTTTTCAAAAATGTAAGCCACGAGTAATTTGAAGCTTGGCCAAATTTTTGGCAAATTTCCAAGTAGCAGGGGGTCTATTGCCCTTACCAATATAAGAGTATCAACCTTTGAAAATTTGTAACTCAATGACCTCTAATTCAACTTTAATATGACTTACTAGTATGAATGAAATTTTAATTTTAATTTATTAGAATATTTGAGTCCTTAACTTCTAAATTATAACAAATTTTTGATGATTTTTAGAGTGAAGACGAATCTGCTGCCTCAGCAATTTAGAACAATTAAGTTTGGAAAAACGTAGCTTAATACCTACTAATTTTTTATCATTGAATCTTATTTTGAAAATAATTCTACTAAGTGTAGTTTTAGAAAAAATTAGATTTATTAACTTTGAATTACTAACCAACTTTTAGTGAATTTTTAAGTAGAAGGGGCCTACAGCCAAGACAACCCAAGTGGCTCTACTTGAAAAAACCATATCTCAAGAATTTGGGATTGGATTGCAACAAAATTTGAGAAAGTAAAAGCATGCTAGGGATAACCTTGATCACACCAAATTTCACATGCATTAGATTCTCAAGGAATTTTTGGTGAATTTTTGAGTAGCAAGGATAGTTGCCTACAACTTGACATACTCAAGGTATGTTATTGTTTCTTCTCTAATCATCGTTTAATCACATTTTTTTAACACTTAATTTTTTTAAGTGTTAATTTTTTTTAATATACTATATTAATTTTTACTCGTCTTATTATCATTAATTAATATTATATAATAATTTTTAAAAACCATTCCTTTATTTTAGTAATTAATGATAAAATTTTATCTTTTCATCCATCTTTATCTTTAAAAGATAAAAAAATATTATCTTTTCATTTTTTTCTTTTAATTTTAACCTTAGTTTATAATTTTTATTTTTTATCTTCAACTTTTATTATGGTTATTTTTAAAAAAATTATTCAATTTTTAGTTATTAATTCTAATTTATTTTATTTTATTTTATTTTATTTTTATCTTTATTTATAATTTTTAAAGTTTAAACTTGATGAAGTATACCTTGGAATGTAATTAATTTATTTTACTATAACGTCTAAGAAATCATAAAAAATTATATACTTGACTTATTATATTTGATTGAATTATTTGTGATTATTATATTATTTATTTATTTTTATTTTTATTAATTAATTAATTTTTTTTATATTTAAGGTTTAAATGCCCCCATTTATTAATATTGAATTTTTAATCTAAGTACAATAGAATCAAATTAAACTTTAGTGAGGGGAGAAAAAACCACTTACAAGTGTTTAGGACTAAAAGAGATGCAATCAGTGTGGTGGAGAGGCACAAAGCAAGATTAATTGCCAAACGAAATTCATAAGTTGCTGGTATCAATTTCAATGAGACTTACACACCTATTGCCAAATTCACCACCATTAGGACCATTGTTGCAATTGGGCAGCAGTGGACTTCAAAATGCATCAAATGGATGTAAAGATGGCCTTTTTGAATGAAAAATTGCAAGAAGATATCCACATAGATTAATCTTAAGAATTTGTATAACAAGACAAAGTACACCTTGTATACAAGTTGAAAAAATTCTTGTATAGATTAAAATAATCACCAAGAATATGATACCAATTTATTAACACATTTTTATCAATAAGAGATTTGTAAGGAATAAAGCTGATCATTCACTATATGTGATGCAATCTAAAGAATTCTTACTAATTATAATCCTATGTATTAAAGATTTAATCATCTTGACTAATAATATAGAAAAGATAGATTGGATGAAGAACATATTAGAAAAGAAGTATGATATGAGTGATTTGAGAGAACTCCACTATTGTTTAAGAGTGGAGTTTGTAAGAAATTATAGTAACAAGACCATAACAATGAGCCAAAGTAAGTACATTGAAGAAGTATTGAAATGATTCAATATGGAGGAGTGCAAGCCTATTGGAACAACTTTGGAAGCCAATTTGAAATTGATGAAGCTTACAGATGATGAATATGCGTAAGTTGAAAGTGAAATGCAAAGTATTTCATAAAAAGTAATAGTAGATTCACTTATGTATGGAATGATGGCTACAAGAGTGGATCTTACATTTAGTATGAATATTGTGAGCCAACACAGGTCTAAGAAATGTCCTTTACATTTGACAAGGATAAAAAAAGATATTGAAGTACTTAAAAGTTACAAAAGGCTTCAAATTACGTATTGGTGGTAAGAACATTGATTTATAAGATTATTATAAGGTAGAATTGGACTAAAAATATAAATAATAGAAGCTCCACAATAGAATATGTATTCTTTATTAGAATGGGAGCCATTTCATGGAATTGTAAGAGACAACCTATCATTACAAGATCAATCATAGAGACTAAATACATGGTAGCAAGTCATTGTACAATAGAAGCATGTTGGATAAGATAATTCTTAGAAGATATTGGATGAGTGTAATTAGAAGCAACTCTAATAATGTGTGACAATCAAGGATGTCTTTTATTTTTCAAAATCCAATGTACCATTCAAAAATCAAGTACATTAATATTCAACATCATTTCATATGAGAGAAAATTGAAGATGGAATAATTGGTATGAAGTATTGTGTTACAAAAGACATACTTGCAAATGTGATTACAAAAGTATTTATAAAAAATAAACACCACAAGTTGATAGAGGCATTAGGCTTAAAAGCCTTTTGATAATTAACAAAGTAGGAATATTGAAGATCAGTAAGATCTTGTATAGTTACTACCATATAGAGTTAAACCATAATAAGTTGTTAATAGTTACAAGTTAAAAAAGTATTAAAAGAAGTTACTATAGTGGTAGCTAGGATTTTAGATGGCTATTAGGTTAAGAGGAATTTAGGATTTATTTGGAAAAAGTAAGGAATGATGAATGTGATTGTAGATGAATATTCTAATTATATTAAATTAAATAAAGATTATTAGAAGTGAGAGTCATCTTATTCCACACTTCTCTTAGGTGCAACCTTGTTGATACTAAGTTTTGTAGCTTCTAACTTCTTTTTCTTTAATAGACTTGAGGTGGTTTTTTATACTTCCTTCTATTTTTTGTTTGTGGCGGTGCACCTTCATTGATACAGTCAAATAATAAGGTAAATTTTGGCTAAAGAATTGAAAGAAAGCTGCAATGCTACTTGATAAGCAGGGATGTGGTTTTTAGAGACGTGGCATTGGTTGTTTTGGTCTTTGGTACAAAGTGTAAGCAACAAGAGTTGCCATTTTACTTATTGCATTATAAGCAAACAATACCATAATTTAATTTTTATTTTATCCTATGTTGTGGTGTAATAATTAAAAGGTCTAGAAGCATAATATCTTTTAGAATTATTGCTTCACCACCATAGAAAGGAAGTTACCATTGATTTAGGTACCTTCAAGTCTTTTTTGGAAGATTCACAAACCTTGCTTATAGTGGTGAGAATATTAAAAGTATTCAAAAGAATCAATTCAATTGACTTCTTAATTTGTCAAATGACTTTTCATAAGAAATACATATTAAAATCTTACATCTTTAAAAAATGAAGTAAAAAAAGAAAGATTAAGCTTTGTATTATTAAAGTAAAGATAGAAAAAAAATATTCAAGAAAGAAAAATTGCTAGTTGAATATATTTTTTAAGCTTCCTAATTATGAAATTAATCAAAAAAAATTAACAAATATAGGTGCAAAGCTATAGAATATTGGTGATTTTACTCAGCTTGAATGAAATCAAAGATGAGTGGGAGTGCATGTCCAAAAGTGCTTAAGTCTTTGCTATTGAGAGAAGCAATTCAATACAAAAGTTGGTTATAAGCCACAACATCTATCTCTTTATAAGATATCTAATAAAAATTAGTTAAATAGAAGACTTAGATGTGGATGAATTTGGGTTAGGTTTAAATTAGGTGAATTTGGATGATAATTTAATCAAAGATGAATTTTCAAAATATGAATGAAGTATATAGATGAATTATCATTTGAAGATGAATTTTTATTTATGGATGATTTTTTATTAATAGATAAATTTGATTAAAATTAAATAAAATAATAATAATATCAATAATAAAAAATAATTTTAAAATATATACTTTCATCAAAATCAAATAAAATTAAATTAAAATTAAAAAAAACTAAAAAAGAAACAAATATAGCATGAAATTATTGATTGACTTATTATTATTTATTTGAATTAATTATGGAATTTTGGCTTGATTACTTGAATCATTGAAGAAGAATAAAAAGTTTTTTGATTAGAATTTAATTAATAGTCATAAAGTGACTCAAAAAATTATTTTAATATTGATATATTTTAAAAATAATGGTGTATTATAGATGAATTGTAGTGAATAATGACACATGGTTTGTATAGAAAATAAAGTAATCCTTTACAGCTATCAAATGGGCCTAGGTTGAAAAGAATACATTAGGTAATTATTGAGCTATGACCAATCTAATTTGGAGTAGTATTAAAACAATTTTTTGAGTGTGGTGTATAATTTTTGGATTCTATCAATTATTCAACATTATAGCATTCTATCATCATCAAATTTATTATAAAAATATTAATACTAATCTAATGACATCATTAATACTTATTAGCAGCTATAAAAGCATCATTCTTAATCACAATTTCTAGCATAGACATATTCCATCTTACCATATTCTAGGACCTTTTAGAATCTTTTACAAATTTTTAGAACCTTCTAAATACTTGTAAAATATTTTACAATCTTTTAGAAAGTTCAATAGGCTTCTAGAAGCCTCTTTAGATTTCTAGAAGCTTCTTTAGACTTCTAAAAACTTCCATAGAAAGTACTATAGATTTTTATAATCTTCATTATAATATAAATAGGAATCTTTGGAACCACTTTTGTTATTAATCTCATTCTTTGTCTTTAATCTTAACATATTTCTTTTTCAAATTCGTATCCTTAACAATTCTTTGAACAACTATGAAATCCATTCTCCACTCTCTCCAAGACAACATCACCTCTACTCTTCGTCATTTTCAAAAATCTTATAGCCAAATTACTTTTGTACTTGGCTACAATAAAGTTACTATCTCTAGGCTAGCAGAAAAGATCACTTTTAATAATAAGAATCTCAAAATAGGTAGACCAAAAAAGCTCACTATAGTAGATGGAAGGGCAATCATTTACCAAATCAATATTGAGAAGGCTGAAAATACTATTGACATTGCTAAAAACCTTAAAAATATTATCATTAATCATGTTTTAATCCAAACTATTTGAAATATTTTTAAGAAATAAAATATGAAAGTTGTGGTGAAGAAAAAAAAAATCACTACTATCTATCTGTTCTCGTGTGGCATGATTTGTAATCTGAGAATATATAGGGTTTTTAGCTATAGAGAGTTTAGTTTGAACTTATTAGCTAAACTCAAATAAGTGATTTATTCTACTTTTAACTTATATACAAAGTCTTGGCTTCCAAAATCTCTTCACTTTATATAAAATGTCCAAATTGCAGCAAAATCTTCCAAAATATATTTTTTCCACAAAAGTTTTCATCTTTCCAAACTTTAGAAATTCATATCTTTTTATCCAATGTTTCAATTTCTTTCAAATTTTTATATAACATAGCTATTATATTTAAACTTTATCACAAAAAAATGAACCATAAAATTGCTACCAATCTTTTGGAATCTTAATAATCCTAACAGATGCTCCAAACCCTAACTTACAAGCACTCAAGCACTATTTTCTTTATATCTCAAAAACCCAAAACTCATATGACACAAAATTTTTGCATAAAGTTTATTAATATAATTACATACATCTTTAGAAATTTTAAGTTAAAATCTTGTCAAAAAACTCAAGATATAGCTCAATACACAACCATTAGTGAATCGGATCACTTACTACCCATAGATTTGCAAGCACTAATTTCAACCTCTAATATCTCCTTTATTATAACTTAAAAGCCATCAAAAAGTATACCAAAAGTGTAGCCGAAAAAGTGTTCTCTTTAACTCCAATCACCAATCCTTTATTTCTTTTTGTTTGCATACATTATGTCCAAAAGAGTGATAGTAGGTACAAAATCAATACCTTAACTTTGAGCGCCCATATCTCTTTCATATAAACTCCAAATCATACAAAATTTGCATCAAAACCATAGCCAAAAATATGAACTTGCTGATCCTAGCCTCCAAAGTTCAAATTCCTCCAAAAGAATAATCCAAATCCCTAATAAGGCCTCAGGCAGCTTCTTTGAAGCCCATTGGGCATGATTTTTGGCCAATAAGAATGGAGATTTTCATCATATATCTCCATTCATCCATATGGATTCCTTAACTTCTCTTTTTGTTTCTAAGACGCCTCTTCAATATTTTTTTTAATAAGATTTATATAATATATGAACTAAATACCAAGTAAAAGAACGAAAATAAAACTTCAAGGGTCACCAATGTCTAACAAGGGTGACTCTAAATGTTTAAAAGTTACTACTAATAAGTTCAACTTCAAAAGTCATTATCTAAAAAATAAAGATATATAAATTTCAATAATAGTTTTTTAAATCAACTTTTTTTTTAGGTAGTAATCTAATTCCATTCTACAACCAACTAAAATTCATTAGTATAGCTCTTACCATATTATTTAGTAAATCATATATTATATATATAAAAAAAATATTTTCACATGGTGACCAAACAATAATACAACACCGTCATCAGAAACAATGCTTATATTTTGCTTTGAAGTACAAGGAATGGACTCTAGAGCATTGAAAGAATATTATTTGATTAAATAAGATAAAAATCAAGAGATTTGGATCAAATAGTAAAAAATGGATGTAAAAACAAAAAAGTTAGTTATTTCTTGATAAGAAGATCCAAGAAATAGTTAAGCATGGAGGGTGGAAATATAATGGTGTAAAGTTATATGGAATGGAATAGAATGGAATTTGGAGGATGGCATAGGTTGAAGAGAAGATGGATGCCAAGCAACTTATAGAAATTTTTGAAAAAAACTTGTTCTCTAGTATTATAGAATTTGGTATTTTTGAAGAGGACGTGATTTTTTAGCAAGATAAAAATTCCAAGCATAACTCAAAACTAGCATGGAAGTAATTTGATCATCATAGGATTAAAGTGATGGATTGGCTTACTTAGTCTTCTGATCTTAATTCTATTGAATATCTTTGGGAGCACCTCAAGCATCAACTCAACACCTTAAAGATAAAACCAAAGAAAGTTTAGAAATTATAGAGAAGAATAGCTATGGAATGGAATAATATTAAAATAATTTTATGCCAAAATTTAATAAAAAATATTTTTAGGATGTTGGAAGTAGCTATCAAGGCTAAAAGAGGTCCTACAAAGAACTGATATGTAATTGGATACCACACTCAAAAAAATGTTTCAATATTGTTCCAAATTGGATTGGTCATAGTTCTATATTTACTTAATAGATTTTTTAAAATTTTGGCTCATTTAGTAGTTATAAAATAGTATTATATTTTCTATACAAACCATCATTATTCATTATAATTTATATGTAATATACCATTCTTTTCATAATATGTCAACATTGAAATAATTTTTTGAGTCACTATTACTACTAAAATTTATAAAATTAATTCACTTATTGTAAATTAAAATAAACTTTTAATAAGTAGAGGTTTATTTTAGCTCAAATTTTGGTGCATCTATTGAGAAGAAAATCTTAGGATTACTTAAAAGGTAATTATTTATTTGTTGTATGCTTCTAAATTATTTTATCTTGTGCTAGTATCTCTTTTGGTATTGTTATAGATTGTTGTTGTATAGGATTTAAAATTAAAAAAAGAGCTTGAAGAATACTAAAATAGAATAAAAAGAATTTTAGTTAAGTATTTAGAATTATTTTAAAGACTATAATTAAATTAAGATTAGACAAGGATCTTCATCAAAGGTAGAGGTTATCCTCAAAGTTGGTCATTACTTTTTTTTAGTGTTAATTCCTTGTTAAGGATCCATCTCTAATAGTTTAAGGGATTTAATCACCTTCCTCACTGCTCATATCTTTTTTTTTTATCCTAATTGTAAATTCCTTATTAGTGGCAATTTTTTAATGGTAGAAGGATTTAATCACCCTCTCTACCCATTATTCTCTTCTTATTCATAGATATAATATATACATAAGGTCTTCAACAAAAATTTCAAGACTTACTTCACCAACAAATCAAGAAGATATTAGAAAGAAAAGAAAAACAAAAAAGAGATAGAGGTAGAAGAGAAAAAAATGAAAGAATTTAGGTTCAAAGGCTATATTCTAAGGTAAGTTTTCTTGGAATAATCAATTAAATTTTTAAATTCTTACTAAAATAATATATGTTGTAGATCAAAAAATAAAGAGCTATAAGAAGGTATTTGATAATCAAAGAGGATAAAATCAAGTAAGTTTCTAATTTTTGAATTATTTAAAATTTTATCACATACAAAAGGAACAAGAAATTAAAGATTAAAATCTAGAAAAAATGAGCAAAAGAGGTACTTGTCTTTTTTTTTTCTTTTAGGACTTTAGAGCATTGGATTAGAATAGAACTTATACTTGAGATCCTACCTTTTTAATCTAATCCGTGATTGATTATGGAAATTGTTTAAAATTTTATGGTATTGATTTATTGATAAGTAACAAAGTGGTTAGTAATTTAGCTAGGTGAGTTTTCTTTTAAGTTGGATTGATGTATACAAAAAATCCTTTTGTCTAATATTTTTGTTGTTGATAAAGTAATAGATAATTCTTTGATTGCATTGGTATAAAAGATTAAAAAAAATAAAGAATTTGAGCTGTCTATTGGCAACAAAATACCTTTGTATTAAATATTGTTTAGGATCACTCCTACATGAGGTAGTTCTATAAAATAGTCTAAGAGAAGAAAAGCCTTGCTTGGAATGATACTCAAGTAAGTATTTTTTTTAAAAGGTTATTTCTGTTATATTACTCTTTCTTATCAAAAAGAGTGTTTAAATAGAATGCAAGTTGATGAATATAAGATAATAAAAAATTAAATTCCACAAATCATTTATTTTGCTTATTTAATTATTTTAATTTTTATATTTTAGAGATAATGTTGTGATTATAAAAATTTAATGCATTGCTCTATTAGATCCTATAACTTCATATTAGTCCAATTTTTAGAAAATCCAAAGTCCTTAAGAATTATTAGACCTTTCTTATCAATCATTAGGACTTTGATTCTTCGACTCGATTTCAATATGCCTAAAAACCTCTTTGAAGAATTTAAAGACTTTTCTTTAAAAGACCTTGAAGAAAATTCAAAAAAAATATTTTAAAATCCTTAGAAAGATAATGTAAGAAATTTGGATCAAGAAAGTGTTCATTTCTTTCAATCATCAAAGAAAATGGATCCAAATAAAGCAAAATGAGAAGAACCACCAACTACATCAATTAAATACTTTGTTCAACCAAGGGATTTACTTATTTGAGTTTCAAAAGGACTTAATATTCTACCCATGCTTCTTAACCTTCTTATCTTCAAAGACATAAGGAATGAAAATCCTTTAGCCTATATAGAATATTTCATAGAAACATTCACTATATGTTTGATAAAAGATGGCTATTATTATTTAATGTGATTTTTAACCTCACTAATAGAGAGAGCATATGAGTAGTATTGCAACCACTCTCTTAATATCTTCTTAAGTTGAGATATGATCTAACATATCTTTTTAGAACAATTTTGGCTTTAAGTAGGACAAAGCACAACCTTAACTACTTTATCCTTCCTTAGACAAAGAAAAGATGAAGACATTAGCTTGTATATTTGACGTTTTTAATTAGTAGCCATAAGACTTATAGGAACCTTGCTCATTGATGATACTTTGAAGTATTTCTTCATTCAAGGATTTTTTAAAGAAGAAACTATTAAAGAAATCTTTCATGCATGTTCTATGGATCTTATAATTATTAAACATGTAGCAAAGGAAGTAGAAAAAATAAACAAAGAAAATGAAAGATTGTGGCATAAAAAGACCATAATATCCTTAGCTTTAAATCTATACATACTAGGATTCTTTATGCATTAAGCTTTTAGATGCATGAACAATCGCTATTAGTTTCTATAATCCTATGAACCTATCTAGAATCTTTAAACATTGAACTTCTATCTCCTTCATTGGCTTTCATCTATCCTATTGAAGATAATAGGTAGAAGGAGGATTTATAAAAAAAATAAAAGAATCTTAATTAAAATTCTAAATTCAAATCTTTTATTGAATAAAATTGATGATAGAAAAATTAGTTGGACTAACTAAAAATTTCAACCCCAATCCTCTCCCATCTTCCATTGAATCAAGAAGACATACAATAGGATTATAGTGTATTTAATGTAAACAATCAGGGCATTCGGCCTAATTTTGTAATTCCATTCTTCTACAAAACCATCATTTTCAATCATATGCCTTTTGAAACAAAAATTAAACTTTTTAAGGGCATAATTTAGAACAACAAGGATTTAATACTGGGAATCAAGGTCCTATGAATCATGCAAGATAACAAGTAGAATTTCGTGCATTCTATAGAAAAAGACATCTATTTGGTCAATATTAGATTGAAAACCAAGTAGAATGCAAAAATTGTGGTGATAACCATCCTACGAAATTTTATAGAAAACCACATAGAGTGGTTTCTTTACAACTTCTATTTGATAATTATCCTCAAGAGTCATATGATAATCAAAGGAGATCATGACAACCTCTAATAGATAATAACCTAAAGCCTCCAAAATTATATTATGACTAAGAAAAAAATTGACTAGGTTTAGGGTTTAGGTTGTTATCTAAGTATATTGATAACAACCTAAATTCTAAATCCTAAAATCTTAAATCCTAAAGCTAAACCCTAAATCCTAAATCCTAGTCCACTAATATACTTAGTGGACTTCAAATCAATTCTTAATATATTCCACGAAATCCTAATCAAGATAAAAATTCTTTTAATCAATCAAGACTTGGTCAAAGATCTCAAGATGTGAAATTTGTATCTCAGTCGATAGCAAAGTTGAAATCTATTCAAAATTTTATCTAATCTAATGCCAATTAAGTTATTTTTCTCAAATTAAATTTAATAATTTTTTAAAAAATCAATCAAAAGGAAAGAACTTATCTATGATACCAGCCTTAGAAGTAATGAATAGATCTAAGGTTGCATCTTTACCTATCTATCAAGAAAAAGAGAATAGTGCCTCAAAGAATCTATCTTGCTTCTGAGATTTAAAACAAGTTATAAGAAACTCAATGAAGACAACTTGAAATAACAAGACTAAATCTATGAGATTTGAT
The DNA here is from genome assembly GCF_059467195.1 of Physcomitrium patens. Lineage (NCBI taxonomy): Eukaryota > Viridiplantae > Streptophyta > Bryopsida > Funariales > Funariaceae > Physcomitrium > Physcomitrium patens. The sequence goes on along the minus strand of NC_143431.1, from coordinate 2,630,630 downwards.
CTCTTGATAGAAGAATTACCTTTTCAAAGTAATAAGATTGAACATGAGCTAATTATTAATTTGAACAATCATGATTGAGAGGATCTCAAAATTTCCATGTTTCAAATTTTTCAATAATACAAGGATGGAAGAAAATCCAAAATATAAGAATATAATTTATAGAATGATTTTAGCAACTTAAGGAATAATATCATATTTTTCCTAATTATTGGATTTTTTTCAATAATTAAGAAGGCCTTAAAAATTTGTATTTTAATGAAGAACCTATGAAGGCCTAAATTTAAAGTACTAGAAAAAATATGTACCTATATTAGACAAAGTGAAGTAAAGGCAATAAAAATTGAGGTTTTTATTATAAAAAAAATAATTTTTTAGACTATTATAGATGGTGGTAGTGGTTTGAATATCATGCCTTTTTAAACCATAGAAAAACTAAGTCTAAATATCACTAGCCCATTTCTCTTTGCTATTAAGATAGCAAATCAAAGTCCATCTATTCTTATAGGCCAAATTAAAAAAATTAAAACTTGAATTGGAAGAAAAAAATATATCTTGACATATGATGTCATTTGGATGAATACATCAAAGGATTTTATTTTCTTATTGCTTAATAAGCCATGATTGAAGGATTCAAAAGCCATCGTCAATTGAAAAAGAGACAAGCTCTACTTTATCTTTAGTCTATAGAAAAATAAAACCAAAATCTTTATACACCTATCTTTGATCATAAAAAAATTAATTCCATTGATTCATTAAAAGATATTTAATAATCTAAAATATAAGAAAAATTTACAAAGATAGTTAATTCAATTAATCAAGATTCAAATAAAAATATGCTTAGGTTCCAACCTTTATTATTGAAGGGATTTAGAAAATTTAAACAATGACTAGATGATCATCTAGACTTTAATTTGGATTATTTTGAAACCATTAATTTTGTGGAAAGAATATTAGAGATTGCAAAAGTTGAAGATACCAAAGTTCTTAGCATTAATATAGATAGAATATTAGAGGAAGAAATTGAAGTCCTTAAAAGAGATGACAAATTAGTTCCACCTCTTAGATTTTAAAATACCTCATTAGAAATTTTGATTGGCAACGAAGTTGTCAACTATCCCTCTATACCTAGTGATTGATATAAAATATTTTAAAAATAATCTCTTATATGAGAATTCAAATGAAAAATCATAGATATTTTTTATAAAGAACAAGAGTCCAAAAACATTAAAATTAGAGCTCATTTAAATCAAGAGGAGGTGACTAGATATCGTGACTTGATCATAAAATATCATGTTTTAGCATGGTTCTTTAAAGATTTGAAGAATATACCATCTGAAGTGGCTTAATATCATATTCTCTTTATTTTAGGTATCAAGGCAATTATACAAAATGAAAGATATATGAACCTTCAACTCTAATTCATTATTAACAAAGAGTTGGAAAAATTGTTACAAGCTGGTTTTATTAAATCATTGGAAATAACAGATTGAATCTTTTCTATGGTCCTTATAAAGATTATAAAATGGTAAATTAAGAGTATGCATAGATTATAGAAAATTCAATGAGTACATCCAAAAGGATTATTTTTTTATTCCTTTTATTAATAGTATTTTAGATAAAGTAGAAAATTATAAAACCTACATGTTTATGGATAGATATTGGATTATAATAAAAATGCCATAACCTCAAAAAATTGCCATAAAATGACTTTTATCACTCTTTAGAATATCTTCATTTTTTTTAATCATATCTTTTAATCATTATAATACATTTTTTTCCTTCCAAAGAGCCATGACATTTGTCTTTTCAAATTTGCTACACAAATCTATGACAATATCTATAGATGATTTTAGTATCCAATTCAATGCCAAAGACTATTTGGAATATATAGAAGAAAACTTAAAAAGGTATAAAATAATAAGAATTTCTTTAAATCTTGACAAAATGTATTTGATAGTATAAAATAAGATCTTATTGGATTATTTGGTTTCTAAAGAGAGAAGAAAATCCAAGTCAAAAAAAATAGAGATCATAGCTAAAATGCAACCTCTTACAAATATTGAGAGGGTAGAAAGGATTTTAGTACATTTTGGATAATATGAAGAATTAATTCTTGACTATACCACAAAAACTTTATCTATTATCAACCTCAAAATAAAGTTGATTAAGTTTAAGTAGAAAAAAGAATATCAAAATATCTTTGATTGGATAAAAATAATATTACACTTCCATCTCCTTTTAAAACCATCTAATTGAGATCAATCCTTCCATATCTATTTTGGTGCTTTATTTGTAGCAGTAGATAGTGCATTATATCAAATAACAAAAGATAGACATAAAAATTATCCTATCACATTTGCTAGCAAAAAGTTAAATGTAGCAAAATAAAATTATAATATTATAAAAAGAGAATTCTTAGCCATAGTCTTTTTTATGAAGAAATTCTAATATTATTTTTTATTAAATTTGGTGGTATTTTTTATTGATTATATAGCCATCAAAGACCTAATTAATAAGAAAAATTTCAATAGTAATATAGCTCCATATATATTATTATTTAGAGAATTTAATTACAAGATAGAATATAAATCTAGGAGATTACATAATCAAGTCAATCACCTTTTAAGATTAGAAGAAAAATGAAGCCCTATTCCTATTGATGACAACTTAGTAGATGAATCTTTGTTTATTATTTCTATCCATTTTACTTAGTATAATTATATTGCAAAAAATTTAAAATCTAATCAATTTTTGAAAGAGTTGTGTAAGCATGAATGACAAAAGTTTAAAATTAATAGCACTTATTTTTCTATTATAAGAAAATAATTATATCATTAAAGAATAGATAGTTTACTTAAACAATGTGTAGTGGTTGATGAAATACAAGCCATATTAATAGCATGCCACAAGAGTGCACGTAGAAGATATTTTTTGAAAAGATTGACAACTCAAAAGGCAATGAAAGACAAGTATTATTGGCCTACTATGTTTTAAGATGTGCATGATTTTGCTAAAAGATGTGTTGCTTCCCAACATCATTAAAAAATAATTTATAAATAATATTTCTTTTCTACATATCCTTACCTTTGGTTCCCTTCAAAAAATGTGAAATTGATTACATAAGAGAAATTCATCTCAATTCTTTAAGGGAGATGAAATACATAGTAGTAGCCATGAAATATCTAATAAAATGGACTAAAGAAAGAACTATCAACACCAACAATGCTATCCATGTAACTAATTTTATATATGAAAAAATCATCATTCAATTTGATTGTTTCAAAATCTTCATTAATGATAAAGATACACACTTTTTAAATAGTATGATAGAAGAGATGATTAATATATTTAATATAAATTATTATATAATTATTTCTTATTATCTTCAAACTAACAATCATAAAGAAAAATTCAACCAAACCTTAGTAAATATCCTAATGAAAATTGTGCACGACTCAAAATAGGATTGAGATACAAATTTATCAATAGCCTTGTTGACTTATCATACAAACTACAAGGTCACAACCAAGACTACTCCATTTTTCTTAGTATATGGAGTAGAAGCTATAATATCAATAGAATTTGAAATCAATTCTCTAAGGATAACAATAGATGATAGGTTAACCATCCAAAAATCCTTGAAGAATATATTAGAATAATTGGAGAGCCTTAATAAAATTTGAAGGACCGAGGTTCAATATATAGAAAGAATTCAAAGGAAAAAAATTGCTTTTGATTTAAAAAAAAAAAAAAAAAAAAAAAAAAAAAAAAAAAACAGAAGAAGAAGAAAGTCTTACAATTAACAATATTAGTTTTGTTACAAAATGCTATAAGAATGGATTTTCCTAGTAAATTTAATGCTCTCTAGTTAGGTCCCTACCACATTTGGGATATTTTTGACAATAATTTCTTACAATTAAAAATATTAAATAATAAATTATTTCTGATGAAAACATCAAGAAATAGATGTAAGAAATATAGAGTATAAAAATTATTACACATTAAAAAAAAAAAGTTACAATTTTATTCTCCAAGTTGAGTGGAATTCTATCCATATCATATCAATCTTGATTTTTATCAACAAAATTTGAGATCTTAAATCATCAGGAGGACAAAAAAAAATCTTTATATGCTTCTTAGTTTATTTCAAATACTGCCTCTTCTACTTGTTAAAAGGTAATAAATCCTATGAAAAAAAATAAATAAATAAATAAAAAATAAAAAAACTTTATTTTTTAAGATTTAAAGATAAATTAGCAAAGGTTAGCATCCTCTAGTTTTTGGAAAGTTGGCCACAAAAGTAATTATGTAAGAGGTGGCCTGGATTCAAATTTGGTCTATAAAAACAACTATTTATATAAGTTAATGTTGGAGCAAGAAAATAGCCAATTTGTGCAACTTAGAGGATATATTGGCCTCATACATTCTAACTTACATACTTTTTCTTAGATATAGTACTAACTTTTAGATTTTTTTACTAATAAGTATTTTAATTTTCTATCTTATCGATTATTTTATTTTTTTATTTTTTTTCTTTTTTTATTTCATAGAATTATTTTACTTAGCTTAGTAAAAAGACTATTTCATCAATAGTCTTTTTATCTCAAGAGAAATAATATTAAAAGATAGAAATGAATTAATACTAATCATAAGGTTTTGACCAGCAATTTAGAGGCTCTTTAACACTATTCCTTCCAATCTTGATAAAGTATTAAAAATAGCCAAGTTATGTATGGATATATACTTACTTATGGAGCAAGAATTTTAGATTCTCTACCTTTTTGAGTTGTCCCAGATGGTCACCATATGTGAGTCACTAAATTGACTCACTTGGATATTTAATACAAAAAGTATACTTATGGTGCCTAAAATCACAAATTTTATAAGTTAGTAGTAGAATTTTTACAAGGAATAGAAAATAGATTGTTAATAGTTGATATGCAATCTAAGGTAGAATTTAGTAAGATGATTTTCATAATGAATAGGTTTTTTGTAGCTAACATTAGATGATGGCCAATAGAAATATTCCTTGTGGTTAATAGAAAAGAAATAGTTTTATTTTAATAATAATTCTTAAAAATATATACATATATATATATATATATAATCAAAAAATCAAAAAATCAAAAAAATAGAGAGAAAAAGAAGAAAAAGGTGAAATAAGAAGAAGAAAATAAATAAATAAATAAATAAAAATAAAAAATAAAAAGGTGATTAAAAAGGCAAGAAGTTGCTTTTAAATAGTGGCAACTTCCTTGCTAATAGAAGTCCGAGGTATCCCAAATCCTCCTTATTTTTTCTTGATTTTTTTTTATTTCTAATTAGCATCTCTATAATAGGCAAATAATTTTTCTTACATCGATGTTGAAGTGATTGTTGCAATGCATGAGGATTCTTTAAGAGGCACTAGTAGAGCTTGTATAGCTATTAGTTTAGCACTATGGTGGTCCAAAGATGAATTAATTTTTTTTTTCTTTCTATTGATTGCCATCAATGGCAGGCTATTGTAATTGTTGAACTATGTGATGTGGCCACATTTGATGAAACTTAAATTTGTGCTACGTCTCTCTATAGATATTGCCAAATATCACACTACATTAGATATATTTTATCAAATCATACATTATCTTCTTTAGTATTTTATCTATTTGCTTAAACAATTGTAGCCAATATCTAAGGATTTTAGATTAGGTGGCAATGTAGTAGCAGCAAGAAAAGATTTTTCCTTGATTACAGTGCAATGGAACGACCACAAATGAAAGTATCTAGTAACAACAATCTAAAATTGCTTAGATTAAGTGTCTTTTCTTTTTTCTTTAGATTTTTTTTCCATACGCTCTTAAGCTCCTACACTCCAAAGCCTTCTTTTGTTTTTGTTGCTCTATTGGAATATTATGGTATAGTGCTTTTGTAGTTTTTTTTCTTCTTTTTGGTCATTTTTATATAAAAAGGAAGATCTAAGATGGTTTTTCTATACTTCCATCTATTTCTTATTTGTGATAGTACACCTTCATGGTTGTAGTTCAATAGTAAGGTAAATTGTGCTTGAAAGGATTGAAAGAAAGCTACAATGTTACTTGATAAGCAAGGGTGTGGTTTTTGGAGACATGGCATTGGTTGATTTGGCCATTGGTGTTAAGTGCAAGTAGCAAGAGTCAACATTCTACTTATAGCATTACAAGCAAATAGCACCGTAATCTAATTCTTATTTTGTCTTTTACTTAGATGCAACAATTAAAAGTTCTAAAGACATAATATTTTTTGGAATTATTGCTTCAATACCATTGAAAGGAAGTCACCATTGATTTATGTGCCTTTGAGTCTTTGTTAGAAGATTCATAAATCTTCTACATAGTAATTAGAATATTAAAAGCATTCAATAGAATCAACTTAGTTGACATTCTGATTTGTTAAATGAATACTTCTGAGAAGTATACATCAAAACCTTGCACCTTTAGGAAGTGAAGCACAAAAAAAAAAAAAAAAAAAAAAAAAAAATTAAGCTTTGTATCACTAAAGTAAAGACGGAAAAAAAATTGTTAGCCGAATAGATCGTCCAAGCTTCCTAATTATGAGACTAATCAAGATCCTCTGATACATTTGGATGCAAAGCTAGGTAATATTGATGAGTAGGAGTACATGCCCAGAAGTACTTGAGTCTTTGCTATTGAGAGAAGCAATTCAATGCAAAAGTTTATTGTAAGCCACAACATCTATTTTTTTGTAAGACATCTAATAAGGATTAGTTAAGTAGAGGAATTAGATTTGGATGAATTTAGGTTAGGTTTAAATTGGGTAAATTTTAATGATAATTTAATCAAAGATGAATTTTCAAATTATGAATGAAGTATGTAGATGAATTATCATTTGAAGATGAATTCTCATTTATAGATGATTTTTTTGTTAATGGATGAATTTTGAATAAAATAAAATAAAATAATGATAACACCAATAATATAAAATAATTTTAAAACATATACTTTCATTAGAATAAAATAAAATTTAAAAAAAAATTTAAAAAAACTAAAAAACTAAAAAGAGAAATTTTATGGCATTAAATTATTGATTGACTTATTATTATGGATGTGAAGTAATTATGGGGTTTTGGCTTAATTTCTTAGATCATTGAAGAAAAATTAAGAATGATTTGATTAAAATTTAATTAATAACCATAACTAATAAAATTTACAAAGTTAATTTACTTATTGTGAAGTAAAATAAACTTTTAATAAATAGAGGTTTATTTTAACTCACATCTTCATAGCCATTAATATTGTTTTATATTAAAACAAGATGAACCACCTTGTTATTTTATTATTATTGAGGTCTTCATAACTTCCTTATATAAAGCATTTGAAATACCATCTAGAATCATTCCTACTTTTAATGAAATCACCAAACATTGGAATTCTCTTTGAAGGTTGTAATATCAAAGACATTATATCTTGCTATCTATTTAAAGAAAAATATGTCATTTTTGAGGATATTCATCTCTATTACATCATCTTAAAATTTGTGATAATTATAATATCTTATCTAATAAGCTAGCAAATGATAGCTCTTGAGTTGAATCTATTCATTGTTGAATTTTCATCTTTTTAGCACTATAAATATATAAAAACTACAAATAAGGATAGAAAGTAGAATATTGTCTTCCTTGAATCTTGTTGCTTTTATACCAAAGATTTGTTATTCTTTATCTTGGTTTTAATAGATTTTGTCAATGAAACGCATCAACCTTCTTTATTACATTTGTAAGATTCTTTATTGGCTCATATATATATATATATATATATATATATATATATTCTTTAATATAATATATGTATCAATGAATAAGATATTTCAACCTATTATAGCATTGCTTTGAGTGTAAGACTTCTTCTACTTCAAACTCTTAATTATCATCTATTTCTATAAGATCAAGTAATATTTATCTTTTTTTCAAGATATTCATTGTCTTATATGATTCAAGAAAAAATAAGTGGAATTTGATATGGATCTTTATAGACTCCGATAGATATAATCAATAAGTAAGTGTATTGATTTGTTCACAAATAAAAAAAGAAACTAAGCTTATAATAATTTGATTTATTAAAAGGGTGGTGTGAAGATAATTAAAAGCTTCAATGGTTAGTTACAATTTTTTTGTAATTTTTAACATATTTTTTCTAACTTTAATGCTAATATAACTAATTAATAGATCTAAATTAGTTTTTTAGTTAATTATAACTTTGATCATATCTTTAGGTTGTAATTAGATGGATACTTCTAATTAGTAGATTGATTTATTTGAATTTTAAAACTCAAAAGAAAAAAGAAAATTAGAAGGTCTATGATTTTCTTTTCTTGAAATACTTTAAATCTTTTTTTAGTGATAAAACTATAATTTTAGTAGAATTTCTCTTTTAATTCTTAAGAATTATATCTTAAATTAATCCACAATCTTAATTTTTAATCCAAAAGTTAATTTCTAATTTGACTATGGTTAGAAGGTCCTTTAAACCTAATTACTCTAACTTCTTAATTAATTTTAAGATTTTTAAGCTTAAATTTTATTTTATAATTTAATTTGATTAAAAATATAAAGTCTAATTATTAAATTAATTATGATCTTAAAAAAGATAGAAACAAGCTAAATTTTTTGGTGGATTTTCTTCTCATAGTGATTTTAATCACTACTTGAAGTTGAAAAAAGGGATAATTGGAAAAAATCACAAGCGTATTTATTCAAGGCCAATTTGCAATTAGGTTTTGGATTTGCCAAGAGTTCATGCTTAAGAGAGTTTAAATTTAAGAATGGTAATTATGAGGGCTTTGATGGCAAGAACTCTTGCTAGATTCCATGTAGGCTAATTAGAATTAGAATTGTAGTTGAAATTTACAACTAAAGTAGCAAATTAATTGGTTCTTATGATTTAGAATTTAGATTCGGGCTTGTGAATAGTCGATCTTAGGACAAAAATATATTTTAGAGACATTGGTGGTATTAGTTTCACCAAAAAGGTGTTAGTTTTTGAGTTCTAAGCATTTCCAACCTTGAAATCGGAATTAGGCTGAGAGTTATTGAGGATCCTTGATCTTGATTAGGGATTTTTCAATTTTGATGGTGGAGATGTATCTGCCACTTTCAGGCCTCCTCCCACCTAGTTAAGAGGGCTTCGGTGATGGAGCTCCCTCTCTCTCTCCATCTTCTTGTGGCAAAGCCAAGGCAAAATATCCCCCCATCTTGTGAATGCAAATCTTCTTCTTTAAACTTGTATGGCCTCGGTTTTAACTTGCTCAGTCTATCTCTTTTTATTTTCTTTTTGTAAAACTTTGTAAGGAGATTCTAATCATTCTTAGCTTTGTAACAGCATAAGGCAAGCCTGATTTGAAGTTGTGACAAATTTTTGGCGAGTTTTCAAGGTGGTAGGGATCTATTGCCTTAGCAGCATAGGAGCATTGGCTTAAAAAATCTATAACTCGGTGACCTCTAACTAAAATTTAATGTAGGTTATTGAAATGAATGCACTCTAAAGTTAAGTTTACTACAAAATTTAATTCACTAATTTCCAATCTATAACAAATTTTTAATGAATTTTTAAATACAAAGGGATCTGCTGCCTCGGCAGTGTTGAACAACCAGCTTTGAAAAATTGTATCTTAGTAATTACTTACATTATTGTGCTAAAACTTTTTGGAAAAAGAACAATAATAAGTGTGATTTTAGGAAAAATTATACTTATCAATTTTAAACTATTATCTAATTTTTAGTGAATTTTTAAGTAGAAGGGGGTTTGTTGCCTAGGCAGCTCAAGTCACCTTGCTTTGAAAACTCATATCTTGGACGTCAAACCTCAGATCACCATGAAATTTGATAGATAGGAGCAACTCTAAGTTAACCTCAACCACAAAAAACTTCAAGTACATAGGAGCTGTAGGAGAATGTTGTCAAATTTTCGAACGACAAGGGATTTGCTGCCCTCAACTTGACATACTCTAAGTAAGTTTTCCTTCCCTAATCACCCTCTACTCACATCCTTTAGCACCTAAATTGCTATATTATCACTCATTCATCTTATTATCATTAATAAATGTTATTTAATAACTTCAAGAACTTTTTACCTCACTTTGGAAATTAATCTTAAATTCTTATTTTTCCATCCATTTTTACCTTTTAAGGATAAAACTTTTAACCTTCAACTTTTACTTCTGTTATTTTTGAACTTTCACTTAAATTTTAATTATTAATTCTAAATTTTATTTTATTTTTATTTTTTACTTTTTATTTTTAATTTTGTAATCTTTCAACTTTCATCTTTTATCTTAAAAAATCTTAACATCATGTTAGTCCTGAACTTAAATATTTAAGGCTATTCATTACTGAATTTCCAATTTTAGATGAATTTTTGTCATAAAAACTTCATCTGTAAATAACTTCCTATATATAACTCTAATTTATATACTTAATACCATCTTGAAAAGCCCTAAACTAGCACTCTAGTATAGTATTCATTGTTTTTATTTTATTTTATTCTAATTTGTAATTTTCAGAATTTAAGTTTGATAGAATAAGCCTTTGAAGGTACTTAACTAAATGAACCACAAATGCTAAAAATTAAATAATAAAAAATATATAACTAACTTATTATGCTATTGGATTAATTTTGATTATTACATCATTTTGGTTTTCCTATCTTATAGATGATTTGTATCTCCACATCAATTAATATTGGGCTCTAATCTAAGTTATAATCTAATTAAATTAAATTTAAGTAAGGGGAGAAAAATCCACTCACGAGTGGCTAATCTTGATAATGTAACAAAGTAATCATATCTTGTTGCTAATGTTGAATTGAGGTTATTCTTTGTAATACATATTTGCTTTGAACTTCTTTTGTTCTTGAGCTTCTTTTAATTATGCCTTCATTGTTGTATATAACTTAGATAAATAATTTATCAAATCTTTTGTAATTGGATTATCAACTTTTGATAAGTCAAAAGCATCAAGTTGTAGATAATAATTATAATTAGTAAAGAAATATATTTGTTGTGTAGAAAAATGTACCATATTATTATAAGCAAACTTTGCAAATGATAAAAGAGTTATCCAATCATCTTATTAATAGTTGGTTGTATACTTCAAATATTACTTCAAAATAAGATATACTAACTTCATTTGTCCATCAATTTGAGGATCAAAAATCAAAGATAATTTTTTGTCTATCTTTAAAATCTTAAAAATAATTCTCTAAAATCTTAATATAAATTGAATCTTCTTATTTAATATAATATATTTGAGCAATCTATAATAATAATAATAGATATTTTTAAAAAAAATCTTAGTTATTTTTTACCTATAATAGATTTTATACAAGATATAAAATGTGCCATCATGGTAAATTGATCTACTATTATATATATAGAATAATAAAAACTTGAAATTGAAAGATTTTTGATAAAATCAATAGAAACAAAAGACCATGGTTTTTTTGAAATAGGTAATGGTTAAAAAAGTCTATAAGAATGATGACAAGGAATTTTTAATCTTAAATAAATATCACATAATTATACAAAGTCTTTCACTACCCTCTATATTTGAAGATACCAAAAATTTCTAGACATTAGCTCTAAAGTCTTACTGTATCCAAAATATTTAGTTGTTAGAAAGTTATAACGAACTTGAATAATATATAATCATACTTTAAATTTTAGAATATATGATTGTTTTTTGAAATAAAACATATTATTCTAGAATTTAAATTTAAAGGTATTATAAGACTTAAAAGAATTATTTTTAATATTATAAATAAATAGATTAGAAAACATACTCAATTGATCTTGCATTTCTTTCTTTGGATGCAAGATAAAAGTGCCTTCTAGATAATGATGCCATTCTTAAAATGACTAAAAGATAGCAAGAAGTTTTTTTTTGTAGATTTTATAGTTAATCTCAGCTACTAAAAATTTTATAAAATAAAAAGCTACTAAGTAAAACTTCTCATTTGTATATACAATGATTAGATTGAAAGCTCCTTTTAGATAATGATGCCATTCTTAAAATAAATCCAAGATTGTAAGAAGTTCTTTATCATAGATTTTTTAATTAATCTTAGTTATTAAAAAAAATTAAAATAAAAAAATATCAAATGGAGCTTATCATCTATTCCCATTTGTGACAACACCACATCCATAGCAAAATTTGATGTGTTTTTTTTTATAAAAATACCTTAAAAAAGTCATCGCAATATAAAATTGATACAAAAATAAATGCTATCTTCAAAGCTTCAAAAAATATTTTAACTTCTTTGCTCTACTTAATTTTTTATATATAATTCAAATATATAAGATGAGCTAGAATTTTAAAAATAATTGTAATAATTGACCAATTCCAAAAAATATTGCAAATTACTTATTATTTTTAAAAATTTCCAATCCATAATAGTTTGGACCTTCTTAAGATCCATTATAAGATCTTTGTTTGAAATGATGTATTCTATAAGTCAACTTAAATAATGTAAATATATACTTTTCTATCTTGGCATATAATCTTACATCTCATAATTTTTATAATACATGATAAATATGAAGTTATATTCTTTTATATTTTTAGAATAGATTAAAATATTATTTATATAATAGATAATAAATTTATTAAGAAAATTACAAAAAATATCATTCATTAGATATTGAATAAATAATTAGTGCATTGATGAATCCAAAAGACATGACATTATATTCAAAATATCCATATTTGATTTGAAACAAAGTTTTTCATTCATCTCCTTCTTTGATGTATACTAGATTATATACTCCTTGTAGATTTATTTTTATATAGATCTTTACTTGATTCAATTAATTAAATCATTCTAAAATCAAAGATAGGAAATACATATATTTGATGGTAATCTTGTTGAATCCTTTATAGTCCAAATACTTCCTCAAAGATCGGTCTTTTTTCTTCACAAATAAGATAAGATCTCCTATTGGAGATTTAGAATGTTGTATAAAGTTTTTAACCAAATTCTTATTAATGTATTCCTTGAATACACCTAACTTTTTTATAATAAGCTATAGATTGGTCAAAATAGTCATTGAGCTATTTCTTGAAGATCAATAGAACAATTATAGGGACAATGCTTTAGAAGAATATGTGTATTTTTTTCCTTAAAAATATCTCAATAATCTTGATATTAGCTTAAAATGATACTTGAAATTTTTTTTCCATCAAAAATAGGTATAACATATATAGCAAAAGCTTATCTTTCTTTTTTAGTATGCATAAAAGCTCTCGTACTTATCAATAAGGATTTGCATATGTTTGACTTATAAATTTCTATCTAACTAGCAAAATATTAGAGTAAACTATGGTTACAAAAATCCAATTTATTTGAAGACTATATTTTTTTAGCCATAATAAACTTAAAATATTTGAATTAAAAAGACATATAATTATGTTAAATATTATTAAACTATTATAATCTTTAGCTGTTGTATCTAAAATAATTATGTCGTAGATAACATCTTTAGAGAACAACAAATGACCATCTATGATTTCTACATGTATAAGTTTAATTTTTTTAACTAAAGATATATCTTATTTTTTAACAAAATCTTTGTTTATAAAAAAAACTGAGGCTCTTGAATTTAATAAGGCAAAGATTGTGATTTTTTGGTCCTCAATAAACTTCTATTATAAAATAAGGTGTTGGATTTAAAAAAAGAATAGAACCTTTATTAAGTATTAAAAAACATTTTAATTGCACAATTTCTATTGTAGTTGGAAAACCTTGATTTTTGATATATTATTTTTTGTGGTAACTATGTCCTCATTTGTGATTATATTACAAATTATTTGAAGACTATATCCTTCTTTGGATAATATTGAGTAGTATATTTAGGTTCTCCACAATATAAGCACAATCCTTCTTGATAATGTCAAATCTTTTCTTATTCAATAAGAAGGTTCAAATGTACCATGTTGATTTGTATAGGTTTCAATCTTAATGAATAAGCTTTTAAAAACTTAGAAACTATTATTATCACTTAATTTCTATCTTTTCAACTAAATCTTTGTTTTTAACATCTTTCAAAGAATTGATTATTGCATGCAATGGCTTGAGTAATAAATTATTCTAGTGAATCTTTGATTAATATTTTTAATAATAAATCTTTAATATTATCTTTTAGTTCATATCAAAATTGATTGATAAGAGCTTTATCATTCCAATCTATATTACAAGCAAGGTTTTGGAATTTTGCAGTATATATGGTGGCTCAACATGATTCTTATCATAAAGATATGAGTTTAGTTTCTATTATTCTTTCTTGATCAATTCCTTCAAATGCAATTGTGAAGACTTTTAAGAATAAATTTAGATTATAAAAAAATCAAAAATATTTTTCTATCAAAGGTATAAACCAAAAGAGATCATTTTTAGATAAAAATATATCTACAAATCCAACTAAAATAAATTCATTCAAATATTAAAAAAGATGCAATTTTAAAAAGAACTTCATTTATTGAGGAAATCGTTGAAACTTTTATCTTATTTCATTAAACTTCTTCCATCATACTTATTATTGCTTCTTTTATACTTGTAAAAATAAAATTATTTGCATTCAATTGTGAACTTGATCTACTTGCTTCTATTAATTTCACAACTTTTTGGTATAGAGTCTCAACCTTATTGTTCACTTCTTTCATAGGTGTAGAAATAATACTTCTATGGTTCATATAAGATATAAGTGTGTTTTCAACTTTAAGAGTATTAATAAGCTCATAAAGATCTACAATAGATAAAAATTTATTCTCAATTCCATCATGAGTAGCATCTATAATTTTTTCTTTAAGAAACTACTCAAATAAACTCATAAGTCAAATTAGAAGAAAGTAATCTACAATCTCTAATATCAAAAAAAATTACAAAGAAAGGTATTCTACTCTCTTTAAATAATATAATATAATATAATATAATATAATATATTAATAAAAATATAAAAAAATAATTTAAAAATAGATAATTTACAACCTTCAAAATACAATAATAGAAGTGGAATCATCCATTGATTTCTAAAATAAAATGAGAATAATAAGTTAGTACTCTTATCAAACTGTTAAAGATATGAATTTCAAAAGATATGAACAAAAAAATCAATAAATTCTTGTATTATTTGAAAAGACTAAAAAATCACTCAAAGATAGTATAATATTAAATTAGAATAGCTATTGCCAAAGATAAGAAGACTAAAAAGTTTTGAAACAAGACTAACAACTAGAAAGGTATTGACAAGAGTGAAGAAGGCTTTATACTTGCCTCTATATATACTGTCTAACTGGGAATTACATGGCAACCGTCTATAGGACCTTAAACATGTGATTAATTTATGAAACATGTGTCTTACTTATAAGACAAGTTTCTTATATACATGCCACATCATTAGCTAGTACTACAAGCTATTTACTTGAGCAACACATGGCTAATTTGTTGGCCAACTTTCTAACCTATCAATCAACTATAAATAGGTATAAAGACAAATATTCATCTATGAAGCTTCTAAGAAGCTTTGCTATAAGACAATATCAAATCTACCTACATTTATCTTCCATCTATACTTTTTATTTAAATAAATATGTATGTCCATGACAATAGATAATTTGCATTCTTTAAAATATAATTTTTAAAAATAAAATAATCTACTTATCTTTTTAAAAAAATAAGGATAAAATATTTAAACACTTATTAAACTATAAAGAATATGAATTATAACAAAAATCTAAAGTAAAAATGCACTTTTATAACACTCGTAGAAAAAAAATATAAAAATTAAAAATAAATATAAGATAGAAATTAAAAGAGCTATTATCAAATATAAAAAAATTAGAGATTCTTTAATTAAGATAAGAATACAAGAAAAGTATTGATAAGATTGAAGAAATGCCTATATATATGTATGTATATATATATATATATATATATATGTTATTTAACTAAGGATCTACACAGCAACATTGTATAAGTCATTGAACATGTATCTATTTGCAATATATGAGACCTCTTATATTCTTGTCTTAAGATCTAAGGGTGGCAGTTACATTTTTATTTTTAAATTCTAAAGAGCTCAAATTAAGATCTACAATCTTCATTGATTGAAGGATTAAAATCCAAGATTAAGTTCGATGGCTATAACATGAATGTTAAAAATATTTTTTTAGCCAAAATAATTTTACAATTATATTTATAATACAATTTCTAGTAAGTTTTGATACTTACATGTCTTAATCTATAAGTTTTTTTATTACTTATAAATATTAAAAATATAGAAATTTAAAATAAATTTAATTTAATAGTAAATTATTTTTAATTTATTATTAATTTATTTATGACATCCTTATTAATATAATTAAATTTAAGTAATACTATATCAAATATATATATATATATATATATATATATATATATATAATAAAAAAATTAATACTAAATAAACTAATAATATATTTATTATGCTTATATAAGTGCCAAAATTGAAAGAAAAATCATTGATATATTGATTGTTCACAATCAATAAATAAAATAAAATAAAATAAACCAAAAATCCTAAGTGCATTTTCAACAAATATAATTATTAAAGCTAATCAATTAAATAGCCTGTAATACTAGCTTTCTAATTTTTATCTAAAATAATATATATATATATATATATATATATAGAGAGAGAGAGAGAGAGAGAGAGAGAGAGATATACACACACACATATATATATATATATATATATATACTTTAGAAATAAAGAATGTCATATATCAATATCAAATTTTGATAATCATTGTCTTATTAAATTGTCTACCATTATTTATAAGAGTTATAAAAATTTTATAGATTCAACAGCTAATTCTATTGAAATACCAATGTATAGTAGTGGAATTTCTTTGCACAATATTTTCTTCCTAAATTTCAATCTTTGACATATAAAAATGGTTTATGTTAAAATTTTGACTATTATACAAATTTTTATTTATCACTTTCTTTTTAAATTTCATTTTAGGCAATAAAACTCAAAATCCTCTTTATGCCATGTGTGCATGCTTGATAGCCATACTAAGTCAATCTATCAATATAATAAAATGAAATATTGAACTATTATTCTAAATAAATTTTTACATAGTAATTTTATAAAAACATTCAATGTACAATCTATTGAGGATATTTAATATTTTATACTTTTGAAAGATTTTACTATATCCTACTACTTTGTTTATTTTGCAAAAAAAAACATTTGAAAGACTATGACCATTTTTTTCAGATTCTAAAAATAATTAATGAAGGTTTTTTTAATTTTCACAAAAAAAATTGAATTGATTAAAAAGTAAAAAATTGTATTTATATTTTTTTATTAATTATTTGGATAAAGCCAATCTATACACCACATCAAAATGGCTATATTAAATATTATAATAGAATGGTTTTGGAAGCCTTAAGATTCATCTTATACAAAATAAATCTTAAAGCTATATCTTTGGATAGATGCAATAAATACTATATTGTATATTTTAAATCAAATATTTAATTTTTAAAATAATAATAAAATATATTTTAAAAAATGGATTAGCCACAAACCATTGATAGTTTATTATAAATGTTTTGGTTGTCTAGTTTATCTTCATGTAAACAAATAAAAATAAATGAAGTCAAAAGCCAAAAATAAGCCTATGATTTTTGTCAAGTACGTGGCACTTAGTGAAGCTTTTTGGTTTTGAGATCTTGATTTAAATATAACTATTGAAATTTTAGATTAAAAAAATAATAAAACATCTTAAAGCTTTAATCTAGATATTTTTGGTTCCATTTTACTATCAAAATTATTGCTCTATGGCCAACATTTTCAACTTTGCTCCTTATACCAAATATTCTTCTCTAACAAATGCTTTTGTTACTTTTGATCTTATTAGTTGCAAATCTTTAATTTATCTTGTAACTATATAAAAATCATCTCTTAAATTCCTAACATATATAGAAGCTCTTGCTTCTATTGAATCCAACAAACTGTTACAAGAAATGCAAGCCAAATTTTAATCTTATGGAAAATCATACTTAAGATTTACAACCTCTCTATATTACCAAAAGGCTATCTATTATAAGCAAATTTACAAGATCAAATATGATTCTAACAACAAAGTTCAAAGATATAAGGTCTTGATTGTAGCCAAAGTCTTTACACAAAAGCATAGTATAGATTACAACAAAACATTTAGATTAGTTGTAAAACATCATTCAATCTGAATTTTACTTATTATTGTCATTGTTCATGATATGGAGCCTTAGCAATTTAACATTGGCATTGCTTTTTTAAACAATGATCTAATTGACAAGATCTCATGCTGCGACTAAAAACGTCTGTGGCAACTCTGGAAGTACTTTGACAAAACATTGTAGGAATTTCTCGATGAACATCGGCATAAATGAGGACATCGATGTTCGCGTCCCGTTCGAAGGGGACTATCTTCGGATACTGGATAGTGCGTTTGAATTCCTCAACACACTGCAAGATTAAAAATACAAATCAGATATCCATACGTGGGATAAGCACTCTGAACCAACTCTTCACCACGATAACTAACCCCTATGATGAAAACGAAGGTTTGCTCAAAAAGAATGAATACCAGAAAAACACGAGCGAACACACACGCGCAAGCAGACACTTGCAAAACAGATCTGAAATATGAAACTCACTCATCGGATTCACTTCGCTGAATACAATACTGCTTTGCGCTTCCCCCCAACCGACTTAGTCGAAGGACGTGCTGGTGCAGGGCTCCTCCCCCAGGAAAAGAATGTCTCGTATGTGTTTCAATAAGAAAAGAAAAAAGAGGAGAAAAGAAAAAAAAAAAAAAAAAAAAAAAAAAAACAGGGAGCAAGCAAGCAGTAACAGAGAACGAAGAGAAGGTAGTACGAAACGATGTTCTCCTCCGCCCCTCCGGCCGACTTCGGGACCCCACCAGGTGGATGATCAGTCCATGGTGCCGTGCCCTCGGTTGCCGACAGAGCGTCTGCAACCGCCAAACTGTCGTCTGCGTTACCTCATACGGGCCATGGCCACGTCCCTGCCTGCTTCTTCCCACACACGGAGACATCTAAAGCCCCGGGCAACGCACAGTCGATGGCAGAAGTCTGCAAGCCTCCAAGATTCTCACCCCTTGCCGACATTCATTCCTTCAGATCTCCATTCTAGTGGCGGGAGCCCATGAAGATCGTACGAATGTCCGCACATGCCATCGATCAGCTGTCACAACTGCCGCGAAATCAGTACGTCTCCAATCAATCCGTGACCGCCACTCGAACGTCAGCCGATTTGTCTGAGCGATGGGGGTACGTCCCCATGCGAGGATTGAATTGTCATGCGCCTACAGGAACATGGCGATGGAGAGCTCGCGATCATCCAGAAGTTGCAAGCCTCCTCGCTTCCGCGCACCTACACCTCCAATTCCGACGCGTGCACTAGAGAGGAGCTGCTGCTGCAAGCGCTCGATCTCGGCAGCCAAGGCATAAATTCACGATCAAGCCACAAACACCCTCACAGTTTGCAGTTCACCGTGAAGCGCACCACCACCCAACCTCTTCTGGAACTCCTCGATCCTCCCGGACTACGCTCCCCGACTTTACGAAGTTCTGTCGTTCATCTTGGGAATCGCGATTACCTCTACGCCCACCTGTATCTCACCATCTTCCACACCAATCTCTCGTGTGCTGCGAACATGGCGCATTGCCACACGGAGGTAATTGACGGCCGCTGCCTGGGAGCACCCCGCTGCTCGTGCTTCGAATGCAGCGAGGACAACGCCTTCGGCTGCTCCAGGACCACTGACGGCCCGCTGCTCCGCGCAAAATCCCCACGCATCGTGCTCCTCCGCGATGTACACCGCTGCAAGAGATTCCCTTGCCCATTCTGCAACCCTTCTCCCCGTCGCAGGTCTCAACGACGCCAGGTCGAGGATTCCCCAGGTGCCAGACATGATCGTGACCACGAGGCTCCCACGATCATCTTAGGAGATGGCCGCATGTGTCTCTCCTAAACCCATCCACTATTGATCCGACTGCCTCTTACCAACGCCCAGCGTCGAAGTCGCTGCTGCCCGAACCTCTCCAGAGCCGAGCATATGGCATTGCCTTCGGCGCTCACAGGTGTACTGCCCTACGCCCAGAATGTATGCGTCGGTCGGCCGCACGTCCAAAACACTGCCTCACCATCTGCGGCCAATCAGTTGCTGAAGCTACCAGTCGCACCGTCTTGTTGGAGATGCAACTGTCTCGCGAGTTGTACAGATTCCTGGACCATTTTGGGCCTCGACAATAACAACAGCTCTTGTGGGGTAGCATTCAGAGTTAGTGTTCCCAACATCATTGTGTCTATACATGCGCAACGCGGATGCAACTAGCACCTCTTTTGAAACGGGTAGGCTCTCCAGCATGTTAGCATTCTTCACGCTCGGTAGGGAAATATACCGACTCTCGCAGCTGCGATTGCTGGGTGCTGACAAACTTGGTGGAATGAGAAGGGACGTGCATCTCAGTGGTTGGTGAAACCACCTCCGATACATGTAGAGCACACCATTGATTTAATGCAATCCATCTTTTCAACAGATTTTCAACAGAATGTTAGAATTTGCACAAACGTGAGGAATAACCTTGCTTCTGCTTTGTTTTGGAGACGTGGTTGTAGTGAAAAATTAGCAAACTAATGGGGCCAATAGAATGATGATGATAATCAGATGTTATTAGCAGTAGTAGTAGTAGTAGTAATCATATCACCCAGATATGAAAATTAAAAAGAAAAAAATATATGGAGTGCACATTTTAGCTCATTTTAGGAACTTTGCTAGTTTGATTCACTTTATCTGGTTGTATGGCTAGTATTCTTGTACTCTGTTTCTCTCGCATTTGTACAGCCATTTGTTCCAGTTTACTTGCTCTCTGGTTGCTTTTCCCATTTGTTTGTTCCACCATGCATTTCATCGCAACGTCCGTCCGCCCGTTCTTCTCTTGCTTTCATTCCGGCGGTGTGAACAAGTGTGTGCATCTGTGTGTGTATCGTCCGTTTTCGTTTCCATGCTTGTTTGCTCGCAACCTTCCGCCCGCCCCCTTTCCTGCAGGCCTGCCGGTGCTACTTTGGGTTTTCAGCTCATCCACGGTGAATAGTGAAACTGCCATCCATGCATTTCCATGAACAGGTGAGGCTGCACAGATTCGTTGGGAGGACTGTAGAATTGTGCATTTGAACAAGGGGATTTGCGAGTTGCCTTGATTGTTACGAAAAGGTTTCGTTTCAAGGAAATTGAAAGTTGTAAATTAAAATCTTTGCATGCAGATATGATCCGAATTATGTGTTGCAAAAGCCAACAAATATCCCCAATAGGCGGGAGTCGCCTTGCTTCTCTACCTCCGGTCGACATCCTGGCTTGCGATTGAATGGCTGTTGATCGCCACACCTTCTTCACCTAAAATCATATGCATTTCGTCATCGCCATCAACCTCCCAGTCTGAATCTGTGTGTGGAGGCCTGCCAAGTGGGAGAGACTTGGATTTGCAGCATACACCCTCCAGTCAAGTTACTAATTGGACTTGAGCATGGTGGTTTTGGGCCGGCAAGTACCTCGCGGTCTTTGAGGTGTACAATCTAGCGATCGCACCGGCGTTGGAAGTGGCCTCCCTGGTCTCACTTGCACTGCTGTAGGCAGCAGCGGATTTAACCGCCACATGTCTGAGACGCTAGACAAGCCCGAACTCACTGGCCAAGATTGATTGCAATTGTTCATTTTGTGTTTGGTTGTGGAAGTGATGATAATGTACTTAGGAATCTCTTTGGTAGAACATGAGCACCGTTGTGTTTACACAGCAGTCGGATAAGTGATCTACCGGCTTGCCAGTGCTAATTTAGGTTTACCTAGACGGAAGCAAGCATATGATGTCATTATTTGTAGCGTAACTCATAATAGTAGAGAATTACGGTAGAGATGGTTACAGATACATCATGTAATTTCAGGACAAAGATGTCAAAGTTCACCACAACCTTCGGAAATGGTTTAGAGAATACGATTTTCGCGAGCATGATTTTGAAACAGCTTGCCTTTAGAGGATCTCTTTTTTGTAAGTGAAAAACACTACGACGGTGGTGACTTCGATACCAAGAAGTTGAAATGCCGTCAATTAAACAGACAAGCTTTCAAAAGAGTCCTAATCTTTCACTATAATTAAAGCTTTCTGGGAGTCTAATTTACAATATCAGATGACTTCTTGTATTCCTGAAAAAACGGATCCCCTCTTTTGAGCAACGAATACGTCTCTCTGACCCCTTAAATCAAGTCAGCTACGTTCATTGGCATTTCATCAATTTGAGTGCTGTAATACTGCTCTATATCTCGTAAAATTCGGATATCGTCACTTCTTACAAAATTAATAGCCACGCCCTGCACATATAGTACAATTGGTTAGATTTTGGAAGTGTTTAAAATTACATTACTAAATCTAACATTAATGAGTCAGCTCCAAATTAAAAAAAGGGGACAAACCTTCCGCCCAAATCGTCCTGAGCGACCAATACGATGAATATATAGCTCCCGGTTGTTGGGAAGATCGTAGTTGATAACCAAAGAAACCTAACAGAACAATGAAGATCATTTAGGTGCTCTCTATTAAAGCCGTAGAATCTTAAGCTGAAAGGTCAAAGCAATAAATTCAAAGAAATTATTCACCACATACATCTGCACGATCGATCCGTGGCTAATTAACAGAAGAACCTGATATACAATCGTGTTGAATAGATCCAATTTTAAAAAGTAGACTTGGCTGATAAAATTCTTAACAAAAGTCCTGTTAGTGCCTACGCTCCTGAAACCACGGTAAAATGCTGTTGCACTACCATTGAAGGTTTTTAAAGTTATTTTTAACACGGGATCAACGATTCAGATCTTCACCCCCACAATACCATTCTGCAGGATCTAGTCACAAAGCAAGCACGGAAAACCAAGAAAGAAAAATACTTACCTGTTGTACATCGAGGCCACGAGCCCAGACATCTGTTGTAATCAGAACCCGAGTGGTGCCAGATCGGAACTCAGCCATGATTGCATCACGTTCTTTCTGGGGCATGTCACCATGCATTGCAGATACAGTAAAGTTGTTACTTCTCATTTTCTCTGTTAGCCAGTCGACCTGCAGACGAAATTTTTTCATTAATTGCCAACAATAATCCGAAGGGTGAGATTTAATTTTTAAAATCAGCTCACTACTAAAGTCTAACGTACAAAACCTGATATTTGAAAAAATAAGTGAATATTGTGAAGCATCACCAACAATACTGATGGCGCTTCTAAGCTTCTTGCAGCAATTAAAAAATAAATAAATAAACAACATAAAATAAATAAATAAATAAATAACAATACACTTCTTGATCTGTAATTAAACAACAATTACTTTGAAGGTGACATCCAAACAAAAAGGGAGAAATAATTTGCATACCTTCCGCTTGGTATTGCAGAAAATTACAGCCTGAGTAATTGTAAGTGTATCGTATAGATCACACAATGTATCGAACTTCCATTCTTCCCTCTCAACGGCCACAAAAAACTGTTTAATTCCCTGCCAGAAATATCCCACTAAGAGTATCAGAATTTGAGATACATCAAGTGTATTGCAATGCTGCTGAATAGACAGAGACAAGCATATATCATGGAAGTGGTGCCCTTCATCATAGCGCCACATACTTTGAAGGAAATAATACATAAGATAACATTACAAGGTTCAAGTTGATCAAAAGATGCGTTCACACCTCCAAAGTCAACTCATCACGTTTCACCAGAATTCGAACAGGATCCGTCATGAACTTGTTTGTCATCTCCAAAATCTCATGGGGCAGAGTTGCTGATACTAAAACAACCTGCACCAAATTCAAAAAGCGAATATTGAGAGATACGGAAGCATACCAACAAATATACGCCATGTCAGAATATCGTGTTTAATCCAATAACACTTTAAAAACTATGAAAAATCTCATCATCTCAATTACCTGTAATTCAGGGGGTAGATATCGATAAACATCATAAATCTGATCCTTGAAACCTCTGCTAAGCATTTCATCCGATTCATCCTGGATCACCAACAAAGCGTGAGAAAATTAAACAATATTGAAATTTTAAATACCCACATAAAACCGCATAATTTGATTCACACAGCACTTTGACACTAGAAAAAATTTTACCGACATATGAAGCTGTAGAGAGTGTCAAACTACCGTAACATATTTTCCCACTGCCCTCTAATCGAAGTGTATCCTGTTAAGAAAAATAACCTTCAGGTCCTAACTCGTGAACTCTAAAGAACCAAGAGGCAAACACACCAGAATCAGGAGCTTAATTGACCGAGTCCTCAGCGTCCTTCTCTTAATCATATCATAGACTCGCCCAGGAGTCCCAGACACCACATGTACACCATACTCAAGCTTCCGGATATCTTCTCCAATGCTCTTGCCTCCAATGCAAGCATGAGCTTGAACGTTCATGAAGTCACCAATAGCAAGGATCACTTTCTCCGTTTGAGCAGCAAGCTCTCTGGTGGGTGACAATATGAGGGCCTGCACCCTGTTGATAACAAAAGATACATTAAAAACACAAAATACAGGGCATATCGATAAAAAGTCGAGGTTGAAGCCAATGTTCCCTAGCAGAAAGACGCCTACGAACCACAGCAAAATACAATGACCAGCCGATCTATTGAATCCAAAAGGTCATTCCTAGGATTAATAAGCTGTGATACGACGACCTTCACTAATATCTACATGAGCGCTGATTAAGTTTCCCATACCAGGAAATAAACTCCTAATCAAAGGTTATAACGTAGGAAGTTGTACCAAACAAAGCGAAATGCAAGCTTGCTGAAGCAAACCTATCAGAAAAAAAATATATTAAGGCTCTTAGAGGGAGAAGACACTCACTCACGGGTTGCAGTATCAATCATTTGACAGACAGCCAGGGCAATCATTGAGGTTTTTCCTGTGCCAGACTGCGCTTGAGCGATAGCATCCCGACCACTTATAATAGGCATCACTGCTCGCTGCTGAATAGCGGACGGTTTCTCAAATCCATATGCATAAATACCTCGCAACAGGTCCTCCCTGATACCCATCTGATCAAAGCTAGAAATGACCTCCACACCTGCACTGGTCTCAAATACAAGGTTCTCCCCTTCCTCAAGCTCCTCTCGCCCCATCCGATTTCTCGGACCCCCAGTTACAGCGGCCATCGCTGATCAAAAGATGCGAACCAACTTTAAGGCAACTGCATGAGCCGAAAACAAAACAAAACAAAAAAACTAAATAAGAAAACTAAATTGATTCACAATGACTGCTCAAATAAACACCCAAACAACAGTGCTGTCGAGATCATAAAAAGAAATCCGTGACATCCAAGACATCCAACCTACCCCTTATATCTCTTGTGTATACAATGAGGAGAAAACTAAAACCCTAAACTACGCAAAAAAAACATCTACAGACCACAGCGAAAAAGCAGGTTCCATTTGACATAGTGGGTTCGAAATTCATCGCAAAGAAAACTTAAAACACGCGAGCGCCTCGTGGTAGCGAAAATCCTACCGTGAAGGAGCGAAATTACGGCAATCTTGATAGATGCAATCGAGTGGAACCCTAGTTCGTCCTGACTGATGAGAGAGCTTAGTCTTGTGATGGTCTCGCCGAGATTGTTGTGATGTCTCCCCTCCCCCCGCAAGACCCTCCCTCGCATCAGCAAGTGGAACGATGCATCGGTGAGACCGATGTGGTTTTCCTGCGGGTATCAATATCAACGGTGCTCTTCGTTCAATATATTTGTTGCCTTCGAGTGGAACGATGCATCGGTGAGACCGATGTATGTTTCCTGCGGGTATCAATATCAACGGTGCTCTTCGTTCAATATATTTGTTGCCTTCGCACTCCTGTTTTTGAAAAAATTGGTATCCGCCTCCTAAATGAATGCAAGCATACATGTGCACGAAGAACATGAATGCAAAAAATAATTAATTGATTAATTTAAAATTTAAATGTCCTCATAAGGAAGGTAAAGGAGAATGTAAGGCAGAACAAAAAATTTATTAATAAGTAAAAAAATTAAAAATATTAAAATACTATAAATATAGGAGAATGTTAAATAGACCCAAGTTTTTACCCATCTTAACCATCATGAAGAAGAAAAAAAAAAAAAAAAAAAAAAAAAAAAAGACTTGTAGATTCATTCCTCCATTATTGGATTGCAACCAATAAAAAATCAACCACGTTTATCATGATTATCATATTCTTCATCAAGGATGGGTCTATTTAACATCTCTCTCTCTCTCTCTCTCTCTCTATATATATATATATATATATATATGTGTGTGTGCATGTGTACACATTTTAATAAAAATTATTTATGTGGATCCACTTTGAGTTGTTCTTGCTACGAAATTTCACCATTTGTAAGAATAAGAAAATTCTAAGATTGATATTTCGTCTCCACTTGGTTCCATACTTTAGTCATTGTAATGTCATAAAATACATTGTTTTTATTTTTTGCAATGATTTTTATATTACTACTACTTTGTACAAAAATATCTATCTATAATGTTGATAATGATTCTAATTAAATTTAATTAAGTCCATTTTTTTTTTAAATATCATGATTTTATGCATAACCCTATCTTCAACATCAAATATAAAAGCTTTTCTTTTTCTTTTTCTTTTTTCTTTTAGAAGTATTTATGTTGTTTTATATCTAGATTTATTTGTTAAGATAATGATGATACTTAACAAAATTATTCATTTTTATAAATAATATTATTTTTTGGATTATGTAATTTCACAAAAAGACCACAAAAAATATATAAAAATAATAAAAAATATATATATATACTTATCTAATAACATAATTAATCTAAGATTTTAATTTGAAACTTGTAATTACTTTTATTATATATATAAAAAAAACAAAAAACAAAAAAAAAAAACAAGAACAAGAACAAACAAGGTATTTTCACCATAATTTAGAACATATTGTAAAAAATTCTATTATTAAATTCAAATTTTATCAACTTTTTTTTGTCATAAATTTTATTTAATTCACAACAAACAAAAGTTATAATTTAATTAGTTCTATAAGTCTCTTAGATACCATCGAATATGATATTTTGAGACTTTAACATATATATTTATTGATTAATTTTTTAAATCAAAGGTGTATAAAATAACATTGTTTTAATTATTTCTCTAATTGCATTTAGATGTATCACCATCCTACTATCCACTATCTAAAGTGGAAAGTGGATTTATAATTTTACAAAGTAATTCCAAAGTTCTCACAATATAAAGTAACTAAACATAAATATCTCTTTATTGATATTGTCTATTACTAAATTTTTATACAAGTTACAAAATACTTCTTTTTAAGAAATTCACAAGTATTTAAAAACTATACCAACTTAAAGTATATTTTAAGGTATCAATAATAAACCTTTATTATTAGTAATAGTAGATAGTGATTTTTTAAAATCATTTTATAAATTTATAATAATCAAGTAATAAATAGTATATCACTCATATCACCTTTTAAAATCTATGATAAATTTTTTATTCTTGTAATCTATTTTTTAATTTCTTTTGTCTCTTTTCTTAATATCTCCTATTATTTATTCATTTTAAAATTTCTTTCTCAATGTCAATGTTACTAAGAAATTATTAAAATATTAAATTTAAAAAAATTAAAAATATGTATATGTAGAAATAAGTCCTTTAAATTTTCTAATTTAATTTTTTTTAATTACTTTGATTATAGAATATATTGTCAGTTGTTGTATCATTGTTTGTTTACTATACACAATAATAATAATTTTGTATGTTTTTAACTATAAAAAAATCTTAGTCTTATGGAATTGAATACAACTTAAAGAATTATGAAAACAAATAAACAAACTTTACTTATTTTTTTGAAATAAAAAAGCTAATTTTTAATATAAGATATTTTATTAAATAAATTTTTATTTATTAATTGGTACAATGAAGATTCAAAGACTAAATCTTTTTCTGATACATCAAATTAATATCTTAATTTTTTTTTAAAAGGTAAATAGAGTAAAATTATTATATTTTCATGAGATATTATTCTAAAGACTTTGTTTGAACTTATGTCTATCTATCTATTTATATATATATATATATATATATATATATATACACACATACAATGCATACATTTCTTCAAATATGAGATACTAGATTGTACCCCCATTTCTTAAAAATTTACATTCAAAACTATTGTTATCTCCATAAACTACAATTAAAAGAAATATTTTTCAATCAAAAAACATTTTGGATTATTATCTATTTTACTTAGTTTTGTTCATAACTCAATTTTAAATTTGATTCTTAATAAATAAAATTAAAATATTCTTTTGAAAAAAGTATTTTTCTACTTTAAAAAAAAATGCTTGACATTCTACTTTGATAACCACAAACTCTATTTTTCTATATACTTGTGTTTTACTTACACAACAGTATTCTCTCAAATATTTAATTTATAAAAAAAAGTTTTTTTTTTTCTAGTACTTAAGTCCAAATTGCACAATGGTCTTGCAGCTTTTTAAATCAAAATATATTCATCAACAACTTCAATACTTCATGTTGTTCACAAATTTTACTTGTCAAATACAAAGCATGATTAATATTCTTAAGTATGTAATATCCCATAATTGAACCTCAGTAAATTTATCAACGTGAATGGAAAAAACAACTTATGGTATTCAGAAAACATACTGCATCACTACTTATATTAAATATTTTTATTCTCTTCATACAACAAATTCTGCAAATTCAAGTTGTTATTTCTATTATTGTTTGAAACTCATTATTAAACATGATATGAGTTTAGAATCTAAATCTCAAATCCTGAGTTCCTCAATAGCTTTTAAAACTTTGAATTGTCTCAATAATTCTTCTGTGATCATGTCACCACCTTGAATCTGAATTGAGTTATTTTATTTCATATTATCCACTAAAAATTTGTATAATAACGCAAATTCCAAATTACTTCAATTTCAAATTATGCGAATTTTTTTTGTTACTGTTACAACTTACAATGCTTTAAAAAGCTTTCTAGGGACCTACTGTCCATGGAGACAGGAACCAGCTCCACTTTATCAATAGCTTGAACAATACACTAGTTGCGTTCAAACTATTCTCGAAACACTTAGTTTAATGGGATTCACGCTATTCTCATATACCATGTAATCACAAAAGGAATTGTGGCCTCTAATCATACATAACACCTCGAAGCTTCATATCCTCAGCGAATCCATACCCACAAGCAGTTTCAGATCAAACTATCTGGTGTACAGAAGTGCTTTCTTTATCCTGTGCAGGGGAAGACATGAACTGCTTTAAAACCCTATTCCACGAATAAAGCCCTTCAACGAATGCACTCCAACTTCGTGGAGCTGTCGAGATAAGCATGTGATCAATGCAACAATCACGTGTTAAAATCCTTGATTAGAAGTGAAAATGTACAGCCACCGATCCCCTAGTTGGAGGGAAATATAAATGCTTGCATGAAAATGGAACAATCCACATGATGTCGGAGTTCATTCCTCATGCGAACACCACATCGGAGCGCAACACGTACTTAACGCCCTTGAGGACAGGCTTGGCTTCGTGCAATAAACAGCGAGCACCGTGAATATGGAAGAGCGCCAACCCTGCCACTGGTGCAACCTCCGCGACAACTTTTCGCCTTTCATAGAAGACCGTCTCACCGCCACTCAAACCCCCAGTCAAATAAATAAGCAACGTGAATTCAGTGGCGCCGCCTCCATCCATATCCACACTCTCGTCGTAGTGCGGGCCAAAACGCTGGCCCAGTCCATACCTGTACAAGCGAATATTGGGGTTTAATCCCACAGCAACTCTGCCTCCTGGGAGAACGATGTCGTGGAAACTCTCCCGCAATCCGGCTTGCCATAGCATATTTGCAAGGTCGGGATTGTAATCCGCTAGCCGCTCATTGTCGCGAAAAGCTTCGCCCTTAGCAGGACCCCCGCTGCCTTGGTGTTCCAATCCGCGAGCATCTGCACACCGTATGAAAGCTTCGCACTCATTCTGACTCAAAAAATCCGGCACTGTGAAGAGGTGAATGGAGTGGCTGAGGTCGCGCTTGAGAGAAGGTTTTGGAGACACAGTTGGCCAAGCCATCAGATCTTGCGATTTCAACGATTTCTTCTTATTCTGTTTCTTCCCGCTCGTGCCGGTTTTCGCCGCAGCGCCCACCATTCTGCAAGACACGTCCCGTTTTCCTTTCACACAACCTGATTCCAGACCCGCATGGAACGGCTGCACAGATATTAATCTCACTGCAGTCATCAAATTGCCCGACTTACAATCAGCCCACGTGGTTTACAAACCACGCCCCATCTGCGTCGTCAGGCCGAACACATGTCAGACCAATTTCGAAACGCTTGATACGATCACATAATTTGATGTGCAGAAGAAAGCTCAACCTCGAGATCAATGCGAAAAAGAAAAAGAACACAACACAACAACAACACAACAACAAGCAACAACCAGCACAAAAAGTTCCCATTGAAGGATTTCCAAACCTACCACAGAAACCCTAAAACTAAATCACCATGACCCATCTGAGAAGAAACGAAACATCTCACTTCTGCTGTAATCAGGAATTTTTCTAGTCATCATTGCAAGAACTTCACTTGTGAATAACGTGACACTCACCTCGCGCTGCAATTAAGACTCAGAGGACTTGCATGTGGATCTGCATGTCAACCCTCACGGAAGAGGAGATGGGGCATGTTCAAACAGACTCGGTTCGCGTAACCTCAACAGCTTCTAGGGAGCGGGTAAGGCTACAGTTTGCAGCATTGTTGAAATGCTTCTAACCCGAACACTGCAATTCAGTAAAAAAACGCAATGAAATGAAGAGGAATTTGCCAAGGATGGGCCCAGCACTCATGCGTGTATCACAAATCCACTATTCAGGCCCGTGTGTTCACATTTGTGGGCGTCAGACATAGTGAGAGAGTTGCAACTCCGGTACTGTTAGAATTACTTTAGAACTGAACCCGGAGACCTAATCCTAAGGATTAATTAACCCAAAGAATCATCGGAATATAAAACGACAAGCAGCGTCTTGTCTCTTATTGTCCCATACAGTGATAACTTAATTACAAGTCCATCTTTGAATAGATCTTTATAAGATTGGTATTGTTGCTAAGTACTCCTTCAGTAGTATTAAGGCAACTACTTGGTCTTCACTCCACACACAAGGTTGATCATTCCTTGTTAACATAACCAGAGCTTTTATAATTGCACTAAATGTCTTTACAAATTTCTTTTAGTAGTCACAAAGTCCTTAAAATGCATGCAACCAACTTACATTATGTAGTCTTGGTATCAATGCAATAACTTCCACTCTTCTAATCATTACATCTTATGCTTTTGAATATATCATGTATACAAGATATTCCATCTTATCTTAGTAAAACTTACACTTTTTAAGATATAATTTCAATTCTTATATTTCAAGTTTCATAAAAACTTCTTGCAAGTGTTTTTGATGTTCTTTGGAGTCTTTGTTAAATACAATAATATTATCTATATAGTATTTAACAAAATCAAGTCTAATAAGAACTTTATCTATCAAATGTTAAAACTCTATAAGAACATTTTAAAGACCAAATGACAAAAACTTCTATTAATAAGTGCAATTATTTTTGTATTCATCTATGCCTCAAAATATAGTCTTGTACATATTACACTCTTGTAATAGGAGTTATTAGTAACTTGATGAAAGATTTAAAGTGCTAAATATTTCAACCTAATCTATGGCCCCAAAGATCTCCTCAAGGATGGGCATGGCATGTCTATCTACTTTAATATGCCTATTCACATTTTTATAATCTCTACAAATTTTTTTCTTGGCTCAGTTGCCATTGTCATGGATATACAACTGAAGAAGGTTCCAAAAGGATCTAAAATGTTCTAGAAGGTATCAGTAGGTTCTAAAAAGGCTCTTGAAGGTTCTAGGAGGTTCTACAAAGTTTTAGAAGGTTCCAATAGATTCTAAGAAAGTTCTAAAAGGTCATAGAAGGTCCTAGAAGGTTCTAGAAGACTTTAGATGATTCAGGAAGTTGCTGAAGAAGGATCTTAGGCTTGCTTTGTTTTCAAGCCTCATAAATTTTTTTCAAGAAGCTTTCTAGGACCTAGTATATATAGTAGTCAATTATTCTTCTTCTTGGAAGTACTATAGCATTCTAAGGATTGCAAATAATCCTCCCCTAGACTAATATTGTTCTTTTCTTAATATTCTTTTGATTTCTTTTCTTTATATCATAAATCATTTTTTTTTTCTTTTGAAGGCATGTGTTTCTTTAATTTTTTCCAATATGACAGGCTCTAAAGAGATTAAGTTAGATTCTATTATTAATGCTCTTGAAGCATTGAAAATTAGGACAAAGACTTTGTCAAAGGAGAATGAAGAACTATATATAACCATACATAATGGTCAAGGAGCCGGAGTGCCTCAACTACCACATTAAATTGCAACATAGGTTCTAAATTCTCAAACAACTATGTCTACTTCAAACATGGGAGGTGCATCTACTCAAAACAATGATCTGACAACAATAACAACAAAAGAACGAAGGATCAGCCTTCCAAAAAAGTTCGATGGCACCTGCTCAAAATTTTGTGGCTTTATAAACCAAGTATGAGTAATCATCTTGCTTCAACCTCAATGATATTCCATTGAAGTATCTCGTGATGGTTTGGTTGGAACCTTGCTCTCAAGTCAAACTTTACTCTAGTTCATCCCATTATTTGAAAAGAATTCTCCTATATTGCATAATTTTGAAGCATTTTTGCTAGCATTTGCGAAAGCATTTGGTGAATATGATAAGGTTTGTTCTTCAACAACTAAAATTCAAAGCCTTCGACAAGGAATGTGCTTTGCATCAATGTATGCCTCAGATTTTTGACAATTAGTATGTGATATAAATTGGAAAGAAGACGCATTGATGAGCCAATTTCATTGGAGATTAAGAGAGGATGTCAAGGACTTATTGTTGTGTATGCGAGATCCTCTAACACTCCATGAAGCCATTAGTCATGTTGTGAAGTGTAATAACCATTTATTTCAATGACAACAAGATAAGCGTTCTTCAATTATGCCACATGTATACACTAATTATTTTGCAGCTTCTTCACCACCCAATTCTAATGAGCAATTGGAAGCAAAAGATATACAGATCGATGCAGTTTGCTTCAAACCTCTTTTTGAGCAAAAAAAAAAAAACATCGAAGGAAACTTGGCCTATGCTTATATTGTAGAAAATCTGGCCATAAAGTTAATAATTATTCAAAGAAATGCCAACGTACATATTGAATGAGAAGTGCAACCACAATATCAAAAGCGTTCCAAGAAAACAAGGGTGTCCAGCCACAATAGAGACCGTACGACTAGATTTTTTATTATTACAAACCAAAAAAGATCTTGTACTCTCTGCGAGCCTTTTTTGTTATTTTATTATACCTGTATGGTTAGGAGTTACAAAACTAGATTGTCATGCATTACTTGACTTGGGAGCCTATGCATATTTCTTTGATGAAGAATTTTTTAGATCATACAAAATCTGTACAGTTAAAAAATCCAAAGCCATATATGTAGAAGTAATGGATGGTTGACTTTTATCCATCGGAGACATCACTCATGAAACAATTCTATTAGAAATAACCTGTGATAACCATAGCAACAAAGTAATATTCAACATCATTAGATCACCATTAAGTCCAATCATTTTAGGACTATCATGGCTTGAAAAATACAATCCACGGATAGATTGGCTATTACAAAAGTTAGAATTTCTTCTAGTAGATCATAAAACTCTTAGATCTATAAAAAAACTTCTAACACCTGACAAGCCAAAACTTAAACAACATTTATTTATTGGAGCTAGAGCATTTGTGAAGGCAATTAAAAAAGATACTATATTTGTTGTCTAAGCAAATTCACAATTGGAACCTATGATTGTTACAACAACAATTCTAGAGGTGTATAAGGATTTTACAGATGTATTTGAAAAGAAAAATGTAGATATCCTACCAAAGCATCGCCCTTATAATTGTGCAATTAACCTTCAAGAAGGTGCTCAACTATCATTTGGATCCATCTACAATTTATCCTAGAATGACCTTGCGATTTTAAAAGAGTACATTGAGGAAAATTTGGCTAAGAATTTTATTCAACATTCCAAGTCACTAACTAGTACTCCGATATTATTTGTGAAGAAGAAAGATGGATCTTTACGAATGTATGTCGATTATTGCGGTCTTAATAAAATCAAGGTAAAAAATTGATATCTATTTCCGTTAATATCCAAACTTTTTAATTAAACTTAGCCAAAAAAAAATCTTTATGAAGATTGACATATAAGGTGTATATAACTTAGTATGCATTAATGAGGGAGATGAATGGAAGACATCATTTTATACCAGGTGTAGATATTTTGAATACAATGTCATGCCTTTTGGACTTATCAATACTCCAACTATATTTTAACACTTAATAAATGACATATTTTATAAGTATCTCGATGACTTTGTTGTGATCTATTTAAATGATATTTTGATCTTTTCCAAGAATTTAAAAGACCATGAAAAATATGTCTGTCTTGTGTTGAAAAAACTATGAAGTGCTAGGCTATATGCAAAACTAAAGAAGTATATATTTCATGTACTTGAAGTCGAATTTGTTGGATATATTATTTCCAACAAAGGCCTTTTTATGGATCTAAAGAAAATACAAGCAATCATCGATTGAGCAAAGCCAAAAATTGTACATGATGTCTAATGCTTTCTTGAATTTGTAAACTTCTATAGGATTTTTGTTAAGAATTACTCCAAGATTACTGCCCCACTTACGTGGTTGATATGCAAGGACAAACTAGACTGAGGCTTCAATACAAAGAAAGCTTTTCAAAGCTTAAAAGATGCTTTGATAATAGCTCCAATTTTGATAAAGATATACTCCAACATGCTTGGCAACAGTTCAATATTCAGGCTGACATGAAGTATTCAAGATTGTTGTGATCTATATATACAGCCATTTGATGAGAGGTGCTTTCAAAAAAGTGATGCCATTCTTGGAAAGAATCTATAATAGAAAGTAGCTCTTTATCATGGATTTCATAATTAATTAGAGTTTTTGTGAAAGTATCTTTTGGTGGCCTAAAATGTGGAAGGACGTTAAGAAATTTGCACTATCATGTCATACTTATTTTAGATCAAAGAACTTTCAACATCGACCATATAGACTTCTTCAATCCCTTCCTATTCCAAGACAACAATGATCATCTATCTCTATAGATTTCATTATAAATTTCTCACCATCAAACTCATTTGACACTAATTTTGTAGTTGTTGATCAATTAACCGAGATGACACATTTTATACCTTGCAAGAAATCAATTACTAGTGAAGAGACATCAAGACTCTTTATTAACAATGTCTATTATTACCACGAGTTATCAGATGACATTGTGTTGGATTCTGGGCCATAATTTGTATTAAGGTTTTGGAAGGAACTTTTTAAGATTCTTAAGGTTGACATCAACCTTTCCTCTACCTTCCACCTTAAGCTGATGGCCAAATGGAGCGGGTCAACCAAATTCTTGATCAATATTTGAAGTGCACCATCAACTATCAACAAGATTATTAGACTTCATACTTATCGTTGATGGAGTTTACATATAACAATACAATCCTATGCATCTATGCAGAAAATGCCATTCTATTCAAACTACAATCATCATCCAAAGTTAGATATGATAGAGCCTTCAAAGTTGGCAAATCCAGCAGCAAAGGAGTTTGCTACAAAGATGGCCAAACTTCAAGCAATCATGAAAATTCACCTAGAAAAGGCTCAACAACATTATAAACTATTGGAAGATGAATTGAAGAAGGAACATCCTCCATTCTAAGTTAGTGACAAAGTATGACTTCTTTGGCGCAATATAAAAACCAATAGGCCATGTAATAAGTTAGACTATCGAAAGTTGGGACCATTTGTGATTCAAAAACAAATTAATTACATAACTTATTGCTTGGAGTTACCTTCATCCATATAGATTCATCCAATCTTTCATGTTTCACTTTTTGAAAGGTATAAAGAATTGAACATACTAGATCAAAGACAACGACCACCTCTTATGGTTGAAATCAATGATCATGTTGAATTTGAGGTAGAAGAAGTATTAGATTCAAAGATAAGACATGGAAGGCTTGAATATCTAGTCTATTAGCACGAATATGATATCAACGACTACACGTGGAAACTAGCTGACAATCTTATAAATGCACAAATGAAGGTTTGAAGGTTCCATCAATGACATCCATTTAGACCAAAAGCTATAAAATGAAGAATAGTAGCTTAGTAAGATGGCTTCACCATAAAGATTCTGAGTTCTTGGCCTCATAAAGAAGGAAAAGATGCAACCTCTAAGAAGTAGTTGTTGTCAAATATTTAGAATAGTATAAGTCAGTAGTTTGAGTTCACGACTATAACTTATTTATATTCTTTTGGTCTTCTCTACTTTATATGATATGGATACTCAAGAGATAGACGCCTTACCGGTCATACCATCTCAACCAAGTAGCTTACAAAGAAAACCCTGAGATGAAAAGCCACTTGAACCATAAAGACATTAAAAGATACTTAGTAATAGGTCACTGGTAATTATGTTTATGGTAGAACTTGCCTATGAAGGACGTCTAGAAGGAATATTTGCATGGCAATTCCATAATAAAGATATTGAAGTTCATGCTTGGTCATAATTTAAAGGCTTGAGATACTATCAATGTCTACATGGGCCTATAAACCATTTACCTCGTAAAAAAAAATTGAAATATATAGTGGAGACCATGTGACAAATCTTCAACTTCTTACACATATACTAGCTTGCTGCAACATTCCTTCTCGGAGACCTCAAAGATAGAAGATGAAGTGATGTTATGGACATACAACTAAAAAAGGTTCTAGAAGGTTCCAAAAGATTCAAGAAGGTACCAGTAGGTTCTAAGAAGGCTCTTGAAGGTTCTAGGAGATTCAATAAGGTTTCGGAAGGTTCTAGTAGATTCTAAGGTTTGCTTTGTTTTCAAGCTTCATAGAAACTTCTCAAGAAGCTTCTTAGGACCTAGTATATATAGGAGTCGAGATTGAGGGGATCTTCAGTTTTAATAACTCATTTGTTATGGTCTAACTAGGATCTTCTTACCTTGTATCTAATTGTTGTTCTAATGTCAAGCTAACTTTATTTCTTGGTCTTCAATCCTTATCTTGTATA
Source organism: Physcomitrium patens (assembly GCF_059467195.1). Taxonomy (NCBI): domain Eukaryota; kingdom Viridiplantae; phylum Streptophyta; class Bryopsida; order Funariales; family Funariaceae; genus Physcomitrium; species Physcomitrium patens. The sequence continues at coordinate 2,593,224 of NC_143431.1, read as the reverse complement.
TGATCCCTAATAGCCATAAATATCTTTTTTAGGTAATGTAATTATAATAAATAAATGTTCACAATCAATCAATATAAATTCTATCAACTTTGCTTCGAACAACTCTTATATATGGTTTTGTATCATCTTTTTTTCTATCTTCTTATATTTATTAGATTTGTAATAGACAAGATCATGACTTATAAAATCAATTTTTATTATTTGATTTTCAAGTATATTCAAATCATTTAAATCAAATATAAAATAATATTTTATATTTTTTAAGAAACTCTTGTTCTTTTAATTTCTTTGATTCATCTTTCAAGCCTACATTAAATATTTATGACTCTTCAATCACTACCATTTTTTATTTTATTTTATATATAACTAGCTTTATTCAACTTTATTTAGAACCTATTTAAAAATAAGTGGTTTCTCTTTTCTCATCATTTGGCTCTATCATCTCTTCCATATTTGCATCTTAGACTAAGCTTGGTCTATTATCTTGGAATACATAAGATTAACATAATTCATAAGTGTAAGTAATATTTTATATGGTTCATCCATGTGGTTTATAAGTGCTAAGGGTACTCGATTATCATTTTACACCTTTCTTAGTACTTTGTGTAGGTCTAAAATATCCTTCATACAATAATCATTAAGTATATGAATCTTACTATATATAACCTAGAATAATTCTATTGATATCAAATCAGTCCATTATAATCATTGACAATGGGACTTAAGTCTACTACAATTATATCCAATAATACATATGTTTTTAACATATTATAAATGCAAAGAATAATCTTCAATGTTCTAGCTCTTAATGATTTAGAATTGGTACATTTTCTACAATGAAATGTGAAAGTTAATTTTGAGCAATTTGGATGTGTGTACAAACTTTTATCTTGTTCCAAAATTGAACCATTTTTTAATATCTTAATCTTTGTTATACTTAAATTGAAGTGATTAAAGACAAATAAAAGCAATCATATAATTTATTACATTAATATGTTTTAAAAGCAATAGACGAAAATTAGATGGCATTTTATTTAATAATCAATAAAGTTTTCTTCATCAATCAATTATATTACATTAATATATTTTACATGTCAAATGTCATTTAAATTTTAAAATAAATTTACATATTTAGTATAAAACATAATAAGTAAAACAATAATTTAATAATCAACTCTTAAAACTAAAGTTAAATAATGATGATTAATTATATAAAAATTTAAATAAAAATAACAAATCTAAAAATAAATAAAGTAATATAAAAAATTTATTTATTTATTTATTGCAACTTTTGATAGGTATTATAATCAAACCAAGATCTTTAATTATAATAGTAAAAAACTTACAACCTAAAAAAAACATCCTACATTTTGAATCATATTCCTTAAATTATAATACAATAGCCTCAACAATATAAAACCTATACTAATAATTTGGAAAGTGAATATTGTTGATTATTTCCAATGCCTCAAATTTTGCCTTCGGAGACATTGATGCATAACCACAATAAGCGATGTATGGACAAGAAAATCAGCGACCCCATCTAAGATAAAGAAAGACGAGACGTTTTGATCCCTTTAATTGACCACATACTAAAATCATTCACAAATCTAGAAATCCTCTGGAGTTGTACTGTTTGTTTTTATTTTATGAATACGAGTTCAAGCAACATAAAAGGAAAACAAGACTCATCATAGAGTATGGAGTTTGAAATATGCGTAGTGCATTACAGCTTTGCTACACGCTGCAACTCAAGTTTTGCGATGGTACCAAGATGAACCTCATCTGGCCCATCTGCAAGCCTCAATGTGCGTGCACTGGCCCACAAATGTGACAATGGGAAGTCGGAGCTTACACCTGCACCTCCATGGACTTGGATGGCATTGTCCAGCACTCGCAGTGTTGTACTTGGGGCAGCAACCTTCACACCCAAATACCCACAATGTAATCAGTACAAAAGGCCAGACTTTTGTTGTAGAGGGAGCATCTGAAAATGTGATGCAAACAACTGCTCCCACAAGATCAAGGGATCGAAAACAAGCTGAAGAATCTGATGTCCTAGAGATACACGAGAAAAAGAAAATAAAAGAAAAGAATATAAGATTAACGAAGCACGATTGTTTTACTTTTGCCATAGCAATTGCACCCTTGGCGACTTTGTTGCCATACAAATCCAATTGGTGGGCAGCGTTTAGAACCAGGAGCCGAGTTTGCTCAATATCCAACCGAGACTGCAAAACAAGCCACTGAGGTTTAGCAGAAAAGAAGTTCTACCAAGCCTCTTGACCGTACACAAGTTCGACTATTGCCTAGACTGGTGGAATTCCCTTGTCTTGAGGAACACTTGGTGTAGGAACTTAGTTTGACTTCACAGCCAGAAACAAATGACTAGGCAGTCAAGGACTAGAGTATGAAGCAGTATCGTTTGCTTGGTTATTATTATAAATTCCCAGTGTTGAACGCAACTGATCATCGAATGTCGAAAAGCACTATGACAGACCTGAGCAAGCATCTGAGCAAACGAGCCATGTTGTGCAAGAGTTTTTCCAAACGCTTTTCGTTGATTTGCCCGCTTCACCATCAAATCCATGCCACGCTCTGCTGCGCCCACTAGCCTCATGCAATGATGCAGACGTCCTGGGCCTAACCTTCCCTGTGATAAAATCCAGAACGAGAACATGTTAGTATAACATGCGTATTTCAACGTCCGTCTGTGACACTTGAATCATCTTCTTAAGTTAGCACTTTCAATATTCTCAAAGGTGGCAGAAAAAGCAGTTTATGGGACTTTAAGCTTGCTTACCTGAGCAATCTCGAATCCTCGGCCTTCACCGAGTAATAAATTGGAGATAGGAACCCTAACATTCTCGAACTTAATTTCTGCATGCCCATGGGGAGCATCATCAAAGCCAAAAACTAACAATGGTCGAACTATCTTAATGCCAGGTGTCTTGATATCTACGAGCACCATTGACTGCTGCTTATGTAAAGCAGCATTTGGGTTTGTTTTACCCTGTACATGCAAAGAATAAAATTATCAACTACAATATCCAAACCAATTGATTAAAGAAATGTTACTAGTTGCAGTAGCTACTAATGTTCATTCACACAAATTTGAGTGCATTCCAGTAGCTTGGCTTGGTGTAAAACAATAGTATAATTATAAGATCAACTACAGCTAAAGGAACTTACAGAGCAAAAGAGAAACTCTAAATGTTTCATTATAGTACTTGTAAATCAGCAATAAACTAAAACACTGCCAGATACATTTTTTGAAGTCTTAAAACATCCAGCTATCTGGTAGTCTGCTGTTTAAAAATACTGACCATCACTATGAGCAACTGGCAGCGTGGATCCATTGCACCACTCGTCCACCATTTGTGACCATTGATGACATACTCCTCCGCTTCTCTGAAACAACTCAAAAATACGTAAGTGACGAAAACCTCGGCTTAAATAAGCCAACCATATCAAATAGATATGGTTCCTCAAAGATATGGCCACCACAGAGAGAGAGAGAGAGAGAGAGAGAGAGAGAGAGAGAGAGAAAAAAAAAAAAAAAAAAAAAAAAAAAAAAAAAAAAAAAACACCAAGGGAAGAAATTCACAAGACTAAAATACAAAAACCTGAATTCACTCTGTGTTTTGGGGGAGAAGAAGGGGGAGTTCTGGGAAAAAGCTTAGCTGCTTGTGTGTATGACTGACCTGACAATAGAACACTCGATGTTGGTCGCATCAGAAGATGCCACGTTAGGCTCAGTCATGGCAAAGCCAGAGCGTATCTTCCCTTCTAACAAAGGCTTCAACCACTGCCTCTGCTGCTCGGGGTTTCCGTACCTTAACAACACCTTCACGACATGAACAACATCTCAGATTACATCTGATGAAGAAAGAAAACAATAAAAGAAGTTTTTGATCCAGGTTACTATCCCAATGCTACCGATAATGCGAACTCGAAACTGTAAAAGTTCTAAGATTGTTTTCCAAGTATTTAACAATCTTACAGCAAAAATTGCTGTGCATACTACAGTTGCTTAACATGTTTGCAGTAATTTTAAATATTCTGACAGATGACTGTAACTCTGGGTAAACTATGTACCTCCATGTTTCCTGTGTCAGGAGCATTACAATTAAACATTTGAGGAGCCCACATGGAGCGCCCTAAAATTTCACACAGGTGAGCATACTCCAAATTGCTCAATCCTGCTCCCACTAGCCGATCAGCTGCATCTTTAGAACGCGAAACTTTCTCATCTTCAGATAGTAGATTTGAAGCAAGAGCTGCACTGTCTGCCTGTTTTCTTCAATATTCACATGAAATTTGAAACTGAATCGTCCGATTCCATCTTGAATCTTGCATGTATTCACAATGCATAAAACTTCGACATCAAATAAATCCTATGTCAAACATACAACAAAACATGAAGATGAGGCACAACATTACCGGTATCCACAGGTTCCAAAGCCCTTCTGATTTAGCCAATTTCTTAAGCCGCTCTTCGGTTGGATGAATGGTCCACCTATCATTGGAGGAATACATCAGATCACTGAGCTCCTTCTCACTAGGGTAGATATGCTTTTCCATGAAGAGGAGTAGCCTCTCTCTTAACTTCTGAACCCTTGCGGAAGGGGAAAACCCAAGGGACTTGTGATGGCTGCTTTCAGCTCCTGAACTCTCTGCAAGCGTCTCCAATGAATCTAATTTAATCACAGTAACAACCAAAAGGAAGTTTCCGAATTGAATAAACAAGATGAATGCTGAAAACTGAGATACGCATGTATAAGAACTGCATTTTACATTGAGAACAGCAAGGATTCAGTTTATACGGTGGAGCATTCTATCAACATTAACTATAAAATGTTTGCTCAACATGCTCATCTAATCAGTCCACCCATCTGCACTGTTACAGTGAGTTAACCTAGTAGTACTGAAACGACCGATAAATATTATTTTTAAGAACGAGAAAAGATCAAATTTATGGTTGACCCTTCGCGGCAATGCCACCGAATCCAATAAAATAAAATAAGAATACATACAGCAATTTTTAATCAACACATGCGATTTAGTTGATAAGATTGATACACTAAAAGTGCTATTTCGCCAATTACCTGGAGCAGAGTGAGGAGGCAAAGATTGCAACATAGGTCCTTGTTTAACCAGTCTGAGAGCAACAGCAGCAAAGAAGAGCGCCATTTTCCCCGCAACCTCTGCTCGCTGACCACCAGAAGCATTGCCCTACCAAACCAGCAAATCGGGAAATCTTCATCCTACAATCTGACGCATTTGTAAAGTAAACATATTGGAAGTACAGAAATGTAGGACATTCAGAGTAAATGTGTTCTCCTCAAGGATACACTAAGAGCCCAATTGTGATATCTCGCAGGTCATAACTGCATCGATTTGTCAAATACGAAAGCTTCAGAATGATAAACTTGACCATGTTGGAATAAACGTACTCCTACGATCAATGCCAGAAAAAATTGTCACTTATTCCTTCTAAGGCTGGACATGTCAGCAAATAAGCTCAACAAACCTGAAGCATACGCAAATAAACACCAGCATAGATGGCAGCAGATCGAAATAACGAAAGAGCGGTGTAGAAGTTCCATGTGTCAGCTGGCCAAGGCACACCCTGCACTCATGCTCTCTGGTAAATAAAAGAAACCGTGATCCCTTAAATGGTACTACGCAATCCACAAATCTATGAAAATTTGCCTTCATCTATACATACATTACAAAAAACTTCACTAAAAACTCAAGCATATTCAAATACGTGGTTGAAGATGTGTAATATTCGAATATGTGGAATAAGAGCCTTGATAGTTATGCATATTTTCTATGACACTATGAAAAGACTGGAGAAATCGAGAACCTACAAACTCCAACAGCAATCGTGCAGCTAATCACGTTGAGATGCAAGGACGAACAATCGTAATACGCTGTACTTACTGTTGCACTACAGTATTCAGCAAGGTATTCTTGTAGAGTTGGTATTCCTTCTGTGAGAGGTTCATCGAAACCAAAACCCTTCGCTGGACTCTGATTGTTATTTATCACATAAGGCTGCAACCAAAAGCAAACAACTTATTGAGAAGCTAATTGACGGAAAAAGCACTGAATGATTGGTTTAAAAACAATTACTACTGACAGCAGCTACATGGTCTAATAATAAAAATAAAAATAACAATAATAGATAAAAAAAATTACACTGAAGTACTTTCACACAACGAGCTTTTCAAGTGTACCACACAGTTGTAGGCAGCATCGGACATCTGATTCCCAAGTGTTGATAACTCCCAATCCAACACACCAATCACACGATTCTGCAACACAAAAAATAAGAAGTAAAACTCCTCAACTGTTGTGCTTAGAATACTAGCGACTACACCAAAAGACTAACTGCTAAAGGAACTCTCCTTGATAGTACACCAGTGGCCATTAAAAACTGGTAAAGCAACTCAATTTTCTTACATCGAGAACCTTCAAAACTCCTCTAAAATCGAGCAGTCAAAGACTTACCTCAGTTGGATGGAATATGAGATTGTCAAGTCGGAAGTCTCCATGCACAATTCCAGTTCTTGAGCCAGGATACCCGTCCTCTGACGGAATGTTCTCTCGTAACCATTGAATAAGTTCCATCATATTGGGGTCTGGATCAAGCTTCCCTTCGCCTGTGGATAAATGGTATTGTGCGGCCCATCTTTCAATCTGTTCAAACGGTGACGAATCCCCCTAGGTCTCAACTCTGAGAGTAGCGCACAAGACATTCGAAATTTAATTCAAAGAGGTCAAACAGAATTCCAATTGATATGAAAAAATCGCAAACCTGTCTCTTGCAGTAGTTTTCCTTCCGACCATATTGGCCCAAACCTATTGCATCAACATCTACTGAATGAATAGCAGCCAAAACTCTGGCCATTGCAACATATATGGCCCTTCGTTCCTTGGGATCCACATCCTAAAGCATAAGCAGAAAAAGTTAAAATCAGACATCTTCCAAGATTATACACAAGCATCTTCCAGCAAATCAATTACACTTTCCTCTTGGTATATTTCACAAGTTCCTCAAAAACCAATATATAAGAGAACCCTGGAAAACCAAGGAAAGTAAGCTATTAAATCCAGGAACAAGGGGTCTGGTGTAATGTTCACTAGCCTTAAACAATATGCACTGCCCTAGAATAAATGAACGCCAACGTAGTTCAAGTTTGGACATTTGTGAAACCTCCGTGAAACTTGACTCATTCTTATGTGGTAACTACTGTTAAGGAATCGAACGTCTCTTTTCTTTTGATGTTGTTGAAATTATTGAAATCATTGAAAATTTTGTCCCCTCTTTTCTGAAAATTTTGACAACTTACATTATTTCAAGCCACTGAAACACACCATCAAAATATCACTTATGGAGTGTAGATCTTACTGGTAATGTTGGATTCACAAACAAACGTCCTTCCAAGTGCTCCATGACATAAAATGGAGTGCCAATAACAGTAGAATCAGTGCACAGGCAATACACACGTGGAACCGGCACGTTCGTTTTGCCTTCGCCTAAAGCAGATAGGATCTGTAAGATCACATAACAATGTCAATGACAAGGGCCCTCAGAACCCAATCCTAGGTATGTGCATCAACAAAACACTAAGTATCTGATACTGAATTGTTTGAAGTTTTAAATCGAAATGAAATCGTATCAAATAGCAGTCTTATCTGAGACCAAAACATCTGAAATCAGATATCTTGATACAGTCTGACTATCTCATATTAGATAATCTCAGAGACGAAAAATTAAAGCACGGAATTCAGTCATAAGGGCATTCATCTTATAAATTTAGGCAGTATCATTAATGTATTAAGACCTTATAAGATTAAGTAAAGGTTCTACGTCGATTGGCTCACATCTAACCATAACAACAAAAATAAGGATAGGAATAAAATTATAGCAAGTACCAGATATTCACGCTCAACAGCGTGAGCTGATTGCAGAATATGCCCTGGTGGTTTTTTTCGAAGCACGTATCGTTGAACTGTTCCATGGAGCTCCACTTGCACTAGGTACGTGGGATTCGATTGCCCATGTCCGAACTGCATTACATATCAAGGAAGGATGCGTAGAAACAGCTTAAGGAGGGACGCACGAAGCTCTACATAGCAATTGACATCATGCTCATACACCTCCGCATGGTTTCCCTTAAGTTCAACACGAGTTTCAACATGCTTGACAAAGTTGCAGATGTATAAAAAATGCATATTCATAATTGCAAGTGTGACAGAGCATTTAAAAATAGTCTTTAGACCCTGAGATTCACAAGCCATGGCGAAATTGCTCTACGTGTGTTGAGCAACTTCCTCCACAAAAAGTTTGATATTGATCTTCCAAATAAAACAGAAAAAGATTCAATTACCTGAAACAACTGAAAAAATGCAGGTGGATGCAGAAAACCTTTGACATTTGCTTGCAAGTAGCTCAACAGGCGCCCTTCGTCGAGCCGATGAGCAGAATGTACAGGGACCACTATGTCCGAGGTTGATTTCGCCATACTGCTGCTTAATGTCCAATTGGAATTTACTGACCCGAGAAGTCGATTCCAACTGTAGAATTAGTATTCAAGCCAAAACACGAATCTGTTGTTTTTGAAAAGGGAATGCCAACAACTGCGCCAAAAAGACAAACGTATGAAATTGAGAGTCAGACAAGTACCAAGGATAGTTGATAGAAACACGATAAACATTTCTAAAGTTTCTAAAACATAACACCCTTAAGCTCCCACCATTCTCCTAATCTCGTAAATGTATATCCCAAGGCAGGCTCAATTTTGTGTGTTCCTACAGCATGTACATAACTTTAACCAGGTCATATCTGAGATCGAAACCTAGATCATATAAGATCCCAATCTGGTAACGGAGTTCATGTACGAGACTCCTCCAATGAGACTCTTCTTATACAATCTATATCATTGTAAATCTAGAAACCTCAAATCCGTTTAAGAAACTTTGGACATGTCAATATGTTTTAGCAAACATGAAGGAACGCAAGAACATACAAATCTATCCGACATGACGAGTTTTAGATATGGAGTTTTTTTCGTGCACAAAATCTACAAGCCTATCTCTTGATTTGTCAGCTTTATCAGAGGTTCTAAATTCAACTTCAGAAACGCCTTTCTAATCGATGTCGGGTGAACTTCTCTCTCAGCACAATTTTCAGTCCATGAGATATAAATCAATGAAGAGACGCCCTCAGTAACCAAAGCAAACTAAACATCTCCGCTTCCTTGCTTCTCAGATCAGCAACCTTGTTCACAATTCTCACCCCAGCGAACCCTCCATGAAGTCAACTTCACAGTTTCCGATCAACTTTCTACGAACGAAAACCCACTCGCCTTTCTTCTTAACATCAAGCAAAAGCTGCAGCAGCAACCTCAGCTCTGCGATAGCAACCTTTTCTCTTACTAAATTTCAACTACCCAAAATGAAACAGACACATCAAGTCCCCAGAAAACGATAGAAACGTGTACAGACCTCCCCGAGACAAGCACCCAGCGGAACATGCGCAATCCATCTCAAACACCACAAGACGACCACTCACTTACCTACAAATAACTGAAAAACCCTCCAAAAACTGTAAAAATTGTGGGATAGCTCCGAGTAATTCAAGAAAAGACTAACGACGGAGGAACAGAGTAAATTCGGTTAGTCCAGGTTGTCCCCAGTGCACCGAGATATCAGGCGGTAGCACGAGAAGAGATGGAAATTCCTCGTCAACGTCGCCATGGACACGGCCATAGCTCGGCTGTAAGATCAATTGAACAAAACGACGAAAGGGTGTGGGTGGATGTAAATGTTGCAAACGCAGAGAAAATGCCTGTGGACCGCAGTCAGATTTTGAATGAGACCAGTTGCGTGTCCCGATAGAGTCAGAGGTGGCTGTCGTAAAGCCTGTTGTCCATTCTCCTCATGGTACTAGCGTTTAGTACGGTAGCTTCAGTGACGCAAACATTGCGTTGCTAGAATCCCCGTGTAGGAAGCACTCTCTCGGAGATGGTGTTCTGACTACGGTTGGTGGGGCACCCACCGTGACGCCCCCTAACGTTTAAGAGAAGGTTCGTGTTAATGCTTCCAGCATAAATTCCTTCTAGATGATGTTTGCGGAGATATTGCGAAGAAAATTCACGGTTCTGTTGGATGTTGTTTCTGATACGTTGTTAAGTAATAATGGCCAATTCCTAACCCCCTCTATAAGTTCCTTAGTTCGTCGCTCCTTCCGTGCCGTCATCTTCAACCAGCTCAAGACAATAGTGTGCACAGCACACTTGTACTTGCAATTACCAGCTCCAGACATGATTGCAACAGAGTTAGTTATTCTGGAGTTCCGTGGTATCCCAAAGGGGGGGGGGGGGGCAAAGGATTTGATTCAAGAATGGTTTTAACAAAGTTTGTATAACAAGGTCAAGAGTGAGCTCCAGCGTAGTAAACAAGCGTAGTAGCATGGTACACAATAGTTTGATGAAATCGATGAACAAGCTAATACACCAAACTCTGAAGTGCTAAATCACACATCTTCACGAAGACGATCATATCATGCTGCTGGTTCGACGCTTGTTGTGACAGCACCCGTGTCGCCACTTTCTGTAACTTCCTGGTACGAACCGGTAACAGCATCATACATAAACCTGCACAGTTCATGTCATAAACTTGAGATGCCTGATCAGATATATGCGGGGTCTACTTTAAGAAGAGAATACCATAGAAATGAAGATCTTAGTGCAGACTATGTACATAATAAACTCAAAAATTCACAAGTCGATCTTCATAATATAAATTTTACCATTTTCCAGATGCAGCATTGCAGAAAAGTCCTGTGTTCTTGTCATAAAAGTGCCCATCATCAGCATTGTAGTAATAACTACACAAACCAACATGAAGTTAATCAGGAAAAGCTTTGAGAATGCAAACACTCAATACCTGCATCAACTTTCAAACTGAATCTGTCTAAAAAGACATCACACAAAAGGTTCTAAAGCTCTAAACCCATAGAAATATGTTGCAACAAAACAGTTGCAAAACTGCACTTCAACATATTACAAAAGCCGCATCAATGTAAACCAAAGTACAAATGTAAAAATAAGCAATACCCTGAATTTGCATCATAAACATATCCGGGAAGCTCGAGCAAGGTGGTGCTTGGTTTTTCCACTTGTGCTTCAGAATTGCCAGCAGTAACTCCTGCTGTAGTGGAAGGAGGCACGTCGTCATCCCCACCGAACATATCAAAAGCATCATCATCCCCAGCGGCAGATTGCACCTGTAATCCAAATATATTCAATTTACTTCCTTATTTAAATAGTTTGAAACCAATATACCAATTGGATTGAAAATGCAATAATTGTCGCAGATTTAATGATCACAGGGTGGTCCAGTCAAATGTAATTCATAGGACAAGTAAAAAGAAAGGTTCAACCGGCAAAATGGATCAAGGACGCAGCATCAAGTCAGACATTTTAAAGACAACAAGGGCACAAAAACAAAAGAATTCGAACTCATCTGTAGCAATGCTTCCTAATTTTATATGCACTCATCTCATTAGTCTTATATGAACAATCCCACATGTGCATCATTGTCGATTAAGTTCGGTTGCATGAAGTCAATAAAATTGCCTAGATATGATCTTAACGGCACCTGAGAAGAGTGCTGCATTGTCGCACTTCCAGCAAGTCCATTGCTACCACTTGTTTCACCTTTTCTAGCTCGAGCAAGGGCCTCATAACCATCTGAATAAGAACCAATTCATCTTAGGAAAAAACACTACTTTAATGAAGTGTTCAGACAAACTGGTTATGAGCGATCATATGGACCAGTTTCGGCAAAAAACTGCATGCGTACTCACCGGCTTCGCGTTGTAAGGTTTCTTTCTCTTCGTTGTAGATATCTGCACAGTAGTATTTAATGAGGAACATTGTTGATTGCTTTATACATCCTTAAGCATAGAATGCACAATAAGAATATCCAATAAATACACAACAAATGCATGTTATGAAACAATCGATTAGAGATCTTACTGTAATCGCCATTGTCTAACAGCTTCATAGCATCCTCTGTCAGACGATCAAAAATTAGCTTCGTCTCTCCAGTCATCTTTGAAGCCCATTTTTTATCCTTCGTTACTCCTCGCAATCTTCTGAAAGCTTGCAAGATCTAATCATATATATGACTCAACATTAATGAAATAATTCACACGGGCACTAAATTCCAAAAGCAGCAAGATTTTCACACCGCCGAAGTGATCAAAAGCTTGACAGTAGAAGAACAAGACGTGAAATTCAAAACAAGGTCTGAGATTAATCAACCGTTTCACCAGGTTGAAGAGTGTTCGCGATTCGCTTTTGAATTATCCACCGCTCTTCCTTTGTGAGTTCAGTATCTTCTTTTTCCATCTCTCTTTCCTTCAGTTTCCTCGCTTGAAGACTCTCATCAACTTTTGCAGTCTCAAACCATGCGTCCTGCTCCGAAAGGGATGCTTTAAGTGCAAAGGCACCACAATTTACTGAGAAAGAGAAAACAAGGCAAAAGAATATTGATAGAGCACTACAGGCAGTGACCAAATCATGGACGTGTAGTAGTCCAAACCAGTTCAACTGTCGAGGGGAAAAATTTCCAAATTCGATAAGTGGAATTTGTACTTATTCCACTCACTATCCATGTTACAGAAACCATACATTAAGAGGAATGTGAAGAAACTACCTTATCATCGTCGTTCAGCCGGTACTCAACATAATTCCCTTCGGCATCAAAATAGCCTTCTTCTCTTTCTTGATTCAGATTAAAAGGTTCAATAGTAATGCCGTCTTCAACTCTAGCGGTGTCACCCTGAGAAAAAAGCATATGACGACCCGAAAACATTAAATGGGAGAAAGAAAGAAGCAGCACAGCTCCTAAATGCGATAGGTCACTACACAGAACATGCATACATAGCAATCAGCAGATATTTATAAAGACAATCTAAAGAAGTCAAGCTGAGAAGAACTCCAACAAAATATCGCGGAACAACAGACCTCTACTTCGGCAGCAACAACATCATCACCCAATGAGACATCCTCCGAACTAAGAAGCTGTTCGTTGAGCACAGTACGCAGCATCGCACGGTTCTTTGCAGCCAGTCGTGGATCTGTGGACAAAATAGGGCCTCCATCTTCCTCCTCGCCCTCTTCCACAACTGTCCTTGGGCCAGAGTCCTTCTTCCCCTTAGGAAATCGAGCTTTTTTAGACCTGTAAACACCCACAAAGTTCCAGGTAGTGTTCTCAACTTGATTCAGCCCAAATAGAAGCAATTGCAACGTGATCATATTCTCTTCGGCCATTCACATCTGAATATAATCCGGCTATTTCTATATCCTCCACGTCTCCACACTGTCCATAATTGATTGATACGCTAATTAAATTCGACGACGCAGCTTAACTTAAGCATCCTCTACATTTTCTCTGTACATGAACGCAGAAGAAACAGAAAATAGCGAAACGAGTTGACCTCTCGACAAGCATCCCAGCCACACTAAACAAATAGTGAACAAACCAGAAAAACCACAAATGCGCTATTAAATCCCCATGCTCGCAACACCAACCACATAAAGTGGCAAGCAAAAGCTTCCGAGAAGCACAGAGTCTCACCTTGAGGCATCACTTTCGTCCGGCTCGTTAAACAAGAGGTCTTTCCTCGTGCGCTTCCTAATCTTCCCGTCCATGGCGAGCCGCTGTTGCTCAGCTCACAAGATTCCGAACGCTGCTACAGTTCGCAAACGAAAACAACAACGCAAGTACGCGCAAAAATATTGCAAGGCTCAGTATCAGGCAAACATTACAATAGAACAGCAGTAGACGCAAAGAGACAACTCATTCTCTCTGCACATGAGCTCAGACTATCGAAAAAACTTCAATTAGGGCTGGGATTGTGGGGGCGTTGGCGGTCAGTCTCGAAGCCTCCATTCAACTTTGGTTTTTCTGAGCCCCTTTGCCAAGGTGGAGGTGCGTGCCATCAGCTTCTCCTCTTCACTTATTTTATTTTAGGGTGACACTCTACAGTGCTGTGCGATCGACTTGTAAGAGTGGAGTATGAAGCAAGTCGTATATTCAATCGTCCATGAACATTACAAGTATATACAATACAGCGACGTAAGAAAATAGTAGTCATTATCCATAAGTCCATTAATCCTAATAATTTTGGAAAGTCATGGGACACAGGGTATCATGTTGGATAGAAGTGGCAAAGTAGCCACACATCAATTCCAATGTTGGGGTCTACAAATTTTGAAGTGAGTTTGAAGAAAACACGTTTTTTTTAAAGGTTCAATAGATCACATACATATAATGTGAGATAGACACCTGGAACAAATTTAGGAATTGGTTTCTAAAAATAAAGGCATAAGAGTACAAGTCCTTGTGGAGTAAAATGCCATGATTGTATTTTTAAAAGAGATATAACAATATGGTATGATTTAGTCAAATATTAAATAAAAATATATATAGGTTGGCTTTGCCATCAAGGAACAACTTCCACATTAAAACAATAAGAGTTGAGTTCTTGAAGTTTGCATTAATTTACAATTGGGGTCTAAAAATTAGGACATATTACAAATTTTTAAGCCTGTGATTCAAGGCTTAGAAGTGCAATCTATAGCATATAAGGAGGTAGATAATTAAAAAAAGAGCCTTAATGAATGTCACCAATGGTAAAGAATGATAGATAGCTAAAGATAAATAAATAAATTAATTAATTAATAAACTTTTGTTCAAAACATGATGTGTAAAGTTTATGAACTAATAGTTTACAATTGCCTAAAATCAAACCTTGGCCTCTATAAAGTAAGTATGAAGTACTAACTAAGCACTTTAGCTTCTATAGCACATACTACTTTGACAAAAAAATAATATATTTATAAAAATAGTCTACCATCTTTAAATTGTTATTTTGAAGTAACAAGTGGGCAATAAGAAGGTACAAAAGAGTTGAGTGGACTAACCTCACACATGATAATCTACTAAACAAAATTTATTTGATGTATTCAATTTAGATGTAGTTTTACAAAACCCTCTATGTAAGTGAGTGTTTAGGACTAAAAGTATGCATTGAAGTTATTATATGTATTATTAGAGCAATTAGACTTAAATAATCTACTACTTAAAAGAAAAATTAGATATTTTTCATATTCAAATAAATAGATAATTTAGAAAGAAAATGTCCAAATTTATGGTACTATAACTTTAATGATAAAAAAAAACAAAAAAAAAAAAAAAATTATAAAGTTGTTTGTTGTTGTAATAAACTCAATATAATTAATTCTATAATAAAATTATATTATTGTAGAATATTAGACATGAATAAAATTTATTTTTAATTTTTAACAAAAATAATACAAAATACTTATCATATAATAATTATAAAAGTATGTCATAAGTATATATTAATATAAAATAATTATTTTAGATATTTTAAAGGTTGTATTTGAAAAGAATTCAACTTAAGTACTTTCTTTTGAAAAAGAGTGGTATTAATGCAACTATAATCTAACATCACCTAACATTATAGTTTTTTTTACTACTACCATAACTTATTTTTATTAATTTTTAAAATTTAAAATTTGAATTTAAATTATTTTATATATAATTTAATAAAATAAAAGAACACACACACACACACACATATATATATATATAGAAATAATAACATAAAGTTAGAATTAAAACAATAAAAAAACATGTCTAGCAAATAATAGATTATAGTAGCAGTAACAATATCTTAAATGAAACAAGACTAGATTCTTTAAAGTCTAAAACCTTACCAATTCTATAACAACAAAGATCTCAATAAAATGTAAGACCAATCATATTAGAACAAAATTGAAAGTAACAAAACAAAATGGAACATGAAAGTTAGAACTCAGTAAAAGAGAATAGAACCAAACAGAATCAAACAAAACAAAATAAGAAAAAGGTAACCAAACTTTATTGAAAGAAAGAATCTAAAGCCATATCTAACCACATGCACAAATGGCCTCAATTGTCTTATTTATACTTTGTTCAACTATCTAGGTGTTACGGACATCGAAATACAGACTCAAGATCTAACAAGAAGTTCAAGAAGAACTGACAAGAATTAGATTAATCAGATGAATACAAGAACAACACCAGAGAGGTGAGCTAGAACTCCAAGAGATGTGTTGTTGAGACTGAAGAACTCTTCAGCCTCGATTCCAATATATACTCCTATTTAGGAAGCTTCTCAAGCAACTTCTACCAATTAGGAAGCTTCTAGAAGGTTACAGAGACTTGCTTCTAGAAGGTTCCAGAGACTTGCTTCTAGAAGGTTCTAAAAACTTGTCTCTAGAAGGTTCTAAGGACTATGTCCCTAACATCTTCTACCAACTAAGAAGCTTCTAGAAGGTTTCAGAGACTTACTTCTAGAAGGTCCTAGAAACTTGTCTCTAGAAGATTCTAAGGACTATGTCTCTAACATCACCCCCTCCTTTAGCTTCGAGGTCTCTAAGAAGCAATGTTGTTGTTGATTAGTACCAACGCAAGAAAATGAAGATCTGTCGCATAACGTCTGCTATGAACTCCAACTGTTGTTCACAAGGTAAGTAGTTCATTGGCCCTTGAAGCCAATGGTAGTGGCCCATGCCTTCGACTTCTAACCAAGCATGAACTTCTGTGTCCTTATTGTGAAATTGTCTTGCAAACATGCCTTCTGGCTGACCATCGTAAGCAGGCTCGAACTCAAATACAATAACCAATGATCGGTTACTCGGTATCCTCCGTCGTTATCATGGTGTAGGCAGTTCTTCATCTCGAGGTCGCCTTCGTGAGCTAGTTGGTTGAGATAATCTGATTGGCATAGTATCTATCTCTTGGCTATCCATATGAAAAGACCAAACTATAGCTACTGAAAAAATTCTATTTTATCTTGGAGAAAATAACTACATCAACTACGAATTTTGGTAGTGCTCTCCCCCTTTCTTATATTCTTGGGTGAGCAAGCTTCAGAAAGAAACTATTATCAAACTGGCTTAGGTTTATGAGGATGTTGTTGATGAAACTCCTGTACCTTTTGCGGCGCATTGGCGAGATTTTCAGTTGGCTCCCATGTTCGCTCATTAATGTCATAGTCGCACCAATGAATAAGATATTTCAACTTGCCCCACCTTTGCCGTGAATCCAATACCTTTTCAACCTCGTATTCTTCGTGGTTCTCGATTTCAATATTAGGTGGTGGACATTGCACTCTTCCAAGAAAAGACGACTCTCGATAAGGCTCCAACAGAGAAACATGAAAGACTAGATGTACATTCATAGAAGCCGATAATTCTAGACGGTACGCCACTGGATTGATTTGCTTCTGGATGATAAATGGTCCCAATCTTCGATAGTCCAACTTATCACATGGTCACTTGGTCTTAATATTCCGTCGAAGAAGCCATGCTTTATCTCTAATTTTGAAAGTAGGTGCTTGATTCCGAAATCTATCTGTAGATGCCTTGTAGGATTCTTGAGCGGATTGTAATTGAAGCTTCAACGTATTTTGAAGCTCTGATAATTGTTTCGCAAATCCTTCAACTGCTGGATTGTTATTTGTTGATGGACTCAATAAATCAAGCTTTGGATGATATCCATAGTTAGAAAAGAATGGTGTGTATTGACTCGATGCATGGAGGGTGTTGTTATACGCAAACTCGGCTAGCAGCAGATATGTAGTCCAGTCGTCTTGCTCATAGTTGATGCTGCATTGTAAGTATTGTTCCAATACTTGGTTCACCCGTTCCGTTTGGCCGTCAGTTTAAGGTTGAAAAGCCGAAGAAAGCTTGATATCCACCTTCAGTATCTCAAAGAGAGATCTCCAAAACTTTGATACGAACTGGGTTCTTCGATTTGATATGATATCATTTGATAGTCCATGATATCAATACACATTATCGAGAAAGAGCCTTGCCATGACTTCACTGGACGATGTCTTCTTGCAAGAGACAAAGTGCGCCATCTTTGTAAGCCGATCTACCACGACAAAGATGTTGTCAAATGAGTTCGATGATGGTAGGTCTGTGATGAAGTCCATGGAAACTGAAGACTATAGTCGACGTGGAATCGACAATGGCTGTAGGAGTCCATAAGGGCGATGTCGAGGATTCTTGAAACTTGAACAGATGTCGCAGGAGAGGACAAATTTTTTCACATTCTTCCACATTTGGAGCCACCAAAAATCTCAAAAAATAAGCTCCAAGGTCTTGTTGAATCCAAAATGTCCCGCAGTTGGAAAATCGTGGCGAGATTGAAGAACTCAGAGTCGTGCTGGTCCTTTTGGGATATACAACTACTCCTCAAAGTATAAAAGATCTCCCTCCACCTTGAACTTATCCTCATTGGTACGCTGCTTGATATCAATGGCTATTGAATCTTCAATGGTCACGGCACGTACCTAATTCAAGAAGTCAGCATCAATTGACACAATAGTAGTTCAAAGCCGAAATTGCTCTGGCTTCAACAATGTCGTACATTGTTCATCAAACGCTGCTTCTCCAGCCCCAATCCTATAGTTAATGGATTGCCAAGTCGAAGTGAACCATTGATAATCAACTCCAACACTAGTCAACATGATCAACATGGTAGTACAAATGAGTCAAACTCTCCAATTAGGATTCAAGTTAATAATTATGAAGTTCTTTAAATTTTATATTCACAAATTAGAAGAGTTTTATAGGGTGGTGAAATTTGCTGAAGAGGCCAAGGTAGTTTTGTTAGCGAAGAACAAAGAAGAAACTCATGAGGCAGGAAGGGAGCCAACTCAAGTGAAGTTGTAGATAGCACAAGGATGAGGATCGAGAGCAAGGTATTGTTCTTTAGCAACATTGATGTGGAGAACATTATAGATGATCAAACAACTTTGTAACATATTAATAATCAACTTCCACAACCACTATTATCAAAGTAACATATGAGTAGTACTATCAATATAAGAAAAAATTCTTTATGGAATGATGAATCAATAATAGTAACATTAGCAGAGTATGAGGAGAATTGAAGCATCAAAAAAGTAGCAATAAACTATGATATTCTATATACAACTTTCAAAAAGTGGTATTATGAAATGTGATCTTTTAAAACAAGAAGAGTTAAAGAAGTTTTAACTATAGAAGAAAAAAACAAACTTGTCAAATATATTTAAGCCATATGAGATAGGGACATAAGTTTTTTATCTATAACTTTAAAAATGAAGGTTTTTGAAATAACTAAGACTCAAAGCACTCCATTCAAGAATAAAATTTTTGGTGATGAAAGATTGAAGTGTTTTAAATAATGTCACTTTGAGCTTACAATAAGAGTTGAACAAGCTCTAGCATCTTCTAAACCAAAGGCACTATGCAAAGAAAATATGTAAAGTTTCTATGATAATCAAAGTAGGTTATATGCATCATATAGATATCCTCTAAAAATGATATAGAATTATGATGAGTTTAGTGTACAAGCAAGAAGAAATCGTAGTATACTTCTCATAGCTTGAAGATGTACTTCTCAAATACATCTTACTATATAAGATCAAAGAGAATGGCTATTAATATTAGTCTGCATGAATACACTAGAGGTCGGTCTTATATTAAGTGTTGTCTTACTTGGAAATGCACCGGCCACCTAGCTGTGGAAGGTGAGGTTGTGTTTCACAAACATCTAAGAAATCCTAATAGGTTTCATGCATATGAGAAGAATATAATCCAAATTTTTATTCAAAAGTAATAAAAAAATACTCTTCTTAGTAGTCTTATGTACATGTAAACCTCAATTACCTTGTTACTTTCATATTTAAGCAATTTAGATTTTTCTTATAAGCCCCAATCCTAATCAGTGAGCTTTGATAAGCTATAACTTCTAATCTGACTATCCACTTAATGTGAAATTTTGCAAGAAATTGTCAATATAAGTCTTCTATACGCTTAAGAATTTTCAGCCCAATCCAACTTACAAATTGTGAAAAAACCTCTAAAAACTACATTGATGTCACTTGGTTGCCAACTTGAAAGGTGAAGCAAAAATTTCAAAAGTGATTTCTCCTTCTCCAACTATTAACTTTGTCTTAAAATTGGCATACAGCTTGATCTTCAAGTCCTTTAATACCATGACAAATTTCACCTTGATCCAATTGGTAGATCTCTACATATCATAGAAATCCTACCAAATTATAAACTATCAACTTTCGATATGTACTTGTATCAATACCTAGATATCTCTCAATTGCACTATTGGATTACTAAAAAATTTTACATACACTTAGAAAACCTAATTATCTAAGTACTATCAAAATTTAAATTATAGATGTGATACCAATTTTACGAACTAGACGAGAGTGCTAGCCCTAATTTCATTGCATAAATCCCAAGTTGCCAATACAAACCTTGACTTCCAACAACAATCACTAACTCTTTCCAAATCCTACCAAAACCAATCTTATATCTCTGGAAGAAGTTCTAATCTAGCTCTCTAATCCTAATCTTTCATCTTCAAAAACCTATTTTGCCCTAGGTGGTCGTTTTCGTGGCTAGAGGTCTGATTTTGACCCTATCTCACAAACAATCGACCCCTTGGTATCAATCTAACCTATCCTAAGGATTTTTTTTGCCCAACCCTATCTTCAACTTAATCCTAGTATCAACTACACTAATTATTTATCTCTTCTAAATTTAATTTATCAATTTATGGCATTTTGAAGGTAGTAAAAGAGTTTCTATATCCTAGAAGGTAATAATAATAATCAACTTTTATCTACTTACTATTAAGGTAAAAAAATAACCTTTGAGGCTTCTATAAAAGCTATGTTTAGATACCTCAAATTATTATTGAATCAAGATAATTAGATGTTAATTAGAAATTCAATTTTGATTATAATTTTACTATTTATTTATATTATATCACGACATTGGTATATTGTCCTTCCATATTTTTAGAGGTGAATGTTTTTAACAAAACTACATAGAATATAGCAAGTTAGGTGCAACCATGGCAATACAACCTAAGGTTTGGTTCACAAGTTATTTTTATATTCTACATAGAGTTCTCATTTTATTAAGAGCTTGAGATGACTTTGTGGCATTTCACCTATATAAAAGCAACTATTGATTCTTGATGGACATCTGAGCTATATTACTATTGAAGTAGCAAGACTAGTACATGACAAAAGATTGAATATTCTAACTCTACCAATTCACACATCCCATGCTATGTGGCCTCTAGATATATTTGTATTTTGATCCTTCAAGACATACTTTAAAGAATACCAAAATCATTGGATTTTCAAAAAGCTAAACTAACTTGCCTAAAAACAAACTCTTGCATATTAGGTGTCTCTAAGCTTAAAACATGCTTTAATAGTGAATAATATCATAAAAGGTTTCAACTTTATTGGTATCTTTTTGCATGATAGAATAGCAATAGACAATCACATGGGATCCAAGCAAAACTTATACACAATTTTTAGAAGATGTTGGATAAGGTAAAAACAATGTATTAGAAATTTCGCAAATAATGAAGCTAATAGAATGGAGACTGTTGGTAAAGACTTACCTACTTTACGATTTCATAACATTGTAATAGACTTAAAATTGACTCCAAATTCTACTATTGAATATTTTTTTTGCTAGTGCAAACGTGTCAAATTTGGTGTTGGTAGAAAAGTTGACAGATTGGATTTTGAATGCTCTAACCCAAAATCTATAACTTTCTTTTTAACATTGCCTTCTATCACATATGTGTCCAATCTAAAGAAATATAATATAGATCTCGTAGTGGATTTTTTTAAATTATTAATATTAATCTCAAAGGCATATATGAAAATTGTGCAAAAAATATAAGATCAAAATCTTGAATGAAAAATAGAAAAAGAAAGAATACAAATTTGACATAAAGAGTCAAAATATAAAAGATTAGTAGATTTAGATAAGAGGAGGATTCTAAGAGAGGCTCACCAAGTTGTATTCGAAAAAGAATGAATCCTTAAGACTACACATCAAGAGATTGTCATAAAAGAGTATGCCTGCAAATCACTTGAATGAGATGTTTTGATAAAAAAAAATACACTTACAAGGTGCTTGAGCATAAAATACTCACAATTAGCTACATATAATAAAAACACAATATTAAGATTTGCAAGAGTAATGGGAGTCCTTACATTAAACTTGCTTAGTTTTTTAAGCTAAGACTCATGGATTATAGTTAGTAAGAGGATCAAAGAGACTATTGGGACAATCCAACTCTTTTAATCTTACATAGAACATAATGAAAAATCTTCATGATGTCAATAATATTAGTAAGTTTTCAATCACAATTATTGGTGCTATAAAGGATATTCTTTGTCAAAATAGAAGTTGTGATATGTACTATGATTGTGCCAACTCTGTATTTGGCATAGTAAAAGGATCCTTTGTCAAAATAGACATGGACTTAAATTGATGCAAGAAGCTGGAGACCAACCTAGGTTGATACCTCAAAATGGTCACCTATTCAAGCAAGCACAACAAAGCAATCACCAACTTACATTGGTATCGCAAAGTAGTCATCACCTCCGATCAGCATAGATATGTGGTAGCCAACTTTGGTTAACGCAAAGATGCAATTACCAACCACAATCATCTCGGTGGGGGAGTCGCTGACTTTGGTCAACATCAAGGAGTAGTTGCCATTATCAATTATAGCAATAGGATGGTCGCAAGGTCCAATTAATGCAAATCAACAATCACCAACCATAGTTGGTACTACAAAGAAATCTATTCTATCTATCAACATAAGATTGTTATAGGAGAGGTAATATAAGCAAAAAGTTAAGAGGGATTTAATAAAATTGTAGATTGAGATTGGAAGATGGAGCAAGTAAATGAACTATTTTTCATTTGAATAGATAATAGTTCATGTTGGTACAGCAAGTTGTATGTCAATCCAAGTTGGCATTGCAAAAATGTCTACCACCAAAATAAAAATTAGTCCTAATCAACTCAAGAAGTTGAATACCAACTTATGCTTACAAGTTCAAGTCGACGCAATGAGTTGGACGTTGGTCCAAGCTAGGATTACAAGGAAGTCATCAGCTAAGGTTCGAATAGATAGATAATACTTGACTCCAATCAATATAGAGATGTAGTTGCCAATTTTAATCATCCCAAGAAGAGGATAGTTGTCTCCGATTGGTATGAAGATTTGGTTGACATCGTTAGTTGTTATGGCAAGATAGTTGCTACCTTTGATCAATGCAAGGTGATAGTTGCCAACCCAAGTCGGTATTGCAAGGAGATCTATTCCAATTTGCACCAAATGAGTGTTGTAGAGGAGATAAATAAGTAAAAAGTTGAAAAGAATTTAGTGAAATTGTGGATTGAGATTGAAAGATGGAGCATGTGAGTTACTATTTGGAATGAGCAAAAAGAAAGAAGAAAGGCAGTAAGAATCCAACTTGAACATGGTGAATTAGTTACAACCAAATGTTTGAATTTTCATATCTTCTTTTATACACTTACGTCCATACGTTTGATGGAATTAGATAAAGTTTTGTAGCATTAATATGTACCACTTATCATAATTTTGTAAGAATTAGATTCTTGAATTTGCAACCCTACATCAATTGGAATTAAGTAGGCCTATGTGTACATGATAGGAGGAAGAGAGTGTTTAGCTAATATAGTTACATATATTCTGTTTCGAGTCAATTTGTATGAAATTACTTGGATACCTCCTCTTTTGAATTTTCCTACAAGGGGTTATTTTTTTGCACTTCTCCACCTACTAGGTAGCTGCTAAAATGCTTCAAATATCAGAAATGGATGGTCTACCGAACATGTTGGATTGTTCCATCTTGTTTTTTGAGGGCTGCTGCTGACTAACTGGCAACCAATTGTTCGATAGCTCTAAAATATTCCTAGAATATTGGAAAATACAAGATCAAGAGTATGGACTTTTTTAATACATAATATTTTAGATATATATATAAGCCATTTGACTAGGTGAAGGGTATATTAAAATAACTCAGGGGAGCAATACGGGGTTTCTGTTCATCCAGTAAGAGGCATCAGTTGAATATATTGCATTTCCTGAAGAGCTATCTTACACCGAGTTATGTTGAGTATTGTGCAGTTTTCTACAAAACTGCACAATGATCTTTCTGTTTGCATGTCCATATTTCTGCTTCAGGAGAGACTAGTGAAACCCTAATTCGGGACTTCAAAGCAGATGTTTTCGAACTTGGCCATGTCGTCCTCGAACAATGTGAGGATGGCATCAACACTGCCATCTTGAGTGTGAGAAGCGTTGAGAACGATGAGCCCTTCAAAAGGGACGTGGGCAGGGCCGGCATACACAGGCGTGCCCCATCCGAAGTCCAATTTGTAGAGCGGCATCTGTAACCAAGACGTGACCTTCAGGTCAGGGCTTAATACCGTGCTCAAGGTTCTGCCAAAGGAAGCAGTATTCTGGCGCCGGTGCTCGATGTAGTCGATTGCTGATCGGATGTAATCGTTATCAAGTCTTTTGATGGAAGCGTGTACAACACCTGCAGCGTACGAGAGGGGTTCCTCCGTCAATTGTGTCACAAAGGTCCGGGCGCAACTGTGGAAGATAGCATTGCCGTAATAATCTTCCGAGATTGAAGGGGTCAGTCGGCGCCTCACATCGCAGAAGATGGTAGTTCGTGTCTCGATGTCACCGCTCAATCCACGCGCCTTCGTAATACACCGCCATAAGTGCCCAGTCAGGCTCTCGAAGGTGGAGTAGGTGGGGAAGCCGCGCTCGTCGTTCTCTTTAACGGCTTTCGACTTAATTTTCTTAACCATGTCGAAACTAAAGCGTATTTTCTTTGTAGCGACGGGACGGTTGTTAGATGTGACCTCAGCATCAGGCTTAGGCAGGGGGATCACATATTCGATATGGTCGAATGTTGGCGTTGGCTGGTCCCTGGGCATCAGAGCTGCACGATCATGGCGTATGGATGACAACGGGAGCCCTTTGCACGCAGACGCCCACGCGTTCATGAATTGGCTAGCCCCCGTTCCGTCGGCAACTTGGTGATATCTTGCAACACCTAACGTCAACCCACCACACTTAAACTTGGTGACCTGGTCACGATGAACTTAAGGTGTTAGCGCAGTCACAAATTCATCTACCTCTTTCAGAGTTCCAACCCTCGCGAATACGAACTGAACTGCAATTTCGCGACAAGTCAGTCGCCTACCAGGTAGTAGTTTACGATTTTACAAATGAAGACATTGAAACCATACTGTGTACTTCATATTGCACTACTAGAGACATCTATCGCCAATGGCGCGACTTTGTGGCAGGACAACGAACATCAATTTCAGAGTTGGACGACAACACTCACCTGAACAAGCAGAAGCTCTGGTACACCACGACTAGGAGGTACCATACTTTGAAGCAAAGGCGAGGGATCAAACGGGAAAACATCTTGCAAGCACCCGTCCGCCACCGCTTCCACAAACACTACTCCGTCGTCATTCAGCTCAATGGCAGGTCTGCCTGTCTCGTCAATCACGAGGCGTCCAGCCCACTCTCTGTACTCGGTTAGCACCCGCCCCAACGCCCCTTCTAACACCTGCACGACGTGATCAAAGCTGACCCCCTTGCTGGCCTTGTATGCAAATATCACTCCGACGTGCAACCTGGGCACCACCAAATCCGAACTGCTTAACGGCACCACCTTCGGTACCGCATTGCTTCTATCAGCTGGCTTCACCAACCGCGGCAACCCCCTCTCGATTTTCATTTCTCCACAAATCTCCTCCGCTCAACGGACAACCTGCACAGTACCTATTCAAAGCTCTGTTCAAAAAAGCCGACGATGCGCAAGCTGTTAAACAGCAGCAGAACAGGAAGAAAGGCTTCAGTGACAAACGTGGAATTTTCCTTGCAGATAGAATGACTTATATACAATTCTCCGTTAAGGTGCAGCAGAGTTCGAAATCCTAAATCTACGGCTTGCATGTTGGAGCAAAGAAAAGCAGAGTTCAAGATCCCAAATCTCCTGCTTGAATGTGGGAGTAAAGTATCCTCACCGAAGTCTACTAAACTCAGTTCCTAACTACAGAAAGCTGACATGTGACAGGTTCATGTTCACATAAAGATCACCTGAACCTAATGTGTTTGTCAAATCATAACATGAACAAACTACCACGTTTCATGAATTCCGAACCTGTCACATTTAGAGTTGAAGAGTACACTCAAAGCACGGTTTCGACTGCACCGTAACCAAAGCTGACACTTTTGGTCGGCCCAAATCATCAGTGACACTAATACACGAGATGCATGTGCAATAGTTCGACATATGCCAACGCAGTCCTGATCTTCGGGGTTGACCCCAGTTTGGATCGGGCGTCACGCATATAGTGGCGACGGAGATTTCGTTGTGCAGGTTGACGAGGGATCGATTGCTCAGAATCCTCGGATCCTGGACTGCGCGCACGAGTGGCACGCCCTGCTTGTCACTTGTGCACCTGTCAGTGAGTGGGTCGACGATGGGGTGGATTTCTTGGCAGTAGGACAAAACAACTATAAGTCATCAAATCACTGCTTAACACCATTTTATTTTATTTTTTAAAACTTAGTTTTAGTCTTGTGACTTAGATCTCAGTACAGAATGAGATTTTTCATAGTGAATTTGTATTCAATACGTGAAATCAATTGAGTACTTAATAATTCTAGACATATGTAAACATGCATTTAAAGACCCGTTAACTGCCACTTGACATACATTCGTCCTTGTTCTCAAGCGAACACACCATTTGAGACATCTTTTCCTCCAGATTGTTAGAGACAACTGCCGCAGGTGTTTCTTGCTTACTCTGCATAGGAGTGAACTGGTAAGATTTAGGTTTAGTCAGAACAACTAGAAAATGTTAATTCAAGGCGACACTTCACGTGCAATGAAGGAGCACAAGAAAAGATAAATCTCACCTTAATACTACTTTGATCCATTGTAAATTTGATTGCGTCTGAGGCAGCTCTCGACCGCAAATAATACATGCCTGTTTTCAAACCCTTCGTCCAGGTGTAGAAGTGAAGAGAAGTAAGCTTTCCAAAGTTAGGCTGGTCCATGTGGATGTTCAGACTTTGACTCTTGTCAATGAACGCTCCTCTCGCGGCGGCCATATCCACAATTGACCGCTGTTTGATTTCCCAGACGGTCCTGTATATCTTCTTCAAGTCATCTGGAATGACGTCGATTTGCTGAATTGAGCCATTGTGATAGATGACTTGGTTTTTCAAGTCGTGCGTCCAAAGGCCCGTGTTTGTTAAGTCGTTGAGAAGGTGCTTGTTGACCACCACGAATTAACTTGGTTGGAATTTGTATATCAAGAATTAGTAAGAATTTATTTGATCTTAAAGGATTTGTTAGTTGGATTAAGCAAATTTTTGTAAATATGTTGAAAACTTAGCATTTATCCAATTTAGAGTGTAAGTGAATAATTTAATAAGATATTATTACTGCTAAAAGATGAATTTTGAGGTTGGAAAAAGAAGATGGCCAACACCTAAGCAGTTAAGGAGTGTTTTTTTTTTTTTTTTTTTTTTTTTTTTCAATTAATATGTTGGATTTATTTTATTTTATTTTATTTTATTTTTTAAAATTATTATGCAAGTTTTTGATCATTAGATTGCAATGCGTGAATTTTTTAAAAAAAGATTAATTGTTCAATCAATATTTATTGAGGTTTTAAAATTGTCCTAGGATTGATTAGGATTGATTAAGTATCCATTAGGATTTCATTAGGATTTGTAGAATAATTTTAGAGTTTAAATAGTATTTGTTTGAATTTATAGCATAATTTTAGGATTTAAGTAGGATTATTTAGAATTTCTTTAAGCTTAATTAAGATTTGGTTTAAGTTCACTAATGATTTATTATATTTTTAAAATATTTATTTAGAATTATAGAAGTTTATTTAAAATTTTATTAGAAATATTTCATAAGTTACTTTAAAATTCGTTAAGATTACTTATATCTTTTTTAGAATTTTTTATGTAAATCCGAAGCATCAGTTTCTAAATAAAAGGCCTTTGTAAAGTCTGGATGTACCAAGATTGGAGCCATAGTAAATGCAGTCTTCAGGTCTTGAAACGCCTTCTCTGCTAGAGGTCCCCATTCCAGCTTATCCTTCCATGTCAACTGAGTGAGAGGAGCAGCAATTTGAGAGTAATTCTTGATGAAGATTTGATAGAAGTTGGCAAAACCAAGAAAGCATTGTACATCTCTAACCGTCTTCGGAACCTCCCAGGACACAATTGCTTCCACCTTCTTGGGGTCCATCTTCAAGCCTTCTGTGGTCGCAACAAACTCCAAAAACTCCATCTCTATTTGGTGAAATAAATACTTTTCCAACTTGGCATATAGTCCTCGCTCGCATAGTTTCTCCAAGACCAAACGAATGTGCTTTTCATGCTCTTCCTCGTTTTTGGAGAATATCAAAATATCATCTAAATAGATGACAAAAAAATCGTCAAGGTGCTCTCAGAAAATGTCATTCATCATATGTTGAAAGATCGCTGGAGCATTGGTAAGACCAAAGGGCATGACATTATACTCAAAATGGCCATACCTTGTATGGAACGATGTCTTCCACTCATCTCCTTCCTTGATTCGTACGAGGTTGTAAGCTCCCCTTAGATCAATTTTTGTAAAGATCCTTGCATGTCCAAGTTGTTCTAAGAGACCAGAAATCAAGGATAACGGGTAATGATTCTTCTTTGTTACCTTCTTGAGGCCTCGATAGTCCATGCACATCCGCAATGAGCCATCTTTCTTCTTCATAAATAAAATGGGTGCTCCAACTGATGATTTTGAATGACAGATGAAGTTCTTGGCTAGATTCTTGTCGGTGTAATTCCGCAACTCTGCCAACTCCATCTGCGATAGATTGTAGATTAGACCAAAAGGCGGTTGTGCTCCTTCTTGCAAGTCTATGGTGCAATCATATGGTCGGTGTTCCGGTAGCATGTTGGCATTCTTCTTTTGAAACACGTCTTTAAAATCCTTATATTGCTCAAGTATACTTGTTGTCGAGATCTTCTCCCTGGTAGTTGGAGCCGCATAAATGACAAACGATGTGCCTTCCTTGGACGATCTTATAAACGCTTTTGCTCCAATGAATAAGGATTTTTCTATGGGGTTTTCTACTAGGCTTGCTCTTGGGTGGTTTTGTGGGAAAGGTCATCTTCCGCAACCTCCAATCTATGGATGGGTTATGCTTTTCCAACCAGGAAAGATCAAGAATAACAGGATTTGATGGAGTTCTAATAATATTAAAAATAATATGACTACTATGGCCCTTAAACGTCACTTCTATAGGTTCTGATTCATGGGTGACACTACCAGACAATAAAGGTCGTCCATCTATGACCTCAACATGAACATGTTTGGATTTTT
Source organism: Physcomitrium patens (assembly GCF_059467195.1). Lineage (NCBI taxonomy): Eukaryota > Viridiplantae > Streptophyta > Bryopsida > Funariales > Funariaceae > Physcomitrium > Physcomitrium patens. The sequence continues at coordinate 2,563,778 of NC_143431.1, read as the reverse complement.
GTACTAAAGGGATCTTATGACGCTTCGCAAATTCTTCATCTAAGAAACAAGCAGATGCTCCTGAATTTAATAATGCTAAGGTTCTTAATTTTTGAGGGCCAATAAACAAAGGGATTGTAAAGCAAAAGGCAGGTTGAGTGGAAAGAAAGGAACCTGATTGTTTTTGCGATATTTCACTGTCCAGCCGCACGGTTCTTATTGTGGCTGGGCATCCTCGTTTTCCTGAACAAATGCGCCTCTAGTCCTGACAATACGTCGATTTTGCTTCTTGGGGTAGTTTCCAACTTTGTGGCCTTCTTCACCATAATACAAGCATAGACCTTCCTCCATATGCTGCTTTTTTTCTTCTAGAGTAAGAGATTTGACACATACCGCATCAATTTGCATGTCTTCTACCTCTGCATGTGAATTCACGCTGCTTGCCAACATAGTTGGGGCATGGCAAACCGTATGTTGTCTTGAACGTTGATCTTGGCGGCATTGGAATAGGCGGTTATCGCACTTCATAGCTTAGCTAATAGCTTCGTTGAGCATTTTCGGATCAGGAAGAGTTAACAGCAAATCATTCACATCGTCCCTTAAACTCCAATAGAATTGACTCATCAACGCTTCTTCATCCCAATTGATGTCGCATGCTAATTACTTAAAGTCCGATGCATAGACTGATGTAGAGTGCATCTCTTGTCATAGTGACTGGATCTTTGTTGTAGCCCATCAAACCTTGTCGTGTTCACCAAATGCTTCTGCAAACGCCTCCAAAAAGGTTTCAAAGTTATTTAGTATGGACGATCATTTCTCAAACAAAGGAGTAAACCATGATAGAACTTGCTCTGTAAGTAAGGTTCCAACAAGCCCAACACGTGACTCCTATGCTGGATAGCGTTCGGATTATAAAACTATTATCAATTTGATTTGGTTGACAAATCCTCGAAACTTGGAATGCGTACCATCAAACTTGTTCAGAACGCTAACTCAGGGCTCCTTATGTTGTAGAACCAGCAGTGCTTGTCGAACCTGAGGCAAAGTTGCTTCTCCAACTGCAGAAGTTTGAGGCTGGTGCAACCTAGATTGTGCCATCCCAAATGCTCCATCATTATGAAGCCTTGCCACGACTCCTTCAATCTCTGCAGTTCTTTGCGATAACGTAGCGAGGGCATTCATGATAGCATCTAACTTGGACTCTGAACTTTTTGTCATACTAATGTCTTGGCCTCCGGCCATTCTAAGAGAAGGACAAAAATGACTCTATAAGAAGACAATATTGGTTTAGAGGAGGGTACTCCGCAACCTCTAAAATGCCTTAAGAACTTCAAGAAAAGGGGTAATCCACTCTCTCCAAGAAGAATAAGACTCCAATATTGTGACGAAAGAAGTATCAGTTTAGAGGAGGGTAATCCGCAACCTCTAAAATGCTAGTACACTTCCAAGTAGAAGAATAATCCACATTCTAACGAGGAAGAAACTAGCTCTGATATCTGAGGTGAGTGAAGTCTCGACAAACTGTCACGAACATCGAAATACAGACTTGAGATCTAATAAGAAGTTCAAGAAGAACTGACAAGAACTAGATTAATCAGATGAATACAAGAAAAACACTAGAGAGGTGAGCTAGAGCTCTAAGAGATGTGTTGTCGAGACTGAAGAACTCTTTAGCCTCGATTCGAATATATACTCCTATTTAGGAAGCTTCTCGAGCAACTTCTATCAACTAGAAAGCTTCTAGAAGGTTCCAGAGACTTGCTTCTAGAAGGTTCTAGAAACTTGTCTCTAGAAGGTTCTAAGGACTATGTCCCTAACACTAGGAACTTTTTAGAATATCCTTAATGATAGACCTTACTAAGATAACTGTTCTTCTAGAAAATTATAGAAGTAGATTCTACCATAATAATCATCTTAAGCCTTTTTAAAAGATTCTATGGTGGATCCTACATAAACCACCACCTTAATCTCAATTTTAGAAACTTCTCAAAAATGATTCCATTTACATATTTCTATGTACGAATAATACAAATATCCTATTCATGCCATGTTACAACTAATCTCCCTCTATTTATGCAGAATGTCTTCATTTTGCTTCCGATGGTATTTCTAAATAGTTTCTTGATAATAAGCGAGTGTCACGGACCAAAAATACAAACAAGAAATCTAAACAAGAAGTTCAAGAAGAAATGACAAGAACTAGATTATCAGATGAGTACAAGAGCAACGCCAAGAGAATTGAGTTAGAGCTTCAAGAGATGTGTTGTTGAGACTGAAGAACCCTTCAGCCTCGACTCCTATATATACTACTGGCCTATGGTTCTAAGGAAGCGCATCAAGAAGCTTCCCAAGAACTATGAAGCTTCTCGAGCAACTACCCAAGAGTTAGGAAGCTTCTCAAGTAACTTCCTAGAATCTACTAGAATATTCTAAGAATCTTCTAGAGCCTTCTAAAGGAATCTTTAGGGAATCTTCAAAGAATCTTTAGGAAATCTTTGAAGAATATTCTAAGAGTATATTCAAGAAATCTTCTGGAAGTTTCTAAAGACTTCTTTCTAGAAGGTTCTAGAAACTTGTCTCTAGAAAGGTCTAAGGACTATGTCCCTAACATCACCTCCTCCTTTAGCTTCGAGGTCTCCGAGAAGCAATGTTATCGTCAGTCAATACCAACGCAAGAAAATGAAGATCTGTCGCATAACCTCTGCTATGAACTCCAATTGTTGTTCACGAGGCAAGTGATTCAATGGTCCTTGAAGCCAATGGTAGTGGCCCACGCCTTCAACTTCTGACCAAGCATGAACCTCCGTGTCTTCATTGTGAAATTGTCCTGCAAACACTCCTTCTGACTGACCATTGTAGGCAGGCTCGACCTCAAATACAATCACCAACGATCTGTTGCTCGGAATCCTTCGACGTCATCGTGGTGCAAGCGGTTCTTCATCTCGCGGTGGTCTTCGTGAGCTAGTTGCTTGAGATGACATGACAAGTGTAGTATCTTCGCTATCCATATTCAAAAGCTAAAACAATAAGAACAAACTTGGACTACTAACAAAGTTCTACGTTATCTTGGAGAGAATGACTACATCAACTATGGATTTTGGTGGTGCTCTCTCATCTTTTCTGTTTTCTGGATGAGCAAGCTTCAGTAAGAAGCTATTGTCGAATCGGCTTGGGTTTCTCAAGATATCGTCGATGAAACTCCTGTACCTTTTGTGGCGCATTCGCGAGATTTTTGGCCGGCTCCCATGTTTGTTCATTAATATCATAACCGCTCCAATGCACAAAGTATTCTAATTTACCCCGTCTTTGCCGTGAATCTAGGACCTTTTCCACCTCGTATTCTTTGTGGTTCTCTATTTCTATGCTAGGTGGTGGACATTGTACTCTTCCAGGAAAAGACGATTCTCGATAAGGCTCCAACAAAGAAACATGAAAGACAGGATGTACCTTCATAGTAGCTGGTAACTCCAGACGATACGCTACAGGATTGATCTGCTTCTGGATAACAAATGGCCCCAATCTCCGATAGTCCAATTTGTCACATGGCCGCTTGGTCTTAATGTTTCGTCGAAGCAGCCAAACTTTGTCTCCAATCTTGAATTTAGGTGCCTGATTTTGAAATTTGTCTGCGGACGCCTTGTAAGATTCTTGGGCAGTTTGTAATTGAAGCTTCAATGTAGTTTGAAGCTGCGAAAGCTCCTTCACCAATCCTTCAGCTGCCGGATTGTTAATCGTTGACGAACTCCATAAGTCAAGCTTCGAATGGTATCCATAATTAGAAAAGAATGGCGTTTGTTGAGTTGACGCATGAAGGGTGTTGTTATATGCGAACTCGACTAGCGGTAGATATGCGACCCAATCATCTTGTTGATAGTTGATGGTGCAACGTAAATATTGCTCTAAAACTTGATTCACCCGTTTTGTTTGGCCGTCCGTTTAAGGATGAAATGCCGAAGAAAGCTTGATATCCACCTTCAATATTTCAAAAAGAGATTTCTAAAACTTTGACACAAACTGGGTTCCTCGATCCGATACGATATCATCTGGTAGACCATGATATCGATACACATTATCAAGAAAGAGTCTTACTGTGTCTTCGCTTGACGATGTCTTCTTGCAAGGGACAAAATGCGCCATCTTTGTAAGCCGGTCTACGACAACAAAAATGCTGTCAAATGAATTCGATGGTGGTAGATCCGTAATAAAGTCCATGGAAACTGAAGACCATTGTCGACGCGGAATAGGCAATGGCTGTAGAAGTCCATAAGGCCGATGTCGAGGGTTTTTGGATCTTGAACAAATGTCACAAGATACAACAAAATCTTTCACATCCTTCCACATTTGAGGCCACCAGAAATCGCGAGAAATAAGTTCCAAGGTCTTATTGAATCCAAAATATCCCGCAGCTGGAAAGTCATGACGAGATTGAAGAACTCGGAGTCGTGTTGGCCCTTTTGAGATATACAACCGCTCTTCGAAATATACTAGATCTCCTTCCATCTTGAATTTATCATCACTAGCATGTTGCTTGATATCAAGGGCTAGAGAATCTTCAATGGTTGCGGCCCGTACCTGGTCGAGGAAGTCAGCATCAATTGGTACAATAGCTGCGTTGAGCCGAAATTTCTCTGGCTTCAACAATGTTGTGCACTGTTGATCAAATGCTGCATCTCCAGCCTTTGGCGCGAGATATGATCTCCTTGATAATGCATCGGACAACCCTTGTTGCTTCCCACGCCGATAAGTAATAACAAAGTCGAACCTGGATAGCGACATACTCCACCGAGCTTGACGCCGATTCAAAACCCGAGCCGACATAAAATACTCCAAATTCTTGTGATCCGTATATACGGTCACTGGATGTGCAGTTCCTTCGAGAAAGTGGCGCCACTCTTGGAAAGAATCTACTATAGCAAGGAGTTCTTTATCGTGGATCTCATAGTTGATCTCAGCAGCAGAGAATTTTTGAGAATAGAACGCAACTGGATGGAGCTTCTCATCTACGCCCATCTGTGAAAGTACAGCTCCCAAAGCAAAATCCAAAGCATCTGTCTCCAAATAAAAGGCCTTTGTAAAGTCCGGATGTACCAAGATTGGAGCTGTAGTAAATACCATCTTCAAATCTTGAAATATTTTTTCTGTGATAGGTCCCCATTCGAGCTTGTCCTTACATGTTAACCGAGTCAGGGGGGCAGCAACTTGAGAATAATTCTTGATGAAGATCCGATAGTAGTTAGCAAATCCAAGAAAACATTGTACGTCCCTAACCGTCTTCGGAACTTCCCAAGTCATGATTGCTTCCACCTTCTTTGGATCCATCTTCAAGCCTTCCGTAGTCGCGATGAATCCCAAAAACTCCATCTCAGTTTGGTGAAATAAGCACTTCTCCAATTTGGCATAGACTCCTCGCTCCCGTAGTTTTTTGAGTACCAAACGAACGTGCTTCTCATGTTCTTTCTCGTTCTTAGAAAATATCAAAATATCATTTAGATAGATGACAACAAAATCGTCTAGATGCTCTTGAAAGATGTCATTCATCATGTGTTGAAAGACCGCTGGAGCATTAGTAAGACCAAATGGCATGACATTGTATTCAAAATGGCCATACCTTGTTCGGAACGCTGTCTTCCATTCATCTCCTTCCTTAATTCGCACAAGGTTGTAAGCTCCCCTTAGGTCAATCTTTGTAAAGATCTTTGCACGCCCAAGTTGTTCTAGAAGACCAGAGATCAAAGGCAGTGGGTAGCGATTCTTTTTTGTCACCTTGTTGAGACCTCGATAGTCCACGCACATCCGTAGTGAACCATCCTTCTTCTTCACAAATACGATTGGTGCCCCAACTGGCGACTTCGAATGACGGATGAAGTTCTTGGCTAGATTCTCGTCAATGTACTTCCGCAACTCAGTCAACTCCGTCTGCGACAAATTGTAGATTGGTCCAAAAGGTGGTTGTGCTCCTTCTTGCAATTCAATGGCACAGTCATAGGGTCGATGCTTTGGCAGCATATCAGCATTCTTCTTTTCAAAGACATCTTTGAATTCTTCATACTGCTTTCGAATAACCAAAGTCGGAGTTGCATCTTCTTGAGTCGGAGTTGCGAAGATGACAAGAGGTGTATTTTGCTTGGCTTCCTTCATGAAAGCCCTTGCACCTATAAACAAGGATTTGTTTCTAGACATTGTCTTGGTAGATTCCACCTTCAAGGAGTTTGTTGGAAATGTCACTTTCCGCAACTTCCAATCTATCAATGGATTATATCTATCAAGCCAAGATAGTCCCAAAATGATAGGACATGAAGGGGTCTTGATAACATTAAATACAATATTGCTCTCATGGTTTTCAAGTCGTACCTTCAATGGTTTAGTTTCATGGATAACATTGCCCGAAGACAATGGTCGTCCGTCTATGACTTCTACATGGACAGGCTTAGGTTTCTTTACAAGAGAAATATTGTGAAGCTTGGCAAACTCTTCATCTATAAAGCAAGCGGACGCACCCGAGTCTAATAAAGCATCGACTTGTAGTTCTTGAATACCCAGATGTAAAGGTACCATAAAACAATCTGAAGGTTGAGCTGAGAGAAAGGGACCTTGATTAATTTTGGATGTTGAGATGTCCAGCCGCACGGTCCCTATTGTGGCTGGGCGTCCTTGTTTTCCTGCATGTTTGTACTCCTGAGTCTTGTTGTTTGACACTTCTGTTTCTTCCGACAATCTACAGCTTTATGGCCCGCTTCTCCGCAATATAAACACAAGTTTTGTTCAAACTGTCGCTTCCTTTCCTCAACTGTGAGGGGTTTGAAACGTACCGCATCAATTTGCATGGGTTCAGGATCTGTGGAGTGATTCTCTGGACCTTTTGAAAATGTAGCAAATGCTCCATCATTTCTCCAACCTGATCGTCTTTCTTGTCGTAATTCAAAGAGGCGGTTGTCACAAATAATTGCCTGAGATATAAGTTCTTCTAAAGTATCCGCCTTAGGCATGGTGATCAATAAGTTCTTGACATCATCTCTCAGTCCATATCGAAATCGTGTCATGAACGCCTTATCATTCCAATCAACATCATATGTAAGCTGTTGAAATTCTACAGCATAGATTGCAGCAGAACGTGATCCTTGTCGCAGATTTTGTATCTTTCTTTCAGCCACTCTTTCTCGATCGCTATCTCCAAACGCAGCAGTAAGTCTCTCTACAAAAGCCTCTAGGTCGTACAATATTGGAGAATCCTTCTCCAATAGTGGAGCAAACCAAGAGTGAGCATTTCCTGATAGAAGAGTACCTATGAAAGCAACCTAGGTAAATCCATTCGGATAACGAGAAGGGTATAAGCGTAGGTAAAGCCGTACTTGTTGCACAAAACCTCGGAAGTTGGCTCTTGTTCCGTCAAACTTGTCTGGCATACTCGCTTTTGGTTCTTTCGTACTAATCCTTGAAGTATCCATAGGGGTCGTATGTGACACATGTCTTGCTTCTCTCAGTCGAATAATCTCTTGTTGTAGGCTATGAATTTTGCGTCTAGCTTCTTCGGTCACTAGATCAATTTGAGGTTCTTTACTTAGATTGCGAAGAAATGCAATCTCTTTTCGTACACTATTCATAAGAGCTTGAAGATCTGCAAGAGTTGCCACTTTATTGTCTACTTGTGGAGATGCACTGTCTATGACCTGGTCTACTTCCATATTTACAGAATAGATGGATTAAAATTTTGAGAGAAGAAGAAATTGCTAAGTCTCTTGGAGAAAATTGTAGCACTACTTGTCACTAAAACCTACTCAGAGAAAAGAAAAAAAAAACACTAAACGATTTCAGTTTTAGAGGAGGGTAATCCGCAACCTCTAAAAATGCCTCAATGCTTTCGAGAAGAGGGGTAATCCGCACTCTATCAAGAAGGCAAAGCTCTGAAATTGATGTTAACAGTCTTTTTTACTAGCTATGCTAAACAAAAAAAAGGAATTAATATCAGTCCAAGAGAGGATAATCCGCAATCCTTAGAAGGCTCAAGTATCTCCAAGGAAAGGGGTGGTCCACTCTCTGCCTCAAAGAACTAAGCTCTGATATTGTGATTGAGAAAATATCAGTTTAGAGGAAGGTAATCCGCAACCCCTAAAGCGCTAGAATACCTTCAAGAAGAGGGGTAATCCGCTCTCAAACAAGAAGGATTCAGCTCTGATATTAAGATAAAGGCAGTCTCGACAAACTGTCACGGACCAAAAATACAAACAAGAAATCTAAACAAGAAGTTCAAGAAGAAATGACAAGAACTAGATTATCAGATGAGTACAAGAGCAACGCCAAGAGAATTGAGTTAGAGCTTCAAGAGATGTGTTGTCGAGACTGAAGAACCTTTCAGCCTCGACTCCTATATATACTACTGGCCTATGGTTCTAAGGAAGCGCATCAAGAAGCTTCCCAAGAACTATGAAGCTTCTCGAGCAACTACCCAAGAGTTAGGAAGCTTCTCAAGTAACTTCCTAGAATCTACTAGAATATTCTAAGAATCTTCTAGAGCCTTCTAAAGGAATCTTTAGGGAATCTTTGAAGAATATTCTAAGAGAATATTCAAGAAATCTTCTGGAAGTTTCTAGAGACTTCTTTCTAGAAGGTTCTAAAAACTAGTCTCTAGAAAGGTCTAAGGACTATGTCCCTAACAGCGAGGTTCTGTGTAGGTTCCTATATTATATCGTGGATAGAATAATCTTTCCAAAGAACTTTATACTAAATTTGTAAATATCTATTGCCACTGTAAAAGTAGCAATGCTCCAAAATACTATCCACTTCATATTCTTATTGGTCATCAATCACTAGAAATGGTAATACTTGTAGTTGCTGTCAGTCTCAAAAGTGCCTTGATTCAATATAAAACTCCTTGAATTTTGAAACATGGAAGACTGGATGGACTCGAATACGTAGCGAAAGCTTAAGGTGGTATGTAATATCAAAAATTACTACAAAAATGTAGAAAGTTCCAAGCCATTGAAGTGTTAGCTTACAGACTTGAGCTGGTGTAATAAGTAGAAGATTGATATTGGAAAGTAATACTTAATCACTCTCTTAAAAGATCTTATATTACCAATGGTTGTTTGCATATTATTTTTGTCATTTTTGTACAAAAAAGAGGTAGTATTGTGCCTATTATAAGGATGTTGTAAGATGTTGTATAAACTCCTCCATTTTTGGATTATTAATATTGATGAAACAATAAAGAATTGGAGGCTTAATTAGATGCTGATTGATACTAAAGAAGAATAGTGAATGACCAGTACTTGCTTGTTTACTATCATTAAAAGAAAACTCCAAGGGAGTCAAATATTCATGCCAATCATTATGGTGAATTGCCGCAAATGCCCATTGTCATGATGTAATACGACTATATAGTGAAATTGTAATCAAAGTTGAATTTTTAATTAATATCTAATTATTTTAGTTCAATTATAATTTGAGTTATTTAAACATGGCTTTTATAAAAGCCACTTAGGTTATTTTCTTATCTTAATAGTTAGTAGGTTGAAGATTAGTTAGTAATTTTGCCTTTTAGGTAGTAGAGACTCTTCTACTACTTTAAAAAGACCATAAATTGATAAAATGAGGATAGAAGAGGTAAATGGTTGATATGGTTGATACTAGGGTCAAGTTAAGGGTAGAATTGGACTAAAATATCCTTAGGATAAGTTAGATTGATACCTGGGGGTCGACCATTTGTGAGACAAGGTCGAAATCAGTCTTCTAGTCACTAAAACGACCACCAAGGGCAAGTTAGGGAGTCATTCAAAGATCGAAGATTAAGATTTGAGAGCTAGCTTGAAGTTCTTTTTAGAGACATAAGAATTTTTTTGAGAGGGTTTTGGAAGACTTAGCAATTGTTGTTCAAAGTCAGGGTTTGTATCAGTGATTTGGGTTTTATATAATATAATTAGGGCTAACAATTTTGGCTAGTTCATGCAATTAGTGTGACATCTATAATTAAAAACTTGATATTATTTGAATTATTGGGTGTGCTAAGTGTATACAATTTTTTTTTTGATAATATAATGATAAAATTTAGAGATATCTAGTTTTTAGTATAAGAGGGTTTTGAAAGGTGATAGTTTGAGGTTGGTTAGGATTTCTATGATATTTGAAGATCTATCAGTTGGATTAAGGTGAAAATTGGCATGGTGTTGAAAGACTTAAAGATCAAGCTACAGACCAATTTTGAGACAAAGTTAACGGTTGGAAAGGAAGAAATCATTACTGGGATTTTTGCTTCACTTTTCAAGTTGGCAGCCAAGTGACATAAGTGCAATTTTTGGAGGTTTTCTCACAATCTATAAGTTGGATTGGGCTAAAAATTCTTGAGCATATAAAAGACTTATATTGACAATTGCATGCAAAATTCCACATCAAGTGGATGGTCGGATTGGATGTTACAGCTTGTTAAAGCTCATTGATTAGGATTGGAGCTTACAAGAAAAATCTAAATTGTTTAAATATGAAAGTAATAAGGTAATTGGGATTTATGTATGGTTAAGACTACTAAGAAGAGTGTTTTAAGCACTTTTGAATTGAAATTCAGATTATATTCTTCTTGTATGGGTGAAACCTATTAGGGTTTCTTAGCTACTTGTGAAATACCATCTCACCTTCCACAGCTAGGTGCCTGGTGCATTCTTGAGTAAAACAACACGTAATACAATACTGTAGCATATCTTTTAGGATCCAATTTGCATGCTCTATTTGTCCATCTATTTGAGGATAGAAGGCCATAGACATAACAAGTTATAAATCCAATAGCTTGAACAAAGCCTACCAAAAACTTCCCTTGAAGTGTAGATCTCAATTTGAAATGATGATATAAGGTAATCTATGGTGACAAAAGACACTATCAAAGAAGAATCATGCAAGTGTTGGAGCATCAATATCAAAGCATACTATAGCCAAGTAAAGTTGCTTTGAGAGTTGATCCATAAAGATATTAATTGCAATGTGATTATGAGACTTCTACAACAAATGTATAATGCGATTCATAGTCACTTACTTTCAACGTGCCGTAGGTAGTAAAATTGGCTGTAATAGCTTAGGAGATGTCGTGTTGTATATTTTATTATGTTGATATGATTCACAAGAATACACAAAAGCTTGAACATCACAATCCAAACTTACCTAAAATCATGTCTTTTAGATCCATTTCAAAGTCTTTTTGCTCCCTCAATATCTAGATATTAGAATGTTGTATTCTTCTTTAAATATGTGCATCCAAAATATAGCATCGTCAAGTATATAAATCTACTTTTAAAAATAGAACAAGCCATTATTAAAATGATAATCTCAATATTCTAACTATTATGTTGTAACACAACTATATGGTAAAAGATGATAATATGGATTTTATTATAGAAGGGCCAAGTTAAAAGATAAAGTAGAAAAATATAGATAAAAGATACAAAGATAGTAAAATATTTAGTAGTAATGCTGTCTTTTAAAAAAAATAACTTCTACTTACTTTGTAGGGCCATAAATAAGGCAAAACAAAGTAAATTGAAAAAATAAATTATATAGGCATCTTTAGGAGGAAATTAAGAATAAATTTTAGTAAATATTACTTGGAAAAATTACATATTGATACCCAAAGAGGACTAGTTATAAACTAGGATCGAAATCAGACCCTACGGCACTAAACTAAGCCTCAACGATAATTCTAAGGTTCTTTGGGAGATCAAAGAGTGGAATTAGAGAGCAAACTTGATAGGATTTTGATGAACATTAGTCTTTGGTGATTTGGATTTTTATTGTCTTTGTAAGAGCTTTGCAAAGTCAAGGTTTGTTTTGGGTGACTTTGGATTTGTGAAATAAAATGGGAGATACTTTTTGGAGAATTTTGTAAATTTGGCAATAGATCTACAAGTGAAATTTTGAGGGTTTGTGGATATATATGTGCTTAATATATATTATGAGTTTGAGCTTGATCGAAGGATTGGATCAAGGATTATTGAGGTTTAAGAGGGTCAGAGTCTTAGAAAGTAGAGTTTTAGGTCTAGTGAAGGTTTTTAAGATTTCTTACAATCTATTAGTTGGATTGGAGTAAAAATTATATATATAGATAGTAGACTTATTTTTCTAAGTATGGAAGAAATTTGAAATCAATTAAATAGTTTGATAAGGAGATATTGGTGCTAAAAATTTAACATTTAGATTAGAGAAGGAGATCAACCAACATCAAAACATATATTAGGATTGATCTTCTTCAAAAAATTTGTGCTTATTGTCAACTTAATTACCAAGAGGTGTACAAATTTTGAGTTAAAATTGATAGTTCATTCATTAGTTATTGAGGTTTAAATCTACTATAGGAATTACTTGAGATTATTTAGGATTTGATTAAGATTTGTTTAGGGTTTGATTTGGATTTGGTTAGGATTTATTTAGGATTTTACTAGGATTTATTTAGGATTTGGGTAGGATTTGGTTAGGATTTATTTAGGATTTGACTAGGATTTATTTAGGATTTGGATAGGATTTGTTTAGGATTTGATTAAGATTTGTTTAGGATTTATTTAGTATTTGATTAGGATTTATTTAGGATTTGGTTAGAATTTGTTTAAGATTTATTTAGGATTTGATTAGGATTTATTTAGGATTTGGTTAGGATTTGGTTAGGATTTATTTAGGATTTGTTTAGGATTTGATTAGGATTTGGTTAGGATTTGGTTAGGATTTGGTTAGGATTTGGTTAGGATTTGTTAAAATTTGATTAAGATTTATTTAAGATTTGATTAGAATTTAACTAGGATTTTACTAAAATTTGATTAAGTTTTGATTAGGATTTAATTAAGATTTCTATTTTAATATTTTATTAAAGTTTTTATTTTAGTATATTTTTGAATTTCTATATTATTTCTTTATAATTCTTTGAAGGAACTTTAAGAATACTTTGTATTTCTTTTGAAATTTTGATTGAATTTTATCGATGTTTGATTGTATTTGCTAATCTTTAATTGTAATTTGTTTAAGAATCTATTAGAATTGTTAGGGTTTGTTGTTGCAATTTTTTTTTTATCTTCTACAGCCAGGTGCCCAGTGCATTCTTAAACCAAACACCATGTAATATGACAATGGATACAAGAGTCAATAAAAAATCTTACAAATGCAACAAAGAAAATTGAGGCTTTTTAATAATGACATCTATCAAAATTAAGATAAATAATAATAAATCTTTATTATAAAAGTAACAAGATCCAAGGAAGATAGCATTCTTCCTTCTACCGTTGTTTATAGCTTTTGTGTATTTTTGACAGTAAAGAGATGGAGCACTAATAACTGGCAAATTCAACTCAATAGCTTTTGTTTGCTGACTTATCAAATGAGACAATGTAATTGTTACAACCTTCAAGATGACATAATCCAGATAAAAAACCTTAAGAACAACATATCCTTCCTCAAATAGATGGCGAGACAGAACATGTTTGGTATTATGACCTTGAAAGAGACTTATAATGTTTGATGATTTTATTAGAGATATGAACAACTTCTGATGGTATTCTAAATATTTTTTTTGAAGAAAGTTATAAAGGCCTCAACAACAATCAAATAACATGGTGGTCTTTTGGCCCTTGTATAAGTCACTATTGATGGTTGAGAGGACCTATCAACTATCTTCAAAGAGATCAAAGATCAAACTATGTGATAAATACAATTTGTTGCATTTTAGATTTCACCATTACATGATGATAGCTTCTCATGGAACTCATTGCTAAAAGAAGGGATTATGTAACAAATATACATATGTACTTTAATAAATACCTATATGATTATATAGAAATAAATAAAAATAGATAAAAATAAATTAATTTCATAATATCTTCTAAAAAAAACTTCTTAGAAGCTTTATAGATGCTGCTTTGACTTTACATGTGTTTGTAATTGATTGATAGGATAAAAACTTAGTCAACAAGTTAATTATATATTAATAGCTTACAAAACAAGCTAATTATGTGGTATACATATAAAAAAATTGCCTTGCAAGTTAAGATACATATCTTACAAAGTCAACATATTTTGGAGGTCTTATAGAACATCACCACATAGCTTCTAATTAAGAATACATGTAGAGGCAAGAGTAAAGCCTTCTTCATTCTTGACAATGGCTTTTTAGTCTTTAGTCTTGTTTCATGACTTTTTAGTTTTCTTGTTTTTAATAATAGCTATTTTAGTTTAATATTATATCATCTTTGAATGACTTTTTAATTCTTTTCAGTGATACAAAAGTATATTGAGAATTTCTTTCTTTGAAATTCATATCCTTGATACACTACATGTTCTAAAAATGTGATTGACTTTCAAATTTTACACTATAATTGCTTAAAATAGAAGTAATTATTGCATAGCTAATACAATACTTTTTATAGATATTACTAATACTCTTTAAAGATTTTATTATAGACCAGGATATCATCAATAAAGATAACTCCATACTTATCCAAAAAGTCTCAAAATAATCTATTGATGTGACTCGTAAAAGAGGTTGGAGCATTGGTGAGGCCAAAAGGTAATATAAATTACTTAAAACGTCCATAGTGCATACAGAATGCCATCTTTTCTATATCCTCTTTAATAGTACGGAACTGCCAATAATCACTCCAAAGATCCAATTTTCTAAGATGATTATATCTTGAAGTTGGTCAAGGAAATCAACCACACATGGAAGTGAATATGTATTCTTGATAGTCTGTCTATTGAAGCCTCAATAATTGATGTAAAGTCAAAGTCCACCATCTTTTTTTAGTATAAAGAATATAGATACTTTCTATGGTGACATATTTTTTTGAGTGAAGTACTTTTCTAAGAATACATCCAATGACTTTTGCAACTTTCTAAGTTCACTTGGTACTAAGTGATAAATTAGCCAACTTGCTAGTTTGGCCTCAAGCATTAGTTCTATTTGGAAGAGGGCACTTTGATTAGGTAGCATGTCATTAGCTAAATTAGTTGAAAAGACATGCTAATATTCATGTATGAGTTGTTCTATCTTTTTTTTACTTTTTTACTTAACTTTTTTACCATTGAGATAAGATTCAGAACCATCACATGTATCGATTGCTTATGCTATATTAGTTTCTTTATAAAGGTCATTTCTACAAGTAAATAATTAACCGTAGATTGTTTTGCTATTCCACTCGGTGCGGAGGTACAAAGAATCACCGTGCATCCTCCATTTTTAAAAGAAATTGTCCTTATTAGCCAATCCACTTATTTATTTTCCATCTCTAACAATAGCATACCAAGGATAATATCATATCTAAGCTTTATTACTCTGAACTTATCTCTCAAGGCAAAGGTGTCATTCAACCTCAGGGTTTCTTTTTCACTTATCTCGCTCAATATATTCTTTCAATCATCTACTGGATATATACTCCCTCTTTTGATCACGTTTGTTTTAATCCCAAGTCGATGGACAATTGCCATCGAGTTGGAATTTCATGTAGAGCCACAATCCACAAACACTTGACATGGCTATCTTCTTAGTCGACCCATTAGACATAATAGTTGACCCTTTTGATAGTTATTAAAGGCCATATCATTTATTTTTTAAAATAGTAATTATTTCTAATAATAGCCCTTACTACCTTTATTAAAGAGCCTTATTTTTTTGCTCTACTTCTTCATCAACTTGATGACCCTCAAGATTGTGAATCCACCATGATTTGTTGTCTCTAAAGTGTCAGTAGTCCTTGCATGGCATCAATCTCTATTAAGATTGATTGTTGTACCATAATATTGGCTAGTGGCATATGACTCTATACTATAAGTTGTACTTCCCAATTTTTGAAATCTATAGCATTGATCCTCTATACAATCCTAATTACCTCTTCAAATGTTTGTAGATCCCTTAATTCCACCTCTTGCTGGACCATAGATTTCAACCCTCGTACAAAGCAATCGATCATCTTTGCCTCTAAAATACTATAAATTTAGAAACATAGGAACTTGAATTGGGAGACATAATCTTATACTGATCTAGATTGTGTAAGGTTAGCCAACTGATCATGTATTAACTTCCTTGCATTGACGAACAAAAATTGACTCCAAAATTTAGTCTCAAACTCCTCTTACTCACAAAATCTACTTTGAGCTCCATAGCTTTGGATGCAATGTTGCGACCAAATGACTGCTGCACCTTTCAAATAACTATATGCATATATAATTCCTTTGCTAGTATTTGCCTTAGATAATTGGAAGTACTATTGCATGCTAAAGAGCTATTGGCACATATCTTCTTATCTTGAGATCTTTGAGTATGTATCGAGCTTGCTCAATTTCAATTTAACAGATGTCAATTTTTTTATTTTAAAAGCTTCTATTTACCCTTGTAGAGTGGCTATCTAACCTAGGAGGTATTCTATCTAAGTGTCTATTTGGATTGCTCTACTATATCTTCCATGCTACAATTTCATTATTAAACTTTGCTACTGTAATATCTTCTTTCCTTCTAGTTGACTTCTTAAAGTGGCTTCTTGTGGTCCAAAAATAATATCCGATGTGATCATAACAATTGATTTCCAACTAAATGGTGGCTATCAGCTCACTACCAAAGAATAGACTAACACTTGATCTAATATCAATGAAACAAGACTAGTTTTTTTAATATTTAAAACCTTATCAATTCCATAACAATAAAGATCTTGATACAACATAAGACCAAGTACACTAGAAAAAAATTAAAAATAATTGAAAAAAAATAGAATATGAAAGTCAAAATTGATTAAAAGAAAATAGAACCAAACAAAACCAAACAGAATAGAACAAAAGAAAAGGCAATCAAACTTTATTGAGAAAAAGAGTCTAAAGCCATATTTGATCAAATACCCAAATGGCCTCAGGTAGTCCTATTTATACTTTATTCAATTATCTTGGAACTTTCTAAAATGTATCTAATGGTGCATCCTACTAAGATAATTACCTTTCTAGAAGATTCTAAAAAATACAAATTATACAAATATCTTATCTACGCCTTGTTACACTAAACATTTGATTAGACACTGTGGCTAACATTATTTTATTGTATATTGTCTTGCTTAAAAATGCACCAAGTATTAACCTTTGAAAGGTAACTTATATTTTGTAATAACAAAGAATCTAACAATCCTAATATAATCCTAAATAGCCTTTAATTGAACCTTTATAATTCAAGTCACACCTTAATTTAATCCTAAAGAAGTTTAATTAAATTCCAAAAGAATGAATAAATAAATCACAAAAAACATTAAAGAAATCATAAAGAATACTAATAAAATTCTAAAGAAATTCTAAATGATTTATAAAGAAAATTATAAAGAATTATTAAAAAATCTTAAAATAAATTTAAAAATCCTAAAAAAAAAAAGAATTATAAAGCTATTATAAAGAAATCTTAAATAAATCCTAAAAATATCATAACTATATTCTAATCAAGTACTAAGTAAATCTTAATCAAATCCTACCATAATCTTATATAAATCTTAAATAAATCTTAATAAATTCAATAATTTTCTAAAAAAATCTTTAAAACTTCTAATAAAATCTTAACCAAAGCTTAATCAAATTCTTAGTAAATCTTAATCAAATCCTCTTAAATTCTAATCAAATGGTTTAGCAATTTTAAAACCTCAATAGTTCTCAATTAAATCATTGGTTTTACTTTAAATTTTTCACATACTATAATCGACTAATTAATAACAATCATAAGAAATTTGAAAAGAATCCAAAGCACTAATTGAGAGAAAATGCTCTTAAGATACTTAAGTATCAATTGTCTTCTTTCTTCAACCTTGATAAAGATCCACCTGTGATTATATTTTCTTATTACATTTTTCAATTGTCTTCAAACTTTATGATTTTTTAAAAACTAAGTTAACTATTAGCTTACAAAAAATTACCTAAATACAATTGGTAAATTGCAAAAGTTCAAAGAAATCTTCATTGACCCTTGATATCTAAAATTTAAGACTGTAAACCAATTGAGTTTCAATAATCTTTAATCTAGCTATTAGATTGATATCAATTTTACAAAACACATTGAAGACAAGTAAATTTACTACCTCCCATATTATCCATGTCTTTCTAAATTATAGTTCATATTTTTCTCACTTTATAGCCATGTTGCAACTCAATAACATAAAGGTCTTATTGCAATTGACTTCTACATATTTTCAAATTAATCAATTGTTTGCTCTCATGGTGGAGTGAAATAAGATCAAGTTGTAGCATTAAGTCTGGTTGAATCCCTAGACACAGACAGTGTATTCCAGCAATAGGAATCAATGTAACAGCAACTAGGATCAGTGCTGTGCAACAACACCAGCCGGCCAATCTTTTGCATCTACAGCAGCACATTTGATGGTAATGCACAGGATCACGAGTTATTACTACATTGTAGAGTTAACATTGCATTCCTCATGGTGATTAACATTCCACAGTCAAGAGACCTTGTTCTCCGGAAAAGTTGAGTAAATGCTGGACAATGAGGAATAATTTACATCAGAACATGAACAGCTGCAGGAACCAAATCTCGAGGGGAAAGCCGCTGGCCATTGTTTGACATTATCTGTAGTTCAGGTCCTTGCTGAAGACATTAAAAAGATTCAATAGACAGAATTAAGAAATACTACACCTAACTCATGTTCATTATCGAACATTCACAAATTAAAACATAATAACAAGATTGACTTCCAGCCAAATGAGGTTGAACAACCACATGAAATTACAGAAATAGACAATCTCCTCATCGAGTGTGGAATGAAACTGCACGATGAGTATGAGCTTGCCCACAAATTCAAGCACCGGCAAACAACCCCATTTCAGTGTGTGGCCCATCTGCACTCCAAACAGCTGTCAGCATGAACTCTCTGAACAAACTCCAGCGGTAAGCACCCACATAAGCAGGTTCGATTGTTACATTGATGAGCAAGCACACCCTACCAGCTGAGTTGTCGAATTCGCAGGTCTTCCATCGCCTCTTCCTTCACAACAACTTCGCTTGTCTGCCCCGTTGGGAATTAAGTACCAAATCGAGTTACGTTGGTAGAGTACCAAATCGATCAGATATTCTAGAAGGTTCTGGACTGTCTCTTCGAAAGACTCTGCTGCAATGGAAAAGGGGAGAATAGGCTAGAATGGGCCCATGTATTGTTCACAAAACGAGTGATCATACCATACTCAATAGAATTAACATCACTGCATCATGTTTGAGGCTTTTCCATGTGACTACGATGTGGACGGTGGTAACAGTGACACAGTAAAAGACAATGCAAAGCGAACACCACGTAGGTTAACGATAAGGATTATGAAGACTCCCGTGACTGAAAGAACGATATCTTAGTATATCCACCCATGAAATATCAAAACTACAAAGTGTTTTTGATAAATATAACGTTCAGTTGATCTTTCATTCCATTCGTTCCTAAAACCTTCGTGGCAACTCCTACTCTTCTCCACACAAGAAACAAACCGTCCTGAAATCATTTTGTAAGAAGAAAACTGTACACCGCCAAGAAAAGCTGGTGTGCAAGCTTTTTCATTTATCTAGTTCTTGTGCGGTCGTGTGTTGGCACTGCGTAGCGGCCACTACCGAAACTGTAAGAACTCAGTGGATAGAACATAGCTGTGCCATGAATTAGCTTAGAACGCACGAGTTTTCGCAAAGAGCAGGACCCTCAAGGATTCAAGACTTTTCATAAAACCACTTGTTTCAAAGAATGATCTCCTCAGCATAAGTAGGGCTATCACAATCGAGTGAAAGATCATCCAAAACTATCCATTCGTCAGTCACTCTATTAAATTCCTGCTCAAATGCAAAAGCAAGGTTACTTCCAAAACGTTTAATAGCAAGGCATGCAGTTGCAACTGACTGATAAGCAATTTCTAGCAATAGTAAAAATTTAGAACTGAAGCAGATATTACCACAAAACTTCGGTGATGACTAAGATTATCACTAGAAAAATTGACTCCGTTGTAAGGGATACAGAACTTCATTGGATTAGTCATTACAAAGGAACTTAATATGGAGAACTTCTAAAAATTAGTGAAAAATCAAGCATTGAAAATAAGCTTAGGAAGAGCGTGAAACGTACTGTTCTAAGGATACGCAAGTCCGGCAATGACGCAAATGCAGCACCCTCCATAGGATCTGCTCGCCACACACTGCTGTTGGGTTCTCTATATAGAGGCTCGATCTCCACAAGAGTCAAATTCTGCATAGTAGTTTCCAGCATGAAACCTAATTTTATGAAGCTTATTATCATAAATTCATGATGAGGTTCAATGAAGTGATAAGGAATCTAGAATCAATAAGAAGACGAGCATACTATACCTCTACCGAAAGTTTGTCTCTGTCTCCTCGATCTGAACATCAGAAAACACACCTAGAATTAAAACAAAGCTGTGCAGTCTCTGTGCATGGAGGATTGATCTTGTTCCAATAGTTCAGCACTAAGAAAATCAAGATTGTTCAAAATAAGAAGAGGTAGAAAAGTAACGAAGTGAGAGAGTAATGCATTTCGGAGTGATAATGCAGTTCCGCGTTTCTCAAGATTTCCGATTCGATTCGGAATTTTCAGTACTTACCTATGTTTCGACTAACAACAAGACCAACCCCTACACAAGACACAGCATTGCGTCAACACATTCCTCAGCCCCATTTTAAATATTCAGTAGAAGATGGTAGAGTGGACAAGAAGAAAAGTGCTGTTCAGTCTCATGCTTGATCAGCGCACTTATTGATACCCAAATTGGAAAAGAAAACAAAAGGATTTGAAAAGCAAGCTTTAACACTGAATAAATGACGCTTACAGCTTTTTTTGTACTTTGATTGACAAGAGCAAAAGTATTGCCAGATTTCAGGTGTTCAGCACACAAATATAAACCACACATGAACACAATTATTAATTTCAATATTAGGTGTGACAACGTTAAAATTTAAACCTTTCAGTCGATCATCTTGATGCTGAGCTTTGATAGCATCAGACAGGGGATATTCCACAACGTCGCCGTTTTGTGCTTCTGTCCCACACACACTTTCACCATTTTCAGGAGTGTAGGTTGATCCCGATCTAGCCGCCGCAGAACTACGAGCATCTCCTTTCCTAGTTCTGTGATTGTTAA
This sequence comes from Physcomitrium patens, assembly GCF_059467195.1. Classification (NCBI taxonomy): domain Eukaryota; kingdom Viridiplantae; phylum Streptophyta; class Bryopsida; order Funariales; family Funariaceae; genus Physcomitrium; species Physcomitrium patens. The sequence continues at coordinate 2,542,685 of NC_143431.1, read as the reverse complement.
CTTTACTCAGCATCTTGGTGGAAGTAGAGAATGAAACAAAAAAAATGCAGTCCAAATCACGCTCCATGGACAATGAGTGTATTGCCAAAAAAGAGCGAGGCTATAGCTTTGTGTAAGCTTTGGCAGTTATTCTAGAACAAAAACATGTAATAAGACATAAGAAAGTATAAAAAGGGTGGCTGGACAAGGAAAAGCTCCAAAACGAGAATTTTTGAACGACATGCAAGTGCTGAAGTAATAAGAAACAGAAGAGACTTTAGAAACTAACTTCCTCTTAAAAGGCTTAAACTCAGCCCACGTTTCCCACACTTCCTGAGCAGCTCCTCTTCTATTGCTCTCGCGACCCTTCAGACCTTGCTCACCCGTCTCATCGTATATCTTCCTCATTTCTGGGTCGATGAGAATCTGCCCAGTTTCAATCCAATCAGAGAACACATTGTAAAATTGAATTCATACGGTGGTCATAATAACGTATGTTGCGTTAGGTGATTTCATACACAAAATTTCGGATGCAAAATTGTAATATCATTGACAACACTAAATACACAAATTTGGTTCTGCCTAGAAGTCATTTATGATCCCAACCGTACAATACGAACTAAAATGATGAATGCACTAAGTGAATTGTGCAACGGTGAAATCCACATGCCAAAGTCACATTCTGAATTTTACTCGAGTTAACCGCCGCACCCTTTTCAGATGAAAAAGATAGCCACTGGATCTATTGAGTGACCTTGTTACGGTACCAGAAAAACCAAAAAAATAAATAAAAAGATTCATATCTACTATGCATGGTTCTAAAAGTTATTATAAATTTAGCATGATATGTGCCTCTGCTAATAGTTTTCTCATCTATAGCCTCCTGGATACCCTCATTCTCTTATCCAATTTTTTTCGCCCAAGCTGTGCAATCTAGCGCAGGGGCACTTGAAACTGCATAAAGAACTTCAACAAATCAAAAACACAACCGAATACGAATAACTCGCTGTGGAAGGTTACGCTTGCTCCACATTGCAAATTCCAATGTATAACTCCGCGGATAACAACTCGATGCAATGGAGGATGCTCCGTAACATCTCAGGAAATCGACAAAAAATCAGGATTCGAAAATTTCCAACTCACTTAGGACATTAAAAAGACGAACCTCGTAAGCATTGCTGAGCTCGATGAAACGCGCCTGTGCGTCCGGGTGCGAGCTGACATCCGGGTGATGATTCTTGGCCAAATTGCGGTAGGCAGACTTGAGCTGCGCCGGCGAAGCCATCCTTTCCACCTTCAACACCTCGTAAAGCTGAGTGTGAGCAGCGCGGCAGCTCACAACTGCAGCCCTCGCCATCGCCACAGCCATCGCCATTGCTTACTTCCTCAGTTACGGCTCCTTCTCATCAACCATAGCCAAGGTTATAAAAGCTAGTCTCACGGCATCGCAGAGTCCTTATACCCGGATATTGAAGACCCGGTACCCAAATATCTGGGTTGAGAACCAAGTGGCGCCGCGTTCAATCTCCAAGTAGATTTTTCCGTTCCCTTGCTAATGCACAATAGTTCCCATGGTTAGAACACTAGAAAATATTAGAGATGGAACTTGGGAATCAACGGCTAAGATTCTCTTATTCTTCATTACCAATTAATATCTACCTTTCTTTCTTGTTTACTTGTGAAGAGGTGTAGGGCTAAGTCTTAGACAATCACTTAATCCTACGGGGGGAATAGCACTACATGTGTAGGGATAAGTTCTAGCCTGGCGCTAATCTTGCCCACGCCAATTAGTGCTCCTTCTGCTTCAGTTTAAACGGATGAGGCTGTACCTCTCTAGTATAAATCAATGGATGGAAACCTAAAAGGTATTTGGGTACTCCTCTTGCGAATACGATTTGCCGCTAAATTGTCGTGCTTCGTCTCTTGCATATCTGGTTGTCTGTTTAACTAACCTTTGACTAGGAGGTTGCGTCTGACTCTGGCAAATTCCTGGTCGCTGGGTAGATGAGGCGCGGAAGCCGTTAAGCACTTCCGTCGCGCTTGGACAGGATTAAGATTGTCGGTAAGTGGCTATTCTATTCGTAGTTGACATGATATGGCCAGCAATGCGTAATGCAGCTTGATTGTGTAGTTAAGTTGTGGTTGTGGGTTTCCACGACACTTCACGTCCAAGCAGATTGATGTGGGTTAAGTCTGCATCTAGTCCTCAGTAAACTAGATCGAATCCCGGTCCTGGATATGCCACCAATGGTACTGATTCGCGTGAGGGCGTTAAGTGGAATTTGTATTGGTGGACATCTAGTCTTGTAATGGCATAAGGGCCATCGTATCGCGCCCTGACTTTGCCTTTCCTTTTGCAACGTTTTTCCACTCGTAGCGCTACTCAATCCGCCATGTGAAAGGGTTTGGTGTAGCGCACTCTTTTGTCATGACCTTCTTTCTGCTACAACTGGGCTTTCGCGATATTGTAATGTGCGATGCGATTGCACTGTCGCCTTTGCTTAATCAACATTTCCACATAGCCAGCCAGGTCCGCTAGTTCGGTGACAGTGATCATGTCGTCTTGCAGAGTCATTGCGAGCCTGGGTTTCCTGCCATACAATAATTCAAAAGGAGAAAATTTCGTCTTGCATGTGCACTAGTTCTGTATGCAAACACAATAGCTAGAAGCGACGTGTGGCAAGATGAGTTGTAGCTGCCATTCTTCTCGATTAATGAGCACAAGGTGCGGTTGAATCGCTCCGTGAGCCCATTACATTGTGGATGGTACGGAGTGGTTGTTGTGTGCTTAAGTGTCATGTGGATTGCGAGGACATCCATGAGGGCATTGCAAAACTTCGATGCATTGTCGGTATGGATTTCAATAGGTCTGCCGTGAACCATCATGATTTTGTCAAAAAAGAACTGAGCAACTAGGTCTCAGTCCTTCAACTGCAGTGGCTTGACCTCCACTCATTTGGTGAAGTAGTCGATCGCTACGATCACGTATCGATGCTTCTTGGTAGAAGGGATGAGCGGGCCCATCAAATCTATGCCCACCTGAGCAATTGGTGCTGAAACTGGGAATAAGTAGTTTGAGGTTGATTGTTTTGGGATAGTTACGTTTGATCTTGCATGTCTCACAACTGTGGATGTAGTTGGTGACATCCAGAACCATCCTCATCCAATGGTAAACCTATTGTAGCCTAGCTAAAATTTGCTTAACTCCAAAATGACCAGCTAATCAGGATGCATGAAACAAGTCTAGTATATTGTTTAATTGTGATCGCCTTGGGACCTGAAGGCTGCATCTGCCTTATTGAGTATTATTCTGATAGAAAAAAGCATCACCCCAAGCAAGGTACTAGGAAAGATGATACCTAATTCTCCTCTTCATGTCATACTCACATTGGTTGGTATTGCGCTACTCAAACAAATTGCTAGGAAAACCTTGTACATCTTGTTTTCCATGAGGTGTTGCAAGTTGTGGATAGAGCAATTGGCTGTTTGAAGGTAAGGGAAGGAGTGGTTGCCCCTAAGAATCTCCTTTCTATATGCTTGCTTTTGTTAGCTATCACAACAAGGAGTGTTCATGGATTTAGTCAATAAGTGAAGCAAAAAATCACATGGTATAATGATATTGTGCATGACTAAGTTTCTTTTGTGGAGCTATGTCGAGTTGGAGTAGGATCTATATGATGTTTAATATGAGGTAGGAGGTTATGACAAAAAGATTGCTATTGGTGTTGTATAATGTAATTCTTCCTTGAGAATGCACCAAGCACCTAGTTGTGGAAGGTAAATAGATTATTCAACAACAAGATTCTACCAAGTCTAATAGAATCTTGAATAAAATATAATTAAATCTTAACAAACCTAATCAAATTTTAACCAATTCAAAAGAAATTTAAAAGAAATTACTAAAAAAAGAAAAAATTCAAATAATAATAATAAATAAATTCTTAAAAAATATAAAATAAAAATCTTAAAAGAATAATAAAAAATCTTTTAAATAATAAATATAGAAATAATAACTAAATCCCAAATAAATCTTAGATAAATCCTAACTAAACCTTAGTATAGTCCTAAAAAAATCTTAATAAAATTTTAACAAATTTCAACCAAATCTTAATCAAATCCTAATAAAATCCTAACTAAATCCTAAACAAACCATAAACAATTCAAAGAAAATCCTAACCAAATCTTAACTAATTTCATAGTTTTTTTAAAATTTTAAAAATTAAACCATTGATCTTATTTAAACTTTTACGCACACTTCAATCTACAAGCAATTAATACACATACAAAATTTCAGAAAAATTAATTCACCAATTAAACAAAAAAAATCCCAAACCTCTCAAATGCTAATTGCCTTCCATCTCTTACTAAAATATTGAACTTTCAACAACAATTTTTCCTTAGTATACTATTAAATTGCTTCAATAATTGGCTAGTATATATATTTTTAAGTTAAAATAGCTTTCACCAATTTTTGCTTCAATTGAATTAGTGGATTTTGTAAGATTGCAAAAAGAATCAATGGCCCTAAATTTCAAGTATTTAAGATCTTAATCCAATAAAACTCTTATATCCTTCAATCTAATTGTTTGATTGATATTAAATTTTTTAAACACATTTATAATAAGCGTACTGACAATCACATAAATTTTTATTTATAAATTATCTATAAAACTCACAAAAACTTCAAATTTAAAAACTTCATTATATTTTTAAGAGTCTAAAACTTCTAAATACATCTCTTACTTTGAAAAGGCGTAAAAAACTCAATATATCTCTAAATCACATAAAAAAAAGTAACAAAATTTCTTTCATAATTTTGTTCTCAATTCTTATTCTTTGATTAATCAAAGACTTCTAAAATTGCCGTTGGTGTGTAGTTTTCTACTTGGTGATTGATTCTAATCTTGATTCATGACCAATCTACTTTCAGTATCAATTCTTTATATTATGAGATAAATTTTGTTTAATCTTATTCTTAACTTCTTCTTCTTAAGATGTCTTTATCAATTAATTATCTTTTCTACTTTGATTTGGCTCATTTATGTTCCAATAAAATAAATAAAAGTCTCTTCTACAAAAAAATAACATTAAGTCTAAAAGTTTTTACTACTTTCCTATCATTTATCCTTATTTTGCTACTATATCTTTCTATTAGGCTCTTTTATAATAAAATCCATATTTTTTTATCTTTCACCATATAGTCATATTACCACATAACATCAATCTGAATAAGTACTTATTTACAATGTGTTTAGTTAAGGTGTGATATTTTAAGGTAGAAGAGCCATCAAGAAGCATATTGGTTGTAGTTGCTACAGAGATTCTACTTGAAGTAATTGGATGTAAAAAGAGAAGAAGTATTGTTGGTTGTTAACAAATAAATTGTGGTTAGTTTGGTTTTGAAGTCAAGGATGTAGGAAAAAAGTTTTAATTTTGAAGTTAAGATGCAAGAAGAGGCAGAGTATATCAACATGATCTTGATCTCGAATACTTATAAATAAAAACCTAAATTGATTAATCTAACTTTATTTTATAAGATTGAGTATATTGGAAGGGGAAGAAGAAAGAGAGAGGGAGGAGAAAAAAGAGGGGGGAGGAGAGGAGATGCCAAAAGAATCAATTGTGTATATATAGAGCAACAGATTTACAAACTTGAAATAACGTTTGGTATTTTTTTAAGTTGCATAAGTCAACGCATCCACATTTTTATATAACTATCTTAATTTATAGACAATTTAGTATTCATAGGACTGTAGCATAAGCGCCCAACATATAAGATGACATATAAGATCATACAAGGTCATAAGCATATGTTGTTGTATTATGTAAAGCCTTGCTTGAAAATGCACTGAGCACCTGGTTATAGAAGGTAGAAAAAAAATTGCAACAACAAGATTTTAATTCTAATAGAATCTTAAATAATTTCAATTAAATCTTAAAAATTTTAATCAAGCTTTAATCAAATCCAAAAAAACCTAAAAGAAATTACAAAAGAAGCATAAAAATATCCTTATGAAATTCAAAAGAATTATTAGAATAAATCTTAAAAATATCTTAAAAAAATTCTAATAAAATATTAATTTAATCTTAATTAAAATCCTAATAGTTCTTAATTAAACCCTAAATCAAATCCTAGTTAATCCTAAACAATCTTAAATCCAATATAAATCCTAAATTCTAACCAAACTTTAGTCAAATTAACCTAATCTTAGGATAGTTTAGAATTTTAATATCTACCAATTATACCATTGATCTTACTTAAGATTTTACATACCTCTCAACAACTAAGTTGGCAATAAGCACATAAAATTTGAAGAAGATCAATCCTAAATTCTACTTAGGTATTGGTCAGCCTCCTTCTCCAATTTAAATGTTAAAATTCTAATGCCAATATCTCCTTCTTGAATTATCAAATTGCTTCTAAAATTCATGTAAACTATTGAAAATTAAGTCTAATTTTCAAAAAAAAAAAAAAAACCAATTGACAAATTATTAAAAATCTCAAAAATACTTAGTAATCTTCAAACTCCAATTTCTAAGACCTCAACCTACTAAAACCTTCAAATACTTTGATCTAACCATTTGATTGACCACAAAATTTGCACACATATTTACAACTAGCACACCAACACTTTATCCAAAATTTATCTATATACATACCATAGAACTTAAGAAACATTCAAATATATAAACATAAATTTATTTCTTAAAATCTAAAATAATCGTGAATATTATTAACTTTAAAATTTTTCCAAAAATTGAATATTATTTGCATTGATATAAAATCAATGCTCAAAAATCTCTTTATAAGTTTGATCTCAACTTCTATTGTCTAATTTCTCTAAAGAACTCCAAAGTTGCCATAGGTATACAATTTTGTCCTTTGGAGTCTGTTTTTGATCCACATTGACAACCGGTCCTCTTTGAGTATCAATATTTGATAATTTGAGATAATGTTTACTTAAACCTATTGGTAACTCTCTCCTAAATATGTCTATATCAATTACTTATCATATTTACTTTGATTTGAGGCATTTATGCCCCTACAAAGTAAATAGAGGTTCTTTCTTTATTAAGCAACATTAAAATTAAACCTTTTATTACTTCTTGTTATGGACATACCTATGTAAATCAATATTTACTTATATGATTTAAATAATAGTAGATATAAGTAGGTCAATTCCATGATATCTTCTATAGAAGCTTCATAGATGTTGCTTTGACTTTATAGGTATCTTTAATTGACTTTTAGGTTAGAAATGTCGTCAAGAAGTTGGCCATGTGTCACACATATTGGTAGTTTGAAGAACAAGCTAATTATGTAGCCCACACATAGAAAACTTGTCTTGTAAGCTAAGGCATATGTCCTACAAAGTCAACATATATTAGAGGTCCTATAGAACATTGCCTTGTAGCTCTTAGTTATATAGTATATATAGAAGCAAGAGTGAAGCCCTCTTCACTCATGTCAATTCCTTTCTTACTTCTAGTCTAGATTTAAGAGTCTCTAGTTTCCTAGTCATTTGGCAATAGGCAATCTAGTTTCATTTTAATATACATACTACTTCATTTATATTTTGTGACTTTTCTTTTGACACAAATTTTTCAAGTTTATGCATCTTCTTCTTGTTCATGTCCTTGAAAAATTGACAAGAGTATACTTACTATATTAGAGCTTTATTTTTTCTTGATTAAAAGTGGATTATCATTTTTTTCTTGATAAGACATAAGCATATTAAAAGGTATAGATTATCATCTTTCAAACTAATATTATTTTTAGTATCTTCTTTGTTCTCAAGTCTCTTCTTCTATTTGTCTTTAGCGATATTAGATATTTATTTTTTACCTAATTTTATAGAAAATCTTTTTAAAATAGAAATTATAATAGCACAAATGCAAGAATAATTGAGGGAGTTAATGCTTGCAATGCATCGACTTAGTTTACCACCACAAGTAGCAATAAGAATAGCAAAAAGTGAAGATATAGATATGTTTGGAGTTGCTTCAACATCTACATCCAATCATGTTTTTTTTCCTATGGTAGAACATCCTTCCACTACTAGAGAATCAAGAATTGCATTGCATTAAAAGTTTGATGGCATAAGATCCAAGTTTCGAGGATTTATCAATCAAGTACAACTTGTGATTGAACTTCAATCCCAAAGCTATCTAAGTCCAGGATCACAAGTTAAATTCATTAGTACAATTCTTTCAAGTTCAACATTATTGTAATTTTTATCTTTTCTCGAATGATAAGATTCAATATTAGATAATTTAGATGTTTTTTTAGCGGTGTCATAATACATGAAGTCTTTTTTGAGAATATTCCTAGCACTTGGCTGTGGAAGGTAGAATAAAAATTGCCATGACAAAATCCTAATTCTAATAGAACACTAACAATGCTGAACAAGCTTTAATCAAATTCAGAGAAACTTCAAAAGAATTCCAAAGAAACAATAAGAAATCTTAAGGAAATATTAGAATGATTACAAACATATTTCAAATACATCTCAATTCAATCTTAATTTAATCCTAGTTGAAGTCTTATTCAACTTCATTCAAACTTCTAGCCAAAAATTAACTAAATCTTAAATCCTAAACAAACTCAAATAAAATCCTAAATCCTAAATCAAATCCTCATCAAACTTTAACCAAACCTTAAATCCTAAACCAAATCCTAAATCCTAAATCAAATCTTAATCAAATTTTAAACCCTAAATCAAAACCTAATCCTAAATCAAACCCTAACCAAATCCTAACCAAATCCTAACTCTAATCCAAAATCCTAAACCAAACTCTAACCAAATCTTAATCCTAAATCAAATCCTAACCAATCCTAAACTATATCCTAACCAAATCCTAACCATAAATCAAACACTAATCAAACCTTAAATCCTAAACCAAATCTTAACCAAATCCTAACTCTAAATCCTAAACCAAATCCTAATCTTTAATCAAATCTTAACCAAATCTTAAATCCTAAATCAAATCCTAATCCCAAATCAAATTCTAATTAAATCCTAATCCTAATCCTAAACCCTAAATCAAACCCTAACAAAACTCTAATCTTAAATCAAATCTTAACCAAATCCTAGTAATTTCTACAATAGATTTAAACCTCAATAACTAATGAATGAATCATTGATCTTAAATCAAATTTTTCACACTTCTTAAAAACTAAGTTAAAAATGAGCAAAAAAAATTTGAAAAAGATCAAAATTACCAAATAGATAATAACCTCAAAAATGTGCTCAGGTATTAGCCAGCCTCCTTCTCCAACCTTGATACCAATCTCCCAAAGCCAATATCTCTCTTTTTGCACTATTCGATTTATTTTAAAATTCTCATACATATAGAAAACAAGTTTAATATCTTCTCATATAAATTTCACTCCAATCCAACTAGTAGATTGCAAAAAATCTTAAAACCCTCACTAAACCTAAAATTCTACTTTCTAAGACCTTGACTCACTTAAACCTCAATAATCCCTAATTCAACCATTAAATCAAGCTAATATTTATAATACATATTAAGCACAACTATGACGACTAATCCACATAATTTCACTTGTAGATTTATTATAAAACTCTTCAAATCACTAGAAACATCAACCCTATTTTATTTCACAAAATCCAAATCATCCAAAAACAATCTTAATTTTGTAAAGCTCTTACAAAGTCATAACAACTTCAAATTATCCAAAACCAATGCTTATAGAAACCTTATCCAATCTGCTATCAAATTCTATTCTTTGATTTTCAAAAGAACCCTTGAGTCATCGTCGAGACTTGGTTTTGTACCTCAGGGTCTGATTTCGATCCTAGTTCATAATCGACCCTCCCTGGGTATCAATATCTAATTTTTCTAAGTAGATTTTGTTAGAATTTACTCTCAACTTTTTTTTTAAAGATGCCTATATCATTTATTTTTCTAATCTACTTTTTTTTGCCTAATTTATGGTCCTACAAAATAAGTAGAAGTCACCTTTCTTAAAAGGCAACATTAGTACATTTTAGTTTTACTATCCTTTTCTCTATTAACTATATTTCTAAGATAATTTTCTCTAATGCTTTGAACTAAGATCTCCTGCATTATAATAATTTCTACACTCTTTCACCTATTAGTCATATTACATCACGACAGCAGAGTTTCAATCCATATATGAAAAACATGATCTATAAGATCTATATCTTACGACAAGACAATTGATCTGTAATATTATATATTTTTCAATTTTGACAACTTGTAATTGATATCAAGTGGGATGATGGTGCACTTATTAGCCATTTTTTCTATAGATTATAATATGAAGTAAAGAAATTGATGCTCAACTTACTTAATCCTCAAACATTGAGTCAAGCAATTGACTTTGTTGTGAAGCGTGACAATTGACTTTTTGAATTTTGATTTGAGAGTCAAATAAGTGGATCTCAACATTACTATAATTCAATGGCAACACCAATATATACATTGAAAAGTAGAAGATATGCAAATTGATGTGGTACATTTCAAACCTCTAACTAAGCAAGAAAAGACTCATCATCATCAAGAAGGATTGTACTTATATTGTAAAAAATCTAAGCACGCTATTCAATATTGTGAAAAGAAATGACATAATTATAAAATATGGAGTACAAATATCAAAGAAGATAATATATCAAAAAACAAGTTTGTCTAGCTACAATAGGGACCGTGTGTCACGGACACAGAATACAGACTTGATATCTACCAAGAAGTTCAAGAAGAATTGGCAAGAACTAGATTAATCAGATGAATACAAGAACAACACCAAAGAGGTGAGCTAGAGCTCCAAGAGATGTGTTGTCGAGACTGAAGAACTCTTCAGCCTCGATCCCAATATATACTCCTATTTAAGAAGCTCCTCAAGCAACTTCTACCAACTAGGAAGCTTCTAGAAGGTTCCAGAGACTTGCTTCTAGAAGGTTCTAGAAACTTATCTCTAGAAGGTTCTAAGGACTATATCCCTAACATCTTCTACTAACTAAGAAGCTTCTAGAAGGTTCTAGAGACTTGCTTCTAGAAGGTTCTAGAGACTTGCTTCTAGAAGGTTCTAAAAGCTTGTCTCTAGAAGGTTCTAAGGACTATGTCCCTAACATCACCCCCTCTTTTAGCTTCGAGGTCTCTGAGAAGCAATGTTGTTATCAATCAGTACCAACGCAAGAAAATGAAGATCTGTCGCATAACGTCTGCTATGAACTCCAATTGTTGTTCACGAGGTAAGTAGTTCATCGGCCCTTAAAGCCAACGGTAGTGGCCCACTCCTTCAACTTCTGACCAAGCATGAACTTCCGTGTCTTCATTGTGAAATTGTCCTGAAAATATGCCTTCTGGTTGACCATCGTAAGCAGGCTCGGACTCAAATACAATCACCAGTGATCGGTTACTTGATATCCTTCGTCGTCGTCGTGGTGCAGGTGGTTCTTCATCTCGGGGTCGCCTTCGTGAACTAGTTGGTTGAGATAATCTGACTAGCATAGTATCTATCTCTTGGCTATCCATATCAGAAGACCAAACTATGGCTACTCAAAAAATTCTATTTTATCTTGGAGAAAATAACTACATCAACTACGAATTTTGGTGGTGCTCTCTCCCTTTCTTATATTCTTGGGTGAGCAAGCTTCAGAAAGAAGCTATTATCAAACCGACTTAGGTTTATGAGGATGTTGTTGATGAAACTCCTGTACCTTTTGCGGCGCATTGGTGAGATTTTCAGCTGGCTCCCACGTTCGCTCATTAATGTCGTAGCCGCACTAATGAACAAGATACTTCAACTTGCCCCACCTTCGTCGAGAATCCAGCACCTTTTCAACCTCGTATTCTTCGTGGTTCTCGATCTCAATACTAAGTGGCGGACATTGTACTCTTCCAGGAAAAGATGACTCTCGATAAAGCTCCAACAAAGAAACATGAAAGACTAGATGTACCTTCATAGAAGCCGGTAATTCCAGACGGTATGCCACTGGATTGATTTACTTTTGGATGATAAATGGTTCCAATCTTCGATAGTCCAACTTATCACATGGTCGCATGGTCTTGATATTCCGTCGAAGAAGCCATGCTTTATCTCCAATTTTGAAAGTAGGTGCTTGATTCCGAAATCTATCTGCAGACGCCTTGTAGGATTCTTGAGCGGATTGTAATTGAAGCTTCAACGTATTTTGAGGCTTTGATAGTTGTTTCGCAAATCCTTCAGCTGCTAGATTGTTATTTGTTGATGGACTCAATAAATCAAGCTTTGGATGATACCCATAGTTAGAAAAGAATGGTGTGTATTGAGTCGACGCATGGAGGGTGTTGTTATATGCAAACTCGGCTAGCAGTAGATATGTGGTCCAATCGTCTTACTGATAGTTGATGCTGCATCATAAGTATTGTTCCAAGACTTGGTTCACCCGTTCCGTTTGACCGTCAGTTTGAGGATGAAAAGCCGAAGAAAGCTTGATATCCACCTTCAGTATCTTAAAGAGAGATCTCCAAAACTTTGATATGAACTGGGTTCCTCAATCTGATACGATATCATCTGGTAGTCCATGATATCGATACACATTATCGAAAAAGAGCCTTGCTGTGACTTCACTGGACGATGTCTTCTTGCAAGGGACAAAGTGTGTCATTTTAGTAAGCCGATCTACCATGACAAAGATGCTATCAAATGAGTTCGATGATGGTAGATCCATGATGAAGTCCATGGAAATTGAAGACCATGGTCGACGTGGAATTGGCAATGGTTGTAGGAGTCCATAAGGGCGATGCCGAGGATTCTTAGATCTTGAACAGATGTCGCAAGAGAGGACAAAATCTTTCACATCCTTCCACATTTGGGGTCACCAAAAATCTCGAGAAATAAGCTCCAAGGTCTTGTTGAATCCAAAATGTCCCGCAGTTGGAAAATCGTGGCGAGATTGAAGAACTCGGAGTCGTGCTGGTCTTTTTGGGATATATAACCGCTCTTCAAAGTATAAAAGATCTCCCTCCACCTTGAACTTGTCGTCACTGACACGCTGCTTAATATCAATGGCTACTGAATCTTCAATGGTTATGGCATGTACCTTATTCAAGAAGTCAGCATCAATTGGCATAATAGTAGCGCAAAGCTGAAATTGCTCTAGCTTCAACAATGTCGTACATTGTTGATCAAACGCTGCTTCTCCAGCCTTTGGTACAAGATACGATCTCCTCAATAAGGCATCAGATAGTCCTTACTGCTTTCCAGGTCAATAAGTGATAATAAAATTGAACCTAGATAGCAACATACTCCATCGAGCTTGACGTCGATTTAGAACTCGAGCCGACATGAAATATTCCAAATTCTTGTAATCTGTATATACGGTCACTGGATGTGCAGCTCCTTCAAGAAAGTGATGCCATTCTTGGAAAGAATCCACTATAGCAAGAAATTCCTTATCGTGGATCTCATAACTGATTTCAGCAGCACAGAACTTTCGAGAATAGAATGCAACCGGATGGAGCTTCTTATCTTCTCCCATTTGTGAAAGTACAGCTCCCAAAGCAAAATCCAAAGCATCAGTTTCTAAATAAAAGGCCTTTGTAAAGTCTGGATGTACCAAGATTGGAGCCATAGTAAATGCGGTCTTCAGGTTTTGAAACGCCTTCTCTGCTAGAGGTCCCTATTCCAGCTTATCCTTGCATGTCAACTGAGTGAGAGGAGCAGCAACTTGAGAGTAATTCTTGATAAAGATACGATAGAAGTTGGCAAAACCAAGAAAGCATTGTACATCTCTAACCGTCTTCGGAACCTTCCAGGACACAATTGCTTCCACCTTCTTGGGGTCCATCTTCAAGCCTTCCATAGTTGCAACGAACCCCAGAAACTCCATCTCTATTTGGTGAAATAAACACTTTTCCAACTTGGCATATAGTCCTCGCTCGCATAGTTTCTCCAATACCAAACGAACGTGTTTTTCATGCACTTCCTCATTTTTGGAGAATATCAAAATATCATCCAAATAGATGACAACAAAATCGTCAAGGTACTCTCGGAAAATATCATTCATCATATGTTGAAAGACCACTGGAGCATTGGTAAGACCAAAGGGCATGACATTATATTCAAAATGGCCATACCTTGTATGGAACGATGTCTTCCACTCATCTCCTTCCTTGATTTGTACGAGGTTGTAAGCTCCCCTTAGATTAATTTTTGTAAAGATCCTTGCACGTCCAAGTTGTTCTAAGAGACCAGAAATCAAGGGTAACGGGTAACGATTCTTCTTTGTTACCTTGTTGAGGCCTCGATAGTCCATGCACATCCGCAATGAGCCATCTTTCTTCTTCACAAATAAGATGGGTGCTCCAACTGACGATTATGAATGACGGATGAAGTTCTTGGCTAAATTCTCATCGATGTACTTCCGCAACTCCGCCAACTCTATCTGCGATAGATTGTAGATTGGGCCAAAAGGCGGTTGTGTTCCTTCCTGTAAGTCTATGGCACAATCATATGGTCTGTGTTCCGGTAGCATGTCGGCATTTTTCTTTTGAAACACGTCTTTAAAATCCTTATATTGCTCAAGTATACTTGCTGTCGAGATCTTCTCCCCGGTAGTTGGAGCCGCATAAATGACAAACGGTGTGCCTCCCTTGGACAATCTTATAAATGTTCTTGCTCCAATAAATAAGGATTTCTCTATTTGGGGTTTTCTATTAGGCTTGCTCTTAGGTGGTTTTGTGGGAAAGGTCATCTTTCGCAACTTCCAATCTATGGATGGGTTATGCTTTTCTAACCAGGAAAGATCAAGAATAACAGGATTTGATGGGGTTCTAGTAATATTAAAAATAATATGACTACTATGGTCCTTAAACGTCACTTCTATAGGTTCTGATTCATGGGTGACACTACCAGACAATAAAGGTCGTCCATCTATGACCTCAACATGAACATGTTTGGATTTTTATACTAAAGGGAACTTATGATGCTTTGCAAATTCTTCGTCTAAAAAACAAGCAGATGCTTCTGAATCTAATAATGCTAAGGTTCTCAGTTTCTGAGGGCCAATAAACAAAGGGATTGTAAAACAAAGGGCAGGTTGAGCGGAAAGAAAGGAACCTGGTTGTTATTGCGATATTTCACTGTCCAGCCGCACGGTTCCTAATGTGGCTGGGCATCCTCGTTTTCCTAAATAAACGCACCCCTAGTCTTGATAATATGTCAATTTTGCTTCTTGGGGTAGTTTCCAACTTTGTGGCCTTCTTCACCACAATACAAGCATAGACCTTCCTCCATATGCTGCTTTTTTTCTTCTAAAGTAAGAGATTTAACATGTACCGCATCAATTTGCATGTCTTCTACCTCTGAATGTGAATTCACGCTGCTTGCCGACATAGTTGGGGTGTGGCGAACCGTATGTTGTCTTGAACGTTGGTCTTGGCGGCGTTGAAATAGGCGGTTATCGCACTTCATAGCTTAGCCTATAGCTTTGTTGAGCGTTTGCGGATCAGGAAGAGTTAACAGCAAATCCTTCACATCGTCCCTTAAACTCTAATAGAATTGACTCATCAACGCTTCTTCATCCCAATTGATGTCGCATGCTAATTACTTGAAGTTTGATGCAAAGACTGATGTAGAGCGCATCCCTTGTCGTAGTGATCGGATCTTTGTTGTAGCCCATCGAACCTTGTCATGTTCACCAAATGCTTCCGCAAATGCCTCCAAAAAGGTTTCAAAGTTGTTTAGTATGGACGATCGTTTCTTAAACAAAGGAGCAAATCATGATAGAGCTTGTCCTGTAAGTAAGGTTCCAACAAGTCCAACACGTGACTCCTCCGTTGGATAGCGTTCAGGCTGTAAAACTGTTATCAACCTCATTTGGTTGACGAATCCTCGAAACTTGGAACGTGTACCATCGAACTTGTTCGGAAGGCTAACTCGGGATTCCTTATGTTGTAGAACCAGCGGTGCTTGTCGAACCTGAGGCAAAGTTGCTTCTCCAAGTGTAGAAGTTTGAGGCTGGTGCAACCTAGATTGTGCCATCCCAGATGCTCCATCATTATGAAGCCTTGCCACGACTCCTTCAATCTCTGCAGTTCTTTGCGATAACATAGCGAGGGCATTCATGATAGCATCTAACTTGTACTCTGAACTTTTCGTCATACTAATGTCTTGGCCCCCGACCATTCTAAGAGAAGGACAGAAATGACTCTACAAGAAGACAATATTGGTTTAGAGGAAGGTACTCCGCAACCTCTAAAATGCCTTAAGAGCTTTAAGAAAAGGGGTAATCCACTCTCTCCAAGAAGAATAAGACTCCAATATTGTAACAAAAGAAGTATCAGATTAAAGGAGGGTAATCCGTAACCTCTAAAGTGCTAGTATACTTCCAAGCAGAGGGGTAATCCACACTCTAACAAAGAAGAAACTAGCTCTGATATGTGAGGTGAGTGAAGTCTCGACAAACTGTCACGGACACAGAATATAGACTTGATATCTACCAAGAAGTTCAAGAAGAATTGGCAAGAACTAGATTAATCAGATGAATACAAGAACAACACCAGAGAGGTGAGCTAGAGCTCTAAGAGATGTGTTGTCGAGACTGAAGAACTCTTCAGCCTCGATTCCAATATATACTCCTATTTAGGAAGCTCCTCAAACAACTTCTACCAACTAGGAAGCTTCTAGAAGGTTCCAGAGACTTATCTTTAGAAGGTTCTAAGGACTATGTCCCTAACATCTTTTACCAACTAAGAAGCTTCTAGAAGGTTCCAGAGACTTGCTTCTAGAAGGTTCTAGAAGCTTGTCTCTAGAAGGTTCTAAGGACTATGTCCCTAACACCGTGCTGCTAGAACCTTATACAATACCTAATAAAGGTCCTATTTTCTCTTTAGAATCCTCTCTTTGTTTTATATTAAATATTATTTTAATATCTATATATTACAAAGCCTTTGTCTTGTTAAATTTAGGAGCCTTAATGTGTTTGTTAGATGAAGAATTAGTTAAAAGACTTAACATATCTTTAATAAAGAAAACTAAAATTGTTCATATAGAAGTCATAGATGGTCGCTTGTTGTCTACTAGAGATATTACTCACAAAATCCTTTCCATAGAAGAAATATCTAATAGTCATAATAGCTTTGTGGTATTTAATATCATTAAATCTCCGTCTAATCCAATCATTTTAGATTTATTGTGGTTAGAAAAATATAACCTTTGAGTAGATTGGATTTTTTTGTACTCTTGACTTTTCTAAAAGTATAATTAAGAATATAATTAATCAAATAAAAAATCACAAGTCTAGTACAATTAAATCCATATTTGTAGGTACAAGAGCTTTCTTACGTGTTGCAAAAAAAAAGATCATCTTGTGTCATTTATGCCATACCCATTTCTAATTGTGCAAAGACTTCAAGTGATATTTGAAGCCAATATCAAGATTTTCAAGATGAATTTGAAGAATAAAATACAGATATTCTTCTAGAATATCATCCTTATGACTATTTAATAGACTTTTAAGAAGGATTATAACCGCAATTTAGACCAATCTATAATTTATCACAAAATGAGTTGGGTAAACTCAAAGAATATATTGAAGAGAATCTAGCCAAAAACTTCTTACACCATTCTAAATTTCCAGCAGAAGCTTTAATTCTATTTGTGAAGAAAAAAGATGGATCATTGCGGATGTGTATTGATTATTGACGATTCAATAAGATCACCATCAAGAACAAGTATCTATTACCTTTAATATCTGAACTTCTTGATCAATTGAATCAAGCTAAGATCTATACAAAAATAGATCTATAAGGGGCATACAATCTAGTATGCAGCAAAGAAGGAGATAAATGGAAGACTGCATTTTGAAATACGTATGGATATTTTGAACATAATATCATGCCTTTTAGACTTACAAATGTACTAGTAGATTTTTATCATCTTATGAATGATGTTTTTCAAGCATTTTTGGACAATTTTATTATTTGTTAACTAGATAACATCTTGATCTATTCCAAGAACACAGAAGAATATGAAGTTCATGTTCGTTGTATCTTATGAAAATTAAGAGATGAAGGACTTTATATCAAGATAAAATATATATATATATATATGTATTCTACACTACTCAAGTTGACTTCTTAAGTTAAATCATTTCAAATGATGGACTTATGATGGATCCTAAAAAAGTTCAAACGATTATAAATTAAAAGATTCCAAAAACGGTCTGAGATGTCTAATGTTTTTTGAGATTTGTCAATTACTATTAGATCTTCGTCAAAGACTTCTCTTAAATTGCAGCTCCACTTACACATTTGACTTGTAAAGACAAAGTTTAATGGAATAAGAAGCAAAAGCAACATTTGAAGCTTTAAAGACAACCTTTGTTTCTGTAGCAATCTTGTATCATATTGACTTCTTTAAGGTATTTTTTATGGAAACAAATGCATGAGACTTTACTTTGGGTATTATATTATCATGAATGGGAATAGATGATAAATATCACCTAGTAGCTTTTTATTCTAGAAATCTTTTGATAGCCAAGATTAATTATGAAATCCATAACAAAGAACTTCTTGTAATTGTGATTTTTTTCCAAGAATGGCTTTATTATCTAGAAGGTACTTTCAGTCTACTTACCGTATATACGGGTCATAAGAACCTCGTATGTTTCATGTCAACTCATATTTTGAATTGTCACCAGGCTCGTTGCAACATGTCTTTATTAAGCTTTAAATTCAATATCACTTATTGGCCAGAAAAATAAGATTTTTCTGATGCCCTTTTCAGACATTCTTATCTTGCACTTAAAGAAAGAGATGCAGCTTTTAATGAATAAAGAATAATTTTATTGAAGCCAAAATAATTTCATCTTTGAGTAGTGAAATCAACATTGACTATTAATTCAACTTTTTTCAAACAAATTCAATCAAATATATTCTTTGATTTTCTTATTTATAATACTACTTTTAAGTCTTTTGATACTTCTAATTTTGAGTTCAAGAACAACCTACTTTATTTCAAAGGATGCCTATATATACCAAAAAGAGAAGCACACTTACGTGTTTTTCAAGTATATCATGACTTTCTAACAGTATGATATTTTGGATACAATAACATTTTGGAGTTAATATCTAGAGATTTTTGGTAGCCGCAAATGTGAAAGGATATGAAAGACTTTGTTCAATTGTGTGACATTTGTTCAAGGTCAAAAACTCCTTGGCATTGACCTTATGGACTTCAACTATTACTTATTTCAGAACAACCATGGTCTTCTATTTCTATAGATTTTATTATGGATCTTTTAATCTCAGGATTGTGTGATTCTATATTTGTGATAGTAGATCATTTTACCAAAATGGCACATTTTGTACCATGTATAAAATCTATCACAAGTGAAGAAACTGCCAAGCTTTTCTTTAACAATATCTATCAATAATATGGATTACCAAAAGATATTATATTAGATATGTAGACTCAATTTGTATCAAGATTTTGGAGAACTCTTTTTAAGATTTTAAAGGTGGACATAGAGCTTTCTTGAGCTTTTTATCCTCAAATTGATAGATAGTAAGAGCATATAAACTAAATTTTGGAGCAATACTTAAAGTGTACCACCAATTATCAATAAGACCATTATAAAACCTTCTTGCCATTGGCAGAGTTTGCTTATAATAATATGATGCATTCTTCTATACAACAAACACCTTTCTTTGCCAATTATGGTTATCATCTATAAATTGATACGTTTGACTTTTCAAAAGTTGATAATATTGTGGCAAAAGATTTAGTAAATTGTTTGTCAAAGCTACATGTAATAATGAAGATGCAATGAAGGGAAGTTCAAGAATGACAAAAGATCAATGCACATGCCTATCAAAAGAAACAACCACAATTTAATATAAGTGACAAGGTACGGTTGCTTTATCATAATATTAAGACTACTTGTCCTTGTGATAAGTTGGACTACCGTAGGCTTAGACCTTTTTTTATTTGTACACAAATCAATCCAGTTGCTTATTAGTTACATCTATCACAGGCAATGAAGATTCATCTTGTCTTCCACGTGTCTCTTCTTGAACCATACAAGACTGTGAACATAACAAGAAAAAGACAAGCTCCACCTCCTCCTATAGAAGTAAATAATAATGAAGAGTTTGAAGTAGAAGAAGTTCTAGAGTCAAAGAGGCACCAAAATAAATTAGAATATCTTATCTATTAGCACAAATATGATATTAGTGAATGCATATGGGAGCCAATAAAGAATCTTATTAATATTGCAAAGATGGTGGAGGCTTTTTATTAACAATATCTATCTAAATTAAGATGAAGAATAGTAAGTCTTTGTTATAAAAGAAATAAGGTCCAAGGAAGATTACATTCTATCTTCTATCTTGTTTTGTAGCTTTTATATATTTGTGATACTGAGAAGATGGAAAACCAACAACTAGCACATTCAATTCAAGAGCTTTCATTTATAAACTTATCAGATGAAACATTGCAATTATCACAACCTTCAAGACAAAAAAATCACAAATAATGAAGATCCACAAGAACAACATGTTCTTTTTCAAATAAATAGTAAGATACAACATATTTGGTATCACGACCTTGGAAGAGACTCCCAGTATTTGGTATTTTTATTAGAGGTAGAAACAACTCTTAATGGTGTTCCAAATATTTAATTTGAAAGAAGTTACGAGGGCCTCAACAACAACAAAATAATAGGATGGTCTTTCTATTCTAATATAAAAAACTATCAATGGTTGAGAGGGCTTATCAAGTATCTTCAAAGAGAACAAAGATCTTAGTGTGTAGCAAATATAATTTGCGGCATCTTGAATTTTTTCAACATAAGAAGACTGCTCCTTGTAGAACTCGTGCCTAGAAGGGAGGATAATGTCACAAATATATACATATAAATCAATAATTACTTATATAATTTAAATAATAGTAGATAAAAGTAAGTCAATTCCATAATATCTTCTATAGAAACTTCCTAAATGCTGCTTTGATTTTATAAGTGACTTTAATTGACTTTTTAGATTAGAAACATGGTCAATAATTTGGCCATGTATCACACATGTTGATAGCTTAAAGAACAAGCTAACTATGTGGCCTATATATAAAAAAATTACCTTATAAGTTAAAACATGTGTCATGCAAAATCAACACATATTAGAGGTTGTATAGAACATTGCTATATAGCTTCTAGTTAGATAGTATATATAGAGGCAAGAGTAAAGCCCTCTTCATTCTTATCAATTTCTTTCTTATTTCTAGTCTAAATTTAAGAGTCTCTAGTTTCATTGTCATTTTGCAATAGGCAACCCAGTTTCTTTTTAATATACATACTACTTTATTTCTATTTTTCCACTTTTCTTTTGACACAAATTTTCCAAGTTTATGCATCTTCTTCCAATTCATGTCCTTGACACCTTTCTATTGTTTATTTTTATTTTTCTAGTACATCCTCTTACAAGGCTCTTCTATAATAACATCTATATTTTCATTTTCACCATATAGTTGTCTTACTACACAATAATATAGAGATGCATGATTAATTTCCATCTTAAAAT
This sequence comes from Physcomitrium patens, assembly GCF_059467195.1. Taxonomy (NCBI): domain Eukaryota; kingdom Viridiplantae; phylum Streptophyta; class Bryopsida; order Funariales; family Funariaceae; genus Physcomitrium; species Physcomitrium patens. Next base: position 2,521,160 of record NC_143431.1, on the reverse strand, counting down.
GAGAGATGTGAAGTATGGACAATAGTATTTTATATTAAATACTATTATAAGTCCCTCTTTATCAGAGATACTATAAATATATTTGGCTTTGGTTAGCTATGAAGAGGTATAAGTAACTACATACTCTTGATCCTTAATGATTTGGCTTAAAATGGCACCAATAGCATCTTGTGACATATCTATTTGTAGCAAAAAAGATTTGTTAAAATGAAGGTAGATGACTAAGAATATATTACATAGTACAATCCTGAGTGAAGTAAACGCATCTTGCTCATTGTTTTTGCATACAAATGCAACTCTTTTTTTCATGAGTCTATAAAATAAAGTCATTAGGATGAAAAATCCTTATACAAAGCAATAGTTATGGTTTATTAGTCTTATGAAGAACTGAGTGCATTCCAAGTTTGTTGGCAGTAGAAAGTCTATTACTGCCTAAAGCTTCTTGAAGTTTGGCCGCACCTTTGCTACTAATATAATGTGTCTAAGATAGAATAGTTCTAATAAAGTTATAATGCATTTTTAGGCTTTTAGTTTAAACTCAGTAGTATGATTTTGATCAAGTATTTTTTCAAGATCTATAAGATGACTTGTAAAGTCTTAAGAATTAATGTTTATATCATCTATGTAAACCAAAGCACATTTCCGCCATAAGCATTATAGTATAAAATCTATCAATTTCTAGAAAATATATATTATATTACAAACGTCTATTGACGTTGTATTGAAATAAAAAAATCTTTTATGATAAATAAATGTTATTTTTTTGCGAGTAATACTTGCTAGAAGCCCACAATTAGATCAATCAAAGTAAAGATTTATATTCCTTATAACTAATCAAGGATGTCATCTACATGGGGCAACTGATACATGTCTTTTTTTGTAATTGCATTGAATTTTTTATGATCTATATAGAAGTAAAAGAATCCATCTTTTTTTTCTATTAGTATTATTGAGATGATTTAAGGAGAGAGAAAGAAAGAGAAAGAAAGAAAGAGAAAGAGAGAGGGACTAACTACCTTGGTGGCAATAAGTTATTTGACCTCCATTTTGATGGCACCATGTTCTTTGAGAGTCTTATAATAAGCAACTTAGCATATGGGAGGCACATTGGTTTTAATGTTATATATTAGTATACTAGTATAGTGGAGATCATGGTCACTTGTACCTAATATATTGAGATATTTTTGAATAAATTATTAAATTACATGCTCTTAATCATTGAAGAGCTTATGATCCAATTTGATGGTCACTAAGGAATGCTTGAGTTTCTTAGATGTGTTTGGATCATTTATTAGTTGCATCTTAGAATGCATGTTTGTAAATGTAATAAAGCCATTTTGTTAAGTGGATTTATTATACATGGATTGGATTCTACAAGTCTTTTCTTGTTTTGCATTCTTCTCTATTGTTTTGATGTGCCTAAATTTTTTGTTGTATCTCTAGGTGCCAACAATGTAGGCTATATTATTCTAAATAAATTCTAAGTAAATTCAAATAATCCTAAACATTAGACTAATAATTTAATGAATCCTAATCAAATTGTAGATCAAATCCTAATAAAATCTTAATAAATCCTAATCAAATCCTAACTTAATTCTAGACCAAATCTTGTAACAATCTTAAATAAAATCTTAATTTAATCCTAAATATTAATCAAATTTTAGACCAATCTCTAATCAAATCCTAATTAAATACTAAACTTAACCACAATTAAACCTTAAATAAATTCTAATCAAATCTTAAATTTTAAAATAATCCTTATCAAATTCTAAATCTTAAATAAATTTTTAACAATAATATATTAAATTTAAATCTCAATAGTAAGTAATTGAATTATTGATATCAATCAAAAATTTGTACACTTAATAATTAAATTGGCTACAAGAAAAAATCAAATTAAAATAGATTGAATATACCAAATAAAAGATAATTCCTAAAATTCTTTAGGAGTTGATTGAGCTCCTTCTTCAACCTTAATGTTCATATTCTAGAGCCAAAATCTCTTAATTTCACCATTTAATAGGTTTCAAATTTTTTATAATTATTAAAAGTCAAGTTTACTACTTATATAATTTTTTTTAATTTAATCCAATAAGTGGATTGATAGATATCTTAGGAACTATCACTGGTCCTTTAAATCCCAATTTTTGAGACTTTAATATGTTTTAGCTTCAATAAAATTTGAGAAAACCATTAGATTAAGTTCAAACTTCTAATACAAACTATATACAATAATAATCACTTAATCACAAAATTTCACCTTTAGATCATCTATAAATTTTGCACAATTATCTAAAGTACAAACTCTTTGAATTTTTCAAAATCTAAAGTCACTTAAAAACAACCCTAACTTTGCAAAGTCTTTACAAAGTTATTATGTACTCAAATAAATTGAAACTAATACTTAAAGAACTTCATTATTATCTACTCTCAAATCTTGTTCTTTAATCAACCTAAGAATCTTAAAATAGGTATAAATATATGGTTTTGTGTCTCAGGATCTGATTTCAATCTTAGTTCACAATTGGTCTTCTTTGGATATCAATTCATAATAATTAGAAGTAATTTTTGTTTTAACATGCCTATATCAATTTCTTATCTCATTTACTTTGATTTGGCTCATTCATGCTTCTATAAAGTAAATAGAACTTTCTTCTATGAAAAGGTAGTATTAAGACTAAAGTTTTTATTATCTTTTTATTATTTATCCTTAATTTTTTTATTATATCTTTCTACTAGACTCTTCTATAATAACATCCAAATTTTTATTTTTCACCATATAGTCAAGTTACTATATAAAATCCACCCTCTCTAAAGCTGTATATCCTCTTATATGTGCCAATTAATTCAAATCTTGTTTGATTCATATTATATTTTTCATATTTTCATCCAAATTATTTTCATCATTTTTGCTATTTAAGTCAAAATCACCTTCTTGTCTTGGAAGATTTATATCTTTTACAAGATCTTATATATTTATTTTTTATATTTTTATTTAAATATCTTCACTTGCTTCTTTATGATGAATAGTTCTATGATATTTGTCTCTTGTAGTAAAAATAGTAGAAATTTTTTATTGTGTTATATGGAAGAGGTTTAGATATCAATATTATGTTAATGATGTTTCATGTTGTTGAATGTTGCAATTATTGTGTGAGGCATTGTTGTATAATAATATGGCCATTAAGTAAAAGAAGAGAGGAAATATTTTATTATAGAGGAGCTTAAATGAAAATATTTTAACAAACTATCTTAAAAATTTAGATAATACTTAAGAAGTTAATAAAAATTAAAAAGTGCTAATATTGCTATCTTATAGAAGAGACTAATATTTTCTTTATATGAGCATAAATGAACCAAATCAAAATAAATGAGATATATAATTAATATAGACATCTTTAGAAGTAAGTTTCAAAATATATTTTTTAGAAAAAAATTACCTTAAAATACCAAGAATTAGTATTCAAAGAAGACTAGTTGTGAATCAAGGTCGAAATCAGATCTTGAGGCACAAAACCTTGTACCTATAGCAATTCTAAGGTTATTTGGTTGATTGGAGTATAGAGATTAAAAGAAAACAAGAGTGAGGATCTTTAAACATTAATTTAAAGTAATTTGAATGCACAATGACTCTGTAAAGACTTTACAAAGTTAAAATTATTTTCAAGTGACTTTGGATTTTGAAAAAATCTAAAGAATGTGTACTTTGGAAAATTGTGTGAAATTTATAGATAATCTATAAATATTTTTTTTGATTAAATAATCATTATTGTATATAAATTTTATTATAAATTTTATTATAAATTTAAACTTAATCTAAGAATTTATTCAAAGTTAATTGAAACTCAAACATATTGAGGTCTCTAGAATTGGGATTTATAGAATTAGTAAAGGTTTCTAAAATATCTATCAATCTGACAATTGGATTGAATTAAAATTTTATATAAAAGTAGTAAATTTGACTTTCAATAATTTTGTAATATTTGAAAGCTATTCAATAGTAAAATTAGGAGATTTTGGCTCTAAAATATTGGCATCAAGATTGGAGAAGGAGGCTAGCCAACAACCAAGTAGATTTTAGGAGTTATCTTCTATTTAGTATATTTGATCTTTTTCAAAACTTTTGTACTTCTTACCAACTTAGTAACAAGTATTCAAATTTTGAGTTAAAATCAATGATTTGATCATTAATTATTGATATTTCAATTTGATATGAGATTTAGGATTTTATTAGGATTTGATCTAAGATTTGGTTAAGATTTAGGATTTATTTAGGATTTTGTTAGAATTTGGTTAGGTATTTATTAAGATTTTATTAGAATTTGATCTAAAATATGACTAAGATTTGTTTAGGATTTGATTAGGATTGATTTAGGATTTTATTAGGATTTATTGAGAATTATATTAGAATTTAGTTAAGATTCAATTAAAATTTCTATTTTTAATATATCTTTAGGATTTTTTTATTATATATATTTCTTTAAGTTTAATTTATAGTTTCTTTATATTTTTTTTGTAAGTTCTTTAAGACTCTTTTGGAGTTTAATTAAAGATTGATGAGCATTATTATAGTTTAATTGAAGTTTATTTAGGATTCTATCAGAGTTGTTAGGATCTTCTAAATACAAGTTCTAATTTACCTTCCACAACAAAGTATTAGATGCATTCTCAAATAAACTTCATAAAATATGGCAATGCTAAGTTGGGTTGTTTATCATTGGAGGTAAGAGGTGGTTGATTGACCATTCTCACATGAGTTTGTTTTGCCATATTAAGTCTCTTGGGAGGCGTTGCAAAGCTATCCTTGTTGACTTCACTTGGTCATTAACCCTTCTACCATTGGAGGTGTATTTTTGCATTCTATAAAACTTTACATATTGCCAAACTAATTCTTTTGATATTTCCTATGTCCATCTATTGCCTATGTATTTTTTAGAGTTGTGTTGATAGTATTATATAGCTATTCGACGTCTCCATCAAAGTCTTACATAGTCACTAATCATATCTAAGCTTGACAAAAGTTCTTAATGACTTTCGTACTTCATCCATTCAACGATCAAGGACTTACTAAAGATAGATATAATTTATTAGTCAAAAATTAATTAAACAAACACAACTAAATATGCAAGAGACACAATATAATAATTGAGCAGCAAATCTTAGGTGTACAAAAGATGTAAGAGTAGTACCCAAATATTTATTGTCTAGGTTTTTATTTGTTGATTTATACTAGAGAAGTACAGCCTCATCCATTTAAACAAGAATATAACAAGTACTATATATTGTGGGCAAGATTTGCACCAAGTCAGAACTTATATCTACAAGTGGTTCGTTGAAATGTGGTTAATTTTTACTTATATCTCTAATTTTGAATAATTTTGTAATTTATTTCATAAATTTGGTAGTCCACTTTTTAAATTATTATATTTTGGGTTATTTTCTTATTAGTTATATTTTTTCAACATGCTTAAGAAGAATTAACTTTTTTTTAATAATTTAACTTTTGATTCAAAGTAAAATAAATATTTTATTTCTAGATCATGTGAAAAAGAAACAACATTAACATGCAACTCATTTCATTTTTGTACAATGTAGTCCTATCATTCTTTATGAGTCCCTAATTTATTTATATTTAATTTCTTTGCAATTCATCAGAATTTATGAATATTAGAGTTTAGTTAAAAATAATATTTATGCTCAAATATATTCTTTATGTTTTATATTAAAATAAAAATGATTGATTAATTTGTATATATATATATATATATATATATATATATGAGATAAAATCTGAATGAAGGCATTAAATTTTCCACAATGCATGTGTATTTATGTATGTTAGAATATATATATATATATATATATATATTCTAATCTTATACAAGTATTCGTTATTATTGCCTTCAAATCTTATACAAGTGCAAAAATTTAACATTTAAAATAACTTGTTTTGTATTTATTTATTTATTTATTTATTTTGCAGCACATTCTAAAAGTTAATTTTTTGAATACCTACACACAAATTACACAACACAAGCTATGACATTCTATTTGTATTTAAAATCTTGAAATTACATTATTTTTTTAATAATTTTTTTGATTATATTAGATAATTTTAACATCTTGCTATTAATCCATCACAATAACCTTATAACTTTCTTCATTTATATTATTATCATTTTTAGGAATATAATGGCAATACAAAGACACTCTCTCATTGGTATTGTTTATTTCAAATCGATATTTAAAGACCTTCAAGGTGAATATGACTACCTTTTAAGTATACAAGTACAAAGAAATTATAAAAATAAGATTTTGATTACAATTTTTTGACTTTTTATTTAATTCTTTTATAACATATGATAATGAAGAATATTAAAGATAGATGATAATACAAGAAAATCAAAAAAAAAAAAAAAAAAAAAAAAAAAAAACCCAACAAGATGCACACAAGAGATATATAGAGTAAGATAAAAATCTTACTGCCAAGATATTTTAGTTATAAATAGAAAGTACTTGTAGATGTTTTTATTGGATAAGTCTTAATAAGATATCTTCAATTATAGAATATCCTTTGGTTGACTATGCCAAAGTTTTATTTCCTTCAAAGCTTACCAAGTATTAACCTTAATATCAATTGACAAGAAAAATAATCTATTTTTATAAATCACTTAATGTTGAATAAGCTAGAATTTGTATAATATAATATTCTTCAATATATATAGATATACTTGTTTTTTTTATTTTGTGATGTTTTTCAAAGAGTCACACTATTTAAGAGTATTACAAAAGTTTCAAAACATATTCTGTAATCTTTTTAAAACTATCTATTATCATCTTATAGTTCTTTAGGGCTTTAAAAAGTGTTTGTCAATTTATATTCCTTTGAATGACATAATTAAACACTGTACATACTTGTTTTTTATTTGGATGCCAAGAAAGCATTCATTTAATCAATCTTAAGAGGATATGAAAAAACCATATACTATGGACAATTGAAAGGTATCATTAATTACCAAAACCATTTAATAATTCACAAGGTATTGAGTTGTCCAAATAATATATCTAACATGGAAAAATTACGATTATAAAGGCTACACATTCTTATTAATTCTCTTCATGGAACAACACATAATCACTTCATTATCTATTCATTTATTTATTTTCATGCTCTCACATTTACAAACTGATGCAAACCAAAAGAATAATCAATACCCTCATTGTGGAAATAAACACAAAAATTCCAGACACACTCACTCTTGGTACAAATGAACAACAAGTTCAACCAAGGCGTTCTGATTGCCTTCACTTCAATTTGTAAAATAAAAATAAAAATAAGTATGTATTTTTATGAAAGCTTTGCTCAGAATTGGGACAATAAGTGCTGCAAAAGCTCTGGCCCAATTGGCACAAAATTAAGAATTTCAATATTCAAAATGAAGTCTGTCCTTTGTCTTTGTGAAATCGAGGAGAGAGTTTCAAATGTTAATTTCCAGTCTCCGTGCAACAAAATCATAAATCAATCAATATTGATAGCTACGAGGTATTGTACACACTAGTTCTGAATACTAGCAGTGGCGTCGCGAGCTTCCTCACCGACTGCGTCGTCGCGCTGCGTCTTCCCATACAGCATTGTGTACACACGCCGCGTGCGGAAGATGAGGATGGTGTTGAGGACTGCACCGAGCATGCACATCCCCGTCATTATAAAGAGGGTGAGACGAAAACAAACAGGGCCTTCGCACCTCAAAGCCTCGCCGTTTCGCGGGGCAACACCACCATGTTGCTTCTGAGCCTCCCAGTCGTAGAGAGTCCCTGCAATGAGCCCCGAGAAGATGAGGGACCCAGTTGGGTTCGCCATGGCGAGGAAGTTGTACAGCATGCCGAAGTTCTTCAGCCCAAAGAGCTCCGACGCCGTGGCGGGGACGATGGCCCAGTGAGCTCCGTATCCCAAGCCCACCAGTAACGAGCCGGCGTACAGCGAGCCCTGCATGCCGACTGCCAATGATGCGTGGCCTATGGTCGTTATCGCTTGCGCTCCTACTATGAGAATTGGCCTGGGTAAGGCGTGCCCTCTGCAAATTCACATCAGCAAAGTTATTTGTTGTCTTTTTTTTGTTTCTGCCAGTAGCTGTGCTGTGCAGTTCATCAACTTGCATAATGCAATGGGTGTCAGTGATATGGTTGGATGAGAGCAAGTTTGTTAGGATGAGAGGATGCGCAGTCGCACCTGGCAATTACTTCGGAGACGTAACCACCACCAAGGCGTCCCAGGAAGTTCCAAATGCTGATGAGGGCAACAAAGATGTGAGGGTCCTTATACCCTAGAGACTGAGAAATCTGCCCCAAATTGTCGATTACCATCAAACCAGACCCAGCGCCGCACACCAGGCCAAAGAACAGTAACCATAAGTCTGCCTTGACCAGAGCCTGCCTCATTGTAAAGTCTTCGCCTCGGTGAGGACCCTTCCGTTTCCGCTTCACCTTGACGGCTCCCTCAGCTACAGCACGATACAAACGGGAGCTGGCACGGCGCATCCGGTCACGCCTGACGGGTTCCGGCAACGTTTCCTTCTCGTCTTCGAGTTCGCTAAAGAGAAGCAAATCTTGGTCTTTGAGACGGGGAGACTCTTTCCAGGCCCGCGTAGCTGTGCACTGCCCTGATGCCTTCCCATCAACGCTGCCCACAACAGTGGCACGCCCTTCTCCACCAGCTGCAACTTCATTCTCCACATCGTCCAGTAAAGGAGCACGCAATTGGCCGGCTTCGTCTTGGAAACTTTTATCGTAGTCGGAGGACTGCTTTTCAAGGGCACTAGGAATGACTAGGGCTAATGGCAGTGCAAGGAGCGTGAATAATCCAATTGCGAAGAGACGATCCGTATTTTTACTGGCTGAAGGACTATCCTGTACGATTATAGTGGACAACAGATAGATTGCCAGCACCAAACAAATGCCGTAGAGGAATCTGAATTTCTGGTCATGATCACCGCTATCTTTTGCTTCAATGGGCAAAGGCCGAATGACAAACAAAGCCAGAAACGCTACTAATGTTGGACCTACCGCTATTATGAGTATGAAGGATGCTTGGTCAGGAGCAAAAAAGGCAGTGTATACACATGTGAAAATGGCACCACCTAGGCCGGCAAATCCTTTCAAGATTCCCACCACAGGGCCCCTGTAATGCGAGAAAGTGCGAACAGACGACACCAAAGCAGCAGTGTTGAAGTATGTCTCACCATTCGTTCCAAGAGCTATCAGCAAGCAGACCTGTCCAGCCACAGAACCTATCAGAAAAAGCCTCCAAGATGTTTGAAAAATTACATTCAAAATGCTACACCACATAGGCAGCTGATTGGCTATTCTTGACAAAAATTTGCGAACTCAAAGCATCCACAGTTCGACCGATAAGGGAGAATACAACACTGAGAAAGAGAGGGTGGGAAGAAGCGCAACATACCACAGCGAAAGGAGGTGTAGCAACTCGACGGATGACAATCAGCCAAACCCAACCATAACCAATACAGTTGTGCAACAAGCCCACTAAAATGAGGCCCCAGGAAGGCAGCCAATCTGACAGAAAACCGGCCAGAAGGCCAACACTATCGCCGAGGTCCTTCGCTACCCCCAATCGGTTAAGTTGCCTCTGGTTCAAATTTAGATTTGTTTTAATCACAGGTGAAATGCTCCCGAAGATATAGCCAATTCCCGCACATGCCTGCAGCCATATTGAAGCTACTAGCACTAACCAACGATTTGTCCACGCCATGGATAACAGAGCACACCCTCAAACTCGGCGTTGATGCCACTTCGGCAATGCTTGCATCTGCACCAAAGCTGCAGACCTCTTCGCACTAAACTTCGTAGAGTATGGTGTTGGCTGATGAACACGTCTGTTTAGCTGCCACCCCGGAGCTCGCTTCGTACTATCTGCCTAGATATTCTCTACTAGACTGACGAGTCGATTTCCCCGGCGGGAGCAAACCAAAGCAATGAATAGCTCTCGCAACAAATCCAACTGCGAGAAAACTCGCTGGATCCGAGCACATTGCGGCGAAAAAGAGAGTTGCTAAGAGGCCAGAACGCAGCATCTAGAAAACAGCAGAACCATTCGCACGAGATCTACGACCAAAAAAAACAATTACAAATCACCTTGATAGCATTCTCAACCAGCACGCGCAATGTCAACCACCTAAAAACCGCCAAACAACCTGCAGCGCCAGCTACAACACTCCACGAAACGCCTCCCCGCCGAACCTGGCCAATCTCATAACCCTGATGCCAACTCGAACCCCCGCTTCGAAAACCCCTGCACAACTGATGTTATCCACACCGAAGCTCTAAACCTCAAGACGCAAGCATTGGAATCGGACCCAATGGAAACTCCCACAGAAAACCGACGCGCAAGTGGATTAGACGCAACTTGAGTGCGTCGCGGGATGACTACTGCCCCTCCCTTTAACGATCAGCCTTCAGGTGACTGGTCTCAGGCTCCAGGCTGATCTCGTGCGTTCTGCTTGACGTTAAGGCTCCGACAGGCCTGATCCAACCGCTACAACGCCAAATGACACGATCAGGAAGCAATCCAGCTGGCAGATATGGGCGGACTAGATGCCGAGGCCCACCATAGGGCTGAATTCATGAGCAGCTACATCTAATTGTGGGGGGGGGAGAAGCTATCCATGTCTGGCGCTGGACTTCTTCTAATATTTTATGACACAAAAAACGAGTCTGGTGCTGTTTACTTTCTTGCTATTCCAGAGAGAGGCAAGGGCTATGGGAAGCAGTGCTGTTAGCCTTTTTCTAGGGATTCCGACCCGGCGTCCATGAATGCCCTCGTCGCGCCAACATGGTCAGACTCACGTGGCTGCCATCCCACTTGCATTGCACAGTTCCGCCATATCTAGCGTTTCCTACATGCCAAATAGGAGGAAGATTGGCATCGCGGCAGGCAAAACGGGCTTTTGAGATGCTCAGTGAGGTAGGGCCCCGAAAGTGTAAAGACTCTCGCCTTTGACGAAAAGGGAATAAAAAGGAATTTCGGACGTGTGCTTTTCGAGCAAAATTCATTCTTTATTGTGTAAGAATTTTTATAACATGAGGTAAAATAAAATATCTTTTTTATATAAAAGAGACCAAAATTGACACCCACAAAAGAAGCTTGCAACATGTGATGGTCTTCACACCCTTGACAACACCTTCTTAACAGCAAAAAGTTTTTTCCCTGATGAAAACAAGAAAAAAAAAAAAAAAAAAAAAAAAAAAAAATTACAGATTTCATGTTGTGAGTACTACTCACCTCTGATTTACAAAGTATGCAGATTCTGCTGCATGGTAATGTCTAGATGCACTAACACAGTAGCCTGTGCTGGATAGCACAATTAGAAATGGTTCCATTGAGGATGCTTTTGAATCGATAGTCCTTCCATAAATAACAAATATGGTTCAGATAGATGAGTGTAGGAATGAATCTCTTTTCACAATGTTGGCGTCTGAATCAATAATGTCTGCTGATAGGCCATATTGGATCAGAATGATGACTATGCAAAGATCAGCTTGAAATGGCTTTGGATGTGGCACCTTTGCCCGAATATGGTTGTGATAATTTAGCTTCATGGAGCATACATCTAGTGGCATTGAGACCCATGATGGATTTATAAGTGGCGAGTTGTTGTAATCTCTTGGTACTTGTATGCCCCAACCAGCAATGCCACAAGTTGGAAGAATTTGGTGAAGATGTTACATAGTCAAAATTTAGAAGGATAATAGCTGAATTCGAATACATTACAAAGAGAGATTTTTTATGTGAATCATCACCTCAAGTAATAGTTACATTGGACTCTATTATTGTGTCTTGTAATAGTATGTTGTTAAGAATATACAAATGATTCTGAAGGGGGCAAGAAGCAATTGTAGAATTATCTTCAGCAAGAAGTCTATACATATGATTTTTTTTATGGATATGCCGCCACTTTGTATATCATGGTCACTTATCAAAAACAAGTTCTTGTGCAAATCAAGAATGTATAATGTATTATTGAACCAAAAGGTTTGTCTATTTATCATGGAAATCTCTACATTACCTTATGCATAAGTTGAAAGAATAATGTTGTCATTAAGATTTACATAATTTTCTTTTGATGACAATTATTCAGAAGTAATAAATTAGTATTTGTTATGAGCCAAGTGAAGAGCTGCACCCATATTAATGATCCATATGGAATCTTTTGTTGTTCCACGTTTGCATGATTTTTTGGAGCAATATGCTTGTATAAAATATACATGAGTACAAAATGATGGAAGCATTTCTTCTATATCTTTGGATTTCTATTTCGATTTTCTATTCTCATGAATTGTTGGTTTTTGTAAAATATTTTGATCTCTAATGTCTGATCTTTTTGCAATGTGGACATGGAGTTGTTGGATTTGCCTTGTTCTTTAAATTTTTATATTCTTTTTGTGGTGGTTTTGTAAGGGGATGTAATTGCTACTTTCCTTTTCATTTTCTTCCAACAAAAATTGCTTGTGATTTGGTAGAAGAGTTCTTCATTGTGGTCTCTTCTTGTCATAAGATAGAAATCAATTTTGATAGAGTTTTTGTATCAATAAAGCACAGTGTTTGAATGATGGTACCATATTGAGATGGAATTAACTACATCAATGTAGAAATTTCTATTTGAAATGGAATAATAGCTATGATAAAATGATATTTTTATAATAACATTCTAAAATTATGTGGATGTTGTATTACCTAATCACCCAATTATTTTTTGTGTTATGTTTTCTCTTGTAAATATGCTTATGTGATGGTGTTACTTGCAAAATAGGTATTTTTAAATACAAGCCAAGTTTCATTGCCCATTGTGGGTGCTCCTATGTAGGAGAATATGGAATTATCTACACAATCCCATATGATGGATAATATACCATGATCTTGCTTTTTCCACGTAGTGATTGTAACTTGGTTTGTTGGTGGTATTAACATTGTTGCATTATTTTATAGGATTTATATCTATTTTTTTTTTATCAAATACTAATTCCTATAAGTTTTTTATTTTAAATTTTATTTAGATTTTCTTTTTTCAAATTATATACCAAGAGCCATCAAATTTTAGCCATCTCTTGGTTGATAGGCTTATTATTGTCATTTTGAAGAGAAGGTAGGTGAATTGGTCCTTCAATTTCTATGACAAATATCTTTGTCAAATTTTCATTTCCTTATAATTATTTATTATTTTTCTAAAAAATTTATGTCAAGAATTTATTATTGCTTTGGTATCATATTAGAATAATATAATAATTTTATAATGAATAATATAATAAAATAATGATATATTGAATGCACAAAAAATTGTGTTTGTTTGAACATATTTAATCAAGAGACAAAGATACTCTTGAAAGTTTGTACTTTTTCACTAGATGAATTCTAATTGTCACCCTAATTGCTCATCTTAAAAATATAATTAATGAATAATCTACTCTAATGCAAGGTAGTACTATTGTGATGGCAAAGGTATGTAGTATCCAGAACTTGAATGATAGTAAAAAGCAGCTAGAAAGACTTCTGGTCACATACATTAAGCATCAACCTCAGCCACAAGACATCATCTTCAAACAATTTTCACAGTATCATTCTTATAATGATGAGCATAAACACCATTGCTAATATGATTGACAATACAAATGTCCATTTCAAAGAGTATGAAGTCATTGCAAGTCCAACCTTTTTAATGATGCAAACTCAAAAAGATAACTATGGATAATATCACATCTATGAGGAGGTAGCAAAACCTTGAAAGCTATGAAGACCCTGATTGTTTATCAAAGTGTCGATGAGATCAAAGGTAGTATGACAATCACAAAAATTGTAAAGAGAATAAAAGTGCGTTTGTTCTTCTATGTCCAACCACCCACCTACTCTTTAAATATACTTGTGTGCTTCTCTGTACTAAAAGTTTCCAACATCACTTCACTTATAACAAAATAAATAAATAAATAAATAATAGATAAAATTGATTCATAAACAAACAAAAAAAAATGTACTACTCAAAACATAGTATTGAAATGGTAGAAATCACAAAATAAAACTATTCTCTTCCATTTTTTTTTTACTTGTATACTTTGAAAGGCCTAGAAGCAATTATTGATTTTTAAAAAAATTATGTCCAAATAATATCCCTCAATCAAATCCTAGGTCAAATCTTAGTGAAATCCTAATGAAATCCTAAATCCTAGACCAATCTTAAATCCTTAATTAATCCTAAAAAAATCCCAAGTAAATCTTAATCAACTATTATAGTTATTTGAAACCTCAATAAATATTAATTGAATTGTAGATTTTGACTAAAATTTCACTTAGACCTCAATCAACAAGAAATTAACAAGCATATAGAATTTGAAAAGATTTGGGCTTACCAATTGCAAGAAAAGCTCTTAAAACCTCTTAGTTGTTGGTTGCTTTCCTTCTCTGACTTAATTGTTGATCTTTCAACAAATATTTCTTCTTTTTGAACCATTTAATTGCTCTAAAATTTGAGTTGTGTATAGACAATCAAGTCTAAATTATTTTCACCAATTTTTTCTTCATTTGCATTTGTAGATATTGCCTAATCGCAAAATCTCTCATTCATCCTAAATTTCAATTATCTAAGATATTAATCCACAAAAATTCTTGTACTCTTCAATCTAACTATTTAATTGACCTAAAATTTCTCATACACATTTATAACTAGTACAAAAAAAAATCACCAAATTTTCATCCTTAAAAATGCTACAAAATTTATAAAATCCTAATATTTATAAACTTATTATTATTTCTCAAAATTTGAACTCATTCAGTGTATTACTAACTTTGAAAAACCCTTAGAATCTCAATATTAATCTAAATGACATAAAACCAATTCTTAAAAATTTCCTCTCAATTTTGCTCTCTAACTCTTTTTTTTGACCCAAAACCCCCAAAGGCATCATAGGAACATAGTTTTGTGCCTTCGGATGTAATTTCAACCCAAATTCACAATTAGTCCTCTATGGGTACCAATTTTTGATAATTTGAAATAATTTTTGCTTAAACCTATTGTTAACTCTCTCTTAAAGTTGCCTAGATTATTTACTTGTCTCATTTATTTTGATTTGAGGCCTTTATGATCTTACAAAGTAGATAAAAATCCCTTCTACAAAAGTCGACATTAAGACTAAATGTTTCACTACCTTCCTATCATTTATCCTTGTTTTTCTACTACACCTTTCTATTAGTCTCTTCTATAATAACATCCATATTTTTATTTTTAATCATATAATTTTGTCATTATATGACACAATACTTTGGCATGGAATCATTACTTGTGAGTTCTACATAACAGACACCACAATTTTCATACAATGTGGATGAAGGATCGTAACCTAGGAGAACAGAACTAGCAAATGAATGAGTGCAGTTGAAGGGGGGAAGGCTCACTGATTATGATCATGTTTATTATAAGAATGCTGATGTTATTGATTATGATACAAAGCTGTACCAGAATGCTTCCAATATGGCCAGCTGCATCTGTCATCAATCTACCATAAGACCTCGCTTCCAACAACCACGAGCAGGGCAGCATTATTAGAATGGAATTCTCATTGAGAATACCCATTGTTACGATGGTGAAGATACAGAGTTGCAAGCCCATCACCTCCATGGTTTCAGGCAGTGCCATAATCTCAGCGCCTAAAATGGTGGTCGACAAGTTGAATATCGCACTCGACACAGACGCTTCGTGGTAATCTCTGTAATCCTCAATGTTGGAATTCTGCATCTTGCTTGATAGCAAAGAGATCCTATCTATATGCATCATAACCATGGTTGCATCTTCAGGCTCTCCATGATTTCTCGGTGAGCCAGCCATCTTTGTTATTTTTAAGACTCTGCCAAAAGTCTCCTGGCTTTCGTTTACGACTTACCTACGGAAACGAGCAGGCCCAACGGCCAGAAAGGCTCTGTTCCTCTGTTTTCAGCCCGTCAAGTGTGGGTTGGTTGAATGCTTGAGGTGTAGACCAAGAAAAATGGTATCGTTTAATTTCCAAGATAACAACAGATTTATTTAGCCAATTTTCCTGGGAGACTTAGAAATCCTTTTCTACAGCAGATGATTCAGCCACAAGTCGGTTGTTATTTGTGCCCAAAAAAAACAAACTACGTCTTATCAAACCACCTTCGGTCACAATGTTGACGCAGACGACTGAAGATACATTGTCCCTTTCACCAGATTTCGTTTGTATAGTATCGTGATACATATCAACATAACAACGCTACCACCACACACGAGCATTCGGAGTGGATGTGGGTAACTAGAATTGCACGAGCATTGCCATAAAAATATTGCAATAAACATGAAAATCATGCAGTTTCCATGACGGAAAAGAAGTATGAGTGAAGTAGAGTAAAGCACACATGATTCATAGCTGGAGGAGAGAAGGGGGCTTTGGCGGGGCTGACCTAGAATGTAGCGGACCTGCAGCAAAACGGGGCCATGGTAGTGGTGGCGCAGCCAAGCACACGCCGCGACCAAAGATGGTCGAAGCTCTCGCTAGCATCGTCGACGATGTCTTTGCCCAATTTAGCGGCTAGTCATTCCAAGCATTGGATGAACTTGAGAAGGTGAAGAGTGGCGACCGAAACGGCAAATCCATGTTGGAGGCTTCGACGTCCCGGTCAAATCCGTCGAAGCTTTTTTGTGCGAAACGCTTGTCTGATGCGGGGAGGAGAATCAGGAAAAGTAAAAGTGATGCGACTACTTTTTAAAACAAAGTTTTTGTAATAGAAAAGTGTCATCCCCATGTTTTGGCTATTTAATTGTTGTTTTTGGCCTTGTTTAGTGTGGGATGTGTCCTTTTTGATTGTAATGGAATGATGTGGGAGTTGGGTGTGAGCTTAGATATCACCAAAATGTTACCTATGCATTTTTGAGTGATATATATATATATATATATATATATATGAGTATTTTTATTATTATCATTTGAAATAAATTGTTTGATTGACTTGGAAAAGAAGGGTTGTAATTCCATTCTTGATATGAAGTGTTCATTGCTGAGAGCACACCTGGTATAACTGGTCAGATTGCTAGGGTATCATTTTCTATATGGAAGTGGGGTATTGTTAATATTATGAGGAATTTGACTTCATTTACTTTGCTCTCAAGGATGTTGGTGTTGCAATGACGTGGATTTACTTTACGATTTTTGTAAAATGGTTTCTGATACATGTTTATGATTTTTTAAAGGTTGTGCCTTAGTTTTGTCTGAAAAGAATACATTTTGAAAACTACTTTGGTCGTAAGCCATAAAGTTATCTCAAGTTTTAACTAGTTTTACAAAAATTTATATTTTTTTTATGATTCTTCATAATTAATAATAAACAAGATTAAAAATAGAAATCACAAAAAACGTAATACTTAAAATTCTTTTAAAATTGTACTTGCAACATTGAAGTACTTGTTTCTTCTTCTTGTTTATATCGTAGCACCTGATTCAAGCCTGCTGCTGAATTCTCAAAAGGTGGCTTTATGTTCTTTTTTGTGCTTCTGTTCTGTGGTTTCTCTAAAATTCTCGAGGCTTTCGGGTAGGATGCCTACATGCAAGGTGTACCACTTAGGTCTGGTTCACTAGATTTGCAGGCCATACACTAAAGCTTCTGAGTCATAACTGAAGCATCCTCTCGCTTTATGTCGGGAAGTCAATAGTCTTTGGATTTAGCAATCATCGCTGTGACGAAAACTCTTCATGAGTAAAATGCAAAAAACTTGAATATTCAGATGTCTGAAGGAATGTAGTGAGGCGAGGTGTAGGAGCGCTGCAGAGGTACATTTGCCCTTTTGGTGTTGAATCTTTCCAAGTGCAGGAATTCGAACAGTCCAGCACCCGGTGAAATGGGCTAGGCAGCAGATCGATTGAGGGAAAAATAGAGATGTGCCGGTATTTGTTAGTTGTAACATTTTTTAGGCTTTGGTTTACAATGTGGTTACATGCCCCTGCTGCAAGATACCGCAATCAAACTTGCAAACTTGAACCCGACAGACGGGCGATGAGAGCCTCTTGTTCTTGCTTGACCGTCAGCAATGATTCGTATTCTGCATTAAGCCTCTGCCTCAGAATCAAATGAGCATGTCAATTCAAGGACAGTAAGTATCAACGCACGCACAAAATGGAGAGTTGCTGAGCATTAATTTCGTATTTATGTGTTTATGACAAGCTCTAGCGATGGGCTTAAAACTTTTCTGGCTACGCCACAGCACATGAACGAAATCAGAACCTTAACGTATTCTGAATGTAGAAGATTACAAAACCAAAGTTCTTTTTGCAACTACATTGATGAATACACAGGAAATATAGACGACTTCGGCATCATCACAAGTTACCTCGAGCTGCTCCTGTTTGTCAGCTATCAATCTTGCCTGGTCACGTAGCTTTTCTGGCCTTGTTTCAATCTCTGCAGACACCATGTTACGCATACCAACCGCTGACAGCTTCGCATCTTCTATTTGCTGCGCTTTCTCGTTTGCCTGGTCGAGTAACTGCTTCACTAACTACTTCATTCGCACATGCAAGAAAACCTTAAACACAATTAACAGGGTCAGAAAAAGAATGACGAGAAGTTAACCTTCCAAAGGTAAAGGATATGTACACAGTAAAATCAACCCTCTAAACCAAGGAACATCAGCTACAAAAGACATACATTCACTAAACAAAACAGATGCAGCCGCAGAGTAATCCACAAGCGTGACCCAAGGACAAGACAAGTACAACGTATCAATGCATGAAAAGACGCTCAGGAAAGTCACAACATAAGGTTATGTTCTGAAATCGTTTTTAATACTAAAGTGTAAGGAATGCATTAAGTATTCAACATGTAACTCCGTTCTCCGGATGCGCATACCAATATGCATAAGCCATGAAACGGAAACATGTGTTGGATACTAAGACATGGAGCTACACACCTACATGATTCTTAATAACAATGTACTATATTATCACTAATTCCACAAAACCAGAGGTTATTGCTGCTGCACAAACGGAATATCCACTACAATCGAAAGAACCAGAAATCAACCCCATCCAAATTTTCGTCAATTTCACTCGAATTACACGACGTGCATGTGACATCAACAACGACAAAAATAGGACTATAGAATAATACCTTCAGAAAAAGAAAAAATAATTACATCCATAAAGGTTAGCAAGAAATCAAGCCCATAGAAGCTGAACTTTATCTTCGGGGCATGCACTCAAAGAAACAGACATCCTGAAACAACAGAAATAGGAATAAACGTCAGGAGCATGTTACGTTCTGAAAGTCCTGAAGCTTGCACTGAAACACATCGCACGATTTCGCCACCAAGCGGCTATGAGAATTAGTCTCCAGGTCCAATACTCGCAAACGTCCGTTATCGTCCACAACGACGGCTGATGAGCCTGCTTCGTCCCCCGCCATGGCACCACTTCCGACGCTAAAATGTTTAATCCTCTGAGACAATCGTGTGTGTGAGCTCTCTTTCGTCTCAGCTAAATCTTACTTCCAGGAAACTCCAATTGTAACGAAAAGAATAATCCACTCTTGGATACAGGATTTGTGCGGAAGGAGTGAGACCTAATCACAATTTGATTGCATGAACGCAGAATCATGCAATGCTGCAGTGCACACACACCGACACACGCCGTGATGGATGAACGCTGGTGGCGATGGATGGATGAATAAGTGTATATGTTGATGAATGTTAGATGATGTTTAACGGATGTTTATTTTTAACTATTGCAAAATATGGAAGTTAATAAAATAAACCATTTGGATTTTTTTTTTTTTTTTTTTTTTTTTTTTTTAAGAATAATTATCTGATTTTTCTTTCATGAAATGCCTGCATCTATAATCTATTCAATTTATTACTTCTTGAAATTTTAACTTTCATTTTATTGTAATTGGTTGATTACTTGTGTTTAAATGTTCAAACATGTTGAATTTGAACATTGATCACAAGTTTGAACTAGATCTAATAATATTCTGCCATAAATGAAATGAAAATAATAATTATTTTAAAGACATCATACATGATATATTTTTTTAAAATCTTTTTTTAAAATTTTACCTATGTTTTCATTCAATAAACAATACATATGCTATAATTTTCAACTTCTATTTCTTTCATTTTTGAGATAATAAAATTATACACATTTATGTTACCTTCCTCATGACTAATCACAAGACTTCTTTGCCTCTTTGTGTGATACCCAAGTTGTCTTATATAATATATATGTATGGGTGTGTATATATATATATATATATATATACATACATACATACACACATTCATATAATGTAGTATTATGTCTTGGATCTAAACAACAAAAAGTGAATCCAAATTGTTGATAGCAAGATATAGTCTAAATTAAACATTGATCTTTCCATACAAAATTATTTTTTTAACACATTTAGACTTATTGAATTTAGTTTTGTAATTTTTTAAAAATCATACTTTAAAATATTTGAAGTAATTCCTATTATTAAAGATATTTTTGCCATTAAAGAATCTTTATATTTGAATATGAATATTAAATAATATAAGTGATATAATCTTAGGTGAACTATCCACATTTTATAAATAATTTGTTAATAATATCTATATGCATATTATTGTTATTTCATAATAAGTAATCATATAAATTTCTTAATTTATAAGGAATTAAAATTTATAGTAGAGATCATTTCAATTTAATGATTATCATAATTTTAATTTATTATAAAACTTAGTTTTCTACAAAAAAAAAAAAAAAAAAAAAAAAAAAATTGTATTAAAGATTAAATATTATGTATTTTAATTACATGTACCTATATCATAAGCTTCTTCATAGTGTACATCTTTTTATAATTTAGCTATATTATAAGTTATTTAGATTTTTTACTTAAATTTTTCAAATATTGGTTTTAATTAGAAAGTTTAGATCATCCCACATATTATGTCAATTACATAATATTCTTGAAATTGTATTGTGCTATCAAATTTAAAATAAAATGTTTTATCTAATCATAATAAAAATCAATTATTTCTTGTATATAGATAGTGAAGTTGGTCAATTGTTTGATAAGATGCTCTTCATTAGAAATTAGTCTAATCGCAATAAAAAATGCATTTTTAGTTATCTTTAATTGATTTTTATCCAGTAGTAATAAATTCAGATATGAGAGGATTGGATTTTTGCCAATTGATCACTTTTATTATTGATATGTGGTTGAAAGATTCAATTAATTTACATGGTATTAATTTCTAAACTATGTAAAAAAAAAAAAAAACGGCATTAGAACATTAAAATTATTCTTCTTCTTATATTTTTGACTAAATATTATATATATATATATATATATATATATATAATTCTTTTTCCTAAGATTAATGGTTTTTATTCCTTTATCTTTTAATATTCTATTAAATTGGAATAAAAGTTAAGATTTTTTTTGTCTCTTTTTGTGATATTAATAATATTTTCTTCATCTATTTTTAATAATATATATATATATATATATATATATATATATATTTTATTGATTCAAAGTTTTTAAAAAAATCAATTACAAACATAAACTATCCTATCTTTACACATCTACAAAGTTTTAGTTCTATGTACATTCTTTTTAATTCTTGAGTCTTTACTTTAAGTGAAAAAATATTTAATTTTTTAATTAATAATTTTAAAGTATTAATTAAATAATAAATATATTTATTTTTCTAATTAAAAATTCCTATTATAAAAAAAAAAAGAAAACATAACATTGTTGTTAATTATTTTACTACTAATAAAATTAAAATTTATTGATAATGATAGTTTGTAGTCATTTTTCTAACTCTTTTTTGTAAGATTAGTTAAAAATAAGAAGTTCCTCAATTTATTTGACAATAATGCCAAACTTAAGTTCCTCCTTATATAAAAAGTAGCCAAAGATGTGTTGTTATCTTATGTGTTTGGCCATAATGTCAAGCTTGAGCACTTGCTTATATCAAAGGTAGTGATTTATTTTTTTTGTTTTTTTTTTTTTTTTCATCAATTATTTTAGAAATAATATTAAACTTAAGTATCCTCTTTTATCAAAGGTAGTAAAAGATGAGAGACTTTTTAATTCATTTGGAAATAATTTCAAACTTATATACCATCCAAAACTAAAATTGTGAATAAAAGATTCATATGGCAATATTGTTAAGCTTGAGTACTTCTATATATCCAAAAGTTACAATGCTTTAACTTTATTTTCACATTGTTGTCTTATTTTTGATAAATATTTTTCTCTATAAATTTTTTTTTTTAGATAATAAACTTATAATAAGATATTAAACCACAAATTAACAATACAATTAAAACAATGCATATATTATATTTTAACCTAGTCTTACTAACTTGAGCTCATACTATGGCAACTAAACATCACTTTAGCATAGAAGAGTGTATGCAAATATAAATAAAATCAATACAATCAACTCTATATATGCTTAATATAGATTTGAGTTCAAGTGCTACTATTGTTGATCTATTATATATTTGTTAAAATTTTATATTTTAATAAAAATTATTTTTTGATATTCTAAAATATGGTATATTTGCTACACTAATTTTTAAATATTATTTGAAATAATCTTAAAATATTACATTGCAAATGAATAAATATAATACATTGTTATTGTTTAAAAGTTTTATTTTCAATATCTCAAGAGCCATAGATTTAATACTATCATAAGCAATATTATTCTTTGAAATTTTTTGATTCCTTTCAACTTCAATCTTATATATTCTAAAATTAATAACTTTCATAATAGTAAGTTAAATAATCTTATTTATAATTTTTGTTTCCACACAACTTATCAAAATATTCTCAAGTTTTAGATCAAAATGTGAAATAAATATGTGATGCAAGTAATACATTTTTTTTGCAATTTGATGCATAATAACAATAAAAAAATATTAAGATGTTTACTCTTTTTTTTTGCAACATATTACAATTTTTTTTTCATTAATTGAATGTCTTCATACAAATAATGATTTTTTTCTCTTATTATATAAGATTCACCAATTTCATTAGTACTACTTTTCATTGAAAAATATTATATAAATTGGCTAAAATTTCAACTTTTTTTTTAAAAGACTCATCACATCTAACATCCATCTTTTTAATAGTACATAAAAATTCTTACCACTTTGATTTATAAACTTGTCTATAAGTTTTAAGTTCTCTACTTATGGATTTTATAATTTTAAGACTTATTTTGTCTAATAATGGCATTAAATCATCCAATTTTTCAACTTCTACATAATGAAAGTCTTCCAATCTTTCTAGAAGATGCTCTGCTAATCTATAATATTCAAAAACTTCTTTTCTATTTATATGGATCAACCTATCATATAAAAATTTAATATCACCTTTATTTTCATCACATGTTGCAACATTAAAAGAAAAAAAATTTAGTGTCTTTAAATTTTTTAGAATAATATTTTGAAAGCATATCACTTACTATATTGTAAAAATATTTCAAATTTCAAAGTAATTCTCTAAAAGTTCCTTTTTTATTCAATTGGAAGATAACTTCTTCACATCAATTTGTTTTTTTTTATAATTTTCTACTAATAAGTAAAATATATTTAATACAAAAAAAATCAGTAAATAAAAGTTCAAAATTTAATCTTTTATTACTACAAGTTATTAAGTAGTCAAAAACTTTTGTAACATATTTAATTTTCTAACATAAATCTGCACACTTGTTTCTACATAATGAGTCTTTTTTCTTCAATGAAATCTTAAATGCTTAAATATAGACTTTAGATCCTTCTCAACTACCTCTACAAATACCTTGCATATTTGATATTTTGTCATATTATTCTATAATGCTTCAAAATCTTAATATAAAAAAATAATATAAATAGCTCCAAACCATGAACTTGTATTGCTTGAATAGTTCTAAAGAATATGCCTAAATAAATTAATAATAAATATATCAATTTCACCTTCTCACCATGTGTACAAAGTTACACATTATGTTTGTTTGGTATTTCATGAATATTCAATAAACACACTTTTATCCACATTGCTCCAAAAAAATACATAATTTTTTATCCTATACAATGAATCTATAATTCTAAGACTAAACTTTCAATTCTAAATAATCTTAAAATTAATTTTTATTAATTTTTATTTTTTTAATACTCTTATTTTAACCTAAAACTTTATTATAAAAATTACTAGTTCTAAATCATAATTAAAAACCTTAAATGACATCCATTTGAAGAAATCTACCTTATAAGCCTTTGTACACAATTAAAATAAAATTTCAATAAGGTGCAAACATGATTCAAAACATTCATAATAGTAATGTTTTATCATAATATGAATTTCTTTAAAGTCTTCTATTTTTTTTAATTGAATAAAATCCAACTCAAATTCTAAAACACATCTAATCAAACTATATTTTGAATATTAGCAATAAGCTTTAATATAGATGTTTTTTGAAAATTTTAATAAAAATAACTTTCAATCATTTTTATTTCTACATATATTTTTTTTTCTACCAATTAGAATATTATAAAAAAAAAAACTTATTTATTCTTTTAATTAAATTTTACCTACACTTCCAAAAACTTCAAATAACTTACCAAATGTTATAAAAAAAATTAATTTCTCCTTATTCTCTTCCAACTTCTATTATAAATTATATTTTTTTATTCTAATTTTTTTATTAGATATATTAAATCTGTCACTTTTTTACTTCTAATAATAAATAATATAAACTAAATTTAAATACTTCAAATGAGTAGCAATTCAATCTTTTTTAAGATACTATTCTCAAATACTTATACTTAAGATACAATTCATTTAATCTACTACTACCTTCATCAAACTATTCTCCAATCCAAGTGGGTTTTAAACAATAGGCTATTTTTTGGAAGAAGCAAGTATGCAAGGCAAAATAATTTTCATAAATTGCTTTGGTAATGCTACTACTTGCACCAAAAAGAGTAGGCATATATAACTACAAGAGAGAATATATATATGAAGCTTTCAATGATTGATCATGAGACAAGACAAGCAACTCTAGATGAGGTCAAGCAAGACAAGGCTTTGTATGCTTACTTATCTAGTCATGTTGATTGATGGACACTCATTATCCTGTATTGAAACAAATAATTTTTTTGCAAAGACATCCTTTATATTGTCATTGAAAAACATAGCTATTATAAAAAGGTGGTCATTACCATGTAAGAATCTTAACACTACTTACTACATTTGTAGTACAATTGCATAATATGAATGTGCTCTAAAAAGAGCCACATGCACTACATTACTTGTGTACAACCTTGAAACCTTACATGACTTTAGAAGATGACCTTATTAAATATTAATATTAGATTCCTCCTACATAGAAAATCCATTTCAATCACATTGTTCATATTGCAACTAAAACAAGATTAGATTATCTCAAAAATCTAAGATCCTTCTATTCCATAGTAACATAAAACCTCATTACAAATAGGACAAAATATATTAGAACAAAATTAAATAGAACTAAATAGAATAAGACATGAAAAATAAATTCAACAATCAAAAATAGAACAGAATAGAAGTAAACGAAACTAAACAAAATAGGGCATGAAATACAAACTCAACAATTAAAAATAAAATACAATAGAACTGAAAAAAAGGATGCAAAACCAAACTTTACTAAGAGAAAGGATCCAAAGCCATACCTAACTAGATACCCCAAAAGGCCTTGACTTGTTTTATTTATACCTTGTCTTACTACCTTGGGCCTTCTAGAATGTTTGTAAGTAGTAAGTTCCATCTAAGTAACCACCTTAAACTCATTTTCTAGAAGATTCTATGGTGGGATCCACTTAAATAATCATCCTAAACTCTTTCTAGAATATTCCATAGTAGATCCTACCTGATCCACTAATCTAATACCAAATTCTAAAAACTTCCATAGTTCTAATTATCTATATAATTATTTTATCTGTATCGTGTTACAATAATTCTTCAACTTAGATTTGATTTTGGATGTTCAAACACTACATATAGGTCATTGTATACTAATGTAATATTTTTAATGTATACTATATCTAATGTAAAAGAAATTATTTAAACTATTTTATTTTTTTATTAATGGTATAAATAAGTCTAAATTATATATATATATATATAATAAAATATAAAAATTATTATTTATAAATTATTATTTATAATTTATTTATTTATATATTTTTAAAACTCATAATTTTTATAATAAAAATATTTTTAAAAATTTAACTAAATCATTAGAAATATAAACATTAAAAATAAGGAGGTAAATTAATTTAATTTTTTTAAAAAATATTAAATATTTTCAGTACATTTTTGTATATCTAAATATAAATTAAAATTCTAAGTAAATTCTTATATGAAGTCGATATTCTATTTTACAAATTTTAAAAATTATTTTTTTAAAGAATAGAATTTGAAAAAAAATTAAATATATAATTTTAAAAAGTCATAAACATATTAAAGATTTCAAATATATCACTATTATTAAAAATATTTAAATTAATAGAATAGATTAATATATAGAAATTAAATTAACATAAATAAAAATTTACAAAAAATCTTTATATTCAAAAATTTTAAAAATAATATAACATTTTAAGTCCACATATTCAAGATAACCATATTTACTAGTATATTGACTTAGATAAGTAGGAATAAGAAGAATTTGGTGGATGTAAGTAAAAGTAGATTAAATTTTAAATTTAATAATAAAAAAAAAAAAAAAAAAAATCTTGCAAAGCTTTTTAGAATCTTTATAAATTTAGATTTGTCTTTACAAGTGTTTGTTGGTGATTATTATGTTGAAAAATTAGCCAATAAGTTGGCTATATAGTACACATGTTGGAAGTTTATCCTATAAGATAAACACATCTCTCATAAGTTTGATTTGTGTTTCATGGTCTAAAAAGTATTGGTTGCCATATAATTCCTTAATTAGATAACATATATAGACTAAGAGTGAGGTCTTTCTAATGCTTGTTAATCCATTTTTTCTATTTTAGTATTATTTCAAGACTCTCTAGTATCTTTCTATATAGTAATAATAATTTTAGTTTTAATCTGATATACATATATATATATATATATATATATATATATTTGAAATATCTACTTTTTTTCTTTTGGTAATACAAGAGTACATTGAATTTTGTCATGATTCATATTTTTGGTACCACTACTAGATTTTTAGATCCTAAAAATATAAAATTAGATTAAACTAAAACTTAAAAATAATACATATTTATAACATATTTATAACAGATGTTGAAGAAGTTCCAATCATTTCTATATCTTCACTCCCTGCCAATCTTGTTGCTCTTTGTGGTGGTAAATTGAGTTGATGCATTGCAAGCATTAATTCTCTCAATTGCTCTTGCATTTGTGCCATTGCACTCTTCATTTCAGCAAGTTCTACGATGATAATACTTAGAAAAGAGAAGATGTCTAATATCGCTCAAGACAAATAGAAGAGAGGACTTGAGAACAAAGAAAATACTAAGGACAATATTAATTTAGAAGAGGATAATCTGCAACTTCTAATATGCTTGTGTCTTATCAAGAAAAAGGGATAATCTTTTCTTAATCGAGATTAGACAAAGCTTTGATATTATAGGTGTATTCTTGTCAATCTGTCAAGGAAAAGAACATGATAAGATAAATAAACAAGTGAGACTTCTCTCATAGAAAGATGAAAAAATAGAAATAACTTTTTATATATATATATATATATATAAAGAAAGAAACTGAAATGGCTATTGCCAAAAGCCAAGAAAACTAGAGACCCTTGTAACTAGACTAGAATCAAGAAAGGAGTTGACAAGAGTGAAGAATGCTTCATTCTTATCTCTATATATACTATCTAACTAGGGGCTACATGGCGACGTTCTATAGGACCTCCAATATGTGTTGACTTTGTAGGACACATGCCTTGACTTACAAGGCAAGTTTTTCTATGTGTGGGCTACATTGTTAGCTTAGTCTTCAAGCTAATAACATGTGTGGCACATGGCTAACTTGTTGACCACGTTTCCAATCCAAAAATTCAATTAAAGACATCTATAAAGTCAAAGCAGCATCTATGAAGCTTCTAAGAAGCTTCCATATCAAATACTATAGAATTAACTTAATTTTACCTACTTTTACTTACTTCTACTTATTTATATATGTAATTATTGGCTTACATGCATATGTCTGCGACAATTCTTCCATTTGATTGCTAATTCCATATTTTCTTTGCAAACAAGCATTGAAATCATCCAAGATGCTTTTCAAAAATCTTTTTTATAGATTTAATGGATTTAGTGGATTTCCATATAACAGTAAAATAATAAATAATGCCCTTAATTGAAATTCAGTTTATATTCTTGATACTTCTTCCAAACATTATTGCCATTTTCCATCATCTTCAAGCAATCCTAAAGCTGTACATGCACTTTTAAATATTGGATGGAAAATTCCATGAATAGTCTTTAAGAGCTCAAATTATTATAGATCTTTAATGTGGATTAACATAAGCTTCAAATAACATCTTTTTCCCATTGTCAAATTTGCAAAATATAATCTTCCAATAACAAATCCATGTTTTCTTAACATCTACATCCTTCTTATTTTATGCCAAATAAAATATTGTTGAAACTATTGGTATATATATTATCTTGCCATTGCCATTTTTGCACATGTCTCAAAAAATAAAGTTAATATTATCTTTTGTCTTTCAACGCGTTCTAAAATTATAGTTACCTTGTCATTTGGATCATATATCACTTGCATTTTTGGAAGATGAATGGCCAAATGAGTATATTTCTACCTGCAATATATTGTTGATTGAGAACCATAGTTTTATTAAAGGCATATGAATTCCAAACAACATTAAGTTTTTTTGATGAAAATCAAGAGGGGTGCATGTGATGAATGAGAGCCACCACTTGTTTCTTTGAGGGATCTTAACATATAGATAGAACAAATAGAATTATGAACTAAATTAAAAGGGCCTAGAAATGCATATTTTAGAAAAGAAGGAAACAAAGATGATAAAATACTACTTACTTCTAGAAACTCCACAAACATTTTCACATTTTTAAATTTTTATTCAAAACTATCCAAAAATCTTTGTTGAATCCATGCAAATTTTTTGCAACCTAAATAGTTTGTACCTAAATCTTTGCATTTTAATATAAAAAAAAAAAAAAAAAAAAAAAAAAAAAATCCAAAACTTAGATTTTCCAACAATAAAGTGGGAAAGTAAAGATGTCTTCAACTTTACCATGCTTCATAATAATGGTTCATTTTTCACCCGAAGGTACATCGGAACTCTAGCTACTGACATTTAGTCAAGTTGCTGTGGTGACTCCACAATCCAACTAGGTTTTTCAAATGGGTCGGTAACAGGTCCACCTATTTCACTAGCCTTGGGTACCCCCTCAGACCTGCCATGGCGGAGTGCGTGATATCGCTGCCAATTCGCTCTGCTTTGCTCCATATTCCTTTCGTCGTGAGCTTGATTTGCAATTGTAATCACTCTCTCAACCATTGTATGACTGGAAGCATTTTGACAGGTAATTTTTTTGATACTTGGGCTTTTCATAGAATTTGGCGAAGATTGATCGCCTGTTTGTGATCATCTGCAATTTGATGTGATAGATTCCATTGGGTTTGAGGTTCGGATCATGGCTCGCGTTGACAAGCGAGCAAGTGGGGTTTTTGTGTCGTAGTGACATGGTAGTAATCCAGAATTGAAAAAAAAAAATTGAGGAGGAGTAAATGTTCGTAGAATGGTCGCGGTTTGTGAGCACTTTTCAGTAACTCGTTTTCGGGGTTTGGCTCTCAATTTGATTGTGTGAGAGAGTGTGGGCCGGATTGCGTTAAGACTTGCAATTATCTCGATGGATTTGAAAGACACGTTCGTGTAGCTGGTTGGAGTCGAGTGCGCATCGCGAAGGGCTAGTAGTGCTACGACGTAGCATTAAACAAGGGTTCGTCGGCGAAGAATGTTGTATGGCGTAGGATGGTTGGTTAGTTGGTCTCATTGGATTCAATGAAGACTTTGAGGTTTTTGATCGAGTAGTGTGAGAGCGTTGAGGTATGTCTGGATGGCTTTTGCAGCTCCTGCACGCACTGAGGGCTTGAGAAACCTCAGTTTTAGGGTTTAAGGTCATAGCTTGTACAGTAGAGGATGTCGAGGATATATGCCGTTACGCCTGATCATGTTCGACATCATTTACTTGCAAAATATCTCAAGAAGCTTTGTGGCATTGTGGCAGTAAATCTCAGTTGTTGGTAGTTTGTTTTTGTGGAGCGGCGTTGACGTGGTAGCTGAAAATGGTAGAGTTTCCTGTAGATACACATCCAGGCCACTCGCTCCACCTCCTCCTCTTCAAGGATGTCACTAATAGCAAGTAAGACGTGTGTTTTGTGCCTTGTTCCTAGGCCTTGGCTTAGTGATTTGTGCTACAAGGGTTTCGTTTCAAGTTTTTGTATTCAGAACTTTTCGGTAGGGATTAAGTTACGGATTTGATGCTTTTACCAGTTTTCTTTGTTAGGGTATCTTAGTAGGAAATTTGACATTGGTAATTTGTGTCTTACAGTGAATTAGTTGAGGCTATGAAAGCAGGAACATTGAGTCCTGAGCTGGCCTTCTTTACTGCCACTCTTGTAAGCCTTCTTGTTCATCTGATGAATTTAGGTTTTGAAAACTTTGTTTGATTGTTGATTAAACGCTATATACTTCGGTGGTTGATTGAAAATGGGGAATTGATATAGGTTCCGTCGACATTTCCAGTGCTAGTGGCAGCTCACAAGGCCTTGTTAGCGCAATCAAGAGATAACCTTGCGACGAGAACATTGCACTCGGAGCTTATCTACAACTACTCTGGTTCCAAGCATGTATCCTATTGAACACCTGTCCAGTGTTGTAACATGTCGTTAATGTGGAGTTTGTGAAGGTAACTCAAGTTATCTTTTGAATGCTTCCTCATCAGTCAAGAAAGGTGAAGCTTGTGTTTTCAAAGAGAGAGTGAAGTCCAGTCCTTAATCAACCGGGCAGATTTCAGAGGCTCTACGCAGATTTGGAATAAACGAAACCAGTAGCTACATATTAGTTGGACGCTTTGACGCAACGCCTGAGGATGTAAGTTTACAACTCTGTGTTGGTTCTTTCCCCACATCGTCCAGATTACAGCCGTCTTTACACAAGCTCATGTCTGTTGGGTTGTGTCATTGTTCTACTTTGAAAGAATCTTTTTACTCTTGAGTATAAGATACTAGACTACCATCAAAGTTGCAATTTCAAACAACTGACTCACTTTTTCTAAGATGCGCCGTGTAAATATTTTTGATAGTTAAAGGCTACAAGAGGATTAATACAGGGATCTGAGATCAACCTTGAAGAGTTGTCCAAGGAGGCTAGCCAGTCCCTCATCCTCAAGGTACAGCGGTTACAACTTAATGCCCAATGGTTTGACATTTTAACCAATGCCTATAACTGCATATACCTGCTTGTTCGGGTCCTTATTCCTTCTACATTGGTTTTGTTTTTTTTGTTTTTTTTCTAGCTTTGACTAAAATCACTCTTGTGATTATGACTTTTGTATTTGTACAGTACTACAAAATCACACCTGCTGAACTGGAAGTGTCATCCTTGGAAGAAGCAGTGACTTGTCGAATTGCTGCCCGTGATATTCTCTAATGAGAGGAATGGTTCATTAACAAATGTAAACCGCTTGTTAATCTGGACCACCAATTAGTAGCCTCATTAATGTTGCAGCAGTTGATGGAACTTTACCAACACAAAAACTCCATCCTATGATGAATTGAAAGTTGGCATTACCTTAATGCATGATCACTTGTGTGTTTTGAATACAATCTGTACTTGGGTATAAGACAGTCATGAGGACTAGGATACAATCGAATGAAAAATTAATTAAGAAAAAACGTCAACGAACTTTGGACATAGTGAGCTGCTTCCAGTTTGTGCAAGAATTCAAGAGCAATTTTCATACATCATCGCAATCAAATGTCAAGGAAATGCTTGAAACTCAAGGAGAGACGCTCGTTCCAGGATAAACAACTCCGACTGGTTAAGGGAAAACTCTTCAGAGAAAATAGTCTCATCTGTTGTGAATCTTTTACTCACTTTTCCTCTGTTCTCCATTCTCCATGTCCCCATCCCCCCTGTCCCCCGTTCCGACCTCCCCATCCCCATCCCTGTCCGACCCCCCATCCGACCCCTCGTCCCTGTTTCTCAGCAGCTCGCTTTTACTGCAGTAGAGAAATGGGAGGACTTTACTGCAAATTTTACACTATGATAGATGAGATTGAGAACCTATACCAAGTTCAGGTCAAGTTGCATCGAACTGTATTGGATTCAGTGTTGCATTGTTACAATCTCATACACTCAAACAACCATTTCCACACCCATTATAAATCTACATCTAGTATGCGCATCACAAAACTGTCTGGCGAATCCTCCCTAGCCACCCCCAGCAGCTGCACCTGCCATCGCCTCAGACTCTCGTCTTCCTTGACCTTTTCCAACTGTTCCTTCAACGACACCAGCGAGCCCAGCTCCTTCTCGTTGAACTCCACACACGGCCCCTCCTGGTCTGCTTGCGACTCATCGTCATCGGATTCCATGCACAACAAACTCGTTGGCAGGGACTCACATTTCGTCAACAACTTCTCGCTATTATTCTCTTTGTCCTCCTCCTGCTCCGACCCCTGTGCGCTTTGTTTGTTGATGTCCTTGGACAAGGAGTTGCTGCGAGTGCGCCTAAACCATCCAGCTACAGTCTTTGACATCTTTCCACCCCCAGATTCTACTCTAACCTCAGCCCCCTGCGATCAATCAATTGCACCTCCACTCGACGAAGTCAAGATCCTTGGCACCCACCTTTGTTCACCTACAATTGCATCACAACAACTGGACTTGGATAAGTGATAATCTCTGGCAAGAACAATATCTGCATGCCAAGAGCACAAGAGAATCATCGAAAGTCAGGTTGTGCCGACAGGACATGCATCAGACAGAGCACGTCGATCCAAGTTCCAGAACTCCTCACATCAAGAAATGAACTCATCCGCCACCAGTTCAGATCCTTGAAAAAAGCCAGATAAAAAAAATTAAAAATAATAAACAAACTGTCTAAGTTCGCTGTGTCTACATCCATTGTGATGCCTTCAAAGAGAAACGTGTCTTTACAGATTGGTATAGTTAGTGACCTTGCTGTC
Source organism: Physcomitrium patens (assembly GCF_059467195.1). Classification (NCBI taxonomy): domain Eukaryota; kingdom Viridiplantae; phylum Streptophyta; class Bryopsida; order Funariales; family Funariaceae; genus Physcomitrium; species Physcomitrium patens. The sequence continues at coordinate 2,487,847 of NC_143431.1, read as the reverse complement.
GTTGTCTACACAATGTTTTTAATCACCCTAGAACACAACAAAAGACAAGAATGTTCACATCAAACCGGATATATCAACTTTGACCCATAATGGTTCCTCACATCGACCTCCAAGGATGTACAACTGTTCTTAACTCAAAGCAAGCTGCCGTGCACAATAACACACTTGGACGGCTAATGGACGGCTAAGTACTTGAAGTAATTATGGTTTACAAGGGCAGTATAGACACTAGTTCTATTGTACGCTGAAGTAAACAAGCAAGGGCCAGCTCACAAATTGGGCACATGAAATGTTCACTTGAGTTTGTGCCATTGTCATTAGACTCACTCTATTCGTTTGTGTTACAGAGCAAATTCTATTATTCTTCCAAAGCTGCCAACTATCCGAGTAGCTGAAACACCCAATGACATCCTCGCCTCTAGATTGCCACTACAATTCATCACAAAATTTGTGATGAAGTCTTCCCATATTCTACCTCCTACACAGGAAACTAGCTACTGATATACAGGGACGGGGGTCGGACAGGGACGGGGGTCTGACGGGGTTGGGGAGGTTGGAACAGGGGATAGGAACATGGAAAACGAGGGAATGGGGACACGGGATAGGAAGGTATAATGATGGTTTAGAGAGGGCGGGTTGATTTAGTAAAAACTTACATTGTTTTAACATTCCATTAATAATATATATATATATATATATATATATATGTTATTTATTTATTTTTAATATTGATTATTAAAGAATTGGTGAAATTGTCAATGTTTTGAGCATCCCTTAAAATTATGTAAGTCTTTAAAGACATCTTATTAAATTTTTCTAAATTGTAGAATTAATTTTGGACATAAATACTTTGGTACCTTCTTTTGGATATTTTAATACATCCCATGACTCTTCTCAACTAAGAGGGTGGAAGTTCAACCTAAGAACTTGAGAACATAGACACAAGTTTACAACAGTATTTCTAAAGGCAATAATCCAAGAATTAGAAGAAGGTACCAAAATATCTAAAAGGGGGTACTAAAATATCAAAGTCCTTAATTTTATTTAATATCAATTATAAAGTATTTAAATAGTTTAATTTTAAAGTCTCTCCACCAAAGTTTGTTAATGGATATAATTTATTAGAACTACTAAAATGTATTTAAGTTATTTTATAAAAATTTATTAAGAATACTATTTGATGTTCTTGACATTAAAATTTTAAATACTTCCATGAAATCTAAAAAGAATTTATATTATAAAATCTTAAGAAATTTTGAAGTTATACCTTAATTTCAAATATATATATATATATATATATATATATATTTTAATTTATATAAATGATATAATAACCACTCTTAAATAGGAGGTTTTAAAATAGAGGTATTCATTTATGATACTTATATACATAAAAAGAAAGGTAAATAAAATAGAATAAAATTTATATACTATATTTTAATTTTTTTTAATTAATTGATTTTATATCTATTAAGTATAACTAAATTATATTTTTGATAGTCTATATGACCTATTTATTATTAAAATTTATAAAAGTGTCTAATATTTTTTAAACTTATTATTTATAATACCAACTTTCATAGCAAATAAGAATTCTTGAATCTAAAACAAATTATCATGTTATTGTTATTCTTATTTTAATGGAAACCAAAAAAATCATAGTCAAATTTAGCATAAAATTATTGAATTCTATTTAAATATAGTTATTTAGCATAAAAGTCAAGTATTATTTTTTTACGAATACTAACAATAATTTTTTATTTTAAAAAAAATATAATAAAAATATTATTATTTTGAAAGTCGAAAAATTCTTTAGAATCCTAAAATTAAAACTCTTACAAATCCATACTTTGTGCCATTAAATTAATTAAAATCATAATTTAAAATTTAAATTTAAATAAATATAAATTATTTTTGTGCATTAATAATAAAAAACCACTTTATATTCATTTGAGAAGATTTTGTTATTGTATTGTATTTCTTGATACTTTATTAATGATCAGATATTAGTTGCAAATGTTGCTTATAATATAAAACATGTTAATTAGATTAATTAATTTAATTTATATTAAAACTTTTAAATATATTAATTACTACAATTGATGTTGAATCACATGCATCATGATTTTTTTAACCTTATAAGTTATTTTAAATCAGATTTTGATTCGGTAAAAATATGTTGTAATCGCCAAAGTAATTTTAAGCAAAATGTTTTATAATTTGTATAGTAATTGTAAATACAAGCATGATAAAATTTTCTGTTCTCTTTATTTTCTTTATTTTATTTTGGTAAGGTCCTTGTAATGCTACTACATGATAAAGATGTTGACAGAAATTCTCATTAGAACAACAACCATGGAAGTGATGTTTATTGTAAATAAAAACAAAAATAAGCTGGATTTGAGAAAACTTCGCAGTCACAATAATCCTTCAATTAACTGTGTTTATCACCCAAATTGATACTTCATGGATTCATAAACTTAATGTGTTGCTGAATTGATCTCGTTGTGAAACTTAAACTTTCTGGTAATTAAAGCTTCTATTATTCAATTTAACATATAAATGGACTTTATCAGCAATTTTGATGCTCAACTTATCTTACGTATTTGACAACCCTCCACTTCTATGATTTAGAATTAGGTAATCAATATATCTAGATCTCTTGTATATGCACATATGGGGACATCAGGAACTGCCAGAAATGTCACAAGTGCAGTAAAAGTTTTCCAGTAGATTAGCAACTTACATGCTGAAGCTCCTTACAGTGGGAGAGATGGAGCTCGAGAGGTGGCTTAACCGCGGCTCGGCCTTCTAACATGCCATCCTCAGCACACTTCTAAGTCTCTCCTTCTGGATGCTACTTGAATTGCGTAGGTTAATTGCAAATGTCAGAGAAGGTTGCCTTCAAACTTCCTCGTGCTCTTTTCCTTGACTATGCTGATATAGCCTGAAGATTCAGTAAAATTGAGCACACTGGTAGTCCCAAGTAAGGTTCCAGGTTAACATGTCTCAGGCCTTCAGGAGAGAAGTTATTTCGCATGAGCGATGATGGTGTCAGCTTAGCTGTAGCAGCTTCTTTTGCTCAGGACATCTCTGCCTCCGACAAGTTTTCTACACCGAGGGTAGCTTTCCATAACTTTGTTCCTCTCACATCTGCTCTGTAGAGATCTGCCTTGTAAAGGTTAGCGCCATCCACCCTCGCGCGAACTAGACTCGCCTTGCGAAAACTTGCACTCGTGAGGCGTGCCCAACTCAGATCTGCAGCCTTTAAATTCGCACCGTCCAGCACCGCTCCAACCATCCCCGAACCTATAATTTTGAATTTGGTGAGTGGCATGAAAACACTCCATTCCACTCCAATTTCTTATTCACTCCAAAATTATCTGGAAACTCAGACAATTATCTAGTTCCCATCCGAGTGTTTCTTAGACAATATAGAGTGCTCTTAAATAACAACACGACCGCATCTACTAGAGTGGCGTTACTGCTCATTTGATATACGAATGACGGAAACAATATCATGAACCGGTATGTATCTGCCCTTGATCAACTTGCAATTCGTTCCCGTAAATAGGATGAAACAAGTGTATGCACACAGAAAGATTCGGAGCTTACAAGCACTCGAGAATAAGTTTACTAGCATTCCACTTAGCTTGGTTAATCAATAAAACCATTAAAGATCTGAAATGCAACCTGTCCGGCACAATAGCTACGTTGCAAATTAACAAACAAAGTCGTCCGCGCAACCAAATACATGGTGATACCTGTGAACTTGCACGACTCAAGTCTTGCCATTCTGAAATTAGCCCCAGTAGCCTCACATTCTTCGAAGTTCGCATTCCTCAGGTCAGCATTCTCGAAGTTGGTATTGATCAATCGAGCCCTGCGAAGATCTGCTCCTCTCAAATCCATATTGGACAGGTTTAGCCCAGAGAGATTCACGCCTCGCAACTTCAGTCCACCACCATAATGCAGCAATTTGATAAAATCCTGGCGACTCATCTCAGACCTCACAGACTTGACGTCAACATTGTCACGCGTTTCACGCAACATCCAGTTGATCGCCACCACCAACCCCGCCAACTTAAAATATTCTGCTTCTTCAAGAAGACTCATGTATGTGGGCATTTCCAGGTCAGGGATGACGACGCCGTCACGGAGCCAATTCAGAATGTACCTGAAGAGATTTCCATCCCGATTGATAACAACTTCCTCACACTCGTGGTTCTGGGCCGTCCAGGTGATAAACTTCTGGGCCCAAGCTGCAAGCCACGAGCCTCTGTCCCGCTTGAGGAGAGTGCTGAGCGCCGTGGTAAATTTAACCCCTCCGACATCAAACCTCGCAATAATTCTGTCCTTCTCGGCTTGATTGGAAAGAGTTTCCAGTTGAGGAGGGGGATTGGGATCCTTCACTACATCGAAAAGCCTCGTCCGTCGGGGGTACTTGGGGCCCTCGTCTTCCATATCTCATGCACTCGTCGTGCGCAGATATGACGTCGTCCCAATAAACCCAACTCTGAGCGGACAAGCAGAGGCAAAACACTCACATCGATCTTCTTCGCTTTTGAGTGAGTGAGTGATTGAGTACGAGAATGAGAAAGTGAGAGTCACGATCATGGTCAGCGTCGTAGTCGGGGAGGTCGTGGTCGCAGGGATTGCCTTGTAGTAGTCATGATCATTCATTCATGCATTCATTTATTCATGATGGGGAGCTGGGGAATGATCTCAACCCACATGGGTATGCTCGGGAATGAATTGAATACAAAAGAATAGAACAGAATGCCCGCATCGCTTTCCGTGCTTGGAATCGCCATCGCCTCGCCTCGCCTCGCCCCGCCATAGCCTACACAGGACCACACTTGTGACGACGAAGACGGCGAAGCAGACCACGACAACGGAGAAGAAGAAGAGGAACAGACTGGCGAGTTTAATTTAACTCACTCCTTCTACTCTTGTGGAATTTTATCATCTGTGCCTCAGAACTTTACAATTTTTTTATACTAAAATAGAACTAATTAAAATTCATGTGTGTGTGCATATATATATATATATATATTTGATTTATTTATTTATTTTTAGACTGAATCATAACTTTTCATGAATATGTTCAGATTAGGTAATAATCAATTTATTAGTAGTATTTTCAAAGAATGTTATATATATATATATATATATATATATATACGTATACATACATACATTCTTTATATTTATTTGTATGAATTCGAAAAGAGTTTGTATTACACGTCATGATTGAAACACATGTACAAGAATAAAACCTTTAAGTTGGTGTTTAAAAATTAGAGTATAAATTATTAGAAAATAACAAGTCTTATTAGTTTAGACAAAGAATATTAAGAATCACTCATTAATTTTTATAAGCTTAGTATTGTTTATGCATATTTTTTTAAGCAACTTATATATTATTAAACAAAATTTTAATTTGATTTTTTTGTTTATTTTAGAAATTATTATTTTGAATAAATTTGAATAATAAAATAAATTTATATAATACATTAATGAATTTTGAGGCGATTTAAATAAAATTAATAATAAATATTTCAGTATGAAAGAAAATATAGAATGTCAAAATAAAATTATACATGTTCAAAATTTTAAGAAATTATATAGATTATAATATTCATATGAATTATAAATAGAATTTCAATTTATACATAATAAATTATAATTTTTTTTTATAAACGTACAAATTTATTGTATTAAAAAAATTAATGTATGCTCTACGTATTTTTAATCTGTAATGCTATGCCAACCAAAATGACATTCCTTCAAGAGAATTATTCAGGTTAAGAATGTATACAGCTAAAAAAACGAGGGTATAAAAACTTCCTATTTATAATTTGGATTTTGGATCCTCTTTGTATTGAATTTTATGTCCAAACTTTAATACTTTAAACATATGTTAGTTTGTAGTCCAACAATTCAAAACTCAACCAAATTCTATTGTGACTACTTTTGAACATTGTTAAATTATATTATCTTATATCAAATGCTAATATGCAATGCTAATTCAATGCATTGTTTTTGCCAAAAAGAATAAGTTGTGAATGAAACTTGTATCAAGAAGAATTTTGCACCAACCACAATTTTAAGTCCAATTGCATATAACTTAATTTTAATCAAAATACAGAAGATCAAAGTAGAATAGAAATACTTAAAAACTATAGATTTTTGAAGTAGTCCAAATTGGCCTATAATTCAATAGAATAACAATAATTACAAAAAGAATAATTTTTTTTAACATGATCTTGTTGTAGATTAATACTAACCTTAATTATTAATAGTATCTAATTGTCTTAGTTTAATTGATGTTGTGTAGTAACACAACTATATAGTAAAAAATAAAAATATGGATGTTATAATAGAAGAATCTAGTAGAAAGATATAGTAGAAAAATAAAGATAAAAGATAGAAAGGTAGTGAAAGATTTAGTCTTAATATTGCCATTTATAGAAGAAACTTCTATTTACTTTGTAGAGACATAAATGAGCCAAATCAAAGTAAATGAGATAAGAAATTAATATAAGCATGTTTAGGAGAGACTTAACAATAGGTTAAAGCAAAACTCACCTAAAATTATTAAAAATTGATACCTAAAGAAAACCAATTGTCAACTTGGATCAAAATCAAATCCTGAGGCACATAATCATGCCTAAATGGCAACTTTGGGGTTCTTTTATAGATTAGAGAGTGGAATTTGAGATCAAAATTGAAGAAAAAAATTTAAGCATTGGTTTCATGTAATTTAGATCAATATTAAGATTTTGAGAGATTTTTAAAGTTAATGATGTTCTTAGTGGGATGAAGATTTGAGAAATAAAATATATTTACAAATTTGAGTATTTCTTGAGTTTTGTGGTGTATATATGGGTGAAATATAAGCAATGTATTGATGTGCTCATTGTGAATGTCTATACAAATTTTAAGGTCAATTGAATGGTTGGATTGAAGTATATGAGGATTTTTGTGGGTCAAAGTCTCAAAAATTGGAATTTGAAGGTTAGTGTTTCTAAGATCTTTAGCAATTTTTTGATTGGATTGAAGTTTTTTTTTTTTATATGGATACTAGAATTGATTTTCAACATTTTGGTGAAATTTGAGAGCAATTTAATAGTTCAAAAGGGAGATATTGGCACTAGAAGTTCAACATTTAGATTGGAGTAGGAGGCTGCTTAACACCCAATTGGATTATCTTGTATTTCTCTCAATTGGTAAGTGCAATCAATTTCATCTTTCTTGTGCTTATTTTTAACTAAGATGTTAAAAAAAATACAAATTTTGAATTGATATCAATGATTCAATCATTAGTTGTTGAGGTTTTAATCTACTATAGGGTTTGTTAAGAGTTTGTTAAGATTTAGAGTTTGGTCAAGATTTGCTTAGGATTTGGTTAAGGATTTGTCTAGGATTTAAGGTTCATTAAGATTTCATTAAAAATTAACCTAAGATTTGATTAAGGTCTAATTAGTATTTCAATTAGAAGTTGACATAGGATTTGATTAAGCTTCATTAGAGTTTTAATTAAGTTTAAATTAGGATTTAATTAGGATTTATTTAAGATTTTAATTTTTAATTCTTCTTTAGGATTCTTTATTTCTTCTTTAAAAAAATATTTCTAATATTTATTTAAAATCATTGTTATTTCTTTAAAGGTTTATTATTATATTTCTTTAAGATTCTTGTTATTTTTCTTTGAGATTAGTTTAGAACTTCTTTATATTTCTTTTATAACTTCTTTTAAATTTATGTTAGATTGGTCAAAGTTTGATTAGGATTATTAAGGTTTATTTAAAGTTTATTTGAGATTCTATTAGACTTAGTAGGATTGTTGCTGCATTTCAACTTACCTTCCACAAATAGGGTGTCCAATGCATTCTCAAGCAAGAACACACGTAATATGACACCGGTTACTTATTTTCTTGTCTTAATTTGATCTAATTGAGGTGTTTGTTTTTAAAGTAGATTGGATATATTTGACATGCCTTAAATTTCTGTATTCTATTGTTTGGATCTTAATTTGTCGTAACTAAGGTGTCCAACTCTTAGATGGATCAAGTATCTCCAATTTGTTTCTAATCTATTGGTCTAAGTTTTTCAACTATACAAACTATATTATTATAGATCTACTATTAAGTCAACCAAGCTAATTAACACTTATTAAATAACTTTTTTGTAAGAATATTGCTAATGTTATAATAATAACTAAATTATAAAAGTAGCATTATGGTGTCATATTGTAAATGCTTAAAATATATAAAAAATAGTTAAAACATATTATATGTTGATAACTCTAGATGTGTGTTAGAGTGGTTAGTAGATTAAATTAAAAGGAGTTGATATAAGAAACCTTACTTTGTTTTTTTTACTTGTTTTGATTTTGGCATAAAAAAATTATATGGCCTAAATGTTTAGTATGAAGCCTTGAGAGGAGATTAGAGCCTAAAGAAAAAAATCTTAACTAGTAGGAGGCTTATTGGGAGGGATGAAAGCAAGGTATGGTTGAATGAAGGCAATGAATGGGGATCTTCATTCCTATTGGTCAAAGGCCATGTCCAATGGGTTTCAAGTAGGCTGCCCGAGGCCTTATTAGGGATTAGGGTTTCTCTTTTAAAGTCATTTGAGCTTTGGAGGCTATGGTCATCAAGTTTAGGTTTTTAGGTACAAATTGGATACAAATTTTGTGTAATTTGGAGTTTTTATGAAGGAGTTATTGGCACTCAAAGTTAAGGTATCAATTTCATACCTACTATCACTCTTTGAGGCATAACATACGTTTACAGAGAGCAACAAAGGATCGACGATTGGGATTGGAGAGATCACTTCTTCTACTACACTTTTTATATATTGTTTGATGAATTTGGAATTTAAATGAAGAAGTTATAGAGGGTTGAAGTTAGCACATCCAAATCAAAGGCAATAAGTAAGTGATTTTGTTCATAGTAATGGTTGGAGCCATATCTTGAGTTTCTACAAAACATTTTGGCTCAAACCTTTTGAAAAAGGTTGATTATTGTGTGAAGAAGTTATACATACAAATTCTATGGCATTTGAGTGCTTATTTTGTGAGATATGAAGAAAATTGCATGTATGTGTATAAAGACAAGGGTTTGAAGTGATTGTTAGGGTTTTCAAGATATCTCAAGATCTGTATCGAATTTGCAATTGAAATTTGTTGTAGAAGTTGATAAGAATACATCAGTACTTCATGTAAAATTTGAGTAAGTTTGGACGGTCAGATCAGGAGTTATGAGGTATTGAAGTTCGAAAAAATTTCCATATAAGGATATACAAGGATTTAGAGGATTTTATCATATTTTGGGTGTTGTTGGTTACTTGAGGCTTATGTATTTGGTGTAATTGCTCCAAAAGGAAAATTTTATATATAAACTTAGGACTTCTCTTATTTTATAGCTTGATTGAGCAATTAGTGAGAGCTAGGAGCCTAGTACTTTCTTGAGGCAAACTCTCTCTACCCTGACAATGGCCTCATGGTATATTCATAAAAATTTAAGATATTCTTTTGTATTATAGACTTATGTTGTCATTGACTATGTTTTTTAAATTATTTCATACTAAAGTTTTACAATCTGTTGTTATCATTCTAAATTTCTATAACCTTTATTTCATCATGAAAATTCTTGTGAAAGGGCTTCAAAACATTTGAAAAGGTACATATAATTTTTGCTCTTATTCTGGATATTACACTTGAAAAAAAATATATATACAATATAAATATTACAAATTGCAATTATGAAACACAAATGAAACAAAGGAGTTGTACTTGAAAAAATTGTACAATTGGACTGTGAACTAAAATGAACAGTTGTAAATGAAATGATAACAACTGCAACAAGGCACAGTGGTCGAAGATTGTAAGAAAGAATATATAGATTAATAACAACAATAACAAAACACATGAAGTCCCTGTAATATATTAATATTTTAGAATGACTTCCTCCCAATAGATGTATTTCTGTTCATGTAATTTTATTTTCAATGTCCATGAATATCATAACCTTCACATTATTTTCTATTATATGCAAAGTAGGAATTTAATTTCAAAAGTTGTGCAAAGCAAAATAAATAAAATAATTTTTAAAAATAAAATGAGAATGAAATCAACAAAAAGGATAGCACTGAATCCGTACCTTTTAGCTAAGCCACCATGTCACACAAAACTAGTCGACGTGGACACTGTTTCGAGAATCCCTAATCTGAATCAGAACGTTACTGGACAAGACGAGGTGAGTCAGTACACTTCGGATCAACTGTGCCCACACCAGCCTGTAACAAGGAGCCCTCAGCTGCCTTGAACCGTTTCCTTGGCTCCTCTCCCCATGAGAATCGGTTCTGTCTTCGAGACGAGTTGTGGCTTAAGGCAAGGTCAGACCAAGCCGAGAACATGAGTCTGCCTGAGCGAACTGAATGCATTCTCGCGCAATCTTCAGGTTACCAAACCACATAGTGCACACGAATTGCGCAGTTTTAATAGAAGCTGTCTAGGAAGTTTTCAATGGTGTACGGTGGTGAGCACTTACAAAGTACACCACAAGACAACCGAACTGAAGAAGTTGAAAGTTCTGTAATAGCTTCAGGAATAGAATCGGTTTTGTAAATAGTCACAATTTTCGACCGGCCACAAGTTTTGGTAAGTGGAAATAGAAATTATGTCTGAACTGGATGACAGAATCTTCTTATGAAATACAACTCATCGTGATACAGAAATTCACATAATTCTGATACCATTTCTCATTTCGACCAATTTTTATAAAAAGCAAACTCAGTGAGGAAAAAAAATGCATAGGAAAAAAAGTCAAGTTCACACCAAAGAAAGTGATCCAAAAATGAATTTGACCTAGCTCACACTTTTCTTTTCGCGCTAGGTACCTGGTTCCTAAGTGCTAATGTTGAAAAGAGCAACAAGAGCATAGTTGCTATAAAGGAGCTATACGATACCTACAAGTACTGGTCAAAGGATATGTTTCCAACAATGAAAGTAAAAGATATATCATCTCTACGACAGTATCTAGTCAAGAACTCGTACACTATAGACGCTATAGATCAGATTCAAGGATTATCTTTGATATAGATAACAAAAAAAAAAGTTTTTTTTATTGCATACAAACAGGGTTGTGGTTTGTACACTTATACATTAGGTATCACAATGCTACGTGTCTAAATCTCAAAAAGGCAGAGAGTACAGTCTTCTTCGCTTCCACCCATAAGATAATAAGTGGCACACGCAGCACCAATGTAGGTGCGGCCTGTGCTCTGTTCATAAATAGGATCGCTAGCCAAGGAGATGTAAGGATAAGGTGTTGTATCAGGATTAATAGATGACAGACACAAACCACAATCATCAGCAGAAAGATCAGAACGACATCGTGTCGCATAGTATGCATATATTCCAAAATCTTCACGTTGAAAATACTGGAATTCACACAAATAATAATATAGTGAATCTTGAAAACATCACCGGCGATGCGTGCAGGAACGTATGTTTCTCATCGTACGGGCACGAGGGTATCTCCAGGACGTGATTCTGCTTATCAGGAAGGAGGTGAGCATTTGCAGAGATATTCATTGCAACATGTAGTCCTGAACAATACAACGTCGATTGACGGTCAATATACATGACAAATAACTGCAGGAGGTCCAAGAGGTTCCGACACGCTCACTACTGTCTTTTCGAAGGTAAATAGGTTTTGATCTGCAAGTTTCAGGTGAATCAGAACACACATTCAAATATTATGCACGCCGATATCATGACATTCTGCATTAGCGATCATGAGTAAGCAGATCAGAAGATTGTCTAGAGTAGGAAATTTAAACGATTTATCTGAGATAGGAATGCATTACAAGTTCGTCGTCGCTGAATCAAACCGTATTAAAGATGTCTAGAACTTCTCCTCAACGACTCAGATCTATTAGTCTACAAAAAGTCTTGCGGAGTATCTCAGTCATTCTCTACTACTGAGTCCGGCTAACTGTGTACAAAATGCAGTGGAACCTTTTGTCGATTTTGGTTGATCTTTTCTCAAGAAATTCGTGCTTGCAGCCCTGAATTTCAGAAGGCATATTATCAAATCACTGCCACTCAAAGAAGGAAATCACAACTACAGAAGCTCATCAAATGAGGGATCAATATCACAGCTACAAGTCCGAATTGTTATTTGTTAAAATAATTTAGAAGAAAGTTCTTATATATCTAAAGACTTCTCCACAGTTAGTTTCAAATCAATCTACTATTGGCTAAACATTTATGAGAAATTAGTATGAGCGCCACAACAAACGTTCAATCCATGCCGACGTAGGATGAACTCTGTTTCGTACCATCACTTCTTGCGCCATGCTGAGAATACGAACGCAATCGCGATGGCAACAAGTGCTGCGCCAATTACCATGGGTATTACATATGAACCCCGGTCTCCATCATCACCAGGATTATTCGAAGGAACATGCGCAGGATTTTGCGCAGGATTAAAGGGACAATACTGTCCATCCCAATGCTCTGCCATCTCTTGTGTACTTTCCGACCTCGGCGGCGATTTGCGTGGTTCTTTCCCCATAAGTGGCTTCTCTGAATTGGATTAGAAAGAAAAGGAGAAGCATAACTGTCAAACATGCGGCACTGAAGAAAGAAAGGTGTGAAAGTACATCAAAAATTCAGCGAACAATAACAAATGACAGCGAACGAAATTCTGCAGCAAACACGGATCACAAACTGAGCCTCCTCAGCACGCCGAACAGTTGATGAAATTGATCCAATCTGGAAGCACATAACTTAAAGAAATTATCATTATCATTACAACTCTTCCAACCTTTCCTGATAACAGCAATTGGATGCAGAGTTCGGATTTCCAAAGCGCCCTTCAACCTCAAGCGAGAATTCGAAGTGACAAAGTGCTCTCAACAATGAAGACTGTCGCAGCATATGATCGAATGGACTCGCCGTAGCATAATATATTCAGTCCAGACTCGGGACAACCATCGCTGCTTATGTAAATTTTCAGTACTTCATACAAATTTAAGTAGGCACGTAAAACCTAGAATCTAAACCGTGGTTTTAACAATTTCCACCCGTCTTCCGAGGTCGGCGTTTTACAGTTTGAAATGAATCACTGCAATAAATATTACATAATCTAGTTCATATGCTTTTGGACCATGGTATGTACAAGAGTCCACACCAAGATTTCTTTTTCCACGTCTACTCTGATGCTTTCGAGATTAAGTGATACACTTGAACAGAATGCCATATAGTTTGTCATTACTGGAGAAAAAAACGCCATCTAATCTAATTTTAAGCCAATTTTTATCATGATTAAAATAACTTAGAGATCATAACGGAGAAAAATCAGCATTATAAGATGAGATCATAATAGAGATGTCATTAAGTTATCATGCTGTTCAGATAGTGTGTAGCAAGCTCAATGCTTTCCATATTTATTCCAGAGTCAGTCGATGTTTCCGAATAACATAATCAAAGCAAACTTGGACGCACTACTTCGCTTATAAAGCACTTCGAGAAAAACATACTGCACGGTACATAAGACCTGTTCTCTCACAAAATGATGAAATGAGTACAGTCCTTGCAACTAATTTTTTGTAAAAAAATTAAAGATAAAAATAACGACATAAGATCAAAATTACTCGGGTATTCTTCTGTAGAGCTGTAGCGTTCGCTCACTGATGCACCCCAGCAGATCCACCCCTGCAACATGCGTTGTTCGAATGTCCAGCACTGGCGAATATGGATGCGAGGTAAGCATCTGCTTCGCCGTCGGGGTTCCGAGATCCCACAGCCACACGGAGTTGCTGCCTTCGTCCCCGGAGGCAAACAAGCAGCCTCCATCGTTCTGTGATGGGTGCCTGCCCGTCCATGCATTCACAATTGCAGTCCTGGACAATACCGCCTGGCTCTTGTGCCCCACCATTGCACCTTGCTGTTGCTCCCACAGTGTCTGTTCTGGCTGCCTCCGTGTTCGGACGAAGGACAAGTGCGTCGGGACGAGTACACTGACAGATGGTTCGGGAAGTAAGCATGAAGTAGGTTGAGCGGGGATGTCTACTTGTGAATATGTCGATGGAGTGGAAGAAGATGCGCCATCGTTGAAGCCGACTGTTGCTGGCTTAGGTCTTAAGGATGCGACCATCAAGTCGGCAGCGGCGCTGTATGCGACCGACACACATATGGATGAGCCTCCTGGTTGAGACAAACACACTGGTCTGAAAGCGAACGGCATTGAGTAAGAGTTCTGATACGAATCAGGCCTTCATGAGGATTTTACTACAAGAAATGGGAAGGTATAATGTTGATGCATACGTAAATGGCTGCTAGGATGATATCTAATGCTTTGAGTTCGTCATTTGGAGGACGAGAAGCTGCTAACCTTTTTACGTGTGGTTTATCGATGCCTGGCCAGAAAAGGAGTGAACTGGAAGACGCGCTCAATAGACCCCGTCCCCCGCCTGTACCACTTTCGTCAGTGATTGTCCTGCTTTCAGGAACATATTGTAAAGTGTGTATTGGAGTGGAGCTCAGACCCTCGAGAGTATACAACGGTGACGAAGTTTGACGCATGTCGAAGGTAAGCAATGTTCCATTCTGTCAAACGGATCGAAATGTCAGAAGTCGATATGAGGATTACGATGGACTTTTTTAAGTGGCTGCAAAATCAACCTTGATGCTTCTGATGGAAATCTTTGGTCCTACAACAGAGACTAGGGCCAGTACAGACCTGTAGACCAGTGTATACTCGATTAGGGTCGCACGGATCCCATGCGCATGCCCAGGACGGCTTCTGCATCCGAAAAAAAACAAGAGGCCTTCAGCTCGTCGAAGCACATCGCTTGATACAATAAAAGTTGTCTTTGATTAACAAAAAAGAAATTAAGGAGAAGCAATACTGATTCCCAGAGTGAAAATCCAAAGCCTGGTGCACTTGGACTGCGTATTTTAGATTTAAAAAATTAAAGCGATAATTTACCGGAAGTGTATACGCTATGACGACGTTATTGCTTTCCAAACTGCCACACGCAAATTAACATCCTCTGTTAGGACACCAGTAATACAATACAGAAGAGACCGAGATTATAACCAAAACCAAGAGGTCTACAATTAATTAGAGCTGCTGTCTGATTCAAATGCAATACACTGAAAGCTTCACGAGGAAATTCAACTTGCACTTTAAAAAGTTGGAAAAGAGCATAGTAAAGAGGAGGAAATCGCAGGAAAAGACCTGAATATGGAAAGCTTTTTCCCCAGAGAAGCCACCAAAGCCAGTCTTCCTGGTGCTCTTGTGCCAGCAGGAGCAATGCGGATGTCACGAATTGCACCCGTGCCGAAGGGAAGATTCACACAGTCACCTTCAGATAGATCCACTAAACTCATCTGCAAAAGAAGAAATTAAAATAACACCAGAGAATAGAACTGTATAAAGTAAACGAACGCTTCTGCACATGAACCCAGATCGACAAGCACAGGTAATTGAACATCTATAGTAGACCAGCAAGCTACAAGAAAGTAGGGATAGAGTCAGGGACTTGATGAAAATCTTAATCCAATCCAAATGCAGCCGACATCGAAACTTCTGTCAACAATTTGAAATAATTGAGCGAGATTATGAAAGAAGTGTTTGCAGGTACAAACTTTTGTTAAAGCAGAGCTGGTCGCGCTATCAGGTGGTTTCCCAGAGACAAGGAGCAATTGACTCTGAGCATCCATATCGAAGACTTTTGCTCCATGTAACGACCGTTGATCCTGCCACAGTACACACATGAGAACAATTTTAACATGACTATACCAGTTGCCGAGAAAAATAGAAATCAAAAGCTCAAAATAATCTGCAGAGCACGAGCATGGCCAGCCTTACCTGTAAAACAAAACCCTTTTCAAGGCCGTGACTGCCTGCTGAGTTATAAGATGTGAAGGAACGCAGTGGTCTTGATGCATTGTTTTCCTCTCTCCGTTGTTCAAGGTCTACAATCATCCCTGCATGAGAGCCCGCCCTTACTGAATTTGTTGCATCAAATCGCCTCCAGTTTTGCTGATCTTGTGGAATTGGCCGTGATGAGGACTCCTCCCCACTTCTCACAAATGGAAAGTGCTCAAACTGTGGCCTTTCCGAAATTGGCCGCCCACTTTGACGACTAGAATGATCATAGTTCGCACTCCCATGAGCTCTGTGATGATGTGGACGTGAAACATGTTGAGCTGTGACGGATCTCCTACTTAGAGGTGTATGATGACCTCGCAGGTCCTGAGGCCTCAGAGCCGAAGACCCGAACATACTAAAAGCATCATCCTGATCTGGAGCTAAAGCTCTAAGCAGGGCCTGCACAAAATAGCAGCAACCAAGTTCAAGTAGAAATATCTGCAACAAAAAAGATTATTGGTGTAGAGACTTGAATCACTAAATTAATAAATTGTCTTCAAACCATCAAGGTTTAAGTCTGAGTCTAAAAAGAGAGAAGCCTTCATTGCCATTTGCTACATCACAGTGCTTGTCGACGCTGGAGAGGTATTCAATAGCAACAGAACTTCGCAATTACTAACCTGAGTGCGACGAACCTCTTGTCGTAGGTCGGCAACCTGTTTATAAAATTAGAGGCAGATTTTTGTTATTCAACTATCAAAGAGGATTAACACTACAGCAACTCAAACACCAAACACGCATAAAATGCATCGATAGTTGTTGATTTACTTAACAATTCCAGAAAACCAGATCGATTTCAACGTCAGACATCTTCATCATTTGCTATATCAACCATTCTTATGTATAACAAACATAAAACAAACAAAATTAACCCTAGAGTCGAAATCTTATTGATTTACAAATTCTGTTAAAAGAATAAAAAATAAAATAAAATAAAATAAGGAAAAGGAAAGATAAAAATAGATAATCGCCTACCTGCTGCTTTAGCTGCTCGTTCTCAGTGCGCAGTGAACAAGCTTCCTGCAATACCAAAAATATCAATACTTAGATCTTCAACACCAACAGGAAAATGACGTGCAATGAAGAAATCATTGGGCTATATCAATGTGGTTCTAATCCAAATATTTGCCAATTGACTTCGACCAAACATCACCTCAAAAACATAAATGCACAAGCAAAGAGTTGGCAAAAAGTACAGGGGGGACAGACCAGCATGTATTCCTGGCCCTCTTCATCCATAACGGCAAGCCGAGGAACATACAATGTTCGAAGATCCTCTATTCTTGCCCTTTTGTTGCAATGTGGGCACTGTCAAAAACCACATCACAAGCATAAGAACTACTGATAACTTAATGTGGAGCCAGTTATCTTACTAAATTCAAGCGATATTTGAATCGCAAAAAGTAAATTCGTCACTCTAAAGGGATTCGATACTGCGATCAATCTGCAGGATGAATAATCAAGATTAAGACTCTAAAGCTAACCTTGCCTTGTTTCTTGCCAGTCAGCTTCAACCAGCGCTTGATACAAGACTTCCCGAACAGATGTCCACACGCTAAGGAGCTACACAATAGCCGTAAAAAGGAAACATTACTATTTCTCTCTAAAGAAGGTGAGAAGAACAGCATATTTAACACCTAACACATTAAGTTGAGGACCTGTAAGAACAACAGTATGGTCCATGGAGCCATGAAGTCATTAGGTGCAACAATGCAAGTGGTAAAAAATTACTTATCACTACTCTTCATAATTCTCTGCCGAACACGAGAAAGCTCCCAACAAACATTGTAACGAAACCCAAACAAAATTAGTGTGGACAACGAGATTGTTTAACTGCTTACCAGATGCGATGATTGCCCGTGCTCGTCCATGGCTCCATGCAGATAGGACATGTAGTGCCCTCTGAGTCTAATTGGGTGTTAACGTGCTCGCCTCTAGAAGTTTCTGCTCCCACAGAAGGAGCTGCAAAATTAAGAATGCGTTACCATAATATTATACGATCTGAGAGCAAAATTTGTTGAAATAACATAGAGGTCATAGAAAGATGTAAATGATCATCACCTCTGGGCGAAGATCGAGGCTCGGGCGCAAAAGCATCATAATCTTCAGGTGTCTGCCTCGGTTCTGCAAATGCTGAGGCCGTGAGTGCTGGATCCACTGATTCAGCTTCCCCATTATCATCAGAAATCTCTAACACCTCAACGACTTGGTTGCCTGCTTCAGCATCTACTGTTGGGCCCTCAATGTCACGGGCGTCCACAACCTGGGGACTAGTTTCTGGAGCGTCTGTATCTGTAAGAAATGAAGGGATCAGTTTGGTAACACGTCAAGCACTTCAAAAAGTTTAAGTGCATAAAATATCTACACGGCATCCAAACTTTTATGAAGAACTTTAACTTTGGTTTAGTATGAATTGCTCACACTCACGCTCCAAGAGTGGAATTTCGGATTGGCCAAATGACACCCCGTTGGGAGAAAGCGCCTCAACTTGTTGTAAGAATGGACGATGCTCCAGCTCTGCTTCCGTCTCCGGAGATCTTGAAAAGATAGTTTCCGGTTGCAGTTCATTACTTGAGCCGTCTCCTGCTAAACAAAAAACAAAATTCCGTCATGCCGATGTTTTGACCAGCACAACTTCAATAACATATTTTCTACATTATGTTATGACGATCGTCATATATTTGTGGTCACGGATATAAACATAACGTGAGTGATCGTAAGGTTTACGCAACAGCACCATGAATATGCGCGTGGTTAAATCCAAAATACAAGACTGGCAATGTCAGGTAACTCGCCTGAGACCTCACCACCCTGCACTCTATCATCAGCCTGCTCTTCTCCAGATGGATGTGCGTCATCGTGTTCATGACGTGACCCAACAGGCTCGCCACTCGTTACAGGCACCTCAGCACCCGGCTCAACGACAATACTCTCCATGCTGGGGTTTGTTCCAACTTGAAGCCGCCTCTCATGATACCCTTCATCTTGATTTGCAATGCCATCCACAAACTCGCGGGGAACATCTTGTAGGCCACAGCCTGCTGCAGTTGGTTGCTGAACGGTGTGAAGATGGCAAATGTCAGTGACATTGGCTGAGTTTTCTACATTGCTGAGAGCAGAATCATTGTCAGCCTCAAGAAAGGAGATGTTTTCAAGGCTGCGTCCAAAAGAGCGATTAACGAAGCACTCACTCGATGAAGTAGGCTCTGCACATTAACCCAATCATGCCATATCTTAAGAGCCCATGATAGTATTCCGCGGTACAAATACCACTTAAAATAGTCAAACCAGCAACAAGATCATTGGTATATCCAATTACTAATTCAGTTCATATCAATCATCTAACAATGCAGTAATGCCACAACTTTGAGAGCTTGAGTCCGCCAGTACAACGTACACAGCATCTCTTTCCAAAGTGTACACCCCAGAGGTGATACTCAATAGTAAAAAGAAACAGCCTGTAAACCAGACCACATGCCTCCAAAGGAAAACTCCTTGGCATGATCACATACGAATTTAAATGTTGATACTGTATCGCAGCCTTTCATGGTCAGAAAAATTCCACTACACCTTTAGCTCTATCGCATGTCCATACTCCTTTTTTTTTCTTTCTTTCTTTCTTTTTTTCCATTTTAAATTTATTTTTATAATAACTCCCTACTAATTTTTTTCTCATATACTCCTTGTGCTCTAAATTTCTGATCTCGTAGATGCCTGCATAGATCAACTTAATAGTAATCTCACATTCTCCTCATAATTTCTGAGGGGAAAAACAAAAATAAACAATCCTGTCACTACTTTCATGTAAGCGGCAGTTTAGACTGAAAAATCTCAAACCAAGCATTTAGTCGACAAGGACATACCTGCTTGAATGCTGGACTCTGGGACGTCGACAGCATTTCCTGCTTGCACACCACTGTAGGAGATAGAGGGCAAATTCACAGTAGAAGAAGTTGACGCGCCATGAGAAGGACCCGCTGAATCAGAAGGACTACGAGACAGCCCTCTGCTCTGAGATCGCAGAATTGAGAGGCGGAGGCGTTTGGAGGAATGCAGACCATCTCCAGCGTTCTCGCCATCCTCCTTCATCCTCTGCTCAGCCTCTTTCGCAACGCATTCCTCTACTCCCACCGGATCGCAATCCATCCGATGCCGCAGCAAACAAACCCTGATCGCAGCCTGAAGCCTCCACCAGGTCGAAGCACCGCTTTATCCCACCTGCTTGCTCTGAACGTAGGGCTCCGCATGTTCACATTCTACAACATGTGATTGAAAACGCCGCATACGCGAAAACAAAAAACAAAAAAAATACAAGAGGTCGACCTGAATAGAGTTTCCCTACATCTTTCTTCGAACTATCCACCAGCTTTAGTGGAATGTGAGAGCCCGATTTCCGCCATAGCGAACCCGAATTTGGTCGCCGACAAGCGTCGAAGAGAAGAAGGTTAGAGAGAGACAACGACGAACGATTTCCGTCCAGCTCGAACGGACGACATGTAAACGAACGTCGAATTATTTTCAAAGGACAAAAACCTTCTCATTCGCTGCATGCTTTAATGTTTTCAAACAAAAACTAGTTCATTGGATCTTAACAAAACCTGTAGTGAACGAGATAATTCAGAATGATTTTTGAGAGTTATATAGAGATAATTTGGAGTAATTTTTTGAGAATTGTATAGAGATAGTATGGAGTAATTTTTGACTAGCTTGTCTAATTTTTTCCCTCTCCTCAGATCAATTTAATTGTAGGATTTGGTTTAAATTCCGTTGCAATGGGCAGTGTTCTTAGTTTTGTTGTGTAAGGCTCGGCGTGCACAACCTTTGAAGGTGCTTGGTAGTATTAATGGTTGTGCTATTTTTGCTTACATGTAGTGCTTGAAGTGTTTTGTAGGAAATAAATTGGAGATGAATTGTATATTGTATGTAATTATTTTAGCCAATTTTTCCTAAAGTTTTTTGTTGTTGTTCTTCTTCTTCTCTCTGTGTAAATTGACTCAACTATATAATATGATGCATGTGTTGAGACATTTGCATATATGTATGTTAGAATAGTAGAAATGTCTTTGGGATCAATTTGTTGCAAATATTTTTGTTACAAAGGTGTTAGTGATGAATTTACAATAGTAAAGAGGTGAAGAGAAGAGAAAGATGAATAAGAGGAGGAATGTGGCTGAGAGAAATGTGATAGCATCAACCTTGCTGATAAAAATATTTATATTGCTATTGAGAGTAGCAACAACACATACATGGAAAACAAATTGGAGTGATTTGTTAAAAGATTCATGTTGAAGATTAGCTTTAAAGGAAAAATATGTATATATATATATATATATATGGAAAAGGTTTAAAAGTAAGAAACAATAGAGTCTCTTCCACTCTTAAGCTAATGAACAATTTATTGTTAGATAGTTGTTTCATTTTAAATATAGTAATTTGAAATCACTCATTGAAATTTTAAAATTTATCCAATTAGGACACAATTATCCAATTGCAAAATTCATGCCAATGACGTCAAAAGAGCACATATCATTGCCTTGTAGAACATCATATGAGACAAAATTTGGATTTAACAATACCTGCAAGGATAGATTGACCTTTGATTATTTTGTTTTGTTTACATTGCATGTCTAAACAAATGTTCCATTCTCAATTATCAGTGGTATGGCATAAAATTGTATTAAGAATTATTAATAGTTTAAAATTATTTATTTTTTATAATTTATAAGCATGAGCTAAAATTGGCCTCTTATATAGCTAAAAGTTATTTTGTATATTTTATTTCTTTATTTTTGAAAACATTGTAAAAAATATTTTTTGACTCACAAATATATCTTCAAAAAAAAAATGCTTATTTAAAGTGAGGTTTTTTATAACAATAGCACACGTTCAACTAGTTTCTATTTTAATCTTGGTTTATACAAACAAACAAGAGAGTTGTAGAGCACCTAAGGATATCCAGTATATATCATTGCACAAAATGGCTTCTCAATGCATTGCAGTAAAGTAAGGCTTTTGCTTTCTCTATTACAAGCATTCATGGACTCCATTAAACAAGATCTCTTAGCCTGAGCTCCAGGTATGTGGTAAAGCATGTTTTAATGCTAATAATTAAAGTTGGTGATAATATCAAAGGCTTATTACAAAATTGGAGTATTGATTCATTGCTATTTGCAGATGTCAGAAATATTCTTTACATTAATAATATTATTTTTTTTTCTTTTTTTTCATATACTAAAAATCTAATTTTATTACAATTAGGATAAATAAATTTTCTAAAAAAAGATGCAAATTCAGCCTACATGCATGTCCATGAGAAATCAAGGTCAAAATTCAACTTCAAGAAAATAGATATTACTCTTTCTATAGCTCTCAAAAAGCTATTTAATTTGGTCTATTATCACTTGCTATAGGACAAATTGGTTATTAGAGCTCATATAGAAATGTTTGTTTATATATAGATGTCGTGATAAGATAGTAGTTTGATTATTCATATGATTATATAGATATAAGTAATAATATTAGATATGATTATTAATAGCATTATTAATTGGCTACGTTAAATACAGATAATTTGAAAGAATTATCTTAACATGGAGAATCTGAACCAATATAGTGTAGGCAATAGAAGATAGGTTGGAAATATCCAACTCATAGAAGAATTAGACCAATAGGATTCAAACAATATTAAGCAAATTATAGATATATGATCTAAGTAAAAATCAAATGTTTTAAAGTCTATATTAGAGCAAATTAAGTCAATCATTATTTTTTTAAATATAAATTTATTTATAATTAATCACAAAATTATAAGTAAATATAGAAGATAATAGATATTAATGCATATATGCAAAGAGAGATAGAAAATACATGGTATCAAGTTTTTGATGATATAAAACCTAAGATGTTACTACTATTGTTAATATAAAAGTTATTTTTACATTTATTACAAATATATGTTTTTTTTATTTCACTATTTTATCTTTTTTATTTTTTATTTAAATCCAGTCCTTGCAAATCCTTCATATTAAAATTAAATTTTATGTAGTCTAACTCAAATTAGCAATAGGTACAAAATTCTTCTCAATATGAATTTTGTCTACAACTTTTCAATATTGATACAAGAAAGATTATTTTTGAATTCAAACTTACAAATCAATTCCTAATAAGAAGAGATACTACTTAATATTGATTGGATGTAACTAACAAGTTGTCTTCAAACTAAAGCTAAGACTAAAAAACATCTTTAGAGCCACTTTATTTTAGATAAGCTTACCTCTAAGTATTAAAGCTCAAACTTTAAGATCTTATAAACTATAGATTTTAAACTTTGGTTTTGGTGACATACATTACTAACTTCAAATATTCTACTCTCCAAATTATTATCTTGTCAATATAAAATCCAAGGTTAACATCTGGAATCCATGCTTTTAATTTGAACTTCAACATTCACCACTTTAACTACAACAAATACATGTATGGTTAATTACAAAGTTGTACCAAGCAAAGGCAAACACTACCTATATATTTAAGCGTATACTTGCAAGTTTAAAAGTATTCTTAACCAACAAACTTCAAAATGTGATGCTACTAGTTTGGTAGAATGACCTTTGATATATATTATAATGAATTCAAAAAGCCATTAAAGTAAAAAAATCATAATAATGAATAATAAATAAATGCAACATCAAAGATGTTTAAAATCACAAATAATTTATAATATATATTATTAAAAAATAGATCAAAGACTATAATAAGATAATATGATATATATAAGTCTTATTACAAAGCAACATAATGCAAGAACAAGAACAAGACTAGAAGGTCCAAACCAAACTACAAGACATGTTTTATTGAGACTTAGATACCTCTCAATCTTAAAACCTACATATATTAAGAATTTAGAAGCCTTTAAGTAACTTCTTATAAAAAGCTTTATCCTTAAATCATCCTTACACGCTTCTTAAATGGCTTTTTTGTTGCTTCAATGTTAAGAAATTTTATAAACCTTCTTCTATGACTTTCTATGTTGTTTGGGACTTTAATAATATGGAGAACCTCCTCTAACAACCTCTTGGAATCTTTGACAACCTTCTAAGATCTAATAGATCTTTCTAAGACTTTTTAAGAAGTTCTAAGATGTTTAAGAAATATATAGAACCTTTCAAAACCTTTCTTAAATAGTTTTCTATGACATCACTTCTTCATCCAACTCTAAGTTTTTAGAGGAGCAATAAAGCCAAAATTGCTCAAAGATGTGCCTCATGGTTTGTACAACATATCATAGTTGTCTTTTATAGGTGAAAAGTTTCATTGGTCTTTGGAAGAGTGAGACTCGAGGCAACATGACAAAATAAACAATCATTCTATTACCATTACTTAATGTGTAAATATAGTTGAGATGACTTTCCCTACAACTTTCAAAAGATGTACATGTATAATTTTAATTGTCATACATAATTGTGGTGGTATATACCACCTCATGTACCCTAGCCAAGTTGAACTTTGGATGTGTGTGAAAGCAACTACAGTACCAACCTTCCAGAGTAAATGGGCCTTGATTCAAGTTGAATGCATCCCTTTAGATCCGATATTGCTGCAAGTTCTGCACAGAAACCACTGTAAATAGTCTATTCTCAGCAAAATCCTGCTAGTTAGATGGGTTGGTAGACTACTTGTAGTTGTTGCAGAGGCAAGGATAACGCTATGGTGTTTAGGGAGGGATTGTAGAGTCTGGTATAATGTCCTTTCAAAGAAACACCAGTTGATGTTGAACAATTGTTTAATGTCACTCTTGATAGAAGACTTGTATGCTGCAGATTCAGGAACTAATAGAAAAGTAGTGAACTCTGGATTTGCAGTTGCACTAATCATAGACTTTAATAGAGTGAAAGTTCTCTTAAGAGTAGGTGACGCACCTGTGGCAGCAGGAAAGCTTTTTGTCAAGGCGGAGAACCTAGCCTTAGCAAACCAAATAGACATTCATTAAGGCACCTAAGTTTCTGGCAGCAGGCTGTTACTGCACTCGTGTGTCTCGCTGGTTTCTTTTTTGTTTATCGAAACATCAGAGTCATTATCTCCGTGCTAGGATTTTGCATCAGGCAGAATTGCGTATTTCATAGCTGGGGTTTGAACCGCCATTCCGCCATGCTTCGGTAGTTTGTCATTGAGGACCAAAGTGTCTCGCATATTTCAGGTTCTCTAAACTACGAAAGCTCACTCTGCCAGAAACCCATGTGCCTCATTGATGTGTGTCACATTATTAACGCAGTCATGTTGGCCTTTCAGACGCATAGTACAAGTTGAGCTGTGAACAGCAGTGTGATGCCATCTACAATCTCGCCGGTGCAGTTGCATTGGTTGGGAAGGAGGTTGGCGTTACTGCTGGCCTTGAATAAGCTTGTAACAGCCGACGCCATTTCAATGCATGATTCAAGGTCAGGTTTCATATCTGGAGTTGTGCTCCGAGGACAAGTTAGCAGTGCTGTTGCAAGTTCAAGAGCTCCAGGGGCACTGCGAAAAAAAGCTCTTCACATGGTGAAGTTATTGTTCTGTCCATATATTTCAAAGCAATGCACACCACATTATGAAATGCATCGGCAAAAGTATACTATATTGTACTTAACAACGCTCGGTAGATTTAGCCCTAATGCTTGTGGTTTCTCGTGTGAGCCACTGTAAATATGAAGAGATTGCGACCATTCCCGTATACACATGTTTTGCCTAATTCATTGGACGTTTCGGTGGTGTACATATAGTTCGGTGCAATGCTTAATATCCACAAACAGATGAAGGTGGTTTACTAAACTGATTCTATTTCTATATATATGTGTATAAAAATAGATAGATACACACGTTCAAAAGTATTTATGGCATACAACTTGCACTTCTATACTGTGCAGACCACGCAGTACATATACGCAACCAGTATCTAACGTATAGATAGAATGCTGGCCGAATCATTGTTTCTCAGGATTTTGAAGTAACAAAAGTTGATATGCGGGGTGAAGTTTCTGCTGAGATAACCTTTACACAAGCATCTTGATACAAAAAACGGCATCAAAGCAAGAGCAGTTTACTGCATACCAGAACGCACTGCCGGTGTGTTTTGATTTAAGGCTCCCCTACAATTCTTCTAGGGCATAAAGAATTAAGAAAAGCTAGTGTGTTCATGTAACTGTAGATGAAAGTAAAATAAAAAATAAAAACCTGTGTTGCTGATTGAATACGCTCTCGTGTGTAAACAAATATGTTCTAAATGTACAGGTCCAGAGAAGTACGATCTGCTCAAATGAGATGACTCCCGGACAGGATGGCAGCAAAAACCAGAAAATTTTGAAAAATAAATTCAGCAGTCCCTGTGAGTTTTCCTCGTGCATCCTATTGTGTGCTACTTTGTGTTGGGCCACTAATTAGAGATCGCAAACTTGCTCCCAACTCCTCGGCACTTACATGCATCGCTTGTCTGTTCACTCCAGCATCACTCCCCTCATCCTCTGACCCGATGCCATCGAACACAAGCTGTTCCACACATACTATACTGGCTTGTTCCATGTTCAACCCTCTCGACTCCAAAAGCTCCATGATATCAACCAATAGACCGGGTCTCTTGTCACATTCAATATGGATATTCAATCCTTCTTTCGTTCTCCTAACTTTCACCTGTTGCAATCGTTCACGGGTCAACCTTTGAAGTGCAAGGAAACTTACTCGATTACTCAACCTATCCTGACAAAGATAAAAACCCGAGAGTTTGCGAAATCATACCGTTGGCTGTGAGTATCCAAATTCGCTCCCTGAGCTTGATTCTGAGTCAGCATTGGTCTCCAACGTTCTCTCTCTGTGCGACAAGCTGAAATCGTCCTCGCAACAGGACGAACCCTCTTCAAAACAAGATTCTGTACCAAGCTCGTAATACAGCTCCTCCACTTGCCTTTGCAATTTCTCGATGTACTTATAAGCATCTGCCAGGATCGAGGCCTTCTCCTCCTGTTTGAGCCAAGAACAAAGTTTACCATCACATACGCATTTACCGCATCTATGACAGTCTCTCTCATCATACCATGGCTGTTGAACGACAGGGCACACATCAACACGCATCACTGAGACACAGATCACTCACACCAGGTTCCAATAAGAGGAGCCTATACTGCAGATAACTCTCTTTATCCTACTCGTTCCGCTTTTGCCAAAACTTCTGTAGGTGGAGAGAAACACAAGAGTGGCATTCATAGGTACTCACGGTGAATGAATTTGGTATCACAGCCCGCAATTGCTCAAGCTGTCCGTGCATCCTACTCCGCAGCTTACGCTCCAACACTACTTCACTGCCAAGAAACACGCCGTACGTCCGCTTACAGGATCGCGGCAGCACCGGCTGAAACGCCGTGGGAGTGTAAGCATAATCCTCGTCATTCTCGATGTCTGTGAGATCGTGGTCGGCGTAGTTAACGTATCCAACCGAGTCACTGAAATCCACAGTTAGCCCCATGCTCACTGCCATTCAGGCCGCACCTCAACAACCTCTCTGAATACCCTCTGCCAGCTCTTGCGCCACACACCCTCTATCACAATGCACTCACCTCTTCCGCCTCCCCACACCCGCTCACACCTCTCACAATTTCAAATCACGAAATTAAACTCTTCTCACCACCCTCGTAAAACCTCCTCAACAACGTCGATCCACCATCGTCGCAATCCAAGAAACGCAATTCTCTCTCTCTCTCTCTCTCTCTCTCTCTCGTCTCACAAGGAGAAGAAGCTAAATTTAACACCAAGAAGCGACCTCCAAGGACCCCAAGCAACGACTATTCAGCACAGCGCACCAAGAGGGCATCAATTCCCGGCGAGAACACCACCCAAGGAACCCCTCGACTGCAAACCGCTAACTTATAAAGAGCTCGATCACCAAAAAAAAAAAAAAAAAAAAAAAAAAAACTGCAGTCCTGAAGTTTTTATGATTCCGAGCTGCGAGGGCACCATGAACCTCACTTGCTCACTCGTCGAGCATTGACGGAGGGGGAGGGAGGAAAGCAAGTTGTGATGCAAATGTCAACCGAGGAACTATCCAAGGCAAAATTTGGGGAGCGCTGCAATCTCTGACGTCCGGCAGCTGGAAGCACGGAGATCACACCAGCATGCGCTCCTCGCCTTGGCCTGGATTTTTCTATTATTACACTCTTGATTCGCTTGAGTCCCGCTGCTGCTGCTACGGTGTACATAATACACACACATTTCGTTACGCCTCCGTCTGTCTGCCCCCCGCAGCTCGTGTGGCCTCCTCCTCGTCCTCCCCCCCCCCCCCAAAACTCCCGCCGGCGCGTTTCTCACTCCCATCACCATCAGCCCCCATGGCCTTGCATTTCCCGCTCATTTTTAAAAGCCTTTTTGTGCTCAGAGGAGAGAATATAAATACATCTATCCATTGGTCTCTCATTCATAATAATATTTGTTTGTTTGTATGTTTGTTTGTTTATATACACTCATATACGCCAGTATTATTTGTCTTTATTCTTCATTCTTCATTCTTCCTTGTACACTATGGCATGCAAATACTATCCTTTAAAATGGTGTTTGTCACCTTCATGTTCATACATTGAGGGCATGCCAATTAAGGGAAAAAATAGCTAGTCAATTACATTGACATTGAACTTGAATATTGGTACATGCCTAGTTTGCAAGTGTTTGCATTCATTTGAAGAGTGATGTAGACACCAAATGTTGTTGTTCCAGTGGATAAACAAAATGTAAAGAAAGGAAATATAATTATGAATATAAATATTTATTTGTTTGTTTAATGTGTTTTTTTTTTTTTTGAAAAAATATGATAAATTCTTATACTTGGAACACCTAAACGAAGTTTGCTCCTAACCCCCATGTCCCCTGCTAGAAAGATGGACATAACTCACAAGTCCTATTAATCATTATTTACCTTTTTAAAAGCCTTAAAATAGAAACAACAACAACTTTTATTGGCCATCTTTATGCCTCCAAAATGATACATTATCAATCCAACAGTAGACTTCCTTTAGGAATTAATAATATTTTAACTTTTTTAAAGGCAGCACCAAACAAGGATGATGCTCATTGGCCCCCAACTGCACAGCTTTGTCCTATTGGTGGTGCCAACTCCATAGCAAAAGACAGAGCCTTTAAAGCCCTCTAACTCTTGATTTGGCTTTTTCTTTCGAACTTTGTGTTGGATGACTATTTTTTTGTTCACCCACAAACCCAAAAAATGGAATACAGGGGCCAAGGAGCTTCCTAGCTTGGGCAAACCCTAACAACCCAACCTTGAATGAAGGGCAAGTCATAATTTGAGAAAGGAGCCTCCCTTTTATACTCTTTGGCCCAATCACATGTGTTCTTACACAAACTTCATGCACAAGAAAAAAGGAAGAGAAAAAAAATAGAATGAAGCACTCATAAAGCAAACCAAAGCAAAAAGGACAAAAGAAAAATAGTGTGGTGCTTTGGTTACAACATTCTTGACAATTATGTGGAAGAGAATATTGTTCAAAGTGTTGTTTGCTACATCAACAATACAATCTCAAAAATGGTTGTCACAATGGCAATGATTTGATCATTTCAAACTAAACAAATACTATATATATATATATATATATATATATATGTTGTTGTTGTGTCTCTCTTATTTAATTTTCATGGGTTTTGGCCAAGACCTTTCAAGGCTCAACTTTGGTCAGGGTGTTTTATTTGTTTATTATATGTACATGTCATTGATATACTGTTGATCCTTGCAGAAAAAATCCTGTAATCCACTTGTGAGGCATTGTTCCATTTCATGTGTTGTGATGCACATGCCATCCACATGCTTGAAAGTAAATTCCCATGCCTCCCACAAAACTTTTGTTGTTACTTGTTTTGTTGGTATTTATTCTTTGATACTTGTAGATCTGTCTGTCTATCTATCTAGACAAACAAATAAACATGCCCCCACCAGAGTGACTGACTGTCATGTTGAAGTGTGTGTGTGATAGAGAAGAGGCTCGTGTTATGAGAGAGAAATGGCTTTTTTTGCTACCTTTTAAGACTAGGAATATCCTTGTGTTGGATTAGGATTAGGGTTAGGGTTATTGCTGAGGGTGGAGTCTGATTATGCTTGGGCCCTGTCTCTCTGTGAGGCCAATGTTGCTGCTTGGGGATGGATAGATGGATGAATACACAAGTAAATAATTGGGGGGGAGTGTATAGGAGTCCCTTACATTTGTGATGTTTGTACTAGGATAATTTGTGTCATATCCATGTTGAAATACATAATGAGAGAATGAATATTTTATATTTGAGACAAACAATTAAAAAATAAACAAAGAATCACATAATTCTCTCAATCGTCAAATGTTATTCTCTTTGCATCAATCATATTGTCATTTTTATCTTTAATCAACTAAAGAAGCAAATATTTATATGTATTCTATAAAAAAACAAAACAAACACTAAAGAAGTAAATGAAACCATATTTTATTATTTTTATTTATGTGTACAGAACAAAAGAGGATGCAAGTTGCAAGAAAGACAAATTGTTAAAAATATTAAAAAATAACATTAACAAGGCCTCTCACTGGCTTTTTATTATTATTATCATCATCATCATCATCATCACAGAATTGGAGTTGAAAAGAGACATTTCCAAGTTCTAAAATGAAGTACTTCTCAAAAACAGCCAACTAGAGTTCAAAAAAATATAAATCATGCTTAATTACATAATGTATGTATACACAAATATTCATACAAAATAGATCATGGTACTTCCCCTTTATTGCACACAATCTACCTTGTACTGAATGCATATATATATATATATATATATGTATTTATGAATTAGGAATGAACCTTAAATGTGATGTGATTGTGAGGGCCAGATGCAACAGCTCACATTGAGGACAAGTTCACTTGTTATTTCTCAGATACTCTCTTAACCAACCCACCCACCAACCCCATTACACAATGACTTGTATGAAGTATAATTGTATTCATCCTTATTTATTATATTATTTCCAATTGTATTTATTAGTAATGAGGACAAATTCCATGTATCAGTGGTGTCATGTATCAGATCCCCAGGATTATTCAGGAATGGGATGCTATGTGGCACCCAAATTTCATCTCTTAAAACCTCATTCCTCACACTATCTGCTAGCTACAATCAAACAAACAAATAAATAACATAATACAGACAAACATGTGAAAGGTTCAACAGAAAGCCACAATGTCCTGTATGTTCTATAAAAAGACGTTATAAAATCAAATTGTGCATAGTTTTATGTGGTCATGGTTGTCAAGTGGAGAACCTTCTCCCACATGGTTCTAAACTTTTGATGGAAATTTATTAAAAGGATTCAAATTCACTTGCTTAATTTTTTTAAAAATTAAACTATTGTGGAAAATAAAAATTAGGAAATTGCAGACAAATTTATTTATTAAAACTTAACCAAACTAAGATACAGCTTAGAAATATTTGCTACTCCTATACACATATACACACATATAAAAGTCCTCTTCTACCTTCTCTAACGCAAATAATAATATAAATGAATAAACACAGGTTATGTTTTTTGGGCACCAAATAAATTCAGAGAGGTCCCTTTCAATAATTATACTTTGTAAGCGTCCATTTTGATGGAGTAAGCTGCACCATTTAGATCAAGCGTGTGCACAAATCAAGGGAAGATCTTCATCTACCATGAGGGACAATTCCATGCAACAAAGAAGGATCTTTGAGCCACAGAATGAATTTTACACACCATTTTTGCCCAAGTCCATTTGAATCCAGTTTCTGTATCCTGAGCACCATTTGTTTTCAGAAATGAAAAAGATGCAATTAAAAAAAAAAAAAAACAATTAAAAAAACAAATGAAAAAAATGTAAAAGTTCACATACATTGGAAGGTCGGTGGGGCCACTCCGCTGAAGCTTATGAAATGTTTCACGACGACAAATAGTGAAGTGAGTGAATTTTATTCTATTGATGTTATACTGGGTGCCGCCCGGCGATGAAGTCGTAACCACCACGATTCCTTTGCGAGCTGGGTCATTATGCCGAACTGTCTGTGTTATTTGGCGCACACTCTCATGGAGTTACGCGAGTTTGACGGCTCGAAATTCAAGCAATAAGTGCATGGAGAATTTCCTCGTAGGGAATGAGTCGTTACCAACTGGTGGGTGGTTCTCACGCGGCCTGATGGAGCTCGTGTTTTGTTGTCGTTGTCGAGATTCATGAGCTTGCACAGTTCGCGAGGAGCAGAATGAACCCCAACTGCGGTGGACCGATCCCATTTTGGCTGCCGCGATATACGGTGGTGCGTGGGTCGGGACTCGGGTTGTTGCGTGCGCTGGCAATCGGCTCCAGGACGTACCTTTCCACAATGATGTCGCGGAAAACCGTCCCAATTCGTGAAGGCAACAACTCCCCGATTAGGAAAGAAGCGACGATGAGGTGTGCGCGATGCGGAGGAGGAAGCTTCTTTATCGCGTTCCTTCGCCTTTCGGGTACGTGTGAAATGTCAACTTGCTCCCCCCCCCCCCCCCGCATGTCTCACAAGACCGGGATATAGATTACAGGTGTGGTGGCGGCATCTCGCCAAATCTCCAACGAATGTAATACATAACATTCGAATCCTTTGAATCATATTCCTGCCGAGACCTCAACTTTTGTGGGAAAAAGTTTCTGGAGCTTTGAGGGTTGGTGAATCGAGAGCGCCCATTCCGCCATCGACAGTCAAACTCTCATCAGACAGCTGTTGTGCGTCGCCCATGCCTGAGCAGTATTCATGCGCAGTGCGCAGTGTCGAGGACAGCGACGCCGATCATGCATTCGTCGTTGCGAACCGGGCATTGGCATCTTTTGAGGAAGATATGCGAGCACCATAAGAAACTGCTAAGTGTGGAATGAGCGGAGCTCGGATCCGCCCTCGTGAAGTGCCTGATGGCTTCGTTGCAACCTCGGTGTCGCGGTGAAAGAAATAAACCATGTTGAAAC
This sequence comes from Physcomitrium patens, assembly GCF_059467195.1. Lineage (NCBI taxonomy): Eukaryota > Viridiplantae > Streptophyta > Bryopsida > Funariales > Funariaceae > Physcomitrium > Physcomitrium patens. The sequence continues at coordinate 2,454,896 of NC_143431.1, read as the reverse complement.
ACCTAATCCTCGTCTCGCATGAACCACCTCTACGATTCGAACCACGAAGGGCCGCGTGACATGTTGTCTACTGGCCTCGCTGTTTGCACCCCGATCGAGAAATCGATAGAGATTCGGATGGCAGAAAAGCTCCCGGTGGTGTAAATCACATCATCTCTCGGCAAGTAACAATTGCAATCATGGCTTCTTCTAAACAACACACTCAGCGACAAAAATAGATCAGAGACGCTGCCAAGTCCACATCACACTCCGCTAGCTTCAACTTCGACCCCACAATCCATGTTTCTACAAATAGGCAATCTACGTGCTCACAACGACTTCAGAGATCTATCTCACGCTAGATAAAGGCATCACTTGTTGGATGCGAAAATTTCCAAATTCGGCAACTTGTTGAACCTGAGATTGTCGCATTGCACACCCTTCCTAGTAGAGCAGGTCGTCATTTCTGGAGGAAAAGCCGAGATTCGTGGGAGGTGATAGCAGTGGCGGTAATGTCCAAGGTGGCTTTCTCTCAAGGTGGGTGGCGGATTCAACGACGAAGCGGCATCGCAGCGACCCTACCGCTCCTTCGTGCTCCTTGATGGTGGGAGGCAGCTTTTCAATTCTGCTCCTCCGACACTTTGTTTTTACCGTCGCTGCTTATCGTTAGTGCCAGTGTGGGCACGATGGTGAAGCAGATTCGGCACCGAGGATAAGTCCAGCAGAATTTCGGCGGCGGAGTTTTGACAGGATTTCGGGGTCAACCGCCACGGCGCACATCGCATGCAAGTCCCATTTGGGGTTGGGTCGAAGTCGCCGCCGCGGCGGCGTTGGGAGCTTAAAACCTGCCGTCTTGTGCCGCCGGTTCGCGGCATCTGGACAACGCTGCGGACCGTTTGTGGCTCGGGGACTTGGTGTTAACCATTGTCTACATTCTCAGCATCCCATTATTTGGTATTCCAAATTCTTACAATCAAATTGCATCTGAATTTTTTTATGTGGTATTTTTAATATATATGTACATATTTGATCATGGAAATTTTAAAAACCTTTTATATTAAAGGATTCTTTTACACAGTAATAAATAATGTGTCAAATATTCATATATATATATATATATATTCCAATAGATATGATAATTGATTCTATTTATTTATTTATTTATGAATATTGATAATAGTAAATAAAATATAATAAAATAATACTGTGTTATTCTTATTTTCTGTTTTACCTTACTTCCGTTTATTAGAATCACTGTATTGAAAGGAAAAATTAGAGAAAAAAAATGATAAAGTGGTAAAATGTATATGTAAAGTTTTAAAATCAAAATATGATATGTGTATTTTTTTATATATATATATATATATATATATACACACACACACACTTTATCAATCTTTTATTATCTCAATCTTCTCCATCATTGTTTGATTTAAAAAATTTATTTATTTATTTATTTATCTAAAATATGGTAAGGACACTTTATTATTAATTTCAAGAAAAAAACTATATATTCAAATATATACATTTTCTGCAAAATAATATTAATAGTATTTATCATGAGTGCTCAAATACAATTTGATTCACTTGATACATCTAAAATGTTTTAATTTCAAATTTCATGAAAACTTGTACCCTACGTCATATTCTAATTAACATTGTAACAACTGTATTATTACAGTAGAGCTTAATGAATGTAACAAAATACCATGTAAGATGAAGCAATTTGTAAAACTAAATTGTTGTAGGACATAGTTCTTTTTAAGTATATCAATTGTAAATACACATTCATACGTTTGTATATAAATAAGTTACTTTCACTACTTTTTAAATATCTTTGCAACTTTGAAATTAAAATAAATTTTAAGATGTAATATTTATTTTGTAAAATAAATTCACAATAATTATATTTTTATATAAATATTTTTTATTTATTATTTATAAAATTTTCATCTTTTAATTATAAATTAAAAATGGCTTATGAATGATTTTATTTACTCTCCCTATTATACATTTTTTATCAAGTCCTTTTTTTTGGCACAAATAAAAACAATTCCATTGTAAGAAAATCAATATAAGATATTTGGTTAAGATAGGACTTAAAAATCCCAACCAAATAAGGATTCAATACTAGGACCTAAAATGATTAAATATACAACTCCAATTTTAAGGACATATATAACTACGGATCTAAACTTATTTGGATGCCAACTAACTATTTGAACATTACAAGAGCATGGAACTTTGTTGTTCCTCTAACTAATATTGAATGTTTTGTATTGCCCTTTGGATGTATCTTTCGGAATTTTATTTTGGATATCTTGCCATACAATGCAAATATAATTAATGAAGTTTTACTAGATGCAATTTGTAATTATTGAATGAAGCTAGTCCAAATTGATAAAGACCTTGTCATTGCATTCAAGCCATAATTCTCAGAATGATATCTCTCATTGAAGTAGCTAAATGGTGTTGAATTTTTCAAAGTACTTATGTAGTTTATATGCATATATGCATTGGATCCAAATGAATTTGAGTTGCATCAAAGGATTATTGAGCTTGCTCTATATTTCTTATATAACTCATGTGCTTTAGTCTTATATCTTCTAAATACATGAACATGTCCAAAAGTGATAAAGAATAGTTTTTGCAACTCATAGGTAGAATAGGTATAAAATATCAATATTGGAGGTGAATTTTTTTTGCCAATTGTTGATTGAAATTTCTTTATGCCACATACTCTATTAAAAGGCATTTTTTTTAAAGATACATTAGGATGCCAAACTTCTTTCTAGCTTATGTAATCTATTGTTGGACATATTGAATTTCTATTTTGAAATGCTTAAGATTACTAGTTTTTTAAGGTTGATTATTCAACCATGTGATTTCATTATAGAGAATTGCAAAAATGGCATATTATTGGTCTAATAAGATCAAAATAAAGCTTGCTAATGAGGCTATAGAAAAACTTGGTTAATTTTTCCTTAATGCCTACTTCTAGCTTGACAATATAGACTTTGACCATAATTCAAAGAAGGTAGTTTTTGCTAGCTATGTCAATTGATATAGCATTAGTAATATAAAAGTCTATGCAAAGCTATATAAAAAAATTGTTAATAGGATGAAGATTCTAAGCTAAGTATGGCACATTGAAGCTATTATAATATATATTATCTTATGATTCTATGATTATTTGATAGCTGAATATTGGACTTGGCTTTAGAACTAAGACTAGGCCAGATGCAAATTCATAGATCTAAAAGCCTAATTAGTCTTTAATATTGGTGTTTGATAAGAATGAGTATAAAATTACATCAAACATATTATATATGGTCAAAGTGATAACATTCTATCCATAAGCTTTCATGGCCATTGTTGAAAATTTAGTGTTTGCCTCCTCTCATATAAGACATTAAGATTGTTGATGCCTTTGGCAAACTTCTATATTATAGGGCCTACTATTGAAGAACTTGATTGCTTATAATATTAAAAATGTTTGTTATATAATAGTTGCATATTTAGGATTGAATCAGAGTCTTATGTTACATGCTTCTTTATAGGTTTGCTGCAACTTTTAATTTATTGATTGCAATACTTTTTTCCATACACTATCCATTTGAGACTAGATATTAGATTTGAAAAATTTCTTGTAGCTTTTAATCATAAACCAATTTGATTGAGGATTCTACTTTCTAATTTTGATTGGTTGATATAATTTTAATCTATATCATACTAAAAGGAAGATATTAGAATTGATTAACTTTCAAGCTTTAATAATCTATTTATTCAAAAGACAATTCAAGATATTGTTGTAGTTGGTAGGACCAAAACTACCAACTTGTTTATTTAATGTGCATATTGACCAAGCTACTTTGATCTTTGTGCATTATTTATGGCTTTTCTACCTATAGATTTGAAACATGGCTTTAATATTCTTGATAGCTTGTATAAATTTCATCCACATTCTAATAAAATACTAGAATATAGAAAAAAAATAATTAATTAAAAATTAATTACTAACTTGTAAGTTATAACTTAATTATTTATTAAAAGATGAACTTTCTTCTAATATTTTTCAATAAGAAATTCTTGATATTGAAGGTAATTATGCCAAGTCCAAATGGAATTCTTAAAAATTTTACAAGTTGCTCTTTTTAGATATAGATCCATCCAAACTTGCTAGCCCATGTGGAAAGAAAGCCACACTTACCTTTCTAATAGGCTCTTAATTATTTTTAGTTTATTAGAAGATCCAAAATAAATATGAAAATATTGAGAGTTGTTAGTAGATGTTATACTCTTAGCTTGTTTGTTTGCAGAAAAGTGATATATCATTTATATATTGTTGAATAAGCTGCTATAAAAAAGTTCTTAAGAGTGTAATTCATGTGACTAGATATTGACACTACTCCATGCTGATTTTTACATAGAGTGCTTTGTCTACAATTTGAAATAATTAAGTTGAAATGAGGCAGCCTTGCATAGCTCTACATTAGATAAAGAAGGATGCAATCGGCTTACTATTTATATTTATGGTTGCTTGTCATGGACATACACATATAAGCTAGTAATTACCTATATAAATAAGTAGAAGTAAGTAGAAGTAGGTAAAAACAAGTTAATCTATAATATCTTCTATACAAGCTTCTTACAAGCTTCATAGATGCTACTTTGACTTTATAGGTGTCTTTAATTGACTTTTTGGATTAAAAACGTGATCAACAAGTTGGTCATATGCCACATATGTTGTTAGCTTGAAAACCAAGCTAACTATGTAGTCCACACGTAGAAAAACTTGCCTTGTAAGTCCAAGCATGTGTCCTTCAAAGTCAACACACATTAGAGATCTTATAGAACATCGCTATGTAGCCCCTAGTTAGATAGTATATATAGAGATAAGAGTGAAGCCCTCTTCACTTTTCTCAACTCTTTTCTTGCTTCTACTCTAGTTTCAAGAGTCTCAAGTTTTTTTGTCTTTTGGCAATAAGCCTTTTTAATTTCTTTTAATATATGTACTTCCTTATTTCTATTTTGTCTTTCTTTCTTTGACATAGATTTTATTAGTTTATGCATCATCTTTTAGTTCATGTCCTTGATAGATTGACAGGAGTATTCTTACAATATCAAAGCTTTGTCTAGTCTTGATTAAGAGTAGATTACTCTTTTCTCATGATAAGACATAAGCATATTAGAAGTTGTAGATTGCCTTCTTCTATATTGATATTATTTTTAGTATTTTCTTTATCTTCAAGTCCTTTCTTCTACTTGTCTTGAGAGGTATTAGATATTTTTTTGAGTATTATTATGGCAGAGCTTCTTAAAATAAAGAGTGCAATGATACAAATGCAAGTGTAATTGAGTGAATTAATGCTTGTGATGCATCAACTTAGCTTACCACCATAAGGATCAACAAGAATGGCAGGAAGTGAGGATATAGAGATGATTAGAGCTGCTTCAACATCTGTACCAAATCATAACTTTCTACCCATGGTGGAACATCCTTCAAGTATTAGAGAATCAAGAGATGCCTTACTTGAGAAGTTAGATGGTACAAGATCCAAATTTTAAAGATTTATCAATCAAGTACAACTTATGATTGAACTTCAACCTCAAAACTATCCAACTCTAAGATCACAAGTTAGATTCATTGACATATTTCTTTTAGATTCAGCACTATCTTAGTTTTCATCTTTTTTTGAACGATGAGATGCAATATTGGATAATCTGGAGGCATTTTTGGTGGAATTCCGGTCCATGTATAGAGAACATGATGCAACTCGTGTTGCAACCAACAAGATTCGTATTTTACAACAAGGTAATCAATTTGTAACGTTATATGTTTCACAATTTTGACAACTTGTAACTGATATTAAGTAGGATGATGCTGCACTTATTAGCCAATTTCTCTATGGATTACAATATGAAGTAAAGAAATTGATGCTCAACTTACTTGATCCTCAAACATTAAGTCAAGAAATTGACTTTGCTATGAAATCTGACAATTGACTTTTTGAATTTTGATTTGAGAGTCATACAAAAGGCCTTAACATTACTACAATTTGATGCGGGACTCTATGCCAAGATAGAAAAGTATATATTCTATATTATTCAAGTTAACTTCTTAGGATACATCATTTTAAATGATGGACTTATGATGAATCCTAAGAAACTTCAAACAATTATGGATTGGAAGATTTCAAAAACGGTAAGAGATGTCTAATGCTTTTCGACCCTTGCTAACTATTATCGAATATTCATTAAAGACTTCTCTCAAGTTGCAGCTCCACTTACACATTTGACTTCCAAAGACAAACTTGAGTAGAGTAAAGAAGCTAAAACATCTTTTGAAACTTTGAAATCAGCCTTTATTTTTGCACCAATCTTGTATCATGTCAACTAATCTAAGGCATTTTTTTATGGAAATAGATGCATCAAAGTTTGCTTTGGATAATGTATTATCACAAATGGGAGCAGATGATAAACTTCACCTAATAGCTTTTCATTCCAAAAAATTTTCAACAGCCAAGATTAACTATAAAATCTATGACAAAGAACTTCTTGCAATCATGGATTCATTTCAAGAATGGCATCATTATCTTAAAGGTGCTTCTAATCCAGTCGCCTTACACAAGAATCACAAGAATCTTGAATATTTCATATCAACATGTGTTTTAAATTATCGCCAAGCCCGTTGGAGCATGTCCTTATCAAGGTTTGATTTGAAGATTATATATTGACCTAAAAAACAACAAGGTTTATCAGATGTCCTTTCTAGATATTATCGTATTACGTGAAGTCTTGCTTGAGAATGCACCGAGCACCTATCTGTGGAAGGTAAAAGAAAATTGCAACAAAAGGTCCTAACAATCCAATAAGATTATAGACAATTTACAATTAAATGATAACAATCATAATCAAATATTAAGCAAGCTCAATTAAATTTTATTGAAGTTATAAAAGAAATACAAGGAAATCCTAAAGAAATATAAAAGAATATTAAAAAAAACTTAGTCAAATCCTAACAAAAATCTAATAAAATCTTAAATTCTAATCAACCCCTAATTCTAATCCAACTTTAATCAAACCCTAGACAAATCTTAAATCCTAAATCAAACCCTAATCAAACCTTAATCAAACCCTAAACCTTAAACCAATCCCTAACCAAATCTTAAATCAAACCCTAAACTCTAATCCAAACCCTAATCCAAACTCTAAATCCTAAATCAAATCCTAAATCAAATCCTAAATCATATCCTAATCTTAACAAACCCTAAACCCTAAATCAAATCCTAACCAAATCCTAACCCTAAACCCTAATCAAATCCTAATCCAAATCAAACCTTAATCATAGATTTGAAAATTAAATAATTAAAGATTGAACTGTTGATTCTAATTTAAATTTTCACACTTATTGTAGTTTAAGTTAGCAACCAACACACAAATTTTGAAGAAAATCGTACTTACCAATTAATCGATGACCTCAAAATTCTGCTTGGATGTCGGCTAGTCTCTCCTTCTCTAATCTTGATGCCAACTTCCAACGCTGATATCTTTCTTTTCCACTATTCAATTGCTTCTAAACTTTACTTGCATATATGGAATCAAGTCTTCTACTGATTAAACTAAAAATCTCTCTAATCCATATAGTAGATTGGTAGATATCTAAGGAAACCTTACTGGTCCTCAAAACCCTAAATCCCAAGACCTTAGCCCACAAAAACCTTTATATGTATTGATCTAGCCATTCGATTGACCTCAAATCTCTTACACGCATTCACAACAAGTATACCAGTAAGTCTTTAAATTTTCATTTGTAAAAATGCTACAAAAGTCACAAAATCCAAAAATTTGTAAACCGGTTTTATTTCTAAAAGATCTCAATTCACAGAGAACATCACTCGCTTTGAAAATACCTCAAAAATCCAATTCTGATCCAAACGACACAAAATCACCTCTCAAAAATCCCTCCACAAGTTTTTTCTTTAATTCGGCTCTTTGATCTCCCAAAGAATCCTTAAGTCGCTATCAAAGCATGGTTTTGTGCCTCGGGTCTGATTTCGACCTAGGTTCATAACCGGTCCTCTTTGGGTATCAACTTTCATCTTCTTGAGGTAATTTTTACTAATTTGTACTCCTGACTCCTCTCTACATATGCCTATCTGCTTTATTTTTTTTAATCTATCTTATTTTATCTTATTTATGGCCTTACAAAGTAAATAGAAGCATAATTTGTAAAAAGGCAACATTAACACCTTTAATTTTTCTACCCTTTGACTAATATCTATTTTTCCAAGATAATTTGCCATAATATATTTGAAGTGAGATCCTCAAAATATGATATTTTCTTCATCCTTTCACTTGTTAATCATGTTACATCATGACAACGTTCTTATCTTGTTCCAAAAGAAAGAGATACATCTTTTGATCAACAAAGAACAATTCTCTTGAAACTAAAGCATTTTTATCTTTGAGTAATGAAATCAACATTGATTGTTGATCTGACCCTTATGAAACAAATCCAATAAAGTATGTCTTCTGATCTTCTTATTCACAATATTAAGAATCATTCTTCTAAGTCCCAATATACTTCTAAATTTGAGTTCAAAAACAATCTATTCTATTTCAAAGGTCAATTATATGTTCCAAAAGGAGAAGCACGATTATGTATTCTTCAAGCACGTCATAACTTTCCCATAGCAGGACATTTTGGATACAACAAGACTTTAGAGCTTATATCTAGAGATTTTTGGTGGCTTTAAATGTGGAAGGATGTGAAAGACTTTCTTCAGTCATGCAATATTTGTTCAAGATCAAGAACTCCTCGTCATCGACCTTACAGACTTCTTCAACCATTATCAATTTCAGAACAATCATGGTCTTCTGTTTCTATGGATTTTATAACGGATCTTCTAATCTTAGGTATTTATGTCTCTATATTCGTAATAATAGATCATTTTATCAAAAGACACATTTTGTATCAAGTAAAAAATCTATCATAGGTGAAAAAACATCTAAGCTCTTTTTTGACAACATCTATTGCTATTATGGATTATCTAAAGATATTATATTAAATTAGGGAATTCACTTTGTATCAAGATTTTGATAAATTCTTTTCAAGATTCTAAAAGTAGATATAAAACTATCTTTGGTATTCCATCTTCAAATTGATGGATAAACAAAGTGTGTTAATGAAGTTTTGGAGTAGTATTTAAGATGTACCATCAACTACCAATAAAATGATTGAACAATTCTTTTGCCATTGGTAGAGTTTGCTTATAATAACATGGTACATTCTTCTACAAAATAAACACCTTTTTCTGCCAGTTATGGTATTCATCCACGACTTGATACTTTTGATTTTTCAAAAGCTGATAATCCTACGGAGGAAGATTTGGCAAATCATTTATCAGAGCTATATGCAACAATGAAGACGCAGTTAAAAAAAACTCAAGAACAATAAAAGGTCAATGCGGATGTCTATCAAAAAGAACAACTACCATTCCAGGCGAATGAGAAGATATGGTTACTTTGTAGCAATATCAAGACCACGAGTCCTTGTCACAAGTTGGATTATCAGACTTGGATCATTTCCTATTTCTGCATAAATCAATGCACTTGCATATCATTTACACCTATTGGAGTCAATGAAAATCCATCTAGTATTCCATGTATCTCTTTTTGAACCATACAAGATAGTCGACATACCAAGAAGAAGACAAGTTCTCCCTTTTTTTATAAAAGTGGATAATAATAAAGAATTCAAAGTGGAAGAAGTCCTAGATTCAAGGTGGCACCATAATAAATTGGAATATCTTGTCCATTGGCATAGATATGATATTAGTGAATGCACCTTGGAGCCAATAAAGAATCTTACAAATGGAACAAAGGTGATGGAGGCTTTTCATCGACGACATCCATCAAAATCAAGATAAAAATCTTTTTTATGAAAGAAACAAGATCTAGGCAAGATAACATTCTACTTTCAATCCTTGTTTGTAGCTTCTTTGTAGTTGTGAAGCTAAAGAGATGGAAAACCAACAATCAACCAATTCTACTGAAGAGCCTTCATTTGTTGACTTGCTAAACTAGACATTGTGATTGTCATAACCTTGAAGACGATGCAATTGAGATGAAGATCCTCAAGAACGACATGTTTTTTCTCGAATAGATGGCAAGATATAACATGTTTGGTATTACAACCTAAGAAGAGACTTTCAATGTTTGGTAATATTATTAGAGGTAGGAACAACTCTTGAAGGTGTTCCAAATATTTTATTCGAAGGAATTTATGAAGGCTTTAACAACGATCAGATAACATGGTGGTCTTCTCGTCCTAGTATGAGATACTATCGATGGTTGAGAGGCCCTATCAACCATCTTCAAAGAAAAAAAAGATCTGAATACGTGGCAAATATAATTCGTCACATCATAGATTTCTTCAACATATGATGATTGCTCCTGGTAGAACTCGTCTCTAGAAGATGGGGTAATGTCATGGACATATATATATATATATATATATATATATAAGCTAGTAATTATCTATATAAATAAGTAGAAGTAAGTAGAAGTAGGTAAAAATAAGTTCATCTATAATATCTTCTATACAAGCTTCTTAGAAGCTTCATAGATGCTACTTTGACTTTATAGGTGTCTTTAATTGACTTTTTAGATTAAAAAGGTGACTAACAAGTTGATCATATGCCACATATGTTGTTAGCTTGAAAACCAAGCTAATTATGTAGCCCACACGTAGAAAAACTTGCCTTATAAGTCTAGGCATGTGTCCTACAAAGTCAATACACATTAGAGATCTCATAGAACATCGTCATGTAGCCCCTAATTAGATAGTATATATAGAGATAAGAGTGAAGCCCTCTTCACTCTTCTCAACTCCTTTCTTGCTTCTACTCTAGTTTCAAGAGTCTCAATTTTTTTTGTCTTTTGGCAATAAGTCTTTTCAGTTTCTTTTAATATATATACTTCCTTATTTCTATTTTGTCTTTCTTTCTTTGACATGGATTTCATTGGTTTATGCATTGTCTTTTAGTTCATGTCCTTGACACTACCTTGGTATCATTAAATATCAATATCATCATGTATATAAATTACTTAGAGAATCTCATATTTTTTATAATGTGGAGTATGAAATCCTAACTTATATAGTTATAGACATTGAAAAAATCAAGTTTTAAAAATATAGTATTTTATTTTAATTTTTTGGCCTAATATAAAATTTTATGTATAAAAAAGATATTATCTAATATAGAGCAATTTTAGACAAAGGTACTTTGATCTACACTAATGATTGCTAATAGTATCACTTACAATTTGAATTGAAGAACTTTAGCATATATTTTATTATTTATATTTAGTATCATAATTAAATGTCGATTCTTAAAAAAAATTTAATTTCTAATTTTTGGGATTAAGGCAATGAGACTCTTAAGTGGATTTGACTTAAGAACCTTTATTTGCTGACTTGTCGGATGAGACATTGTGATTGTTAGAACCTTCAAGATGACACAATCGAGATAAAAATCCTCGAAAATGACATATTCTTCTTTGAATAGATGGCGAGATATAATGCCTTTGGTATTACAACTTTAGAAGGGACTCTAAATGTTTAGTGATTTTACTACAGGTAGGAACAATTCTTGATGGTATTTGAAATGTTTTATTTGAAAGAAGTTATGAATGCGTCAATAATAATCAAATAATTGGATGGTCTTCCCACCTTGGTATGTGATACTATCGATGGTTGAGAGGCTTTATCAACCATCTTTGAAGAGAACAAAGATCAGAGTATGTGGCAAATCCAATTCACTGCATCTTAGATTTCTTCAACATATGATGACTGCTCTTCATGGAACTTGTCCCTTTAAGAGAGGATAATATCATATATATATACATGTAAACCAATAATTATATATATGATTAGATAAAAATAGATAAAAGTAGATTAATTCTATAATATCTTCTATAAAAGCTTCATAGACATTGTTTTGACTTTATAGGTGTATATAATTGATTTTTTAGATTAGAAACATAGTTAATAAGTTGGCCATGTGCCACACATGTTGGAAGCTTGAAGAACAAGCTAACTATGCGGCCTACACATAGAAAACTTGCCTTATAAGCTAAAGCATGTGTTTTGAAAATTCAACACATATTAGAGGTCCTAGAGAATATTTTCATATAGCTCCTAATTAGATAGTATATATATAAGGAAGAGTAAAGCTCTCTTCATTCTTCTCAACTCTTTTCTTGCTTCTAGTCTAGATTTAAGAGTCTCTATTTTCCTTGTCTTTTGGCAATAGCCATTCTAATTTTTTTTAATATATATATATATATATATATATATATATATATATATATATATATATTATTTTATTGCTATTTTGTCACTTTTATTTTAACACAAACTTTTCAAGTTAATGCATCTTCTTCCAATTCTTGTCCTTGACACTTCTCCATTGTTCAAATATGTCAACATGATCGGCATCATGCACATTAGAATACCTACAACATTTACTCTGCTTCTTTTCCATTATAATGTGCTAACATCCTTGCAATTATGTTCTACTCTTATTCTTTGTTCACCTCCATTTTTGTGGCCATTGTTACTATGCCTCTGCCCAAATTTATAATTACTAATATACAATGCCTCTCTCTCTATGACACTCCCTTTCATTTCAATCCACTTACATTATTTTAGTGCAAATTATGCAACCATCAATACATTCTTCTATGCATGCTTCTTTGTTTTTGCAACTTCCTTTATTTTTGTTGCTATTGCTTTAAACCTTGTAATTTCCAACCTTAATCTCTGATGTTACCAAAAAATAATAGAATTAGCTTATGTACACTTTTACAAGTATAATCACGAGTTTATAGCAATTTGAAAATGTCTAGTAATTTTGGCACTTTGCTTGATTTTTTATTAATAAAATATTGAATTAATTCTATATTTTTGCTTTATTTTTGGTAAAAATAATGATGCATGCACCTTATTAAAGATGGTTTTTTTCTCTTTTTAGTTGTCTCTTAAGTTTTTTTATATAATAGATATATAAATATTTTAAGCTGAAATTTTTATGGATTATTTTTATTTAGAAATAAAAATTTCAGTTGATTGATAAAATATATATATTTTCAATTATTTGACCTTCTTTTTAACAATATTATAAACGTAATATTTATCTCTAATAAAAGATGACCAAACAGATTTGAATCTTTTATGATTTTAACTATTAAAACTTCAAATTTTACAAATAAATTTTTGCACATACAATATTGTTTTGATTTTGGTAAGTTTTTATTTTTTTCATATATTCTTATCAATTTATTTTAACATTTTTTTGAATAAAAATAATTTTGTATAAAATTACATATTAAAAAATAAATTGTATTAATCTACCTCTTATAATAAAATTATTTATCTTATGATAAAATAATTATTAGCAACAAAGTTGATTACATCCTAGTTACGTTTTTTTTGGATAATATTATCAAGTAATTATTTTGCTAAATTATTCCATAATTAAAATATTTCTTAAATCAAGGTTAATTAGAAACTTATAGTTATGTTTTATCTACTTTTTGAATTCCATATGCACAATCTAACAAACACAAATTTTGAAAGGGGTTATACATTTTTTATCAAGTCTTTAATGTAAGGCATATAAAGACAAAAAATCCATCTACTTCTATTCTTTATATATTTTTAGCATATCCTACTTCAAATTTTAAATTTTTATAATTTAATTCAATTATGAGGCATTATAATTTTAAATAAAAAATAATTAATATTGATATTTAGAGCTTAAGCAATTTTTGATATAAAAGTTGGAAACACAACTTATATTAATTTTAATATAATTTTAATATTGAATAACTAGTTTCTATATATATATATATATATATATATATATATATATACAAATCATAAAAATAATAATCGGTTAGAAAAGAATATATCTAGATCCAATCTAAATACAATTTTATATTTGATATAACATAAATCTCTTTTTGCCATTTAATTTTTTAAAATATATTATTTCAAATTGTTTTTCTTGCCACATGTATATTGTCTGTTTAACTTGATGTCGTCAGAAAATAGTCCTTGTGTTGAATTTCTTCCTTCTTGATTTTTCTTTTGTCAGCTATTATCTTAAAATTTGAGTCTAAAATACTATGCACAACTTTTTAATTGTTTAAGGAAGAATTTAGAGTGTTGTTTAAGTAGGTATTTTTATTGTTTCAACCACATCTTGATTTTTTCTAAAGAAATATTACAATCAACTTAATCAATAGAGTTGGACATTTCTGTACAATAAGTTTTTTTTGTACATATCAAATTCTCTTATAAACATGAGATCTAACAAAGTCCCCCCTGTCTCCCCATGCATGCACCATGTCTACATACAATTCTCAATATCCTTGTGAACAGTATTTTGCTTCTGTGAAATGTTACAGGAAAGTACAGGTCAGAACACAAAGCTTGGCTCTAGTTTTGATTCTGCTGCAAATAACTCTCTCATGATAGACTGGCAACAACTTCCAAGCCTGGGTTGCAAATCTATGAGCAACATGCAACCCCATGCAAAAGTACTTCTGGAAAGCCACTTTTACAGATCATGATATAACTCATGTTGGGTTGCGTGGGGCAAGTTGCAGATGACTTTTTCACACTTCTGGAAAGCAAGTGTGTGTGTGTGCTTTATTGTAAGCAATCAGAGTCCCTCTCTGCATTGTAATTACAAGCTGCTACAAACAAACAAAAGCCATGTTAATCTTCTATTTGTCCCAAGCTCTGTCTGTTGCTACCCCCCCTTAACTGATCCAAGCAAAAATAGTTTATATATTTGTATGTCACACTGCTACCTTTTTCAATATCAGAACCATATGGTTTTTGAGGCTCTCTATACCTTTTTTTTCTCAGTCTCGCTCATAGGCACCAAATTCATGGCCTTCTTTAAGGAGCACGCTGAGCCAATCAAAGGCGCTGTGCCAGCTGTCATATTAGGATTGACGGAGACCCTGGGAGCCGTATGAGAATCTGACTCACCAGGGCAATGAGTTGTGGGGTCCACCACGGTGATCAGGGCGAATGAGTTATGGGTTTGGCCCGGCCACCGTGGGTCGCTGGATCTCGTGTTCGCCGCACGGCTTGCAATCCAGGAGGAATCGAAAGCGTTGCGTGAGAATTCATTCCACCACAAGCCATTTCGGCGTGGTCGCTTCGCCTCGTTGCAAGCATGGGTTTGCAGCGTCGTGGGTATTGCGGCAATGGAGAAAAAGTTTTCAGAGAAGAGCTGAAATTCTAGCCGGAACTTTGCGGTGTGCGCGAGAATTTGCAGCACTGCATGCTCCCCTCCCGCCCATTTTTTTATATTAAATCTTGTACTTATTCTTGTATATGTTACTTTCGTGAAGAATCTCGTGTTTCGTGTTCCTGTTTTTGGGTTGAATCGTTCAAACTTCTCTCCTGGGTTGGGGGTGAGTGTTTACCAGATGCTTCTCTTTGGGCCTCCAACTTGTCCCCTTGGTTGTGAGTTTGTGCCTTGTTGCTGCTGCATGGAATGTGTGTTGGGGGAGTTATTCGAAGACTAAATACACAGACCGTAAAACAGTCTGCGCGTTGAACATTGGCCGTGCGAAGAGGTTCGTGAAAAGACGAACTGAGAAATTCGTTTGGCTATTATTATATCTCCAGTTTCAGTGATTTTTTAATGCCTTGTTTCAACTTGCTTCAGCTTGTTTGAGGTCCCATCTTTTTGGTCAAGCGAATTCTGTCCACTTCTTCTCCATGGTCCATTGGAATCGAGCGACCTTGACAATAGAATTGATTGAATGTACGTTCCTCCAAACGTTTCATCACAAATAGGATGAATATGGGTTCTTTCTTTGTGAATTATTTGATCATTCAGGTGCCTTGAAGCTGACGAGGGTTGTGTTTGAAAACCTCGTTATGGTTTGATGAGAATCACACCGTACTCATACAGATAAACAAGTAATCAGCATCAAAGTGCGTACTTCATGCAGCAGAACTCACCTTTCGACGAACTCATTTGTGTTAAATACCATCTTATTTGCAAAGATATCTGCGGGGTTTGTGGCGTAGCTAGTGTTAGAAGCCACTCAGAAGTACGTTGTTTGCACTTGCGTCTATATTCATGACACGTAAAATGCAGTAGGCATGCTCAAATAAGAAGAAGCAAAATCCTGCCTCAAGTTACCAAAGGGACTTGGAGATCCGCCTCGTCCGTTGAGGATATATATTGTACATAACCTCGAATTAATTAGACGCTAGGCAAACAATAAGACCGAGGTGAAGCTCATAATTGAAACTGAACACTCTTCCGCTGGACTGGTAGTTGCGGGACTGGATTTGAAGATTGTCGACTGGTAAAACACGATGCGGTTGTACAGAGCAACAACCAAGATTTCTATGCCAGTTCTATCTCCCTTAATTGTTTTACAGAACTACAAATACTTATCGCAAAGAAAATGGCAACGTGTTTCCTCTTGGACAGCAGCAGACTATGAATGAACACTTCTAGGCTATTAAAGCTATGAGGGATAATTTCATGAATTGTTGCAAGTTCATCTTATGCCAAATCACACAGTCAACCAAGGGATTATGCGCTGAGACCTCCCGATTCACGTAATTTTGTGTGCTTCGTGTAAATGTCAAAGATACTAGTTCATCTTGAGCTGCAACCCTCAAGTCGGTCCGAGACACTAAAATTACAACAAATTGCCATAATAAAAGGATTGTCTGTACCTTGTGGGTTCTTGATCGTTTCATCACGGTGAATGTGAATTCATCTGGTTGCAGTAGTGTCTGTAATGAAACAAAATACAATGAAACCCTTATCACAGAAGTTGATTTGACCATCCTCAATTGTGTTCCAGAACTGAGGTACAATTGGTGGTGGCGAGAAACAGAGTATTTGTAGAAAAATAACGTCAACTCAGCTCAAAATTACCTATGTAGGCAAATCATGCCACATTCAGCAAGTGCGGGGAATTGTTTATCACAGATGGTCACTTGTTTCAGCATCGCAAATGTGGTATGTCACAACGACAAATCATGTGGTGTGCCGTAGCTTTGTAATGTTGAGTGATCAGTTTTGTCCACAATTTCATCTTGTTTATGCATTCTTACTACGAGCCGTTCACCAACCAGGAAACAAGATAATTGACCATAATAAATTAACAAGAAGGATATAGTTAAATTCCATCTCAACAATAGAAGGCTCCTCGATAACACTGGTTGATGTATCCATAATCCATGTATTCTTACTCCACAACCGGCACCCTCCCTTCACATTATTCACAATTTAGTGTTGTTTTAGAAACTCTATGACAGGTGGAATAAGGGTTAGAGATGAGGACTAACATCACCACCGTGGATCAGAAATCCATCTGAATTTGGATAATTAGCTTGCTAGAAATCTATGTTAAGTCCGAGGAAAGCTAATTCGAGAGCAACCAATTACTGTCTTCAACATTCAATAATCAAACCTTAACTCGAAATGCCTTGCAATGAAGAAAATCTATGCAGAAAGGTAACCCTTCAAGTGCTCGGCGCAACTCTGGATTCGGTGATTTGGCCGATGGGTACACGTTATCCATGGGTTTTACTACAGCAGCTCCTTGGCAAAGATGGTGACAGGTTTTCTATCATGTACAGGTCGCATGCCTCAAATACTCCACCTCCATGTTCACAATATTCAACACCGGGGGCATTGCCAGTGGGTAGGGCCACTTCTTGAGAAGCATTCAATCCCTCTTTTGATCACAATATTATATACTGCTCTTATTTCCCCATCACTGAACGCAAACGGAGTACCATCATCACTACAGACTTAGATTTCTTCTACATAATTTTCCCATTCTTCTCCCAGTGTACAAGATCTCATTCCCTGTCTGTTAGCAGTAGCCCTTGTTACCGTTTTGTTCATAGCTCCCCTGTTCTGTTCATCATTCTTGCAGACACCTGCACTGCTACTTGATCATGTATTGTTTTCTTTGTTAATTGAACTATTAGTTTCCTCCAATCTCTAAACAATAGCTTTCTATATGGTAGCAGAGCACGGACTCTACAAGACTTTGAGCTTTATTTTATAATAGATCATAGTTCAACATGTAGTACATCTCTGTTGCACTATGACAGGGTCAAACTTTGAAGTCACCCCTTGTAGTAGCAAACAAGAGAGATTGAGTAGAGGGCTCTAGAAATACATACCTCACATGGCATGGTAGTAGGAACAGTGTAGACCACACCCATCACCAGAGCTAGAGATTTACTATTTCCAAAGACCTACCATCATACTGGAATGGACAACTATTGAATATGGGCCCTTTGAATGAAAAACATTTTAAAATGAGATGGATTTTTTTGTTGGTGTATTATGACAACTTCTCCTATGCCACTCTCAGCTATCAAATAAAAGAGACAAGAGCATGCAATGAGTGCTCTCAACAACAATGCCAAATGTATAGCACTACATATTATGAATTTATTTTTATGATCCCTACAAATGTTGGATACATCTCAAGTTAAGGTACAAAGCTAATAATAATCCTTCCAAACTTATCTTGATTGATAAGTCCTTTAATATCAAGAAAACTAGCACAATGAGTATGGATAAGTACATTATAAAAATGAGCATAGACTAATATCTTATAAAAATGAGCATAGACAAGTATCTTATAAAAATGAGCATGGATGAGTATCTTTAGAAGATATTAGTATTTTTCCTCCAAAAGCAGTTGTAGTCTAGTGCACAATGAAAAACCTACCAAAAAAATACAACATTACTAAACAAAAAATTATTAGAAGATAAGTTACTATCTTATACAAAACTTGAGATTTAATTTTTGAGTGAGTAGATGTCACAAAAAGTGCAAAAGAACAAAGAAGAATAGAACAATGCACTCCTTACTTTGAAGAACAATATAAGACACTACTATATATAAGGTAATTTGTTGCATATGGATAAAAAAATTAGATATTATAATAATAGAATTTAAATTCTATATATAAGAGGATTAATATACTATAGACATTATAATGTCAATAAATATTTCTATTTTAGAGGATATCATAATATTGGAGAAACCACATATTAAGGTGGCTATAACAAATTTCAAAATCAACTTTAAGTTTGAACTTTAGACAAGCAAAAAATAAGCATATTAGAAGATAATGTTTAAGCGATAATGAAGAATCTTAAAGCAATGGAGCTTTAACTACAATTTGAGCACCAAAATATACCATTTGGTAGCCATATTAACTACATCAAAAATTATTTCAAAAAAGATCAAATACTCAATTTATTAAAACTTGGTGAAGAAGATGTCATCAAAGACAAACCATCAACATCTTAAGTAATCAAGGCTTGCTTCGTTAGAATTAATTTAATAAAAATTAATAAGATTGTGATACATTGGTACATAAAATGAGATGCTTTATATCATATTATAGGACAAAACTTAGTCTTCTCATGAGTACAATCAAGTAATAGTCATAAGATAATATTGATAGAAGAATATAGTCATAATATACTTGATAGTGGAAAAGTGGCAATCTAACTTCATTATAATAAAAGAAAAACTATAAGTCACATTTTATATTTTTTGGGTATTTATAAAAAATTATTATTAGTTAGATTTCAAACAAAAAATGACTTTGTCTCACAATTTATATAACATGCTTGCCAAATTTGAGAAGTTTCAAGCAATATCATTGCAAAAGAATAACAACAAACTTATAACAACATGTACAAGCTACAAGACATCATCCTTATAGACTAATCCAAAGAATCTCTCTTACTCCACTAATCACCACAATGCATCTATTCTTTGGCATCTATGCTTAGGATTCTTTATTTATCAAGCTATGTGCAAGATGATCGAAAATAGGGTTGCTAAAAGTCTCCCAAATATTGCAATAAGCAATATATCATGTAAAGTAAGCATCATAAGAAAACAAATCAAAGCTAAGATTTAAAAAAAATAAACTAGACTATCTTTTGATAATCTATAGCTAATCCATATAGCTATAATATAGCCTTTTTGAGTAAAGTTACTAGAAAGAATATGATATTTTGTGCTTATATCTTGTGCTAGTATATAACTTTTCAAAAAAATGTATTTATATATTTTTTCTTTAAAAAGATAAATTTTTTTTCTTCAAAATATTATTTAATATCTATTCTTTAACCTTAATCTAATCAGATTTCTTTGAACCAAAGTTATTCAAACTGCTTATTTATTTCTTAACTATAGGTCTTCAAAATATCAGCCAAAAAAAGGTTTTTTAAAAATATCAACAAGTATAAAATCAAACATCTCTTAACTTTAAGTCTTTGATTTTCTTGTTTTTATTGTTGATATATCTCCAATAATTGGCAAATTTGACTTCTAATCTAAAATAATATATCTACTTGAGTCCTAATTTTCAATTAAAGGCTTTTAGATGCTACAATCCCAAGAAGCAATATATTATAATTTCTAAAAATGTTTGCTTCTTTAAAGAGTTAACTTTACTTGTTTTATCATTAATATCCAAACCAATCAATTTTTCTTGAAATTCTAGTATTCTTTATGATTTTGTATTAGTAAACAACTTATTAAATGCACTAAAATTCTTTGCTATACCATTAGATATTGCTACACCATTAGATATTGCTACACCAAAATCAACTATCACCACTAAACCAACACATGCTACAATCTCTCATTTGTCAATTACATCACAACAACATCCTTCACTATCTATAATATTCGGCAATTGAGCTTATAAATCTCACCAATCATCACCACTTAAAATTGCACTATAGCAATTTATTTGTGTATTATATCTACCAATACACTATAATGATTTTATTAACTTTTAATTTGGCGAGTTTTTTTTTTGAGAGCTCTTAAAGAAGGTACCAAATTCCTATATCATAATAAGACAACTCATAATCCATAGTAAATTAAAGTTATGGATTCCAAATATCACTCAATCATGACAAATAATACTTAGTCTTTGGTTACTCTTCTACCAAGATGTTCATTAATTATAACCAAATAAAATTTTAAAATCAAACTTGGTATAAATGATGAACCTTCTTGCAATAAAGCTCAAATTATTGCTTGAGATTTTTAACAAATTTATAAGGTTGAGTTTTAAAAAACCTTTATTTCTATGGTCAAATGAGAATTGATTTATATAGTTACAATTACTGCCGCTAATCATGGATAGCCAATCTACCATATAGATGTAGCTATTGGAATTTTTAACAAAAAATTAACCAATGATGTCCATATATTCCAATCTTTAAGTTGTGTGTAGTTGAGCAAAGAACACTTCATTTGCAAATTCAATTTTTTGTTATGCATGCTATGCCAAAGTCTAAGAATTTGGTATATTTAGATTGATTTTTATCTCTACCAATAAGATCTATATAAAATATTAATAAATCCAAATATTTATTATTTCTATTACAACTCCATAATCACTATATTGATGGTCTATGTTGATGATTTATATATTATTAATTCATTGGCTATAGTTATCTAAGAATTTAAAATATACTTATGAGTTTAATATTAGATAATAAATTTAGATTTGCTCCAAAAATTTCTTGGTGTTGAATTCTTTCAAACTGACAACAATACTTTGTTTACTAAATTGCATGCATTTCCTCATTTTTCACACAATACCATTATCTTATCAGGTATCTAACATATGCATCTTTCTTTAAGATATTGAAAATTTGGAAAGACAAATAAATCTCATCTATTAAACTTTGGCTCTATCATTGTTAAATTGATAAACTTAATTTTTTCATTAAAACCTAATTTGATATTAGCTTTGTAATCTTTTTGCTAAGTTACTTTATGCACCAACTACATTAACTTTATTTTAGTACTTGACTTGATATCTTAGCCTATCTACACCAATAACTTGATTTTAGCCTTTGGTATCCAAAAATGAAGGAATTCATCATTTAAGATTATTTAAATACCAATTATGTTAGCAATTTGGACATACAAACATCTATAATTGTATTTTTATTTTTTATGGGAAGTTTTTCTATCTCTTGGTGTAGTATGAAATAAAACATTACATCACATTTTTCATATAAAGAAAAATATTAAGCCCTTGCAAAGGCAACTTATAAAGATGTATGGATTCAAGACCTAATATATGAACTAGACTTTTTTGATAGCAACCTTGCAAAAATTTGATGTGATAATCAGAGTTTCATCAAGATATTAAAAAATATACTATTTCATGATCAAACAAAATACTTTGAGGTCTACCTTTACTTTATTCATCAAAAAATAAAAGATGATACAATAAAAGTAGAATTTAAAACATCCATAGAACAATTAATTGATACCTTGATGGAACTAACAATTTCCTTAAGAAAAACAAAATTTGAGGATTGTTGGAGTTTAATAATTTTATAACCGTTTTTGATATCTAATGATACAAATTTTACTCTCTAGTTTAGATTCTTCTCATTTTTGAGTCACCAAATTGACTAAATTTTGTATTTAGTACAAAAATATACTTATGGTGCTTAAAAGTTACTAGTCTAGCGAATTAATGTAAGAGTTTTGTTATAAATAACAACAAATAGAGTGTTTATTACAAAAATGGGTGTCTTGTAGATTTTTCTTTTAGAAAGAATTTTAAAGTAAATATCTTCTCCTTAGATTAGCTAATATGAATTTATAATTTTATAATAGTAGTTTCATTATCACTAAATATTTAATTAAAGTTAAATATAATCTTTGATTCAAGTCAATTAAAAAAGCAAAGAAAGAGAAAGAAAAGAAAAAATAGTGAAGAAAGGTAGGCAACTAATAGAAGAGAATATAGAGAGAAAAGAAAAGAAAAAGTAAAAAAAGAAAGGTTAAAGAAGAAAAGAAAAAGGAAAAGAAGGGATGAGTGAAGAGGCAAGAGGTTGTTCCTAAACTCTAGCAACTTCTTGCCGATAAGGATTTGGGCTGCTTCGGATTCTCTCTCCTCCTTATTTTTGATTTTTTTGCTTGAGGCATCTCCTAATGCTCTAACTTTTAGAAAGACCTTCTGATGTGTTTTTTTTGGATGTGTATGGCAGATGTATGGCTCAGCTCCTATGGTGCACCATATCAAGATAATGTTAGGTTAAAAAAGCACCAAATTAGGGATTGATAGAATTAGGATTTGGATGAAATTATTGGATGAATTTAAATCAAAAATGAATTTAAATCATAGATAAAATGTTATTTGAAGATGAATTTTGGTTAATAAATGAAAGTTAGTCAAAAAAATAAAACAATAAAATAAAATAAAAGTGATAGTAATTATTTAATTATATGAGATTTTTTTTTAGTAATTATTAAAGTGTAAGTTGGTAGTAGAGATTTGGTTTGACTATTTGGGTGATTTAAGGAGGTTAAGAGTGATTGATCAAGATTTAAATAAAAGCCACAACTTGTCAAATTTGTATAGTTAATTTACTTATTATAAATTATAATAAATTTCTATTTAGTGGAGGTTTATTTTATCTCATATTTCAATGATTTAAAGAGGTTAAGAATGATTTGATTAAGATTTGAATAAGAGCAAAATTTTTTAGGATTTCTACAATTAATTCACTTGTTGTGAATTAGAATAAAGTTCAAACTATTGGAGATTTATTTTAGTTCTTACCATTAAATGGTCTTTTATTTCTTGCTTTGTTTTAAAATTCTTATATTGAGCATCATTATAATCTATCACCTCTTTCTCACAAGCTTTTGTCATGGACATTAATATTTACTTCAATAATTATATAGATAATATAAGTAGATAGAAATAGATAAAAATAGATAAAATTAATAATATCTTATGAAAAAGCTTCTTAGAAGCTTTCTAGAAGTGTCTTTTTTTTTATATGTATTTATAAGTGATTAATAGTTTGAAAATTTAATCAACAAGTTGACTACATGTTATATATATTGGCCACTAGTGATACAAGTTGGACATGTGGCACACAAATAAGAAGCTTATCTTGCAAGTTATATATATATATATATATATATATATATATATATATATATATATATATATATATATATAAATTAGATACATGATGGAGGTCTTATAGAATATATCAAGAATTTAAAATACTGACTGGAAATCTAAACAAGAAGCTCAAGAAGAATTGGCAAGAACTAGATTAATCAGATGAGTACAAGAACAACACTAGAGAGGTGAGCTAGAGCTCGAAGAGGTGTGTTGTTGAGATTGAGGATCCCCTCTGTCTTGGCTCTTATATATACTACAAGCTAAGAAGCTTCTCAAGTAGCTTCTACAAGCTAAGAAGCTTCTCAAGTAGCTTCTACAAGCTAGGAAGCTTCTCAAGTAGCTTCTATGAACTTAAAAACTTCTCAAGTAGCTTCTACAAACTACAAAGCTTCTCTAGAACCTTCTAAAATCTTTTACAACTTTCTAGTATATGTCGTTGATATCACCCCCCCTCCCTCCCCCTTTAGCTTCGAGGTCTCCGAGAAGCACTCCTATTGCGAGTCAATACCAATGTAAGAAGTTGAAAATTTGTCGCATAGTGTCTGCAATATACTCCAATTGTTGCTCGTACAGCAAGTAGTTCATTGGTCCTTGTAACCAACGATAGTATCCTACATCTTTGATTTCTGACCAGGCATGAACTTCTATGTCTTCATTGTGAAAATGCCTTGCAAACACTCCTTCGGGAAGATCACTATAGGCAAGTTCTATCTCAAATACAATCACTAGCGACCTGTTATTACGTATCCTCCGTCGTCTTTGTGATACAGGCGGTTCTTCATCTCGGGGTTGTCTTTGTGAGATACTTGGTTGAGAGGACATGACTGGTATGGTATCTATCTCTTGGCTATCCATATCAGACCGAAAAAAATAAGCACTAAATATAAAAGAATGGGCTTAGGTTACAGATTTATAGTCTCTAAGTATGTCTTTTAGAGGTTCCTTCTCCCCCTTCTTTGTAAGGTCGAGGATTAAGAGGCTTTAAGGAGAAGGGACTTCACTAAAAAACTTTCATCAAAAGAGCTTAGGTTTCTGAGGATAGTGTCGATGAAACCCCTATACCTTTTGCAACGTATTGATAAGATTTTTTGCTGGTTTCCATGTAAGCTCATTGATATCATAGCCGCTCCAATATACTAGGTACTCTAATTTCTTCCACTTATGCCGCAAATCTAATACCTTTTCCACCTTGTATTTCTCGTGGTTCTCAATTTTAATACTAGGTGGCGGACATTGCACTCTTTTAGAAAAAGACGACTCTTGATAAGGCTCCAACAAAGAAACATGAAAGACTGGGTGTACCTTTACAGCAGCAGGTAAGCCCGGACAGTATGCCATTGGATTGATTTGCTTCTGGATGATAAATGGTCCCAATCTTCGGTAGTCCAACTTATCATATGGCGGCTTGGTTTTGATATTCCGTCAAAGCACCCATATTTTATCTCTAATTTTAAAAGTAGATGCTTGATTCCAAAATTTGTCTGTGGACGCCTTGTAAACTTCTTAGGCAGTTTGCAATTGAAGCTTCAATGTTGTTTGAAGCTCTGATAGTTGTTTCACAAATCTTTCAGCTATTGAGTTGTTATTGCTTGACGGACTCAACAAATCAAGCTTCGGATGATATCTATAGTTGAAAAAGAATGGTGTTTATTGAGTCGACGCATGAAAGGTGTTGTTATATGCAAACTCAGCTAATGATAGATATGCACTCCAATTATCTTGCTGATAGTTGATGCTGCATTGTAAATATTGCTCCAAAGTTTGATTCACCCATTCTATTTGGCTGTCAATTTGAGGATGGAAAGCCAAAGAAAGCTTGATAACCACCTTCAATATTTCAAAGCGAGATCTCTAGAACTTTGATACGAATTGAGTTTCTCGATCTGACACGATATCATCTGATAAACCATGATATCAATATATACTATCAAAGAAGAACCTTGTTGTGTCTTTGCTTGATAATGTTTTCTTGCAAGGGACAAAGTGTGCCATCTTTGTAAGCTGATCTACGACAACAAAGATATTGTCAAATGAATTTGATGGCAGCAAGTCCATAATGAAGTCCATGGAAACTGAAGACCATGACTGACGTGGAATAGGCAATGGCTGAAGAAGACCATAAGGACAATGCCGAGGGTTCTTGGATCTTGAACAAATGTCATAGAAGAGGACAAAATCCTTGACATCCTTCCACATTTGGGGCCACCAAAAATCTTGGGAAATAAGTTCTAAGGTCTTATTGAATTCAAAATATCCTATAGTTAGAAAGTCACGTCAAGATTGGAGAACTCAAAGTTGTGCTAGTGTCAAGGACAAGAACTCGATGAAAGCTAAAGAGTAAGTGAGACTTTTCTCAAAAAGAAATAGGACAAAATAGAAATATGTATATTAAGAAAGAAACTGGAATGGCTATTGCCAAAATACAAGAAAACTAGAGACCCTTGAAACTAGACTAGAAGCAAAAAAGGAGTTGACAAGAGTGAAGAGGGCTTCACTCTTGCCTCTATATATACTATCTAACTAGAAGCCACGTGGCGATGTTCTATAAGACCTCCAATATATGTTGACTTTCTAGGCCACATGCCTTTGCTTGCAAGGCAAGTTTTCTATGGATAGACCACGTAGTTAGCTTGTTCTTTAAGCTTCCAACATGCGTGGCACATGGCTAACTTGTTGACCAAGTTTCTAACCTAAAAGTCAACTATAGACTCCTATAAAGTCAAAGCAGCGTCTATGAAGCTTCTAAGAAGCTTCTCTAGAAGATATTACACAATTAACCTACTTTTACATACTTTTATCTATTCCTATAGGTAATTATATGTATGTCCGTGACATTACCCCCCCTTCTAGGGACGAGTTCCACGAGGAGCGGTGATTATATATTGAGAAAATCTAATATGCGGCGAATTGTATTTGCTACATACTCTGATCTTTGTTCTCTTCGAAGATAGTTGATGGGTCTTCTTAGCCATCGATAGTGTCCCATTCCAGGGCGAGAAGACCACCCTGTTATTTGATCACTGTTGAGGCCTTCATAACTTCCTTCAAATAATACATTTGAAACACCATCAGGAGTCGTTCCTATCTCCAATAATATCACCAAACATCGAGAATCTCTTCCAAGGTCGTGATACCAAACGCGTTGTATCTCACCATCTATTCGAGGAAGAACATGTCGTTCTTGAGGGTCTTCATTTCGGTTGCGTCGTCTTGAAGGTTGTGACAATCGCAATGTCTCATCCGGTAAGTCAGCAAACGAAGGTTCTTGAGTTGAATCCGCTGGTTGTTGGCTCTCCATCTAATTAGCGTCACAAAATGCAAAGAAGTTACAAACAAGGATAGGAAATTGAATGTTATCTTGCCTCAATCTTGTCTCTTTTATAAGAGAGGTTTTCATCTTGGTTTTGATGGATGTCGTTGATGAAAAACTTTGACTTTAGCTGATGCATTTGCTAGATTCCTGGATGGCTCCCATGTGCGCTCACTAATATCATATCCGCACCAATGAACAAGATATTCCAGCTTATTTCGGCGTCGCCTTGAGTCTAATATCTCTTCCACCTCAAATTCTTCATTATTATCTACTTCTATAGGAGGCGGTGGCATTTGTCTTCTTCCTTGTATATCCACTGTCTTATATGGTTCAAGAAGAGACACGTGGAATACAGGATGGATCTTCATTGACTCCGGTAGATGTAACCGATATGCAACTGGGTTGATCTGTTCAGAAACAGAAAAGGGGCCAAGCCTACGATAGTCCAATTTGTCACAAGGTCGAGTGGTCTTGATATTGCGACGAAGTAGCCATACCTTATCACCCACGTTGAGTTGTGGTTGCTCTTTACGATATACATCTGCATTTATCTTTTGTCGTTCTTGAGCTTTCTTCAACTGCGCCTTCATTATTGCATGTAACTCTGACAACCGATTTGCCATATCTTCTGCTGCAGGATTATCAACTTTTGAAAAATCAAAAGTATCAAGTCGTGGATGATAGCCATAATTGGCAAAGAAAGGTGTTTGTTGCGTGGAAGAATGTACCGTATTATTATAAGCAAACTCTGCCAATGGCAGAAGGTTTGTCCAATCATCTTGTTGGTAGTTGATGGTACACCTTAAATACTGTTCCAAGACTTGGTTTACGCGCTCTGTTTGTCCATCAGTTTGAGGATGGAAAGCTGAAGATAGCTTTATGTCCACTTTTAAAATCTTGAAAAGAGTCCTCCAGAATCTCGACACAAATTGAGTTCCCCTATCCGATATGATATCTTTAGGCAATCCATGATAGCGATAGATATTATCAATGAAAAGCTTAGCTGTTTCTTCACCTGTGATAGATTTTGTACATGGCATAAAATGTGCCATCTTGGTGAAACGATCTACTATCACAAATATAGAATCATAAGATCTTGAGTTTGGAAGATCTGTGATGAAATCCATAGAAACAGAAGACCATGGTTGTTCTGGTATAGGTAATGGCTGAAGAAGTCCGTAAGGTCGATGTCGAGGAATTTTTGATCTTGAACAAATATCACATGATTGTACAAAGTCTTTGACTGACTTCCACATTTGTGGCCACCAAAAATCTCTTGATATGAGTTCCAAAGTCTTATTATATCCAAAGTGCCCTGCTGCTGGAAAGTCATGACGTGCTTGAAGAACACGCAAACGTGCTTTTCCTTCTGGAACATATAGGCGTCCTTCAAAATATAATAGATTATTCTTGAACTCGAACTTAGAAGAATCATGAGACTTGGAAGAATTATTCTCGATATCATGAACAAGAGGGTCTGAGGACATACTGGACTGGATTTGCTTGAGAAAAGTTGAATCAACAGTCAATGTTGATTTCACTGCTCGGAGATGAAATTGCTCCGGTTTCAAGAGGACCATTCTTTGTTGCTCAAAAGCTGCATCTCCTTCGTTTGGTGCAAAATAAGAACGTCTAGACAGGGCATCGGACAAACCTTGTTGTTTTCCTGGCCGATAAGTGATAATGAAGTCGAATCTTGACAAAGACATACTCCAACGAGCTTGATGACGATTCAACACGCGTGCTGACATGAAATACTCGAGGTTCTTGTGATCTGTATACACAATGACTGGACTAGAAGTACCTTCTAGATAATGACGCCATTCTTGAAAAGAATCCACGATTGCAAGAAGTTCTTTATCGTGGATCTCATAATTGATCTCGGCTGCTGAGAATTTTCTTGAATGAAAAGCTATCGGATGAAGTTTGTCATCTGTTCCCATTTGTGATAAAACTGCACCCAAGGCAAAATCCGATGCGTCTGTTTCCATAAAAAATGCCTTGGAAAAGCCAACACGATATAAGACTGGTGCAGAGACAAACGATGTCTTCAAGGCTTCAAATGCTGCTTCCGCTTCTTGATTCCATTGGAATTTATCTTTACTAGTCAAGCGTGTAAGTGGAGCTGCAACTCGTGAGAAGTCTTTGATGAAGATCCGATAGTAATTGGCAAATCCCAAGAAACATTGGACATCTCTCACAGTCTTTGGAATCTTCCAATCCATGATTGTTTGGACTTTCTTAGAATCCATCATAAGACCATCATTTGAAATGATGTATCCTAAAAAGTCAACTTGAGTAGTGTGAAATACACACTTTTCCATCTTGGCGTACAATCCTGCATCTCTGAGTTTTTG
This sequence comes from Physcomitrium patens, assembly GCF_059467195.1. NCBI lineage: Eukaryota > Viridiplantae > Streptophyta > Bryopsida > Funariales > Funariaceae > Physcomitrium > Physcomitrium patens. The sequence goes on along the minus strand of NC_143431.1, from coordinate 2,425,180 downwards.
TAATACTTGACGAACATGTATTTCATGTTCTTCAACATTCTTAGAATAAATCAGGATATCGTCTAGGTAGCAGACGACAAAATTGTCTAAGAATTCACGAAATACATCATTCATGAGATGTTGAAAAGCAGCTGGTGCATTCGTGAGTCCAAAAGGCATGACATTATATTCAAAATGCCCGTACCTGGTTCGAAACGCAATCTTCCATTCATCTCCTTCTTTGATCCGTACTAGATTATATGCTCCTCTTAGATCTATTTTTGTATAGATCTTAGCTTGATTTAACTGGTCAAGGAGTCCTGATATCAAAGGTAATGGATACCTGTTCTTGATTGTGATCTTGTTGAGTCCTCGATAGTCAACACACATTCGTAAAGATCCATCTTTTTTCTTTACGAATAAAATTGGAGCTCCTGCTGGAGATTTTGAATGGCGTATGAAATTCTTCGCTAAATTCTCGTCAATATATGTCTTGAGTTCAGCCAACTCATCTTGCGATAAACTGTAAATTGGTCCAAATGGTGGCTGAGTTCCTTCCTTGAGATCGATTGAACAATCGTATGGGCGATGCTCAGGAAGAATATCTGCATTCTTTTTCTCAAAAACGTCTTGATAATCCTGATATTGACTTGGAATGCCACTTGAAGTCTTTACGCTTTCAGAAATAGGTGCAGCATAAATAGCAAAAGTTGATCCTTCTTTTGCTGCGTGTATAAATGCTTTTGCACCTATAGGTGTGAGTTTTACTATACTAGACTCATGGTTTTTTACTTGGTTAATAGAACTGTTACTAATGCTCTGAGGAAAATCAAGTTTACGAGAAATCCAATCTATTCGAGGATTATACTTTTCTAACCATGATAAGCCTAAAATTACTGGATTAGAGGGAGATCTAATTACATTAAAAATTACGCAACTACTATGACCATTTATTACTACATCTACAGGAAGTGTTTCGTGAGTTACATCTCCAGAAGACAACGGACGACCATCTATGACTTCTACGTGTACAGGTTTAGTTTTTTGTATTAATGATATTCTATGACATCTAGCAAATTCTTCATCTAAAAAATAAGATGAGGTTCCTGAATCTACCAAGGCAGAGGCTTTGTAATTATTAGATCCTAAACGCACATCTATTATAAAACAAGGAGATGGTTCTGAGGAGAGGATAGGACCTTCATTAGAAGTTGTACAAGATTCCAGCCGCACGGTCCCTATTGTAGCTGGACGTACTCGTTTTCCGACATACTGTCTTCTTTGATAGCCGTACTCCTCATTTTGTAGTTACGTCGCTTCTTTGGACAATGTTGAGCAGTGTGCTTAGGTTCTCCACAATATAAGCACAATCCTTCTTGTCGACGACGAGACTTTTCTTGCTCAGTAAGAGGTTTGAAACGTACCGCATCAATTTGCATATCCTCTACTTCCGAAGGTATGTGTTGAGGAGACGTCGGTGTTGCCATTGAATTGTAGTAACGTTGAGGCCCACTTGTGCGACTCTCGGATCGAAATTCAAAAAGTCGATTGTCGCACTTCACAGCAAAGTCAATTGCTTGACTCAATGTTTGAGGATCAGGTAAATTAAGCATCAATTTCTTTACCTCATATTATAATCCGTAGAGAAATTGACTCACAAGTGCGGCATCATCCCACTTGATATCAGTTGCAAGTTGTCGAAATTACGAAGCATATAATGTTACTGATCGATTGCCTTGTCGCAAAATACGGATCTTGTTGGTTGCAACACGAATTGCATCATGTTCTCCAAACATGGATCGAAACTCCGCCAAAAAAGCCTCCAGATTATCCAATATTGGATCTCGTCGTTCAAGAAAAGATGAAAACCATGACAATGCTGAACCTGAAAGAAGTGTACCAATGAATCTAACTTGTGACCCTGGAGTTGGATAGCTCTGGGGTTGAAGTTCAATCACTAGTTGGACCTGATTGATGAATCCTCGAAACTTGGATCTGGTACCATCAAACTTCTCGGGTAAGGTAACTCTCGGTTCTCTAACACTCGAAGGGTGTTCCATTCTGGGAGAAGGGACATGGTTTGGTGCAGATGTTGAAGCAGCCCCAATCATCTCTATATCTTCACTTCCTACCATTCTTGTTGCTCCTTGTGGTGGTAAATTGAGTTGATGCATCGCAAGCATTAACTCCCTCAATTGTTCTTGCATCTGTGCCATTGCACTCTTCATTTCAACAAGCTCTGCCATAGTAGCACTTAGAAAAGAGAAGATGTCTAATAACGCTCAAAATAGAAGAGAGGAATTGATAACAAAGAAAATACTAAGAACAATATCAGTTTAAAAGAGGGTAATCCGTAACTTCTAATGCGCTTATGTCTTATCAAGAAAAAGGGGTAATCCACTCTTAATCAAGAAAAGACAAAGCTCTGATATTGTAAGTGTACTCTTGTCAATCTGTCAAGGACAAGAACTCGATGAAAGCTAAAGAGTAAGTGAGACTTTTCTCAAAAAGAAATAGGACAAAATAGAAATATGTATATTAAGAAAGAAACTGGAATGGCTATTGCCAAAATACAAGAAAACTAGAGACCCTTGAAACTAGACTAGAAGCAAGAAAGGAGTTGACAAGAGTGAAGAGGGCTTCACTCTTGCCTCTATATATACTATCTAACTAGAAGCCACGTGGCGATGTTCTATAAGACCTCCAATATATGTTGACTTTCTAGGCCACATGCCTTTGCTTGCAAGGCAAGTTTTCTATGGATAGACCACGTAGTTAGCTTGTTCTTTAAGCTTCCAACATGCGTGGCACATGGCTAACTTGTTGACCAAGTTTCTAACCTAAAAGTCAACTATAGACTCCTATAAAGTCAAAGCAGCGTCTATGAAGCTTCTAAGAAGCTTCTCTAGAAGATATTACACAATTAACCTACTTTTACATACTTTTATCTATTCATATAGGTAATTATATGTATGTCCGTGACAGCTAGTCCCTTTGGAATATACAACCACTACTCAAAGTATAAAAGATCTCCTTCCACCTTGAACTTGTCATTATTGACACGTTGCATGATATCGAGGGCTATAGAATCTCCAATAGTTGCGGTACATACATAGTTGAGGAAGTCACCATCAATTGGCCTTATAGCATAGCAAAGCCTGAATTATTTCGACTTCAATAATGTTGTACACTATTAATCAAACGCTGCTTCTCTAGCCTTTGGCACTAGATACGATCTCCTTGATAATGCATTAGATAGTCTTTGTGGCTTTCTAAGCCAATAAGTAATAACAAAGTCAAACTTGGATAGCAACATATTCCATTGAGCTTGACGATGATTTAGAACCTGAGCTGACATGAAGTACTTCAAATTCTTATGATCCGTGTATACGGTCACCGGATGCGTAGCTTCTTTGAGAAAGTGATGCCACTCTTAAAAAGAATCCAGTATCAGAAGAAGTTCTTTATCGTGGATCTCATAGTTAATCTCGGCAGTAGAAAACTTCCAAGAGTAGAACGCAACTGGATGAAGCTTCTCGTCTGTACCTAACTACGAAAGTATAACTTCCATAGCAATATCTGAAGCATCAGTCTCCAAATAGAAGGCCTTTACAAAGTCCGGATGTACCAAGATTGGAGCCATAGTAAATGCCATCTTAAGATCTTGAAATATTTTTTCTACTAGAGGTCTCTATTCGAGCTTGTCTTTACATGTCAACCGAGTAAGCGGAATAGCAACTTGAGAATAAATCTTGATGAAGATCTGATAGAAGTTAGCAAAGCTAAGAAAGCATTGTACATCTCTAGTCGTCTTTGGAACTTTCCATGATACGATTGCTTCCACCTTCTTAGGGTCCATCTTCAAGCCTTCTCTAGTTGTAATGAATTCCAAAAATTCCATCTCAGTTTGGTTAAACAAGCACTTCTCCAACTTGGTATAAAGTCCTCGCTCGAGGAGTTTTTCAAGGACCAGACGAATGTATTTTTCATCCTCTTTTACATTCTTGGAAAATATCAAAATATCATCTAAATAGATGACAACAAAATTATCAAGGTGCTCCAGAAAGATGTCATTCATCATGTTTTGAAAGACTACTGGAGCATTGGTAAGAGGGAAAGGCATGATATTATATTCAAAATGGCCATACCTTGTACAAAAAGCTGTCTTCTATTCATCTTCTTCTTTGATTCACACGAGGTTGTAAGCTCTCGTTAGATCAATCTTTATAAAGATCCTTGCATGCCCAAGTTACTCTAGAAGACCTGATATCAAGGGTAATGGATAAGGATTCTTCTTTGTCACATTATTGAGACCTTGATAATCCATGCACATCCGTAGCAAGCCATCTTTCTTCTTCACAAATAAGATTGGTGCCCCAACTGGCGACTTCGAATGACGAATGAAGTTCTTAGCTAGATTCTTGTCAATGTACTTCTGCAACTCTCCTAACTCCGTCTGCAACAAATTGTAGATTGGGCCAATAGGTGGTTGTGCTCCTTCTTGCAAGTCTATGGCACAATTGTATAGTCGATGCTCCGGTAGTACGTTGGCATTTTTTTTTTGAAACACGTCTTCAAAATCCTTATATTACTCCGGTATATTTGTTGTCAAAATCTTCTCTCCGCTAGTTGCAGTTGCATAAATGATAAACGGTGTGCCTTCCTTGCATGATGTTACAAATGCTCTTGCTCCCATAAATAAGGGTTTTTTGATTTGGGATCTTCTAACATGCTTACTCTCGGAATGTTTTATAGGAAATGTCATCCTTTGTAACCTCCAATCTATAGATGGATTATGCATTTATAACCAAAAAAGACTAAGAATAACAAGGTTTGACAGGGTTTTAATAATATTGAAAATAATATAACTACTATGGTCTTTAAACGTCACCTCTATAGGTTCTGATTCATGGGTGATACTACCAGACAATAAAGGTCATCCATCTATTTCTTCTATGTGAACAAGTTTAGATTTTTATACTAAAAGAATCTCGTGACGCTTAGTAAATTCTTCATCTAAAAAGTAAGCAGATGCTCTTGAATCTAATAATGCTAAGGTTTTTAGTTTTTGAGGGCCAAAAGATAGAGAAATAGTAAAGCAATGGGTAGGCTGAGCGGAAAGAGAGGGACTTGATTGTTGTTGTGGTATTAAATTGTCCAGTTGCACGGTCCCTATTGTGGCTGGACATCTTTGTTTTCCTGAACAAATGTGCCTTTGGTCCTAACAATGCGTCGATTTTGCTTCTTGGCACAGTTTCCAGCTCTGTGGCCTTCTTCACCACAATATAAGCATAGTCCTTCTTCTATATGTCACTTTTTTTCTTCTAGAGTTAGGGATTTGACACGTACCACGTCAATTTACATGTCTTCCACCTTTGAATGTGAATTCAGGCTACTTGTTGACATAGTTGGAGCGTGGTGAGCTATATGTTGTCTTAAACATTGGTCTTGGTGACGTTGAAACAAGCGGTTATCACACTTCACAGCTTAGCTAATGGCTTCGTTGAGCGTTCATGGATTGAAAAGAGATAATAAAAAATCCTTCACGTCATCCCTCAAGTCCCAATAAAATTTACTCATCAATGCTTCCTCATCACAGTTGATGTCGCATGCTAATTGTCTAAAATCTGATGCATAGACTAACGTGGAGCATGCCCCTTGTCATAGCAATCACATCTTTGTTGTAGCTCATTAAGCCTTGTCATATTTGCTAACTGCTTCCGCTAACGCCTCCAAAAAAGTTTCAAAGTTATTCAAAATTGAAGATCTTTTTTCAAATAAAGGAGCAAACTATGATAGAGCTTGCCCCGTGAGCAAAGTTCCAACTAGTCCAACACGTGACTCCTCCATCGGATAGCATTCAGGCTATAAAGCTATTATCAATCTAATTTGATTGTCAAAACCTCAAAACTTAGAACGCGTACTATCGAACTTGTTTGGAAGGCTAATTCGGGGCTCTTTTTGTTGTAAGACCAATGGTCCTTGTTGAACTAGAGGCAAAGCTACTTTTCTTGGTACTGAAGCTTGAAGTTAGTGAATCCTTAATTGTGCCATCTTTGATGCTCCATCATTATGAAGTCTTGCAATGATTCCTTCAATCTCTACAATTCTCTATGATAACATAGGAAGAGTATTCATAATGGCATCCGACTTGGACTCCGAACTTTTAGTCATATTAATATCTTGACCTCTGACCATTCTAAGAGAAGGAAAGAAATGATTCTACAAGAAGACAGTATTGGTTTAGAGGAGGGTACTTTGTAACTTCTAAAACGTCTTAAAACCTTCAAGAAGAAGGATAATCTACTCTCTCCAAGAAAGATAAGACTCCAATATTATAATAGAAAAAATATCAATTTAGAAGAGGATAATCCGCAATCTCTAAAATGCCGGCACCTTCAAACAGAGTGATAATCCACACTCTAACAAGAAGGAACTAGCTCTGATATAAAAGATGAGTGTAGTCTCGACAAACTGTCACGAATTTAAAATATTGACTGGAAATCTAAACAAGAAGCTCAAGAAGAATTGGCAAGAACTAGATTAATCAGATGAGTACAAGAACAATACTAGAAAGGTGAGCTAGAGCTCCAAAAGATGTGTTGTCGAGACTGAGGATCCCCTCAGTCTTGGCTCCTATATATACTACAAGCTATGAAGCTTCTCAAGCAGCTTCCACGAGCTTGAAAACTTGTCAAGTAGCTTCTACAAACTATAAAGCTTCTCTAGAACCTTCTAGAATCTTCTGCAACTTTCTAGTGTATGTCCTGGACAGAATGTCATCATATAGCTCCTAGTTACATAATATATATAAAAGCAAGAATTAGGCCTTTTTTTTATTCTTATCAAATCCTTTCTGGCTTTTAATCTAGCTTCAAGAATTTTTAGTTTCTTAATCTTTAGCAATAGCTATCCCAATTTCTATTTAAATATACATATTTCTTTTTTATCATCTTTCTTTGAAAAATATTTCACTTGTTTATTTATTATGTTTGAGTTCTTATATTTGACAACTTCCTAAGACTTTTAAATTCCAACATGCCTCCCAATATGAATAACATAGTAACAATAGAGTATTGTAGACTTAAAAGATTTATAAGATAACCCAACTACTACAAATGTTGTCTACTTTCTACAAATAATGCTTGCAATTGCATTGGTTCACTATTCTTGAGAATTTGACGTTCTACAAATTGTATAAACACGACCAATATGTACAAAGCATTTCTTAGTATTGTCCTTAGTGCCAACAATAATAGTTATACTTGTTGGATAGATACAAAACCCCATTAACTTTGTTACTTAAATCTTCTCTTGCTATTGGCATTTGATGTAGTACTCTCACCAGTATGAACTCTGACACTTCTACTCCTTGTTCCACCTCTGTGAATGCTCCAATTTTTGAAACCCATTACTACAAGCAAGGGGGTGTTAGCAATTGCCCTAGTTAGGGTTTCATTCATAGCTCCCCTATTCCATTCATCATTCTTGCAGTCACATGCGCTGCAACTTTATCACGTATTGTTCCCTATGTTAATTGAATTATTCGTTCCCTCCAGTCTCAAAGCAATAGCCTTCTACACTAATCCTAAATCCACATCCCCACACAACATCCTGTGTTCCAGAAAGACACCAGAAAAGACCTGGTTCAACAGAAAGAGATGGAATGTTATCATAATTGCTGCCCAAGTTTATGAAAATCAGCAAAGTGCAGAGGGGAAATCAGCGTTGTCCCACAGAGTCGATGAACTTAGATCTTTCAGGCCTGTGAGGAGAAGACTCATTGCTAGGATTGCTGGATCTCGAGCACAAATCCAATGTGAAGAGGTTGCTTTCGAAGGTACCCACAAAAGAAGAAACCGAGACTGTTTGCAGAAGAGTAGTTTGAGGACATGGGAACACAAACGCGAACAATGGGAACAAATCAAATATTGGGAACGCCAGAGCCCTATTTCCGCTCATCTCGTAGCTTCGTCTTTACACAGCTTCGAAGTAATTTTTCGGAATTCTCACAAAACATCGAACCTGATTGCTAGCAGTTTGTGTTTTCCATATGTTGACTATTTATTTATTTTTGCAATTTATGGATTTGCTATGTCAGTAGCAGTGTTTCTGCAGTTGGGTCACACGTGAAGGTCCAAGTAAGTTAGTTGTTGGAGAATTTGATGGTTGTCGTGGAGGAAGAAGCTCGGAGGGGATTAACTCTGCGTTGGAGTGTGGAGTTGTGGGACTGTTGAGGCTCTTGATCATGTGAGGGATCGTTGATGTGGATCCACTTTTGTGGTTGAAGTGTCACTGGTTCGCTGGATCTAAATTCCTGTTGAAGTGAGTAGTCCTAACCCTAATTTTGACACGGATGGGCCGTGGGGTTTGTTTCTCCATGTTGTTGGAATGATCGAATTTGAGTACATTGCATCATCTCCTGAATTTCCCAGTTGAATCCTGATCTAAGGATCTATGTAGTTGTGGAAGTTTTATTGTGTGGATCTACAATTGGGCTTATATTGTTTGAAATTTGTGTGTTCAGCAATAGGTATTTTTTGACCTCGTTGTTGGTTTCTGTATTCTCTACCTTGTCAGATACTGGTACTTTGAAATTTGTTTCTGAGGTTTCTGTGCTATCAAAGCCCGCAGTGGTTACAATTTCTCTTTACTTTTGCGTTTGTCAAAGTGTGTTCCGAATTGGTTTTCGTCTTCAGGCATCACCTTCTTAATTGACTTTTTTGTGTGTAAACCAGCAGGGTGCCAAGACCTCCAATTTTGGATTAGGCCTTTCGAAGCTGTGGTTTCGTGTCTCTCGTCTTGAATGAGAAAATTGCGGACTATTATCACTCCCTTGTTGTTGCTGTCACTTAATCCTGAGAGGATTATCAGAAGAGGCAGTTGAAGGCTCGGGACGATGCTATTGAGTGTAGGAGGATCCATTAAGTTGCATTGATCCCTTAATCATCCCAACATGGATGAGCATTCTCCATCATCTGCTATGTCAGAGGACAATTTTGGCGCTTCTGCTTTCAATCCGTCAGCCCCAAATGTATCGCAGAGTCCGCAAGTAGCTACATCGATCTCCTCTCTCATACGAGACACTTCTTCACCGTCTTTTAAATCTGTTCCTATTTCGCCTTCTTCTGCTTCGCGATCGGCATCATCATCCGCCCCGGCTAGTCCAAAGACCAGCTTTACATCGAGCATTGGCCAGCCGTGGGGGTTGTCCAAAGCAGAGGCGGATAGTGGCCCTGCAGAAACAGTCAGGCATCCTCTTATGAGTCACCGTTCTTTTAGTGACGAGGATGAAGAAGATGCTGTCTCAGGACCATCTCCGGCGAAGCTCCCAACTGGTTCTGCAGCGTCCACAACCCAAACTTTCTCGAAATCTCCGGAGGCTGTATCTTCTTCTAGACCCAAGCTGAACGCTACCTCTCTCTCGTTTGGCAGCCGCTCGTTTCAAGGCACTCCTGATGTTTCCAGCTTACGCAAGCTCGCGGTACAGTCTTCGATTACTCGTTTACGATTTTAAGTGATTTTGCCATCTAATTCAACATCGGGCAGGTCCAGAGGGACGATTTCATGAAGGGCGATCGTATTAGTTCTGAGGGAATGATATATTGGAACAATGCTTCCTAAATCATTTTGGTTTGTGCTACAGAGACAAGGGGCCTGGAGAGCGTTGGTGGACAAGGTGAAGGGTGCAAAGAAGCAGGGCGTACTAACCACTCCAGTGGATGAGCTTAACTACGCAACTTATCATCTCTTAGCATTAATAAAGCTGCGGAATTATGGCGCAGCTGCGTCTGAGTTGGCAGCTGTGGGTGACCTTGATGCTACGCAGTATTGCTACGAGGAGTATCCTTCCGTGTACCCTGGCAAATCAGGTATGTTAGCTTTTTGCTTTGATTTGTTTTGGTTTTCTGTGGGTCTTGCATTGCTATTTATGTTCGGAGCCGTCTTTCTTCAAACTACCTCAGCCATAGAAGTGATTTATTATGTGCTTGCCTTGTTGTTGGCTTCTCAATTCTCTCCTTCGCAGGCTCAATGGTGCCGTTTGCATTGAGATGGATGCATGCCGACTTACCCCATCGAAATGGGCAAACTGCTACGACCATTGAACGACTATATGCTCTTCTAGATTTTTGTAACTCACGAGTAAGCCTTTTTACTGTACCTGCCTTACTACCGTAAGTCACTGAATTACGAGTTGGTCTTAATAAGTTGATTATCTCATGCCTCTTAATGGTTTACATTCTTCTTCTTCTTCTTCTTCTTCTTCTTGCCAGCTGGAATTCATGACCTTAATCGTCAAGTATTTTCGCATTCTTCTGCCGACAATGATCACTTCCTCAGCTTGACCCAGTTTAGTCATTCTTTCATGCTCATAATGCATAAGTCCTGGTTGTGTGTCCAGGTTGAATCACTACAATCAATCGATTCTGGTAGTCGAAAGTCTTCACTGCCATTGGTGCATGCTGCAACTGATACCCTAACCAATCAGCATGGTGACATGCCTGGTGGCGATGAGGGTACTCCAGTTGAACGAGCGGAACCTGGAGAACATGCTTCTACAGAGGAGGTGGGCACAAGTGGAGAAGAGGAAGACTTTGGAGAGTTCGTAGCTAGTGATATTACTGTTACAGGAAAGTTTCTCCTTACCTGGATGAAGCGGAAAGAGGCTGTTGTTTGTGCTCTTGTGGGCCATCATCTATTTCAAAAGCAGCATGTTGTGGCGTTGCAGTGGTTGAATCAGTTACTAGCCAGGTGAGTTGAATCGTTTACTCGAAGTTGTCACATTATTTTTCGAGATATGTTGAGGTGACTCTTCGTCGAAGACATACAAGCAGCAAATGACACCATTTATTCTGCAGTTCTCCTACAGATACAGATCTGCTATCAAGGGTTGGTTATGTTCTGCTTCAGCTTGGCGACCTAGGAGGAGCTCAGCAGTCATTCTCTAAGGTCGATGCACTTATCTCAGATTCAGTGGACGAGGAACTCTTGAACTTGGCAGGACGAAATCGAGGTCTTCTTCACTTTGCTGAGAAGCAGTATTCTAAGGCCTTCAATGAATTCGCCACCGTCTTGAGCAGAAGTCCATATGATACGGTCTCTGTTAACAACAAGGTATCATATTTATATACAACTTTCCATCTGCCAGGAGTAAAAGCACATCCTAATTTGCTGTGCAGTTCTGTACAAGGATCAACAGAGTTTTGCTCAGGACTTCAATCTGTTATTCACTGTTGGTAATGGGTTCATTAGATTGGACCTCTGATTCTGCTCTTCAACACTGATTCATCCTTTGTTGACGCCTCAGTTTATGATGCTGGATACTCGCAATTGTGTTTGGCAGGCGCTTTGTTTGATGTACCAGCGGGAACTTCTTGGAGCAACATCGGTTCTGGAGGACTCACTGCAGTCTAGTCCTCAGTCCTCTTTAAATGAGACCTTGGTCCTTAATTTGTGTAGTATGTATGAGTTGGCGTCCATGAACAGCGTAGAGTCGAAAAGAGCTCTCAGTTCATGGCTTCTGACTCATGCGCCTGATGATTTCGACCTCTCATGTACACGCTTGTAGGAACCTTCAAAGGTCGCGTTTCACAATCCTTACATCGTGCAGGTTGGCGATTGCCAATTGTAAACTCATTTGAAGCCATGTTAGGTAAAGGAGTGGAGACGTATCTGAAAGACTCGTTATGTGTAGTACCTCTTTATCCAAGAGGCAAAAGAAGTGATTGATTATAAGTGGCAACAGCATCAGCTATGTATTAATCGACCAACGGTGGAGCATATCCCTTGTGATCTAAAAGAATATTTGCAGGTACCCATGTATGATATACCTAGTCCTTGCAGTGTCACTAGAAGCTCAACTATGCCCCTGTATCTTGTAAGCGTTTGTTGGGATTCTACAGCGTTGAATGACTGCTCTCTCGCGGTTGCATCTTCAGGAACATAAAGTTTATGTTGCAACTCTCAGAATTCAGTGATGTTTCCGAATGATATCTTGTGGTACCCACAGAACGTTGGATACAGATTGGCAAACCAAGCACTTCCAACAGAAGCATAAGCTTTACAATTGGTCCGATTCATCTTTCCCATCTGCGGAAACGAAAAGTCACTACAAAACAGGTGCTTCCGAAAATGCTAGTAATCCAGACAGTTCTGCTTGGAAACTCAACACCAGCAAACAAAACTGGGAAAACTTGTGGGAGCTCACCATGAATGATTCTTCTTATACAAAGTGAAAACCTGTGACCACAACACTTCAAGGTCTTTCCTCAGTCGATCAAATGTGACCCCAATATCTCCACTGATGTTCAAAAGAGGGACTTCAGAGTTATGCATTAGCAAATTAGCATCCATGCGTCTCATCTGTTGATTATGGCATGGTGTTTTTCACTACTTGTCTTATTTGTGCTCTATACAACCCATTTATTGTCGAATATACAAAAAAAAAAAAAAAAAAAAAAAAAAAGACTTACTGTGTTCAGCTGTGAAACATCTAACCTTGCCTCATGGAAGGCTAGCACAAAGATATTGACTTTATGACATATCATACGCACACACACAGTTTTGACAAATAATCTTATTTATTTATTTATTTATTTTCAAATTTTGATGAAGTTTAAAAGAAAATTGTGGTTAAAATATTTTTAAAGTATTGGAATATTTTGAAACCATATTTTGAAATTAAAATTTGAAGTTCATTTATAATTTTGTTAAACACAATTGATTTTTTTCTCTACTTACATGTGTTTAACAAAATATATTTGAATTATATGTATTTTTTAGCATTTGTATTGTTTATTTTACATGCATTATTAAAGACGTGCTATAAAAACACATCACAGCCTATTGAAGTATTGGAGGTAAAAAATTACAACATAATAATCAATTTAGACATTTAAAGTTTTCAATTTTTATCAAAACTGTAAAGTTAACAATATTTTCTGTTTATGTATAAAAAAATATTATTGTTTAAATAAAAAGAAAGAATCAAATTTCTAATCCACATTAAAAAAAAGAAAAATATTCTGGCAATATCTACTCTCTTAGTACAAGTATTATGTTGTTGCCATTGAAACAAGTCAGAAAATTGACCTTAGAATTTGTGACTTTATGATTATTGCATAAAGAAACAAGTCAATAAAAATATAGGACTAAAAGTAAAGATATTTCATTAACAACAATAAGAAGACTACAATTAAGAAGGTAAGAGGCAAAAAAAACAATTATAAATAATTTACTTTACTGCAAAAACAAGATTATCTTGTAAAAACATTCATCAACTATATATATATAAAGACGAAAATATTTTTGTGCTTAGAATTGCTAAAATTCCTAATAATTCAATCAAATTAATTTGGATTTTTTGGTTTGGTGCTACAAAAAAACATGATAACTAATGCAAATAATTAGATTTATTTAGATACCTTTTACAAAAAAAACATTACTTAAATAATAGAGCATATCAAGTGCAACATTGATATATTATATTATAATAAGATATAATATAATTATAATATAATATAATATTAATAGTAAAAAACCTTGGATTTAGATATATTTATTTTATAGTTTAAAAATATTTGAATTTATTTATTGTTATTATAAATTTTGCACCAAGAAAAAACAATATAAATTGTCATTTGCAAATAATAGTGGAGATTTAAACTTCTGTTTTTTACGATTATTTATTTTAATATGTGTAACCATCTAAAGTTAACATCTATAGAATATATATATATATATATATATAGTTAAATATAATTTTTAAACAAATTTTTCAAAATTGAGAATTTATTAGATTTTGGTAATATTGCAATCAAAGAATAAATTCAAAATCTTAGAATATAATATTGGAAAATGACTTATATTTTATGATTATAAGAATTTATTTAAAGAATATTAAATTGTGTATTAAACTTTATTACAATATATATTATAAAAAAAACAAAGTAATAGAGCATAACAAGTGCCACATTGCTGGAATGGCAAAGAATGTTGAATGTTGTTTGGAATGAAGATAAGAATAAAAAAATTTATCTAATATTGTGTATATTTGTGGTTGTTGTCTTACAAGTATGTATTCTTTAAGACACATAGAAATATAAACTAGAAAATAATCTTATATTGTGTAGTTAAAGATATCATGTTGTAATAAACATGTCATGTTATTAGATTTTATTTGTATTGAGTTAGAATCAAAAAGTAAAAAAAATATTACATATATAAAAATTTAAATTCATTAGAATATATGTTGATGTAAAAATGTTTAAATCTTTATTTGTAAAATAATAAAAATAATAAAAAATAAAAATCAATAAATTTTATAAATTTATAAAAAAAATTCTCAAATATAATTATATTAAAAAAAATAAGAAATAAGAAATATGAAGAATATATTTATTAGCTTAAAAATAAATGTAAAGAAAATGTGAATTGCAATAATTATAATAATTACATGATTTTTGAAAAATAAACCAATCAAATTATTACATATTTAAGAGAAAAAAAATTGAATGAAAATATTTTTTAATTAAATCAAATACAAACTATATAAAGTATAATAGATAAATCACATTTATATTATAAAGATAAGAAGCTTGCAAATATTGCAAACATCCTTAGCTTCCTAAAATGTATAGGATATTATGACAATCAGCCCTTGTTATAGTCAATTTCTTGATATCAAAGAAACTATTGATTATATAGTATAGTTGACAATACATTGTATAATTAATGTTGATAAGAATAATTTTCTATATATCAAATTTTTATTCTTATTATATATTAGTAGAAATTTGTATTTTTGGGCACATAAATTTTATTTATAGATAATAAATTAGAGGTCTTTTTATAAGTTGTACAAGGCTTTTTGTTGATTAATAATTTCTTTGATTTTGAATTATGAAAAGGTTTATTTTTCTCTTTGTCTCATACCTAAGTTTTCTAATTATATAAATATATATAAGACTAACCAATTAAAACATCTAATAAAGTCAATACATTACCTACATTACATATTGGTTTTTAGAATTATGTCTTATGTCTTCACACACAATGCCTTACATCTTCATTCATAATATCTTCTTTGGTATATCTCTTGGACCTTGATAATGTACTACACTTGCTTTTGACAATGATTTTTGGATTTAAAAAATATATTTTATATTCTCAATTTTTACATTGAAACAAGTCTTTATTCAAACCATAGTAAAACTTTAAAATTATGCTACCTAAATATGTCCAATTAACAATGCAAAAAAAATTTAGACATGTGCCATTAAAAGATAAACAATCCAAAAGCAACATTAGAAAAATTGGCTAATAAGTTTTGATACTACAAGTCAATTGTATTAAAGATAATTTTATGTAAAGTAACATGATTGAAATTGTCTAATAACATGCAAAAAGATTTTAAAAAAAAAATGTATGTAAATTAGCAAGTGGATTCATTTAGAAGAGGCCTTCATAACTTTGGTGATGTTGCTCTTGAACTAAAAGTATGAAAGTTTAGTCAAGGACTAGGAATTAATTGACATATGTAAGGTTTTAGCTTGATGGCATGTAAGATTCAAAAAGAGACATACTCTAAAAAATTATGTCTTGTATGGTAAGGTGAAAAGTGCTTCATTAGAGGTTTAGCCAAAAAAGTTGCATCAAGTCCTATAAGCTTAAATACTATGTGATATCTTCTAAATTAATTAAATTTTCTTATATTACAACATACTTCTAAATTAACTTTAGCAACTTTTGGTGGAATATATGGACAAAAATAAATAAATAAAATGCATTACTTCATTACTTGGTACAATTAGAGATTAATAGAAAAAATTATTCTATTCTTAAAAGAAAGTAAAATAATGCATGTTTTTTTCAAAAATAGAATGTTTAACAATTCCTAGTGAAGTATCATTACAATACAAATTTATCAATGGATCCAATAATTTTTCTTAGTTTACTTGCATTATTTAATCAAAAGATACAAAATCGAAGAAAAAATATTCTTTTGTTTTGTCATAATACTAATGTCTACTTTGAAAAGAACATGGTGTTAAATTTTTCATATGTCCAATTGTATTTTTTTTGCCATCTAATACTATTGCTTATCTCTAACCATGGGATGCTAGAATCATTGTTAATTTTAAGTACAATGTAAGAAACCATTGCTTTAGAACATTGTTACCAAATTTGATAAACTTCCAAACAATCAAGACTCAATACATCTGCAAAAGATTGATTTATATAAATTAGTTATATTTGTCAGAGAGACATAAAGGAAGGTAAACTAGAAAAAAATTACAAATTATTGGAGGCACATAAGAATAATCACTCCTTCATATATTTGTAATTAATAACATCAATATTTATGTGTATGACAACAATGATTTACATTATGTTTGCATGGATATCGCTTCTTCGCTCAATGAGCTCCCAAAGTAAGAAGATGATGGTCTAATGATGGAAAATAAGTTTACTAAAGTTAATAAGAATGTTATAGTATTTGATGAATTTTTTAACTTGGAGATTTTGGCCTTGGTTGTTGAATCAAATAAAGATAGAGTAGAAGATGACATTGAAAATGAAGAAATCTATGTTGAAGTGTAGGTGATAAAGGCATGAGAGAGAACAATTAGGTGTCAAACATTGTCAAGTTGCATAGATTAGAATAATGATTCTAAAATTCACAAGAATGATATAGCAATTTTTTGACCTAAAGGTTATTGTGCATTATACAAGGTCAAACAATCAATAATAATAATAATAAATAAATAAATAAATAAATTTTGCTATGTATTTAGGTACCTCACTATATAGTCAATAAATATGTATTGTAGATACATACTTTACATAATTACACTTGTTGTTGTTAACATCCTTTGAAATATGGTTGATAGAGACTACATAATATTTTACTATGAAAGTTGACTATATCCAAGGTTACTTTAGGTGGTGCAAATTGGAATCAGCAAAATAGATTGATTGTAATTCTATATTAACTTTGATAAAGTTGACTATAAAAAATACTAATTATATCTTTAAATTATAGGAAATAAAAATACCACATAAAAATAAAATATTTCATTTATCACAAATAATATATAGATATTTATATATTTAATCCTTTAAATTTCTATTTTATATAAGTGAGTGTTAAAAACAAAATAAAGAAATAAAATACATGTAATCTTCTTTTTCTACATATTATAAATTATGATATTTAATAATCTTGTATCTTGTAAAATCATTTATAAGCAAGAATATATACACATATATGTTTTTTAAATCTATGTTTTTGGAATTTGTTTTAAGTCATACAATAATTTTTCAACATGTATACAAGATTCTGAAAGTATGGATTTGATATACATTAAGCAAAGTGTTACACCAAATATGGATTCAATTTCAATTTTATTTCAAATTCGATTTTTCCAAATTTAGAATCTTGTATTACACATTTCAAATTCGATTTCAATTCTTTTAAAGTTTACAAATTTAAAATATTAGAAATAATTGCTTGTGACTAAATGAGTAAATAAAAGTAATAGTTGAAAATGTTGATATTTGTCTTGTATTTAGAATCCCTTCAACTAGCTTAGTCCACTGGTTTTTAAACAATACCCATGGGGGTTGAGAGGTTGGAAACAGAATTCTTGCATTTGATTCCTAAACTGCATTGTTGAGAGTCTAATCTATTTGCATTTGTAATAAGCTCCAACAAAAAAATATTTTTTTTTAAAAAAAAAAAAGAAAAAAAAAAAGAGATTTATGCTACCTACATTAAAATTGGTAGTAAACAAGATAATATCTAGTGATATAGATGAGCATCATCATCCAAAACCCAAACCATCTGACCCCACCTTTGGTGACATTACTTCCAAATTTATCTCTTCTTCGTTTCCAATAAAGCCACTCAAAATGAAAAAATCAAAAAGCAACACAGAAATCTATGTAAAGTTTGAGGTGGAATGCCACAAAATGCACATCAGCTGTTAGCCATTTTTGTGACCGCCACTTTGCATAACAAGCAGAAGCAGGAACCATCTCTTCGTAAACACAACCAAAACCCTGAGGACATTAACAGGCGAACAAACTATCGGTTTTTCGTACTTATCATGCAAGGCAAATGAAGAATTTGCAACTGGTTTCCTGTTAACAAAAAAAATAAAAATACTGCAGGCTTTTCGGACATGTATTTGACAACAAAACTCTAGCAAAGTGTTTTCATCCTGGTACCTAAAGAGATAAGGATCATTGAACTCATTGGCGTGAGCACTAAAGCGAAGTCAAAGCAATTGCCCATTGAGAAAATTTGAGCTCATAACTCAGGTCCAAAGGACTGCAAGGTCATGGTTCTGAGTCAACTTTTTATGTTCCAGTGAAAAGCGCAGTATGCTTGAACATCAGATTTAAACAGTTTCGACAAGATGGGGCACAATTCGCTCATCTCGGGTTGGAATATACCAATGAATCAGAAACAGATATGTTAATCCGAGGATGAAAACACCAATTAGCGGCTTTATTGTGTGAAAGGACTCAATCGGGATAAGTATTCTTACGTGAGCGATTGATCGAGTTCTCCAAGGACATCCAATTTATGACCATCATAAGAGCTTTACAATGTCACTGCCGCTTCAGCTTGACGCTGCAGCTGCAATGTTCTCACGTTGTTCTTCATAGCCTCTACAAGCCACAACACTCCTTCCTGTATACCAGTCCCCTCGTAAGCTGAGATGCCCTGAACTCTCAGCTGAACGCTCTTTTGATCCTTGAGCTCCAAATATCGAGACAACTCCTCTGCATTCACTGCATTCGGCAAGTCCTGCTTATTGGCGAAAACCAGAATCGGAGCGCCTTGCAAATCAGGATGTCTGACGACCTTCTCCAGTGCTGATTTAGTATCTTCGAACCGGTTTCTACTTGCGGAATCCACTACATAAACGACTGCATGAGCCTCTTCGTAGTACTTTTCCCAAATGCTTCGTAGCCCTAGTTGTCCCCCCAGATCCCAGAAGATGAGCTTTGTTTTATGAGCTTCCACCCGGCCGATATTAAGACCTACAGTTGGAACAATTCGGTCAGGTGGTAGACCTTCAATGTCTGAGTAAAGAGTTTTGAGCTTCTCAAGCAGCGTGGTCTTCCCAGACTTGTCGATTCCCAGTATGAGCACATGAAACTCAGCATGACTAAATAGATAGTTCCAAAGACCATACAGAAGGGAAAACATCCCTTCGAGCTTTCACACGCTTCAGATGAGGAAACCAATCACATCTACTTTGAAACGTAATATTTTGTCCGACACAGGAGCACTAATTGACCACAATCTGCAGCAACCCAGGTAAACATATGCACTAGGTCAGGTTTAAGGGTGAGACCGGTGATGTTCCAAAGCTTGTGGTCACCGCCTCTAGGAGGATTAAACTGAGCAGATGTGTCCTCTGACCTCTCGAACCCATAAACTTTCTAGTCACTTTCCTCTCCCCCACCCTTCAGAAGGACCAAAAACAAAAACACATGAGACATAATCTTCTAGTCATGGGCGCGTTTCAGCCGTAGGATACTCCCAAACAATATATAAAAGACGGGAAAAAAAAAAAAAAAAAAAAAAGCATCTCACTCAATAAACGCATTACCTAACTTACAAGCTAATCCTAGCGAAAAAACAGAAGAAGTTGCGTATTTAATCCGCCACACGATCGTTTCGCCTTCCCAAGTCGATTCTAGCCACAAGGAGACAGTACACTTCACAGCACGCAGTTTAAGCTGCGAATTGCACAAACGCAAGCCCCCGCCGAAACTTTTCTCTCTCTGTCTGGACACCCTCACAAGCGACGCAGGCAAGATCTATGCCCACAAAACACCAAAAAATTGTCAGAGAAAAAGACGAAGAACGAATCTGGGTCCCGAGCAAGCGTCCATTGCAACGTCTACGGAACAACGAGCTCTGCACACACACTAGGGTGTCCATTCCCTCCTCTCCTCTCCGGGACGACGGTTCCATTCAGAATGTCTGCCCCACACCCGACCGTTAGGGTTAGAATCGACCTCCTATTCACCTCAACTCCGTCTCCGAAGGTCGAGGTGAGGCCCGCTTGAGGGCTGCGGCCCTGTTGCGGTTGAGACCCTCTAGAGGTTGAGGACCGGTCGGCTAGTGAGGTTTAGTGGTTCGGGATTTCATGGGCCGGTCCATCAAATGGTAACTCAAGTGGTGGGAATAAATTTCTCTTGGAAATGTCCACTATATGATAATAATAATAATAATAATAATAATATATATATTTTTTCTTTTTATGTATATTTTTAACTATTAAAAATAATTTATGGAGTTTTTTTATTATATATATATCTAGAAGTCCACTTTCAAAGGCTATAGTACAAAAAGTCTTGCAAAGGTCTCCTACGTTGTAAAGAAAAAATTTCTCTTTAAAGAATTGGACTTTTAAGGTAGTATACAATGAGAAGAGATTATGAAACAGAGAAAATCATTTTTTTATTATACATCAAATTTATTAATTTACATTTTCTATTCTAATAATTATAATAAATATTCTTTTTGAAATATTTTATTGTTTAGTTGTTGATTTTAGGTCTATTTCACACCACTTCTCTATTTTTTTCTTAAAAATCAACTTTTTATGGGGGGGGGGGGGGGGCTAAAGAAAATCCTAAGAGATGATACTGTTCATGTTGTATTATAACTGTTATTAATCTTTTCCTCTTACAACCTTTGAGTTGATGTTCCTATCTCATAAAGTTAACTCGATTTCATATGAGTAAGGATTTGAAAGTTGTAGCCACTCATCTTGTTTCCAAAGTATAAACACTCCTTTGGTATGTTGGTTTGCTAAAAATATTTTGAATGTCATTTTACGTAGATTATGGAATAATTAAAAACCATATAATTAAGAATATAAATATTTTTTATTTATTTAAAAATATATATGGTGGTTTTTTGATATTAAATCTATTTAATTAATCAGCTAAAAATTGAAAATAAATATAAATATAACCTTGAAACTTTTTATATATCATCATATTTCCACCAACATTTATGTAATCTTGTATGTGGTAAGAGAATTTTTCGAAAATAAATTATAATGGAATAAAATGGATTTAATGACAGTTGTACTACTTCAAATCTTAGAAAAACTCATTGATGAGAATAATAATAAAAAAATCATAAGATGTATATAATAATAAATATCTTTTAATTACATTAAAATTTAAAATCTAATATTAATTTTAATTTTAATTGTCTTAAGTTTCTCAACAATTTTTGGCAATTTTTTTAAATATGGTTCTATCAGCATCTGTAGTTAATAGCCTCTCTGTACCAAAACACCTAAATAAAGCCCATGTAGAACCACAGAATGTGTTGGGAATTCTTAAGATAAGGCTTTTATTGTCATTATAATTATCAAAAATAAGATGTATAAAAATGGTACGAATTTTTTTTGAATCTTAAATTTACTATATAATTTATAAACATATGTTTTTATTTTATGCATGAAAAAATGGGTCCATCAAAATTTCAATAACATATCTAAAAATAGACATGTTTAATGCATTCTTACAGATCATCACAAAAATGCTTAAGAAATCTTCGAGTACTGTGGGTAGTGTTGGAGTCTTGCAACCAATAAGTTCTATACACTTAAATGTTGGAAAACTAAAAATACACTAAGTTGGAAAAACTAAAAAACTAAAAAATATCTATTACTATGTTAATCCTAGGGTTAGCCAATAATAATAATAATAATAATAATAATTAAATAAAAATACATATATAACGAGGAGGTAGACTGCCCAAATTTCAGCCAGACCATGAGGAAATCAATCGATATCCTCATCCACATCACGGACCTGGACGAGGTCCCGAGACGTGAATCAAGACCTGAGCGGAATGGGGGACCAGGAGCTGCGGCAGTGGCACCAGATCGGAGCCGCACCGAGACTGGACTTGTTTTGCCGCAGATCGACAGCCAGTTTGTGTTTCGGATTCCTCGTATTCTGCTGTTGTTGTTGTTGTTGCTGTTGTTGTGTACTCAGTCTGCGTCGGAGCGCTCGCATTCCGCTCCGCAACGACGCTGCAGCCTCGCTGCCCCGGTCGGTACAGGATCGGTGAGCAGGATTCGAAGCATTTGCTCTGTGCTTCGGTTGTGGGTCTGGTCGATTCGCCGCTAGAACTCCAGTGCCTCGCCGTGTCTTCGGTATATTCGACTCGAATCTGAGGTTTCTTTTCCCTCCAAGAGTCGTTGCTTGATTGCGTTACCTATCCCTTGTGTATAATTCACTTGCGCTTCATCCCTTTTGCATGAAACCGGCTCCTGCCCAGGTTGGGATGGGTTGGATTCTGACGATGTGGTCGAAGCACTAGTGACGAGCAGCACATTTCTGAGACCACGACATGTGGTTTCTGTTTTCTTAGTTTGCGCACCGTGCTAAGCTATGCTTGTAAATTCTGTAAGGTTCGGCGGGAGTAGAGTATTGGATTTAGTTCAAGGGATTTTGAAATGAGTCGTCGAATCTTGGATACCGCGGTTTGTTTGCCTAGCACTGTCGGGAAGAAGGTAGTTGTTGGGAGTTCAGTTCTGAGACGAGCTTAGGGTGTTGATTTTTTTTTTTTTTTTTTTTTTTTTTTTTGTGTGATTGCGCAGAAAAATTTGTAATGGATAAGCTTAAGAAATTGCTGCAACAACCGGACAACCGTCTGTGTGCAGATTGTAGGGCCCCTTATCCAAAATGGGCGTAAGTCTCTAATCTCTCTCGTTTTTCTTCTTCCAGTCTGTGTTCGACGGGTTTTGTGAAGATATCCAGTGTAGAGCGTCCCTTTATTTATTATTCAAATATAATTACTTAGAAAAATTCTTAGATCGTAGGCTTTATTGACACTGTTCTGTAAAATGGGTTTACACAGATCGACAAGTATAGGAGTGTTTATATGCACCAAGTGCTATGAGGTGCACCGCGACCTTGGTGCACACATCTCCACTGTAAGTCCACCATCTAGATTTCGAGATATATCCGTAGTATTTGCATGATCAAGTTCAATCGTTGTCTTCATTGATTCATTCATTGCGGCTTTGGTGCCAAAATTGAGCTGAAAGCTATTACTTCTCCATATCACACAGGAAGGGTTCTTCTCCTTTAAACTAAGTAGCATGACATTTTACGTTTTCTGAATCGTAATCAAGTGCTACGAGAATGCAGTGTGTTAGACCTAAGATCTAGTACTCCTGTTCCAGGTGGTTTCTGTGAATCTCGAAGAATGGTCAGATGAGCAAGTTGAGGTCATGGAGGCCGTGGGTGGAAATGCAGCAGCTAACTCTGTCTATGAAAAGTGCATACCTTCTGATGTTCGAAAGCCCTCTCCAAATGCATCTATTGACGAACGTACTGACTTTATAAGGTGATCGATTTGCTCAATTATTTATCTTACTATGGATAGGAGTGTTAATGTGGGGAGAAACACTTGCACCCATACTTTAGTTTGAATGTTCTTCAATGTTTGGATATCGTTTTATCTTGTAATATCTGTTTTGATTAATATAATTTATTTCACGCATCAGTCTTCTGTAATATTGAACTGCAGGAATCTTTAAATGTGAAGCATTCTTTTGTACTTCAAGATTTTTTGAAAGACGTCTTATACAACTACTCTACTACTTATCTGACGTTCACCAAATTGTGCAGGCGCAAATATGAGGATCAAGAGTTTTTGAAACCAAACTTGCGAATGAAAGCTACTTCTCGTACAAGGTCTTCTTCCAGCACGGAACCAACGAGCCTGAACCCATCAGCACTTAGCAACAGGGATTCAGTGAACAACAACAGAGATTCGGTGACTAGCAACTCTAGATCATCTCGACTAAATCAGGGTGAAACCCCACCAGGTAGTTTTAATAACTACTCGAACTCTTCTTCCTTGGCTTCAAGTGGAAGAAGTGGTGGAGTGTCATCCCGTTCCAGCTCTTCCAGCTCGGTAATGCCCAGTTAGTTAATGCTTCATTGTTCCATAAAATTAAGAAGGAAAGTTGCAGCTTCTTGATGTACCTCATTGTGAACTTAATAGCGTAGCGGAGTATACTGCTTTTAGAATTATATGCTTTTATGCAAGAGTAATTCATACATAATATCCTTCACTTTATCAAATAATTCCAGGTTTAGGAGCCAAGTGTTCACGTTCGGTAGGGACACGTAACTAAAATTAATATTCGAACGTTTTGAGGACTTGTGGGGTAACAGGCTCGCAAAGAAGAGTCGTTGGGGATGTTGAAAGTGACAATCATAAGAGGCAGGAGCTTGGTTGTTCGAGACCTTCTGTCTAGTGACCCTTACGTTTCTGTCTCTTATGGAACGCAGGTATGCATTTGTATTGCATGATAGCTTCAGCTCTTAGTCGCATCTTACAACAAACCCCTTTATTATTAATAAACTTGTTTGTAATTTCCTGGGTTCCATCAGCCTCTGTATTTGTTACTGGGGCGGATAATGTTGGATGGAGAAGTCACGTAAGTGTCAGATCTCATCGATTCGTATTTTCATTTGCTGCAGACCTTTAAAACTGGAGTGGTGAACAGAAATCTCAACCCAGTCTGGAAAGAAGAATTCTACTTCTCAGTCGGAAACCCTCCACAACCGGTCAAGCTGGTACGTTTGCAAAGGAAAAACTATCTGTACAATATTGGATTCAGTTTGCTAGTCAGTTTTTACTACCTGTATGGAATTCTATCATTGACTTTGTCAAGTATAGGGAACAATTTCATTAAATGCTGATATTTCATGAACCCCACTTGTTCGATGCCGGTTGTAAGATGTTCTATACATGAACAATCAGTATACTCCAACATATCATGCTTCTATTCTGAATATCTTGGTAGATTAGAATATGTGCAGGCTTGTGAATCATCTTACATTTCCATCCACGAACACTAATATTGACCTACTCATCACCTATCACCATATTTGTATAAGTGCTTGTACAAAGTTCTCATGGGTGAACACTGAATTTACCAAGATGAATTCACTGAATGGCTTGATCATTTGCTAAGAAGACTTGGTGTGATACCCTTGTAATTGCAGGAAGTGTTTGATCATGATGTGTTTTCAGCCGATGATTCCATGGGAACGGCAGAAGTGGACCTCAACCCTCTCATCCTGGCTGCGCAGATGCACCAAGGTATGTTTGAAGCGTTTGGTTCTGAGAAAATAGGTCGATGGCTCGCTACTAGCGACAACTCTCTAATCGAAGATAGCAACATTGAGGTGATCGACGGGGTAATCAAACAGGACATAATTTTTAAGCTCAAGAATGTGGAGAGGGGAGAGTTAGAATTATCGCTTGAATGGGTCCCAATCCATGCACCGTAGTCTGCCTTTGAATGTATGCTGCACAGGTAGCTGATTCTTTAACGAGTTCAGCTTCAAATGGTTTTCTTATGTACTATGTATCTCATACATGAAGGTGTGCTACATATATTTTCTAAAATGCAATTGTTGAAGAGTCAAAGATGACTGCAGTCTCTTTTTTCTTTTTTTCTTTTTTTTGTTTTCAAATCACCTTCTACTATACAAGTATAGTATGGTAGGAATTATTTTTTTGAAGTCTAGATCGTTTTTGGCAAAATGCTATCATGTATGGGGTTAAATATTTAACAAGGTTCTTGCAAAGTTATGTGTTTCTATTTAAAAGTTTTACCATTTTTTTCATGCATTTTCAAATCTCAACTTTTTATTTCAATGGCCTATTGCATGTTACGATTGTTTCTATCAATATTGTTTATATTTTTTATATATTTATATACCTTATCTAATTTGCATCGAGAAAATCACATAACTTTTTTGTATCATGGCGATAAAAAAAAAAAAAAAAAAAAAAAAAACATTATGTCATTGATTCTATTGAGATGGTGAAGATAAATATACCATGATGTGTTTCATTTTTTTTTATAATTATGACATGAAACTATTTGTTTTGCTGTAACTTAACAAATGGTAGAAACTCTCACACACCATATTTCACCTTAACCTGGGTTTTACTACTTGCTTATAAATTCAAGTTTATAATATATTTTAGTGGTTTTAGAGGTATTATAAAATTTTATCTCAATTTCAATGACCACAACAATGGTAGAATACATTAACTTTTAAAATCACGTTTTAAGTTGATTTTGAAAAAAAAATCCACTAAACTTAAACTTATTGCATCATATTGAATAATATCTTCATATCAACACCACCTTGTCTATTTTATTTTATTTATTAAGCGTCTTATTTGGAGCATAAACAATCATATCTACACCATATCCATACCCAAACATACACACTTAAGCACTAGTTACTGAATAAAATTCTGAATGACAAGGACCATTGTCAACTAACACCAATTACCCTGCGGCTTTGACGAGAATCTATATGGGGCTTTGAGTGGATCATGATAGTATTGGTCACCATCTTGTGCAGCACATGCTCATGATTTTCGAATATGCAGCCGAACAGCTGCAAATTTTTCCGCGTGTGGCCTCCCTCAACTCAACAATCAACTGTGCAGGTGCACTAGTTTAATGGCCTTATTTGTATGAGCAGAAGTGTCCAAGAAAGCATGCTTCCTTGCCACCTGCTGATGAAGCCCACGAGGTTCACGTTGTTTTGTTTTTACGTGGAGCGCTCTCAAATGGTAATATTTTTCTTTTTTTTCTTTTTTTTCTCATCGTTCTAACTTATGTTCTACGTTATCTTAACCAATATTGTCATTTCTTTCACTTAGTAATCATGTTAAGCCAGTAGAGGGTGCAAAGGAAGCATCTTTGGTTCAGGATGCTGCAATAACATGCCTGGAAATCAAGCTCGCACACTAGAAACATCACCATGAAGGACTTGTTGCTTCATGAAATCGATTTCGTCTCTATTTTTATCAATTATGAACCAGATTTCAGAGATTTTTTCTCGGTTACGCTTGATCATGAACATGATGCCTTCCTCGTAAGTTTTCTTTCGCAAAGCTTCAATGGCCTTTACTTTCATATCCTCCTGTGACCAGGTCAAGAAAATGTTAACGTCGCATAGGTTGAGAGGATTTTTTTAAAGTACTAAAGAAGCTTCGAGGAAAGTTGAAGAGAAAACCTCCATATCCATTGTGAGCCCATGTCCATCTTTCGAGGCTGAAATGCAATTGGTCATCGCCTCTCTGTCGGATAATAGCTGCACGGTTCATTGATAACTTGATTTTTTTTTTTTGTGTGTGTGTTAAGAGCAGATTTGTATTAAAACACTAGTCTATTATTAACGTATTTAAGATATGACTGGAGTTGCTCACAGCAAAAGCAACGTCATCCACTTCCTCTTCGACATCACCAGCATCGTATCTTTCTGCGATAGCTGCTGAAGCTGTTAGTAGAGTTTCAGACCATTCGCCCTCTGCCGTTCTTAGTTGACCGAAGGTGAATATTGATGTTAAGGTCAAAAAAATTAATCTATAGCGACTTTATTATCCACTACACAAGATGGAGCAAAATAGTTGAACTTTCAAGAAGAGGATATAAATCTGCGAAGAAATTTTTGGCATGATCAAGGGTTTCGTAAAACGAATCTTCAAATTCATTCCACAATTTCTGAACAGATCAAGCAAAAGCACCATAAGAAGCCTGAAAAGAAGAATATGGAAAATCCTCTGACTAAGCTAGAGGAATTATTGTCACGTCAAAAGCTCTCTACATCATCACTGCGAACATTAGAACACGACATCGCTCGCTTCACAAAATTCGTAACGAACTTAACCACTAGTTTTAAATATCAATTAAGTAGCACGGATATGCGTACATTTATTTCACCATAAGTTTCGACTTCAATCTCGAACAACTTTTCTTTTAAAACGTCTATATCGGTATACAATTCCATCATGTTCGCCTCTGCAGTGGTCCGGTCCGATCGACAATGTTGAAACACCTGCACAGATATGAGCCGCTATAGATCAGAACCATTCGAAAGGTAGAGTAGAAGATGAGCTGTTTCGATGAACCGCGAACTCTTCAGAATGTGATAATGTGTGTTTGTTTTTCAGGACATTTGAGTGATTCTGGCACTCAATCTCTTTGGGGGGGGGCACAGCAGGGACTATGTTTATCCGTCACAGACTATTGAGGCTCTTGGTGAAGTCAACACTATTTAGACACCAGAGCAGCTTATGAAATGATGAGTACAAACTTATATTGTTCACATTTGTTAATGGTACTCCACATGAGTATGACGACAAAAATTAAATTTGAATACACCTTTTTCTTCTTTTTGTGCAAACTTCGAAGGAGTTCACGACCTTCACCATCTCGCCGTGCGAGGACACCCTGAACGGCAAGCTCATACAGGCGCCTCTCCTCACATCGTTTTTCGTGAAGTCCGACTACTTTCGCGATCAGATCATCTGCCGCAGTTCTAAACTTTTGGCGATACCTGCACTACTTTGTTGAGATGAAAATTCCTAAACTTTAAGTCATCGATATCTACCGTTCAAATTACAATAATCAACAAGGCTAGGAAGCTTAAAGTATTGTGTTTGAGGATACGCATCGATTCCAGCTACAACCAGCCCGGGTATTGTCAGAAGTTTGCGGTGCTCAGGATCTTTTTCAAACATATAGTCAAAGAACTCGTTAACATGATCTAGATGTGCCAACTGCGTAAAAGTTACAACAATGGAAATCAGTTACAATTTTTTTTTTTTTTTTTTTTTTTTTTTTCCATGTCAATTTTACCGTGTAAAAGTTGATAGAAATGTACTAACATTAAGAATCCCTATACAGACTTTAACAGAAACTACTGCTATCCTCTAGTTTGGGTCGAGTGAGCAAAGCGAAACCCGGAAGATTACACTTGATTTTTGACATTGCAACCAACAAATTCAAAACGCACCATGAATGTTTTGATTTGAACCCTGGATGCTCTGCGTTGGGTCCAGGCAATGGTGTCCAGCTTGTCCTTCTCCTGCACTTCTGTCATTGCATCTTGATACACTTCTCTAGCTTGTTTGACCTGGAACCACAGCAGCGCACATTAGTTATGTGCGACAAAGCGCAAATGCAGCACTTTTGTGTTACAAAATTCTCAGTACAGTGCTCATCTCGCATTCGATTGAATAGTTGGGATTGAGGCATATCTGGGCTGAGGAACGAAGGATATCCTGTTTACCAAGCTTGCAAAGCAGAAATGATGATCGAGGTACAATAAGTTGCGCATCCATGCTATCGTGAAAAGCTTGTACTCTGGGTCCTGCACAAATCTGCAACAAAAGAATATCTATATGCAGAAAAATATTCTCATGATTCAAACTAACAGACAATACCACGACAACCCATACGGTGTCTGCAAGTACCCTGTCACTAAATATGTCTCCCCTAAAAAGTAGCATAGGTAAGCTTGTGCCAAGTAACACTAGAAAAATGGAAAACGTCATGCTAACATCCAGCGTTTTAATCAAATAGCAGAAAGTTTGTGACTCCTCGAATATAGTGTTTCAGAGAGAAATTAGGTCGTTGTGTTCATCAACTTGATGAATTTGGATGTATCCGAATGTCGTGCAAAAAAGCTTATTACTCCAAATGCTTGGTTTCTGCGGTATGTCCATAGCAGTACTCAAATTCAACGACAGACGAGATTCTGAAATATTACCATGCAGAGGGGATTGCCTTCAAGACACAGTAACCGTAAGAAACGAAATTGTCGCAGATACAATACCTGCAGCGAACTATGCTTCATGTGAACTTTTTATCACCCATCTTGGCAATTGACATATTAGACAGTGATCGAGAACCTAACTTGCAAAAAAGGTAGCTTGTCACGTTGTCAACATAGCAGCTGACGAAGGCATCGAAAACTAGATATCAAGATATTAGATATGGGGGACTATTTCAAACAAATTTTAGCATGTTGAATGGCAATAGACCCAGCTGGTGTGAAGTTAAAAGACATTAAATTTCCGTCTACATACTTTGTCCAGGTCTTTAATTTGATTGTTTCCCAAAGATAGCGACTTAATTTCTTCTAACGCCTCAAGGCCCTCAAGCACGGTAATCTTGTTATTGTATAGGGACAGGTCCAGAAGCCCCGTCAACCCGCTTAAATTCTCGATCTTCTCTATTTTGTTGAAAGAAAGATCTGCGGTCATCTTGGTCATAACAAATTTATTAGTTCTTTTCCTGTCATTATCAAATCCAGAAGATGTGCAATTGTTTCATTTTAATTTTGGTCTAATTCGCACTTCAGCAGGTTTTAGCAGCTTCGGTAAGAAGAAAATATCAACAAAATCCATGAAATCAGCAGAAAAATCTGTTCACAGTTCGTCATTCCCACGATCAGGATCACCACTTGGCCAGTGATTCAAGCCACTCAGAATCGATCAACCATACCAAGGTCGGTAAGTGTGTGGAGATGTTCTAAGTTCTCAATCTTTGTGATGTTATTGTTGTCAAGCTGTAGCTTAACAAGACGCTCCAAGCCAACCAGGTAATCAATATTCTTAATTCCTGCACCGCTTGCACAAACACTATCACGCGCATTAAATTCCTCCTCTCTCATTCAAATTACGAAAATCCACATTTCCCACCGAAAGCCTATTTAACAATGAATAAGACGGATCCAAATTCAAACGATAGTCAGAGACTGGCAGCCGCACCAGCCACAATCAAACAAAATCCCTACCAAAGGAATGACGGTCACGACCAAAAAGAACCTTTAAAAGAGAAGTTAAGCCAGCGAATCTCATTCACAGGGAGCACTTGCTTGCGCTCCTCAATCCCTTCGTCGGCTGTGCCTTCAATCTTCCATCGCAATCCCGATCATGCCACCATCAAACTCGCGATTCAACTCACGATTTCATCATGCAAAAATCTCAGATTACTGATGTTGCAGAATGAGCCAAGGATAGTAATTAATACCTGAATGGCCGCACGAAGGACCTCGGTGGTGATTGCTTTGCCCTCCATTTCGGTGCTTCAAACCCTAAAACGTAAACAATAAACAAAACAACAACAACAACAACAACAACAATAATAATAATAATAATAATAATAATCACAAGGATTTGTCGTCTCGCGGAATGCAGATTTGAATGCAATTTGAATTGTTTGCTGGTGATGGTGGCGTCGCCGACCTCTTCTGCACTTCGTTTCATCCATCCATTCGGATGATTATAGGCTGATCTTTCATCCATTTCGATGAAACGTTTCCTTTATGGAACGTGGGAACGTGTAGACCGGGAGTGACCCCCTCCTCCTATTCTTGTCTGTTTTTTTCGTCTTCAAAACATGCTTTGAAGTTCAATAAACTTGGGGTAATCACGTGAGTTATTTGAGCTATTCAAAATTATATAGGATTTTTTTTTGTTAATTGTCTTAAAATAGACATTTAAAAAGTTTTATCATACAAATTTATACAAATTTAGCATATATGAGGCAAAAGATTTTGAGGTTTACATAAATATTACTAATATATAAAGACCTTAACATAGGCTCAATTACAACTTTTTATTTTTATTTTTTATTTTGTATTCATAGAGAATTTTTATTTTTTATTTTTATGAATTTTACAACTTTTTATTTTTATTTTTATTATATGTTGTATTCATAGAGAGTTAGAATGAAAAGATAGTTTGGGAGATTCTTAGTAGAGATTAGAGAAATCAATGAGAGTTCACCATGAAAAATTCTAGAAGAATAGAATTTCATATGGAAGAAGATAATGTTATTTCTTGCAAAAGAATTTTAATTTAAAAAAATAAAAAATAAAAAATTATTGGACTAAGATAGACAACTTGTCCTTTCAATGGAATATTCTCTATTGCTATCCATTGTAGCATTCTTTGAGAATATTTAGATACTTTAATTTATTACAACTAGACAAATCCACATCAATTCTCTTATTTTGTATTTTTTTTAAAAAAAATCGCACTCTATTACATTGATGCTTCATATTATTAAGAAATATGGCTGACATGCCAAAGTTTGTAACATCTTAATTACAACAAAAACTTGAATAGAAATAATAAAATCATAGTGCTTTGGAAAAAGCATTTAATCCCTACTTTACTACTTATTGCTATTAGCCTTTTGTAGTAAAATTTGAACATAAAAAATTGAAGGTGTTGTCTTCTGATCTAAATACAATTAAAAAAAGGATTTGTTATTAAAAATGAGTATCGGATTTTATTTGATTTTTTTATTTTTTTGGAATTTGTAAGTAGTTGTAATTTTTTATTTATAGCTAAAAATAAATGCAATTTAAAAGGCTATTATAGTTAAACTCAATATGTTCTTGATTATTATTACTTTTGCCATGAAGAATAGAGATTTATACAGCTACAGCGTTTCTTGAAGCAATTCTATTTTTATAATTTTCTAATACCAATCAAGAAAACTAGAAACACAAATATAAAAAAGATAGGATTCATTTTGTGATTATAACTCACAAGTGAGAAAAAATATTTGGTTTTAAAAACAAATTATATTGATGATTTATTGCTTTGCAAAGTATTTATCTTTAAGTAATCACGTCTCTAAACCAAGTAAAAATTTAAATTTTTATGCAAACAATTTAGCTGAAATCAAGTTACTTACATCTCTTGGTATTGATTGTAAACTTTAAGTAAGCTACATTTTATTAAGTAGTTAATTGGTATTACAATATCAAATTTAGATTATGATTTGTTACTAAGGAGAAGTTTTTTGCAGATTTAACCTCCCTTGTGTAACTCTAATCTGAGCGAATTATGATCCATGGCTGGGTCATGAAGAAGCATTTTCCTCCCAAATTATTGACACAGATAAAAAGACCTGGCCTGGCACAGAGCTTCTACATTACTTAAACATTTATAGGCGACAAAGAGCCTGTTGCTTGTGAATCACTTTGAAAATGTTCTTAAAATAAAGCTTACAGACTGATTCCCAGTGTCAAAACCCCATATAAAAATCTATGGTTTTTCTTCCAATTTCCATAATGACCCCAAATAAAAGGGGACATTTCAACTTGACAAGGTGACCCTCTAAGCCCTCTAATAGATAGAAAATTTCCTGTTTTGAATGTTCATTGTTCGAGATTGCATAACCTAGAAATCAGAGAGTGTCTGAAACATTAGCAACTTGGAGGCTATAGATCGAGGTTCTCCAACTTCATCCGTGATGCATTAGTTCGAATAAGCTCTTTCCGAGGCTCCACCTGAGGAAGAATCCACCAACTTAATGAGAAAAGAAGGAAAGTATTATTGACACCAGTTCTAGTGATTATATCGCTAAGTCTTTCTGGAACACAAATAGCTTCTAAAACAGCCGCAGAGATTGATGAGATGTAGACTGGAGAACTCATAGCACCTTATCTCCCATGAGGGTAGAAAACATCATGCTAGCCTCAGCAGCATCCTCCAATGTTAGTAGCTTCAACATGCGTTGCTGCGGGTCAAGTGTGGTTTCCCACAATTGTTGTGGCATCATCTCTCCCAACCCTACGAGAATCGAAATAAAATCCTTGTAAGCATGTTCAATAAAGGGAAGGAACCAAAACAATAAATAAGTAAATAAATAATATAGATCTCCAGTCATAGTTATGCAGACAAGGTCGGTAATAAGGCAGCAAACCTTTGAATCGTTGAATGTTATAGGACGCATTGCTGGGAAAGGTTTTCAACACGTTCTTCAAGTCAGATTCATTGAAACAATAGTGAGCTTGCTTCCCTCTTTCCACCTAAAATGAACGAACAAAAATAGATTATTAGCATTCCACGTGAAACATGTCTCGTTTATGTTTCCTTTGAAGATAAAGCAACATATCTGTATTCAACGAGGTAGATCACATACAAGTTGTTTCATTTCAACTTTCAGCCTCAAGTCTCTGAACTCCAGTGGTAACACGGACCCTCGAAGACCCAGCTTAAGATGAGCTAGAAGGCTGGCACACAAGTCTTGTGTGTTCTGACATGCACAGTCTCTTAGTGAAGTACCAAACATACACAAAAAGGAAGATTCCAGGTAAAAAGTACCTTATAAAGTGGTGGTACTCCAACATATATACATCCAGCCTCGAACAGAGCCCTCTGTTTAACAAGCCAAACCAAACAGTTAAATACCTACCAAAATATACTTGAGGTGACATTCTTATTCAAATGATACATTGTTCCAACACTGCATTATATAATCAGCTTACAATATTGAAATAAGATTCAGCTCAGCCTCAGTGCTACAGAAAAGAAGCAAGGATTAGAAGAGAGACTCTCAATTACCTGATATCTAAAGAAGAATGTTAGAAGCAAGGTGCGGATATGAGCACCATCCACATCCGCATCTGTCAGAATAATTATCTTGTGGTAACGCAATGAATCCTTACTAAACTCCTCACCCTGTGATCAATACGCAAATGAGAATCTATTCCGCAGCACATCCAGCGTATATTTATTGAAAATTGATTGTCAAAACGTTTTCTGTCAGTTGATTGCAGAGAAGGGATAAGATATATGTACCTTCACACCAAGTCCCAATGCCAAGATCAAATTCTGAATCTCCTGATTCTTATAAATAGCAGCATCATCTTTGCGCTCAATATTCAGAATTTTTCCTCTAAGTGGTAATATTGCCTGCCCTCATTCACAAGAACTAACACATTAAGGAAGGTGAACCATAACCTTTACAGACTTCTAACATCAAATTGTTCCTTTCCTTAACCTATTAATTAGCAAAAAGAACCCACTGGATGTTACGGAATACTGGTTGCAAACGCAAACCTGGAAACGACGGTCGCGGCCCTGTTTGGCACTGCCTCCAGCAGAATCTCCCTCCACAATAAAAATTTCTGTTGCATGAGAATATCACATATATGTACTATGAGGAATTCTCTCAAACGTGCCAAGTAAATCAAAAGTGTTGAGATAAGATGGTCCAAGAACACTATCCAGTGAAAAGAAATAGGAGGAAAAAAAAAGTGTTACATAAAGAATTTACATCATACTGCTTGAGATAAATTATGCCCAGCAAACTTACGGTAATTTACCTAATCAATATGCTTGTTAGACAAAGAATATACATTCAGGGGTGTTTTACTTTATAATAATTACTTTTTTTAAATTAAAAAGAGAAGAAGATGAACAAGGACGCACCAGCGTTCCTGGGATCTGTACAGGAACAATCAGAAAGCTTTCCAGGGAGCATGGAGGACTTTAAAACATTCTTTCGTCTCACAAGCTCCCTTGCTTTCTTTGCAGCCATTGCTGCCTGCAATCATGCAGTAGACACTGAATAAAATTAGCGCAACAATCGTTTGATCTCAAAAAAGTTACATTCAGATCAGACTCGAAAACCTAAGAGACTGCTCACTGCAGATACCAAAGATCGAGAGCCCCAGAGTGTCCCAAAGAGTGAGGAGGGAACCAACAAAACAAATAACCTTAAAATGAACTGTTCAAAAATTCCCATACAAATGCCTGAAAGTTTGAGGAATGATAAGGACATCCCCGTACCCTGAAAGCCTGAAGAGCCTTGGACAATATAGCCTCAAGAGTGTTGGGATGCTGTTCCAAGTATTCGGTAACCAACTCCTGAACTGCTTGGTCAACAATTCGTCGTACTTCTGGATTTCCTAACCGTGTCTGTCCCCACCCACGCAGACATTGTCACTCTACAGAAAATAAAACAGGACGTTTAAGTTAACAAATTATTGATTGCCACGGCTATGAAACCTATAAGAATATGCAGTTGAACATTTTTTGACATAGAGGGGAATTAACCTCAATTCATTCTAAATAGTGCCTACGCGATAAGAAACAACGTAACATCAAGAAGACCGACGAATTTTTTATTTTTCAAATTTTTCAAATTTTTAGCGAGCGTCGATCTCATCTAAGTATTCCCCAAGATGCCCTGCTAAAATATCTCTAAGACAAGAATATCGCTGGCAATATGCAAACCCACTACAAAATAAACCATAACATATCGCCATCATTCTAATCTCATACTGCCATATGAGTACCTTAGTTTGTCCCTCAAACTCTGGATTGGGAACCTTCACTGCAACAACACAAGTAAGACCTTCTCTAGCGTGGTCTCCTGACAAGTTTTCGTCCTTCTCCTGAAATGCTCACAAAAACGTCGAACTCAGAAAAACCTTCTTAAGATGACCTCGGTAATCCCTCCAAGAAATGTAAACTACTTACCATGCTTAGTATTACAGTTTACTCACAGCAATCACACATGGCCGGCAGCAAACATATGCAGACATCACCAATTTGTCTCATTTCATGTATGGTGAAACAGAAAGTAGTTAAAGTCCGAATATACCTTCAAAATTTTTGCCTTCCTTCCAAGAGTGTTAAGTGTACGAGTAACAGCAGCTTTCATTCCATCTAGGTGAGTACCACCGTCAGAAGTGCGAATGCTATTAGCATACCCTAAAATGGTATCCGTGTATTGATCAGCACTCCTGGACCAAAGAAGCGCAAAAACAACAGATCTTTAAATCAAATTCATGCACATTCTTTTAATCAGTCTCCAACACTTACATCCTGCCTTCATGAACTTCACTGTATTTTGCCTAAAAGTTCTTATGGAGAAATGAATCCTGGAGAACTTGACAAAAGCCCAAAACTATGCCCAATCGTCAACGTACGGAAGCACTGATCCGCTTATCACAATTATTATCAAATAACAAACCCTGGCAGTGAAGATAATAAGTTTTCAAAACATAATGGCAACAACGTTCTCAAAGAAAGCAAAGTGAAAGAGGCTGACCATTGTAATGCCACATCGATAGCAACGCCCTCTCTTTCCCTGTGAATAGATATAGGTTCATGCAAACGCTCCTGTCAACAGTCCCAAAGTATTTTGTAAGTCCTATTCCTTCCATCAATTTTAAGTCTAAGATCTGATGTGAAAATGAGTATGAATATCCAAGTTCGCTGTATAGGCAGTGAAGACTCGAATTTGCAGCTCCATGACAGACTGATACCAGCACTTACAAACTCATGTAGTCTATAGAACGGTACCTTATCATTGTTAAGCCATAGAACATACTCATTAAGGCCCCCAGAAAAGTGATATGCATTAGAGCGAACTTTCTCTGAATTTGCATGCTCCTGCATTAAGTTTATAGTAACCTGCACAAACCAGTCATATATCTCAAACTTAATCCCCACTTCATCAATTCTAACAGTAACCTCTACAGCAAAGTTGTTTAACTGAAGTGCGAGTTACTAGGGAACAAAATTAGTACCTGGGGATTAAGAAATGCAAGTTCACGGGCACGCCCAGAAATGGTATTGTAGTCGAATTCAGTAGTTGATGTGAACACTGGATAAAACATCTCCATCACCATAGTTAGGACATGGAGAAACATCTAAAAGGTAGCTAGACACCAACCACCCCAACAGTAACTTGTCATATTCTGGAAGTGGGACCATACGCTGCCTGACCAAAATCTTCTTTCAAAAACAAGTGAATTTCGTTCTTACAGGTCTGCAATAATGATAAACTAATTCTCAGTTTCGAAAATACAGGACAAGCAGAACACCTTTCAGCCTGCAACACAGTTATTAAAAAAGGAAGGTTAAGTTGCACACGGACTAAAAATTTGATCATACGACTAGAACAGACCAATTTACCAAGTACATAGTATGGACGGAAGTGACAATGCAATGTATAACTTGCCTTGCTTGTCCGGGAGAAACTTAACACGCGTGCCTGTACGCCCTTTTTGGTCGTTCGGAAGCGGAAAGGCGCTGAGAGGTGATACAGCTTTACCAAATTCAAAAGACTGCCTGTATTCGTGGCCATTGCGCCAAACCGTTACATCCACCCTCTGCCATCAGAAAAGATGGTGACTATTTAGTGATTGATTAGATACAGAAGTCTACAAGTGTGCGCAGCAAAAATGGACCGATACATCAATCGTTACTTGAGAAAAGCATAAATCTCCATGGTTACACCTATTTCCTAAGTTTCTATAAGAAAAGAGGAGTACCTCGGAAAGAGCATTCACGACTGAGATACCGACACCGTGCAAGCCACCAGAGACACTGTACCCACTGCTTTCTCCTCCAAATTTACCACCTGCATGTAAAACCTGAATAACCCAAGAAAACTACTATTCAACTCAAGTACACAAAGTAAGAGTCACCTACACACAGCTTCATGATATTTGAATTCTGTTTAGACCCTTGCAAGATAGAACCCCAGCGAACCTTAGAACGGTACTACGCACAACAACCCCTTCTACTTATTTCTGAAGACTTGATGCACTCTTTCAGCAAACAGCGCAACTTAATCTGATACACAAAGACAGCATGTATCAAGGATGGGAGGATTGCGGGTTACCGTAAGCACAGTCTCCAGCGCGGACTTCCTTGTTACCGGATGAACATCTGTAGGGATCTGAAAATTTCAAAGGTTAAGAATGAAATAAACAAATAAAATCACAACTCAAAACATTTGTAACCCACGCTAAGCAGCCACGAAGACCTAAACTCACAAAGACTAGAAACTTACCCCACGTCCATTGTCTGAAATACTGACAGAACCATCAGTATGGATTACTACATCCACCGTAGAAGCGAACCCTGCTTGAGCCTCATCAATTGCATTATCAAGAACTTCGTATACCTTCACATTGTTAACAGAGATACCACTAGGTTCAATACAACTGCAATGAAAAGATCGTGTGTTGCTAAAGCTACTGCGCTTTCTAAGAGTAGCAACCAAATGCAATACTTCCTGGATTCTCTTGAAAGACTTATAAATGAATACTACTTGCAAATCGTGACGAACAGCTGAAACGGGTAATACTGACAAGATGATGGAGCCCCTTAGTCCCTGTGCTGCCAATGTACATTCCCGGACGCTTACGAACAGCCTCCAAGCCCTCAAGAACCTGCATGAAACCCGAGCACCGATGCTTCATTTAGCGAATGCGCACATTTGGATTCAATGATACTAAATTAAGCGGAGAAACTTACATTTCAATACTCTTGAAATGAAATGCATTAATACGTAGACAAGAACCTGAATTTGGCCTGCATCATAAGCTTTGACGTCTGCATCAAGAGCATCGCTGGCGACTCGACATGTAGTTATGGCCCGCCTCTGTCCTTCTCTGTGCAAATATGCGTTCCTATCGACTCCGTGGAAACTCCTGCTTCCGCCCAACGTTTTCAAGGTTATTGCGGAGTCATCACAACACACAGTCCTTTCATTATTCCCAAAAACCCGCCTGCATGATTACACCCCAATTACCAAACCAACCTAATTTAATGTACACTTTGGGACAGTGTGCAGAAAGATTACATGCGGATTTCAAAGATTATACACAATGTCAACGATTAACGGTTGAAGTGGCGTCTGACCAACAAATGGGGTGACGAATAGATTCCAAATAAACACCAGAGGCCTGATAACTGTGCTAAGAACGCACCGGCGTATAACTGAGGTACGGAAAACGTTAATGGGAACTTGATTCTGGAGAGCTCTGAAAGGATGCTGGTAAGCTCTCAGCGCCACACGGTAAGTCAATTTCGAGGAGGTGTTCCGGTGAGACGAAAAGCAGAGAGAACGAAGGAGAACAAGCAAGGGGGAAGTGGAGGATGAGCCGCGAGAGCAGAGTAGGAACTTGGGCGAAGAACAGCATGAGGAGGGAGGAATTAGCAAGGCAGCCATGATACCACCTTCCTCTCCGCAGATTCCTCACAATACAACCCTTTTCCCTCAGTGCCTAAAAATGTAGTCTATCCCTGCATCCATGTAAACCTAATTTGAAGAAACTGTCGCGCTCTCCCGAAACTCCTGCGATAGAATCCCTCAACCCAAAACGACGTGCGAAATCCTCTGCTCACCGAACCCAATTCACCTTATCCTGCACACTCTCTGCCTCCACCTCTTTCACGGACTTCTGCATACAAATGCGTCACAAACTCTGTCGCAAACACAATCTTCTACTTCGAAGGTCGATCGCAAATTTTATGTCTCCTTAAAAATGAACGGCCCGTGAATTTCGTGCTAAATTCTTGAGAATTCTTGTGCGACGCTTTGCGCATGTGAGATCGTTGGAAAAGGGACGACGACGTCGTTTGTAGGGTTTAGCAGGGGCAACGCCCTACCTGCCCGTCTGAGCTGCCCACCTGCCCGTCGGCCATGCCCCATCTATATCGTTCGTTGTATCCGAGATGGGTGCCCGCCCAAAGGACGTTCGCTTATTGCTAAATTTGTCTGTCTTGAATCCATGTGTGTGTATAGAGCCAAGTTTTCTTTTGGCATAATTTCTAAGATTTGACTCTACCTTCCTCAATCTACTTTTGTATGGGGTAATTCTCATTAGGGTTTCACTGGAAAGATCAATTGGCAAGCCAGGAACTTGAATTGCAAACTATCAAAAGTTGATAGCAAAAAACTGCAATTGCAAGCAGTTTGTAGATTGAGAGGTTTTGTCATTAGGAAAATGAGTTTTAAAAAAAGAACACACTCTAAAATCACTTGTGAATGTTGTTGTGAATCAAACTTAT
Source organism: Physcomitrium patens (assembly GCF_059467195.1). Taxonomy (NCBI): domain Eukaryota; kingdom Viridiplantae; phylum Streptophyta; class Bryopsida; order Funariales; family Funariaceae; genus Physcomitrium; species Physcomitrium patens. The sequence continues at coordinate 2,384,694 of NC_143431.1, read as the reverse complement.
TACTTTATTTTTATTTGATGTATAATTTAAAGACTTTTTTTTTCCTTTCAAATATTTAGATAATCATTTAAGTTCTTATTTTATTTATTCATTATTAGTTTCTTGCATGACATCTATTGTTTTTTGTATAGAGAGTGTTATTAATTTAAAAAATAAATTTGTAGATTTTAATCAACATGATATTTTTAAACATTCCTAACCAAATTTTAATTAATAGTTTTTGAATTTAGAGACATCTCACATAGGTTAAACATAAAAGCATGTTGGGATATTATCAAAGATATTATTAACATCACCACAATTTTAGCTATTACCACCAAAACTTGCCATCCATTTAACATTTTTTTTGGTTTTTTTATTCTAATGAATTTACTTGTTAAAATTTTAATTTTTTAACTATATAAAAAATAAAATTTATTATAAAAAAACTGAAAGGTCAATAAGAATAAATTGTAGAAGTAGTAAATACTATGATGGCATGTAGTAGATGGCAAATTGTGGTAGCAACAGTAACACCAATTATCAAGCTCTTCTAATATAAGATATTGTCCTACTTATCTATATTAAGTAAAATAAGGCATAATTTTGTAATTTGGAATATAAATAAAGAACAATAAAAAAGACTTCAATTCTTTTGCACACTAGAGTTGTACAAGAGAGACAAACTTGTATTTAAAACTCAGTATGTAAAACTCAATAACTACTTGCTGCCATACTAGAGAAACAATTAGGTTGGATGATATCTTATGTTTTGATGAAATGTCTTATATTGGAAGAGCTTAATATTATATACAGAAATGTCCTCTTTATTATAGATTCATAAGCTTACAATTATTACTTTTGACTTGTTCATCACATTTACCTTACTATTTAAAGTTTGTCAAATTCTATGCTCACTAATTCCTACTGTCCAACCACTAATCCATTGCGGTTTTATGACATAACGATCTCCAGCCTTTTCTTCAATGAACTAATCGCAAGTAGGAATGATTTTGAGGAATAATTTTGGGCTCCCTTTGCATGTTAAGAATACTGCAATTGCGGTAATATTAAATAATTTGAAATTACATGTTATCAGATCATTTACTTCCACATATCACTCAAGTCAGTTCTAAAACAGGTAACATATTGCATAACCTAAAACATGAGGCTTTTCCCATCCCAGCGGCCCAAGTGAAGCTTACGAAAATTATTGAAATGATTGCCATGATGGGTGTTTTCACTACTACCGTGAACTTCAACAATACAACATAAGAAGCAGAGGAGCCAACATCTAATCAAACTCTTTCCCCAGCAGTGTTGCATACTTCTTCACACTCGTTCCAACTTTCTCGTAGTTGATCTGAAACGGTTGGATATCGCAAGCACAGCTGCTCCAACTTACAACGTTCTTTCATTATCTTCGTCACCACTGGAATCTCTTGCTCCCTTCCTCGACCCTGATATATCAGTAGAAATCTCAAACATAAACAATGTAATACAGATTTTTGAACGAACTAAAGCTTTTCAATAGCTATCCAAAGCTTATCAACAACCTGAAATACAAAAAGTACGTACCATGAGGGCTAGACACTTGATGAGTTCAACATAGGCGAGGGGCCAGCCAGGAGCAATCTATCAGGCAGTACAGCAATGTCGAAGGCTTAGAATAACATAATCTACGTGGAATCACCAAGAATCTAAGTCACTGTAATTCACTGAATCAGGAGCTATCAAAAGATGAAAGCGTACGCCCATGGGCCACACCAAGAATCTTGCCACAGTTCTAGGTGCGGCAGTGAGGGATGTAATCGAAAGAAGGATCTAAAGAACCCGAAGTAAAAAATAAGACAAATAGTTGTTGACACGCATGTGTGCATAGAATTCGGAAAGAACACATAAATGACTGCAAACAGAAGGGATACCTGGATGGCTCGTTCTAGAATTCTCTCGCCATCTTCCAACGTGCACTTTCGACCGGCTCGACCGCCCAATTGGCCTGCAGGGGCACTCTTCATACAACATTGACCTGCCTGTTGGACACACATTCTACTATTGGTGAGACAACCTCAAGATTTCAAGCTAGGCAAATAACTTTTTAAATTTCTTAGTGTATTGAATTCCTTTATTAACATGCAAGACCTTGAGGGGCCAAGTCACTTGCTTTTAAAACAGTATATCGATGCCCTTCAGGATGGCATATGTGAAAGGGACAAGAATAAAACTACTCCTGTCGATAAACGTGGCTAGAACAGCACGACAACAGACATCTTAATCTTGAAAAGTAAGTCACGTCAGCATAATGGTGCTAGAGGTTCAGCAAAGAAGTCCATCCAGGAAGTCTTTTAACATAAAACTGATCGAATAGAGGTCAAATTGAGCAGTGTTTGTACCTGAAGAGCTATCCAGTAACAAGTTGGGCGCAGTCCTGATAGCCGCAGCAGTACACTAAGAGCGCTACTCCACTGTCCATCTGTAAGTAGTCAGGTACGTGTCAGGTAAGAGCACTATTCTTTAAAGAGTATCCTGTATTGAGGAGAAAAACGTACTTGAAAATCCTTAAACAAAGCCATTCTGCCGCCCTACCTCGCATAAATTGCACAGCGGAAGTCCGGAGGCGCCAAGCTAGAAGGTCCCGAGGTGCGATTCGAGTACTTGAAAAACTGGATAAGTCCGTTGTCAGGCCTGTCGTGGTACCTTGCCAGCCGCCAAGTTGTGCTTTTTCCTCTTCTATCTGCAGCTGAACCATCTCCTCCTCGACACTGAGAGTTTGATCCATCAGGAATTGTGTCATGGAGAGCCACCCTCTCCACATCTGCTCACCCTCGTCGATCCTGCACCTTTAGAATCAATCCCAACTTCTTGCGGTGTTTTCGCATTCCAGATACGGTTTGTAATTGAAAAACTTAACTTCTAGTCTATAAGCTCCAACTTCGTAGCAACCTTATATTTCTCTACAAATTTGAACGAGCTATGATGTCATGAAGCAAATATTTTGATGGGCTCAAACAAGGAACCTTGAAGCCAGTCGATATCAATGATTATATGCTACAAACGTTATTTTAATAACCATAAGATAAACAAGCAAAGCTCATCCTCACCTTAATTTGCCTTGATTCGATTTTACATCACCTAGATTGAAAATGAGGAACTGCGCTGGAATTGAGGAGACATTGGGTGTAATAGTATATGCCAACAATGGGTTGAGCAACGCCGCGTCACCACACTCGAGTCTCAACTACACCAAATCGTATAGTTACTTCAGCCTCTAAACACATCCAAGACAAAGTATACATGGTACATGTGCAGAGCCATAAAGAGATAGTGCGGAGTAATATATTCAGCTGTAATAACAAATGTAACTAGGCTCCGATATTTTGGCATCCCTGACCTCATTCCAATTTCAGAAGATAAACCACAATAAGTTCGGCAGAAGGTATGTGGCGATACCTCCGTAGGAGCCGCAGCGGGTACGTCAAAAGGCTGCGGAAATGGCGATTGACCTGAAGGACTTGCAATCCAATCCTGTATAATCCAATGGCTTCTGGGGAAAACAGCCACTCCTCCACAGAACATCTTCGCGTTCCTATCTGCCCTGTACCCAAACTTCATCGTATCAATCATCCCATAGTCCCCTTGATCGCCATAATCCGCATACACAATGTAACGGAAGTTTGGGTGAAGTTCATACATTGAGTATTCTTAATCTTATACTGCAGAGCTCACAACAGCTTGACCTGAAAGCCTGATGATGTACCTGACAAAGATACAATTAGCGCTGCACTCCATGTGGGCATCTGGGGAAGCTGCAAATCTTCGCTCTCCATACCAGATGTCTGAAAAACACCATGCACAATCCATGGACTATGCGAAATTGAGTAGGTCGACATCAGGGGTTCGATTCAGAAGTAGCTTCAACTCAAACAACAATAACTAGATGCCTTTATAGAAGCCACCGCACAGAGATTGTAAATATTATAGCACGGTCTAGTAAGTAGTACGCGCCAAAGGATGCAGAACAGCGTCCCACGTTTTAAAAGCTCCTAAATGTGCCCAATGAGGAATAACTGAGATGTTAGGTTTAAAACAAGAGTATAAATTCCAATTCAGCCTTGAATATATCGGTCACAAAGCACCAAAATTTTCCTACGTCCATCACAGAGCAGCACAGAATGCTAATTGCAGTGGCATACGATAGGAATGAAGGAAAGATGAGTTCACCTGCCAGGAATGGTGCCAGTAGGGCTCAGGTGAAGTGGCTGCGTCCGTACAACGATATCCTGGTGCATGGAGCCACTGGCGCTGGGAATGAACACCAACAGGACCCACCAGAAACGATTTCAGTATCTCCTCTTGCGCTCTGCCCACCACCAAATCACCCTCAGCTGCAGCCGCGACCTCCTCCTTGCTCCACATTTGCGGAAACAGCACAAACCCATCGTCAAAGACCTGCCTCCTCGTCCTCTCAACACCCTCGTTCTCGATTCCAGCCAACCCTCCTGCGCAACTACAGACATGAGCGAAAAACAAACAAACACCCCCCCCCCCCCCCCCCGCCAATTCATAGACGTATCCAAGAAGCCGTCATACCCAAGCCGGAAGACAAATCCACCGAAGTCCCCAAAATTCCATGCGATTGAACGACCCACCAGACCTAATTTGTCAGAATTGCATCGCACACCCACTGAACTCGATCCGGATCCTCTCCTGCCGCTCTCGAATCCCATGATCCACCTCACCCCCGCATTGCTCTTCCTCTCATTCCGACACTCCGACCACAGCTTCCGTGGTGGACATAACGATGTCGGCGATCCACAACGCTTGTCTCCGGCGAGAAGGAGGGCGGAATTCGTTGAGGCGCAACAGCATCGCATGAAACTCATCGCAACAGCAGGGGATGCCCCACAGCGACCTATCTATCGCATTTGTCGGTAAGGATCGATCGCTGCGTCGGTCGGTCGGTGCCAAAGGTTGATGCGACGAATTGCCAGGTGGGCTCGATTGTCACTGCACGCAAATTTTCTTGTCCAGCATCTACGTCACCAGCTTTGCTGGATGATGCTAACCCACCGAGATTGTCCGACTGAAATTGTCGCCAGAGTGTTGGAAATTCCATGAAAATGAATAAAGAGCACACATCTTAGTACAACCAGCCAAGCACGACCACGAGGTCTGCGAGGGGTATCGATGATACAGAAGAGAGTTGGACAGCTCAGCACGACAACCACGTCTGTCATGGGTATCGATGATACAATGGAGCGATGGACGATGGAGCTCGACAGCTCAGCTCCTCAACGAGGGGAATCGAAGATATAAGGAGAGTGGCGGACGGTGCAGCGCGATTGCTGGGGTGTCGACATCCACAGCAGGAGCGAGGGGGAACTCATTTGACAGGAGGTATGTTTTCGGGAGAAGGCGGAGATGCTGGGGTGTCGACATCCACAGCAGGAGCGAGGGGGAACTCATTTGACAGGAGGTATGTTTTCGGGAGAAGGCGGAGATGCTGGGGTGTCGACATCCACAGCAGGAGCGAGGGGGAACTCATTTGACAGGAGGTATGTTTTCGGGAGAAGGCGGAGATGCTGGGGTGTCGACATCCACAGCAGGAGCGAGGGGGAACTCATTTGACAGGAGGTATGTTTTCGGGAGAAGGCGGAGATGCTGGGGTGTCGACATCCACAGCAGGAGCGAGGGGGAACTCATTTGACAGGAGGTATGTTTTCGGGAGAAGGCGGAGATGCTGGGGTGTCGACATCCACAGCAGGAGCGAGGGGGAACTCATTTGACAGGAGGTATGTTTTCGGGAGAAGGCGGAGATGCTGGGGTGTCGACATCCACAGCAGGAGCGAGGGGGAACTCATTTGACAGGAGGTATGTTTTCGGGAGAAGGCGGAGATGCTGGGGTGTCGACATCCACAGCAGGAGCGAGGGGGAACTCATTTGACAGGAGGTATGTTTTCGGGAGAAGGCGGAGATGCTGGGGTGTCGACATCCACAGCAGGAGCGAGGGGGAACTCATTTGACAGGAGGTATGTTTTCGGGAGAAGGCGGAGATGCTGGGGTGTCGACATCCACAGCAGGAGCGAGGGGGAACTCATTTGACAGGAGGTATGTTTTCGGGAGAAGGCGGAGATGCTGGGGTGTCGACATCCACAGCAGGAGCGAGGGGGAACTCATTTGACAGGAGGTATGTTTTCGGGAGAAGGCGGAGATGCTGGGGTGTCGACATCCACAGCAGGAGCGAGGGGGAACTCATTTGACAGGAGGTATGTTTTCGGGAGAAGGCGGAGATGCTGGGGTGTCGACATCCACAGCAGGAGCGAGGGGGAACTCATTTGACAGGAGGTATGTTTTCGGGAGAAGGCGGAGATGCTGGGGTGTCGACATCCACAGCAGGAGCGAGGGGGAACTCATTTGACAGGAGGTATGTTTTCGGGAGAAGGCGGAGATGCTGGGGTGTCGACATCCACAGCAGGAGCGAGGGGGAACTCATTTGACAGGAGGTATGTTTTCGGGAGAAGGCGGAGATGCTGGGGTGTCGACATCCACAGCAGGAGCGAGGGGGAACTCATTTGACAGGAGGTATGTTTTCGGGAGAAGGCGGAGATGCTGGGGTGTCGACATCCACAGCAGGAGCGAGGGGGAACTCATTTGACAGGAGGTATGTTTTCGGGAGAAGGCGGAGATGCTGGGGTGTCGACATCCACAGCAGGAGCGAGGGGGAACTCATTTGACAGGAGGTATGTTTTCGGGAGAAGGCGGAGATGCTGGGGTGTCGACATCCACAGCAGGAGCGAGGGGGAACTCATTTGACAGGAGGTATGTTTTCGGGAGAAGGCGGAGATGCTGGGGTGTCGACATCCACAGCAGGAGCGAGGGGGAACTCATTTGACAGGAGGTATGTTTTCGGGAGAAGGCGGAGATGCTGGGGTGTCGACATCCACAGCAGGAGCGAGGGGGAACTCATTTGACAGGAGGTATGTTTTCGGGAGAAGGCGGAGATGCTGGGGTGTCGACATCCACAGCAGGAGCGAGGGGGAACTCATTTGACAGGAGGTATGTTTTCGGGAGAAGGCGGAGATGCTGGGGTGTCGACATCCACAGCAGGAGCGAGGGGGAACTCATTTGACAGGAGGTATGTTTTCGGGAGAAGGCGGAGATGCTGGGGTGTCGACATCCACAGCAGGAGCGAGGGGGAACTCATTTGACAGGAGGTATGTTTTCGGGAGAAGGCGGAGATGCTGGGGTGTCGACATCCACAGCAGGAGCGAGGGGGAACTCATTTGACAGGAGGTATGTTTTCGGGAGAAGGCGGAGATGCTGGGGTGTCGACATCCACAGCAGGAGCGAGGGGGAACTCATTTGACAGGAGGTATGTTTTCGGGAGAAGGCGGAGATGCTGGGGTGTCGACATCCACAGCAGGAGCGAGGGGGAACTCATTTGACAGGAGGTATGTTTTCGGGAGAAGGCGGAGATGCTGGGGTGTCGACATCCACAGCAGGAGCGAGGGGGAACTCATTTGACAGGAGGTATGTTTTCGGGAGAAGGCGGAGATGCTGGGGTGTCGACATCCACAGCAGGAGCGAGGGGGAACTCATTTGACAGGAGGTATGTTTTCGGGAGAAGGCGGAGATGCTGGGGTGTCGACATCCACAGCAGGAGCGAGGGGGAACTCATTTGACAGGAGGTATGTTTTCGGGAGAAGGCGGAGATGCTGGGGTGTCGACATCCACAGCAGGAGCGAGGGGGAACTCATTTGACAGGAGGTATGTTTTCGGGAGAAGGCGGAGATGCTGGGGTGTCGACATCCACAGCAGGAGCGAGGGGGAACTCATTTGACAGGAGGTATGTTTTCGGGAGAAGGCGGAGATGCTGGGGTGTCGACATCCACAGCAGGAGCGAGGGGGAACTCATTTGACAGGAGGTATGTTTTCGGGAGAAGGCGGAGATGCTGGGGTGTCGACATCCACAGCAGGAGCGAGGGGGAACTCATTTGACAGGAGGTATGTTTTCGGGAGAAGGCGGAGATGCTGGGGTGTCGACATCCACAGCAGGAGCGAGGGGGAACTCATTTGACAGGAGGTATGTTTTCGGGAGAAGGCGGAGATGCTGGGGTGTCGACATCCACAGCAGGAGCGAGGGGGAACTCATTTGACAGGAGGTATGTTTTCGGGAGAAGGCGGAGATGCTGGGGTGTCGACATCCACAGCAGGAGCGAGGGGGAACTCATTTGACAGGAGGTATGTTTTCGGGAGAAGGCGGAGATGCTGGGGTGTCGACATCCACAGCAGGAGCGAGGGGGAACTCATTTGACAGGAGGTATGTTTTCGGGAGAAGGCGGAGATGCTGGGGTGTCGACATCCACAGCAGGAGCGAGGGGGAACTCATTTGACAGGAGGTATGTTTTCGGGAGAAGGCGGAGATGCTGGGGTGTCGACATCCACAGCAGGAGCGAGGGGGAACTCATTTGACAGGAGGTATGTTTTCGGGAGAAGGCGGAGATGCTGGGGTGTCGACATCCACAGCAGGAGCGAGGGGGAACTCATTTGACAGGAGGTATGTTTTCGGGAGAAGGCGGAGATGCTGGGGTGTCGACATCCACAGCAGGAGCGAGGGGGAACTCATTTGACAGGAGGTATGTTTTCGGGAGAAGGCGGAGATGCTGGGGTGTCGACATCCACAGCAGGAGCGAGGGGGAACTCATTTGACAGGAGGTATGTTTTCGGGAGAAGGCGGAGATGCTGGGGTGTCGACATCCACAGCAGGAGCGAGGGGGAACTCATTTGACAGGAGGTATGTTTTCGGGAGAAGGCGGAGATGCTGGGGTGTCGACATCCACAGCAGGAGCGAGGGGGAACTCATTTGACAGGAGGTATGTTTTCGGGAGAAGGCGGAGATGCTGGGGTGTCGACATCCACAGCAGGAGCGAGGGGGAACTCATTTGACAGGAGGTATGTTTTCGGGAGAAGGCGGAGATGCTGGGGTGTCGACATCCACAGCAGGAGCGAGGGGGAACTCATTTGACAGGAGGTATGTTTTCGGGAGAAGGCGGAGATGCTGGGGTGTCGACATCCACAGCAGGAGCGAGGGGGAACTCATTTGACAGGAGGTATGTTTTCGGGAGAAGGCGGAGATGCTGGGGTGTCGACATCCACAGCAGGAGCGAGGGGGAACTCATTTGACAGGAGGTATGTTTTCGGGAGAAGGCGGAGATGCTGGGGTGTCGACATCCACAGCAGGAGCGAGGGGGAACTCATTTGACAGGAGGTATGTTTTCGGGAGAAGGCGGAGATGCTGGGGTGTCGACATCCACAGCAGGAGCGAGGGGGAACTCATTTGACAGGAGGTATGTTTTCGGGAGAAGGCGGAGATGCTGGGGTGTCGACATCCACAGCAGGAGCGAGGGGGAACTCATTTGACAGGAGGTATGTTTTCGGGAGAAGGCGGAGATGCTGGGGTGTCGACATCCACAGCAGGAGCGAGGGGGAACTCATTTGACAGGAGGTATGTTTTCGGGAGAAGGCGGAGATGCTGGGGTGTCGACATCCACAGCAGGAGCGAGGGGGAACTCATTTGACAGGAGGTATGTTTTCGGGAGAAGGCGGAGATGCTGGGGTGTCGACATCCACAGCAGGAGCGAGGGGGAACTCATTTGACAGGAGGTATGTTTTCGGGAGAAGGCGGAGATGCTGGGGTGTCGACATCCACAGCAGGAGCGAGGGGGAACTCATTTGACAGGAGGTATGTTTTCGGGAGAAGGCGGAGATGCTGGGGTGTCGACATCCACAGCAGGAGCGAGGGGGAACTCATTTGACAGGAGGTATGTTTTCGGGAGAAGGCGGAGATGCTGGGGTGTCGACATCCACAGCAGGAGCGAGGGGGAACTCATTTGACAGGAGGTATGTTTTCGGGAGAAGGCGGAGATGCTGGGGTGTCGACATCCACAGCAGGAGCGAGGGGGAACTCATTTGACAGGAGGTATGTTTTCGGGAGAAGGCGGAGATGCTGGGGTGTCGACATCCACAGCAGGAGCGAGGGGGAACTCATTTGACAGGAGGTATGTTTTCGGGAGAAGGCGGAGATGCTGGGGTGTCGACATCCACAGCAGGAGCGAGGGGGAACTCATTTGACAGGAGGTATGTTTTCGGGAGAAGGCGGAGATGCTGGGGTGTCGACATCCACAGCAGGAGCGAGGGGGAACTCATTTGACAGGAGGTATGTTTTCGGGAGAAGGCGGAGATGCTGGGGTGTCGACATCCACAGCAGGAGCGAGGGGGAACTCATTTGACAGGAGGTATGTTTTCGGGAGAAGGCGGAGATGCTGGGGTGTCGACATCCACAGCAGGAGCGAGGGGGAACTCATTTGACAGGAGGTATGTTTTCGGGAGAAGGCGGAGATGCTGGGGTGTCGACATCCACAGCAGGAGCGAGGGGGAACTCATTTGACAGGAGGTATGTTTTCGGGAGAAGGCGGAGATGCTGGGGTGTCGACATCCACAGCAGGAGCGAGGGGGAACTCATTTGACAGGAGGTATGTTTTCGGGAGAAGGCGGAGATGCTGGGGTGTCGACATCCACAGCAGGAGCGAGGGGGAACTCATTTGACAGGAGGTATGTTTTCGGGAGAAGGCGGAGATGCTGGGGTGTCGACATCCACAGCAGGAGCGAGGGGGAACTCATTTGACAGGAGGTATGTTTTCGGGAGAAGGCGGAGATGCTGGGGTGTCGACATCCACAGCAGGAGCGAGGGGGAACTCATTTGACAGGAGGTATGTTTTCGGGAGAAGGCGGAGATGCTGGGGTGTCGACATCCACAGCAGGAGCGAGGGGGAACTCATTTGACAGGAGGTATGTTTTCGGGAGAAGGCGGAGATGCTGGGGTGTCGACATCCACAGCAGGAGCGAGGGGGAACTCATTTGACAGGAGGTATGTTTTCGGGAGAAGGCGGAGATGCTGGGGTGTCGACATCCACAGCAGGAGCGAGGGGGAACTCATTTGACAGGAGGTATGTTTTCGGGAGAAGGCGGAGATGCTGGGGTGTCGACATCCACAGCAGGAGCGAGGGGGAACTCATTTGACAGGAGGTATGTTTTCGGGAGAAGGCGGAGATGCTGGGGTGTCGACATCCACAGCAGGAGCGAGGGGGAACTCATTTGACAGGAGGTATGTTTTCGGGAGAAGGCGGAGATGCTGGGGTGTCGACATCCACAGCAGGAGCGAGGGGGAACTCATTTGACAGGAGGTATGTTTTCGGGAGAAGGCGGAGATGCTGGGGTGTCGACATCCACAGCAGGAGCGAGGGGGAACTCATTTGACAGGAGGTATGTTTTCGGGAGAAGGCGGAGATGCTGGGGTGTCGACATCCACAGCAGGAGCGAGGGGGAACTCATTTGACAGGAGGTATGTTTTCGGGAGAAGGCGGAGATGCTGGGGTGTCGACATCCACAGCAGGAGCGAGGGGGAACTCATTTGACAGGAGGTATGTTTTCGGGAGAAGGCGGAGATGCTGGGGTGTCGACATCCACAGCAGGAGCGAGGGGGAACTCATTTGACAGGAGGTATGTTTTCGGGAGAAGGCGGAGATGCTGGGGTGTCGACATCCACAGCAGGAGCGAGGGGGAACTCATTTGACAGGAGGTATGTTTTCGGGAGAAGGCGGAGATGCTGGGGTGTCGACATCCACAGCAGGAGCGAGGGGGAACTCATTTGACAGGAGGTATGTTTTCGGGAGAAGGCGGAGATGCTGGGGTGTCGACATCCACAGCAGGAGCGAGGGGGAACTCATTTGACAGGAGGTATGTTTTCGGGAGAAGGCGGAGATGCTGGGGTGTCGACATCCACAGCAGGAGCGAGGGGGAACTCATTTGACAGGAGGTATGTTTTCGGGAGAAGGCGGAGATGCTGGGGTGTCGACATCCACAGCAGGAGCGAGGGGGAACTCATTTGACAGGAGGTATGTTTTCGGGAGAAGGCGGAGATGCTGGGGTGTCGACATCCACAGCAGGAGCGAGGGGGAACTCATTTGACAGGAGGTATGTTTTCGGGAGAAGGCGGAGATGCTGGGGTGTCGACATCCACAGCAGGAGCGAGGGGGAACTCATTTGACAGGAGGTATGTTTTCGGGAGAAGGCGGAGATGCTGGGGTGTCGACATCCACAGCAGGAGCGAGGGGGAACTCATTTGACAGGAGGTATGTTTTCGGGAGAAGGCGGAGATGCTGGGGTGTCGACATCCACAGCAGGAGCGAGGGGGAACTCATTTGACAGGAGGTATGTTTTCGGGAGAAGGCGGAGATGCTGGGGTGTCGACATCCACAGCAGGAGCGAGGGGGAACTCATTTGACAGGAGGTATGTTTTCGGGAGAAGGCGGAGATGCTGGGGTGTCGACATCCACAGCAGGAGCGAGGGGGAACTCATTTGACAGGAGGTATGTTTTCGGGAGAAGGCGGAGATGCTGGGGTGTCGACATCCACAGCAGGAGCGAGGGGGAACTCATTTGACAGGAGGTATGTTTTCGGGAGAAGGCGGAGATGCTGGGGTGTCGACATCCACAGCAGGAGCGAGGGGGAACTCATTTGACAGGAGGTATGTTTTCGGGAGAAGGCGGAGATGCTGGGGTGTCGACATCCACAGCAGGAGCGAGGGGGAACTCATTTGACAGGAGGTATGTTTTCGGGAGAAGGCGGAGATGCTGGGGTGTCGACATCCACAGCAGGAGCGAGGGGGAACTCATTTGACAGGAGGTATGTTTTCGGGAGAAGGCGGAGATGCTGGGGTGTCGACATCCACAGCAGGAGCGAGGGGGAACTCATTTGACAGGAGGTATGTTTTCGGGAGAAGGCGGAGATGCTGGGGTGTCGACATCCACAGCAGGAGCGAGGGGGAACTCATTTGACAGGAGGTATGTTTTCGGGAGAAGGCGGAGATGCTGGGGTGTCGACATCCACAGCAGGAGCGAGGGGGAACTCATTTGACAGGAGGTATGTTTTCGGGAGAAGGCGGAGATGCTGGGGTGTCGACATCCACAGCAGGAGCGAGGGGGAACTCATTTGACAGGAGGTATGTTTTCGGGAGAAGGCGGAGATGCTGGGGTGTCGACATCCACAGCAGGAGCGAGGGGGAACTCATTTGACAGGAGGTATGTTTTCGGGAGAAGGCGGAGATGCTGGGGTGTCGACATCCACAGCAGGAGCGAGGGGGAACTCATTTGACAGGAGGTATGTTTTCGGGAGAAGGCGGAGATGCTGGGGTGTCGACATCCACAGCAGGAGCGAGGGGGAACTCATTTGACAGGAGGTATGTTTTCGGGAGAAGGCGGAGATGCTGGGGTGTCGACATCCACAGCAGGAGCGAGGGGGAACTCATTTGACAGGAGGTATGTTTTCGGGAGAAGGCGGAGATGCTGGGGTGTCGACATCCACAGCAGGAGCGAGGGGGAACTCATTTGACAGGAGGTATGTTTTCGGGAGAAGGCGGAGATGCTGGGGTGTCGACATCCACAGCAGGAGCGAGGGGGAACTCATTTGACAGGAGGTATGTTTTCGGGAGAAGGCGGAGATGCTGGGGTGTCGACATCCACAGCAGGAGCGAGGGGGAACTCATTTGACAGGAGGTATGTTTTCGGGAGAAGGCGGAGATGCTGGGGTGTCGACATCCACAGCAGGAGCGAGGGGGAACTCATTTGACAGGAGGTATGTTTTCGGGAGAAGGCGGAGATGCTGGGGTGTCGACATCCACAGCAGGAGCGAGGGGGAACTCATTTGACAGGAGGTATGTTTTCGGGAGAAGGCGGAGATGCTGGGGTGTCGACATCCACAGCAGGAGCGAGGGGGAACTCATTTGACAGGAGGTATGTTTTCGGGAGAAGGCGGAGATGCTGGGGTGTCGACATCCACAGCAGGAGCGAGGGGGAACTCATTTGACAGGAGGTATGTTTTCGGGAGAAGGCGGAGATGCTGGGGTGTCGACATCCACAGCAGGAGCGAGGGGGAACTCATTTGACAGGAGGTATGTTTTCGGGAGAAGGCGGAGATGCTGGGGTGTCGACATCCACAGCAGGAGCGAGGGGGAACTCATTTGACAGGAGGTATGTTTTCGGGAGAAGGCGGAGATGCTGGGGTGTCGACATCCACAGCAGGAGCGAGGGGGAACTCATTTGACAGGAGGTATGTTTTCGGGAGAAGGCGGAGATGCTGGGGTGTCGACATCCACAGCAGGAGCGAGGGGGAACTCATTTGACAGGAGGTATGTTTTCGGGAGAAGGCGGAGATGCTGGGGTGTCGACATCCACAGCAGGAGCGAGGGGGAACTCATTTGACAGGAGGTATGTTTTCGGGAGAAGGCGGAGATGCTGGGGTGTCGACATCCACAGCAGGAGCGAGGGGGAACTCATTTGACAGGAGGTATGTTTTCGGGAGAAGGCGGAGATGCTGGGGTGTCGACATCCACAGCAGGAGCGAGGGGGAACTCATTTGACAGGAGGTATGTTTTCGGGAGAAGGCGGAGATGCTGGGGTGTCGACATCCACAGCAGGAGCGAGGGGGAACTCATTTGACAGGAGGTATGTTTTCGGGAGAAGGCGGAGATGCTGGGGTGTCGACATCCACAGCAGGAGCGAGGGGGAACTCATTTGACAGGAGGTATGTTTTCGGGAGAAGGCGGAGATGCTGGGGTGTCGACATCCACAGCAGGAGCGAGGGGGAACTCATTTGACAGGAGGTATGTTTTCGGGAGAAGGCGGAGATGCTGGGGTGTCGACATCCACAGCAGGAGCGAGGGGGAACTCATTTGACAGGAGGTATGTTTTCGGGAGAAGGCGGAGATGCTGGGGTGTCGACATCCACAGCAGGAGCGAGGGGGAACTCATTTGACAGGAGGTATGTTTTCGGGAGAAGGCGGAGATGCTGGGGTGTCGACATCCACAGCAGGAGCGAGGGGGAACTCATTTGACAGGAGGTATGTTTTCGGGAGAAGGCGGAGATGCTGGGGTGTCGACATCCACAGCAGGAGCGAGGGGGAACTCATTTGACAGGAGGTATGTTTTCGGGAGAAGGCGGAGATGCTGGGGTGTCGACATCCACAGCAGGAGCGAGGGGGAACTCATTTGACAGGAGGTATGTTTTCGGGAGAAGGCGGAGATGCTGGGGTGTCGACATCCACAGCAGGAGCGAGGGGGAACTCATTTGACAGGAGGTATGTTTTCGGGAGAAGGCGGAGATGCTGGGGTGTCGACATCCACAGCAGGAGCGAGGGGGAACTCATTTGACAGGAGGTATGTTTTCGGGAGAAGGCGGAGATGCTGGGGTGTCGACATCCACAGCAGGAGCGAGGGGGAACTCATTTGACAGGAGGTATGTTTTCGGGAGAAGGCGGAGATGCTGGGGTGTCGACATCCACAGCAGGAGCGAGGGGGAACTCATTTGACAGGAGGTATGTTTTCGGGAGAAGGCGGAGATGCTGGGGTGTCGACATCCACAGCAGGAGCGAGGGGGAACTCATTTGACAGGAGGTATGTTTTCGGGAGAAGGCGGAGATGCTGGGGTGTCGACATCCACAGCAGGAGCGAGGGGGAACTCATTTGACAGGAGGTATGTTTTCGGGAGAAGGCGGAGATGCTGGGGTGTCGACATCCACAGCAGGAGCGAGGGGGAACTCATTTGACAGGAGGTATGTTTTCGGGAGAAGGCGGAGATGCTGGGGTGTCGACATCCACAGCAGGAGCGAGGGGGAACTCATTTGACAGGAGGTATGTTTTCGGGAGAAGGCGGAGATGCTGGGGTGTCGACATCCACAGCAGGAGCGAGGGGGAACTCATTTGACAGGAGGTATGTTTTCGGGAGAAGGCGGAGATGCTGGGGTGTCGACATCCACAGCAGGAGCGAGGGGGAACTCATTTGACAGGAGGTATGTTTTCGGGAGAAGGCGGAGATGCTGGGGTGTCGACATCCACAGCAGGAGCGAGGGGGAACTCATTTGACAGGAGGTATGTTTTCGGGAGAAGGCGGAGATGCTGGGGTGTCGACATCCACAGCAGGAGCGAGGGGGAACTCATTTGACAGGAGGTATGTTTTCGGGAGAAGGCGGAGATGCTGGGGTGTCGACATCCACAGCAGGAGCGAGGGGGAACTCATTTGACAGGAGGTATGTTTTCGGGAGAAGGCGGAGATGCTGGGGTGTCGACATCCACAGCAGGAGCGAGGGGGAACTCATTTGACAGGAGGTATGTTTTCGGGAGAAGGCGGAGATGCTGGGGTGTCGACATCCACAGCAGGAGCGAGGGGGAACTCATTTGACAGGAGGTATGTTTTCGGGAGAAGGCGGAGATGCTGGGGTGTCGACATCCACAGCAGGAGCGAGGGGGAACTCATTTGACAGGAGGTATGTTTTCGGGAGAAGGCGGAGATGCTGGGGTGTCGACATCCACAGCAGGAGCGAGGGGGAACTCATTTGACAGGAGGTATGTTTTCGGGAGAAGGCGGAGATGCTGGGGTGTCGACATCCACAGCAGGAGCGAGGGGGAACTCATTTGACAGGAGGTATGTTTTCGGGAGAAGGCGGAGATGCTGGGGTGTCGACATCCACAGCAGGAGCGAGGGGGAACTCATTTGACAGGAGGTATGTTTTCGGGAGAAGGCGGAGATGCTGGGGTGTCGACATCCACAGCAGGAGCGAGGGGGAACTCATTTGACAGGAGGTATGTTTTCGGGAGAAGGCGGAGATGCTGGGGTGTCGACATCCACAGCAGGAGCGAGGGGGAACTCATTTGACAGGAGGTATGTTTTCGGGAGAAGGCGGAGATGCTGGGGTGTCGACATCCACAGCAGGAGCGAGGGGGAACTCATTTGACAGGAGGTATGTTTTCGGGAGAAGGCGGAGATGCTGGGGTGTCGACATCCACAGCAGGAGCGAGGGGGAACTCATTTGACAGGAGGTATGTTTTCGGGAGAAGGCGGAGATGCTGGGGTGTCGACATCCACAGCAGGAGCGAGGGGGAACTCATTTGACAGGAGGTATGTTTTCGGGAGAAGGCGGAGATGCTGGGGTGTCGACATCCACAGCAGGAGCGAGGGGGAACTCATTTGACAGGAGGTATGTTTTCGGGAGAAGGCGGAGATGCTGGGGTGTCGACATCCACAGCAGGAGCGAGGGGGAACTCATTTGACAGGAGGTATGTTTTCGGGAGAAGGCGGAGATGCTGGGGTGTCGACATCCACAGCAGGAGCGAGGGGGAACTCATTTGACAGGAGGTATGTTTTCGGGAGAAGGCGGAGATGCTGGGGTGTCGACATCCACAGCAGGAGCGAGGGGGAACTCATTTGACAGGAGGTATGTTTTCGGGAGAAGGCGGAGATGCTGGGGTGTCGACATCCACAGCAGGAGCGAGGGGGAACTCATTTGACAGGAGGTATGTTTTCGGGAGAAGGCGGAGATGCTGGGGTGTCGACATCCACAGCAGGAGCGAGGGGGAACTCATTTGACAGGAGGTATGTTTTCGGGAGAAGGCGGAGAGGCGGAGATGCTGGGGTGTCGACATCCACAGCAGGAGCGAGGGGGAACTCATTTGACAGGAGGTATGTTTTCGGGAGAAGGCGGAGATGCTGGGGTGTCGACATCCACAGCAGGAGCGAGGGGGAACTCATTTGACAGGAGGTATGTTTTCGGGAGAAGGCGGAGATGCTGGGGTGTCGACATCCACAGCAGGAGCGAGGGGGAACTCATTTGACAGGAGGTATGTTTTCGGGAGAAGGCGGAGATGCTGGGGTGTCGACATCCACAGCAGGAGCGAGGGGGAACTCATTTGACAGGAGGTATGTTTTCGGGAGAAGGCGGAGATGCTGGGGTGTCGACATCCACAGGACGAGCGAGCGAAGCTCATTTGCCCAGCAGGAGAGTATGTTTCGGGAGAAGCGGAGATCTTTGGGGTGTCGACATCCACTTTACGAGGAGAGCGAGGGAACTCATTTGAGAGGAGGTATGTTTTCGGGAGAAGGCGGAGATCTTTGGGGTGTCGACATCCAGCGGGAGCGAGGAAGCTCATTTGTGGGAGTATGTTTTTACGGGAGCGAGATCTTTGAAGCTCATTTGTGGCAGGAGGTATGTTTTTCGGGAGAAGGCGGAGATCTTTGGGGTGTCGACATCCAGCAGCGAGGAGCGAGGAACTCATTTGACAGGAGAGTATGTTTTTCGGGAGAAAGGCGGAGATCTTTGGGGTGTCGACATCCACAGCGGGAGCGAGGAACTCATTTGTGGAGGTATGTTTTCGGGAGAAAGGCGGAGATCTTTGGGGTGTCGACATCCACAGCGGAGCGAGGAAGCTCATTTGTGAGGAGAGTATGTTTTTCGGGAGAAAGCGGAGATCTTTGGGGTGTCGACATCCCAGGCGCGGAGCGAGGGAGCTCATTTGGCCGGGAGCGAGGAGGAGAGTATGTTTTTCGGGAGAAGGCGGAGATCTTTGGGGTGTCGACATCCACACGGGAGCGAGGAAGCTCATTTGCCAGGAGGTATGTTTTCGGGAGAAAGGCGGAGATCTTTGGGGTGTCGACATCCACAGCGGGAGAAAGCGAGATCTTTGACATCCAGCGAGGAGCTCATTTGACGCCAGGGAGAGTATGTTTCGGGAGAAAGCGGAGATCTTTGGGGTGTCGACATCCAGCGGGAGCGAGAGGCGAGAAGCTCATTTGAGGTATGTTTTTTTCGGGAGAAGGCGGAGATCTTTGGGGTGTCGACATCCACAGCGGGAAGCGAGGAAGCTCATTTGGCAGGAGGTTTTTCGGGAGAAAGGCGGAGATCTTTGGGGTGTGTCGACATCCACAGCGGCGGGAGCGAGGAAGCTCATTTGGCAGAGGTATGTTTTTCGGGAGAAGGCGGAGATCTTTGGGGTGTCGACATCCACAGCGGGAGCGAGGAAGCTCATTTGGCCAGGAGTATGTTTTCGGGAGAAGGCGGAGATCTTTGGGGTGTCGACATCCACAGCGAGGAGCGAGGAAGCTCATTTGCGCCAGGAGAGTATGTTTTCGGGAGAAGGCGGAGATCTTTGGGGTGTCGACATCCCAGCGGAGCGAGGAAGCGAGGAAGCTCTTTGTCGACATCCACAGTGAGGAGAGTATGTTTTCGGGAGAAGGCGGAGATCTTTGGGGGAGCGAGGAACTCATTTGGCCAGTGAGAGTATGTTTTTCGGGAGAAAGGCGGAGATCTTTGGGGTGTCGACATCCAGGAGCGAGGAAGCTCATTTGTGAGGAGAGTATGTTTTCGGGAGAAGGCGGAGATCTTTGGGGTGTCGACATCCACAGCGGGAGCGAGGAAGCTCATTTGACGGAGGTATGTTTTTCGGGAGAGAAGGCGGAGATCTTTGGGGTGTCGACATCCACAGGCGGGAGCGAGAAAGGCTCATTTGGCTGTCACATCACACCGGGAGTAGTATGTTTTCGGGAGAAGCGGAGATCTTTGGGGTGTCGACATCACACGGGAGCGAGGAAGCTCATTTGGCCCAGGAGGTATGTTTTTCGGGAGAAAGGCGGAGATCTTTGGGGTGTCGACATCCACGGCGGAGATCTTTGGGGTGTCGAGCGAGCGAGGAAGGCTCATTTGTGGAGGTATGTTTTTCGGGAGAAGGCGGAGATCTTTGGGGTGTCGACATCCACAGCGAGGAGCGAGGAAGCTCATTTGTGCCCAGGAGGTATGTTTTCGGGAGAAAGGCGGAGATCTTTGGGGTGTCGACATCCACAGCGGGAGCGAGGAAGCTCATTTGTGACATCGGAGAGGTATGTTTTCGGAGAAGGCGGAGATCTTTGGGGTGTCGACATCCACAGAGCGGGAGGCGAGGAAGCTCATTTGTGCAGGAGAGTATGTTTCGGGAGAAGGCGGAGATCTTTGGGGTGTCGACATCCACGCCCAGCGAGCGAGGAAGGCTCATTTGAGGAGGTATGTTTTTTCGGGAGAAGGCGGAGATCTTTGGGGTGTCGACATCCCAGCGAGGAGGTATTTGTATGTTTTTCGGGAGAAAGGCGGAGATCTTTGGGGTGTCGACATCACAGCGGCGAGCGAGGAGCTCATTTGGGAGCCAGGAGTATGTTTTTCGGGAGAAAGGCGGAGATCTTTGGGGTGTCGACATCCACAGCGAGAGCGAGGAAGCTCATTTGAGGGAGAGTATGTTTTCGGGAGAAAGCGGAGATCTTTGGGGTGTCGACATCAGCGGCGGGAAGCGAGTGGAGGTTGTTTTCGGGAGAAGCTCATTTGGGTGTCGACATCACAGCAGGGAGAGCGAGGATGCTTTTGACAGGAGAGTATGTTTTCGGGAGAAGGCGGAGATCTTTGGGGTGTCGACATCAGCGGCGCGAGCGAGGAACTCATTTGGCCCAGGAGGTATGTTTTTCGGGAGAAAGGCGGAGATCTTTGGGGTGTCGACATCTTTGGGGTGTCGACATCGCGGGAGCGAGGAAGCTCATTTGTGGAGAGTATGTTTTTCGGGAGAAAGCGGAGATCTTTGGGGTGTCGACATCCACGAGCGGGAGCGAGGAAGCTCATTGTGCAGGAGGTATGTTTTTCGGGAGAAAGCGGAGATCTTTGGGGTGTCGACATCCACAGCGAGAGGAGCGAGGAAGCTCATTTGTGCAGGAGGTATGTTTTTCGGGAGAAAGCGGAGATCTTTGGGGTGTCGACATCACAGCAGCGAGCGAAGCTCATTTGGGAAGCGAGATCTTTGGGGCTCATTTGGCAGGAGGTATGTTTTTCGGGAGAAAGGCGGAGATCTTTGGGGTGTCGACATCCACGAGCGGGAGCGAGGAAGCTCATTTGTGAGGAGAGTATGTTTTTCGGGAGAAGCGGAGATCTTTGGGGTGTCGACATCCACAGAGGCGAGCGAGGAAAAGCTCATTTGCGGAGAGTAGCGAGGAAGAGCTCATTGTGGCCGAGGGGAGGAGCTCAGAGTATGTTTTTCGGGAGAAAGCGGAGATCTTTGGGGTGTCGACATCCACAGCGGAGCGGAGGAGCGAGGAAGCTCATTTGTCGACAGCGAGGTATGTTTTTTTTCGGGAGAAGGCGGAGATCTTTGGGGTGTCGACATCCACAGCGAGGGAGCGAGGAAGCTCATTTGGGAGAGCGAGAAGGAGATCTTTGCTCATTTTGAGGAGGTATGTTTTTCGGGAGAAGGCGGAGATCTTTGGGGTGTCGACATCCACAGCGCGAGCGAGGAAGCTCATTTGTGAGGAGGTATGTTTTTCGGGAGAAAGGCGGAGATCTTTGGGGTGTCGACATCCGCGAGGAGGAAGCTCATTTGAGAGAGGTATGTTTTTCGGGGAGAAAGAGCGGAGATTTTGGGGTGTCGGGAGGAGGCGGGAGAAAGGCGGAGATCTTTGGGGTGTCGACATCCACGCAGCGGGAGCGAGGAAGCTCATTTGTGGAGGTATGTTTTCGGGAGAAAGGCGGAGATCTTTGGGGTGTCGACATCCACAGCGGGAGCGAGGGAAGCTCATTTGGGGTCTTTGGGGTGTCGACATCCACAGCGAGGAGCGAGGAAGCTCATTTGTGAGGAGGTATGTTTTTCGGGAGAAAGGCGGAGATCTTTGGGGTGTCGACATCCACAGCGGAGAGCGAGGAAGCTCATTTGTGGGAGGTATGTTTTTCGGGAGAAGCTCATTGGGGTGCGGAGATCTTTTCGGGAGAAAGTCTTTGGGGTGTCGACATCCACGGAGGGAGAAGCGAGGAGCGAGGAGAGGTTTTTCGGGAGAAAGGCTCATTTGTGAGGAGGTATGTTTTCGGGAGAAAGGCGGAGATCTTTGGGGTGTCGACATCCACAGCGAGCGGGAGCGAGAAGCTCATTTGTGACATCCACAGAGAGGTATGTTTTTCGGGAGAAAGGCGGAGATCTTTGGGGTGTCGACATCCACGGCGGGAGCGAGGAGGAAGCTCATTTGGCAGGAGGTATGTTTTTCGGGAGAAGGCGGAGATCTTTGGGGTGTCGACATCCACAGCGAGGAGCGAGGAAGCTCATTTGAGAGGAGAGTATGTTTTTCGGGAGAAAGCGGAGATCTTTGGGGTGTCGACATCCACAGCGAGGAGATGTCATTTGGGGAGATGTTTTCGGGAGAAGGCGGAGATCTTTGGGGTGTCGACATCCACAGCGGGAGCGAGGAAGCTCATTTGGGAGAGTATGTTTTTCGGGAGAAAGCGGAGATCTTTGGGGTGTCGACATCCACAGCGGGGAGCGAGGAAGCTCATTTGACAGGAGAGTATGTTTTTCGGGAGAAAGCGGAGATCTTTGGGGTGTCGACATCCACAGCGGCGGGAGCGAGGGGAACTCATTTGGGGTATGTTTTTCGGGAGAAGGCGAGATCTTTGGGGTGTCGACATCCACAGCGGAGCGAGGAAGCTCATTTGGCAGGAGAGTATGTTTTTCGGGAGAAAGCGGAGATCTTTGGGGTGTCGACATCCGAGGGAAGCTCATTTGGCAGGAGGTATGTTTTCGGGAGAAGCGGAGATCTTTGGGGTGTCGACATCCACAGCGGAGCGAGGAAGCTCATTTGACAGGAGTATGTTTTCGGGAGAAAGGCGGAGATCTTTGGGGTGTCGACATCCACGAGCGGGAGCGAGGAAGCTCATTTGACCAGGAGGTATGTTTTTCGGGAGAAGGCGGAGATCTTTGGGGTGTCGACATCCACAGCGAGGAGCGAGGAAGCTCATTTGGCCAGGAGAGTATGTTTTTCGGGAGAAAGGCGGAGATCTTTGGGGTGTCGACATCCACAGCGGGAGCGAGGAAGCTCATTTGTGCAGGAGAGTATGTTTCGGGAGAAAGGCGGAGATCTTTGGGGTGTCGACATCCACGCGGGAGCGAGGAAGCTCATTTGACAGGAGGTATGTTTTTCGGGAGAAGGCGGAGATCTTTGGGGTGTCGACATCCACAGCGAGCGAGGAAGCTCATTTGAGGAGGTATGTTTTTCGGGAGAAAGGCGGAGATCTTTGGGGTGTCGACATCCACAGCGAGGAGCGAGGAAGCTCATTTGTGGAGAGTATGTTTTTCGGGAGAAAGGCGGAGATCTTTGGGGTGTCGACATCCACAGCGGGAGCGAGGAGCGGAGGTATGTTTTCGGGGAAAGCTCATTTGTCGACAGGAGTATGTTTTTTTTCGGGAGAAGGCGGAGATCTTTGGGGTGTCGACATCCACAGCGGGAGCGAGGAGAGCTCATTTGGCAGGAGTATGTTTTTCGGGAGAAAGGCGGAGATCTTTGGGGTGTCGACATCCAGCAGCATGCTTTGGGGAGCATTTCGAGGAAGCTCATTTGGGCAGGAGAGTATGTTTTTCGGGAGAAGGCGGAGATGCTGGGGTGTCGACATCCACAGCAGGAGCGAGGGGGAACTCATTTGACAGGAGGTATGTTTTCGGGAGAAGGCGGAGATGCTGGGGTGTCGACATCCACAGCAGGAGCGAGGGGGAACTCATTTGACAGGAGGTATGTTTTCGGGAGAAGGCGGAGATGCTGGGATGTCGACATCCACAGCAGGAGCGAGGGGGAACTCATTTGACAGGAGGTATGTTTTCGGGAGAAGGCGGAGATGCTGGGGTGTCGACATCCACAGCAGGAGCGAGGGGGAACTCATTTGACAGGAGGTATGTTTTCGGGAGAAGGCGGAGATGCTGGGGTGTCGACATCCACAGCAGGAGCGAGGGGGAACTCATTTGACAGGAGGTATGTTTTCGGGAGAAGGCGGAGATGCTGGGGTGTCGACATCCACAGCAGGAGCGAGGGGGAACTCATTTGACAGGAGGTATGTTTTCGGGAGAAGGCGGAGATGCTGGGGTGTCGACATCCACAGCAGGAGCGAGGGGGAACTCATTTGACAGGAGGTATGTTTTCGGGAGAAGGCGGAGATGCTGGGGTGTCGACATCCACAGCAGGAGCGGAGGTATGTTTTCGGGAGAAGGCGGAGATGCTGGGGTGTCGACATCCACAGCAGGAGCGAGGGGGAACTCATTTGACAGGAGGTATGTTTTCGGGAGAAGGCGGAGATGCTGGGGTGTCGACATCCACAGCAGGAGCGAGGGGGAACTCATTTGACAGGAGGTATGTTTTCGGGAGAAGGCGGAGATGCTGGGGTGTCGACATCCACAGCAGGAGCGAGGGGGAACTCATTTGACAGGAGGTATGTTTTCGGGAGAAGGCGGAGATGCTGGGGTGTCGACATCCACAGCAGGAGCGAGGGGGAACTCATTTGACAGGAGGTATGTTTTCGGGAGAAGGCGGAGATGCTGGGGTGTCGACATCCACAGCAGGAGCGAGGGGGAACTCATTTGACAGGAGGTATGTTTTCGGGAGAAGGCGGAGATGCTGGGGTGTCGACATCCACAGCAGGAGCGAGGGGGAACTCATTTGACAGGAGGTATGTTTTCGGGAGAAGGCGGAGATGCTGGGGTGTCGACATCCACAGCAGGAGCGAGGGGGAACTCATTTGACAGGAGGTATGTTTTCGGGAGAAGGCGGAGATGCTGGGGTGTCGACATCCACAGCAGGAGCGAGGGGGAACTCATTTGACAGGAGGTATGTTTTCGGGAGAAGGCGGAGATGCTGGGGTGTCGACATCCACAGCAGGAGCGAGGGGGAACTCATTTGACAGGAGGTATGTTTTCGGGAGAAGGCGGAGATGCTGGGGTGTCGACATCCACAGCAGGAGCGAGGGGGAACTCATTTGACAGGAGGTATGTTTTCGGGAGAAGGCGGAGATGCTGGGGTGTCGACATCCACAGCAGGAGCGAGGGGGAACTCATTTGACAGGAGGTATGTTTTCGGGAGAAGGCGGAGATGCTGGGGTGTCGACATCCACAGCAGGAGCGAGGGGGAACTCATTTGACAGGAGGTATGTTTTCGGGAGAAGGCGGAGATGCTGGGGTGTCGACATCCACAGCAGGAGCGAGGGGGAACTCATTTGACAGGAGGTATGTTTTCGGGAGAAGGCGGAGATGCTGGGGTGTCGACATCCACAGCAGGAGCGAGGGGGAACTCATTTGACAGGAGGTATGTTTTCGGGAGAAGGCGGAGATGCTGGGGTGTCGACATCCACAGCAGGAGCGAGGGGGAACTCATTTGACAGGAGGTATGTTTTCGGGAGAAGGCGGAGATGCTGGGGTGTCGACATCCACAGCAGGAGCGAGGGGGAACTCATTTGACAGGAGGTATGTTTTCGGGAGAAGGCGGAGATGCTGGGGTGTCGACATCCACAGCAGGAGCGAGGGGGAACTCATTTGACAGGAGGTATGTTTTCGGGAGAAGGCGGAGATGCTGGGGTGTCGACATCCACAGCAGGAGCGAGGGGGAACTCATTTGACAGGAGGTATGTTTTCGGGAGAAGGCGGAGATGCTGGGGTGTCGACATCCACAGCAGGAGCGAGGGGGAACTCATTTGACAGGAGGTATGTTTTCGGGAGAAGGCGGAGATGCTGGGGTGTCGACATCCACAGCAGGAGCGAGGGGGAACTCATTTGACAGGAGGTATGTTTTCGGGAGAAGGCGGAGATGCTGGGGTGTCGACATCCACAGCAGGAGCGAGGGGGAACTCATTTGACAGGAGGTATGTTTTCGGGAGAAGGCGGAGATGCTGGGGTGTCGACATCCACAGCAGGAGCGAGGGGGAACTCATTTGACAGGAGGTATGTTTTCGGGAGAAGGCGGAGATGCTGGGGTGTCGACATCCACAGCAGGAGCGAGGGGGAACTCATTTGACAGGAGGTATGTTTTCGGGAGAAGGCGGAGATGCTGGGGTGTCGACATCCACAGCAGGAGCGAGGGGGAACTCATTTGACAGGAGGTATGTTTTCGGGAGAAGGCGGAGATGCTGGGGTGTCGACATCCACAGCAGGAGCGAGGGGGAACTCATTTGACAGGAGGTATGTTTTCGGGAGAAGGCGGAGATGCTGGGGTGTCGACATCCACAGCAGGAGCGAGGGGGAACTCATTTGACAGGAGGTATGTTTTCGGGAGAAGGCGGAGATGCTGGGGTGTCGACATCCACAGCAGGAGCGAGGGGGAACTCATTTGACAGGAGGTATGTTTTCGGGAGAAGGCGGAGATGCTGGGGTGTCGACATCCACAGCAGGAGCGAGGGGGAACTCATTTGACAGGAGGTATGTTTTCGGGAGAAGGCGGAGATGCTGGGGTGTCGACATCCACAGCAGGAGCGAGGGGGAACTCATTTGACAGGAGGTATGTTTTCGGGAGAAGGCGGAGATGCTGGGGTGTCGACATCCACAGCAGGAGCGAGGGGGAACTCATTTGACAGGAGGTATGTTTTCGGGAGAAGGCGGAGATGCTGGGGTGTCGACATCCACAGCAGGAGCGAGGGGGAACTCATTTGACAGGAGGTATGTTTTCGGGAGAAGGCGGAGATGCTGGGGTGTCGACATCCACAGCAGGAGCGAGGGGGAACTCATTTGACAGGAGGTATGTTTTCGGGAGAAGGCGGAGATGCTGGGGTGTCGACATCCACAGCAGGAGCGAGGGGGAACTCATTTGACAGGAGGTATGTTTTCGGGAGAAGGCGGAGATGCTGGGGTGTCGACATCCACAGCAGGAGCGAGGGGGAACTCATTTGACAGGAGGTATGTTTTCGGGAGAAGGCGGAGATGCTGGGGTGTCGACATCCACAGCAGGAGCGAGGGGGAACTCATTTGACAGGAGGTATGTTTTCGGGAGAAGGCGGAGATGCTGGGGTGTCGACATCCACAGCAGGAGCGAGGGGGAACTCATTTGACAGGAGGTATGTTTTCGGGAGAAGGCGGAGATGCTGGGGTGTCGACATCCACAGCAGGAGCGAGGGGGAACTCATTTGACAGGAGGTATGTTTTCGGGAGAAGGCGGAGATGCTGGGGTGTCGACATCCACAGCAGGAGCGAGGGGGAACTCATTTGACAGGAGGTATGTTTTCGGGAGAAGGCGGAGATGCTGGGGTGTCGACATCCACAGCAGGAGCGAGGGGGAACTCATTTGACAGGAGGTATGTTTTCGGGAGAAGGCGGAGATGCTGGGGTGTCGACATCCACAGCAGGAGCGAGGGGGAACTCATTTGACAGGAGGTATGTTTTCGGGAGAAGGCGGAGATGCTGGGGTGTCGACATCCACAGCAGGAGCGAGGGGGAACTCATTTGACAGGAGGTATGTTTTCGGGAGAAGGCGGAGATGCTGGGGTGTCGACATCCACAGCAGGAGCGAGGGGGAACTCATTTGACAGGAGGTATGTTTTCGGGAGAAGGCGGAGATGCTGGGGTGTCGACATCCACAGCAGGAGCGAGGGGGAACTCATTTGACAGGAGGTATGTTTTCGGGAGAAGGCGGAGATGCTGGGGTGTCGACATCCACAGCAGGAGCGAGGGGGAACTCATTTGACAGGAGGTATGTTTTCGGGAGAAGGCGGAGATGCTGGGGTGTCGACATCCACAGCAGGAGCGAGGGGGAACTCATTTGACAGGAGGTATGTTTTCGGGAGAAGGCGGAGATGCTGGGGTGTCGACATCCACAGCAGGAGCGAGGGGGAACTCATTTGACAGGAGGTATGTTTTCGGGAGAAGGCGGAGATGCTGGGGTGTCGACATCCACAGCAGGAGCGAGGGGGAACTCATTTGACAGGAGGTATGTTTTCGGGAGAAGGCGGAGATGCTGGGGTGTCGACATCCACAGCAGGAGCGAGGGGGAACTCATTTGACAGGAGGTATGTTTTCGGGAGAAGGCGGAGATGCTGGGGTGTCGACATCCACAGCAGGAGCGAGGGGGAACTCATTTGACAGGAGGTATGTTTTCGGGAGAAGGCGGAGATGCTGGGGTGTCGACATCCACAGCAGGAGCGAGGGGGAACTCATTTGACAGGAGGTATGTTTTCGGGAGAAGGCGGAGATGCTGGGGTGTCGACATCCACAGCAGGAGCGAGGGGGAACTCATTTGACAGGAGGTATGTTTTCGGGAGAAGGCGGAGATGCTGGGGTGTCGACATCCACAGCAGGAGCGAGGGGGAACTCATTTGACAGGAGGTATGTTTTCGGGAGAAGGCGGAGATGCTGGGGTGTCGACATCCACAGCAGGAGCGAGGGGGAACTCATTTGACAGGAGGTATGTTTTCGGGAGAAGGCGGAGATGCTGGGGTGTCGACATCCACAGCAGGAGCGAGGGGGAACTCATTTGACAGGAGGTATGTTTTCGGGAGAAGGCGGAGATGCTGGGGTGTCGACATCCACAGCAGGAGCGAGGGGGAACTCATTTGACAGGAGGTATGTTTTCGGGAGAAGGCGGAGATGCTGGGGTGTCGACATCCACAGCAGGAGCGAGGGGGAACTCATTTGACAGGAGGTATGTTTTCGGGAGAAGGCGGAGATGCTGGGGTGTCGACATCCACAGCAGGAGCGAGGGGGAACTCATTTGACAGGAGGTATGTTTTCGGGAGAAGGCGGAGATGCTGGGGTGTCGACATCCACAGCAGGAGCGAGGGGGAACTCATTTGACAGGAGGTATGTTTTCGGGAGAAGGCGGAGATGCTGGGGTGTCGACATCCACAGCAGGAGCGAGGGGGAACTCATTTGACAGGAGGTATGTTTTCGGGAGAAGGCGGAGATGCTGGGGTGTCGACATCCACAGCAGGAGCGAGGGGGAACTCATTTGACAGGAGGTATGTTTTCGGGAGAAGGCGGAGATGCTGGGGTGTCGACATCCACAGCAGGAGCGAGGGGGAACTCATTTGACAGGAGGTATGTTTTCGGGAGAAGGCGGAGATGCTGGGGTGTCGACATCCACAGCAGGAGCGAGGGGGAACTCATTTGACAGGAGGTATGTTTTCGGGAGAAGGCGGAGATGCTGGGGTGTCGACATCCACAGCAGGAGCGAGGGGGAACTCATTTGACAGGAGGTATGTTTTCGGGAGAAGGCGGAGATGCTGGGGTGTCGACATCCACAGCAGGAGCGAGGGGGAACTCATTTGACAGGAGGTATGTTTTCGGGAGAAGGCGGAGATGCTGGGGTGTCGACATCCACAGCAGGAGCGAGGGGGAACTCATTTGACAGGAGGTATGTTTTCGGGAGAAGGCGGAGATGCTGGGGTGTCGACATCCACAGCAGGAGCGAGGGGGAACTCATTTGACAGGAGGTATGTTTTCGGGAGAAGGCGGAGATGCTGGGGTGTCGACATCCACAGCAGGAGCGAGGGGGAACTCATTTGACAGGAGGTATGTTTTCGGGAGAAGGCGGAGATGCTGGGGTGTCGACATCCACAGCAGGAGCGAGGGGGAACTCATTTGACAGGAGGTATGTTTTCGGGAGAAGGCGGAGATGCTGGGGTGTCGACATCCACAGCAGGAGCGAGGGGGAACTCATTTGACAGGAGGTATGTTTTCGGGAGAAGGCGGAGATGCTGGGGTGTCGACATCCACAGCAGGAGCGAGGGGGAACTCATTTGACAGGAGGTATGTTTTCGGGAGAAGGCGGAGATGCTGGGGTGTCGACATCCACAGCAGGAGCGAGGGGGAACTCATTTGACAGGAGGTATGTTTTCGGGAGAAGGCGGAGATGCTGGGGTGTCGACATCCACAGCAGGAGCGAGGGGGAACTCATTTGACAGGAGGTATGTTTTCGGGAGAAGGCGGAGATGCTGGGGTGTCGACATCCACAGCAGGAGCGAGGGGGAACTCATTTGACAGGAGGTATGTTTTCGGGAGAAGGCGGAGATGCTGGGGTGTCGACATCCACAGCAGGAGCGAGGGGGAACTCATTTGACAGGAGGTATGTTTTCGGGAGAAGGCGGAGATGCTGGGGTGTCGACATCCACAGCAGGAGCGAGGGGGAACTCATTTGACAGGAGGTATGTTTTCGGGAGAAGGCGGAGATGCTGGGGTGTCGACATCCACAGCAGGAGCGAGGGGGAACTCATTTGACAGGAGGTATGTTTTCGGGAGAAGGCGGAGATGCTGGGGTGTCGACATCCACAGCAGGAGCGAGGGGGAACTCATTTGACAGGAGGTATGTTTTCGGGAGAAGGCGGAGATGCTGGGGTGTCGACATCCACAGCAGGAGCGAGGGGGAACTCATTTGACAGGAGGTATGTTTTCGGGAGAAGGCGGAGATGCTGGGGTGTCGACATCCACAGCAGGAGCGAGGGGGAACTCATTTGACAGGAGGTATGTTTTCGGGAGAAGGCGGAGATGCTGGGGTGTCGACATCCACAGCAGGAGCGAGGGGGAACTCATTTGACAGGAGGTATGTTTTCGGGAGAAGGCGTAGAGGCAGCAGATTTCGCAGGATGAGGAGAGCGGAGGGCGTCCTTTAGAATTAGTTTTGGGCTTTCTTGTTGGTGCAAGATTAGAACAGACAAGTCAATCACAAGGTTGAGCAGGTGGGTAGGCGAGGACTGAGCAGTGGCGACGGAATCTTCTGAGATCTGATTTGGAGCAGCAGCAGCGGTTCTTGTGTTGTTCGGAAGCCCCGACACTCATGATTCTAGTTGTACTACGGATGCACTTGTTAGATCAGCATTGAATATATACTATACTACGCACAAGTTGAATATTGTGATTTGAATAACTTGAAATGCCATGTGAGCTTATTACCTTCTGAGTCCTCGATGTGAACGCCGCTAGTTGTTCTTCAGAAACTCGATAGGATTCTGTGCGCTTGCCCATACGATTATATTACATCATTGGTTGTGGGTTAGCTCATGGTTGGAGGCCTTGGATTGGCTTGGATTAACGAATTTTGGGCTAGAATCCTCAAATAGAAGCCGCTTAATGGTAGCTCCCTGACAAAGCTTTGGTACATCAAAATTGGAACAAAGATAAAATCTTGGTAATATCTGAAGTAACGCATGGTCTACGTGGGCAATTTGGATCAACTTTCTTAGCAAGAGTAGCTCTCATTTTGGAGGTATAACTGTCAGAGATCAACAATCGGATTGTGTTGCAAATATTTGTGTTACAAAAGCTGCTTAAATGTTTTTATTCTAACAAGCTAAAGATTACATATATAGGATATTGAAGGGATTTGAGTGGTTATTGGGATAAATAGCTTTCAAACAAGAACACAAGGTTGAATATTAGGTAATTGATTGAATCTATCAAAAAGAAAAGAAAAGTGGTGAATATTTTATTTTATTGCATATTAATTGGAAAAATGATATAGTTTGTAATTGTGGTTATATTTGTTTATTTTATTTTATTTTATTATTATACTTATAAATATTAAAGAATAGAATTTGTTAGAATTTATAGGATTAGAATGTATTAAATATGTTTAGAATATGTCCTAATTGAATATAATGAACTTTGGAAATTTTGAGGTTTTTTATAATTATTGTTAAAATTTTGAAGGTTATTATTATTTTTTATTTTATTTTTCTATAATAAAGATTTAGGATTTGATTAAAGTTTGTTAGAATTTAGGATTTGCTTTGAATTGGTTAGAAATTAGAATATATTTAGGATTTTTTGTACTTAGAATTTTCTTATGCTTTAACTAGCATTTGACAATTTTTAGAATTTGATAGTAATGTTATAGATGTTTTGTATTATGGATAGTATTGTTCAAAGCAAATCTAATATGAAATTGTGAATTTGTGTTGGTAGGGTGTAATTAGAATATGTATAAGTGATTCATCATCACATTTTTTTGAAATCAATCAAGAACTAAAGGTTTGCGCCTTATTTTTAGATGTAAATATTTACAATCAAGATGAAGCAATACAATAATTCTTTGTAAGATCTTATTGCAATACCAAATATGCAAGATATTGGTGGAGATATGTGGAAAGAGTGTAGAAATGTAGATATGAGGAGATATGTAGAAATGAAGCTTTCATTAAAAAAAAAAGAAGTTATTAAACAAAAATCAATGTGCAAATTTGTGGAACAAAGTTGAACATGTTATGAAGGTATTTGGCTATCTAATATCGTATAGGAATAAAAGAATGGAATATGATCTTTTATTAAGTGAGTTATTTCTTATATTAAAGAAAATTATTTCACTTGTAAAGAATTTTATAAAACAAATTTACAATAAAGCAATAATCTTTCAAGTGAAGAACAAAGAAATCTTTAGAAAATTACTTTGGGATTTAAAGTGTTGTTATGATGTAGCAAGTGACAAACTTTTAAAGCATATTTTAATTTTTTTTATAGACAATATGATAATTACTTTTGATATAACAACCCTTGAAGCAATAAAAGGTGATAAAAAATATCTATACGAAAGGTTGACCTTTACAAATGAACAAGATTATTTTTAAATTATGAATTGATAAAGCATTTATTATAAAGGTTGAAAAACTTTTATTCTATAAAAGATGAGAAATTAGAAAATTTGAAATTATCATCAAATATAAAAATCTTGAAATTATTGAACTTTTGGATGAAGGAGCTAGTAAAAAAATTGATAAGTCAAAGTGGTTTAGACTTGTATGTGTGATTAAAAAGATAAATGTTGAATTTGAAAAACTTTTTATAAAAGAAGTGAACATTTTAGCAAGTCTAAGTCATCCTAACTTGATAAATTATTATTTTTCATTGAAAGGTAATGCAAATGAAAGAGATCAATATTGTATGCATATGAAGAAAAACCAGTACTCATATTTTGAGATGGAATTGATACAAACAATTTTAAGCAAGATGCTTGAAGAAAATAGAGAAGAAACTTATATTTTTCTAATTGATGTTATGTCTCAAATTGCAAAAAAGATGGATTACTTGATTGGCATGTATATTGTACATTGTGATTTGAAGCTTGACAATATCATGCTTAATATTATGGAAGAAAATATTATGGATAAGAAATTTTAATATATAATTATTAAAGTAATTGATTTTGGAATATCAAAGATTGAAGTTGAAAGCAAACCAAATACTACAAAGAATAAACATGTTTATGGTACTACAAGATACATGGCTCCTAAGATATTGAAGAATCAATTTTAAAGAATGACTGTGTTTTTTTAAAGCAGATATTTTTTCATTTGTAATGGTATATATTAAGATTCTTTCTAAAAAAAATCCATTTCATGATGTAAAAACATCAAAAAATATATTTGAAAGAATAGAAAAAGTTAATAGACCATGAGTACCTTCAAATAGTAATGAATTAACTGAGTTCATTGAAGAGTTTTAGAGCTTAAATCCTTTGCAACGACCAAACTTTGCAAGTATTTGTAACAGATTAATTAAGTTGAAAAAAAAGTTTTTAGTTGGTATTATTACAAATACAACACTACGTTTTTTTGCATCAAGAAATAAAAGTCATCAATCTATAGAATTACAGATAATAAAAAAAAATTACCATTAACAAAACTTGCACTAAAAAATGAAATAAAAATATGTTAAATTGATTAAATTAATTGTAATTATTATTTTTGTTTTATTTTTTATTTTTTATTTTAATTTTTAATTTTTTTATATAAGTTTTGAATGCTATAGTGATGAATATATGATTTAATGTAAGTACAAGTTTGTAAAATTCAATTAAAATCTGATATGCATAGTGTATATTTTTAATTTTTTTTTATTAACTCATGATTTAATTTATAATTTTAGATTGATATACTTAAAAAAAGAGTATTTGGTAGAAGACAATATTTATTGCAAATGTCACAACTATGTATAAGTGGTGTGAAGGCATTATGTCTTATTAGAATGAGTGAAATAGTTAAGACAACAATAACAAAGGCAATATTTAATAATTTGAAGCATACATATAATGCTTCATGCTTTGTTGATTGCATTGAAGGTAGTGGTGATTGTTATAAAACCTCATGCTACATTTTAGAAAAATTACAAGTTAAATCAAAACAAAAAGATTTAGAAGAATTTCAAGAAATGCTAAAATTATTCTTAACCATAAACAAGGTAATTCTAATCTTTGATGATGTGAGGAATGAAAGTCAAATAGAAGATGTTTTACACATGGATGATTTAATTGCTAGTAATGGTAGTATATTAATTATAGCAATATGACATTGAAAAGCTATGGAATATTTTAAGACAAAAATATATAAAATAAATGTTGAAGAATTTAATAAAGAAATAATTTTGAAGTTATTTATTTAATCTTGTAGATATAAAGGTAAGATATCTCATGAATTTATTGAAATTACCAAAAAGATTGTAAAAGCTTGGAATGGTCTACCATTGAGTCTAAAAATTATTGGTGTATTTTTAAGAGAAAAAAAGATATTAAAATGTTGAGAACAAACTTTATAAAGGTTGAAAAAGAGAAGGGAATTAGATGGAGATGAAAAAAATAGCAACCATAAGATTTGGAATATATTAAGAATATATTTTGATATCAACTTTGAACATTCAAAATTGATTATATTACCAAATAATATGAAGAATTTAACATCATTGAAAGTACTTATTTTGAGTTATTGTATTAAGTTGAAAATATTGCTAAAATCAATTTGTGGATTATTTCTTTAAATAATTTTAATATTCATAATTTTATAAATTTGACAATATTTCTAAGTAAATTGAAAAATTTCGCAACTTTGATTACCTTAAATATATCAAGTTGCTTAAGCTTGACATCATTGCTAAATGAATTAGGTAACCTCACATCTTTGACTACCTTGAATATGTAGAGGTATTCAAGCTTGATATTATTGCCAAATGAATTGGACAATCTTACATCTTTGACTACTTTAAATATGTAGAGATACTCAAGTTTCATATCATTGCCAAATGAATTGGGTAACTTCACATCTTTGACTACCTTAAATACGTGAGAGTACTCAAGCTTGATATTATTTCCAAATAAATTAGATAAACTTACATCTTTGATTACTTTAAATATATGAGGGTGCTTAGGTTTGATATCATTGCCAAATAAATTAAGCAACTTCACATCTTTGACTATCTTAAATATTTGAGGTTACTCAAGTTTGATATCATTGTCAAATTAATTAGGCAACCTCATATCTTTGACTACCTGAAATACATGGGGGTGCTGAAGGTTGATATCATAGCTAAATTATTTAGGCAACCTCTCATCTTTGACTACTTTAAACATATAGCAATGTTTAAGCTTGACATTATTGCCAAATAAATTAGACAACGTCATATCTTTAATTACCTTAAAAATAAGAAGATTCTCAAGCTTGGCACCATTACTAAATGAATTAGACAATCTCACATCTTTAAGTTCCTTTAGTTTTATTAGAAATTGAAGTTTGACATCATTACAAAATGAATTGGACATCTTTAGAATTTTGATTATTTTAATAATTTAATATAATAGTTTTATTTTCAATCTATGAAGAATTCTTTGCAAAAACTTAAATAATACTTTTGGAATTAAAAAAAATATTCTATATTAAAATAAAAAATATGATAGATTTTAGATTAATATAGTTAAAAATTAAGAATTTTCTTGCTAAAATTATTCTAATTAAATACTTGAAATTTAATCTTTTTTATCTTATTTTTATCACAAAGTTGCCTATTATTAAGAATTTGATATCAATTCAAAAAAATATTAAAGAGCTTACTTGTTATTATAAAATTTCTCTACTTCTTTTTGTATTTAGAAATTCTAAGACACTAGGTGGTTTCTAGTTTTTGTAAGTTAATTTAAAGTTGTAATATAAAAATAAATAATATAATAGAATCTATAGCTTTATTTAGATGTTATTTAATAGCATCTGAAAATATAATATAATTATTAGAATATTATTTAATAATAAATTATTAAAAAAATCTAACTACAAATAAGACTTATTATTTTGTCTTATTAGACCTTGGATTCTAAGTTAGAATTTAAAATCTTACTTCTTATAAAAAAAAGTATACTTCTTTGATCTTGTTGGATTTAGAATTAAAAATAAATCTAGAATTAAAGTCAAGTTCATATAGATTTAAGAAGAAGAAAGGGTGTCACTTTAATCTTCCTTTGCAAGTTTGCAATCTAGTGCATAGATTTCTTATGTTTATAATCAATAGCTAAGTCTTTAGCTAGTTGGTGTACTTACTCTAAAATAGAAGATCTTTGCTACCTTTTTTGTAAGTAATGTCATTGTTAATCATTTGTATTTCTTAACTTGTTGATATTTTATAGGTAGAAAAGACACTTGTGTCTACTTTGCTACCATATTATTTTAATGTTTTGTTTTTCTTATTTGTATAAGCATAGAGAATGAAGAAAATTTATTTTAGCTTGTACAAGAGATAAATTTATTTTTCTCCATTATCTTTTTTACTAAAGCTCTATGATAAATGAGTGGATTACATGAGGTGTCATTGAAAAGAATATATTTGTAGTTGTGATTTAAAATCTACATGCTAATGGAGATTATTTGATATCCATCTCAACCATGTTGTAAGGATGGTATAGTATTGCAGTAATAATCTAATTCTTATATCAATAATTCAAATAAACAATGATAAATCTGTGAATCATAATGTAATTGAAAATTATAGTAAATTTAATTACCACTTTTGTAATGCATTTAAAAATTAAAATTTTGTATAATAGGGCATGAATATGCATAGTGTTTTCTTTAATACAAAATATCATAGAAATGTACAAAAGAGGTTTGAAGGATTAAATAAAATATATAAATAAAAACCTTCTATATATTATATAAAGTATAGATAATTATAATTAGAATAAGAAACAACCATTATAGTTAATATGACAAATAATTACTTTAGATCATATAAAAAAATTTATCCAACATATTTTATAATTGAAAAATGTCCTAAAAAATATACCATCAAAAATTTGTATATATGATGCTTTAGATATAATAGTCAACATCACAACATTAATAAATTATAAAATTATATAATATAAAAAAGATATGCCACTAGATTCTTTAATGCGATAATGATTCTTCAAAAAAGCTCTTATAATATAAAAAGATTAATATCTATACTATCTTATCAAAATTTGTAAGACATTTGCATATTGGTAGTTTAATTATCATTAATATAATATCAACTTATATATTATAAAAAAAAACTTTAATATAGAGTAAATTAAAATATTAATTTATTTGGAATAAAGTCTAAAATCATTATCATTAAAAGAATGTCACTACTCAAATCTCATAGTCTTTAAATAAAAAATCAATTTGATACAATATATTATTAAAGTATCAAATATTTTTGTAAGTATACAAATTTTGTTAGAAAAAGATTAGAATAAATAGATAGATTATAAAATTGAACAAGTAAAAAGTCAAGGATTGAATACACTATAAATATTTTTTAAATTTGATTTGGTGCAATAATAATTCTTGTATTATTTATAAGCATTGATACTTATAATCAAGTTGTACTACAAATGTACTTATTAGATCAACATTAAATTTATACTAATATATACAAGTTAAATATTGTGATTTAAATATCATGAATAATTATCTAAGCTTATTATCTCTTAGGTCTTTAATATAAAAGCTACTATTTATTTTCTAGAGCTTGAATAAGATTTTGCATACATAGCTAATATAATTAAAATATGCCATTGAAAAATTTACTACTTGTGATTGTCATTTTACTTATTCTATAATTTCTTTTAGAATAAACTTGTATAAGGGAATTTGAACACAGGGAAAGACTAAGTGCATGAGTTTTACTTGTTAGGGTCACCCAATTAACTGTATTTCAAACCACTAAAATACTAAGAAATACTACAATGCTTTCTCCTAGTAACAATACTCCTTCATCAACTGATAACAAGAGTGTGCAACCTTGCACTCTCAAAAGACTACTCAAAATACATAATTTCTATCTAATACCAGGAATAACAGACTTCACTCCAACCAATCTGAATTCACAAATTTTTTGTAATAACAAACTTCCTCTGTCCAAACACATACAACTCTCAATAAACAACAATCATAATCTTCTAATAACTCCTCATATAATTCAATCACTCAGTGCTCTAATTACATAATCAATAACTCATAAATTAATCTCTCATTTATTCTATAGACTCACTTCTCAGTATTCAAAAACTATCCATTACTTTTTAACAACAAACAAAACAAAGTGACAAAGAGGTAGCACCAAACTTATCTCGGCTCATGACTATCACAGTCTGGCCCTCAGACTAACTTCTACAACTCCTATATACTTACTTTCTATTCCGAGATTCTAATTGTAATCTTGTAATTAATCATTTTTAATAAATAAGTTAATCATCTGTTCTTGTGAATTGGCTATTCTATATACTATTAGTCTATTTTACCAATATCTTACAAAAACGAACTAATATCTATTCTACACTATTAAACGATTATGCAAAACTAATTTGTAATAAAAAATTATCTTTCAAGTAAAGAATAAAGAAACTTTAAGAAAACTACTTTATAATTTGAAGTATTATTATGAAATAATAAGTGATATGCTTGTAAAGCTAAATTTCAAAAAAATTAAAAATAATATATTGATTAATTTTGATATTACAAACTATAATAAAATAGAAAGTGATAATGAATATCTACATACAAAATTGATCATTGAAATTTAACAAGATGATTTTCAAAATTATGGATAAATAAAGCATCTATTAAAAAATTTGAAAGACTTATATTTTATAGAAGGTGGAGAATTAGAAGATTTGAAATTATCATCAAATACAAAAAGTCTTAATATTATTGAATTCTTAAATATAAAAACTTATAAAAAGTTCTATAAATCAAATCAATTGAAATTAGAATGTGTTACTAAAAATAATTGTATTGCTAAGATGGTATATTTTATACCATATCACAAATAATATAAATTATAAAGAATCAAAGAGCCAATATATTCTTATATCATTAAAAAAGAGTAGATAAAAACTTAAAGATAGTATAATATTAAATTAAAATAGCTACTACAAAAGACAAGAAAATTATAAACTATTGAAACAAGACTAAAGACATAAAAGGTATTGACAAGAGTAAAGAAGGCTTCACTCTTACCTCTATATATACTATGTAATTAAGATCAAAATGAAAATTTTCTATAGAACATCTAATACATGTCCAACTTGTAAGATACATGTTTAACTTGCAAGATAAATTATTTATATGTGCACAAAGTAGCCAACTTGTTGGAATTTTTTTCAACCTATCAATCACCTATAAATACATATAAAGTCAAATTTATAGTTATAAAGCTTCTAAAATGGTTTTTTATAAGATGTTATCAAAGATATTAACTTTAACTACATCTATTTGATTTCTTTGATCTAAATAAATATGTATGTTTGTGACATTATTCTTTCTTTTAGAGATAAGTTCCATAAGAAGTAATGATTACATATTAAAAAAGTCCAAGATACAACAACTTATATTTACTATATATTATGATCTCTATTCTTTTTGAAGGTAGTTTATAGGTCCTTTAAGTTATTGATAGTATTTTATATCAAAGCAAAAAGATTATCTTAATATTTAATTATTGCTGAGGTTTTTATAACTTTTTTCAAATAAAATATTAAAAATACTATCAAAGATAGTTCTTACTTTCAATAATATTATCAAATATTGAAAGTCTCTTCAAAGGTTGTGATATCAAAAATGTTATATTAAATTATCTATTTGAAGAAAAATATATTATTTTTGAAGATCTTCATGTCTTTTATGTCATCTTGAAAGTTGTCAAAATCTTAATACTTTGTCTAATAATCCATAAAATAATAGCTCTTGAGTTGAATTTATTGGATTTTGATTATTTATTTTCTTAGAGCAACAAATATATAAAAACTACAAATAAAGATAAAAGATAGAATGCAATATTTATTGAATCTTATTTCATTTATAGCAAAAAAATTATTGATTCTTTATCTTCATTTTGATGGATGTTGTTAATAAAAAGCATAAATCTTTTTTATTGCATTTGCAAGATTCTTAGATAGCTTCCATGCATGTTCATTAATATCATATCTTTACCAATTTATAAGATATTTCAACTTTTTCATATAAACAAAGATTGTTATACATAATATATTAAGTACTACAAATCAATCATAAAATATATGATTTAAAGAAAATATAAATGTACATCCAATTTACTTTTAAAGAAAGAATAAAAATCCACATCAAATTAAGTCAAACTATCTTTCACACCACAAAGAAAGAATCAAAGAATGCAAGTATTAAAATAAGAAAAATCCTAAAATTTTAGTAAAATGGCTAAATTACTATAGCCAAGTAAATCCTTACAATAAGTTCTTTCACTTTCAAAATCACTCATAAGACTTGATTTGACAAAAATATCAAATCAAGGATTTTTTTTTATCTAAATATATAAATCTTAATTGATATAAACAATTTCAATTAACAAAAAACTATCAAAGGATGAAAAATCACTTATCAAACTATATTACATACATTCAACGAGATTTGACACTCAATACTATATCATGTGATAGTTATTGTGCAAACAACGATCGTTACATACAACACATTGAGTGCTATAAACCAATAAAAAAATATGTAATTTAAACCAAATATAAATGTACAACCAATATACTTTTAAGTGCCTTTTTTTATTTGATTAAAAGCCCCTCTATTCAACTAGAACCATAAAACAAACATTATTGAAGATGAATGCCATAATGATATTATTAGTAAATTATAGATTTTTAAATTAGTATTATAGTAGTTAGACCACCAAAATATGTGACAAATACAATAGAAGAAATATTCAGTCCTTATCAATAGATAAAACATGGCTAAAAAACTTCTTACAACAAAGAGAAATCCAATCTTTTGAAGAAAGAGTCAAAAGAAGTGGTATCAAATATGCCATATGCAACCTATATTGGCATTAATTACATAAAAGCATAGTAGAAAACTTTTTCTTTTCACCATATATAAAAAATAAAGACTAATTGATACAACTACCAATTCAATTTGTATATAGTCATCAATAGGAAGATGACAAAGATCACAATTTTTTGAATGCTCCCAACATACTTGTCGATTCTTGCCTTCCAGCAATAAAATACGACAATGCAATATATCTTTTACATGTAGAATTGTATGCCTTGTCTTAATATCAAGTGTTATGAGAACCTCACATTGCAAATATATATAATCTATTTTGAAGATTTTTTGTAACTAAGGTTGATAAGCTTTACTATGAATATAAGCATGTCATAAAATATTATGATGTTGAATAATAGATAAGTTCTCCATAGCCATAGATATGGCTTGTTTAAAGAAATGTGCTTGATCATGTAAACATTAAGTCTAAATTTAAAGATCATCTTAGTCTATAAGTAGAATTAGCTTCTCACATATTAAATTAGTTAGTATTAATTCTTATCCAAAAAATAATTAATAAGAGCTATAAGATATCAAAGATGCTTGTTTATTGAAGTGATAATCTATTGAAATCTATAATAATATCAAATCCTAATCAAAATCATTGCGATAAAATAATCCATATTTTGTAAATCATATTTAATAATTTAAACAACCTACTCTATGAGACCATCTCCTTTAGGATGATTTTTAGACGTGATATGATGATCTATCAACACATTAATATATAAAGCTTCAAACATTTCAAAAAGCTCTCTTCTTTAATTCATTAAGACTTCAAGAAGTGCTCCAAAATGTACCAGTACTTGATAAAAAAAAGCCATAGCTGACAATTCTAAATAGTTTCATAGTAAAGCCATAAGCTCAATCTACTTACTAAAATGCTCTACCATTACCAATATCTATTTAGCTCTATATGAGATAATAATAAATAGTCTAGTAAAGTCCAAATATCAACAATAATACAAACCTATGATAGATAATAATTTCAACTGAGATAATAAGATGTTAAAACTTAATCTAACTCAATCACACATTTTACATTGAAAAACGTATGTGGCCACTTATTGATATATATTACTCTATCAATATTAATTGCATAAAATAAAATGTATCTTGCATATCTCAAAATATCAAAGTTCTTCTAGTACTTATTGTATTAAAAAGCATCTTTGATTTGGCCTTGGAATTATACGCCTAATTCTATTAAGCCATATACAAAATAATAAATCATTCTTTCAATAAAATCTTCTTAATTGGTAATTAATTCAATCTC
Organism: Physcomitrium patens; assembly: GCF_059467195.1. Classification (NCBI taxonomy): domain Eukaryota; kingdom Viridiplantae; phylum Streptophyta; class Bryopsida; order Funariales; family Funariaceae; genus Physcomitrium; species Physcomitrium patens. The sequence goes on along the minus strand of NC_143431.1, from coordinate 2,342,677 downwards.
TTTTTATGTTTAAGATAGCTAAAAGAAATGTTCTTTGTTGAAGCTTGTATAAGACTACAAGATTTTTTTATATATTGCTAATTACTTGATTCTTATCTAATTTTTCATCTAAATTTTGGCCAAGAACCATGGATGTAGAATTTGACATCAAAGTTAAATATGTGGTTGCATGCCATGTAAGGATTGCTTCTCAATTATAATTTCTATACCATTGATTTATAATTAAATCTTCTTTTGAAGGACATGGATTATAAAAAAGTCCATTGGTATCCAAATTATTAATGCCTATTCAATACACAATTTCAAGGTTATATTCTCGAATAAAAAAAATCTTATTTTTAAGTTTACTAATAAGCTTATCTAATTCTATAAGCCACTTCAAAGATTGATGGTTAATAACCAATATAAAGCATTGACTATACAAGTAAGATCGAAAGCAATCAAGGGGTCAAACTATTGCCAAAGCTTCTCCTTCAAAAGATAAGAAATTTGACTTTACATTGTTACTACTTCTGAAAGTAAGTGCAATAATATATTTTTTTCCTATATCATCTTTTTGTGTCAAGATTTCTCTCAATCCTACTACATTTTAATAATTCTTAGCAACAATCTTAAACATCAAATTTTTCTAAAACACTAAACTTATAAGGTCATTAAAAGATTGGATGATCATCTTATAATTGAATGTAAATAGGTTTGTCTTTATAACCTTCAAGATCTCTAATACTAAAGGCAAAATAATTGCAATAAGAGTGAATAAAAGCTTGTATCTTTCATATTTTGGTATCAATAAGATATGGCCATAATTCCAATGGCAAATCATCAAACTTTATATTTTCTTTCTTTACTAATAGAACACTACTATACACTGACATGGCCTTTAACTACTAATCTATTAAAGAAACAATTCCTATACCATCAATATCCTTACTTCTAGCCAAATAAGGGACTTTATTACTATAATATTTTTATGAATTAGAAATGTTGGTAGAACATACAATATCTTTAAAAAAAAAAACTTGTGAGAGAATTTCTTAAACATTTTTTTTTTTTAAGTCTTTAGTTAAAACCACAAAGCCATGTTGAGCTTATAGTTCATTAATTACATGCCTCTCTAAGCAAAAATATAACTCAAATCTTTTAACTTTAATTATTTCAAGATCTATCGCCCCCTAATTATTATTTTTTGATATTAAAGTACTAACATATTCATGAAGATGATTTTGAATAATAAGATATATGCCAAAAATCCATATTAAAGTATTGAAGTCTATAACTTGACCTAAGAAAAAATGACATTATTATTTAGTGAAATCATAAGCAGTTGTGATATTAGTTAAAAAGTCTATGGCATGTTTCCATTTATTGGCATTAGCTTCTTCATAGGTTTACGAATTAACATCTTAAACCATGTCAGATCCACATGCTCATAATATAAATGATGTTAAAAATATTATAAATATAGAAAATATACCACAAGATGATTCCATCTTATTAATTAAGGCAAGAGTAGGTTCATGAGTCTTAGTGACAATCAAAAAATTTGATTATCATCTAAGATATCATCAACATGAAGTCCAACATGTTATTTAATTTTAAAAAGTACTTTTGTAAGTACATGAGATAATGTTAGATTGATAATATCAACTCTTAGTATGCACCACAAAAGAAATTACTTAGATACTTGAAACTATTTAAAGGCTGAAAGGACAACCTATGCTTCGAAATACTACCAAATTTTACAATTCACTGGCAATCACATCGAAAGCACTACTAGTTTAACATACTGAGAAACAAAATAATTTTATTGGCCATCAATTCGACCTCATTTCTACAATATTACTATTAATAGAAACTAATATAAATATATAATAATATATCCATAAAAAATCTCAAAAAGAATATTTGTAACTAAGAAAAGGTATCAAAAATAAAGTCTAAAAATCCACACTATATCCTCATTTCCAACAATACAAAAATAAAAATAAAAAATAAAATAAAAAAATAAAATTTACCTATGATTGATGGTTACAAATTGTAAAATATATAATGATAAAAAAATTGTAATAAAATAAAATATGGAGAGATGAGAAAAAATCAAAAATTTACTTTGAAAGCAATCAATATTTAATAAATGACACTTCAATGCTCCAAATGATGTCTATTTTAAAAATTAAGCATATAAATGGATTCTTTCGGCCTCTTTTTCATAAAATTAATTAAAAAATAATCGAATTTAGACTCAATATATATTTAGAGTGAACTTCTAAACTTGATACTTAAGAATAGTAGACAATGTATTTTATTTTATTATGAATGATTTAGTTTTTAAATTCATAAAATATATTTATTATTTACAAAAATTAAAATTATTGTATTAAAATAAAAAAAAATATATTTTTAATTATTATATATTTAAATAAAAAGAAATATATTGTAAATATGATTATTTGATAATAATCAAATATTATTTGAAAAAAATAGTAATTATAAAAAGAATAAAATAATTTTAGATACAAAGGCAATAAAGCTTTAAATTATACTATTTGGATCAAAAACATTAATGAGAAGTGTAGTAAAAATTTATTGAAATTTATAATATAATTATTACTATAATGGAAGAAAAAAAAATCTTAGTTAATTAAGAAGTTTACTTCAAAATAAAGCTTAAAAGGGCATCATTCAACACTTCTTTTCTTTAGACCATCAGTAAATGCTAAAACAACCAGAAAATCTCCAAATAACATTATTTTAAAAAATATTACAATATTTTATAAAATAATTTTTAACAACATAATAAAATCTATCTTGTATGTATTTCAAATATGAAATTATATTTATATGGATGTGTATGAATGATATTAATTAATCAATTCAATGCAAGTTTTCAAAAAATATGCTATATCACTTCAACATTGTAATTCATTTCTACATTGTTACATTCAAATTCTCAATATTATTTGTACAATTACAAATATTTCAATATACATATCTATACATAATTTCTTTACAAACACCTTTCTATATAAATACCTATATATATATATATATTTCATAAAATAGCTTAAATATAAGATAAAAAAATAAAGATGTATTTTGATTAGCTATTGAGAAAAAAACACAAGGAACTGAGGAAGTGCTAAATTTTTAGAACAAAGTTGTTAGGCCTAGATACTAGATGTTGTGCTTGCCATTGTGTTGTATTCTTTGCTTAGAGTTCAATTTTACTTTGAATTCTTTTATTTTTTGTGAGGTAGCATAAATCTCTATTAGTTGATGGTTTATTTTAACTCACTTAAAAACTTGGTTTTAACTTATTATATCAATTAATTAAGTTATAACTTGACATCCAATTATGTTAATATAATAATTATTGAAACATGACTAGATTATATCAAAAATCCAAGATCCTTCTAATCCTCAACAACATAAAGTCTCATCACAAAATAAGACAAAATAAAATAGAAAACTAAATAGAATAGGACATGAAAGACAAAATTGAGCAAATGGAAACAAAACATAATATATTTCAACAAAAAATTGCAAAACCAAATTTTGTTAAGAAAAAGGGTTCAAAGCCATACTTGACTTGATGTTCCAAAAGGCCTTGGTTAGTCTTATTTATATCTTATCCTACCACCTTAGACTTTCTAGAATATTCTTAGGTAGTGGACTCTACCTTGATAATTGCCTTAAATTTCTTTTTTAGAAGATTCTATAATAGAGCTTATTTAAATAACTGCCTTAAATGTTTTTTAGAATGTTCTACAGTAGGTTCTACCTAGTCCACTAACCTAGCTCAATTCTAGAAACTTCTATGGTTCTAACTATCTATACAATTATCTTATCTATACTCTGTTATAGTTAATCTTCCTCCACTAATACAAAACATCCTTGTTTCATTCTTCATAGTATCTCCGAATTGTCTTTTGGCAATGGATGAGGTTTTCTGCATGTTCTCACATTACATCATGAATGGAATAACCTTTCTAAAGAACTTTGTACTTAAGTTATAGACATCGATTGCCATGACAAAGGTAGCAATGGTCTAAAATACTATCCACTTTATATTCTTGTTAGTCATCAACTACTATCAGTGGTGGTAGTACTTGATATCAATCCAAAAAGTATTTTGGTTTGGTATGAAATTCCTTCAGTTGTGAAACATGAAAGAATAGATGGACTTGAATATGTGATGAAAGCTTGAGGCAGTATGCGACATCAAAAATCAATACAAAAATGTAGAAAGGTCAAAGCCACTAAAGTTTTAGTTAGGGTTGATGTAGTAAGTAGCAAGTTGGCGTTTGAGAGTAACACCTGATCACTGTCTTAGAAGATCTTGTGCCACCAATAGTTATCCACATACTACTTCTATTGATTTTATATAGTAAAGAGGTAATGTCGTGCCTCTTATAAAGAGGTTAAAAGTTGTTGTATAAATTCCTTTGTTGTTGGATTGTTGGTGTTGACAAGACAATGGAGAGTTGTTGGTGTAATTAGATACTAATTGGTTTTAAAAAAAATGATAAATGATAAGTATTTTTTTGAATACTATCATTGTAAGGAAACTCTAAGGACTTTAAGTATTCATCCCAATTATTATAATGAACCACCACAAATGTCCACAACATATCCTTCAAGGTCCAATTTGCACGCTCTATTTGTCCATCTATATGGAAATGGAAGGCTGTAGATATGGCAAGTCATGTGCCTAGTAGCTTGAACAAGGCTTGTCAAAAACTTCTCATGAAATGTAGATCCCAATTTGAAACGATGATACAATGTAATTCATGGAGACAAAAGATAGTATCAAAGAAGATTCGTATAAGCATTGGCACATCAATATCGAAGCATACTATGACCAAGTGAAGTTGCTTTGAGAGTTGATGCATAAAGATGGCAACCACGATATGATTATGAAGCATTTGCAATAAACACATAATGAGATCCATAGTCACTTGCTCTCAACGTGTTGTAAGTAGTGGAATTAGCTATAATAATTTAAGAGACGTTGTGTTGCATGCTTTATTATATTGACATGACTTGCAAGAGTATACAAAGGCTCAAACATCACAGTCCAAAGTTGTCAAAAATCATGTCCTTGAGATTTGTTCTAGAATCTTTTCTTCTTTTAAATATTTAGATATTAGGATGTCATATCTCTCTTGAAGTATGTACGTCCTAAGTTTAGTATTATGGGGTACATAAATTTATTTCTTGAAATAGCCAAAGCCATCACTAAGAGTGTAATCTTGATATTGTATATCGTCCATCTTCAACTAATTGCTAAATATTTTAAAATAAATATTTTGATGCATAGCTTCCTTCCATTCTCTCTCTAAAATGATACTATTAATGGTAACGACTTTTGTCTTATCTTCCAATTGATTTTTTAAGAGTCGCTTATAGTAGACTCAACACAATATCTAATGTAACCACAATAACTGACATTGAACTAGATGATGACTATTTACACGCTACCAAAAGTAAACAATCTAACACTTACTCTAATACCAATGAAACATGATTAGACTATCTCAAAAACACAAGATCCTTCTAATCCTTAGCAATATAAAGCTTCATCACAAAATAAGGCAAAATAGATAAAAAAAAAATTGAATGGAATTAAACAAAATAAGACATGAAAGACAAAATTGAGCAGATAGAAACAGAATAAAACAAATCAAACAGAAAGTTGTACAACCAAACTTTACTAAGAGAAAAGGTCCAAAGCAATACCTAATTAGATGCCTCAAAAGGCCCTAGCCAATCTTATTTATACCTTGTCCTACCATCCTAGACTTTCTAGAGAGTTCCTAAGTATTAAGTCTTAGCTAAATAATTACCTTAAATTTCTTTTTTAGAAGATTCTATAATAAGGCCCATCTAAATAACTACCCTAAATACTTTCTAGAATGTTCCATAGTATTCCTACCTGGTTTACTAATCTAATTCCAATTCTAGAAAATTTTATAGTTCTAACTATTTAAATAATTATCTTATCTATATCTTGTTATAATTATATTCATTTAAATTTAATTTAAATAAAATTTGATAAACTTTACTCATATGAGGTAATTAATTTTTAGAAGTTTTTATCTACAAATAAAAATTCATCCTTTAATTATAAATTAAAATAATATCCTACTAATTTATAGGTTATTTTTAATTTATAACAATTAAATTACCTAATATTATCTATTACTTATAACTGTTACTTAAATATTATTAAAGATTTTTTTATTTTTTTTATATTAATCTAATTAATTAGCTCTATTAATATTACAAAAATAAATCCACATTGATAAATATTAATAACTTAGTTCTACTTGATAGAATTGAATCATCTCTTCATTTGATAAATATAATTCTAACTTACGTAGATTCAACATAAGTCTCCATAGATATAAATGGTTGTCTTTTCAAATATCAAAGAAGATTAGTGGTACATTGTTGTATTGTAACACAACTATATGGTAAAAGATAACAATATGAATCTTATTATAGAAGAACCAAGTTAAAAAATAAAATAAAAAGATATGGATAAAAGATAGGAAGGTAGTAAATTTTTTAGTAGTAATGCTGTTTTTTTAGAAAAATGGCTTCTATTTACTTTATAGGACTATAAAGAAGGCAAAATAAAGTAGATTAGAAAAATAAAAGATGTAGGCATATGTAGGAAGGAGTTAGGAGTTGGTTTTAGTAGAATTTGTTTCAGAGGATACAAAAATTGATACCCAGAGAAGACCGATGTCATGTTGTGACACGACTATATGATAAAAATATAAATGAAAAAGATTTTATTAATATTTAGTTATCTTAGATGTCAAAAACAGTGGCCAATTCCAGTGCTAATATTCAAGGACAAGTTAATGTCATCCCATTGCAAGCTATACCATCGTACGTGACATCAACAATATGCTCCACCGGCATCATTGAATCAAGTATCCTTCGTACCAATGGGACAACTAGGATCATTTTCTAATCCTACGTGGAATAAGCCTAGTAGATATATACCCATGGAGACACCCAATATGCCTTATGGGGGTACAAGAAGACCACTTCATTGTTTTCGTTGCAGATACATTGATCATTATGCTAGTGATTGTCCTAATCCTAGAGCCAGTGACAATTATGTGCTAGTATGTGGAAATAGCAAGCAGTCGGGGCATACTTATCAGTAATATAATGCTCTATTCAATTTCAATAATTGAGATGAGCAGATCCAAAGCCAAAGAAAAATTGAAGAGATAAATCGAGGTCCTGAAGATTCTTCAATAAATCTAGTGGAATATCCATTTTTACTAGGAGTTGACAAAAAGAAAAATGACCAATTCAACATTCGAGGGAGCTTGATGTGAAGGGCTAATTTGACCCAATTACAGAGACATCCAATCCAGGTCCTGTTATGGGCCTCTTATCTAGTATGAGACCTGACTCAGTTGGGCAACTCAATGAGATCCCGAATACGGAGGCTTCAGTTCCATTTCAAGCTGTTCTGTTCTCTATGCCGTTTCAAGAGAAACGTCTTTTCCATGGAAAGATCCTCTTAGAAGCGAGAATTCCATAGAAGCGTGGTCTGTTGTTCCAATTCTGAATCCAAGAAAAAAGAATAGGAGACCTTAGAGAGTTAAAAGAAAAGAAAGAAAAAGGAAGAGGGAATTCGGAGATCGGGGATTTTTGGGATTGGAAAGCTAGCTTCAAGCTCCTTGAAAAGGTATAAGATTGAGTTTCATAGGATTTGGGAGGATTTTGGAATCATTGCTCAAAATCAATGTTTGTATTGGTGAATTGGGTTTTTTTTTGCAATAAAGTTAAAGCTAGTACTCTTGACTGCTTTGTAAAAATTAGAAAAATATTTGCGGTTGAAATTTTAGAGGTGTCTAGGTGGTTGAGTATGCCAAGTGCTTCCAAAAATTTGTATTAATCTAATAGTATGGATAGAGGATATTTGATCATTAGTATAAAGAGGTATCAGAAGTTGGCATATTGGGGTCGTTTAGGATTTCTATAATATCTAAAGTTCTATTGATTGGGATAAGGTGAATTTTGACATAATAAGTCAAGGACTTAAAGGCGGAGCTGCATACAAAGTTTGAATGAGAATTAACAGTTAGAGAAGGAAAAATTACAAGTTACAGTTTGTCTTCAATTTCTAGATGGCGGTCAAGGGACATCGGTGTGGATTTATGGTGTTTTCTTGCAATCTATAAGTTGGATTGGATTGAACTTCTTGAGCATTTAGAAGACTTGTAAAGACACTAGTAGTAGAAGTTTCACAACAATCGAACAATCAGATTGAGAATTACAGCTTGTCAAAGCTCGCTATCTACAGTTAGGGTTTAAAAATAAATAAATAAATAAATAAAATAAAAATAAAACTAACAAATAAAAAAAAATTGTGCTTATAATATCTCGAAGTTATTAAAAATAGTGTTTCTAAGCACTTTATATTGGGAGTAAACTTTTACATTGAAATCCAAAATAGTTTGTATTTAGATAGTTGAAACCCACTAGACTACTTGGATACTTGTAAAACATTATTTTATCTTCCAGAGCCAGATGCCCAGTGCGTTCTCTAGCTGGATAGCATATAATACGACATTGGTTACTAGCTACGGTAAAAATCAGAGCCTTGACAATGATTTTGGGATTTTTTGGTTAATTAAAGAATAGAATCAAAGAATAGTCTTGATAAGGTTTCTATAGACATTAATTTTGAGGGATTTGGTTCAATAATGACTTTGTAAGTGCTTTGCAAAGTTGATATTGTTTTCAGTGACTCTGTTTTTTGGAAAATAAAATAGGATTGATGTTTTGGATAATTTCAGGAGTTTGGTAATAGATCTATTAATGAAATTTTTTGGATTTGTCGGTATAGTTGTGCTTCATGTATGCTGTAAATTTGGATTTGATCAAATAGTTAGATTGAAAAGCTTAAAGATTTTTTTGAGTTTTGGTCTCAAAATTTAAGATTTTGAGGTCTAATGAGGTTTTCTTAGATATCTCTCACTCTTCCAATTATATTGAGCCAAATTATTTTCACAAAGGTAGTTATCTTGATTTTTAATAAATATATAAAATTTAAAAACAAAATAATGGTTCAATCAGGAATAATTAGCATTGAGAGATTGGCATCAAGGTCAAAAAAGAGGGCAGGTTGACATTCGAGCACATTTTTGAGGTTATCATCTTTTTGATAATTTCGATCATTTTTAATTTTTTTATGCTTATTTTTAACTTAATTATTAAAAAATTTGTAAATTTTGAGTTAAAATCAATAGTTCATTCATCAGTTATTGAGGATTAAATTTGTTGTAGGAATTACTTGGAATTGATTAGGATTCGATTTAGGGTTTGATTTAGGATTAAGATTAGAATATTGGATTAATTTAGGATTTAATTAGGATTTGATTAGGATTAGCATTTGGTTAAGTTTTAGATTTTGGTTAAGATTAGGATCTGATCAGGGTTAAGATTTGAATAGGATTAGAATTTTCTTTGGTTTAGGATTTGATTTGAATTTCTTTGGATTTTTTTAGAATTTCTTTGTTTTTTTATAATTTATTTCAAAAATGAATAAAAAATAAAAATAAAATAATAATAATAATAATAATAATAATAATAATTAAACTTAATTGATACTTGATTATGATTGTTAAGCTTCTATAGCAATTTATATACGATTTTATTAGAGTGGTCAAGACTTGTTGCAAATTCCTATTATCTTCTACAGCCAGGTACTTAGCGCATTCTTAAGCAAAATCTCATGTTATATGACAATGTTCTATTTCTTTTAACAATACTTAGTATTAGGCTATATAGACAATTTGAAGCCCTTTGAGTATAATGATGTAACAAAATCAATTTTAAAAAAAAATATATGCAGGAGCAGTTATTATAAGAAATATAACTTGGTTGCAAGATCCATCTTGACAAACTACTTTTTAATATTTGTTTCCTTTAAAGCAAAGTGCATTACAAAACAATAAGACTTAGTTCTCTTATCTATCAAAAAACAAAGCAATACAAGATAAGATTGTCAACTGGCCACATCTGAGAGTATAAGTTAAAAAATTAAACTTAGATACCTTAGCACTTAAAGAACTTTATAATCATATAATACAATTTACTAGAATAACAATCAACTATCACTATATTTGTGTATCTTTGATCCTTGGAAAATATTGGCCTTTTTATCATACAATCTTTCTTTTATTGCTTCTTATTTAATAATTTTATAAAAAAATAGCCTAAAATATTGCCGCTGAAGCACAAAAATTGTGACCAAAATTACAATTATGTATAGAAATGTAATTAAAATCTCAATATCTAATATAAACTTGTTCAAATTTGCATTTATAATTTCTACAAACTACATGGCCACAAAAGGACCAAATCACAATAGAAATTCAAACAACAACTCTATTTAGACATAATTATTGGCAAAATAAGATAATATTATACCGCCAAGTTATAATAAGATCTAACTTATGATTATAGTGATGGTTCTAATATAAGACCACCAAATTAAGAAAGAAGCAATGGATATTAAGTACATGCCTAGCTTTCTTGCAAAGTTACTAGAAAGCAATAAAACAAGCACTTATATAAGAAAAAAAATTCAAGAGTTGATGCCAATGACAATAAACAATTCAAGAGAAAAATCACATAGGGATCAATCGACTTCTCAGCATCCTTTGATACTTAGCCAAGAAACGACTAAGATCTCAAGTTAATAAAGATTAGCATTTCATTTGCATATAAAGATTTACCATAAAACATCTGCATCCTATTTGTATTACATTGTTGATAGCCACCACAATATAAATTTGGAACTCCAAGAACAACAAGAATACCACCAATGGCTGCATAAAGCTCAATACAACCATTGTTATATTACATGAATTTTTGCTTGAAAATGTATCAAATACCTAGCTATAGAAGGTAAATAGGAAAATGCTACAATAAGATCTTAACAAGTCTAATAGAATCATGAATAAATTCTAATTAAACCTTAATAATAATAATAAAATTTTAACCAAATCTAATAGAAGTTTGAAAGAAATTATTAAAAAAATATTAAAAAATCATAAATTAATCTTTAAAAAATAATATAAAAATCTTAAAAGAATACTAAAAATAAAAAATTTAAAGAAATAATAAAAAATATATTTTTTAAATACTAAAAATAAAATATTAAAAAAATTCAAAAATCCTTTTTAAATATTAAAAATAGAAATTTTAAAGAAATAATAAAAAATCTAAATTAATCCTTTAAAATTTCAATTTAGTCTTAAATAAATCCTAATATATTCCTAAATAAATCTCAATATAATTCTAAATAAATCCTAATTAAATCCTTGCTAAATCTTAATTAAATATTAATAAAGTTTTAATAAAATCCTAATAAAATTCTAAAAAAATTCTAAACATATTCAAAAAAATATTAAATAAATTATCAACAATTTCTATAATTGTATTAAAATCTTAATAATTATTAATTAAACCATTGATCTCAATTAACATTTCATCTATGATTCAATTCAAAAGAAAATAATAAGCATCCAGAGTTTTAAAAAAAATAAATTCATCAATTGAAAGAAAAAGCTCTTAGATATTGGCCCCTTTCATTTTCTAACTTGAATGTTGATTTTTTAACAAAAAATTCTTTTACTAAATTTTTACATTTCTTTAAAAACTATCAAAAATATAGATATCTAAGTCACAAATACTTTTAATAAATTTTGATTCAATCATAGTAGTAGATTTTATAGAATTATAAAAACCTTCATTGATCTTAAATTTCAAATATCTAAGATTTTAATCCAATAAAACACTCATATCTTTTAATCTAATTATTTAATTGATCTTATATTTATTAAATATATTCAAAATAAATAAAATGACAAATTCATATAATTTTACTCATAAATTTGCTACAATACTTAGATAATTCTTAAATTTAAAAATTTATTTTTTATTTCTCAAAATCCAAAACCATTGAGTACATTTTTTATTTAAAAAAATCCTCAAAAACTCAATGTGCATTCAAATTACTTGAAACCAATGCTTAAACAACTCTTCTAAAGTCTTTTCTTTAATTTCACTCTTCAAGCAATAAAAAACCTTAAAACCTTTGTAGATACGTAATTTTGTATTTTGAGGTCTAATTTTGACTCTAGTTCATATCTAGTCCTCTTTGATTATTAATTTTTAATATCTTCATATAATTTTTATTACAACCTATTATTTTCTCTCTTTTAAAGATGTCTACAAATCTTGAATTATAAAAGAAAAGAAGCTTGGGCTACAATTGCTTTAGAATTAGAAGCAAAATGGAAAAAAGAATATATAAAGAAAAAATCATTGCTACCTCATACTACCAATCCACAAAAAAATTAAGAAAAATAACTAATAGACTTGCCACTTCATGACAACATAGACAACACCACTATGGACTTGCGACCTTAGTTTTCTATTAACAATAATACTATATATGCTTTCATTTAATTGATGGAAAAAACCATTGTATGCATTTAAAATATGAAAACAAAACTAACTATTGGCTTTTGCCAAAGGTTTTGGAACCAATTTAATATATATCAAACACTATCTTAGCCAACCACCACCATTATTCAACATGAAGAATAATAATAAAACAACATAAAAATCACCATTGTATATTGTTGTAAAAATCTAAAAAGAAGAACCATCTTTTCTTGTTTACTATAGTAATAAGAATAGCTTGTATTTAAAAATTGAAATCATACAACAACTTGTTATTCCTTAGATTAGCCGTATCTACACAAAAAACAATAGCTTTTCTATACCACAAAAATTGGAGTTTTTTTGCTCTAAGAAAAAAATATAAAAAAATAAAAAAAAATAAAAAAAACAAAACAAAATCTAAGGTCTAATAGATCCCTCAAAGCCATATGCCTTACAAATTTTGGAATTTTTTTCAAATAATGTAATAGAAAAGAACAACCAACTTTCAATTAAGTCATGAATAGTATTCCTATGCTTAAAAAATAAGATAGAAAAGGTCCTATAGATTAAATAAAAAAGAAACAAAGAAACTTTAAACATATTATCTAAAAACTAAAGAATCAATAGAAAATAAAAATAAATACTAAGATATTTAAGATAATTAGTACTAGAATTCTTTTCATATAAAAGATATTAATATTTAAGCCTTTTAAGGCTTATATATCTATTGAATTTTAAGAATTGGTCTTTTGTATACTATTACTGTCACGGCCATAATCATATAAGCTAACAATTACATATAGAAATAAGTAGAAGTAAGTAAAAGTAGATAAAAGTAAGTTAATTCTATAATATTTAATATAGAAGCTTCCTAGAAACTTCCTAGACGCTGCTTTGACTTCATAGGTGTCTTTAATTGACTTTTTGGATTAGAAACGTGGTCAACAAGTTGGCCATGTGCCACACATGTTGTTAGCTTGAAGATCAAGCTAACTATGTGGCCCACATGTAGAAAAACTTGCCTTGTAAGTCAAGGCATGTGTCCTACAAAGTCAATACATATTGGAGGTCCTATAGAACGTCACCACGTAGCTCCTAATTAGATAGTATATATAGAGACAAGAGTGAAGGCTTCTTCACTCTTGTCAACTCCTTTCTTGCTTCTAGTCCAGGTTCAAGAGTCTTTAGTTTCTTGTCTTGTGGCAATAGCCATTCCAGTTTCCTTTTAATGTACCTACTTGTTTATATTTTGACTTATTATATCGAGATAGCTTTTTGGTGTATATTTTCCCTCATCGAGTCTTTGTCCTTGACAGATTGACAAGAGTATACTTACAATATCAGAGCTTTGTTTTTTCTTGAATAAGAGTGGATTACCCCTTTCTCTTGACAAGACATAAGCGTATTAGAAGTTTGCGGATTACCCACTTCTAAACTGATATTGTTCTTAGTATCTTCTTTGTTATCAAGTCTTTCTTTTCTTTTGTCTTGAGCAGTATCAAACAAATTTTTCTTCTTAGTGTCATTATGGCAGAGCTTGTTGAAATGAAGAGTGCAATGGCACAAATGCAAGAGCAAATGAGGGAGTTAATGCTTGCGATGCATCAACTCAATTCACCAACATAGGAAAGAACAAGAATAGCAGAAAGTGGGGATATAGAGATGATCGGAGCTGCTTCAACATCTACAACAAATCACGTTCCTTCTCCAATTGTACAACACCCTATAAGCACTAGAGAACCAAGAATTACCTTACCTGAGAAATTTGATGGTACGAGATCAAAGTTTCGAGAGTTCATCAATCAAGTACAATTGGCAATTAAACTTCAACCGCAAAGCTATCCAACTCCTGGATCACAAGTCAGGTTTATTGGCACTCTACTTTCTGGTTCTGCATTATCGTGATTTTCGTCTTTTGTTGAACAACGAAATCCAATATTGGACAATTTGGAAGCTTTTTTGGCGGAGTTTCGATCTATGTATGGTGAACACGATGCAACTCGTGTTGCAACAAATAAGATCCGAATTCTGCGACAAAGAAATCGCTCAGTAACAGTATATGCTTCACAATTTCGACAACTTGTAATTGACATCAAGTGGGATGATGCAGCACTCATCAGTCAATTTCTTTATGGATTGGAATATGAAGTAAAGAAATTGATGCTCAACTTACGTGATCCTCAAACTTTGAGTCAAGCAATCGATTTTGCGGTAAAATGTGATAATCGACTTTTCGAATTTCGATCCGAGAATCATTCACGGGAACCTCAACGTTATTACCCAATGGCAACATCAACATCTTTGCCAAATCTACATTCGGAAGTAGAAGACATGCAAATTGACGCGGTACGTTTTAAACCCCTAACTGAGCAAGAAAAGATTCGTCGTCGTCAAGAAGGATTATGTTTATGTTGCAGAGAACCTAAGCACACTGCTCAACATTGTCCAAAGAAACGACGCAATTATAAAATGAGGGATATGACGGTCAAAGAAGACAACATGTCGAAAAACGGATTCGTCCAGCTACAATAGGGACCGTGCAGCTGGAATCTTGTACAATTCCTAATTAAGGTCCTATCCTCTCCTCAGAACCTTCTCCTTATTTTATAATAGACTTATATTTAGGACCTAAGAATTACAAAGCCTCTGCTTTATTAGATTCGGGAGCCTCAGCATGTTTTTTAGATGAACAATTTGTTAAAAGTCGTAAAATATCCTTTGTACAGAAACCTAAACCAGTACATGTAGAAGTCATAGATGGTCGTCCCTTGTCTTCTAGAGATGTCACTCATGAAACTCATTCTATAAAAGTAACAATAGACGGTCATGATAGCTACATAGCTTTTAACATAATTAAATCCCCGTCCAATCCAGTTATTTTAGGTTTATCCTGGCTAGAAAAATATAACCCTCGAATAGATTAGAATTTATGTAAACTTGACTTTTCCCAAAGCGTTATTAATAGTTCTACCAACCAAGTAAAAAATTATAAGTCTAGTATAGTAAAACCCGTACTGATAGGTGCAAAAGCATTTATACACGCAGCAAAAGAAGGATCAACTTTTGCTATTTATGCTGCACCTATTTTTGAAAACGTAAAGACTTCAATTGGCATTTCAAGTCAATATCAGGAGTATCAAGACGTTTTTGAGAAAAAGAATGCAGATATTCTTCCTGAGCATCGCCCATATGATTGTTCAATCGACCTCAAGGAAGGAACTCAGCCACCATTTGGACCAATTTACAGTTTATCGCAAGATGAGATGGCTGAACTCAAGACATATATTGACGAGAATTTAGCGAAGAATTTCATACGCCATTCAAAATCTCCAGCAGGAGCTCCAATTCTATTCGTAAAGAAAAAAGATGGATCTTTACGAATGTGTGTTGATTATCGAGGACTCAACAAGATCACGATCAAGAACAGGTATCCATTACCTTTGATATTAGGACTCCTTGATCAGTTGAATCAAGCTAAGATCTATACAAAAATAGATCTAAGAGGAGCATATAATCTAGTACGGATCAAAGAAGGAGATGAATGGAAGACTGCGTTTCGAACCAGGTATGGACATTTCGAATATAATGTCATGCCCTTTGGACTCATGAACGCACCAGCTTCTTTTCAACATCTCATGAATGATGTATTTCGTGAATTCTTAGACAATTTTATCGTCTGCTATCTAGACGATATCCTGATCCATTCTAAGAACATCAAAGAACATGAAATACATGTTCGTCAAGTATTACAAAAACTTAGAGATGCAGGATTGTACGCCAAGATGGAAAAGTATGTATTTCACACTACTCAAGTTGACTTTTTAGGATACATCATTTCAAATGATGGTCTCATGATGGATTCTAAGAAAGTCCAAACAATCATGGATGGGAAGATTCCAAAGACAGTAAGAGATGTCCAATGTTTCTTGGGATTTGCAAATTACTATCGGATCTTCATCAAAGATTTCTCACGAGTTGCAGCTCCACTTACACGCTTGACTAGTAAAGATAAATTCCAATGGAATCAAGAAGCGGAAGCAGCATTTGAAGCTTTAAAGACATCGTTTGTCTCTACACCAATCTTATATCGTGTTGACTTTTTCAAGGCATTTTTTATGGAAACAGATACATCAGATTTTGCCTTGGGTGTAGTTTTATCACAAATGGGAACAGATGACAAAATTCATCTGATAGCTTTTCATTCAAGAAAATTCTCAGCAGCCGAGATCAATTATGAGATCCACGATAAAGAACTTCTTGCGATCGTGGATTCCTTTCAAGAATGGCGTTATTATCTAGAAGGCGCTTCTAGTCCAGTCACTGTGTATACAGATCACAAGGACCTCGAGTATTTCATGTCAACACGCGTGTTGAATAGTCGTCAAGCTCGTTGGAGTATGTCTTTGTCAAGATTCGAGTTTATTATCACTTATCGGCCACGAAAACAACAAGGTTTGTCTGATGCCCTATCTAGACGTTCTTATTTTGCACCAAAAGAAGGAGATGCAGCTTTTGAGCAACAAAGAACGGTCCTCTTGAAACCGGAGCAATTTCATCTCCGAGCAATGAAATCAACATTGACTGTTGATTCAACTTTTCTCAAGCAAATCCAGTCCAGTATGTCCTCAGACCCTCTTGTTTATGATATCGAGAATAATTCTTCCAAGTCTCATGATCCTTCTAAGTTCGAGTTCAAGAATAATCTATTATATTTTGAAGGACGCCTATATGTTCCAGAAGGAGAAGCACGTTTACGTGTTCTTCAAGCACGTCATGACTTTCCAGCAGCACGACACTTTGGATATAATAAGACTTTGGAACTCATATCAAGAGATTTTTAGTGGCCACAAATGTGGAAGTCAGTCAAAGACTTTGTACAATCATGTGATATTTGTTCAAGATCAAAAATTCCTCGTCATCGACCTTACGGACTTCTTCAGCCATTACCTATACCAGAACAACCATGGTCTTCTGTTTCTATGGATTTCATCACAGATCTTCCAAGCTCAAGATCTTATGATTCTATATTTGTGATAGTAGATCGTTTCACCAAGATGGCACATTTTGTGCCATGTACAAAGTCTATCACAGGTGAAGAAACAGCTAAGCTTTTCATTGATAATATCTATCGCTATCATGGATTACCTAAAGATATCATATCAGATAGGGGAACTCAATTTGTGTCAAGATTTTGGAGGACCCTTTTCAAGATTTTAAAAGTGGACTTAAAGCTATCTTCGGCTTTCCATCCTCAAACTGATGGACAAACAGAGCGCGTAAACCAAGTCTTGGAGCAATATTTAAGGTGTACTATCAACTACCAACAAGATGATTGGACAACCCTTCTGCCATTGGCAGAGTTTGCTTATAATAATACGGTACATTCTTCCACGCAACAAACACCTTTCTTTGCCAATTATGGCTATCATCCACGACTTGATACTTTTGATTTTTCAAAAGTTGATAATCCTACAGCAGAAGATATGGCAAATCGGTTGTCAGAGTTACATGCAATAATGAAGACGCAATTGAAGGAAGCTCAAGAACGACAAAAGATAAACGCAAATCTATATCGTAAGGAGCAACCACAAATCAACGTGGGTGATAAGGTATGGCTACTTTGTCGTAATATCAAGACTATTCGACCTTGTGACAAGTTGGACTATCGTAGGCTTGGCTCCTTTTCTGTTTCTGAACAGATCAACTCAGTTGCATATCGGTTACATCTACCGGAGTCAATGAAGATCCATCCTGTAGTCCACGTGTCTCTTCTTGAACCATATAAGACAGTGGATATACAAGGAAGAAGACAAATGCCACCGCCTTCTATACAAATAGATAATAATGAAGAATTTGAGGTGGAAGAGATATTAGACTCAAGGCGGCGCCGAAATAAGCTGGAATATCTTGTTCATTGGCACGGATATGATATTAGTAAACGCACATGGGAGCCATCCAGGAATCTAGCAAATGCATCAGCTAAAGTCAAAGTTTTTCATCAATGACATCCATCAAAACCAAGATGAAAATCTCTCTTATAAAAGAGACAAGATTGAAGCAAGATAACATTCAATTTCCTATCCTTATTTGTAACTTCTTTGCATTTGTGACGCTAATTAGATGGAGAGCCAACAACCAGCGGATTCAACTCAAGAACCTTCATTTGCTGACCTGCCGGACGAGACATTACGATTGTCACAACCTTCAAGACGACGCAATCGAGATAAAGATCTTCAAGAGCGACATATTCTTCCTCGAATAGATGGTGAGATACAACGCGTTTGGTATCACGATTTGGGAAGGGACTCTCGATGTTTGGTGATTTTATTAGAGGTAGGAACAACTCCTGATGGTGTTCCAAATATTCTATTCGAAGGAAGTTACGAAGGCCTCAACAATGATCAAATAACTGGGTGGTCTTCCCGCCCTGGTATGGGACACTACCGATGGTTGAGAGGCCCTATCAATCATCTTCGAAGAGAACAGAGATCAGAGTATGTGGCGAATACAATTCATCGCATCATAGATTTCCTCAACATATGATGACCGCTCCTCGTGAAACTCGTCTCTAGAAGGGGGGGTAATGTCACGGCCATAATCATGTAAGCTAATAATTACATATAGAAATAGGTAGAAGTAAGTAAAAGTAGATAAAAGTAAGTTAATTCTATAATATTTAATATAGAAGCTTCCTAGAAACTTCCTAGACGCTTCTTTGACTTCATAGGTGTCTTTAATTGATTTTTTGGATTAGAAACGTGGTCAACAAGTTGGCCATGTGCCACACATGTTGTTAGCTTGAAGATCAAGCTAACTATGTGGCCCACACGTAGAAAAACTTGCCTTGTAAGTCAAGGCATGTGTCCTACAAAGTCAACACATATTAGAGGTCCTATAGAACGTCGCCATGTAGCTCCTAATTAGATAGTATATATAGAGACAAGAGTGAAGGCTTCTTCACTCTTGTCAACTCCTTTCTTGCTTCTAGTCCAGGTTCAAGAGTCTTTAGTTTCTTGTCTTGTGGCAATAGCCATTCCAGTTTCCTTTTAATATACCTACTTGTTTATATTTTGACTTATTATATCGAGATAGCCTTTTGGTGTATATTTTCCCTCATCGAGTCTTTGTCCTTGAGAATTACTAGCTTATTGAGATAACTCATCTTTTAGTTAGTATTGTATATCATAAAATATGTTTAAGAATGTACTAGATATTTGGCTATAGAAGATAAAATAAAATTTGCAATAAAAAAGTTTTAATAATTTTAATAGATATTGAAGAAAAAAATTTAGAAGCCACATTATTTAGCATCAGCAAGGTTACATCCAAAAAAGTTATAGAGTAAAATAACTCTCACTTCCAACACTCTTTACTTATAGTTGGATACTTCATCTAGAATCATATTTATCTTTTCTAGCTACATCCAACTAAACCTTAGATTTTTCTTAACCTAGCGACTACCCAAAATCTTAGCCACTACCATAGTAATTTATTTTAATCCATTGATACCTTTTAACTATTAGCAACTTATTATGATTTAATACTAAGTGGTGGCAACTATACAAGATCTTAATACTCTTCTATATTCCGACTTTGCTAATTATCAAAATACTTTTTAGTCTAATGGCTCTATCAACTTGTGGTATTTATCCTTTACCAATGCTTTTATAAGCACATTGGCATGCATGTATTTTGTAATATAATATTTCATATCTATTATTCTATCTTCAATTTTTTTCTCACATGAAATAATATTGAACATCAATGTGCTTGGTTCTTGAATAGTGCTTTGAATTCTTAGGAAATATAAGACATCCTTAATTATTACATATTATTGAAATTGATTCTAATTGCACTAGTCCAATGTCTTTTAAGAGTTGTCTTATCTAATATGCTTCCATTGCACAATGACTTGCTGCAATATACTTAGATTCTATGGTTGATTTTACAATACTAGATTGTCTCTTGCAATTCCATGAAATTTCTCTTACTCTAATAAAAAACACATATTCCATTGTAGATATTCTATCATTTGCATCTTTAGTCCAATCTACATCTTAATAATCTTGCAAATTAATATTCTTACTACCAATGCACAATTTGGAGTTTTTTGTACCTTTTAAGTACCTCAATATCCTCTTTATCATTGTCTAATACAAAAGACTTGCCTTAGACATGTGTTGGCTTATAATATTTACACCAAATATAAGATCCACTCTTATAGCCACCATTGCATACATAAATGAGTCTATGGCTGCCTTATATGAAATACATTGTAGCTCACCTTCAACTTGTGCATACTCTTCATTTGTAAACTTTATCAACTTCAAATTGGCTCTTAAAAGTGTTCTAATAGACTTGCACTCTTTCATATTGAATCATTTCAATACTTCTTCAATGTACTTGCTTTGACTCATTCTAATGTTCTTATTACCACAATCTCTTATAAATTTCACTTCTACTCAATAAAAGAGCTTTTCCAAATTACTCATCTCATACTTCTTTTTTAATAGGGCTTTTATTCAATCTATCTTTTTTATATTATTAGACAAGATAATCAAATTAATATAGAGGATTACAATTAACAAAAAATCTTTAAATTACATCACATATAGTGAATGATCAGTTTCATTCCTTAGAAATTATTTATTGATAAAAAAATATGTTAATACATTGATACCATGCTCTTGATAATTCTTTCAATCTATACAAAGATTTTTTCAACTTGCATACAAGGTATTCTTTGCCTTATTGTACAAATCCTTTAGATTGGTCCATGTAGATGTCTTCTTATAATTCTCCATTCAAAAGGGCCATCTTCACATTCATTTGATGCATTTCTAAGTCTATTCTTGCCTCAATTGCTACAATGGTCTTAATGGTGGTGAATTTGACAATAAGTGCATAAATCTCATTAAAATCAATATTAAAAACTTATAAATATCCTTTAACAACTAATCTTCTCTTGTGTCTCAATACTACATCCATTGCATCTTTTTTTAGTTTTAAATATCTACTTACAATCAATACTAGATCAATTTGCTAAAAGAAGTGTAATTCCTATGTACCATTGTCTATAAGAAATTATATTTTTCTTCTATAGCATTCTCTCTTTGATTGCATCTTAGAATTTTATAGCATTATACAAAGATAATCAATCAGCAAGGAGAGCAACATGTATATGTTCTTCACTTACTTGAAGAAAGATGTGGTTCTTTTACCATTCACTATGTGGTCTTTTTTTTTTTTTTTTTTTTTTTTTTTTTTTTTCTCAAGAGATATCTCTTTTCATTTAAAAATAATTCATCTTGTTGCATTCTATGCTCTCTTCTTAGCTTCTTTTCTTTAAAATCCTATCTTTTTTCATTCAAAGATTGGTACTCCTCATCATCATCACTATTATAATCTTCAACATTGTTATTGCTGGTCCTAGAAATTTGTAAGGCCTTCTTCTTCATCTTCTTTGCTTCTTCATCTTCATTCATATCCTTACTATTTTTATTTTCTTTATCTCTTTATTTTTTTACTAAATTTAAAGATGTATTTATAAATATACCATTATTCCTACTTGAATATATTTTTAAGTGCTCATAAGCATTTTTATACTTCAAAAATTCAACATCACAACTTTTGATGAATTTTTTGGTGTCCAAATACATTAATCTATATGCCTTGGTACCTTCAAAATATTCCAAAAAAATAAAATTTTTACTTTTTGCATCAAGTTTGAACTTCATATACTCTAATGTCTTTGAATGTGCAATGTATCCAAAGGCCTTCATATATAAAATGCAAGGTTGTCTCTCATTCTAAGCTTCTTGTGGTGTCATTAATGTAAGAACACTTGTTGGATACCTATTCCTTCTATACACTGCATTCACTATAGCTTCCATCCAAAATTTATAAATAAGATTTTCAGCATGAAGCATATTCGTAATCATCTCTACAATGGTTTGATTTTCCTTTTCAGCAACACCATTTTATTTTAGAATATATGGTGTTGTCATTTGTTTAGTAATTTCTTCATTCTTCAAAAAAACATTAAATTGCTTAGACATGTACTTACTTCCATTGTGCATATGCAACACCTTAATCTTACAATCACTTTATTTATCAATAAGTATTTTAAATTCTTTAAACTTCCAAAAGTACTCACTTTTAGCTTTAAGAGTGTAGATCCAAATCTTTCTTAAAAAATCATCAATAAAAATAAAAAAAATATCTTATTCCTCCAATATTTATGGCCTTTATAGGTCCATTTATCAAAATGGATAATTTTCAATAACTTTGTAGCACATGTTGCTACACCACTTGAAAATAAGGTTCTTTATTATTTGTCTTATATGAATCTTTTACATATAAGTTGTATTCTATTTTGCCTTTTTTTTTTATCAAGATCTAAGCCACTTATCATAGATTTAAGCTTTGCCATGCTCTTCACGTTCAAATAGCCAAGATAATGATGCCATATATTCAACTTACCTTGGTTTGATGTAATTTCAATAAATGTAGATACTTCCACTCTATTGACCTTTTTGTACTTGAAGTGGTATAAATTTCCCTCTTTAGAGTCCTTGGCAATTATATTTCCACACAATTTTCTTATAAAATATCCATTCTTATTGAATTGAATCATAAAATATTTCATTACAAGTTTATTCATTAAAAATATATTTTTCTATATCTTCAGCACATAGAAGACGTTTTTAAATTTGATCCTATTGATTTTTCTATTCACAACCACCTCCAACATAATAGAATCAATTCCAATGGCTTTACATGTGCCACTGTTTGCCAAAATCACATTTGATATTGAAATAGTCTCATAAATATCAAATGAATATTTATAAGGGATCATATGCTTGAAACAACTTGAGTTTACAATCCATCGTAACATGGCAGCCATGGAAGTGACATTTGCTGCTGTGAATGCATAATCTTATCCTTCAAATTCATCTTGCATACTACTTGGATTCTTCCTTTCTATTTTTGCATCTTTATAGTAATTTCGAGCAAAATATCCTACTTTAATATAAATAAAGGAAGTTTTGACATTATCTTATTGATTTGAATAGTTACCCTTGCCTTGTTGTAAGTAGAATGTTGAATCTTCACTTTGAGGCTTTTTTTTCTTTCCTTTTAGTTACTTTATAATTAAGTCTTCCCATCATTTAGTTGATTATGAGTTCTTTTATCTTAATAGATTCCAAAGCCATAGTGAAGTAGTTGCATGATTTTGGCAAGCTCATAAATAGAGTCATGATAATATTTGCATCTTTTAAAGGCTTGCCTATAATTATAAGTTGGTTTGCAAGTGCCTTCACCTTGTTGATGTGTGCCATGAGGTCTTTACCTTCTTCTAACTTTCAAGTGAAGAACTTCTTCATTTTATAAATGATATTGGATAAGTTCTTACTTTCATAGATATTGCAAAGATTCTTTTATGTTTTTGTTGGTCTTTTGTAAGAGATAATGTGAAAGAAGTTGGCTTCATCAACATTGCATGCAATCAATTCAAAAGCCTTCTTTTTACAATGTTTGTGGTCTTTTTTTTTCCTTTATATCAACATGCATGCTTGGACTCTCTTCACTTTCATCTACAATATTCTAAAGATCCAAAGAAGCCAACAAAAACTCTATTTTTACCTTCCAATGATAGAAATTCTTATCTTTTAATTTTTTCAATTACTCTTAAGCCTACACCATCACTTGAAGTCATATTTAATAGAGAAATGTATCAAAAAAAGTTCAAGAAAAATAGTCCTAGAGCTCTCAAAATCAACAAGAAGGTATTTTGCCTTATAATCTCAAAATACCATCTTTATGAATAAATTAGTATTTTCACTCTCAAAACACTCTCCACTTCACTTCTAGGACCTTTTACAAGTCCAATAAACTACATAAACGTCTCAAACAAAATTTTCTACTCTTTTATGACTTTTATGCTTACAAATCATTTTTAGGCACCATAAAAGATCTTTTAAGTACTTTTACTTTTTATACATGAAACTAAAAAATTAATCCACCAAAGTTTTAACTTAGTAAGAAAATATAACACTAATATTCTATAATATCACTGTAAGGTGTTAATCAAACTCTAAATTCAAGATATAGTTAATAACAAATAAGATCAAACAAAGATCTAAATCTAAATCTGAATTTGAAAGTTAGGAGTTTTAAAATCCTAACATCAACAGGAACAATATGTTCTATTCTACACAACAATGAAGACTTCATATAACTTCAAAAAATTCACAAGGAAATGTGAATGGGTCTATAACTTAATTAAGAAAAAAAAAGTTAGAAGCCACAATAATTAACATTAGCAAGGTTATACCCAAGAGAAGTGTGAAATAAGATAATTCTCACATCCAACACTCTTTACTTATAGTTGGAGTCTTTATCTACAATCATATTCATCCTTCTTTGCTACATTCAATTAAACCTTAAATTTCTCTTTATCTAGCTACTACTATATTAAATTATTTTACTCCTTTGATATCTTTTGATTATTAGCAATTTATTATGGTTTAACTCTATGTAGTTGCAATTATAGAAGATCTTCTTGATCTTAAATAATAGAATCCTAAAAAAATAATTAATTAAATCTTAACAATGTTAATCCATCTTTTCATCAAACTCAAAAGAAGTCTTAAAGAAATTACAAAAGAAATATAAAAAATTATTAATTAATATTAAAGAAATATTAAAAATATAAATCTTAAATGAATCCTAATCAATTTCTTATATAATCCTTAAAAAATTCCAAACCAATCCTAACTAAATTCTAAGTAAATTTAATCAAATTCTAATAAAATTTTAAATTAAATTCTAATCAAATCTTAATCAAATCTTAATCAAATTCTAATAAGAACTTAAACCAAATTCTAAAAAAATTCTAATAATATCCTAAACCGATCCTAACCAAATCCTAATGAAATCCTAAACCAAATTCTAACCAAACTCTAATCAATTCTTAATGAAATCCTAAATCAAACTTAATGTAATTCTAAATTAATCTTAAATAAATTTTAATAAAATTCTAAATCAATCCTAATCAAATCCTATTGTAATTCTAAATCAACTTTTAAAAAATCCTAATTTAGTGATTCTAAATTTCAAAAACCTCAAATCTTAATCTAATAAAATTCTTATAATCTCAAATCTAACTATTTAATTGACAACAAATTTTTTAAATACATTGAAGACAATTATGATGAAAAATTTATAAGAATTTACTTATAAATGTGCTATAATATTCATAGAATATTCAAAATTATAAACCTTTTTTATTTCTAAAAATTTAAAAGTACTAAGTACACCTCTTTCTTTGAAAAGCCTTTAAAAACTCAATATATCTCTAAATTACATGAAATCAATTCTTAAAAAATCATTTCTAGTTTATTCTCAAATTCCACATTTTGATTAATTGAAGAATCTTAGAATCATTTTGGATGCACGATTTTATACCTTATGATCTGATTTTGGCCCTAGTTTGCAATGGGTCCTCTTTGAATATAAATTCTTAGTATTTTGGAATAATTTTTACTAAGCACTATTTTTATTTTTTTTTATAGATGTCTACATGATTTATTTTCTTAATATATTTTATTTTTTCTTATTTATAGTCTTACAAAATAAGTAGAAGTTTCTTTTATAAGAAGGTAGTATAAAAATTAATTAATTTTTACAACCTTTTGTTTTATTATCTATATTTTTAAGATAATTTTTTAAATATTTTCATTTAAACTTTTGTATAATATAATCTTTCTTTTTTTCTTTCACCTAATGGTTGTATTATTATATGTACCATAATTTATTAAAATATATAAAAACTTATTATTTAAAAGTACAAAAGCTATTATATATATAAATAGAAATCTAACCACAAGCTTTTTAATCTTTAAAAAAATAAGAAAAATGTGTTTTCTTGTCTCTTACATCTTTCTAATTATAAAAAGAATAATTAATCTAATTCATCATAAAAAAATCAAATAATATCATATTTAAAGTATATTTCTTTTAAGCAAAAAAAATTCAAAATTCTTTGAATCAACATGTGGATGAATCCACTTTAGCCTTAAAAAAAGATGAAAATTTAAATTTCAAGTGGTCAATATTTTATACCAATTCAATTGTGCCTTTGGCTTAAATATAAACTCGTCCAAATTGTTAGCTTATTGATAATACAAAACCATTATGAAACCTTCATAAGCCAATACTTTTGGCTAAAAATAGATAAAAATGATATATTAAAGATGTTGGAAACATTATTTCAATTAATAATGACCACCAAAGCTATTGATAAATTTATAATTGATAAAATTAAATTAAAAAAAAAAAAATTGACTTTAATTTGTTGCAAAACTCAACATGTTTAGAAGATCTATCATAGTAAATAATGTCCTTCTCTCCTTCACATATTTATTATTAACAATTTGAAGTGGCTCTCAAAAAGCTATCAAAAAATTAAATCTCTTATTAGAAACTTTGACTGGAGAAGCTCTTAAAATCTCATTGAAGCAAAAGTATCATAGAAGATGTATTATAATATTTTGAAGGTTAATAGCCATTATATTGTAGATCCATAAGAAGCTTTAACATCCTTACTTTCCAAATGAGCAATGAAGATCTTTTACCTAAGTAAATTTGTGAGTCATTACAATTGTTCTTAATTAGTAGAATCATTATGTGAGCTAAAATAAACCTCCACTAATTGGAAGTTTATTCTAGTTCACAACAAGTGGATTACTATGTGAATTTTATAGGTTAAAAACTATTAATTAAATCTTAACCAATTCACTTGTTATTCTTCTTAAATAATTCAAGCAATGAAGCCAAACTCTACTATCAACTTACACTTATAATAATAAATCCTCAACAATTTTCACACAATTGAACAATTAACAATATGATTTTTATTTTATTTTTTTATGATTTTTTATGATTTTTTATTTTTATTTTTACTTATTTTTTTTTATCTTAGCTTAATTTATATTTAATTAAAATTCATCCATGGATAATTTTCATCCTTGAATAGTAATTTTCATCCGTAATGATAATTCATCCATGTATTAAACTCATCCTTAAATTAATCTTATCCAAATCCAATATTTTCCATCCAAATCTTAATTTACTTGAGTCCTAACCTAACATCTCCCTATTAGAATTTGTCACCTTATAATTCACTTTGAAAAAGAGGTGACGTCGAGGCTGTGCAGTCTCGTAAATGCAATCCACTAGTCGGAGCTCTCCCTCCAGCAATGCCGCTTAATGTGCTTGAACTGAATGGTCAACCTCGAACCTTCACTGGGGTCTACGACTGTCACTGGGCGACCAGGCGAATTGGAGGTGCTGCACTTGCGTGGATAGCGTAGAATAGCTCATTAAAGAGAGATAAAATGCTACACATTTATTCTTTTGTTGTTCTTTTCCTGGAATTCCGCTCAACAAAATCTAAAACTATCTTGTGTTCCTGGTTCGCCGGCGTCAACCCCCCAAGGCTGAGGAGGTAGAATCAGTGCCTTGAGTCGGAATTCTGTTTTGTTACAGAACCTAAACGACAAAAATTGTGATGGCTTAATTCCTAAGGACAAAGCAGAGTCAGCCTGTTTAACTACGACGTTACTGGTATTTTTGCCATCAATGGTTTTTCGAGAATTCAATCAAAGACACTACTACAGTAGAAAGAATTGTGTCAATGTACTGCAAGCCTCCGTTCAAGGTTGCTGATAACTCTGCCCTCCAGCAGAATTTCCAATCCCCTCGATTTTGAAGGGTGCGGCACACAACTTGAGTGAATCTGAAAGAAGAACACTGCTGTTGCCACACTGTCTTCGAGCTCCACCTAGGTAGCAAGAGCCGCCCACCAAGGTCCGGCAGTGTAAACAACAAGAAGGAAGACACTGATCCACCTTCGCCGCACTATTGTAGTCGACGACGACCCGAACCACGAAAGGTGAGGAACACACCGCGTACTCGATGATGATCAGTGCCTCCACTGAACAAAGCAACCCATAGTCACACCTCCAAGGATCCGAACAAAAAGAAAAAAAATAAAAGATTCACTCTAGAGCGCCACTTGATGAAGGCACACACAGAGGTAAAACCAGGAACAAGGGGGCAGGGCAGTGCTGCACCGCAGCTCTTCAATAGAGCAAAAAACGGAAAAAGAAAACAAGAATTGAACACAAGAACTAACCCAGATGCCTTGAATGGCACTCTGCCGGTCCATTGCACCACAAAAACCGCTTGCGACACCACCGCAGCAACAATCCAGGCACCACATACACGTTAAAGCCGTACCTTCCGACAACAGTTTAAGATCAAAGTTTATAGAGAGAGGGAAAAAACCAACCACCGCAACAAATCACGTCGTCCGCCTCGATCTTAGCTGCGCCATAATCACCAAAACTTGCAATCGCATCGAGAAAAATAAAAAAAGAAAAAACAGGAGGTCCAACAGCAACCCTGATCTTTTTTTCTTTTTTTTCTTTATTTTTTTTTGCAACGCCGCAGCAACACGCAAAAAAAAAAAAAAAAAAAAAAAAAAAACATCGATGAGAAAAAACAATTCACACCTTTGGAGCCACACCTCTTACGAACAAAAAAAATGAAAACAAGAAGAAGGGAGATCGATCGCCAGAGCACCACTCCATTGCATGTGGAGGAGTTCCTGGTCCTGTCAACCGTTACACCTTACTCCTCAAAAGTGGCAACTAGCTCCTTGGAAGTGAGAAAATTGTCGATGCTCCTCAAAAGCCAATTGCGCAGCGACATGACCCTTCGAAACACCTTCTAGATACGCAACTAGAACCTCTCCATTCCACGCTGATTGCAGAAAAAATAAAAATAAAAAAAGATGCTCGACGTCGCTTACGAGCCACCAACGACATCGACGATGATAGAAGAAGAACCGGAAGCAATCGACAGTAGCAGTGACACCAGCCGCCGCTGAAGCATTACACTGCCCAGATCCGAATTAAACACAGTCGTCCTCAACACTTGCGTTCACGCCCAATACACAATGCATCGCTGCTCACTACGGCAACCACACGGAAGAAGATCGTCTCCTACCTCCCTGCGCCGCTTCCACCGCACGTCAACTTCCATTGCAACGGCTGCCGCAACACCACCGATGAAGCGCATATTCCAAAAAACGGAGCTCCTCCAACACAAAAAGAAGAGAGGGAACAATGAAGCCAAAGACGCTCTTTGCCGGACCTCGACGAATCTTTTCGAAGAAACTGGATCAGTCCTTCCTCTTAAATTTCAAGGAGGGTAAGGTATTTTCTTTTTTCTTGTTTTTTTTTTTTTTTTTTTTTTAATCTTCTCTTCTCCTCTTTCTCTCCTTCTTCTTTTCTTCTATATTTTCCTGTTCCTATTTCTTGATTTATTTCTAACTTTAAATTCTCTTCATTTATTTTTATTATATATATATATATTACCACTAATACTAAAGTTCTATTTTCTTTTGAGAACAAGGCTACTCCCATTGGCCATCATCTAATGTTAGCTAAAAAAAATATATCCACCATGGAAATTTATCTTAATAAATTCTATCCTAGGCTACATATCCACTGGTAGCAATCTATTTTTTATTTCTCCTAAAAATTCTACTATTAACTCACAAAATCTGTGATTTTAAGCACAATAAGTGCATTTTTTATACTAAATATCCAAGTGAAGAATTTAGTGACTCACTCATCAAAAATAGTTTTTAAAATTATTTAAATAAAAAATATTAAGAGTAGAGAATTTATTTAATTATTTAAGCATCTATCAAAATTTAGAAGGTTATATAAGTTGTAAGAATCTTATTAAAAAACAAATCATAAAAAAAGAATCTTAGTAACTCTTGGAGACATAAAAAGAACATAAAAAAGAACTTCAATTTGTTTTAACTATTTATATATAAGATAAAATTTTAGTTGATTTAAATTATTCTCATTACTAAAAAGAATCACCAAGGTAAAACAAAATTAGTCTTAAATTTATATAAGGATTATAAAAATATTATAGATATTTTTAGAATTAATTCAAAATTTATTAAGGATTTTAAGAGAAATTATTTTTGACTTTGATTACTAAATTGAAGACCATTGTAAAGAAATTGAGCAATATTTGAAGGCATTGTAAGGATCCTAGGCTAATTGGATGTTTTTTTAATACTAAAATAAAGTAAAAAATATAAGAAAAATAATTTTATCAATAAAAAAATAGGAAGACCAATAGCTTGTGTTGTACTTGTAGGAAGGGATGTGTACAAATTCCATGCATGTTGTAGCACCTTGGATGTAGGTAGGAAAATAAGACTAAAGTATTGTAGTCTCTTTAGGATATCCTTGTATACTACTTATGAGCCTTAGTGAGGTTCAAATCATTGATGTCTTCAATAAGGTATTTTTGAGGTAAAACATATTTACTTTAATTTTTTGTTTTTTTATTTTTTATCTTTAAATCAATAAAACTTATTCATAGTAATTTGAGATTTTAGTTTTTTTTATATCATTGAAAAGTTAAAATAAAAAAAAAAATCTATTTAGAAGTATACTTTATAATTTTAATTTTTACTTTTTATTAGATAAAAATCTAGTGAATAGATTATGACTAGTTTGTAATGTGTAATTGCTTAATTGTAATTCTTTCACTTGATTTTGTTGTTCTTTTTTTTTTTTTTTTTTGTTTTGTTTTGTTTTGTTTTTTTTTTTTTTAATTTATACCAATAATAACAAAAAAAAATTAGAATGAAATTATCTTGTAATTTGGATTAAAGAATAAATTTTACCTTCACAAATTTTAGCCTTCAAATGCTCCTATAATATATATTAATATTGGCCTTTCTAAAAAATTTAAGAAAATAAAATCAAAACTTTGAATAGTCATTGATCTTTAAACAAAAATAAATAAAAAGGCTCTAAGATTTAGTTATTTATAGATAAGGCTTGATAAAAAATAATTAATATCTCAAAATTAACTATTCTAAATCTATTTTTAAAGTAAATAAATAAAAACGGAATAAATAATAAATAAAATTTAATAGGAAAAAAAATCTCTCATTTACTTATATATTTTTGAACCACAAACAATGGAACTTCATAAGAAAGTAATACAAAGAATCAATGACTTTATAACCTCAATACTTACCAAGGCGGGCTAATAATTTTATCTTTAAAATAATAAAGTTTTTTTTATCATATATTTTGGACAAGAATCTTGGTTTGTAGAGATTCATACTTGATGCAAGATTTAAAGTCCTTAAATTGAATGACTAGATTGGCTTACATAGTTCAAATGAAATTCTCTTTTCAAAATATATCTTTTAATTAGGTTACTAAAATTTTAACATAACCAATAAATATTCATTTATTATGCTACAATCTGAAAAAATAAAAAGTATATTATATTAAAAAGTATATAAGTCTCTTACATCAAGATTATAAAATCTTTTCTTTATAAAATACAAGACCTCTTAATAAATAATTATTTCATTTGTAAAAAACTCAAGGCTATACAAATGTCAAGGACAAGAATATGATAAAAACAAATAAACAAGTGAGACTTCTCTAATAGAAAGATGACAAAATAGAAATAAATTGATATATATATTAAGAAAGAAACTAGAATAGCTATTGCCAAAAGCCAAGGAAACTAGAGACCCTTGTAACTAGACTGGAAGGAAGAAAGGAGTTGACAAGAGTGAAGAAGGCTTCATTCTTGTCTCTATATATACTATCTAACTAAGGGCTACAATGGCGACATTCTATAGGACCTCCAATATGTGTTGACTTTGTAGGACACATGCTTTGACTTACAAGGTAAGTTTTTCTATGTTTGGGCCACATAGTTAGCTTGGTCTTCAAGCTAACAACATGTGTGGTACATGGCTAACTTGTTGACTGCGTTTTTAATCCCAAAAAGTCAATTAAAGACACTTATAAAGTCAAAGTAGTATCTATAAAGCTTTTAGGAAGCTTCCATATCAAATACTATAGAATTAACTTATTTTTACCTACTTTTATTTACTTCTACTTATTTATACATATAATTATTGGCTTACATGCATATGTCCATGACATTACCCCCCCCCCCTTCTAGGAACAAGTTCCACGAGGAGCGGTAATCATATGTTGAGGAAATCTATGATGCGACAAATTGTATTCGTGACATATTTTGATCTTTGTTCTCTTGAAAGATGATTGATAGGGCCTCTCAACTATTGGTAGTGTCCCGTACTAGGGCGAGAAGACCACCCAGTTATTTGATCATTGTTGAGGCTTTCATAACTTCCTTCGAATAAAATATTTGGAACACCATCAAGAATTGTTCCCACCTCTAGTAAAATCACCAAACATTGGAAGTCCTTTCTAAGGACGTGATACCAAACGCGTTGTATCTCGCCATCTATTCGAGGAAGAACATGTCGTTCTTTAAGATCTTCATCTCGATTGCATCATCTTGAAGAGTGTAACAATTGTAATGTCTCGTCCAGTAGATCAGCAAATGAAGGCTCTTGAGTCGAATCCGTTGGTTGTTGGTTCTCTATTTTCTGAGCGTCACAACTACAAAGAAGCTACAAACAAGGATTGAAAGTAGAATGATATCTTGCCTAGATGTTGTTTCTTCTATAAAGAAGGTTTTCATCTTGATTTTGATGGATGTCGTCAATGAAAAGCCTCCACCGCCTTTGTTGCATTTGCAAGATTCTTTACTCGCTCCCATGTGCATTCACTAATATCATATCCGCACCAATGGACAAGATATTCTAATTTATTTTGCCGCCGCCTTGAATCTAAGACTTCTTCCACTTCAAACTCTTTATTATTGTCTACTTCTATAGAAAGAGGTAGAGCTTATCTTCTTCTTGATATGTCCACTGTCTTGTATGGTTCAAGAAGACACACATGGAATACTGGATGGATTTTCATTGGCTCCTGTAGATGTAAATAATATGCAACTGGATTGATTTGTGCAGAAATAGAAAATGATCCAAGCCTTTGATAGTCCAACCTGTCACAAGCACAAGTGGTTTTGATATTGCCATGAAGTAACCATACTTTATCACCCATGTGGAATGGTGGTTGTTCATTTTAATAGACATCCGCATTAACCTTTTGTTGTTCTTGAGCTTCTTTTAACTGCGCCTTCATCATTGTATGTAGCTCTGACAAATGAATTGCCAAATCTTTTGTAGTAGAATTATGAACTTTTGAAAAGTCAAAAGTATCAAGTCGTGGATGATAACCATAATTAGCAAAGAAAGGTGTTTATTTTATAGAAGAATATACCGTGTTATTGTAAGCAAACTCTGCCAATGACAAAAGAGTTGTCCAATCATCTTATTGATAGTTAATGGTACATCATAAATATTGCTCCAAAACTTGATTAACATGCTCCGTTTGTCCATCAGTTTGAGGATGGAATGCCAAAGATAGTTTTATATCTACTTTTAGAATCTTAAAAAGAGTCCGCCAAAATCTTGATATAAATTGAGTTTTCCTATCTGATATAATATCCTTAGGTAATCCATGATAGCGATAGATATTGTCAAGAAAGAGCTTAGCTATTTCTTCACCGGTGATAGATTTTGTACATGGAACAAAATGTGCCATCTTGATAAAACAATCTAATATCACGAATATAGAGTCATAAGAACTTGAAATTGAAAGATTCGTGATGAGATCCATAGAAATAGAAGATCATGGTTGTTTTGGAATGGGTAATTGCTGAAGAAGTCCATAAGGTTGATGACGAGGAGTTTTTGATCTTGAGCAAACATCACAAGATTGTACAAAATCTTTGACTGCTTTCCACATTTGTTGCCACCAAAAGTCCTTGGATATTAGTTCCAAAGTTTTATTGTACCCAAAATGTCTTGCTGTTGGAAAGTCATGACGAGCTTGAAGAACATGTAATCGAGCTTCACCTTCTGCAACATATAGGCGTCCCTCAAAATATAGTAGATTCTTCTTGAATTCAAACTTAGAAGTATCATGAGACTTTGAAGGATTTTTCTTCATATCACAAATAAGAGGATCAGAATACATACTTGACTGAACTTGCTTAATGAAAGTTGAATCAACAATTAGTGTTGATTTCATTGCTCCAAGATGAAGATACTTTGGCTTCAAGAGAATGTTCATTGTTGATCAAAAGCAGCATCTCTTTCCTTTGATACAAGATAAGATCGTCTAGAGAGTGCATCTGATAAACCTTGTTGTTTTCCTGGTTGATAAGTGATCTTGAATTTGAATCTTGACAAAGACATACTCCGACGAGCTTGGCAACGATTCAAAATACGTGCTCATATAAAATATTCAAGGTTCTTGTGATCCATATATACTGTGACTGGGCTAGAAGCACCTTCTAGATAATGGTGTTTTTCTTGAAACAAATCCACGATTGTAAGAAGTTCTTTGTCGTGGATCTTGTAGTTGATCTCGACTGTTGAAATTTTTTTGGAATGAATAGCTATTAGGTGAAGTTTATGATTTGTTCCCATTTGTGACAATACGTCACCTAAAGCAAAGTCTGATACGTTTGTTTCCATAAAAAATGGCTTAGAAAAATCGACGCGATATAAGATTGGTGCAGAAACAAAGGCTGTCTTCAAAGCTTCAAATGTTACTTCTGCTTCTTGATTCTGTTAAAGTTTGTCTTTGCAAGTCAAACGTGTAAGTGGAGCTACAACTTGAGAGAAGTCTTTGATGAAGATTCGGTAGTAGTTGACAAATCCCAAAAAACATTAGACATCTCTTACCGTTTTTGGGATCTTCCAATCCATAATAGTTTAAACTTTCTTAGGATCCATCATAAGTCTATTATTTGAAATAATATATCCTAAGAAGTCGACTAGAGTAGTGTGAAATACACATTTTTTTATCTTGGCATAGAGTCCTACATCTCTTAGTTTTTGTAATACTTGGTGAATATGAAGTTTATGTTCTTTTGGATTTTTAGAATAGATTAACATGTCGTCTAGGTAACAGACAACAAAATCATCTAAAAACTCCCAAAAGACATCATTCATTAGATGTTGGAATGCTGTTGATGCATTTGTAAGTCCAAAAGGCATGACATTGTATTCAAAACGTCCATACCTTGTTCGAAACGCAGTCTTCCATTCATCTCCTTCTTTGATGCATACCAAATTGTATGCTCTCCGTAGATCTATTTTTCTATAGATCTTAGCTTGATTCAACTGATTAAGTAGTCCAGATATCAAAAGTAGCAGGTACCTATTTTTTATAGTGATTTTGTTGAGTCCTCGATAATCAACACACATCCGCAATGATCCATCTTTTTTCTTCACAAATAAAATTGGAGCTCTTGCTGGAAATTTGGAATGGCGTATGAAGTTCTTAGCCAAATTTTCTTCAATATACTCCTTGAGTTCAGCTAACTCATTTTGAGATAAATTGTAGATTGGTCCAAATGGCAATTGTGCTCCTTCTTAAAGGTCAATTGAGCAATCATAAGAACAATGTTCTGGAAGAGTATCTGCATTCTTTTTCTCAAATACATCTTGAAAATCTTGATATTGGCTTAGAATGCCACTTGAAGTCTTTCCACCAATAAAAACAAGTGTGGCATAAATAACACAAGGTAATCCTTCTTTTGCAGCATACAAAAAAGCACTTGCACCTACAAATATAGGTTTAATTATACTAATCTTATGACTTTTTACTTGATTAACTACACTCTTAGTTATACTTTCAAAAAAATCAAGACTACGAGAAGTCCAATCTATTTTAGGATTATATTTTTCTAGCCATGATAAACCTTAAATGACTGGATTAAAAGAAGATCTAATGATATTAAATATTATAAAGCTACTATGACCATTAGTTGCTATTTCTATAGGAAGGGTTTCATGAGTAACATCTCCTGAAGACAATGGACGACCATCTTTGACTTCTACATGAACAGGTTTAGTTTTCTTTACTAAAAATATGCTATGTCTTTTAGCAATTTTTTCATCTAAGAAACATGTTGAGGCTCCTGAATCTAGCAAGGCAGAGGCTTTGAGATGTTTAGGTCCTAGAATAATATTTATCGTAAAACATGGAGAGGGTTATGAGGAGAGGATAGGACCTTCACTAGGCGTTGTATAAGGTTCCAACCACACGGTCCCTATTGTAGCTGGACAAATTCAATTTTTGACATGCTATCTCGTTTGATCACCGTACTCCTCATTTTATGGTTGCGTCGCTTCTTTGCACAAGGTTGAACATTGTGCTTAGGTTCTCCACAATATAAGCACAATCCTTCTTGATGACGACGAGTCTTTTTTTGCTCAGTAAGAGGTTTGAAACGTATTGCATGAATTTGCATATCCTCTACGTCCAAATGTATGTGTTGAAGAGGTGTTGGTGTTGCCATTGAATTATAGTTACGTTGAGGTTCACTTGTACGGTTCTCAGATCGAAATTCAAAAAGGTGATTGTCAAACTTCACACCAAAGTCAATTACTTAACTCAATGTTAAAGGATCAGGTAAGTTGAGCATTAATTTTTTTATCTCATATTGTAATCCGTAGAGAAATTGGCTAATAAGTGCAACATCATCCCACTTGATATCAGTTGCGAGTTGTCAAAATTGTGAAGCATACAACGTTACTGATCGATTGCTTTGTCATAAAATACAGATTTTATTAGTTGCAACACGAATTGCATCATGTTCTCTATACATGGATTGAAACTCTACTAGAAAAGCCTCTAGATTATCCAATATTGAATCTCGTCGTTGAAGAAAAGATGAAAACCACAATAGTGTTGAACCTGAAAGAAGCGTACCAATGAATCCAACTTGCGATCTTGGAGTTGGATAGCTTTGGGGTTGATGTTCAATCACAAATTACACTTGATTGATAAATCCTCGAAATTTGAATCTAGTGCCATCAAATTACTCGAGTAGGGTAATTCTTGGTTCTCCAATATTAGAAGGACGTTCCACTATATGAGAAGGGACATGATTTAGTGCAGATATTGAAGCAGCTCCAATCATTTCTATATCTTCACTTCCTGCCAATCTTGTTGCTCCTTATGGAGGTAAATTGAGTTGATGCATCGCAAGCATTAATTCTTTCAATTGCTCTTGCATTTGTGCCATTGCACTCTTCATTTCAGTAAGTTCTGCCATGATAACACTTAGAAAAGAGAAGATGTCTAATATCACTCAAGACAAATAGAAGAGAGGACTTAAGAACAAAGAAAATACTAAGGACAATATCAATTTAGAAGAGGGTAATCCACAACTTCTAATATGCTTGTATCTTATCAAGAAAAAGGGATAATCCACTCTTAATCAAGATTAGACAAAGCTCTGATATTGTAGGTGTACTCTTCTCAATCTGTCAAGGACAAGACTATGATAAAGACAAATAAACAAGTGAGACTTCTCTCATAGAAAGATGACAAAATAGAAATAACTTGATATATATATTAAAAAAGAAATTGGAATGGCTATTGCCAAAAGACAAGAAAACTAGAGACCCTTGAAACTAAACTGGAAGGAAGAAAAGAATTGACAAGAGTGAAGAAGGCTTCACTCTTCTCTCTATATATACTATCTAACTAAGGGGTACAATGGCGACGTTCTATAGGACCTCCAATATGTGTTGACTTTGTAGGACACATGCTTTGACTTATAAGGCAAGTTTTTCTATGTGTGGGCCACATAGTTAGCTTGATCTTCAAGCTAACAACATGTGTGGCACATGGCCAACTTGTCGACTACATTTTTAATCCCAAAAAATCAATTAAAAACACCTATAAAGTCAAAGCAGCATCTATGAAGCTTTTAGGAAGCTTCCATATCAAATACTATAGAATTAACTTATTTTTACCTATTTTTACTTACTTCTACCTATTTATACATGTAATTATTGGCTTACATGCATATGTCCATGATAACAAAAGAAATTGACAAGGTTAGTAAAGCTAAAAGAATAGATAGGAATAACAAAGATATACAAATATTTTATAGTGTTGTTGATGGAAGAACCTTTTAATTCAAAACTTATTATTAGTAACAAGAAAATCAACATAATTGCCTATACTACAAAATTCGGTAGATAATCCATCCAAAAAACAACAAGAACCTTTGAACTTAATTACTACTAAATAGAAAGACATTCTTGACAACAATTCCAAATTCAATTATGGATGGCCAAGAATATGTTGGGTGTTAATACACTTGAAATTCACAAGATAGAATTTGACTCTTCTTTATTGTAGCATAATTATACATTCTATTTTATCATCTAACATACCAAAACATTTATTCTAATTATAATGCATCATTCATGACCTAGTTTTTGGATCTTAAGTCTATAAATGCCATGTAGATTTTCTTTTAATAAATACACTGAATACATATACCAGTTGTATTAAAATTAAAAATTAAAAACAAAACAAAACAAAATAAAATTTTATCTAACATCAGTTGCTTACTTAACTATTGTTTTATGATTCATCCAAGTTTATCCAAGTTTAGTTCTTTACATTGGTTGCCTAGATGACATCATCAACTGACTTGCACAAATGAGAAGTTTGCATGTTAACCTAATGCATAAACTTGATATATTTAGACAATACATATATATATAGACTTATGGTATGTTAGATGTGCGGTGAACAAACTATGATTCCGGCTCCGTTTTCATGCTCCGAAACCTAGTGTGACACACCATCAACACCGGTGGTCGT
Organism: Physcomitrium patens; assembly: GCF_059467195.1. Lineage (NCBI taxonomy): Eukaryota > Viridiplantae > Streptophyta > Bryopsida > Funariales > Funariaceae > Physcomitrium > Physcomitrium patens. Next base: position 2,303,477 of record NC_143431.1, on the reverse strand, counting down.
GGATCCATTCTCATGCTACTTTCTGAGATTCCTTCATTTCTTTGCTTTTTGGGTGGATCGATCAAAGGAGACAAGCCACGCGGTCGACATTCCAATCAGCGTCAAATGCTGTTTATTAACAGACATTCCGAACCATCCTGTCTTGTTTGCAGTGATCCATTATTATGTTGCTCATTCCTGGTTATGAGAATGCCTCAAAGTGTTTACTTGCTTCAATCAGTCAATCAATGAAGCAGTCCGTCCACCAATCAATCACAATCTAGTTTTCACTTGTGGGTTGAAACCATCGCTTGCCTTCTGTTCAACCTGGGCAGGTTCAGACCATCCATCTGATCGATTCACGCAGAGTCAAGCCCATATGCTGTTATCGATGCCCAGCATTGCCTGTTCCACGATCCCCCCCCCCCCCCCCCCCCCCCCCCCGCATCGTTGTTCTTCAGTCATCACCGTTCTCTCAAATAGTAATACACAAAAGTCCATTCAAAACTTCACTTAGACCCATGAGTATCCACGGGTTTATAGTTTGGAGATGTGGGGGTTAGTTCACTGTGAAGTTTTGCGGTCGTGTGGAATGGAAATGGACGAAGTTCTTGTAGATGTTTCTCGAATGAAAATTCTAGAGACTGAATATGCCGAACATGTGATGCTTGAAACTAGAGTGGGCGGCTTTTTGATCGAAGATTCTAGTTCAAGGGAAATCGAGGAGTTTGTTTCGATCATGGCCTGTTTGATCTCGGTGCACTATGTTCCAATTCCCAGAACCTCATACTTAGGATGTCCTTTAGGTAATGAAGAGATGTACCGATTAGGAGAATGCACAAGAATCAGGAATCGTCTAGGAAGATCCGCCTGTGAAATCGTCACGGTCCGCTAAGAGCAACGCGCGGGTGTTGATTAGGATTGTGAAGTAGTAGTAAAAAAACACTTGCCTGATTTGCGAAGTCAGTGCAGGGCTTGTGCGAAAGAAGGAAGGAGTGAGACCGTCGATTAGAAGCCGCTGTGTTTGCGGTTTAAAGCATACGCTTCCACATCACCCAGCATTGAAATCATGAATGGAAAAAAGGCTAAATTTGCACGTTAACTGTGGAGCTTCTCCAATCGCCTGTTCTTCGCGTACACAAACCCTGGTACAATCACCACCTCTCTCCACGCCAGAGCGGTTATCCTGGTAACCAGATTACCCTCAAATTAGTGGAGTAAAAAGGACTAAAACTTGGTGTAGCGAGGCGATGATGATTGGTCAGACGACGGAGACAGGCGCTGGAGGTGCGGAACAAGTCTCTCAACGTGCGGATGTGCCCAAGATTTGTGGCGAACTTCAGGAAGACCGGGAGAGGAAGAATGCCAATTAGCATGTCAATCGCCCGAAATTTACAACTCGAGCGGCGCTGACATTATCCTACATTTTTCATTGTGTGGGACCTATCAACAAGGGGTCGTCACAACTGTGACTGCCCCCACCACCATCACTACTCCACTATGAATGCGCATGTGCGGCAGCTAGTGACGACCACACTGCCAATGCTCACTGACTGCGCGCTTGAGAGTGATGCATCCAAGTCTCCTGCACTAGTCTGCCAGCGTTCCATCGGCACCTAACTCGGGGAATCGTATCCACTACCAATCGAACAACGACGTTGGTTGCATCATGACAATCGAGCAGCGGACGATGGTGCAAGCACACGTAACTTTTAAGCTTCTCTTGGTGCTAGCTGGGTGCGTTTTGCAAGTGCAAGCTGCTTACGGTCCCAGTGGCTGGGCTACAGCGACGGCGACGTTCTACGGGGGTGCGGATGCGGGAGGAACTATGGGTACGTTCTAGTGGATTTGTTCAGTACTGTCCTTTTGGTTTTTGCGCACAAATTCGGTCCGGTAAAATCAGGGCCAGCTCCTGATAGTTCACTTCCTGTTCAGTGTGGGCATCTTCCGTCTGCGAAAACATGGTGTTGAGTTGTTTGCCACGCGTTAAAGACCATTGTGGTGTAGAATGTGGGTGGTAATGAAAATGAGTACCCCAACCTTGATATGATATCATAACCTTTCAACGATTCTGACTGGCAAATGTCTCTCACATAGAGTGGAGAGTTAGATGATATTGGATGTGAATTCGCTCTGATTATTTTGCCTTCTTACTCCCAACACACGGTCTGTAACATTCTTGTATAGCGCGAGGATTATCAGTGAGTTTTACACTTTGGTCGCAATTTTCAGGAGGTGCATGCGGGTATGGTAATTTGTACAGCACTGGTTACGGAGCTTCTACAACCGCCCTGAGTGCGCCACTTTTCAACGGTGGTTCTGCTTGTGGAGCGTGTTACCAACTCCAATGCGCTAGAAGCAACCATTGTTACGCAGGGAGATCGATTACAGTCACGGCAACTAACTTTTGTCCTACCGGGTCGGAAGGAGGGTGGTGCAATCCTCCCAGGAAGCATTTCGACCTGTCCATGCCGATGTTCACCACTCTTGCCAGGCAGGTTGCAGGAGTCGTTCCCGTAGACTACAGAAGGTATGTATAATCCATCGTCAACTCTCATTTCGAGTTCAGAGCTTTACTTGTTTTCACATGCGAAAAATGCACGTTAGTAAAACTCTTCGTCGTTGTGGAATGGATTTTGTATCACATGAAATTCTCTTCAGCAATATAGTGCGATGGTTGTCTCCTGCAGGGTAGCCTGCAACAAGAAGGGAGGTCAGAGGTTCCTTATGACCGGAAACCCCTACTTCATAATGGTTCTAGTCTACAACGTCGCTGGCGCTGGTGATGTCCAAAGGTTTTTCGTCAAGGGCTCCATGACGGGGTGGTACGAGTTGAGAAGAAACTGGGGACAGATCTGGACGTGCACTGCGGACAGCAGACTGAAAGGACAAGCCCTCTCTTTCCGCACACAAACCAGCGATGGTCGGCAAGTGGTTTCTATCGACGCAGCTCCTGCAAACTGGAACTTCGGTCAGACTTTCAGCAGTGGTGTTAATTAGTGACTTTCACTCTCCATTCCCCACAGCAGTGGTTGTAGTTTTTGCCGTGATCTCTGTTTTGTATGTTTCGCAAGAGCATGTGTTGTGCTTCGAGCAATGGCTTGGAATTCGCACATCAGTTCCACTACTTCAGCCACTCTTGTACAACGCCTACTTGAATGGCGAAGCTTTAGCATCAGGTATGACGTAGTTGCCATAAGTGACGAGTCACAACTATAGGAAGAGATATGTTACACCCGCTCCGTGCGCAGATCCTCCCGCGCGGAGTGCGAGTTCAAGATTGAAGAGGTGTATGCAGTGCTTGAAGTATGGGTCACCCGCTCTTATCTTCTATATTGTATCGTCCCTCCAAAGTGGCTTCATCCCTGCGGCCAGAAAGTGAAGTTTTTTTCGGTGTTCTTTGTTGAATCGGATCCTCCTGTATATTGCGGGAGCACTACTGCAATGTAAAACACTACATTTGTACATCGTGATGTGAATCCATTACTCTAATAAATGGATCTATTGCAATATCTCATGACTGTGTACGCTGTTTTTGCTTGTCGTGTCTATGTTGCAAATTGGATACTCTAGACTTTGCAGCCTATCCTATTGAGCTGGATGTCAGTGCACCTGATAATCCGATGAGGGAGAATAAAAACTAGCCCATCCAACTGATCATGCTACGCTGCAAAGCATGTTGTGTTTGTCGTCACTTGCATCAGGCAATATAACCATAGTCACGTGCATTTTTGTGCTTTTAGTGTGGCATTGCTTGCAGTGTAATGTACTTCAGTTTCACGGCTGTGAAGACCAATTTCTTTGTCGAACAATTTTGTGTTACAGGCACTCCACGTTTCCAAGATTTGTTTACGAATATACCAGAAATTCCCTTCGAAGCGAATGCTCGAGTAAATACCAAGTTTGGACCCAGTTAAGCCCCTAAATGTCTTTTCACGACGCTGAAGTATGTAGTTCCACTATATCGAGGGATAATAGTTTGGGGTTAGACTACATCCAGAAACTAAAGCGTGTTGAAAGTGACAAATTTCCCTTTGACCCTGGTTAGATTGATTGACTTGGCTCTGAATCTCAGCGGAGGAAATGTAAATTCCACGGGGATCATACTCACCTTTAGCAAAACATTTTATTAGATGAGCTGCTAGTCTGAAGCTCCTACAATCGGGTTAGTTCTCTTCCTTTCAAGCAATCTGGTTGCTGTTTTTATTCTATCACGAGGATTAGTGCTTCGTTTCCCGTGACGGATTAAGGACGGTGCTTCAAGCTGCTAAAATCCATGTTCTTATCAGCTTCAGGTCAGTGATAGCTTTTGGATAGCTTTTGGAACTCACATGCCAACAACAACCATTTTTCCATCATCTTTCAATTGCAGAGAGAAATGTTCTTAAGCCCACAAATAGCTTATTGGGTAGCTTAACTTGGAAATCTGTTGCACCAAATTTAAGGATTCTAAATCTTATATATTGGTTATCATTTGCACGTGATCAAAACATTTCTTGTCCACGAGAATTTGTAAAACACAAGCAAAATCAAGGTAGAGGCTGTGCTCTCCACAGTCCTGACGCAGTTGGGTTCTCTTTGCATAACATGAAAGTGTTGAACTTATCGACGTATGAGTACAGACTAACTGTATCAATCAGGAGTCCGACAGGCTGGTTTAGAGCTTGCTCACAAGCTTTTCCTGAACAGGAGCAACATAAAACAGATCCGGTCTGACATTTTGTGAACATTTTTTGGGAATCATACGGTGCTCAAAGGAAGTTTCTACCTCTCAAAAACTATTTGAAAGTTTCATATGTTTCCTTTCTAAAACTTTCTGACTGTTTTTTTAATACCACGTGCTTTCATGAAGATCTCCTAACTTTATGCTGCTGTGTATGTGATTTTCCTAATGCATTGACTGGATTTTTTAACAACCACCGATTGAATAACTCACATCAAAATAAAAATCATCACAAACATCATGATTGACGAAGATTTGATATACACATGTACAAATATAGAAATTCGTACAACATTCAAAATACATCAACTGTTTTTTTGTTTGATTTTCATAAATTCTAAATTCTATAAATGATTTACGAAATCGACATCTATTGAAAACTGGTAAAACAAGAAAAAATTAAAATTAAATTAAATTAAATTAGTCATGTATCTTTACAATATTAAGATTTTGAAATTTAGTGGTTCAAATACCTTAAACACATCACTGTAGATTCATTCACTATCGTAATTCTGTAAAGATATACATAATACATGGGTTTTACTTGAAACAGCTTGCATGGACCTTCAAGTATAAAAATAAAAGCAGTTGTGAAAGATTTCTGGAACATTCAAAACGTTTTTCTTTTTTCTTTTCTTTTGTTTCATTTAAAGTTCATGTAAATAATGAAATAAATATACTATAAATTTTCAAAGGTATGAGAATTCTTTTAAGAAAAGTATGTGATAATATTGCTGTTTCATAGAAACCTGTGATATCTTTTATGGCAACAGTGAAGTTTTTGAAATTTACATACGTTACAATGAAGTTGATATCATTTAATATCTATTTGTGTGTACACAAATAACGAACAAAGCAAACAAAACAATAAGCTGATTACTAACTTATTTAATATCACAGCATCCTGTAACACACACATAAAAACTTACACCATGACAAAAATACATATATGACAACGTCATAAACTGTTATCATAAAACTTTGAATCAGATTTACTTATCTTTCTTTACACCCACTTGCGAATCAGGCCATAATGCCAAAGCAAGCCTCCATCACAGATAGTGTAATCCGTTGATGTTGGCGAAAGCAGGAAATCGAAGAACTTCAAGCTCAAGTAAGATCAGCTAAGTCAAGCATTTTGTGAATTAGCTTACCCATCTGGTACAACTACTTGCGAATGCCCATCAAACTAGACGTTCACACTCTACTCTCTTCTTGAGCAGACTCTCTGCGGTTAATATTTCAAGGACTCTCAGAACCCAACATTCATTCCATTCGTCTGAAAACTGGAAGTTCCCAGGTGAAACTCATACACGAATCTACAATGCTCTGGAGTATACCATCGCCCACGTATCAATTTTTTCACAAATATGGTGTTTACGCTTCAAGAGAATAGAACTAACATACCCAAGACCCTGGTTGGGCTAGAATATAGAAGAAGGTTAACCAACAAAGCTGAGTTCAGCTGTGATAATAGCTAGCAGTTTATCTGTTTTGTTCAGCCCCCCAAGAGGAAGACTGGAAAGAATAATTCTGAACATTGCACATCCATCGGCTGAAAGAAAATGCACACGACTCTCAAGGCACAAACCAAAAGTTTGTAGTGGAATTATCCACCTAATTTGTGATAATAAGGTCTCCTTTCGTCGAAATAAAACAAAATAGGTCATGTTATGACTGATAAGGATTATGAAACAAGCTACAAAAACTACTGCTGACCCTACATGGAATATTCTAATTCAATGTTGTCAAAGGATGCGCATCGATTGTTTACAACACTAATGTTGGGGGTCTAACCTCTCCTCCATGTATGAGTCTCTGATGTTTTCTCCAGCTGCTTCGTTTATTCTGTCGCTCATCACCTTCAAAATGGGCTTCTTGTAGAGAGCCTCCTCCTTGTTGTTCCTCAGATACTCATTAGCTTCCTCTGCTATTTCTAGAGCGAGTCCAAACTTATTGTTGGCCCGAGAGAGAAGATTTTCAGTGTCCACAAGCAAGTTCAAGTTTAAGTTGTCCTTCAACACACGCTCATTTGTCTGCAAGTAGGGCCAAGTGGTACCTTCATCCCTTTCATGTTCCTCCAACATGGGATCTTTTCTTCCCTGATAAAATGGCACAAAGGGTCACGCATTGCGTCTGATTAGTAAGCTTGACATAAGTAAGGAAACTGTTCTTGAGAAGAACTAAACGATCACTTCTCAACTCCAGCCAAGGTCACTTTGACGCAGCTTCCAGGAAGTCGTAGCTTTAAACAATCTAAGCAAAAGGTGATCGATAACAATGAAAGCACTTCGGTATCCCAGAACTTACTAAACATCAACATTATCATTTGCAACACAATAAATTCTACTCCTCGCATAGATAGTCGTCGTAAGCAGGTGAAAGGAGCTAGATGTATGATGGTAACATAACACACACTGAGTGAGATAAGTAGCTTCAGAAGAAAAAAGACAAAAAACAAAAAAAACAAAAAAAAACAAAAAAAACAAAAAAAACAAAAAAAAACAAAAAAAAACAAAAAAAAAAAAAAAAACAAAAACAAAAACAAAAACAAAAACAAAAACAAAACAAACAAACAAACAAAAAGGTCAAAGAACAATTCATCAATGCAACTGTGTCCCGCGAACGCCAGAAAGGAGGAATTTAGGAGGTAAGGAAGACAAGACTATATAGCGATTGAAGGGCACGAAAGTTTGGAAGCAGAAAAATTAACCATGGCATTAGTGAAAGTCGTTAGCAGAAGATAAACTACTCGCCAGTAAATGGTAATCATCATCATGGGAAGTTTAAGTCCATAGAATGGACACTAACCAAAATTTTGACACTGCATCAGCAGAGAAAAACACTCGAATGCGAACGCGAATGCGAATAGCGGATCAGAGGATCAGTTAAGAGAGCACGTTTCTATGAGATGGTTGCAGCTGACGGCGACGACATAGAATCTACTGCCTCGATCTAATCCACTATCACTGCATAAAACTCGCTCTGCAGGGACAAGCCAAACTAAACATAAACATGACACAGTTCTGGTGGCAACACCCGAAGACGAAACCTAACGTGAACCAATTCTCACACAACGACAATGGAAGCAAGAATTTCTTCTGGGTACTTCATCAAAAACTCCTACAAAGCTGAAGATGCTGCCGAAATAAGGGTCTCAAACAAAGAGAGAATTCACCCACCCCACGTCGACCTCTCCTTTTACTGCCAATGGTGTCTTCAGCTTTACATGATATCCGCGGCAGAGCCTTGACCTGCTTCCACAAAACCCCAACCATAGCACCATTCCGCGAAAACGGTCAATTCCAGACCCAGCCAAGCACTGAAAATGTAGAGCAACTCAGCACGCAGCCTCCACATACGCAAGACCCTCAGCTCATTCCCAGCAAATACTCACACAAACCCAACTCACAAAATCCTCTAGAAAACCCTCCATGGTTAAATTTCTTATCAAAAAAACAGGCAACACGTACCTCCCTGAGTTCCAAATTTACAACGAGGGGATCACATTCGAAGGAAATGGGTAATATGAACATGAAATTTACCTGGTGTTGATTAAAGTGCGAGGAGCAGGAGAAGGAATTCCCCGCTAGCGCATCTGATGAGCACGAAGAGGAAGAGAAGAACGCTTGCGACGAAGTCGACGAGATGAGAGACGACGACGACAACGCCATTGTCGAATTCCGCGAGCACAATCCGCAACCCACCATTCCCCACACAAAACCCCTTCAAAGCCCCACTTCTAATGCTACGTAGCAAACTGGATAGAACGAGACAGCCCCTCCTCGCACTTATTCATCCATCCATTCTTCATCTCCTTTCATCTCCTTTCATCAACATTCGTTTGAAGATGGTATTCATCTTCTTTCTTTGTACTTTCATCCAATTTCGCCTGTAATTGCGTGTATTGAACTCACATCAATTTTTTCACGTTTTTCGTGGGAATTGGACTTGATGGGTGTGAAATAGTAAAATAGTGTAATAGTGTAATAGTATAAAAAATAAAATTGGCAATAGTGTAATAGTATGATAGTGAATAGTAATCCATGGATATTTTTTTTTATTTTGTAATTTTTTTTTTTAGAAAAATGTAACTCGTTGGGTAGAATGTAATAGTTTTATGAACATTTGGCTTTTCGTGGTAAAAATAAATTTCCTTTCTTTGTTGAATATGTTGGGTAGAATTTCTGGTTGGATTATTCATAGATTAAAGAAAAAACATTGATAAAAATAAACAAATATGTGAAAAAAGAATTATATCTTGTATTTGTAAAATATTTGTTATGCAAAATTTGTGCATTTTTTAGAGATATTTTTAGAATAAAATGTTATGATATATTATTGAGGATTCGAATAATGTCTCTTTATTATTTGAAGTTTTTAGTACAAATAAAAACACGAAGTGACTTTATTTTTACTTAAATAAAAATATTTAAATTATTTTGACATAACACAAACTGCAGTATTATTATCAAGTGCTTAATCCAGATCATGTGTAAACTTTCTAATAGCTTAGAATTTCGAAATGAGAATTTTAAAGTACATACAATTTAAAAAACTTGCAAAACATTTGAAATGCATGCTTTTCTTACTTCAAAAATTCGTGTCTAATATGGTTTTTTAAACGTAATTTTTAATTTGGCATCGTTGATGTGTATACGTATTATACAATTTCAATATTCAAGGATCATGTGTGCTATTTCAAATTTTCGTTTTTTTGAAGCAATGTCTTTAGAAATTTGACACATTTTTCAGTATCTGGTCGCATAATTACTACACTTTTGTAATTAACAAATGATGAGATATTCATTTCCGATCGTATGAATACACATCATTCCATAAACTTTGTTTATATTTGTAACAAAATCATGTAACATAATCGTGTGAGAAAAATATTCTGTGAATGAAGATACCACTAAATTTTGTTACTAGCCATCAACAAACATTACAATAAGCGTTACTCCTGTGTCACTTTACACAATCTAGATTTCGAACAAATTAAAGGGGGTTGAATAAGTGAAAATAGAAACAATTCAACATAACCTTTTATCGTTTTCAAAATTTTCGTAACTGATATAAAAATCAACAATAATTTTTCTAAGTGATTAAATCACAAGACAAAACACATTGTGACTTTCAGGAAGACTTTCAAAAATGTATGATGCATGCTCTTTTTAGAAAGTCTTGTATACTTGGAGTATCTGAAATACCAATACAAGACATGCAAGGGATTCGCAGCGTGATATAAAACCAATATATTACAATACATTATCAGGCTGGCTCCATTTCTAAAGACACGTGAAAAAAATCTCTAAATCATACAGATGAAGTTGAGGGAAAACCCACCGTTCGTTCGTCATATACGAAATGCCCCTGGTTGAATTTATTTCACTACAATGGGTGATTTACTACGATATTATACATCACAACCGGAGGAGGTTATCCAGATGTGAACTGTGTAGTTAGTAATTGAAAATATGCCAGAAATTAGTGTCTCCTCTTGGAGTGTTATAGCACTTCAAGCAGTTGTGAAAGCACGCACCACTTCCACTATGGGGGCCCGGCACATAGGACATGTGCCAGAGTTATAAATTATCTCGTTTGCACACTGCAGGCAAGTGCACATGTGTCCACACCTGCAGAGATAACTTTACCAATGAGCCACTACACGAGTTCAAAAATACCAAGATCACGTGCAGTGTTCCTATAAAAGATGGCGCGAGGTATCAAGTAACTCTACACCAGCTGTACAGCACTTGTGTATGCAGCTTCATGCAGGAGTTCCTATATTAACTTAAGCAGCGCTTCACCATCCCAATCAAGAGCATGATACCTCCTCCAACTTGTATCTAGATCCTTTGAGGAGAAACGATAATGTTGTAGGAATAAAAATGTACTCTCTCAACCTTTAAAGGGCTGGGTTTACAAAGCCACCAAGAAACAAGAGCACTCATAAAGACAATGTCACACCTGTATAGGAGAGAGTTGATTTGTTTGTCGCAGCAGATACAGCAAATCCCTTTTTCGACTGTTTTCCATTTCGAACCGTCCAATGCCTCCTCTGGGACTGCTGCATGTGAACGACCAGATAATTTAACCCAATTTACAGCATTGGTTACAATTTTCACCAAAACAATACGACAAAACAAGAGGTTGCACCTCCAGAAGCATAAGGTGACTTGGTACAAGATGAGAATTCACAGGAGAGGGTAATTTGAACAAATCCAACAAACAACTTTAGAGCCCTATGATTCAGTTGTTCATTTTATAACAAGAGGTAGATGCAGCAGTGGAAAATCCTATCAGAGAACTGCAAAAAGATAAAGGTGCATAAGTGGCAGAGTTTGTGTACCTGTACCAGCACCAGCATACATTCGCTGGAGGGCCCCTGCAACCTCCTGCCTCACAGAACGTTGGAGCTCATATTGCATGTCCATACAAGCCTCCAGTGTCCGCCGCATTTCAGTGATTCCTTGGGCCAGCCGTGCCACGTCTTCCTTCAGTCCATTATGACTAGTTTCCCATTCCTTCAGTACAAACCAAAACTATGGTGAGTTCACAACGACAGAGTATTACTTGCATTTATTTTGCTACATATCTAACAGTCAACTACAGCAAGATGTGAAAACTTCGTCCATATATACATATAATGAAAGTTCCCCGTTGTAGACCTACCATGACTCTGGGGCGTTGTTGGACGCGCCGTGGCCAAGGTAAATTCTGCGATACAGGTTGAGGTGGCGGTGGAGGTGGAGGTGGAGGTGGAGGGGGAGATGGAGCTCCCATGAGTAAACTTGCTATAGTCCTTGGCCTGAATGGTAAGCGCCGTGGTCCAGGTGTATTTTGGTAGACGGGCTGTGGAGGTGGGGGAGGGGGAGGAGGAATTGGTATGGAAGTTCGGGTGACTGTGGCTTGAGAATCAAGAGGCCTGGCATGTGGATTGTGGATCTGCCTGTGCACAAACGACCTAATCAATTGATCCAATCTATCCCGGAAATCACTCGCCAGTACAGTTGTCACGCTCCTCCTGAACGAACGCATCCACAACATTAACTCATGTACTGCTGCATTAAATAATTCTACAACATGACTTCTTGACCATATAGATTTTAAATTACAGTTCAATCTATACATCGTCATTCCCTGCATAGGAACAAGACGGTAACCACATTTTCGTAAAGCTAGAAAAATGAAAGCAACTTAGGTTTAGTATATAAACCGATACGAAAATTTTGAATATTTATGTTCTCCTAGCTTGATAATGAGCTCAATCGAAAGAAAGCAAGATCCAACCAGTGTTTAAGTAGTATTTCTGTAAGAGATACGATAGATCAAAGGCACTAACCGCCCAATAAGATCACGGAGCTCCATGTCATGCACGGTTGTATCTAAATCGATATTTTGATTAGGAGTAACAGCTGGCCGACTCCAAGTCATCTGTACTGGTCTTTCTGCCATCTGCGTGATTTCATCTTGGTGCATACGCTCGTGAGCAGGGCGTGCCCTATGAGCTGTTTCATCTTGGCGACTTCGTTCCTGAACAGGCTGTGAGCGAGGATCAGGCTCAACAGATCTTGCGTTCGCTTGACCGCGAACTATAGTCTCTAATCGAGACCGAAATGCCTCTCTGTATAATTCACAATTCAAGAGCTTTATGAGTACAGAAATTATTCTTCCAGTAACAGCAAACAGCGAGATATCAGAGCAAAAATTGAAATTAACATCGCACATATTAATACAAAGCGGAATTTGCGACAAAAGAAAAGGAATATGAAATTGAACTGTCCTATCACCGTTTTAATTCCTAAACTAGGATCGTGATTTCTCATTGCAATTTAATGATTCAAGGGAGTATCAAAGCACGGTTTCTGCAGTTCAAAGTATGGAAGAGCACCTCAATCTACTGACGGCCTGCTGTTGCTGAAGTTGACCGATCTCCGTGGAAGCCGACGAGGGCATTCTTGGATCATCCTCAGCTGAACCACCACGCCTGATTCTTCCCCGAAGCAAATACTAGATGAAGGCAAATCAACAAACGCGTCAATGTTGTCATTACAGAATCCTTGATAAAGCAATAGAAACATTAACGATACCTCCAACATGCAAATTCACAGGCGAAGCATGTGAAGATCATGTTAACCATTCAACATCGGAAGAAAACAAGATATTCAGAGGTTTGGCATCATTGTACATTTCAGACATTGTACCTGTAGACGGTTTCGTTGAGAGAAATCAGAGACAGATCGTAACTCCGTGAGCCTCTCAAGCTCCCTCTGTCGTTCCCTTTCGATCCGCATCAACACCTCAACAACCATTTCTGATGCTTCCTGCCGTTGCCTGCCAAACTCTGTATCACCAATCTCCCTCACTTCATTCCTTTCTGCGGTCATATCTCCAGTTACTCTACCAACATCAGGTCCTTGCGGATACGTGCTGCGCTGGCTACTGGTTTCCATCCAAGTCCTTACCAAACGTCTCACTCTTTCTCTCTCATTTTGACCAAGCCATGGATTCAAACCATCTTGGCTTCCACGAACATCAGCTTCAATGTTGCTCACTACACTCTGCCGAGCCCAATGTTGCACTATTTGCCTCACCCGTTCTCTGTCCATCTCACCAAGCTCTGCAGCTAGAGAGCTAGCCGTAGCCCTATTCCCGACTTGCTGCTCATCCCCAACCCAAACTCTTTGGGAATCTACCCTAGTCCTCATAAGCTCATCTGTTTGAATTGCAGAATTTCCAGACCTGGTCCTCTCTAATGAATAATCTGCATCTCCCCCTGTCGAACCTGTAGGAGTTTGGGAAGGTACTTCGAGCTCATGTTGGGGGGTAGCTTCAGTTGGGTTCCTGTCCATTCCAACGTTTCGTTCTCCTACAATTCCTCTCCACATTTGAACTAGAGAAGATGCCCTGCGATGGCCCCTCTCAAGTATACTTTCTGGACGAGATGTGGGGGCTTCTTGCAGGAAGGAAGCATCAAGCATAGATACAGTATGTTGTCCAGCAAGTGCAAGTAACTCAGCTTCCCGAGCTTGGCGCTCCAGGGTAGTGATCATTTCCTCCGCCCGTGTGTCCCAAATGTGCAATATTCGAGACTGCCGTCTTCCGGGTGACTCACCAGAAGATGGATTCTGAACAATTCCTTCATCAAGCATACGTTCCTGACTATGCACTGTCCTTTCTCTTTCAGCCTCGTCTTCAACATCAAGCTCCTCCTGAAGCCGCTCTGCAGACAAAGTTTGAAAAGAAGTTGAAGCATAGCTAGATTCACCAGAGACATCCTCAACGTCCTGTAGATCTCCAAAGTGCTCTTCGTCGCATTCTTCTTGCCGACTGCTATCTCCTTGCGATGAAGTATAGGAAGACGGCCCGTTTTCAGTTCGGGAAATATCGTGAGGGGAGCTGCAGGAAGCAAGTGCCATGCAAGTATTCAGGTGGTCTTGCACAAGCTCCTCTAGGCCCCTCCGAAACTCCGCATCTGCATTAGTCACTGGATGCGATTCCAGAAGCGCCATTTGCTCCCGCTTCTGCTGTATCTGCTGCAGCCGATTTACAGCAGCTGCCCGATCATCCATCATCATCTCGTCCATTTGAGCGATTTCGTCAGCAGCTTCGCGCATACTTAGATCGCAGTCGTCCATCTCGACACCAGCTGCCAAGATCACGTTGCCAAATGAAAAAGACGCGGCTTAATTCTGTACACCGTGCTCTATCTGCATCGCATAATCTCTTTAAATTGCTGCATCCTTTTGAATTGGTATTTTTCGTGCCGCAACCAAAAGGAAGAACAGGAACCAACGTTAGCTACATTTACAGTTATTCACCTGTGAAAAAGAAAAAGAAAAAGAAAACAAAGTGAACTCTTGATGTACTTAAGCATCCCCAGAGGACTAAAATTTCTGCTTGAGTGCCAAGACTAAGCAGGATTTGTAAAACACCATCAATCGTCTGTAACTTGCTATCCTCATATTTGAGGTTTACTAGGTCACATCTGACTAGGCACGATAGCTTCTTTGTGATCGCATATATAAGCGAACCCTCTAAGTACATCTGAAAACATTTGACAATGCTAGGGAGGGGAACAAACGAACACACCGCTCCGTGTGTTGCAATTCAGACATCAAGCTACGACGAATCGCACCGAACACAAGAAAAATGTGGAAATGCAGATGCTACCTGCAGTACGAACGATTTCGGCAATTTGTAACCCTAGTTAGAGAAAGAATACACATTCACTTTAAACAAGCAGATCGAATGAAGCGTCGAGAAAAGATCAACCCAGCTTGTAAATAAACTCAGGAACAAGGAAACGAGGTTCAAGGAAATCATAACAACACTTCTCAGTATATGCAATATTTACTAAATTCCCATAAAATACAACCATAACTAGATCTGATAGCCACTGCTATTTTTCACTATTTTGCGCCAGTCTTCGAATTTTGACGTTCAATTTATTCTCCGTAATCTCAGAATTGCAAATCGTTACAGAATCGTACTTTAAGCTGTTCTATTTTTTAAAATTATACGAGAGATTGCTTGTGATTATTTACGAATTTCTCGGTCTTAGAATTATAGATCCATGCCGTTAAATTGGACAAGTCCTCAACGGAAAGAAAAACACTAACCAAGTATACAAAGCAATTGGATAAATTTTCAACGCAGAATACACCACCACAACTAAGAATCAATTTCTGAACGAGGCAACAAAATGCACTCAGTCGCCAAAGACACAACGAACCAAGCGTAAGCTCCAATCCGACGAACAGAACCAACATCAATCGAGCCAATCAAAGTACAAAATCCAAAAACCAAATCTCCCAAAAAAGGCTGCAACAACACGCACCTTAATAAATCGTGCACTCAGAAGACGAAGACGAACTAAATTGACTAATCCGCAGCACGCACTTCTCACCACCACCGCCACTGGCTTCGGGAACTCCAACCACCAAGCTCCAGATTCACAGAGATCCAAACCTTGTTACACACGCTCTCTTAACACAGAGCTCCAGCCCGACTTCGCGAAGACCTCAAACTCCTACACCTCCTCACTCCTCTAAACCTTCACAAACCCTCAATGACAGGGAGAAAAGAAAAGAGAAAAAAAAAAAAAAAAAAAAAAAAAAAAAAAAACGAGACGACTAAATCATCGCCAATTGAGCACTTCACCGTCCACAAACATCCGCATCACTCCACAAACCACACAACTACGACACGCTTCTCGACGGAATCATCGAGAGGCTCCAGAGAACAATATGGCCATGAGTAGGGCTGGATCCTTAAGAGCAGGCAAAACGCGAGGACGTCTCTTTGTATTGTTGGCACCACTCGCATGGATTTGCGTGGGTCTAGCCCCCGCGCAGGTGTGAAAGGGGTTCGATAATGGACCCGTTCCCACCCTCGACACCCTTGGCCCATCTCGGCGTCGTGCGGGGAGCATGAGGGTATGTTCCTCCGTCCCAGTTTAGCTTCCCGTCTCGATCCGCTTGGCCGCGTTAAGCAATGCGGCGTAATTGCAGAGCTCTTGGCCTCTACACGAGACGACGCGTGCGTGTTTGCAAGCGGGGGAAGGCCAAGCCCTATTTGAAGCCACTCGCGCTGCGCTTGTGCAGTTTATGGCAGGCTGCAATTTCGCTTCCAATATCAGTTAAGAGGTTCGTTTTTATTCATTCGGGGGTCTGTAGATGATGCGCGTTTGCAGAGATTGACTTCCTTGGCCGGGGGATTTCCTTTTTTTGTTTTTTTTTTTGTTTTTTTTTGTTTTTTTCTTGCAGACGCCACGCAGATGGTATCCGCAACTTGGAATGAGCCTCTGGTTCCGTGCTCTCTCTCTCTCTCTCGCGCTTAATTTGGCTGCGACCTTTGGCGAGATTGAAGCTCCGAGCCAGTCAACGCGAGCGGTGTTTATTATGTAATTTTCTCGACGCTGTTTTCGGGAAGTGCTGCTTTTTCCTTCTTCTTCTGTCTCCTTCTCGTCGCTAGGGTTGTTGTTACTTTGGCTTGCCATTTAAAGGCTGATTGCTTACCACTATCACAACACCTCCTTGCCTTGGCCTTCACTCCCACTAGCCATAGCTAGCTAAGCATGGACGTCGTGCTTGCAAACTTCATTTATTGGATGTTGTTAGCATTAAGAGTGTTACTATGTAACAAATGGATTTCATTGGTTTCAGATCAAGTAGTGGAGAAATGAATCTAGAGTTTTTCTTTTTCTTTTTCCCTCATGGTTAGAATGGGCGGGTCAATTTAATAAAAGCCTGGGTCTATTTAACATTCCTCTATTTTTACTATTTTTTTTGGGTACATATTTTATGAGCATATTTTTTTTATTTATTTATTTATTCACAATTATTTTAAAAAATTTAAGTATGCACATTAGAATCATGTTTTAAACTAAAATATTAAAATGATAGACTATAAAATAAATAACTTTCATACAACCAAAAGCATCAATAGAGGCAATTTAAACAAGAGCATTGAAAAGAATGTAGAACCTTTAGACAAAATGTTTAATAAAAAAGATACACAATGAACATATTATTCAACAAAACCATAAGTAGTTATATTGTACACAGTAATTTTAACATTGTACATAAAGTTTTCCGTGGAGATACCCATCCATGCTTCACTTCTCCACTACTTGATCTGAACTGTTCTATCATTTTGGGAGAAACTGCAGTGCGTGTGATATTTAAATCACTAACGTGTACACTAAATTGAGCATATCATATAAAAAGGATAATCTAAGCTGAGCTCACCACGACTAAATCGAGATCTCACACAGTGATAAGGCGCAGTCATACATTCCCTGTTAGTAGGCACCTGGCGCACCTATCTAGCTCCTCAAATCAACACCGCCGGCCAAAAACAAAAAAAAAAAAAAAAAAAAAAAAACACACGGCCGCTACCCTGAAAAATCCTCAGGAGGACGAACTTTTCCCCTGATTGATTGGTATTTCAAATGTAGCATCCTTCCTCTAGTAAATGAACCAACGTCCTGGCAAGTTTGCATGGATCCTGTAATACACTGGTGCAGCGAACTGGCGCCCAGACATCGTGGTTACAGATATCTCTATCAGTAGCAAAATAACGTGATCGAGAGCTTGTATGACTACGAGCCTCAGCTGCTGCTGGAAACGTGCGCATGACTGTTGCCTTTGAGAGGTTAATTGGATTTGCCGCTGATTGAGAACAAAACCTGCAACTAGGAGGTTTTCCATTTGCATAACTGCCATACTTTACACTTTCCTGTCCTCGATTCACCATTTCAAGTCATAGGGTCAGATTAGCAACGGGTCCATCTGTACTCGTAAAAAGACCTTCAAAGTATCAATCGTAGTATCTCGAACGGTATGTGAATTCCATGTAACATTTTACGATTTCGACGCCATCCCGTAGACATTGAAGGGAAACCTGGTCACATCCACGTTCAACAAGTCATAGGCATTCCACTGCTCTTGCAATTTCTTCAGTCTTGTAAACCACTTCGCAACACATGTTCACTTCCAATCACGTGTTCCACACATACAGTACCAAATTCAATTAACCACCTGCCACTTTCTGCAAAAACATTTTCGCAAAATTCTAAAAACACCTACAAACGCATTTCCTCCCAGCAAATTCCTCGAGGGTTTGTAGTTGGGACGCTCATCCCTGCTCCATCATCCTCCTACTTACGCTATTACCTAGATCTACGAATACCTGACCTCATAGCCACTTATCTCGGAGAGAAGTGGAGTTCATTCTGTGCTTCTTTGTACTTACATGAGCATTGCTTAATGCTCGTTGAGTGTTTTTTTTGTATTACAGTAAAATGATAGCTTTTGTGTTATGTTCTTTTGAATTATTTCCTCATTGTATCAGAGCATTGTATCAGAGCATTGTATCAGAGCATTGTATCAGAGCAAAGGATTTTTGTGCTAACTTTGGTTGATGACTTGTACATTGTTTAATTCGGCTACTTAGAAGACCATTATTTTCTTCTTTTCTCTTCCCCTCTTACAAATTGATCAAGTATAATGAGTTCACTTGAATTTGTCTATTCCAAAGAAACAATGCTAACTGGTCATAACAACTACAAGCATTGGGTAGTTATAATATACATCATCTTTGAATGGAAAGATTTATGGGATTTAATCAAATCCATACTTTTAGCAACCTCAATAGCAACGGACACAAAGAGAGAAGAAGCTATCAACTTGTTAAAAATGGTTGCTCCACAACATCCTAGATATCTTAGATTCAAAAAAAGTGTGGAACATGCTAAGTACTATGTTCCAAATCAACATAATTTCAGATATTATGATGGTGTTAAACTAGTGGGAGTGTTTGCATATGATAGAATAATAAGATATATCAACATTCATACAACATGTGAATAACATCCTTCAAGACCTAAAATCAATAAAAAACAATAACCATCAAAAGAGTTAATAGTACATTGCCTACTCAAGCATCTGTCACAAATATACATATTTACCTTGATAATTATCTAAATAACAAGAATAGGTAGAAGTAAGTCAAAGTAGATAAATATGATAATAACTTGTGGATAGCTTCTTAGAAGCTTCATAGATAGTACTTTGCCTTTATACATGTTTATAAGTGATTGATAGGTTGAAAACTTGGCCAACAAAGATGCTATGTGTCAACATATTGACCATTTATAGTACAAGTTGGACATATGGCGCACACCTAGGAAACTTGCCTTGCAAATTAGACATGTATCCTATAAGTTGGACGCGTATTAGAGGTCCTGTAACATGTCGCCACATAACTCTTAATTAAGTAGTATATATAGAGGCAAGAATGAAGCCTTCTTCACTCTTGTCAACTCTTTTTTTGCTTTTAGTCTAGTTTCAAGAGTCTAATATTTTCTAATCTTTGTCAATAGCCATTCCAATTCTTCCTTACATATACATACTTTCTTCTATTTTTTCACTTTTCTTTTGATACAGATTCCACGAATTTATGTATCTTTTTTTAATTTGTATTCTTGACAGATTGACAAGAGTACACATATAATATCAGAGCTTTGTCCTTTCTTAATTAAGAGTGGATTATCCCTTTCTCTTGATAAGACATAAGTATATTAGAAGTTGTGGATTATCTTCTTCTAAACTGATATTGTTTCTAGATTTTTTTTTTTCTTGATTCTTAAATATTGTATTTTGTGAGAATAGACACCTTTCTTTTTATTGTGTTAGTATGGCACAGCTTGCTGAAATGAAGAGTGCAATGGCTCAAATGTAATAGCAAATGAAAGAATTAATGCTTGCAATGCATCAACTCATTCTATCACCACAAAGAATAATAAGATTATCAAACAATGAAGATATAGAGATGATTGGAGTTGCTTCAACATCTATACCAAGCTATACTGTTGCTCTTACTAAAGAACATTGTTCAAGTTTCAAGGAACCAAAAATTAGATTATTTGAGAAGTTTGATGGCACAAGATCCAAATTTCAAAGATTCATCAATCAGGTACAACTGGTGATTGAACTACAACCTCAAAGTTATCCAACTTAAGGATCAAAAGTCAGGTTTATTGAAAGACTACTTTCAAGTTCTACTTTATCATAGTTTTCATTATTTCTTGAATAACGTGATCGAATATTAGATAATTTGGAAGCATTTTTAGCAGAGTTTCAATCTATATATGGAGAACATGATGCAATCCATATTGCAACCAACAAGATTCGTATCTTATGACAAAATAATTGATTAGTGATATTATAAGATTCACAATTTTGAGAATTAATAACAGATATCAAGTGGGATGATGCAACACTCATCAACCAATTTCTCTATAAATTATAATATAAAAAAAAGAAATTGATGCTTAATTTATTTGATCCTTAGACATTGAGTCAAACAATTGATTTTATTATAAAATGTGATAATCGAATTTTTGAGCTTTGATCTAAAAATCGCACAAGAAAACCTCAACGTTATTACAATTTAATGACATTAGCAATGACTTCTCAATTTAAACATTTGGAAGTAGAGGATATGCAAATTAATACAGTACGTTTTAAACTTCTTACCAAACAAGAAAAAACTTGTTGTCGTCAAGAAGGACTATGTTTATATTATGGAGAAGCTAAGTATACTACTCAATATTATTCAAAGAAATGACGCAACTACAAAATGAAGAGTAGTGCTGTCAAAGATGAAAACATGTCAAAAAATGAATTTGTCCAATTACAATAAGAACTGTGTGGCTGGAATCTTATACAATTCCTAATAAAAGTCATATTCTTTCCTCAAAATCCTCTCCTTGTTTTATAATAGATGTGCATTTAAGATCTAATAATTACAAAACCTCTGTCTTAATAGTTTCAAGAGCCTCAAGTTATTTTTTAGATGAAGAATTTATTAAAATTCATAATATACAGTTAATACAAAAAACTAAATCCGTACACGTAGAAGTCATAGAAGATCATCCGTTATCTTTTAGAGATATTATCCATGAAATACTTCTTATAGATATAGTAATAAATGATAATAATAGTCATATAATTTTTTAATATAATTAGATCTCTTTCTAATCTAGTCATTTTAGATTTATCATGGCTAGAAAAATATAATCTTATAATAGATTGGATTTCTTATAAACTTAACTTTTTTTCAAACATCATTAAGAATTTTTCTAATCTAATAGAAAGCCATCAGTTTAGTGTAGCCAAATCTGTACTTGTATGTGCAAAAGCTTTTTTATATGCTACAAAAGAAGGATCATCTTTTGTTATTTATGCCACACCTATTTTAAATGATAGAAAGTTTTCAAGTAAAATTTCAAGTCAATATCAAGATTTTTAAGATGTTCTTGGAAAAAAAAATATAAATATTCTCCTAAAGTATCATCCATATGATTTTTCAATCGATCTTAAAGAAAGAACTTAGCCACCATTTGATCCATTCTATAGTTAATCACAAAATGAATTGACTGAACTCAAGAAGTACATTGATGAAAACTTGGCCAAAAATTTCATATGCCATTCAAAATCTCTCGCAAGAGCTCTTATTTTATTTGTAAAGAAAAAAGATGGATCATTGCAAATTTGTGTAGATTATCGAAGACTCAACAAGATTACCATCAAGAATAGATATCCTTTGCCTTTGATATCTAGACTTCTTGATCAATTAAATCAAGCTAAGATCTATATAAAAATAGATCTACAAGAAGCATACAATCTGGTCTATATTAAAGAAAGAAATGAATGGAAGACTACATTTCAAATAAGGTATGAACACTTTGAATATAATGTCATGCCTTTTAGACTCACAAATGTACTAGTTGCTTTTCAACATCTTATGAATGGTATTTTTTGTGAATTTTTTAATTATTTTATTGTTTGTTACTTAGATGATATTTTAATCTACTCTAAGAATACAGAAGAATATGAAGTTCATATTTGTTGTATATTACAATAACTTAGAAATGTAGGATTGTATGCTAAGATAGAAAACTATATATTCCATACTACTCAAGTTGCTTTCTTAGAATACACCATTTCAAACAATGGTCTAATCATGGATCCTAAAGAAATTCACACAAACATGAATTAGAAGATTCTAAAAACAATAAGAGATGTATAATACTTTTTGAGATTCGCCAATTACTATCAGAGCTTCATTAAATTTTTTTCTCAAATTACAGCGCCACTTACATACTTAACTTGTAAAGATAAGCTCGAGTAGAGTAAAGAAGGAGAAGCATTATTTGAAGCTTTGAAGAAAGCTTTTACTTCTGTACTAATCCTGCATCGCTTCAACTTGTCCAAAGCATTTTTTATGGAAATAGATGCATATGGCTTTGTCTTCAGTGTAGTCTTGTCACAAATAAGAATAGATGACAAATTTCATCTAGTAGCTTTTCATTCAAGAAAATTTTAAGTAGCCAAGATTAATTTTGAAATCTACAACAAAGAACTTCTTGTAATCGTGGATTCTTTTTAAGAATGATATCATTATTTAGAAGGCACTTTAAGTCCAATTACCATATATACAAATCATAAGAACCTCAAATATTTCATATTAGCACATGTTTTGAATTATTGCCAAGCTCGTTGGAGTATGTCTTTGTCAAGATTTGAGTTCAATATCACTTATCGGCCAGAAAAAAAAATAAGGTTTGTTTGATGTCCTTTTCAGATGTTCTTATCTTATACCAAAAGAAAGAAAAGTAGCTCTTGACCAACAAAATATAATTTTAGTAAAGCTAGAATAATTTCATCTCTGAATAATGAAATCAACATTGACTGTTGATTTGATTTTTTTCAAGCAGATCTAAGCAAGTATGTCCTCAGACCTTTTTGTTCATGATATTAAAAATAATTCTTTTAAGTCTTAAGATACTTCCAAGTTTGAGTTTAAAAAGAACCTATTCTATTTTAAAAGATGCTTATATATTCCTAAAAAGAGAAGGATAATTACATGCTTTTGAAGCTCGTCATAATTTTCCTACGGTAAGATATTTTGGATATAATAAGACTTTGGAGCTTATATCCAGAGATTTTTGGTGGCCTCAAATATAGAAGGCTATTAAAGAATTTGTATAGATATGTGATATTTGTTCAAGATCAAAAATTCCTCGCCATTGACCTTATAGACTCCTCCAACTATTATTTATACCAGAACAACCATAGTCTTATGTCTCTATGGATTTTATCATGAATCTTATAATTTCAAGTTTATATGATTCTATATTCATGATTGTAGATTGTTTCACCAAGATTGTACTTTTTGCACTATATACAAAATCAGTTACAAGTGAAGGAATAAGTAAACTCTTCTTTGAACAACATCTATCACTATCATGGATTATCAAAGGATATTATATCAAATAGAGGAACACAATTCTTATCAAGAATTTAGAGAAATCTTTTCAAGATATTGAAGGTGGATATAAAACTATCTTTGACTTTCTATCCTTAAATTGATAGACAAACAAAATGGATAAATCAAGTTTTAGAGTAGTATTTAGTATATACCATCAATTATCAATAAGATGATTGAACAACTCTTTTGCCATTGATAGAATTTACTTACAATAATTTGGTACATCCTTCTACTCAACAAGCACCTTTCTTTGCCAATTACAGTTATCATCCATGATTTGATACTTTTAACTTTTCAAAAGTTGATAATTTTACAATAGAAGATGTAGCAAATCAATTGTCAGAGCTACATGCAACAATAGAGATACAATTCAAAAGAACTCAAGAATGACAAAAAGCCAACATAGATGTCAATCACAAGAAGCAATGTCAATTCTATATGGAAGATAAGATATGGTTACTTTGTCGTAATATTAAAACTATTTGTCCTTGTGACAAGCTGAATTATTATAGGCTTGGGCCATTTCTCATTTGTAAATAGATCAATCTAGTTGCTTATTAATTATACCTATTGGAGTCTATAAAAATCTATCATGTGTTGTCGGGGTAGAGAGAATTTACCTCAAGAAAGCGGTGGACTTTTGGCTACCACTAAATACTCAATCAAATCTAAGATATAAAAATACTAAGTTTATATATATAATATTTTTTCTTTTTTTTCAATTACATTAATACACAAGCCCAAGTACCAAGAAAACACCCAAATGTATGATAAAGTATCTTAAAACCTTATATATTCTTATGAAAAATATTTCCCAAAGTTCAATAGCTCATATCTCATGATCAGATTGTCCAAACAATCCTAAATCTTAGAAAAAGTACTGATATACTTTCAAAAACTACCACAAAAAAATTCAATTACAAATTCGTTATGCATCTTGAGATATCACTAAAATCCTAACAGTAGCTTTAAATCCTAGTTTACAAACATCTACATGCTATTTTCTTCATATCTCACAAAATAAGTACTGAAACACCATGAAACTTTGATTTATAGCTTTTTAACCTAATAACTCACACTTATAGAAAGTTTGAGCCAAAAATTCATCCAAAAACTCAAGATATGGTTCCAACCATCACTATCAACAAAATGACTCACTTACTACCTTTGAATTACATGTATTGTCTTCAATGCCCTATAACTCCTTTATCTAGATTTGGAATTCATCAAATAGTATATGTAAAGTGTAGCTAAGAAATTATTCTCTCCAACTCTAATCACTGATATTTCATTACTCTCTATATGCATATATTATGCTTCAAAGTTATTAATGTATAACATTATGTATGATATTAATGAATGCACATAGAAGCCATCCAAAATCTAGCAAATTCATCAATCAAAATTAAAGCTTTTCATCAATGACATCCATCAAAACCAAGATAAAGAGTCAAAAAATTCTTTGCTATAAAACAAAGCAAGTCCAATGGAAATTTCATTCTATCTTGTATTATTGTTTCTTTGGATTTTCTATTGCTTAGGAGAGGAGAACCAACAACCAGCAAATTCAACTCAAGACCTATCATTTATTGAGCTACCAAATGAGACATTGCGACTATTATAACCTTTAAGACTACAAAATCAAGATAAAGATTCTCAAAAATAACATGTTCCTCTTTAAATAGATGGCGAGATACAATGCGTTTGGTACCACAACCTTGGAAGGAATTCTTAATGATACTTTTGGAAGTAAGAACCACTCTTGATGGTATTACTAATGTTTTGTTTGAAAAAAGTTATGAAGGCCTCCATAATGATCAACCATCAAAGTGATCTTCTTGCCTTGGTATGAGACATTATTGATGGTTGAAGAGTCATGTCAACTATCTTCAAAGTGAACAAAAATTAGAGTACGTCGCAAATATAATTCAGTGCATCTTAGACTTCATCAACATTTAATCACCGCTCCTTTGTAATTCGTCCATAGAAAGAGGGATAATGTCATGAAAATACATATTTACCTTAATAATTATCTAAATAATAAAAATAAGTAGAAGCAAGTCAAAGTAGATAAATATGATAATATCTTGTTGAAAGCTTCTTAGAAGCTTTATAGATGCTGCTTTGGCTTTATACATGTATATAGGTGATTGATAGGTTGAAAATTTTGAAAACAAAGAGGCCACGTGTTGACATGTTGACCACTTGTAGTACAAATTGGACATATGGCACACACTTGAGAAACTTGCCTTGCAAATTAGACATGTATTTTGTAAGTTAGACATATAATAGAGATTTGAAAGCATTTCGCCACATAGTTTTTAGTTAAGTAGAATATATAGAAGTAAGAAAGAGACCTTCACTCTTTTCAACTCCTTTTTTGCTTTTATTCTAGTTTCAAGAGTCTAATATTTTCTAGTCTTTGGCAATAGCCATTCTAGTTCTTCCTTGAATATACATATTTTCTTCTATTTTATCACTTTTCTTTTGATAAAGATTCTATAAATTTATGTATCTTCTTTTAATTTGTCTCCTTGACACCATCTCCTTCACTATTTTGATAAACTAATATCTTAGATATTCTTTGAAAAGATCTTATGACCTATGTAAGAAGTGTTAGAAATCATATACAAGATAAGGATTCAAGACCAAGAAATGGAGTTAGTTCAATATTAAAATAATAATTGAATACAAGGCAAGAAGGTCCTAATTAGACCACAAGAAATAAGTTGTCAAGAGTGAAGATCTCCTCAACCTTGACTTCTATATATATTAGGTTCTAAAAAGCTTCTTGAGATGTTTCAATGAAGCTTGGAAATAAAGCAAGCCTAAGATCCTTCTTTGGCAACTTCCTAAATCATCTAAAGCCTCTTAGAACTTTCTAGAATCTCTTATGACCTTCTAGAACTTTCTTAGAATCTATTGGAACCTTTTGGAATATTTTTAGAACCTTTTTAGAACCTTTTAGAATCTTTTGAAATCTTTTGGAACTATAAGAATTTTCTTAGAACCTTCTAAAACCTCCTAGAACCTTCTTGAACCTTCTTGAGTTGTATGTTCGTGATATCACCTCATCCTCTAGCTTCAAGGTCTCCGAGAAGCAATATTGCTACAAGTTAGTATATATGCAAGAAATTGAAGATCTGTCACATAGTGTCTACTATATATTTCAGTTATTTTTTGCAAGGCAAATGATTTATAGGCCCCTGTAGCCATTAATAGTGTCCCAACCATTCTACTTGTGATCAAGCATGAACTTTGATATCTTTGTTATGGGATTGTCTTACAAACACTATTTTTGGATGTCCTTCATAGGCAAGTTCTATTTCAAACACAATTACCAATGACCTATTACTAAGTATCTTTTGACATCTTCATGGTTCAGCCGGCTCTTCATCTTGAGGTAATGTCCACAAGTTACTTGGTTGAGATGGTATGATCGTCAAGGCGTCTATCTCTTGACTACCTATATCATATAAAGTAAATAAGACCAAAGGAATATAAATAGGCTATGGTCGTGAACTCGAACTACTAACTTATACTATTCTAAACATTTGAAAAAACTGACTCTTCAGAGGTTGCCTCTCCCCCTTTATTATGAGGCCAAGAATTAAGAATCTTCATGGTGAAGCCATCTGATTAAGCTATTGTTCTTCATTTTGTTGGTTTTGGTCTGGATGGATGTCATTGATAGAACTTTTGAACCTTCATTTGTACATTTACAAGGTTGCTAGCTGGTTCCCACATACGATCGTTGATATCATATCCATACCTGTGGACTTGATATTCAAACCTTTCATATCTTATTCTTGAATCTAATATCTCTTCTACTTTAAATTCAACATGATCATTCACCTCAACTATAGGATGTGGTGGTTGTCTTCAATATGATATGTTCAATTCTTTATACCTTTTCAAAAGTGAAATAAAAAAGATTGGATGAATCTTTATGGATGAAAGTAACTTCAAGCAATAAGTTACATTATTGATTTATTTTTGAATCACAAATGGTTCCAACTTTCAATAGTCTAGTTTATCATGTGGCTTATTAGTTTTTATATTGCGCCAAAGAAGCCACATTTTGTTACTAACTTGGAATGGAAGATGTTCCTTTTTCAATTCATCTGCAAGTAACTTATAATGTTGTTTAGTCCTTTCTAGATGAGTCTTCATAGTTGCTTGAAGTTTGGCTATCTTTGTAGCAAACTCCTCTGCTATTGGATTTGTCGACTTTGAAGGCTCTATCATATCTAACTTTGGATGATGATTATAGTTTGAATAGAATGACGTTTTTTGCATAGATACATGGATTGTGTTGTTATATGCAAACTCTACCAATGATAAGTAGGAAGTCTATTTGTCTTATTGATAGTTGATGGTGCACCTCAAATATTGTTCAAGAATTTAGTTGATTTGCTTTGTTTGGCCATTAATTTGAAGATAGAGGATAGAAGAAAGGTTGATGTCAATCTTAAGAATGTTGAAGAGTGTCTTCCAAAATCTTGATACAAATTGTGGCCCATGATCTGACACAATATTGTTTAGCAATTTGTAGCAATGATAGACATTATCAATAAAGAATCTTATTATCTCTTTGCTAATAATTAACTTTTTACAAGATATAAAATATGCCATCTTGGTCAATCAATCAACAACTATGAAGATAGTATCAAATGAGCTTAATGGTAGAAGATCTGTAATGAAATCCATGGAGATAAATGACCATGGTTGTCTTAGAATAAGAAGGGCTTGAAGAAGTCTATATAGCCAATCTCAAGGATTCTTTGACCTTAAACAAGTATCGCATGATAATACAAATTCTTTAATGTCCTTTCACATTTTAGACCACCAAAAGCCTCTAGACAAAAGTTCTAAGGTCTTGTTGAATCCAAAATATTCGGTTGCAAGGAAGTCATAGCATATTTGAAGAATGCACAAGCAAGTTGGTCCTTTAGGAATGAACAAATATTATTCAAAGAACAAGTGGTTGTCTTCATTCTTAAATTTAGAAGATTTTTTAGGAAGGTTGTTGATAAAATGCTTGATATTAAGAACAAGAGGGTCTGTGTTTGAGGCTTTATGAACTTGATCAAGAAATGATAAATCTATAGGCATTGATACATTGGTTGTTCAAAGATAAAATTGCTTAGGCTTTAACAAGGTTGCTCGTTGTTAATCATATGTTGCCTCACTTTCTTTTGATTCAAGGTAGGAATGTCTTGATAATACATTTGATAATCTTTATTGGCTCTTGGGTCAATACGTGATGTAAAAGTCAAATTGTGATAAAAATATACTCCAATGTGCTTGGTGACTATTCAAGATTCGAGTTGACATGAAGTATTCAAGATTCTTGTGATTTGTATATATAATCACCTGATGAGAGGCACCTTCAAAAAAGTGGCATCATTTTTAGAAAGAATTTAATATGGCAAGCAACTCTTTATTTTAGATTTTATAGTTAATTTTTGCCATTGTAAATTTTCTAGAATAGAATGCAATTGGATGAAATTTGCCATCTTCTCCATACTACTATAAGATTGCTCTCAATACAAAGTTTGAAGCATTGGTTTGTATAAAGTAAGGCTTGTTGAAATCAAGATGTATCAAAATTAGAACTGTTGTTAAAGCATCTTTTAAGCTTTGAATAGCTTTCTCTACTTCGGAGTTCCAGTCCACCTTATCCTTGTATATCAACCATATAAGTGGAGTAGCAATCTTAGAGTAATTTTTAACAAAAATCCTATGAAAGTTTACAAATTCATGAAAGCATTGGACATCATATTCAATTTTTGGCTTTGCCAAATCGATGATTGCTTGTACCTTCTTTGGATCCATAAAAAGGCCTTTGTTAGAAATAATATATCCAACAAATTTGACTTGAGGTGCATGAAATATATACTTCTCTAGTTTTGCATATAGTCCAATATTTTGTAGTTTTTTCAACACAAGGTAGACATGTTTTTTGTGGTCTTCCAAATTCTTAAAAAAGATTATAATATCATCTAAATTGATCACAACAAAATCATCGAGATGCTTGCAAATTATGTCATTTATTAAGTGTTGGAATATGGCTAGTGCATTGGTAAGTCCAAAAGGCATGACATTGTATTCAAAATGTCCATATCTGGTACAAAATGTTGTCTTCCATTCATCTCCTTCCTTAAAGTGTACCAAATTATATGCACCTTATAGATTAATCTTTCTAAAGATCTTTTCTTGGCTATATTGATCAAAAAGTCTAGATATCAATGACAATGGATATCAATTCTTTACCGTGATTTTATTAATACCATAGTAATCAATACACATCTATAAAGATCCATCTTTCTTCTTCACAAATAATATCGTAGTACCAGTAGGCAACTTAGAATATCAAATAAAATTCTTAATAAGATTATTTTCAATGAATTCTTTTAAAGTCGCTCATTATAGGATAAATTATAGATGGGTCTAAATGGTGGTTGAACATCTTCTTAAAGGTCAATTGCACAATCATAAGGGTAATGCTTTAGTACGATGTCTACATTTTTTTTTTCAAATATATCTTCAAAATCCTTAAACACCTTTAGAATTTTTGTTGTATCAACCACAAGTTTTGATTGTAGATTTGTGTAGACAGCAAATACAAGACCTTATTTACTAGTCTTCACAAATGCTTTAGCTCTAATAAATAAATATGGTTTAAGTTTTGGCTTGTTGGGTGTTAGAAGCTTTTTCATAGATCTAGGGATTCTATGATCTACTAGAAAAAATTCTAACTTTTGGGACACCCAATCTATCTAAGAATTGTATTCTTCAAGCTATAAGAGTCCTAAAATGACTAGACTTGATGGTGATCTAATGACGTTGTCGTATGACATGATTTACTATTTAGGAATACACTAGGTATCTAGCTGTAGAGAGTGTAGTTTAAAACTTTATATGAATCTTGTATTAGCCTCCCAAAACTCTTTTATTTTGCATAAAACTCAAAATATAACAAAACCCCTTTAAAACATATTTTTCCCGTGAAGGATTTTCTTGTCTCGAACTTTAAAAAATCATAACTCTTGATCTAATACTTTAGTTTATTTCAAATTTACAAGATAGATAGAATTCATCCTTAAATTTTATCAAATAAAAAACCAACTGCAAATTCATGTCCAAACTTTTGGCATCTAAGAAACCCTAGTAGATGTTCTAAACCCTAATTTACAAGCATCCGAACACTATTTTCTTAATATCTCAAGAATCCAATACTCAAATGTCATAAAACTTATGCATAAAGTTTACTAACATAAAATTATACATTCCCTGAAATTTTGAGTCAAAACCTTATCAAATTGCTCAAGATATAGCTCAAGAGACAACCACTAGCAAATCGGATTACTTACTACCCTTAGATTGCATGTGCTGACTTCAAAATCAAATAACTCCTTTAATGCAACTTGGAATCCAATAAACAATTATAAAAAGTGTAGCTGCAAAAGTGCTTTCTTCAGTCACAATCGCCGATCCTCAATTGCTATCTGTACGCATGCATTATGCTTGAAAGAGTGACAGTAGCTCTCAAATCAATACCTTAACTTTGAGCACTTGTATCTCCTTCATATAAACTCCAACTTATACAAAACTTGTACCAAAACCATAGCCAAAAACCTAAACCTCTTGATCCTAGCCTTCAAAATTTGAATGGCCTCGAGAAACTAACCCTAATCCCTAATATGGCCTCGAGCAGCCTCCTCAAAGTCCATTGGTCATAATTTTTGACCAATAGGAATGGAGATTTTCATCATTCATCTCCATTCATCTATATTGGTGCCTTAATTACTCCCTTTGCTACCAAAATCCTTCTTCAACCCTTTTTTTTTTATAAGATTTACATAATATATGCTCTAAACACCAAATAAAAGAACCAAAAGAAGTTTTCAAAGGTCACTAATGTCTAACAAAGGTGATTCTAAATATTTAGAAGTTATTATTAATCAAAACCAATCTTAAAAGCCACTATCAAAAGAAAATGAAAGTTATAAAAATTCTATAGTAATCTTTTTAAACAACCTCTTCTCAAGCTAATAATCAAATTATATTCTATAACCAACTAAAATCTACTAACATGGCTATTACCATGTTATTTAGTAAATTATATATTAATTATATAATTATATTATTTTCATATAATAGTCAAACTATAACACGATAATGTTGAATACTACTTGATTGCTATGATTGTCAAAGGTTATTTCTAATGGAATTGTTTCATGAGTGACGTCTCTAGAGGATAAAGGTCGACCATCTATTACTTCTATATGTACAACTTTGGATTTTTTAACCATATAGATTTTGTGTGATCTAGAAAATTCTTTATTAATAAAATATGTAGAGGCTCTCGAGTCAAATAATACATGACACTCTAGTTTTGTGACTCCTAACCATATAGGTATAGTAAAACAACAGGAAAGGTTGGCAGAGAATACAAGACCTTTTTTGATTTTTGATAGTAAAGAATCCAACCACACGGTCCCTACTATGGCTTAACGCCTTTATTTTCCTGCAATGCTTTTGATGACGTGATCGTTATCTTCATTCAATATATACCTTAATATTTTTCTTAACAATTATTAACCTTATGGTTAGGTTTTTCGTAATATAAGCATAGGCCAAGTTTCCTTTGACACTTTTTTATGGCTCAAAAAGAGGTTTGAAGCAAACTGCATCAATCTGCATATGTTCTACTTCCAAATGTTCATTAAAATTACATGGTGAAGAAGCTGCAGAATAATTGGTGTATATACATGGCATAATTGAAGAATGTTTCTCTTGTCGTTGTTTAAATAAATAATTATTACACTTCCCAACTTGACTAATGGCTTCATTGAGTATTTGAAGATTTGGCATAGACAACAATAAGTCCTTGACATTGTCTCTTAATCTCCAATGAAATTGAGTCATCAATGCATCTTTTCTTTAATTTATATTACATGCTAATTATCAAAAATTTGATGCATACATTGATACAGAATGTATTCTTTGTCAAAGGCTTCGATTTTTAGTTGTTGAAGAATAAATCTTATAATATTTATCAAATGTTTCTACAAATGCTGTAAAAAATGCTTCAAAATTATATAATATAAGAAAATTCTTTTAAATTCTTAGGTGAACTAAGATAAAACTAAACTTGAGACCAAGGTTTCAACCAAACCAACACGAGATGCTTCAATGGAATATTTTTGAGGTTGAAGCAAGGTGATTAGTTGTATTTGGTTTCAAAGTTACAAAATTTTGAATTGGTGCCATTAAACTTTTTCAAAAGGCTGATCTTTGGTTCTTTTGTTATTATTGTTATCAGATCATTGCCTTGAGTGGATGCACCTGTCATATTTGAAGCAAACATAGTCATTTGAGAATTTGGAATCTCTATTGAGATTTGATGTGGTGCTTGAGGCACTTCGATTCTTTGACCATTATGTATGATCATATATAGTTCTTCATTTTGCTTTGACAAAGTCTCTGTCCTGATCCTCAATGCTTCAAGAACATTAATAATAAAATCTAACTTGATTTCTTTAGAATCTATCATATTGACTTTTCCACCTTTTGCTATAGAAAATCAAAAAAATACATACCTTTAAAGAAAAAAACGTGATCTATGATATAAAGAAAAGAAACCAAAAGAATATTAAAAAAAGAATAATATTAGTCTAGAAGAGGGTAATCTATAACTTCTAAAATGCTATAGTTCTTCTAAGAAGAAATGTAATCCACTTTCTATCAAGAAAGGCCAAGCTTTTAATATTATTTTATGGCAGTCTTGACAAACTGTTAGGAATCATATACAAGATAAGAATTCAAGACTAAGAAATAGAATTAGGTCAATATTAGGACAATAACTGGATACAAGGTAAGAATGTCCTAGTTAGACCACAAGAAGTGAGTTGTCGAGACTAAGGATCTCTTTATTCTTAACTCCTATATATACTAGGTTCTAAAAGTCTTCTTGAGAAGTTTTCATGAGGCTTGAGAACAAAGTTAGTTTAAGATCCTTCTTTGACAACTTCTTAAATCATCTAAAGTCTCCTAGAACCTTCTAGGGTCTCTTATAACTTTCTAGAACTTTCTTAGAATCTATTGAAATCTTTTGGAATCTTTATAGAATCTATTGGAATCTATTAGAACCTTCTAAGATCTACAAGAACTTTTTTAGAACCTTCTAGAATCTCCTAGAATCTTTTTGAACCTTCTTTAGTTGTATGGCTATGACAAAAAATATAGAATTATATGCATATAACTGTCACGGATACAAAATATAGACTTGAAATCTAACAAGAAGTTCAAGAAGAAGTGGCAGAACTAGATTAAACAGATGAGTACAAGAAAAACACCAGAAAGGTGAGCTAGAACTCCAAGAGATGTGTTGTCGAGACTGAAGAACTCTTCAGCCTCGATCCCTATATATACTCCTACTTAGGAAGCTTCTTGAGCTACTTCTATTAACTAGGAAGCTTCTAGAAGGTTCCAGAGACTTCCTTTCTAGAAGGTTCTAGAAACTTCTCGAGCTACTTCTATTAATTAGGAAGCTTCTAGAAAGTTCCAGGGAATTCCTTTCTAGAAGCTTCTAGAAACTTCTCTTCTAGAAGGTTCCAGAGACTTCCTTTCTAGAAGCTTCTAGAAACTTCTCTCTAAAAGGTTCCAGAGGCTTCTCTTCTAGAAGGTTCCAGAGGCATGTTTTCTAGAAGGTTCTAGAAACTTCTCTCTAGAAAGTTCTAAGGAATATGTCCCTAATAATAACAAAAATTAATGCTACATTGGAACAATCAAAAGAAATCCTAGATATAGCTTTTATTATAAGAATATGAAATTTATACAACCAACACCACTATAGATGTCATGAATGGTGACACACTTCATCAAAAATGCACTACAATCATCAAGCATCTACTAGTCTTCATCACTCATATAGAAGAGGTTCCTCAAGACAATCTCATATAGCACTCATATATAGGAGGTGCAACAAACTTGGCCATATATTACATTTTTTTAGATTATCAGAGCCTTTGCCAAATCAACCAACATTACCAAGTACCACTAATCATTCACAACCATAGAAGCTTTCCAATCTCAATCAACCTTTGAATAAATTTGATAAAAGAATATATTAGTAAATATTACTTATCAAAAGATTCTTAAATTTATATAATGATGAAACCATATTAGAAGCATTAAAATTGCTAGCACTTACAAAAGCTAAAAAAAAAGAATGGATAGTAGATATTAGTACATCCAAATATTTCTTAAGAGATTAATCAATTTTTGATAATATAAACAAATCATACAGCACATCAATGATGTTATGTCAAGGACAAAGACTCGATGAGGGAAAATATACACAAAAAGGCTATCTCGATATAATAAGTCAAAATATAAACAAGTAGGTATATTAAAAGGAAACTGGAATGGCTATTGCCACAAGACAAGAAACTAAAGACTCTTGAACCTGGACTAGAAGCAAGAAATGAGTTGACAAGAGTGAAGAAGCCTTCACTCTTGTCTTTATATATACTATCTAACTAGGGGCTACGTGGCGACGTTCTATAGGACCTCTAATATGTGTTGACTTTGTAGGACACATGCCTTGACTTACAAGGCAAGTTTTTCTACGTGTGGGCCACATAGTTAGCTTGATCTTCAAGCTAACAACATGTGTGGCACATGGCCAACTTGTTGACCACGTTTTTAATCCAAAAAGTCAATTAAAGACACCTATGAAGTCAAAGCAGCGTCAAGGAAGTTTCTAGGAAGCTTTTATATTAAATATTATAGAATTAACTTACTTTTATCTACTTTTACTTACTTCTACCTATTTCTATATGTAATTATTAGCTTACATGATTATGGCCGTGACATTACCTCCCCTTCTAGAGACGAGTTCCACGAGGAGCGGTCATCAATGGTGAGGAAATCTATGATGCGACGAATTGTATTCGCCACATACTCTGATCTCTGTTCTCTATGAAGATGATTGATAGGGCCTCTCAACCATCGGTAGTGTCCCATACCAGGGCGGGAAGACCACCCAGTTATTTGATCATTGTTGAGGCCTTCGTAACTTCCTTCGAATAGAATATTTGGAACACCATCAAGAGTTGTTCCTACCTCTAGCAAAATCACCAAACATCGGGAGTCCTTTCCCAAATCGTGATACCAAACGCGTTGTATCTCACCATCTATTTGAGGAAGAACATGTCGTTCTTGAAGATCTTCATCTCGATTGCGTCGTCTTGAAGGTTGTAACAATCGTAATGTCTCGTCCGACAGGTCAGCAAACGAAGGTTTTTGAGTTGAATCCGCTGGTTGTTGGCTCTCCATCTAATTAGCATCACAAATGCAAACAAGGATAGGAAATTGAGTGTTATCTTGCCTCAATCTTGTCTCTTTTATAAGAGAGATTTTCACCTTGGTTTTGATGGATGTCGTTGATGAAAAACTTTGACTTTAGCTGATGCATTTGCTAGATTCCTAGATGGCTCCCATGTGCGTTCACTAATATCATATCTGCACCAATGAACAAGATATTCCAGCTTATTTCGGCGCCCCCTTGAATCTAATATCTCTTCCACCTCAAATTCTTCATTATTATCTACTTCTATAGGAGGCGGTGGCATTTGTCTTCTTCTTTGTATATCCACTGTCTTATATGGTTCAAGAAGAGACACGTGGAATACAGGATGGATCTTCATTGACTCCAGTAGATGTAACCGATATGCAACTGGGTTGATGTGTTCAGAAACAGAAAAGGGGCCAAGCCTACGATAGTCCAATTTGTCACAAGGTTGAGTAGTCTTGATATTGCGACGAAGTAGCCATACCTTATCACCCACGTTGATTTGTGGTTACTCCTTATGATATAGATCTGCGTTTATCTTTTGTCGTTCTTGAGCTTCCTTTAATTGCGTCTTCATTATTGCATGTAACTCTGACAACCGATTTACCATATCTTCTGCTGCAGGATTATCAACTTTTGAAAAATCAAAAGTATCAAGTCGTGGATGATAGCCATAATTAGCAAAAAAAGGTGTTTGTTGCGTGGAAGAATGTACCGTATTATTATAAGCAAACTCTGCCAATGGCAGAAGGGTTGTCCAATCATCTTGTTGGTAGTTGATAGTACACCTTAAATATTGCTCCAAGACTTCGTTTACACGCTCTGTTTGTCCATCAGTTTGAGGATGGAAAGCCGAAGATAGCTTTAAGTCCACTTTTAAAATCTTGAAAAGGGTCCTCCAAAATCTTGACACAAATTGAGTTCCCTTATCCGATATGATATCTTTAGGTAATCCATGATAGCGATAGATATTATCAATGAAAAGCTTAGCTATTTCTTCACCTGTGCTAGATTTTGTACATGGCACAAAATGTGCCATCTTGGTGAAACGATCTACTATCACAAATATAGAATCATAAGATCTTGAGCTTGGAAGATCTGTGATGAAATCCATAGAAACAGAAGACCATGGTTGTTCTGGTATAGGTAATGGCTGAAGAAGTCCGTAAGGTCGATGACGAGGAATTTTTGATCTTGAACAAATATCACATGATTGTACAAAGTCTTTGACTGACTTCCACATTTGTGGCCACTAAAAATCTCTTGATATGAGTTCCAAAGTCTTATTATATCCAAAGTGCCGTGCTGCTGGAAAGTCATGACGTGCTTGAAGAACACGTAAACGTGCTTCTCTTTCTGGAACATATAGGCGTCCTTCAAAATATAATAGATTATTCTTGAACTCGAACTTAGAAGGATCATGAGACTTGGAAGAATTATTCTCGATATCATGAACAAGAGGGTCTGAGGACATACTGGACTAGATTTGCTTGAGAAAAGTTGAATCAACAGTCAATGTTGATTTCATTGCTCGGAGATGAAATTGCTCCGGTTTCAAGAGGACCGTTCTTTGTTGCTCAAAAGCTGCATTTCCTTCTTTTGGTACAAAATAAGAACGTCTAGATAGGGCATCAGACAAACCTTGTTGTTTTCCTGGCCGATAAGTGATAATGAACTCGAATCTTGACAAAGACATAGTCCAACGAGCTTGACGACGATTCAATACGCGTGTTGACATGAAATACTCGAGGTTCTTGTGATCTGTATACAGAGTGACTGGACTAGAAGCACCTTCTAGATAATGACGCCATTCTTAAAAGGAATCCACGATCGCAAGAAGTTCTTTATCGTGGATCTCATAATTGATCTCGGCTGCTGAAAATTTTCTTGAATGAAAAGCTATCGGATGAAGTTTGTCATCTGATCCCATTTGTGATAAAACTGCACTCAAGGCAAAATCTGATGCATCTGTTTCCATAAAAAATGCCTTGGAAAGTCAACACGATATAAGACTGGTGCAAAGACAAACGATGTCTTTAAAGCTTCAAATGCTGCTTCCGCTTCTTGATTCCATTGGAATTTATCTTTACTAGTCAAGCGTGTAAGTGGAGCTGCAACTCGTGAGAAATCTTTGATGAAGATCCGATAGTAATTGGCAAATCCCAAGAAACATTGGACATCTCTTATTGTCCTTGGAATCTTCCAATCCATGATTGTTTGGACTTTCTTAGAATCCATCATAAGACCATCATTTGAAATGATGTATCCTAAAAAGTCAACTTGAGTAGTGTGAAATACATACTTTTCCATCTTGGCGTACAATCCTGCATCTCTAAGTTTTTGTAATACTTGACGAACATGTATTTCATGTTCTTTGACGTTCTTAGAATGGATCAGGATATCGTCTAGATAGCAGACGACAAAATTGTCTAAGAATTCACGAAATACATCATTCATGAGATGTTGAAAAGCAGCTGGTGCGTTCATGAGTCCAAAGGGCATGACATTATATTCGAAATGTCCATACCTGGTTCGAAACGCAGTCTTCCATTCATCTCCTTCTTTGATCCGTACTAGATTATATGCTCCTCTTAGATCTATTTTTGTATAGATCTTAGCTTGAT
Organism: Physcomitrium patens; assembly: GCF_059467195.1. Taxonomy (NCBI): domain Eukaryota; kingdom Viridiplantae; phylum Streptophyta; class Bryopsida; order Funariales; family Funariaceae; genus Physcomitrium; species Physcomitrium patens. Next base: position 2,264,944 of record NC_143431.1, on the reverse strand, counting down.
TCAACTGGTCAAGGAGTCCTGATATCAAAGGTAATGGATACCTGTTCTTGATTGTGATCTTGTTGAATCCTCGATAATCAACACACATTCGTAAAGATCCATCTTTTTTCTTTACGAATAGAATTGGAGCTCCTGCTGGAGATTTTGAATGGCGTATGAAATTCTTCGCCAAATTCTCGTCAATATATGTCTTGAGTTCAGCCATCTCATCTTGCGATAAACTGTAAATTGGTCCAAATGGTGGCTGAGTTCCTTCCTTGAGGTCGATTGAACAATCATATAGGCGATGCTCAGGAAGAATATCTACATTCTTTTTTTCTAAAACGTCTTGATACTCCTGATATTGACTTGGAATGCCAATTGAAGTCTTTACGTTTTCAGAAATAGGTGCAGCATAAATAGCAAAAGTTGATCCTTCTTTTGTTGCGTGTATAAATGCTTTTGCACCTATCAGTACGGGTTTTACTATACTAGACTTATAATTTTTTACTTGGTTGGTAGAACTATTAATAACGCTTTGGGAAAAGTCAAGTTTACGCGAATTCCAATCTATTTGAGGATTATATTTTTCTAGCCAGGATAAACCTAAAATAACTGGATTGGACGGGGATTTAATTATGTTAAAAGCTATGTAGCTATCATGACTGTCTATTGTTACTTTTATAGGATGAGTTTCATGAGTGACATCTCGAGAAGACAAGGGACGACCATCTATGACTTCTACATGTACTGGTTTAGATTTCTGTATAAAAGGTATTTTACGACTTTTAACAAATTGTTCATCTAAAAAACATTTTGAGGCTCCCGAATCTAATAAAGCAGAGGCTTTGTAATTCTTAGGTCCTAAATATAAGTCTATTATAAAACAAGGAGAGGGTTCTGAGGAGAGGATAGGACCTTCATTAGGAATTGTACAAGGTTCCAGCTGCATGGTCCCTATTGTAACTGGACAAATCCGTTTTCCGACATGTTGTTTTCTTTGACCGTCGTACCTCTCATTTTATAGTTGCTTCGTTTCTTTGGACAATGTTGAGCAGTGTACTTAGGTTCTCCGCAATATAAACATAATCCTTCTTGACGACGACAAATCTTTTCTTGCTCAGTTAGGGGTTTAAAATGTACCGCGTCAATTTGCATGTCTTCTACTTCCAAATGTAGATTTGGCAAAGATGTTGATGTTGCCATTGAGTAATAACGTTGAGGTTCCCGTGAATGATTCTCGGATCGAAATTTGAAAAGTCGATTATCACATTTTACCGCAAAATCGATTGCTTGACTCAAAGTTTGAGGATCACGTAAGTTGAGCATCAATTTCTTTACTTCATATTGCAATCCATAAAGAAATTGACTGATGAGTGCAGCATCATCCCACTTGATGTTAATTGCAAGTTGTCGAAATTGTGAAGCATACACTGTTATTGAGCGATTTCTTTGTCGTAGAATTCGGATCTTATTTGTTGCAACATGAGTTGCATCGTGTTCACCATACATAGATTGAAACTCCACCAAAAAAGCTTCCAAAATGTCCAATATTGGATTTCGTTGTTCAAAAAAAGACGAAAACCACGATAATGCAGAATCAGAAAGTAGAGTGCCAATAAACCTGACTTGTGATCCTGGAGTTGGATAGCTTTGCGATTGAAGTTCAATTGCCAATTGTACTTGATTGATGAACCCTCAAAACTTTAATCTCGTACCATCAAATTTCTTGGGTAAGGCAATTCTTGGTTCTCTAGTACTTACAGGGTGTTGTACAATTGGAGAAGGAACGTGATTTGTTGTAGATGTTGAAGCAGCTCCGATCATCTCTATATCCCCACTTTTTGCTATTCTTGTTCTTTCCTATGTTGGTGAATTGAGTTGATGCATCGCAAGCATTAACTCCCTCATTTGCTCTTGCATTTGTGCCATTGCACTCTTCATTTCAACAAGCTCTGCCATAATGACACTAAGAAGAAAAATTTGTTTGATATTGTTCAAGACAAAAGAAAAGAAAGACTTGATAACAAAGAAGATACTAAGAACAATATCAATTTAGAAGTGGGTAATCCGCAAACTTCTAATACGCTTATGTCTTATCAAGAGAAAGAGGTAATCCACTCTTACTCAAAAAAAACAAAGCTCTGATATTGTAAGTATACTCTTATCAATCTGTCAAGGACAAAGACTCGATGAGGGAAAATATACACAAAAAGGCTATCTCGATATAATAAGTCAAAATATAAACAAGTAGGTATATTAAAAGGAAACTGGAATGGCTATTGCCACAAGACAAGAAACTAAAGACTCTTGAACCTGGACTAGAAGCAAGAAATGAGTTGACAAGAGTGAAGAAGCCTTCACTCTTGTCTCTATATATACTATCTAACTAGGGGCTACATGGCAACGTTCTATAGGACCTCCAATATGTGTTGACTTTGTAGGACACATGCCTTGACTTACAAGGCAAGTTTTTCTACGTGTGGGCCACATAGTTAGCTTGATCTTTAAGCTAACAACATGTGTGGCACATGGCCAACTTGTTGACCACGTTTCTAATCCAAAAAGTCAATTAAAGACACCTATGAAGTCAAAGCAGCGTCTAGGAAGTTTCTAGGAAGCTTTTACATTAAATATTATAGAATTAACTTACTTTTATCTACTTTTACTTACTTCTACCTATTTCTATATGTAATTATTAGCTTACATGATTATAGCCGTGACATGTTAATAAGAAAACAGTCATGTAATTATTGATCAAGATACAGTTAATCTATTCTTATCAAATCAAGAAATAAAAACTATAAAAGATGTTTGTTATGTTCTTAGTTTCTATTAAAATATCATATTTGTTAGCCAAATCACTGACATTAAAAACTTGTTGATCTTCAATCGAACACATTTTTATTAGTATCAATTCAAAAACCACACATGATAGTTACAAAAAAAAATATGAAATTGATATGATAGATTATACAAATTAGATTATATAGAACCAAAATTTCAAATAGGCAAGACTAAAAATTTAGCAAACTTCACAATAAAACATACTCCCAAATCTTACAATATAGAATCTTCTTCAAAGAAACTTTCTACTCTTTGATTTAAATAGTTAATATATATAAATACTAAAAGTCTAGCTGCTATGAGCTCTCAAAGACTAGTCATTGGACTCTCAAATTTTATAATTAAAAACACCACATATTCTATTTGTTATAAAGAAAAACAACCTTGCAGTAGAATTTTCAAAAAATTCCTAACTCATACTATAATTTCTCTAGCACTAATACATATAGGTATGTGATTCTTTATCAATCAAATCTCTAGGATAGTCCTATTACTACATTCTATCTATAGATAATTTTAGTTGTTGATCACGGATCTACTTCATCTCAACTAAAGATGAATCTTTTGACAAATTCAAACAATTTCATGTCATGATTGAAAAACATATACCACATAAAATCCTATGTCTCAAATTTGATAAAAGAAGTGAATTCATCTTTCATGAATTCAATCGATATCTAAAAGACAATGACATCCTGAAATAGCTTAGTATTACAAAGATACCATAGCAAAATACAGTATTAGAAAGAAAGAATCTCACAATCCTTAATAAAATTTGAATAATACTGATTGAGAGCAAATTTCTTAAATTTTTATGGATACAAGCAGTAAGGATCGTAGTTCAAATTATCAATATAATTCCTACAAGAGCTAATAATGGTATTATGCTTGATGAAGTATTCTTTGGTATCAAACTTGATTTGACAAAATTGTATGTATTTGGATGCTTATGCTACATTGCTTGTAATGAAGACAAAGGCAAAAATTAGACCCGTGATCACAAGTAGGATTATATATGTATCTAGATTCAAAAACAATGGCATACCGCATTTATGTACCTAGACTTCACAACATACAAGAGATCCATGATGTAGCCTTAGATAAAATTAGGTTCTTAAATATTAATGAATCAAAGACAATAATTACCAATGATTTGCTTGAGGCCTTATATCCAGAGTTTACTTCCAATGATAATGATTTAGATTTCAATGAAGTCATTGAAGTTACTAAAAATAGACTATTAATAGTATAATTATCAAGTCTTTCAACTATACCATCTTTTGAAGCTGAAATTTCTATACAGCTCATTATTGAATCACTTCAAATGAGTTATCCTTATAATGTAATATCAATATAGTCTATAAGTTATTTTATTATTTTATCCTTAATATTATCCAATCCTCAACCTAAATTGACCACATCATCACTTGATACTACCATCAATGAAAGTCACTTACCTACTTTCAACATACTGGCCACCTTGGCTTCAAGCCATACAATAAATAAATAATTCTTAGCCAACTTCAACCTTTGTAACTGAGAATTCAATAAGATCAAGGCTTGTCCAACATTTGATGTAATTAATGACTTTTCTTTATATATTGATGATTTTGATGATATTGATAATTTTCTTGCTATTATATCCAATCATAGAGGTCAAAAAAGAATTGTTGCAAATCATTTTCTTATCCGAAGGTACTTCTTAAAGTACTACCAAAAGATCCAATTAGCTACAAGATTATTTCTTCAATCTACTTAACTTCTTTATAGAACCTAATTCCTATCAAAAGGCTACTATTGATCCTAAATATCAAGAAGTAATGATAGAAGAAATGAAATCCATACATGCAAACAAAACATGGACAATCACTATGCTTCTACTATAAAAATAATCCATATATATTAAATGGGTATATAAAGCAAAATTCAAAATTGATAGCTTTCTTAAAAAAAACTAAGGTTAGTTGCATATGGATTTGAGCAAAAAAAAAAGACTATATCATATAGAAGTGAAAAATCATTTCTTTATTACTTGCACTAATTGAACAAAATAATTGGCCACTTTATTACATGGATGTTAAAATTGTCTTTTTATATGGTGATCTACAAAAAAAAGTGTACATTAGTTGACCTCAAGAATTTGTCATTACAAAAAAAGATCACTTAATATGTAGATTATACAAAGCCCTATATGGCCTATGACAAGCTTCCAAGGCATGCTTTGATAAAATTAACAGCTAGCTATAAGATGAAGGATTTAAAAAAAAAAAAAAATACATTATAACTTATATGTGGTACGTCACAATAGAAGAATTCTCTTCTTTCTACTATACATTGATGATCTTATGTTCACAAGTAATTTCAAGAATTAGATAGCCTAATTTAAATAAATATTACATAACAAATTTAAAATGTCAAAAATTTAGGAAAGTAATCTCACCTTATATTTACATTTGCATATCAAAGAGCTTATTTATAACATAGAAAAATTATGCATAAGAAGTTATTATGCAATATGGATTGTAAAGATACCAAACAATTTCTACATCTATAATAGAATGCTTTAAATTAATTCCAAAAATGTATGAAAATATAATAGATCCTATATATTACAGAGGCATGATTGTAAAACTGATACAACTTAATCATATTTGATTAGATTTGTCTTACTCCATTGATATTATAAGTAGGTTTATGCAATGACCAAAAATACATCACCTTGCAATAGCTAAATGCATCTTCTATTATAATACAAGAATATCAAATTATAAAATTCTATATACCAACCTCTGTGATCATATTATAACAGACTTTACAGATATTGACTGCAATGAGGGGAGGACTTAACAGATGGCAAATCAATAATGGACTTTGTATTTAAATTGGAAAGAAGTCTTATTACTTCGATGTCCAAGAAGTAGGCCATTGTGGCCCTTTCTTCATGCATAGCAAACTATATGTGTCTCTCAATAGCATGTTGTGAATCTATAAGGCTAAAAAAATTAACACACGATTTTGGTTTCACCAAACCTTTTATTATAACCAAACTTCTTATCATAAACTGTGACAATGAAGAAAGCATTAAGATAGCTACTAATCTTGACATCAATCCTCAAACCAAATACATCTCTACACACCACTACTTCACTCAAGAAAAAATCAACAATAGAAAAATTCAACTAAAATATGTGCCATCCTTAGATCAAGAAGCTGATATATTTACCAAGCCTTAAGGATATGGATTATTTGAAAAAAATTGAACTAAATTGAATATTATTTCATTAATTGTGAGACAATCACTAGCTTCATTGATATGAAATCAGTAATCTACACCTTTAATACTTCCTAAATCCTAAACTACTCCTCAAACCTCAAAATCTAATAATACATTCCATCTTATTTTTTCTTCTAAATCAAGTTCATAGTAATATGTATCGATCATGCCATTCAATTTAGGAGTTACAAAAAAAAGGAACTAACCATTTGATTCTTCTATGCTCACTAAATTAGGCCTATTCTATTTAGCTTCAATTTCTCAATGCTTCTATTCTCTGCTGACTCTCTTTATTATTTGCAACAATCAAAATATATTGTCATTGGATTTTGGCTGCTAAAGTAATATTAAACTTTGCTTCATATTCAAAGATAATCTAATCATATAGTCTACCACATCTTTGATTTGCTTCAAACTCTCATATAGAATATCTTCCTCTATCATAAAAACCTTTATCTCCTTCTTTATTTCTTTTACTATTTATAATTTAAAAAAAGCTACAGCTTTAATAGAAATCTCACATATACCATATATGTATTGTAAAGATTCAAAATAAGACCAACTCAAAGACAATTCAACCTTGAAAAACTCTTCATACTTTGAAATCATCAAAAGAAAATTGTCTTGAATATAATGAACTACTTCCTCTCTTATCCAACTGCCTACAAATGATTCCTATGAAGAATCTTCTTCTCTTAGCTGATTATCCATAAGCACTTCTTGTGCAAAACTTAATATATTGAAGTAAAATATATTTGTTTTGGAAATTGCTACAACTTTCTTCTTCGATTGAGATTCTCATTATCTACACTTACCACATAAAAAAGCTTGTAACAACAACAACAACGACAAATAATAAAAATAATAATAATCAATTCTTATCAACCTCGAAGTGAAGAATTATAGACTTATGGATCACTTCCTCTTTGACTCTACATAATCTTGAAGTATACTATAGACACTTCCTTCAAAGTGTCACGGACATACATATAATTACCTATATGAATAGATAAAAGTATGTAAAAGTAGGTTAATTGTGTAATATCTTCTAGAGAAGCTTCTTAGAAGCTTCATAGACGCTGCTTTGACTTTATAGGAGTCTATAGTTGACTTTTAGGTTAGAAACTTGGTCAACAAGTTAGCCATGTGCCACGCATGTTGGAAGCTTAAAGAACAAGCTAACTACGTGGTCCATCCATAGAAAACTTGCCTTGCAAGCAAAGGCATGTGGCCTAGAAAGTCAACATATATTGGAGGTCTTATAGAACATCGCCACGTGGCTTCTAGTTAGATAATATATATAAAGGCAAGAGTGAAGCCCTCTTCACTCTTGTCAACTCCTTTCTTGCTTCTAGTCTAGTTTCAAGGGTCTCTAGTTTTCTTGTATTTTGGCAATAGCCATTCCAGTTTCTTTTTTAATATACATATTTCTATTTTTTCCTATTTCTTTTTGAGAAAAGTCTCACTTACTCTTTAGCTTTCATCGAGTTCTTGTCCTTGACACAAAGAAAACATCATTTCTACTTAACAAATCTTGCAACCTAAAATGAAATAAATAAATCATGAACAAAATGATTGAAAGGAGTGTCACATGAAGAACCTTCAAATCCACACTCAATACCTAACAAAAGTTTGCTCTCACTTCTATTTGTCGTGTTTATATTCAAGGATATGATAAAAAATAATAACCACCATCAACTAGCAAAAGATGTTGTAAACAATATACTTTTTTATTTGTAAGAAAATACTTATCATTGCCATCAACAAAAATAAAAACACATGCTTCAAGTCTTCCATTTTTCTAGATGTCTACTCTATTTTAGGTTTTACAATCTTAGCCGCACAATGGTTTTTTCAATATCCTCCATCATAGACTATTTTGTAGTGAAGGAAGGTGTTGGGATGTTCATCCCTATTCCATAATCTTCCTACTTATGCTATTACTTAGAAATACCTAACCTCAAATCCACTTATCTCAATTTTTTTTTTTATTTATTGCATTAAATAAAACCTTTTTTTTCTTACAAATAATATTAGATTAATATTATTTATTATATTTTGTTGTCCATACAACTTAAGAGGTGTACAAGTTTAATATGATATCCATTTTAATATAAATATATATTGTTGAAACAATGAGTTGGATTTTGTCATAATAATTTTTTTTAATGAAGATTAATCTTAATATGTTAAAAATCTACTTTTCTAAATCACATGTAATACTGATAATCACTACCATGACAATATGGTTGATTTTGATCAGCATGCTTGATGGTTTGTTAATAACGGCACTTGCTTTTGCAAGCACATTTTAATCATTATGACTATCACCACTACTTGTGGAAAATACACAATGGGATTCATATTTAAAAAAATACAAAAAATATACAATATATTAATAATATTTTATTTTATTTTTTGACTATTATACATTATTATCAATAATAATTAATTAATTAATATTAAAATAAATTCATTCTAAATGTTACATTAAAATTTAAAATATTATACAATATTAATATAAATTTTGTACAAACAAACTATGTATGATGAATATTGATATCATCAAAAATTTAATGAGTTACATGTTTATTTTAATATTAAATTTATTTATTCTACTTTGTATTTAAATTTACACATTTTACATACTAAAAAAAAAAAAAAAAAAAGAGAAGCATGTATAGGTAAACCTTTTTTCTTTAAGAAACTTGTAATGGCATTTAAAAACATGGTAGCAAAATTTTTAGGTAAGCTCCTAAAATTTAAATTATATTGTGATTAAATTTGATGGTTTTATTTTTATTCATAAAATCTTCCTCTGCAAAAAAAAAAAAAAAAAAAAAAAAAAAATCTTTGAACTTGTACTTATGAGTTATTTAAAATTTTCATAATAAATTATAATTTTTTTCTAAATATTTAAAGAAAAATTAAAAATCTATTAATTTTAATGCATAATTTTAAAAAATTATTAATATAATAAAAATATATAATATATATGCAAAATTTTATATTAACAGATAAAATAGCTTCTATTAATTGGCAAAATTATTTAATTAATAAAAATTATTCATCAACAAAACTTTGTAGAATTACATACAGCTATTTCCAGACCAAACTCTTTAATTTTATTACAGTGCAGTTCCTAATCATTTATATTAAACACAAGATATCATACTACTTAATTTTTTTTATAAATTTAAAAAATATAAAAAATTTTGAGTTTCGTAACAATATGCAACATTATCTCTAATCAGAAAATTTCTTATTCTGACTAATTTTTTATTATGTTTTGAATATATATATATATACATACGTACATACATACATATACACAATTTTTCAAAAAATAGAATATATCCTAACTTCTAATTTCTACAATTTTTTCATATTTATTAGTCGTGATTTTAATAAAAAATAGCTTTTGTACTTTATTGATTTCTATTTATAAAGATATTTTTTGTATTTTAAAAAGATTGTTTCAACACTATTTACTACATGCAAAATTTCTTTAAATGCCAACTCAAAATTGAATTAAAGTATTATAATTATCAATGTATTTGATATTTAAATGTTTCACTATATTTTACCTTGATTCTTTTTTTTCATTTTTTCATTTTTTTGCTTTCAGATAGTATTGCTTGATTGAACCTGTAAACTTGGATTTGTTTTATTTAATATAAATTTTAGTATAAAACAGTAAAATTCATGCCAATGATTAAAAGACATTCTTTTAAATATGTTGTCTTTCGTACCTTTAAAATTGAGACCATGTTCACCAATTTGCTAAGAGATCCATTGTTAGTTGAATTAGTTTACAGTTTTTGAATGTAAGATTTATAATAAAAATCTTAGTTGGTGATTTCTTTTTTCTTTATGTATCTCTCTTATTAATTTGAGATGTTAACATAACTTTTAAATGGTTTGGAGGATTGGATCAAGCTATTTCCTCATAAAATGTTAGTTGACAGCTCAAAATGAAATTGTGTGAAACAATGTCAAAGTTTTGTCCCAGGAAAACATCCTCACAAAATGGTCATGTTTTCCATGCATGTGTGATATATCAATCCTTGAGATGCATGTTGTGAACTACTGTTCCTTATAAAATATTACTAAAAAATCTGGAAGTTGAAAGTGTATCTTCTGAATGGCAAACTCCTTCTGACTGCATTTATTGGGATAATACATAGAGAGATGGTCACATGGGCACCCTGTTACATTTGGTGGTGAAGCCAATGTAGTTCAAATACCCCCACAAATTATTTTTTATTTTAAATCACCATAGTCCAATCTAGTTCAGATTTCAAAAACCTTCAAACATTGTGATTATCTCCTATCATGATGCATTGCAGGCCCACACCAGTTGTGGTCAAAGCCTGCTCTAAAATGAGTTGATTCTATAATTGTGAACTATCCAGCAAAATAGTAGCCCAACTTCAAAGGGTGCCAGTGGCAACTTGGAGCATAAGTTGGCCACACACCTCATGCATGGCATTGGTGGCAGGCATGACCCATCTAGTAAGTCACCAAAGGTTATTTTCTTCTAGAATTTTATACACTTCAAGTGAAAGGCTAGCAGCTATTTCTTCAAGTCCCTAGCAGAGTAACAAGGCATGTGTTGAGCACCTGTATTGCTTGAAATTGGCACAACCTCTGGGTGATGAGAATCATGAACATTGTTGACTTTGTGCATGTGGGGTCCATTGTGGAAGCCTGAGTAGCTTGTTGAATTTGTTGAATGGCCATCAAAAGACTACTCCAAGGATGTCTCCAATGACAAACCCACTGATAGCACCTCCTAACAATGCCAGTGCAATCTTCCCAGCAGTCTGCTGTGCTGGTCTTCTATCCATGAAGGGATGATAGGGCAGTGGGGTTTCTATATATGTTGAGCCCCCTTCCAGATTGTGAGGATAATATGGAACAGCTTCTGCAGGCTGGGTAGGCCCACTAAAATTCAATCCATTGCTTGATGCTTGGTAAGTGCTGCTGGTTACTTGGTGGTGCATTTCAGGTGGAGCAGATGGAAATTGAGGTGTGCTGTGATGGGCCATGTCAATAGGTGAGCCCACAGGATACCCCATTACAGGTAGGCTACTTGGATGCAAAGATAAGAATGCACTGGTTGAAAATGCTTCACTCCTATCTGTATGGCAGAGACAATGGACACATTATCATGTCATTCCACAATCATTGAATAGAAGAGAGAACCAAACATTCAAAGTCTCAGTTCAAGCCTGCATATGTGTGGAAAGCACTATGAACTATGGTTAATTTTAAACAGTTTGTAGCCAAGACTAACTTGAAGATGTAGCTCTCACTAGAAGGGGTCTGGATCAGCATTTACTCATTACAGATTGTCTCTAAATTAAAACCATGTTTGCCTGGTCAATATGATTTCAATATCCATGTGTTAGTATATATTAGAGATATTTCATGTGCTCCTTGGGATGCTGGGTGGAGCATTACATACAAGAGAATACATGCATTACAGCAACTGATTGCTCACTCATTATGAGGCAAGTTCCTTGTAGGAAATAAAAGAAGGAAAATAACATATATATATATATATATATACATACATACATATACACATATACACACACTTGTCACTGATAGGCATAATAAATATTCGCAAATCACAGATGAAGAGGCCAGAAAGTGATGGGTCCAGAATTACCTATTAGACTGATGGAAAGGCTGAGGTAACCTTGCGCTTGACCTGAAGGAGTAGTCAGCTGCAATTGCACACAATCGTGCTCCTCAGGATCATCTCTCATTGCTTTTATTCTTGCAATCTCAGCGAACGGAAGGAAGGTGGTTCCTAGCAACTTCTGTTTTCTTTTGCCCTGGCTGAACACCTGATGCACCAGAACATGTAAGACAGTGTCAACTAATGCCCTTGTGCTCAATTAATCAAGGACCTGTCTAACATTCCCCAATTGAGAGGACTGCAGAGTTGACATTGAAGACTTCATATGACATAAAACTATCTTTTAGACGATTAAAACGCATGTTAAAAAGTTACCAAACAAATAATTAAACAAACAAAGCTGATCACCGGTACTATAAAGAATCCACTAAGATTAGATGCACTTGCTTGGAGATATGTGAATTGACTCCTGATATTAAACTCAAGTGAACTGCTACAAGTTCAAATGAATAGCGCAAACCTGTATGGTGATGACCGAATGAGGAAATAGCGACACATCCTCTCCCAGATTAAAAACTAGCACGTCGTTCCACTCTGGGTACCGGCCCCCTTTGTGATGCACCCGCGTCGATTGCTTCATAGCGGGGTCGATCCACAGCACGCAGTACACACTCATCTTCCTAAACCCAGCATCTCTTTTCAAATCCTCCGCCGTCAACACCATGACGTGCATCTCCGCCCGCACCATTGGTGCAGTGGGTGCAAAAATGACACTACCCTCTCAACCGGGAATAATCGCGCGTCCTACAGCCTCTGCAGCCTCTACCTTACCGAACCCATATCACACCACACCAATTACATGGTACTCAATCTCACCAACGATCCCTGCTCGCACAAATCCTCCCACTCTGCCAACCCTCTCCAACATCTCACAACGCTACACAACAGTCCAGAAACAAGCCAGAATGCAAACTCGACCAACTGGGTCGCCATTAAACGTTGAGAAACAGATGCAGCAACATCAGGGTAGAGGCACAGATCAGATGGTGATGGGAAATCGGCGGAAAACGCTCTCCCCTCGGCGCCGATGATCGTTCACGCTTCATCACGAGCTTCTTCACTTTTCCTCCATGCACACTGACTCCCAGCTCCTAAGAGGAGTACCATTCAGGAGCTAATTGTGTGAATATTCCGAACGTGCAGCTTTCATGGCGGTTCGACGTCCGCTCCTGCGATAAAATCCACAAGAAATCGCAGCCGATGATGCAATTCGTGGGGAGTCGAGGAGTTTCCGTCTTGTGCTTTAGCAAGTGTGGCTGCTGTCGTTTATTCTCACGCTCTTGAACCCGGCACACCAACCGGATGCGTCATGGGATCGATTCCCCTCGACGACAGTGTTTTCATTGTTTTTATGTTTACTTTAAAAGTTGTGATGGCTTGTCTTGTCTGAAAGGTTTGCTGATATGAAATTTTTATAATTTTTTTTATAATTTTTTTATTTGTACAAATATTCATAGTAAAATGATAAACAAGAATCATATTTTTCTTTGTATGTATATTATTCCAAAAAAGAAGATTGATGTAATAAAATAGACTTAATAACAATGTAATTAGTATAAGTATATGTGTAATGTTCTTATATACTTTCAACACTCCTTTATGTATATGCATGCATGCATATATATATATATATATATATATATATATAACGGAATGGCAAATAGACCTAAACTTTTACTAAATCAATCCACCCATCATCACAAATTAGCACTTGGATTGTTCAAATCTTGTTCATCATTAAAACAATCATTTGCAATTGGATTAACAAAATCATGGAAAATATGATCAATAGAATTGGTTCCCAATGGCTATTATTAATTGTTATTTCCATTTGTCTTACCTTATTACTTCTACAAGTCTTTATATATTCAATTTTCTTCTTATTAATCCTATACTAAAGATTTTTATTTTTAACATTGTATGTAGTATATAAAGAAGAGAGTAGAAATTGTATACTCTAGAAGTATTTATATTTTGTAATAGAAAATGAAGCACATATGTCTACACAACTAGAAGGGTATTCTGAAAGTATAGAAGAAAAAAAGATAATATAGATAGATTGATATATAGTCAAAGATATATTGTTTGAAAATGTTGCTCTAACAAAAATTGCATTGATTACAAGTGTAATAGAGACAAAATTCATTATAAGCAAAATAATCATATTTATTAATAAAATAGTGCAAGTTGGTTAATTGAATGTCTATTGGTATTGCATGCTTGACATTTATAAGGTAGTATAGAATGGCACTCAAGTATTCAAAATGCTCTTCATAATCATGGATTTTTTGCTTCTCTTTTAGATCATTCATTTGCTTAATGTCTTCAACTAATACAAAAAGAAATGAAACCATTATTGCTTGTTGCAAATGTTCTGTCAAAAAATGTTGTCATTGTCTTACAAGAGAGCAATTCTAATAGCAAAGTTATTGTTCAAACTATTTATAATGAACAACAATGATTGCATCATATTTTTTGCCTATTGTTTGTCTTACAAAAACTTTATATGCTATTAAATATTATTTTACTTATTGATATGATGAATACAATAAGGTAGTTTTTTTTATTTTTTGTATATTCCAATTAGATTGGACTTGCAAAAATATACACTTCTTCCATTTTTATAAATTATATATACAAAATAAACATGTTTAGAATGCTTATTTTACATATTGTGGTAATGAAAAGTTTTAACATCTCATTTATCATTATTGTTGATTTTTTCTAAGAAAAAAAAAAAAAACCTTTCTTTTGTTAGACATTAATCTAATTTTTGTAAATGTGTGAAGATATTTGATCTATATGCATTGGTGATAATAGGAATTTGGCATTGATAAATGCTATTAAATTAATATTTCTTATTTCAAATATCTTATTCTATAACTGACATATTTAAAAAAATATATTAGCAAATTATAAGAAGTATTTTTTAAATAAGGTAAAAAATAAGATGGTCTTTATTTATTGCAAATTAGATCACTATGTATAGTGTTCTTTTTGACAAATTTTTTGATCTAGAATGATCTAATCTTTGCAAGAAGTACATTCCTATTATTGCTTATGCATCAATTATATATTTTTATCATCAATACCATTTGATGAATAATTATGAACCATTAGCTATAATATAATTAAAAATTGAACTATCTTCTAAAACTCTTTGCTATGTCTATGATATTGTCATTTGTATATTTGATGTACTACCTATTTACTAACAAAAAAAAAGTATGTGATCAATTATTAGAGCTTGCAATGGTTACTATGAGGTTGAAAAATCCAAAGATTAGTCAATCAAAAGAAATAACATGTAGAAATGAAGTATGTGTTTAGATATCTATATAACATTTTCTTTTATAATTTGAAGTTATTAAAGCCACATAAAAAATACAACTTTGCAAGAATTGCAAATGTATTGGACATAATGTTTATATATGTCCTACAAAAATAACTTTTCTCTCACAACTATCTACAAATAGATCACAAATATAGTTGGATTTATAGCTATAACCTACTATAAATAATTAATATAAAATTAGAAATTAATGTATTATTTTAAAAATTTTGGTTGATTATTTATTCAAGTTATAGTATTAATGAAGAAAGTGTACATGAAAAGGGTGAGCATAATGCATGTCAAAATACAATCTGTACTAAAAATATGATTTTTCATCATAAACTAGCTTTCTATTTTATGCAATTAATTTGTTTCAGATTCATGCCAACTACTTGAACCAAATGGACTACCTCTATTTTTAACATGCTTAGAGGTTGTCCTTATAAATATAGGGAATAAGAATGAATTTCAATTTAACATAACATTGAAAACCTCTTCAATTAAGAGCTTTAAGCAATGGCACATGATATCTTAATGACTAAATAAGTTTTGTAGGATTGTCTTGTAAGAAATTCATTGCCGAAATTCATACTATATGGTACATGGGAACAAAAAACTCAAAGTACAACAATAAAAGTCATGTGCCAAATCTGACAAAATCAATGTATATTTTGAAAAATCTTCTATAATTTATAAAATTAAACTAATATAGTAACTTGTACTACCAATTTAGCTTCATTCTTTAGATCCATTTAAATATTTTAGAAATATAAATACAACCAAAGAATGAATAGAATGAATAGAAATGAATGAATTTTGATATGATATAGGTAAACTCATTTCAATATTGAAGTTTTTACTTTTCAAATAAGAACCAACTTCAATTACAATTCTACAAGTATTAATGCCATCAATAAAAATGTCGATTCTCTTAGCTATATCTTTTTAAATCTTTGGCCCAATAATATCAAAATAAATCTATACAATATAAATATAGATCAATTAATTTCTTCTACCAAAACAAGATTAAGATTTATAATTGTAAGGAAATTTTTGAAAAGATCAATGGTAATAGTGCTTTCAACTATGTATGCAATATGATACCTTAGGATTTGTTGGATTCTCAAATTAATGAGGCATATATGAGTTGGGAGTTTTCTTCATAATTTCTTTGGTTTTTTGGACAGTGCCTTTTATTTCTTTAGTTAAAACAGAAGGACAAGTTCTACTCCAAAAGCTTTCAATAGAATGCAACACTCCAAACTCATGGATATAGGTATGGTAGTTATAACTAGTTAGCAAAGAAACAAGCCAAACATGGATCAAACTTCAATATATTATACAACCTAGAAAAAGATTTTTGCTACATACATACAAAATAGATACACTACGTATTTTGTGAGTGAATAGTCTTTTAGGCTTACTTGCTTTATAGATCACATATCTAAAATTTTAGAGTTTGGAATTATTATCTATAAGTTTGGAATACTAGAACAAGAAAAGATCTCCAAATTTAATATCAAATAAGATAAAAGTATAGACCTACAAGTAATTTGAATTTAGATTAGTCTTATAATATATTTTTATAATTTGTATGCCATGAGTAATAGCCTTGGATTGCATAGGAAGATTGTTACCAAAGGCATAAGCTTTCTAAAATTTATTTGATTGTCTATTATCATCAAAAATCTAAACCATGCTTTTACCTCCTTGCATACAATATTCCACATATCCTTATCAAATTCTACTATAAATAAATCAACTAACTCATTAATTGATAAGCTAAGTAAAAAATAATACTACAATAAATAAGTATTGAACCAAAAATTATATGCAAGAATCATGACTTAAAATAAAGTTTATAAATATATAAACCTTTCTGAGAGTGATTGCACTCTTATTTTGATATGATTAAGAGTCGGTGCTATAGCTCTTAGGATACAATTCTACCCCACCTTGTGACCTATACTATCAGTGCACTCATGGTGATAATCAAAGCATCAATGCCTTCAATTACAACACTCAAAGTCTTTGGCTTTGTGGTGTTTGAATATATATAAAGTGACAAAGAATGTTGCCTCATGAGTAGTAGATGAAAGCAAACTTAAGCTACAAAGTGGGAGCAAAGGCAAGACTTACAAGTAGATGTAAGTAGACCAAAGCAAATCATAGCAAACATAAGTTGCAAAGTAGGAACAACACAATGAGACTAATTTGAGTTGAGTCTCTTGCTCTCTTCTAAATACATAATTAGGATTCTTTCACCAAGGATTGTGGCACATAGAAGTGGCTATATTTGTAATAACAATGAAGATTACATGATCATGATTGCGGATGAATTTATTTGGTTTTCATTGGTTGCAAATTGAATAGTAGGAAAATGAATCTAAAGGTCATTGTTTTATCATGATTATGACAATAGGTAGGTTGTTTTAATAAAAGATTGATTCTATTCAATATTTTTTTTGTTTATATATATATATATATATACTTTTCTTTTCACCTTTTCTTTTCACCTTCCAAATCAATGGGATTTTGAAGAAGAAAAATGGATTAGAAATTATTTATCCAAAAATACTTACAACCCTATTTTTCTTTTAGTAATTTGAATTCCTAATGACATCTCATTTTGACAATCCAATACTTTTCTAAAACTAAGAATCCAAAAGCAACCAATGTATAGATTGCAAAGAATAAATGCTACAAGATATAACTTAAACACTTATTGCTCAAAATAATGATAATAAAAAAATAAAAAAATAAAAAATTGAAAGAGATATCATTGAATTAACTTCCTCCCTTCTCCTAACAATGATATCTCTTTCAATTTTCAATTCATTTTCTAAGAAATTGCCAAGTCAAAGGCCCTTCTTCCTTACAAGACTCTCTCAAGTCTATTTTCCAGTCCATTTTCTTGCCTCAATGCTGATTATTACAAGATTTCCCAAAATATATTCTCTGCAAAATACCTAAACCATAGCACACTTGATGCTTGTTGTACATCATTATGATAAGGTTCTCCTAAATTCTTAACAGAATCAAGGGATTTTATGGAGTGTGCCCACACAATTCAAAGTTCAGAAAGTCCTTTCAACAACAAAAAAAACCTTTTTTTAGTGATACAACCATCCGCCGTTGCCTTCTCTGGAGGAAAAGCTAAGCACCATGTTTCACTAACTCCTCTGCCCTTCCGCAACTGCTTTAGGTTTGGCTGCATCGTGGTAGGAGGGCAACTGCTGGTCCACGCATGTTGTGACGCAGAAGTGGCTCCCTGGATCTTAGAATTGTATCTTTGATAGTTACCAGTAACAGACAACCAGGGAAAGCATGGAGTTGAAGCTCACTTTATAATCCCAAAAAACTTTATCTATGTAGTGAGTATTTTTAAAGCTACCTACACACGACAAGTTTGTTTGTGTAACTTTACACATGTTCGAACACATTGGAAATTTCACAGTTACCTACAAAATCTACCAACCACTTCACTTATTCAATATATCTTTAACTTATTCAATATATCTTTAAGGAAAGATTGAATGTCTGACAATTCACTCACGTTTGCACCCTTGAATGTGGAGAGATCTGTTCCACGTAAAATTGAGTGTCTTACTCAAGTTACTCTAGACAAGTCAAGCTTTTTACCAGTCCTGAGGAGTGATTGCACATGAAAAACAGAGCCTGAGCCATAGGGTTCGCACCAGAACCATGACTTCAGAGTCAGTAGTTGGTCCCAAAAATCGTGCTTATAAAAGCAGCATTTACATCACCAATGTAATGTGAAGAAAGCCACAACAAAACAGCTGCTGATGAAACCAGTACTTGACCTTAACTATTACTTGCTTCTCAACTACAATGATTGCAGTAAATACTTGTGAAATCTGCAGTTCAATAGCCACGTCTTGAATTGAAAACTAATAACATCGACATGTACATCTGGTAAAAACCTCAAAGTATTCGACTCGTCGAACAGCCACATTAATTACCTTCCAGTGATCAAACTGGCATTGCAACGAAGCATCCTAGCGTTCTGACAACTAAAAGGACCCTAACCACTTAAGAAGCTTGAGCTTTCGCAGCAGAAGACTTTTTATTCTTTTCCTTCTTCTTCAAAGAGTCCATGTGTGCCTTCAAAACAGTGGCATATGAAGTTTGAAATCTCTGATGATCCTTGGCCGTGAGCTGCAAACATAAAATTAAGAGTCTTAATATTTACTGAACCTTAGACATCAGAGCCTACAAAATCAAAACAAGATCAACCATCCACTGCTGCCAGGTTTATTGCGGGACTCACGAAAATCACTACACGCGCACACACACACACACACCGAAAAAGACAAAGCGAGAGAAAGAAATAAGAAACAAAAAACAAAACGGCCTTCGGTTCGACACAAGAGAACATACAGAGCAGCTAATCTTTTTCTTGCCATCTGTGGCACGAACCAGACATCGAAATTCTGGAGCTTCGGCCGCCTGAGCAGGTGTTTCTTCAGGCTTTTTTCTTTTTTTCTGTCTCTGAAGAGTAGCTGCAACAACCACGCGCAGATAATTATCAGCAAAACTGAATAATGTACATACAACCTGAGAATTTCAGGGTCAGGGAGTATATCAACGCAAAAAAAAAAACCACCCACAAAGTATGTCTATCCATTCGTAAAAACCTAACTCCACGCAGAGTTTTCAAATCTCGTAAGGGCTGCCATGCTCTGTACACCAAGCGTAACAGCAACATGCATTCATATATAATGAAACGAATGAAAAACACAACCATTCAATCAAGAGCCCTCACGCAAAACCATCCAAGAGAGAGAAGAAGAGGGCACATACATCTTTTGAGGGTAACCCATACCGTGCCCGACTTTTTGGTGTTCTCGTATAGTTTAGTTAGCTCGTTCAAAAAGGGATCTAATTCTAAAAGAACCTGCATCAGTTTACAAACATTAGGGCTCCAAATCAACTTGGCAGACAACACGAGTGAATACATCAGTTAAGCACGAAATAATCAACTTCCAGGAGTAACCGCAAGTTAATTGCCTCCTTCTTTCAGGCCAAGAGCCCTCTGATCATCGCCCATGTCGCATAAATGCAAACCCCCATTCACGACCTAAACCTAATTCACTAACAAAGACACCACCACTACACCATACGACCTTTCCTATCAGCTAAGAGTCAATTGTAGACCCAAAAAAGGCGACTCTAGTTCAAAATACTCTTCCAGAAATCCGACACTCATTAACCATCAAATACCATCACACACCTCCACAAGATGATTTCAAAACAGGCGGCAGATGCAACAGAGCCAAAGCCTAAAACTCAGCCACAAACTGGAACCACGAAAGAAGCTCAACAAAAGTTCAAGCGATGCAGCGAAGCGGGGCAGTAATCAGATGATCCATACCATGGCTGAGGTTCGACGATAAACCTGGTGATCCTCGCTGCTGCTGCTGCTGCAATGCCGATTGCAATGGCGAACTCGGAGGCCAACAGGCCTCCGCTTCCAACTCGCTGACCTGCTTCGACAAGCATCACGACGGAGCTCGTTTTTCGTTCCGTCTGCTGCACAGCGACGTCGTATTTCGCGACGATCAACCAGCCCACGTCGTTGTCCCTGCACCACTATTGACACCACTGTTGATACCCGTGGGAAGCTGTTTCATCGCTTCGATTTGTCTGATTGCAAATCGGATTGGACGAAGATCATGGTACGATTCTGAAATGATTATGTTTACTTTACTTCGTTGATGTGTCTATATTTAATTATTATGTATTAAATAATATAAAAATATATTTTTTGGGAATGTTAAAGTGACGCGGGGTTTTACCAAACCGACCCATAGTCAATACCACGTAACGGGGATACCCTTGTCCCCCATCCCCGTTCCTCCCGTTCCCCCCGTTCCCATCCCTTCGTCCTCTGTCCTAACCTCAGCGCCCGTCGCCCGTCCACTGGCCCCTCGCGGGGCAGCCAAGAGGGGGATCATGTCAAACATCAACATACCAAGTGACTACGTTGGCTGTCCTGCAGTTCCAGTTCGGGAGTGGTGGAAGAGATGGTGACTTTGCGGAAGATGGAGAGACCTGTGAAGAAATCACCCACAGAGCCTGCAGGAGGGGAGGCATCCACCCCTGAAGACCATTGAAGTGTTGCTACTGTTCACTAGTTTTATCGTATCTTCGATGGCAACAATTAAATTCTACTGTTATGTGGTTAATAACTTCTTTGATCCGTACACAACATTAGTAACAGCTCACAAGAATTGAAGTAATGCTGATGTGATTATAACCAATAAGTGAGTTTGCAGCATGTACAGATACAAGCGGTGGGAGTTTTCATAAGAACCACAGGCTGAAATAGACGGAATTCCTGAACGGCAGGCATGCAGCGATATATCACTTTGGCAGTACAGAGAATGCTCAAACAAGAAATCCAAAAAATAAGAGTTAGACGGCGGTATAGCAGACCACGCCTTGTCAGTTACGTACTAGAGTGACTTCGATACTCTACTCGACGTCAAATCCATGTCACTTTTGCAAACATAATTTTCAAATCAAAAAAACAATGCAGAGGAGGTCGTGGCCATCTGGAACTCCGTAATTCTTGTGAACATATTGTAATTGTAAAGCTTGAATGGGTGATACACAAATCCGTCATTCGCGTACAGGATGAGAAAGGTTCTGCTACGCGTCAATTTTCATAGTCCAGCGGGGAAGTTCACTCCCAAGAAGCACCAGCTCGAACAAAATATCGACTGCCGTATTTCAAGCATGATTTATTTAATAGACAAAATATTGCTCTCACCGCACACTCTGCAAAAATTTGCCAAACTAATGACCATAGGCAGTTTCATAGCACTGGAAGCTCTAACTGTTCCAAATTATGAAATCGAACAGCTAAGTGAGAAAAGAAGACCAGGCCTTCAACACGATCAATTGTTCCTGCTCTCGTTTTGAAAATGATGTATTTTAAGACGTACAATAACTCAGGGCAGCGCTGAAGCCGTCGCAAGACTGAGTACGTTGTGATCTCCTTGCATGGACATTTTTCTCACAACAAAGAAATGGAAACCAAATCCGCCAAGGCAGATGTACCATTCAGAGGTAAAAGCTGGTAAGCATACGTTGGTTTTCGATGTTTAAAATCTTATGCCATGACAAATTACATGGCCTCCTCAGACTGTTTGAGATCTCGCATGATCAGTCATAGGTTGTTTTTGTACTGTGGGGACTCGAGAAAGTAGTAATATAGAGGCTCAACAACGGGATGCAACCAAAATGGCTCTACAAAGCAGGGGATAGGTTAAACCATGTGAGGTCATCGCCTTGAAATAAGCTGCAGGGTGGCTGCGGAAGGAATAGGGGCCTCACTCCACCGAGGAATAGATCCGATTTCTCATTCTGTAACTTCCAGAAACGGGAGACGGGCTTCGGGCGCTGGAGACGCGCGCCGGCAACAGGGAGGTTGGGACAGGGGACGAAGGGATGGGAACGGGGGGAACGGAGGTAAGAGACATGGGGTGTAATGATGGTTACTGATTATAGGTCGATTTAGTAAAATCTTGGGTCCCTTTCATATTGAGAAATTGTTAAATTGACCCAAGCATTTACTGAATTGATCCACCCATCCTAACCATCATCAAAACATTCTCTACTATGAATTAATGAAAAAATAGTTGGATCCTCAACCAATGAGGATGGATGAATTGATTTACTAAATATTTGGGTCAATTTAACAATGTCTGTTTTTTAATTTAAAAACCAAAAATTAATAAAGTGTGATTATATGTAAAAAAGAGATAGTATTTATTTGCCTTCATCTTTTTACTCAAGTTTTATACTTCATTTATAGCTATTTATTATTTGAATCTATTAAATAATTTTACTTTGAATAAAATTAAATTCTAATTTTTTATAATAAATTTATATTAAAAATATGGATAAAGTATAAAAAATATATTAATATTTTATATTATTATATTAACATAAAAAATATGAAAAAATAGATTATATATATATATATATATATAAATAGAAATCTATGTCATTAGGGACACAAATATTTTTAACATAATATAAGACAATACACATAAAAAGGCAACATACATTTTTATTTTGTCAAAGAGAAAAATTATGAAAACATATTTTGATACAAAATAAGACAATATGAGTTATTGTCACGGACATACATATAATTACCTATATGAATAGATAAAAGTATGTAAAAGTAGGTTAATTGTGTAATATCTTCTAGAGAAGCTTCTTAGAAGCTTCATAGACGCTGCTTTGACTTTATAGGAGTCTATAGTTGACTTTTAGGTTAGAAACTTGGTCAACAAGTTAGCCATGAGCCACGCATGTTGGAAGCTTAAAGAACAAGCTAACTACATGGTCCATCCATAGAAAACTTGCCTTGCAAGCAAAGGCATGTGGCCTAGAAAGTCAACATATATTGGAGGTCTTATAGAACATCGCCACGTGGCTTCTAGTTAGATAGTATATATAGAGGCAAGAGTGAAGCCCTCTTCACTCTTGTCAACTCCTTTCTTGCTTCTAGTCTATTTTCAAGGGTCTCTAGTTTTCTTGTATTTTGGCAATAGCCATTCCAGTTTCTTTCTTAATATACATATTCCTATTTTGTCCTATTTCTTTTTGAGAAAAGTCTCACTTACTCTTTAGCTTTCATCGAGTTCTTGTCCCTGACAGATTGACAAGAGTACACTTACAATATCAGAGCTTTGTCTTTTCTTGATTAAGAGTGGATTACCCCTTTTTCTTGATAAGACATAAGCGCATTAGAAGTTGCGGATTACCCTCTTTTAAACTAATATTGTTCTTAGTATTTTCTTTGTTATCAATTCCTCTCTTCTATTTGTTTTGAGCGTTGTTAGACATCTTCTCTTTTCTAAGTGCTACTATGGCAGAGCTTGTTGAAATGAAGAGTGCAATGGCACAGATGCAAGAACAATTGAGGGAGTTAATGCTTGCGATGCATCAACTCAATTTACCACCACAAGGAGCAACAAGAATGGTAGGAAGTGAAGATATAGAGATGATTGGGGCTGCTTCAACATCTGCACCAAACCATGTCCCTTCTCCCAGAATGGAACACCCTTCGAGTGTTAGAGAACCGAGAGTTGCCTTGCCCGAGAAGTTTGATGGTACCAGATCCAAGTTTCGAGGATTCATCAATCAGGTCCAACTAGTGATTGAACTTCAACCCCAGAGCTATCCAACTCCAGGGTCACAAGTAAGATTCATTGGTACACTTCTTTCAGGTTCAGCATTGTCATGGTTTTCATCTTTTCTTGAACGACGAGATCCAATATTGGATAATCTGGAGGCTTTTTTGGCGGAGTTTCGATCCATGTTTGGAGAACATGATGCAATTCGTGTTGCAACCAACAAGATCCGTATTTTGCGACAAGGCAATCGATCAGTAACATTATATGCTTCGCAATTTCGACAACTTACAACTGATATCAAGTGGGATGATGCCGCACTTGTGAGTCAATTTCTCTACGGATTACAATATGAGGTAAAGAAATTGATGCTTAATTTACCTGATCCTCAAACATTGAGTCAAGCAATTGACTTTGCTGTGAAGTGCGACAATCGACTTTTTGAATTTCGATCCGAGAGTCGCACAAGTAGGCCTCAACGTTACTACAATTCAATGGCAACACCGACGTCTCCTCAACACATACCTTCAGAAGTAGAGGATATGCAAATTGATGCGGTACGTTTCAAACCTCTTACTGAGCGAGAAAAGTCTCGTCGTCGACAAGAAGGATTGTGCTTATATTGTGGAGAACCTAAGCACACTGCTCAACATTGTCCAAAGAAGCGACGTAACTACAAAATGAGGAGTACGGCTATCAAAGAAGACAGTATGTCGGAAAACGAGTACGTCCAGCTACAATAGGGACCGTGCGGCTGGAATCTTGTACAACTTCTAATGAAGGTCCTATCCTCTCCTCAGAACCATCTCCTTGTTTTATAATAGATGTGCGTTTAGGACCTAATAATTACAAAGCCTCTGCCTTGATAGATTCAGGAGCCTCAGCTTGTTTTTTAGATGAAGAATTTGCTAGATGTCATAGAATATCATTAATACAAAAAACTAAACCTGTACACGTAGAAGTCATAGATGGTCGTCCGTTGTCTTCTGGAGATGTAACTCACGAAACACTTCCTGTAGATGTAGTAATAAATGGTCATAGTAGTTGCATAATTTTTAATATAATTAGATCTCCCTCTAATCCAGTAATTTTAGGTTTATCATGGTTAGAAAAGTATAATCCTCGAATAGATTGGATTTCTCGTAAACTTGATTTTCCTTGGAGCATTAGTAACAGTTCTATTAATCAAGTAAAAAACCATGAGTCTAGTATAGTAAAACCCGCACTTATAGGTGCAAAAGCATTTATACACGCAGCAAAAGAAGGATCAACTTTTGCTATTTATGCTGCACCTATTTCTGAAAGCGTAAAGACTTCAAGTGGCATTCCAAGTCAATATCAGGATTATCAAGACGTTTTTGAGAAAAAGAATGTAGATATTCTTCCTGAGCATCGCCCATACGATTGTTCAATCGATCTCAAGGAAGGAACTCAGCCACCATTTGGACCAATTTACAGTTTATCACAAGATGAGTTGGCTGAACTCAAGACATATATTGACGAGAATTTAGCGAAGAATTTCATACGCCATTCAAAATCTCCAGCAGGAGCTCCAATTTTATTCGTAAAGAAAAAAGATGGATCTTTACGAATGTGTGTTGACTATCGAGGACTCAACAAGATCACAATCAAGAACAGGTATCCATTACCTTTGATATCAGGACTCCTTGACCACTTAAATCAAGCTAAGATCTATACAAAAATAGATCTAAGAGGAGCATATAATCTAGTACGGATCAAAGAAGGAGATGAATGGAAGACTGCGTTTCGAACCAAGTACGGGCATTTTGAATATAATGTCATGCCTTTTGGACTCACGAATGCACCAGCTGCTTTTCAACATCTCATGAATGATGTATTTCGTGAATTCTTAGACAATTTTGTCGTCTGCTACCTAGACGATATCCTGATTTATTCTAAGAATGTTGAAGAACATGAAATACATGTTCGTCAAGTATTACAAAAACTCAGAGATGCAGGATTGTACGCCAAGATGGAAAAGTGTGTATTTCACACTACTCAAGTTGACTTTTTAGGATACATCATTTCAAATGATGGTCTTATGATGGATTCTAAGAAAGTCCAAACAATCATGGATTGGAAGATTCCAAAGACTGTAAGAGATGTCCAATATTTCTTGGGATTTGCCAATTACTATCGGATCTTCATCAAAGACTTCTCACGAGTTGCAGCTCCACTTACACGCTTGACTAGTAAAGATAAATTCCAATGGAATCAAGAAGCGGAAGCAGCATTTGAAGCCTTGAAGACATCGTTTGTCTCTGCACCAGTCTTATATCGTGTTGATTTTTCCAAGGCATTTTTTATGGAAACAGACGCATCGGATTTTGCCTTGGGTGCAGTTTTATCACAAATGGGAACAGATGACAAACTTCATCCCATAGCTTTTCATTCAAGAAAATTCTCAGCAGCCGAGATCAATTATGAGATCCACGATAAAGAACTTCTTGCAATCGTGGATTCCTTTCAAGAATGGCGTCATTATCTAGAAGGTGCTTCTAATCCAGTCACTGTGTATACAGATCACAAGAACCTCGAGTATTTCATGTCAGCACGCGTGTTGAATCGTCGTCAAGCTCGTTGGAGTATGTCTTTGTCAAGATTCGACTTCATTATCACTTATCGGCCAGGAAAACAACAAGGTTTGTCTGATGCCTTGTCTGGGATGGGAACGGGGGGAACGGAGGTAAGAGACATGGGGTGTAATGATGGTTACTGATTATAGGTCGATTTAGTAAAATCTTGGGTCCCTTTCATATTGAGAAATTGTTAAATTGACCCAAGCATTTACTGAATTGATCCACCCATTCTAACCATCATCAAAACATTCTCGACTATGAATTAATGAAAAAATAGTTGGATCCTCAACCAATGAGGATGGTTGAATTGATTTACTAAATATTTGGGTCAATTTAACAATGTCTGTTTTTTAATTTAAAAACCAAAAATTAATAAAGTGTGATTATATGTAAAAAAGAGATAGTATTTATTTGCCTTCATCTTTTTACTCAAGTTTTATACTTCATTTATAGCTATTTTTTATTTGAATCTATTAAATAATTTTACTTTGAATAAAATTAAATTCTAATTTTTTATAATAAATTTATATTAAAAATATGGATAAAGTATAAAAAATATATTAATATTTTATATTATTATATTAACATAAAAAATATGAAAAAATAGATTATATATATATATATATATATATATATATATATAAATAGAAATCTATGTCATTAGGGACACAAATATTTTTAACATAATATAAGACAATACACATAAAAAGGCAACATACATTTTTATTTTGTCAAAGAGAAAAATTATGAAAACATATTTTGATACAAAATAAGACAATATGAGTTATTGTCACGGACATACATATAATTACCTATATGAATAGATAAAAGTATGTAAAAGTAGGTTAATTGTGTAATATCTTCTAGAGAAGCTTCTTAGAAGCTTCATAGACGCTGCTTTGACTTTATAGGAGTCTATAGTTGACTTTTAGGTTAGAAACTTGGTCAACAAGTTAGCCATGAGCCACGCATGTTGGAAGCTTAAAGAACAAGCTAACTACATGGTCCATCCATAGAAAACTTGCCTTGCAAGCAAAGGCATGTGGCCTAGAAAGTCAACATATATTGGAGGTCTTATAGAACATCGCCACGTGGCTTCTAGTTAGATAGTATATATAGAGGCAAGAGTGAAGCCCTCTTCACTCTTGTCAACTCCTTTCTTGCTTCTAGTCTATTTTCAAGGGTCTCTAGTTTTCTTGTATTTTGGCAATAGCCATTCCAGTTTCTTTCTTAATATACATATTCCTATTTTGTCCTATTTCTTTTTGAGAAAAGTCTCACTTACTCTTTAGCTTTCATCGAGTTCTTGTCCCTGACAGATTGACAAGAGTACACTTACAATATCAGAGCTTTGTCTTTTCTTGATTAAGAGTGGATTACCCCTTTTTCTTGATAAGACATAAGCGCATTAGAAGTTGCGGATTACCCTCTTTTAAACTAATATTGTTCTTAGTATTTTCTTTGTTATCAATTCCTCTCTTCTATTTGTTTTGAGCGTTGTTAGACATCTTCTCTTTTCTAAGTGCTACTATGGCAGAGCTTGTTGAAATGAAGAGTGCAATGGCACAGATGCAAGAACAATTGAGGGAGTTAATGCTTGCGATGCATCAACTCAATTTACCACCACAAGGAGCAACAAGAATGGTAGGAAGTGAAGATATAGAGATGATTGGGGCTGCTTCAACATCTGCACCAAACCATGTCCCTTCTCCCAGAATGGAACACCCTTCGAGTGTTAGAGAACCGAGAGTTGCCTTGCCCGAGAAGTTTGATGGTACCAGATCCAAGTTTCGAGGATTCATCAATCAGGTCCAACTAGTGATTGAACTTCAACCCCAGAGCTATCCAACTCCAGGGTCACAAGTAAGATTCATTGGTACACTTCTTTCAGGTTCAGCATTGTCATGGTTTTCATCTTTTCTTGAACGACGAGATCCAATATTGGATAATCTGGAGGCTTTTTTGGCGGAGTTTCGATCCATGTTTGGAGAACATGATGCAATTCGTGTTGCAACCAACAAGATCCGTATTTTGCGACAAGGCAATCGATCAGTAACATTATATGCTTCGCAATTTCGACAACTTACAACTGATATCAAGTGGGATGATGCCGCACTTGTGAGTCAATTTCTCTACGGATTACAATATGAGGTAAAGAAATTGATGCTTAATTTACCTGATCCTCAAACATTGAGTCAAGCAATTGACTTTGCTGTGAAGTGCGACAATCGACTTTTTGAATTTCGATCCGAGAGTCGCACAAGTAGGCCTCAACGTTACTACAATTCAATGGCAACACCGACGTCTCCTCAACACATACCTTCAGAAGTAGAGGATATGCAAATTGATGCGGTACGTTTCAAACCTCTTACTGAGCGAGAAAAGTCTCGTCGTCGACAAGAAGGATTGTGCTTATATTGTGGAGAACCTAAGCACACTGCTCAACATTGTCCAAAGAAGCGACGTAACTACAAAATGAGGAGTACGGCTATCAAAGAAGACAGTATGTCGGAAAACGAGTACGTCCAGCTACAATAGGGACCGTGCGGCTGGAATCTTGTACAACTTCTAATGAAGGTCCTATCCTCTCCTCAGAACCATCTCCTTGTTTTATAATAGATGTGCGTTTAGGACCTAATAATTACAAAGCCTCTGCCTTGATAGATTCAGGAGCCTCAGCTTGTTTTTTAGATGAAGAATTTGCTAGATGTCATAGAATATCATTAATACAAAAAACTAAACCTGTACACGTAGAAGTCATAGATGGTCGTCCGTTGTCTTCTGGAGATGTAACTCACGAAACACTTCCTGTAGATGTAGTAATAAATGGTCATAGTAGTTGCATAATTTTTAATATAATTAGATCTCCCTCTAATCCAGTAATTTTAGGTTTATCATGGTTAGAAAAGTATAATCCTCGAATAGATTGGATTTCTCGTAAACTTGATTTTCCTTGGAGCATTAGTAACAGTTCTATTAATCAAGTAAAAAACCATGAGTCTAGTATAGTAAAACCCGCACTTATAGGTGCAAAAGCATTTATACACGCAGCAAAAGAAGGATCAACTTTTGCTATTTATGCTGCACCTATTTCTGAAAGCGTAAAGACTTCAAGTGGCATTCCAAGTCAATATCAGGATTATCAAGACGTTTTTGAGAAAAAGAATGTAGATATTCTTCCTGAGCATCGCCCATACGATTGTTCAATCGATCTCAAGGAAGGAACTCAGCCACCATTTGGACCAATTTACAGTTTATCACAAGATGAGTTGGCTGAACTCAAGACATATATTGACGAGAATTTAGCGAAGAATTTCATACGCCATTCAAAATCTCCAGCAGGAGCTCCAATTTTATTCGTAAAGAAAAAAGATGGATCTTTACGAATGTGTGTTGACTATCGAGGACTCAACAAGATCACAATCAAGAACAGGTATCCATTACCTTTGATATCAGGACTCCTTGACCACTTAAATCAAGCTAAGATCTATACAAAAATAGATCTAAGAGGAGCATATAATCTAGTACGGATCAAAGAAGGAGATGAATGGAAGACTGCGTTTCGAACCAGGTACGGGCATTTTGAATATAATGTCATGCCTTTTGGACTCACGAATGCACCAGCTGCTTTTCAACATCTCATGAATGATGTATTTCGTGAATTCTTAGACAATTTTGTCGTCTGCTACCTAGACGATATCCTGATTTATTCTAAGAATGTTGAAGAACATGAAATACATGTTCGTCAAGTATTACAAAAACTCAGAGATGCAGGATTGTACGCCAAGATGGAAAAGTGTGTATTTCACACTACTCAAGTTGACTTTTTAGGATACATCATTTCAAATGATGGTCTTATGATGGATTCTAAGAAAGTCCAAACAATCATGGATTGGAAGATTCCAAAGACTGTAAGAGATGTCCAATATTTCTTGGGATTTGCCAATTACTATCGGATCTTCATCAAAGACTTCTCACGAGTTGCAGCTCCACTTACACGCTTGACTAGTAAAGATAAATTCCAATGGAATCAAGAAGCGGAAGCAGCATTTGAAGCCTTGAAGACATCGTTTGTCTCTGCACCAGTCTTATATCGTGTTGATTTTTCCAAGGCATTTTTTATGGAAACAGACGCATCGGATTTTGCCTTGGGTGCAGTTTTATCACAAATGGGAACAGATGACAAACTTCATCCCATAGCTTTTCATTCAAGAAAATTCTCAGCAGCCGAGATCAATTATGAGATCCACGATAAAGAACTTCTTGCAATCGTGGATTCCTTTCAAGAATGGCGTCATTATCTAGAAGGTGCTTCTAATCCAGTCACTGTGTATACAGATCACAAGAACCTCGAGTATTTCATGTCAGCACGCGTGTTGAATCGTCGTCAAGCTCGTTGGAGTATGTCTTTGTCAAGATTCGACTTCATTATCACTTATCGGCCAGGAAAACAACAAGGTTTGTCTGATGCCTTGTCTGGGATGGGAACGGGGGGAACGGAGGTAAGAGACATGGGGTGTAATGATGGTTACTGATTATAGGTCGATTTAGTAAAATCTTGGGTCCCTTTCATATTGAGAAATTGTTAAATTGACCCAAGCATTTACTGAATTGATCCACCCATTCTAACCATCATCAAAACATTCTCGACTATGAATTAATGAAAAAATAGTTGGATCCTCAACCAATGAGGATGGTTGAATTGATTTACTAAATATTTGGGTCAATTTAACAATGTCTGTTTTTTAATTTAAAAACCAAAAATTAATAAAGTGTGATTATATGTAAAAAAGAGATAGTATTTATTTGCCTTCATCTTTTTACTCAAGTTTTATACTTCATTTATAGCTATTTTTTATTTGAATCTATTAAATAATTTTACTTTGAATAAAATTAAATTCTAATTTTTTATAATAAATTTATATTAAAAATATGGATAAAGTATAAAAAATATATTAATATTTTATATTATTATATTAACATAAAAAATATGAAAAAATAGATTATATATATATATATATATATATATATATATATATATATATATATAAATAGAAATCTATGTCATTAGGGACACAAATATTTTTAACATAATATAAGACAATACACATAAAAAGGCAACATACATTTTTATTTTGTCAAAGAGAAAAATTATGAAAACATATTTTGATACAAAATAAGACAATATGAGTTATTGTCACGGACATACATATAATTACCTATATGAATAGATAAAAGTATGTAAAAGTAGGTTAATTGTGTAATATCTTCTAGAGAAGCTTCTTAGAAGCTTCATAGACGCTGCTTTGACTTTATAGGAGTCTATAGTTGACTTTTAGGTTAGAAACTTGGTCAACAAGTTAGCCATGAGCCACGCATGTTGGAAGCTTAAAGAACAAGCTAACTACATGGTCCATCCATAGAAAACTTGCCTTGCAAGCAAAGGCATGTGGCCTAGAAAGTCAACATATATTGGAGGTCTTATAGAACATCGCCACGTGGCTTCTAGTTAGATAGTATATATAGAGGCAAGAGTGAAGCCCTCTTCACTCTTGTCAACTCCTTTCTTGCTTCTAGTCTATTTTCAAGGGTCTCTAGTTTTCTTGTATTTTGGCAATAGCCATTCCAGTTTCTTTCTTAATATACATATTCCTATTTTGTCCTATTTCTTTTTGAGAAAAGTCTCACTTACTCTTTAGCTTTCATCGAGTTCTTGTCCCTGACAGATTGACAAGAGTACACTTACAATATCAGAGCTTTGTCTTTTCTTGATTAAGAGTGGATTACCCCTTTTTCTTGATAAGACATAAGCGCATTAGAAGTTGCGGATTACCCTCTTTTAAACTAATATTGTTCTTAGTATTTTCTTTGTTATCAATTCCTCTCTTCTATTTGTTTTGAGCGTTGTTAGACATCTTCTCTTTTCTAAGTGCTACTATGGCAGAGCTTGTTGAAATGAAGAGTGCAATGGCACAGATGCAAGAACAATTGAGGGAGTTAATGCTTGCGATGCATCAACTCAATTTACCACCACAAGGAGCAACAAGAATGGTAGGAAGTGAAGATATAGAGATGATTGGGGCTGCTTCAACATCTGCACCAAACCATGTCCCTTCTCCCAGAATGGAACACCCTTCGAGTGTTAGAGAACCGAGAGTTGCCTTGCCCGAGAAGTTTGATGGTACCAGATCCAAGTTTCGAGGATTCATCAATCAGGTCCAACTAGTGATTGAACTTCAACCCCAGAGCTATCCAACTCCAGGGTCACAAGTAAGATTCATTGGTACACTTCTTTCAGGTTCAGCATTGTCATGGTTTTCATCTTTTCTTGAACGACGAGATCCAATATTGGATAATCTGGAGGCTTTTTTGGCGGAGTTTCGATCCATGTTTGGAGAACATGATGCAATTCGTGTTGCAACCAACAAGATCCGTATTTTGCGACAAGGCAATCGATCAGTAACATTATATGCTTCGCAATTTCGACAACTTACAACTGATATCAAGTGGGATGATGCCGCACTTGTGAGTCAATTTCTCTACGGATTACAATATGAGGTAAAGAAATTGATGCTTAATTTACCTGATCCTCAAACATTGAGTCAAGCAATTGACTTTGCTGTGAAGTGCGACAATCGACTTTTTGAATTTCGATCCGAGAGTCGCACAAGTAGGCCTCAACGTTACTACAATTCAATGGCAACACCGACGTCTCCTCAACACATACCTTCAGAAGTAGAGGATATGCAAATTGATGCGGTACGTTTCAAACCTCTTACTGAGCGAGAAAAGTCTCGTCGTCGACAAGAAGGATTGTGCTTATATTGTGGAGAACCTAAGCACACTGCTCAACATTGTCCAAAGAAGCGACGTAACTACAAAATGAGGAGTACGGCTATCAAAGAAGACAGTATGTCGGAAAACGAGTACGTCCAGCTACAATAGGGACCGTGCGGCTGGAATCTTGTACAACTTCTAATGAAGGTCCTATCCTCTCCTCAGAACCATCTCCTTGTTTTATAATAGATGTGCGTTTAGGACCTAATAATTACAAAGCCTCTGCCTTGATAGATTCAGGAGCCTCAGCTTGTTTCTTAGATGAAGAATTTGCTAGATGTCATAGAATATCATTAATACAAAAAACTAAACCTGTACACGTAGAAGTCATAGATGGTCGTCCGTTGTCTTCTGGAGATGTAACTCACGAAACACTTCCTGTAGATGTAGTAATAAATGGTCATAGTAGTTGCATAATTTTTAATATAATTAGATCTCCCTCTAATCCAGTAATTTTAGGTTTATCATGGTTAGAAAAGTATAATCCTCGAATAGATTGGATTTCTCGTAAACTTGATTTTCCTTGGAGCATTAGTAACAGTTCTATTAATCAAGTAAAAAACCATGAGTCTAGTATAGTAAAACCCGCACTTATAGGTGCAAAAGCATTTATACACGCAGCAAAAGAAGGATCAACTTTTGCTATTTATGCTGCACCTATTTCTGAAAGCGTAAAGACTTCAAGTGGCATTCCAAGTCAATATCAGGATTATCAAGACGTTTTTGAGAAAAAGAATGCAGATATTCTTCCTGAGCATCGCCCATACGATTGTTCAATCGATCTCAAGGAAGGAACTCAGCCACCATTTGGACCAATTTACAGTTTATCACAAGATGAGTTGGCTGAACTCAAGACATATATTGACGAGAATTTAGCGAAGAATTTCATACGCCATTCAAAATCTCCAGCAGGAGCTCCAATTTTATTCGTAAAGAAAAAAGATGGATCTTTACGAATGTGTGTTGACTATCGAGGACTCAACAAGATCACAATCAAGAACAGGTATCCATTACCTTTGATATCAGGACTCCTTGACCAGTTAAATCAAGCTAAGATCTATACAAAAATAGATCTAAGAGGAGCATATAATCTAGTACGGATCAAAGAAAGAGATGAATGGAAGACTGCGTTTCGAACCAGGTACGGGCATTTTGAATATAATGTCATGCCTTTTGGACTCACGAATGCACCAGCTGCTTTTCAACATCTCATGAATGATGTATTTCGTGAATTCTTAGACAATTTTGTCGTCTGCTACCTAGACGATATCCTGATTTATTCTAAGAATGTTAAAGAACATGAAATACATGTTCGTCAAGTATTACAAAAACTCAGAGATGCAGGATTGTACGCCAAGATGGAAAAGTGTGTATTTCACACTACTCAAGTTGACTTTTTAGGATACATCATTTCAAATGATGGTCTTATGATGGATTCTAAGAAAGTCCAAACAATCATGGATTGGAAGATTCCAAAGACTGTAAGAGATGTCCAATATTTCTTGGGATTTGCCAATTACTATCGGATCTTCATCAAAGACTTCTCACGAGTTGCAGCTCCACTTACACGCTTGACTAGTAAAGATAAATTCCAATGGAATCAAGAAGCGGAAGCAGCATTTGAAGCCTTGAAGACATCGTTTGTCTCTGCACCAATCTTATATCGTGTTGATTTTTCCAAGGCATTTTTTATGGAAACAGACGCATCGGATTTTGCCTTGGGTGCAGTTTTATCACAAATGGGAACAGATGACAAACTTCATCCGATAGCTTTTCATTCAAGAAAATTCTCAGCAGCCGAGATCAATTATGAGATCCACGATAAAGAACTTCTTGCAATCGTGGATTCCTTTCAAGAATGGCGTCATTATCTAGAAGGTGCTTCTAGTCCAGTCACTATGTATACAGATCACAAGAACCTCGAGTATTTCATGTCAGCACGCGTGTTGAATCGTCGTCAAGCTCGTTGGAGTATGTCTTTGTCAAGATTTGACTTCATTATCACTTATCGGCCAGGAAAACAACAAGGTTTGTCCGATGCCTTGTCTAGACGTTCTTATTTTGCACCAAAAAAAGGAGATGCAGCTTTTGAGCAACAAAGAACGGTCCTCTTGAAACCGGAGCAATTTCATCTCCGAGCAGTGAAATCAACATTGACTATTGATTCAACTTTTCTCAAGCAAATCCAGTCCAGTATGTCCTCAGACCCTCTTGTTCATGATATCGAGAATAATTCTTCCAAGTCTCATGATTCTTCTAAGTTCGAGTTCAAGAATAATCTATTATATTTTGAAGGACGCCTATATGTTCCAGAAGGAAAAGCACGTTTGCGTGTTCTTCAAGCACGTCATGACTTTCCAGCAGCAGGGCACTTTGGATATAATAAGACTCTGGAACTCATATCAAGAGATTTTTGGTGGCCACAAATGTGGAAGTCAGTCAAAGACTTTGTACAATCATGTGATATTTGTTCAAGATCAAAAATTCCTCGACATCGACCTTACGGACTTCTTCAGCCATTACCTATACCAGAACAACCATGGTCTTCTGTTTCTATGGATTTCATCACAGATCTTCCAAACTCAAGATCTTATGATTCTATATTTGTGATAGTAGATCGTTTCACCAAGATGGCACATTTTATGCCATGTACAAAATCTATCACAGGTGAAGAAACAGCTAAGCTTTTCATTGATAATATCTATCGCTATCATGGATTACCTAAAGATATCATATCGGATAGGGGAACTCAATTTGTATCGAGATTCTGGAGGACTCTTTTCAAGATTTTAAAAGTGGAAATAAAGCTATCTTCAGCTTTTCATCCTCAAACTGATGGACAAACAGAGCGCGTAAACCAAGTCTTGGAACAGTATTTAAGGTGTACCATCAACTACCAACAAGATGATTGGACAAACCTTCTGCCATTGGCAGAGTTTGCTTATAATAATACGGTACATTCCTCCACGCAACAAACACCTTTCTTTGCCAATTATGGCTATCATCCACGACTTGATACTTTTGATTTTTCAAAAGTTGATAATCCTGCAGCAGAAGATATGGCAAATCGGTTGTCAGAGTTACATGCAATAATGAAGGCGCAGTTGAAGAAAGCTCAAGAACGACAAAAGATAAATGCAGATGTATATCGTAAAGAGCAACCACAACTCAACGTGGGTGATAAGGTATGGCTACTTCGTCGCAATATCAAGTCCACTCGACCTTGTGACAAATTGGACTATCGTAGGCTTGGCCCCTTTTCTGTTTCTGAACAGATCAACCCAGTTGCATATCGGTTACATCTACCGGAGTCAATGAAGATCCATCCTGTATTCCACGTGTCTCTTCTTGAACCATATAAGACAGTGGATATACAAGGAAGAAGACAAATGCCACCGCCTCCTATAGAAGTAGATAATAATGAAGAATTTGAGGTGGAAGAGATATTAGACTCAAGGCGGCGTCGAAATAAGCTGGAATATCTTGTTCATTGGTGCGGATATGATATTAGTGAGCGCACATGGGAGCCATCCAGGAATCTAGCAAATGCATCAGCTAAAGTCAAAGTTTTTCATCAACGACATCCATCAAAACCAAGATGAAAACCTCTCTTATAAAAGAGACAAGATTGAGGCAAGATAACATTCAATTTCCTATCCTTGTTTGTAACTTCTTTGCATTTTGTGACGCTAATTAGATGGAGAGCCAACAACCAGCGGATTCAACTCAAAAACCTTCGTTTGCTGACCTACCGGATGAAACATTGCGATTGTCACAACCTTCAAGACGATGCAACCGAAATGAAGACCCTCAAGAACGACATGTTCTTCCTCGAATAGATGGTGAGATACAACGCGTTTGGTATCACGACCTTGGAAGAGATTCTCGATGTTTGGTGATATTATTGGAGATAGGAACGACTCTTGATGGTGTTTCAAATGTATTATTTGAAGGAAGTTATGAAGGCCTCAACAGTGATCAAATAACAGGGTGGTCTTCTCGCCCTGGAATGGGACACTATCGATGGCTAAGAGGACCCATCAACTATCTTCGAAGAGAACAAAGATTAGAGTATGTAGCAAATACAATTCGCCGCATATTAGATTTTCTCAATATATAATCACCGCTCCTCGTGGAACTCGTCCCTAGAAAGGGGGGTAATGTCACGGACATACATATAATTACCTATATGAATAGATAAAAGTATGTAAAAGTAGGTTAATTGTGTAATATCTTCTAGAGAAGCTTCTTAGAAGCTTCATAGACGCTGCTTTGACTTTATAGGAGTTTATAGTTGTCTTTTAGGTTAGAAACTTGGTCAACAAGTTAGCCATGTGCCACGCATGTTGGAAGCTTAAAGAACAAGCTAACTACGTGGTCCATCCATAGAAAACTTGCCTTGCAAGCAAAGGCATGTGGCCTAGAAAGTCAACATATATTGGAGGTCTTATAGAACATCGCCACGTGGCTTCTAGTTAGATAGTATATATAGAGGCAAGAGTGAAGCCCTCTTCACTCTTGTCAACTCCTTTCTTGCTTCTAGTCTATTTTCAAGGGTCTCTAGTTTTCTTGTATTTTGGCAATAGCCATTTCAGTTTCTTTCTTAATATACATATTTCTATTTTGTCCTATTTCTTTTTGAGAAAAGTCTCACTTACTCTTTAGCTTTCATCGAGTTCTTGTCCCCGACATTCAGTCAAATCTGCTGGTTGTTGGTTCTACATCTCTTTAGTGATACAACTACAAAGAAGCTACAAATAAGGATTGAAAGTAGAATGTTATCTTGCCTAGATCTTGTTTTTTTTATACAAAAGATTTTCATCTTGATTTTGATGGATGTCATCAATAAAAAGCCTCTTCCATCTTTGTTGCATTTGTAAGATTCTTTACTGGCTTTCATGTGCATTCAATAATATCATATCCATACAAATGGATAAGATACTTGAATTTATTTTGGCATTGCCTTGAATCTAGGACTTCTTCTACTTCAAACTCTTTATTATTATTTTCTTCTATAGGAGGAGGTGGAGCTTGTCTTTTTCTTGGTATGTCCACTATCTTGTATGGTTCAAGAAGAGATATGTGAAATATTGGATGGATTTTCATTAACTCTAGTAGATGTAAACGATATGCAACTGGATTGATTTGTGCAAAAATAAGAAATGGTCTAAGCCTTCAATAGTCAAACTCATGATAAAGATAAGTGGTCTTGATATTGTAATAAAGTAACCATACCTTATCATCCATGTGGAATAGTAGTTGTTCCTTTCGATAGACATCCACATTGATCTTTTGTTATTCTTAAGCTTCTTTTAATGGCGCCTTCATTGTTGCATGTAGCTCTCACAAATGATTTGCCAAATCTTTCATTGCAAGATTATCAGCTTTTAAAAAATCAAAAGTATCAAGTCGTAGATGATAACTATAATTAGTAAAAAAATATATTTATTTAGTAGAAAAATGTATCGTATTATTGTAAGCAAATTCTACCAATGGCAAAAGAATTGTGCAATCATCTTGTTGGTAATTGATGGTAAATCTTAAATATTATTTCAAAACTTGATTAACACACTTTGTTTGTCCAACAATTTGAGGATGGAATATCGAAGATAGTTTTATATTCACTTTTAGAATCTTGAAAAGAATCTGCCAAAATCTTGATACAAATTGAGTTCTCCTATCAGATATAATATCCTTGGATAATCCATGATAGCAATAGATATTTTCAAGAAAGAGTTTAGTTGTTTTTTTACCTGTGATAGATTTTGTACATGGTACAAAATGTGCCATCTTAGTAAAACAATCTATTATCATGAATAAAGAGTCATAAGAACCTAAGATTGAAAGATCTGTGATAAAATCCATGGAAACAGAAGACCATGATTGTTTTGGAATAGATAATGGTTGAAGAAGTCCGTAAGGTAGATGACGAAGAATTTTTGATCTTGAACAAATATTGTATGACTAAACAAAGTCTTTCACACCTTTTTACATT
This sequence comes from Physcomitrium patens, assembly GCF_059467195.1. Lineage (NCBI taxonomy): Eukaryota > Viridiplantae > Streptophyta > Bryopsida > Funariales > Funariaceae > Physcomitrium > Physcomitrium patens. The sequence continues at coordinate 2,225,195 of NC_143431.1, read as the reverse complement.
TGTGGCCACTAAAAATCTCTAAATATAAGTTTCGAAGTCTTGTTGTATTTAAAATGTTCTGCTGTTGGAAAGTCGTGATATGCTTGAAGAATGCATGATTGTGTTTTTTTTTTTGGAACATATAATTGACCTTAAAAAACAACCTATTCTATTCATGGTTAATCTTGGCTGCTAAAATTTTTTTTGAATGAAAAGCTACTGGGTGAAGTTTATCATTTGTTCCTATTTGTGATAATATGGCATCCCAAGTAAAATTTAATGTATTTATTTCCATAAAAAATATCTTAGAAAAATTGACACAATATAAGATTGGTGTAAAAATTAATGCTAACTTCAAAGTTTTAAAAGATGCTTCAGCTTCTTTGTTTCACTCAAGTTTTTTTTTACAAGTCAAATGTCTAAGTGGAGCTACAACTCGAGAAAAATCTTTGATGAAGATCCGATAATAGTTGGCAAAGCTCAAAAAACATTGAACATCTCTTACTATTTTTGGAATCTTCTTACTTATAATCGTTTGAATTTTTTTAAGATCCATCATAAGTCCATCATTTGAAATGATGTATCTTAAGAAGTCGACTTCAATAGTGTGGAATATACACTTTTCTATCTTGGCATAAAGTCCCACATCTCTTAATTTTTATAACACACGACAAATATAAAATTCATATTTATTTATGTTCTTAGATTAGATCAAGATGTCGTTCAAATAACAAACAACAAAATTATCTAAAAACTCTCTAAAAACATCATTCATTAGATGTTAAAAAGCTACCAATGCATTTATAAGTCTAAAAGGCATGATGTTGTATTCAAAATATCCATACCTAGTTCAAAACACAGTCTTTCATTCATCTCCTTCTTTAATAAGTACTAGATTATATGCTCCATGTAGATCTATTTTTGTATAGATCTTAGCTTCATTCAATTGATCGAGAAGTCTGGATAACAAAGGTAGAGGGTAGCTATTGTTGATGTTGATCTTTTTGAGTCCTTCATAATCAACACACATCCACAATGATCCCTCTTTCTTCTTCACAAATAAGATTGGAGCTCCTATTGGTGATTTGGAATGGCATATGAAATTCTTGGCCATATTTTCTTCAATATATTCCTTGAATTCAGCCAATTCATTTTGTGATAAATTATAGATTGGTCCAAATGGCCATTGTACTTCTTCTTAATGGTCAATTGAGTAGTCATAGGAACAATGTTCTGAAAGAGTATCCACATTCTTCTTCTCAAATACATCTTGAAATTCTTAATATTGGCTGGAAATGCCATTTGAAGTCTTCGCATTATTAGAAATAGGTGTGGCATAAATGACACAAGGTGATCCTTCTTTTGTAGTATACAAGAAAGCTCTTGCACCTACAAACATAAGTTTAATTGTACTAGACTTATGACTTTCTACTGGATTAATTTCATCTTAATTATTCTTTTAGAGAAGTCAAGGATACAAGAAATCCAATCTATACAAGGATTATACTTTTTTAATCATAATAAACCTAAAATGATTGGATTAGAGACAGATCTAATTATATAAAAGATTACACAATTACTATGACCATTTATTGCTACATCTATAGGAATTGTTTCATGGGTATCATCTCTAGAAGACAATGGACAACTATCTATGATTTCTATATGAATAGGTTTGGCTTTTTGTACTAAAAATATTTTATAACTTTTAATAAATTCTACGTCTAAGAAAGAAGCTGAGGGTCCTGAATCTATGAAGGTGGAGGCTTTATAATTATTAGGTCTTAAATGTACATCTATTATAAAATAAGGAGAGGGTTCTTATGAGAAGATAGGACCTTCATTAAAAATTATATAAGATTCCAACCGCATAGTCTTTATTATAGTTGAACAAATTTGTTTTCCAACATGTTGTCTTCTTTGATAGATGTGCTCTTCATTTTGTGATTTTGTCACTTCTTTGGATAATGTTGAGCAGCATTTTTAGGTTCTCTATAATATAAGCATAATCCTTCTTGATAGAGATGAGTCTTTTCTTCGTCGATAAGAGGATTAAAATGTATTGTATCAATTTGCATATCTTCTATTTTTGAATGTATATATTGAAGAGATATTGGTGTTGCCATTGAATTGTAGTAATGTTGAAGCCCATTTGTGTGATTCTGTCAGGGACAAGAACTCGATGAAAGCTAAAGAGTAAGTGAGACTTTTCTCAAAAAGAAATAGGACAAAATAGGAATATGTATATTAAGAAAGAAACTGGAATGGCTATTGCCAAAATACAAGAAAACTAGAGACCCTTGAAAATAGACTAGAAGCAAGAAAGGAGTTGACAAGAGTGAAGAGGGCTTCACTCTTGCCTCTATATATATTATCTAACTAGAAGCCACGTGGCGATGTTCTATAAGACCTCCAATATATGTTGACTTTCTAGGCCACATGCCTTTGCTTGCAAGGCAAGTTTTCTATGGATGGACCACGTAGTTAGCTTGTTCTTTAAGCTTCCAACATGCGTGGCTCATGGCTAACTTGTTGACCAAGTTTCTAACCTAAAAGTCAACTATAGACTCCTATAAAGTCAAAGCAGCGTCTATGAAGCTTCTAAGAAGCTTCTCTAGAAGATATTACACAATTAACCTACTTTTACATACTTTTATCTATTCATATAGGTAATTATATGTATGTCCGTGACATTACCCCCCCTTCTAGGGACGAGTTCCACAAGGAGCGGTGATTATATATTGAGAAAATCTAATATGCGGCGAATTGTATTTGCTACATACTCTGATCTTTGTTCTCTTCGAAGATAGTTGATGGGTCCTCTTAGCCATCGATAGTGTCCCATTCCAGGGCGAGAAGACCACCCTGTTATTTGATCACTGTTGAGGCCTTCATAACTTCCTTCAAATAATACATTTGAAACACCATCAAGAGTCGTTCCTATCTCCAATAATATCACCAAACATCGAGAATCTCTTCCAAGGTCGTGATACCAAACGCGTTGTATCTCACCATCTATTCGAGGAAGAACATGTCGTTCTTGAGGGTCTTCATTTCGGTTGCGTCGTCTTGAAGGTTGTAACAATCGCAATGTCTCATCCGGTAAGTCAGCAAACGAAGGTTCTTGAGTTGAATCCGCTGGTTGTTGGCTCTCCATCTAATTAGCGTCACAAAATGCAAAGAAGTTACAAACAAGGATAGGAAATTGAATGTTATCTTGCCTCAATCTTGTCTCTTTTATAAAAGAGGTTTTCATCTTGGTTTTGATGGATGTCGTTGATGAAAAACTTTGACTTTAGCTGATGCATTTGCTAGATTCCTGGATGGCTCCCATGTGCGCTCACTAATATCATATCCGCACCAATGAACAAGATATTCCAGCTTATTTCGACGCCGCCTTGAGTCTAATATCTCTTCCACCTCAAATTCTTCATTATTATCTACTTCTATAGGAGGCGGTGGCATTTGTCTTCTTCCTTGTATATCCACTGTCTTATATGGTTCAAGAAGAGACACGTGGAATACAGGATGGATCTTCATTGACTCCGGTAGATGTAACCGATATGCAACTGGGTTGATCTGTTCAGAAACAGAAAAGGGGCCAAGCCTACGATAGTCCAATTTGTCACAAGGTCGAGTGGTCTTGATATTGCGACGAAGTAGCCATACCTTATCACCCACGTTGAGTTGTGGTTGCTCTTTACGATATACATCTGCATTTATCTTTTGTCGTTCTTGAGCTTTCTTCAACTGCGCCTTCATTATTGCATGTAACTCTGACAACCGATTTGCCATATCTTCTGCTGCAGGATTATCAACTTTTGAAAAATCAAAAGTATCAAGTCGTGGATGATAGCCATAATTGGCAAAGAAAGGTGTTTGTTGCGTGGAGGAATGTACCGTATTATTATAAGCAAACTCTGCCAATGGCAGAAGGTTTGTCCAATCATCTTGTTGGTAGTTGATGGTACACCTTAAATACTGTTCCAAGACTTGGTTTACGCGCTCTGTTTGTCCATCAGTTTGAGGATGAAAAGCTGAAGATAGCTTTATTTCCACTTTTAAAATCTTGAAAAGAGTCCTCCAGAATCTCGATACAAATTGAGTTCCCCTATCCGATATGATATCTTTAGGTAATCCATGATAGCGATAGATATTATCAATGAAAAGCTTAGCTGTTTCTTCACCTGTGATAGATTTTGTACATGGCATAAAATGTGCCATCTTGGTGAAACGATCTACTATCACAAATATAGAATCATAAGATCTTGAGTTTGGAAGATCTGTGATGAAATCCATAGAAACAGAAGACCATGGTTGTTCTGGTATAGGTAATGGCTGAAGAAGTCCGTAAGGTCGATGTCGAGGAATTTTTGATCTTGAACAAATATCACATGATTGTACAAAGTCTTTGACTGACTTCCACATTTGTGGCCACCAAAAATCTCTTGATATGAGTTCCAGAGTCTTATTATATCCAAAGTGCCCTGCTGCTGGAAAGTCATGACGTGCTTGAAGAACACGCAAACGTGCTTTTCCTTCTGGAACATATAGGCGTCCTTCAAAATATAATAGATTATTCTTGAACTCGAACTTAGAAGAATCATGAGACTTGGAAGAATTATTCTCGATATCATGAACAAGAGGGTCTGAGGACATACTGGACTGGATTTGCTTGAGAAAAGTTGAATCAATAGTCAATGTTGATTTCACTGCTCGGAGATGAAATTGCTCCGGTTTCAAGAGGACCGTTCTTTGTTGCTCAAAAGCTGCATCTCCTTTTTTTGGTGCAAAATAAGAACGTCTAGACAAGGCATCGGACAAACCTTGTTGTTTTCCTGGCCGATAAGTGATAATGAAGTCAAATCTTGACAAAGACATACTCCAACGAGCTTGACGACGATTCAACACGCGTGCTGACATGAAATACTCGAGGTTCTTGTGATCTGTATACATAGTGACTGGACTAGAAGCACCTTCTAGATAATGACGCCATTCTTGAAAGGAATCCACGATTGCAAGAAGTTCTTTATCGTGGATCTCATAATTGATCTCGGCTGCTGAGAATTTTCTTGAATGAAAAGCTATCGGATGAAGTTTGTCATCTGTTCCCATTTGTGATAAAACTGCACCCAAGGCAAAATCCGATGCGTCTGTTTCCATAAAAAATGCCTTGGAAAAATCAACACGATATAAGATTGGTGCAGAGACAAACGATGTCTTCAAGGCTTCAAATGCTGCTTCCGCTTCTTGATTCCATTGGAATTTATCTTTACTAGTCAAGCGTGTAAGTGGAGCTGCAACTCGTGAGAAGTCTTTGATGAAGATCCGATAGTAATTGGCAAATCCCAAGAAATATTGGACATCTCTTACAGTCTTTGGAATCTTCCAATCCATGATTGTTTGGACTTTCTTAGAATCCATCATAAGACCATCATTTGAAATGATGTATCCTAAAAAGTCAACTTGAGTAGTGTGAAATACACACTTTTCCATCTTGGCGTACAATCCTGCATCTCTGAGTTTTTGTAATACTTGACGAACATGTATTTCATGTTCTTTAACATTCTTAGAATAAATCAGGATATCGTCTAGGTAGCAGACGACAAAATTGTCTAAGAATTCACGAAATACATCATTCATGAGATGTTGAAAAGCAGCTGGTGCATTCGTGAGTCCAAAAGGCATGACATTATATTCAAAATGCCCGTACTTGGTTCGAAACGCAGTCTTCCATTCATCTCTTTCTTTGATCCGTACTAGATTATATGCTCCTCTTAGATCTATTTTTGTATAGATCTTAGCTTGATTTAACTGGTCAAGGAGTCCTGATATCAAAGGTAATGGATACCTGTTCTTGATTGTGATCTTGTTGAGTCCTCGATAGTCAACACACATTCGTAAAGATCCATCTTTTTTCTTTACGAATAAAATTGGAGCTCCTGCTGGAGATTTTGAATGGCGTATGAAATTCTTCGCTAAATTCTCGTCAATATATGTCTTGAGTTCAGCCAACTCATCTTGTGATAAACTGTAAATTGGTCCAAATGGTGGCTGAGTTCCTTCCTTGAGATCGATTGAACAATCGTATGGGCGATGCTCAGGAAGAATATCTGCATTCTTTTTCTCAAAAATGTCTTGATAATCTTGATATTGACTTGGAATGCCACTTGAAGTCTTTACGCTTTCAGAAATAGGTGCAGCATAAATAGCAAAAGTTGATCCTTCTTTTGCTGCGTGTATAAATGCTTTTGCACCTATAAGTGCGGGTTTTACTATACTAAACTCATGGTTTTTTACTTGGTTAATAGAACTGTTACTAATGCTCCGAGGAAAATCAAGTTTACGAGAAATCCAATCTATTCGAGGATTATACTTTTCTAACCATGATAAGACTAAAATTACTGGATTAGAGGGAGATCTAATTATATTAAAAATTATGCAACTACTATGACCATTTATTACTCCATCTACAGGAAGTGTTTCGTGAGTTACATCTCCAGAAGACAACGGACGACCATCTATGACTTCTACGTGTACAGGTTTAGTTTTTTGTATTAATGATATTCTATGACATCTAGCAAATTCTTCATCTAAAAAACAAGATGAGGCTCCTGAATCTACCAAGGCAGAGGCTTTGTAATTATTAGGTCCTAAACGCACATCTATTATAAAACAAGGAGATGGTTTTGAGGAGAGGATAGGACCTTTATTAGAAGTTGTACAAGATTCCAGCCGCACGGTCCCTATTGTAGCTGGACGTACTCGTTTTCCGACATACTGTCTTCTTTGACAGCCGTACTCCTCATTTTATAGTTACGTCGCTTCTTTGGACAATGTTGAGCAGTGTGCTTAGGTTCTCCACAATATAAGCACAATCCTTCTTGTCGACGACGAGACTTTTCTCGCTCAGTAAGAGGTTTGAAACGTACCGCATCAATTTGCATATCCTCTACTTCCGAAGGTATGTGTTGAGGAGACGTCGGTGTTGCCATTGAATTGTAGTAACGTTGAGGCCCACTTGTGCGACTCTCGGATCGAAATTCAAAAAGTTGATTGTCGCACTTCACAGCAAAGTCAATTGCTTGACTCAATGTTTGAGGATCAGGTAAATTAAGCATCAATTTCTTTACCTCATATTGTAATCCGTAGAGAAATTGACTCACAAGTGCGGCATCATCCCACTTGATATCAGTTGCAAGTTGTCGAAATTGCGAAGCATATAATGTTACTGATCGATTGCCTTGTCGCAAAATACGGATCTTGTTGGTTGCAAAACGAATTGCATCATGTTCTCCAAACATGGATCGAAACTCCGCCAAAAAAGCCTCCAGATTATCCAATATTGGATCTCGTCGTTCAAGAAAAGATGAAAACCATGACAACGCTGAACCTGAAAGAAGTGTACCAATGAATCTTACTTGTGACCCTGGAGTTGGATAGCTCTGGGGTTGAAGTTCAATCACTAGTTGGACCTGATTGATGAATCCTCGAAACTTGGATCTGGTACCATCAAACTTCTCGGGCAAGGCAACTCTCGGTTCTCTAACACTCGAAGGGTGTTCCATTCTGGGAGAAGGGACATGGTTTGGTGCAGATGTTGAAGCAGCCCCAATCATCTCTATATCTTCACTTCCTACCATTCTTGTTGCTCCTTGTGGTGGTAAATTGAGTTGATGCATCGCAAGCATTAACTCCCTCAATTGTTCTTGCATCTGTGCCATTGCACTCTTCATTTCAACAAGCTCTGCCATAGTAGCACTTAGAAAAGAGAAGATGTCTAACAACGCTCAAAACAAATAGAAGAGAGGAATTGATAACAAAGAAAATACTAAGAACAATATCAGTTTAAAAGAGGGTAATCCGCAACTTCTAATGCGCTTATGTCTTATCAAGAAAAAGGGATAATCCACTCTTAATCAAGAAAAGACAAAGCTCTGATATTGTAAGTGTACTCTTGTCAATCTGTCAGGGACAAGAACTCGATGAAAGCTAAAGAGTAAGTGAGACTTTTCTCAAAAAGAAATAGGACAAAATAGAAATATGTATATTAAGAAAGAAACTGGAATGGCTATTGCCAAAATACAAGAAAACTAGAGACCCTTGAAACTAGACTAAAAGCAAGAAAGGAGTTGACAAGAGTGAAGAGGGCTTCACTCTTGCCTCTATATATATTATCTAACTAGAAGCCACGTGGCGATGTTCTATAAGACCTCCAATATATGTTGACTTTCTAGGCCACATGCCTTTGCTTGCAAGGCAAGTTTTCTATGGATGGACCACGTAGTTAGCTTGTTCTTTAAGCTTCCAACATGCGTGGCTCATGGCTAACTTGTTGACCAAGTTTCTAACCTAAAAGTCAACTATAGACTCCTATAAAGTCAAAGCAGCGTCTATGAAGCTTCTAAGAAGCTTCTCTAGAAGATATTACACAATTAACCTACTTTTACATACTTTTATCTATTCATATAGGTAATTATATGTATGTCCGTGACACTGAAGAGCCTTCATTTACTGACTTGTCAAATGAGACATTATAATTATCACAACCTTGAAGATGATGCAATTGAGATGAAGATCTTCAAGAATGACATAATTTTCCTTGAATTGATACAATGCTATCATATTATAACACGACTATATGGTAAAAATATAAATAAAAAAGATATTATTAATATTTAGTCAACTTAGATGTTAGAAATAGTGGCCAATTTCAGTGCCAATATTCAAGGTCAGTTAATGTAATTCCACCAATGTCATAGAATCAAGTACCCTTCGTACCAATGGAACAACCAGGATCGTTTCCTAATCCTACATGGAACAAGTCTAGTAGGAATATATCGGTGGAGACACCCAATATGCATGATGGGGGTGCAGGAAGACCACTTCATTGTTTCCGTTGCAAACATGTTGATTATTATGTTAGTGAATGTTCCAATCCCAAAGCCAGTGATGATTATGTGCCAGTGTGAAGGAATTGCAAGTAGTCGAGGCATACTTATCAGCAATGTAATGCTCCGTCCAATTTCAAAAAACAAGATCAACAGATCCAAAGTCAAGGAAAAATTGAGGAGATAAATAAAGGTCCTCAAGATTCTCTGATAAATCGGATTGAATGAGTCCGAGTTGTTCTTACTAGGAGTCGACAAAAGGAGAAAGGACCAATTCAATATTCAAGTGAGTCTGATGTAAAGGACTAATTTGACCCAATTACAGAGACATCAAATCCAGGTCCTAGTATGGGCCTCTTACCTAGTATGAGACTTGACTTGGTTGGACAATCCAATGAGGTCTTAAATATGAATGCTTTGGTTCCATTTCAAGCTGTTCCATTCTCTATGCCGTTTCGGGGAAAACATCCTTTCTATGGAAAGATCCTCTTAGAAACAAAAATTTCGGGGGAAGTGCCGTTGCCTGTTCTAATTCGGGATCCAGGATGAGAGAAAAGAGGACCACACGGAGTTAAAAGGGAGGAGAGGATAAAGAAAGGGGCATTTGGGAGATCAGGATTTTGGGGTCGGAGAGCTAGCTTCAAGCTCCTTCGAAAGGTGTAGAATTGGATTTCATAGGATTTGAGAGAACTTTGGCAATCGTTGCTGAAAGGCAATGTTTGTATTGGTGAATTGAGTTTTTTTTGCAATAAAATTAAGGCTAATACTTTTGACTGTTTTGTGAAATTAGAAAAACTTCTGCGATTGAAATTTAGAGGTGTCTAGAGGATTGAGTATGCCGAGTGTATGCAAAAAGTTGTATTAATCTGATGAAATAGATAGAGGATATTTGACCATTAATGTAAAGACGTATCAAAAGTTAGTAGATTGAGGTTGTTTAAGGTTTCTGTAATATTTGAAAATCCATCGGCTAGAATAAAGGGACTTTTGGTATGATAAGTCAAGGACTTCTAGGCGGCGATCAAGATACATGAGTGAGAATTAATGTCGTTTTCTTGCAACTTGTAAGTTAGATTGGATTGAAACTTCTTGATCATTTAGAAGGCTTGCAAAGACACTAATGGTAGAAATTTACAACAATCAAACGATCAGATTGAGAATTACAGCTTGTTGAAGCTCGCTGTCTAGAATTAGGATTAAAAATAAAATAAAAATAAAAATAAAAATAAAATAATAAAATAAAAACTAACAAATAACAAAAGATTTTGTGCTTATAATATCTCGAAGTTATTAAAAATAGTATTTCTAAGCACTTTGTATTGGGATTAAGCTTTTACATTGAAATCCAAAATAGTTTGTATTTAGATATTTGAAAGCCACTAGCCTACTTGGATACTTACAAAATAGCATGATAGTACGTAATATGACAATGGATTTGATATCACGACCTTAGAAGAGACTCTCAATGTTTGGTAATTTTATTAGAGATAGGAACAATTCCTGACAGTGTTCCAAATATTTGATTTGAAGAAAGTTATAAAAGCCTCAACAACGATCAAATAATAGGGTGATCTTCTTACCTTGATATGAGACACTATTGATGGTTGATAGGTCCTATCAACCATTTTCGTAGAGAACAAAGATCTGATTATGTAGCAAATATAATTTTTTACATCATAGATTTTTTCAACATATGATGACTATTTTTCATAGAACTCATCCCTAGAAGGAAGGATAATGTCATGGATATACACATGTAAGCAAGTAATTACCTGTATAAATAGATAGAAGTAAGTAAAAGTAAGTTAATTCTATAATATCTTATATAGAAGCTTCATAGAAGCTTCATAAACATTGCTTTGACTTCATAGGTGTCACGGACATACATATAATTACCTATATGAATAGATAAAAGTATGTAAAAGTAGATAAAAGTAGGTTAATTGTGTAATATCTTCTAGAGAAGCTTCTTAGAAGCTTCATAGACGCTGCTTTGACTTTATAGGAGTCTATAGTTGACTTTTAGGTTAGAAACTTGGTCAACAAGTTAGCCATGTGCCACACATGTTGGAAGCTTAAAGAACAAGCTAACTACGTGGTCCATCCATAGAAAACTTGCCTTGCAAGCAAAGGCATGTGGCCTAGAAAGTCAACATATATTGGAGGTCTTATAGAACATCGCCACGTGGCTTCTAGTTAGATAGTATATATAGAGGCAAGAGTGAAGCCCTCTTCACTCTTGTCAACTCCTTTCTTGCTTCTAGTCTAAGTTTCAAGGGTCTCTAGTTTTCTTGTATTTTGGCAATAGCCATTCCAGTTTCTTTCTTAATATACATATTTCTATTTTGTCCTATTTCTTTTTGAGAAAAGTCTCACTTACTCTTTAGCTTTCATCGAGTTCTTGTCCTTGACAGATTGACAAGAGTACACTTACAATATCAGAGCTTTGTCTTTTCTTGATTAAGAGTGGATTACCCCTTTTTCTTGATAAGACATAAGCGCATTAGAAGTTGCGGATTACCCTCTTTTAAACTGATATTGTTCTTAGTATTTTCTTTGTTATCAATTCCTCTCTTCTATTTGTTTTGAGCGTTATTAGACATCTTCTCTTTTCTAAGTGCTACTATGGCAGAGCTTGTTGAAATGAAGAGTGCAATGGCACAGATGCAAGAGCAATTGAGGGAGTTAATGCTTGCGATGCATCAACTCAATTTACCACCACAAGGAGCAACAAGAATGGTAGGAAGTGAAGATATAGAGATGATTGGGGCTGCTTCAACATCTACACCAAACCATGTCCCTTCTCCCAGAATGGAACACCCTTCGAGTGTTAGAGAACCGAGAGTTGCCTTGCCCGAGAAGTTTGATGGTACCAGATCCAAGTTTCGAGGATTCATCAATCAGGTCCAACTAGTAATTGAACTTCAACCCCAGAGCTATCCAACTCCAGGGTCACAAGTTAGATTCATTGGTACACTCCTTTCAGGTTCAGCATTGTCATGGTTTTCATCTTTTCTTGAACGACGAGATCCAATATTGGATAATCTGGAGGCTTTTTTGGCGGAGTTTCGATCCATGTTTGGAGAACATGATGCAATTCGTGTTGCAACCAACAAGATCCGTATTTTGCGACAAGGCAATCGATCAGTAACATTATATGCTTCGCAATTTCGACAACTTGCAACTGATATCAAGTGGGATGATGCCGCACTTGTGAGTCAATTTCTCTACGGATTACAATATGAGGTAAAGAAATTGATGCTTAATTTACCTGATCCTCAAACATTGAGTCAAGCAATTGACTTTGCTGTGAAGTGCGACAATCGACTTTTTGAATTTCGATCCGAGAGTCGTACAAGTGGGCCTCAACGTTACTACAATTCAATGGCAACACCGACGTCTCCTCAACACATACCTTCGGAAGTAGAGGATATGCAAATTGATGCGGTACGTTTCAAACCTCTTACTGAGCAAGAAAAGTCTCGTCGTCGACAAGGAGGATTGTGCTTATATTGTGGAGAACCTAAGCACACTGCTCAACATTGTCCAAAGAAGCGACGTAACTACAAAATGAGGAGTACGACTGTGAAAGAAGACAGTATGTCGGAAAACGAGTACGTCCAGCTACAATAGGGACCGTGCGGCTGGAATCTTGTACAACTTCTAATGAAGGTCCTATCCTCTCCTCAGAACCATCTCCTTGTTTTATAATAGATGTGCGTTTAGGACCTAATAATTACAAAGCCTCTGCCTTGATAGATTCAGGAGCCTCAGCTTGTTTTTTAGATGAAGAATTTGCTAGATGTCATAGAATATCATTAATACAAAAAACTAAACCTGTACACGTAGAAGTTATAGATGGTCGTCCGTTGTCTTCTGGAGATGTAACTCACGAAACACTTCCTGTAGATGTAGTAATAAATGGTCATAGTAGTTGCGTAATTTTTAATATAATTAGATCTCCCTCTAATCCAGTAATTTTAGGCTTATCATGGTTAGAAAAGTATAATCCTCGAATAGATTGGATTTCTCGTAAACTTGATTTTCCTCGGAGCATTAGTAACAGTTCTATTAATCAAGTAAAAAACCATGAGTCTAGTATAGAAAAACCCGCACTTATAGGTGCAAAAGCATTTATACACGCAGCAAAAGAAGGATCAACTTTTGCTATTTATGCTGCACCTATTTCTGAAAGCGTAAAGACTTCAAGTGGCATTCCAAGTCAATATCAGGATTATCAAGACGTTTTTGAGAAAAAGAATGCAGATATTCTTCCTGAGCATCGCCCATACGATTGTTCAATCGATCTCAAGGAAGGAACTCAGCCACCATTTGGACCAATTTACAGTTTATCGCAAGATGAGTTGGCTGAACTCAAGACATATATTGACGAGAATTTAGCGAAGAATTTCATACGTCATTCAAAATCTCCAGCAGGAGCTCCAATTTTATTCGTAAAGAAAAAAGATGGATCTTTACGAATGTGTGTTGACTATCGAGGACTCAACAAGATCACAATCAAGAACAGGTATCCATTACCTTTGATATCAGGACTCCTTGACCAGTTAAATCAAGCTAAGATCTATACAAAAATAGATCTAAGAGGAGCATATAATCTAGTACGGATCAAAGAAGGAGATGAATGGAAGACTGCGTTTCGAACCAGGTACGGACACTTTGAATACAATGTCATGCCTTTTGGACTCACGAATGCACCAGCTGCTTTTCAACATCTCATGAATGATGTATTTCGTGAATTCTTAGACAATTTTGTCGTCTGCTATCTAGACGATATCCTGATCTATTCCAAGAACGTTGAAGAACATGAAATACATGTTCGTCAAGTATTACAAAAACTTAGAGATGCAGGATTGTACGCCAAGATGGAAAAGTGTGTATTTCACACTACTCAAGTTGACTTTTTAGGATACATCATTTCAAATGATGGTCTCATGATGGATTCTAAGAAAGTCCAAACAATCATGGATTGGAAGATTCCAAAGACTGTAAGAGATGTCCAATGTTTCTTGGGATTTGCCAATTACTATCGGATCTTCATCAAAGACTTCTCACGAGTTGCAGCTCCACTTACACGCTTGACTAGTAAAGATAAATTTCAATGGAATCAAGAAGCGGAAGCAGCATTTGAAGCCTTGAAGACATCGTTTGTCTCTGCACCAGTCTTATATCGTGTTGACTTTTCCAAGGTATTTTTTATGGAAACAGACGCATCGGATTTTGCCTTGGGTGCAGTTTTATCACAAATGGGAACAGATGACAAACTTCATCCGATAGCTTTTCATTCAAGAAAATTCTCAGCAGCCGAGATCAATTATGAGATCCACGATAAAGAACTTCTTGCGATCGTGGATTCCTTTCAAGAATGGCGTCATTATCTAGAAGGCGCTTCTAGTCCAGTCACTGTGTATACAGATCACAAGAACCTCGAGTATTTCATGTCAGCACGCGTGTTGAATCGTCGTCAAGCTCGTTGGAGTATGTCTTTGTCAAGATTCGACTTCATTATCACTTATCGGCCAGGAAAACAACAAGGTTTGTCCGATGCCCTGTCTAGACGTTCTTATTTTGCACCAAAAGAAGGAGATGCAGCTTTTGAGCAACAAAGAACGGTCCTCTTGAAACCGGAGCAATTTCATCTCCGAGCAGTGAAATCAACATTGACTGTTGATTCAACTTTTCTCAAGCAAATCCAGTCCAGTATGTCCTCAGACCCTCTTGTTCATGATATCGAGAATAATTCTTCCAAGTCTCATGATTCTTCTAAGTTCGAGTTCAAGAATAATCTATTATATTTTGAAGGACGCCTATATGTTCCAGAAGGAAAAGCACGTTTGCGTGTTCTTCAAGCACGTCATGACTTTCCAGCAGCAGGGCACTTTGGATATAATAAGACTCTGGAACTCATATCAAGAGATTTTTGGTGGCCACAAATGTGGAAGTCAGTCAAAGACTTTGTACAATCATGTGATATTTGTTCAAGATCAAAAATTCCTCGACATCGACCTTACGGACTTCTTCAGCCATTACCTATACCAGAACAACCATGGTCTTCTGTTTCTATGGATTTCATCACAGATCTTCCAAACTCAAGATCTTATGATTCTATATTTGTGATAGTAGATCGTTTCACCAAGATGGCACATTTTATGCCATGTACAAAATCTATCACAGGTGAAGAAACAGCTAAGCTTTTCATTGATAATATCTATCGCTATCATGGATTACCTAAAGATATCATATCGGATAGGGGAACTCAATTTGTGTCGAGATTCTGGAGGACTCTTTTCAAGATTTTAAAAGTGGACATAAAGCTATCTTCAGCTTTCCATCCTCAAACTGATGGACAAACAGAGCGCGTAAACCAAGTCTTGGAACAGTATTTAAGGTGTACCATCAACTACCAACAAGATGATTGGACAAACCTTCTGCCATTGGCAGAGTTTGCTTATAATAATACGGTACATTCCTCCACGCAACAAACACCTTTCTTTGCCAATTATGGCTATCATCCACGACTTGATACTTTTGATTTTTCAAAAGTTGATAATCCTGCAGCAGAAGATATGGCAAATCGGTTGTCAGAGTTACATGCAATAATGAAGGCGCAGTTGAAGAAAGCTCAAGAACGACAAAAGATAAATGCAGATGTATATCGTAAAGAGCAACCACAACTCAACGTGGGTGATAAGGTATGGCTACTTCGTCGCAATATCAAGACCACTCGACCTTGTGACAAATTGGACTATCGTAGGCTTGGCCCCTTTTCTGTTTCTGAACAGATCAACCCAGTTGCATATCGGTTACATCTACCGGAGTCAATGAAGATCCATCCTGTATTCCACGTGTCTCTTCTTGAACCATATAAGACAGTGGATATACAAGGAAGAAGACAAATGCCACCGCCTCCTATAGAAGTAGATAATAATGAAGAATTTGAGGTGGAAGAGATATTAGACTCAAGGCGGTGCCGAAATAAGCTAGAATATCTTGTTCATTGGCGCGGATATGATATTAGTGAGCGCACATGGGAGCCATCCAGGAATCTAGCAAATGCATCAGCTAAAGTCAAAGTTTTTCATCAACGACATCCATCAAAACCAAGATGAAAACCTCTCTTATAAAAGAGACAAGATTGAGGCAAGATAACATTCAAATTCCTATCCTTGTTTGTAACTTCTTTGCATTTGTGACGCTAATTAGATGGAGAGCCAACAACCAGCGGATTCAACTCAAGAACCTTCGTTTGCTGACTTACCGGATGAGACATTACGATTGTCACAACCTTCAAGACGACGCAACCGAGATGAAGATCCTCAAGAACGACATGTTCTTCCTCGAATAGATGGTGAGATACAACGCGTTTGGTATCACGACCTTGGAAGAGATTCTCGATGTTTGGTGATATTATTGGAGATAGGAACGACTCCTGATGGTGTTTCAAATGTATTATTTGAAGGAAGTTATGAAGGCCTCAACAGTGATCAAATAACAGGGTGGTCTTCTCGCCCTGGAATGGGACACTATCGATGGCTAAGAGGACCCATCAACTATCTTCGAAGAGAACAAAGATCAGAGTATGTAGCAAATACAATTCGCCGCATATTAGATTTTCTCAATATATAATCACCGCTCCTCGTGGAACTCGTCCCTAGAAGGGGGGGTAATGTCACGGACATACATATAATTACCTATATGAATAGATAAAAGTATGTAAAAGTAGATAAAAGTAGGTTAATTGTGTAATATCTTCTAGAGAAGCTTCTTAGAAGCTTCATAGACGCTGCTTTGACTTTATAGGAGTCTATAGTTGACTTTTAGGTTAGAAACTTGGTCAACAAGTTAGCCATGTGCCACACATGTTGGAAGCTTAAAGAACAAGCTAACTACGTGGTCCATCCATAGAAAACTTGCCTTGCAAGCAAAGGCATGTGGCCTAGAAAGTCAACATATATTGGAGGTCTTATAGAACATCGCCACGTGGCTTCTAGTTAGATAGTATATATAGAGGCAAGAGTGAAGCCCTCTTCACTCTTGTCAACTCCTTTCTTGCTTCTAGTCTAAGTTTCAAGGGTCTCTAGTTTTCTTGTATTTTGGCAATAGCCATTCCAGTTTCTTTCTTAATATACATATTTCTATTTTGTCCTATTTCTTTTTGAGAAAAGTCTCACTTACTCTTTAGCTTTCATCGAGTTCTTGTCCTTGACAATAGGTGTCTATAATTGACTTTTTGGATTAAAAAAGTGGTCAACAAGTTGGCTATGTACCATTTATGATGTTAGCTTAAAGACCAAGCTAACTATGTGGCCCACACGTAGAAAAACTTACATTGTAAGTCAAGGCATTGTCGTGTTGTAACACAAGTATACCATGAAAATATAAAGAAAGGGGACTTTTATTAATGTTTAGTTACCTCGAATATTGGGAGCAACGACCAACTCCAGTGCAAATACTGAGAGGCCAGGTTCAGTCACTCCATTACAGTCAGCCGGGGCATACTGAAATGCTCCATTCGATTCCAATAAAGGGAGTCAGCAGAAAGGAAAGGGGCCAATTCAATGACGGGTGAGCCTAGTTCGAAGAGCCAATTGGATCCAATTTCAAGACATCAAATCCAGATCCTATTACGGGCCTCTTATCCAATATGAGACCTGACTTGGTCGGGCAATCCAATGCGGACCAATTACGGGAACATCCAGGACTTACTACGGGCATCTTAGCCAATATGAGACCTAAATTGGTCGGGCGACTCAATGTTGTCCCGATTACGGGGCTCCGATTCCGTTTCAGGCTGTTTTGTCCTTTGTGTCATTCCGGGAACGTCCTTTCGGTAAAAGGATCTATTAAAGGTAAAAATGGAGGAGAAAGCTTTGACGGCGGGAGCCAATTCTAGATCCAAGACGAAAGATTGAAGAAATTTAGAGGCTAGGATTTGAAAGAGGAGAGAATAAGGTTTTGGAGAGAATAAGTTTTTTAGAAGGGTCAGAGAGCTAGCTTCATGCTTTGGGGCGGGAAAAAAAGACATAGAATTGGGATTTTTTTTCTTCATAGGGTTTTGGGAAGACTGAGGCAATCGTTGCTGAAGTCAGTGTTGTATTGGTGAATCGGGATTTTAATGAAGTGGATGTGATTACTCTTGACTGTTTTATAAAATCGAGTTACGTCTGTGATGAAGAATTAAAAGGGTGTCTATAGGATTGAGTATGCGGAATGAATGAAATTTATTGGATTAATCTAACAAGACAGTCAGTGGATACAAGATCGTGAGTATAAAGCGGTATCGAAGATTAGCAATTTGGGTTGTTTGGGGTTCTCTGTAATGTCTAGAGACCTACCGACTGGGGCAAAAAGGATTTTGGCGAGCAGTCGAAGGACATCCGTATAGATTTACAGTATATTCTTGTAGTTGTTTATATTCCAACAGTCAAAAACTGATAAACTGCTTGAATATTAGCGAATCTCCATACTACCTTCTACAGCCAGACGCCCGGCGCGTTCTCGAGCAGGAAAGCACGTAATACGACAGCGTGTGTCCTACAAAGTCAACACATATTAGAAGTCCTATAGAACATCGCCATATAGCCCCTAGTTATGTAGTATATATAGATAGAAGAGTAAAGCCGTCTTCACTCTTATCAACTCTTTTCTTGCTTCTAGTATAGTTTCAAGAGTCTTTAATTTTCTTGTCTTTTGGTAATAAGCCATTCTAGTTTCTTTTTAATATACGTACTTCTTTATTTTTATTTTGTTACTCTTTCTTTGATATGGATTTCATTAGTTTATGCATCATCTTTTAGTTCATGTCCTTAACACTTATATATTGCTATCCAACATTGCATTAGACATACACAAAGAAAATTGTTTTCAATTTAAAGCATTAGAAAGACTTAACTTTTTAGTAATTATAATGATCTTAGGAATGAATGCAACTTGGTCAAACTTTTGTTCCATCAATACCACAGCGTCAATATCTTATTTGGGCAAAGATTTGATAATTAGTAAAGTTTTATTACAAAGATCTTTAGCTAGCTCTAGATTTAGTAAAAACAACATATATGTACCAACTTTTAACATGAGCTTATGACGTGGCTCGTTGCTTATTTATAATATATTCATATATTTTATTGAAACTATCTTCATGACTTTCAAATTATCAATCTTAACATCACTTAAATTTTTTAGACTTTCTATTAGTATTACTTTTAATATTTTTTTTATTTATCATGATAACTTCATTTTTATAAATAATAAAAATAAAAAATTTGCTAAAAAAATCTTTATTTTTTAAATCAATCTATATTCTGAGGAATGACTTATAAATTAAACCTAAGATATCTATTGACTTAAAATATGTTTGGTAGGTAATTAACAAAATCTTTTTTAATATTAATAATTTATTTTTACCAAGAAAAGAAAATCAATAAATCTTTTATCCTCAAGGTTAACATAGATATCATCTATAGCAATTATATATGTATTTTTTAAAAAACAAAGAATGTAAGCATATGTCCAATAGTTAGACTTCTTTTGTAAGAAGGTATAGATAAGATAATTATATAGATAATTAGAACCATAGAATTTTCTAGAATTGAGATTAAGTTAGTGGATTCAATTGGATCCATCGTAGAATATTTTAAAAAAGATTTAGGGTGGTTACATAGGTAGTGCCTACTAAAGAATCTTCTAAAAAAAATTTTAAGATAGTTGTGTAGGTAAGATCCACTACCTAGAAATATTCTAGAAGGTCCAAGGTGGTAGGACAAGGTATAAATAGGACTAGTTAGGGCCTTTTAGGACATCTAGTCAGATATGGCTTCAGATCTTTTCTCTTATTAAAGTTTAATTTTATATCTTTTTATTTGGATCTGTTCTGTTCTGTTTTTATTTACTCAATTTTATATTTCATGTTTTATTTTGATTAATTCTATTGAATTTTGATTTGGTCTATTTTGTTTTATTTTATGATAAGGCCTTATCATAATAAAATAAGGCCTTATGTTGTTGTAAATTAAAAAGATCTCAAGTTTTTGAAATAGTCTAGTCTTGTTTCATTGATATCAGAGTGAGTGTTATACTAATTACTTTTGATAGCGTATCAATACTCATCATTTAGTCGAAGGTCAGTTGTTGTGGTTATAATAGATACTGTATTGAAGCTACCACAAGCTATTCTTTAAAAGTCAATTGCGAGGTGAAAAGATAGTATAATAGTAGAGTCCATCGGAGAAATTATAATATAAGAGATATGGCAAAATATTCCTAAATGAAGGCTCAAATATAATACTTCTTATGCTACATAGATACTTTACAAGAGTAAATAGAGGCCTCAAAGATAAGAGAGTCAACATCTGTTTTATTGAAATTGAGTAAGCCTAGTACATACTTTGGAACTTTAAGACAAAAAGATGTATGTTAATGGCTCTTCAATATGTAACAATATCTCCAACTATCATAGGCAAATACCACTGAAGGAATCATATATACAGCAAATTATTTGAGAGATGCAGTAGCTATTTGGTAGAGGCATCAAGTTCAAAGTTATGGAGCTCAAGGTGGATTTTGTGATTAAAAAGAGTTTGAGACTAAGTTTAGGAATCAATTTTGGTCCATCAATAAGGAGAAGATAGTACGCAATTAGTTGACAAATCTTACACAAGCTAGATCAATGCAAAATTATGTCTTCCAACTCAAGTTTCTATATCTCCAAATTGACAACGTTTTAGAGGCAGAGATGATAGATTGATTCCTACAAGGTTTGAAACTTGTTGTCTAGCAAGAGATGGAACTAAGAGATCCACAAACATTCTAAGAGACAATTTGGATTGTAGCGAGGATCAATACTATAGATTTCCAAAATTGTAGAACACAACCTATAGCACAAAGTCCTATGCTGCTATTGTATTATGTATTGTCTTATTTAGGAATGCACCGGGTACTTAGCTGTGGAAGGTGAGGTTGTGTTTCATAAGTATTCAAGAAATCCTAATATGCTTCATCTATAAGAGAAGAATATAATCCGAATTTTAATTCAAAAGTGCTAAAAAATACTCTTTTTAGTAGCATTAATTATACATAAATCCCAATTACCTTGTTACTTTCATATTTAAGCAATTTAGATTTTTCTTATAAGAGTCAATCTTAACCAATGAGCTTTAACAAGCTATAATTTCTAATTTGATTGTCCACTTAATGTAAAATTTTACAAGCAATTGTCAATGTAAGTCTTCTATATGCTCAAGAATTTTCAATCCAATCCAACTTACAGATTGTGAGAAAATCTCCAAAAATTACAGTGATGTTACTTGGCTGCCAATTTGAAAAGTGAAGCAAAAATCTTAGCAGTGATTTCTTCTTCTTCTTCAACAATTAACTTTAATTCAAAACTAGTGTGCAACTTGATCTTTAAGTCCTTCAATACTATGCCAAATTTCACTTGAATCCAACTAATAGAACTTTAGATATCATAGAAATCCTACTCAACCCCAAAGTGCCAACTTTCGAAACCTTCTTGTGCTAAAAACTAGATATCTCTAAACTACTCCATTAGATTATCACAAATTTTTTTATACACTTAGTACACCCAATAACCTAAAAAATACCAAGTTTTAAATTATAGATGTTACACTAATTACACGAACTAGCCAAAATTGCTAGCCCTAATTATATTATATAAAATCCAAATCACCAATACAAATCTTGCCTTTGAACAATAATTGCAAGTCCTCAAAATCCCTAAAAAAACAATCCTTATGCCTTTGAAAAGAGCTTTAAGCTAGCTCTCAAATCTTAACCTCCGATCTTCAAATAAAACCCTAATTTTTCCTAAGCAATTATTTTAGTGACTAGAGGTCTGATTTTAATCCCGTTTCACAAACGGTCGACCCTCGAGTATCAATCTAATCTATCCTAAGGATTTCTTAGCCCAATCCTACCCTCAATTTGACCCTAGTATCAACCATACCAACTATTTACCTCTTCTATCCTGATTTTAATAATTTATGACCTTTCTAAGGTAGTAAAAAAGTTTCTATATCTTAGAAGGAAAAAATACTAACGAAATTTTATCTACTTGCTATTAAGATAAGAAAATATGCTAAGAAGCTTTCATAAAAGCCTTATTAAAATACTTTGAATTCTTGTTGAACTAACATAATAAAACATTAATTAAAAAATCATTTTTAGTCATATTTTTACTATATAATTGTGTCACAACACTACACCGCTAATTAATATTATGGCACAACAACTAACGTCACTAGAGATTGATGCCCTACAAGGATCATTGACACCACAAAGATGACAAATATTGGTATAAAAAAGATTGTATTTCTATTATCGAGAGCCAAGACATTACATCGAAGGTTGTTCAAAAGGCCAAAGTGTAAGTACTTGCAAGACAAGACAAGTTGATAATTTCAAAACTCATCAAGTCGATAATGAGTCAAAGCATGAAAACGAGGCTCTTCAATAAAGGTGCCAAGGGTCAGTACTAGAGATAGCTATTATTTTTCAGAGATAAATGGCATAGCCTTGGACAACTATAAAAAGAATCGATTGGTGTACCTAACAGGACTATAAAGAAGACAACCATGTTGAGTGCATGTAGATTGCGGCTCTACAAAAAATTAAATTTTAATTAAAATCATCAATTGATTCAAAATTAAAATTAAGAAAATCAAGGAAGGAAGTATATACCTTACAGATGATTAAGAGAACATATTGAAGGAGACGTGTGAAAAAAAAACCTTGAGATTGACAGACACCTACGTCTTAAGAGAGAGATTCAAGGTGACAAAGCTAAGATATGATATTATCCTTGGTTTGCTATGGCTAGAGATGAGAAATAAGTAAGTTGATTAGGTAGTAAGGACAACCTTTTTTAAAGATGAAGGATGCAAGTTAATTCTTTGCACCTCGACATCAAGTAAAGAAGAAAGACAATCTACAATCAAAAACTTATTTATAGGGATGATCTTTATAAAGAAGCAACTATAGCATGAACAACCAATATATATCGTGGTTTCAAATCTTATGTCAATGGTGAATAAGATAGTCAGAGGGATAGAATAGGTAAAGCAATTTAGACGGGAATATTAGGATGTCTTTTTAACCAATCTACGTAGTGGCGTACTTCCTAATCAAAGTGCCTTCTTTCAAATAGAATTATTGCCTAGAGTCCAACTAGCAAGTTGACCAATTTATTACCTAACACCAAAAGAACTTGAAGAGCTACGAAAGACATTAAACGAACTCTTGGAAAAAGGCCTCATTCAAGAAAGCACATCACTATAGGGAGTACATGTACTCTTTGCACCTAAGTTGAAGGAGATATTCATGACTATTCCAATATTACAATCATATGATCCTAATCTTTCTTGTATGCTTGACATTAACGCTTCTAACTTTCCTATTGGAGTGGTCCTTCAATAAGACTTTAGTAGGGGCCTTCAATTTGTGGCGTATGAATTATGCAAGCTCAGAAAGGCAAAGCGTAATTACTTTGTACATGATTGAGAGCAATTAGCGATTATACACACCACAAAGGTGTAGCGACACTATCTATTAGAGAAGCCAATAGATATTTAGATTGACCATCGACCCTTGCTATATGATTTACATTTGAAAAATCTAAAATTGTGGCATCATCATTGGGAAGAACAATTGCAGCTTTTTGATATTCAACTTGAATATAAAGAAGGGCAACAACATATTGTATTTGATAATTTATCATGGAAACCTGTAGAATAAGTAGTTATTTTCAAAATGTAGATACCTAATGTATAGTATAAATAGAGATAGATGACTACTGAAAAGGTGGTTCAGCAGATAGAATGGATGAATAGTTAGAAAAAGTAGTTATCATCCATAGTATAGCAGTTGGTATCTCGGGGTAGTATAAGAAGAATGGAAGAGATGAAGAAAATGCCAGACTGTGATAGTCATGAGCCAGGGTTAAGCTTGGTGCTTTCTCTTTGTTTCTTTTGTTTTCTTTATTGTTCAAGAATAATGGATAGTTTCTGAATACTGAAAAGTGAGTTTGTGGAATAAATGAGAAATTGATTTATGAGTTATTATTTATGTAATTGGAGTATTGAGTGATTGAATTATATGAAAAGTTATTGGAAGATTGATTGTGGATGGAAGATTATGATTGTTGTTTATTGAGAGTTGTGTGTGTGTGTTTCAACAGAGGAAGTCTGTGATTACAGGAATTCTGTGAATTCAGATTGGTTGGAGTGAAGTTTGTTATTCCTGGTGTTGGATGGAATTTATTGAGTTTTGAGCGGTCTTTTGAAAGTGCAGGGTTGTACACTATGGTTATCAATTCATAGAGGAGTATTGTTACTGGGAGGAAGCATTGTAATATTTTTTAGTATTTTAGTGGTTTGGAGTACAGTTAATTGTGTGACCCTAATAAATGAAACTCATGTGCTTAGTCTTTTTCTGTGTTTGAATTCTCCTATATAGGTTTATTCTGGGAGGTTTCTTCCAAAATAAGTAAAACGACAATCACATTCTCATGCCGTTGTTAGGGATTGACAATAGCATTGAGTGTTAGGAATTAATTACCAAACGTGTGATAAAATTAGCGATGGAAGATGATTTCAATAGTGCTTGAAGCAAGATTATGATTAATAAGAATGAGAACATTGGATCGAGGATAATAAATTAGTTGAGAGAAAGACAAGAAAGAGCGCAAGGAAGGAACTTGCTTAGAGAGAAGCAAGAACGTAATCTTAAAAAGAAGCATCGATAGAGTTGGATTAAACTATGGTTGCAAGCTTGTCGGTGCATCCAAACATATCAACAACCGGACAGACTGTTAATTTTGCAGTCGTATGTACCATTAGAAAAACTGCCAAGAATACTCACGAGAAATTTTGTTAACATTCTAGCAGGAATCTTGAGGCCGTTAATTGAAAGTAAAGGAGGCATAGAAGAATTGGATACTCCATTGGATATTTTTTTCAGTAGTAGGTACTGCCAAAACGAGCAATAGTGGCTCTTTAGATTGGTACAAATTGGTCGCCAATAAAGATAAATATATTGTATTTCAAAATCTAACATTTTTACCTGCAATTCAACCTATAAAACTATTTACAAAAAATAACAGTAAATTGAGGAGCACTGAGAGTCCGGAAATTAGAATAAGGGAAAGCAGTGATTGTTTTAAAACGGAGTTTGGCGGAACAAAAAATTCAATGGCATCAGGAAGACCAGCTGTTTCGATTGCAGTTCAAATGGGTGCGACGGGAGATCGCACAACTAGCGTGGCTCTATTACCTACTTTTAGAGGTTTACCAGGAGCCAATCCAGATCAACATTTATCACAATTCTTGACTGCTTATGTAGCCAATAATGGCAGAACTGAAGATATTTGGTTAAAATGGCTGCTAGCAACATTTAAGGACACAGCATTTGAATGGTATAATTGCCAGCCCGTCAGTCAATTTTCTAATTGGAAGGCATTAAAAAATATATTTTTAATCCATTTTTGATCAATTGGATTTGAAGAGCGACTTAGAGAAAGATTGATGAATAGCAGAATAGTACCAGGAGAAGCAGTACAATCATATTATGGTCGAGTAGCAGATATTCATAATAAATGGCCAAATAACCAAATGCCTGATTCGTTTATTTTGTCCATATTAGTTAATGGACTTTACCTAGCAAAATTAAAGTTATTCGTAAAGGAGGCTCAACCGACCATTGTTGCTTCCTCACTAGCACGAGCAAAGGTGTAGGAAGTCACTATGATCAATTCTTAACCACTGGAGCTACAATGATTCCATCTCAAGCAGGTTACCCAATACCAACCTGAAGTGAAACTAGGAGTAGTTACCCAAGAATGTTGGATTATGGTGCAAATCTTAGTGTTAATCCGCAAAGAGCAGTGAATGCTGTTCTATTGCAGAACATACTACCAACAATTGCAATCCCATATTCTCTATACTCCCCATATCAAAAAGTAGTATCTACGAAAGAGTTATCAAGTCAAATTGGACCAAAGGATCCAAATGAGGCTTTGTTGATAACTTTGACAAAGCAAATGGATGAACTGGCTGTCAACTTAGCAAAAGACAGGAAAAAAAGGCATAAACCAACCAATATGCGTTCCAATGTCTGGTACAATAATTGTAAGGGGCAAGGTCATTTAGTAACAGAATGTCCTTTATCACCCCAAATGATTGTACAATGTACCTTTTGCGAGGACAAGCATATTACCACCAACTGTTGGAATTTATGGAAGCAACAACAACTCAGTAACCAGATAATGACCGAACCAACTTCGTGGAATGTTAATCAAATTCAGATAAGAAATAGGTTTGGCTGGAATAGAAATTGTTCCAATAAGCTGAATAGAAATTTTTTCAAATTTCAAAATTTGGTATACAATTAGAAATACGGAACCAATGCTCAAGGAATGGTCATTCCAGGTATAAAACCAGTAAGGGTATTCCCAATATCAATCCTTTCAACAATCAAATTCGGATTCTATAGTACCAACTGGATAACCGGGATCATTTACCCATCCGACCTGGAACAGGCCGAGCCGGTACATCCCAGTAGATACCCCCAATATTCCTGACGATGTTGAAAGGAGACCACTTCGATGTTATTGTTGTAGACAGATCGGACATTATGCTAGTGAATGTCCCAATCCAAGAGCAAGCGATGACTATGCTCCTGTGTATGGAAATTATAAGCAATCATGACATACTTATCAGCAGTGCAATGCCCTGTTTAATTTCAATAATCAAAACCAACAAGTTCAATTACAGAGTAAACTAGAGGAGAATAATTGAGGTCCATAAGATTCACAGATGAACCGAGTGGAATGCGTGCATACTGTGCTTACAAGGGTCCAACAAAAAGGAAAAGATCCAATTCCACAATTGGAAGAATTAATTTCTAAGGGACAATTAGACTCAAATCCAATAATCGTACCTGAATCGTCATCAAAATTGGGACCTGAATCGTCAAAATAGCCCAATGATGGTTCTGGCACGAGACTATTGACCCAACATGAATCAATTCTATTACCCTCAAATGACAAGGAGCGGCCTTACTCACTGAAAGACCATCTCAGGGTAAAATAGTACGAAATAGCTTATTCAACTATTCCAGTGTCAAACTCTATGAAGTAAGATAAGCTATTGACAGGGATTAAAGTGAAGCCCATGAAAAAAAAAAGGGCTTTGGAAATCACTACAAATATAGAATCGTATGATATATTGAAGGATTTGGATGAAATCAAACCGTCAATCTCAATGAAGCAACTATTAGTGATTGCGCCAAAATGTTGTTCTATATTGAATTCTTTGTTAATACGATGAAGAGCTTGATCTAAGGAAGTTCAAGAAGTCAGTTTGAATCCCAATCTAGGAGCACCGACTATTGATGTATCCATCAATGGAGTTCTTATTTCTAGAGTTCAAGTGGATGGAGGCTCAAGTGTAAATTTAATGACGGCAAAAACAATGGAAAATTTGGATTTAGCTCAGTTCTTACCCACGTCATTGGTATTAAGAATGGTTGACCACAGTCGAGTGAAGCCTATGGATATTCTTCGTAGTATTGATACTGCTATAGTATGGATTGTATATAAAATTGATTATATCATTTTGTATACAAAATTCTACATTATCATATCTAATTTTATTGGGACGGCCATGGCTATACCAAGCTAAAGCTAAAAATGATTGGGGCCGTGGAACGCAAACTATCAAAAAGAGAAGAGAAATGATTGTTTTGTAGATGTACCGGGTACAATATCATGGAGAATCTCAATTGTCAGAATCAAAATTTAGATTGGACAACGAGAGTCAATCAATTGAGGAAGATGACGATACTATAGGTTCATCGCAATTTGAGGTAGGACAAAACACTTCAAGAGCAAAGGCAAGAGTCTACCAATGTGGAGGTCCCGGCAAATATTTATTATATCAAGAGGATGCGACTAACTCGGATCATTTTATTACCAAATGGATAACCAAATATGATGTCAATCATGTGAATGCAATGAGGTCAGAAATGAGCAACCAGTAGTTGCTGTCTTCTATGCAAGATGATGGACCAATAGGCAATTTTAAATCGACAGTTGTGGAAGAACTTGTTTTTCAGTCTATGAACTTAGGCACCCATGAAGCGCCCCAAAATATAAAGATATACATGGATATTCAAGGTAACGAGTTGAGTAAGTGGAATGAATTCTTTCTCAAGCAAAGATCATCCTTTGCTTGGACATATGCAGATCTGAAGGGTATTCCAGTAACTGTGTATGAACATCACATTATATTGATTAAGGATGCTACATTAGTTTGTGAGAGACAACACCGTCTCAACTCAAAATATTTCCTAATGGTAAAAGAGAAATCGGAAAAATTATTACGTGTGGGTTTCTTTTATCCAGTTTTGTACAGCGAATGGATTTCACCAATGGTAATGGTACCCAAGAAAAATGACAAGATCAGAATCTATCAAGACTTTTACAAATTAAATGTTGCTACCAAGAAGGATTATTTTCCTCTACCTTTTACGGATAGTTTATTGAATGCCGTAGCAAGCCACGAATGTTATTCATTTTTGGATAGTTTTTTGGGTTACAATCAAGTCCAAATTACCAAAGAAGACTAGTCTAAGATTACTTTTAAGACAGATTGGGGCACATTTGCATATAAAGTGATGTCATTTGGATTATGCAATGCACTAGCCACATTCCAATGGGTGATGACACAAGCATTTCAAGATTATTTACGAGTATCAATGAAAATATTATTAGATGATTTTTGCACTTTCAGTACAACAGTTGATCATTTAAACTATCTCGAAAGATGTCTGAACTAATGCGATAAGTACGACATATCGTTGAATTTGGAGAAGTGTCAATTTGGGGTACCCTCGGAAAAACTCTTGAGACACATAGTCTCCAGCCACAGTATTGCTACTGACCCAGATAAAGTAACTCAAATATTGGCTTTACCAAAGCCAGAAACGGTGTCAGGAGTACGTGGCTTCATACGCCATATCAGCTATTATTGGCAGTTCATTTATTCATTTGCGTTGATATGTCAGCCATTGACAAATCTACTAAAGAAATCACTAGTAGATGGCTCTAGTCCCATTTGGATGACGGAATGTTGTGTTGCCTTTGAGGCGTTAAAACAAAAATTAGTGTCTGCACCAATACTAGTTGCCCTGTGCTGGACAAAACCATTTCAGGTTTATGTCGATGCATCCAACATCGCAATTGGATCGATATTGAATCAAACGGATGAAAATAACTGTGATCATCCAATATATTTTGGAAGTTGATAATTGGTAATGGCTAAACGTAACTATAATACTACCGAGCGAGAAGTCCTTGGAATGATCTACTCTGTACAAAAATTCCACTACTATCTACTTGGATATCCATTTGTGTTCCATGTTGATCATGATGCACTTAAGTACATGATAAATAAACCTCAATAGAACAAACAAATTGCTCAATGGGTGTTACTTCTCCAGGAATTCAACTTTATGATTAATATTAGACGCAGCAAGAAACACGCCAATGTGGATTACTTATCCCGTTTATCTAATATACTGGATAATGAGCCGATAAACGATGCTCTTTGTAGACATACAACTATTCGTTGTAGATGTCATTATACTCGAATATGGTGAATTGATCCAATATCTAACATTTCAGACTTTTTTAATTTCTTATAATGAAAAATTAAAGAAACGTCTGATTTTAAAAAGTGCACCGTATACCATAATTGGAGATGCCTTGTATAAACAAGGCTAGGATGGAATTTTATGCCATTGCATCTTTTAAAGTGAAGTTTGTCCGATTTTGGAAGGATGTCATTTGGACAGTTGTGGAGGACATTTTGCGGGTGATAGCATCACACCTAAGGCTTTAATGGCTGGATATTGGTGGCCAACAATGTTTTCAGATGTACACCAATATGTTTGTCGTTGTGATCCTTGCCAACAAATTGGTCGCCCCACTGGAACTTCTACAATGCCAATGGTACCAATTTTGGCATAAGCACCATTTGAAAAATGGAGTATTGACTTTGTAGGATCCATTGCACTTGCCTGTCAAAATGGACATAAACGTTATATTCTAGTAGCCACCGATTATATTACCAAATGGGTGGTGGCCATGGCAACGAAAACTAATAATGCCAATACCGTAGTAACATTTTTATATGAGAACATTATCACTCATTTTGCCTATCCAAAAGAATTGGTTAGTGATCGTGAAACACATTTTATTAATGCAACAATTGAAGCATTAACAGCAAAGTATGAGATCAAGCACCGCAAAACTACACCTTATCATCCACGAGCCATTGGGTAGATAGAAAAGACCAACGGTATCCTATGTAAGATCTTAACAAAGACTATTTCAGGAGTGGGAACCGATTGGGACACTAAATTGTTTGAAGCTTTATGGGCGTATCGTACTACGTATAAAGTAACTACCAATTCTATCCCATTTTAATTGGTATATGGTCAGGAGGCAATTCTACCAATTGAATTGGAGGTCCAAAGTTTACAAAAAGCGTTGAATGAACGTATGGGAGATAGAGAATCTCTTCAATATAGGTTAGTCTAATTGGAGAAATTAGATGAAGCTAGGGCTACGGCTCTCTTGATCATAGAAGCTACACAATGCCGTAGACAGAGTTATTGCAACAGTAAGTTACCGTCAAAATATTTTATGCCCAATGATCTGGAGCTACTTTATGATAGCCACTTTAATAACTTTCTCAGTAAATTTTAAGTACGATGGCATGGGCCATATGGGATGGTAGAAGGTTCCCTAATGGTTCAGTTCAATTGGAAGATTTTATGGAAATCCACTTCACAACACACGTTAATGGGAACCGGTTACGTCTGTATTATACGTAAACTCGGGACGGGTTTACTCAGTGGCAAGAGAGAATCTCCGTAATAATGATTACTCGATATGATTGGAAAGGTTATGATAGCTAGGAAACAATTGATGATTAGTTTTGGGTATTGAAACTGACTAGTCAAGAAATTAGACATTCTTGATTAGACGTGAGATTAAGGTACACTAGATTAGACGTTCTTGATTCGGACCCCGAGTAAGTAGTTAAGAGTGGGGCACTCATAGAAGGTTTTATTGTTGTAAATTTTAGACATTGTGCTTTGAACTGTAAGCTTTACGACAGTAATCAGCAATAGTGTTAGCGCGAGGAAGTATTGAGAGTTTAATTTTCACAATGTCGATGGAAAGAGCAAAGAGAGAATCGGAACGATCGAAAAGTCGCCGCAATGTGAGGTCCAAGTGCGATCTGGGATCGCTTTCTCTTATAGTTATCACCAACATAGAACCGATGAAGTTTGATATCTGTTGGTCATTGAAAAGGAAAAAAGATTTTAGAAATGCACAGTTATTTGCGTTTTTGTGAGGATCGAATAAACTACCACCAATTGATGTAGAACGAGTAGCGGAATATATAAAAAATTATGATCCAGAGGATGGTTTGAGTGTGGTAAGAGGAGTCCTGATTGGGATAGATGAGAATATCTTACACAAGGTCTTACATTTACCAACCGGAGAGCTTGAGGTGGGAGGAGACGCGTCAAATGACTTCAGGCCACGAAGCTACTTCAAAGGAAGAATGTCGTCTCTTGAGCGAAATCAAGGATGGAAGGTATAGGAAGTACTTACGCCCAAACTTATGGAATGGATGCGATTTATTCAGAAGAAATTAGCATTGAATCGGCATACCACCTATATGGCGAAGCGATTACTGTTTTCCGCGATAGGAACACTGGAAGGCATAGTATTCAATTGGGCAGCTTATGTGGCCACAAGGATATATGCAGAAATGAAAGTGGAAGACGGAGAAGTTTGCTTCACTATTATATTTTAATTATATAAACTCAGTGATTGAATATACATTGAAACAAGAATCTCAACCAGTAGTTCCAAGTTTACAAACGCGACGAGTTAGTCCAGGGGTAATGGTGTATGAAGTAGAAGAATCCAACAGAGCAGCAGAACGGGAAGCAAGACCAATATCTATACCAAAGCGAGTTCCAATTCGGTCAACAATAGAGATGACGACACTAATATCAATTTGAAGGGAAAGCAACCAATTAGGATTTCAACGGAAAATAACGGAAGGGTGGAATCTTAAGGAAGTTATATTAGGTCAAATTTTTCAGCTGCAACTAACGGTGAGTAAGCTCGAAGATGAAGGTAGCTTAAAAAGGTAAGTGGAAGCGAGTAAAAAAATAATATTGGAACAAAATTACAAAATCGGGGAATAGAAACAAGTCATCAAGGTAGAATCAGAATCCAAGATATAAGTGAAGCGTGAATTAGATGAGAGAGTGGAAAACTAGTCAAAGGAGAAATAGAAGATTCAGCATATCATAGAAAATCAAAGGTAAGAATTACTACAAACTTGCAAATCATATAGATTAGAACAGGAGAAGATGAACATTCAGTTGAAGATAAACGTTCAGTTGAAGATGGAACGAGAGAAGAAGGAGGCATTAGAGCTTAAAAAGAAACAATTGAGTGACCAATATCGAAACAAAACAGATGAACTACGGACAAAAATTGTTGTTTTGAAGGAAATAGTAATGAAATTGGAGAGTGATTTAGTCAGTATTGGTCAGTCACAGACATCTGTCTCAAGGGGAGTAAGAATTGGAAAATTGGAGGAGAAATTACAATAGCAGCAGGAACAACTGAAAGCTAAAGATGCCAAAATATTCCAATTGGAAGCTCAGGTTCAAGAATTCAGAGATTATAATGAAGATTTAACAGCTCAATTAAGGGTAGAGATTCAAGATGAGTCGAAGGAAGAAGATATAGTATTGGAACAAGACTAAATGGAACCAACGCGAGAAATTAAAGAGATTGAACAATCCAGTTAAAAAAAAAAAAAAAAAAAAAAAGATTGGTTTTTGTTTATCAATACTGTGTTTGCGGGGATGTTATATAGTTAGGAGTAGGGCTATGTAGAATAAGTAGTTATTTTTAAAATATAGATACCTAATGTATAGTGTATACAAGGATAGATATCTGCTGAAAAGGTGGTTCAGCAGGTAGAATGGATGAATAGTCAAGAAAAGTAGTTATCATCCATAGTATAGCAGTTGGTATCTTGAGGTAGTATAAAGAGGATGGGAGAGAGGAAGAAAATGCCAGACTGTGATAGTCATGAGCCAGGGTTAAGCTTGGTACTTTCTCTTTGTTTCTTTTGTTTTCTTTGTTGTTTAAGAATAATGGATAGTTTCTGAATACTGAGAAGTGAGTTTGTGGAATAAATCAGAGATTGATTTATGAGTTATTGATTATGTAATTGGAGTACTGAGTGATTGAATTATATGAGAAGTTATTAGAAGATTGATTATAGATGGAAGATTATGATTGTTATTTATGGTTTCGACAGAGGAAGTCTGTGATTACAAGAATTGTGTGAATTCAGATTGATTGTAGTGAAGTCTGTTATTCCTGGTGTTGGATGGAATTTATTGAGTTTTAAGCGGTCTTTTGAGAGTGCAGGGTTGCACACTGTGGTTATCAGTTGATGGAGGAGTATTGTTACTGGGAGGAAAAATTGTAGTATTTCTTAGTGTTTTAGTGGTTTAGAGTACAGTTAATTGTATGATCCTAACAAGTAAAATTCATACGCTTAGTCTTTCCCTGTATTCAAATTTTCCTATACGGGTTTATTCTGGGAGGTTTCTTTCGGAATAAGTAAAATGACAATCATAATACCAGACTTGAAAGAAGAATCAAAAAACAAGGCAGAAGTTACTACCATTAGTAGTATCATTTCAATTCTAACCAAAGAAGTAGAATGGAAGAAAGCTATGCAATGAGATGCTTATTTTAAGATAGTTAGCAATCAACTAAAGATGGATAATATACAATATTGAGATTACACTCTTAATAATAGCTTCCTCTATTTCAAGAAGCAAGTTTAGGTATCCAACAATGTCAAACTCTAAATATACATACTTTAAGAGAGACATAACATTCCAATATCTGGATATCTGGAATAAGAGAAGATCTTAGAACGGATCCCAAGGACATGATTTTGGGCAGGTTTCGATTATAATGTTTGAGTCTTTGTACACTCCTATGAGTCATATCAATGGAGGAAAGCATGCAATGCATCATCTCTTGGATTATTACAGCTAATTCTACTACCCACAACACATTGGGAGTAGGTGACTATAGATCTTATTGCGTGTTTGCCGTAGACCGCTTGTGAAGTGATTTTTGTTGTCGCATATCGCCTCCAACTTTCGCCACATATTAGGGTGTATCTAGTCTTTCATGTATTGCAACTAAAGGAATTTCATACCAAGCTAAAGTGCTTTCCAAATCGACATCAACCACTACCATGATCAGTTGTACTTGACGACCAATAAAAATATGAAGGGGACAACATTTTGGACCATTGCTACCTTTGTTGTGGCAATGGACGTCCACAACTTCAATACAAAGTTCTTTGAAAAGATTATTCCATTCACGATGCAATATGAGAACTTGTACAAAACTTCATCTATTGCTAAGAGACAATTCAAAGATGCCATTGAGAGTGAAATGAAAACGTTCCGCATTAGTGAAAGAGGATTAATTATAATAAAATATAGATAAGATAATTATATAGATAATTAGAACCATGGAAGTTTCTAGAATTGAGGTTAAGTTAGTGGATTAAGTTGGATCCATTGTAAAATATTCTAAAGAAGATTTAAGATGGTTGCTTAAGTAGGGCCTACTATAAAATCTTCTAAAAAAGAGTTTAAGGTGGTTGTCTAGGTGGAACCTACTACCTAAGGATATTCTAGAAGGTCTAGGGTGATAGGACAAGATATAAATAGGACTAGCCAGGGCCTTTTGGAACATCTAGTCAAATATGGCTTCAAATCCTTTTTCTTAATAAAGTTTAATTTTACATCTTTCTGTTTAGATCTATTCTGTTCTATTTTTATTTACTCAGTTTTGACTTTCATGACTTATTTTGATTAATTCCGTTCAATTTTGGTCTCATCTGTTTTGTTCCATTTTATGATGAGGCCTTATGTTGTTGTGGATTAAAAAGATCTTGGATTTTTGAGACAGTCTAGTCTTGTTTCATCTTTATTGAAGATGACATAATTTCCAATCTAGTGGCTTTTAGAATCATCAAGAAGACTTGTCTAAAATTATAAAATATTACAAATATAATAATTATAATTTTTTTTTGTTTTTATTTTTTTTTGTTATATCTAATAGTATTATGCACATTGTTTCAAATGACAGCTAATTCAACATTAGAGCTTTCATTCAAAGCATTATTTTTATTTTCAATAAAAGTAATGTTAGATCCAATTGCTTCTAAATATTACAAATCAATGTGAAAACTAATTCAATCTAATTTTTTTATGTAAATTGCATTAAAAATCTCTATAGAAAATCTTTTAGACTTTTGATATTACCTTGTTTGCATCAAAGTACAATTTTTGCATCAAAGTAAATTAATTAATGTTATTTTTTAAGCCTCTCAGAAGCCAAAATACAAAATTTTTTAATATCTTTATTTGTACTAAATATAATTGATTATTAAACAAGTAAGTAAACTTGTAATTGCATAACAAACAAAAATCTACCATATATTCTAAAAACATTTGAGAATATTTTAAAAGTAGAGACATAACTAACATTGAGATATTGTTTAATTTTGTTACAATTCTTGATAATGACAATGATATGTTTGTAATTCTTATAAATATACTTAGACAAATACTTGACTGAAAAAAATATATATATCTATATCTATATATATATATATATATATATATATATATATAAAGAAAAGAAAAGAAAAAAATAAAAAAATTTAAATATAAAATGTTAAATACTATATTAATAAAAGACTTTGTTTTACCTCCATTTTAATATATACATTTTATTTTTTAATTAATGACAAATTATGTGGCATAATCTAATAGTT
Source organism: Physcomitrium patens (assembly GCF_059467195.1). Lineage (NCBI taxonomy): Eukaryota > Viridiplantae > Streptophyta > Bryopsida > Funariales > Funariaceae > Physcomitrium > Physcomitrium patens. Next base: position 2,189,314 of record NC_143431.1, on the reverse strand, counting down.
TTTGAGAGTTTATTTTTCCTTTATGAATGTTGTAATTTAACATTCATATTTGAAAATCTTATATATTTCACATACTCCATCTATTTATACCATTTGTATACTTTGTAGCATGGACATTAGAATTATTTTTTATTTTTATTTTTTTTAACTCTCTTTAGTTAAAAAAATCCTTATATGCTTGTAAAGTTTGTGATGTTAAGAAAAAATGACCTTAATTAGAGTTTTCTTAAGCATGTACAATAAATTTTGGTTCATTCATTAGCATGTCCAATAAATGTACATGCAATTTAAAGATATTGAGTTAAATCAAATAAAATTTGATTTGAAGGATGACACCATTGTATTCTCAATTTCAAATAGTTTTCTTGTTTAATGTTTTTATTATTGTCAAGAAGAATAACATACATTAGCCTTGAGAATTTAAATTTGTGTAGATTTGGATTCAGCTATGATATAACTTGTTTATTTTTATTTTATTTTTTTTATAATTTTATAGATATATAGCCTAAATCCTAAACCTCTAGGGATATAACAGTTTCATCAAATCCATTCTAATACATTGATATATTATAAGTGAATGAAAGTTATTATAGTTACAACTTACAAATTTTTCATATGTTAGCTAGATTTTATAAAGAAATTAGCATGATTTAAAATATAACTTTATTCTCTATTATCTTCATAAATTCACATAGAAGTGGTTATTACAAAGTTCATATATTCATTTATTTAAGGTCAATCATATATACATATACACATATATTTAATAGATGAAATCTTAAGTATATTCTGTAGATAACATTTAGAATATTTTTCATTAAAATTAAAAATTATTGTTTAATATTTTATTGCACATATTTTGTGCTACATTTTCACAAGTTTTAAAGTTTACTTTTTTGAAGATTAAGTTAATAAATATATGATAATTAAATTTATATGATTTTTATTTTTATTTTTATTGCATTCAATGTACATCATATGTCTTACTTGGGCAGAGACTTGTTTGGTAATGTTTTTACCAGAACACTGTTTTGCCAAGATATCATTGCAGATTTTATTCTTTGTATTATGTAAGTATTATAGTACAAATTCACAACAAATGTCTAAGTTTTTTAGATTGATAAAATAATGATAATATTCGTATTGAATTGCAACTTAAATTCAAAAAAAAATTTCCAAAGTTGCTAAAATTGTTGTTTATAGGATTCTTGAAATATTTCAAAGCTTTAGCTATGATTATTTTTGATAACATATTGGTTTTATGCTACTTTTAAGTTTTTTTAATCAATTAAACTCATTCTAGAGTAGGAATTTTAATTACAATCAAATTTCTAAGACATTTGTGGTAATAATTTAAGTACAAAGCTTGAGTTGTGGCATATATCTCATAATAAGTTCACAACTATTAATATAACTATACTTGAGCAATCTCAAAATATTTTGTCTTTAAAAACAATGTAAGTTAATTTACAAATATAAAATCTTTTAAACATACTTATTTTTTTATTTTATTAACCTCAATTTCTTATTTTTTAACAATATCATAGATAGGAATGTTTTAATATAATAATTAAAACTAATTGAATTTATTTATATAATAATTTTTAAATATATACAACATGATTGTTTGCAATATTTTTCAAATCAATTGTTGCATCTACTTCAAGTAGAAGAAATATATGTCATCTATTTTATTTTATTTTTTGTGAATCTTATAGAATTATCGTAGTAGCAATTATATTGATTTTGTTCAATATTTCTAAGTTAGATCTAATATTTTATGTGGTTTTTTTGAAGCTATATGGAATTCAATAATATCTCAATAGATTTGGCATTTTGAAATGTATCAATCACAACTTCTTTATTGAAATTAATATTACTTATTAATAATAATATTATATATTTTTAATAATCTACAAAGAGTCTATTAATTCTTAATGAGTCAAGCCTTAAATTATGGACTTGGTGGTTTTTGGTGGAAATTCTAAATTGAAGGATTTACATAAAAGTGATTTGTTGCAAATGGTGTGTTGGTTCAATAAATCATCTCAAATTGAAGATAAACAAACATAGATTCATGCTAAATTAATATGTACTCTTTCATCATTATTTTTCTCATGTAATCATGTTCACTTATAATATAAAATACTACGTGTAAAATATTTGGAAAATATTTTTCTTTCGTATACAATATTCGGCAAATCTTTTTTAATCATTGGTGTATATATGTACAAATATAGATCTATACATCAACACATTAAGACTCCAATAATTAAAAGTTCTTTCTTAGATAGTATTGTTCTTTTTGTAATAATGGTTATATTATTTTTCATCAAAAAAAATGATGAAAAAAATTGCAATCATATGAAAATTTCAAAATGATAAGTATGACTATTTGAATAGTCTTTGCACTTATTTAATAAAATGATAGATTCTTATATTACATAGTTTCTTTAAATTGTAATTAATAAAATATATAATTAAATAATTCAACTACTGCATTACATGCTAGAGTTGGATAAGAAACATATATAGTCCAACTTTTATTCTTATATAGAACTAAAAGTTGCAACTTAAGAATTTTACCTTATTAATAAGTTGGAAAAATGAGAGTTTAAGATTATATCTGAAGTACATCATTTGTTTCAAATATTGGCTAAATTTTTATTATTTTAGGAGTGATATAATATATCTACTTAGTCATATTGTATTTTATTTTAATTTTTCAATCTTCTTATTTAAATATCATTGTAATAGAAATAATTTGGAATACTCTCATTGTTGTGTTGTAGTTTGCCTATCATGTGAAAATAATGCATATATATATTTTATATATAATTTGTTATATAATATAATGAGAGTCATATTATTAGATTTTAATTAATTACAAAATTTTATTAGATTACTATTTTGAAGTAGTTAGTTTTAAAAGGCTATTATTAAAGTTGATTTTATATTGATAATAGTTTTTATATATTTAAACTACCTTTATTAGACATTGATGACTCTTGAAATCTTATTTTATTTCTTTTATTTGGTATTTAGGATAAATATTATATAAAACTTATTAAAAAAAGGATATGAGAGGGATTTTTCTATAAAAAAAGGTAGTTAGGCCAACCATATGGATGAATGGAGATAGATGATAAAAATCTCCATTCTTATTGGCCAAAAGTCATACCCAAAGGACTTCAAGGAGGCTAATTGAGGCCTTATTAGGAATTATGGTTATTCTTTTGAGGCATTCAAACATTAAAAATTAAGATCATCAAGTTTAGGGTTTTGGATATGGTTTTGGTGATAATTGTACATGATTTGGAATTTTTATGAAGAAGACATAGGTGCTCAAAATTAAAGTATCAATTTTGTACCTACTATCTCTCTTTGGAGAATAGCACACACGTATGAGGAGCTTTTGAGGATCAGATTGTGCAATTAAAAAGTTGATTGAAAGAGCTATATTTTTCATGCAAAAAATAAAGAATTTAGAATTAATTTGGAAGAACAATGATTGCTTAAAGACAACACTTCCAAATTAAAATTTTTCAATAAATTAATTTCATGAGGGATTTAGTTTTGGCTATACCTTGGGCATTTGGCCAAATCGTTGGTTTTCACAAATGTGTATTATTATATTATAAAGCTACATAATACATAATTTATAATATAATAATACAAAATTATAAATTTTGTGGCATATGGATTTTGTATTTTTGATATATGAAGAAAATAATATTTAGGTGCTTGTAAATTAGGGTTTAGAGCACCTTCTAGGATTTCTAAGATGCCAAACGATTTGTAGTAGATTTATGGCTCATTTTTTTTGTGGTAAAGCTATAGGATTAATGCTACATTTTCTAGAAATTTCAGAAAAATTGAACACTTGGATCAAGAGATATAATATTCTAAAATTCAAGGAGAAAAAAATCCTTTACAAGTGAAATTTTTTTTGAAAAGGTTTTGCTACAATTTAGGCATTTTATGCAAAGTAAAAGGGTTTTGGAGAGCCAAGACTTTGTATATATGTTAAAGATGGAAATATAGAGCTATGGAAAATTTATGATATAAAGATAGATTTTTATAAGGAGATTATGGATTTTCTTTGGACTTATGGGAAATTTAACTTATTGGCAAATAGTTAGTTATGATTTGGTATAGCAAAGGATGTTAGGGCATTTTTATATACTTTAGAAAGCCTTGTATACAAACCTTCTTAAATATAAAAGGTTTTTATTACTAGAATATCTTTCTATATTATTACATTTATTTATCTTCTATAATAAGAATAAATCACTTATTGGAATTTGGCCAATAAATTAAAACTAAACTGTCTATAATGAAGTACCTAGTGTATTCCTAGATAGAAAATCATGCTATATGACATAGTAGTGTCACAAACATATAATAAAAGAAAATTCTAGATGGTTGTAGAAGGTTCCTTGAGAATGTAGAAGGTTCTAAAAGATTCCCAATGATTCCAAAAAGTCTTTAGTAGTGTTTCCAATGCACGATTCCACCTATACAAGTGATTTCCACGTACACTCAGGCCCTACACAATCACCAACGCTTTAGTCCGACGTGGCGGGGAGACAAGGCTGAGTCGGACCGCTGTGTTGCATCCACGTCCATGGGATGGTGGCCTCTGGATTGATCGCCGTTCTTCGTCACAATCCTCGCAAAGCCATTTCTCCTGGTTCAGAAGCTCTGCCCTCCAGATCATGGCCCCTGTTGGCTGCCGTTAGTCTCTCCTGCTCCTCCATCACCTACCAATTCTGGTTTCGCCTCAAGCTTGGTGTTGTTTTTCTCCGAGGGCGGTGGTTGCAAGGGTTGCGAATGCAGTGAATAGCACTCAGCTTGTTTTTTAGAGTGTAGAGTTTGCTGAGATTACGAGCCCCGTCCTCGGCAATAGGCGAATTTTTGAATTGGCTTGTTAGTATTTGTTCATGTTACTTGTTCAATTCATGAGCCGTGACTGAATGGTTCGAGTGGAGTGGTCGAATAGTCCAGCAGTGAGCATCTCTCAGTAGTTTGGAAAGTAATCGAGTGAGTTTTTGCAGGGGAGTTGGACAATAAGTTGAATAGCTGTAGCGCGAATTGATGCAGTAGCGCTACTTCATTGGGATTGTGAGGTGAAGAACTCCGTGCAAGTCGGTTTAGTTCAAGAATTTTTTTGATAGTGTTGCTGTTTTAGAGGATATGGCGGTCTTTAGTGTGGCCTCCTTTAGTTGCGTCCCCTCAACCTCATTGTCTAGGGCTCTCCAGCCGCCGAAAGCATCCGAGCTACGTACTCTGTCATTAGATGCGAATGTTTACGCCCAGGCTTTCAGGGTTCAACGACGACAGACCTCTGCAGTCGTGACAGCCACTGCTGGGCAACCTCACCAGCAGGCCATTGATTCCGAACATTCGCAGAATAGAGCTAGAGTTTCCGGCAAGGCAAAAGCTCTGGCTGAGCCCTCAGTTCTAGCTGACCTAGCTGATGAACCCGTCACCCTTCAGGAATCCAGTTTGTCTGACGAAGAGACAGCTGAAATCCAGAGCATTTCAGGAGAACTTGAATTGCAGAATGATACACCTAGATTGGAAGGAATTGAGCTTGGAGACGAGGATAGCGTGAGAGCAGATGTGAATGATGAAGATTCATGTGAAGGGGCAGATAATAATGACGGTGGTATTTCCCCAGCAGCGTTGGCAAAGGAGGTAGCTCGGCGACGCAATTTTGCAATTATTTCCCATCCAGATGCTGGGAAAACTACCCTAGTAGGTTTCAAAGAACCACACCTGTTTCTATTTATTTACTGTTTTTGTTTTTTTTGTTTTGTTTGTTTGTTTGTTTATTTTTTTTAATCTTTTTGAATCAAACGCTGTGATGCAGCATCGCCGTTGCGAAGTTTGAAATGTCAGAGACGTTTTGTTGAATTTCACTCTGGTTGTGCTGTGAAGTTCAAAGTCCACTGCCTGCGTTGTTTTTTTTTTTTTTTTGTTTTGATTCCTATCGTATAACATTGCAGACTGAGAAGTTGCTTCTGTACGGAGGTGCCATTCACGAGGCTGGTGCTGTCAAAGCACGCAGATCTGCTCGTCACGCAACGTCAGATTGGATGGAACTTGAGAAGCAGAGGGGTACGGTTTGTTAAACTCTTTCTGCTTCTGTGGAGAATTATAACATGACATCCGGCTGCAAATTTGAATACGGATATCGAGGTCTTCATGTGTTTATAAGCTAATCATTTCGAGCGTCTAGAATTTGTTCAGGTATCTCCATCACATCGACTGCACTAGTCTTCGAAAATAGAGGTTTCCAAATAACTCTGCTGGACACCCCAGGACATCAAGATTTTGGTGAAGATACATATCGGTACGCTTTGTTACCCTTTCGCTGTCGTTGAAGCAAGACATTTCAATGCCGGAGGGGAAAATGTTTGTCACTATTTTTGTAGAGGAACCTTTCTTTCAACCGGAATCTGTTGGTGACTTAGTCCGAATGATTTCTGACAATTGTTACTGTTTGGGCTTTGTTCTGATCAGAACTTTGGCGGCTGCCGACAATGCTGTCATGCTGGTGGATGCAGGAAAGGGTTTGGAACCACAAACTAGAAAGCTTTTTGAGGTGCGTTGGTTTTCGAGGATTTCAAAGACTTCTTTCACTGATCTCCTGTCGCTCTTCCCTTGCCACCGTAATTTGGAATTTTGAATTTTTCCTAAACATCTTATTTTTGGGTGATTCTACATCGAACCCTATGTTGTTCCTCTTTGTAATTGTCATAGTTAGGTTTGAAAAAGGTTTCGGTTGTCATTGACCTTTTGGGCTTTCGTATAGGATACAAGTTCTAAATGTTCCTGTTCAATTCACGTTCATGTATCCTCCAGGTTTGCAGAATGCGAAAGTTGCCAATATTTACTTTCATTAATAAGATGGATCGTCCTGCACTTGAACCATTAGAGCTCATGGACCAGATCGAGAAAGAGTTCAATTTGCCTACTTATCCAGTAAATTGGCCAATTGGATCAGGTGACAGGTACTTGATTGTCTCCTTGAACTTTCTCATATTGTTATTTTATTGCGAATGTTCCACCAAGTATGTCAGAGAATGCAACTCAGACTCTCCGCTGACAATGCTTGCGGATGCATCGTTTTGTGGCAGGTTCGTTGGGGTTTATTATCGACCTCGTAACGAAGTTCATCTTTTCGAAAAAGGCATAAAGCATGGTAGTCGTGGTGCTTCTGTGCGAGTACTACCGTGGGGAGATCCAGCTCTTCAAGAAATTATTGCTACTGATCTTTTTGAGCAGTTACAGGTCTGTTGCATTTTTCTTTGAGTTCTCCATCCTTGTATAGAGTTACGGTACTTTGATATGACAGGTTTGCATTGATCTTTTCGAGATAATGAAGGTTACGAACTGAATGGTGCAGGAAGAGATTGAGCTTCTTGAAGAACTGACACCACCTCTAGATATGGCCAAGATCCACTCTGGAGATATCTCTCCTGTCTATTTTGGCAGTGCGATGAATAATTTTGGGGTAGGTTTCGTGGCAGTTCGATTCTAAATACCCTGTGTAATCTTGGTTTTCCATCTTGATTGTGCACGGTTCTAAAGTATAGTACGATGGCTTTGCGATTGATCATGATGTTGGCTATTCAAGCAATTAGCTTGCTCAGATCATAAAGTAATTTGGAGGGGCCATTCTACCAATGTTTTGAAGTTTAAAAACTTATCAATGAAGGGTATATGGATTTGTTGTAGGCCTAGTTAAGACTCACAGATTATCCGAGGATTTAAGATGGGTTCTCACATGGTTTCGGTACTAATCATCATTATTATGCACTTGATTTGATGAGTAACTTGAGGTCTTCTTTGTTTCATACTATAGGTGGAGCTTTTTCTTGAAAGCTTTTTGGAGTACTCGATTCAGCCCGGAAGTCACGTCAGTGATATTGGAGAAGTTGGACCTGATTATCCAAACTTTACTGGATTTGTTTTCAAAGTAAGAGAATGATTGAAGTCCCTCATTTGGTTCATATTAGTATTTCGCTTAGTCTGTGCTTTCATGCTACTTTTGATGAAGTTACTGAATGCTTTTGTGATGTTGTTGCAGCTCCAAGCAAACATGGATGCCAAGCATCGTGACAAGGTTGCCTTCTTGCGTGTGTGTTCAGGTTAGTCCAAGCATTTCTTAAAACTGAAACCGTCATCATCGTAGAATGGAGGGCTAGCTGACAACCTAAGTCATGCTTTTAGTGAGATTTTAATTTTATAGATGTGAGTATCTTTCCGAGCAGGGGATCACCTGCGTGTTCATAATTACTTAAACTGCGTTGTTTGGTTGCAGGTCAATTCTTGAAGGGCATGAAAGTACAAATAGCTAGAAATGGGAAGACACTCGCTTTAACGAGACCACAGAAGATGTTCGCACAAGACCGGACTACTATGGAGGCAGCGTATGCTGGAGATGGTATGCCTTTGCTTTTTCAAATGACAAAGTCATTGGTTTAGACTTTCTACACATTAATCATAACATGTAGTAGTTGCGAGGAATTGTTTCGATTTCACTCTTTTTTTTCTTTTTAAAAGGGGCTATCGTGTCAAAATCCACTCTAGTTCTAAGCATGTGTGCTGGGTGTTCCGTTTAATTGCAGTTGTTGGTCTCAACAACCCAAACGCTTTCTGCATAGGGGACACCATATACACTGGGCCAAAACGTATGTTTCCAGGAATCCCTTCCTTCTCTCCAGAGCTATTCTGCTACATGCGCAATCCCAATCCATCCAAGTACAAACAATTCGTGAAGGGTCTTAATGAACTTCTGGGTGAAGGCGCTGTGCAGGTAAAGATACTTTTTCCTTTCTGTCTAGACACCCTCTACTAATTTTCGAATTATGTACGCTTTACTCAATGTCTTTAGCATGCCATCTTTAGGTGTTGTCCATTGGAGTTCCTTAAGATTTCTAATTGTGCTGTGCTGTACCATTAATAGGTGCTGTATTCAGTCGACTCTGGGCGGACAGATCCTATACTTGCAGCCGTGGGGCAGTTGCAGTTTGAGGTATACATGCGGTTCACAGTAAATGTAATTGACTTCTTTTAGTCGTTGCTGTGAAGGACATTTTGGAAGATTTGAGCGTAAGCAATTCAAATACTCAATCTCAGTTTGTTCCGTCCTTCTGCAGGTTGTGCAATACAGAATGCTATCCGAATATGGAGTTGAGACGCAGCTTGAACCATTGAGCTTCAGTGTGGCTAGGTGGGTGACGGGTGGGTGGCCTGCTCTCGAAAAAGTTGGTCGCATCTTTAATTGCTCAACAGTAAAAGATCAGGTAAGCTATGCACTGCACCGAAATGAGGGTCGTCCATTGCATTGCAAACTGCGGTAATTTTGTCTACGTGCTTAGTGGAACGTTTGTGGAAGTGTTGAATTATTAAAAATACGAGCTTGACACTGCTGGATTGTGTTAATAGATTTGCCTTGTTTATAATTCTTCCGAGGCTACGATGGTTAAGATTTTCCATCTTTTAATTTACAATGAAATATTTTTGAAGAACCAAAAATATCACACTTGTCCCAGTAACCATTTTTTTCGATTGGATCAGAGTTACAGAGCGTCCCCGACTTTTGGTTTGACATCAACTGCTACTAGGGGCAAGTGTGAAGGGATTATTTCGTCTAACGAGAGTACTATGTGTTTGTATTTGTGTAGTGGGGACGACCAGTTTTGCTCTTCCGGAACGAGTGGAATGTATCGCAGCTGCTGGTATTTCTCTTTTCTTCTGACTATCCTGAAGATTGAGTCATTGCTATGTGGCATTTATTCATGATAATATTTATCAATACCATGTGCAGCTGCTCGGCAACTCATTATCATGCACATGCCTTTGGTGCTTTGTAGGGTGATCATCCAGAAATTGGAGAATTGGCTCCATATGCTCTGCCTCCGCAGGAGATAGTTTCCAAGCGATAAGTTGAGCGTACAATTCCTCCGCATGTCGGTGAAGCAATAGTTGCGCAAGTCTATTTTGCAATCCAATCGTACTCCGAGATTGAGATCGAAACAAGTTCCACAAACGGAAGAGCTGAAATTTCTCATTTCACTTGTTTTGCATAGCAATCTAAAACTTCTAGCAATGGAGTCTGTCTCAAAGAAGAGACGACGCAGGAGCTACAAGGCAGTGACAGACAAATTGTGTATCATGGAATAGCAGATGGTGATAACGGGCGGAAGTGTAGGCTTTATGCGTGAAGTGCTGAGCTACTTCTTGCATGTTGTAGAGTAAAGTTGTCTCAAGGTAGGGCAACAATGACTGGGTTGTTTATTTTTCTTCAGAGAATTCACTATAGCATTTATTAGCAGAGGAATACATGGCATGGGCTTGTCCTCTGTTGCACGCTTGTGTTGCAAGCCTTTAATATTAATTCTTGGAATCTCGTTGGATTTGAAGTGCATCGTTCTATTCACCTAACACTGCTTTTACATCCTAGCTTTGTATTGTCGGTTCTTTTCTTTTCGAGTATGTAGGAGCGTTGAAACTTGCACGGGGGTATCTACGCAGTAAAAGGGGTTATCCAACTAGCTGTTCTCAAAAAAAATGTTTCAAGTTGTACTTATGTGCACTCAACAACATTTAAAATATCTGTATAGACTAAAGACTTGGAAGAGAAGACATTTAGTTTTACCAAATTTTATGATGAGTAGTATTTATATAATAAAACAGTTGATGTATAAGATAAAAGATGTAAAGAAGCTTTCTCATTGGCCAAAATTAAAGAAATCATTGTTATAACCACTAACAAAAAGCCTTGCATAATTATCTATTTAACCATATACACATGATGAACAAATAAATAATACCAGTTGCTCAACTCAATTCTATCTCCTCTGTAAACATGCATTTTTCTATGATATTTTGTTTATTATTCTAGCTTTGTCAAGGCTCTAAAAAATATCACCATGTGTACATGTGATTAGGAGTTATTTGTGAGGTATGTTTATAGTTTGAGGTTCTTGATGTGCATTAGAAGAACAACATAACTGATTCTAATGCATCTAAAGAGAACAGAATTGGTAGTACTTGCATTGTATTATGTGTGTTGTGGAGAAAGGCATTACTTGGCAGCTAGGTAGATCACTAAGTACATAAAAATTGGTAGATTCACCAATGTTAATGGATTCACCCCTAGTAGCTTTGTTTGATGAATATACTATTATACTATAAGAACTTCAATAAAAATATGAGCAAATTTACCACAAATGGATGCAAAAGGTCAAATCATGGCAAAAGAAAACAAGAAACTATTTGTTGTTTTACAATTGATTGCACAAATAAAGCCATTATTCATTATTTGATCACATGTACATTTAGTGATTGTGGAAATCTAATATTTGATTCAAATAATTGAAAAAGGTGAGTTTTTTTACATTTGACTATTATAAATACAAGACATGAAAAAACAAAGAAATTTGCTTAGGAAAAAAATTATAGAAGAGAGTTTAGAAAGGAAGATATAACAAAGAACAATGGACTAGTTGATAGCAATCATGGAAACTTTCCCAAAAGCAATCTTGAGGTTGTTAATCATTGAGCTATTAGACAAAAGAGATAAAGAGCATATGAACACGTTGAAAAATAAGTGTAGATGGATGAAGAGCAAAGGAGAGAGGATTAAAGGTCTTATATGTACCAAGAAATGATTAGAATAATATTGCACCTATATGCAATTGTCATGCAATTGAACAACAAATATAAAAGGGATGAGAACATATTGGAGAACATTGTTGTATTATGTGAAAACTAACTTAAGAATGCACTAAGTATCTAGTAGTAGGAAAGTTTGAATTTACCTTTAAGCTTGATTCATAATTCAAAAAAATATGTAAGATATTTAGTTACATCCTTTTCCATCTTCAAACAACCCAAGTAAGCTTATAATTAATTTAAGTATATTCTATATAACTTTAAAATTTCCTTAATAATTCATCATATTTTAATAAATTTTAAAATAATCTTTAAAAAAATTTAAATATATTTTAATTGAAATCCAATCAAACTCTAATTCAATTCTAAATAACTTCTAATCAAATTTTAATCAAATTCTAATCAAATTCTAATGTAATTCTAATCCTATTCTAATTAAATCTTAAATCTTAAATCCTAATCAAATCCAAAATCCAAAATTCTAATCCTAATTAAATCTAAATTAAATCCAAATCAAATCCTAAATCTTAAACAAAGCTTATAATAAATTAAAACCTTTATATATTATAATTTAATTATTGATTTTAATTCAAAAAAGAATCTTCTTTCAATTGCTTAATTGAAAACGACCACAAAACATTTGAAGATTGGGCTTACCAAATAAAAGATAAATCTCATAATCTGCTTGGATATTAACCAACTCCCTTCTTCAATTATAATGCTAATCTTCTAGTGCCAATATTACTTGATATCACTATCTAATTGATCTCAAACTTTGCAAAATTATTAAAAATCAAGTTTGCTATTAGCGCAAAAATATTTGTCTCAATATAAAAAATAAATTGATGAAAATCTTAGAATCCCTCATTGGTTCTCCAAACTACAATTTTCAAGATCTTAATTCTCTTAAATTTCAATTACCTTCAAATATATTGTTTGATCAAGTTTAAATTAATAAAAAATATTTAATACAACTATGATCACACAATCACAAAATTTTGTCTATAAATCAATTATTAATTATACAAAAAAATTCAAAGTATAAATCCTTTGTATTTTTCAATAAATCAAAGTCACCTTAAAATAATCTTGATTTTGCAAAGCCTTTACTAAGTCATTACAAAATTAAATCATTCTACATCATTGCTGAAAAAATCTTGTTTTAGTTTTATTTCAAATTTTGCTCTTTGATTAAACAAAAAATTCTAAATTTACTAAGGGTGCATAGTTTTATGCCTTAGAATCTAGTTTCAATTCTAATTCACAACCAATCTTCTTCGTATAAATTCTTGATATTTTAAGGTAATTTTTACTACAAACTACTTTTAACTTCTTTCTAAAGATGCATATATCAGTATTTTTTCTTACCTACTTTGATTTATTTCATTTATGGCCATACAAAATAAATAGAAGTCCATTTTGTAAAAAGACAATATTAGTACTTTCTAGTTTTACTATCTCATTGACTATTATCTATACTTCTAAGATAATTTGCTAAAATATTTTAAATTAATATCTTTTATAATATATATATATATATATATATATATATATTTTTTCACCTAATAGCCATGTTACAATATGAAAATGTGTACAATTGAATGAATATAATGTAGGAGGACATGGTATTACAATTAATGGAAATAATAGTGCTTGTAGAGACATTGTTTATCTTATGAATCATTAAAAAATAGAAGACAAAGACAAAAGATACGGTATTGTATAATATGAATTCTTCCTTGGAAATGCACCAGGCATGTAGCTATAGAAGGTAAATAGAAAAATGCAACAACAAGATCTTACCAAGTCTAATAGAATCTTAAATAAATTCTAAGTAATCTTTAACAGCCTTGATCAAATTTTAATAAATTCAAAAGAAATTTTAAAAAAATTACAAAAAAAACATAAAGAAGTCATAAATTAACTTCAAAAAATAATAATAAAGAAATTCTAATAAAAATACAAAAAATAAAAATCTTAAAGAAATAACATTAATCTTAAAGAAATATTAAAAATAAAAATCTTTAAAGAAATGACAATGAATCTTAAAGATATACTAAAAATAGAAAATATAAATAAATCTTAATATAGTCTTAAATAAAATTTTATGAGATTGAAATAATTATAAATAATCTTAATAAATCCTAAATAAATCCTAATAAAATCTTGACCAAATCTTAATCAAATTCAAATTAAATCTTGAACAACTCCAAAAAAATCCTAAGTAAATATTAATCAATTACAATAGCTAATTTAAAACCTCAGTAAATATTAATTGAATCACTGACCTTGACTAAAATTTTATTCAAATTTCAATCTATATATAATTAACAAACACAAAAAAATTAAGAAGAATCAAATTCACTAATTTAAAGCAAAGCTTCCAAAATCCTTTGGATGTTGGCTGCCTTCTTTTTTTAATATAAATAATGATCTTCTAACAACGATTTTTCTTTGTTGAAATATTCAATTGCTTCAAAATTTGATTGGTGTATAAATTTCTAAGTCAAAATGGCTCTCACCAATTTTTGCATCAATTAAACTAGCAACAATTGAAAGATCATAAAAACCTTCATAGACCCTAAATTTCAATTATTTAAGACCTTAATTCACAAAAACTCTCACAACTTTTAATCTAAATATTCAATTGATATCAAATTTTGTACACACATTTAAAATAAGTACAATGATAGATTGAAATTTTTTTAACTATAAATATGCTACAACATTCACATAATCTTCAAATTTATAAACTTCTTTTTATTTCTCAATATCCAAATGTATTGAATACATCTCTCACTTTGAAAAGCATTCAAAACCTCAATGTGCCTTCAAATCACATGAAATTAATTTTTAAAAATCCTTTCATAAGTCTTCTTCTCAATTCCACTCTTTGATCAACCAAAGAACCTTAGAATTGTCATAACTACATGATTTTATGCCTCAAGTTTTGATTTTGACCTAAGTTCACAACTTTTCCTCTTTGGATATCAATTCTTCATATTTTGAAGTAAATTTTATTAAAACCTATTTTTAACCTCATCTTAAAAATTCTTATATTAATTATTTATCTTATTTACTTTGATTTGGATTACTTAAGCCTCTACAAAGTAAATAAAAGTCTCTTCTTCAAAAAGGTACCATTAACATTTATTAATTTTTGTTACTTCTTTGTCTATTATTTATATTTATAAAATAATTTATAAAAGTATTTTCATTAAATTTTTTTTATAAGATAGTTTTTTTTTTTTTTTTTTTTTTTTTCTCCTTTCACCATATAATCATATTACCATATAATAAGGAAAAAAAAAATTCTACATACATACAGAGAAGAAGAAGTAAAAAAATATGATAGGACATGAAAAATTGGTAAATAAGTGGAGTAACTTATTCTTGAACATCTTAATAGAAGAGATATATTGAAAGGTCATTATAAAGTTGAAAATATAGAATTTTAATACTTATATTGTAAAGCAATATATTAGATGGATGAAAAAATCATATTACTAATAATATTGAATTTATAATTTAGTATATATCATCTTTATAGAAAAGTTGAGCTTCCACTTTTTAAAGATTCTATGTTGTCAATTACACAACTATTTGATAGATAAGATAAATAAAGCAAAGAGTTTTGGAAGTTTATTTGATAATAAAATGGACCACATGCATCTACATCTTTTAGTATAAAAGTCAATAACACTCTCTTATAGAGATATGATATGTATAGCTTTTATATACTTTGATAGCTTTGACATCTAATTGATATTATTTTATCACAAGATAGTGTAGAAACAACATATGCAAATTTATATTTACAATTTCAACATTCTACATGAAGCAATGATGACAAATAATGCCAATTTGTAAGCCTAAAGAATTTGGAAGCTTAATGAATATCATATATTTTTTTTCTTTCTATCAATAAACTTATTTTAAATCATAAAATTGACTTAGTAGTTGTTTTAGGACAAAAAATATATTTAAAGCTCTAAAATTTTAATATTTAATGAATTGTATAGAAATTCTTAGATAAATAAAGAATTTGAATGTTAGTTGTAAAAATGGAGTCTTAGTAAGTCTTGGAAGCAAGTATCTAATTGATTCAGTATTTTTATTTATTATTAAGTACTAAATATTAGTTATTAAAATTAATATCTATTAGCATTCTATCTATATGTACTACTTATAAAAATTATAAATATCAGATAGCATATAGAAGTAGCATGGAAAAGAATATCATTTTTTTAAATTATTGATATAAAAAATAGAATTTATAATTGATTTATATTGATTTTATTATTATAAAAAAATCAATAAAATAGAAAAATATACAAATAAATTACTATTTATATTATAAAAATATTATAAGAATTTTTAGAATTTATTTAAAATTTATTTAAAATATTTTAGGAATTTTTAAAGCAACTTTTAAGACTTTGGTTGTAATAAATTTTACCACTTGGAGAGCCATTATGAAGCAATGGAATAAGATTTTTAAGCTAATTTTATATTTTTTGAATTTCATTATAAAGTCAAAAATGGATAAAAATAGGCTCTATAAATAAAAAAAATAAGAGGACTAGCAGCTAGTATAGTCTTTGTAGGAAGGGAGGTCCACAAGTCCCATATGGGTTGTAGCACTTTGAATGTAGTTAAGAATATAAGACTAAGGCCTTGTGGCCTCTTTGAGACATCTATATACACAACATGTGAACCTTATTTTTTACTTTTTAATAGGTAAAAATTTAATGAATAAATTATGACTAAGTTTTAGATTGTTTGATTTTATTTATTTCATTTTTTGTATTTGTTCTTCGTTTTTTCTTGCTATTTATTTCTTTCACTTTATACCACCAATTAAAAGTAACTCATAATTAAAGCTATCTTGTAATTTGGAGTGAAAGGTGAAATTTATCTTTATACTTATAAAATATCATTTGAAGCAAAGAAAGGATGAAAGAATGGTGATGATCAGTATGTATATTTTTATTTTAATAAAAATACCAATAAAAGATATTATAATCTTTAAACTTATAATGAAGTTGTTATTGTGCCTAGTAATGGAACAAAGGCAAAAGAAATAAAAGATATATTTGTATGGTAGAAAGAAGATCCATTGCAATAAATTTATAAAAAACATCTTACATACTTATTACTTCACTATGTTTTTTTTGTTGTTGTTGTTTGTTTATTTGTTTATTTTTATTTTTTTTATTTATTGAATTATTTTTTTCACACAAAGAACGTAAATAGCATGACCAAATGAGATATTGAGATATAAATGCTAATGAAGTTGTGTCATGGATATATACATTTATCCCAATAGTTACTTATATGATTAGATAGAAGTAGGTAAATATAAATTAATTTCATAAAAGTTTTTAGAAAAGCTTCCTAGAAGCTTCATAGACACGGTTTTGATTTTAGATGTATTTGTAGAAAAGAAACTTGGCCAACAAGTTAACCAAATGATGGTAGCTTATAGAACTAATTAACTCCATATAATAGCTTGTGAAATGAGATAACTATGTGGCGCATACATAGATAACTTGCCTTACAAGTTAAGACATGTGGCTAGCAAAGTCAATACATGTTGGAGGTCCTATAGAATATTGCCTTATAGCTCCTAGTTAGAGAGTATATATGGAGGTAAAAGTAAAGCCTTCTTCACTCTTATTAACACCTTTCTAGTCCTTAGTCTTATTTCAAGACTTTCTAGTCTTCTTATTTTTGGCAGTAGCCATTTTAGTTTAATATTACATCACCTTTTGAGTGACTTTCTAGTTTTCTTTAATGACATAAGAGTGTATTGAGGATTTTTTTCTTTAAGATTTTGTTAATGTATTATTTCTATCTTATTTTAGAAATGAGTGGATTATCCTACTTCTATTGTTGGATTTTAAAGGTTGTGGACTATCCACCTTTAAATAAAAAATCTTATTTTATAATATTGATCTTTTTCTTAAAGAGAGTGGATTATCCCTCTTTGTTAAAATTTTTATTAGAGCTTGTAGATTACCCTCTTCTAATTCAACTTTTTGAATTTTTTTGAGTTGTTTATGGAAGACAAGATTATGGATGCTATTCTTAATAGAAGTGAGAATAGATTTGCAACTATTGTAGATCTTCATGAGCTTGTCAACATTCTAAGAGTGGAAATTTCTTATATTTCCAACGTGAATCATGGAAGTACTATACCTACGCCTATGAAAGAAGTTCAAAGTCTGTAGCAAGAAGTTGTGCAGTTGAAAGAAGCAAGTAGATCAATGTCACAATCAAATCCAAAGAGTTTTTCTTTTACAAGTATAATGGGGATAAGGATTGGTATACTTAAGAAGTTTGATGGAACAAGATTAAAATTTCAAGGATTTTTGTAATAATTCAAGTTCTATCTAAAGTTGCATCATTTCCAATACCATGATGGATTTACTCAAATCAAATTCATAGGCATATTTCTATCAAGAAGTACTCTCTCTTGGTTTGTATCTTTAATAGAAAAAGATTTATGACACTTTATGATTTGAATTCAATCCTAGAAGTGTTTATGGCCAAATTCAAAGAAAGTGATTGTGAAAGAGCAACAAAGACCAAGCTCTCATCTTTATGATAAGGATCATGGTCAGCTACCATATATGCAGCTGAATTCTAAAACCTTGCTTGCAACATGGATTGAAATGATAAAGCCCTTATCAATCAATTTTGATATGGATTGAAGGATAATGTCAAAAACTTGTTATTAACAATACCAAAGATAAAATCTTTAGAAAAATTTATTGCTCAAGCCATAGCATGTGAAAATCAATTATTTGAAAGACATCAAAAACAAAGCTATGGTTGGAGAGTAACAAATCAAATAATGACAACAACTCCTAAGTTTTTAGAAACTTATTTATCAAAGCCAGAATCAATGCAAATCGATATAATATATTTTAAACTCCTCACAGGGCAAAAAAAGAGTCGACGATATCAAGAGGACTTGTGCTTATATTGTGGAGAAGCTAAACTTACTGCTTAATATTGTCTAAAGAAATGCAATTACAAAATGAGAAGTACAATTGCCAAAGAAGATAATGTACTGAAAAACAAGTTGTTCCAGCTATAATAGCGGTCGTATAGCTAAAATCATATGTAACATCAAAAAAAGATCTTATTCTCTCCTCTAATCCTTCACCTTGTTTTACAATAGAAGTTTTTTTAGAACCAAAAAATCACAAAGTTTTAGCCTTGTTGGATTCAAGAGCCTTAACTTATTTTATAGATGAAGACTTTGTAAAAAAAAAAGATATATCCTTAATTAAGAAAACCAAATATGTGTATGTAAAAGTAATAGATAGACGTTCATATCTTCTGAGGATGTTATATATGAAACTATTCCTATAAAAGTAGTAACTAGTTATCACAATAGTTTAGTAATATTTAATGTGATTAAGTCTTTTTCTAATCCAATTATTTTAGGATTATTATGGTTAAAAAGATATAACTTTAAGATAGATTGGATTTCTTGTAATCTCAATTTTTTTCATAGTTTAACCCAAGGTTCTGCTAGGCAAGTAGAAATCTATAAGTCTAGTATATCCAAACTCTTATTAGTAGATACAAAAACTTTCATGCATGCTGGAAATGAAGAGCCATCTTTTATTATATATGCCACGCCCATTATTGATCATGAAAAGATATCAAGTGGTATTCTTAGCCAATATAAAGATTTCTACGATGTTTTTTAAAAAAAAAATACAGATATCTTTTTAGAGTATTGTCCTTATGATTGTATCATTGATCTTCAAGAAAGAATTCAACCACCATTTTGACCAATCTATAGTCTATTACAAAATGAATTAGTTGCACTCAAAGACTAAATTGATGAAAACTTGGCTAAGAACTTTATACGCCATTTTAAATCTCCAACTGGCGCCCCTATCTTATTTGTGAAGAAAAAAAATGGATCCCTATGGATGTGTTTGGATTACCAAGGATTTAACAAGATCACCATCAAGAATAAGTATCCTCTATCTTTGATTTTAAGACTTCTTCATTAATTAAATCAAGCAAAGATCTACAAGGAGCATATAACATGGTCTACATCAAAGAAAGAGATGAATGATAGACTACTTTCCAAACTAGGTATGAACATTTTGAATATAATGTCATGCTTTTTGGACTGACGAATGCACCAACTCCTTTTCAACATCTAATAAATGATATTTTTTTTTGAGTTTCTTGATGATTTTATTATTTGTTATTTAGACGACATTTTGATCTATTCTAAGAATACAAAAGAGTATGAAGTTCATGTTCATTGTGTATTACAAAAACTAAGAGATGTAGGATTATATGCAAAGATAAAAAAGCATATATTCCACACTACTCAAGTTGACTTTTTGGAATATATCATTTCCAATGAAGGCCTTATGATGGATCCAAAGAAGATCCAAACTATAATAGATTAGAAGATTCCAAAAATAATAATAAATGTGCAATGTTTTTTGGGCTTTGTCAATTATTATCAAATCTTTATCAAGAACTTTTATCAAATTATAGCTTCACATAATCATTTGAATTATAAAGATAAACATGAGTGGAATAAAGATGCCAAAGTACCATTTGTTATTTTAAAGAAGGAATTTACTTTTGTACCAACTTTATATTGCATTGACTTTTCTAAGGCATGCTTTATGGAAATACATGCATCAGACTTTGCCTTGGGTATAATATTGTCACAAATGAGAACATATGATAAACTCCATCTAATAGCTTTTTATTCTATGAAATTTTCAGCGACTCAGATTAACTATGAAACCAACAATAAAAAAATTTCTTATAATTTTGGATTCATTTCAAGAATGGCATCATTATCTAAAAGGTGCTTTTAATCTAGTCACATCATATATAGATCAGAAGAATCTTGAGTATTTCATGTCGACATGTGTTTTGAATTGTCGCTAAGCTCGTTGAAGCATGTCATTATCAAGATTTGATTTTAAGATTACATATTGATTTGAAAAATAATAAGGTTTATTAGATGTTCTTTTTAGATATTCTTATCTTATACTAAAAGAAAAAAAATGTATCTTTTGATCAACAAAGAACAATCTTCTTGAAGCTAGAGTATTTTCATCCTTGAGCAATAAAATCAATATTGATTGTTGATTCAATCTTTGTCAAATAAATTCAATCAAGTATGTCCTCTAATCCTCTTGTTCATAATATTAAGAATCTTTCTTCTAAGTCTCATGATATTTCAAAGTTTGAATTCAAGAACAACCTTCTCTATTTCGAAAGATGCCTATATGTTCCAAAAAGAGAAGCATGTTTACGTATTCTTTAAGTGCATTATGACTTCCCAACAACAATATACTTTGGATACAATGAGACTTTAGAACTTATATCTAGAGATTTTTGGTGGTTACAAATGTGAAAGGTAGTAAAAGACTTGGTCTAATCATGTGACATTTATTCAAGATCAAAAACTCTTCACCATCGATCCTATGGACTTCTCCAACCATTGCCAATACTCAAACAACCATGGTCTTTTATTTCTATGGATTTTATTATAGATCTTCCAAGTTCAAGTTCATATGATTTTATATTCATAATCGTAGATTGCTTCAGCAAAATGACACATTTTGTACGATATACAAAATCTATTTCAAGTAAAGAAACAGCTAAGCTTTTCATTCATAATATCTATGACTATCATAGATTACCACAAGATATTATATCGAATAGGGGGACTCAATTTGTATCAAGATTTTGGAAAATCCTATTCAAGATTCTAAAGGTAGATATAAAGTTCTCTTTGGTTTTTCATCCTCAAATTGATGGGCAAATAAAATAGATGAATTAAGTTCTGGAGGAGTATTTGAGGTGTACCATCAACTATCACCAAGATGATTAGATAACTTTTTTGCCATTGGTAAAGTTTACATACAATAATTTGATACATTCTTTTACTCAACAAATATCTTTCTTTGCTAATTATGGTTATCATCTACAACTTCATATTTTTGAATTTTTCAAAAGTTGATAATCTTATGACATAAGATTCAATAAATTATTTGTCAAAGATACATGCAACAATGAAGATACAATTAAAGGAAGTTCAAGAACGAAAATAGACCAATATAGATGCCTATCGCAAGGAAAAACCACAATTCAATGTAGGTAATAAGGTATGGTTACTTCATCGCAATATCAAGACTACTTGTCCTTGAGATAAGTTGGACTATTGTAGGCTAGAACCTTTTCCTATTTGTAAAAAAATCAATCTTGTTGCTTATCGATTACAACTATCGGAGTCTATGAAGATCCACAATATATTTTACTTGTCTAATCTTAAGCCGTATAAGATAGTGAATATCTTGAAAAGAAGACAAATGCCACCTCTTCCTATAGAAGTGGATAATAATCAAGAGTTTGAGGTAGAAGAAGTTTTAGATTCAAGGCAGCGTCAAAATAGTTTGGAATATCTTTGTTGTTCTTGTTGTGTTCAAGTTTTAGTATACCAAAGTAATTGAACTAATAGAGGTGGATTCGAATACGGAGAAAGTCTGGTTATATGAATTGGGTCTATTAGTGTCACAATTGACTGTACTCTGGCTATCTAAAATCAATTATCAAATTACAAAATACCAAGGCTAACTACTTCCATCTTAATTCAACACATAATTTATTCTATGACTATCAATTCAACAATACTTCCATATTCTTATCAGTTCATCTACCGCTTACTCTCTTTCGGTTGTTATATATTCAATTACTAATCTCCAACTTATCTATTGTATTCAGTTTCTCAATTCATCACATAGAATTCAATATCTCGACTTACGACTCTCGCAGTCTGCCTCTTGGCTTACGACTCTCAGTCTGGCCCTGATCTCTCTTTCTTCAACCTCTTTATCCTACCAAAAAGATAATCCATTAGCTAGCAGATTCCAAAGATTATGACCCTTTGAATTATTAACCATTTATTCCACTAACAATCTACTGTTATCAACTAAACTGCCTAGCCATCAGTCTAATTCTCAAGGTTATCAATAACCAATCAGTAACTTACCACAAAGTTTATTTACCTATTCTACAATTTTATTCATTGGTGTGAATATGATATTGGCGAATATACATGGCAGCCAGTAAAGAATCTTACAAATGCAATAAAGAAATTTCAAGCCTTTTACCAATGATATCCATCAAAACCAAGATAAAAAATTACAAAGATCCATAAAAGATGATAACCACTCCTCGTAGAACTTGTCCCTAAAAGAAGGGGATAATATTATGGATATACACATTTATCCCAATAATTACTTATATGATTAGATAGAAGTAGATATACATACATTAATTATATAAAGTCTTTTAGAGAAGCTTCTTAGAAGCTTTATAGACGTGGTTTTGACTTTAGATGTATTTGTAGGATAGAAACTTCGCCAACAAGTTAATCACATGTTGGTAGCTTGTGGAACAAGTTAATTATGTGTAGTAGCTTATAAAACAAGATAATTATGTGGTGCATACATAGATAACTTGCCTTGCACATTAAAACATGTGGTTAACAAAGTTAACACATGTTGGAGGTCCTAAAGAATATAACCACATAACTTCTAGTTAGAAAGTATATATGGAGGCAAGACTGAAGCCTTCTTCACTCTTGTCAATGCCTTTCTAGTCCTTAGTCTTGTTTCAAGACTTTGTAATCTTCTTGTTTTTGGCAATAGCCATTCTAGTTCAATTTTATATCAACTTTGAGTGATTTTCTAATTTCTTTCAATACTATAAGAGTGTGTTGAGGATTTTCTTCCTTTGAGATTCATGTCCTTGATAAGTTGGAGGTAAAAATATATAGATCATATTTATTATTCAAATGGAATTTAATTCATTTTAATTATTTTTATAATATAAAAAATAATTAATCATTTTATGAGATAAAAAGTTGCTAAAAGAATTTATTGTAGATACTTAGATAGTAATTTAGTAAAATTAATTAAGATATATGAATATAAATTAAGTTAATTATATACAAATATATATATATATAAAAGATTGATAGATTTTTTTAGAAATATGTAAAGGTTGTTTTGAGATGACTTCATTTTTTTGACAAACATAAAGAATTTATAGCATATAAATTTATTGAAAATTGGTTGTGGATCTACAAATAAAATATTATAGTTATATAATTATAGTTGTATTAGATATATGTTATAAACTTGAGCTTAATCAAATAGTACATTTAAAGTTTATTAGAATTAAAGTATATTGAAATCTTAGAAATTAGAATTTGAAGGGCTAATAAAGGTTTTTAAGATTTACAAAAAATTATTGATTAGATCAAGGTAAACTTTTGCATATTAGTAGTAGACTTAATTATCTACAACTAAAAACTTTTGAAAGCAATTAGACAATAGAGTGAAGAGATATTGAAGTTGGAAGAATGGAATTAAGATTGGAAAAGAAAGCCTACCAACATTCAAGCAAATTATGAAGATTATCTCTTATTTTATATCTTCAATCTTCTTTTAAAAAAAATGTACCTATTCTTAATTAATAGATTGGAATTTATAAAAAACTTAAGTTGAAATAAATAATAATTTTATTAATTATTTAGATTTTATTTTGCTGTAAGATTTAATGAGGATTTACTAATAATTTTGCTATAGTTTGAATAGAATTTTTTTTAAGATTTAGAATTTTTTATGGTTTGATTAAAATTTGTTTAAGGATTGTTTAGTATTTTAATAGGATTTCATTAAGATTTGATTATGATTCATTCAAAGTTTTATTTTTAATATTTTTAAAGATTTTTATCTTTAATATTTCTTTAAAATTTCTTTTTTATTTCTTTATGATATATTTATTAATTATTTAGGATTTTTTAGAAATTATTTAAGATTATTTTTGTATTTTTTTAGTAATTACTTAAAGACTTCATTTGGATTTTATTAAGGTTTAATTAGAGATTATTTAAGATTCTATAAGAGTAACATATTTAATGTTAAGTCTATATCTATAAAGCTTTTAAAAAGCTTGTCCACAAGATACCATCAAATGTACCTTAATTTCTACCTAATACTACTTATCTAAGTAATTATGTGTGTTTGTAATAGGGTGCTACTGAAGAATTTCTTAAAGTTTTAAATGCTTATCTGAATATAAATATAGCAATTATAGAAGATAGTACTAATAATAAAAATTATTATTCTATTAAGTATTTAAATAAATTAAATCCACCTAAATTTTCATTGTTTGATTTTGAACTGAAGATCCAATGTCATATTATGTTGTTGTAAAATATTGCTTTATATTTAAAGATTTTATAATGGATTACACTTAGTTATTACATAATTGACTTATTAAGTTTTAGAAATAAGATTGCTATCTAGGGACTACAAGGGATAATTGGCTTTTCTATTGACAATTACATTATGCCTATCATTTACAAAGATTTTATTCAAGTTGTAACTAAGGCAGTTTTTAATAAAGGTGACATTTGCATTAATCATTAATAAATTCTAAAAAAAATAAATAAAGAGCTTAAGAATAGATCTTAGAACCTCTATATTGGCACATGCATAGTTATATGTTGTCCTTTCATATTACACTTCTTCAAATATGATCAAGATCCTCTATTTTGAAGATAATGAAGACATAAAATACCATTATAAATGTAATTTATCCAAAAATAATTTAACTTAGTTATTTAAGTTGTTGTAGTAAATTAAGATTTAATTTGCCAATAACTCTAAAAAAACATAAATAGTTTTGTTGTTACGCATATATATATATATATATATATATATATGAGTTCTTTTCCTTATTGAAATTTCTTTAAAAGTAGTCAAATTTTTACTCAAAAATCTCAAATTAAAATTTTATAATTCTTTTGTGTCTAACAGCACAAATTTTTGATGCATGGAATATGTGTGTGTATATATTTTTGTATGTGTGTGTGTTTTAAATCATAATTGATTTTAAAACAGTAAAGATGTTTGCCTCTTGTAGAAAAAAGAGATTAGTGTATTTGTTTTAAGTCTCTTATATACAAATTCAAACAACTTTTATGTTTTGTTTTGTTTTATTTTTATTTTTTCCTTGAAGAATTCCATGCATTTTATGATTGAAGAAAATCACAAAATAATTCTAAAAAGTTTGTTTTCTTTATAGTGTGACATTATTTTATTGTGCAGACTATGTTAAATATAAGATATTTAAATTTTTTTTTCATTTTACAAGACCATTTAATAAAATAAACTAGAAAATCTACCATTTTTATTTTTTTATTTTTTTTCGAAAACCTCCAAATTTGAAACTAAGACTGTCTCATTAAGATAAATAATAAATCTTACTGTTTAATTTAAAAGAATGTTATTTAACAACTTGTGAATCGAATAATGCATTCTATGACAAATTTCAATTGCTTTAGATTAAGTATTTATCGTAGAAAAATATAAAGTTAAGAGTATTGCAAGTATTATTACAAAAATAAATTATAAATCATATATCACCATACTTGTGATAACTAATAAGCAACTTTTTATTCTGTAACTTGTAACAAAAAAATCCTGATTCCAACGAACACAGTTCTCATCCACCATCGCTCTTGTTCATCCACCACAAACAGATAAAGACATTCATCAAAAAGCTATAATCCACAACGAATGACACCCACCCTGACATTAATTCATCCATTCAAGTGACGAGAATGCGGTCAGAGTGAGGGCGTGTGTGTACGTGTGCTACTACTGGCACAGTGGCCGAGGCTCCTTCTCGCTCGCTCGCGTGTTGGTGCTCGTCAATTCTTCCACAGCATCCCGACGCGCTGGTAATGCTCCCATTGTGACCTCCTGCTAAAGGGGGGCATTCGGATATACTGCATGCTTGCGATACCAGCACTTGAAGAGAAGAGAAGAGAGTGTACGGGGGTTGTTGTTGTCGTTGTTGTTGCTGCCACAGGAGAGAGCAGCATCCCTCTATAGGATTTCGCCGGATGATTTGAAGGGGTGATTCGTAGAGTGTGAGTCTCGGATGTGACCTACAATGTTCGGAGGAGAATTGTAGGGAGGAAGTGTGTTTTTGGGGATTAGATTCGAAGTGGGTCGATCTGTATACCCTGATTTATTTTTTATTTTTATTTTTGTTGTTGTTGTCATGGAGATCGCAGTGGCGGGGCGAACCTCCTCCCGCGTTAGGCCGCCTCGCCCAGCGCTTGAATCCAGCAAGTTTTCTTATAGCAGCCAGGGCGTGTCGCAGAGTTCGAGTTGTGGGTGGGTGGCCTCGTCGCTTATCGGATCCAATGTGTGCATTACGCCGTCGACGCCCTTGATGGACCTCAGTCTGCCTGTTCCTCGCAGTCGTTCTATTCAGGTTGGAATCTTTGTTTTTTGGGTTCGTTTTGCAAATTGCAGGGTCTTTGGGAGTGGGATTGATGTTTAGAAATAGAGCGATGGAAACAGGCCGTCGAGGGATTTTTACATGAAGATGGAAGGGTGCACACTGAAGAGGATGGTTTCTTCTGGGTACCACATGTGCGGTAACTTTGCAACTGGGACTGCGGATTGGCATGCGTGTTGATAGTGTTAAAATTCTTGGGCGTTGAGGGCTGCGATCTCAAGTATTTGAGCCAACTCTGTCAAACTACGAGGTAGGGCTTCCTAACCTTGAGAATCCATCACGAGAGTGAGCGGGACCTTTGGGATCGCATGTAGTACGAAGAATCAAAATTCTGTTGAAGTGTAACAGGAATCGTTTGATGACGCGCAATATCCCTTGTATTCTTACATCACCACGCTAAAAATTACTTGAACACGTCAAAATTAGGTTGAAGATATAGTGAATTTGACAATATCAAAATTTATAACAACACAAATGCAAAAACAAAAGATTCGTTGATTCTGCTTAATTTGATGTGCAAGTTCATTGTGGAGTTGTCCCGGTTTTTGTTGTTAGCAATGGTTTGGTAATCGTTTCTGGTGTGGTACAGCATATGGACAGTGGACCTAGCTCACCTGTTGCGGCATTTCAAAGTTGATGTGGTGTTTCTAACTGTTACAATTGGAGCAAATCCAAGTTTTGCAGTCGAAACTTTTTACCAGGTGAGTTGATCTGCTTTAGTGGTTTGCGAATCAATACAACAATTCTACAAGTAATCGACGCGTTCTCTCATTGTTGTATTAATCCGATGTCTGACTGTTGTGCTCAAGTGAGAGTGCTCGTATTTCAGTTGATTTTGTTCCGTCTTCATGCGTCGTAATATAGATGTGTCATGTATTTATGGGTGCAGACAAACATGGAAGAAGATGGGGAACGTGTGAACATGCTCTTTGCGAAGGCCCCTCAAGTTGGCATCCGAGTGCAGGTATATTACTCACCTGTCTTGTATGGTAAGTTTCTGCCGTGCAATCCTTGAGGTGCATCTTCTCATTTTGGATTGTTACGTCGGTTTTTTCTTTGGTACAGTGGAGATCAATAACTGGTGAAGAACTTTCGCTGCTGATATTATCCGGTGGATTTTTGGCCATCATTTTGGTTGACAAGCGCAAGCTTAGGTACTTGACTTGGCCACATGTTCATATTTGAATAAAACTTGCTTTTAATGTCATCATAACAAGAAGTCTGTTAGGACTAATTGTTTCGCATGAAACTTCTTCGAATCAGGCGATGCACAATGTTGTGGAATATGGGGTGGTGTACCCTCAAGTTTCAACATGAATTTATGTGGTTGCGTTTGTTGATGCTTATGCAGTCATCCATGGTTAGATGAGATTTGCCTCGCAGACTGCTGTGGTCTCAATACAGGATATACCGGTAAGTCCCTTTTTGAGGCAGTTTGTATTGCTTTAATTTATCATGTAATGTCCGTTAGTGCTCTAGAACAAAGGTTGCTGGTGCAAACGTAAACGTGGGTGCTGCAGGCCATTACGTGGTCATATGTGGATATGACATGGACAGTGACGAGTTTGAGATTCAAGACCCAGCCAGCGGGAGGTAATTTTTAGCTCTCGCAGTAGTGTCAGACTTCGTTGAAATCGGCTCTTTCAAGCTCTTTGTTCGGTTAATTGCTTGCTGATTGGGCTTTCTTACCTTCATGACACAAGTGGGAGGATTTCGTTGGATGCGTTGGATGAAGCTCGCAGAGCTTTTGGCACGGACGAGGATATCCTTCTGGTATGGTATCTGTTCTTTCACCTCACTCACTATTCAGAAATGCGGATCCAGACGTGGAAATGGAGAAGAGTGGGAAGAGCTCCCGCCTAAGTTAACCCTTTTTTCTTTTCTTTTCTTTTCTTTTTTTCTTTTTTTTTTCCTCTGACAAGTTCGTTCCATTAGACATGAATTATTCATTATTTGCTTCTCCTGATGCAGATATCACTGAACCAGACTAAGCGAGACTCTTTACCACTAGGCAGGCGTACATTGAATTGTTCTCAGAAAACCTTGTAGCATTTTAATGCCCCTGGACTTGCACAGTGAGAGAGAATTAATTACGCGTGAATCTTAGGATAGAGTGTGTTCCACTTATGTGTAACTTTTGTTTTTGGAAGCAGTCTTTGGTCTCAAGCAAATTCAACTCCAGTTGCTCTGCACATACCCGATAGCCAGTTTCTTCGTACATTCCCATATATACATTTCAACTTCATGTTAATTCATACCTTTAAATTGTATTCAAATTTTTGTGTAGATTATATAAATATTTTAAGGAGGAGTGCAACGCATCTGCTCCCGGGGCCTGATGGATAAGGCTTCTGACTTCTAATCAGGGGATTGTGGGACCGAGTCCTACTGGGAGTGCTCATTGAAAATGGTACCTCACAAAAATTTGAAACGAATTTTGGTTGCTTTGTGAGGTAATTTTTTTTTTGTACTAAATCATGTTAATGATAAAATGTTTGCAAATTTTAGGATGGAATAATGTTATTTTAAACTTCCAAATAAACCAATGTTATGAGCCTTCACTTCTTAGTAACTCAATATTATGTTAGATGCTATGTATGATTGTTAAGTGACATCCAAATTACTGTACAAATTAATAATTTAGTTCCCACTACATTTTAATATGTATTCAACCAAATCTCTTACAATATTCTTGTCCTATAATTGCATGTGATTGGAGCCTAATATGTGTATCAATCCTTAAATATTAATTTACTCTTTTAGAATACATTCTATTCAATAAATCTTATCCTAAATAAGTATACTTAATTCAAATTTTAAATCCTAGCAAGATAAATCTTAGTAATTTAGAAAGAATCTAGATTTTTTTTGAATCTATTTTTATAAATATTCAATAACTTTATCAAATCCTAAGCAATTCTAAATGTAAACAAATCTTAATATTAATAATGTCAAATAAATTCCAACAAACTCTAAACAAATCTTGATTCATATATATATTTTTTTTGGAATTCAAAATATTATATATATAATAAAAATAAGCCATTAATTATACATTTATAAATATATACTTAATTATAAATTAAAGTATTATTTTTCTCTTCTTATTAGAAGTAAAACTTTTGATTTTGACCATGAAGTGTTTTATTCTTATTCTTTGTTACCTATCAATAGAATTTTAGATAAAGTCTATATCTCTTTTGGCTATTCAATATCAATAAATCTATCTCAATGGCTTTGGACTTTCTATTGAATCATCAATTGCTTGTTGTCATCATCATTTGTGACAAGCTTTGTTGGAATCATATAAATAATAATTTATTGATGCTTACAATTATTTTTTGTATACATATTGTTTTCACTAATGTTATTGGGTATATGCTTGAAATCTCTACATTTTTTTACTACAATATGTTTGTTTTTTAGAGATTAAGAATAAATAGAACAAAAGTTTTCTTTAAGTTTTTTTTGATAAATGGATTTTGTTTGTGATAAAAGATTGACTTATATACTATACAAAATTTTACTTTTTCTTGCAATTGCACAATTTTTTGTATTTCAAATTCACTTTTAATTATCTAAGTTGATATATTTTACAACATACTTTAAATGCTACTATAGTTGTATGAATCATAACAATTAATGTATTTCTAGATTTCTAATCTTTAATCTATATTATTCACTTAAATCTAGACTTTCTTTTGCTCTATATAGTATGCAAGTAGACATTTTTTTTTTTCATCCCACACAAATGATACAAGTTATACAAATTAATGCATAGAAGAAGACAAGGAGGATATTTTTTCTAAAAATAGCAATTACTCTAGTAATTATTGCAATTCCACCTTCCATCTTTCTTTTTACTTTCATGTCGTTTCTAACTTTCTCAATTGCCTTACCAAAAAAAAATCTTTATTTTTGCACTTCTTTTTGTTGATCCAAAGTAAATCTATTTGGTCCTTCTAGAGATATTCTACTACTTATCTAAAATCAATGTGTTATTCCAAAAGCTCCAAAACATCATCGGATACAACATATACATACTATGTATTATGTACATATACTTTGACAAAAGATGATAGTTGGCAATTTTCTTTTTCTTTTAATTTCTAACTACTTGGCTTATTATATTGCTTGCTTTTCGTTGTAATAAACAAAGTCCAACGACAATTTTTTGGCTTGTAAGACAATTCCTTATTGTTATAATCTCTTTACAAATTTTACTTCTTAAATTTTACATGATATTATATTATATATTCTCTTTATTACACAATAACATTTTTTTTGTTAATTGAAGGCCAACAATTGATCTTTTTACATTATTAAAATATATGATCAGCAAAATCAATAATAACTATCTTTAAGAATAATACTACTCAACTCAACTTGCAAACAACACCTCATTTTAAAAAAATATTACTAATAAAATACTTATTTTCTTGTATTATCTACTAATAAGTAAGAAAAAAAATCTATTATAATTTCTTTGATAAAATTGAAAAAATAAAATATAAAAAATATATAAATATAAAAAAATACTTGAAAATATTTTACTTGTTAAATCAAAAATTGGTTGTTGTATGTAATAATTACACCATAATATTATATATATATATATATATATATATATATATATACATACATATACACACATGTTATAATATCTCTAATCTAATTATAAAAAAATATTATAGTATAAAATTGAGTATTTTACAAAAATTAAGGTATTTTTAAATAGATTAAAATAATTTGAATATAAAATTATTTTAGTATCAGTTGTAAAAATTAAAATCTAGGTTGGAAGATTTTAGCTTTAGTTTTTGGAATTGAATATTTTATTGAGCCAAGTGTGACAATAAAAGTGTGCTTTTGAGTCCTTTGCTATAAAAAATGACTTTATCAACTATCTCAATAAAAATAAATCTAATTTTAAAAAATAAATCTTATATTTTTAATCTTAAATGATTGACCACAATTATTTGGTTGAACAATTCTAATGTCAAATGTATGAAAGAATAATCATTATTTTTTTGTATGTAAGTTTTTTTAAATCATAAAAATATTTATTTACTAATATATTTTTTTATATTATCTAAATCTTACTAATAGTCAAATAAAATAGAAAATTAAATATTATTTTTTTTGCACTTGATTAATCATTTGATTAAAGAAATAATGCTTAGTATCACGAACATACTCATGTAAGCCAATAATTACTTATATAAATAAGTAGAAGTAAGTAAAAATAGATAAAAATAAGTTGATTCTATACTATTTGGTATGGAAGCTTCCTAAAAGCTTTATAGACACTGCTTTAACTTTATATGTGTCTTTAATTGACTTTTTGGATTAGAAACATGGTCAAACAAGTTGGCCATGTGCCACACATGTTGTTAGCTTGAAGACCAAGCTAACTATGTGGCCTACACATAGAAAAACTTGCCTTGTAAGTCAAGGCATGTGTCCTACAAAGTCAACACATATTGGAGGTCCTATAGAACGTCGCCATATAGCCCTTAGTTAGATAGTATATATAGAGACAAGAGTGAAGCCTTCTTCACTCTTCTCAACTCCTTTCTTGCTTTTAGTCTAGTTTCAAGGGTCTCTAGTTTTCTTGGCTTTAGGCAATAGCCATTCCAATTTCTTTCCTAATATATATATATATATATATATATCAAGTTATTTTTATTTTGTCATCTTTCTTTGAGAGAAGTTTCACTTATTTATTTGTCTTTATCATGTTCTTGTCCTTGACAAATTGACAAGAATACACTTACAATATCAAAGCTTTGTCTAATCTTGATTAAGAGTGGCTTATCCCCTTTTTTTGATAAGATATAAGCATATTAGAAGTTGCCGATTACCCTCTTCTAAACTAATATTGTCTTTAGTATTTTCTTTATTCTCAAGTCCTCTCTTTTATTTGTTTTGAGCAATATTAGACATCTTCTCTTTTCTAAGTGTTATCATGGCAGAACTTACTGAAATGAAGAATGCAATGGCACAAATGTAAGAGCAATTAAAGGAGTTAATGCTTACGATGCATCAATTCAATTTACCACCACAAAGAGCAATAAGATTGGGAGGAAGTGAAGATATAGAAATGATTGGACCTGCTTCAACATCTACACCAAATCGTATTCCTTTTTCTATGGTAGAATACCTTTCTAATATTACAGAACCAAGAATTGTCATATCCAAGAAGTTTGATGGCACCAAATCAAAGTTTAGAGGATTTATCAATCAATTACAACTTGTGATTGAACTTCAACCCCAAAGCTATCCAATTCCAGGATCGCAAGTTAGATTCATTGGTACGCTTCTTTCAGGTTCAACAATATCGTGGTTTTTATCTTTTCTTGAACGACAAGATCTAATATTGGATAATCTAGAGGCTTTTTTGGCAAAGTTTTGATCCATGTATGGAGAACATGATGCAATTCGTGTTGCAACCAATAAGATCCATATTTTATGACAAGGTAATCAATCAGTAACGATGTATGCTTTACAATTTTGACAACTTGCAACTGATATCAAGTGGGATGATGCAATTATTAGTCAATTTTTCTACGGATTACAATATGAGATAAAAAAATTAATGCTCAACTTACCTGATCCTCAAACATTGAGTCAAGCAATCGACTTTGCTGTGAAGTTTGACAATCATCTTTTTGAATTCCGATATGAGAACCATACAAGTGGACCTGAACGTAATTATAATTCAATGGCAACACATACATTCGGAAGTAGAAGATATGCAAATTGATGCAGTATGTTTCAAACTTCTTACTGAGCAAGAAAAGATTCATCGTCATCAAGAAGGATTGTGCTTATATTGTGGAGAACCTAAACACACTACTCAACATTGTCTAAAGAAGCGACGCAACCATAAAATGAGGAGTACGGTGATCAAATGAGATAGCATGTCAAAAATTGAATTTGTCCAGCTACAATAGGGACCGTGTGGTTGGAACCTTATACAACACCTAGTGAAGGTCCTATCCTCTCTTCATAACCCTCTCCATGTTTTACGATAAATGTTATTCTAGGACCTAAACATCTCAAAGCCTCTGCCTTGTTAGATTCAGGAGCCTCAACATGTTTCTTAGATGAAAAAATTGCTAAAAGACATAGCATATTTTTAGTAAAGAAAACTAAACCTGTTCATGTAGAAGTCAAAGATGGTCGTCCATTGTCTTTAGGAGATGTTACTCATGAAACCCTTCCTATAGAAATAGCAACTAATGGTCATAGTAGCTTTATAATATTTAATATCATTAGATCTCCTTCTAATCTAATTATTTTAGGTTTATCATGGCTAGAAAAATATAATCCTAAAATAGATTGGACTTCTCGTAGTCTTGACTTTTTTGAAAGTATAACTAAGAGTATAGTTAATCAAGTAGAAAGTCATAAGACTAGTATAGTTAAACTTATATTTGTAGGTGTAAGTGCTTTCTTACATGTTGCAAAAGAAGGATTACCTTGTGTCATTTATGCCACACTTGTTTCTTTTGGTAGAAAGACTTAAAGTGGCATTCCAAGCCAATATCAAGATTTTCAAGATGTATTTGAAAAAAATAATGTGGATACTCTTCCAAAACATTATTCCTATGACTGCTCAATTGACCTTCAAGAAGGAACACAACCTCCATTTGGACCAATCTACAATTTATTTCAAAATGAGTTGGCTGAACTCAAGGAGTATATTGAAGAAAATTTTTCCAAGAACTTCATATGCCATTCCAAATCTCCAATAGGATCTCCAATTTTATTTGTGAAGAAAAAAGATGGATCATTGCAGATGTATGTTGATTATCGAGGACTCAACAAAATCACTATCAAAAACAGGTACCCACTACCTTTGATATCTAGACTTTTTGATCAGTTGAATCAAACTAAGATCTATACAAAAATAGATCTACGGGGAGCATACAATTTGGTACGCATCAAAGAAGGAGATGAATGGAAGACTATGTTTCGAATAAGGTATGGACATTTCGAATACAACATCATGCCTTTTGTACTTACAAATGCACCAACAGCATTCCAACATCTAATGAATGATGTCTTTCGGGATTTTTTAGATGATTATGTTGTCTGTTACCTAGATGACATCTTAATCTATCCTAAGAACTTAGAAAAACATGAATTTTATGTTCTCCCAGTATTACAAAAACTAAGAGATGCAGGACTCTATGCTAAGATAGAAAAGTGTGTATTTTACACTACTCAAGTCGACTTCTTAGGATACATTATTTCAAATGATGGACTTATGATGGATCCTAAAAAAGTTCAAATTATTATGGATTGGAAGATCCCAAAAATAGTAAGAGATGTCCAATGCTTTTTGGGATTTGCCAACTACTATCGGATCATCATGAAAGGCTTTTCTCAAGTTGCAGCTCCACTAACACATTTGACTTGTAAAGACAAACTTCAATGGAATCAAGAAGCAGAAGTACCATTTGAAGCTTTCAAGATAGCCTTTGTTTCTGCACCAATCTTATATTGCGTCAATTTTTCTAAGCCATTTTTTATGGAAATAGATGCATCAGACTTTGCTTTGGGTACTGTATTGTCACAAATGGGAACAAATGATAAACTTCACCCAATAGCTTTTCATTCCAAAAAAATTTCAGCAGCCGAGATCAACTATGAGATCCACGACAAAGAACTTCTTGCAATCATAGATTTGTTTCAAGAATGGCACTATTATCTAGAAGGTGCTTCTAACCTAGTCATCATGTATACAAATCACAAGAACCTTGAATATTTTATGTCAGTATGTGTTTTGAATCGTCGCCAAGTTCGTTGGAGTATGATTTTGTCAAGATTCGAATTCAAGATCACTTATCAACTAAGAAAACAACAAGGTTTGTCAGATGCACTCTCTAGATGATCTTATCTTGCAATAAAGGAAGGAGATGGTGCTTGTGATCAGCAATGGATAATCCTCTTGAAGCTAGAGCATCTTCATCTTCAAGCAATGACATCAACATTAACTGTTGATTCAACTTTCATTAAGCAAGTTCA
This sequence comes from Physcomitrium patens, assembly GCF_059467195.1. NCBI lineage: Eukaryota > Viridiplantae > Streptophyta > Bryopsida > Funariales > Funariaceae > Physcomitrium > Physcomitrium patens. The sequence continues at coordinate 2,153,197 of NC_143431.1, read as the reverse complement.
GTCAAGTATGTCTTCTGATCCTCTTATTCGTGATATGAAGAGAAATCCTTCAAAGTCTCGTGATACTTCCAAGTTTGAATTCAAGAAGAATCTACTATATTTTGAGGAACGCCTATATGTTCTAAAAGGTGAAGCTCGATTATGTGTTCTTCAAGCTCATCATGACTTTTCAGCAGCAGGATGTTTTGGATACAATAAAACTTTGGAACTAATATCCATGGAATTTTGGTGGCCCCAAATGTGGAAAGCACTTAAAGATTTTGTACAATCTTATGATGTTTGCTCGAGATCAAAAACTCCTTGTCATCAACCTTATGGACTTCTTCAGCCATTATCCATTCCAGAACAACCATGGTCTTCTATTTCTATGGATTTCATCACGGATCTTCCAATCTCAAGTTCTTATGACTCTATATTCGTGATAGTAGATTTTTTTACTAAGATGGCACATTTTGTACCATATACAAAATCTATCACAGGTGAAGAAATAACTAAGCTTTTTCTTGATAATATCTATTGCTATCATGGATTATCCAAGGATATTATATTAGATAGAGAAACTCAATTTGTATTAAGATTTTGGCGGACTCTTTTTAAGATTCTAAAATTGGATATAAAACTATCTTCAACATTCCATCCTCAAACTGATGGACAAACAGAGTGTGTTAAACAAGTTTTGGAGTAGTATTTAAGATGTATCATTAACTACCAACAAGATGATTAGACAACTCTTTTGTAATTGGTAGAGTTTGCTTACAATAACACAGTATATTCTTCTATAAAACAAACATCTTTCTTTACTAATTATGGTTATCATCCACAACTTGATACTTTTGACTTTTCAAAAGTTGATAATCCTGCTGCAAAAGATTTGACAATTCATTTGTCAGAGCTACATGCAATGATGAAGGCGTAGTTAAAAGGAACTCAAGAACAACAAAAGGTCAATGCGGATATCTATCAAAAGAAACAACCACCATTCTACATGGGTGATAAGATATGGTTACTTTGTCGTAATATCAAGACCACTTGTCCTTGTGACAAGTTGGACTATCGAAGACTTGGACCATTTTCTATTTGTGCACAAATCAATTTAACTGCATATCATTTACATCTATCGGAGTCAATGAAAATCCATTCAGTATTCTACGTGTCTCTTCTTGAACCATACAAGATAGTGGACATACCAAGAAGAAGACAAGTTCCACCTCCTCCTATAGAAGTGGACAATAATGAAGAGTTTGAAGTGGAAGAAGTCTTAGATTCAAGGCGGCACCAAAATAAATTGGAATATCTTATCCATTGGTACAGATATGATATTAGTGAATGTATATGGGAGCCAATAAAGAATCTTGCAAATGCAGGAAAGGCGGTGGAGGCTTTTCATTGACGACATCCATCAAAATCAAGATAAAAAACTTCTTTATAAAAGAAATAACATCTAAGCAAGATATCATTCTACTTTCAATCCTTGTTTGTAGCTTCTTTATAGTTGTGATGCTCGGGAGATGGAAAACTAACAACTAGTAGATTCGACTCAAGAGCCTTCATTTGTTGATCTGTTGGATGAGACATTACAATTATTACACCCTTCAAGATGACGCAATCGAGATGAAGATCTTCAATAACGACATGTTGTTTCTCGAATAGATGGCAAAATACAACGCGTTTGGTATCATGACCTTGGAAGAGACTTCCGATGTTTGGTGATTTTACTAGAGGTAGGAACAACTCCTAATGGTGTTCCAAATTTTTTATTCGAAGAAAGTTATGAAGGCCTCAACAATGATCAAATAATTAGGTCGTCTTCTTACCTTGGTATGAGACACTACCAATGATTGAGAGGCCCTATTAATCATCTTCGAAGAGAACAAAGATCAAAGTATGTGATGAATATAAATGGTTGCATCATAGATTTTCTCAACATATGATGACCACTCCTCGTGGAACTCGTCCCTAGAAGGGGGGAGAGGTAATGTCACGGACATATTCATATAAGCCAACAATTACATATATAAATAGATAGAAGTTAGTAAAAGTAGATAAAAATAAGTTGATTCTATACTATTTGGTATGGAAGCTTCCTAAAAGCTTCATAGACATTGCTTTGACTTTATATGTGTCTTTAATTGACTTTTTGGATAAGAAACATGGTCAAACAAGTTGGCCATGTGCCACACATGTTGTTAGCTTGAAGACCAAGCTAACTATGTGGCCCACATATAAAAAAACTTGCCTTATAAGTCAAGGCATGTGTCCTACAAAGTCAACACATATTGGAGGTCATATAGAACGTCGCCACGTTGTCGTATTACGTGCTTTCCTGCTCAAGAACGCGCCGGGCATCTGGGTGTAGAAGGTAGTATGGAGATTCACCGATAGTCAAGCAGTCTATCAATTTTTGACTGCTGGAATATAAACGACTGCAACAATGTACCATAAATCTATACGGATGCTCTTCGACTGCTTGTCGAAGTCTTTTTTTTTTTTTTTTTTTGCCCCAGCCGATAGGTCTCTAGACATTACAGAGAACCCCGAACAACCCAAACTGTTAATCTTCAATACCCCTTTGTACTTACGATCTTGTATCCACTGACTGTCCTGTTAGATTAACCCAATAAATTTCATTCACTCCGCATACTCAATCCTATAGACACCCCTTTAATCCTTCAATCACAGACGTAACTCAATTTTACAAAACAGTCAAGAGTATTCAAACCCACTTCATTTAAAAATCCCGATTCACCATTACAACACTGACTTCAGCAGCGATTGCCTCAGTCTTCCCAAAACTCTATGAAGAAGAAAAAACCAAATTCTATGTCTCTCGTTCCCCGACCCGAAGCATGAAGCTCCTCTTTCTAATTCCCTTGATCTTCAAAAACCTCCAATGAAAACCGAACTGGTAACCTTGCAGAAGCTTGAAAACTAGCTCCCCCCCCCCCCGATTCCCCGAAAAAAAAACCTCCCTCCTCAAAACTATATCCCCTCTAACCTTATCCTCTGAATTTCTTCAATCTTCCGTCTTAGATCCGGAATTGGCTCCCACCTCAAGCTTGGATCCGAAATTGGCTCTCGTCGTCAAGCTTTCTCCTCCGTTTTTACCTTTAAGAAATCCATTTACCAAAAACAACGTTCCCTGAAACGGCACAGAGAACAGGACAACCTGAAACAGAATCGAACCCCGTAATCGGGACCACATTGAGTCGCCCGACCAATTCAGGTCCTATATTGGGAAAGATGCCCGTAGTAACCTGGATGTTCCCGTAATTGGGTCAAATTGGTCCTCGCGTCAGATTGACTAAGACCCGTAGTAAGACCTGGATTTCTCGTAATTAGACTGCATTGGGTTGACCGGCCAATTCAGGTCTCATATTGGATAAGAGGACCCGGATTGGATTATCGAAATTGGATCCAATTGGCTCCTTGAACCCGTCGTGTGAATTGGTCCTTCTCTTCCTGCTGACTCCCATTATTGGAATCGAATGGAGCATTTCAGTATGCCCCGGCTGACTGTAACGGAGTGACTGAACCTGACCACTTAGTATTTGTACTGGAGTTGGTCGATGCTCCCAATATTCGAGGTAACTGAATATTAATAAAATTCTCCTTTCTTTTTATTTTCACTGTATACTCGTGTTACAACACGACATCCACCCCCTCTGAACCTGTGCATCTTCCGGTATGCACCAATTTACCCAATTGCTGTTTGATTCAGAATATATCCCCTACGTCTTTGTGCAGTTCGTCTTTGTCACCTTCATTATCCATATCACTTTCATCTTCTTGCTGCAGAATCTCTGTACCTTCATTAAGGTCTTCCATATTCATCTCTGCGTGTCTTCGTTTAAATATTTTTACTCGCTTCCCTGCAATTGGTATTTTCAATTTTGTACCATCTAACTCCCGTAATGAGTAAGTCGCATTATCATGAACAGTTGTTACAACATATGGTCCAAACCAACGTTTTGAAAATTTCCGCAAAGTACTATGTTGATTATCCAGACTATTGTCATAAATAAGTACCCAGTCACCTTCCTCGATTGCTTTTGGTCTCAATCGATGTTGCTTACCGAATCGCGCCTTGTTTTGTAACCTTGCTCTTTTTAACCTTTCCAATGCTATCTGGACATCTTCCGTTCTTTGCTCCAATTGTCGAATCCTAATAGCCAGAAGTTCTTCTCTTGTCAATCCATCTTCCCATGGTAGCATACTCTAAGTAAGTACCTTTTCTTCAATCGGCATAATTGGTTTTTGACCTGTCATAAGTTCTACTGGCATATATCCTGTCACCGAACTATGTGTTGTTCGATCAGCCCATAATGCAAATGACAAAAGCCGTGGCCACTCTTTAACCTTCCCATTACAAGCTTTAACCAATGCTTTCACAATCGGTGGGTGACCACGTTCACTTTTCGCATTCCCTTTCGGATTATAAGCAGTAGTCAGTGATAGTTTAACTCCACATTTTTCAAAGAACTTACGAGCTTCTTGTGCATTTAATTCTCCACGATCTCCAGTGATTTTTCCTACGCACCCGTAACGGCAAATGACATCTTCAAGCAAAAACCTACAAATCCCCTCTGTAGATTTTGTCCTCAATGCTCTTCCTTCTACTTGATTTGATAAATCTTCACGAGCTAAAACCAAATATCTCATCTGCCATAACCCAACCGACATAATAACCAAATCAACAACCCATTTAAAATGAATAGCCAGAGGATACGTAGGATGAAGACCATCTCGATGTCGGATATTAGAATACGATTGACAAATTTCACATGACTCTACAAATGAGAGCACATCTCGATACATATTTTTCCACCAATATCGTTCCTTGAGTTTAGCAAAAGTAGCCCAGATTCTTCTATGCCCTGCCCATAAACTATCATGAAACTCCTTTAATAATTTTAGTTTTTCTTCCCTTTTGCCTATCACTCGTTGTGGCATCCCAATTCCTTTCTTCGGTCTCTTCCATAAGAATCCATCTCGAAGTAAAAATCCATATGTTTTTTTTCTTATTTGTTTGAATTTTTCTATAGACCAATTCCCCTGCTTAGACAAGATATTCAAATAATGACCAATATCCAATAATTCTCCTTCATAAGATTCTTCAAGAAATAACTTGTCTTCTCTGTTGAGATTTGATATTGAATAGAATTTCAATCCGACATCATTAATGTCTTCAACCATTTCGTCCTCCCTCTCGTATCTTGCTCGAGATAGCATGTCTGCTACTAAATTGTCCTTTCCAGTGATATGCTTAAATTCTGGATTTAGTGACTTAATATAAGCAATCCATCTCAACATTGCAATATCTGGCGTTGAACAGTTAATAATCATTCCAAGCAATGGCAAGCAATCTGTTTCAATTACTACTACTGCCCCAATCAAATAGTCCTTTTCAGCTTTCATAGTCGAAACGACTCCCCAAAGTTCTCTTTTGACTTGCGAATATGCACGCTGACGAATACTTAAAACTTTAGTCCCAAATCGAACTGCAAATCTACTCCCATTCGAATCATCTTGACCCACAGCCCATCCAACGGCAATTGGACTAGCGTCTACAATAAGAATCACTGGTCTATTGCACTTATAATCAACCTTCCTCAATATTGGAGGTGACATCAATAATTTCTTCAATCTTTGCATTGCCTGAATATGCCTTTCTTTCCATTCAAATCGGTAACCCTTGCATAACAGTTCATATAATGGATCCACTATGTGAGCAAAATGAGGGATCCAGATTCGATAAAATACATATGCACCCAAAAACCTGCGAACCTCTGTTAAAGAACCACAATCTTCTTTCATCCTTCTAATTGCATCAACTTTAGTCGGATCTGGTTTTCTTCCATAAGATCCGCATAAATGTCCAACAATTACAACCTCTCGCACTCCAAATACGGACTTCATACCCAATAATGTAAGATGAACTTCTCCAAGCCGAGTTAAAATCTTTTCATAATCTTGTATATGATCAACAACATATCTGCGACACCCCCTCGTATCTAAAGTTTCATCCTTGTCTCCTTCTCTGCACCCTTTTATAGGAACATCATCCAGAAAAGGCATAGTCTTTTCCGGAATAAAATCTCTCAAAACCTTATTCATCCCATTCATCATATGCGCAACTGAGTTGATCGCGCCTTGAAGAAGAGTGCACATTCTAACCAATCCAAGCGGTGTTCTCATCGTTGTCATATCTCTACTTCCTTCGGCAAGTTGAAATTGATCATAACCTGAATACAAATCACCCATTGAATAGATCGCCCTTCCAGCAAACGCCTCAGCAAATTCATCCACAATAGGTCCAATTCCTGCATTCATGACAGTTACAGCATTCACCGGCTGCATATCTTGAATAAACCGCAGTGACCCATTCTTCTTAGGTACCGTAAACCATCGACTAGAATACGGCGCAAATGAAGGTTCTAATATTTTCATCTTTATCTTTTCTTTCAATAGTTCCACCAATTTAGGTAAATGTGCCCTCGGTACTGGAATCGGTCTTAGATTCCAAGGTACATGCGGTACAGTGAAGATAACCATAGGTGTTATAATATTTGGATCCACACACCCAATTTCATGAGATTCGAAGGCAAACGATCTACCTTGTTTAGCCAACATCTTTTTGAAGCAAGTAATTTCCTCCGGCAATAAAGAACCATCAGAACCAATCTTCAATTCTTCAAGAGTCTCTTCAGTAAACTGATGTCCAATACTCATTGGATCTCTTAAACTTGCTTCTTTTGATGCTTCTCCCATTTGTTCTTTAGAATCCTCTGGTAATGGTCTGGCAACAGGCTTTACCTTCTTATCTGCCGTTTTATATCTCGTCTCTACTGTGACTTCTGGTGCTTGAAAAGATTCAAGCATGGTATAAACCTCTCTCGAATGAATCTCAACAATCTTATGATTATCCCCTAACCCAATAGATGTAATCAATTCCAATGAATCTTCCAGTCCATTTTCTTCATAAACACCCAAAATCCTCTCATCATCTTGCAATGTACCTATCTTACGTAACTGTCCTTCAATATCATATAATCTTTTTCTTTCTTTTCTTTTAAAATCATCAACTTTCTTATACATAATATTTCTATTCTCCAATATACCAATAAAACTCGCATCAAAGGCACCTTCATCTCGCGAGAGTACCTCCTCTTTTGTACCTCCATAATCTCGCTTTACAGTGGTACCTCCCCAAAATCCTTAAATCCTTCAACAATCTTTGGCAATGGTTTCTCCCTCAACTTATCTCGATTCCGTTCATGGTTAGGACGTACTGTTAGAAATTGTACAGCTTTCCTCCCATCTTTGCTCCGTACCCTTGCATAAGCAGAACAATCGTCAAGTACCTTTGTTTCCATCCGTGTTGCCGTGATATAAGGTTGTCCTAAAATCAACGGATAAGACGTTGTATCTTGAATGAAGAAATGTTGCTCCGTCGCAACATCCTCAATCCGAATTTTGACATTTGGACAAGCTCCATATAATTCGCCTCGTGTGTTATTAGCTGCTCGTATGGCCCATCCATGTTCCATATCAATTGGCCATTTTTGCTTCTTATAAAGATCTTTAGACATGAGATTTATTTCAGAACCATGGTCCACCAAAGCAACTATTGGTTCTTCTATATCTCCTACCTTCACCAATACCTCAGTAGTTGCCCTTGCCCAATGCTTTCGAGTATAATGGCTCAAAGTTTCCATTTCCTTGTCACTAGAATCTTCGAAACGTACTCGCTGATTATACCCATTCTTTTCATTTGTTGGTTGCTTGTAACCAATATCAACCTCTTCTTCATCTCTACATATTCTTGCATCAATAGCATGACTCATTCCAGTTTCGCTCATTAATTGCCTCTTTCGCTTAATGCTGTCAATGATAATATCATGAAACTCCTTCTTTGCAATTCCCAAGACTTCTTTCAATGTGAATTCCACCTTAGCGTTTAATATACGTTCTTCCAACACCCCTTTCAAATTTGTTGCCGCTTCAATGTCAGAAAGTAGCTTATAAGCAATTGATTTGCCCTTATCTTTTGTCTCCGTTGTTTTTTCTCCCAATGATGCTGAGGTATCCTTTACAGGCAATTCTTGTGAAGCTGCCTCCCGAGCCTTGTCTCCTCGAGTTTGCCTCTTAAAAGAATTTCCTTCTCTAGTATCATCAAAATTTCCTCGTCTTTTTTCTTCCATCAAAGCTTCATGTTGGCTCTTAGCAAAATATGCATGAACTGAAAGAGACTCAACGGGATCCTCCCAACCTGTTCTTCCTCGTATTGTAGCTGCAGTTCTCAATAACGCTTCTCGAGGTAATTTCCCTTCTTGCATTGTAGAAATGGCAGAAGCCCAAAACTCACTAGTTTCCGTACTTCCACCAATTTCATCATCTACTCTAGCACCATAACTTGCACTTTCTCGTACTACTGTTTCATGCTCTTTTAAGTAATCTTGAACCAATGCTCTCATTCCTCCCTTGCCAAAATTGGTTTGAAGAAGATCCTCCCTATCTTTCAATGCTATCTTCCCATCTTTCCAGCAAATAATTCCCTGCCGTATCATATTATTAAATTCATTGCAATCTTTTCTAGTGTGTGAAGCATCATCACACCAAATGCATCTTTGTACATATCCTTGTTTTGAAACATTCTTCGAATTGTTTATAGAAGTATTCTCTTCAAGTCTTGCCAATTTGATTTGAAGATCTCGCATTCCTCGTATAATTTCTTCCATACCCATATCTGCTTTCTTTGACAAGGATGTCGAAGGTTGAACTGTAGGCATTGTCGGTGGTGTTGTACGTACTGGAGCTTTGGATGCTTGTACTGTTTTCGGAATATTGCTCCTATCCTTCCTCCTTTCTTTTTTTGTAAGCAACCCCACCGCATCTTCAACGCTCTTCCACTTCGTCGTCAATCCTTCATCTTCTTCTTTGTCTTCAAGAAGGGGTTCTAATTTCTCTTGCAATTCTCCATCAGCAGCTTGAAGAAATAGATCAACTTTGTTCGGCTCCAATGTCAATTTTTCTACCTTCGATAATTGAAAATACTGCCTCTCAAATTCCCTTAGTAGCTCTGTTGCTTACAAATTCTTATTGGGCCGTTCAATCCATCCCAAAAACAGCTTCTTAGTAACACGATCAGCATCTTCCAAGAAATATTCGTCTTTTAATGCATGTGAAAAATCCTCCCATGAATTCCCACAACGATCCGTAATCGATGTAATGTGGTCCCTTATCTCCGGTATCGTGGCAAGTCCAAATAGTGCAACCATTTTCTTCTCAGAAATCCGATTTAATTCCATTTCACGAACATAACATCTTAAATACTTTGAAATATTCCTTCCATCAAATTGATCAATTTTATTGACCACTGCTTGCAATGCTTTGGTTGCCAAAGCTTCCTTTCGATCATTGCTTTGCTGTTGCTGCATTGACAATGAGAAGGCTTGAAACAAACTAGCAATAGACGGATCCATGTGCATACCTTGTCCTTTAGAAGACTCCCCACCAGAAACTTCTCCCAAAAATCCTTCAAAATTTTTATTTTCGTTTTCCATAAAAATAAAGATAAAATCAACCGAAATCCAATACCTTCCACCTCAAGCTTTCACGTCGGGTTCACCACTTATGTCATATTACGTGCTTTCCTGCTCGAGAACACGCCGGGCATCTGGGTGTAGAAGGTAGTATGGAGATTCACCGATAGTCAAGCAGTCTATCAATTTTTGACTGCTGGAATATAAACGACTGCAACAATGTACCATAAATCTATACGGATGCTCTTCGACTGCTTGTCGAAGTCTTTTTTTTTTTTTTTTTTTGCCCCAGCCGATAGGTCTCTAGACATTACAGAGAACCCCGAACAACCCAAACTGTTAATCTTCAATACCCCTTTGTACTTACGATCTTGTATCCACTGACTGTCCTGTTAGATTAACCCAATAAATTTCATTCACTCCGCATACTCAATCCTATAGACACCCCTTTAATCCTTCAATCACATACGTAACTCAATTTTACAAAACAGTCAAGAGTATTCAAACCCACTTCATTTAAAAATCCCGATTCACCATTACAACACTGACTTCAGCAGCGATTGCCTCAGTCTTCCCAAAACTCTATGAAGAAGAAAAATCCAAATTCTATGTCTCTCGTTCCCCGACCCGAAGCATGAAGCTCCTCTTTCTAATTCCCTTGATCTTCAAAAACCTCCAATGAAAACCGAACTGGTAACCTTGCAGAAGCTTGAAAACTAGCTCCCCCCCCCCGATTCCCCGAAAAAAAAACCTCCCTCCTCAAAACTATATCCCCTCTAACCTTATCCTCTGAATTTCTTCAATCTTCCGTCTTAGATCCGGAATTGGCTCCCACCTCAAGCTTGGATCCGAAATTGGCTCTCGTCGTCAAGCTTTCTCCTCCGTTTTTACCTTTAAAAAATCCATTTACCGAAAATAACGTTCCCTGAAACGGCACAGAGAACATGACAGCCTGAAACAGAATCGAACCCCGTAATCGGGACCACATTGAGTCGCCCGACCAATTCAGGTCCTATATTGGGAAAGATGCCCGTAGTAACCTGGATGTTCCCGTAATTGGGTCAAATTGGTCCTCGCGTCAGATTGGCTAAGACCCGTAGTAAGACCTGGATTTCCCGTAATTAGACTGCATTGGGTTGACCGGCCAATTCAGGTCTCATATTGGATAAGAGGACCCGAATTGGATTATCGAAATTGGATCCAATTGGCTCCTTGAACCCGTCGTGTGAATTGGTCCTTCTCTTCCTGCTGACTCCCGTTATTGGAATCGAATGGAGCATTTCAGTATGCCCCGGCTGACTGTAACGGAGTGACTGAACCTGACCACTTAGTATTTGTACTGGAGTTGGTCGATGCTCCCAATATTCGAGGTAACTGAATATTAATAAAATTCTCCTTTCTTTTTATTTTCACTGTATACTCGTGTTACAACACGACAACGTAGCCCTTAGTTAGATAGTATATATAGAGACAAGAGTGAAGCCTTCTTCACTCTTGTCAATTCCTTTCTTGCTTCCAGTCTAGTTTCAAGGGTCTCTAGTTTTCTTGGCTTTTGGCAATAGCCATTCCAGTTTCTTTCCTAATATATATATATATATATATATATATATATATATATATATATATATATATATATATATATATATCAAGTTATTTCTATTTTGTCATCTTTCTTTGAGAGAAGTTTCACTTGTTTATTTGTTTTTATCATGTTCTTGTCCTTAACACTTAGTCATTTCTTTCTTACCAATTTGATCTTATTTTAAAAATGGTTGAGTTTTTATTTTATTTTATTTAGTGTAAAAATAATTATATATTTTTAAAAAATAATTATATATTTTTAAAAAATAATTATATATTTTTAAAAAATAATTATATATTTTTAAAAAATAATTATATATTTTTAAAAAATAATTATATATTTTTAAAGAATAATTATATATTTTTAAAAAATAATTATATATTTTTAAAAAATAATTATATATTTTTAAAAAATAATTATATATTTTTAAAAAATAATTATATATTTTTAAAAAATAATTATATATTTTTAAAAAATAATTATATATTTTTAAAAAATAATTATATATTTTTAAAAAATAATTATATATTTTTAAAAAATAATTATATATTTTTTAAAAAATAATTAAGTATTTTGTAGCTTCTATAATAGTATTTAGGTTTAATTTTTTTATTCCCAACTTCTAAACATGTTGAAATCTTCATGTAATGAGATATTTTTTCTATTTAATTTTTAGAAGAATGTTTAGTTTTAACAAACTATTCAAATTTTGACTAAAAATCATCACTTATTTTTTCAATAGCCATTAATATTAAGATACATCTTATTATTAACAAGTAACTAGCAAGAAATTACTCCACAACCATGGAATTCTATAATTTAACATGTTTGTAACATAATAATAAAATTAATTAACCATAAAGCTTCTACTTTGAATGAAATTGTAATATCACTAGTATTTTGCGACAAGTTGTTGACTATATAAAGTAATTGTGATGTATGGGAATGCTAGGATTTATTGTACATTTTAAATTGTATTTATTTGAAATACAAGCATAAACTATTATATAATGCTTTTCCAAATTTGGCCATATCAATCACATTTCTTTAAAATATTATTTTTGAAAGCTCTTTTTCAAAAAATAATACAATACATTACAAATTTGATTTTTAAAAAATTTCACAAATACAAATAGGAAGGTTTATTGTAACTAATATTAATTAAACCTTTGAATAAATTTTATTTAGAGTTTTATAAGATATTAAAGTGATAATTTTTTTTTCAGAAAGTTGTTATTATGATTCCTATGATCATTATTTTTAAATTTTAATTTTTTAAAAACCTGAATAAAATCGTGAAAATGTTCATGTATATGTAATCAAAGAAATACATCTGAAGTAATTGATTAAAAAAATGATCATAGATTGAGTATTTTCAACAACGCATACATGATTGGAAATAGACCCTCGAAAAGATTTACAGTTCTGGTTTAGGGTTTAGGGTCTAGTTCAAATTCGTTTGAAGGTAGACAATCTGAGGGACACGGTCTTGTAAAAAAATATTGGCAGAAAAAGCATCTATAGCTTGTGGTATGATACATGCCAGTGACATCCTATGGACTTTCACCCGTTGCATTCGCTGAGGATCCTACCCAGTAGGTTTTCACCCCAACAAGAATCTTCTCCGGTACCAAAGGCCCATCCTCATGATCCGCCATACGAGTCTCCCAGCGCATCCCTTGTGAGATCATCATCACCCGATTTAATACCTCTACCTCGTCACGAATTATTACTGCCCCTTCAGGACGCAAAATTCGGTCCATTTCCAGCAAGATATCCACTATGTCGCACCTGAGCATATCATAAGACGGCGACTTAGCCTTAAAATGAACTCATGCCATCGACAAATTCACAGAAGTATTGACGAAATGAACACAAGGAATCTTTCATTTTTAGACCAGAGGAGGAATGATATAGCAGATACATCTGCATGCATTCATTAGACCCAGATGGGCACTTGCAGATTTGTTCTGGATGTATACTTTTTGAAAAAAAGTATAAATCTTATTAGCAAGAAAATTCTGTTTGAACCTGGAAATATAACTTCGTGGAACGACTAAGAACTGAGTGCGATCCTTATGCAGTATGTTCGCCTTTCCTGTGGGTCCGAGATTCAGACGCACCTGTCTTGATACATGCTGAAGAGGCCACTTGCGTGAATAAGGTCGTACGTTCGTGGATACGTAGAAAAGGCTTCGCACCTGATGAGACATTGACACAACATTGAAAAAACAACATGGGAGACTTAGAACGTTGTAAATGCAGCACAGACGATGACGTGAATACGACTTCATGGCCTCCCCTACTTTATTGGAGCTGCTGTTGTTCTTAAATTCTTCACCTTATGGTTTTTACAAACTATGGATTTCAACCGCTGCTTAAAAACCAGGGAGCCTTGAGCTAACTTCCGTTGAGAGAACTCATGGGTTCTGTAAAACATTGCAAGTCTTTACAATTGACTACCCTCTTCCTGATATTTGAAGATTAAGGGAAAAAAATCAGAAGTGCATAAAGAACGATAATCATGACATCTTTAATGTTCCTTGATAACTCTAATCAGTGACCCTTGTCTGTAACGTGACAAAACCATTAAGACGTTCTCCTAGGGAGCAGGCTACACAATGTGGCTTTCAAGGATGAAAGCATGGCCATTTTCAGCAATTAATTTAGCTTTCAAGTTCCTGTAAAAAGCATGACAAACTCACTGACATAGGAATGCTCTAATTCCTGGAATCGGTTCTTTTCCTGTTACTCCATTAGAGCTTAGAGGGGATTTCGAAAACTCACCAATTTTGGTATGTTCCAATCAGTCCTCGTTCATAGATTACTCCAAGAGTATTGTCCTTAACATCGGAAGGCATGACATTCATAACCCAAACTGGATCCTTTACCAAAGAGGCGGCAAAACCTCCAAGTCCTGCGTTCATGTCCATGATATTCCGGTATCTGCCAGAGGCCAATGGGGTAACTAGACGGGTCTTGTAATAACTTACACGTTTGTCCCATAGCAGAGTATCATCCCTAAAACTTTTAGCAGTCATCCCTGGAATTGAACCGCTTGCGATTCGAGGTGGCACTGTTGTTAGCCTCGCGGGCCATTTTTCAAGAGCGCCACCAGCAACTTCTTTTGTGTCCGTGACGTCTGGTAGGGGAGTTATACACGTTTCCATCTTTCGATACCTATGAAGTAGCAATAGAAGTTTGCTTCGTATGAGACTTACCATATGCAACTTTTGTGCCTAATCCTACCCGCGACCTTGCTTGTAAAACGAAATTCAATCTCAGGTTGCATCTGACTTTATAATGAGATAAATCCAATATACGTAAGCCAAACATCACACTCTCAACTAGGATTATGCAGTTCGCACGAGACTTTCGATTAACTTCGGAGGAACATGAGACATTTGTGAAGGGCAACAAAGACGCACCAGGCCAAGTCAGGGTTTTCACCCTTGCTGCAGATATGGGGGCGCAGGTTACGATCACGCTGCCGCTGTTGCTCACACACAATGTGGTTCAGAGGCTTTTGCCAGATGGCAAGATTCTCCCTCTCAGCATACTTCCTCCAGCATATACGTCGAGCTGCGTCTTCAATGCTATCTTGCTCATCTTTCAACACCTCTTGACTTCGTGACCAACCCTTATAATGCGATCTCCAATTTATAGGTGGTCCAGAAAGGATCCAAAAGCCGCCCGGCCTCAACACACGGTCGACCTCAATCAAGTACAAACTATCTGTTAAACATGCCCAAAACAATTTTTCTCTTCAGGCCGTCCCAACACATATTGATAGTCCTCCTTAAGACGATGCAATAGAAACAGTCCTTGTGGTGGGGCTTATTCAGCCCATTATGGCATTGCTTACCCACAGGTGAGGATCAAACTCTTAACAAATAAATTTAAAGAAATTTTACAGAACGAGTGAATTTGTACAATTACCGTATTTGGCCCACGGAATTAGGCAACGAGAGCAGTGTGCCATGTCAAAAGATCGTGCTGGGTATGGCAATCGGTTCTCGGCCATTATGCCAAGAATCGCCGAAACACCTCTCTCTAATGCAAATTGGATCTGAGAAACATGTGTATCCCGTGGTGCGAACGACATGGTTAATACATTCTTCTCCAGTAAGTATGCGCCCCAGCTAGCCACCTTGAAACCAACGATACATTAAGGCCCGTGAGAAGCGCCAGAAATTAGCAGCATTAGGAGAGAAAAGAACTAGAGCAAATTACAGAAACTAGCATGAGATCAAATAGGTGCAGGAAACAACACACTCTGAACGGCATTAATGACATTTGACGTAGTTTAAGTTACAGAAGGTAACTACTGGAGCTGATGAGGCTACATTGTTATCAGTTCATCCTTACCCCACAACCAGTATCTATGGCTGTTCGGATGGATCCATCATTAAGAGGGATTAGGGCTGCAATACTGTTGATGTATTCCTCAGCACCTCCAGCAGAGAAAGTTCCACCTCCTGGAAAGTATAGTTTCTCTCCTTGCAACTGCACCCACTTTTGGATCGCCTTCTCAACTGTCAGTTCTTTATGAGGTGTGTTGGCAAACCAAGTATAATCTCGACTCTGAGGCCATGGGAGAGGATTCTTGTATCCAGCTGGGGCAGGAATCAAACACTTGAGGAGCTCGTCTTTTTCGGGGCAATGACGCTCCCTGTAAATCAATTTGTCCCGTGGATATTTTAAAGAACGTTCAATGTCTTCACAAGGGGTGTACTCGCTGTATTTCATGTCACAAGGTTCGAAAGTGGTGTAATTAGACCCGCTGTCAGCGCTCAGTGAGTCATGATGGGTGCCAAAATCAAGGCCATCTATTGTTTTGCTGGGTGAACGGACAAGCTTCTGGTCTTGGAAGGAATCGGATTTAATTTCGACAGTATTGCTGTTCTGCCAGGAACCTAAGATGTAGAAAAAGAAACATAAACCACCAACACTGACCATCCATGTCACTTTCTTGCGCTTCGCGACTTCAAGAGTATGAACCTTGGGTGATCCTGGCCCGGCGTTCCCAAGAATACCTATCCAGATGTTAACATGTTAGTAAGCGGCAAAGAAAGGTTGAACTACATTCCTGTCAAGAATTCCAGTCAGCATCCGACAGAAATGATAACTACGCGCCGAAAATTCGATACAATTCTAAATTCAGTAACGCCTCATCGTGTTGCTTGTTCACAATTTTCACCGATCAAAGAGGTCACATTAAGTAGTAAGTTGGAATAAAATTTGATTCAAGAATGTTGACTGCTTGCGATTACGACACGAAATTGGTCACACAAATCTGTAGACTATCTCTCCAACAAAATCTTTCACTATCATCAAACGAAGGGCTGGGTACGCAGTTGACTAAGTGAGTAAACTCCTTTAAAGCAGACATTTAGGCTTATCAATCTTCCCCTAGCGAGTCAAATGCAATAAGAACACAGCGTTGGGTGAGCCCATAAAAAGGATAATGAGTCTCCAAAAACTCCAGGGTTGAGAGGTTTAAGGGTTAGTTGCTGAAATTTACCGATGAAGGTGTTTGAAGCGTAGGCCATTGCGAAAACTCCAACTGCAACAAAAACTGTCACACTATCCGCGATATAAAGACTACAATATTAATTATTCCTCTATTTCTTCAAGCACAAAGCTGTTCATGCTCCATTCCTTCATCAGCTGCACACTCTGAAACCTTCTCAAGGTTAGATCCCAGAGATAACATGTGGAAAGTAGATCTGAAATTAAGAGGACGAGGGCGCTCAGGAGAATTTGCGACGGGACGCGCACGCGAAGTGACTAGCGGAAATAAATGTCATCCTGAATAACAACACAGAAGTAAGAAGATTCACTACGAATCTTCCCACTTCATGAAGAAAACTCGCTATACAATATCCAGACGCAGGAAGATATTTGTCAAGCGTGGTTATAAATTGCTTGGGTTAGTACACAAGGTGAGGCACTCAACAGATAATTGACGCCAATACTGTTAACTCGGCTCAACAGTAAGATAACAGTGCAATGAATGGCGGCAGAATGAGTACAACCTCGGATAGTTCAGCCAACTACACTTCATGCATCTAAATTACGACCTCTAAACCAGTGAACATAATTATTCACGTAGATGAAATATTTTTCGGTAGTTTGAGGCCCATCCTGAACTACCATCCAGTATATGGATTAGTACCGCAACGACATCACAAAATCCATACGACGCACAACTTCCTCAAACAAGACTTCTCTTCAACAGTGAATACCATCACACCTTCCTACCTTGCAGCTGACACAACTACAGCACACAATTCCTTCAACTACACAACACCACTTCTCTCACAAATTCATGAGGCCGAAACAAATTAATACATCGAAAACCCCGCGCACATACACTGATCCCCGAATGGCAATGTCACACGCACGATGGTCTACGTCCTGACTGCATGACACAAACTTGGAAAACAAACCAAAAATCCTAAGGACAAATCCACAACACAAACCCGCTTCATATCGAGGTTCGCCTCCAGTATCCGTCGAGGGAAAGGCCAACTCGCGAAAAGAAGCAGAGCGCGGCTGAGAGATGGAGCGAGGCTGTGAAAACAATGCAGAGCAGCCGAGAGCATTCATGAAGGAATGGGAAGCATTCATGGACAAGGCATACCATGGAGCCAACGGCGGAGCGGGGGCGAGAGAGACGAAAGGCAGGGTGGCTTGGCCCGGCTCACCCCGGCCCCGACCCGTCCACCACGGTGATTCTATTACCGTGGTTTCCACGGTGGTGGGGAGCTTAGTGGGGTGAATAGAGCAGGTTCTAGAAGCGGACGCAGACATGATGGTGAATGAATCAAGAAGAGGCGGTGATGGGTCCGTGATGATGAGAAAGATTGGGGATGCGGCCTCTGTTGCCGTGGATATATTGGTTTTTTCCCCATCCTTGTCAATGTATAGATATGGTAGATTTTGTGGTGAGGACCATATCTGCCACGCGCGGATATTTAACCATCATTTAGGCACACACCAAAAAAAATAATGTATGGATGGATGGATGGATTGATGTGTAGATGAATGTATGTATGTAAATACTTTAAAAGCAAAATCACTATATTGAGATTTCAATGTTTTCAAGAACAAGAAATTTCCCATGAGTTTTCTTTTCTCAAACATTTTAACAAACTTGGATAATCTTTTACTTCAAATAGTTGTGTATTTAGTATGTGTGTTATAATAATCTTATTATGAGATAAGTATTTCAACAAAAAGAAGGACACCCCAAACATAGTAGAAAATTAGACTGTATAGCTTATTATACTAGCAGGGAACCATTCATTGGTGAGAGCTCGTGCATGCAGCGATTCCTGAACAGTAGAAGGGAAGAATATGCTCTGAGGATTTGCACAAACAGGATGAGCTTTACTTTTCAAATGAGAACATCAACCTGGATGTGAATGAAGCGGGGGCACGCTGCTGCTGGTATTGCTTGGAAATAGAGTTTTGCATTCACAACACATTGTGGCCATTTAAATATACATCCACAAAGTTGGGTTTCAGGGGCACCTGAAATTCGCAGAAAAGAATGAATTCGCCACAACCTGCTCCAAATAATGAATTCACCTGGTCTTATACAAACCTATTTCCGTGCTGCAGCACACTTATCATTGTAGGTGGATTGCATACTTACTGTTTGCATTCTCAAAATTCTCCTCTAGTGTCTAAACTATTTTTATTTACGGAACTGCATAACAGCACAAAGGTTCACCACATGCCACTACATGAATGCGCAAACTATACCCAGTGTAGGAAAAGGATACAAATCGGTAATCTGGATGATCATCGTTAGACTGAAGTGAGCGCTTCCTGATAGATATGTAACACCTAATTCTACCAAGTTGACAAAGGGAGGAACCTGGAGCAGGTCGATCTGCAAATGCCGAAGTCTCTGTGGGTACTCTGAGGAAAAGAACCACTTCTGCAAGACCACATCTTCAACAAAACTTGATTGAGTTTCACTGAAATACATATAGAAAGAGTGACTTTGTCAACGCTTCAAGCAACGCCACGCATGGCAATGAAACCCCCCCAGGTGGAGAAGTTGCAAGGAAGGCTTGCAAAATCTAATTTATGTTCATTCCTCAAGCAGTTAGCCAGCGTTGTTTAGCATAAATTCATTCGACCCGTAAAAAGAATAGCGAGCATTGTTTCTCATAATCGTCACCTGCACTTGAGCGAGGGAAAGCTAAAACTAGAGCATTTGCAACCAAAACAATAGAACGTAAGTCACAAAATGTGACCAAAGCGACCATATCACATGCTTTTTCATCAAGGGTTAAGTCAACATGTACAAGAAAATAAAATAAAAATTGAAAGTCATAGTATTGCTGAATTAGGTGTCGTGAACCATGAAGTTCCGGCTTGCAGGACTGCTAACAAACTAGGCCCCTGAATTTGTATTCTACACAGTTCAATAAAAATCCTCAAAACACAACTCAGTACACCGAGCAATCCCGTGAGGTAAAAGTAGTACTAACGCATGATAAAAATGTAGCTGCGTCACTACCTCCTTTACAAAATGCATGCCGTAGGAGAAATGGAACCAAAAGGCATGCTATTTTTCGCCGTCATAATGACGATGCGCACAAAACATGCCCAAGTACACACACTACTATGTTCTTGGAGGACACTCGAGTAACCAAAATAAAGAGATGATTACCGCCTCCAAGCCTGTAAGCCGCCTGTGAATCAACCAACTTCCTCACTTCAAAACTACTAGATCTTCTTCGCTTCGCACCTGGTAAAATCTTTGTGCCCAACAATGCCAAGGCATGAAATTGTTTCTGGCGCTTTTGAATTGTTCATATCGGCCAATGCGTTATCAACCCCAAGAAGATCTGAGCATCCATAGTTTTGGTAAATGGGCTGTGACGACAAAAATCAATGGCAGGCACCTCCATGGCTTGCACTCCCTTCGAGATTAACGAGATGAATACAAATTCAGCAGGCAGAGACTTAGAGTGATGCACTAAACCCTAAGTCTCTGGAGAGATTTTCTACGACTGCTGGTTACATGCTTAGACGTTAACGATTTCAAGACGTCAATGATGGTAATCCTTCGATCTCCTTCACGAGAAGCTCTTTTTCTTCGTCAAACTGCTCATCCTCTTTGTCAATATGGAAGTTGTCCAAAAACCTAAGCAGCCTCTCACGATTCTTGGCGAGTATATTGATTATCTGAGGTGGTTTCTGAGGGTTTGCGACGAACACTTTAAACACGTGAAACGCAGACGCCTGGATGTTTTTACTGGGATCAGATATTAAAGTCATCATCACTCGCAGGTTTCGCACGTCCGAGATGTACAGCATCATGATTGCGGAGTTTGAGCGCTCCAACAAAATGTCGCTTAGAAGCTTAAGAGATTGCCGTCGCGTAACATAATTCGTGGATCGGAGAAGTTTGTCGAAATTCGCGAAGAAAGATGCATAGCGCGAAGTCAAATATGCCACCACCACTGAGTTGTGCCTAGTGAGAAGCTCCTTAAATGTAGCGAAGGCATCTGATGCAACATCGAAGTTAGGTGTCTCTACAAACTTGAAAAACATCTCAAAGCTCACAGACTCCAGCATGTACTTCGCCAACGTCGGATACCTGGCGCACTCCCGCAGCATGGTGCCACAATTTAGAGCCACTTCCTTATTTTCGTAGCACAGAACTAGGTAATCCAGGAGCTCAGTATGACTTTCAAGATACTCAAGTCCGTATTGCACAGCTCCAACTTTAATTCTCAGCACCGCGCACCAAATGTGCACGCAATCCTTGCGCGCTTCCCAATCCAGTGTTGGGATCTTCTGCACGATAAGCTCCAGGACATCAATTTTGCACGCTTCCTGGATGACCTCCGCAACAACCTCGGCATTGGGCTCTGTATCGGTGTCCCCCAAAAGCAGATCCTTCATCACCTTAATACTCTTATCGACCTCCTCCAGTGATTTCTCCAGGAGTCGTGTGTCGCCCATCGTCTTCGTATCAAGCGACGACAGAGAATCCTTCACCTGCCGCACCAGCTCTGCGGGCGTCTTGGGCTTCAACTGCTTGAAGAAAGAGAACGACATTGCTGCAGAATTGTGGAAACTAATCGAAAGGAAAGAACTAATGCCTCAATTCGAAGGACGTACCGATTTCTCCCTTCTCCTCGCAACTCAGACGAAAACCTAGAGGAAGCCTGAGGGCATTTCAACTCTCCATAGCTGAAGAAATACCTTCCAAAGACCACGACCCTTCCATGAAAGACCTAGAAAACAGAACTTCACGAGCACAGCTAAATAATCAACGAACACTTAATATGTCCAATTTCCGGGGCTCTCGCAACTCAGATGCTCCACAGCAAGTGAACTTCCAAAAAAAAAACTTTTCGACACACGGCAGCAATCAAAACTACCTGATCAAACAGCCGCCGACTATAGTCATCAACACATGAATCCATACGAAAAGCGAAGTCTACAACTCTCAGAAAAACAAACAAAATTTGCCGGAAACTACATTAAAAATTGACAGTCGTGGAGAGTACCCGAAACTCAGTCATCCGGTAAACGAAACAACGATCGTCACAATCCAACCATGAGAGAATTGAACACAACAAGTGCGCCATATACGAGATCCCACGGAGGAGGCGAAGAAGCAATGCAGGTAGAATCAGAAAAGACACCACGGCCTCGCGACGGGGATGGATGAACGGTATCACTCCGAGATGGATGACGTTTTACACTTTCATCCATGAGGTCGTTATCGTCTCGCTGACGTGGCTACTTGGTTTACACTCTATGCTCGTTAATAAATATTATTATACGCACAAATTCACGATATTGTGGGCTTATTACCAACATGGTTTTGATGTTTCTAGTCTAATGGACATGTGGGTATTAGTCTATGAGATTAGGGTAAATGATTTTTTTATGAATAAGAATCAAAATGTATTAGGAATGGCCTTCAATTTGAGTTAATTTTATTTGTTTAGCATATACTCATTAGAAAGATCGAGTTATTTAATTTTTACTCTAATAGTAATTAAATGAATTAGTGAGAGAGAGAGAGAGAGAGAGAGAGAGAGAGTTTGTTGGAGAGTTTATATTGCAAGAGGTTGGTAATTTTTTGTATGACTTTTTACTATTGATATCAAATTGACAAATGATGTGATATTATTCTCTTGAAAATTCTTTGTTGTCTAAATAAATATAATTTAAAAGTAAAATTAATTTATATTTTTAGTATATGAGAGATTCTAATTTTATTTACATGTTCAAAGCAACACATATTGATTGGCATTAAAAAGATGTGAATAAATCAATAAATACTCTTTTAATAATTACTAAAAACACAAAAACGTCAATTAGCTATTCATTACATATTGAGTATCTAAAATAACAAATTCAAAATACATCATGTGTTCAATATTTTCATATTTTGATTAAAATAAATTAATTGAAAAACATTTATAATTTGGATTAAAAAATTACATCACAATAAATATCAACAATTGTTATACATATAAAATTACATTTAAAATTCTATAATTTTCAGAATCTTTTATATTCCTTATGATCCCTCTAAACTTTTATAAAGTATTCATTGGATCATTAATTGAACGGTTAAGTGATAAATTTGTATACCATTTTTTTAGAATGTTTCTTAAGAAGCTCATGTGACAAATTACTTAAAGCTTGGGGATTTAGTTTCTATCTATGTGAGGAGTTTGTAAACAACAGGAGTAAATGTGTTCTTGTTTTGTTAACTTATCTCTAGAATTTTATTTCATGTGCATCTTGGCACCTCCATTATGATATCTTGTTATGATATAATACTACTCATTTTATTCATCCTATTATGCTGTTTAAAAATAAAAATCATAAAATTACTTTCATGCATTTTTTTAAAGAATTTTGATATTTTTTATGATGTGAATTTTATTAATAAATCAAGGAGTTGGCATGAACAATAGAATAATTTGAATCTTTGTACCATCTAAAGATAATACATCTTTTTTAGAAGCTACAATTGACAAGGAATATTTTGAAAAATGCAACAAATAATGGTATTTTTTAGAAATAAATAATAGTATTATTTTAAAACTTGTATTTTAAAATTCCTCAATTAACTCTTCAGAAAAAAAATCTCAAAAGAAGATATTATCACAAAGAATTTATTACCAAATTTTGATATACATTTAAATATAAATATAAATATTATTCAACATAAAGATATTGTTAATTTATTATATATAGTTAAAGAATATTTATATGTATCGAAGAAGTAATAATAATAATTTTTTTATTTCATTCCTATATTGTGGGAAATTTGAGGAAAGACTATCACATTTAAAAAAAGATTATGTGCATGAACGTTTTTCAATTGCAATTAACAAAGAAAATAAATAAAATAAGTACCTTTCAATAAAAAAACACATGTATACATTTTAAGATACTTTGAAGACCATAAAATCATGTTCACATTATTTGAAAACATGCATATAATGTTGTGTGCGCTTAGCTTGTCAATTTTTAGGGGGAAGGTCTCTTTGGCCTTTTCTTGGGCTCGCTCAGTGGATGGCTAGTAACACTTCCAACACCTTCCAGGATGACACTTGCAAAACTCTCTAGAAAGCTCTTACTTCATCGAGCATGAATATGCGGAGTTATTTTTAAGTTCACGGAGGAAATCAAGCACGGTGGGTCTTTTTTGATGGAATGATCACCGTATGAAGTGGTAAAGGCAATGCTTGGTCATGTTTTTCCCACTAAAAACTTCAAACGCTGCGTTTTCAATATGATGAGCGACGGGACGATGGTGTGCATACGGATTGAAACTGTCGTGTTACGATTTTGCAGGCACGAGATGCATTTTTCAAGTGTCTGGAAGCTGATTTTGAGCACCTGACATCGACAGACACCGATTCTGTGAAACTCCTCTACCCTTCACGGTGCAAACCTGCTCGGGCGTTCCTCGAGCAGAATTGTCGACGGCCATGGGTGAGCAAAACCCTTTTCCACATCTCCGAAAGACTAAATCGTTCGCGTTTTGTCTCGTGTTTCTGCGCTTGCCTTCACATCTTCTGATGTAGAAGTTTACTATTCCGTTACAGGTGAAGCATTTTGACCGTCGATTTTACGCTAAGCGGAGGGTGAAGCATCCGGTAGACACGGGTGACAAGCAACATTACCTTCGAATAAAATTGATTTGCAACCCGGGAGATACTAAAGCAGCCAATGCTTACTAGTAAACTGCTTTTTACATTTTATTTAAATACAAATAAAAATAAAAAGAAATTCATAGCTGTCTCGTGGCTTATAAATGCACATACAAGGACAAACTAGCTGTGAGCATGCATGAGCGGTGCATGGATTTTGCATTGCGTGTATTGACAGACACCAGATTAAACCTTCTGAAAATATTTGGGAGTCTGATTTTGTGCTAAGCACAGCAGTAGTGATTTTTCCCTTTTCTTTCCTTGTATTTTTATCTTGTTCTTCCTGCTCAATCATTCTCTAATGGTTAGTGCTAATTGTATTGACTCGCATCTGTTGAAATCAAGGGACTGCCTCATGCTGCCGACTTTGATTAGAAGCGAATGCGTCGGTGGGCTATGACAGACCGCAGTACGCAAGCACTGGCGATGATAAAGTAACTCGGCATGATCTCGTCAGGAGAATGAACAAAGATTCAGAACTATTCCAGTCAGAAACAATATAACTTCTCCACATTTTCTTAAGGTTTCTTCTTTGTGCATCTACCGTAATATAATCACCTCATCCAATACAGTTTTCTCTAGCAGCAAAACCTCATACTCGGCAACTTGCTGCTGTACATACTGAACAAGATGATGCAGCCAAGACGCACAGTATCCGTGGAACTTTACTTATGGAATCCAGTCAAAGCTGCAGAACGAGCCACAATTGATGCACTTAGTATCAAAACCACAACGTATGGTCTCTAGTCCAAGCAACGTGTCAATTCAACAATGATCAATACTATCCCCAAGAAATGCAACAGATAGCATAGTTGACTAAACCCAGGCCCCGCATAAAAGCCAAGATTACAAGTTGGACTCATTTCCGAGGGTCCGGGTAAAGAAGCATGTTGAATAGAGGGAGCTTTGTTACAAGAAGAGTATTCATAGTTTTGAGATATTTTTAGGGGGCAATACTCTACATAAATAAGCTGGTTAGTGGAGAAACATAAGTGCTCCTGGACTACTCCGGAATAACCAGCGAAGAATTCAAATTGCTGAATGTACACCGATGAAGCTACAGGAAGCCTCATAACGACTACCGTCGGGTAAATGAATGATGACTTAACCTAGGGATTCCCTAACCAACTCATAGGCTAGAAAGCAAGCTGCATTAGCAGGTACACTTCGAGCCATTGCAGGACCAAAACCTCTGTAGAGCCCCTTCACTCCTTCAGCAGCAAAAACCTTCCTAAATGCGTCCATTGTGCCCTTGTACTTGGGATTCCGATGATCATCTACCTGGATGACACTCTTGATCACGTCAGTTGGATAGACAGATACCCAGAACATCGCCCCAGCAACACCTCCAGCAAATAGCATGGAACCTCGGCTAAGTTTTGAGGTATCTTGACCTGAGATGCCAAGCACAACACAAGTCAATATCCGCGTAACCATTAAAAATTGCAAAAGTGTGGCAGACTTCATTGTTTATGAAAGAGGATCGAATGGATATAGTTCAACAGACTACAACTCCGAACACAGGTCAATTATCAGGAAGATTGAGCATATTTCACGAATATCACTATCTTCGTCTGCAAAAACAACTATAGTCATTCGAATGTGGCGGATCATCTAACAACATCCGTCAGTATCCTTAGGGCAAAGTTAGTAATTCAATTCAAGGGTCAGAAGATGTATATTGTACCTCCTGCAAGGTATTGTTTGGTAGCTTCATAAGCACCGAACATAGCTGCGTTACCCGGCACCTCGCGCATTAAAGTGGGAGTAAGTCCTTTGTACAATCCAAGAACACCACCTTCGGATTTTAGTACATGTTTAGCAACATCGAAGGGACCATTGTAACGTCCGGCAGGAGCACCACCAATCCCTGCAAGAACAGGAATCTCCACGGTGGTAGCAAGCGCACTTTGAGCTTGAAGTCGACACTTAACGAGCTCAGTCGGACAAGCTACCATTGAGCATGCTACTCCTGCTCCGGCACCTGAAAAAAAAATTAGAACGACAGGTTAGAAATCAAGAACACGGAATATTAATTTACGTTCAGAAATGACTTCCACAGGCATTCATGTTAACAAATTATAATACTCAACAATCCACTGTCAAGTCGCATCAGATCTTGAGTGTTTACTAGTTGATTAATGAGAACAACGAAATCGAAGGTGGTGTATGCCTACATCTGGTGCAGACCAAATCTCTCGCGCTACTCTTGTAAGTGACATAGAAGTTGCGACGGGAGCACGTGAGAACGTGACTACTTCATGAAAACGTATGGAATTCTACACAGAGGAAGAACGAATACGATGGTTGCCAAATGCTGCCTTAGAGCGCACAATGCCATTAAAACTCCTCAAGCTCACTTCCCTACAACGGTTCCTCTCGGAATTATTAGTGTATGAAAAGCACTAAGGTCGCTCTCTGGAAGAGAAAGGCACCACTATTTAGAAAACAAGAAAAACGGGGGAGAAACACATTCTACACGTTCAGAAGAAAGGACGAACGAAACAAGGTTTAAGGAAAAAGATTTGACTCAAGAGGAAAGTAAACGAATGAACAAATCGCGCCGAGATTTAATCACGTAATTTCTAACTCACAAGTGCAATCATGGAAAAAAATACGATGCCTAATCTAAGATCTCACTAAGGAAGTATTGTTTGGAAGAATCAAACCATACACTGGAGTCACAATGCAAGTAACTAGTTGCAAAGCGGAGGACGCGACCAAGAAATCCACGTACCAGCAACCATTTGCTGGCCAACGGAGAGATGAGCGCCAGGGGAATCACGGAGAAGCCCTTCCATTTGACCCCTAGCAGTGAATAGAACCGCGTTGAAGACGGCAACAGTGGCGAGAGGGGCTCCCATGCCTTTATACAATCCCTTGGGCCCCTCCGCCGCGAGGGTCTGCTTCACGGCATCGATAGCGCCACTGAACTTCGGCGGGTGCCCTGGCAAAGGAGCGGGCTGCGACTGCAGCTTCACCTTGATGGTATCAAACGGATGCCCGACCAGCAGTTGCGCCACACCAGCGAATGTCCCGGCGGTCAGATCCTTCGCCACAGCGTCCGACATTGTGCCGCTCTCACTCACTCACACTCACACTCACACAAATGCAGGACCGAAGCGCCGCAGGGACGATGAGCTCATGAGACGCAACGGCCTGGAAGTGCAGAGGAGGAGAGCGAGGCGGACATGGGACAGGGCGGGGGCATAGACGGATTTGAACTGGTGGCGATGGTGGTAGAGCGTGAGCGGTGGAGGAGGGGGAGTGCATTCGCGGTGCAGAGGAAAAGCCAGCAAATTCGTGGCTCCTGCAGCATTTCTGTGCAGTAGCACTCATACTTAATCCACTCTGTACCTCCCTCCCTGCCTTTTCTGTTCGTCCTTATACCTTTTTCGACTCGATTTCCCCTTTATTTTCTGTTCATCCACATTTAAAAGTTTATTCTTATGGTGTTTTTCTTACCTATGTTGTTGTTGTTGTTGTCGAATGTTTTTTATTCAATTTATTTTGTACTTTTGACTGGTTGCATTCTACAGTGGAGTTTTGAATGATGTTTCTACGACCCACTTTTGGAACCAGAGTAAAAACATTTTTCTACGTGTGTTGGCAATTTGATTGCGTTGCGTTAATTTAGATGTACAAATTATGAGTTTTTGTCTTAAACAAACCTTGTGCGTTTCATATTGCTGGTCGCCTATTTTTTTTTATTAATATTTTTGATACTTCAGTGTAAATTTTTCATATAAAAGCTTATTGAGAGTGGTCGAAAATGCTTTTGCAATTAATGTTTTTTTTTGACATTGAAGCAATTAAACGTGTCTTATAGATTATTCATTTTTGGGTCAAAAAATTCCTCTTAATATATTGACATGTTTTGATATATTTGTTAACTGTAAATCCCATTATCTCTCCACGATTTGTCTCTGGATTGTTCACGGAGATGTGGTTGCTAACTGAAGATAAGTGAAGTATGAGCTAATACCGGTACCTCATTGACACACCTCCCATCACAATGTATCAATTTTAATAAGCTGCCAGGAGTAACACTAAAGATGTTACAATATAAGCACTTGCTAGATGAAGAGAAACTCTGCATCTTTTCTCAAGACCTAAAGGAAACCATGCATGTATAACTAGGATTTAGATGACCGGGCACAAAATATTCTCTTGCGTTACCAGATGAAGTACATTCAACCAAGAATCACCACAGTTATAATTTCCTAATATTTGACAATTAAGAACCCATTCCAGGGATGAAGAGTCCAGGGTGCTTAGCTTGTGATGAAAACTTACTATATTCTACTTGACAGGAAGTGTAGCTATAACTTATGAAGGAATCACCTGCTAAGACCGCAGGTCATAATCATCCACCCGTGCAGCTATTCTTCGGTAAGCAGCCTTACTGAAATTGGGGTCCGAACTTTTGATAAATTTAAGAATTCGTTCTACCTCTTCAAATTTACCTATTTTGCAGTAAGCATCTACTAAAGTACGATATGTCACTTCATCTGGTTTGCACCCAGTCTTATGCATGTGCTTAACAACACTTAAAGCCTCCGGGAACATTCCTCCATTTACATAACACCCCACAAAGGTATTATAGGTGAACGAGTCTGGCTGTATACCATTGCTGACCATCTCATGGAAGATCCGAGTTGCAGAGCTAAGCTGACCATGTTTACTGCAAACAAACAAACAAAAATTCTCCATGTAAGGGTACATTCGAAATTAAGGCATTTACTAGCTCATGCATTAGGATAATATCTAATGATGTCAACACCACAGCATTTGCTCGTACTCTGATTTTGTTGAACAAGCCATTCTGACATAGACCAACGCAAGGGAAAAAAGAAAAAGAAGCAGGACCTTCTATACTTAATACGATAGAATTTCGAAATCTAAATTCGACACGCAAATCAACTACAGAAAACAAGACAAGCACGTTACAAACATGACTTGCCCATATAGGATGCAAACAACATACGAATACCTGTAAGAGAATATAACAGTGTTATAGGAAACAAGGTCCGGTGTTTGCCCTGCAGCCATACACTCTCTCAAAGTAGCCTCGCATTTCCGATACATGCCTTCCCGCCCATACATACCCATCAGGCAGTTGTAAGTTACGACGTCTGGTTCCAGACCAGTACTCCGCAACAAAGCGAAGGTATCAGTGGCCTTGTCCATCATTCCTTTCTTTCCATACATCGAAATCATTGCATTGAATGTGCTGGTATCTGACAAGTACCCATGGTGACGCATTGCCAAAAAGGCATCCTCAGCTTCATCAACCAGACTGCATTTACTGAGAAGAAAACAAAACTGTTAGCACGACCCTCTATCCAAATATAAATCTGCCACGGCAGGTATAGCTCAATTAAAAAAACAGTTTCATTAGAACCAGTAAATTACAATAGTCTGGGAGTTATTATAATACCTGTAGACGAGGACAAAAGTCTTGAGCAAAATCTTAGTAAACGGCACATATATGGTATGCAAGGTGTCAACCATCTCCTTCAGTTTTTCTAATTCTCCACCATTCGCATAAGCATGTAGCATTGAGGCATATGCAATGTCATTTGGCTTGTAACTGCTTCTATTAAGCTCATCCAATATCAACTCCGCATGCTCCCACCGACCTTCTCTGGCAAGCGCAGCTAATAAAGTATTGAAGGTGGCCAGGTCTGGCGTGCAGCCAGCCTGCAGCATACCATCGTATATGCTCAATGCCTGGTCTGAAGATCCACATCTTCCATAAGCCTCAATAAGAATGTTAAAAGTAGCCTTATCTGGCTCAAATCCTGCCTTCTTCATACCCCGAAAAACCTGCGAACAACAGAACAGATCCTCAACCTAAAAATAAGAACTCCAGTAATTGATGTCGAAATTCTTCAACCCTTTCACGAACATAAACAAAGACAGTGAGCTAAGATCCCAATAACACACTCAGCGCGAAGAAATACTACAGTCAATAGCATATATTTTGATCCAACTTGGTCATTAACTTTGCGCTACAAAGAACTGTCTTGTAAGCTTCTGCATAATCCCGACTGTACATTCGAAGCTAGTGGGAAAGAGCCAGAGCTGACATAGCCAAGAAGGTGAATACCGGCTGACCTTCAAAACTTCAGAATACATTCCGTTTTTGCCAAATGCTCCCAATAATGAATTCCAAGTTACAATATCGGGTTCAACCCCACATGCCTGCAACAGAGGATTCAAGCTACACAATGAGGATAAATTCAGTATTTTAGCAGCTCCAGATGCTATTCAAAGAACAGAGTCGGCCCCGAATCGCAGGAAAAACGACATTCCCGTCTAGAATTCTTGAGCCACAGTAACAACCCTTCGGACATAACCATGCGACTTTCAGCAGCTGCCAAGTGCACAAATTAAATCACAAAAGCTTCTGTGTTGAGAGCACAGTGGAATTCCATGTGCTTGATAGACTGAATCACTCGCCACAATGATGCATCAAATAAAAAGAAAAAAGGAAAATTGAAAAGCTTCTCACTTACCTGCATATCCTCAAATATCACCATCATCTCGCTGAAGTTCTTGTTCTTGCCATGCATGCCGATTAGAGCGTTGAATGTGAAAGAATTTGGAGTGCAGTTACTTGTTCTCATCTGATTGTAAATCTCCATTGCTTGCTCGACTTTTCCTGCCCTGCTGTAAGCTGAAAGCAAACTAGTATAAGTAAAGACGTCTGGTTCAATACCTTTACTAACCATTGAGTCTTTCATCTCTGCCGCTGCATTACAAAGTCCAGCTCTTCCAAATGCAGAGAGAAGTTCGTTGTATGTTACAATATTAGGGAGGCAGCCTGCACTTTCCATCTCCTTCAGAACGTTTGCAGCTTCATTGTACCATCCTGCCTTACCATACACGTCTAGTAACGCGTTATAAGTTACCCTATCAGGTGTACAATTTGATGACTTCATCTGAGTAAACAGCTCCGTAGCTTCTTCACATAAAGATCCACTTGCGCACGCAGTAATGGCGGTGTTGTATGTGTATTCGTCTGGTTGAATTCCCTGAGCCTTCATCTCTTCAAAAAGCTCGAGAATATTTTCCCACGATCGACCCTTCTTCCCATACAAATCTATGATCACGTTATAAGTCACAAGGCTAGGCTGCGGTCCAGCTTCTTTCATCTGCTCGAAAAACCCTAAGGCTTCCTTAAATTTACGGTTCCGCGATAATGCAGAGATAAGAGAAGTATACGCATAAACATCTAAAGGATACCCTTCTTCCCTAAGGCTTTTAAAAAGTCGAGAGACAGTTGTAAGCTGTGATTCACGCCCGAGAATTCTCAACATGACAGCAATCGTTACACCATCCGGTCTAAAATTCACGCTTTGCCTCATCCAATTAAAAACCTCCAGTGCCTTATTCCATTGCCCCTCCCTTCCCAACCCCTTCATTATCGACAGAAGCTCACTCGAAGAGAGATTGGGCTCCGAAGTAGTCAAAACACTGCTCACACATTCATCATTAGGCAAAACAACGATCTTCCTCAAAAGCTCCTCTCCACTCTCAGTAAGCCCGCTATCCCACGGCTGCTTCCGTCTTGAATGCATCTTCCCTAGACGCCGCCGCCCGTTTCCTACACCACCACCACCGACACCATTACTACTCCAATCCTCCCGCTGCCATCTGGACACATTCACCACATCCGCCTTATCCCTCCCACTTCCACTCTCTCCTCCAGAATCTCTGCCCTCCATCTCGCTCCCATCCCCCGCCTCCTTACCCCGCCTCCTCCCTTCCAAAACCGGCTCCAACATGGCCAACAAGCTCCCATTCCCAGTCCATGCCGGGGAAACAGGCTTCACCGCTAACGACACCGGCGCAACGCTTGTCAGCCCGTTAGAAACCGAGACCTGCTCCCTCACCACCCCGGATGGCCTCTGCGGTTGCCCCCTTGAGGATGCCCCCGTCAACCCGAGGCTGGCCCGCAGAGCGGCCATACTCCTCACAGCTTGGCTATGGCGGACACTCTGACGCTAGAACGTCAAAATGTTGCAACTTCCAAGACGTCCTGCGAAAGCAGACCTAAGCAAATTAGAATGGATTACTCTTGGATTCCAAAACCCCGCAGGCAGATAACCTCCTCAAGACCTCAATCTTTCCACGTGGCGCTAGCTTATTAGAGATACATTTATCTCAGGTGTCTTTCTAGATCCTCAAATATTCGAGGATCTAGAAAAAGGACCTGGTCGGCGAAGAGTCTTGCTGGCGCCGCGGTGACGATCTTTTTCGAAGATAGCACAGTGCGGATTGACTGACTGAGTGCCGAATTGGATATCGCAAGCTTAGTCGAGTGAAGCGGAATAACGAGAAATACTGTGGCTAGTTTGTAAGTTTTTTCTGGCTGTGGAGCACTGATAGGGGTTGGCAGGGCGAAGCACAATTTGAACGTGGTTGACAGCCCCCTCGGGAAGGGCAAATCTGAGGTGAGTGGTGGAGTTTCTAGGCGAGCGGGTTTAGACAGTTTCTGAGGCTTCTTTTGTTGTTGTAGGATCTAGAGGAAGAATGCGGAGACGGTTTGTTCTGTGTGTGGTGGA
Source organism: Physcomitrium patens (assembly GCF_059467195.1). NCBI lineage: Eukaryota > Viridiplantae > Streptophyta > Bryopsida > Funariales > Funariaceae > Physcomitrium > Physcomitrium patens. The sequence continues at coordinate 2,120,283 of NC_143431.1, read as the reverse complement.
GCGGACATTAGTTCCGCTTTGGTCGAAATCTTGTTCTGCTATGTTAGTACTCCAAGTTGCGTTTCATTGCTGCCGATCCTGGCATTTTCACTATACTCACGTGAATTGCTGATTGCTGCAATTTTCTGTTTGTTATTTTATTTTTATTTTTATTTTTCATTCTGGATCATTTCGTCGAGCTTTGCACGGATTGTTATTAGAGTTAATGTTGAATTGGAAAGTTGACGATGAATTAATTTTTAATTGTTTTAAACCATATCGCGAGATTTTTTTCCTGATAATCTCAGTATTCTCTTATTTAATACCCTGGAAACTAAAATGAGGCTTATGTAGCATAAGCGATTTTAAAGTTAAGTTTGAAAGTTTAGTTAAAAACAAGTGTTGTGAGATGATCTTTGCATTTAGTATGATAGTTATCATCGAAAATGCAGAGCAGCATATTGTTTCGATGTGAGGCCCTCAGCATCTGAAGTGAACGTCATGTTCAATGTAGGATGGAGTTATGGAGCAATATTAGACCTCGAGGTGGTCTATTTGAGATGGTTTGTAGATGCTTGCGAATCTGGTACTGTGTTCATGCAAGTTCATGCTTAAGTGTCTGAATGCACAACTGGCCTATGGGACCCGATTTTTCATCTTTTCATGTGGTATGTGTGCAGGTAAGCCTCAGTGCATTTGCATTTCTGTTTTCGGAGCTTGTGCAGTACAACCAAGGAAAAGTTGAAAATATTGCAGAGTTGGAGCACAGATTATGTTCCGCTGCTTCTTTCTGAGTTAAAAAACACTGTTTAACGATGTTTTACTTAGCATGTTTTAGAGTTGTGCATTGAAGGTCGCTCAAGCAGGTGTGTGCAGTGACTGTGTAGTAAAAAGCAAAACCTTTTTGCGTTACTGGTTGATCTTTTGGCGCGAACGTAGCTGTAAAAATAGGCTTTTTCTAACCTCTGCTTTACATTTTTGTTGACAACATATCGTATCGTGCTTGTGGAACCTCAACAAGCAGGTTGGAAGAGGCTGGGTTTGGGGTTGGCATCCAGATACTTGAATTATTATGCCACAGAGAGAAGGTATAGGTACATAGTTTAGTCAACATCCACCTCGTACATCTTTACAGTTCTCCTGGTACGGGCATATGCAAGGAAGCTATTTTAGATTTCTCACCTGCACAATCAAGATTGTTAAATAAATGATTAATAAAAGAATTCATTTGCATGAAGTTCATATGTGCCGATCGAACTTGATGGAAATGCGTAGCTGTGACGTTCCTAGAATTCTTAGAATGTTATTTAAATGTGACTAAGATTTCATTGAGGACGTTCAAGGTTAAACACAACACATGTTTATAACCAAGTGCCTACATGCTCGTTAGCTGCCAAGATTATCTTTGACAGATAAGAACGATGCATGATCTTAGAACTGGTTGTCTGACTCTGCGAATGTGGAATGAGATTTCAGGCTAACAGGAGAGAGACAAGAGTTCTAGGCATTCTTTCATTCGTCCACAGTACTGTGTAGAAGTCCCTGATTGGAAAGGTATTTAACGTGGCCTTTCTGATCAAGATACTATTATATCGTAGGTTTTTCAATTTTGTGTGTTAAGTGCTCCCACACTGAGACTGTTTGGGTTTTTTCCACTCAGGTTGCGGATTCTTTAGAGAAGGGTACGGAACATGAAGATGAATACATGATCAGCGAGAAGGAACTGCTTGTAAACAAGTTAGTCTTTCTCGTCTTTCTCGTCTATCTCCTCTTCTTTGAAAGAGAGGCATGCCGATCGTTGCGATTGAGGCCTTAAGTCGTTTTGAATATTTGAAGCTTGGGTGGATTCAGATTTCTTTCTCATCAATATTCTGTGCACCAAGATTACTATAAGTTGAGTAAATCTTATTTGAACATGGCAGCATGTTCATTTAACCTTGCACAGTTTTCCTCCAATTCTAATCCCCTTGGCTAATCAACTTTTGATTCTGAAAGATGCATCTCAGTATTTTTAATTTCACTGGAGCATCTTCAAAACTTCTTCTCAGACTCAGCAGATTACATGGAAATATTATAGGTCAACTGTAGTTCAGTATGAGTAAAATATTCAATCACATGTTGCGTACACTTGCAGCCCTATCTAACGAACCTGAATGTTGTGTTTGACTCTTCATTCATGAAATGCTAATCTTCAGGTTCGTATCAGTTCCAGCGAGTATGGGAGGCTTCAATTGTGGTACGTTTGTAGCGGGTATTGTCAAGGTAATTATGTCTCCAATTTATCCTATCGCACTTATGCTTCATTGCTGTCAACAATCCTTCGTAGAATTTCCTTCCAGTCATATTATCTCGAGGTTTAAACTAAAACCTAGTAAACTAAAGTCTATAATCCTGTCAAGCTTATGACCTTATACAACGTTTCGTGTAGGGAGTGTTGGATGGAGCTGGCTTTCCAGCAAGCGTAACAGCTCATTTTGTTGCAGTGGAGGGTCAAACTCGATCGCGCACAACTATACTGGTTAAATTTGCTGAAGAGGTACATTATGATTCTCGCTTCCGCCACTTAATTCCGTAGGTTTTCCAATTTGTGGTGCTGTTTTGTTGAAGTAGCAGGTATTGGGTGTGTAAGTCAATACTCTTGTAGTGGAAACTCCTTGTCTTCTCACAATATTGCTAATTACTTCCATTTACTGGATGATATTTTTCTTTTTGTTGATTTATTTGCGTGATCCACTTCCAGGTTGTCCAGCGAGATGCCCCTCTTGCCTGAAGGCAGTATCTGGCAGCCTTAATCAAGCCAGATAATTTAGAATTAAAGAGTGCGGATCTGAACTGAGTAGTGTTGTGTTGGTGAGGGGATTGAATCTCCTCGGGAACTTGAGAAGCTCAAACACAGAGCTCTTTGTACCTTAGTTATGATGCATCATAACCTATGCTGCATCTGAATAGAGTTTCAAATACGTCATCTTTCTCATGACACGGAGATTAATGGCTTCATTGTTCAAGCTGGTTTACCATCATATGGTTGTTTAGTGAGTGGAGGATACGTGGTTACCTTCAACTCTAGTGCACATATTGGAATTACAGAAACGGTTTAACTTCCTACTTCATGTGTCTAAAACTAAGAGCTAAACTTCAGTTGTTGGCAAGATCTTGATTCTCAGAAGCCTAGGTCTTCATAATGTAAGGATATCATTTCACCTACTCAACGATGAACAAGTTTTGCATGCCTTATGGGGACGAAATTGAATGGACTGCACCTTACCATCTTTAGGTGGTAGATGCTCAATGGAAGTCATCGTGTGTAAAGCAGTGAGTAGTTATTGATTATGCTCAATGGATTGATGAAATTGATAGGGGTGGAGACCATGGTATCTATTTTTGGTAATTACTTGGACAGTTGAATCCGACGCTGGGATTGCCCAAGTGCACTCTCATGACAATCAAACCTCCCTATTCTTCTTAAATTGAATTATCCATGCAGTGCAGAAACCTTTCCTCTGTTTTTTGATTTGCAGTTGCTGGAATTTCTGTGTCTTGTGCAGCATTAGTGCAGATATAGGGCACAGCTGAAGAGTACCACAGGTTATAGTTGCATGAAGCATGCAGGCGGATACATCAAGGCTACTCAACGCCTCATTTTAGCAAAGAAAACGATGTACACTTCAGCACAAGGTTGAAAACACGGGCTTCGTGGAGTCAGGGACAAAGGACTTTGATTTTGACCAGTAACCATCTCTCGTTAGTCGACCCAACGGATTGGGAAGAATAATTCCACCTGTCATCTATATGGTTGCGGCTCCTATGCGTCCTGTCCATGTGGTGGTTGATCGCTACGTGGCGCTTCTGCATCTCACTCATCGATTTGGTACAGTCAGTAAACTGCCATGGTCACTGAAATCTCTTCTAGAATTTCGTACAGGCAAGCTTTGCCATAATTTGGATCATACCCCTGTATATTTATATGAATGAAGGCATGAACTTTGCAGCTCTTGCTTGAAATCGACGTCCTAGTGTTGTCACCGGTTGTGAGCGAGATTATCACGTGCTGGATAACAGGTAGTTTTGAGCGACAACAAGTTGGCCTGTTTTGGTTTTCATTTGAAAGCGTGTATTGTACAGGAAGAGGGTAGAGAAGGCTGCGCCTTTGAATGAACTCGAGCTTAGATTGTGTTTGAACTTTTGCTACGAAGTTGAAAGTATTCAATCTGCAGCTGAGCATGGAGACGAAGCAGGAGCCCCATGAGAGGATTAAGAGGCCAGAGAGTGTGATTCCATCTGCACCTGAGAAGCCCCAGGAGGGTCCTCTGAATGAATTGGCGATTGCTGAAAAGGAGGCCGACAAAATAGCTTTGTACAAAGAAGCTGGAAAGGAGACTCCTATAGAATCCCAAGTTGGTCTCAGTCCCGAGCAGCATGATGAGCTACAAAGTGAGATCCAGGAGAGGAAACACCAGTCTTCAAGTATGTTGCTGTGTTGAAACTGACGTGATCGACAAGTTAGGTTTGGAATTATAAGCAGGCTGTTTTAAGATAAGCGGTAGATGTGGCGGTTTTATTTTTGAGTGTGGTACAGGTCCATGTGTTTGAAAGCAGAGTTACTTATAACGTGATCATCGTTTACATCGCTAAATCATCTAGAACTTTACTGTGCGATACGATTATTTATTTGTGGTGCTTGTCGGTTCAGTTAGCCCACAGCAAACATATTGATATCGTGCATCACAAGCTGCAATCTGCAGGAACCTGTTTTGTGTTCCAACTTTTCACTGGACATCTCAAGACATGTATTACTATGTAATGTTTTAAAGTAAACTTGTGTATTAGATTTGTTGGTTCTTTGTGATTTTATTCATTTCAAATCCACAGTTTTACCGAATTGATTAAAGCTTGAAATGAAGAATCTTGTAAAAAATCCATTTGGCCATTACTCTATATTATCACCAAATTAACCTCAATTTATCTATTTAAAGAATCTTATTCTCATTCGTCTGCTATCAACATAGAACTAAGACTTTAATGGATCCTGTCATCACAAAATCTATCCGTTCAAATTTTAAAATTGTTTAGAAAGTTATACAATTCAAGTATGTGTTTAAGGTACATTGTAATACTCAACAAAAATTTAAATGAATTTTAAATTTTATTTGTAACATAATAAATTTATAACCATAAAAAATATAAAGTATTTGTAAAAAATGTTACAAAAAGATAATTTTCTCTTACATAATTATTAGAACCACAAGGTTTAGATCCAGAAAACTCAACCAATCACAACTAGTATCAAACAAAAATTAGTAATTATTTCCAGCCAAATGTAGTATGTATGCAACAATGTTTTAGAGGTCCAAATAAATTTACTACCCCTTTGATTGTAAGAATGAAATGTATCAAGAATAAAATCTGAGATTAAAAAGAAGAAAAAAGAAAACAATTCAAGTCTCCTCCTCATTCAAATCAAGAAAACTTAAATGCTATAAATAAGTCCACTTAATGGCAAAATGGCAGAGAACATCTGATGCACTGATCTTTTTAATACAACATTTTCAAAAAATCGTTGAAGACAATTCTATCAATACCTAACACACACTTCAAGCAAAGGAAAGAACACACCAAATCATATTAAACTCATTCCACTATTCTATTAAAAGTACTTTGCTGGCATCAGCAGCAGAAAAAGCGAAAGGAAAGGAAAGGTCAATGCGGGGACGCATGAATAAATCGAGATAAGTGATGGATGAATGAATTCTTCATCCCACGTGGCAATGGGTCCAGCTGGCATGGACTGAAACGTGGCGCCTCCGAGATCCGCCCCGCCAAAGCTGACGGTGAATCCTCACTGTCAAGCTTTTTCTGACTCACATCGCCTCCTCCTCGGGCTGACTTAGCTCCTCGTCGTCGGCGTCTTCGGATCACTTACTGTGAATCTGTGTGGAGAATTGAATCCCGCAAACTATTTCCACAACAGCTTGGCCACACTCGCACACACGGTTTGGTGGCTAGCAAGGCTGGAGTTTTTCTCAAATTTCTTTCGCGTTTTAGAGACGAATCGAGAACAATTAGATTTGTTTGTGTTTGTGTGTGTGAGTAGGAGGAGGGAAGTATTGCATGCGGTTTGAGATTCGAGGGTGGTGATAGAGGTTGTGCCATGGAGGAGGAAGCATTGCATGCGTCGCCGGAGTCGTCAATGGAACAGCAAGGGAAGGAGTCTGAGGATAACGTCAGTAACCGAGGAGCTGGTGCCGGAGAGAAGGGGGTGGAGACCTCGGAGCAAGTGAGGAATCAGTCCGCCGAAGCCGCGCAAACGTGGCGAGATAAGCTGCCGGAGGTGGTGCGTCAAGGCGCGGATCTTGTCAAGGCTAAGGTGCAGCCTCTGATGGAGCACCCATATGTCGCCCAGAGTGCGGAGACGGTGCAGCAGGGGATTCGGCAGACGTCGGCGGTTATCGCACAGAGCGCTGCGGCTGCTCCCGCGAGGTTGCAGCCGATTGTTAACCACCCTTACGTCCAGAAGTCGACGGGTGTGCTCAGCTCTGGCGCGGCGCAATTCAAGCCCCTGGTGGTTAGCACTACTGATATTGTGTCCAGCAGCTTGCAGCCCGTGGTTGGGAAGGCAGCCGAGACGGTGCAGCTTAGTAAAGAGACGGCGAAGAAGATATACTATAAAGAGGAAGGCTACGAATCGGCCAAAATCTTGCCGTACTTCGCAGGCAGCCTCGGGATTTTAATCTTCTGCATCCTCCTCGCAGGTTTGTGTACGCTCCAACACAGAAACCCTCGCCACTGTCCAATACTTACGTTGTGCGTCTTTCCGAATTGCTCAAAATCCTCACAGCACTTAACATTCTTGCATGGCGTTGCTCCAGGCTGGAGTTCTAGCGATGGAAGTTCCAAATACAATGTGGATGTATCCAACATAGTTGCTGATAAGATTAAGCTGCCGAATGGACGGCACTTCGCCTACGTTGAGCACGGCGCCAGCAAAGCGGATGCAAAGCACAACGTTCTGTTTGTCCATGGCCTCATGTCATCTCGACTCTTGGGTACGTCATCTTCGGGATTTTTTTCTGCAATGTCACGCTCATTGCTTGCAGTAATTTATTAGAGAGTGTTGCAACCTAACTGATTTGTGATTGATCTACCGACGCAATCAAACTGCAGGACCCTCTGGCATTAATGAGGATTTGCTCAAGAAGTACTCGATTCGTTTGGTGTTTTATGACCGGCCGGGGATTGGGCAAAGCGATCCTCAACCGAAGCGCACCTTGAACTCATCAGCAGAAGATATGGCAGACATCGCCGATGCATTGGGCATGGGAAGCAAATTCTGGGTCTTCGCCCACTCCGGTGGCGCCGTGTACGCATGGGCTGCCCTCCACTACATTCCTGATCGACTGGCTGGTACTTTTCCTCCTTTATGCGAACATTGCTTTTGGTTTACAAAATCTAACCACCCACACTTTGCCAATCTTCCAATTGCACCCTGACATTGCATGAATGGTTTCATATTTTATTGCAGGAGTGGCCATGTTTGGACCCTTGATGAACCCATACGCCAAGAACATTACAAAGGAGGAAAGCAAAGCCATGTGGGCTGGTTTGAGCGGGTTGAGTTCCCCATTCTGGTACGCTCGGCACTTTCCTTCTTTCGTCCCCAGAAAACTCAAGAGTAATATCAAGAAGGTCAACAAATACATGAAGAACATCAAGCAGTCTGTCAATTCGAAGGTGCCAACCTTTTTCCATGGTTTTTACTTCGTCTTTCTTTACTCTTCAGGAGCCTAGGCGGAGAAACGATTAGTTTTGCTTGCAAAAGAATGTGGGTGTATTCAGGTTTGGGTCTTGTATTAAAATTCGCAGCAATCAAATTGGTCGGTTCTTGTGGCAGGATCGCGCTCTTATTGAGACAGATGCCTTTGGTGAAGCGTGGGAACGTGCAGTTCAGGAATCAGTGCGTTCAAAAGACCCCAAGCCACATGCACAGGATCTGATCCTGCAAGCTCAGGACTGGGGCTTCCAGTTATCCGATATCCGACCCAAGCCAGCGAAGAGGAGCTTGCTCAGTCGCATTTTTTTATTCTTTAGAAGCTCAGAAATGCCTGGGTTTTCCGGACCAATCCATATTTTTCATGTACGCCATCTCGACCATGTCTCTGGGTGCGAATTCAATTTCGTGTGCAATGAATACAAGAGTAATAAGGTTGTGCAACTGGAATATTTTGCGAAATCACATTCAAGCATGATTTTGAATTCGGGATGGGATTTTCCTGCAGGGAACTGAGGATAAGGTAGTGCCTTTGGTTATGAGTGAGTATGCGAAGCGGATCCTTCCCCAAGTGGAGCTCCACAAACTGCAGGGAGAGGGACATTACTCCTGGTTCTTCAACTGTGACCACTGTCACCGTGAGTTATTAAAAACCCTATTTGGTGAGGTGGCGGGGCTAGAGGAACTGGACGCGCCAGTTGCGTCGGAGGATGGCATCAACCCAGAACCTGAGAACGATGAACACCAACAAAATCAGGAGGAAGAGAATGCAAAGACTCTGGAGCCTCATCTGAGGATTGAGAAGCCTAAAGGCGTGATACCGCAAGGGCCTGAGAAGCCAGAGGAAGGGGCTCTAAATGACCTCACCATCGCTGAGAAAGAGGCTGAGAAGATTGCTCTGTTTAAAGAAGCAGGATTGGAGCCCCCAATCGAACCCCAAATCGGTCTCAGCCCTGAGCAGTATGACGAACTACAACACGAGATTGAGGTAAAACATAGCCATGAGCATGAGGCCAAACATCATGAGGAACTCTGAGGTGTATGTATTACTAAGTCTTCGTACTGGAAGTGTCGAAATCTGAGCTTTGGTTAAGTGCAGGCATTACGTAGGATGTTTGAAGGTAGTTGTGCATTTGCAACGATTCTACTACTCTGGAAATCAAATGTATATATGGAGGTCCGAAGTAGCTTGGGTGGTCAAACTGCCTTCACTGTTATATCTCAGCTTACAATGTGACTACATTTCACATCAAGGTTGTAATGATCTCACAGTTGCATAGAATATATTACACAAACGTTGGAATGCCAATTTTTCTGTGGGTGCATTCGTCATTTGGTAACGTCATACAGTGAATAGATTAGTGATTGATTAGTCTCTTCGCTTCTTGCATTAGTGTGTTGTGAGAATTTTGATGTGAAGTGGAGTTCGTGTATGAGGAACTCGAGGTAGTTTTTGCTCTTCAGCCTCATCTTCTGATATTCCAATTTTAATGGTGATGTTGCCTCAGTCACTTTCGACCATATGGATTGAAAATCACGTTGTTAAAGGTATCTTGTGTTCAATTATATAAAGGTTTGGAAAAAGTCTGTTATAACTAAAGGCTATTTGTCTTTTACCATGTAGAGACAAAAGTATAGAGTGCTTTGGTTTTTGTTGCTCATGTTTGGAAGAAATAGTTATATTTGAAAACAAATAATATTAGTAAATAAATATTTATTTTTTTGATATAAAATATGATACATCTCATGATTAATGAAGATTAATGTGACAAGATGTATCTTAATTCTTTATTCTTTGTAAGTAAGAAAAAAAAAATAAAGAGTTTTATCTACCAAAAATTATTATAAAGAAGAATAAATGATGTTTCTATAATTATTTTTGACTATTTATTTACGTATGATTGAACCACACAAGTATTTTAGGACTCCATCTTATTGTCATCTCATATTTTACTCCTATTATATTTTTGATTATCTATGATTTATCTTTACAAGAAGTTCTTAGCTTGATTTGGTTCTTTTTTTTATTATTTTATTGAGTGAATTTTTTTATTAGATTTGACCATACTTAATTAAATGCTTCAATATTTTTTTTTTGCATATTTGAGTCAGTCCAAATGTGATCTTCAAAAAACAAACATATTTGTGTGAATGTAATAAGGTTAGCTTTTTTGGACCATATATATATATATATATATATATATATACACAAAAGTTAAAGTAAAGTTTTTTTTAGATAATATAAAAATAAAAAATAAAATTTAATTTTTAATTTAATTTTAATTTTTTTTATTCTTCTTTTTGGCTTTGAAATATATTTTCACTATCTAAACAAAGCCTTTTTCTAAGTTAGATATTTCTCTATTAATGTGTAGATTAAAAAATTTCACCTCTACAAAGGTTTGTTGTTATTAAAATATCACTATAGGGTTATAATCATCTTTTTACTTAAATAAGCTTGAATAATTGTTGACTTTAGGAAGTAGTATCTCTACTATAACTATATTCATTTTTTTTTATTTATTTATTTTTTTTGGATAAAACCATGTGAGAATCACTTAATCTTTTGTCTTCAAAATTAAGTTTAAATTCTTCTTTGTCATCTTCTTACAATTATAAATTAGATTTAGAAGCTTTAAATCTCTCTCTCTCTCTCTCTCTCTCTCTCTCTCTCTCTCTATATATATATATATATATATATATATACATATATATTTTAAATAATACTAGTGCTTATGTGGATTTAATATGTTTATTAATAAATTAGTAGAAAATTAGTAGAAAATCACCATGTTTTGTCTATTCTATGTTAAAATTCTAAAAATTCAATTCTCATTTGTTCTTTGTCATCAATTGTTTTTCAAAAGTCCATCTACTATATTTCAATGCCTATTACTTTAGCTATCATAAGTTTTTTTTTTTTTTTTTTTTTTTTTTTTTAAATTTGTTAAACATTAGAATCACTACAATAGAATGCTTTGATTTGAAATTTGGCTAGTAGAGCCTTCATTGCTTGCTACTTTACTCCCTGTGTGATGCAAGAGTGCATTGACTTTTCAAAGTTCTATCGTGATTTCTTTCTTTAAGAAATTTAACTTTTATTGATTATCATTATAAAAAAAAAAAAAAAAAACCCCCCAGTGGATGGTAAAAAATGTAGAAAAGAGAAAATAAATGTTATTAATAATAATGACCCTTCTTCTCATGTTGAGAACTAAAGTTTAGTTTCTTCTTCATCTTGTCAATAAGAAATTATGTCTTTATTTTTTACACAGATTAATAGCTTGAAAATAGTACAAAGAATCTTATTTATATTTACTGATAATGCATAAGATGATCCAAATTAGTCAATCTATATAAGAGTCTTTGTAAATTTTTATAATACCAATAGACCATTAATTTGGTTCAATTGATTTTAAGTCTAAAAATCTTGCTAAAAAAGTTTTAAAAAGTATATACTACTTTAACTTTAGTTTTTTAATTTTCTTTCCTTAGTGTAAATATGGTGGTGTTTGCTTGTTAAGTAATACATTTGTTAATTGTGTCCTAGAGTAGATTAATTATATTAGTTTTAGTATTTTTTATAACTTTTTCATTTGCAATTTTAAAAACTCGTTCAATAATAATAAATAAGTATGGTATAAGAAGACCTTCATGTCCTTTCTTTTTAAACCAAATTATTTGGTGTAATCATCATTTATGCCAATTGTGGCTTTTTATCATTTAAATAAAGCTTGAACTATGTAAATACATTGTCTATGAACAGCTTATTTGTATAAGGATATCTAAAATATTCCATAGATTTTGGAGAAACCAAGTTTCAATAACAATAGAGATTAATTGAAAGTTTTGGCTCAATATATAATCTCCTAAGTCATTAGAGTGTTGACTAAAATAAATTGCAAATAAAAGAACACAATTTGATCAAGATAGATAATCACCATTAATATTAATTATAGTCATCTTTATAAAGCCTTCACATAAATATTATACTTTATATTTGATAGAGTAATATATTTCTAATTTTAAAATTATTTTTGCTTTCTTCCTTGCATGCTCAGATGAAGTTTATTTTACAATATTTTAGAATAAATGGCCTTTTGTATTATTATCCATTAATTTCAAATAATCCTCTCTGATTGTATTTTAACATGCCTTCAAAAACGCAATCTCAATCCTATTAGGCTCTAGAGCTTTTTTAATAGCTAATTCTTCCAAATCATCTTTTACTAGTTTTAGTTCCATTCCCTTGGCTATATCAAATTTATTTTTCCAATCACCTAATTTTATATTATCAATGGTATGTTTTTGATTTTTATGAAGTCACTTTAAAAACCTTTTTTATGATACAGAATGTTTGTTAATCATATTGTATTCTAATTAAATCAGTAATTTCTTTCAAATAATTTTCTTTGCAATTATTTAAGGTGGAAATAATTAAATGTGAGATCTTTTGCACAATAAATCTTTTCAACATCTGTATCCAAAAAAGTTCAATTTTACACAAGCTTTGACCTTTGATTGTTTTTGTTTTTATTTAACAAATCAAACAAGTTAAGCTTAGGCATATATAAGTTATTATTGTACATCCTCTAGAAATTATTAGAGCATTTGGTGAGATATTGTTACTTTCAATTCTTTTTGTGCCTTGATTTCATCTTTGCTTGATAATTATTGAAAACAAATTCATGGAAGCTAATAATTTTTTTTCTATCAAAATAAAATATTTTGGCAAAATATATATACATATAAGTATTTGAATATGTAAACTATTCCATTCTCTCCAAATACTTAGGTTCTAATAGATATTTTTTTTAAATTAAAATTTAATTTGATAAGATTAATTTATTGTTGTGTGCATATCTATCTATCTATCTATCTATCTATCTATATATATATATATATATATATAATATTCTTTCCAATAATTAATCCCACAAAAACTAACTACCTACCATAATTAATTAGAATTTGAGAATCAATTTTTTTCTATGGTGCATAATTAATAGCTTCTAATTTCTAATAACTGATTACTTATTATAATTTATTGTTAATTATTGAATTTAATTAACAAGGTGAAAATATTACTTAATTTTTTTATACAACGGATCATATTAATTGGTAGAGGAAACATTATATATATATATATATATATATATATATATATATCAGTTAAATTACTAATTACTAAAACATTATTGATATTAAAGTTTAGAATTATAATTAGGAGGAAATTTGAGGTTGCTTTTAATTTTTTAAAATTTCTCTTTGAATATATTTCAAAATATATTTTATTTATTCTATATTTTTACATTTTTATATTATTTTAAAGTTTTTAATGAAAATATTAAAATATTAAAAATTCTTAATAAATATTTTTATGTAAAAAGTGGTGGTTTGTATTGCAATAGTTGTAAAGATTATTTCAAAAACAACATTAGTTTCAATGATCAAAGAAATCAACAACTGTACTGTTTTCTTCTAGGTTTTGTAATAATTTCTGAAAATTAAAAGATCATAGATTTTAAAAAAGTATCAAAAGCATCAAAATCTTTGAAAACATCTCGAAAAGTTTGTTGCTGATCATGAAGTAGTAGAATAAAACCAAAAAAATATCTTAAGTAATTATATGTATTCAAGTTTTTGTTGTGTAAGGAAACAAACCATTCAATGTGGATTGATTTATTGCTATTTTGTTTTAGTAACTAATAAAAACATACGCAAATCTTTTAAAGTTTCACAATTGTGATACATATAAGTATAGATCAACATACAAGTGGAAAAGAAACGTAATTTTTTACAGAAATTATTGATCTACATCCATATATACAAACTTTATTGCTTTGTGCAATTAGTAAGAGCAAATAACGTGGAGTCAAATATCCGTTAACGAAAAACCCTTCAATTTCGTCGACGTGGTCGTCGTCATCGTCCAATAACGCGGGCGCCGGCGTCCGTGGCGTAGCTCCAAGCGCCCCTTACCGGACGAGTTCCGAATCGAGGCATGGAAGGGAACGTTGCGCCGAATCGTGAACACATTGGTCGATCAACTTTTAGCAAGCAACCCTAAGCTTGAATCTGCTTGCGTGGGGAACGATGATAACATGAATCAGCTCTGGAGCGCTTGTGAGACATGGGTTCTAGGTTCGGTGTATGACAAGATCATTGGCGCATGTAAGCAGATGTTTGGTCGGAGTGATAAGTGTCTGGATGCCAATCTTGCCCGACTTGATAAGGTAGATCCAATTGTGCTTGGAGTGCGATCTGAGTTCAAGGAGTTTGTACTCGGTGAGGCACTCTCGCAGTTCAGAATGATCAACCGGGGTCGCACGCCGTTGGAAAAAGCTATCTGTCTTCGGAAGTCCATTAACTGCATTATTGAAGGAATCCAGACCGTAATTTCGTCGTGCAGTGGAACGGAAGCTAGTCGCGTCTGTCCCAACACCTTCCAGCGTAGAGACTATGCCCACGGCTGTGAAATCTCCAAGTTTGCTGGCTTCCTCCCCTTCTATCGTCACCCCTGTTTACAGCAGATCATGTAGCTTTGAACCAGATCATCACACCGTGAGCAGCGGGGAGATATTCACTGTGAATGTGTTCGATGACCACTCATTTGGTCACCGCAGAGGCCAAGGAGAGATTGAATTGCGGAACCTCTCCGACAAAAGTTTGGGAGAAAGTGGTTTGCGAGGGAGCTCCATGTCGAAAGGTGCTGACCTAAGCATCCGATCCTTTCCGAGAGTCTCCGGAATTTATACTTGCCCCCACACATCAGTGACGTCTAAAACATCACAGTAAACACTTGTACATATCCAAATTCTTAATCGAAGTTTATATCCATGTTTTGAACGTATACATCCAAGTTTCTTCCTGGCAGTATCTAGTGAATGCATGTCTTGCCATTTGCTCTTTGGTTTCAACTTCGCATCGAAGTTGCATGAAGTGACTAACATGAAGCTTGTTGATCTAAAACTGTCCTTCAAGGTTGTTGAACTAAATCTGAATATGCAGTAAATCAGTAAAAAGGTAACCTTTTGTGTTTCTTCTCGTTTCTAAGGTTGTTTCAAGCGGTTCAGATAAAGGTTGGAAGAATTTGGAGAATGACGAGGTTTGTGAAATGTGTCGCAGATTAGTTGAACTAAACCTGAATTTGCAAATTTCAAGGTTGGAAAAGGTTGAGTTTTTTCTTGGTCTCCACGTGGGTTGTTTTTTGTTTTTGTTTTTGTTTTTGTTTTTTTTTTTTTTTTTTTTTTATCTCTCAACACGTCAATGGTTTGGCACCCTTACGACTCAATTTGCATGGATTGGAGTTGAGTCCATTTCCTTATCAGATTTTCCTCCTAGTAAGTGGTATGCCCACTTCTTTTCCTCTGTCTTTGTCTGACCTACAGCAGTGGCATTCGACTTGTGTATCCCGCACAGTTGCTGTTACTCTTCCATATTTCTGCCGTAAGAGTCATGCTTGCCTTGTTAGCAGATAAGATAAACAAGGATACACCAATCAATTTGTTTTGTTAACAAGCAGATAAAATACATCAATCAAATTTTCTTTGTTTTCAAGTTGCTGTTGCAAGCAAAAATGAACAGTAAAACTATCATGCACAAAGCACCAGCAATGATATAGGTTCAAAAACATCATTTTGGGAAATTGATTTTTTATTCAAATAAACAAGATCCTCATTTACCTGAACAAATAGCCATATGCTTTCAAGAAGAAATTTACAACCATTTCATATCCATTTTTTTTGTGTCTTTATTTGTCACATATCAAGGTCATGATATCTTAAAAGCTATTTTTGAATTTAAAGCGAATTGTTTAAAAAAACATTGAAATCCTAAAAAAAAAATCCTAATGAAATTATAAAGAAATCTTAAAGAAATCTTTAAAATAAAATCCTAAAGAAATATAGAAACCATAATTTTTTAAAGTAAACCCTACAAACATCCTAATCAAATCCTATTCAAATTCTAATGAAATTCTAAAAAAATCCCAAAAAATTCTAATAAATCTTAAGTAAATCCTAATAATTCTAATGAAATCCTATTTTTTTTGAAATATCATAAGAAACCTTAATTAAATCCTAAACATATCTTAATTAAATCTTTAAGTAAATCCTAATCAAATCTTAACTAGTCCTAATGAAATCCTATAATTATTTTAAAACCTCAATAATTAATAATCAAAGTATTAATTATACTTCAAGTTTTTTACACATTGCAATCTATTGCCTCATATCAAGCAAAAAAAATTTAAGAAGAATCCACATTATTAATTGGGAAATTAAACTTCTAATTTGCTAAGGTGTTTGCCGCCTTTTTTCTCTAATCTTAATGTTAATCCAATAGCCATTTTATCTTCTTATTGCATCATTCTATTGCCCTCAAACTTTACAAAAATGTTCCAAACCAAGGTAACTATCAACTTACAAAAATTCTTCTCCATTAGATTGGCAAGTTGTGCAAGATAAAAAAAATCCTCACTAAACATTGAAATTCAAATTCAACAATCTTAATACAATTGAATTTTAACAATCTTTAATTTAAACATTCAATCTATCTAAAACCCACAAAACACATTTAAGACAAGCAAATTTATAATTCCAAAATTTTTCACCCACCATTGTACTACAATATTCACAAAAATTTCAAATTTGTAAATTCTTTTTTATTTTTGTAAATCCCTAATACTGAAAACACCTCTTACTTTGAAAAGCCCTCAACACCTCAATATTAGTCTAAATCACTTAAATCCAATGTTGAAACAAATTGAATAGAGTGTGCTCCCTAATCTCACTCTTTAATCAATGAAGTAACCTCAAAATTGCCATAAGTGTGGTTTTGTGCTTAAGGGTTTGATTTCAACCATAGCTTACAACTAATTCTCTTTGGATATGAATTTCAAATTTTTTGAGATATATTTTTTTTAAATTATTCAAAATATTTTCTTAAAGATAACTATAATATTTTTATTTACTTATTTTATTTTATTTATTTCTAATATATATATATTTTTATCTTATTTATGGCTCTACAAAGTAAGTAAAAGTTTTTTTTGACGAAAAAAATAGCATTAACATTAAATGTATTTATTACCTTTCTATCTTTTATTAATTTCTTTTCAAAGTATTTTTTTTTTTTTTTTTTTTTTTTTTACCTTATAGCCATATTATAATAAATCATTTTTTAAAATATTTTTTAAAAATATATCAAAACCTATAATTATATTAAAAATACAACATTCATTAAAAATTAGTAAATGAAAACACCGTCTCAAAAAACCAAACACTCACAAGTATTAAATTTAGATCTTTAGCAAAACAACGCATTTTATGCTCCTTACAAAAACTATCAAGAGTGAAAAAAAAAAAAAAAAAAATTCTTGTACAATATCTATTGGAAAAATAGACTTTCAAGTCACATTATATTTGATCACAAATCTGAATTTGTATCAAGGTTTTAGAAGACAGTTTTTGACGTATTGAAGATTGATATTGAGTTATCTTCAACTTTTCATCTTCAAACTAATGGATAAATAAAAAATGTGTGAATTAAGTTTTGGAACATTATTTGCAATTTATTATTAGCTATGACTAAAACATTCAAATAACTTTCTTATGATTACTGAAATTTATATAGAATAATGTGGTATATTTTTCTACTAAAAAAATATCTATTTTTTTAATCATTTATATTTATAATCTATAATTTAGTGCTTTTGATTTTTCAAATGTTGGAAATCTATAAGTGGAATAATTGGCAAGTAGAATAGTCAAACTTTATACAACAACAAAGATATGCCTAAAGAAGGTCCAACAATAAAAAATAAAAACTAACATATACATTTGTGGAAAAAATAATATATATATATATATATATATATATATAATTGGTACCAAGATAGTATTACTTTATTGTAATATTAAAACCAATCAATCTTATAAGAAACTAGATTATTGAAGCCTTGGTCTATTTATTAAAAATAAAAATAAAAATAAAAATCAATTTAATTGTAATTACCATTGTTAGTGAAGATCCATCATGTATTCTATGTGTCTCTTATTAAGTGTTATTTTGCAATTAACATAATAAAATAAAATTACTATTATCTTTTCTTGTAATATGTAACAATCAAGAATTTGAAATAAAAGAAGTCTTAAATTCAAGGCGGCTTTGAAATGAATTAAAATATTCTATTAATTGATGTAGAAATAATATTAATAAATGCACATACAAGCCATTAAAGAATGTTACAAATGCATCAAAGCTTCTTATTATGTTTTTATAGACAACATCAATAAAATAAAAATCAAACATTAATAATATGATATATTCTAAAGAGAAATAAGTTCAAGAATCAACTTTTAGAATTTCTTTGTAAATATAGAGAATCAATAGCCAACAAATTTATCTCAATAATTTCCAATTAAAAAATTGCCACATGAAGCACTTATATTGTCTCAATTTAAAGAATATTGTAATTATAAAAAAGATACTTACAAAAGCCATGTCTTTTCTTAAATAGATAACTTGATACAACATATTTGGTACTACAATCTTTGAAAAGATTTTTGATGCTTAGTGATACTATTTGAAGTAGGTATTTGTACACATTATTTAATTTTTTTAATTATTTAAAGATACTTTTAAAATTTTCATTTTAGTATTTAAATTGAATAATTAAATTCTAATTAATTTATCAATAGATTTTTAAACAATTTTTTATTAAGAGTTATTTTTTTTTATTATAATTAAACATCTTATATAATAAGAGTAAATTCTTTTAACAAATATATTTTAATTAAAAAAATATTATCAACCAAAAAATACTAGAATTTTTAAAAATAAAACTTATCTTTTTTTAAAGCACCAAATTAGTACTTTTATTTGAATTCATATTAATATCCAAGAAAGTATTTGTAAATAGTTGGTTTGCATTCTTATAAAAGATAAGAGTAGCTTCATTGCCAAATTGAGAGTAGATTACCATATTATTGATAATGCATTGAAAATAAATTATTAATTGGAATTAATACATGTTTTCAAGGTATTATAGTTATACATATTTATTCTTATAATTATCTGGATAATATGAATATGTAAAAGTAAATAAAAGTAGATAAATTTGATAATATCTTGTAGAGAAGATTTTTAGAAGCTTCATAGATGTAGCTTTGCTTATATATGTATCTATAGATTATTGATAAATTGAAAACTTGGTTAAAAACTTAGCCACATATTGCACATATTGGTTACTTGTGGTACAAGTTGGTATACATATAAGAAGCTTGTCTTATAAGTTTAATACATATTGTGGGAGTTAAATACATATTAGAGGTCTTATTGAATGTCGCTACATAGATCTTAGTTAGATAGTATATATAGAAGTAAGAGTGAGGCATTTCTCACTCTTGTTAATTCTTTTCTTGCTTCTACTCTAATTTCAAGAGTCTCTAATTTTCTTATCTTTTGGCAATAGCCTTTCTAATTTATTTTCTAAATATATATATATATATATATATATATATAGAAAAAGAGAGAGAAAGAGAGAGAGAGAGAGAAAAAAAAATGAATGATAAAGTAATCTAATCTTTTAGTAAAGTGATCCACTCTATTATAAGCATCATTATACCTTTGAAGCTCCTATCTATGTTTCTAGCTATTCTTTGTTTTCAACCATTACTAAAGATAGGAACAATAGGCTAAGAACTTTGAAAATAGAGATGATTGTTGGAAATAAGGGAATATGGGAATGATTGGAAAACGAGCATGCAGTTTGATTTAATAAAAATTTTGATTGCTTTATCATTTTTCTTTATATATATATATATATATATTTTCTTATCATATTTTTGTTAGATATAAATTAATTGGTTTATTTTTAATAACTAATTGAATACCATCCACAATACAAAATAATTTTATGTTAGAGACAAGTATTAATATTATTTTAATTGGCCCTTGGTAATTATTGAGAAAAATTACATGGACTTAAGAAGAAGATTATGAAGTTAATTATACTATCTAAATAGTTAGCTTAGCCACCATTTCATGATAAAAATTGATTAGAATTTGATAGAAATCAATTGTTTAAAAAAAATTATTTACTACCAAAAGACAAAAAAATTAAGCTATAGTTCATACTATTAAGTATGAATAATAAATTTTGAATAAAAAATAAGAATTTTAAAATTAATATATTTAATTATTCTTATCTTAAATTTTTAAATTTGATTAGATTTTTAATTTTTTTTTAATCTTTCAAGAAATTAGCTAAATTAAATTGATAGAAAATACTAATTCAATAGTACTATGCCTAATTAAATATAAAACATATTATTTGAATGTAATTATGAAGGCCAAAATAATTATTACATAATTAGGTGGTTTTTTTGCTTTAGCATAGAATTTTATCATTGATTAAAAAGACCTATTTATCACTTTTATAACAAAAAAAGATCAGCATTTTTTGCTAGCACCATTTAAAAATATATTAGACTTTATCACCTTGTACAACAATTTCATTACTTCCTATAGAACTTATTGCTTAAAATAAAGATGTGATATAATAGATATCTAAGTTATTTAAGAAAAAAATTTAAATAAAACTAAATAAAAATAAGTAGAAACATGTTACAAAGCTAATATCTTTCTTTAAAAACTTTGAAAAAATTTCTTAAACATAAATTAGATATTTATATTTTAATAGAAATGTTACATGATTATTCAAACCTATTTTATAAGTTTCTTATTTATATGGAGTTGCATTAGAAGCAACTTACTATAAATACTTGATGCTCAGAACTTAAGCCTTATAATCTTTAAAAAGATTCTATAAGATTGTCATTGAAACAAGACCACTTTATCTCAGAGATCCAAGACCGTTCTAATCCATAGCAATATAAAGTCTCATCACAAAGTAAGATAAAATAGACCAAAATAAAAAATAAATAAAACAAAATAGAGTAGGACACAAAGAACAAAATTGAGTAAATGGAAATAAAACTAAACAAAATTGAATAAAAAGATGCAAAATCAAATTTTATTAGAAAAAGTGAAGCCATACTTGACTAGATGCCCTAAAAGGCCCTCGCCAGTCCAATTTATACTTTGTTCTACCCCCTTGGACTTTTTAGAAGTTTTTATAATAGGTCCCACTCAGATAAGTAATCTTAAAGAATTTTAAAGTAACTTATAAAATATTTCTAATAAAATTTTAAATAAACTTCTATAATTCTAAATAAATATTTAAAAAATATAATAAATCATTAGTGAACTTTAACCAAATCTTAATTAAGCTTAAAGAAATTCTAAATAATCCTACCTAAATCCTAAAATTATGCTATAAATTCAAACAAATACTATTCAAACTCTAAAATTATTCTACAAATCCTAATGAAATCCTAATGGATACTTAATCAATCCTAATCAATCCTAGGACAATTTTAAAACCTCAATAAATATTGATTGAAAAATTAATCTTTTTTTAAAAAATTCACGCATTGTAATCTAATGATCAAAAACTTTCATAATAATTTTAAAAAATAAAATAAAATAAAATAAAATAAATCCAACATATTAATTGAAAAAAAAAAAAAAAAAAAAAAAACACTCCCTAACTGCTTAGGTGTTGGCCATCTTCTTTTTCCAACCTCAAAATTCATCTTTTAGCAATAATAATATCTTATTAAATTATTCAATTACTTTCTAAATTGGATAAATGCTAAGTTTACAACATATTTACAAAAATTTGCTTAATCCAACTAACAAATCCTTTAAGATCAAATAAATTCTTACTAATTCTTGATATACAAATTCCAACCAAGTTAATTCGTGGTGGTCAACAAGCACCTTCTCAACGACTTAACAAACACGGGCCTTTGGACGCACGACTTGAAAAACCAAGTCATCTATCACAATGGCTCAATTCAGCAAATCGACGTCATTCCAGATGACTTGAAGATATACAGGACCGTCTGGGAAATCAAACAGCGGTCAATTGTGGATATGGCCGCCGCGAGAGGAGCGTTCATTGACAAGAGTCAAAGTCTGAACATCCACATGGACCAGCCTAACTTTGGAAAGCTTACTTCTCTTCACTTCTACACCTGGACGAAGGGTTTGAAAACAGGCATGTATTATTTGCGGTCGAGAGCTGCCTCAGACGCAATCAAATTTACAGTGGATCAAAGTAGTATTAAGGTGAGATTTATCTTTTCTTGTGCCCCTTCATTGCACGTGAAGTGTCGCCTTGAATTAACATTTTCTAGTTGTTCTGACTAAACCTAAATCTTACCAGTTCACTCCTATGCAGAGTAAGCAAGAAACACCTGCGGCAGTTGTCTCTAACAATCTGGAGGAAAAGATGTCTCAAATGGTGTGTTCGCTTGAGAACAAGGACGAATGTATGTCAAGTGGCAGTTAACGGGTCTTTAAATGCATGTTTACATATGTCTAGAATTATTAAGTACTCAATTGATTTCACGTATTGAATACAAATTCACTATGAAAAATCTCATTCTGTACTAAGATCTGAGTCACAAGACTAAAACTAAGTTTTAAAAAATAAAATAAAATGGTGTTAAGCAGTGATTTGATGACTTATAGTTGTTTTGTCCCACTGCCAAGAAATCCACCCCATCGTCGACCCACTCACTGACAGGTGCACAAGTGACAAGCAGGGCGTGCCACTCGTGCGCGCATTCCAGGATCCGAGGATTCTGAGCAATCGATCCCTCGTCAACCTGCACAACGAAATCTCCGTCGCCACTATATGCGTGACGCCCGATCCAGCCTGGGGTCAACCCCGAAGATCAGGACTGCGTTGGCATATGTCGAACTATTGCACATGCATCTCGTGTATTAGTGTCACTGATGATTTGGGCCGACCAAAAGTGTCAGCTTTGTCTACGGTGCAGTCGAAACCGTGCTTTGAGTGTACTCTTCAACTCTAAATGTTGATCGGAGGTCGGAATTCATGAAACGTGGTAGTTTTTTCATGTTATGATTTGACAAACACATTTGGTTCAGGTGATCTTTATGTGAACATGAACCTGTCACATGTCGGCTTTCTGTAGTAAAGAACTGAGTTTAGTAGACTTCGGTGAGCATACTTTACTCCCACATTCAAGCAGGAGATTTGGGATCTTGAACTCTGCTTTTCTTTGCTCCAACATGCAAGCCGTAGATTTAGGATTTCGAACTCTGCTGCACCTTAACGGAGAATTGTATATAAGTCATTCTATCTGCAAGGAAAATTCCACGTTTGTCACTGAAGCCTTTCTTCCTGTTCTGCTGCTGTTTAACAGCTTGCGCATCGTCGGCTTTTTTGAACAGAGCTTTGAATAGGTACTGTGCAGGTTGTCCGTTGAGCGGAGGAGATTTGTGGAGAAATGAAAATCGAGAGGGGGTTGCCGCGGTTGGTGAAGCCAGCTGATAGAAGCAATGCGGTACCGAAGGTGGTGCCGTTAAGCAGTTCGGATTTGGTGGTGGCCAGGGTGCACGTCGGAGTGATATATGCATACAAGGCCAGCAAGGGGGTCAGCTTTGATCACGTCGTGCAGGTGTTAGAAGGGGCGTTGGGGCGGGTGCTAACCGAGTACAGAGAGTGGGCTGGACGCCTCATGATTGACGAGACAGGCAGACCTGCCATTGAGCTGAATGACGACGGAGTAGTGTTTGTGGAAGCGGTGGCGGACGGGTGCTTGCAAGATGTTTTCCCGTTTGATCCCTCGCCGTTGCTTCAAAGTATGGTACCTCCTAGTCGTGGTGTACCAGAGCTTCTGCTTGTTCAGGTGAGTGTTGTCGTCCAACTCTGAAATTGATGTTCGTTGTCCTGCCACAAAGTCGCGCCATTGGCGATAGATGTCTCTAGTAGTGCAATATGAAGTACACAGTATGGTTTCAATGTCTTCATTTGTAGAATCGTAAACCACTACCTGGTAGGCGACTGACCTGTCGCGATATTGCAGTTCAGTTCGTATTCGCGAGGGTTGGAACTCTGAAAGAGGTAGATGAATTTGTGACTGCGCTAACACCTAAAGTTAATCGTGACCAGGTCACCAAGTTTAAGTGTGGTGGATTGACGTTGGGTGTTGCAAGATATCACCAAGTTGCCGACGGAACGGGGGCTAGCCAATTCATGAACGCGTGGGCGTCTGCGTGCAAAGGGCTTCCGTTGTCATCCATACGCCATGATCGTGCAGCTCTGATGCCGAGGGACCAGCCAACGCCAACATTCGACCATATCGAATATGTCATCCCCCTGCCTAAGCCTGATGCTGAGGTCACATCTAACAACCGTCCCGTCGCTACAAAGAAAATACGCTTTAGTTTCGACATGGTTAAGAAAATTCAGTCGAAAGCCGTTAAAGAGAACGACGAGCGCGGCTTCCCCACCTACTCCACCTTCGAGAGCCTGACTGGGCACTTATGGCGGTGTATTACGAAGGCGCGTGGATTGAGCGGTGACATCGAGACACGGACTACCATCATCTGCGATGTGAGGCGCCGACTGACCCCCTCAATCTCAGAAGATTATTACGGCAATGCTATCTTCCGCAGTTGCGCTCGGACCCTTGTGACACAATTGACGGAGGAACCCCTCTCGTACGCTGCAGGTGTTGTACACGCTTCCATCAAAAGACTTGATAACGATTACATCCGATCAGCAATCGACTACATCGAGCACCGGCGCCAGAATACTGCTTCCTTTGGTAGACCCTTGAGCACGGTATTAAGCCCTGACCTGAAGGTCACGTCTTGGTTACAGATGCCGCTCTACAAATTGGACTTCGGATGGGGCACGCCTGTGTATGCCGGCCCTTCCTACGTCCCTTTTGAAGGTCTCATCATTCTCAACACTTCTCACACTCAAGATGGCAGTGTTGATGCCATCCTCACATTGTTCGAGGACGACATGGCCAAGTTCGAAAACATCTGCTTTGAAGTTCCGAATTAGGGTTTCACAAATATGGACATGCAAACAGAAAGATCATTGTGCAGTTTTGTAGAAAACTGCACAATACTCAACATAACTCGGTGTAAGATAGCTTTGCAGGAAATGCAATATATTCAACTGATGCCTCTTACTGGATGAACAGAAACCCCGTATTGCTCCACTGAATTATTTTAATATACCCTTCACCTAGTCAAATGGCTTATATATATATATATATATCTAAAATATTATGTATTAAAAAAGTCCATACTCTTGATCTTGTATTTTCCAATATTCTAGGAATATTTTAGAGCTATCGAACAATTGGTTGCCAGTTAGTCAGCAGCAGCCCTCAAAAAACAAGATGGAACAATCCAACATGTTCGGTAGACCATCCATTTCTGATATTTGAAGCATTTTAGCAGCTACCCAGTAGGTGGAGAAGTGAAAAAAATAACCCCTTGTAGGAAAATTCAAAAGAGGAGGTATCCAAGTAATTTCATACAAATTGGCTCGAAACAGAATATATGTAACTATATTAGCTAAACACTCCCTTCCTCCTATTATGTACACATAGGCCTACTTAATTCCAATTGATGCAGGATTGCAAATTCAAGAATCTAATTCTTACAAAATTATGATAAGTGGCACATATTAATGCTACAAAACTTTATCTAATTCCATCAAACGTATGGACGTAAGTGTATAAAAGAAGATATAAAAATTCAAACATTTGGTTGTAACTAATTCACCATGTTCAAGTTGGATTCTTGCTGCCTTTCTTCCTTCTTTTTGCTCATTCCAAATAGTAACTCACATACTCCATCTTTCAATCTCAATCCACAATTTCACTAAATTCTTTTCAACTTTTTACTTATTTATCTCCTCTACAACACTCATTTGGTGCCAATTGGAATAGATCTCCTTGCGATGCTGACTTGGGTTGGCAACTATCACCTTGCATTGATCAAAGGTAGCAACTACCTTGTCATAACAACTAAAAATGTCAACCAATCCTTCATACCAATTGGAGACAACTATCCCCTTCTTGGGATGATTAAAGTTGGCAACTACATCTCTATATTGATTGGAGTCAAGTATTATCTATCTACTCGAACCTTAGCTGATGACTTCCTTGTAATCCTAGCTTGGACTAACGTCCAACTCATTGAGTCGACTTGAACTTGTAAGCATAAGTTGGTATTCAACTTCTTGCGTTGATTAGGACCAATTTTTATTTTGGTGGTAGACATTTTTGCAATGCCAACTTGGATTGACATATAACTTGCTGTACCAACATGAGCTATTATCCATTCAAATGAAAAATAGCTCATTTACTTGCTCCATCTTCTAATCTCAATCTACAATTTTACTAAATCCCTCTCAACTTTTTGCTTATATTACTTCTCCTATAACATTCTTATGTTGATAGATAGAATAGATTTCTTTGCAGTACCAACTATGGTTGGTGATTGTTGATTTGCATTAATTGGACCTTGCGACCATCCTACTGCTATGATTGAGAATGGCAACTACTCCTTGATGTTGACCAAAGTCAGCGACTCCCCCACCGAGATAATTGTGATTGGTAATTGCATCTTTGCATTAACCAAAGTTGGCTACCACATATCTATGCTGATCGGAGGTGATGACTACTTTGTGATATCAATGTAAGTTGGCAATTGCTTTGTTGTGCTTGCTTGAATAGGTGACCATTTTGAGGTATCAACCTAAGTTGGTCTCCAGCTTCTTGCATCAATTTAAGTCCATGTCTATTTCGACAAAGGATCCTCTTACTATGCCAAATACATAGTTGGCACAATCATAGTACATATCACAACTTCTATTTTGACAAAGAATATCCTCTATAGCACCAATAATAGTGATTGAAAACTTACTAATATTATTGACATCATGAAGATTTTTCCTTATGTTCCATGTAAGATTAAAAGAGTTGGATTGTCCTAATAGTCTCTTTGACCCTCTTATTAACTATAATCTATGAGTCTTAGCATAAAAAGCTAAGCAAGTTTAATGTAAGGACTCCCATTACTCTTGTAAATATTAGTATTGTGTTTTTATTATATGTAGCTAATTGTGAGTATTTTATGCTTAAGCACCTTGGAAGTACATTTTTTTTATTAAATCATCTCATTCAAGTGCTTTGGAGGCATACTCTTTTATGACAATCTCTTGATGTGTAATCTTAAGGATTCATTCTTTTTTGAGTGCAACTTGGTGAGCTTTTCTTTGAATCCTCCTCTTTTTTAAATCCACTAATCTTTTATATTTTGACTCTTTACGTCAAATTTGTGTTCTTTTTTTCTCTATTTTTCATTCAAGATTTTGATCTTATATTTTTTGCACAATTTTCATGTATGCCTCTGAGATTAATATTAATAATTTAAAAAAATCTACTACGAGATCTATATTGTATCTCTTTAGATTGGACACATATGTGATGGAAGGCAATGTTAAAAAGAAAATTATAGATTTTGGATTAGACCATTCAAAATCCAATTTGCCTACTTCTTCTACCAACTCCAAATTTGACACATTTGCATCAACAAAAAAAAAAAATCAATGGTAGAATTTGAAGTCAATTTTAAGTCTATTGCAATGTTATGAACTAGTACAATTTCTAATACATTTATTTTACCTTGTCCAACATCTTCTAAAAATTGTATATAAGTTTGGCTTGGATCCCCTGTGATTGTCTATTGCTATTCTATCACGCAAAAATATACCAATAGAGTTGAAACCTTTGATGATATTATTCACTATTAAAGCATGTTTTAAGCTTAGAGACATCTAATATGCAAGAGTTTGTTTTTAGGCAAGTTAGTTTAGCTTTTTGAAAATCCAATGATTTTGATTTTCTTTAAAATATGTCTTCAAGGATCGAAATACAAATATATCTAGAAGCCACATAGCATGGGATGTATGAATTGGTAGAGTTAGAATATTCAATCTTTCGTCATATACTAGTCTTGCTACTTCAATATTAATGTAGCTCAGATGTCCATCAAGAATCAATAGCTGCTTTTATATATGAGAAATGCTACAAAGTCATCTCAAGCTCTTAATAAAATGAGAAATCCATGTAGAATATAAAAATAACTTGTGAACCAAACCTTAGGTTGCATTGCCATGGTTGCACCTAACTTGCTATATTCTATGTAGTTTTGTAAAAAACATTCACGTCTAAAAATATAGAAGGACAGTATACCAATGTCGTAATGTAATACTATTATATAGTGAAACTATAATCAAAATTGAATTTTTAATTAATATCTAATTATCTTGATTCAATAATAATTTGAGGTATCTAAACATGGCTTTTATAGAAGCTTCAAAGGTTATTTTTTTACTTTAATAGGAAGTAGATAAAAGTTAATTATTAATATTACCTTCTAAGATATAGAAATTCTTTCACTGCCTTCGAAACGCCATAAATTGATAAAATAAATTTAGAAGAGATAAATAATTAGTATAGTTGATACTAGGATTAAGTTGAGGATAGGGTTGGATAAAAAAAATCCTTAGGATATTTTAAATTGATACCAAGGGATCGATTATTTGTGAGACAGGGTCAAAATCAAATCTTTAGCCACAAAAACGACCAACTAGGACAAAATATGTTTTTGAAGATGGAAGATTAGGATTGGAGAGCTAGGTTAGAAATTCTTCCAGAGATGTAAGATTGGTTTTGGTAGGATTTGGAAAGAGTTAGCAATTGTTGTTGGAAGTCAAGGTTTGTATTGGCAACTTGGGATTTATACAATGAAATTAGGGCTAGCACTCTCACCTAGTTCGTAAAATTGGTGTCACATCTATAATTCAAATTTTGATAGTACTTAGATAATTAGGTTTTCTAAGTATATGTAAAATTTTGTAGTAATCCAATAGTGCAATTGAGAGATATCTAGGTATTGGTACAAGTACATATCGAAAGTTGGTAGTTTATAATTTAGTAGGATTTCTATGATATAAAGAGATCTACCAATTCGATCAAGGTGAAATTTGTCATGGTATTGAAGGACTTGAAGATCAAGTTGCATACCAATTTTAAATCAAAGTTAATAGTTGGAGAAGGAGAAATCACTTTTGAAATTTTTGCTTCACCTTTTAAGTTGGCAGCCAAGTGACATCAATGTAGTTTTTGGAGGTTTTTTCACAATTTGTAAGTTGGATTGGGCTGAAAATTCTTAAGCATATAGAAGACTTATATTGACAATTGCTTGCAAAATTTCACATTAAGTGGATAGTCAGATTAGAAGTTATAGCTTATCAAAGCTCACTGATTAGGATTTAAGCTTACAAGAAAAATCTAAATTGCTTAAATATGAAAGTAACAAGGTAATTGAGGTTTACATGTGCGTAAGACTACTAAGAAGAGTGTTTTTTATTACTTTTGAATCAAAATTTGGATTATATTCTTCTCATATGCATGAAACCTATTAGGATTTTTTAGATGTTTGTGAAACATAACCTCACCTTCCACAGCTAGGTGGCTGATGCATTTCCAAATAAGACAACACATAATACAACATTGACCTCTAGTGTATTCATGCAAACTAATATTAATAGCCATTCTCTTTGATCTTATATAGTAAGATGTATTTGAGAAGTACATCTTCAAGCTATGAGAAGTATACTACGATTTCTTCCTGCTTGTACACCAAACTCATCATAATTCTATATCATTTTTAGAAGATATCTACATGATGTATATAACCTACTTTGATTATCATAGAAACTTTACATATTTTCTTTGCATAGTGCCTTTGGTCTAGAAGATGCTAGAGCTTGTTCAACTCTTATTGTAAGCTCAAAGTGACATTATTTAAAACACTTCAATCTTTCATCACCAAAAATTCTATTCTTGAATGGAGTGCTTTGAGTCTTAGTTATTTCAAAAACCTTCATTTTTAAAGTTATAGATAAAAAAACTTATGTCCCTATCTCATATGGCTTAAATATATTTGACAAGTTTGCATTTTTCTTCTATAGTTAAAGTTTCTTTAACTCTTCTTGTTTTAAAAGATCACATTTCATAACACCACTTTTTGAAAGTTGTATATAGAATATCATAGTTTATTGCTACTTTTTAGATGCTTCAATTCTCTTCATACTCTGCCAATATTACTATTATTGATTCATCATTCCATAAAGAATTTTTTCTCATATTGATAGTACTACTCATATGTTACTTTGATAATAGTGGTTGTGGAAGTTGATTATTAATATGTCACAAAGTTGTTTGATCATCTATAATGTTCTCCACATCAATGTTGCTAAAGAACAATACCTTGTTGTCCATCCTCATCCTTGTGCTATTTACAACTCCACTTGAGTTGGCTCTCTTCCTCCCTCATGAATCTCTTCTTTGTTCTTCACTAATAAGACTACCTTGGCCTATTTAGCAAATTTCACCACCCTATAAAACTCTTCTAATTTGTAAATATAAAATTTAAAGAACTTCATAATTATTAACTTGAATCCTAATTGGAGAGTTTGGCTCATTTGTACCACCATGTTGATCATGTTGACTAGTGTTGGAGTTGATTATCAATGGTTCACTTCGACTTGGCAATCCATTACTTGCTTCCACCATACTATTGATTTCAACCTATAAAAACCATATACTTTGGATGAGATTCATCTAAAAAAAGTCAAATAATTACATAAGTAAAATCATTATATATTAAACAAATCAATTATTTAGACATGGCATAAGTAAAATAACTAAATCTTTAATAAGTCAAGTAATTAGACATTAAACAAATGAAATAATTATAAACTTGTAAAATAAAATAATCATACATTAAAAAAATTAATTATTTAGATCAATTTATTGTGTATTAAAAACTAAAAAATAAATATAAAATAAAGTGATATTATTCATTTTTAAAAATTATTATTAAAATCTAATTTAAAGATAATACTAATAATATTTAATAATAAAAAATATTTTTAAAAAATAAAAGTCTAAAATAATTTTATTCTAATTGATATTTTAACTATAATTAAAAATATAATTCATAAAAAATCGAAATAATGTTCTTAAGAATATCCAAAAAATTAAACACTCAAATTAAAAATTCACATTATCATTAAAAATATATTTAAATAAAAAAATATTAATAAAAAAATATAAAAATAAATAAAACCTGAAATTATATTTTTAATAGTAATTTAATAGTAGTACAAAAAAATCATTCCAATCATTATTTGAATTAGATTTAACAATAAATTTAACAAAAATATTAAAATAATATTATTAAATTCATTCAAAAATTCAACATTTGGAATAAACATCAATATTTTAATAAACATTATATTTGAACCTAAAATTAATAATTTATTGGGAAAAAAATAAAAAACAAAATAAAATAAATTCTTTAATAGTTATCTAAAAAAGATTCATTTAAATAATTACTAATATTAGAATTTTAAAAATATATATATAAAAATTGAATTTATATTCTTTGAAGTATTCATAATTTTTAATATTCACATTACACATAAATATTGCCATAAAAATCATATTTATGTTTAACAGTAATAATAAATATATATATATATATATATATATATAAAGTGAACTAAAGAATTGTCTTTAAGAATTGTCCAAAAGAATTCATTCAAATCAATATTAAAATTTGGTAATCCAAAGAATATGCTCAAAGCTTTTCAGATTTTATTTAAATCCCACTTTGAGCTTAACTTGGCAGGAAGCACCAATCCAAGTTGATTCACATTATGCAAAAGCACAGCATACACTCACACATTGAAAGTGTTCCAATTGATTTAAAAATTTTGGTGATAAAAAAATGTTAAATAAAAAAATGAAATCCAGAGGCATTTATACATGAATCAAAATTTCATATAGAATAAATTTGATTAAATGGAAAAGTTCAAAATGTTTTACATTTGGCAAAATTTCTAACTTTACATGTTTTTAATGTGAGAACTTGTATACTTTCTGTGAGCCACTAAATTGACTCACTTAGATATTTAGTGTAAAAAATTCTCTTATTATGCCTAAAATCAATGAATTGGTAAGTTAGTAGTAGAATTTTTTGAAGAAATAGGAAATAGATTGCTAATAGCACATATGCAACCTAGGGTAGAATTTATTAGGACAAAATTCTATGATAAATAGGTTTTCGTAGCTAACATTAAATGATGGCCAATGCGAGTCTTTCTTGTTGTCAAAAGGACGAAAAAAAAAAAATATATATATATATATATAGATATATATATTTCTTTTGTCGGCTGGTTCAAGCTGGTAGACTTGTGATGCTGTGCATGGCAGCATCCTTCTTTTCTGTGGTCACAGCTTCTTTGTGTTGGAATGAACCAGGAACTGTAGCCGAAGAGTAGGGAGCGTGATGTCGTCGTCGTTGAATTAGCGGCGAGCACATCGGCGATGCTGGTGTTTTCGGATTTTGCTTCCCCGGTCGGATTTTACATCCAGAGGAGGATGGATATGTGTTGAGAGTCGCAGGATCATCGTCGTCTTTCTGCCTTGCCTTCCGCTGTTGCCCACACTTTGCACGCCCCACCTCCCTAATTGCCATTCCTAAGGACAAGTTTTGTAGCCAACGGCCTCGACAAATTCACTTCTTTGGATCAAAAGGAGGCTCGTGTTGGAATGATTCAGGAATTGCAGCCGAAGAGCAGGATCGGGGGAGCCGGAGGAGGAGCGTTGGTTCCATTCGACGACTTCTAATCCTCATCAAAGCAAAGCGAGAAGGAGTCCGCAAGATCGTGTTGGAAGAAATAGAGCACCCTGTGGAAAAACCCAGAAGAGACTCTTCTTCAACGTCTGGGTCAATAAAATATTGCAAGGTGATTTCAGGATTCATAGAAGATCCTAGGTCTAGGAAGAATCAATTAAAGTTGATGGGTTAGAGTTTGGATGAATTTTATTGGATGAATTATTTCAATCAAGGATGAATTTTCATTCACAGATGATTTTCTTTACTGGATGAACTTGATTAAAATTAATGCAAACAATAATAATAATAACAATAGAAATAATATATATATATATATATTTTGTTTTTTTGTTTTTAGAATAATAATAATAATAATAAATAATAATAATAATAGAAGATAAAGAAATAAGATAATTAACAAAAAATAGGAAATTTTCATGGCATTAACTTCTTGACTAATTTATCATTATGAATGTGAATTAGTTATAGAGTTTTGGCTTATTTTCTTCAATCATTTAAGAAGGTCAAAGAGTGATTTGATTAGAATTTAATTAATAGCCATAACTACTAACATTCATAAGGTTAATTCATTTATTTTGAGTTGGAATAAACATCTAGTTAATAGAGGTTTATTTTAGCTCAGACTTTCACATTCAAATTATTGAGGAATAACATGAATAAAGTATAGATTTTGTCAAAAATTGATGCTTTGAACTGATTGTGTAAATTGTTTGTTTAAGGTGCCCATGTTCAAATCAAGGGATTGTCTACAAATGACACACTAAGTGTCAAATTTAACATTCAAATAAAATGTAATACATACCTCCATAATCCTATGCCTTGCTTATAAATTATTAATTCTTTATAAAATTACTTGTTGTAAACATAATACATTGCCAAATTACCATAGCAATTTTTCTAGCATTTTTGTTCACAAACCATCATTATTTTTGTTATAGATTTTTAATATTAATTTCTATTTAAGTGACATGCTTAATTGAGTTGACATTATTTAGAGGCATTACTTAAAGGATTGGTTCTATAATACTTGTATTAAAAGAAATTATATTAAGTAACAAAGATACTTGTTGTTTGAGGATGGGAGTGAAGAATCTCTTTTAATAGTAGTATAATATATGATGCATATGCCTTCTATATATTTATTTTAATAATAGATTGATATATAGCATCTTCTTAAAATAAAAATAAAAAACCAAAAGTTGGTGGTAGCTAAAGTGTGATGATATCAATCTTTTGAAATCTTCAATCTGATTTTTTATTCTTTTAAATAAACAAACTCCAAATAAAATAAAATTTAGGATTTAGGATTTGGAAGTAAGATTTAGGATTTTGAAAGGATAGCAACGTTTTTTTAGAAAGAAATATAAAGACTTTCAAAAAATATTTTAGACTCTCTTGTTTTTATTTTATAAATGTTTAAACAAAGAGTTTGTTGACAATATAAGGAACAAGAGAATTTACAAAGGATTTGTATTTTATTGATTGTTGTGTATGTTATAAAAGTTTTTATAAGAAAATAAGGAAATTAATAGCAGCCAAAGGCTTCATGTTTTTTAAAGCAATCTCTTTTTCTATGACATATTGATGTTTCTAATGAAAAAGCCTTAAGGTACTTATTGTTCTATTAGAAACGATAGAAGATGATGATTATGGATTTGAAATGCCAAAAAAAAATAATTTCAAACAACTTGTTGTGAGCATTTGCATAAATCATAAAGCAACAATAATAAGTTCAAGAGAATGACAAGGATATTACTAAAGCCTTGCAAGCTGTGGTTGATAAAATTGAAATATTTGAAGATAGAAATATCATCAAATTTCTTAGAATCTTTATATGCAAGATAGAAGTAGATCAAGTTTTAGAGGTAAAAATAATCTCTACTTTCGATCTTGTTGTTATTCTTTAGATTAGAGAAGAATAAAAAAATTGTATAAAGAATCCATTTCTTAGAGCAAATTTGTAGAATTTTTAAAGGATAAATTTTTTTTGAAGATTTAAAAAGAATCATTAAGAGGTCATTTTCCAAACTTCTTTTCAAATTCAAAAAGTGAATAAGATTACTTGTGAAGAAGCACTGTAAGAATTAATCAAAGATATGAAAGATTTGAGGGTAGAAATGATAAAATTAAAAAGATTTCAAAAGCCTAATGCATCAAATGTTTCAAAAAGATCTAAGAGATATGTAGAAAGATATATATGGTATGATAGTCCAAGCCATAAGCATGATAAATGTCATAATTGTAAAGCAGTAATTAAAAAAGATATTATTCATTTCAAGAAAAAAAAGATAAGACTTTTAAGCTTTGATGAGCCTATAAAGACCAACTTTAAAAAATGAAATATAAAAAATTTTATGGAGGAATAAATCAATAAGAGTAGTACCATATTCAAAAAAGAAGTAGAGTCTTATGCTATTAAGGTGGCACAAAGAAAAGTAAAGATTATTGATTCATCAACAATTGATGCCATAAAGAGAAGAGTTAAGGCTATTAGAAGAACAATTGAGTGGAAAGTTCCAATTGATGCTATGAGTATTAGAGCTTATTTAGGTAAAGATCAGAAAATTGTAAGTCTATATGTTATTGTGGTTGAAAAAAAGAGATGTAGGACTATTCAACAAAAAGAGATCATTGGAAAGGAAAAAAGAGAATAAAAAATATGCATTAGAAAAGGCCTAAGATGAAAATTCCACCTATAAACTTTAATTTGATATCAAAACATCTATTGATATGAAAAGCATTTTAAAAGAAAAAAATTTGGATACCAAAATTAAATTTACCTTGAAAGAAGCTCTTAATATAGCAAAGAGGGATTTTCATGAGCTGAACATTGATGTAATAAAAAGAATGAGACAAATGACAATCAAGTCCATTATAATTGAGGCATTAAATATTTGAATAACTCAAGTTAAAAAAAAGAAAGATAAGACATCTATTTGCTCAATCTACAATGTTAAAAGCAAACTTAAAAGACAAGACTTTGGTCAATAATAATATATTTATGGGAGTATATAAAGCAAAAAAAGTTCTAGCTAAAAATTATATCAAGTATAATGATTATGAAGAAGAACATATGAACTATTGAATTTGTCATTGTGCTAGAGCAACCAGAGAGACACAATTGAAGCTTAATAATTTAAATGATATAATGTTGGCTTTGATTGATCATGGATCAAAAAGTAATATCATGTTAAGAATGTGTATGAAAAGTATAAATGGCTAATTGTCATGAACTACAAATGGATAATTAGAGTAGCATATAATCAACAAAAAAATCGTTTTATACCTTATATGACAATAAAGACAAGAATTGCAAATATAAAAATGAAGCAAAAGTAATTTGTATAAAATTTAGATACATATTCAATAATACTTGGTCAACTTTATATCACTAGTAGAAGAATGAAAATTAAAATTTTGGATGATGATTCCTATTATGCTAGGATTTACAGTTGTGATGGAAAAAAAAGGAATATGATTTTTTATAATTAAGTCTGTTCATGAGAGGGATTGAGACCAATTAAAAGAGGTATCTTTAAAATTTAAGGGTAGATTTTTAACAACACCAAAAAAGAAGATGTTTTAAGAAATTCTTATTAAACATAATAAGGCATTTGCCTAAGCTTTTAATGAGATAGATTGTATGGATCCTAGTATTTGTCAAGGACAAGAACTCGATGAAAGCTAAAGAGTAAGTGAGACTTTTCTCAAAGAAATAGGACAAAATAGAAATATGTATATTAAGAAAGAAACTGGAATGGCTATTGCCAAAATACAAGAAAACTAGAGACCCTTGAAACTAGACTAGAAGCAAGAAAGGAGTTGACAAGAGTGAAGAGGGCTTCACTCTTGCCTCTATATATACTATCTAACTAGAAGCCACGTGGCGATGTTCTATAAGACCTCCAATATATGTTGAATTTCTAGGCCACATGCCTTTGCTTGCAAGGCAAGTTTTCTATGGATGGACCACGTAGTTAGCTTGTTCTTTAAGCTTCCAACATGTGTGGCACATGGCTAACTTATTGACCAAGTTTCTAGCCTAAAAGTCAACTATAGACTCCTATAAAGTCAAAGCAGCGTCTATAAAGCTTCTAAGAAGCTTCTCTAGAAGATATTACATAATTAACCTACTTTTATCTACTTTTACATACTTTGATGTATTCATATAGGTAATTATATGTATGTCCGTGACATTACCTCCCCTTCTAGGGACGAGTTCCACGAGGAGCGGTGATTATATATTGAGAAAATCTAATATGCGGTGAATTCTATTTGCTACATACTCTGATCTTTGTTCTCTTCGAAGATAGTTGATGTGTCCTCTTAGCCATCGATAGTGTCCCATTCCAGGGCGAGAAGACCACCCTGTTATTTGATCACTGTTGAGGCCTTCATAACTTCCTTCAAATAATACATTTGAAACACCATCAGGAGTCGTTCCTATCTCCAATAATATCACCAAACATCGAGAATCTCTTCCAAGGTCGTGATACCAAACGCGTTGTATCTCACCATCTATTCGAGGAAGAACATGTCGTTCTTGAGGATCTTCATCTCGGTTGCGTCGTCTTGAAGGTTGTGACAATCGCAATGTCTCATCCGATAAGTCAGCAAACGAAGGTTCTTGAGTTGAATCCGCTGGTTGTTGGCTCTCCATCTAATAAGCGTCACAAAATGCAAAGAAGTTACAAACAAGGATAGAAAATTGAATGTTATCTTGCCTCAATCTTGTCTCTTTTATAAGAGAGATTTTCATCTTGGTTTCGATGGATGTCGTTGATGAAAAACTTTGACTTTAGCTGATGCATTTGCTAGATTCCTGGATGGCTCCCATGTGCGCTCACTAATATCATATCCGCGCCAATGAACAAGATATTCCAGCTTATTTTGGCGCCGCCTTGAGTCTAATATCTCTTCCACCTCAAATTCTTCATTATTATCTACTTCTATAGGAGGCGGTGGCATTTGTCTTCTTCCTTGTATATCCACTGTCTTATATGGTTCAAGAAGAGATACGTGGAATACAGGATGGATCTTCATTGACTCCGGTAGATGTAACCGATATGCAACTGGGTTGATCTGTTCAGAAACAGAAAAGGGGCCAAGCCTACGATAGTCCAACTTGTCACAAGGTCGGGTAGTCTTGATATTGCGACGAAGTAGCCATACCTTATCACCCACGTTGATTTGTGGTTGCTCCTTACGATATAGATCTGCGTTTATCTTTTGTCGTTCTTGAGCTTCCTTCAATTGTGTCTTCATTATTGCATGTAACTCTGACAACCGATTTGCCATATCTTCTGCTGCAGGATTATCAACTTTTGAAAAATCAAAAGTATCAAGTCGTGGATGATAGCCATAATTGGCAAAGAAAGGTGTTTGTTGCGTGGAAGAATGTACCGTATTATTATAAGCAAACTCTGCCAATGGCAGAAGGGTTGTCCAATCATCTTGTTGGTAGTTGATAGTACACCTTAAATATTGCTCCAAGACTTGGTTTACGCGCTCTGTTTGTCCATCAGTTTGAGGATGGAAAGCCGAAGATAGCTTTATGTCCACTTTTAAAATCTTGAAAAGGGTCCTCCAAAATCTTGACACAAATTGAGTTCCCCTATCCGATATGATATCTTTAGGTAATCCATGATAGCGATAGATATTATCAATGAAAAGCTTAGCTGTTTCTTCACCTGTGATAGATTTTGTACATGGCACAAAATGTGCCATCTTGGTGAAACGATCTACTATCACAAATATAGAATCATAAGATCTTGAGCTTGGAAGATCTGTGATGAAATCCATAGAAACAGAAGACCATGGTTGTTCTGGTATAGGTAATGGCTGAAGAAGTCCGTAAGGTCGATGACGAGGAATTTTTGATCTTGAACAAATATCACATGATTGTACAAAGTCTTTCACTGACTTCCACATTTGTGGCCATTAAAAATCTCTTGATATGAGTTCCAAAGTCTTATTATATCCAAAGTGTCCTGCTGCTGGAAAGTCATGACGTGCTTGAAGAACACGTAAACGTGCTTCTCCTTCTGGAACATATAGGCGTCCTTCAAAATATAATAGATTATTCTTGAACTCAAACTTAGAAGGATCATGAGACTTGGAAGAATTATTCTCGATATCATAAACAAGAGGGTCTGAGGACATACTGGACTGGATTTGCTTGAGAAAAGTTGAATCAACAGTCAATGTTGATTTCATTGCTCGGAGATGAAATTGCTCCGGTTTCAAGAGGACCGTTCTTTGTTGCTCAAAAGCTGCATCTCCTTCTTTTGGTGCAAAATAAGAACGTCTAGATAGGGCATCGGATAAACCTTGTTGTTTTCCTGGCCGATAAGTGATAATGAACTCGAATCTTGACAAAGACATACTCCAACGAGCTTGACGACGATTCAACACGCGTGCTGACATGAAATACTCGAGGTTCTTGTGATCTGTATACACAATGACTGGACTAGAAGCGCCTTCTAGATAATGACGCCATTCTTGAAAGGAATCCACGATCGCAAGAAGTTCTTTATCGTGGATCTCATAATTGATCTCGGCTGCTGAGAATTTTCTTGAATGAAAAGCTATCGGATGGAGTTTGTCATCTGTTCCCATTTGTGATAAAACTGCACCCAAGGCAAAATCTGATGCATCTGTTTCCATAAAAAATGCCTTGGAAAAGTCAACACGATATAAGACTGGTGCAGAGACAAACGATGTCTTCAAGGCTTCAAATGCTGCTTCCGCTTCTTGATTCCATTGAAATTTATCTTTACTAGTCAAGCGTGTAAGTGGAGCTGTAACTCGTGAGAAGTCTTTGATGAAGATCCGATAGTAATTGGCAAATCCCAAGAAACATTGGACATCTCTTACAGTTTTTGGAATCTTCCAATCCATGATTGTTTGGACTTTCTTAGAATCCATCATAAGACCATCATTTGAAATGATGTATCCTAAAAAGTCAACTTGAGTAGTGTGAAATACACACTTTTCTATCTTGGCGTACAATCCTGCATCTCTAAGTTTTTGTAATACTTGACGAACATGTATTTCATGTTCTTCAACATTCTTAGAATAAATCAGGATATCGTCTAGGTAGCAGACGACAAAATTGTCTAAGAATTCACGAAATACATCATTCATGAGATGTTGAAAAGCAGCTGGTGCATTCGTGAGTCCAAAAGGCATGACATTGTATTCAAAGTGTCCGTACCTGGTTCGAAACGCAGTCTTCCATTCATCTCCTTCTTTGATCCGTACTAGATTATATGCTCCTCTTAGATCTATTTTTGTATAGATCTTAGCTTGATTTAACTGGTCAAGGAGTCCTGATATCAAAGGTAATGGATACCTGTTCTTGATTGTGATCTTGTTGAGTCCTCGATAGTCAACACACATTCGTAAAGATCCATCTTTTTTCTTTACGAATAAAATTGGAGCTCCTACTGGAGATTTTGAATGGCGTATGAAATTCTTCGCTAAATTCTCGTCAATATATGTCTTGAGTTCAGCCAACTCATCTTGCGATAAACTGTAAATTGGTCCAAATGGTGGCTGAGTTCCTTCCTTGAGGTCGATTGAACAATCATATGAACGATGCTCAGGAAGAATATCTGCATTCTTTTTCTCAAAAACGTCTTGATACTCCTGATATTGACTTGGAATGCCACTTGAAGTCTTTACGTTTTCAGAAATAGGTGCAGCATAAATAGCAAAAGTTGATCCTTCTTTTGCTGCGTGTATAAATGCTTTTGCACCTATAAGTGCGGGTTTTACTATACTAGACTCATGGTTTTTTACTTGATTAATAGAACTGTTACTAATGCTCCGAGGAAAATCAAGTTTACAAGAAATCCAATCTATTCGAGGATTATACTTTTCTAACCATGATAAGCCTAAAATTACTGGATTAGACGGAGATCTAATTATATTAAAAATTACGCAACTACTATGACCATTTATTACTACATCTACAGGAAGTGTTTCGTGAATTACATCTCCAGAAGACAACGGGCGACCATCTATGACTTCTACGTGTACAGGTTTAGTTTTTTGTATTAATGATATTCTATGACATCTAGCAAATTCTTCATCTAAAAAACAAGCTGAGGCTCCTGAATCTATCAAGGCAGAGGCTTTGTAATTATTAGGTCCTAAACACACATCTATTATAAAACAAGGAGATGGTTCTGAGGAGAGGATAGGACCTTCATTAGAAGTTGTATAAGATTCCAGCCGCACGGTCCCTATTGTAGCTGGACGTACTCGTTTTCCGACATACTGACTTCTTTGACAGCCGTACTCCTCATTTTGTAGTTACGTCGCTTCTTTGGACAATGTTGAGCAGTGTGCTTAGGTTCTCCACAATATAAGCACAATCCTTCTTGTCGACGACGAGACTTTTCTTGTTCAGTAAGAGGTTTGAAACGTACCGCATCAATTTGCATATCCTCTACTTCTGAAGGTATGTGTTGAGGAGACGTCGGTGTTGCCATTGAATTGTAGTAACGTTGAGGCCTACTTGTGCGACTCTCGGATCGAAATTCAAAAAGTCGATTGTCGCACTTCACAGCAAAGTCAATTGCTTGACTCAATGTTTGAGGATCAGATAAATTAAGCATCAATTTCTTTACGTCATATTGTAATCCGTAGAGAAATTGACTCACAAGTGCGGCATCATCCCACTTGATATCAGTTGCAAGTTGTCGGAATTGCGAAGCATATAATGTTACTGATCGATTGCCTTGTCGCAAAATACGGATCTTGTTGGTTGCAACACGAATTGCATCATGTTCTCCAAACATGGATCGAAACTCCGCCAAAAAAGCCTCCAGATTATCCAATATTGGATCTCGTCGTTCAAGAAAAGATGAAAACCATGACAATGCTGAACCTGAAAGAAGTGTACCAATGAATCTAACTTGTGACCCTGGAGTTGGATAGCTCTGGGGTTGAAGTTCAATCACTAATTGGACCTGATTGATGAATCCTCGAAACTTGGATCTGGTACCATCAAACTTCTCGGGCAAGGCCACTCTCGGTTCTCTAACACTCGAAGGGTGTTCCATTCTGGGAGAAGGGACATGATTTGGTGCAGATGTTGAAGCAGCCCCAATCATCTCTATATCTTCACTTCCTACCATTCTTGTTGCTCTTTGTGGTGGTAAATTGAGTTGATGCATCGCAAGCATTAACTCCCTCAATTGTTCTTGCATCTGTGCCATTGCACTCTTCATTTCAACAAGCTCTGCCATAGTAGCACTTAGAAAAGAGAAGATGTCTAATAACGCTCAAAACAAATAGAAGAGAGGAATTGATAACAAAGAAAATACTAAGAACAATATCAGTTTAAAAGAGGGTAATCCGCAACTTCTAATGCGCTTATGTCTTATCAAGAAAAAGGGGTAATCCACTCTTAATCAAGAAAAGACAAAGCTCTCATATTGTAAGTGTACTCTTGTCAATCTGTCAAGGACAAGAACTCGATGAAAGCTAAAGAGTAAGTGAGACTTTTCTCAAAGAAATAGGACAAAATAGAAATATGTATATTAAGAAAGAAACTGGAATGGCTATTGCCAAAATACAAGAAAACTAGAGACCCTTGAAACTAGACTAGAAGCAAGAAAGGAGTTGACAAGAGTGAAGAGGGCTTCACTCTTGCCTCTATATATACTATCTAACTAGAAGCCACGTGGCGATGTTCTATAAGACCTCCAATATATGTTGACTTTCTAGGCCACATGCCTTTGCTTGCAAGGCAAGTTTTCTATGGATGGACCACGTAGTTAGCTTGTTCTTTAAGCTTCCAATATGTGTGGCACATGGCTAACTTATTGACCAAGTTTCTAGCCTAAAAGTCAACTATAGACTCCTATAAAGTCAAAACAGCGTCTATGAAGCTTCTAAGAAGCTTCTCTAGAAGATATTACATAATTAACCTACTTTTATCTACTTTTACATACTTTGATGTATTCATATAGGTAATTATATGTATGTCCGTGACAGTATTATTGTACCAATGGTAATTTTTACCATGCAACATGTTGTATGGAATTTAAAGCCTATTTTGGTATTAAAAATATTACATTCTAAATTGATAGAATTATTCAAAAAAAATATGAAGATGAGAATTTTTCATGGATATATATATTTACTATGATATTAATCTATATGATTAAGTAAAAGTAGATAAAAGTAGATTTATTTCATAATATTTTTTAAAGAAGATTCATAGGTGTTGCTTTGATTTTATATGTGTTTATAGTTGATTGGTAGGATAGAAAATTCGTCAATAAATTAACCACGTATTGATAGCTTACAAAATAAGCCAATCATGTGGTGTACATATAAAACTTGCATTGTAAGTTAAGATACAGGTCTTGCAAAGTTAATATGTTTTGGAGGTCTTT
This sequence comes from Physcomitrium patens, assembly GCF_059467195.1. NCBI lineage: Eukaryota > Viridiplantae > Streptophyta > Bryopsida > Funariales > Funariaceae > Physcomitrium > Physcomitrium patens. The sequence continues at coordinate 2,077,443 of NC_143431.1, read as the reverse complement.
TAGGATATTTCCATGTAGCTCCTAAATAAGAGTATATATAGAGGCAAGAGTGAAGCATTCTTTATTCTTGTCAATGCCTTTTTAGATCTTAGTCTTATTTTAAGTCTTTTTAGTTTTCTTGTTTTTTGCAATAACCATTTTAATTTAATAATATACCATTTTTGAGTGGTTTTTTAGTTCTTTTGAGTGAGAGAAGAGTGTATTGAGGATTTTTTTTTTGAGCTTTGTAACCTTAACAGTTTGACAAGAGTGCTAACTTTTGTTTTTATCTTATTTTAGAAGTGAGTGAATTAATCCACTTTTATTATTATATTTTGAAGGTTGTAAATTATCCACCTTTAAAAAAATTATTTAATTTTCTAACAATGATTTTTTTTTCTCTTAAAGATAGTATATTATTTGTCTTTATAGAAATTTTTATTTGATATTAAAAATTGCAGACTACTCTCTTCTAATTTGACTTGTGGATTTGTTCAGTTGATTGAAATGGAAGAAAAAATCATGGATGCTATACTTGATAGAATTAAGAATAGATTTATGACTATTACAAATCTTTACAAACTTGTCAGTATTTTCTTAGAATGGAAATTTCATACATTACTAGTGTCAACTACAGAAACACTATTCTTATACATATAGAAGAAGTTCATAACCTATGAAAAAAAATCATGTAATTGAAGGAAGCAAGTAGATCAACCTTACAACCAAAGCTAGAAAGTTTCACTTTTATAAGTACAATGGAGATACAACTTATTATGTGAGATAAATTTGATGGTATGACATCCAAATTTTTGAGGATTTTTGCAACAAATCAAGCTCTATTTAAGGTTGTATCCTTTCCAATATCTTGATGGATTTACTCAAGTTAGATTCATTGGCACACTTCTATTAAAAAGTGCTCTCTCTTGATATACACCTTTAATGAGAAAAAATTTGTGACTCCTTTATGATTTGAATTCATTCCTAGAAGTGTTTATAATTACATTTAGAGAAAGTAATTAAGAAAGAGTAGGAAAGACCAAGCTCTTATCTTTATGGCAAAGATCACAATTAGCTACCATATATGCTGTTGAATTCCAAAATATCAATTGCAATGTGGACTAAAATGACAAAGCCATTATCAATCAAATTAATTGGCTAGTTGTTTTAGGATAAAAAGATGCATTTAAAGTGCTTAAAATCACAATATATAGTGAGTAGTGTAGAAATCCTTCTAAAAATAGAAAATTAGAATATTAGTTGTAAAAATGAAGTCTTAGTAAGTCTTAGAAGTAATTGTCTTAATTGATTTAGTATTTTTATTTATAATTGACTATCAAGGATTATTTATCAAGATGAATATTTGGCCTTATATCTTTATATATTATTTATAAAAAAATTTATAAATATTAGTTAATAATTAAAAAAAAACATGAAAAAGAACCTCATATCTTTTTAATTAATTATATAAAAATATAATTGATTTAAATTAATTTTATTATTATAAAAAAATATTAAAGTAGGAATATATAGCTTTAAATTGATATTAATATTATAAAAATATTATAGAAATTTTAAGATTTTATTTCGAATTAATTTAGATTTTTTTGGAAATTTTAAGAGCAATTTTAAAGACCTTGATAAAAATGAGTTTTACTACCTTGGGAGCTATTATGAAGAAATATAACAAGATTTGAAGGCTTCTATAGGTTCTTAGTCTAATTAGGTGTTTTCAAACACTATGGTGAAGTCAAAAATATAAAAATATTAGTTTTAGTAATAAAAAAATAGAAAGATCAATAGCTAGTATAGTCCTTGTAAGAAAAGAGATGTACAAGTTCTATATGGATTGTAGCACCTTGAAGATTGTGAGTCATCAAATCGACTCACTATTTGTTTTAAGATAAAAAAAAATTCATTTAAAATACTTAAAACCACAATATATGGTGAATATTATAGAAATCTTTAAAAAAAAAGAAAATTAGAATATTAATTAAAGAATTAGAGTCTTAATAAGTCTTAGAGGTAATTATTTTAGTTGGTTTAGTATTTTTCATTATTATTGAGTATTAAGGATTATTTACTAAGTTCAATATTTATATTGGCCTTTCATCTATAAATATTAATTATAAAATAAAACTATAAATGTTAATAGTAGTTAGAAGAAGCATGAGAAAGAACCTCATGTCTTTTTAGTTAGTTATATAGAAAGTAGGATTTATAATAGATTTAAATTGATTTTATTACTATAAAAAATCTCCAAGGCAGAAAAATAGAGCTTTAAATTTATTTTAATATTATAGAAATATTATAATAATTTTAGAATTTATTTAGAATATTTTAGGAATTTTTAGAGCAATTACCAAGACTTCGGTAAAAATAGATTTTTACCACTTTAGAAGCCATTTTGAAGAAATGGAATAAGATTTGAAGGCCAAAGTAGTTCACTAGGCTAATTGAGTGTTTTTAAACACCATGGTGAAGTCAAAAATATAAAATTATTGGTTTTACTAGTAGAAAATAGGAGGGTCATTAGCTAGTGTAGTCCTTATAAGAAAAGAGGTGTACAAGTTCCATATTGTTTGTAGCACCTTGAAAGTAGTTAAGAGGATAAGACTAAGGCCTCATGGCCTCTCTTAGCACCTATATACACTACTTGTGAGCCTTGGTGAAGCTTGAACTCTTGACCTCTTAAGCAAGTTATCTTTGAGATAAAAATTATTTACTTAATTTTTTATTTATTTACTTATTATTTTTAAACCTTCATAACTTACTCATAGTAATTCGGATTTATATGTTCCTTACATCATTGAAAAGATAATAAAATGATATTTTTAAAAGTATATTTTTTTATTTTAATTTTTTATTTTTATTGGATAAAAATTGAGTGAAAAAATTGTAACTAGTTTTGTAGTGTACAATTGCTTTATTGCACTTGTTTCACTGTCAAGGACAAGAACTTGATAAAAAAAAATAAATAAGTGAGACTTTTTTTAAAGAAAGATGACAAAATAGAAATAACTAAATATGTATAGTAAGAAAGAAACTAGAATGGCTATTGCCAAAAGACAAGAAAACTAGAGATTCTTGAAATTAGACTAGAAGCAAGAAAGGAGTTGACAAGAGTGAAGAAGGCTTCACTCTTGCCTCTATATATACTATCTACCTAGGAGCTACATGGCGACATTGTATAGGACTTCCAAAAACGTGATGACTTTATACAACATGTATTTTAACTTACAAGGCAAGTTTTCTATGTAGGCGCCACATAGTTAGCTTATTCCATAAGCTACCAACATATGTGGCACGTGGTTAATATGTTGACCAAGTTTCTAACCTATTAATCAAGTATAAACACATGTAAAGTCAAAAGAGCATCTATGAAGCTTTTAGGAAGCTTCTCTACAAGATATTATGAAATTAATCTATTTTTATATACTTCTACTTATTCATATCACCTAGATAACAATTATAGTAAATATATGTCCATGACATTACTCCTCTTTCTAGGAATGAGTTCCACGAGGAGCAATGATCATATATTGAAGAAGTCTAAGATATGACAAATTATATTTATCACATAATCTGATCTTTATTTTCTTCAAAGATGATTGTTAGGGCCTCTCAACCATCGATAGTGTCTCATACCATGGCGGAAAGACCACCCAGTTATTTGATCGTTGTTGAGGCCTTCATAACTTCCTTCAACTAAAACATTTGGAACACTATCAAAAGTTGTTCCTATCTCTAGTAAAATCATCAAACATCGGAAGTTCCTTCCAAGGTCGTGATACCAAATACGTTGTATCTTACCATCTATTCAAAGAAAATCATGTCGTTTTTGAAGATCTTCATCTTGATTGTGTCTTCTTGAAGATTGTGAAAATTATAATGTCTTGTCTTACAGGTCAGCAAACGCACGCTCTTGAGTCGAATCTGCTAGTTGCTGGTTCTCCATCTTTCCAGCATCATAACTACAAAGAAGCTAAAAATAAGGATTGAGAATAGAATGTTATCTTGTTTAGATCTTTTTTCTTTTATAATGAAGGTTTTCATCTTGATTTTGATGGATGTTGTTGACGAAAAGCCTCCACTACCTTTTTTCCATTTGTAAGATTCTTTACTGGCTCCCATGTCCATTCACTAATATTATATCCGTGCCAATGGACAAGATATTCTAATTTATTTTGGCACCACCTTGAATCTAAGACTTTTTCTATTTTGAACTCTTCATTATTGTCCACTTCCATAGGAAGAGGTGGAACTTGTCTTCTTTTTGGTATGTCTACTATCATGTATGGTTCAAGAAGAAACATATAGAATACTGGATGGATTTTCATTGATTCCGGTAGGTGTAGACAATATACAACTCGATTGATTTGTACAGAAATAGAAAATAGTTCAAGCCTTCGATAGTCTAACTTATCACAAGGACAAGCAGTCTTGATATTGCGATGAAGTAACCATACCTTGTCACCTATATAAAATGGTGGTAGTTCCTTTTAGTAGACATCTGCATTGATTTTTTGTTGTTCTTGAGCTTCTTTTAACTGTGCCTTAATTGTTGCATGTAACTCTGACAAATGGTTTGCCAAATCTTTTGCTGTAGGATTATCAGCTTTTGAAAAGTCAAAAGTATCAAGTCATAGATAATAACCATAATTGGCAAAAAAAGGTGTTTATTTTGTAGAAGAATGTACCATGTTATTATAAGTAAACTCTGCCAATGGCAAAAAAGTCGTCCAATCATGTTGTTGGTAGTTGATGGTACATCTTAAATACTGTTCCAAAACTTGATTAAAATACTCCATTTGTCCATCAATTTGAGGATGGAATGTTGAAGATAGTTTTATATCCACTTTTAGAATCTTGAAAATAGTCCGCTAAAATCTTGATACAAACTGAGTTCCCCTATTTGATATAATATCCTTGGATAATCCATGATAGTGATAGATATTGTCAAGAAAGAGCTTAGTTATTTCTTCACCTGTGATAGATTTTGTACATAATAAAAAATGTGCCATCTTAATAAAATGATCTACTATCACGAATATAGAGTCATAAGAACTTGAGATTGAAAGATCCGTGATGAAATCCATAGAAACAGAAGACCATAGTTGTTTTGGAATGGATAATGGTAAAAAAAGTCCATAAGATCGATGACGAGGAGTTTTTGATCTTGAGAAAACATCATAAGATTGTACAAAATCTTTGACTACTTTCTATATTTAGATCCACCAAAAATCTCTAGATATTAATTTCAAAGTTTTATTATATCTAAAATGTCCTGCTGTTGAAAGTCATGACGAGCTTGAAGAACACATAATCAAGCTTCACCTTCTAGAACATATAGGTGTCCCTCAAAATATAATAGATTGTTCTTGAATTCAAACTTAGAAGTATCATGAGACTTTGAAGGATTTTTCTTAATATCACGAATAAGAAGATTAAAAGACATACTTGACTGAACTTGCTTAATGAAAGTTGAATCAAAGGTTAGTGTTGATTTCATTGCTTGAAAATGAAGATGCTCTAGCTTCAAGAGAATTATCCATTGCTGATCAAAAGTAGCATCTCTTTCCTTTAGTACAAGGTAAAATTGTCTAGAGAGTACATCTGACAAATCTTTTTGTTTTCTTAGTTGATAAGTGATCTTGAATTCGAATCTTGACAAAGACATACTCCAACGAGCTTGGTGATGATTCAAAATAGGTGCTATTATAAAATATTCAAGGTTCTTGTGATCCGTATGTATGGTGACTAGACTAGAAGTACCTTCTAGATAATGGCACCATTCTTAAAATGAATCCATGATTGTAAGAAGTTCTTTCTCATGGATCTTATAGTTGATCTTGGCTCCTAAAACTTTTTTGGAATGAAAAGCTACTAGGTGAAGTTTATCATTTGTTCCCATTTGTGACAATAGGACACCCAAAGAAAAGTCTGATGTGTCTATTTCCATGAAAAATGGCTTAAAAAAATCGACGTGATACAAGATTGGTGCAAAAACAAAGGCTATCTTTAAAGCTTCAAATGTTACTTCTGCTTCTTAATTCCATTAAAGTTTGTCTTTATGAGTTAAGTGTGTAAGTGGAACTACAACTTGAAAGAAGTCTTTGATGAAGATCCGATAGTAGTTGACAAATCTCAAATAGCATTAGGCATCTCTTACTATTTTTGAAATCTTCTAATCCATAATAGCTTGAACTTTCTTAGGATCCATCATTTGAAATGATATATTCTAAGAAGTCGACTTGAGTAGTGTGAAATACACACTTTTCTATCTTAGCATAGAGTCCCACATCTGTTAATTTTTGTAACACATGATGAACTTGAAGTTCATGTTCTTCTTTGTTCTTAGAATAGATTAAGATGTCGTCTAGGTAATAGACAATAAAATCATCTAAAAACTCTCAAAAGACATCATTCGTTAAATGTTGGAATACTGCTGGTGCATTTGTAAGTCCAAAAGGCATGATGTTGTATTTAAAATATCCATACTTTGTTCGAAGTGCAGTCTTTCATTCATCTCCTTCTTTGATGCGTACTAGATTTTATACTCCTCGTAAATCTATTTTTGTATAGATCTTAGCTTGATTCAATTGATCAAGGAGTCCAGATATCAAAAGTAGTAGGTACCTATTCTTGATGGTGATTTTTTTGAGTCCTCGATAATCAACACACATCCGCAATGATCCATCTTTTTTCTTCACAAATAAAATTGGAACTCTTGTTGGAGATTTGGAATGGCATATGAAGTTCTTGGCCAGATTCTCTTCAATATACTTTTTGAATTCAGCCAAATCATTTTGTGATAAACTGTAGATTGGTCCAAATGGCAGTTGTACTCCTTCTTGAAGGTCAATTGAGTAGTCATAGGAACAATGTTTCAGAAGAGAATCTACATTTTTCTTTTCAAATACATCTTAAAAATCTTAATATTGGCTTGAAATGCCACTTGAAGTCTTTCTACTAGTAGAAATAGGTATAGCATAAATGAAACAAGGTGATCCTTCTTTTGTAGCATGCAAAAAAGCTTTTGTACTTACAAATACATGTTTAATTGTATTAGACTTATGACTTTCTACTTGATTAAATATACTCTTAGTTATACTTTCAGAAAAGTCAAGACTACGAGAAGTCCAATCTATTTTAGGATTATATTTTTCTAACTATTATAAATCTAAAATGACTAGATTAGAGGGATATTTAATGTTATTAAATATTACAAAGCTACTATGACCATTAATTGCTACTTCTATAGGAAGGATTTCATGAGTAACATTTTCTGAAGACAACGGACGACTATCTATGACTTCTACATGAACAAGTTTAGTTTTTTCCACTAAAAGTATACTATGTCTTTTAACAAATTCTTCATCTAAAAAATATGCTGAGACCCTTGAATCTAATAAGATAGAGGCTTTGTGATATTTAGGTCTTAAAATGACATTTATCGTAAAATAAGGAGAGGGTTCTGAGGAGAAAATAGGACCTTCACTAGGTGTTATATAAGGTTCCAACCGCACGATCCCTATTGTAGCTGGACAAATTTGTTTTCCAACATACCATCTTCTTTGATAGTCGTACTCTTCATTTTATGGTTGCATTGCTTCTTTGGGCAATGTTGAGCAATGTGCTTAAGTTCTCCATAATATAAGCACAATCCTTCTTGACAATGGCGAGTCTTTTCTTGCTTAGTAAGAAGTTTGAAATGTACCACATCAATTTATATATTCTCTACTTCCAAATGTATGAGTTGAAAAAATGTTTGTATTGCCATTAAATTATAGTAGTATTGAGGTCTACTTATATGGTTCTCAGATCAAAATTCAAAGAGACCATTGTCACACTTCACAGCAAAGTCAATTGCTTGACTCAATGTTTGAAGATTAGGTAAGTTGAGCATTAATTTTTTTACCTCATATTGTAATCCATAGAAAAATTGGCTAACAAGTGCAGTATCATTCCATTTGATATCAGTTATAAGTTGTGGAAATTGTGAAGTATACAACATTACTGATCGATTGTCTTGTCGCAAAATACAGATTTTATTGGTTGTGATACAAATTACATCATATTCTCTGTATATGGATTGAAACCCTGCCGAAAAAGTCTCCCGATTATCCAATATTGGATCTTGTCATTCAAGAAAAGATGAAAATCATGATAATGCTGAATCTGAAAGAAGCTTACTAATGAATATAAGTTGTGATCCTGGAGTTGGATAGCTTTGGGGTTGAAGTTCAATCACAAGTTGTACTTGATTGATAAATCTTCTAAACTTTGATCTGGTGCCATCAAATTTCTCGGATAGGACAATTTTTGGTTCTCTAATACTGGAAGGATGTTCTACCATAGGAAAAGAGACATGATTTGGTGCAGATGTTGAAGCAGCTTTGATCATTTCTATATCTTCACTTCCTGCCAATCTTATTACTCCTTGTGGTGGTAAATTGAGTTGATGCATCGCAAGCATTAACTCCTTCAATTGCTCTTGTATTTGTGCCATTGCACTCTACATTTCAACAAGTTCTGCCATGATAGCACTTAAACAAGAAAAGATGTCTAATATTGCTCAAGATAAATAGAAAAGAGGACTTAAGAACAAAAAAAATTCTAATAACAATATCAGTTTAGAAGAGGACAATCCACAACTTCTAATATGCTTATGTCTTATTAAGAGAAAGGGGTAATCCACTCTTAATCAAGATTAGACAAAGCTCTGATATAGTAAGAAGATTCTTGTCAATCTATCAAAGACAAGAACTTGATAAAAATAAATAAATAAGTGAGACTTTTTTTAAAGAAAGATGACAAAATAGAAATAACTAAATATGTATATTATGAAAGAAACTGGAATGGCTATTGCCAAAACATAAAAAAACTAGAGATCCTTGAAACTAGACTAGAAGCAAGAAAAGAGTTGACAAGAGTGAAGAAGGCTTTATTCTTGCCTCTATATATACTATCTACCTAGGAGCTACGGAGCAACATTTTATAGCACTTCCAAAAACGTGTTGACTTTGTACAACATGTATCTTAACTTGCAAGGCAAGTTTTCTATGTGGGCGCCACAAAGTTAGCTTGTTCTACAAGCTACCAACATGTGTAGTATGTGGTTAACTTGTTGAACAAATTTCTAACCTATCAATCAAGTATAAACACATGTAAAGTCAAAGCACCATCTATGAAGCTTCTAGGAAGCTTTTTTAGAAGATATTATGAAACTAATATATTTTATCTACTTCTACCTATTCATATCACTTAAGTAATAATTGCAGTAAATATATGTCCGTGACATTCACTTGTTTTTGTATTTTACTTTTTTTGTTCTTATTCTTGCTACTTCCACTTTATACCACCAATTACAAGTAAATCTTAATTAAGGTCATCTTATAATTGGATTGAAGAGTGAATTTTATACTCACAAAGGTAATTAGGAGGATAAAACAAAGGCCTTGTGGCCTCTCTTAGACACCCATATACACTACTTGTGAGTCTTAGTGAGGCTTAAACTTTTGATCTCTTAAGCAAATTATCCTTGAGGTAAAAATTATTTATTTAATTTTTTTATTTACTTATTATTTTTAAACTTTCATAACTTATTCATAATAATTTGGATTTACATGTTACTTATACCATTGAAAAGATAATAAAATTCAGTTTTTTAAAATATTTTTTACTTTTAGTTTTACTTTTTTAATTGATGAAAACTCAGTGAATAGATTGTAATTAGTTTTGTGGTGTATAATTGCTTGATTGCACTTGTTTTACTTGTTTTTGTATTGTGTTGTGTTGTGTTGTGTTGTGTTTTTTTTTTTTTTTTCTTGTTTTTATTACTTTTTTTTATATCACTAATTACAAGAAACTCTTAATTAAGGCTATCTTGTAATTTGGATTGAGGGGTGAAATTTACTACCACATTTTGGTATGTTTGTCAAGAGGTGGTGCTTCTAATTGTATGTGTGATTGTAAAATGAGTTATTTGTAATTGACCTTTTATGTGGATTTTTTGAATGAACATTTCAAATCTATTTTCTATCATTATTAAGTCTTCTATCTTTTTTCATTATTTTTTAAAAAAAATATTTTTTAATTATATAGTCAAAAAAAAAATTAAATAAAAAAATAAAAAAATTATGATTAGTTATAGAGTAATTTGCTCTTGAATTTTCATCAATCAGCTTTTATATATTTTTTATTTCACCTTGAAACTTTGTGAGATCATATACATTGATATTAACTTTCTAAAAAGATATCAAATATTTAAATTAGATTAAAATTAATTTTTTAGTAAATATTTGATTAAAAAGGTGAGAATCATCAAATCGACTCATTAGTTGTTTTAGCATAAAAAGATGTATTTAGAATACTTAGAACCACAATATATGGTGAGTATTATAGAAATATTCAAACAAATAGAAAATTAGAATGTTAGTTGTAGAATTGGAGTTTTAATAAGTCTTGGAGGTAATTATCTTAATTGATTTAGTATTTTTTACTTATTATTGAATATTGAGGGTTATTTACTAAGATCAATAATTATATTGGCCTTTTATCTATACATATTATTTATAAAAAAAACTATAAATGTTAGTTAATAGTTAGAAGAGGTATGGGAAAGAACCTCATGTCTTTTTAGTTAGTTATATAGAAAGTAGGATTTATAATAGATTTAAATTTATTTTATTACTATAAAAATATTATAATAATTTTTAGAATTTATTTAGAATTTATTTAGAATATTTTAGGAATTTTTAGAGCAATTGCCAAGACTTTAGTAAAAATAGATTTTTATCACTTTAGAAGCCATTTTGAAGAAATGGAGCAAGATTTGAAGGCCAACATAGTTAAATAGGCTAATTGAGTGTTTTTAAACACCATGGTGAATTCAAGAATACAAAATTATTGGATTTACTAGTAGAAAATAGGAGGAACAATAGCTAGTGTAGTTTTTATAAGAAAGGATGTATACAAGTTCTATATGGATTCTAACACCTTGAAAGTAGTTAAGAGGATAAGACTAAGGCCTTGTAGCCTCTCTTAGATACCCATATATACTACTTGTGAGTCTTAGTGACGCTTGAACTCTTGAACTCTTAAGCAAGTTACTCTTGAGGTATAAATTATTTACTTAACTTTTTATTTATTTACTTATTATTTTTAAACCTTCATAATTTTTTCATAGTAATTTGAATTTATATGTTTCTTACACCATTAAAAAGATAATAAACTTATCTTTCTAAAAATATATTTTTTAATTTTTTTTTTGTTTTTTCCTAGATAAAAATTCAATGAATAGATTGTGACTAGTTTTGTAGTATACAATTGCTTGATTGCACTTGTTCCACTTTTTTTATTTTTTGTTTTTTTTATTCTTATTCTTGCTACTTCCACCTCATTCCAATAATTACAAGAAATTCTTAATTGAAGCCATCTTGAAATTGGATTGAAAAGTGAATTTTACACTCATAAAAAGGATCGAATACTTTGGCAATTTTATGTACTTCATGTTAAAAAAGTCATTTTTTAGTGCTTGTTGATTATTTTAAATTAAATTATTTTATAATAAAATTATTTAATAGATAAGCTTAGATTAGTATAATTTTCTTTGAAATTGCATCAATACTCAATTTTTGACAATTTTTGGAATAAAGAAGTTAGAAAGTTTTATAGATTCATCATCAAGGGTAGAGCTCTTATTCAGGGATCTTCACTATTCTTCCTTGTAATTTTTTTAATTGAGGGCCTTTTTCTAGTGGTAGAGAGATTTAATTACTTCTTCCACATCTTCTATGTCTTCTATTCATAGGAAATAGTATAGTAGGAGCTTAACAAGAATCTCAAAAAAATTCTTCATCAATAAGGGAAGAGAAGACCAATAAGTTCAAGTCATAAATCTAAGATGAATATTCTTTTTAACAACTTTCATTGAATTTTAATTTTAATTTTTTTAACATAGAATATGGTTTAAAGAGAAGGAACTTATGAAGAAAGAAGAGTGGCATTAATATCTTGCAAGTAAATAAGTTCTCAAATCCTTGTCAATTTTCTTTTTCTTTTTCTTTTTCTTTGTTTTTAAATTTTAGTGAATAGCTTGAATACAAGGGGCAGGAGCAAGGAATTGGAGTGTAGAATCTTGAAAGAAGATTTAAGAAGAGATAAACCTCTAAACCTTTTTATAGATTTTTTCATATAAGATCAATAGAGCCTTAAAATCCTTTACTATTTCAATCCAAAAATAATTTTTCAAATCATTTAGTTTAAATTGAATAAAGAGAAATTATGTTGAAAATTCTTTAATATGTATCAAGTTGGCTGGAAATGCAACCAAGTGAGTCCTTCTTCAACGTGGTGTAATTGTCTTGTAAAGAATAATTTTTATCTAGTAAACAATTGTTATTGTCTGTTGTAGTAGGTAATTTCCTAATAGTCTTGTTGTAAAAAAGCAAGAAAAAAGAAGAGCTTGGGCTTCCTATCATCATAGTATGGAATTCCTTTTCATAATTAAGATTACTTAGAAACACTTCTATACATGGTAGTTCTGTATAATAATTAAAGTCAAGAATATTCAAGTATGTATATATATGATTTAAATTTATTTTTGTCTTCAAATCTAGATAAGTTTTTAAAACTATATTTAACAACATATATACAACTAAAATCATATATTATACTAGCTAGAGAATACTTAGTAAAATCCTCCATTATTTGTATCTAAACCTCTTCAAATATTTTTATTTCAAATTTTGATAGTTAAAATAGATAAATAATTTCAGTCTACTTGAGTTGATTACTTTGGATGGCTTCTTGGGTTCAAGTTTTTCACTCAAGGATTTTTGCAGCTCCTCTTTTTTTAAACTACTCATATCTCCACTATTTCTTGCAATTTACAAACCAAAAACTTGACTATCCGGAGCATCCCACAAAACTGAGACAACAATGAAGCCAAGTTCTTTTTGCAAAATGCCAAGGACAACATTTCACAAAATTGATTTGCCTTTTGACTTGTTGTCGTTGTTGATCCCTGTGATGATTATCAAATCATCTTTTGCATGAATGCCATGCAAGTGGTGCTCCTTCATTATTCAAAGCACAATAATATAGTTGTTCGAGCCTTAATTAACTTCTTTCATAGACATAATAATATTATTTTTATAGTTGAGATTGTTAATACTTTTCATTTATGCTCAAGGAATATTTAAAAAACTCTTGAAATTCTGAAATAATTAGAAATCTAATCTTACTTCTATCAATTGTAGCATCCATAGTTTTATTTCTTTGATCTTTATAACAATCAATACTTATAAATTTATAATTTAAATTGAAAAAGTATAATCCATAATTTCTAATAGTAAATGAATATTTCTATAAATAAGATAGTATACCCTCTTGAAGAAAAAACCAATGTTGAAAAAATAATATATTATTTTAAGATTGATTAATTTTCAATATTTAAAAATGTAACAATATTTTTTAATAAGCAAAATTATTTAGTGAAATCTTAAACAAAATATCCATAATAAATTAGTAATCATTTCAAACTATCAAGAATATGAATAAAAAAAATATTAAAGATAATATAGGCATATATCATTGAAAAAGAAAGAAAGTAAAGAAAGTAAAAATAGTTATAAGATACATATATATATATATATATATATAATAGCTATTAATAAATAATAAAGAAACAAAGAAATAAGATTGAGGATAGTATCAATCTTGCCACTATATATACTAGTTATGAAAAAGATCTTGTAGAAGCTTCTAAAGAATTGCAAGGCTTAAAGGCTTGAGCTTGAAGTTGTAGGTTGCTTCTAATGCAATCTAATAGTAAAAAACTTATTAGACAAGTTTTGTCAGCCATGTAAAAAATCTATAAAAATCTAAACATCTAATTTGTATTTTAAAAATATTCTTTAATCTTCTTAAAGAATATATTATCTTTGTAATATGTTTCTACTTACTTCTACTTATTCTTATGTTTTAAGTAATATGAGTATGTTTTATATTAAATTCTTATAATTAGTGTATATTTTGATTAAACTAGAAGTATCTTCTAGGTAATAACAACAATCTTAAAATGTATCTATAATAGAAAAAAATCTTTATTATAGATTTAATAATAAATCTATGATGCAATAAAAAATAAAAAATAAAAAATAAAAATAGAATAGAATAAAAAATATTACATATATTCATGTATGATGAAATTATACCTAATATATAGTATAATGCATATGTTTCTATATAAAGTGGCTTAGTAGAATATAGACAATAAAATTAGAATTAAAATAAAAGTTATTTTTAAACTCCCAAATTTTATTCTTGTAATTCTTTTTATTTTAATTTTTTATTGCAAGTTGATTATATAAGTAGAAAAAAATAAAGAATTTTTCGATAATATTTTATAATAGTTAGAAAATTCTAAAAAATATTACAAATCATGTATTCATGTTAGGGTTTTCTAACATATAACATTCTATTTATTTTTAGAATTTATTTGAAAATTTTCACTTATGGTGATATATTGTAAAAATTCTACTAAAATTGTGTAAAATATAAATTTCTTCTTATAATAAATAGTCTTACATGTCTAAGTTTTTATAATATGTGATAAATATATTATTCAAAAACTTCTACATTCTTAGAATATTTAAGAATATTGTCTAAATAACACACAAGAAAAATATTTAGAATTTTATATAATGTATGTTATCTATCAACGTATTAGAAAGAAATTAGATTATTTTTTAGTCTACAAGAAATAATAATATATTTAATATAGTCATAATTAGTTTAAAAATTATATACATATTTTTTAATATAAAAAACTTATACCTAATATATTAATTTTTTTTCAATATTTACTCAATTTTTTATAATAAAAAAATAATATTCCATATTTTTTTAGAAAGAAATATTAATCCAAAAATAAAATTTAGTTTAAAGGTGAAAATTTTACAATCCTTAAGTTAATCATATGTTATAATAAATAGAGTAAATCATTTATTTTTTTAACATGAAAAATATAAAATAAATAATTTTTTTATTAAAAAACTAAAAATATGAGATAAAGGAAAAATAAACAAAAAAGAGATAAGACATAAAAAACTAAAATAACTATTGACAATTACAAAGAAATGAGGGAGTCTTCAATCAAGACTAAAATATACGAAAGACATTATCAAGACTAAAGATGGCCTCAATCTTACCTTTTTATATATTTACTATCAAAATAGTCTTGTGGAAACTTTCTAAAGACCACAAGGTCTAATAAAAACCATAAATCTTAGAAATCTGAAAAAATCTTAGAAAACCTCAAATCTTAAATCTAAGATTTCTAAATCTTAGAAATCATAAACCTAAAAAAAATTACAGTCCATATTTTAAAGATATTTTTGAAATTTTTGAATCTACATCAGAAAATAAAATTTTATTTAGAAAATTTGAGACATTTATGAAAAAAAAAAAAAAAAAAAAAAAAAAATCTATTATATTTTGATATCATACATTTTATAGTTGAGTCATTATCTAATGGTTATTAGATTCTAATATTTAAAAGACTAAATATATTGTTGTCATGTATTAAGTTAGATAGTTTTTTTAAAAATACATGTCTTGATATCAACTTAGTAATAATTTTTATAAAGAATCTAAAACTAAATTAATAAACAAATAATAAGAGCTCAAATCAAAAAAGATGAAAGAAAATACATACTTAATTAATTTTTTATAAAGAATATATAAAGTAACATATGCATATTAGAATAATAAAAATAATGTGTATATGACAACGTGTTGAAGAAAGCACATGAATATTGAAACTTTGAATTGAAGATAGAAGCCAAGCTAGTAGATCCTTCTAATTTGTTTAATTTCTATCCAAAGTTCTTACAATCAAAAGTTAACATCATTTTCTTAGCTATGACTTTCAAAAGTATTTGTGAGGTGTTAAAAAGATTAGTAGAGTAAAAAAAAAAAAAAAAAAAAAAAAAAAAAAGTGATACCAAAATAAAATTATTTCCATATAGGATTAAAAGATTATTAATTGATGTAACAAAAACTTATAAAACTAAAAAAATTATATTGAATCCAACTACAAATATAGTATTAATTAAAAAGTGACTATTTTTTTTCAATTTTTAGTACCAAAAAAGGATTATTTAAATAATTTATTTACTTTTAATCACAAAGAAAAATATAATGGTATTTTTAAAGAAGTGAAATAATTATAACATATTATTTTGGTGGAAAGCAATCAAAAGAATCCAAAAACAAATTGAAGAAATGAAAAATTAGAAATAAAGACCACTTTAAAAAAAATAAGTTGTATATTGTATCAAAATATATGTTTCAAAAAATTATCAATATGAGGTCTTAATAGAATTATTAGTTTTATAGGTATTTTTTGAAAGTATCTAAAACATAAAGTTGCTTAAAAGTGCTGAAAGTATAGAATCTTTTAACAAAAGAATTTTTTGTAAATTTTATATCACTTAAAAAAATTAAATTAATAACAATAATATTACATTGAAACACTTTTGTACATAAAAGAGTACTTGAATTGATTTTAAAAATTAAAATTATATTCTTATTAAGTTATAATATTTTACAAAAACTTTCAAAAAAAATAAAATTCTTGTTAGTGGTGATGCAATGAAAAGCCGAGTAGGCAGAACTATCAAATTCGTTAAAATCAAGTAATCTCTTTGATGGCTCAATTCTTTGCATTTCTTTATTTGACACAATTATGAAAATTAAAAGTTATTTAAGGAGATACATTAACTTTGCTTACACACAATCTTAATTTTAGTACACTTTTAATTTTTAACTTGAAATCAAATTACTATTCACAAGTTGTAAATAATGGATTTAGAAAAGAAAAAAAGAAAGAGATGTAAATGAATTCTTTAAAAAATGAGATTTACTTCCTGTAATTAGATTTATTTTCATTATTTTGCTAAATATTTGGCCTAACATTCTTTGGCTTTAAATATTCACGTATAGTTTTTTATTCAAAAATTATTTTGTAAGTAAATTCCGGGTTTGATTGCAAGTTATTGTAGTTTATATACATATATATATATATATATATATATATACATACATTTGTGACTTATACTTCAATCCTCTATATATTCCTTAAATTTAGGAAAATATAAAATCTTAATTTATATGAATTCTTAATAACCTATTTGAAAAACTCTTAAATATGATTAATTTTCACTTTCTAGATTCTAATATTCTTAATACTCAACATTAGAATTTCAAGTCTAAGATCAATATATTCCACTAAAAATATCATATGCACATAATAGCAAGATCTATGTAATCAATTATTCTAACTTTAACTTTAAGTAAAAATGCATATTTAAATATCCGTCTTGTTGTGTAATTGAACTTTGCTTTCCTACTTCATTGTATGAACGAGTACTACAATCAATCCAGATGGGGCTTCTTGCCCCAAAACCATGTGATTATGAACAATATCAACTTCCACCTTAGAGAGGCTATGTTTACAGAAGAAATCTTCTTTTTTTCATGGCATGAGGTCCTCTCCTCACTTGAACTTGCATTCTTTTACTCTTTCAGCATCACGAGGAGGCCGTTAAAACAAATCCTTGCACATTCTTCTACAAAAAACACTCCCAAACAGCTGCTCTTTGTATTCGTGTTAGTGGACCATCTGATTACTTCTCTGTTCCCCTTAAAACACTTGGCAATCCTGGTTGCAATCGCAGCTGCAGGCACGCCAGTGCGAGCACGTCTCTATGGATTTGTGGATGCTTTTTAACATCTTGGATCCAAAAAGAGCGAAAATTGTCTCGTCACTCTCAACCCCGAAGAATGAGTTTTCCTGTTCTTTTTTGTTCTTTTGATACAACTGTGGCATATACCCTGGCACAGAAGACTGACTTTTTCAGTGACGCGATCGAAGGATTTGATTGTCTCATATGAGTCGGAGCGAAAGCACTCCTTTCCCATCAATGACGTCGACTGAAAGTATCACGCAAAGCCAGAGCTTTCCAAGAGTGCTGCCCTTCAAACTCCCCTGCGCAATAAAATAAAGTTCAACGCCGAAGGTAGGACTAATGGAAGCTTCTGGCCTCTGCGGATACAGTCAATCCAGGCCTCTGTTGCAGCTTTCGTCAACCAATAAGAATTATCACCGCAGGCTCCGTGTGCATCCCAAAGCCATTCCGAACTCGACCCACATCATCGCTGCTTCAAAAAGTGGTCGATAAAATCGGGTTCGTTACCGCAGTTGAGCGAGGGCGACATGGTGCAGTACACGAGGTCTGGTTTCCACTGCAATCGAATGTAGGGTTCAGCACCGACTTCAAATCGATCATGTTGCGTGCGGCATGCACAAGCAGGATACATCCGTGCACAGCTGCAGGGATGATATCTTTACAGCCTGTTATTCACGTTCGTGATCGTTAGCTACGCGGTCATCTGCTGCTCATTGCTTGCGGTGAGGATCAGTAAATATGGATCGAAACAGAAACACGTCAACTTGGAATGAGGTTCTCCTTGTGTCATGAATGACCTATCCACCGACGTTTCAGTGGAAGTGAACGCTCTGCGCAAGAAGGGCTTAGGCTGTCTTCACCGTGAGGGGCGCTTGGCAGGGCAAAATCAACCCGTTGTACTGCTCCAGAGGCTGAGTTTCCCTCCATAACTGTGCACTAACAGACAAGAATAAATTGTAGCAAATATAATTGAACGAACCAAAGTTAAAACAAAGGCTACAAAGTGAGCTATGAGTAGCTTTGTGCCAACAGGGATGAAGCATGGTCCTTGCTTACAAATGGAGAGAACAAAAAGCGGATCTAAAATTAGGAGAGTGAACTTCTCTTGGAATGAAATATGATTTCGACAGCTTGATTATGCAAATGAGAGAATGTTGGTTGGTTCAATCTAAATTCCCTCCTTCCCATTTCCTTATGCTGGCATTAAGTTAGCCGCAGATGGATTCACAGTACCTCTTTCGATCATTGATCGTATGATCTATTGTCATCGACTTATTGGACTTAGGATCTCTCATCTGATTTCGAATTGATTCAGTGGACAGTTCGGAGGCGATTACCAGCGCTGCTTCATGACTGGTTCTCATAGTAGTACATAGTTTTGCAGGCTGACGGCTGCATTTTCGAACGATTGGTCACACAATGTTGCAAGAGACAGAATCATTATCCTGAACTCTGTCATGTGGATTCCACGCTCGAGAAAGACGTAGAAACCGGATTCTGCTCAAAGGAGTGGCGTGGATGGAGCCTTGCCAGCAGTGTGCCGCTAGCAGACGCTTGGGTGGCAGGTATGCTGTGCTCAACTAACTCATCGATTTCACCTTTCTCATGTTAGGTCAATAGCATTACTTGAATGCACAAAGACAACGGTGCGTTCTGAAGAGCTGGTTAATCCTTTTGACTTAGAGCTCCCCGTCCATTAATTTCATTTACTTTTAAGCTAGCTGCAGGCATTTTATTTCTATTTTTTTCTTTGACTCAAAACAGGGTATTCCGGATGCTTTGGAATAACTGATAGAGGGAGTACAACCCCACTTAAGTCCATCCACCTTACACCTAAGGCGAGACTTCAGCATTTGTTTGTTTTGTTTATATATATATATATATATATATATATGATATGTTCTAATATTTTGAAGATAATCCAAAGACTACATCTAAGTCTCTTGTATATTATGATCTATGATACCACATGATGGGACTCTTGAGTTCTATCTAACTTTCATGCCCATCTTGATTTCAATAATGTTTTGGCTATTTAAGAATTGCCTCTATATATAATCACTTTTCTACATTTATTTGGGTTTATTTTTATTTTTTGTTCACAGACTTGCCTTATTATCTTACTATAATCAAGTATGTTACTCCATAGATGTGTTTTGATTTTTGTATTTGTTATATATATAGCCAAAAAGAAATTATATTATATTCTCAATGCATGAATATAGAATTATAGTGTTGTTTGAATCCTTGTTTTCTCTTTATCTTGTCTTATTTTTGCAATTTACAATTAGAATGAAGTCCTCACTATGATTGAATTGTGAAGTTTTGTTGTGTGCTTGCTCATTATTTGCATTGTATAAAGTATATGCCTTGTATTTATTTGCAATATTCTTCCACTTAAATTTTTGTTCTTATCATTGTTGCCTTTGAATGTCATCTCTTTTGACCTTTTTGAGGTCAAAAATACTTGGTATTTCTATATACAATATGTAATTAGAAAATAAAATCAACATCTTATAATCAATTTAAAATATTTTTTCTTTTTTCTTTTGCTTTTGCATAACAATATTAGTAACAAAAATTTTGGATTTCCATCCTATGTCTACTTGAATACCTACAAAATATTACATTTCTTATAATTTAGAAGTATCTAAATCTTCTCCAAAAACATGTTGAAGCTTGATGGCAATCTATAAGGCAACTACCTTAAATTGTTTTAACAAATGCTTTAAAATGATGCAAGTTGGTATATATGCAGTATATAATCTAAAGATTGGATCCAAATGTCATACAACTTAGAAATCAAAAGCATGATTCTTTAGTTGGAATGTACATAATTTATACTCCAATCAATATAGAGACTTATCAAGGATTTGGCAAAATTTATCTTCTAACTATACATGTATAGTAAAGAAGACTTTTTTAATAATACAAGATACTTCATGTTTATCAAATACAACTTCGTCTAGGCCTTTAATCCACTTTGTGATGATTTTGGAGATTTGTACTCCATCAACAAAATAAGAAATCACAACTTGTTTTTGAAGGTTTTAGAAGTATGACAATATCTAAGTCAAATCAACAACATTTTTCCGCAATTTATTTCTCATCAAGAAGCTTGAGGAGCAACAACTGAAGTGGAGTTCTCTTGCTTGCCTCTACTTGGTTGTATGGGACCCACCTTGCGCAGCAATATTAATGCACACCATGTATTCGGAAGATGCCATCAAAAAGAAAATAAAGATAAAAAAACATTTGTTAACTTTAGGAAGAGGAATTGCTCACAAACTTGATTAATTAACAATCACACATTACGAACAGATCAACAATCGTGCCCAAACCATCATCAAACTAGCACAGAGTGGCGCAACTGCGCCTAATCCTAAACTCTCACGCCCGTCCATTGCACCGTACATAGCGAACCTCCAGCTGCGGCATGCAGCTGTCAGCATTGGAGTTCTATATCCAAGTTGCAGTGGCGCGGTGTGAAAACATCGTTGTCACAGGGGAACGTGCCCACGTTATATGCAACCAAATCACATTCACGAAGCGCAGTCTTTGAAGTGGTAGGGGTGTGGCTGTTCACATTCATCCCTATCTGGAGCACCATCATCCTCATAAAGGTTTAATAAGCTTCTTGGTAACACCAGAATTCTATGTGACACACACAACCGGAGTAGCGGCAGGTGCAAAATTGCAAACAGCTCAAGGGACAGCAAGTCCCGATTCCGGCTGTGAGTCCAATTGGCCGACTGTCTCTGTTGACGTAAACCTCAGCGAATCCATTTCGCACTGCGCTCCGCGACGTCGGGGAAACTATTCTGTATTGGAAAAATTGCAGTTGCCCCTGTGGTTTACGAACATGACTCGGAGGGGAGAGATCATGACGTCCTACTCAATCATCACAGTCACAGTTTTGGCGATGACACTTTTAATGTGCTCGGGGATCAGTGCCCTGAGAGAAGAATTTTACTCCACCAGCTGCCCCATTTACAAGAAGATGCAAGAGCTCGTAGTCGACGAAGAAGATCTGCCTGCCTACATCCTCCGTCTTTTCTTCCACGACTGCTTCGTTCGCGTGAGTAATCCTTGCAAACCTGGTGACTTACTCTGCTATCTGATGGGTCTGCAGGGAATGAGCGAAAAGCTGCCGAATACTGTTGACATGCATAATAGTAGACACAACATGAATGAAAAAACACTCAATGTATTGGGAAACTAACAAGCTTCACATAGTCAGTCATTCTATGGGCAATCTAGTCTTCATTGACTCTCAATCTAGTCAAGAGTAGTGTAGATTGATGGATGTGAGCTTGTCTGACGAGTAAGCGGATATTGAATTTGTGAATGCAGGGATGTGATGCGTCCGTGCTTTTAGCTGGATTAGGAACGGAAAGAACAGCCGCTCCCAACGCTCGCCTTGACGGCTTTGACGCTCTGGAAGTTATCAAGGCAAAATTGAGAAGGTATGCCCTCGCACCGTTTCGTGCGCCGATATCCTGACATACGCAGCCCGTGACAGTGTGAGACTGAGCGGAGGGCCATTCTACACAGTCGCAGCTGGACGCCGCGACGGAGTTGTCTCGAAAGCATCGGAAGCGGTCGCTGCGTTACCCAGGACCAAAATGAATGTGGACCAGCTGAAGGCCAACTTCGCCAGTAACGGGCTGGATCTAGACGACATGATCACTCTGTCCGGCGCTCACACACTCGGGGAGACTGCATGCGTCCATCTCGACGACCGAATCTACAAGTACCCTAGTCCATCAGGCGTCGACCCCAACATCCCCAAAGACTTCTTGGACAAGTTGAAGAAGAAATGTGACAAGCCTGGTCTAACGAAGAAGAAGTTCGATCTCGACACGAGCACCAGTGCCAAATTCGACGGCAAGTACTACTCCAACCTGATGAGCAGAAGGGGCACTCTACAGTCGGATCAGGTACTGTACGACGACGCCAGGACTCGGTACGCGGTAACTTAGAACGCCAACAACGGAAAATTCTTCGCCAAATTTGGACCTGCCATGCAGAGGTTGGGCAATATCAAGCCCCTCGAGGGGTCTGAAGGTCAGATCCGTCTCCGGTGCAGCTACGTGAACTCAGCTCCTGCTTCATGATAGACGCTGGATGTAGGCGGTATGCGTATACGGTGAAACCGTGTGCATATATCTGATCCAGGCGTGTGTCCAAGCAGGACACCTTGAAAAGGCTTTTGACTATTTTAGCAAAATGAAAGCTGCGGGTGTGCGACCAAACGCAGTCACATACAACAGCTTGCTGCGAAGACATCGAAACTATGGGACACTCCCTGAAGTGCAACGCGCACTAGCTTTGTACGAAGAAATGCGCGAGGCAGGCCACGTGCCGAATGACTTTATACTTCAGGAGCTAATCAAGGAGTGGGTTGAAGGCCTGTCCAATCCGTCGAGTTTTGTAGCTTCTGGTGATGCCGGCTTGATGAAATTCTCAGAAGCAGTGCTTCAGAAAGTGGCTGTTGATGCGAGGAGAGAAGCCGAGGACAACAGGCACATGACCATAGACTTGCATGGCTTAACCAAAGGTGAGGCTCGGGCAGCTGTGTTAGTTGTGCTTCGAGCTATCAAGGAGCGCTACCTGCATGGCATTCCTGTAGAGGATGATTTGATAATCATCACAGGGATCGGCAACCACAGCGAGACGAAGGGCAAGTCAGTTCTGCGGGATGTTGTCCTTGGCATTTTGCAGAAAGAACTTGGCCTCACTGTTGTCTCAGTTCTGTCAGACGCTCCGGATCGTCAAGTTTCTGGTTTGCAGGTTGCAAGAAGTAGTGGAGATACCAGTAGTGCAGAGGACGAGGAGCTGCGAAAACCCCTGAGTGAAACACTTGAGCCTAGGAAGCCATCCAGAATAATCAACTCAGGTGGACTGAAATTGTTTATCTATTTCAACTATCAAAATTTGAAATAAAAATATTTGAAGAGTTTTAGATGCAAATAATTGAGTTTACTAAGTATTCTCTAGCCAGTGTAATGTATGATTCTATTTGTATATATGTCGACAAATATAGTTTTGAAAACTTATCCGGATCGGAATACAATAAGAAATCTAAAATATATATACATATACATGTATATATACACACACACATTTATGTGGATACATAATATTTCAGAAAATGTTTCTTATGTAGTTTGCTGTTGTAAGGTTAACAAGATGGACTGCTAATGCCGTCGTTTGTGAAGTGAGATACAATTTTCTTATTGTAATTAATAAGACTTGGTGTAAGTGATTGTTAAGAAAGATGGTGTATATGGGATTTTTTTTCAGAAACGAAACATCTTCTATTTTACCAAATTATTATCTATTTGTTCGTCAAATCCACCAAGCACTGTTGATTAGTTTGACAGTAAACACCTATAATTCAAAAAGTTCATTTTCTCTTTGGTAACAGAAAGTATATTAGCAATATTCTGTAACTTCATCTCCTAAACTGGTCAGCAATTGGTAACTGTTAGTTTAGCTTTATTTTACAAGAAGTTATGATGTATTATAAAATGAGTAAGTGTAGATTATAAATTACAAGTAAGTATTATATTTTGCTTGAACTTTTGTTTTTACCGTTCTAAGGTGGTTGAAATACTTTAATAAATCACAATTGTTGCATGTGCATTGTGTTGTCTATTTTCAAATTAAATTTTGTAACAAGTTAGGAGTTTGGTGATATTTGACCTCATATACAAAGATGTATTAATATAGAGTTATTAAATGTAGATGAAAACTTGTTTAAAATTTGAAGATCTATAAATTGAATAAAGAAAAAAAATTGAGGTATGAATAAAAGATATCATAATTAAGTATCAAGGACGTCAATCTAAATAAAAATCCAAAAGACAATTGATAATCTAGCTTACTACAAGGCCAAAAAGTCTTGATATTATGACAAAGTAACAATATCTTATCATTGACTTTGATTAAAGGTTGTTCTTTTGTAAAAATACATATCTTAGATTTTTATTGTTTTTAAAACTTTTTGGACTATATCTTCACAAGTAACAATTTTTGTACACGATATAAAATAAACCTTGTTGATTAATTAATCTACCATTATAAGATATGATCATAATAATTTAAATTACAAAGTTTTATGAAAACTTACATTGAAAAAAATAAAAAAAGGCTCACAAGTAGTATACATGAGTGTCTTAGAAAGTCTTTAAAGTTGCCAAGTCTTACTAATATCTTGAAAATTACTCAAAAATTCCTAATTAATTCTAAATAAATTTTAAATAAAAATTTAAAATATTTCTTATGCTTTTATAATTCTAATACCAAAATAAGACTACTTTAAACTACCTTAGTAATTAGAAAAAGAAAAAAATATATTTATTTGTATTTAATTTAATATGTCTCTTTAAAAAACAACTTCTTACTTATTGACTAGTTCAATATTGAATAGCATTTATATTTCTATTGAAATTTAAACTAGGAATTATATGATTATAAATCTCTAATAATGTGATTTAATTCTAGTAGTCAAAATGAAGACCACCAAAATTTAAAAGAAAGAATATTTAAAAATTCTTGTTGCCTTTCTTGCCTTTGTTACTTTTATCCTTATTGTATAAAAATAATCTATAGGTTTGATTTAGAACCATTATATAAATGAATGAGTACATAAGTTTTATAACCAATGTTTACACCTTATATTCCTTATAAAAACTTCCATTATTTATGACAACCAAACTAAGTTGTGATATTTTTATATTAAAATATGGTAGTTTATTTAATATATACCATCTTGACAACTTTTTCTTTTGCCCACTTGGCTAAACATTCTATAGCTATAATAATATATTACATTAAAAATGAAAGATTATTAATGTTTAAAAGAACCTATTAAATATCTTCATGCAAAACAAAGATCAATATTTATTCCTAACACCATTTGATTGATTTTAGACTTCATCACCTTATGAAATAATTTGAGCATTCTTTATGGAATTTTTTGTCTAAAAGAAGAAATTATATAATAGATAACTATATTATCTAAGTTAATAGTGCTAAATAGAAATAAATAGAAATAAATAAATAAAAATAAAAATAAAAATATGTTAGAAAGCTAATAACTTTCTTAAGAAGCTTCAAAGAAGTTTTTTAATATAAATAATATATTTAGATTTTTATAGATATGTTGTAAGGCTATCAAAATTTATGCCATAAGTTTTTTATTTTTAAGAGGTTGCATTAGAAGCAACCTATAAGTTGGTACTTGGATAACAAGCCTTATAATTTGAGAAAGCTTTTGTAAGACTATTTTCATAGCTAATATATAAAGAAACAAGAAAAATTCCATCTATAGTCTTAACAACAATCTTTTTGTTTTACACTACAAGTTATTTAAAGAAAGACTCTTTAGTCTATTTGTATTTTAAAAATAGCCATTTTAGATAATTTATATTTTATAAATATTTTATTTTATTTTATTTTTAATAATATATAATTGTATATCTTCTTTAAAATTTTGTTGTAATTCATATCTATAATCATTACTTCAAATACACTTCTTAAGTCATAATCCAAAAATAATTATATTTCAAAAAAATTCTTAAAGATGTTTATTTAATTAGATCTTTTAATCTTCAAAAAGAAAAAAACTTTGTTCATATTAATTCTTATTTTTACATATCAATGTTAGATTTTGACTTTGTTTCATAAGTGGTTGCAACTCAATTATCAATCTTATAATACTTATGGTTAAATATGTAAGCAATTAACTTTAATTTTTTTCTTAAAATAATATTATTATTTTATACTAATTTTTTATCATCTTAATTTGTTAATAGAAATATTAAAGCAATATAAGAATTTTTAATACAAAAGTCAATAATGCATATATAATTTCAAGCTAAAATTGAATAAATATCAATTAGGTAGATACATTTTTTTATTGTATGAACATCCCATTATTAGTACATAAATATGTCTTTTTTGTAAATATAAAATATATTTACAACTTTATTATAAAATTTCTAAAAATTTGTGATATAATAGCTAAAATTATTTATAATAAATAAAAATATATACATACTATTAAATTCTTATATTCACAAAATAATATAATATAATTAATTTTTATTTTAAAAAATATATACTAAAAAAGATCTATATGTATATATATATATATATATATATAGAGAGAGAGAGAGAGAGAGAAAAAAAATGATAAAGCGATCCAATTTTTTACTAAAGGGACTCACTCTATCTTAACCATCATTGCACCCGTGTAGCCTCCATTCATGTCCTTAGCCATTCTCCATTTCCAACCATTGCTAAGGATAGGGACAAGAGGTTGGAAACATTAGGAATAGAAGAAATGGTTGGAAAAAGAAAATGGTTGAAAACAGAGAAACAGGGATGGATTTATCAATCATTAAGATATACAAAAATATTTAAAAGAGATATTTTATAAAAAATATTTAAACAACTTATATTTGAGTAATATATATATATATATATATATATATATATATAGAATAAATCTTTATTGATTTTTTTATTCATTAGTTGTACTACTATTTAATAATATTATAATTTATAACTAAATTTAGGAATTTATTACGCATTTAGCTAAAGAAGATAATTATCTATAGCCTAGAATTGTCTCATATATATATATATATATATATATATATATATGGTATTTAAAAATATTTTTTCTAATAATCTTATTTTGTATAGATATCCTAAATATAAGAATTCTTAAATCTTATATTGTAGATCATATCAACCATGAATTCTACATTTTATGAATCTTAAAGTATATGTCTTAACATTTCTAAAATCTAAAATTTCTAAAATTCTAAATTCTAAAAAAAACTTAAATAAACTTTAAATAAAATTTATATTAACCTAAAGAAAATGTTAAAGAAACCTCATAAAATCTTAATTAAATCCTAGATAAATCTTTAAAATATTATATGAAGATCCTAAAAAATCCAAATTAAATTCTAAAAAGCTTTTTTAAATCCTAAAGAAATCGTAAAAACTCCTAAATTTCAAGCAATGAATTTTAGAAGATAACAACTTCTAATCTAACTTTTGCATCAAATTTAAGTATTTTACATTGCTACCAATAAAAATCATGTATAACATCAAAAATATATTAAAAAATTATAATTATAAATTATAATCAATAAAAAAAATTATTGATAAAATTTAGCTTTGTATTTCAAGTTTGATGAAGAATTCTAGTAGCCTAATCTTAAAATTTAGCCATTTTTTTTAAACTTTTTTTAATTCAAATATCATATATTTTTATTAAAATCTTAAATTTACACTTTATCCAATATCAAGAACTTTAAATATCTAAGATTCAGAAATTGATATTAATTTGTACACTTCCAATATCTCTTACTATATCAAGTCTAATATCTCTCAACTAAGCCATTAAAATTACACAAAAATCAAGAATTAATTGGTACCAAGAACCTATGGCAAACATCTAAATATTTACAAAAATTTAATTATAGATCAATCTTAGATTATTATTATTTGTTAAATTATATAGAATCTACATTCATCTTTAGCACTTTTGAAACTGTGTTGTTTACAAATCCTTCTCTTTGCTCGTCTCATTAATGGGCTTTTCTAAATCAAAGCCCTACAAAATTTACACTCTTCATATGTTCTTAAAATCCCCTTTCTAAATCCACACCTTGCTCTCTAAAATAACTCCCTATTTGCCATAGGTTCTTCTTTTCTTTCTTTGGGATTTAATTCCAGCCTTGTCTCACAAATGGTTCTCTACCATATATTAATCCAATTATCTTTATGGTAATTTAAGCAAAATTATATTTTAAACTCATTATTAAAACCAATTAAATTAAAATTCTACTTACTCTACAATGTTTAGGTCTATTTATAACCTTACAAAAGAAGTAGAAATTGTTTTCATAAAAAAATGTAATACATTACAATAAAACTGTAATTGTACTCAATCTATAAGCTATGAATTCCTAAAAGAATATCTATCAAACTTTTACTTAGATTGTTTTTTGCATTTTTTGGACTTTATTCACCTTTTCATCCAATAATTTTATTACTATATATTTTGTATATATACATGTATAAAATATGTCGATTTTCTTGCATTTGTTTTAAATGCGGATTTAGAATGTGAGTTTAATATTGAATTTTAACTTATCAAAGAACAATCTACACTTTATTTCTATAATAGTTGAAGTAATTTGCAACTTTGTATAATATTTTTTTGTATATAAACATTACAAATTATTGAAGAAAGTAGAAGCCAACTAAAATCTTTTGAGCAAATACTATTATTCTAATACATATTTGATAACACTCAAATAACATATTATGATTTATATTAGTAATTTGATAAATAGCTTGGATACACTATATGCAATAAATGTTGTATTTATCAAAACAATTGGCAATAAACATTAACTTCTATGCTCTACAATAATTTGGTCAAAATTTACAAAAACTTATTACATCTCGTCTAATAAGTAATAACACAATGCTTAATTAGATTATTATACAAAGTTACATTTTAGCAAGTGTATTGCAAAATCATCATGAATTAGTTAAAACACTTAATTTGGTAGTAGACTATGCAATGCAAATGCAACCTTTGTTATTTATGAAAGTATTTCAACTACCTTAGAAAGATATTTTAAAAATCCAAATAAATTATTATTATTATTATTATTTATTGTATTTTTTAAAATACAAATTTCTATGTCAGAAAAAGATTTATGAAACAACCTCTACCATTAATTGTAAATTTAAAATAATTGCAAAGCTTGATGTGTTGCAATCTTGAATTTATAATTACTCGTTTTAGAATATTTTAGAATATCTTAAAACAATATTGAACCTAATCCTATTCTAACAAATACCAATTCACGGCCATTTTAGGACATGAAGTTGTATAATAGGATTAAGAACTTATTATTTGAAAAAGTATGCAAGAATACACCTTAAGATGAAAGGATACGTTGTTAATTTATATAATAGGACTTAATCCAATTAGAACAGTAAATAGTTGATAATTAGGTAGATTAGAAAAGATAATTTTTGATAGAAAATATCTTATGACAAAAAAAAAAACTTAGTAAGAAAATTTTGAAAATGAATTGGTACCAGGCTTAAATTGTACCATTCATTGTTGCAGTCAGCACAATCATTACAGATGCAAATGCTTCTTTAGCATACAGGATTAATGAATGGTACAATTTTTCAACAATGAATGGTACAATTTAAGCCTTAGTTAAGTACTATCCAACTTCATCACAAAGTTTCAAAAAACTAACTTACACATCTTTGCTATTTGTAATTATTTGATAAACTTTGCTTCACAGTAATTTTACAAATGCAAATTTGTTGAATGATATTTTCATACAAACCTCCACGCAAGGGTATGATCACTGTTGCAAATGTTCTTAGATTTATTTCTTTGCTGCAAAAGTTTTCACATTCCTTCACTTTCTCACATGTACCATCTTTCCTATGTTCAGAGTTCCTTCAAGAGATGACTAACTGCTGATGAGCTGCTAGATAATTCGCACTTAGTTACGGTACCTCAATGTCAAACTCTCATACACAGGATTGAAATCCACCATCACTGGGGTTGATTTCAAGTCCATACGGGTAATACGCCCCTTGAATCAAGTTCCTTCTACAAACTAAAGCTATGCACCGACACTTATCGATCCTGATCATTCAGACCGCAGCAAAATGTACACCACGTTCGGTACTCCAATTCCTAATCACATGCAGCAAATGCAAAACTAAACCAATCGTTAATTAATACTCTTTCGAGATTTCTTTTCCAACCAGGTATTGAGGGACTCTTTAGTTACTTTCAGTCTACCTGAGTTGATTATTCTGGATGGCTTCCTAGGCTCAAGTGTTCCACTCAGGGGTTTTCGCAGCTCCTCGTCCTCTGCACTACTGGTATCTCCACTACTTCTTGCAACCTGCAAACCAGAAACTTGACGATCCGGAGCGTCTGACAGAACTGAGACAACAGTGAGGCCAAGTTCTTTCTGCAAAATGCCAAGGACAACATCCCGCAGAACTGACTTGCCCTTCGTCTCGCTGTGGTTGCCGATCCCTGTGATGATTATCAAATCATCCTCTACAGGAATGCCATGCAGGTAGCGCTCCTTGATAGCTCGAAGCACAACTAACACAGCTGCCCGAGCCTCACCTTTGGTTAAGCCATGCAAGTCTATGGTCATGTGCCTGTTGTCCTCGGCTTCTCTCCTCGCATCAACAGCCACTTTCTGAAGCACTGCTTCTGAGAATTTCATCAAGCCGGCATCACCAGAAGCTACAAAACTCGACGGATTGGACAGGCCTTCAACCCACTCCTTGATTAGCTCCTGAAGTATAAAGTCATTCGGCACGTGGCCTGCCTCGCGCATTTCTTCGTACAAAGCTAGTGCGCGTTGCACTTCAGGGAGTGTCCCATAGTTTCGATGTCTTCGCAGCAAGCTGTTGTATGTGACTGCGTTTGGTCGCACACCCGCAGCTTTCATTTTGCTAAAATAGTCAAAAGCCTTTTCAAGGTGTCCTGCTTGGACACACGCCTGGATCAGGGATGTGTAAGCAACGACATCTGGTTTAAAACCAGCCGCCTTCATTTCTTCGAGTGCCTCCGAAGCTCCCTCTACATCACCTTTGCTCCCATAAGAATCAAGAAGAATGGACCAGCTTTTCACGTCTGGAACTAGGCCTAAAGCCCTCATTTCCCTCATCAAGGACCTCACTTTCTCCGAGGCAGAACCACATGCCTTCATCATACAGTTATATGTAATGATGTTAGGCCTACAACAAGCTAACCTTACATCTTCATCAATTTTCTCCCCTAAATTACTTTGGAGCAAGGATCCAGGTATAACAGTTATAAGTTCATGTGTTTTAGCGAGTGGAGCAGAGTAATTGAAGATTTCAGAATAAGAGCGCATTCTCCCCGTTGTCTTCCACTCTTCAAAAAGCAGAAACGCTCGATCAAATTGGCTTGCCTGCGTATCTCGAACAAAAAGCATACGTAAGAACCACACTTTTTGTAAATAGAGAACAAGGTCATTTACAAAATGAACGTAGAAAACGAAGAAAGTTCACGTCTAATCAATTGTAAATCGTTTCAACTACAAACAGCACTGTCCTCTTTTCCAGAACGATGTTTCCAGACTTCAGGAGACTAGAGCCTGTAAAAACGACAAGCAAGTGAGGAGAATTACCATGATACAAGCTTGAAGAAGCATG
This sequence comes from Physcomitrium patens, assembly GCF_059467195.1. Classification (NCBI taxonomy): domain Eukaryota; kingdom Viridiplantae; phylum Streptophyta; class Bryopsida; order Funariales; family Funariaceae; genus Physcomitrium; species Physcomitrium patens. The sequence goes on along the minus strand of NC_143431.1, from coordinate 2,045,431 downwards.
TTGTAGCAATTCACGTTTGGACGACAACCAGCATTCAGCATTTCATCGAATTCCCGGAAGGATTGATCCACAAGGCCTGCAGTAGCACAAGCACCGATGATTGAAGTCCATGTCACAACATTTGGAGTTACCCCGGCTTCCAACATATCGGCTTTAACTCTCAATGCTTCTTCCCACATCTTTGCTTTTCCGAAGACCTGAGGGTACAGTCTAACGACATCAATAATAAAAAGAAAGACTAGCTACAACAAGAGGTTGCAGGCAAATAGCAAGCAACAGAACAATGCAACTACGAACAGTCTCTAAATAAACACGGCCACTGACACGGTTTCATAAGCCAGTAACTCTTGGTTTGATCAATGAAGTGCAATCGTTAAATAGCCACACTGCTTCAGAAACCGACTACACTTATTTGGCCATTCGCCCTGCATTCACCATTAACTAAGACCAATCATTACAACAAATCATATGTACTGATTACAAGCAAGAAATCATCGCATCAGTGCCAGAAAATAGAATGCTTCAGCCATGCGAAGACACATAGGGATAACTGGACTGAATTTTCAGAAGACGCTGATGGCCAAAAACAATAAAAATTGCAATGATTGGAAGAGAGCATAGAACCATACAGCTTTATAAAATTCAGTATTAAATGGAACGGCATACTGGAGAACTAAAAGCAATTTCAATCATCAAAAGCGTCCTAGAGGGAGGTCATCTATCAAATCTCAAGGAAAGGCGACCTCGTCAGAGATAAGAGTCTCACATTGATAAGGGTGCTGTAAAATACAACATCGAGAGTCACTTTGCCTGCCTTCTTTATTTGAGCATAGAGATCACCTGCCAAGTCTGCACGGCCACTGGCTGCATATGCCTTGAGCAGAATATTGTAGGAAGTTACATCAGCTGCAATTCCTGCACCCTGCTTTATTCATTAGTTTGGCTCTTCTTTAAAAATGCTCTAAGAAACTGCCTTCAAAATGACTGCGTACAATGAGTCATCAGACTCTATTCTAGATGAATAACTCCATTTTCAACATGAATAGGTAACTCCATTCTTACTTGTAGGTGATCACACTAGTCAAAGTAGCTACCTGCATATGCTGGAAATAACGCCGCACCTCGCTCAAGTTACCAACATTGACATTCATGATACTGTTATAAACAAACCTATTCGGTTCAAACCCGTCATTCAGCATCTTCTGCACATCCCAAAAATTGAACGAGATCAAAACCACATATCAAAAGCAACGATTACATCACAAGATCTTTGTCGGAGAGTAACCGTGGTCCAAGTTTCTCCCTACACAGCCACATTGGCGATACATAATGACCTCGTTTGTGTGATTATTTAAATGAAACTCTCAAGGTCAGTGTAAACTTTGGTGTGATAGCCCTCGTGAATTTAGTGGTATGAATATGAAACATAGTTGGATGATGATCACTGAAGCATTGACATCATATGTATCATGAAATTCCGAGGATGAAGGAAAAAACCTCGAAAACAATGGTCGCTTTAGATGGCTCTTTGTGGCGCCCACATGAGTCAATTAAAACACGGTATGTAAACACGTCAGGCATAACTCCCAATTCTTTCATGAAATCCAGAACTTTAAAACAGCTCCGAAGGTTACCATGACGACTAAATTCGCGTATGATAAGGTTGTAATGCCAGGGATTGCGACTAAGGAGTTCCACAAATCTGCACAATTTGAAGCACTGTTAAAGATAACTCAAACGCAATCATCTATCCAAAAATTTGTTCAGTGATCTGATGTTTAATTTACGTGACATTTTACGATATCATAATGTGAAATTCCATCAAAACTGCAGTGAAAAGGCATGTCACTAATGTTCTCTGGAACAAATGGCAAACGACTTCGGCCTGATAGAGGCAAGAAAGTGAGTTAGATAACTCCTAATAGAAACCAGTGGCAGTAATGAACAAATCTCAGAACAAACTTCCGAAAGTCCGCTGTCGAAGACCGCGGAGAAAGACGAATCCAGTTTCAAAGTTCAGATAAAAGCGGCAAAAATTCTGGTGCAGACAAAGTTACAACCACAAGTGAACAAGAGAAGGAACCAGTTTCAAGCAACAACGTACCTCCTAGCCAAATCAATGTTCCGTAACTTTGCGCAGCTTGAAACCACACTAACAGGATCAATTAAATTTCTAACAAAAAACCCGCTCTCTGAAATACTCAAAACAATAAATTAGTTAACGCTACTGTGCAGGAGCCAAGAGGACGTAGAAATGACGTAAGACTACTGTAACCTTTTAACATGCATGACGATGTTCCTAATGAGAAATGAGGAGAATCTACAAGAATTATATAAGATTATTTCTCTGTGATCCTGGGAAAATTTATTACATAAAAAATAAAAATAAATAAAAAAGACAATAAAATCACAAGATATGATTTTGTAGTTGATACTCTGATCAAGATCTATCTCAAAACCCTCATTGTGAAATTACGAACATTCGGAAGTCACCAAAATGAGGATTTAACTTGTACCTGTTAGATATTCCACAAGCTCGACGCAGAATTCAGTTCTCCCAGCTTTCACGAGCGACAGAAGCTCATCAGCTAATAAGTCTAGCGTGCTCTTCTGAACAAAATTCGGTGCGGTATATCCGGCTTTTGTGAGATTTCTTAAAATGCTTACAAATAAGTCGAGTTGCTGTCGTGAGAGCAACAATCTGAAACCGATATTCAGTTGAGCGGTGTCTAATTTATAGGTGAATAATTCTTTATCGATTCCCGCATCAGCCAGCATCTACAAGAAAAAAAATCTCGTTAAACTGGATAAACGTCCAGCATTCTGTTCAGACTCCTCAAGTTTTAGTCGATACATCTCAAATCACCGATCAAGAAACTTCTACTGCAATTAAATTATGTTCTGCTAACTCATTTGATTCGCAAGTCTGTTGACAGAGTGAGAATTGTAATTTTCAAAACTTAAAGAAACCATTTTTGAAAATTAAATCAAATCAAAATAAATATTCAACTAACACTTTTAGTGCTTCAAGAGGAACGGCGGAGGCTCACAATGTTGAGAGAAGGTTCAAAGTGCGCTCACGAGCACATACCTGGAGCAACTCGGTGAATTGAGTCATGTAACCTTCGCTAGCGAGCTGCCCAGCTAACAGAGTGTAGTACTTCAACATTCCTTTTCTTCGTAAGCACACTTTGACATCTTCTGGACTTATAGTTTCAAATTGGGCCAAGGCTGACTCAGATGTGCTAGGATCCATGTAATCGGATTGCTTAGGCTTGATGGAAACTCCAATATCAGGATTGTCCACATTGGACGATCTAAGAGTAAAGTCAGAGGCTTTAGGTCTAATGAGCGGCTGCAAAATATAAGACGTCTTAAATTGAATCGGTGAAATTGAAATCCAAGAGGGTCTCAAGTGCGACGAGGAAAAACACAAACATACGAAATTAGACTCGAGTACTGCAGAATTGTGCAGAATCGATACAGGGTTGAAGCCCCGCCTGGAGTGAGGCGTGAAGTACACAACGCCTCTGAAATCAAAAGGAAAATGAGAACAGGAGACAGAAACATGAGCCTGGTGAGACTGCGAGAGCCCCGAGTTGCTCAAGCCATACCCCAACATGGCCGCCATGGCCACGTTTGCTCGTTAACAACACATTATCCCAACGCCAGCCGGGAAAGGCAAGCAATCTTCACCACGGCACAATATCCAAAAATCTCAGCAGACAAACGCGTTCAAGGTCACCAATTCAATCAGCAAATGTCTAACCCTCAAAGTGAATGCTTTTAGAAACTTCGAAGGGAGTAGCAGCACAACCCACAAGGCCCTTTCAGAGACTTCCAGAGGCAAAGGTAGAGCAGTGCAGGGGAAGCTCGCAAAACCTTAAGAAAACCCTGCAATCTGAGTGCGATGGCAGGAAGACCCACAAACGCTGCTCCACCCCAATGCCCTTATCCACACTGGGCAGTTCCTTTGTTTTGGTCTCCACTTCCAGAATTGTTTGCAAAAAGTTGTCTTTTGTACTCAGAAGATGTGTGTGTTTTTTCGTCATGTTGTCTTTTCTTCTCCTCTTTGTTTCTTTCTTTTGTTTTTTTTTTCTCCGTTGAAATCAGTGGTTGATTTGTTGGTGAAATTTGGGATTGTTGCGAAAAGATGTTGATGAAGAAATATTTTGAAGTACTTGAAAGGAAATTTCATGCATGGCAATAGAATTGTGCAAGATGTTGTGTATATGTAGTAGTTATTGGATGGATTGGTGGGTTGTTATTTGAGATTGTAGAAGTTTGCACAAGTTTGATTGATGGTTTTAATATTTTAAGAATGCAATTGAAATACCTCAAAGATAGTCTCAAAATAATGGATGGGATGTATGTTGATATGGATCATGAATTATTTATAATTGGAATACTGTTTGAGAAATGTTTTAAAATATATATTTAAATTTGAGAATTTGTTTTGAAAAGGTTGGCAAGAATAATAAAAGAATATTTACTTTTAAGTATGCATATTTTTTTATTTAATTATGTCATTATAGAATAATCGAATAATTTATTAAAAATCACATATTTTAAAAAATTAATGTTTTATAATCAATTAATTAGAACATATTATGATGTTTTGATAATATATGTAAAAAAACATTAATAATAGCTTATAGAATATATAAGCTAATACTTATCTTATTTTTTGTATTATATTGCACATGTAGTAATATTTCCTCAAGTTGGAAGCTAAAAAATAAAATTAAAGAAATTCAAATTATGACATCAAATTGGTATGTTGTTAGAGTTGTTAAAGTAATTGATGGTCCATAGCAAAGATTAAGTGACTTGGATATCTACAACTTACTTAATTTTGATTGTTGGACAAATTTAAATTCTTTTATTGTAGTTGTTTGAGTACTAAGTTGGTTATTATACTAGCAAAAGTTTTTGTAAGGTTGTGACATAATTGCTTTAATCAAATTCAATTCACATCAATAATTTTTTTATTTTTTATTTTTTATTTTTCAATACTATTGCAACTATTATCCATTCAAAAAGATTGTAAGATAGATAATAGTATCAAAAAAATAATATTCCATTTATCTCTTATAAAATTTTCAATAATAAATTATATATATAAAAATATATATATAAACTAAAGTAATTTTCTATACTAACTTTGATGTAATATATAATAATAATAAGGCAAAAAATACAGTAATATATAATGATTTAGATCGTGAATGAAAGTGCATTCTATGTGTTTAAATCATAAAATTTATTAAAATTTGTCTTGTAGACTGTGGATATTTCAATAAATATATTTAGATTTACTATGTCATTTTTTTACATTTATTTTGAGTAATAATTTATAAAAAAAAATACAAAAAATAAAAATAAATAAATAAATAAATAAATATAAACACATTTTTTTTTATCAATGGTGGATATTTGTTTAATTTTTTTTATAAAAAACTTATACAGAGTATATAAAATATGTAATATACAATGAGATTTTTTTTGGAGCAAAAATGTCTATTCTTTGAAAATTAGTATTCTTTCTAAAATTTTAGAATTTATCTTTTCTATGTAAGACTGTGATAAAAATTGAATAATGAAATGAATGTAGAAATAAAATATAATATAATACACAAGAATTCCTAAATTTAAGTCATAGTGATAATTATAATTTTTAAAAATATTTAAGTTAATTAATCAAATTTGAAGCTTTATATATTTTGGATATTTAATAATAATCAAGCTCTTTTCAAGATGACTTAGAAAAGAGATAACACAACATAAACCAAATATAAAGGAAATAAAATAATTATTTTAAAAATAAATAAATTTCAAAAGAATATATATATATATATATATATATATATATATATACACCAAACAGCTCTTACTAATTTTATCTTGTTCTAGAAAAAAGTCTTTTATTAGTTTTGATAATAGGCTTAAGATTATTTTTGAATTTTCGTACTAAATTAATTCTTTGGTTGATTTTGATTTGTATATTAAAATTTTATCAAAAATAATTTTAATAAGAATTTTTTTTTAAAAAATTATATATTTTTGAACCAAACAATTTGATTTTATCAAATTTCTAAATACGACAAATTCTTAAAGAATATTAATATCATACCATAGAAGTTCTCCTGCAAGATTATAAGATAAAAATTAATTTTTGTATGTGTTTTGTATTATTTTTAAATTTTGACAAGACAAATCTTTAAAATAACTAAAAAAAAAACTACTTCACTAGCTATCTGGAAACAAAAGATTTGTTAGATAAGTATTTAGAATCATATTGTTTATTTTGAATAAATATTAGTTTTTTAAAAGTAAATTTTGGTGTTTTTAGATAGTATAATTATTTCCACTCTTTTTGTACTTGACAATTATGTAATTGTTGTTACTTGAAGCAATAATCTAGAAGCATAGAAGACCTATTATAATATTCAATTAATATGAAACTCATATCACAATATTAGAAGTATCATTTGAACATAGAAATTTTAGCTAATTTTTTTAATATTTATATGGGTTGAATATAGTATATTTTTTATTATAAGAAAATATAAATAAATTTCTATTTTATATAAATAATAGACCTTTTTAGGTAAATTTAGTTATTAATGTCATGAAACTTGTAAGATAATTTCTTATTAAATTTTTTGTTAAATTATTTTTTATTTTTAAAAATTATACTTGGAAGATAATTAATTATGAATGGTTTATTATTATTTTTTAAATATAAAAGGAAAAAGATTAATTTCAAGAATTTTTCAACTTAGTAATAAAATAAAATTGCCTTTCTTTTGTTTTAAGTATATCCTTATGTACTTTTAAAATAGGTTTAAAAAAATTACTTCAGTTGTTTTAATAAAAACCTACTAACTCTCTTGTTTTGATCATTTTCTATTTGTGGTGTTTTAAGATTTTCGAATGACACATCAATTAGAAATAGAATTGATGTAGAAAAAATTGTAATCAAAATTATAATCTTTTTTTATATTCTACATAAAATTCTAAAATAATTTGGTACATTTTTTTGTATATCATTATAATATCATCCAAGTTTGATAGAAACATGCTTGTACTTCCTCTTATTATTATATAATAATACAAAAATGTATAAGTCATGATATTATGGTTCAAATACATCTCAACTAAATTCTAAAGTGTATCAAGTATCTATACTTATTCTTTACTAAGATAATATGTCATTGTTGAATTTGTTCTAAAGTTTTAAGTATGTTAGTTTTTAATACAAAACAATTATTTTTTTCTTTTAAAAAAGATCTCTTATTATAATATTTTTTGCTTGTCTTTTAAAGCTTTTTTTTGAAAATCCATATATTAAATAAAATATTTTTTTAGTGGCATAATAATAAATTTCTCTTTAAAAAATATGTATATATATATATATATATATATATACAAGCTTTAAAAAATGCTATAGTTAAAATTTTACAAAAGTAATATTTGTAATATTTACATAAATCATGTTTTGTTAATATTAAACTTAATCATCAAAGAATAAATGCTCAATCAAATAATATACTTATATAAGTATATAAATTTTAAATTAAATGCTGATGATAAATTTTTAATTTAATTTTAGTGAAAATGGCAACACAAATATGAATATACTATCTAAGTTTAATTTGCACAAGTGTACTTTTTTTGATTCAATATATTCAACAAAAATTTCTTTGTTAACTAGTTTTTAAAAACTTTGTATTATTATTCTTTATAAACTAATAAATAAATCCACTCCAACTGTATATTCTTATAGGATATCAAAAAACTCTAATGATCTCTATGGTACCTTACCATGAAACCATACTCCAATTAGTTAACTTAAATTTAACATGATGTGCATTTGACTGAATGTGGGTTGAGATTATGCATATACCATAGCTGTTATGGCACACTAAATTCATCCTGAGACTCTCGATACATAAATGTTTTGCTGTAAACATTTCCAAACTTACCTGAATACAGAAATGCGAAGTGCCTTGCTACGCACAATGTAACCACATACACAATAAATTGTCAATGAAATTGCTACTGCTAACCTACTCAATAGCTGGAGATCACAAGCTGAAGAAGTTCTAGATTACAAGTTCATCTACAGTGTCTAAGTATTGTTTCATCACTACTGAATTAATTTTTTTTAAATCAAAGATACTGCAGGTACTAATTAAAAGAAAGACACAACACAGACTAAAAAAAACTTTGTTCGAAATTTATTTTCTCCTAGGTGTACAATTTACGCATATGTGGCGGATTTCTAGTCCAAGTACGGTCTTTTGCCTAGTTGTTGACGTCTGAGAGACGTGGAAACAACATAAAACATTGACCGACTCATTAAAAGAATTCAACGAAACTATCCTCTGTAAGACACTAAATTCAATTTGCATACTTTCCTGAATCAAGTTCCAAATAACCCGGCAATGAGAATTATTCATGCAAGGCCCTGAGTATCATCAAAACTCTGCAATACAGACCTGTAAAGAATGTGTGAACTATGAACACATGCAAAAGGAGAACACATCTAACGCAATAATGTCCCCTTCGAATCATAGCACTGGCACTTGAGGTACCTTTAACTGACAATCGAACCCGCACTATTGGCTACCTTTATGGCGACGCAACTTCTATTCACGAAGTCCCCTGGTCAGTTCAATGATCTTTCTATTCATCTCAATGAAGGAAGTGGAAAATTTCCAGCCATCAAAATCCTCTACAATACTTCTACGTATTAGACGTACTTAGAGAGCAGATAAGCATGCTGCAACTCTGAAACCTTGGTAGGCACATGCAAGAAAAAATGTGCTACAAGGGCCTCAAGCATACCAACCATTACCCCTCCAATTACATCTAGAATGTAGTGCCTGCCCAACACGACTCGAGAACAGATTGTGCCCAACGCCCAAATCGAAAACGCACAATTTGCGATAACCAAAAGGTGCTTTTCTACCAATGGCAGAAGGAACAGTGCCATGGAAGAGTTGTTCTCAAACCTAAGAGCCAAATAAGGATACCAGGATTGATTTATCAGGGAGCGCCACAGTGGGGTATAGAGCCAGAAGAGGGTCATAACCATCGCGGCACGCGTGGAGTGGCCACTAGGAAAAGACCACTTATCCAGTGAGACAACAACTAAGTGTCCCCTATTGTAAGACGGTCGCCTCCTTCGCACAAAAGATTTAATGGAGCCAACCACAATGAGGTCGAATATCAAGCTCACAAAAAGATTTGCAGCAAACATACGGGTATCAGGAGTCCCAGCCGATGGAGATATCCAGAAGGCTGCTGCTGCTGGCAACCAAAATAATCCATCACCTGAAAGAAGAATGATCACGTCTCAGCTAACCAGGATCGGAACAAGCCAGAAGTGAAGCAAGAAGACTTAATCGATTCTTGGGCTCCAATCCTTACAAGACCATCAGATATTAGTTTCACTTATCTTGCAAGCAGTACTCCTATGATTTCAGACACGAAAAAACTTGAGCAAAAGCACTATTCAGCAAGGAACCGAACAATTTAGCAACTATGGCTGGGTCGTAAAACGCAAGATAATCAACTTCGGTGAAAGCTGAGTTTGAGTGATACCACTTCTCAGAAAGAGTCATCCGTAGTTTTCAAGGATTCAGAAATAGAAAAAAAGGACAGACAGACTAAGAGAACTTAACCTGAATATTCAAAAAACCGCAGAAAAAAATAGGCCCAATCCGTTAGGCAATTCTCGTGTACCCATTTCGAATGTCGCCGGTCCAATGATAATAAATTAGCGACGAACTTCGGGCCTTCATAATTTCTAGGTGGAGATTCAAGAATCACTGCTTCACCTGACACTGGGGTTTGAACCCCAAATGAACCCTTGGGCCGTCTCCTAGGTGGGGCAGTTGAATCCACTGTCATCCTGGCGAGGTGTGCTGCTGACCTTTGTGCGTTTTACAGGCAATCTGTAAACGCAGACCATTAGCTGATCGGTAGACATGTTTCAATTTGCAAAACTTGGGTGCAAAATGGAGATCATGTCGAAGGCAAGAATTCAATTTATGCACCAAACATTGCAGGGCGATCAATCACTTAAACCAATCCAGGCACAAAAAGCACGGATAGGCAACTGGTGCCGTTGCGGTAATAGGTGTACACATTGTGCGTTGGGCCGGTTCTCTATAGAGATCTGATTACAAACGAGGTATCCGTTTAAAAATGTGCACACTCATACCTGCTGAAGGAAGTAAAGGCACACGCCGTCCGAAAACGTGATCCAGTACTTAAACGTCGGCGTGGTTCCCTTGCAGTTCCGAACCTTCAGTTTCACAACTCCAGTAAGCTCACGCACCTGTCTCACAACCGCACCGCGTGATCCCGCACATTGAGGTACAAATGCTTCCCACCCATTTCACGGTTGTGCGTTTTACACCCGTAGTTAGATTTATATTGCACCTCACAGCATTGCTTCCCTCCGCCCAGCCACGAAATTAAAGGCCAACACAAACTGTCCCTCAATGCTCACCCACCTAAATTTCGCACCTCAGACTGAGATTAGTTACGTAAAGAGTGAGAACTCAATTGACAGGAACCTTGTGTAGCTTTGGGAAATCTTCACACCTAGGTGAAAAGTACCATAGGCCGTGGATAGAGTTTCCCGGGCTGAACTTTAATAGTCTCTGGTTTAGTATCTACTCGCTGGGACTCAAACTATTAACACCCATCCAGGTGACGAATTACAACCGAGTGAAAGGAGAACCCCAGTTGTTGATCTGAACAGAGCGTGATGATAGCGGCAGACAGATTATCTAAGCAATGGCTCCAATTACGATTCGTCCAGTTTAGGCTCTGAAATTGCTAGGGTTTGTGACCCCATTTCTATGGCTTTTGTATTGACTAGGTGACATATGCCTTACATGAATCAGCCCATTTGGTTCGGCATGGCTCGATTCTCGATGTGATTGCAAATTTGACATTGATTGCAGGTCATAATGCACCGCTGGAGTAAACGATGCTTCTGAAGATTGCACCGGTGTCTGATTATTTCAAGGAATGAGAACTACAGGGTGAGCACATTTGCTATATATACGCGAGTTTCGACGATGTACATTAAGAAAACTAATCTATGTCTTGCGCTGGGTGATGCATTTTAGAGTTCGTGATTTGTCAACAAGTAAGAAAATACACTGCTGCTGCTATTAGCAAATTTTGTGAAGTATGTGTGTTCGACGAATATGTGATTGCTAAATCTCAGTTTCGGACATCATGGTCACTCTTGGCTGTAGCCACCCACCCATCATCTGCTTCAGCTCTGGTCATGGATGCTAAACCATTCTCTGAAATGTGCAGAGGTCTCACGTTGCATGAGAGTCTAACAGGCAACTCAAATTCTAAGGATGCAAGAATTGGGTTATATGCAGAAGATGTGAGTGTCGAAGGATTTTCATTCTGTTTCTCATTCTTACCTTGTACTTAACCACTTATCATCTCCAAGCGACCTCTAACATGTGAACTATTGTGCAGGGCATTCAAAGACAATCACAAGATGTAGCAGTTATCCAGGTGCATGTAGAGTTTTACACCCATCAAGACTCCCAACAGGTGCCAATCCCTGCAGCTCCAAACCCTAATTACCAAAATGCCAAGCAACTCACACTCTTGTCTCACAACGGCACTGCTTGAGGTACAATACTTTTTGGTAGAATCACAGTTCACATTGCTGCATTGCTTCTCATTAGAATAGATTGAAGCTATTCCTCAGTGCCATCGTATCCAACTCTAGCCCTTCAGACTGAATCTTAGATGCGTTAGTGAGGAGTGATCAGCTCCAGAATTTGGATTGTCGCTCTGTTGCTACGAACATTGGTTAGCAGTAGGATATTCAAGTCATAATCATTTTGTAATTTTTGTGATTATCAATTGCAACAGAAGGTAGTGGTATTTGTTGTGTTGTTTTCAATCTCTTTGATACAGTAAAGTTTGAGGGAGTCTTTATATATATGCAAGTCCTTTGGAAACGTCATTGTTCATAAGCTTTACAAAGATCTTCCACTTGGTAAAATAAAGTTTTTTAGAAATTTTGGAAAAAATATTAAGAGAGATACCTATCACATGGACCAAGTCATTTTTATTTTCTTTTTATCATAATTCTAAATATGATAGCTGCAATCTTTATTGTGACAATTTTGATAGATTAAAAAAATGGTTTTTTGAATTTTAATGAATATTTTTAACAATTTTAAATATAAATGTTTAAATATTTTTTAGATTGTTTCTAAAGGTGGGCTTAATACAAATCCCAAAGAATAATGTGATTCATTTCATGTAAAAAGTAAGTGCATTCTATCTCATTTTTTTAACTAGAAAGTCAATCAAAATTAGGTTCTCAATTTCAACTAATCACAAGCTTTGAAAGTTACCATATTTCACTTCCTTAACATTTGAGATTTCATATCCAAATTTGACATTTGTTTAAATTATTTATTAAAATTAATGTTCATATAATTCTAAGACTTCATATTAGTTATGAATTTTAAAATACACTTCTTACTCATAAAATCAAATTAAGAGTAATAAGTATACTCTAAGGAATCCATTGTAGGAAGAATATATATTGAGTGTGCTTATAGGGTCTAAATGTGTGAGCAATATGCATTAAAATGCTTAGAATATAAATGAATAGTAATTGATGTATTTTTATTAATATTATATATATATATATATATATATCTATATATCAAAAATAATTTGAATTAGCTAGTAGTTGAAAAAGCTTAAAGAAATAATGTTAAAAAAAATTGAACTTAACAAATATGTCTAATATAAAAAAGGTCTTTGATAATGTTTTTATAATATATGTTATTCAATTTATCAAAGTGAAAACTTAAATTTCTTATTGAATCTAAAATATCTAATATCCAAAAAGTTATTATTTATGTACATAATAACTAAATGCTTGTGTTTTATAAAAAATTACAAAGCATTCTTAGAAATATTAAATTTTTTTTTGAATTTGAATTTATTAGAAGTTTATAAAAATATATTTATTTTTTATATAAATAAAATAGAAATAGAAATAGAAATAACATGTTTTTTTAGAATAATTTAGATAAAAAATAATTAAATATTTTTATATTTTTTATTTTAAAATAAGAGTTGCTTAGAAAATAATTGTTTGGATATAAACTAAGTTTTTTTTTCTTAGAATAAAATATATTAATTTAGATAATATATTGAACAATCTTTATTGTTGTTAAGATATCAAGGATAAAAATCTCATATTGTATAGTAATTTTTTAGAGTATGTAAAAATTAACTAAAAAATATAATATATTTGTAAATATTGGAATATATTTGTAAATATGTGCATTAGAGTGGTTAGTAAGTTAATTTAAAGAAAGTTTATAGAAGAAAATTTATTTTGAACTTTATCTATGTTGATTATAGTATTTAAATTATATAGGATTTAGAATAAAATTTAAGGAAAAGATTGGAGCTCAAAGATGAAGATCCAAACCTCTAAAAAACTCATTTGGATGGAAGACAAAAAGATATGGATGGATGAAGGAAAAAGGTGAAGATCTTCATCCCTATCAGTCAAAGGTCATCTCCACTAGGCATTCAACAGGTTGTTTCCAACCATAACAAAGGTTTTGGCAACTTTAGAAAGAGCATTCAAGAACCAAAAACAAGGATTGTAAGGTTTAGGATTTGGGCTACAATTTATGTGAAAATTTTGAAAGATTTGGAGTTAAGGTGATGAAATTATAGCCATTAGAAGTTAAGGTGTCTTTTTAAAACATATTGTTGCTCTTTTGAGGATACAAAGAATTTTAAAACAGATTTTGAAGATCAAGAGGTGTAGCCGCAAGGGTGATTTCAAGACCTATGTCTTTTGTGAAAGAATTTTTGCATTTATAGTTTATATGAAGGAATTATAAAGCATTGAAGACAATATATGTAATTTGAAGGTAGTAAGTTAGTTGTTTTGTAGATAGTAATGGTTGGAGCCATATCTTATGTTTCTAGATGAATTTTTAGCTCAAAGTTTTCAATAGTGTGTGTTGTTAGGTTAAGAAGCTATATATCAAAATTTTATGATATTTGAGTACTTATTTTGTAAGATATAAAGAAAATTGCATATAGGTATATGTAACCAAGGGTTTAAAGCTACTATTAGGATTTTAGCTATATCTCAAGATCCACAATGAAATTGCAGTTGAAATTTGTAGTGGTAGTTTTTAAAAGTACATCAATACTTCATGAAATTTTTTGATTTGTTTGGGCAGTCCAATCATGAGATATGAACTATTGAAGTTAAAAAAAAAAAAAAAAAAAAAAAAAAAAAATCACCTCAAGAATATATAAGGTTTTATAATATTTTTATCACATTTTTAGTAATCTTTAGTACTTAGGACTTATCTATTAATGTGATTGTTTCTATAGAGACAATTTTAAATATTAACTTGGTATTTTTTTATCTTAAGATGTGGTTGAGAAATTAATGACAGTAATTATAGGAGTAAAAATGTGTGTTTGAAATATAAGATTTGTATGTATTGTAAAATTTGAGATAATATAATATCATATTTTAATAAATATAACATTATATCAAAGACATGAATCTCAAAGAAAGAAAGTCATCAATACATTCTTGTATCATTGAAGAAAACTAAAAAGTCACTCAAAAAATGATGTAATATTAAACTAGAATGGCTACTGCCAAAAACAAGAAGACTAGAAAATCTTGAAACAAGACTAAAGACTAAAAAGGCATTGACAAGAGTGAAAAAGACTTTACTCTTGCCTCTATATATACTCTCTAACTAGGAACTATGTGGCGATATTCTATAGGATCTCCAACATGTGTTAACTTTGCTAGCCACATGTCTTAACTTACAAGGCAAGTTGTTTATGTATGCACCACATATTTAGCTTGTTCCACAAACTATCAACACATGGTTAACTTGTTGATGAAGTTTCTAACCTACCAATCAACTACAAACACATGTAAAGTCAAGCAGCAACTATGAAGCTTCTAGGAAGCTACTCTAAAAGATCTTATGAAATACTTTTATTTACTTTTATTTATTCCTACCTAATCATATAAATATTTACTAGAATTTCCATGTATGTCCATGATACATTTTTATCAAATATATGCTTTAACAAAATATTTAAAATTTTAACATTCCATAATTGATATCATCAATTATGGAATGTTAAAATTGATATCATCAATTATGGAAGGAAATTAATCTTATTGCTTCAAGGATATCTTAGAAGTAAAAAATTATTCCAATGAGGCCTCTGAATAAAACAAATTCATGAAAACAAGCCAAAACTGATTATCCAATGTTTCACAGGAAACATTTTTTGAGTGCAATATAAACAGACTCTCCCTTTCAACCCTGCACCAAATCTTCAAAGATTTCGAATATCTTCAGTTTCTATCACATAAGTATATGCATATTTGGATATATATATATATATATATATATATGAGAGAAAACATTTGCACATGCAGGGAATCATGTACCTGTCAAAAGAATTTGTAACTAGTGAGAATTTGGACCGGGTGAGGCTGGAATCAGATTCTAGAGCATACAATGAAGAGATGGGTGAGATTTTCCTTCGACACAAGAAAACTGAAAAGGATCAAGTAAAAGAGTGCCGCAGATGAGAACTCTCGACACAAAACTAGCCATGAGAATTGTTTACCTATGTCAGGCCTAACAACCAATGAAGATAAGCCATTATTACAAGCCAACTTGTGGATTATATTTGAGCTACACATGCAAATGACGAACACTTGTTCGTCTTATCCGTGACAGATTGACTCTCCAAACTATAGTTTCGTAACATTACCTTCCAAAGGCTGAATCAGTGACCTCAATCAGTAGAGTAAGCAAAACATAGTGGAGCATTTTCAATAATGGAGGAACAAACAAGTTAACTTGAAAGCCAAGACGAAAACTAGATGAATATTAGACAAGAAGAAAATATCAAATTAATATTCTAAAGAGCTATTTACAGTGGGTGTGGATTGGTAGTCAGTAAAATTCCAAAACTCACTAACTTCAGGGACTAGCAGATAGGACAAAACTGAAAACGTTGCGTAGAAACGAGGCAGTAATGTTCACATAGCTCGTGGACTAAAATCATCAAGATACCAAGAAGCCAATAGGCATGCATAGTACATGCGGAAAACTTGGTGCAGTCTCATTCACCTCAACTACAAATGAAAGTTAACAAGCCATGTCCGCTATCTCCTCGGCCACGTCAACTAAAATTTTCAGCTTTACAACTTCAAACTTCCGTTCTCACAATTGTGTCTTTTGACTTCTGCTGATCCAGCGTCGGTCCCAATGTTGTGCGCCAATTAGGTCTTGCCAACATTTAGGGGTGGAGGGCACTAGCAACACTTACGCGATCAAGAGCTCGCACCAGGGATGTTGCATAGTTGCACCTTTGCCCCTAAACATTGACAAGACCGTATTAGCATCACAAAATACCGCCATCATGACACACATCGCTCCAAAGATGACGAGTATTCTGCAATCCATAATGAATTCACTTCTCTTGGTGCAACGAAACGCCTGATGAATAAATATAATCATAACACTTGCCTTCTGCGCTGGGAATAGCAGCCACGTGTTGATATGCGAACATGAAAAACGCAGAAACAGCATGTAACATGTATCCGTAACTAGTTGTTAAATATCCACATCGATATCTGCACTACCCAAGCTCCCCAGGCAGCCAACAGTCGAACTAAAACGAACTTCCTGGCTGGCAGTGATCTCAGCAAACGGCATCAAACTCGACACAAGCAGTCTCCAGCTTTCCAGTTAACAAAAAATACACGAACTGCAGAAAAAGTGAATGGGTAGAGAGACCACGTGCATAGGAAACAAGACATCCCTCAAGAACATCAAGCTCCAAAAAAACTTATATATCAAGCGTTCATCAACCCAAAAGAACAGACATCGTACATCCTATCTTGCTCTACCGAATAGCACTTGAGTGAGCAATGTGCTAAATAAGGCATGTCTGGTTTCGCCATGGAGGCGAGGATGCACCAGAATTTAGAAGAGAACCCTACTTGTGCGACTGCGTGGGTGACGCAAAAACCCACATTCGTCACGGACGTGTACTGCATCCTTGTCTTGGGGGAAGCAATTTTTTTTTAAGAATGTGCGGGTCAGTCAGTAATCAAAGACAGATTGGCGCTTTCCATATGAAGTAAAACCGAATGCTTCAAGCAGAACCGACCACCTCGATCCTTAACATGGAGTCGTGAAGTCGTCCAGACTCGAGCCCCAAACACACGCCCATGGTGAAGAAGCTCGTTTATGAAATGAAGAGCAAGAAACACATGGACCCAAGGTCAGATACGACGTCAACACAGAGAGCCAATCGACCAATCAACAAACACCGCATCCCCATCTCCACTTCGCTACACCCAACACCTGAATTTAATGCTAATCAATAAGCCCTGCCACACCCATTCTTACTCTGCGTGCCTATCATTCAACATTTCCAGAAAACAACCACGCACATATATCCCGAAATCACGCACACGTTAAAAAGTTACCCACAAAAACGTCCCACCCTCGGCTCAACAACAGCAACGCCGATCAAAGGCCAAAGTGAGTAGCTTCCTGGCATACCCACGGCCTGCGGCAGTGCACAGCCAAATCTGTCGCCTGACAATTCGAGGCTACGATATTTCAGGGTGCAACTAGGATCCGTGGGCGGAGGAATACGACTCTGTGCACAAGCAGGGCCAATCCCAAGCCAAGAGCTTGCGGTTACTAGGACGATGACGACGACGACGACAATAACAACGAATACTGTCAATGATGCGCTTGTCCGTGAAGTCAAGCCTCTGCCATAGCCGGCAAACTGGGCTTTCCGACGCCAACACGTTCCTTGCTTCGTAAGCGAGAGAGGCTAGCACAGCTCTTGCGGTACTCTGCCACCAAGCAAGACGTCTTGTTGTAATAATCTAGAAAATGGGACGCTAGTAGGGCCGACAAGTAGGCCTTGAAATCCGATGCTCGGCCTGATTGCTTGTGTGGGAATCAGAGCCCTGCCGTGCCTCAGGAGTCGCGCCTGAGGAAAGATGGCGATTCAATTAGGGTTTAGGGCTCTCCTTCTCCTTTTGCCATTCTCGTCTTGTACCTCTTCCCACCACTTCATCCCCCAGCTTCATCCCGAAACTTCATCCAACTCATTCACCGTCGCAATGCCTTTGGATGAAATGTGGATGGATGTAGAAACCTAATCTAAGGGGCAATTTCCACATGTTTAGCAATTTGATGCTCCCTTTAGATCGGAATTTTGATATTGGGTCCAACGTGAGTCTCCTTTTTCTCCTTCTCTGTTCTTATCACTATAAAGATAAGCAATTCCTAAAAATTAAATTTAATGATTGAGATATTTTAGAATTGGTATGTATTATTCAAGGAATGAATAAAATAAGAACAATTAATGAAGTGGGTTCAATAACATTGGATGTTGTACACCATACACATATGTGTACAAGCAAAAAATGAGCTTACAACATTTGATTTTCTTGGGCAATTATTTACAACTGCATATAATGGAATCCATGCAATGATCTTAATGTTTGACTATGGTGGGTTTTTAATTGTTTAAAAACCAAACATCATGCTGAATAATTGCCATGGAATATGAGGATTCTTGGCTGAGAAATCACCATTTTCCCATTGGGATCAGAGAAAGAGAGCTCATCAAACCAACTTTGACCAAGTTGCTTTAGGATTTCAACAGATAGAATGGCCATTTTAAGTTGGAATATTCCATGTATGTGATAAGAATGTTTTCAAACAATGCTTACAATCTCAACATAAGAATTTATCTTCTGCAATTTTTATTTTATTTTATTTTATTTTGTGTAGCATCTTGTGTGTGTTTAATGATGACCCATATCACAATATCAAATGCATAAAATATATCCTGTTCGAACATAAAATTCTTAATATTCATTTATTTTCTCCAAATGTTGTATTCGATACATTTACTCTGATTAAATCTATAAGAATATGAAGCAATTTATACTATACATAATTACATATGATTTCTTTTTAAAACTACATATTTCCAATTGCAAGTTGCATGGGTTATTACTTGCAATTTTGTACAATGGTGGTGTTGCTCCATTTAATCATACAATTTTGTACCAGAAAGACTTCAACAACTTTATTAGACTACCAAGGGTGTTACAAAAGACACTTATAAAATAATAAAATAATATGTATAAAAATTTAAATTCAACTCACTAAATAATTCAAAAACTTGCAAACATACTCAGATTTAAAAGATAAATATTAAATGGTGTAGCTTCATTCTTTTTACAACACTTAAATAAATAATAACAAGCTATTGAATTGGTCCAAATTCATAAAGCACGAATTTTTTAATAAATAAAATAATTAACTAACTTGTATATAACTATGGCACTGTATATATAACTATATTTGAATATTAAAATTAGTAATTTTAAAAAATAAAACTTACATTTTATGCAACTGATTTAAATAGAACAAATTTCTAAATGACATTATTAAAATCTGCTCTATAACCAATATAGCATAGAGTCACTATATTTATCAATAAATTATCATAATGATCTATTTAAACTTCAGAAACCAACTAATATATACCTTAAAATCAATGTAATAATATATAGTACTTTCAAGAATATAAAATGATAATACAAAAATGTACACATGTATAATTCATACTTATATGTAGAATTAGCATATAAGTAATTTGAATATGATTATTTTTTATATTTAATGTATATATATATATATATATATATATATATATGAATTCAGATATTACGTTTTTTTAGTTTAAAATTATTTTTTAATATGTATAAATTTAAAACAACTATAGATTTGATTTCTATATCTTTTAATATGATATAATTTTAAAACCAAATAGATTTTTTAGTATTATTTGATTTTATTGTCATTGCCACTATTTAGATTAAAAGTAAAACTATATATATATATATATATATATAATATTTATTATATTTTATTTCCTGATTATTTTATATCTATATATATATATATATATATATCAAACCAAAGTTTTGATGGATTCTTGTTTTAAAATACAAATTAAAAGTAAACTTTTTATTTGTATTACAAGTCATTGTAACCTAGAAGATTATTATTTTCTAGATAAACAACATATGAAGTATAAGATTAAGAAATAATTATGATTTGTTTTGACAGACATTGTATTGCATCTTCCTGAACAATTGTCTACTTTGTTTGTTTGTTTGTTTGTTTGTTTGTTTTGTTTTGTTTGTTTTTTGTTTTGTTTTGTTTTTTTTGTTTTTTTTTTTTTTTGTTTTGTTTTTTTGGTTTTGTTTTGTTTTTTTTTTTTTTGTTTTGTTTTTTGTTTTTTGTTTTTTTTTTTTTTGTTTTTTTAAGTATAGAAGCAATTTAAAGAATAAGTAGAATTTTGATATGATTCTCTAAATTTTTATGATTTTTATAATTTTTTTTGAAAGTAATCCTATTCTATTAAGATTAAAGAAATCGTAGTAGTAAAAAATGCATTATTAATTTATTAATTCAATTAAGATGTATGAAATTTATACAATGTAAATTATTGCATATGCTTAGATTATTCAAGTAAAGATAAATTAATAGAATAATTATAAATAGGTCAAAATATAATCTATATATAATATCATCTTTAAAAAGAATTGATGAAATATTTCTAAACTTGTATTTTACCTTTAGATTTGATTAGATCTGTCATGTAACAATTAAAACTTGTCTTAGAAGTGTCCTATTTTTAAGAAGTGACATTATAAGCAACTTAGAAACTAAAGCTTATGCAACAACCTTGTAATCCATTGGAAGCTTCCACAAGACCTTTTTGATAACTAGTATATATAAAGGCAAGATAGAAGCCAACTTCAATCTTATTAACATTGTTTCATATATTAGTCTTGATTCAAGACTCCTCAACTTCTTTAAAATCGGCAATAATCATTTATAATTCTTTCTAACTTGTCTATTTATTTATTTTTTATAATTTTTTCTTTTAGTAATATAAAAGAATATATATATATATATATAATTATTTAAAATAATAGAATATTATAAAATAAAAATCCCAGAAATTGCACATAACATATTATATTTTGAAGTTTTTAAACCAATTCAAAATATTTATTAAGAATTTATGAAAGTTTTTGCTCTACTCACACACTTAAATTGGAAAAAAATTAAAGTTGATTAAAAATATTAAATAGTACTTAAAGGTTTTGAAAAACTTTCACTTTTGTTTCTATTTTATATCAAATTAATATTATTCAAGAATTATTTCAAAAAATAAATATATATATATATATATATATATATATATAATATATATATATATATTCTTATAAGTAGATGAATTTAATAGATTTGAATCTATTCATTTTTATTTAAAAAATTCTTAGTAGCAATAATTAGTTATAATATCTATAAATAAATTTTTCCTATTGAATTTTTTTAGTTAAAGTAAAGAATTATAATTTAGAACGTATTTTAAATCCAATTAAAATTTATATAAACCACAATAATTTGAAGTTAATTAAAAGATAATTTTTATTTTAACACATACTTTAAAATTTTCTAAGTCTAATAAAATAAAATAATATCCATCAAATTTCTACCTGTGACATTTAATTGTTATAAGATAGATGGATAAATAAATTAAAATTAAATTTTCTACTATTTTTTATTTTTTAAAATAAAATCAATAATTCAATGTAATGTTTGTCTTGTAGTAAAATAAAATAAAAATTGGAAATTCTTCAAAGTATATTATATTATAAACTTTTAGGTGCATTGAATTTTTGGTATTTTTTATATTAAAAAAATAAAAAATTAATAGTAAGAATTTTATAAATTTTTGATAATTTTTGATAATTTTTCTTTAATATCTTATGACAATCAATATTCGTGGTTGGAGAAGTAGAAAGAGAAGTTTAAAAATTTGCATGTCTTTTATATTGATAGTAATATTTTTAGAAAAATCTCTTCTTTTAGAATTATAACTTATTCTATTTCAATCCAGTTTTTTTATAAATTACGATGCCTTTTCTTACACATTTATATTGAATGGTTTAACACTGTAAATTGTTTTATTTTTCTATATATAATTTATCATCTTAATGCAACCCTTTTTAAAATTCAAATTGATTGATGCTTTAAATATGACTTATAATTTTCAAAGTTGTGGATATTTGGTATTTTTTTATTTAATATTAATAGGTAGATTGATCAATACTTTAAATATAATGTATCATTTTAAAAGAAATGTGAAAATGATGTTTTTATTGTCAATCCTTGATTTTATTTCATAGTTTACATATAATTTATGATTTTTATGGATAAATGAATATATATATATATATATATATATATATATTTTTTGATGCTATAAATATTTTTCAACTACAAAATTTGTATGTAAATAGAATTTATAATAAATTCTTCATTCAATTAATTCTTTTAATATAATCTATAATTCCAAACTTTGTGTGTCTTTAGCAGTGTTTTTGGGTGTTTAGTTGGACTGATATTTTATATATTACCTAAAGTTTTCACAAATTATATGTGAGTGGCATGTTTTGTAGATGCTAAATTTGCTTCAGATTTCAAAAACTATTTATTTTAATAAATGGAATTTGATGCTTAAAATTTTTCCTAATATTAAGTTTTTTTTTTGAATGCTTAATTTAATAGATGCTTTGTATATTACCTATATTTGTTAAAAGATTTATATGCTTTATATATTTTTGAAAATTTTAATTTGGTTAATACTTTGAGTATCATTTAAAATTCTAAATAATATGTATGTGTGGCATTTCTAAAACATTGATCCTTTTAAGTTTAATCACCGTAACAACATGCTTTTGGATCTAAATAAAAATTAAAATTAAAAAACCTGCAATATACACACACACACACACACACACACACATATATATATATATATATATATATATATATGTATATATTAAATTTTAAAATTTTAAAATAAATATTTTTCTAAAATGATTTAACCTTTTTTTAGATACTTATCTATATATTAAAATTTGTTATATTTTAATATAAATGATAGATAGATTTATTAGAATTTGAGTTTTTTTAATCTTAATTTTTTTCCAAATATAACAGATAAGGTATTTATGTGTAAGCAAGATAAGTAATAAAATATAGTTTTTCTCTTTGTACCATATTACAATTAATTTCTCATCATATTACTTTTGGATCATACAGATTGATTTTGTGAAAGCAATTTAAAGATTAAATTTAATAATTAAATAAAAAATGGTGGAATAACACAAATGCTTGGGCATTATCTAAATAACATAGAGTGTTTGTTGTAAAGCTAAAGGAGAAGGTGAGCTTAGGATTATTGATCTAAAAGATGCTTCTAAAGCTCAAATAAATGATAATGGATCTTCAATTAGGTTAATCATACATTTAATAGTTTTCTACCTATTAAATGATGAATGCTAAAACTAAGGCTTTTAGAAATTAGACACAAAATTTAGTTTGGTCAATTATTCCAAATTATAAACAAAATATTGGATCTAAAACATGGAACAAAATTAGAAAAGTTTGGTGACATATGAATAAATTTCCTTAATTTAACCTTCTTATTTCTTTTTGTAATATACATTAGTAATTCTTTAGATAGAATCCTTAATTTCTTTTAATTGAGGAACACTCAAAATTCCACTAAGTTATAATTCTCTACTCTAATGGTCTTGTTGTATTAGAAAGGTTTAGAAAGGACAAACATATCTATTTACTAGAATAGAAGAAATATCTATATACCACAAACATCTATTTTTTTAGCTCTAAGTAGGATTTTTTTCGACTTTTTAAAAATAATTTCAAAAAATATATATTGCAATATGATAATAGCCTTCCAAAATCTAATAACTACATTAGACTATATCAAGTAGAATCTGATTAGTTTTTTGATGTACTATTCTAACTTTCTTTGGAATATGTTGGCGCAGAAGAAAATAATTGAATAGGTTTTTCTTGCTCTATAGAAATAATGTTTTTCAAGTAGGCATTTAATCTAAAACCTTTATCTTTGAGAAAAAACTTTTGCTTGCGCACCAATTGAAAGGTAATGAAAATAAAGTAGAAAGTTTTTCAAAAATTATTAATATTGTTTTAAAAACAAAACCAATAAGAAAAAAAACATTTGGCATCAATTTCTTCTATGGTTAAGTTAGTGATTTGAACTTTGATATCCAGATATGCTTTTAGAATATTGATATAGAATTGATGATAACTGTGCCAAATTAGGCTAATAATTACCTCAATATAATAGATCTTTTTATAACTTTTTATAGCAATAAAATAGAGTTTTTTTTATAGGTCAAGATTTTTTATAAGACATTTAGTCCAACTTTTACTTTTGCAAAGAAGCCATGTATATTTGCCTTATTTGATACAAACGCATAGCAATTAATATTTAGAAGAGATAGATTAGTCTTAATACTGATGTTCAATACATTATGTGTCTGTTCCAAACTTCAAAATCTATCCTCCATCAATTTTAGGATTGCTATTAAGCTTATTACATTTGAAATTAGATTACTTTTTTTCTATACAAATTAACATCTAATTCTTAAAATTGGAATGCTTGAAAATCCTTTACTTAATAATAAGCTATATATATATATTAGATTCAAATATTTTTATAAGATTTGGTTTTACTAAAAGGACTTTGTTTATGGATAATTTAGGTTTTAAAATTTTAGTTTAATTTTAAAAATAAACTATAGAATACACTCCATACTAGAAGCATGGTTTCACAAGGTTGTATTGAATATTGAAATGTTGTCTTGAAACATTTGTTGGAAATTTATCATAAAGAAATTAAAAAAAACTCATATTATTTTGTTGTGATAAGTATCTTGCATAAATAAAAAATATAGATTATATTATAAAAGTCCTTAATTGGAGGATATTATAGAAAATTATTTTTAAAAAAATAGATAAAAGTTGAAGAGGTAATAAAAGTATTCAATATTTATGTTTATTTTTTGTAATTTTGTAATTTTTTTATTTTTTATTTTGAAGAATTATGTAAAATATAAAAATAAAGCGGATTAGAAAAAAAAAAATAGAATAAGCATCTTTAGATAGAATAAAAAAATAGTTTTTAGCAAAAGCTACCTAAAAAAATAGAGATTGATACTCAAAGAAGATTAGTTATGAATTAGTATTGAAATTAGATTCTTAGGCACAAAACCACGCACCTTTAGAAATTGAGAGGGTTCTTTGGTTGTTCACAGAATATGGTAAAGTAATAGACTTTTTAACATTTATTTTTGACATCGATTTTGAGAAGTTTAAATAGATATTGATTTTGTGAGAGTTTTATGAATTTAAGGT
Organism: Physcomitrium patens; assembly: GCF_059467195.1. Lineage (NCBI taxonomy): Eukaryota > Viridiplantae > Streptophyta > Bryopsida > Funariales > Funariaceae > Physcomitrium > Physcomitrium patens. The sequence goes on along the minus strand of NC_143431.1, from coordinate 2,019,956 downwards.
TGTTTTAAGTGATTTAGGGTTTTGTAAAATAAATAAGAGATTATATATTTTAAAATATTTTGTGACCATTATATAAAATAAATTAGTAAAAATGTGTAATGTTGTGAATCTATCTATCTTAAATATATTTTATTAATTTGGAATTAACCAAAATTTTAAATCAAAGCTTATTAAAAATAAATTGAATAAGAATCTTGAAGATTAGATTTTAAAGGTCAGTAAAGATTGCTACAATTTTGATCAATTTGGTGGTTGAGTTGAAATGATTTTGTGTGAGTTGATAGTGAACTTAATTTGCAACAGCTTTGCAAGTTTTGAAAGCAAGTGAATGGTACAATAAGGAGCTATTATTGGTAGTAGATTAACATTAAGATTGGAAAAAAAAAAATAGTTGAAATACAAGCAGATTAGAAGATTTTTATGTCAAACTAAAAGTTCAATTCTTTCTAAATTCTGTGTGTGTGTGTGTGTGCGCGTGTGTTTTTTTATCAAAAGATTAAAATGTGTGAAAATTTTGAAGCAAGATCAATAGTTTAATTAATAATTATTGAGGTTTTAAAAATACTACAAAATAGCTTTAGAATTTGAATAGGAATTTTTATAGATTATTTAGAATTTGGTTTAGAATTTATTTAGGATTTAATGCAAATATCTTTAAAATTTAATTAAAATTTGATTAGAATTTAATTAAGATTTGCTTGGAAAATAATTAGATTATTCTTAGGATTTCATATGGATTTGTTATGATTTACATAAGATTTATTTAGTATAACTTTATGTTTTATTTTAGATTTTTTTAAGGATTTTATTTTAGGATTTAAAAAAATAAATCTCCAAGACTTATTTTTTTATTTCTTTAGTGGTTCTTTAGGATTTCTTTAATAATTCTTTAACATTTTATTAAAAGTTGATTAAGATTCTTAAGGTTCAATTGGGATTTATTTATTATTTTATTAGAAGTTTTAGGTAAACTTATATTTTGTAACTAATAAAGAACCTAAAAACTCCTTTGTTTACTCAAGAGATGCAACAACTTCTTAATGGCTAAATACTTACTTGATTCTAGATGTAACAAATTAATGAAATAGAATTCTAGATTAACTTAGTATTTTATGATCATATGCAAAAGTATCTATGGGCTTGCCTTAATATTCACTTTATATTCTTTTAACTTTTAGCTCCACCTTTGGATTTAAGGAGTTAAGCAATCAACTTTGACTTTATACTCCATTGATGCAATGAATACATTCTATTCTTGTATTTAAAAAAAATTAAGAAAAATAAGAAAATAAAATAATATTTATGTAATGTCTATGAAAAAATAAAATAAAATAAAATAAAATATAAATTTCTATAAATTTCATACAATATGATGTGAATGCTTTCAATTTTTTCAACAATAGGTGCATAAAATATATTATAATGTGAAATATTAGTTCAAATTATTTTTAAAAATATCTAAGTATTAATAAATTGAATTGTCATTCAAGTATTTATTAGAGTACTTTGGAAGTTTTACTTATTATATTATTGGTTCTAAAAAATTCTTTACTTATAGAAAATTTTAAATGATTTAAAATGCTTACAGATTTTTTGTATCTTTAGATTTTTATATTATATATTATGATGGATACTTACAAGAAGTAAGATTGGTTTTTATGAAAAATGTTTTAAAAATATTTTTGGTAGCTTCTAAAATAATATTTGAATAATAAATCTTAATTTTTAAATTTATAATGTCTAATTTAAGCATATCAAGATACTAATAATAACAATATGTAGTGGCATAGTAGATTAAAGAGGTGCATGAACATATTTACAAGAAGATTATAAAAAAAAAACAACAATGGTTATGTTGCTATAGTATATGGCAACTTTAATTGTTACTTATTATGTATCATATAAATAAGAATTAAATTCTAATTGGTTTTAATTTAAGTGTAAAGTTTTTAAGAAAGTTAAATTAAAAAAATACTTTGTATATTTGTAATAAGTGATTTTTATAAATATTTATTTGAACTTAAAGTCTTATGCTTTTGAAGACCTAAAATATTGGAATGTATTTATTGTTTATTATATAGATTGTAAAATTTGATTTTGTAAACATGTTGTACAACAAATTTGTGAAAATAATACTAAATTATTTATTTTTTTATTTTCAGAATTGCTGTAAAAATACTATGATTGATTATGAAAGAATATGGTATAATACTAAACTTAGAAGTTTAAAAATTATTGTAATATACTAAATTATATATAAAACTAAAAATATCAAAGATATTATATATATTAGAAAAAAAGATTAACTAGCAACTAAAAACATCAAAGAATAATATGTTTATGTTTATAAATACAAAATAATAATATCAAATCTTATATATAAATAAATGAAGTTAGAAAGAAAATCGATCACAAAATCATCAACAAAAGGGAGTTGTTAATACATTATTTTGTATTTTTTTAAAAAATAACTTACGTCTATTAATAAATAAAAGGATTTAAATTATTTGTATCTATTATAATAAAATTTTAAAACTTTGGATGGATAATCCAATTCAAAATATTAAAAAAAAGAATAATTTTTTGGAGGATTATAAAATATTGGAGAATGTAAAATATTTAAGTCAGTATTACTTTTGATAAACATACAACAATACTTCATAATAATACATTTAAAAATATATATTTATCTTAAAATATTTGATATATTCTCACAATTTTATTATAAATTATTTAGGGTATCAAGCATAAATATATAAATTTTGAAGTTGAATAATAACATCATAATTGTAGTTTTAAATTCAGAGATATTAGGTCTATTTATTATTGTATATATTAAAATAAAAATAAAAAATTAATCTTAAATTTTCTTTATCTTTAAACAATATAAAGAGTTGTCTATATATATACAGACTTCTACTCCAGTCTCTAGTTTATAGACTCTATTAATCTGATATAGAATAGAAAATTTAATCTTGGTAAATAATGAGGCACACTTGTTGAGGTAGATGAAGCAAAGAAGGTTGTAATATTGTCAAGGGGTCACATAATACAACTAGATGTGAATAATTGTATGGTGTTTTTATTTTAATAGATTGTTAATTTTGCATGCTGTAGAAACAATATGGACATGAAATTTTGTACTAAATCTACTTTCATGTTTTATAATTATAGATTGTCCAAAAATTTAAAAATCTTTAACTAATAAATTTTATAATACAATCATCTTGACTTTGTACAATGAATATAGCCATGTAACTTTTTGTTTAATCATAAACATGTGATATATTTATTAGTGTTTTAAATTTAACATTTTTAAAAGAAAAAAGTAATAATCTAAAATATGGAATTAGTAATGATTTTGTGGAATCACTTTTCTAATGCATAAACAATTATCATACATTAAAGAAAGACATAGTTTGTTTTTGAAAAAAAATAAAAAATAAAAATGAAAGATTAAAATTGAAATTTGAAACAATAAATAACATAAACAAGTTCCTTTATTGACAAAAATTGTAAGTGTAATTTTCTCAACCAAATTCCTAATTAAAAATTTTATTACATAATATATTTACATATTAAATTATAATATAGCAAAAAAAGATGTCTCTACTATGTGCCATTGTATATTCAATATCTTTAGTTTGAGACACGATGATAACCAATCTACTTAAGTTAAATATCACTTGATTCATTCCTCTTCACCGAATAAGGCAGTGATTGTTTTTCTTTTTCTTTTTCTTTTTTAGAATGAAAAATTACCAGCCACTTATACAAAAGTTTTTTTACTCACTGCATAATATATAAATATCAAGGAGATTTTTAAATGTGTTTTTTTTTTTTTTTTTAATAGTTATACTGTTCAGATTACATATATTCATTATCTCTCTCTCCGCAAAGCTGCTGCAAAGCATTATTTCGTTCGTTTTTAAGTACCTCAACTCAACATCAATATAACAACAAAGAAGCTTCAGTAATTTTTTGGATGTGTTTAACAGTAAGTGATGAGGAAATGCTTGGATAACACTCAATCAACGCCAGTTCGATCCCGCGGGCGGTGGGAAAGTTCATACTACCCACTTAGGGTTAGGGCTTGCTGAAATTCTCGCGCTTCACTATCCCTGATCACCAGAGGTCGCGGTTTCGATCAACGAAGTGCTTTCAAGTTTTGGAAGTCATCGCTTTCAGAATCGTTCAAACAGATTATATGGCGTTGGGGGTGTGATTTATCTCCGCAGACGACCTCACCAGGATGGAGCTCGGCGACAAGGCAGCAGGCTGCTTGTTGTTGCTGTTCAGCACCACGCTCTTCGCTTACTACACATTCTGGGTTATAATCACGGTACGCGTAATAACTTGCCTTTGGAGTGTTCGCAAGTCTCTGAAAGTGTATTGCGAGTGGCCGGATCGCTTCAAGGGCTGCGTTTATTTTCTTATTTTCCCTCTTGGATTGGAGGTTTGAGTGCATATTGATTTCTGCTTAACTAATATTTCTGCGCATACCTTATCTCAATTTTGATGGTGGGACTTTTGGAGATTATTGTATTGATTATTAACTGAATGATGTTTTCAGCCTTTCGTGGATTCGGACCACTTCGTGCACAGTTACTTCCCTGCCCGGGAGTATGCAATTATCATTCCTGGAATAGCTCTCGTAGCACTTGTATCCTTTGTGCTTGTTTTTGTTGGATTCGTCATGGTGAGATCCAGCCAGGCGAAGGCAAAGTCTAAGCCAAAGACGAATTGATCAGAGGTTTGTCATTCATCCTGCAACTCACCATCGTCTTCGCTGGTGAATCGTATATGGTCCCTCTGCTCTAGGCTGTGTTTCGTATACCGGGAACTTTCCTCCATCTTTGATGCATCGCAACTTTATGTCTAGACGCTGAGAATTGTGACAGAGTCAGGCGCGTGGGAAAATGTTTCAGGTGGTCACATGTGGAATCTCTTCATCATTGTGGTGATTGCCTGAAGTGGCGAGAAGTCTTATTTTTTGGAGCTCCGGATTTTTGGATGTTGCTATTTAGGATGCTCCCCTACACACAGTGTGTGTTAATTTTTGTGTGTTTTAAAATTTTATCTTTTTTATTATATATTTTAAAAAGTTTTAAATTGCTTCATTTATGCAGGTCTAAATTGCGAAATCTTGTTTCCACTGTACACCCGGATTACAGGATTAAAGAAAATTTATGTCAAATCTTTGCTCGAGAATTTACTAGCACAGAAATGATAGGAGGCACCAGCTCTCCATGGGCAACATTTTGAAGAGCTTCACAGCAACTGTAACCACTTTGGTAGCCATCCACGCAATAAGACGAGAGTGCTATCCCTAGTGCTTTCTTATGGTTAGCCTTTGAACGGAGTTATAGTCTTGAACAGACAGATACATTTCACATTGTTCTCATCCTTTTCGTGCTGCAATTTGCGTCCTTATTCCTGGATTTAGCATTTGTACGTCTCATCTTAGTGAAAGATGTGCCATCTGCACAATTCTGGTGTATTGCTGCCTATTCTTCTGGAACCAGCTTCCAACTGCTTTTCACCCTAAGTTGTGAAATTCTGCTGCGTCACGGCCTGAAAGTGCCAAGGTTGTGCAAATGTCCAGACTTGTAGATCTAAAGATGTGTGTTACATTAAACCCCAAGATGTACAATGAGGTAGAATTTCATTCTTCATTTGCAACTCCAAATCCAATCAAGTCCAGTTAGTGATCACCCTTTTAAGACCTTTTGCCAGACTTTTTCAAACACACTAAATTTTTCATTGTGGATGTTCGATTGTTGATATGGTATGAACATTCCAAATTCATCTTTTCTCGCATTTTGAATTCGAAAGATCTTCGTCTCAAATTTCGGAATGTGTCAATGGATCAACACATCACTGCTGTAGGTTTATTTTTACTTACAGGCACCTAGTTTTGAAAGTCTACCTTTAAATTGGCATTGAGTAGATGAAAGTTATTGGAAGATAATTGGAGTTTATGTGTACAATGAGGTGGCATCTTGCGCTTAGAGTTATTACCCACATTAGCCCCTATCTAGATGTCATTGCGCTCACAGCAGTCTTTGGGAATGATCGAATTTTGTTGTGATTTGTGTGTTGCCAATTGTAAGTGTATTTCTGTTGACGTTTGCAATCTTTGTTGCTGTGATTCTGTTGTAACACGTTAAGCGGTTCGTAAGTTCGAAACAGTTCCGAGCAGGTTTGCTCAAAGATGGGACATAATCAAAGTGGATTCTGTTAACACTCATGTGCCTCGGTGGCCCAGACTACTTCGGCCCTTGAGAGAAGTTCATGAACAAAGGTCTTTCCCAGGACCAAGTTCACGAAGATTTGCCATGACCTAGAGGAAGGCTGTGATTTCCTGTGCACTTAGCACTTCTCCATTTGAAAGCAGTTTCTGATCTTTAGAGATTTTAATTAATATGGCTCATCTTCATGGCAATGTTGGAGCAAATCTTGTTTTATGCTCCAATAATTTTGTTTACATCATTAGAATTTTAATCATATTTAGTTTGTAGTTGGTAGTCATAGTTAGCAGAGATGGTGAGGTAAGAGACACAACTTTTAAAGCTTCTGATTGGTTGAAATTAAAAGGCTTTTCTTGGTTTGTTGTATATGTATAAAATTAATAAAAAGTTATGAAATAAAAAAATAAAGTGTCTATATATATATATATATATATATACATATATTTCTTCTCTTAGTATAAATAATATTATTTTATAGAATATGTATTAAGTTCACTTCAAAAATTAGTTTTAAAAAAAAATCAAGAAATCCTATTAGAAATTATTATTATATATATATATATATATATATATATATATATATATATTAGGGAGTTGTTAAAGCCACACTCCCATTTTGTTAATGTGTCAAGGACATGAATCTTGAAGAAAGTTGTTAAAACCACACTCCCATTTTGTTAATGTGTCAAGCAAATGAATCTTGAAGAAAGAGAGTCCTCAATACACTCTTCTATCACTGAAGAGAACTAGAAAGTCACTCAAAAGGTGATGTAATATTAACTAGAATGGCTATTGCCAAAAACAAGAAGACTAAAAAAACTTGAAATAAGACTAAGACTGGAAAGGTGTTGACAAGAATGAAGAAGACTTCACTCTTGCCTCCATATATACTATCTAACTAAGAGCTACATGGCGATGTCCTATAGGACCTCCAACATGTATTGACTTTGCTAGCCACATGTCTTATCTTGCAAGGCAAGTTATCTATGTATGCGCCACGTAGTTGTCTTGTTCTACAAGCTATTACACGGAGGTAACTTGTTCGACAAGCTACCAATACATGGTTAGCTTTTTGACCAAGTTTCTAACCTATGAACACATCTAAAGTCAAAACCACATCTATGAAGCTTCTAGGAAGTTTCTCTAGAAGACTTTATGAAATTATTCTATTTTACGTACTTCTACTTAATCATATAAGTAACTATTGAGGTAAATATATATGTCCGTGACATTACTCTTCCTTCTAGGAACAAGTTCCACAAGGAGTGGTCTTCATATGTTGAGGAAGTCCAAGATGCGACGAATTATATTTGCTACATACTCCGATCTTTGCTCTCTTCGAAGATGGTTGATAGGTCCTCTCAATCATCTATAGTGTCCCATCCCAGGGCAAGAAGACCACCCTGTTATTTGGTCATTGTTAAGGCCTTCGTAACTTCCTTCAAATAAAACATTTGGAACACTATCAAGAGTTGTTCCTACCTCTAATAAAATCACTAAACATCGCGAGTCTCTTTCAAGGTCATGATATCAAATACGTTGTATCTTGCCATCTATTCGAGGAAGGACATGTCGTTCTTGACGATCTTCATCTCGATTTTGTCATCTTGAAGGTTGTGACAATCACAATGTCTTGTCTTATAAGTCCGCAAATGATAGTTCTTGAGTTGAATCTGCTGGTTGTTGGTTCTCCATCTCATCACAAATACACAGAAGCTACAATGAAAGATAGAAGGTAGAATGTTATTTTCCTTTGATCTTGTTTCTTTTATAGCAAAGGTTTGCTATTCTTTATCTTGGTTTTGATGGATGTCGTTGATGAAAGACTTCAACTTTCTTTGATGCATTTGAAAGATTCTTTCATGGCTCCCATGTGCGTTCACTAATATTGTATCCATGCCAATGAATAAGATATTCCAACCTATTTCGGCGCCACCTTGAGTCTAAGACTTCTTCCACCTCAAATTCTTGGTTATTATCCACTTCTATAGGGGGAGGTGGCATTTGTCTTCTTTCCAAGATATTCACTATCTTATACGGCTCCAGAAGAGACACATGAAATATAAGGGTGGATCTTCATAGACTTCGGTAGATGTAATCGATAGGCAACAGGATTTATTTGTTCACAAATAAGAAAAGGTCTGAGCCTACGATAATCTAATTTATCACAGGACGAGTAGTCTTGATATTATGAAGAAGTAACCATACCTTGTTGCTTATATTATATTGTGCTTGCTCCTTGTGATAGGCATCCATGTTGGTCTTTTGTCGTTCTTGAGCTTCTTTTAATTATATCTTCATTGTTGTATGTAGCTTTGACAAGCAATTTGCTAAATCTTCCGCCGTAGGATTATCAAAATTTGAAAAGTCAAAAGTATCAAGTCGTGGATGATAACCATAATTGGCAAAGAAAGATGTTTGTTGAATGGAAGAATGTATCGAATTATTATATGCAAACTCTGCCAATGGTAAAAGAGTTGTCCAATCATCTTGATGATAGTTGATGGTATGTTTCAAATACTGCTCCAAAACTTGATTTATCCATTCTGTTTGTCTATCAGTTTGAAGATAAAAAGCTGAAGAAAGCTTTATATCCACCTTTAGAATCCTGAATAGGATTCTCTAAAATCTTGATACAAATTGAGTCCCCCTATCCAATATAATATCCTTTGGCAATCCATGATAGCAATAGATATTATCAATGAAAAGCTTAACTGTTTCTTCACCTATGATAGATTTTATACATGGTACAAAATGTACCATCTTGATAAAACGATCTTTAATCTACTATCACTTATATAGAGTCATAAGAACTTGAGATTGGAAGATCCGTGATGAAATCCATAGAAACAGAAGACCATGGTTGTTCTGGAATAGGTAATGGCTGAAGAAGTCTGTAAGGTCGATGACAAGGAGTTTTTGATCTTGAACAAACATCACAAGATTGTACAAAATCTTTGACTGTTTTCGACATTTGCGGCCACCAAAAATCCCTAGATATTAATTCCAAAGTTTTATTGTATCCAAAATGTCCTACTATTGGAAAGTCATGATGAGCTTGAAGAACACGTAATCAAGCTTCACCTTCTGGAACATATAGGTGTCCTTCAAAATATAATAGATTATTCTTGAATTCAAACTTGGAAATATCATGGGATTTAGAGGAAGTATCCTTGATATCCTGAACAAGAAGATTAGAAGACATGCTTGATTGAATTCGCTTCACAAATGATGAATCAACAATCATTGTTGATTTTATAGCTCAAAGATGAAAATGCTCGGGCTTCAAGAGAATTGATCTTTGTTGATCAAAAGATGTATCTCCTTCTTTTGGTACAAGATAAAAATGTCTAGAAAGAGTGTCTGATAGACCTTGTTGTTTTTCGGATCGATAAGTGATCTTGAAATTGAATCTAGATAAAGACATGCTCCAACGGGCTTGATGACAATTCAAGATATGTGGTGACATGAAGTACTCGAAGTTCTTATGGTCTGTATACATTGTAATTGAACTTGACATGCCTTCTAGATAATGATGCCATTCTTGAAATGAATCCACAATTGTATGGAGCTCTTTGTCATGGATCTCATAATTAATCTCGGATGTTGAAAATTTCTTTGAATGGAAAGCTATTGGATGGAGTTTGTCATTTATTCCTATTTGTGATAATATGACACTTATAGCAAAATTTGATGCGTCTGTTTCTATAAAAAATATCTTGAAGAAGTCAATACAATATAAGTTTGGTGTAGAAATAAATTCATTCTTTAAAGCATCAAATGATGCTTCTGCTTCTTTATTCCACTCAAGTTTGTATTTAGAAGTCAAACATGTAAGTGGAGTTGCAACTTGAGAAAAATTCTTGATGAAGATTCGATAGTAATTAGCAAAGCCCAAAAAGCATTGCACATCTCGTACTGTTCTTGGAATCTTTCAATCTATGATAGTTTGAACCCTGTTGGGATCCATTGTAAGGCCTTCATTGGAAATGATGTATCCTAAAAAGTCAACTTGAATAGTGTGGAATACATACTTTTTCAAATTGGCATATAATCCTGTATCTCTAAGTTTTTGTAACATGCAACAAACATGAAGCTCATGTTCTTCTGCGTTCTTAGAGTAGATTAGAATGTCGTCTAAATAGCAAACAACAAAATCATCTAAAAATTCACAAAAGAAATCATTCATAAGATGTTGAAAAGTGGCCGGTGCATTCGTGAGTCCAAAAGGCATGACATTATATTCAAAATATCCATACTTAGTTCAAAAAGTAATCTTCCATTCATCTCGTTCTTTGATACGAACTAAGTTGTAAGCTCCTCGTAGATCTATTTTGGTATAGATCTTTGCTTCATTGAGTTGGTTAAGAAGTCCTGAAATCAAAGGTAAAGGATACCTATTTTTGATGGTGATCTTGTTGAGTCCTCGATAATCCACATACATTCATAGAGATCCGTCTTTCTTCTTCACAAATAAGATAGGAGCTCTGGCTGGAGATTTAGAATGGCATATAAAGTTCTTTGTCAAATTCTCATCAATGTATTCTTTTAATGCAGCCAACTCATTCTGCGATAAGCTATAGATTGGTCTGAATGGTGGTTGATCTCTTCTTACAGATCAATTGAACAATCGTGTCGATGCTTGGGAAGAATATCTGCATTCTTTTTTTCAAAAACATCTTGGAATTCTTGATATTGCTTAGGAATACAACTCGACATTGTTTCACCATTGGAAATAGATGTAGCATATATAGCAAAAGATGATCCTTCTTTTGCAGCATGCATGAAAGCTTTTGCACCTACTAGTAAAGGTTTGGGCATACTGGACTTACATACTTCTACTTTGCTAATGCGATCTTGGATTATACTATCAGGAAAGTTAAGGTTATGAGAAATCCAATCTATTTGAGAGTTATATTTTTCTAGCTATGATAATCCTAAAATAACCAAATTAGAGGGAGATTTTATTACATTAAATACTAGTATGTTGTTATGATCTTTAATTACTATATCTAAAGGAATAGTTTCATGGATAACATTTCCAGAAGACAACAAACGACCATCTATGACTTCTACATGTACGGATTTAACTTTCTTTACTAAAGGTATTTTTTGATTTTTGGCAAAATCTTCATCTATAAAACATGTTGAGGCTCGTGAATCTAACAAGGCAAAGACTTTGTGATTATTAGGTCCTAAATGTACTTCTATTATAAAATAAGATGAGGGGTTTGAAGAGAGGATAAGACCTTTACTAGTTGTTGCACATGATTCCAGCTGCATGGTCCATATTGAAGTTGGAGAAACTTGTTTTCCAACACATTATCTTCTTTGGTAATTGTGCTCCTTATTTTGTAATTGTGTTGCTTCTTTTGATAATATTGAGCAGTGAACTTAGCTTCTCCACAATATAAATATAATCCCTCTTAGTGACGTCCAGTCTTTTCTTCCTTTGTGAGAGGTTTAAAACGTATCATATCAATTTGCATTGGTTCTGGCTTTGATGAATATGTTTTAGAAAACTTGGGAGTTGCTGCCATTACTTGACTTGTTCCTCTTCAACCAAATCTTTGTTCTTAACGCCTTTCAAATAAATGATTCTCGCATGCAATGGCTTGAGTAATAAATTATTTTAAAGATTCTACTTTTAGCATTGTCAATAACAAATCTTTGACGCTATCTTTCAATCCATATCAAAATTGGTTGATAAGTGCTTCGTCATTCCAGTCCACGTCGCAAGCAAGTTTTTGGAATTCTTAGCATATGTAGTAGTTGATCGTGATCCTTTTCGTAAAGATAAAAGCTTGGTCTCTACTACTTGTTCTTAATCACTTACTCCGAATGTGGTCGTAAACACTTCTAGGAATGAATTCAAATCATAAAAGAGTGATGAATATTTTTCCATTAAAGGTGCAAACTAAGAGAGAGGACTTCTTGATAGTAGAGCGCCTATAAATCTGACTTGGGTAAATCCATTAGGATATTGGAAAGGATATAACCTTAGATAAAGCTTGACTTGTTGCAAAAATCCTTGAAATTTTGATCTTGTTCCATTAAACTTCTCAAGCATACTAATCCTTGTCCTTGTCATATTTATAGAAACAAAATTCTCTGGATTTGGTTGTGACGTTGATCTACTTGCTTCTTTCAACTACACAACTTCTTGGCACAGACTGTGAACTTCTTCCATAGGCATAGGCATAGTACTTCCATGATTCACATTGGAAATACGTGAGATTTCTACTCTTAGAGTGTTGACAAGTTCATGAAGATCTGTTATAGTTATAAATCTATTCTCACTTCCATTGAGAATAGCATCCATAATCTTTCCTTCCATAGACAACTCAAACGAATTCAAAAGTTAAATTAGAGGAGGATAATCCATAACTTCTAAAAAAAAATCCCACAAAGAGGAGTAATCCACTCTCTTTAAAGAAAAGATCAATGTTAGAAAATAAGATTTTTTGTTTAAAGGTGGGTAGTCCGCAACCTTCAAAATACAATAATAAAAGTGGAATAATCCACTCACTTCTAGAACAAGATACTAACAATATGTTAGCACTCTTGTCAAACTATCAAGGTATGAATCTCGAAGAAAAAGAATCCTCAATACACTCTTCTATTACTGAAGAGAATTAGAAAGTCACTCAAAAGGTGATGTAATATTAACTAGAATGGCTATTGCCAAAAACAAGAAGACTAAAAAATCTTGAAACAAGACTAAGACTGGAAAGGTGTTGATAAGAGTGAAGAAGGCTTTACTCTTGCTTCCATATATACTATCTAACTAAGAGCTACAAGACAATGTCCTATAGGACCTCCAACATGTGTTGACTTTGCTAGCCACATGTCTTATTTTGCAAGACAAGTTATCTATGTATGCACCATGTAGTTGTCTTGTTCCACAAGCTACTAATATATGGTTAGCTTTTTGGCCAAGTTTCTAACCTACAAACACATCTAAAGTCAAAACCATGTCTATGAAGCTTCTAAGAAGCTTCTCTAGAAGACTTTATGAAATTATTCTATTTTACGTACTTCTACTTAATAATATAAGTAACTATTGAAGTAAATATATATGTCCATGACATAATGCCATGTCTTTTTGCTATCTCATGATTAATTTAATCTAACTTCATTCTATTCCATGTGTTGTAGTCATGAACATAGCTCAATGCATTGTAGTTGGATCATCATGCTTATGAATGCCTCATAATTGTGAGTTTGATTAGTTTATGTTTGCTGCTTTAGCTTTGCAACCATGAGTGTCAAGGCAACTTTACCTAATTTTGCTGACATCACTTTCTTCCACAAGAGTGGCATTACTCTTCTTATATTAACAACTCTCTATTTGGTTTATAGGTTTAATTTCCTATTAGGACTCTTCATGTAATTTAGGTATTCAACTCCTTCCACTTCTCAATACATAATATGTATAAATGTTACTCATAACTTTCTCTAGTTTAGATATAAATAATTACTACAATATCAATGTTAAGAGGATTATAAGAGTTGCAATACTATAAGAATGAAAAGATTGTTGGAAAACTCTTGTAAGAATATATCATTGCCTACTTACATTGCCTTACAAGTTGTATTTTTTAGAAGCACAAAATTTACATGATATAAGAATATAAGGTATTTAGAAACAACCTTTGACATCCTTAAACAACCTAAGTAAGCTTATAATTATCTTAATTATATTTATTCAAACTTAAAAAATCCTAAAAAAATATTATTACATTCTAACTAGTTTTAATACAATCCTTAAATAATCTTTAACATACTTTAATAAAATTCCAATCAAACTCTAAATTTTTTTAAAATAAATATCCACCAAATCCTAATCAAATCCTAATCAAATTCTAATCAAATCCTAACCAAATCTTGAATCTTAAATCCTAAACTATAATTAAATCTTAATCAAATCTTATACTCTAAATTCTAATCAAATCCTAAATTTTAAATCATAATTTTAATCAAACCATAACCAAATCTTAATTAAACTATAATCTAATCACAATCAAATCATAATGAGATTATAATCAAATCCTATAGTAAATTAAATCCTAAATAACTACTAATTTAATTATTTATTTTGACTTAAAATTTGTGCACCTCTCAATTACTTAGTTTAAAAAAATCACAATTTTTTTTGAAGAAGATTGAACTTATTAAATAAGAGATAAATCTCCTAATCTACTTGGATTTTGGCTGGCTTTTTTTTTTCAATCTGAATGCCAATCTCATAGCAAAAATACCTATTGATTTTATTATTCAATTGGTTTGAAATTTTTCTAATTTGTAAGAAATTATAATTTCTACTACCATACAAAACTACATCTCAATCCAACCAATGAAATGCTATAAGCCTTATAAATCCTTAGTAGTCCTTCAAACTCCAATTTTTAAGACTTCAATCTACTTGATTTTAAATAACTATGAGATTAATTGTTTGATCATGTTCAAAATTACTATACATATTTGATACAATTGTAATCACATACTTACAAATTTTCAATCATTGACCTATTACAAATCCTACAAAATGCTCCAAAATATTAATATTTTTTATTTTACAAAATCCAAAGTTATATCAAAACAATCATAACTTTGCAAAGCTCTTAGAAAGCCATTACCAACTTAAGTTACTTAAAACCAACGCCTTAAGGTCTTTTTTTTATTATTTTTTCTAAAATCCTGATCTTTAATCAACCAAAGAACCTTCCAATCACCATAAATGCACTAATTTGTATTTCATGATCTAATTTTGATTCTAATTCACAATTGGTCTTCTCTAGGTATCAATTCTTAATTTCTTAAAATAATACCTATTACAAACTATTCTTAATTCTCTTTTAAAGATGTATATATCATTTTTATTAATCCACTTTGTTTTGTCTTATTTATGATTCTACAAAGTAAGTATAAGCCTATTTTGCAAAAAGGTATCATTTTCACTTATTAATTTTACTACCTCCTTGACTATTATCTTTATTTTTAAAGTAGTTTGCTAAAATATTTTCAATCAAACACCTCTACAATGTAATCATTCTTTTTTTCTTTTACCTAATAATTATATTAAAATACTACAACGTCAATTATAAGATCTTAAAAAATACCACATTCTTTATTAATACTATATTTTTAAGCCTTGTCATTTACTGCTTCTTTTAAAGCTATTGTAGATTTATTCCAAATCTCATGACTGCTAACAACTTTTTTAAGTTTTATAGATAAGTTGAATTTGAATTATATATATATATTTTAAAGAATAATATTTGTTGAATCAATTACTCACTATATCTCATCATTTATTTGGTTACAGAGGCAAAAGATGTATTTGATATTTTGAAGAACAAAACAAAAGTGTTATGTTAGATAGCAAGGAATAGCACAAAAAGGCAATATCTTTTAGGAAAAGAAATCAAGACTATGCAAAAGTCTAATTGTTGGCATATTATTTTGATTAAATTGTTCTAAAAGGTTTTAATATAATAATCAAGAATAATCTTTGTTTATTATATAATTCAAATGAGACATAACTTGCATATCATGTGAAATAGAACCAACCTAAAAATTGAAGTGACAAAGCATGAATTAAAATAACTAATTATAATACCAAAATAAAGTTTTGAATACAAAACATGCAATACAAAGCTCTCAACCATTCATAATAATAATGCCTAACTTTGCCACTCTCATGGATAATTCTTAATATAATTTAAGTGAATTCTTTTAAACTTAAATATAAGAGAGACAATTCATAGGTCTAATTTGATATAATTCTTTCTTTACTTGCATTTGATCAAACATGTTTTTCTTGTAGAATTCATAATGTCTACTTATTTTCTATAAGTTAAGCATAGTAAAATGAAGAGTACAAAGGAGCTTATATCCATTTTCAAAGTACGTTTTCTTTCAATAATATTTGATTATGTGATACTCCATAATCTCTTTTAGATATCAGAAGACTATTTTATCTTTTACATCTTCTAAAATAATAATTACAAAAATATTAGCTAAATTATAGGTACTTCAAGTGAAAACATACTTTGGAAAGAAGACACATTAAGTAAAACTTATTAAGTATTGTCTAATTCATAATTGAAAAAATAATTATCTAAGCACAATTGAAAAATCAAATCCTTTAACCAAGTATAATTTTGAGAAGCAATTCATGATTCAAATTGTAAATATCATAAGAGAGAAATCAAAAATAAAAAATAAAAAAAATAGAACTTATATGTAACTATGTATGGTAGAATTATTTATATCCACTTATAAACCAATTGATTTTTTTTAAATTTATTTTCATGCCAATCAAATTTGCTCCAATTATAATCTAGCCAAAATAATTTATACAATGTCTAAAAATGAATCAAGAAGTATAAGTCCTACCAATGGATTTTAATTGGTGAATTGATTAAAAATATAAGTTGGAGTCATTTAATTACAGAAGTATTAAGATTAAAAAGCCTTTTTAATTATTCAAGTATTTATTAGAATTTAAAATCATTTATGAATTACAAAAATATTATTAAAAGAAAATTTATAAGAATAGAATCTTATTAAGTCTTAGAGGCAATTATCTTAGTTGGTATAGTTATTGAAATCAATATTTACATTGGTCTTTTATCTACACATATTTCTTATAAAAAAGCCAATAAATATTAATTAGTAAGAAAGAGCATAAGAAAGAATTTCATGTCTTTTTAGTCATATAGAAAATAAGATTCTTAGTAGACTTAAATTTATTTTATTATTATCAAAAATCATCAAAGTTGAAAAATATATCTTTAAGTTGATGTAATTATTCCAAAAATATTATGATAATTTTTAGAATTTATTTAGAATTATTTAGGATTTTCTTGAGAAAATTTTAAGACTTTGGTAAAATTCAAAATTTACTACCATAGAAGCTATTATAAGAAAATGGAGCAATATTAAAAAGCCACTTAAGATTCTTAGATAAATTAAGTATTTTTAAACACTATGATGAAGTCAATTTTTTAATTTTTTACTTCTTTCTTTAAACCTTCATAACTTATTCATAATAAATTAGAATTACATGTTTTTTATGTCATTGCAAAGATAATATTTTTTTTCTAAAAATTTTAATTTTAATTTTTTTCTGGATAAAAATCTAATAAACAGATTATGTCTAAGTTTTTGAATGTATAATTGCTTGATTACATTTATTTCACTTGTTTTGTCTTGTTCTTCTTTTTTACTTGCTATTTCCTTATGTCACCGTATGCCACCAACTACAAACAACTCTTAATTGAGGCTATCTTGAAATTTGGATTGAAGGTGAAATTTACTGTCAGAAGAAGCAACACTCTTCAAAGAAAAGGAGAAGCAAAAGGATTGATAATTGACGCTACTATTTCTATAATTTTTACATTATATATCCACAATTATTGCTCCTTTGCTACGACACTGGTATAAAATCATATAAATAGGCTACGATTAGCAGATTGTCATTCTTTCTTCAAAATCCAATCAACCTATTTTTTACTTTTTTATTCTTTTTGTCTTTTTTTCTTTTTTTCTTTCATATACATACATCTTCACATATATTTTCTATATATAGTATTATCTCTTATTACAGATAAGTGAATAAAATTAACAAAAATAATAGATATTTACTTTTTTTATAGAAGATAATTTACAACAAGTGTAACTGCAATAGGACAAAGAACATGTGTTGATACTATGCATTAGCAATTTCACCAATTTAGAACTTCCACACACAAGTAATGCTAACTAGCTACAAAGCTAGTACATCAAAAGTAATATGAAACAAAGTAATAAATCATAACACAAAGAAGGAGAAAGAGTAAAGAAGATATTGATCAATGTCAGCCATGAAGACAAAGTGTCACGGACACAAAATACAGACTTGAAATCTAAGAAGAAGTTCAAGAAGAAGTGGCAAAACTAGATTAAACAGATGAGTACAAGAACAACACCAGAAAGGTGAGCTAGAACTCCAAGAGATGTGTTGTCGAGACTGAAGAACCCTTCAGCCTCGACTCCTATATATACTACTGAATAGGAAGCTTCTCGAGCTACTTCCGCTAACTAGGACGCTTCTCCAACAACTTCTACTAATTAGGAAACTTCTCGAGCAACTTCCTAGAATCTATAAGAATATTCTAGAACCTTCTAAGAGAATCTTTAGAGAATATTCTAAGAATCTTCTAGAACCTTTTAAAGGAATCTTTAGAGAATATTCTAGAAGAATATTCGAAGAATCTTCCAATGTATGTCTATGACATCACTTCCTCTTCTAGCTTCGAGGTCTCCGAGAAGCAATGTTGTTATCAGTCAATACAAATGCAAGAAAATGAAAATCTGTCGCATCACATCCGCTATGAATTCCAATTATTGTTCGCGAGGCAAATGATTCATCGGCCCTTGGAGCCAACGGTAGTGACCAACACCTTCAACCTCTGACCAAGCGTGGACTTCTGTGTCTTCATTGTGAAACTGTCCTCCAAACACACCTTCTGGCTGACCGTCGTAGGCAGGCTCGACCTCAAATACAATTACTAGCGATCTGTTGCTCGGTATCCTCCAACGTCGTCGTGGTGCAGGCGGTTCTTCATCTCACGGTCGTCTTCGTGAGCTAGTCGCTTGAGATGACATAACAAGTGTAGTATCTTGACTATCCATGTCTAAAGGCTAAAATGATGAGAGCAAACTATAGTTGCTAACAAAGTTCTACACTATCGAACTATGGGTTTTGGAGGTGCCCTCCTCCCTTTTTATGCTACTTGATGAGCAAGCTTCAGCAAGAAGCTATCGTTGAATCGGCTTAGGTTTATGAGGATATCGTTGATGAAATTCTTGTACCTTTTTTGGCGCATTGGCAAGATTTTTGGCACGCTCCCACGTTCCTTCATTGATGTCGTATCCACTCCAATGCACTAAATACTCCAATTTTCTTCTATTACGCCGTGAATCTAGTACCTTTTCCACCTCGTATTCCTCATGGTTTTCAATTTCGATACTTGGTGGCGGACTTTGTACTCTTTGGGAAAAAGCTAACTCTCGATAAGGTTCCAACAAAGACACGTGAAAGACTGGATGTACCTTCATAGTAGTTGGTAACTCCAGACGATATGCCACCGGATTGATCTGCTTCCCGATAACAAATGGCCCTAATCTCCGATAGTCCAATTTGTCACATGGCCGCTTGGTCTTGATATTCCGTCGAAGAAGCCATACTTTACTTCCAACTTTAAAAGTAGGCGCCTCATTTCGATATTTATCTGCAGATGCCTTGTAACTCTCTTGGGCAGATTGCAATTGAAGCTTCAACGTCGCTTGAAGCTCCGATAGTTGCTTCACAAATCCTTCAGCTGCTGGGTTGTTATTTGCTGAAGAACTCAATAAATCGAGCTTGGGGTGGTATCCGTAGTTGGAGAAGAATGGTGTTTGTTGAGTTGACGCATGAAGAGTGTTGTTGTATGCGAACTCAGCAAGCGATAGATATGCAGTCCAATCATCTTGTTGATAGTTGATGGTGCATCGTAAATATTGCTCCAAAACTTGATTCACCATCTCCGTTTGACCGTCAGTTTGAGGATGAAAAGCCGAAGAGAGCTTAATATCCACCTTCAATATCTCAAAGAGGGACCTCCAAAACTTGGATACAAACTGAGTACCTCGATCCGACACGATATCATCTGGTAGGCCATGATAACGATATATGTTATCAAGAAAGAGTCTTGCGGTGTCTTCACTTGACGATGTTTTCTTGCAAGGCACGAAATGTGCCATCTTTGTAAATCGATCCACCACAACAAAGATGCTGTCAAATGAATTCGATGGCGGTAGGTCCGTAATGAAGTCCATAGAAACTGAAGACCATGGTCGGTGCGGAATAGGCAATGGCTGGAGAAGTCCATATGGACGATGTCGAGGAATCTTGGATCTTGAACAAACATCACAAGAAAGGACAAATTCCTTCACATCCTTCCACATTTGGGGCCACCAAAAATCTCGTGAAATGAGCTCCAAAGTCTTGTTGAATCCAAAATGTCCCGCAACTGGAAAGTCGTGGCGAGATTGAAGTACTCGGAGTCGAGTTGGTCCTTTTGGGATACACAACCGCTCCTCAAAATACAGAAGATCTCCCTCCACCTTAAACTTGTCATTATCGACACGTTGTTTGATGTCAAGAGCTATAGAATCCTCAATGGTCGCAGTACATACCTCGCTGAGGAAGCCGTCATCGATAGTTGCAACAGTAGCAAAAATCCTGAATTTTTCTGGTTTCAACAATGTTGTACATTGTTGATCAAACGCTGCTTCTCCAGCCTTTGGCGCAAGATACGATCTCCTCGATAATGCGTCAGATAATCCTTGCTGTTTTTCAGGGCGGTAGGTGATAATAAAGTCAAATCGTGATAGAGACATATTCCATCGAGCTTGACGACGATTCAAAATTCGAGCTGTCATGAAGTACTCCAAATTCTTGTGGTCCGTATAAACAGTCACTGGATGTGCAGCTCCTTCGAGGAAGTGACGCCACTCTTGGAAGGCATCCACTATAGCAAACAGCTCTTTGTCGTGGATCTCATAGTTGATCTCAGCAGCAGAGAACTTTCGTGAATAGAACGCAACTGGGTGAAGCTTCTTGTCTATGCCCATCTGTGAAAGCACAGCTCCCAAAGCAAAATCTAAAGCATCGGTCTCTAAATAGAAAGTCTTTGCAAAGTCAGGGTGTACCAAGATTGGAGCCGTAGTGAATGCCGTCTTGAGATCTTGAAATGCTTTTGCTGCTTGTGATCCCCATTCGAACTTGTCTTTGCTTGTTAGACGCGTGAGTGGTGCAGCAACTTGAGAATAATTCTTGATGAAGATCCGATAGAAGTTAGCAAATCCAAGAAAACACTGAACATCTCTAACCGTCTTCGGAACTTCCCAAGATATAATTGCTTCTACCTTTTTTGGATCCATCTTCAAGCCCTCTGTAGTCGCAATGAAGCCCAAAAATTCCATCTCATTCTGGTGAAATTGACACTTCTCCAACTTGGCGTAGAGTCCTCGTTCGCGTAGTTTTTCAAGAACCAAACAAACGTGCTTCTCATGTTCTTCTTCATTCTTGGAAAATATCAAAATATCATCCAGATAGATGACAACAAAGTCATCAAGGTACTCCCGAAAGATGTCGTTCATCATATGCTGAAAGACCGCTGGAGCATTGGTAAGACCAAAAGGCATGACATTGTACTCAAAATGGCCATACCTTGTACGAAAGGCTGTCTTCCATTCATCTCCTTCTTTGATTCGCACAAGGTTGTAGGCTCCTCTTAAATCAATCTTTGTAAAAATTCTTGCACGTCCAAGTTGATCTAAGAGGCCGGAGATCAAAGGTAAGGGATAGCGATTTTTCTTGGTCACCTTGTTGAGTCCTCGATAGTCCATGCACATCCGCAGTGAGCCATCCTTTTTCTTCACGAATAGGATTGGTGCTCCAGCTGGCGACTTTGAATGTCGAATAAAATTCTTGGCTAGATTCTCATCGATGTACTTCCGTAATTCTGCCAACTCCGTCTGCGATAGGTTGTATATTGGACCAAAAGGTGGTTGCGCTCCTTCCTCTAAGTCTATGGCGCAATCATATGGTCGATGTTCCGGCAGTATATCGGCGTTCTTCTTCTGAAACACGTCTTCAAAATCCCTATATTGCTCTGGTATATTCGATATTGAGATATTCTCGCCGCTAGTTGGAGCTGCATAAATGACAAATGGTGCGCCTTCCTTGGACGATCTTAGGAACGCTCTCGCTCCAATAAACATGGATTTCTTCATGTAGGTTCTACCAACAGGTTTATTATTATTTTTTTCAGGAAATGTTATCCTTCGTAGCCTCCAATCAATGGACGGATTATGATCTTCTAACCAAGAAAGACCAAGGATAACAGGGCTTGATGGAGTTCTAATAATATTAAAAATAACGTGACTACTATGGTCCTTAAACACCACTTCTATAGGTTCTGATTCGTGGGTAACGTTGCCTGACAATAAGGGTCGTCCATCTATCACCTCTACGTGAACAGGTTTGGACTTCTGTACTAAACGGATCTTGTGGCGTTTAGCAAATTCTTCATCTAAAAAACAAGTAGATGCCCCCGAATCCAATAAAGCTAAAGTTTTTTGTTTTTGAGGGCCTAAAAACAAAGGAATTGTAAAACAACGGGCAGGTTGGACAGAGAAGGAGGAACCTGATTGTTGTCGTGATATTAGATTGTCCAGCCGCACGGTTCTTACTGTGGCTGGGCATCGTTGTTTTCCGAAATCATCGCACTTCTAGTCTTGACAGGGTGCCAATTTTGCTTCTTTGGGCAATTTTCAACCTTGTGACCTTCTTCTCCACAGTACAAACATAACCCTTCCTCCATACGCCGTTTCTTCTCTGTTGGAGTAAGAGATCGGACACGCGCCGTGTCGATTTGCATGTCTGTTGCCTTCGAATGTGAGTTTAAGCTATTTGCAGACATAGTCACGTCGTAACGAGTCATTTGGTGTCTTGGACGTTGGTCTTGGCGATGCTGGAATAGGCGGTTGTCACACTTTACAGCTTGGCTAATAGCTTCGTTGAGCATTTGAGGATCAGGAAGAGATAACAGCAAGTCCTTCAAATCATCCTTCAAGCCCCAATAAAACTGACTCACCAACGCCTCTTCACCCCAATTAATGTCACTTGCCAATTGTCTGAAATCCGAGGCATAGACTGATGCAGAGCGTGTTCCTTGTCGTAGCGATCGGATCTTTGTTGTAGCCCATCGAACTTTATCATGCTCGCCAAATGCTTCTGCAAACGCCTCCAAGAACGTTTCAAAGTTGCTCAGGATTGGCGATCGCTTCTCAAACAAGGGAGTAAACCAAGACAGAGCTTGTGCTGTAAGCAAGGTTCCAACAAGCCCAACACGCGCTTCCTCCGTCGGATAATGTTCGGGCTGTAAAATTGTTATCAACCTGATTTGGTTGACAAAACCTCGAAACTTGGAACGAGTTCCATCAAACTTATCCGGAAGACTAACTCGAGGCTCCTTTCGTTGTAGGACTACTCGATCTTGTTGAAATGGAGGTAGAACTGCTTCTTCTGGCGCAGAAGTTTGAAGCTGATATGCTTTAGATGGCGCTATCCCAGATGCTCCATTGTTATGGAGTCCTACCATGACTCCTTCGATCTCTGTTGTCCTATGTGACAACGAGGCAAGAGCATTTATGATGGCGTCTAGTTTGGATTCCAAACTTTCAGCCATTTTAACGTCTTAACCTTCGGCTAACCTTCAGAAAGAAGAAAAAAGAGTTTTGACAAGAGGACAATATTGGTTCAGAGGAGGGTACTCCGCAACCTCTAAAACGCCTTAAGACTCCAAGATGAGGGGTAATCCACTCTCTCCAAGAAGAATAAGGCTCCAATATTGAGAAAGAAGAGATATCAGTTTAGAGGAGGGTAATCCGCAACCTCTAAAACACTAGCACACCTTCAAGAAGAGGGGTAATCCACTCTCTAACAAGAAGGAACTAGCTCTGATACCAGTGAAAATTCAGTCTTGACAAACTGTCACGGACACAAAATACAGACTTGAAATCTAAGAAGAAGTTCAAGAAGAAGTGGCAAAACTAGATTAAACAGATGAGTACAAGAACAACACCAGAAAGGTGAGCTAGAACTCCAAGAGATGTGTTGTCGAGACTGAAGAACCCTTCAGCCTCGACTCCTATATATACTACTGAATAGGAAGCTTCTCGAGCTACTTCCGCTAACTAGGACGCTTCTCCAACAACTTCTACTAATTAGGAAACTTCTCGAGCAACTTCCTAGAATCTATAAGAATATTCTAGAACCTTCTAAGAGAATCTTTAGAGAATATTCTAAGAATCTTCTAGAACCTTTTAAAAGAATCTTTAGAGAATATTCTAGAAGAATATTCGAAGAATCTTCCAATGTATGTCCATGACACAAAGCTTGTGTAGAAGGTGAATGTGACAACCCATGTAAGGACTTGTAGTAGCATTGGCTTAACTTTGTCAATTGTTGACTTTCTAAATAAAATCTTGGTTTGAAATTTATCAACCAAAATTTAATTGAAATATAGACAAGAATAACTCCACTTGTAAATCTTGATAAAAAATTATTATCAATATTGGACAACATTGATAATTATTAGAATATATTACCATTGCATCAAATTAAAAATATTATACAAATGAATCATTTCTATGCCTCTAAAGGCTCTTCTACAATCCTACTCACACTACTCTCAAAAATCTAATTTTGCTGCAAGCATTTGAAGAAAAGGGAAGCAAAAAATGTCAATTCTCGTATCTATAAATACAAATAACAAACATCATAGCAGTCCTTGCTTGTCCCTCTTGCAAATCTTGAGTAGAATAAATGAAGTTGGCTTTGCACTCATGGTTGTTGAACTAAAAAAACAAACATTGATTGATCAAATTCATAATTTGGGAGCATTTTGAAGTATAATGATCGAGCTATAATTCATCAAATTACAACATTGAGCACAAGACATGAAGTATAGTAAGATTGGATTAAATTAATTATGAGATGGCAAGAGAATGTGGCATTCATAAAATAGGGATATGACCTTAAAAACTCTCTATATATATTCTATTTACTTTTTTATCATTATTACAATCAAATTATAAATTATCATATTTGAAACTATAATTAAAAAATGGTTTGGTTTATGTAGTAGTTTTTTTATTATAAAATTTCACAATAGACTTTTAGATATAATAAATTCTTATATCAAGAATAATATTTAAGAGTTATTTTATTAATAAATTAACTATCTAGATCTATATATAGTTTTTTGATGCAAATAAAAGCTACTTTAAATTTGTATTATACACCACAATGAACTTTATAGAAAATTACTAATATATTCTATAATGGATAATATATACCTTCATGGATGTATATTTTAGTTTTCTATTAAATGCATTGTAGTGTGCAATGCAAATTTATCACATTTTGTAGTAGTATTAACAAAAGCTATGATAGATAATTAGTTGTAGTAGTAAAAATTGTGGAGCCATTAACAACATTCTATGTGTGTGTATATATCTATATTTACATATGTATACAATGATGGTTGCAAAAAATAATAATAATTTATATATTTCATGATTTTATTAAAAAAATATTATTATGCTTGATTTATAATATATGATTTTTATTGATTTACATTTAGAAATTTCATAATACCTTATACAAGTAGATGATTAAAATTATGCTTTTACTTAAAATACATTAATAAATCAGAATATTATGCAATTCAAATAAATAATAAAAAAATATCATTTTAATATATTCTTCATAATTAAACACGACTATAGTATTGATAGATTTAAGTGAAAAAATAATATTTGATTATGAATTTAAATTAAAAAAAATGATTTTTATTTTTTTTAAAAATAGAATTACTATTTTATGATATAAAATCATATGTAGTGTAAAAACACATATTGAAATTATAATAGCAAACTCTTGTTTTAATATACTCTCTATATATATTTAAAAATCAAACATAACCTTAATATGAATGGAAAAGTAACCAGTTTGAATAATTGAACCATAATTGCATATACAATACAAAAATTGAATATCAATTGGAAATGAATAAAATTCAAAGATTGATATTTAGGATACAAGTCAAAGAATAATAAATCATATTTTGATTACTTGACAATACTTCCACGTCAGTTGTGAAAAATATGAGGAAGAAAAATGCCCAGAGAAAAAAAAGAATGTTTTCCAGAATACTAAGAAATATGATTATATGTATTATATATTATGTACTATCCTTGATTGTGCACATTTTTGTGAGAATTTTCCCTCGATGAAGAGAGGAATCGCATGAGTTCCCTGGAAGGTGAGGAGCAAATGCGGAAAATAAAGCCGTAATGAGGATGATGTAAGCACCGTGGAAGCCATCCGGTATGTAATAATGGACATGAATGCTCCCCAGAAACCTACACGTAATGGTAAACTTCAGATAAGCATGATCAGAAAGACTTGTTCGATAGAAAAATAAAGAAATCGTATTATGTTATTATTTCGTCTCTTTGTTTGTAACCAGCTTATTAGGAAAATGGTAAGACTTCCACTGATTCCCAGAAGGCGCACATCACGGCACTCCACAGCATATGCCGTGTTCATCATTGTTTAATAGGGATGACTTTGAAGTGCATTTTTTTGAAATTGCTGGAGAGAGCTTACCGGTACGTCATTCGCGTATCCAGACGATTCGATGAAGTAACTTACACTCGCGATATGAGGTTGCCATTTGTCGCATGCGATGTGTCGAATGGAATACTGCCTTGTGTGAAAGATGCTCATACACCTTGTGCCGAACGCTGCAGGAAGAGCGAATCCGCGAACGCGTCGCGGAATCGAGAGCGTGGTGTGGAGATGTGGTCTAGGCAGTCGCGGTGGTGCGTTGGTCGCAGCTAGAGAATTTTGGTTTAATACATGGAGAATGAAGTACGGAAGACTGGGGATGGTAATACAGGTACTGCTACTGCTCACTCCCGCATACACTTGTTTGTGCGCGTGTGAAAAGAAGCCGACGACTACAACATTACTTTGCTGACAATTTTGGCACTTGACGTCATGATCAGGTCATGCTTCCTTGTTTGGAAGGTGCGTAAACCTCAAAAAAGTTTGCTCACTCTGCGTGGCAGATAGGCGTCCGATTATCGAACTATTTCCAGCACGTTGTGAGGTTGGGCGTGATCAAAGCGACGGCGGTATCCGAAGATGTTAGTCTGAGGTCTTGCGCTCGCGTTCCTTCGACGTGCGAAGTCTTTGCGGATTTGTATAATCGTGCTGGAAAAGTAGTCGAGGGCTGTGGTGTTTGTTCATCATAATGGAGAGATGACTTTCAGATTGAGTGGCTGCTTGCTTGGGAGGCTTTTACGAAGGAATCAGTGAAAAGGTCTTTGAACTTTTCTTATCTAGCTCGATGTTCCATTCTCTTCTCAGCACGTCCTGTTACAGTGATTTGGACATGCTCATCGCATACAACACTTTCCGCGATGGTAGATGATCATGAACGGTAGATCGCGAGGAACATGACACGGGGAGTCGATTTTTCTGAGTTCTTAGTTCGAGTAACGTTCATTTGAACGCGTTTGTTTGAGAGCCTACTCATTTAGACACATCTGTGTATGAGCGCAACTCGACAGAAGAACAAACAATCGGCAATTCACCTCATGTGAAGCACTTTTCGGCGAGTGAGATTTTCACAGGTACCACGTTCTCTGAGTCGTGCCAGATAATTGTTTTGGGAGCTCAACCTGAATCCATCTAAAGCACATCAATCTCTCAAACATACTGGTAACTCTGGCAAAGTGGATTTATGTTTGTGCTGGCAAGAAGCATTTAACTCTTATCGTTTTGAAACCGCTACCCGCGGCTGGTGATGAGGAAGAACAAGTCTTGTAATTGTCGACCCGGTGATATTTCACAGTGCTGAGTGTAAGTATAGTGGTTAATCACAATTCAGGGATACCTAGCATGCAAGTTGATTCGATTTGTATCCTCATGTGATATCGTGACGTTGGAGACATGAGTTAATTTGACACGAAACTGGACACATTGATAGGAATGACGCCGGAGTTGCCCTCAAAGTTGCGGCTCCAATTGCAAGTCGCTACCCTTGAGAAAAATTGGACATATTCCGCTTTTTGGAAGCCTGCCTTTGTGAATCAGAAGTAAGCTGTCTCTCTACATGCTGATTGCTTTTTATTAGGCTGTTTTTTAGGTTCCTCCTATACATGTCGTGCTAACGAATTATCATACTAAGACATATATTGCAACCTGCGATGCTAGGAAGATATTGGTCTGGGGTGATGGCTATTATAATGGAGTAATCAAAACATATAAAACCATTCACGGCATGGAGTTGACACCCAAAGAGTTTGGCTTGCAGCGTTCGCAGCAGCTCCGTGACCTCTGCCTTACATTAGATTCCCGTACCAGGGACCAGCATGCCAGTAAGCCGTTTGCGTTGAAAGTCGATGACCTTGCAGACCCCGAGTGGTTTTTCCTCCTGAGCATGATCTACGATTTCGCTGAAAATGAAGGGTAAACGTCTTTCCTTCCTTTATTGAATCTCGGTTTATATCATGGGACAGTCTCGAAACAAACATGTGCTTAAAACCTTAGATTGTAATCTTAGTAGTATGATAACAGCGAGTTAGGAGCTACTGAAGCCTCAGAAACAGGCCATCTGTAGTCCCTCTCGTGTTGTTATTCACATTTTCAATGTTACCGTTCCACGAAGACAAAGGCCGTGAGTTCCAGAATCTGATCTGCAATACTTTGTAGGATACACATTATGTACATATCCAATGGTGGTATTGTCATTGATGTGAGGACGATTTGCACAGGATGGTAGGAAAAACAGCAGCAAGAGGCCAATATACATGGCTGCGCCAAGCCCATGAGCAGGAGACGGCAGTTTTCACACGCTCTCTTCCTGCCAAGGTACTCTCACATCTTCATTGATCGATGGATGACCAAATGAAGAGGTGATAGTTGTGAAAAACCAAAATTACACCAATTAAACCAATAATGATCAATGCAGAAAAATCCAGCTTGCTGCGAAGCATTCATTGTAACCGACGCAGAGACTACATGCAGTTTGTTACTGAGAGAACAGACCAGAGAAACCACTGTGTGCCTTGCTCTTGATTTTCTCTAAATGATTCCCTGGCTAGCGTTTATAATGTTATCATTTTCAAGTATTCAAAACTCCTTGTTGGTATGGACTAGTCGTATTCACTACTGTAACCACAAATAAAATTTTCATTAGCATAACCGACTGTTGCTGATGAATTTCTGTACGAGAGATGCCACGTTGCTTGTTGCATAGATGATCAAGCTATGCCTGTCTAACTGACCTTCATGTTGTTTGCCTGGACATATGGGGACGCTTTGCATCACCAAATTTGACACATGAAGAGTTCTAACATCCAGGTGTCTATACTTGGTCAAAGATTTTCAAACTGTCTGTTGTATTCATTCACATAATCATATTTCTGTTTGTCTTATGTAAGGTTGAAAGGAGTAACAATAGTACTTACCGGTATTGTGGTGACGGACAGACGGTAGTCTGCATTCCTCTAAAGAATGGCGTCCTTGAATTCGGAACATCAGAGGATGTAAGCCAGCAACTCACATTGTTCTTTTCAATTCTGTACTGTGCTTGTCAACTTTTGTGGCCGAGGCACTGATTTTACACGTGATGCAGGTGCCAGACGACTCAAAACTTGTGCAAAGTATTTTAGCCTTCTTTATGGAGCCGTTGAACAGGACGCCCTCGAAAAATACTGTGTCTAGTGAGCGTAAGCGCGTTCATTCAGAGACCACTCGCCAGAAATTGGTTTGTGCGGGTCATCTCAGCCAACTTGAAAGTTCCGGTAAGAAGACTAATTATAGTTAAATTTGGTCAACTATGGTAATCATGAATCTGAATACTCATTACTGAAGACGCAATGCAGAAGGTTAATGCGCTGATGTCGTCTTCAGTGAATGGTGTGATCTGAATGCATTCTAACTTTCAGAAGTACGTCTCCTCACTTCGTACATATTTCATATCCAGGTTCATGTGTAAAAAACTTTATAACTTCAAAGTCAAATTTTGGACTCTGTTAGTTCCAAGAACTCACTAGTAACGCAGCCGTTATAGCGACTGCAAGGAAATTATAGCAAGCTCACAGCCTAGGCTGATAGGGTATGAAACCAGATGTAGTACTGAACGTAGGATAGAATCGTGGTGGATATCCAGAATGATCCTCTTTTTTAATTTTATAAATTTGAGATGTTGGGCTAGATTCTTCACTCCTGTTTTCCTAGTGGGTTGTTAAGAGGCATTGTGATCTGCTGCCTCTTGTACATGGACATGATTTTAAATACATGAATAGGATATCTTGTTTAATCATGCCACCTAGTTGAATGCTATTGTCCTTAAATGTGTAGATACTTGATTATTTCCTCCTGTGAGTGCTCTTAATTTCTGACTATCAGGTTGATCACGTAAATAAGTTAACTATGAATCGGCCTTTTCTCCATTTTGTGTTTTAATTGAATCCTTCTCAGTCAACTTTAATAGACTTGTTCGGTGTGCAGTTGCGAGGAGTCCCAAGAGGGTGAAGCGTTCCAGTTTTTCGACAGCTGAGACTGGGGAAGCGATCCCACTGAATAATGAGAACATCCAGATGGAACCATCTTGTGAGGGGCCTAGGATATCTAATCGATGTGACGAAATCAAGAAGGATGCTTCGCGTCCGAACACATTTCATGCCTGGAAGAAAAATCCTGCACCCTTGCAGAAGTGTCTGCATCCTGAGAAACTGTAATGGATCCTAAAAGGGGCTCTTTTTCGTGTTCCAGGGATCATTAGGGGAGCGCATGAGGAAAAGACAAGGAAGTACGTAGTGACTTTGTAGTTATTGACAAGGTTAGTGAGGGTATAAAAATCGCCCCTGATTTGGGATGCAGTAAGCTGATACCTAGCAGTGAAGACATCAATGCGAATCATATGCTAGCAGAGCGTCGAAGGCGTGAGAAACTAAGAGAGATATTCACGTCATTGAGTGCGCTGGTCCCCAATGTCACTAAGGTGTGTGCGTATTCTCGAAAAAGAGGCTGGAGTAACATGAACAACGTATACTGAAAATATAAACTAGACAAGTCGTAATAGTCACGCTGCTTTGCAGGGTATGTTACGTTACAAATCGTGCAACTCCCTGATCAACATTCACCAACAGTTATCTTGATTGTGAAGTTGGTCAATTACACAAAACGGTGTTTGGAAAGTGGTTGAGAGCTAAGGGATTATATGAAGTGCAGATGGATAAGGCATCGATTCTTGGAGGTGCCATTGAAAATGTGACAGAGCTTGAAATCGATTAAAAGCTTTGGAAAGCTTTGACAAGACATCGAAGCATAATGAATTTACAAATGGGAGTATCTTGGACACTAACACCACCAAACAGCACTTGGAGTGTGCTGTCATCGAACAAGTTAAAGATGGGAGCAAGGCAACGAGAGTCGAATGCGTGAAAGATAAAGAAACTTATAAGCAGGGAAATATCCAAGTATCAATGAAAAATGATATGGCTCTTGTCAATCTCCAATGTCCTGGGAATCAAACACTACTTCTAAATGTATTACAAACATTGAATGATTTTGAGTTTGAAGTTTGTTCTGTCCGATCTTCCACATCTAACGGAATTTTTTCCTTTCTTTCTCAGGCCAAGGTATTTCGAATATTCTCCTTGTCCAGTTAAATTCTGCTGTTGCATATCCTCCACTTCAAAAATTGTTAACATGAAAATATTTCGTTGTTTTTTTTTTATTTAATCTCTACAAAACTCTATCTCTTCTTTTCATTTAGGCAAAGAGTGGTCGTGGCGGTTCCAGGCCGACGACCATTCAGGTCAAAAAAGGCTTGCAAAGAGTTGCAGAAGGAATATTTAGCGGCAGAACTTCTACATCTTCACTTGAATAATAGATTTCAATAGTACATGCAGGGCTTTGCACAAACGAGAACAGTACAAATATCTAGACTATCTTCATCATTTGACTTTATTCTATGATTTTGAGGAGTGTGAACTTCATTTAGAGTTGGATGTGTCCAGACATAATCTTTACTTTCAATTTTCACTTCTACATTGTTTGTCGAGTTCAGTAACAAGGGATGGTGACTGCACAGGGCTTTTTGGAACTGTCGGTTTTACCGAACAAGGTCAAATCCAGGCACTTAAGAACCGCAATCAGTCCGAAGGGCTCGTACAGCACGGTTTTAGGGGACTTTCGCACCCTTCGTCACGTCAATGTACTCCAGATTGAAATCGTCTAGGGTGGTCAGCTCTGTAGAACCGTGAGCATCATGGTTACAGCCAACGAATTGTCAACCCTTGAGAAGACTTTTTTTTATTTGCAGTAAAACAGCAGTGAATGTTGGTTGTAGTATTCATTTTCCTATACAAAGAAAGCAAGCAACAAACTACTTTCGTTAATAGAAGCCATTAGTGATTACAAAAATAGTTTGAGTCATTTTTGGCGGCTGTATGTATAAAAATTAGTAATTTTAGTGAAGCTAAAAGCAATTTAAGTAGAAGTCTTAGGGCTATGTTGGCAAAAACTTGAACAATGAAATCTACACCCATACAGAAGAAACCATGATTCTTAAATCAATAAGAATTCAAAAATTCAAGGAAAAACATTGATACTTAAATCTGCATGTACAAGGAAGAAATTCCAGTGCTTAAATTTCACTTCTAAGAAAATTACTCTAATTCTTAAGTTGTGTGTGCAAGGAAGAAATTCTGATGCTTAAAATAGTAAGAATTCAAGAATTAAAGAAAAAACTTCAATGTAAAAAAACTGTACTGTGAAGGTAGAAAGTTTGATGCTAACTTCTTTACATAAATTAGCACCTACAAGGCATAAACTTTGATGCTTAACTCAGTAAGGAATATTATAAAGCATATTTTATTTTACTATCAAAAGTCAAAATTCACAAAGAAATTTGCAATGAAGACAAACATATCTAAAAGATCAGAGGAGTTCAATTATGAGGTTTGTAACTAATTCCTTACAAATATAAGATTGTCAACTTCTAAGTTCTATGAAATTAAAAATCTGAATACATTGCAATTTAATAAGCATTCAATTATACTCCACAACAGCAGCAAGCTACTTCTTAGGCTCTAAAGCAAATATCATATAAGAAAGTTTAGTGCTGTAAATATTTTGTGAATATATTGCTACAGTTAACTCCATATGTATTGTAAGGCAGTTTTGTAACTTAATTTTTTATGTAGGCTAGTCTGCTAAAGATTTATTAATTCTCTAATGAATCCATGACTTACATACAAGCCATCTCTGTCAACTTAGTAAACTAAAAGAGGCTAGATGATGGCATGACATTAGTAGTAATTGTTTGTTAAAGTCTAGTAAAAAATTACACTAACGTCATGTTATAATTTACTTGAGTCTAAAAAATTATTGGACAAACAAAAAATCGAGAAACTAAACTAGTAGCACTTATTTAAATTCCATTCAAAAAGTATTATTTGATAATATTTAAATATATATTTAATAAACAAGTATAGACACCTTAAGATTGTAACCAATATTCAAGGTGAAAGATGTCCGTTCATACATTAGTCAATTTGTTGGAAATTGTAGACCAAATTCTATAGACAAATTGGCTATTGATGTTGAAAGATCACAAGAATGGCATGCATGTTAAAATTACAAACACAAGTACTTAACATAGAAATAATAAAAACTCAAGTATAAAAATATAAAAATAAACTTTAAGATGTAAATATGAAATCACTTTTAAAATTTATTTAGCATAGTCAATTATATAGGGCTAAAACAACTTTGACATGTATTGAAATTCCTCTTTATGAAAAAAACCAATACTTATATTTATCAAGATAAAGAAAATTAAGTAGAAGTAAATAAATTTGATAATTTCATATAAAAGAGCTTCTTAAAAGTATTATAGATGCAAATTTGCCTTTTTAAGTGTTGCAAGGTGTTTGATAGGTTAAAAACTAGGCCAAGAAGTTGGCCATGTATTACACATGTTGGTTACTTATGATAGGAGTTGGTCATGTGGTACACATATATGAAACTTGCCTTACAAGTTAGATACATAACTTGCAAGTTGGATACATATTAAAGGTTCTATAGAATATTATCATATAACTTCTACTTAAATAATATGTATAGATGCAAGAATGAGACCTTCTTCACTTTTATCAAGTTTTTTCTTATTTTTAATCTAGTTACAACAATCTCTAATTTTTTAGTCTTTGACAATAGCCATTATAGTTTCTTATTTAATATTCAAAAAATATTATTTATTTTTTTAATTTTTCTTTAATACATATTAAATTTATTTATTTAAATTTTTTAAATTCATATCTTTAATAGATTGAAAAGAATGCACTTACAATATAAAATCTTTGTTTTTTTTTATTATTAATTTTATTATTTTTTTAATAATAAGACCTAAGCATATTAGAAGTTGTAGATTATTCAATTCTAAATTAAAATTATTTCAAAAATTTCTATATTTTTAAGTATTTTTTGCTACTTATCTTAGATTTATTTTAGATATTTTTTTTTATTTTTTTAATATATTATCATGGCAGAGCTTGTTGAAAAAAAAAGTATAATCGCACAAATGAAAGAGCAATTGAAGAAGTTAATATGTTGTTATATTGTGGTTCAGCTACCATGTGAAAATAGTACATATGTATATTTAATATATAATATACTATACAATGTAGTGAAAGCCATATTATTAGATTTAGTTGGTTATAAAATGTGATTAGATTACTACTTTGAAGTAGTTAGTTTAAAAGGACTATTATTGAGGTTGATTTTATGTTGATAATAGTTTTATATATTTAAAGCCACCTTTATTAGGCATTGGTGACTCTTTTGGATATAACATGTGCATACAAAAAGAAATGATGGATCAACGACTAGGGTTGGAGACAACACTTTTTTAGCTACACTTTTTACATATTGTTTAATGAATTCTAAGCTAGAATGATAGAGTTATAGGAAGTTGAAGTCAGCACTTGCAATCTTAGGGCAGTAAGTTATCCAATTTACTAGTGGTTGTGTTTCAAGCTATATTTTAAGAAATTTAATAAGATTTTGGCTAAAAATTTCCAAAAATATATTTTATCATATTACTAAACTTTATATTCAAATTTTGTAGCATTTAAATCTTGAATTTTTGAAATATAGAAGAAATGGTACTTGGGTGCTTGTAAATTAGGGTTTAAAGTACATGCTATGGTTTCTAAGATGCCAATGGTTTTTAAGATGCCAAACAATCTATAGTAGATTTTATTTTATTATTTTATTATTTTTTTCATAGTAAATATTAAGGATAAAGTTTGCATCATCTAGAAATTTGAAAAAAAAATTGAATAGTTGAATTAAGAGATATGAATTTCTAAAATTTAGGGAGAAAAAATCCTTTGTGAGAGAAAAATATTTTGAAAGGACTTTGTTATAATTTGTATATTTTATGCAAAGTGAAGAGGTTTTTGGAAGTCAAGACTATATATATATGAAAGATGGAGATATGGAGCTATGTCAAAATTTATGATATAAAAATAAATTTTTTTAAGAAGACTTTAGATTTCCTTTGAGCTTATGAAAAATCAAACTCACCAGCAATTAATTAGCTATGATTTGGTACAACAAAGGATGTTAAGGGATTTTTAGATGCTTTAAAAGCCTTACGTATAAAGCTTCTTAAAGATAAAAAGATTTTATTAATAAAATATCTCTTAATATTATTATATTTATTTGGCTTCTATAATAAAAATAGATCATTTATTAGAACTTATCCAATAAGTTAAAGCTGAACTCTCTACAACTAAGTACTCGGTGTATTCCCAGATAGAAAATTGTACCATATGATAATGTATAATGCATCAATTCAATTTACTATAACAAGAAATAATACAATTGGTTGGAAGTGAAGATATAGAGTTGATTGGAATTCCTTCAATATCTTTACCAAATTAATTAATTTTATTTCTATAAAAAATATCTTAAAAAACTTGATGCAATACAAAGTTGCTGCAAAAATAAATTCCTTTTTTAAAGCATCAAATCATGCTTTTACTTCTTTATTCCACTCAAATTTTTTTTTACAAGTCAAACATGTAAGTAAAGCTACAACTTAAGAAAAGTTCTTGATGAAGATTTGGTAATAAATGACAAAGCCCAAAAAGCATTGCACATCTCATAGTGTTCTTGAAATTTTCTAATCTATAATAATTTGGATCTTCTTTGGATCCATCATAAGGCCTTCGTTGGAATAATATATCCTAAAAAGTCAACTTGAGTAGTGTGAAATACTCACTTTTCTATTTTGGCATATAATCTTGTAACTTTAAGTTTCTATAACATGCGACAAATATAAAGTTTATATTCTTCTATGTTCTTAGAGTAGATTAGAATGTCACTTAAATAGCAAATGATAAAATCATCTAAAAACTCACAAAAAATATCATTCATAAAATGTTGAAAAGTTGCTGGTGCATTCATGAGTCCAAAAAGTATGACATTATATTCAAAATGTCCATACTTAGTTTGAAAAGCAATCTTCTATTTATCTCCTTCTTTGATACGAACTAAGTTATATGCTCTTTATAGATCTATTTTAATATAGATCTTTGCTTGATTGAGTTGATCAAGAAGTCTTGAAATCAAATACAAAGGATACTTATTTTTTATAGTGATCTTATTGAATCCTTGATAATCTACATACATTTACAAAGATTTATCTTTTTTTCTTTACAAATAAGATAGGAGCCCCAACAGAGATTTAAAATGGCATATGAAGTTCTTTACTAAGTTCTCATTAATATATTATTTTAATGGAGCCAATTCTTTCTACGATAAGCTATAGATTAGTCTGAATGGTAATTTAGCTCTTTCTTGTAGATCAATCATAAGGTTGATGCTCTGGAAGAATTTTTCTATTTTTCTTTTCAAAAACATCTTAAAATTCTTGATTTTAGCTAGGAATATTACTTGATGTTTTTCCACCATTAAAAATAGGCATAGCATATATAGCAAAAGATGATCCTTCTTTTGAAGCATGCATGAAAGCTCTCACATCTATTAGTAAAGATTTGGATGTACTAGACTTATATATTTTTACTTTACTAACCCGTTCTTGGATTATACTACTCGAAAAGTTAAAGTTATAAAATCTATTTGAGGATTATATTTTTTTAGCCACAATAATCTTAAAATAATCGGATTAAAAAGAGATATTATTATATTAAATACTACTACAATGTTATAATCTTTAATTGCTACATCGAAAGGAACAGTCTTATCGATAACATTTTTAAAAGACAACAAATGACTATATATGACTTTTACATGTACTGATTTAGTTTTCTTGACTAGAGGTATTTTTTTATTTTTGACAAAATATTTGTGTATAAAATAGGCTAAGGCTCTTGAATCTAATAAGACAAAGCCTTTGTGATTTTTAGGTCCTAAACACACATCTATTATAAAACAAGGTGAGAGGTCTGAGAAGAGAATAAGATCTTTATTAGGTGTTCTACATGATTCTAGTCGCACAGTCCCTATTATAGTTGGAAAAACTCTTTTTTCAACACATTATCTTCTTTGGTAATTGTGCTTTTCATTTTATATTGTATTGCTTCTTTGGACAATGTTAAGGAGTGTGTTTAGTTTCTCTACAAAATAAATACAAACCCTCTTGGCAACGTCAAGTCTTTTCGTGCTCCGTGAGAGGTTTAAAACATATTGTATCAATTTGCATTGATTCTAGCTTTGATGAATATGTTTCAAAAAACTTAAGAGCTGCTCCCATTACTTGATTTGTTTCTCTCCAACCATGTCTTTATTCTTGACATCCTTCAAATAATTGCTTATTACATGTAATGGCTTGATTAATAAATTATTCCAAAGATTTTGCTTTTGACATTGTTAATAACAAATCTTTGATGCTATCCTTCAACCTGTATCGAAATTGATTGATAACTACTTTTTTTTTATTCTAATCCACGTCATAAGTGAGGTTTTGGAATTCAATAGCATATATCATAGCTAATCGTGATCCTTCTTGTAAAGATAAGAGTTTGTTCTCTTGTACTTGTTCTTGATCATTTTCTCCAAATATAGCCGTAAACACTTCTAAGAATGAATTTAAATCATAAAAAAGTTATAAATACTTTTCCATAAAAAAATGCAAATCAAAAAAGAAAACTTTCAATTAGAAGTGCACCTATGAAGTTGACTTGAATAAATCCATCTGCATATTGGAAAGAATGTAATCTTAAGTAGACCTTAACTTATTGTAAAAATCCTCAAAATTTTGATTTTATTCCATCAAACTTCTTGGACATATTAATTCTTGCCACTCTTGAACTTGTACAAGCAAGACCCCCTAAATTTGATTGTAAAATTGATCGATTTGTTTCCCTCAACTGTACAACTTTTTGATGTAGAATCTGGGCTTCTTTTATAAATATAGAAGTATTTCTTCTATGGTTAACATTGGTGATGCATGAAGTTTCCATCCTAAGAGTATTGACAAGCTTGTGAAGATCTACAATAGTTGCAAATCTATTCTCAATTGCGCTAGAAGTAGCATCAATAATCTTTTCTTCCATAGACAAGTCAAATAAATTCAAAAAATTAAATTAAAGGAGGGTAATCTGCAACCTCTAATAAAAATTTCCACAAAGAGGGATAATCTACTCTCTTTAAGGAAAAGATCATTGTTAAAAAATAAGATTTTTTGTTTAAAGGTAAGTAGTCTACAACTTTCAAAATATAACAATAAAAGTGGGATAATCTACTCACTTCTAAAACAAGACAAAAATATTATGTTAGCACTGTTATCAAACTGTCAAGAACATGAATCTTGAAGAAAAAAAATCTTCAATATACTCTTATGACACTGAAGAGAACTACGAAGTCACTCAAAAAGTGATGTAATATTAAACTTAAATGGCTATTGCTAAAAATAAGAAGATTAGCAAGTCTTGAAAGAAGACTAAAGACTAAAAAAGTGTTGATAAGAGTAAAGAAGGCTTTACTCTTGCCTCTATATATACTCTCTAACTAGGAGCTACATAGCAATATTCTGTAAGACCTCTAACAAGTGTTGACTTTGCTAGCTATATGTCTTAACTTGCAAATTAGTTATCTATGTATGTGCCACATAGTTAGTTTTTTCTACAAGCTATTACATGGAGTTCATTTATTCTACAAGCTACCAACATGTGGTTAACTTATTGATAACTTGTTGGTACCAACACATCTAAAGTTAAAACCATGTCTATGAAGCTTCTAGGAAGCTCTTCTAGAAGACTTTATGAAATTAATTTATATTTACCTACTTCTACCTAATCATATAAGTAACTATTGAGGTAAATATATATGTCTGTGATACTTATTGTAAGTGAAGCAACTCATTTTTTGTTACATTATCTTCTTTGGTAATCGTACTTCTCATTTTTTAATTGTATTATTTTTTTGGATAATATTGAGCAATATATTTAGCTTCTCCACAATATAAGCTAAAATCCTCTTAATATCGTTGACTCTTTTCCTACTTTATGAGCAGTTTAAAACATATTGTATCAATTTACATTGGTTTTAGTCTTGATGAATAAGGTTCTGAAAACTTAGGAGCTGCCATCATTATTTGATTTGTTCTTCTCCAGCCATATCTTTGTTCTTAATGTCTTTCAAATAATTGATTGTTCCATGCAATGGCTTAAGCAGTAAATTATTTCAAAGATTTTGTCTTTGACATTCTTAGTAATAAAACTTTGACATTATCTTTCAATCCATATCAAAATTGATTGATAAGGGCTTTATCATTAGAGTCCATGTCGCAAGCAAGGTTTTAGAATTTAGTAATATGTATGGTTGTTGATCATGATCCTTGCCGTAAAGATAAGGACTTCGTCTCTATTACTCTTTTTCAAGCACTTTCTCCAAATGTGGCCATAAATACTTCTAGGAATGAATTCAAATCACAAAAGAGTTACAAATATTTTTTCAATAAAGGTGCAAATGAAGAAAGAACACTTCTTGATAAAAATGCACTTATGAATCTAACTTAAATAAATCCATGGAGATATTAAAAAAGATGCAATCTTATATGGAGCTTGATTGGTTGCAAAAATCCTCAAAATTTTGATCTTGTTCTATCAAACTTCTCAGGCATACTAATCCTTATCTCCATCATACTTATAGAAGAAAAATTCCCTGGATTTGGTTGTGAGGTCCATATATTTGCTTCTTTCAACTAAACAACTTCTTGACATAGACTTTGAACTTCTTCTATAAGCATAGACATAGTACTTCTATGATTCACATTGAAAATACATAAGATTTCCACCTTTAGAGTGTTGACAAACTCATGAAGATCTCCAATAGTTACAAATCTATTTTCACTTCCACTAAAAGTAGCATCCATAATTTTTCTTCTCATATACAATTCAAATAAATTTAAAAAGTTAAATTATAAGAGAATAATCTGCAACCTCTAATAAAAAAAATTCTACAAAGAGAGATAATCCACTCTCTTTAAGGAAAAGATCACTATTAGAAAATAAGATTTTTTGTTTAAAAGTGGATAGTCTACAACCTTCAAAATACAATAATAAAAGTGAGATAATCTATTTACTTCTTAAAAAAAGATAAAAATAGTAAATTAGTACTCTTAATAAATTATCAGTAACATGAATCTCGAAGAAAGAAAATCCTCAATATACTCTTGTATCACTGAAAGGAACTAAAAAGACATTCAAAGATGATATCATATTAAACTAGAATCTCTATTGCCAAAAATAAGAAGATTAGAAAGTCTTGAAATAAGACTAAGGATAAGAAAGGCATTGACAAGAGTAAAGAAGGCTTCATTCTTACCTCCATATATACTCTTAATTAGGAACTATATGGCAATGTCCTATAGGACTTCCAAAATGTGATGACTTTGCAAGACACATATCTTATCTTGAAAGGCAAGTTTTCAATATATATACCATATAGTTAGTTTGTTCTACAAGCTACCAACATGTGGTTAATTTTTTGACTAAGTTTCTAATCTACCAATCAACTACAAACACATGTAAAGTCAAGCAATGTCTATGAAGCTTCAAGGAAGCTTTTTCAAAAGGTGGTATGAAATTAATATACTTTTATCTACTTTTACCTACTCCTACCTAATCATATAGGTATTTTTTAGAATATTTATGTATAATTGTGACAATAGGAAGTCATCACCCTTTCTATCATTGCAACCTCTTTTTATAATAGCATGTGGTGAAAATCCCTCACATACTCATCTCTAAATTTTCTAGTGATCTTTGGCAAAGGTTGTTCTTTCAAACTCCTATGATTTTTCTCATGATAAGCATATACTATCAAAAATTGCACTATTCTTGTTCTATCTTGAATCTTAATCTAAGCATGTGCCGATTCATTATTCATAACCTTTGTTTCCATGCAAGTAGCCATAATAAAAGATTCTTTTAAAGTAATAAGATAAGTAGACATATCTTGCACAAAGAAGTTTTGCTCATTACTGATATTTTTCATTGTAACCTTCATATTTGGACATGTCTCATATAATTCTCTTCGTGAATTATTTGTTGTTTGAATAATCTATCCATACTCAGTGTCAATAGGCCACTTTCTCCTTTCATACAATTCTTTTGACATCAAATTAATCTTTGAACTATGATCAATTAATGCCATAGTAGATTCTTTTAAATTCTTCAACTTCACCAATGTCTCTATTGTTGCTCTTATCCACTAACTACGAGAATAATGTCTAAAAATTTGGATTTTTTTTCTTCCATAATCCTTATATGTGAAACATCTCAATATATATAATCAATGTCCTCTTCATCTATCATCATTTTTGTCCTATGTGCATTTGAAGCCATATTTTCACCCAAAATTTTCTATTTTTTCTTAATATTATCCATAATGACCTCATAGAATTCTCTCTTTGCTATTCCAAGAACTTCTCCCAATGTAAATTATACCTTGTCATTTAAAATGTACTCTTCTAAAATCTTCTTCAAATCTGTTATTGTCTCAATATCCAATTATAATTTATAAGCAAGAATCTTTATTTTTTCTTTCACAATTTTTCTTTCTTTTGTAGAAATATTCTTTGTTGTCTCTTCATGGATAAGATTCTTTTGTTGTTGAGCTTTTTTTTCATCTTGTAGTTTTTTTTATAGTCCTTTATTATTTTCATCTTTCTTTTGTTTTTCTTCTACTAATGCTTCATATTGACTCATTGCAATATGAGCATGCATTGAAAATCCATCTACTAGATCATCCCACTAAGTAATTTATCAAATATTATTGCCAAGTCGTTTTAAATCATCTATAGAAAAAAAAAAAATCTTTCAGCATAGCTTATTGTACTTGATCTCTAAGAACTAGATTCTCTTGGAAATCCATGATTTATGGCTAAATATTTACCTGAATTTTCTTCCATCTAATATGTTGATTTTTCCTTTCTTGAGTTTTTAAATGCTTCCTTTGTAAATACCTTCATTTTTTATTTATCAAAGTTTGTCTCTAATTTTTGCCTACTCACTTTTAAATTTTTAATAATCTTGATATTAGTTTGGAACGTCACTTAAAATCTTTTTTCCATCAAAAATAGATGTGGAATATATAGCAAAAGTTGGCCCTTCTTTTATAGCATGCATAAAAGCTCTTGCACTTATCAATAAGAGTTTGGACATATTGGACTTATTGATTTCTATTTAAATAGTAAAATCTTAAATTAAACTAAAAAATAAATTAAGGTTATAAAAATACTCAATTTATTTGAAGATTATATTTTTTTTAACTATAATAATCTTAAAATAACTAAATTAGAAGGAAATTTGATCACAATAAATATTTCTAAGTTTTTATGACCAATAGTTATTATATCTAAAAAAACAATTCATGGATGATATCTTTGGAAGATAACAAATAACCATCTATTATTTCTACATGTACAGATTTGATTTTTTAATTAATAATGTTTCTTATTTTTTGACATTATTTTTGTCTATAAAATAAGATGAAGCTCTTGAATCTAATAAAGCTAAGACTTTGTGATTTTTTTGGTTCTAAACAAATTTCTATTGTAAAATAAGGTGAAGAATTTTTAAAAAAAGATAGAACCTTTATTAGGTATTATCCAATATTTCAATTGCATAATCTTTATTGTTGCTGAAAAAATTAGTTTTTTGACACATTAACTTCTTTAATAACCATGCTCCTCATTTTTTGATTGCATTGCTTCTTTGGAAAATATTAAATAATGTGTTTAGGTTCTTCATAATATAGGTACAATCCTTCTTAATGGTGACAAGTT
The DNA here is from genome assembly GCF_059467195.1 of Physcomitrium patens. Taxonomy (NCBI): domain Eukaryota; kingdom Viridiplantae; phylum Streptophyta; class Bryopsida; order Funariales; family Funariaceae; genus Physcomitrium; species Physcomitrium patens. The sequence continues at coordinate 1,976,698 of NC_143431.1, read as the reverse complement.
TTTTTGCTTAATATGAGATTTGAAACAAACCATATCAATTTGTATAAATTCCAATCTTGATGAATAAGCTTTTGTAAACTTAGAAACTATCACCATGACTTGAGTTATGTTTTTTCAATCAAATCTTTGTTCTTGGCATCTTTCAAGAGTTGATTATTATATACAATGGCTTAAGTAATAAATTACTCTAATGAGTTTGCTCTTGACTTTATCACTAATAAAACTTTGAAATTATCTTTTAATCCATATCAAAGTTGATTGATAAAGATCTTGTCTTTCCAATCCATTTTGCAAGCAAGATTTTGGAATTTAGCAACATATGGTGGCTAAATATGATTTTTGTCATAAAATTATGAATTTGGCTTTTTCTTTTACTTTTTTTTCAATTATTTTTTTTACATATAGTTATAAAAACTTCTAAGAATGAATTTAAATCATAGAATAGTTGTGAATCATTTTTCATCAAAGATACAAATCAAAAGAGAGCACTTTCAGAGAAAAGTGCCCATATAAATCCAACTTGAGTAAATCCATTGAGGTATTGAAAAGAATGTTACTTTAATTAAAGCTTTATTTGTTGTAAAAAATTTCAAAACTTTGATCTTGTTCCATCAAACTTCTCTAACATACTTGTCATTGCCTCCCTCATACTTGTAGTAACAAGACTTTTTGAATTACTTGTGAATTTGATCTACTTTCTTCTTTCTATTATAAAACTTTTTGGAATAGATTTTGAACTTCATTGTTGGCTTCTTCTATAGGAGTTGGAATACTATCTTCATAATTAATGTTAAGAATATGTGAAATTTTCATCCTAAGAATGTTGACAAGCTTATGAAGATCTACAATAGTTGCAAATCTATTCTCACTTCCGTCAAGAGTAGCATCTATAATTTTTTCTTCCGTGAACAACTCAAACAAATCTATAAGTCAAATTAGAAGAGACTAATCCACAACCTCTAATATCAAATGAAAATTTCTACAAAGTAGGATAATTTACTCTTTTTAAGAAAAAAAATCATTATTAAAGAACTAAAATATTAGATTAAAGGTGGATAGTCTACAACCTTCAAAATACAATAATAAAAGTGGTATAATCGACTTACTTCTAAAAATAAGATAAGAACACTGAATTAGCAATTATATCAGATTTGTCAAAGATATAAATCTCAAAAAATCAAACATTCAATACACTTTATGTAACTTTAAAAAAGAAATTTTCATTCAAAATTAATATAGTATTGAAACTAGAATGACTATTGCCAAAGATAAAAAGACTATAAAGTCTTAAAACAAGATTAAGACTAAAAAGAAATTGATAATAGTAAAAAAGACTTCACTCTTGCTTCTATATATACAATCTAACTATAAGCTACATAGCAATGTTCTATAAGACCTCCAATACGTGATCAATTTTCAAGACACATATTTTAATTTAGAAGAGAAGTTTCCTATATGTATGCCATATTGTTGGCTTGTACCACAAGCTACCAATACATGTGATATTTAGCTAATTTTTTAGCCAAGTTTCTAACCTACCAATCACCTATAGACACATATAAAGGTGAAACTATATCTATGAAGCTTTTAGGAAGCTTTCCTATAAGGTATTATCAAATTAACTTAATTTTACTGATTCATAATATCTAAATAATTATTTGAGTAAATATATATGTCCATAATATTTTTATTATATTTTCAAATTTTGGATAAATAAATTTATCTATCAAATAAAAAATAATAAAATAGATAAAAAAATCCAAAATTTTAAAGAAAATATTTAAAAGATAAAATAATCTACAAAATTATGAATATTTTAGAAAGCTTATATAATTCCTATGCAACTCAAGTCTAAGATGAAAAGAAATATTCTATAAAAAGATATATAAAAATAAGATGATAAAGGATTATGATTTATTAGAATATAAAATGAGAAGGAATGAATAAATAAATAAATAAAATAAGAAAAAATATTTTTAAGTGAGAAATAAGTAATCAAAACATAAGTCAATTGTCTCTGATTGTACCATGGGAGAATTAAAGAGTGTAAATGCATATAAAAAATTTCAAATTTTATAAAATACCTATATCAAAAATAAATAAATAAATAATAAAAATTAATATAAATAAATAATGGCACAACATGTTATATTAGAATAACAATTGATTGATGTAAGGTTAATGACTAAATATGCTCAAATAATTGCAAGGCGTACAATGTAAGGGCTGCAAACAAACATAGACTTTGACCTCAAAATGTCAACTAGATATGAGATTTTAGTAATCTTCACATTTTTAGGTTTTAAAAATCTTAAAATTTTTATAAATTTAGAGATCTAAACATTTATATATTCTAATTTTTTTTAAAATATATATTTTAGAACTAAAAAAATATTTTAAATATAATTTTTAAAATAATTTAGCTTTAAATTAAATAAATATAAAATCTATTTTATATAAGATTTTCAAAAAAAAATTATAAAATTATTTAGAATTTTTTCATTTTTTTCAATTAAATATGTTTTTTTTAGAACTAAATTTTATTTTTTAACACCAAAGATTTTAAAAATTTTAAATTTTAAGAATCAAGGGATTAATATTGCATTAGATGTTGCTTAATAAGTTATTCTAGTAATCACAAGTTTTATGTTTTGAAGTGTTGACATCAAAGATTTAATAGCATCTCCTTTTAATTAATTTTTTATTTTATTAAAAAAATTATATAATATTAGTTTTTTGATTATGATTTTGGTACTTTTACAGATGGAAAATATGATTGCTTAAGGTTTAAAGTATTATACTAATTTGTAATAGGATATTGTAAGGATGAGGTCAAATTCATTGCTAATAAGACCTTTTTGTAGGGTGATTATTGAAATTGTAGTAGTTGGAGGTCATGACCAATGTACTACAAACTTTGGTGGTGATTGCAAGTGCAAATCGTCTTTAATCTTTAGATAATTTTATATTTCTAGAAATTAAGTTTATGGTACAAACTAAGAATCAATATTATTAATTTTCTTCACTAAACTACTCAAAAAATAAATTCTAATAGAAATTTTGAGCTAGAATTAGATATCAATAAGACATTTAAATATATTTTGGTATTAAATATCAATTTTAGATTTTGGCTTTAGACTCTAGGCATATTTTAAAAAATAGATAACAATCCTTATAGCTTAGTGCAAGATTGATTCTTTAAATGTATTAGTGGTATTTTTTTGTCATATTGGAAGCTTAAGTTTAAATTGTGGATAAAAAAGAAATGTCAATATTTTTCTACTTTTATTGAGTAATATGGCTTTGAATTGTTGCAAAAGCATTTAAAGCATAAGGTACTTAAAACTTATAGACATCAGATAGATAACCATACTAATTAGTTGTAAAAAATAGACATCTATTGACAAATTCATATAGAAGTTATTATAGCTTTAAAGGGACATATTGTGGTAAGTTTGATTCTTGCTACCAATGAATGAAAGAAACTTAAGAAAGAAGGTAGAATATATTTTTTTAATTTCAAAAATAAACGCATGACAATACTTGGAGAAGAGAGAACATTGCTAACCATATCACACATGGCTCAAGCCATAGAAGCAACTTTGATTAATGTAGAATATTTATCATTTTTTTAATCCTTACATTTTTTCATTGTATATTATAAGATTGAATACAAAAGATTTAAATACAAGAAAATGTAATACATTGAAGATTTTTGACACAAAAAAAAAAAAAAAAATACTCTTCATATAATTTATATAGAAATGGTGAAGTTTGCCATAGAATCAAAGGGTGTAATTGATGAAGCAAATTAGTCATGATTTTCTAATCTAAGATTGACAAATAATTAACAAATTTGATTATTTTCCAAATTATCTTCAATTTTAATAGTAAAGTTACAATTGCACAATCATTTTCCAAAGTTGAAAAGAACAATTGAGTTTTTTTCTTGGCACAATACTATTGATATGATATTGTAGATGATAAAAGTGTCTAAGACCAAGAAGACAATTAAAGCTACAAGATGGTCATAGAAGGTTGTTTGAAGCTTGTTTTGCCTCTCAATATCAAGAAAACTTCTCAAGAAGCTTCTTTAGACCTAGTATATATATAGGAATTAAGGCTAAAGGGATCCTCAATTTTGACAATACAATTCTTATGGCTTAGCTTATATCGTTTGATCTTATTTTTATATCTTATTGGCAATTCTTACTTGTGATATAAAATAAATCTCTTTCATTTTAGTTTTTAAACTCTTGAAGTTTTTTCATACATAAATCATATCTCTATAATAAAAATTTACAAAGATCTCAACAATTTGATTAATTTTGTGTGGATTTTACATGAAGACCATCCTACTACAAAGACAATTAAAGATTTAAAAGATGAGATATGTTGAAAGAAAGATCATAAAAATAACAAAACAAATATTGAGAAACTAAACATAATTCTATGTGATTTTAAATAAATAAAAAAATATATTATTAAAAGTATATAGCTTTTATTGTAATTTTTTAAAATAAATAATTATAAACGTAATAATTTTTACTATTATGGATATTTATGGAATATTTTATTAATAAAATTAATTATTAAATTTAATTAAAATTATCCCCAAAAATATTTATTAGCCTTATACATACAATTGTCAAATAAGAAAATATTTAATCCACATTATTTTTTTATTTTTCAAATAAAATTCTTTAAAGATATTTTAATAATATTTAAAATAATAATTATAATTTATTATTAAATAAAATATTTTTTATATTATAATTTTAGATAATTTAATTATAATCTATTTTAATTATTTTTTCAAAAATAATTTTTTATATTATTGATATATCTCATATCAAAAAATTTATAAATATAGAATTTTTCCAAAACAAAAGAGGAATTCAACATCCATAATTTTATAAAATATTACTATATGATAAAAAAAATTAATATATGTTATATAATCGAATATAATTTTCACATAAAATTAATTTGGTTCTTTGAACATGAATTATTTATTTTAAAGAAATTCAAAAGAAATATCAAAAAATAACTATATTCAAGCATAACATTACCATCTTATAGGAACACCAAAATACAACATACTTTATAAGTCATAAAATAAATAAATCTTAAATAAAAATTAAGTGCTTAAAAATAATATCACTTACATATATATATATATATATATATATATATATATATTGAATTAGGCTATACACACATTCTAAGTTGCTACACACTCTTCAAATTACTATTTGTACATCCAAGAAAATATAGGCATCTAACTAGCTAGTTCATTAAATTAATTGGTAATTGACCACTCATGGCTTATTGTTCACTAAGTCTTAGACTTCTTGCTCTTCTTCCTTGTCTTGGTATAAGCTCCAAAATTTCTACCACTCTTCTTTGTTTTGGCATGAATTTCAATTCTAGAGTGAGACTTGAACCTCCTCTTCCTCTTCTTTGCCTTAGTATAAGTTTGAAATCTCCTCCATCTCTTCCTTATCTTGGTATAAGTCTCCAATCTCCTCCCCTTTCTCCTTGTCCTGCCATAAGTCTTAGACTTCCTTCCCAACTTCCTAATTTTGGCATATATAGTAGTTTACAATGTCTATAAAGCAAATTAGAATATATGTTTTGTAACTTAGAGTGTACATGTAGCAACTTAAGGTGTGCATGTAGCATGTGACTTTTTTATTCTATTAAGATTAGAATCTTGTTGAATATTTTTTTTATAAGTTTTTTAAAAATTACATTAAAAATAATTAAAAATATAAATTTTCAATAAATTTTATTAATTTTATAAATATATATATATATATATACATATATATATAAATAGTATTGCATATACCAAATTTTCTACTTCTACCATAAAAATAAATTAAAATAAAATAAAATACTAAAAAAACTATATATATATATATATATATATATATATATATATATTATTAAACTAAAACTAAACTAAAAAAACCAAAAAAAAAAATTCAAGTAGATAGTGGATTGTGGAGGTACTAGCAAAAATTGTAGCGGTATTAGCAATATCTAATACATATATATATATATATATATATATATATATATATATACATACATAAAGTCAAAAAATATTTTCCAAAAAAAATATTTAATCTAAAATTATTTTAAAAGGTGAGGCAATCCCACGTGGTTGCCATTGTGGAAATAAACAACCTAGATTATAAAGCTTTAATAAGGATGTTTTCTATCCTACCTTCAACCAATAAATTCTAATACATATATATATATATATATACCTTCTTTTTTGGCACATCTCTAATGATCAATAACTTCTAATATATATATATATATATATATATATATATATATCCTACCTCTAATATAGATATATATATATATATATATATATACCTTTTTTTTTGCACATCTCTAATGATCAATAACTTCTAATATATATGTATATGTATATATATATATATATAAATATATATTTCTGTTAGAGACATAGTCCTTAGAACCTTCTAGAGACAAGTTTCTAAAACCTTCTAGAAGTAAGTCTCTGGAACCTTCTAGAAGCTTCTTAGTGATAGAAGATGTTAGGGACATAGTACTTAGAACATTCTAGAGATAAGTTTCTAGAACCTTCTAAAAGCAAGTCTCTGGAACCTTCTAGAAGCTTCCTAGTTGGTAGAAGTTGCTTGAGAAGCTTCCTAAATAGGAGTATATATTGGAATCGAGGCTGAAGAGTTCTTTAGTCTCGACAACACATCTCTTGGAGTTCTAGCTCACCTCTCTGGTGTTGTTCTTGTATTCATCTGATTAATCTAGTTCTTGCCAGTTCTTCTTGAACTTCTTATTAGATCTCGAGTCTATATTTTTGTGTCCATAACAGTTTGTCGAGACTTCATTCACCTCAGATATCAGAGCTAGTTTCTTCCTCGTTAGAGTGCGGATTATCCCTCTGCTTGGAAGTGTACTAGCATTTTAGAGGTTGCGGATTACCCTCCTCTAAACTGATACTTCTTTAGTTACAATATTGGAGTCTTATTTTTCTTGGAGAGAGTGGATTACCCCATTTCTTAAAACTCTTAAGGCAATTTAGAGGTTGCGGAGTACCCTCCTCTAAACCAATATTGTCTTCTTGTAGAGTCATTTCTATCCTTCTCTTAGAATAGCAGGAGGCCAAGACATTAGTATGACGGAAAGTTCGGAGTCCAAGCTGGATGCTATCATGAATGCCCTCGCTACATTATCACAAAGAACTGTAGAGATTGAAGGAGTCATGGCAAGGCTTCATAATGATGGAACATCTGGGATGGCACAATCTAGGTTGCACCAGCCTCAAACTTCTGCACTTGGAGAAGCAACTTTGCCTCAGGTTCGACAAGCACCACTGGTTTTACAACATAAGAAGCCCCGAGAACATGACAAGATTCGATGGACTATAACAAAGATCCGGTCACTACGACAAGGGATGCGCTCTACATCGGTCTATGCATCGGACTTCAGGTAATTAGCATGCGACATCAATTGGGATGAAGAAGCGTTGATGAGACAATTCTATTGGAATTTAAGGGACAATGTGAAGGATTTGCTGTTAACTCTTCCTGATCCGCAAACGCTCAACGAAGCTATTAGCCAAGCTGTGAAGTGTGATAATCCCCTATTCCAACGCCGCCAAGACCAATGTTCAAGACAACATACGGTTCACCATGCCCCAACTATATCGGTAAGCAGCGTGAATTCACATTCAAAGGTAGAAGACATGCAAATTCATGCAGTTTGTGTCAAATCTCTTACTCTAGAAGAAAAGAAGCGACGCATGGAGGAAGGTCTATGCTTTTATTGCGGTGAAGAAGGCCACAAAGTTGGAAACTATCCCAAGAAGCAAAATCGACGTATTGTCAGGACTAGGGGCGCGTTAGTTCAGAAAAACGAGGATGCCTAGCCACAATAGGAACCGTGCGGCTGGATAGTGAAATATCGCAACAACAACCAGGTTCCTTTCTTTCTACTCAACCTGCCCTTTGTTTACAATCCCTTTGTTTATTGGCCCTCAAAAACTGAGAACCTTAGCATTATTAGATTCAGGAGCATCTGCTTGTTTCTTAGACGAAGAATTTGCGAAGCGTCATAAAATCCCTTTACTACAAAAATCCAAACATGTTCACGTTGAGGTCATAGATGGACGACCTTTATTGTCTGGTAGTATCACCCATGAATCAGAACCTATAGAAGTGACGATTAAGGACCATAGTAGTCATATTATTTTTAATATTATTAGAACCCCATCAAATCCTGTTCTTCTTGGTCTTTCCTAGTTGGAAAAGCATAACCCATCCATAGATTGGAGGTTGCAGAAGATGACCTTTCCCACAAAACCACCCAAGAGTAAGCCTAGTAGAAAACCCCGAATAGAGAAATCTTTATTCATTGGAGCAAGAGCATTTATAAGATCGTCCAAGGAAGGCACACCGTTTGTCATTTATGTGGCTCCAACTACCGGGGAGAAGATCTCGATAACAAGTATACCTGAGCAATATAAGGATTTTAAAGACGTGTTTTAAAAGAAGAATGCTCACATGCTACCAGAACACCGACCATATGATTGCGCCATAGACTTACAGGAAGGAGCACAATCGCCTTTTGGCCCAATCTACAATCTATCGCAGATGGAGTTGGCAGAGTTGCGGAAGTTTATCGATGAGAATCTAGCCAAGAACTTCATCCATCATTCAAAATCGTCAGTTGGAGCACCCATCTTATTTGTGAAGAAGAAAGATGGCTCGTTGCGGATGTGCGTGGACTATCGAGGCCTCAACAAGGTAACAAAGAAGAATCATTATTGGTTACCCTTGATTTTTGGTCTCTTAGAACAACTTGGACGTGCAAGGATCTTTACGAAAATTGATCTAAGGAGAGCTTACAACCTCGTACAAATCAAGGAAGGAGATGAGTGGAAGACAGCGTTCCGTACAAGGTATGGCCATTTTGAGTATAATGTCATGCCCTTTGGTCTTACCAATGCTCCAGCGGTCTTTCAACATATGATGAATGACATTTTCCGAGAGCACCTTAACGATTTTGTTTTCATCTACTTTGATGATATTTTGATATTCTCCAAAAACGAGGAAGAGCATGGAAAGCATGTTCGTTTGGTCTTAGAGAAACTATGCGAGCGAGGACTACATGCCAAGTTGGAGAAGTGTTTATTTTACCAAATAGAGATTGAGTTTCTGGGGTTCGTTGCGACTACGGAAGGCTTGAAGATGGACCTCAAGAAAGTAGAAGCAATCGTGTCCTAGGAGGTTCCGAAGACGGTTAGAGATGTACAATGCTTTCTTGGTTTTGTCAACTTCTATCGAAACTTCATCAAGAATTACTCTCAAGTTGCTGCTCCTCTCACTCGGTTGATATGCAAGGATAAGCTGGAATGGGGACCTCTAGCGGACAAGGCGTTTCAAGACCTGAAGACCGCATTTACTACGGCTCCAATCTTGGTACATCCAGACTTTACAAAGGCCTTTTATTTGGAAACTGATTCTTCGGATTTTGCTTTGGGAGCTGTACTTTTACAAATGGGAGAAGACAAGAAGCTCCATCCAGTTGCATTCTATTCTCGAAAGTTCTCTGCTGCTGAAATAAATTATGAGATCCACGATGAGGAACTTCTTGCTATAGTGGATTCTTTCCAAGAATGGCATCATTTTCTTAAAGGAGCTGCACATCCAGTGACCGTATACACAGATCACAAGAATTTGGAATATTTCATGTCGGCTCGAGTTCTAAATCGACGTCAAGCTCGGTGGGGTATGTTGCTATCTAGGTTCGATTTTGTTATCACTTATCGACGTGGAAAGCAGCAAGGACTATCTGATGCCTTATCGAGGAGATCGTATCTTGTACCAAAGGCTAGAGAAGCAGCATTTGATCAACAATGTACGACATTGTTGAAGCCAGAGTAATTTCAGCTTTGCGCTACTATTATGCCAATTGATGCTGACTTCTTGAATCAGGTACGTGCCGTAACCATTGAAGATTCAGTAGCCATTGATATTAAGCAGCGTGCCAATGACGACAAGTTCAAGGTGGAGAGAGATCTTTTATACTTTGAAGAGCGGTTATATATCCCAAAAGGACCAGCACGACTCCGAGTTCTTCAATCTCGCCACGATTTTCCAGCTGCGGGACATTTTGGATTCAACAAGACCTTGGAGCTTATTTCTCAAGATTTTTGGTGGCCCCAAATGTGGAAGGATGTGAAAGATTTTGTCCTCTCTTGCGACATCTGTTCAAGATCCAAGAATCCTCGGCATTGCCCTTATGGACTCCTACAGCCATTGTCGATTCCACGTCGACCATGGTCTTCAATTTCCATGGACTTCATCACGGACCTGCCATCATCGAACTCATTTGACAGCATCTTTGTCGTGGTAGATCGGCTTACAAAGATGGCATACTTTGTCCCTTGCAAGAAGACATCGTCCAGTGAAGTCACACCAAGGCTCTTTCTCGATAATGTGTATTGATATCATAGACTACTAGATGATATCGTATCAGATCGAGGAACCCAGTTCATATCAAAGTTTTGGAGATCTCTCTTTGAGATACTGAAGGTGGATATCAAGCTTTCTTCAGCTTTTCATCCTCAAACTGACGGCCAAACAGAACGGGTGAACTAAGTCTTGGAACAATACTTACGATGTAACATCAACTATCAGCAAGACAATTGGACCTTATATCTGTCGCTAGCCGAGTTTACATATAACAACACCCTCCATGCGTCGACTCAATACACACCATTCTTTTCCAACTATGGGTATCATCCGAAGCTTGATTTATTGAATCCGTCAACAAATAACAATCCAGCAGCTGAAGGATTTGCGAAACAACTATCAGAGCTTCAAAATACGTTGAAGCTTCAATTACAATCTGCTCAAGAATCCTACAAGGCGTCTGTAGATAGATTTCGGAATCAAGCACCTACTTTCAAAATTGGAGATAAAGCATGGCTTCTTCGACAGAATATCAAAACCAAGCGACCATGTGATAAGTTGGACTATCGAAGATTGGGACCATTTATCATCCAGAAGCAAATCAATCCAGTGGCGTACCGTCTAGAATTACCGGCTTCTTTGAAGGTACATCCAGTCTTTCATGTTTCTCTGTTGGAGCCTTATCGAGAGTCGTCTTTTCCTGGAAGAGTGCAATGTCCACCACCTAGTATTGAGATCGAGAACCACGAAGAATACGAGGTTGAAAAGGTGCTGGATTTACGGCGAAGGTGGGGCAAGTTGGAGTATCTTGTTCATTGGTGCGGCTACGACATTGATGAGCGAACATGGGAGCCAGCTGAAAATCTTGCCAATACGCCGCAAAAGGTACGGGAGTTTCATCAACAACATCTTCATAAACCTAAGCCGGTTCGACGATAGCTTCTTTCTAAAGTTTGCTCATCCAAGAATATAAGAAAGGGGGAGAGCACCACCAAAATTCGCAATTAATGTAGTTATTTTCTCCAAGATAAAGTAGAATTTTTTCAGTAGCCATAGTTTGGTCTTCTGATATGGATAGCCAAGAGATAGATACTATGCCAGTCAAATTATCTCAACCGACTAACTCACGAAGGCGACCCCGAGATGAAGAACCGCCTTCACCATGATGACGACGGAGGATATCGAGTAACTGATCACTGGTGATTGTATTCGAGTTCGAGCCTGCTTACGATGGTCAGCCAAAAGGCGTATTTGGAGGACAATTTCACAATGATGACACGGAAGTTCATACTTGGTCAGAAGTTGAAGGAGTGGGCTACTACCGTTGGCTTCAAGGGCCGATGAACGACTTGCCTCGTGAACAGCAGTTGGAGTTCATAGTAGACGTTATGCGACAGATCTTCATTTTCTTGCGTTGGTACTGATTAATAACAACATTGCTTCTCAGAGACCTCGAAGCTAAAGGAGGGGGTGATGTTAGGGACATAGTCCTTAGAACCTTCTAGAGACAAGTTTCTAGAACCTTCTAGAAGCAAGTCTCTAGAACCTTCTAGAAGCTTCTTAGTGGTAGAAGATGTTAGGGACATAGTCCTTAGAACCTTCTAGAGATAAGTTTCTAGAACCTTCTAAAAGCAAGTCTCTAGAACCTTCTAGAAGCTTCCTAGTTGGTAGAAGTTGCTTGAGAAGCTTCCTAAATAGGAGTATATATTGGAATCGAGGCTGAAGAGTTCTTTAGTCTCGACAACACATCTCTTGGAGCTCTAGTTCACCTCTCTAGTGTTGTTCTTGTATTCATCTGATTAATCTAGTTCTTGTTAGTTCTTCTTGAACTTCTTGTTAGATCTCGAGCCTGTATTTCTGTGTCCGTGACAATATCCTACCTCTAATATATATATATATATACCTTCTTTTTTGGCACGTCTCTAATGACCAATAACTTCTAATATATATACATATATTTTTTTTTTACAACAAATAATATTAATTAGCCATAGCAATATATTTTTTTATTTTTTTATTTTTTTCTTATGAAAAATGTCAAATTTTAGTTTAAATACAAAATCAAGTTTTTATTATACTCATCCACTTCCTTTTACGTAATTTTATTTGTATTGAGATATTTTTTTCATCTATTCTCTATTGCAATCATACAAGACCTAGAAAAACATGTACATTACAAAGCTTGACATATTTCAACACATTCAAGATTTATAACTTGCAGTACTACTGCTTCAATGTTGTGCATTTGTTAACCATGGGTAGAATAGAAATTTGAATCATTTACAACTAAACAGCGATCCTCCCGGCGTGGTCTCCGATACGTAGTCATGTGTTGAATGCTTAGAATCTATGTAGTACGTGATATGGAAGAGAAAAGTTACGCTATTCTTGCAGGTCGTTCTAGTTCACCTCGTGCTAGTTTCATAGATCACAAGGTAGCTAAGGTAAGAAGACCTGCTCTGGAAGTGAGCTTTGACTTGATCAATACGGTTTGATTTCATAGAATCATTCTGGTTAAGTTATTGATGGGGGTCTTCTTCCTTGGGTCACAGATGAAATGATGAGTTATGAAATATATGAATGCATCACATTTGATCTAGAGTCGCAGCTGAAAGCCATTTTTAGTTCTTTTAAGGGACCTCGAAAAACGATTAATAACATCACGAGTTATTTGCGTGAATAACCTTACAGTAATGACGTCAAGGTCAATACACACTGCAAGAAAAGAATTCATCTGCAAGTAGAAACTGGAAGGGAAGTATTCTAAATTCCATTTTGACTTTGTGAAGGCCATCGTATTACTCGAGTGATCATATTAACTAGTGGCACAGCCTGCCTTTCCTATAAAGCGTACAGATAATGGCGAGACAAAGTCTAGTCAAAGAGAGAGAATCCCATATCATCGTCACTCTCCTCCTTCTCTTCCACCTTCTCTTCCTTCTTCTCCTCAGCAGCGGGTGCAGCGGCACCTCCCGAAGCGGCAGGGGCAGCTCCCGCAGAGAAACCGCCACCACCTCCACCAACAATAACCTAAATCATTCGAAACATAATAATCAAATTAATAATCCATTCGGTGGAAACTAGGCTCCGCGTATTCGATACCAAAAATAGCTACAAATTATAAAGGTCGAGCTATCGTCACGACACACAAACAAGAAGGACACGAAAGCGAAAACGTATACAAGCAATGCATAGACGCTACGTACGATCAAAGATATCTCGTAATGGAAATAAACTGCAATAAACACACTACTAACTCTCACCAGCCTGCATTGATAAAGAAGTAAACCAAACCCTAACAAAAAAGTGAGGCTTCTAACCAGATGTTTCACATCAAAACTCTTTACATGTAGTTTACCTGGGCAACACCCGATTCAGGAGTGATCAGGGAGAAGCTGGATGAGACAGCGCCCGATCCAGCAGTGGTCAAGGCCAAGTTGGTGAGCTTCCTCTGGAGCTCCCAAGTGGAGGCAGAGCTGGCCTCAAGGTCGGCCTCGCCGCCATGCTGCTTGGCACTCCATGTGTCGCCCGACTTCTTTACGATGAAGGTGAAGACGGCCATAGCTGCAACGCCGCTTCAACAGCTAACACGGACGATAGATAAAGCTTGAGCCGCAACTCAGAAGCGAACACACACAATAGCGAAAGGACCGGCCAAGTGCTAAACATTACATCTTAAAGTGGGAGGCCCAATCTAGGGTTTCGGGATTCAAGCATCAGATTCAGGAGAGACGATGGTAACAGGCAGTAGCCGGTGGCAGACGGCACTCTGGGGCAATTGGAAGAGTATTTTCAGAAGCATTTAATCCCACATTTTCTTTGTTCCCTTTTTTGGTTAAATGATACATAACTTTTTCATCTTTTGGGTCAAATGAAATATATGTAAACTTTTCATTATTTTTTTTATAAATGCATTCTAAAAGCATGCACCCAGAATAGTTTTATGTAACTTAATTCTAGTTCTTTTTATGCATGTACAAACATTATAATAAAAATTATATGTTTTTTCTACCTTTCAAAGCACTCTTCCACTCGAGGTTTTAATTTTGGTTTTATTTTAAATTATATATGGGTACACGTGATTTACATCTAAACAAATATTAATGTTAAGGTCACATTTTCATGAGATTTCAATGTATTGAGTTTTTTTAGAACATTATAGAATCATTTGCTGTAGTTTTTAATAAAATATAATTAAAAACTAATTCATTCATTGTGAAATATATTATTTTCAAGGTTATACCAATTTATTCTGTATTTAACTTTAATCATTGATGGAAAAAACTAAAAACAACAAATCTTAATATAAATAACTATTACACTTTGTTTTCTAAAATACATAATATAAATTTGTGATATAATTAGTAGCTATAGATTGTACATATAAATATCTTATATACATTTTAATTGCCAAAAGCTTAATTGTGTAATTAATAAAATTTATGCTAAAGAAATTTGGTGTTATATTCTCAAATATTCCAAAGAAATTAAAGGACATGAATTGATGGATTTGAAGATACAAACAATCACTAATAGATGTAATATCAATTATTAAAGCAGCAAGGATATTCAAATATATATATATATATATATATATATTTGTTTATTTGAACAAAAAGATATAAGTTTCTTAATATGAATTGCCTAATTCATGTCACTTAGCCTTATCCATTTTCTTATAATGAGGCTGTGTCTATTTTCCTCATATGGCACACAGGTGTGGAATTAATACTTAAAGAGGGAAAAACAGCCCTCATATTGATACACATTGTAAATTGTGTCTCTTCCAAAAGCCAAAAACCAATATCTACATATATTTGAATTGTCATCAAGCTCATAACATTTGGGATTGGGCCACTTCTATTCTTTATACATAAACATCAAATTCCTCAAAATAGAGTATGTAGAAATTCTTCACTTGGAATCAAGCTTTTTTTCCAAAAAAGCTACCACTATGTTTTAAAGGTTCTGCAAGATTTATTCTTCATACATAATATTGTATTTATAAACCATTTGGATTCAAAAATAAAAATTTATATTTGAAAAGAAACTATGAAGTAAATTCCACACTAAAAGCTTAACCTTGAAACGACTAATCAAATATGAGAAAATTTGTTAAGAACTTGTCACAAAAAAACTAACAAAACATTCCAAATATGAAACCATCTTTTTCACAAATATAATAAATTATAGATGGTAAAATATATCCCAGATTCTAAATTGGATATGGTAATTAAAGATAACTTTATATTATCCTAAGGTGGTATGATCTTGAACAAAATATAAATATGAAACCATCTTTTTTCACAAATATAATGAATTATAGATGGTAAAATACATCCTCGATTCTAAATTGGATATGGTAATTGAAAATAACTTTATAATATCCTAAGGTGGTATGATCTTGAACAAAATATAAGCGAATTAGCCATAATAGTTGCCAACTCTTCTTAGTATTCTTATCTTTATTAAATTGGATAAAAGAAGTTTAACAATTTGGAGTAATTTTTTTCATTCTATTAATGCATTGAGTGTACCTCATTTTTGTGTCAAAATATGTACATATATATATATATATATATATATATATTATCTATACTAATAATAAATGTTAAAATGATATCTAAAAATAAGTTTAAAATGATATGTATCACAATATTTATCACTTTACTACTTTAAACTATAGATTACAAATGTAGAAGATAGTTTAAGTAAAGTTTAATTTTTTCAATTAAAAATAATTATTCTTTAAAATGTAATTGCATTTTTTTTAAATATTAAATTAATATTACAAGATTATAAATTGTAGTGTATTGATAAATTTTAATATATGTATATATATATATATATATATATATATATACACACATACATGTTTGAAGTAATTAGTTTTATATTATTTTTAATATTTTAATATTTTTTAATGACATTAAGAAAGTACAATAGTTAATATTTAAGTATAATTAGGTACTTGAATTGAAGGACTTTTTAAATAATATTTAAGTTATAGAATTAATTTTATAATTGATTAAAAATATTCATTAATATCTTTGAATAGCTATTAAATATACAATGTAATATAATAATTGATGTTTACAATAGTAAGAATAAAGTCTACTATTATATAAATACAAAGTTATACACAATGTATTAAAGATTAATTCTATGCATTAATTATGCTGAAGATAATTATGTATTATTTCAAAAAACATGTTGTAGTTGTAATAACGTTTTGTTCAATACTTTGTATATGTGGATGTGCATGACATGTGAGGGTGTTCACATTGTGAAAAGAGGGTATCTACCATGAGGTTTTTTCTTTTGTAATACTTCTTGTTTATATCATGGAAAGTGGATTATATATATAATTTTTTTGTGAATAAATTAAAAATGTTATGGACTACATCAAAGGTTTGAAGAATTTATAGATTTTTTAATAAAAGGATTAAAAAAATAAAATCTTTAAAAATTGTAAGGAGTATATGTGAGATATTTATTTTAAATATAAATATTGAGTTCAATAATAAGTTTAATAAAAATAATATCATAATATTGTTTCTCAAATAATATTGTAATAAGATAAATACTCAAAGTATTTACAAAAGACAAATTTTACAACAATAAGTCTAAATATCATAATTTGAGATATGTTATAGATATCTTGACTTTATCCATTAAATCTCATACTTTCTATTTTATCTAATAAATACTATTATTTTTTTCTAAATTTTTTTAAAAAAATATTTCTTTTTGCAATTTAAGAAATAAATTTAAACCATCTTATAAAATCAAATAAAAAAAATATAAATTTTAAAATTATAAATAAATGATTTGATAGATTATAGATATCTAATAACATGTTTAAATTTATTGACCAATTATAATTTAAGTTTTATATTTCTTAAAATAGTGAGTTATCTTTTATCTCTTCTTCTTTTGCATAATTTTTTTATGAATGTGAAACCAATCTAACTATATACTTGAAGTTTTTGAATTCTATTATTTATAACCAATATAAATATTTAATGCATTTGCATCTACATCTTAGCAACATTAAATCTTAATAATAGAAGGTTTTAGGTTAGAAATTTTATAATACAACATTTAATTATTCATATGCAATAAACTAGAAAAAGAAGTCATGTATGTAGTTTTATAATAATATTAGATTAAAAAATTATAAAATAATATATCAATAATATTGCTTATCTACTGTTATTATTAATTACTATTTATAAATAGATGGCCAATTGTATTTTAATTAAAAGCTAATGTATTTTATGTAATTTTTTTTTAATTTTAGTTTTATTTTAGTCATGTTTAATTATTTACAAACATTATTGGTAATAGTATGGGAACATTGTTTTTGATAAAAAAAAATGGTCACTATTTAAAGAAACCATGTTTATTTTAAAAAATAAGAATACAGATGGAATACAATATATGAATCACCCTGTAAAATCTCAATTAACTTGTCCACCAAAAACTTAAACTATCTAAAAATAGTGAATTGGTAACCATAGGTTGGTAGTTCAAATTCCAACTATAAAATATCCAACTCTGCATAAAGAAAAAAACTTACCACAGAACTAATGACTACTTGATGTTTCAAAATCATATATATATATATATATATATATAAACTAGTCACAACACTTTACCACAACATATCACATAGTGTTAGATATCTTTGCCACTTTATCGACAATTAACTTAAATTTGATCCGTCTTCCACTTTCATTAGGCCTTAGCAGGTGTTGGCCGAATGGCCGTAGAGGGGCTTAGGGTTATGTCCTTGAACTTTGCATGAAGGAGATGTTTCGCAATGGTGCTTGGTGAAAACTTCATCACATAGTGTTGACAAGTGGAGGTTACGATTATCAGTGTTCTCTTCTTCTCAAGGCAAGATATAATCCAACGGAAATCTGCATTAAAGCATGTTAAGTTAAGTTGGATTCTGCTAACATTTTCCGCAAAAATAAGAATTCCAAGGAGACAAATGTGATTTATTGAGATTCTATATTTGTACTGGCTCTTAATTGCCCCAAACGACCAGAATGTCAACTCAATCATCAGGAATGACGAGATGAACCTTTCAAAATCCCAATGAGCCTTCACCACGTTAACAATCAACAATAAACAAACTCGTTTTAAGAATGTGTATTATAAGCATCAGTAAAGCATGTGTGTATATTTTCATTCCTTAATGTGTGTGTATACTAGCTTCAAGTAATTGTTCTTACATGTAAACAAGCAAACTGATACGACGACATATCGAAAATGCTGTAAAAAAAGTGCAAGGTACTTTTTTGCTACTCAAGATGAAGATCGAACTTCAAAGCTTGGGCGTATGCTTCAACCCGTCACATAGCATCCGTTTTACAATTTTGCAGGTAGTCTCCGCAAACCCAGCAAAGCACATTCCCAGAATGTTTTTCACCCCAACTAACAACATGCAGCCTGTAAGCACATAACTGCACGTTCATTCATGGCAACTGAGAGGCGGAGCAGGATTTCCCAGCTCATTTCAGCTACACTACACATATATTCTGCACAAGGAGGCACTGTTCAATTGAAACAAGTAGTTTGTTCTCACTGTCTGCACTTTGAGGCATACTTTGTTTCTGCTCAAATTATGCCTCAAAGTGCAAAAGCATACCACCAAATTGGAAGCGAACATTACACGACGCTTGGTAATGAACAATATTTACCACCGACCAGCCAGATACTCATCGCCACGGACAGCTATGACTCTACAGGTCTGAGCAGGTTGTGCTCTCATTAGCTACTTCACTAACAGAATCGCCCATCTGGCCTTTATTATTCTTGAATACAACTGTCTCTCCAGGGCCTCTTGCTTGCATGGCCTTACGCATGGCCTCACTGGGAATAATTCTTCTACGCCTGCCACAGCAATCGCATACATGTTATTCTGCAAATCTCACACACTCTACTTCTGACTATAAAAGCATGCACATGAAACTCTAGGTATCTTTAAATACTTTTCATAACTTTAGAAGTTTCCTTCCAAAAATCAGTTCCAAATGGTTGAAGATTCCATCATAGTTTAGAGCATAGATCCAGAAATGAAATTTTACCTCCTCAGAGTAGGCTGTTGTGGATCGGGCTGGAAATGAGGGCCTTCGTCCCAGCCTTCACAAATGAGGTCGCCATTCTCATCGTAATAACAGATAATACCTTGCGACTCATCCTTGAAAATCTGCAGATCCGTTCCGACTGAGAATTGTAAACCCAAAGCAACAGCCAGCCTAGTAACAACCCAGACATGAAAACTTCTAACTCTATTTCTAACAATGCGTGCGGACACAGTGGTGCAGCGACAAAATGATAATCTCAAGAGTACCTGGAACGTTCAGGCCTACAAGGTTACACCCACGGCGGTTTGACAGAACAATGTCATACAGAGTTTGCGAAGAAAAGCAGGCGGGGAAAAGATTGACACGAACCGTGGACTCCTCCTCGGGAAGTACGTCGGGAGATCCCTTCTCAGATGAAGCGTAGCAGATAGAAAGCCGCATCGACTTAGGTGCAACTTTCACGGTTGTCCGGCGTTGAAAAGGAGAAGCACTTAAAGGGAAGGACACAATCGCAGGTGAAGCACAGTGAGGCAGACATAGCTGCAACAACGTAGCCATACTGTGGACTCTTCAACACAGCGCCGATCACAAGATGAAGAAGGTCGAGCCTTTCACAGACGAGCAAAGCTTCGGAGCCCGAGAGTATGGGAGGGTCGCTAGCTGACCACCTGCGCAAGCTTGGACGACGCAAATGCGGTAAATCGATGGATCGCATCCAGTACTTCGAGGAGGGTCTGATGGAGCGGTGGAATTAAATTAGGTCTGCAGGCTAAACGCCCCCTTTTCACCGTTGGATGGGTCTCTTTTCCGATCCGCCCCACCACCCCCCACAAGTTGATTCCAGTGCGACGATCTAGTTACTTTCAATTAACGCCCTCAATTTTAGACTGGGAGAATCGAAGTGGGACGATGGTTGGGAGAAAGTAGTTCCTATTTTTAGAATAATTTCAACGAGAGGAAGCTGGTTGGACCTAGGTCAACCTCCTCCTTCAGTGCGGAATATTTTCGGTAATCCTTATTGTTTATCATATTTGCATTCTACGGAGCCACCGAGGTAACCTAAGTTCCATATATTCTCCTCATCAATTTTCCTATCATCTTTTCTCCACCCATTTCTCCGGTTGTACTCATCAACGTCGACGGTGATTTGTCCGTGTGGACAAGAGTGGGATAGCTCACGGTGAGTCAGCTTTTTTCGTCGATTCTTGCAAGTTCTTGTGATGTCGTCTGTTGGGGTCTGGTCGACTGTCCGAACTGTGGGTGGCTGCCAAGTGTATGCCTACAGTTGGGGTGCCATCTGCACTCGCAGCCTGCATAGAATAACGTGTCGATTTGTCACTACACAAGTGTGTTTTTTTGCCTATAAGCCAAAAGCTTCCGAGCGACAGCAGCGTTTTATTTCCTCCTGTAGGCCTTGAACTTTAAAACGGATCATTCAAAGCTGTTTTGTGAGAATGTTCCGTATTGCCATTGCACGGTGTTGGTCATGGCGGAGCTGCTGATTCGTGGTTGGACTCGCACTGAGTAGATGTAGGATCAAGGACTCTTCCGCAACAATGTTACTTGCGACCCGGCTTGCTCCACTGCCTGGTACTTTTCGGACTTTGATCGACTCTCTTTGCGTTATTTTTCAGTGGTTTTTATTTTGAAAATTTTGGTACCTCAAATGTTCTTTGGGTGTTGGAGTTGGATTGTGGCCTCGAATATGACATGGGTTCACGGTGCATGGGGTTGTGGCGTTGATTTGTAGAGCGAGAGATCTTAAGGAGACTGCGGAGGTGCCCTAGACTGGGGTTTGAGTGCTTCTTTTCCACTACTCAGGCGCAACATGCTAGGTTTGACGCCGCCGACAGGAATACCCAGCACAGGGGTACTGCACGTCCATCCTACTCATTCGTTGTTATCAATTGGGAGTAATTTTGTTGGCAATGGCAATTTCGGATAAAATTGTGGCAGTGCTGTACATGTAAACCTCCTCTCAAGTCAGTCGATTTCTCTTTGAGGTTACTGATTGAAATTAGCGCTGTTCAATCCGGCAATGCTTCGTTGCTAGAAGTCTCGTAAACGTGCGAACGGAAAGTGCCACACGAATAAATAAGATTCTATGAATTTTCTATGTTCAGATGTTTCTCGGACCCGGAATCGTTCAATCAACAATGCGTTTTCACAGTACTTGTGCTATGGGCCGCCATTCGATTAAATATGTCACTGATTTTTATTTGACAATCACTTGCTAAGACTGCTGGGCGATTGTGATTACGAAATGCTCTAGAATGGTTAGGTATAGAAATGGAGGAGAACCTAGCGAGCTGTAGCGATGTATCAACGAAGGATGAAGGAGTTCTTGAATATTATATTGCTCAGAAATTGCCATTTGTAAATTTTCCTCTCGATTGCATTATTTGGCACTTCAATTTCATGCTAACACTGATGCACTAGTGATTAATCTGTTATGGATATCAGAGGTGAAGAAAGCAGGGGCAGAGTCAGATTTGGATGACCGCAAGCATGGAGGACAGATGGCCTGGTTGACTAGTATGCTGGAGCCAGCAATGAAGCTCTATAGACGAGCATTGCCCGCAGGCATGCACGTCCGACTCTATCATTTATTGCTGCCGCCTTGTCCCCGTTTGCTCTCGTGAGTGGTCTTGCACTGTATGTTATGCAAGGCCTGGTTTTTGCCCTTATTCAGACATTGAATCTGCGTGAGTGTGAGCTTCGGTGGCAATCAGTTTAAGGCAAATATGCTGTAGTAATATCAACAAATCACTTGGTTGGGTTACGGAAGATATGTTTATGGTCTTAATTGCCATTTGAGAGTCTCACTCCTGGTGTATGTGAGCAAGTTTCTCAGTCTGTCGGTCTCAGCCTTCACATCTTACCTCTTATTTCTGGGTCAGACGAAATTTTGAAGCTTGTTGCGTCTGAGACGATATCTGAGTTCATGTGAAATTGCCTGTGTTTTTTTTCTCTTTACACCAGTAAATGCAGGAGTTTATTTTTTTTGCGTTAAGGTGATGAAATTATTGTGCGACAGTTTTCTTGGATGGTGTCCTCGGAGGGGGAGCGCTAGGAAAAGGACTAGTGAGAATGTAGTTGTAATTTCTGCAGAAGTTCTCTGCAGGTTCCGAGCAGTAATCCTCATTTTTATTTGTTAACCTTCTGTGATGACGAATCTATGTTTGATCTCTATTGGTTTCATTGTAAAAAAAATCAAGACCACCGATCTTTAAACTTATTCTAGAACTTGATGATATTTTTTCCAGATAAAGGCGACGAACCCACAAGTACAGCCTCGTTGGTGGATATTGCGTCCAGTATTTTGAGAAGCACTTCTGGCATGCAGATTCAGAAATGGAGCATTGCAGATCTCACGCTTGGTCTTTACTTCTTGTCCGTCCGCCACGCTTCTCAAATGGCCAGTGATACATTTAGTGGTGACTTAGTGTCATCAGATACATTTGTGAGCTTCTAAACAACTGCAGCTGATTCATCCTGATTCTCTGTAGAGTGTATGCTATACACTTCTTTTTGAGATCTTTTATTTAGTTTTTTTGCAGAAGAGATGTTGTGTTTTTTTGTAGAAGAGAAGCTGGGGCTCTTACAGAATATTTTAAGATATGGCAGATTGAATTCCTGAGAGAGTTGATTATTGAAAGCGCTTGGGTATTATCACCGGTATTTAGGAGGATTATATTTCTAGAACACTCCTGTCATGAAGTGGAAACCTGTAACAGTGTCTAGTTTTATTTCTTTGAGGTAAGGAGGATGACACAAACATTATATTGAATTGATTTCAGGTTGGAGATTTAATCTATTATGTTGAGCTGGCACGAGGTTCCTATCAAAAAGATGCGGCTGGACTGGCTCGTGTAAGCATGATCCAGGAGTCCAAGGTGGTCAAATTTGAGGACACGTCCAATGTTATGCGTCCTGGATACTACATTGCAGTAGACCATCGACATAAACTTGTGATATTGTGCATCCGCGGAACTCACACAGTGCACGACATAATTACGGATCTAGCTTCAAATAGCGGCGGCGCCTCTAATCTGGATGGGGAGAATGTGCATTATGGTAGTGTTGAGGCTGCACGTTGGTTTATGGAGCACGAATTGAGTACTCTAAAGAGTTGCCTGCACGAACATGAGGTATAATTTACTATTTCTGCAACAGATTATCCTTTTTCTGGAGACTACGCAACTGACAACTCTTTTGTTCGTCCTCCTCTGTGGGTTATTTTATGAAGTATTTAACGTTAACAATAAATATGAACAGGACGGTTGTTATGGTTGACTTACTTCGTGCAGGGCTACGAACTACGACTTGTGGGGCATTCTTTGGGAGGTTCAACAGCAGCGTTATTAGCTCTGATGCTGAGGAGACTAGGAGATGAACAACTTGGGTTTTCCTCTCAGTTAATTAAGGCTGTCACTATCGCTTCTCCTCCTTGTGTGTCTGAAAAGTTAGCATCAGAATGTGCAGACTATATCACTACATTGGTTTTACAGGTAATTTTTTGGCCTTTGACGGTTTTATATGCAAAGTATTGTAGAATGAATATTTTAACCTGGGATTACTCAAGTATGGAACTAGAGGTTACTGCGAGTTTTTTCTGTATCATGTTGTGCGCATGATGAATAACACTAATTTGTTTTTGTAAGTTTCCAGTTTTTCTGTACTTACATCCTATTTTCCATTCAGGATGACGTTATCCCTCGAATGAGCACAGCAGCATTGACTCGACTTCGTAATGAAATATTGGTCACAAACTGGTAGGTTAATTTTGTTTGATTGATTATTGGTTGTAACGTGTGCTGATTCTTACTCAGAATCAACCCTATTTAAGAATACCTAGATTAACATATTCTGCAGCCGTCCTATCTGTTCTTCCTCGTGTTTTCTATCCTCTTTTGAAGATACCTGGCATGTCATATTCGTCAGACTCAGGTATGGTCGGCAGAGGCTTACCATAGTAGAATTGCTATGACAGAGGTTGATCCTGCAGGACTCTGTTGAAGGATAGTGAAGAACATAAGGGTATTGCCGAATTTGTTGAGAGCACGATCAAGAAGCTGTCTTCTGTACAAGATGTGGCTCGCCGATATGCATCCTTTGTCAGTCTCGGCTCTTCAAGTGATTCAGGTAAATTATTTAGCTCTCTTTGTACCTCCGAGGGCTTCTCTTTGAAAGAGTTCATCTTGAATGAGTTTTTATACATAGCATGTCCAGATCTGATATCTACAGTAAGTAACAGGAAATGAAGTGATTCTATTTTATTTTTTTATTGTTACGTATCATGGCGACAAGTTTTTTTTCGCACGTGCAGAAATCGAAAAATTGGAGAAGAACGTTGAAGAAGTGGCTACGAAGTTACTTGAGAAGAAGGACAAACTGGACGATTTATCCCTTTCAAAAAGAGAGCCGAGATCAAGTGAACTTAGTCGAGAGAGTAAAATTAAAGATGAACATCCAGAGCTTTGGGTACCAGGCTTGCTTCTGCTCATTTATGGGGGCCGGACTCCCACTGATGTAGATCAAAAGGAGTTTGCAGGGAGAGAGGGCCATGTTCTGCTGAAAGGGCAAGACGGTACACAATTTGGCCGCATTGTGCTGTCCAGTACAATGTTATCGGATCATAAATGCATAAGTATTTATTACGCTCTTCGAGATGTTCTCAAGGGTCTTCCAAAAACCGGAGGTTCTAATAAACTGTCAATCTGATTAGTTGAGCTATTTCTTTTTGTTCCTGAAACTTTTCGGGAGCATCACAACAGTATTGTGGAAATGTGGGCCCCAGAACTACAGTTTTAAACATTCGTCTGTGTAGATGTTTTCATCGAGTGGGTTAGTGGTTGGTTTTTACACTTTAAGCACTGCAATCGAAAATTTCTAACAGTGCGATGTTTCAAAATTGATTTGATTTTGTGTCTTGATTACTCAAGACATGAAGTTTGTGTTACCATTCACATGCTTGAATCTGTCCATGTCTTACTGCTGTGCGAAACTTGTCACAGTATAACTTGCTGCGCGTATGATACACGCTGGAACCTTTTGTCTCTTATCCTCGTGGGGTCGGAAGGGTATCTAAGACTGTGCGCCAACCATGAGAAAGAATTTTCTAACTGATTGAACGCTTATCAGAGTAGTGGTTGCTATTTCGCATAACCATTCTTTATTCGGTTGTTCTGTAGTGATTTGGCAAGGGTTGAATTGACGGTGGAATGAAAATGTCACATTGAAAACAGGGATTGATAGAGTATTACCTCAAATCATGCTCTTATGCATCTACCTACCTCGTGCATCCTTTCTCTTTGCTGCCGTTCAATTTTTATACACGATGTGATAATTTGCTAATGAAAATTGCTAACGTTCAATACGAGGGATTGCATAGGCTGCAAGTGTAACTTTTGATGAGGTTTTGTGGCTACACATATAATAATCAAAACAAAAGAGTTGTTTTGTACACAACCAACATTCTTCAATATATACCTCTCTCTCTCTCTCTCTCGATATATATATATATATATATATATAGAAATTAAGGGAGTTGCTAATGTTATCACAACTTTTGCTATTGTCACAACAATTTGCCATCCACTACATGTCATCATAATTTTTGCTATTGTCATCACAATTTATTCTTATTATATATATACATATATATATATGTTGAAGAAAAAATATTAAAAAATGAGTAGATTTTTTTATTAGAATAAAAAACCTAAACAAATATGTTGAGTGGCTGGTAGCTTGTGGTGGCTCACAGATTGTAATGGCAATAGCAAAATTTATTATTCTGCTCTGGAGAATCCTTTAAATTTATTATTTTATAAACAGGTGTAAACTTCAACTAACTGTATTTATTGATACTGCACAAGTTTTTTTAAAAAATAAATAAAAATATATGTAGATAAATATTTCAAAATAACTTCTTGAGCTAAGGAGGAAAGAAGCACTATATTCCCAAACAAATGAACACATATACATACATAATGTGAACGAATGACCAAATGTGGTGGAAAAGACTCAGCCGAGCTTACAGAGCACGAGACATCCACGTCAACGCTCAAGGCCTCAATACCTACCAACCAACCAACAAACAAACGAGCGGTAAAAGGAATCACAAATCTCAATCAACAGCAATAGAGACAGACACCAGGAGAGCGAGAGAGAGAGAGAATAGGACGGGGAAGAACCTGGATCCGAGCCCAGCCCAGCCCGGTCACGCATATCCCAGTCCACATGGACCTCCAGCTGGAACCCCACCTACAGAGCAGGCCCACTCACCAAATCTCTTTCACCACCACCACCACCACCACAATGAGCAGCACCCACTAGTGATCGTAATGCTATTCTATGCTATGCTATGCTTACCCAACCCAACCCAACCACTATTACAACTGCTATTACGACGAGTGTCTGTCTGGCTGGTCTGGGCTGGGCTTTGGCCTGGTCGCAATTCGGGACCCTCCTCTTTCACTCCGACTCGCTGGCCCCGTCATGCCGGGCATGTGACCCCCTCCCCTTCCCTTCCTTCCCTTTCCCTGTCCTCCGCCGCGGGCGGGCAGGCAGGCAGTCCGCACCCACCCGGCACGCCCCTCCCTCCCTTCCCTCCCTCTTGTCCCTTGCATTGGCTGCCTACCCCGGGTGGAGGTCACGCTTGATTTACCCGCCCGGTTCTCTGTGCTCGCGTCGTTTCTTAACAGGGCCCAGCTGCATCTGCTGCTATTGCAGTGGCGCATGCGGATGCGGATGCGGATGAGGAATGGCGCCGCGATGGGGTGGAGGAGCGGACGGGAAGATCCTTCGCATGGGAGGGAGAGGGAGAGAGGGAGCAAGCAATCGTAGTATCAGGCCGTGTTCTTTGCTAAGTTGCCCTTCTTCCCTTGGGGTGGACGATGCCGCTGGTGGTGGTGGTGGTGGTTGCCGAGGTAATTGGTGATGTGGATTCTGTGTTGGAGGGTGGCGTGGGTTTGGCGTTGAGGTTGTGGGCATGAGTGCTGCAATTTGGCGAACAGGGCAGGGTTGGGGACGCGATCAGGTGATGAGAGGAGGTGGGGACCGTGTCGGATGTGTTGGGGTTTTGGATTAGATGCTGTGGATTAGAAGCAGCAACCAGCGCAGGTGGAGCTTGAAGTTGTACCCCCCCCCCTTTTTTTTTCTTTTGTTATTATTATAATAATAATTATTTTTTGGACAGAATGAGGTTTCGCGAGTTTGGGCGGGGTGTGTGAGTGGGGTTTGTGGGGAGGTGTACTAGGTAGGTAGGCCACGGCTAGATGAATATGGACATGGAGGCGCCCGAGAAGAAGCGGTCGCCCCAAGCATGGAAGCTTAGGTTGCCATGGGAACAGCAAAAACAGGCAGAGATACAGAGAAGTGCTTTCATTCAAAGTCAGGAGAAGGCAAGAGCTAGTACTTCCTCAATGTCCAACATAGCTCGAGCATTTATGATTAGCCGAAGACGGCTTCGGCTGGACCCTGATAAGAAGTTACACTTTTTATGTAAGTCTCGTCGGCGGTGCTTTCTGACGATGCCTGTTTTCAATCTCATCAAAATTGACCTTTATTCCGATGGATTTGGACTGTGGCTTGCCGTGAAGGTTTCGTCCCGCCCTTTTCCTTTGGTTCGTGTCTAGGTCCAAATGGAAGGCTATTTCAGGGTAGCGAAAATTTACCACGCTAATGGATAATAATGTTAGCGGGATTGGGGGTGAAGAGCAGAATATCAACAGGATCAATTGTTCGCACAAAACTAGGTTCTCCCAGTGAATGACATATCTTGGCATTTATAACTCTATTAAGGATGCTGCTTGTTGTAATACGATTTATGGTGAGATTTCGTTGTCGAATGCGACTTATATCTAAGGCAGTGAACTGGTGGTGCGAGGGTCCCTGTTCTCGAGGGCCCTATACTCAGATTTTCTACTGCAATGATGCCCAACATTTTGTATCTGTTTGTATGTTGGATTGCTAGCCATTGGCATAGATAGGATGTCCTTTAGATTATCGATTCGGGCCTCAGTTCTGAATTGGACTTGTCTGGTCTGTGCCAGAGAAAGATGCGCTTACATCTTTCAACTTTTTTATTTTTACTTATTTTTTTGATTTTTACATCCTTTACAGACGAACCAGGCAAACAGGTTTCAAGTGCAATCAAGATTAAGAATGTTAGTCGGTCGCATGTTGCCTTCAAGGTGAGCAGATTGTCCCTCATTCTTTTGTAGAACTTGCATTGTCGGATTGAGTGGGTCCACTTTTTTTTGTTCCGCGGTGATGGGTTGGTCTCATGGGATGTGCTTTTGTCTCTTTCAACCTAGAGCTCGTATGTGAAAGCGATGTCTTGTGAGTGTTCTCTGAACCAGCATTGGTAGTGAAGAGCTTTTGGTGTACCTGCCGCAATTGATTTCATTGGGAATGCCGAAAGTTCCGGATAATGCACCAATTTCTGATTGAGAAGAGAAGTGGTGTGTCTTTGGTAAAATGTGTCGCAGTTTCAAACCACAGCTCCGAAGAGTTGCTTCATGCGTCCACCTAGTGGCGTGCTCGCACCAAATGCGACCATTCTTGCAACAGGTAGAGTGACATTACTGGATGATGACTAGTTCCGTGATGTCGTGATTTAGAAATGGGGGGTGCAGAGGTATTGTGGAATTTAAGTGTTATGATATGCTGACGCGGACAAATTGATACTGCAGTGGTGAAATTTCTGGAAACGCCTGAGCGTCCACAAGAAAAAAAGACCAAGGACAAGTTCAAAATAGTCAGCTTGTCAGTGCAAGCGGGAGTTGACTACACTCCAGAATTGGTGAGGATTTGAAATTTTGAAATCGCCCGAGTGAGTGGATCGATTTTTTATTTATTTTGCGTACGCTGCATACTTAAAGTTATTGAGATTGAGTTGGAAAGTGCTATATACTACTCTGCTTTAGCATAAGTGCTGCGAGAGGCCTTTAGAACTTGCTAGCCAACACACAACTGACTAGTACTCTGCTGTAATTCCGGTTGCAGTTTGAGGATCAAAAGGAATTGGTCACGGTGGAGCGCATCCTTCAAGTGGTCTTTATTGATCCACACAAATCCTCTCCAGTGAGTTTTCTTCAGCTGAGATCTTCTGCAAGTTGATGTATTCGGCTAATTTTTTTAATTTCTAATTTCTAATATTTTAAAGTTCGGGCAAACGTAGAGTAAGATCTAGTCTGTTTAGGGTTGGAAGAATGATTTGATGATTGTGATCTTGCAACTTGAAGTTGTATGGTCTTTGTAGTCAGAGGCATTTTCTCGGTAACGTTTAACGTTAAGTGATACATTAATGAAAAAGACGAGTTGAATCATGGATGATGTGTTGGAATTATACAAGCTTTTATCCCAACATTTTGCAGCGAGCATTTGCTTCTTTAATCATGCTTGTTGGCAATATTATCAAGGTTGTAGAACATTTTACCTAATTAGATTATTTGGATTAATTTGTGAGTAGGAATTGGATAAGTTGCAGAGGCGCCTCGCCGAAGCTGAAGCAGCTGAAGCAGTTCGCAAGAAGCCTGCAGCAGACTTGAACCCTAAAGGCACCATGGTTGTGGAGGGGCTTGTGATCGATGAATGGGTAAGTCAAGTGAGGATGTTCTTGCTATTGGATGTCATTGGTTACGCACCTTGACATCTTTGCTTCAGGCCTGTTTTGATAAGAATGTATAATCCAGTTGATTTTGGCGATTTTCTTCCAGAATTATGCGAGCATGCGACAAATAGATGTGCTCGGAACATGGAATACGCTGTTTTCTTTTTTTCTTTTCTTTTTCTTTTCCATATTTGCTTCTGGATTTTTTTACTTGTGTACGTAAACGTGATTGATGTTGGATATTAGGCTCATAAGTTGGTTAATACATAATGCCAGGCGTCCTAGAGCTTTATCCTCAGCGTTCCATTCTGAGAATTACTAATTGGTTTGTCGATTTGCAGAAACAGCGCAGGGAAAATTACCTTGCTCGGCAACAAGGCGAAGGTGGAGAATCTTTATGAGAATAGGTTTTGAAAAGTGGGTTTAGATGTGTGCTGTCTGTAGAGCAAGTAAGTTGGTACTTGCCTTCCTGACCTGGGTTTCTCAGACTACCATATTGGCAGAGTTGGCACGCAGGTGTTATGTTCGGAAAGAACCAGCTCGCCCTTAAATACTACAGTATTGTCCAGATTCTCGTTTCATGCCGGTGCTGACACCAGTGCTCTAAAGTAGCTATCCTTTAAGCTGTAAAGCTTCAAGAGTTCCGGGCTAAACTTAGATTCTCCTAAAGATGCGAATTCCAAGACGAAGATCGCTTCAAAACAGAGGATATGAGATTTGTTGACGTGAAACTATCCGCACAATCTAGCTTGAAAAATATGTTACTGACAATATGAACCAGAGCTTTGCCAATTCAGTTTAGAAGCATTCTATTTGTATGCATAGTTGGATATTTGGTTAGTGCTCTTCAAACTTTCAGAAATCAATAATAACCAGCAGGGTTGTTCTAGCCCTTTTCGGCAGATGGTCTCTGTTCTCTTCTGTTGCATGCTACCAAATTGATTCAAGTTGTCTCACATATGCATAAGCGTTGGTCGTTGACAGGGATTTACAACTGTCTCTTTGAATCATAGACAACTGCAATTCACTTCATCGGTCATAAACCAAGATACTACATATTTGTATGCACAAGCTGGATGCTCGCACCATGAGCTTTTCTGCATGGTTCTGGTTGGAATTTCTTGCCTCACATTTTTATGTACGCATGGTGTAATATAATTGGATGTTTCTCTTGTTTGCATTTGCTCAATCCTCAATAGCTGTGGTGGTTGCATGTTGACATTGTGACGATATAATTATATTCTACCATGTGTGTTTGTTTAGGATAACAAAGGATATGCAGTGGCTTTATTCTTTGTTATGATCGGTCAGAAGTTGATAGTTGTTTTACTTGAGTTTTAGATTAAAGCCAAAAGTCCGCATGGTTTGGAGTCTACCTCTAAACATGACACAACTAGGTTTTACTGATTTTTATCTTTTGCTCAGTTTTGAACGACTGGCTTTCTTTGTTACATCTCGATCAGACACAAAAAAAAGAGCATCTGCAAAGACCTATTCAGCTTACTATGTGAGTTGTCCCCAAAGTAGGCTGACAAAACACTCTTGCGACATGGTCGGTGCTGCTTTTGGGTGCCTGGATTTGGACTGAAGATTGATGAACATCAGAAGTAATATCGGCTCTTGTGATGCGACTTCTGATGTAGATATTATCAAAGTACAATTCAGTGAGAATATCAGAAAGTTTGAGGTATCGCATATAGTTCCATTGCTTTTGATTAAGCGTAGAGTGGAGATCCACATGTTATTCCCAATCTTTGATGGTCACTAGAATTACAGTGATCTTCACCACTTTATAATTCTGCTCCAGGTTCCAGTTACGAACATCTATCAATCGAATACGGCATGAACCTGATTCTAGACCCTTTTCTTTTCATTTTCGTTCTTCTGGATATAAGTATGTGTATGGCCTATCAAGGCTTTGTTCAATGTGATTTCTCAATTTTAATCTTGTATGTTTAAAGATTCCATTTTGTACTCAACAAATTTACTGCATATTTTTACAATATTTTGTATGTCATATTTAAAAGCATAGAAAGCTAATATCGAAGGTTTGTATGTTTATTTTGTAAATATTTTCTTCGTGAAAAGAAACTACACTCAACCAGTAAAAAATAATATCATTTACTTTTGATATAACTTGATGAAACCCTTCTTTTTATTTTGTTAAAGTAAAATAATAATATATACATTGTACAAATAAATAATATTTATACTCAATTCCACATATTGATTTTATAATTAATTTGGATAACTTAATCCCAAATATATCTCATATCAGATATAGAAAAACAATCTAACTATATTTTATTCTTAGAAGAATAAACATTGTGAATATACAAATTTTAATGTGTTGTCCTCACTATTAAACAAAAAATTAAATGTCAACAATAATGGAAGTGCCATACAAGGCAATTTGGGCCCAAATGATTATTAGATTAAGTTAGACCAAATCCAATTTACAAGAATGAAATTTAAAACAAACTCGTTTTTATTCATTATGTATTTTACAAACATCAAGGCTTTAGAAGAATTGATGCGCTGGATCAAAAAACATAATGCACCAACTAAGCATGTTCCAATTATAAAATGACAAATAAAAATAACATATAACACACCGTACTACTCACACTTCACATTGTGAGGCAGAAAAAAAACTAAAACAAGAAGGCTCCAAACCTCGTCAAATCAAAAGAAAACAACAGAAAAACCCCAAACATTACTAGATTGATTAAACCAACGAGTTGGATCTCACACATACAGAACAAATCAGAGGTTGGACACAGAGTCTGACGGCATGAAAATCAACCTGGAAAAAACCCTAATCAGAAATGGGAATTTCCTATATGTGTAGTTTCAAAAGTATCTTACACTTCATTTTATGTAAGTAACAAAAGGTGATGCATGAAGTGCAAAAACAAGCCACAAATGACACATGGGTTTCGTGAACATCAGTTTGAAAGCCAACACACAATGTAAGATCCAAATGCTTGTGAAAGTTGTTTTTTGGGAGGCAGAGCATGTTTCTAGATGCATGCAGGTGTTTAGCCTCATTGCCAGGAGCTGTGTACCCATTTCGTCATCACTCTCGTCTCCTCTGCTGCTGTGCAAGCTCCTTTGCTTGCAAGCAACGCCGTTTTTTACATGCCTTTGAGTGCAGTTTGGATGATTGTTTGTGGGGGGATGCAGACGAAGGAGCAGTGAGGACACTGGCATTGAGTTTTGAGCATTTGGGTTTTGATAGTTTTTAGGTTTATTTCGTGAGGAGAAGGATCGTTGACAGTGGTGTCGGAAAGGCGGGTTTGACACTGGTTTGGTGAAGATGCCGCGCGAGATTATTACTCTACAGGTGGGACAATGCGGGAACCAGATAGGAATGGAGTTCTGGAAGCAGTTGTGCTTAGAGCACGGCATCAGCAAAGACGGCATTCTTGAGGACTTTGCCACTCAGGTGCGTGGGGTGCAATTTTTTTCTCCGATTTCGCGGTTTTGTGCGTGTGGGTGTTTGTTTTGTTTGCATTTTTGGTTTTGCTTTTGGATTAGGGTGATGTGATCCGTTGCTACGATGGTATAATGCAGGGGGGCGATCGCAAAGATGTGTTCTTCTACCAGGCTGACGATGAACACTACATTCCGAGGGCGTTGCTTATTGACTTGGAGCCTCGGGTCATTAATAGTATTCAGAACAGTGAGTATCGAAATCTTTACAATCACGAGAATGTGTTTGTCGCGGATCATGGTGGAGGAGCTGGAAATAACTGGGCGAGTGGGTATCATCAGGTTAGTGGCGAATCTCAATTCCTAAACCCAATGTCTTCGTAACAGAAAAAAGAAAGAAAGAATAGAAGCAGCTTCTCTACTCGACTATTGCATTGCGGAGTGCACACAAAATGGTGTGTGTGTATATATATATATATATATATATTTACATAGCGGGAGAGGGAGAGCGAGCACAAAGTGGTGTGTAAGAATTGAAAGAGACCAAAATCACTCTCGGATTTCCTCTTCGCACCCTGCTTGCTTGTGTGTAGAGAGTCTTCTGTCCGAAGAAAGCACCTTTTAGATATATGCCTTAACGATATGTCATTTGTGGATTATTCTACTGGACTACTGTGATGAAACTTCCATTTCAAATTTTAAGGTGGAATGCTGGGCGTGAAGCTTTTGTTTCTTTGTACTCTTTTTTTATATTTTTTCGCAGGGAGAGCAAGTGGAGGAAGATATCATGGACATGATAGACAGGGAGGCCGATGGAAGTGACAGCCTCGAGGGCTTTGTTCTTTGCCATTCTATTGCTGGAGGAACGGGTTCAGGTTATGTTCTTTCTCTATAGTTTTTCAACTTTGAGGAGGGGATGCTTGCAGCATATGTATCTAATCTTTGCAACATATTACCATGCACTTATTAGAGTAATTTTATTTTGTAGGGATGGGTTCTTACCTCCTTGAAGCGCTTAACGACCGATATAGCAAGAAGCTGGTTCAAACTTACAGTGTCTTTCCAAATCAAATGGAAACCAGTGATGTGGTTGTCCAACCCTACAATTCTTTGCTTACTTTGAAACGTTTGACGTTGAACGCGGATTGTGTTGTGGTTCTAGACAACACAGCCTTGAACCGTATTGCTGTGGACCGGCTTCACATCCCTAACCCGACGTTTGCTCAGACTAATTCGCTTGTGTCTACCGTTATGTCAGCTAGCACCACAACACTTCGTTACCCAGGTTACATGAACAACGATTTAGTTGGATTAGTGGCTTCCTTAATACCTACTCCACGCTGTCATTTCCTTATGACAGGGTACACGCCACTTACTG
This sequence comes from Physcomitrium patens, assembly GCF_059467195.1. NCBI lineage: Eukaryota > Viridiplantae > Streptophyta > Bryopsida > Funariales > Funariaceae > Physcomitrium > Physcomitrium patens. The sequence continues at coordinate 1,941,688 of NC_143431.1, read as the reverse complement.
TAGAGCGCCAGGTAACCTTTTTTTTCTTCCAAGTTCTCTGGCTTGTTCTCTTCATATGACTTGCTGCGGCTCTATTTGGAAAATTGAAGTTCTGGATAATGATTGTTACAGGCTAATGCTATCCGGAAAACAACTGTTCTAGATGTTATGCGACGACTTCTTCAGGCAAGTTGGTTTGGTTCATTCTCAGGTTATGTTAAGAATAATTGCAGCTCGTCTAAGATGTTTCGTGCTACTTACTATTCTCGTGGATGGCACCATCTTGTTTGTATTGTTTCAGTTTTCTATAGTTTCATAATCTTTGTGTTGTTGAGAAATTTCTCACTCAAGGTTGTTATATCAGGCTAAAAATATTATGGTTTCGTCGTACGCAAGAACAAAGGAAGCGAGCCAGGCGAAATACATATCCATACTCAACATCATTCAGGGCGAAGTTGACCCCACTCAGGTATTCTAAATGACACACGACTGATTTCTATTATGTGGGTCTCATTTGACTGATTAGGAAGAAACGATCAAGGTTTTAGAAATCAGACGTTTGCGACTATGTGGTTTCTGGTACCATTTCGAAGGATGTACTGCAGTTGTGTGTGTATTTTTTAGATTGGACAACTTCAGTTTGCGGTATGAAAGTTGTAGAAACACTCACTGATCTACAATCCTCTTTGCGCGGTTGGGAATAGGTTCACAAAAGTCTACAAAGAATACGAGAAAGAAAGCTAGCTAACTTCATTGAATGGGGACCTGCAAGCATTCAGGTGTGGAAACTTAAAGTTTCTTCCATGTGTTTTATGTATCAACCTCATTGCAATTCTTTGTTGAAAAAACTATGCAGCTCTTTTGAAGTAAATATTTGGGAAGGGGGTGGGTTGGTGGCTTCATTATGTCTAGGATTGGAAGTTTCATTGTCTATGCATATAAGCAGGCTATCACAGGAACTTCCTTGGTCCTTCTATTGGAGTTAAGTTCTTTATGATTCTTTGCAGGTGGCCTTATCACGGAAGTCACCATATGTTCAAACTGCACACAGGGTGAGTAGAATATTTTTACTGACGACATTGTGGTGGAAAGATGTCTATCTATATGCATACCTTCTCATACGTCGATGCTGGTCCGACCATGTGTTTTTGGTCTATTCAACCATGTTTAAATAACCATGCTGATTTTCATTCATGTGGGAATTTCAGGTTAGTGGTCTCATGTTGGCGAGTCATACCAGTATCCGCCACCTTTTTAGCAAATGTATCAGCCAGTATGAAAAGCTGAGAAAGAAACAAGCTTTTTTGGATAACTATCGCAAGTTTCCCATGTTTGCTGTAAGTTTTTCGTTTGAGTTTATATTATCCACAATGATCTCTAGCGCTTTACTCATGTTGTGACTTCAGGATATCTTAGGTTAGTATCTGATGGTCTGTCTTATTCTATTGCCTGGCTTTTGCAACCAATCATTTTGAAAGTTCCTGTTGAAGGAAAGTCATGAGATTACTTTCTGCTCGTAATTGCGATCTTTTATTGTAGGATAATGACCTGTCGGAGTTTGATGAGTCGAGAGAAATTGTTCAAAACCTTGTGGATGAGTACAAAGCATGCGAATCTGCTGATTACATCAAGTGGGGCATGGAGGTGAGCAAACATTCTAATCTCATCCTTTCGATTTAAAAATATCATGAACTTTGTACGGAAGAATTGTTCTCATTTACTGTTTATGGGCAGGATCGAGGTAAGCAGCTATCTGGTGAAGGGAATACGAGTGGGACCGTGGATTCAAGAGTAGGTCCTCCATAAAAGCCTCATATTATTGTCTCATTTTTGTAGCATATTAAGCCGATGAATAGAAGAAAAAAGTAAATTAGGAGGTACCAAACTCTGTAAATGCTCCTGGGTTTGAATACACTTTACGTCTCACATATTCAAGGCAACGTTGCGCTCTAAATTTCATTGGAAGCACAATTTGAATTTCACGCAGCTAGTCTCAGCAGGGATACTTGAGAATACCGTTGCATGATTCTGAAGTCAAACAAAATATCAATTGTCTTCAAGGCCATCACCATTCCCTAAGGCTATCACGGTTTGGTGTGGTTTCTTTTTATTAACGTTGCTTAATGATAATGATAAATATGACAGTATTCACCAACCAGCAACAATTTCAAATTCTTGACATTCTAAAGGCAGATGGGAAGGCCAACACGTGAAATTCACCCCCTCCTCATCGTTGAAGTTGACAGACTGATACACAACGCCTGCCTCGAAAGCTCATTTTAGAATTGATAATATATCAGTTATGGAATATGAGTTGGTCACCGGCATCTTTTCATCCCCGACCCACCTCTAATCCAGCAGACAAACTGAATAAAATTTGGTATTTTTAGGGGAACAAGCGGGAGTTTCATCTTTGTCACCCTCTTTATGTTCCACACTCTGCTCCGTAAATCTCAACTGCCGTAAAACTGGGACGCTTCATGAATATGGTCACTGAAAACCGCAACAATTTCCTGTCTGTAAAGTATGTACATTATCATGTAATCTCTGTAACCTTCAGCAGTGCCAACTCTGAAGATTTTGCAATGCACAGAGTAGAACCCTCATATTGAAAATGCCACACTTATTATCATCTATTTTTGTGGACTCCATTACATCATCAGAGCCGAATCCATGAGCTCTTCTAGTCTGTGAATACACATAGTTAGTCCTTCAACACTCTTCAAGAACCTCAGTAGATCCAAGATGAAGCTCCTCAAAGCAAATATGGCGCCCACATCAGCACACATCAGCAACATCAAAGCCTAGGTATCAACTAAGTTCCCTTTGTTTTTGTATAATAAATTGAATCCTAATCCAAGAGTTTCATTTAATATTTAATATTTTATTTCTTTTATTTCTTATATTTTATTATGCTTACAAAATTTGAATCTATATTAAAATTTTAAAAATCAAATATTAAAAATTTGATGAAATTTAAAAAGACCATGTATTAATTGTTTATTTTATTAAAAGTTTTTTTTTTTTTTTTTTTTTTTTTTGAATTTGGATTTGAATTTGAAAACTATGTAAATAATTGAGGCTTGATTTGAATATGTTTCTTATTTATGTTTAAGAAATATATCATATTTAAAATTCAAATTATCACATTAAATTTTCAAGATGTTTGTTCAAGTTTAAAAATTCCTTTTCATCAATCTTATACATATTTTTAGCTATTATTCATACCAAAACAACCATGGTCTTCTATTTCTATGAATTTCATCATGGATCTTCAAATTTCAAGCTTATATAACTCTATATTTGTGAAAGTAGATCATTTCATCAAGATGACATATTTTGTACTAAGTAAAAAAATTATCACAAGTAAAGAAACAACTAAATTTTTTCTTGACAATGTTTATTGCTATCATGGATTGCCAAAAGATATTATACTGGATAAAAAAACTCAATTTGTATCAAGGTTTTGAAACACACTTTTAAAGATATTTGAGATGTACCATCAACTACCATTAAGATGATTGGATAATTTTTTTTTGTCATTAACAAAGTTTTTTTTATAACAACATAATACATTTTTTTATTCAATAAACCTTTTTTTTGTGCTAATTGTGGTTATCATCCATGACTTGATATTTTTGACTTCTCAAAAGTTAATAATCCTAAAACAAAAGATTTGACATATTGTTTACCAAAGCTTTATGCAACAATGAAGTCACAATTAAATGAAGTTCAAGAATAACAAAAAATCAACCTAGATGTCTATTGCAAAGAATAACATCAATTCTATATTTGTAATTAGATATAGTTACTTTGTTATAATATCAAGACTGGTCATTTTGTGACAAGTTGAATTATCATAGACTTAGACTATTTCATGTTTGTAAAGAGATTAATGTAATTGCATATTGATTACATCTATTAGAGTCTATGAAGATCTATCCTATATTTTACGTGTTTTTTCTTAAGCCATATAAGACATTGGATATATTAGAAAGAAGACAAATGGTACTTCTTCCTGTAGAAGTGAATAATAATCAAGAGTTTGAGGTAGAATAAGTCTCGGATTCATGGCAATACCAAAATAGGTTTAAATATCTTATACATTGGTGTAGATATGATATTAGTGAATGTACATGGGAGCCAATAAAAAATCTTACAAATTCAATAAGAGAGGTTGATATTTTTCACCAACAACATCTATCAAAATTAAAATAAAGGATTAAGATGTAATCATTGCTCCTCATAGAACTCATCTCTAAAAAAAGAGGTAATTTCATATATATAATTACCTAAATAAAAAAATATTAGATATATTTGATAATATCTTATAGAAAATCTTCTTAAAAGTCTTATAGACACAAACTTGATTTTATATATATATTTGTAGTTAATTAATATGTTGATAAGTTGGCCAATAAGTTGACTATATATTGTACATATTAATAATTTGTAGTATAAGTTGATCATATGGTGCACAAGTAGGAAACTTGACTTGCAAGTTAAGCACATGTTTTGTAAGTTGGACACTTATTAGAGGTTCTATAGAACATTGTTGCATAGCTCTTAGTTAGATAGTATATATAGAGATAAGAGTAAGGCCCTCTTTAGTCTTTTCAATGTCTTTCTTATCTTTAGTTTTATTTCAAGAAGTCTATAATTTTTTTGTCTTTGGCAATATCTATTTAAGTATAATATTATATTATTTTTGAATGATTACTTATTCTTTCTTGTGACACAAGAGTGTATTGATCTTTTGATTCTTTATGATTTATGTCCTTGATAATAGGTTATTTTTTTATATAAAACAATATATCAAAAAAAGTTGTTATTGAAATTTGTTCATTAAAATATTAAGTTATTTTCAACCATAAAAATATGATGTTTTATTTATTTTTATATTTATTTTATACCATAGAATAATTTAATCTCTTTTAAAATATTTATACTATATATTTTTTCAAAATATCTATATTATAATACTTTATAAGATTATGAATATAAGATATATTTATCATATATATATTTTTATAAATTATAGTATTGGTTTTTAATATTTTTATTAGTATGTTAAATTAATATAATATTTTACTTCTAAAATTTTAAAATATTGTATAATTAAACATCTAATATAAATTTATATAATCTTATGGTAGTAAACTCTATATAAATTTTTACATCTCTTAGATGTATTTTCTTAAAATTTGATTTTTTTATATTTGTAATCTCATAATTACTTTTTTAACCATAAAATTAGAAAATTTCTTATATAAAAAAACTCAAGGGGATAAACAATTGAGATAAAATGGTGTTTTGATTTATTGCATGCATGCATCTTTGTTTTCATTAAAAATGAACTGCTAGAATTTATGGGGCCTTAACAAAATGTAAAATTTTAGATGGACAATATCTTGAACAATGTATATACTACATACATGTATCTTTGTTTTTATCAAAAATATTGAACAATGTGTTCAATTTCTTTGTTTTAATGTTTAAATATGAGCAAATTCTGGAGTATATTATGATAACTATGGCGGACATCAATAAGGTACAAATATCCTTCAATCATTGATTCTATACTTCAAATTAATAGATTTGTATTTTTTACTTTCCTAAGAATTGATGCGTTTCAATTATATGTAGATGGTATGTTTTGATTGGTATGGCAGATTTGTATTTTGGATATGTTTTGTAGCTTAACAAACTATATTTTAATACATCTAAACATTTGTAGCAACTTGTATTCAATCATGTAACAATGGCATTGTGGCAAGGTGGAGTGGAATCCAACAACAAGGTTCAGCAACCATCTGTAGAAGAATTTAGTGACAAAACCTCACACAATGTATACACATCTATTCTTGCTTGATCTACATTTCCTAAACAATGTTGTTAGACATAGTACATTGACAGCACTACAACAAGCATTAAGACCTTAGAAAATCTTTCAATAAAAAAACAAGGGGTTTAATATGACTCCTACTAAAAATTGTCATGTATTGTTTATTAAAGGAATAATCATAACTTATTGCCATTCTGGTGTGCTGATTTTATTTCCATCTAGTATAAAGCGGGCAAATAAAAGAGGGCATAGAGTATCTATCTAGTGATGTGACTAAAGAAAAATACAATATTAAAATCAATACTGTTAAAATTATAATTGGAAGTTTCAAGTTTCATATGTTTGATTGTGTAGCCACACAAATCTTTCACAAGCTTTATCATGCAACTACAAGCATTATATTCTTATACAATATGAGGAAATAAGAGAAAAATAAAACACCTAAATATTTTCTCAATATATGAAGCTAAGCGCCGTGCTTTAAAAATCTTCAAAAGTTGTTATCGAGTTTTGGAGATTGTGAACATTTTTTTGTAAGAGGTTTTCATTGTCATGAATCATGAATGATTCTCATCAAATATTTCTATGGAATGTATATGCACAGATATACTAGTAATCAAAAAATGCTATAAATTTAAAACATTTGAGTTTACTAAAAACACTAATAAACTATATAAGACATAATATTTTTTAGTTCTTAGTTTGATTATATTGACATAGGATTTTTAACCAAGTTATCAATGGTTTTGGAATTTGGAGTTTATTTTAATATCATGTGTATTCTTGCAATTGCCATGCAAGTGGATTACTTGCAAAATTTCATGTTTTATTTTTTATTTTTTATTTTTTATTGTGGTTAGAGACCATGGTAAATAACATAGTATTGTTTGATCAAGGCACATATGACAAACTATTGTTGTAGATTCTAAAGTTTAAGTTAGTTACCTCTTTTATATTGTATAATTATCTATAAATAAGTATTTGATGGATTAATACAAATATATGTTGTGTGATAGAGTAGGTTTTTGTGGGCATTGTGCAAATGAGTCAAGGTAACAATTGTTATTTTTGAATTAAGTGAGGTGGATTTTGGAGGGCAAAAAGGTGGAAACTAAGACATAGAGACATTTATAAGTTGAGTAGTAATTAGTGAATAGTGAGGTTATTATCAAGTGCAAGAAGCAATAGAGCATGATGTGAAAAAAGATAAAAGTAGTAGATATGAAATTGTAGTATAAGCGGCTAAGAAAGGTTGGTGGTAGGATGGCATCTAGATTTATTTAGAAGAGTATGCAAGTTTAGCAAGCTATAATCCAATAGTGTGGTGTGTGTTTGTATGTATGAAAGTTTTTAAAGATATTTTTTATGACAATGGCATATTTTCAATTAGAATATTGTAAAAAGAATCATAGTATTTTTTATATTTATTTTCTTTAATGTGCTATCTTGATTTTTTAATATTTTTTGGAATAAAAAATTTATTATTTTCTAATCTTTTATCATCAATTATTATCATTTCTAAGATTGATACTTATATATATTTTTAAATGTCAATAAAAACCATCCAATTTTTTATTAAATTAATCGTATTTTAAAACTATTTTTAATATTTGATGGTTTGTAATTACAAAAAAAATAAATTATACATATAAAAATTTAAAACTATATATTTGTATGATTAGCATCTAAAATTTCTTAATTATGTAGTTATGTAAAATTTTTATATTATTATATGATTCATTGATAAGATCTTATATTAAAATATATATTTTTTATTGTATAGTTTAATATACTTATTTCAAATTTGTAAAGAACTAAAACTATTATGCAATTGATATAATTTTTAATCATGATTATTTTTGTAAAAGATAATTTTATTTTTACATAATTTTTAATTTATAAAAATAAATCTTATTTATTATTTAACTCTTGATTTTAATTCTTTATACAAATTTGACTATCTTTTTAACAACAACTATACAATGTTTTAGAGAGAAAGCTTGTAAATTAGAATAACAAAGAATATAAAGAAATCAAGTTAAGAATAGTAAAAAAAATCTATTTAAATCTTACAAATGATGTATTGAATAATTTTATGAAGAAGAATTTAACACCAAAACTAAAAATAAATTAAATAACTTAGAAATGACAAAAAAATGTTAATAAATAAATTACATAAAAAATAATAATTGTATACCTTGTATATAAAGAAGAGCAAACTTGTGTTAGATTGTTAGAGTACCTTTAATAAGATTTGATAATTTGATTAGTATTAATGTCAAACAAAAAGATAAAAGTATAATTTTTCTGATATAACTTTTTTATCTCTTGTATTTGAGCATTTGGTCACTGCTTGGTTATATTAAAAAAATACAATAAAATAATAAGATATAATTATTATTATTTCATTAAATAAGATAAAAAAGAGATTAAATAATAAGGCTTTAAACTTTAAAGCATTATTTGCAAGAAAAATAAATAGACAAAGGAAATAATCTAAAATTTAATTTTAAAAATTAAAAACTAAGTTCTTTGTATACATAAAATTATAATATTTTCAAAGATAATAAAAAATATTAAAAAATAATAAAATAAAGACAAAAATAAATGTTTTGAACTAGTTAGTTATATAGAATTGAATGAAGATTTTAGAAATGCCTTATTATGGCTATTAAAAGTGATACGTTTTAAAATGTATGGATCTTTAATTTTAATTAGTTGAATAATATGTATTTTCAAATGATTAATTTCATAATTATTTTTTATATAATGATAGGATTATATTGATAAAAATTGATATGTCATATAAGATTTTAAGAATTGGTATAATTTATATTAAATTTTTTGTTAAAAATATGAAAAATTAGCAAAAAAAAAGATTATTAATTGGTCTATTTAAATAAGTAAATTTTTCAAGAATCAATCTAATAAAAAAATATAAACCAATAGAATATCAATAATAGAAAATAGGTTGAAGATATCAAACTTATATAAGAACCAAATATCTTGAAGTTTAGATTAGAAGAGATTAGGTTAATCCAATAAATAGTTGCTTATAAAAAGATGATTAGTTTCTAGCAATTAATCAAAGTAATATAAGTAACCACTAAGGCCAATAGTTGAAAAAAATATATAATACTAAGCACAAATAACATGACAAGATTATTATGATTATTTTTTTGGATTAAATTGAAAGCTTATTAATCACCTTCAATCATCACTATATGACTATATATCTTATTGATTATATTTTTGCAAGTACAAATTGAAAATCAATTCTTCTCATATTATAGTTGATATATTGTAGTTAGAATTTATGTTCTGAGTGATTTTACACCAATTACTAGTATGAATTGTGAATTGCATACAACTAAATTTTAATAAGAGATGATTAAAGTATCAAATTTGGACCTCAATTCTATTGAAAAAGATATTTTTGTTAATTTTTTATATTAAGATATATTATTAATTCAGATAGTTTTATTGATGAATTAACAATCTAATGCATAAAATATCCAATGTTGATAAATATCAGACTTAAATTATAAGGTTATAAATTATATTTTGGTAGGCTATAAAATTTTTGCGAAAAAATATCAAATGTAGAATCTAAATACAAGTAAGATCATATGGATTGGAGATGTGAAATGTAATAAAATCTTTATATTGGAAGATTTTATATATATATATATATATATATAGATGTATATGAAACAAGCATACTACATTTGATATTCTTGATGTAAAGGTTGAAAATTCTGTTAAGGTTAAAAAGTCTATATCTTCACATACTATTTAGAACATGTTAGATCCTACTACACATTAAGTCTTTTTTAATGAAAAAAAAGAAATTTAAGGATTTTAAAGATTACAATATATATATATATATATATATATATATATATATTTTTTTTTTTTTAGTAGAATTGATTATTTGATTTTAATAGTATTTATTCTAATAACAGAAGTCATAGACATTGAAAGATTTCAAAATAAAAACTTGTATATAAGTTCAAATAAAATATTATATAAATTGAATTAATTTCCAAAAAATGATATAAAATATGAGATATCTATGATAAAGTAATAATATGTTTTTAGTATTTTTAAATATTATGTGTATTTTAATCAATTAAAAAAAATAACTTATATGATTGTATTATATTTAAATGCTATATATAAATGATATATTGGTTGTAGCTAAAAAAATATAATATACATAAATTAAAGATGCATTTGAATATAAAATTTTATATGAAGTATTTAAAACTTGTCAAAAGAGTTCTAAATGTTAATATCTATAAAATCAAACTAAACATAAAATTTAGATATTATAAGAGATATGCATTAAAAAAATATTGATATTAATTTGGCATAATTTTTTTTTGATAATCTTTCAATATTTTACTATTAAATATTTTTAATATAATTTCTAAATATTAAAGATGAATAGAAAAAATAGTCATTGTTCTATATGTTACAAACATATATATTTATCCCAATATTTATATATATAATTAGATAGAAATAGTTAAATATAGATTAATTTTATAAAGTCTTCAAAGAAGCTTCTTAAAAGCTTTATAGATGTGATTTTGATTTTAGATGTATTTGTAGGATAGAAACTTGGCCAACAAGTTAATTATGTGTTGATAGCTTATGAAACAAGCTAACAATGTGGTGTATTTATAGATAACTTATGCAAGTTAAGACATGTGGCTAATAAAGTCAACTCGTATTGGAGAGCCTATAGAATATCACCATATAGCTCTTAGTTAGAGAGTATATATGGATGCAAGAGTGAAGCCTTCTTCAATCTTGTCAACACCTTTTTAGTTCTTAGTCTTGTTTCAAGACTTTCTAGTCTTCTTGTTTTTGGCAATAGCCACTCTAGTTCAATATTATATCATCTTTAAGTGACTTTCTAGTTCCTTTCAATGATACAAGAGTGCATTGAGGATTTTCTTTCTTTGAGATTCATGTCTTTGATAGTTTGATAAAAGTGCTGATATATTATTTTTTAAATTATTTTAGAAGTGAGTGGATTATTCGACTTCCATTATTATATTTTAAAGGTTGTAGACTATCCACCTTTAAACAAAAAATCTTATTTTTTAATAGTGATCTTTTCCTTAAAGGAAGTGGATTATCCCTCTTTGAAAAAAAAATTATTAGAGGTTACTGATTACCTTCATTTAATTTAACTTTTTGGATTTATTTGAATTTTTTATGGAAGGAAAGATTATGGATTCTACTCCTAGTAGAAGTGAGAATAGATTTGCAACTATTGTGGATCTTCACAAACTTATCAACACTCTTAGGGCAGAAATTTCACACATCATCAACATCAATCATGGAAGCATTACTTCTATACCTATAGAAGAAGTCCAAAGTCTACATCAAGAAGTTGTACAATTGAGAGAAACAAGTCAATTAGCCTTACAACCAAATTCAAGAGGTCTTGCTGGTACAAGCTCAAGAGAGGCAAGAATTAATATACTCAAGAAGTTTGATGGAACAAGATCAAAATTTTGAGGGTTTTTATAACAAGTTAAGTTCTACTTAAAATTACACCCTTTCCAATATCCGGATAAATTTATTCAAGTTAGCTTCAAAGACACATTTTTATCTGAAAGTGTTCTTTCTTGGTTTACACCTTTGTTGGAAAAATATTTAAGACTTCTCTATGATTTAAATTCATTCTTAGAAGTATTTATAGGCCACATTTGGAAAAAATGATTAAGAACAAGTAGTAGAGATCAAACTCTTATCTTTATAATAAAGATCACAATTAGCCATTATATATGCTATTGAAGTGTATCTATATTGATTATTTAAAAGGCATCAAGAATGAAAACTTGGCTAAAGAAGAACAAATTAAGTGATGGCAATTACTCTCAAGTTTTCTGAAATATATTCATCAAGGTTGAAACCAATACAAATTGATATAATATATTTTAAACCTCTCACGAAATAATAAATGACTCAACATTACTAAAAAGGTTTGTGTTTATATTATCAAAAAACTAAGCACACTACTCAATATTATCCAAAGAAGCAATGTAATTACAAAATGAAGAATACAATTACCAAAGAAGATAATGTATTAGAAAATGAATTTATCCAACTACAATAGTGACTATGTAGTTGGAATCATGTGCAACACCTAGTAAAGGTCTTATTCTCTTCTTAGATCTATCACCTTATTTTACAATAGATGTGTGTTTAGGACCTAAAAATCACAAAATCTTTGCCTTTTTAGATTTAGAAGCCTTAGCCTAGTTTATGGATAAAGATTTTGTCAAAAATAAAAAAAATATCTTTAATCAAGAAAACTAAATCCCTACATGTAGAAGTCATACATGGTCATTCGTTGCCTTTTGAAAATGTTATCCATGAAACTGTTCATTTAGATGTAACAATTAAAGATCATAACATCATAGTATTATTTAATATAATAAGATCTCTTTCCAATTTGATTAATTTAGGATTATCGTGGCTAAAAAAATATAATCCTCAAATAAATTATATTTCTTGTAACCTTAATTTTTTTGGTAGTATAATCCAAAATCGGATTAGTGAAGTAGAAGTACATAAGTCTAGTACATCTAAACCTTTATTGGTAGATGCAAGAGCTTTCATGCATGTTGCAAAAAGAAGATCAACTTTTGTTATATATGCTACATCCATTTCTAATGGTGAAAAAATGTCAAATGTTATTCCTTGCTAATATCAAGAATTTTAAGATTTTTTGGAAAGAAGAATGCAGATATTCTTTCAGAGCATCAACCTTATGATTATTCAATTGATCTACAAGAAAGAGCTCAACCACCATTTAGACCAATCTATAGCTTATCGCAAAATGAGTTGGCTGCATTAAAGGAGTACATTGATGAGAACTTGGCAAAGAACTTCATATGCCATTTTAAATCTTTAGTCAGGACTCTTATCTTATTTGTAAAGAAGAAAGATGAATCTTTGCAAATGTATGTAAATTATCAAGGATTCAATAAGATCACCATAAAAAATAAGTATCCTTTGTCTTTGATTTCACAACTTCTTGACCAACTCAATTAAAAAAATATCTATATCAAAATAGATATATGAAGAGCATAAAACTTAGTTCATATCAAAGAAAGAGATGAATGGAAGATTGCTTTTCAAACTAAGTATGGATATTTTGAATATAATATCATGCCTTTTGGTCTCACAAATGTACCAACTACTTTTCAACATCTTATGAATGATGTTTTTTATGAGTTTCTAGATGATTTTGTCATTTGCTATTTGGACGACATTTTAATCTACTCTAAGAACACAAAAGAATATGAATTTCATGTTTATTGCATGTTATAGAATCTTAGAGATGTAGGATTATATGCCAAGTTGGAAAAGTATTTCACATTAATCAAGTTGATTTTTTAAGATATATAATTTTGAATTAAGGCCTTATGATGGATCCCAAGAAGGTCCAAACTATTATACATTGAAAGATTCTAAGAATAGTGTAAGATGTGCAATGCTTTTTGGACTTTGTTAATTACTACCAAATCTTTATTAAAAACTTTTCTTAAGTTATAACTCTACTAACAAGTTTGACTTGTATTGACAAACTTAAATAGAATAAAGAAGCAAAAGCATCATTTAATGCTTTAAAGAAGGAATTTATTTCTGCACCAATCTTGTATTGTGTTAACTTCTCCAAGGCATTTTTTATGGAAACAAATGCATCAGATTTTTCTTTGAATGTAATATTTTTATAAATAGAAATAGATGACAAACTCTTCTCAATAGCTTTCTATTCTAAGAAATTTTCAGCAGTCGAGATTAATTATGAGATCCATGACAAAGAGCTCCTTACAATTGTGGATTCATTTCAAGAATGGCGTTATTATCTAGTCCATGTTACGATGTATATGGATCATAAGAACCTCGAGTATTTCATGTCAACACGTACTTTGAATTGTCATCAAGGCCATTGGAGCATGTCTTTATGCAGATTCAATTTCAAGTTCACTTATTGATCCAGAAAACAACAAGGTTTATCAGACGCCCTTTTTAGATATTCTTATCTTACACCAAAAGAAGGAGATGCATCTTTTGATCAACAAAGAACAATTCTCTTGAAATCCAATTATTTTCATCTTTGAGAAATAAAATCAATATTAACTGTTGATTCAATCTTTATCAAGCAAATTCAATCAAGTATGTCTTCTGTTCCTCTTGTTCATAATATCAAAAATACTTCCGCTAAGTCTTGTGACAATTCAAAGTTTGAGTTCAAGAACAATCTATTATATTTCAAAGATCGCCTATATATTCTAGAATGTGAGGTGTAATTACGTGTCTTTCAAGTGCATCATGATTTTCCAACAGTCGGACATTTGAATACAATAAGACTTTGGATCTAATATCAAGAGATTTTTGATGGCCTCAAATGTGAAAGGCAATCAAAGACTTTGTACAATCATGCGATATTTGTTTAAGATCAAAAACTCCTTGCCATTGACTTTATAGACTTCTTTAACTATTATCAATCCCAAAACAACCATGATTTTCTATTTCTATGGATTTTATCATGAATCTTCTAGTTTCAAGTTTATATGACTCTATATTTATAATTATAGATTGTTTCACCAAAATAACACATTTTTTACTATATACAAAATCTATTTTAGGTGAAGAAACAATCAAGCTTTTTATTGATAATATCTATTGCTATCATGGATTACCAAAGGATATTATATTAGATAGGAGGACTCAATTTGTATCAAGATTTTGGAGAATCCTATTTAAGATTTTAAAGGTGGATATAAAGCTTTTTTTGGCTTTCCATCTTCAAAATTTTTGATATACAAAATGAGTGAAATAAGTTCTGGAGAAATATTTGAGATATACCATCAACTATCATCAAGATGATTAAATAACACTTTTACCATTAACAGAGTTTGCATACAATAATTTGGTACATTCTTCAACTCAAAAAATACCTTTCTTTGCTAATTATGATTATTATCCTTGTCTTAATACTTTTGACTTTTTAAAAATTGATAATCTTGAGGTGAAAGATTTAATAAATCGCAATTTTACAAAATAGGCTTCTATTCACTTTGTAGGACCACAAATAGAGCAAAATAAAGTAGATTCAAAAAATAAACAAAACAAGCACCTTTGGAAAGGAGTTAAGAGTAGTTTGTGGCAAAAATTACCTTAGAAACCCTAAATTTGGTACCCGAAGAGTATCGATTATCAACCAAGGCTGAAATCAGACCCCGAGGTACAAAACCAAGCCTCGATAATAATTCTAGAGTTCTTATAGAGATCAAAGAATATTATTTAGGAGCTGACTTCATAAGGTTTCTTTGAACCTTTATTTAGAGAGATTTGAGTGTGTATTGACTTTGTAAGAGCTTTGCAAAGTTGGCGTTTGTTTTGAGTGACTCTGGATTTATGAAATTAAATAGGTGATACTTTTTGGAGAATTTTATAAGTTTGGCAATAGATCTATGGATGATTTTTTTTTTTTTTTTTTTTTTTTTTTGATTTCTGATTTAGTTTTTCTTGATGTGTGCTATAAATTTAGATTTGATCAAATGGTTAGATTGAAAGGCATGAATATTTTTGTAGGTTATTGTCTCGAAATTTAGGGTTTTGAAGATCAGTGAGGTTTTCTTAGATATCTATCAATTTGCCAATTAGATTGAAGCAAATATTTTTTATAGAGATATTTAACTTGATTTCTAATAAGTTTGTAAAATTTAAAAGAAAAATAGTAATTCAATCAGGAGTAATTGGCTTTGGAAGATTGGCATCAAGGTTGGAGAAGGATGCCAACCAACACCCAAGCACATTTTTGAGGTTATCATCTATTTAGTTATTCCAATCCCTTTTAAATATTTTTTTTGTGCTTATTTTCAATATAATCATTAAGAATTTTGTAAAATTTGAGTTAAAATCAATGGTTTATTTATTAATTATTGAGATTTAAATCTGTTGTAGGAATTACTTGGAATTGATTAGGATTCGGTTTAAGATTAGGATTAGGATTTTGGATTGATTTAAGTTTTGGTTAGGATTAGAATTAGGATTTGGATTTGATTTAAGGTTTGGTTAGGGTTAGGATTTGGTTTAGGTTAGGATTTGGTTATGGCTTATTTAGGATTTCTCTAGGATTTGATTAGAATTTATTTAAGGTTTGATTAGGATTTGTTTAGAATTTGATTAGGATTTGATTAGGATTTGATTAAGATTTGACTAGAGTTTGATTAGAATTTGTCTAGAATTTGGTTAAGACTTATTTTGGATTTGACTAGGATTTGTCTAGGATTTGGTTAGGACTTATTTAGAGATTGACTAGGATTTGATAAAGCTTTGATTAAGATTTAATTAAAGTTTTATTAGATTTTAATTAGAATTTAATTAAAATTTTTATTTTAATATTTTTTTAAGATTTTTATTCTAATATATATTTTTTAAATTTCTATGTTATTCTTTTATGATTTCTTTAAAAGGTCTGTAGAAATTCTTCGTACTTTTTGTATAATTCCTTTGAAATTTTAATTGAATTTGATTGATGTTTGATTATATTTACTAATCTTTAATTATAATTAATTTAGAATTAGATTAATTTATTAGAGTTGTTAGGACATATTGTTGCAATTTTTCTTCTATCTTCTACAGCTAGGTACTTGGTGCATTTTCAAGCCAATCACCACGTAATACAACACTAGAGTCTATGAAGATCCACCTTGTATTTCACATGTCCTTTCTTCAGCCATATAAGATGATGAATATCTTGGGAAGAAGAAAAATGACACTTCCTCGTATAGAAGTGGATAATAATCAAGAATTCGAGGTAGAAGAAGTCTTAGACTCAAGGCGATGCCAAAATAGGTTAGAATATCTTATTCATTGGCATGGATATGATATTAATAAACATATATAGAAGCCATCAAAGAATCTTGCAAATGCAGTAAAGAGAGTTGAAGCCTTTTATCAACAACATCCATCAAAAACTAGATAAAAAATAGTAAATCTTTGCTATAAAAGAAACAAGATCAAAAGAAGATAACATATTATCTTCTATCTTTCTTTATAGCTTTTATGTATTTATGACACTAAGGAGATGGAGAACCAACAACCAACAGATTCAACTTAAAAGCTTTCATGTGCAAACTTATCAAATAAGACATTGTGACTGTCACAATCTTCAAGACAACAAAATTGAGATGAAGATCCTCAAGAACAACATGTCTTTCTTCAAATAGATGGTAAAATACAATGTATTTGATATTACAATCTTAGAAGAGACTCTCAATATTTGGTGATTTTATTAGAAGTAAAAATAACTCCTGACGGTGTTCCAAATGTTTTATTTGAAGGAAGTTATGAAGGCCTCAAGAACAACCAAATAATAGGGTGGTCTTCACGCCCTGGTATGGAATACTATCGATGGTTGAAAGGGCCTATCAACCATCTTCAAAAAGAGCAAAGATCAAAGTATATAGCAAATACAATTCACTACATCTTGAACTTTGTCAACATATGAAGACTGCTCTTTGTGGAACTTGTTCCTAGAAGGAGGAATAATATCATGAACATATATATTTATCCCAATAGTTATTTATATAATTAGGTAGAAATAGATAAATATAAATTAATTTTGTAAAGTCTTCTAAAAAAGCTACTTAAAAGCTTCATAGACACAATTTTGACTTTAGATACATTTTTAGGATAGAAACTTGGCCAACAAGTTAACTATGTGTTGGTAGCATGTGGAATAAGTTAACTCTATATAGTAGCTTGTGGAGCAAGCGAACTATGTGACGCATACATAGATAACTTGCCTTGTAAGTTAAGATATGTGGTTAGGAAAATCAATACATGTTGGAGGTCCTATAGAATATTGCCACATAGCTCTTAATTAAAGAATATATATGGAAGCAAGAGTGAAGCCTTCTTCATTCTTATCATCGTCTTTTTAGTTACTAGTCTTATTTTAAGTCTTTCTAGTCTTCTTTTTTTTGGCAATAGCCATTCCAGTTCAATATTATATTATTTTTGAGTGACTTTTTAGTTCCTTTCAGTGGCACAAAAGTGTATTGAGGATTTTCTTTCTTTGAGATTCATGTCCTTGATACTATATGCAATTATAGTAGAAACTTTCATGCATCTAATAGTGCACTTCATAGAAGGTATCTTTTTTGTTATAAATATAGCCAATAAGTATGTAGAAAATTAAAAAAATATATATTGTGAAAAAGCAATGAAGTACATACTTTGTTATCTAAAATTTCCTATAAATACTTGCATCATAATTTCATGTAAAATATAAGAGCAAAAAATATATTATAAGATTTATTTATATTAAATTTCTTAAAGACCTAGACATAAAAATATATCTACTATATGCTATATATTTACAATTATTTTTAAATCTTTATGCTGGAATTTTATTTTTTATTTACTATGATTTTTTAATAACTAAAATAAATTATATGGATGTAATAGAAGTAATTAAAAGAAGAAATATGATGGAAAAGACTTGCTAATAAATTTGATTTGGTATAAAATCAAACTTTATTATACTATAATAGTTAAAATATTATACATCTAGTAATGAACTAAGTATATTATTTCCAAATAAAAAATATAGATATTAGATAATATTAAAATATATATATTATTGATACTAAAAAATATTTTTAAAATAAAGATATAAAAAATAGAATATATTTATTGATAAAATAAATAATATTTAAAAATTTCAAATTGTATTTGAACTACTTAAGTGTGAAATGTGCTTAATAGATATGAATTAATTAATTTTTGATAGACATCACAAAAATATTTGGTTTTTCTTATAAAGACCAAATCTAAGTCAAGATAGAGGTTGTTATAGAAATATCTTGTATTTCACCTAAACTAGTCTATATAATATGGTGATTTATTTTACTATAAAATTTAAGTTATTTCCATGGAGGTTTCAAAGAAAGATGGAGGCCATGCCCCATGTAGCTTGATATAATACATATTTCATAGATACTAAAAATACTTTCTAAATAATCTTTGAAGATTTTAATAGCATTTGTTATGTTCTGTGAAAACTAACTTAAGAATGCACTAGGCATTTGGCTATAGAAGGTAAATTATTTTTGCAACAAACAAGAACCTAAAAATCCTAAAAAAAAAAAAATTAAAAATCTTAATTGAACTTTAATAGTTATAGTCAAGTCTTATTTAAATCCTAAAAGAATCAGTACATAATTCATAAAAAAACATTGATGAAATTATAAAGAATATTTTTAAAAATTATAAAGAAACCTTTAAAAATTCGTAAAGTAAATATAAAACAAATCTTAAAAAGAAATTCTAAAAAAATTTGTAAAAAAATAACACTAAAGATTTTTTTAAATTAATTTAAAATAAATAAAATTTAAAAACATCCTTCAAAATCTTAAGAAAATCTGAATTGAAACTAGATAAATTCTAATTATTCAAAAATAACCTTGATTCAAATCCTAATAAATCTTAAGTAAATTCTAACCAAATTCTATTGAAACCTTAACCAAATTCTTTTGAAACCTTAAACAAATCCTAGTAAATTTTAATAAATATTTTAAAAATCTAAAAATATCATACAAATCCTAATTAAATCTTAACCAAAATTCTAAAAAACTCAAATAAAACCTTATCCAAAATCTAACTAATCCTAGAGCAATCTTAAAACCTCAATAAATTTTGATTAAATTGCTGACTTTACTTAAAGTTTTTCACATATTACAATCTAATGGTAATAATAAACACAAGAAATAAAAGAAGAATCCAACTTATTGATTGAGAGAAAAAAATATTGATTGCTCAAATATTGGCCATCTTTCTTCTCCAAACTTGGTGTTAATCTTTGAACAACAAAATATCCATATTAAAAAGATCACTTATACTCAAAATTAGAAAAAAATTTAAAATTAAATTTACAATCTACTCACAAAGTTTTTTTTTAACCAAGTTGGTAGATTATTTAGATTAAAGAAATTCTTATTGATTTTTAAAATCAGAATTCAAAGATTCTAACCTAATTGGATTTTAATAACCTTTGATTTAACTATTAGATTGAATTCAAATTCACAAGAAAAATTTAAGATAAGTAGATACACAAGCCTACATCTTTTTATTTATTAAGATGCTAGAATGCTTATAAAATTCTCAAATATACAAACCCTCTTTTATTTCTCAAAAATCCAAACCACTTCAAATACTTCTAACTTTGAAAAGTTCTTAGAAATTTAATATTAATCCAAAACACTTAAAATTAGCATTCAACCAAATCTTAAAAAGTTTCAACTATATTCTAAAATAGATGTTCTTTAATGTGATGTTTTCTTTTCTCTGTCACCTATTAGCCATATTACAACATCACAACACTAATGCAAAGCTTTGTAAAATCCTATATGTGTGCATATATTCTTTCAAATCTTATTTTAATAATATCTATCTATCTATGTATATATATATATATATATATATATATATATATTTCTTCAGGCATATAACTTTTTATTTTTTTACATAATGTACTAATTCAAAAATATTTTTCAATAGAATATAAGTTTTTTTAACAAATTATTTTTATATATGTATACATATATAAATACATACATTTATTATAAATATACATAAAATAAATACATACATTTATTATACATATACATAAAATAAATACATAAAATTAAACATTATTTTTATATAATTAATTGTATTTTAAAAATTATAATTATAATTAATTAAATATAAATAATTTATAATTACTCTAATGTGTAATTATTTTAAAAATTATATTATTATTTTAAAAATTATATTATTATTTTAAAAATTATATTATTATTTTAAGAATTATATTATTATTTTAAAAATTATATTATTATTTTAAGAATTATATTATTATTTTAAAAATTATATTATTATTTTATATATTAAATAATTTTAGAATAATTATTATTTTATTTTTCAAATATTTTTATTATATTTTATTTTTTAAAAATATTTTAAATCCTTATAGTAAAAATCATAAATCAAATTATCATTTAAAGTAAAATAAAACTTGATTGAAGACGTTTAATTACAATATTTAGTTTACAACTAAAGGTAAACTTTTAAGTTAATAAATTTTTATCTCAAATTTTATGATATGGTATCAAAATGGATAGAGATATGATTTTTTTTATTTTATTAAATTTTTAATTTTTAAATTAAGACTTAATTTTCAGGATTACAAAAAATGTTTCTTTTCTTCTCCTTTTCATTTTAATATTTTTTCACTTCTTTCTATTTCTCTTTTGTTGATTCTTTTGCAACCTTGGACCCCTGTTGCCACCATGTCAATCTTGTAATTTTTATTTATTTATTTTGGTCTTTATATACAAGCACTCACATGTTTTAAATATCAACCATACCTTTGAGTTATTTTGGAATTTGTTTACTTTTATCTGTACAAGTTTTGTATTTGTCAAAGTTCGAGCAATATGTTATAAAATGTGGTAGCAAAAGAATAGAAATCTTAGAAGAAATCAAAGTCGTACAACAAAAGAAATCAAAATGAAAATGGATGACATAGATATGAGTATACAAAAGTTTTAGATGATGTTCATGATCAAGACAGGAAAATCTACCTATTTCAAAGAATGCTGAATGAAATGTCTTATAAGTGCTTTTAGAACAAAAATCATCTTCAAATGATTGAAAGTTTTAATTCACCTACATTCAACGAAATACTTTTTATCATGACAGTTCAGTATAATTTATTGACCACAGGTATAGTTGAAATTATACATAAAATAGTTACAACACTCTCATTTGTTACAAAAAAATACAAAGAGTTTTGTGCCAGCAAAAACATGAAGATCTAGGATGCAATCAAGTAAGCATTTGATAGTATTCTTAGTGTAAGATCTTCAAACTTAATTTCCTTCAAACTCAAGAAAGTAATTCAAAAACACAAAAATAAGTACACTAAGAAGTGCATAAAAAATACTTTGAATAGGAAGATAATTCTCTTAATTAAAGCAAATACGACCTATCTAGGCACAACAAAATATATATAAATTCATTGACTCTGGGAAGTGTGTTTTTCAAAAATAACAATATTTGATAAGTCAATTCTTTATACAAGATTTTCAAACATGATTACCATAACAAAACCATCCTCATTTATTTTATTTTAATTCTCTTTCTTTCAACAAAGTAGCAAAAAATACAATTCATTTAACTGAAACAAAATTAGCAATGTGAAGTCTTTTGCACTAGATACTAAGAAATTCAAATAAATCTTAGTAAAAAAAAAAAAAAAAAAAAGGAAAAAAATAGTATTTACTTCTTCTCTTCCCCAACATGGTAACTTTCGAGACTCTTTTTTGAGCTCAAGAGTGTGATTGTTTCCAACACAAGAAAAACATTCTAAGTATAGTAGCTGAAACCTACTTGATCATCAATAATATTGTTGCCATTTGAGTTGAAATCTCCTTGCATTTCCTGTACACGATTTTCAGTTTAGAATAGATCTTCTGTGTGTTCTCTCATAATCATGCAAGAGCAAAGACAACTAAAACCCATGTTGAGAAAACAAACAAACAAACAAACAAACATGGGATAAAACATAGGTGGGGGAGTGGATATAGGGCAGTGTAGCAGGGCAAGGCAAAGCCCCACACGCAACTGACAGTCAAAGCACCTGCAGATCTGGTGCAACACCACCAGATCCTTTGTGCTCAGCAATTGCAAAGCCCCACTTGTAACTGACACTACAAAGCCCCCTCTCCAGTTCCATCCCATGTTTTCTCCCTTATGTCTCTCCCCCACAGCCCCTGCTTCAAAAACACAGCCTCAGGACATTCCCACTGTCCTTCCTCCCCCCTCTAAATTTATTGTATATTTAACTACTCTTCATGGGAGACACCAAAGATTTTGTGGGGGTAACCACTTTGATAGAATACCAGGGGAACAAAATCACCTCCAGAAAGATTTTGATCTGAATTCTGCATGAGATCATTGAAGCACTTCATTTTTGTTTGAATCTGCAGGAGCGTCTTGATTGGGTGCTTGGATACGTTGCATAGATATTCTATTATGTAAAACTTTTCATATGGGTCCTGCAAAAGACCAAATAAATAAATATATAAATAGTTTAATTGTGTCTCGTGCAACTATTTTTGGCTTTTGTTAAGATTTTTTGTACACATGGTATTCATTGCTTTGAAGATATGTGGGTAAGCAAAGGGAAGTACTTGTGTTGGCATGATTTATGAATAGATTGTGGGAACTCCATTTTAAGTATTTAAGAGCTCTTATGAATGTGGTTTTTATTATATAATGCCTTACGAAAGAGTTTGTCAGCAGAAACGAAAATACCATTATATGGATATAACAAGGAAATGCTAATGAATAAACTAAGAAAACTGTTGAGCTATGATGGACATTTTATAACAGAGTAAGATCCAACACCCCAACAACATATAAAAATAGAAATAGAAACAATATCAAGTCAAACTACATCAAAGTCAAAGAACATATTGAAAGCAACAGAAAGGAGAAAAAAAAAAGTGGGCAATGCTATAGTGTGGCATGTTTGGGTATTTTTTTTGAAGGTATTAGCAGAAGAAGCAAACATAAAATTAAAAAAAGTAGAAGCAAAAAATAAAAATTAACTGTAAAAAAATTGATATGTCTGTTTGCAAAGACTTGTCTAAATTGATAATCAAAGAAAATAAACGTTATTACTACAAAAAAATAAAAAAATAAAAATAGAAAAACAAACAATAATAATAGTAATAATAAATTAAAATAAATGACAAGCTAAAATCATAAGATCATGGCTAATTCTTGCAAACCATGGCACAGCACCTAATACCACCAAAAAGAAGAAGAAGAATAATAATAATAAACCACAAAAGAAATTGGCAAAGGAATTTTAGTTTGTTCAAAATTTTTAAAATTTTAAAATAAAGAAGAATAACACAAAGTGTTTTGAGCATGTTACTGTTTTTTGATATTCAAAGATTTGACGATGTAATTTTTTGTCCACATTTCTAACCAATTGCAAACTTCTTATATATATTTATATATATACATATACAATAAGAATAAAGAGATTCATAATTTATAATACTTTCATTTTGAAATTTACACTATGGATTTTATCACTTTTTGTATCACGATTTTGTTTTAAATCATGTACTAAAATTTGAAAACATTCATGGCTACAGTGCTCCGTAAGATCCATATCAAAGTTGACCTTCATAGATAGTGTAACATGATTATTATATATAAATTTATGAACATCTGTATATCCTAAACTTAATAGTTGTAATGAAATCTTTCAGTTGAGATTTCATACAAACAAGCTTGGCTGTCAAGTTCATAGATTTTATTTGTATTACTTGAACAAAGCAATAGATGGGAGGGACATGTGGATGCAGACTGGACACAGCAAGTACTCACTATCATGCACATGCAGCCAACAGCATGGACTTTGCATGCCTGCAAAGACTTCAGAGCCATTTCCCTGAAATACTTACAAAAAACTAAAGCAGCAGTTCTCTCGTTCATGCACCCTACAAGAACAGTGTTCTCTTAGTACAAAGGATGATGCCAGTAAAGTGTGTGTGTGCATGAGTGAGTGTGTGTGTGTGAGTGTGCTCAGATGACATCTTTACTTTTCCTTTTTTTCCTTTTATTTTTTGTTGATTAATATAACACACTATTATGTAAGTAATATTTGGATTAAGCCTCCTCCAAGTCCCACATGAATTATATGTGTGTGTGCGCGCTAAGTAAGCCATACGTCTTTGCATAGGTTGAGGAAGACTAGGTAAGAGACTTGAGGGGGGGAAGGGATGAGGTGGGGATGAAGTCTCCCACATGGGAACATGGACACTTCACATGCACTTGGCATGGCCACCTGATGCTGGCCATGGTCATTTGCTTGTGCCAAACCAGCAAGCACATCTCCATTTTCTCTTGGCTTCATTCCAAATATCCTTGCACCCTTATTCCCTACTCCCTCATGGGAACATGTTCCCTACGATTTCCACCCACCTCCAATTGATGCCTTGGTTGCTTCTTTGTTTTTAGTGTAGCCCTGGCCTTTTCATACTCTGCCCTAGGAGCCACAGGTTTTAAAAAAAAATTAAAAATACTGTCTACAAGATCTAACAAACATAATCTTGTTGGCTGGTTTGCAAGTGCATTTGGGGATGGCTGACACACACACACACACACAATGTCAGAGCTCTCAAATAATAATGATTTTACTGTAAAACTGATATTGTGTTTTATGCAAGCTTCACAGAACATTAAGTCTCTCACTTTTAAGATTATTTATAGTGACCATTGTGTGTAAGATTATTATGTATAATCCTTAGAGCATTGCCACCCATAGGCACCAACATGGATGGCCAACAAGTGGATATTGTGGTTGCATGGTACACTGCCTAAGGCAGCCCTAGGGTGGTTCCTGCCCATCAGGCGAGGTGGCTGGCATATGCCAAGCTGGACACCACATGTCCATTCCATACTAGCTCCCTAGGGACCTCACTTCCTAACCCCCCCCTCCACCCTCTCCCTCCATCAAAGAAGCCTCCTTGGCATGATAAAAGGCAAAAAAAAGTGGCTTCTATCAACTACCCTGCCTTGTGGCTAATAGAAGCCAAGTCCAATGCTACCTACCTGTTTCACATGGGCTCCTCCTAGGCTATACTCTAAGCCTCAGTTCTGGCAGGAGAGAGTCATTTCTACAACAAGCTGCTGAAAAAATGCCCTAATCTGTTGGGACCAATGATCAGACCTTAGTAGGGCTTGCTCTAAGGATGGAGGAGCTTGACCAATTGTTGGTGCCACCATTGGTGACACTAGTGGCCATGCTCTTATACTTCAAGTAAAAAGTAATTTCTTCATATTAGTGTGTTGGAGCATTATGTGAAGAGTTCTTTTCAAGCATATTTTTACATCCTTGATTATTACTTGTGATGTTTGTAAGTTTTTCTTTTCACATATTTCAATTTTGCAATTGATCTTGTGGTATTTTTAAAATAGAATATATATATATATATATACATACACACACACATAAACACATAGTTGTCTTGTTCCACTAATTAAAATATTTTTTTCTAAAAAAAGTTTTTTAGTTATTTGAGGTTATTAATTATCAAAAAAAAAAATATTAAATACTTAGATTTTGGTTAAAAAAAAATTCCAATTTTTTAATGATTAATTGGGATTTATTAGTTCTTAAAGAATTATTTATTGATTTTAAATTATTTTTTTTATATATCTCACATTCTATATATAAGTGCAATTAGAATTTTTTATATATGCAATAGTGTATATTAGGTCAAATATCTTGTATGATCAAATTGTATTTAGTTGATGCATGGCACATCTACAAAATAATCATTGAAAATTATTAAAGTGCATACCTTTTTGTTTAAAAATTACTATACATTTTTTATCATATGTTTGATACAAAGCTTAAGGCAAAAATAAACATTATACAATTTCTTGATATTACTATTATTAAAGACTTAAACTAAATAATGACTACTACAAGTCATATTTTAATTTTTTTTATAGATATATAAACTAAGATTTAGTTTTGTAAATTATCTCAACACTTATACTCACAAAAATAAAACATCATTGTTGTACAAACAACCAAAAAGAAAATACAGTTGAAGTAATTTGACAAGGACTTTGGATTGGTGTAGTATTAAACTTTATAATATTGTGATAATAAAATTATTATATATGACAAAAAATAAAATTTATCATTTCAAATAAAAAATACCTGAATATACAATATTACTATATTTTAGATTTTATAGTTGATGGTGAGGGCTATTTAAAAAAGATGGACACCAAAAAAATCAATAGATTAGTTAGTAAAATTAATATTTGTTGAAAAATTTAGATTATTCTTAAACTAAATTTACTTCAGACGAATTTGAAAAAAAAAATATGCATTAAAATATGTTAGAAAATACATCAATAGTTAACTTTACTTAAATAAGTAAAAATTAATTTTAAGATAAATATTTTTATAATCATGTCTTGATTAAAATATCTTTTAGATAGTCTTTAGGAAATTTAGTGGCTCAAAATCATAGCTTGAAATATATATATTTCTTAATTTTATTAATTTTTAGTGAAATAATCTTATATATATTAGATATATAAATTATTATTTTATTAATAAATAATATTTTTTAGAAGATATTACATTAATAAAAAATCTATTAAATATTACCTCTTACATAATATCTCAAATATATAATGAGAAATTATTAAATATTTTTTATTATTATTTTATTAAATTAATAAATTATTTTTGGATTACTTGTGTAATATAGTCTCTTTACTTTGTATTTTTATTACTTCTACCTTTTATATTATGATTGAAGTTAAATTTTATATAATTTGGCTCAAAAATATAATTGATATATAATTCTTCTTGTAATATAATTTACTTATAATCCATCAATTTTAATAGAAGTAATTATATTAATTTAATATTAAAAGTTAACATTTAATAAAAGATATAATAATGTGCCTATGGCAAGTCCAAGGTTCTTTTATAAATCAAAAAGTGGAATTTTAATGCAAACTTAAGAATAGACTTTTAAGTGTTGATTTCGTATTTTTTTGGATTAATATTGATATTTTGAAAGATTTTCAATGCTAATGATGTATTTAGTGGATTTGGATTTTGAGAAAAAAATAAGTTCACAAATTTCAAGATTTTGTGAATTTTGTAGTGTGTTTACAAATAAAAATTAGAGAGTTTTTTATTATGCTTGTTATTAATGTGTTTGAAAAATTTGAAGTAAATTAAATAATTAGATTAGAATATATTAGGATTTTTGTGGAGTATGATTTTAGATAATTGAGATTTAGGATTAGTGAAGGATTTTACAATTTGGCAATATATACTACTTTGATTAAAGCAAAAATTGGTGAGAGAAATTTAGACTAGAATATCTACACATAATCAAAATTATGGAGCAATCAAATAGTTCAATAAGGAGAAATCTATATTAAAAGATCAATATTCAAGTCAGAGAAGGAAGACAGCCAATAATCAAGAGATTAGGATTCGATTAGAATGTTTTTTAGATATATTAAGGATTTTATTAGCTTTTTATTAGAATTTTATTAAGTTTCATAAGGATTGATTTAAGGTTTAGGATTTCATTAGGATTTTATTATGATTTGATCTAAGATTTTATTAAGGTTAATTAAGATTTCAATTAAAATTAAGTTAAATTTTGATTAAGATTTATATAGAATTTATTTAAATTTTCTATTTTTGATATTTATTTAAGATATTTATTTAAAATTAATTTTTTTTATTTCTAATATATTTTAAAGATTATTATCATTTCTTTATAATTTTATTTTTATATTTTTTAAAGCTTTTTTTTGTTTTTGTTTTTTATTTTTTAGATTAAATTAAGATTTTTTTGTGTTCCTTTTTTAACTTCTTTTAAATTTATTTTAGATTGATTAAAGTTTGATTAGGATTATTAAGGATTATTTAAAATTTATTTGAGATTCTATTAGACTTACTAGGATTGTTGTTGTATTTCTACTTATTTTCTACAGTTAAGTGTTTGGTGCATTCTTAAGCAAAAATACATGTAGTACAGTAATACATTTGATATCATAACCTTGGAAGAGATTCCCAAAGCTTGGTGATATTATTAGAGGCAAAAACCACCTCCAATAGTATTTCAAATTTTTTATTTGAAAAAAATTACAAAGACTTCAACAATGATCAAAAAATAAGGTAGTCTTTTTGCTATGGTATGAAACTTTATCAATGGTTGAAAGGACCTATCAATTATCTTTGAAGGAAATAAAGATTAGAGTATGTGGCAAACAAAATTTGCTGCATCTTGAACTTCCTTAATATATGATTGCTACTCCTTATAGAATTTGTCTTTGAAAGGGAGGATAATATTATGGACATACATATTTATCTACATAAAAAGTATTAAGTAAAAAATAAATGTAGATAGATTTGACATTATCTCGTGGAAAAAAATTTTAGAAGCTTTATAAATGTATATTTGATTTTAAACATGTTTGTAGTTGATTGATAGGTTAAAAACTTGGTCAATAAGTTAGCCATGTATCACATGTGTTGGTAACTTGAGAAATAAGCTAATTATGTGGCACACATATAAAAAATTTGTCTTGTAAGTTTGAAACATGTCTTGCAAGTTAGACACTTATTAGAGATTTTAACGAACGTTATCACATAGCTTCTAATTAGATAGTATATAGTAAGATAAGAATGAAGCCTTCTTCATTCTTATCAATGCATTTCTTATTTCAAGACTTTTTAGTCTTCTTGTCTTTGGTAATAGCCATTCTAGTTTAATATTATATCATCTTTGAGTAATTTTTTAATATTTTCAAGTGATACAAGAATGTATTGATCTTTTAGTTCTTTAAAATTCATAGACTTGATAGTTTTATATTGAAGAAGTTTTAGAATTTAAATTATAGATAATAAGTTTTTATATTGACTTATTTTATGATCATATATTATTAATTTAAATAATTTTTTTAGAATTTTTTATTTTTTATTTTTAAAATAAATATAAATCATTGTCAATTTGAAAAAGTTAAAAGAATTAAAACATGATTTAAAATTTTTAATAGAATTTTTAGTGTAATTTTTTAAAAAAAATTATAAAATTATAAAAAATTTTGAAACATGAATCAAACTAGTGAATAAATGTAATAAAACTATTAACTAAGTAAATTATATATATTTATCTTATATGACTTATGATTATTTAGAAGTTTAACAAAACAAGAATGAGATTCTTTACTTACCTTAAGATCTTTTTATATACTTATTACTATTTTTTAAGTCCCATCAATACATCTTAATTAGTGGATTGATTAAAAACACAGTTTTAAATTATTTTACTATACAAATATTAAAGTTGAAAATTCATTTTGGCTATTTAAGTATTTATTAGAATTTAGAAGTATTTATAAATTATAAAAGTCTTATTAAAAGAAAAGTTATAAAAATGAAGTCTTAATAAGCCTTAGAGGTAATTATCTTTGTTGGTTTAATATTTTTATTTATTGTTAAGTATTAAAGATTATTTATTGAAATCAATGACTTCATTTACTTCATATCTACACATATTACTTATAAAAATCCTATCAATGATCAATCAATAATTAAAAGATGCATGAATTTTTTTAGAATTTATGTAGAATTTATTTAAAATTATTAAAAAACTTCTTTTATTTTGAATTTATGTAGAATGTTTTAGGAATTTTTAGAGAAGATTTTAAGACTTTGATAAAAGTAAATTGTACCATCTTAGGAGCCATTATGAAAAAATGGAATAAGATTTGAAGGCCTTACAAGATTTTTAGGCTATTTTGATGTTTTTAAACACTATGATAAAGTCAAAAATGGAAAAATATGAGTTCTACTAGTAGAAAATAGGAAGACTAATAGTTAGTTTAATCTTTGTAGAAAAGAAGGTATACAAGTCTCATATAGGTTGTAGCATCTAAGATGTAGGTAGGAAAATAAAACTAAAGCCTTAAGGCTTCTTTAAAAAACCAATATACACTACATGTGAGCCTTGGTGAGGCTCAATCCCTTGATCTATAAAGAAATAATTCTATAGATAAAATATTTTTAATTAATTTTTTAATTATTTACTTTCTATATTTAAACTTTCATCACTTACTTATAATGATTCAGATTTATATGTTTCTTACATCATTAAAAAGATAAAAAAATTACGTATCTAAAATTATATATTTTTTAATATTTTATCTTATTTTTTACTAGATAAAAACTTAGTAAAAAAATTATGAACTACTTTTGTTATTTGCAATTTTTGATTGCACTTATTTCACATATTTTGTATTATTCTTTCTTTTGTTTTTGTTTAATGCATCTTCCACTTCATACCACTAATTACAAACAACTCTTAATTGAGGCCATCATGTAATTTGAGTTGAGGGAGAAATTTACTCTCACATATTTTAGAAATATATTATCTAAAAATAATATATAGTATTTTTAAATTAAATTTAAAAAATTATTCTATTTATACTTATTTATTTTTAAAATTAATATGTTTTTATGATAAGTTAAATTTGAGTTATTTTAAATATTTAAAAGAATTATATAAGTTAGGTTTTATTTATTGATATTTTATATATTTTTTTAAAATATTTATTTATTAAATCAGTATTAAATTGAATTTAATTAGGTCATTAATTCTTTATAAATTTTATTTAGATATTTGAAACAATTCCTAATTAAGATTACCTAGTAAATAAGAGTTCATGAGTAAATTTGTCTATTATGCATAATCTAGGTCAACTCTCTTCACATCAATCTTGTTTCATTCACCAATGCTTGAAGAATCAAAAGACATATCTTTATGCTTACCACCACTAATTTTTCTAACACCCATCTCTGAATGGTTATTTTCAAATAAATACAATTTTTTTGTCAAAAATTCTTAACACGCATTTATATATTTGATTTTATATACAATATACATTTAATGTAAACACAATAGGCTCCATAGTATCCATAAACTTAGGCGCTATAATAAAAAAAATTGTGAAAAGTTGACCACTACGTCAATTCTCTAGTCAAATTTATTCTCTAGTGAACCTGTATTGATTTGGTTGGGGTATTCAAATCTCTTGTCAGAATTTTTTCTTTATTTCTGATGTTCGTAATATTCGAATAAACGCCACATTTTCAAGCATGGACAGTTCTCAAGCATAAATGTAAATGTGTTCGTGGAAGTTTCAGTCACTGTTTTTACATGAGAAAAAATAGTTATTAAATCGTATCTCTGTTGTAAAGTCCTAGACTCAGGTAGTGTGTTGATTGTGAGTAGAATCTAGGCTGTGGTGGTTGCTGCAATGCTATGAATTATAGGGTGACAGACAACGAATCACACATTAAGCAATATTCGATTATTGTAGAGTGTTTGGCGATCTGGCTGCTGCTATTCGGTGCAGCGAAAAGACGACCTTGTTTCACGACATGTTCAGCAGTCGCTGAGGTCATATTTAGTGGGGGTGATGACAGACAATCCGATCTCATGCACATAGAACATCTAATTCGTTTTTTTCAGCACTGGACAAGTGGGACTGGAAGGGATTATAGTTAGGTAACAAATATAATTCTTCATGTAATTCACTATGTGTATCACAGTTAGAGTGCAAGCCTTAGACTTGTACACATGTCTCCTATTAGAAACCACTTACGAGAAAATACAACCAGGTACTAGACATGCCATCAATCAACAATTGGCCGGCAATCCATATCTCAAATACTGCACTTATTTTTACGGTCCCACGTGTGAACTGATGAAAATAATTGTAGGAGAAATCTCAAGTTGCGAATATATTTTCAGATGATATTGCTGTGGTGGCAGCTGACAAACAGGCAATTCTGCCACGAGATATGTGTATACTACCCTACAAGCGACAGCAGTCATGTGTACGATCTTCAATCTGGCCGCATGCGCTATTATCCCAGCATGCATTACCATGCGTGACGAGGACTAGGAAGTACTTGAACTACATAATTTGAGTTCGGGTGGAAAACAAAAATTCAAATTCCATCGGCAATGGTGGATCTAGAGGCTCATCAAAGAATGGACCACGAATGCTTAATCCGTAACTTCAGCTGCAGAAAGTCGCGCACTTGGATTAAAAAATGCAACAGCAAAGAGGAAGTGAACGGGTTTCAGAGCTTTTATTAGTACAAAGCCATCCGAAGAGTAACACGTAGGTGAATAGCCTGAAACATTTCGAGAGTACCACCATCCAAACCCTCCAGATAAGACAGATATAGAAACTGTTACTGAGACTGCTGGGTTCTGCTCCTCCAGCAGGACTGT
The DNA here is from genome assembly GCF_059467195.1 of Physcomitrium patens. Classification (NCBI taxonomy): domain Eukaryota; kingdom Viridiplantae; phylum Streptophyta; class Bryopsida; order Funariales; family Funariaceae; genus Physcomitrium; species Physcomitrium patens. Next base: position 1,908,898 of record NC_143431.1, on the reverse strand, counting down.
TACTGCTGCCACAAACTGATTATAAACACAATGTAGATGGAACGGTTGCTTTTAGAGTATCATTGTACACTCTTCTCCAGAAGGATTCTTAGCAGAGAGGTCTGTTATATAGGAGCTGTGAAGTCACAAGATTTCCTCCTCACAAATGACACATCACGATATATTGTTACGTGGTCTATCACAGGTTTTTCATATCCCGACGTAATCTCAGACACTAAAGTAAAACTCTACCTGATTGAAGCTGGAACCAGCGGTTCTCTCTTCGACACACATAGTAAGCCGAGTAGATGAAGATAGTAGACTCTAGCATTGTGCAAAACTAGTGGAAATACGCAATTACGAAACAAACTAGTTCTGTGAAGCCCCTGAAATCGACACCAGAAGTTCTGAAGCCTCTTTGTATTCAACTTCCTAGACGCGCTCTGAAGAAACAAAACTGAGATCCTCCGATGGACATTTTAACAAGTCCAAACCTTTGGACGCCCAAGTATCAGATCCCAAGGGAGTGTGCAGAACCGTTGGAAAATGGCATCAAGTGCTGGAGTACGAAAACTGCTCAAATAGATTGTGCATGTACACTAACTGCAACCACTCAGAAGCTGCCATGGATGAGGATGTGACTGACGACATACGGAACCAGCTGCTCTAGGCAACCCATTTTCAAATTTCTTGCGTAAAATGCGAAAACAAACGACCAGCACCTTGATTGTGTGTTGGGACTCCATAGTTCTGCAGGGGATCCAGTTATCCCCTTTTATCCAGGGTTCATCATGTTTTTATCCATATCAAGGATGAAATCAAGACAGACGATTGTAGATCAAGAACCTTGGTACGCTCTACATACCGAATCAAGCTTATACAGCGGGGAGCTCCCTTCAGTCCAAGAGATGCTAAGCCGGAGATTGAACAGCTCCCGTATCAGACATTCGGATTCCATACCAGGGGTTGGATAGGGAAGCCGGAAGTTTGAGTCGGCAGCAGCACAACCTTCGACTCAGCCACTATTGGACCGAAGAAAGCTCCACGCTGACGAAGTTAGTAACAGGAATTTCATTAAGACGATAAATACTTATACCTGGCGGTGACGGGTGCTACTTATTATAGACGAACAGCTAGCGTCTCGTCACCTCGTACCGCGAAGCATGCTAGTCTTACCTTCTAGTTTGTCACAATCGATCGCTCACTGCTTGACTCGAGAAAAGCTCTGGAGAAAAACATGAACCAGCCTATGCAACTTGACAGTTCCGCTTGCAACAGAGGCCTTGCCGTCTGCGGTCAAACCTCAGCATGCCGCACTGCTACGTATCTCCAGGCCAACATCTGACGAGCGTGATGAATATCTCCGGCTCAGGATCGAGGTAGTGTCTGTTGGTGCCACTGAGCCTAAGCGACGCGACAGTATTATCTCAGCAGCCGGTGCCGCTCAAAACACGGAACTCCGCGAAGGGAGAGGCTCAGATACTCCAGACTGTAGGCTCTCGTTGCGTCAACACACCGCGATGTTGATGAACATAACCAGAGCCGCGAGGAGCAGTCACTGTTAGAGACGATCTGCATCGTGAGAGGAGTGGATAAAGGAAGATGTGAGGTAGTTCCTGGTAGAACTTGATGGCTCTGAGAGGCTTTATAGGGACTGCTTCGTGAACTGGAGCTACTGTCGAGCGGAGAGTGGGGCGGCCGGGGACGGTAGACAGTCGGCAGTGAGAGGGGTGAATCTAGAACACTGACACTCACTCGTCGGGGTAGACTTCGCCTCCAGGCCCCATCCCATTACTGTGACGAAAAGACTAATCGCATTGGCCCTACGTTTGACTAGCACTGGCGGTTGGAGGGGCTGCTTGATGAAGCAGTCGTGGTCTTGGTCCGATCACAACAAGCTGGGCTAAAAATAAAAACCAAAACAAAATATATCTATATATTCATATATATATAATTCGATCACTTCGTCGTCGTATGGGGCTACTGAAACTTGAGAGCGCAATGAATGTCACCGGAGTTTCGAATGCGAAGATCATGATTGTTTCGATTTGTCTATCGAATCTAGGGCCAATGCTTTAGCGACCGAGATTGCATTTCATAATCCGAATCTTCCTCACCCCCACTTTCCTATTTCCTTTTAATTCCTTATCCTCCTTTCCCTCCTTTATTCTGTTTAACTTATTCTCCTTGTTTTTCTCGTTTTCTTTTCTTTCCCTTTACTTTTGCTTCTTGAAACAACTCGTGTTTGTAAACCATAGATTCTTTTTTATTGTTTCAGCAAAAAAGACGACTGTCAGTCCTAAAATTACGACTACTTATTGCACCCAAGCGTTTGGTATACATTTATGGAATTATGATGAATTTGACAGTTTGACATTTATGGAATTATAATGAATTTGACGGCTCAAAATCTCCTTTTTCTTTGCCTTATTGAATTAATATTTTACGTATATTTGTATATTACTTTCTGCATCTATTGTATAAATATTAATTAAATTTAGCTAAGTACATTACACGTTGCGTTATACAGTTCTATTCTCGTGTTGTACTCTTTTGTATTGTATTGCAGAGCAATAATTTGTAACACTGCTTTATTATTACATTGTATATATTTTTCAAATTCATGTTAATCTGATGTAAATTTAATTGGTTTAAAATAAAAATATTCTTAAGAATTAAAATAGATATATAAATAACTCAATAAGACTTTGGTTGTACTGCAAGCTATTTAAGAAGTCTCTGGCTAAATACAAATACAAAGATTATGATTTGTCTTGATACGAATGAAGGTTTGTTTTCTATATTTTAACTTATGTATGTATGTATGTATGTATGTATATGTGTGTATGTATGTATATATGATTATAAAATAAATCATTCACTTTATTTTATGCATTTAAAAAAAATAGATATTTTAACATCAAAAATATAAAAAAAAAAATTCATAATAACTTTTTGATTTGAAAATACATATTTTATAATATATATAGGTCAATTAATTCAATTTAAATTATTTTTACTTAATATTTTTTTAATGTACACATGAAATACTTAAAGTTTAATTTTAAAATAGATGTGCATGAGAATGTTACATCAAAAATTATTACATATAGGATTTTTAAGAATCCACATAATACAATCAAATAAATAAAGTCTAAACACAATTTCTTGTACCATCAAACTCAATATTTGTGATTGTATACATATATATATATATATATATATATATATATGTATATATTATATTATGTTAACATATATTATACATATATTTATCACTAAAATGGATACAATTATAATTAAGTCTAAAATTAAAAAGACATAGATTTTTTTCTCTTCTTAACATGACAGACCAATGGCTTATATATCTATCATAAAAATCTTGAAACAATTTTTTTATTTTTTCAAAACTAAAATATCAAGTATTATTTTAATTCATATTTAAATAATAGTTAAATTTAATTTTTTATATTTACTCTTAATTTTTTATTAAAATATTCTACTTAATCATTTTTTTCACGTCTATCCAGCTCATTTTATGATATGTGTGTAATTATTATTTTAGAGCTTTGTAAAATTTCATTTAAGTAATTAAAAAGATAAAAATGAAAAAAAATAATATTTATATATTAATTATGAAATTCGAGTATTATTTAATTGTATTTGAAATTTTAATTTTTAAACTTTTTCATGGAGTATTTATATGATCTAAGATGATATCTATAATTTATATTTTTAATAATATAAACATAATTATATTTTTAAATTTTTTATCTATTGAATATTAAATTCTTATAGAAGCTTTTAAAGACTTCTAAATATTTATCAAAATTTCCAAATCTATTTTAACTTTTGTATGAAAGATATAAAAGATATTTGAGGCAAAATTGTTATGAATGTTTATAAATATTTTATTTCATCGAAATTTGTACCAAAATACCTCAATTTTATAAGCTTTAAAACTAAATAGTCTAAAACATTTAAACAAGTTGTAAATTTATACTTTTATATGTATTAAAATATTTTAAATTACAACCCACTTGTGTTATTTTAATAATATGTAATCTCTTGATTTATGCCATAGGTGCTTTTAACTATTATTTCCATTGCATACAATCCTAAATTCTTATCAATTGATATTTTGTTAAAACATATTAGACTAAAACATATTGTTTTGATAAATCTACACATAGTCACGATTAAATATGTTTTTTTTTATGAATATAATTTCTATTTTTGAATGTAATTTTTTGCTAATATTTTCTTTCTTAAAAATCTCCTTTCTTAAAATCAATTGTCTATGTTTTTCTGTATCAATGGCTATAACATACACTCATCATTGTGTATATTCCTTTGTACTACTATTTCTCCTTTACATGATTTTTTTTTTGGTGAGATGGCAACATTCTTTTTTTTTTCTTTTTTCTTTTTTCTTCTTTCTTAATTTTAAGTTTTTACTTTATGTTATTCCATAGTTGTTGGCTGAAAGATCCACCTCTAGTCACATTTCTTTGTAACTTCTTTGAACTGTAAGCATAGTATTTATATTTCTAACACAACAACTATGATACATCTATGTTGTATCTATCGTTGAAAAATTGAATCAAACTGACATTCAACATACTCTATTATTTAGAAAGTGTTTTCATTGTTGCTTCTTAATGGGACATGTGTTTTGATTTTTTATTATTTCTGATAAAAAAATGTTTTTTGTATTCATTCTCAGCGCAATTTCCAATTTTTCTTCTTTCTTCTCTACAGTTCACATGGTTGTTTCTAAGTTTATAATTTTATTTGCTCCTTGTTGCCTCAATTCCATAAGCAAGCCATAGATTTATTTTTAAAAAAAACCAAAAAAACATCACTAATGAATTAATATCTAAATAAAAATGGAGTTATCTATTGCATAACCTTTTTGCGTTCATGTTTTCAGTAGTCTTCTCTAGCAAATTTTAATTATTAATTTTTCGTGTAGATCTTTATTTTTTAAAAAAAAACTCTCACTTATACAAGAACATTGGGATTATTCATTTCATGTTGCACTCTCTACCTTATGAAAAAATTGAAAAACCTTTTTAGAATGTTCTTATTATCATGGGTTCTTCTCATTTATCATTTTTTTTTTTTCTTAAATCTTGTACTAAGTCTTTTTCAAGAACATTGACCTAAATTTCCACAGCAACTTTATTGGGCATTATTTTCAAATAAGTCACTTTCTTTTATAAATCATTTCAACTACGACTTCTCACATGGTCTCGACAACTTGGAAAGAAAAAAATTTGTAGAAGATTAGAAAAACAATTTTACTCAATGCTTACAATTCCTACACGAATATCAATATGAATGAAGGTCATCGTCCTGAGAGGGGGGGACGGGTGGATGAGAACCCGTGAGTGTCCACCCGGCCTGTCCCTGGTCACACTCCCCTGCCCCCTCATCTCCTACCTGCTATTGTGTGTGCCCAGGCCCTTTAGAAGGCGGGCAGGGACGGGCAGGACGGGCAGAACGGGCAGCAGGGGCAGTCATTCCTCGCTAGTGTCTTCATCGTTGTCGCTAGCTCTAACTTTAGCTGCATGTGATCATGAAGATCAAAAATTTGAGAATCAAAATTTTTTGAGAGAATCAAAAATTTCACACAAAAGGTCCCCCTGGCCACCCCACCATCGCAGCCTCCATGGCCCCTTTTTCTCCTCTGCCCAGTAGAAGAACAAAATAAAACTTAAAGCTAGGGATACAAGAAGAAAAAAAAGTATATACATATATAAATATATATATCTGAGAAGTGAAAAGATGCCAGAATGGAATAAAAGTGCAAAGGCCGCTGTGACCTTGCCTACCAGAGGTTGTGCCTCCTGGGAGTGGGGCCACCACAGCCTCACCAAAAGGACCTCTTTTACATTTACTTTTTCTTTACTGCTCTTTTTCACACTATGTTTTTTTGTGCTTTGTTTACTCTCCCTCTCTCTCTTGTCCTGCTTAAGGATGCAGGGTGCTGCTTATGATGCCTTCTATGCAATGGGGGTGAAGAAAATAAAAAGTGCAACAGGAAGAAACAGAAGTAGTTTCTGAACATGAAATAATCATTGGGTATTGAGTTGGGAATGCGACAGAGGCAGGGCATACAAACTGATGATGAGCTCCACTGCTTCCAGAGATTTGCCATAGATTTCATCAGTTGGGTGTGTGTGTACAACCAGGATCTACTACCAAACTGCTCCCACAGGACTGACTACAGAATGAATGAAGGAGGTAGAATCCACTTCCTTAGATATCACACATCATCAGACCAATCCACCCATCAGCCACTGCCTCTGCCATCTTCACATAAGACAGTTTCACTGTGTCTTAGTCACTCCACTTGATGGGTCTCTGGGCCAACATTATGTTCCCATCATCCACACCCATTGTCCAACATGGGCAAACAAATGTTGGAGAACCAAAAGAAAAATGGAGATATATTTAGAAAATTGGCCATGCCCTACTGGTTTGTCTTTGGAAATGCATGCTAACAGTGGGTTGTTCCCTTTTGTGTCTGATTGTGCATGAACAGAACTACAACTGTTTAAAATAGAGAGTTGGCATGTGGGGGGATAGTTGGATAAGCTCCACGTCCTCGAAAAAAGATGGTGGTTTGATATCTATTGGGTTTGTGTTGAAGTTATCAACCCACTTGTTTGGCTGCAGGGTATACTCACCCCTAATTTTACAGAGAAAATTCCCCAATGAATCAACCCAATTTTGGCTCCATGATGCACAAAAAAAAAAAAAAAAAAAAAAAAAAACTATCATCATGAGAAAAACTCTACAACTAAGTAACCCTTTGTCTAATGATGCATTCTAACACACTTGACTTATAACCCACAATTTTGCATTGTAAAAGAACCCAAAGAACTTACTGACATGGATTTTTTTAAGAAGTGAAAACTAGCAAAGAAAAAGAGAAAGGGAGGGGAACTTGGGTTGACTTTGGATGGGGATTTTGAACCTTTGAAGGTGTTTTTCTGGAAAAGGGAGACTTGGCCTCCACATTGTTGAGAGGTGGAAAATTCCAGGGTGCCAACTCCACATTTTAGATGGGAGAAAGTGCTTTTGTGTGTGTGATTTCCAAGGGAATAATTCAGAGCCTCGACAGCCATTCAGTGGCCCCTGTACTGCCAAGAAGGAATGAACTGTTCTTTTTTGTTATAAAAAACTACATCTGCACCCTATTGGGTGCATGGATTAGCTGGCTCTTGTTAAGCAGACTTTTCAACGAACCCAAGTTGAGAATTTGGCCTTAAAAGGCTGATCACTGACATTTCCCTGTACTTGTCTGTCGCTAGAGGATTGGGTGCATGTTATCACGCTTGACCTTTCCGGCAGTGTGACCCACAGACCAAGAGAGTGATAGATAGAGTTACAGAGAAAAGATATGAAAAGAAAACTACAACTAAGATGAAGATGAAAAAGAAAAAGTAGATAAAAGAATGAGACGATTCAAAAAAAAAAAAAAAAACGAAAAAAAAGAAGAGAAGAGGAGTAAGAATGAAGCAGAAAGGAAGAGACAAAGAAAGGAAGTTGGAGAAGATTAAATAAATAAATAAGTAAATAAGTATATAAATAAATAAGTGAATAAAAGAAGTGAAAAGAAAATAATAAAAATGGCAAGAAAATATAAATAAAGAAAAAATGAATTTTTCATAGCTCACCTATTGGAAATTTTATTTAAAATTACTTATGTTGGAATTTAGCAAGTCAAATCCAAGCTTCTTTTGGTCTTTGTAATAGATTATTATTATTATTATTATGTTCTTACTCTATGTATATATTTTTTATGATAAAATAAAATAAAATAAAAGTAAGAGAGCGCATATGTTATATCAAATGGTGTATGGAGTTGAAACAATTATTATTATTAATGAGAGATTTTTTAAAGCCACACCTCTCATTACCATCTTATGATTGATTCCATCTATCCTTTGTCTCTGTCTCCATCTCTTATTCTCCTCCTTTGTCCCCATCTAATCTCTCCTCTCTCTACTTCATACTCTCTTCTATCTCCTTTTCTACTTTGAAATCACTTGTTAATCCATGATAGCCACAATTCATCAATACCATTGCTTCATAAGAATTACTTTTATGCTCAATGATACAATTTATTTATTTATGTGTATATATGAATATATATATATATATATATATATATATATACACTCACCTATATATATTTGTAATAAATTCTTGGTATTCATAAATTTTATTTTATTTTACTTTAATATTTGAAATATAAATAAAATAATTTTTGTTATTATTGGATGAATGAAAAATACTAGTATTTTATCTTTGAGCAATGAAATCAATACTAACTATTGATTCAACTTTTTTTAAACAAGTTCAATCAAATATATTCTTTCATCTTCTTGTTTGTAATATTAAAAATAATTCTTTTAAGTCTTATGATACTTTTAAGTTTGAATCAAGAATTATCTACTCTATTTTGAGAAGCAATTATATATTCTTGAAGATGAATTATAATTACAAGATCTTTAAGATTGATGTAACTTTTTTAAAATAGGATATTTTAGATATAAGAAGACTTTAGAGGTAATATCTAAAGATTTTTAGTGACCTCAAATATAGAAGGCAATCAAAGGCTTTGTACAATTATGTGATATTTTTTTAAAATCAAAAACTCTTTGTCATCAATCTTACAAACTTTTAGAGTTTTCATGGATAAATAAAGTAGTAAATTAAGTTTTGAATAATATTTGCAATGTACTATTAACTACCACCAAGATGATTACTATTCTTTTGCCATTGGTAAAATTTTCTTATAAAAATACAATATTTTTTTTTACTCAAAAATTATCTTTCTTTGTTAATTATAATTATGATCCACAACATGACATTATTGACTTTTCAAAAGTCAATAATCCTATGATGAAAGATTTGATAGATTATTTATTAGAGCTACATGTAACAATAAAGGCACAACTTAAAGAATCTCAAGAACCTACTAAAGACCAATATAGATGCCTATTGCAAAGAATAATTTCTATTCTATGTTAACAACAAGGTACAAATTCTTTGTTATAATATCAAAACTACCATCTTTGTGACAAGTTGAATTATATAGACTTGGACCATTTCCTATTTGAAAACAAATTAATCTAGATGTATATTGATTACACCTATTAGAGTCTTTGAAGATCCATCATGTTGTAAAAGATATGAATCTCAAAAAACCAAATGATCAATATATTTTTGTGTTACTCAAAAAAACTACATAATCACTCAAAGATGGTATTTTATTAAACTAGAATGGCTATTGCTAAAGACACGAAAATTAGATTCTATTGAAATAAGACTAAGGTATTGAAATGCATGAAGAAGGCTTCACTTTTGCTTCTATATATACTGTCTACTTAGGAGTTATGTGGTGACATTCTAGAAATCTTTTACATGTGTCTAATTTGTAAGACACATTTCTTAACTTGCAAGGCTAGTTCTCTATATGTGTATAATATAGTTAACTTGTATCACAAGTTATCAATATATTATCATATTATATGTGTTTGTGCTTGAGAACGTATTAAATGCGTAGTTGTGGAAGGTAAGTAGAAATGCAAGAACAATCCTACTAAGTCTAATAGAATCTTAAATAATTTTAAGTAAACATTAATAATCCTAATTAAATTTTATCCAATCCAAAATAAATTTAAAAGATGTTATAAAAGAAACACAAAGAAGTTCCAAACTAATTTCAATTTTTTTAAAAAGAAATCTAAAAAAAATATAAAAAGAAATCTTTAAAGAAATAATAATAATCTTAAAGAAATCATATAAATAAAAATATTTTATAAAAAAACAAAGAATCCTAAAGAAATATTAAAAATAAAAATATTAATATAATCCTAATTAAAATCTTAATTGAACTTTAATCAAATTTTAGGTCAAATCTTAATTGAAATCCTAATTGAATTTTAACCAATCTTATATCAAATCTTAATGATGTCCTAATAAAATCCTAAATCCTAAAAAGATCCTAAAAAAATCCTAATCAATTTCTAGTCAAGTTCTAAATCAAATTTTAAGAAAATCCTAATTCTAACTAAATCCTAGACGAAATCTTCAGTCTTAACCAAATCATAGACAAATCCTAAACCAAATCTTAAACCAAATATTATAGCAAATTAGAACCTCAACAACTAGTGATTAAATTGTTGATATCAATTCAAAATTTACATACTTCTAAATATATTTATTAGAAACAAGCATAAGAAAAGTTAAAATTGATTGTACTTACCAATTGAGAGAAGTGTAAGATAATTCAAATAGGTACTGGATAGCCTCTTACTTCAACATGAATGCTAAAATTTCAATATTAATACCTCTTTCTTGAATTATTGAATTACTCTCAAATTTCACTTAAAAATTAGAAATTGAGTCTAATATCCAAAAAAAAAAAAACAAATCACTTCAATCCAATTGAAAAATTGCTAAAGGTCTTAGAAATACTCATTGACCTTCAAATTCCAATTTTGAGAGCTCAATCTACAAAAACCTTTACATACTTTGATCTAACTATTTAATTGACTTCAAATTTTTCACACACATTTACAACTAGCACACAAATATACTACCCAAAATTCCCTTGAATATACACTACAAAAGTTAAAAAATCTTTAAATTTGTAAATATATTTTTATTTTTTAAAATTTAAACCAACGAAGAAAATCACTAATTTTTAAAATCTCTAAAAAATTAAATATTAATTTAATTGACAAAAAATTGATGCTAAAAAATCTCTTCTAAAATTTGATCTAAAATTCCACTCTTTGATCTACCAAAAAATCTTGTAATCACTATAGGTGAGTGGTTTTATGCCTCAAGGTCTAATTTCAATCCAAGTTGACAACCGGTCCTCTTTGGGTATCAATTCTAAGCTTCTTGCAGTAAATTTTACTAAAATATACTTTTAGTTCCTTCTTACATATGTCTATATTTTTTTTTTACCTCATTTACTTGGCTTTGGCTCATTTATGCCTCTACAAAGTAAATTGAAGTTCCCTCTACAAAAAAACAGCATTAAGACTAAATCTTTTAGTATCTTTTTATCTTTTATCCTTATTTTTCTACAACATCTTTTTACTAGGCTCTTCTATGATAATATCCATATTTTATATTTTTCACTATATAGTTGGATTACCACATGACAACGTACAACACATGGCTAATTTATTGGGCAAGTTTCTAACCTATCAATCAACTACAAACATGCATAGAGTCCAATATGTGTTTATGAAGTTTTTAAAAAGCATTGCTATAAGATAATAGAAAATTTAGTTACATTTATCTTTTGTCTAATACTTCTTATCTAGGTAAATATATATATTTGTGAAATTACTCCTTCTTTTAGAAATGAGTTTGATAAAGACAAACAATTATATATTGAAGAAGTCTAAAATGCAATAAATTGCATTTGCTATCTTTTTTGATCTTTATTCCTTTTGAAGGTGGTTGATAGGTGTTAGTCACCAAATCAACTCACTTCCATATTTAGTATAAAATATACTTTATATGCTTAAAATCACAAATTTTATGAATTAATATTAGAATTCTTAAATAAATAGGAAAATAAAGTGTTAGTAGTAGATATGCAACATAGGATAGAATTTCTCAAGAAAAAATTTTAAGATTTTTTTTTTTTTTTTTTTTTTTTTTTTTTTTTAAGTTATCTAAAATTAAGAGAGGATCAAATAATATCACTTTAATTTTTTTTATTTTTTTAATTAAATAGAAGGCTAAAGAAGGATTATGATTTATACTTAGTCAAAAGAAAAAAATAAAAAAAAATCACTACTTGTTAGTAGTCGTTAGAAAAATATAGGAATAATATCAAAAAAATAAAGAAAAGAAATAATAGTAGAAGAGAGAAAAATCCAAAAGAAAAAAAAATGAAAAAGAGAAGAAAGAAAGTAAAAAAAACACATCAAAATGAAGACAAGATAAAGGCAAAAGAGAAGGAGTCTTTTCCAGGCAGTTGATATCAACTAGAATTCTTTGAAAAGGCCACTGAGATCTTGGGTAGTTTTAGACCCTAGCCACATTCTTCACCTCTTTTTTTTTGTTTTTGGATTTTTTTGTGATGTATCTAAGAAGCTTTGATTGCTAAATAATTTTTCTATTTTATTTATTTATTTATTTTTAATACATGTATACATATATCGTGGCTATTTTTTTCTTCATTTTTTTAAGATATTTCAGTCAAAAGTTTTTATTTTATTTTATTTTATTTCATATTTTTTTTATCATTGCATGGCATCAACATGCAATTGAAGTATGGAATTTGAGAGCAAATTAGAGAAGAAATTTTTGAAAGTTAGTTTTATGTCATTTATATTAATATTGAGGTTTTGAGGGATTTTCAAAGTTAGTGATGTACTTGGTGGATTTAAATTTTAAGAAATAAAAAGATATTTATAAATTTGAGAATTTCATAGTATATATAGAAGTAAAAATCTGGCAATTTTTTGTTGTATTTGTTATAAATGTATATGAAAAATTTGAAGTCAATTGAAATTGAAGAGTATAAGAGGTTTTGTGGATTATGGCCTTTAATAATTGAGATTTAGGGTCAATTAGGGATTTTGTAATCTAGTAATATTTACTAATTTAATTAAAGTAAAAATTATTAAAATCAATTTAGATTTGAATATCTATACACAATCCAAAATTTGAAGCAATTAAAAAATTCAATGAGAAAAAATCTTTGTTGAAAGATCAACATTCAAGTTGGAAAAAGAAAGGTGCCAACAACCAAGAGGTTTTGGAAGCTTTTCTTGTAATTGGTGTTTGCAATCTTTTTCAAACTTTTTATGCTTGTTGCTAACTTAATTTTTGCAAAGTTTTCAAATTTTTCAAATTCCTACACTAGATCATCAATCTTTAATTAAACCTAAAAAAAAGTCTCAAGAATTTATAAAAGAAAAAAAAAGAAATAATAAATTAATGTTAATAAAATATATAATATAAAAATCTTAAAGAAATATCAAAAATAAATATTCTAATTGAATCCTAATCAAATCCTAATATAATCTTCAATACATCTTAATAAAATCTTAAATAAATTCTAATAAAATCTTAAAAAAAATTCTAATCAAATCCTAATGAAATCCTATTCAAATCTTAATCAAATCTTAATGAAAGCTGAGACAAATTCTAATCAAATCCTACTTAAATCCTAAATACAAACCAAATTCTAAATAAGTCCTAAATTCTAACAAAATCCTATATCCTAACTAAATCCTAAATCAAAATTTAAAAAAATCCTAATCAAATCTTAATTTAATCTTAAATATAATACTAAAAAAATATAATTCTAATCAAATCCTAAAACAATCCTAAATCTTAGACCAATCCTAGCAATATTCTAAACTCAAACCAAATCCTAAACAAATTCTAATCAAATCATAAACCTTAATCTTTGATTAAATTCTAAATCAAATCCTAAGAAAATTTTAATCAAATCCTAGATCCTAAATCAATACTAATCAATCCTTAATCAAATCCTAGTTCTTAAATAATTTTTCAACAAATCCTACAAAAAATTAAAAATTCAATAGCTAATGTTTGATCTATTGATTTTTATTAAAAATTTGATATTATTTTATGCTTGATCCATTGATATTATTATAATTTAATTGGAGTTTGTTTTGGATTCTATTAAACTTGTTAGAATCTTATTAGAAGTTCTGTTTTTCCTTCCACAATCAAGTGTCCAATGCATTTTTAAGTAGAATTCATGTAATATGACAATGATAAATAAGAAATTAGGCTAATGGTGCAGCAACAAGGCCAATAGGTTTAAACATGTTGCTGATCTCAATATAACTATAATTATAAAGAACTACCTTCATATATGAGACCATAGTCCACATCACCATTATAATAAAGATCTTCTACATCAATCTCTACTTAGCAGCTACAACTACAGTTTTGATCACCATTGCATACAAATATATTAACTGAGCATATAAAGGCAATCCAAGGAGCAACATTATAGGCAGATGCTAAGACAAAGTCTTCCTCCTCTTTTGCAATTTACTTCTTGATTCCTTTGACAATAATTAAATTTTTGTGCATGCTACTATAACTCAAGTTTTAAGTAATTTGATGGTCTAGTGTAGGAATTTAAGTACAAAAGAGATGCAATATAATTTAGTGCAAAGTTATATTATTATAGTACATAGATTTTGTAATTTTTTAGTTTTTTTGTGAGATTGAGGTTTATACATGTCCGTAGTAAAAGTTAGATTTATACTATGGTTTACTAAAAACAGTGTTTAAAGAGAGAAGAATAAAAGATCTTGTTTTTAATATTCACATCATTCAATATTTCTATTGCTATCTATAAATTAGAGTTAGCAAAGCTTTCTTCTTTCAAATACAAATTTATTAGAAATAAGTTGATTAGTCTTAGCCACATTTGATATTTCTGGAAGATTTGGTATAAGAGAATTCTACAATAAAAAAGAACTTTATAAAAGTCATTGTTGTAGAAGGGCATTAAAACAAGTTGTAGGTCTTTATTAGTATTCTTTTTTGTAAGAACTTTAAGGAAGATTAATTTAGGTGGATGATTCAAATTATATAGAAAATGAGACTAAGCTGAAGTTAGGTTTAATTAAATGAATTAGGATTAGAATTGAATTAGGTTAGTATGGATGAAAAATTGAAATTGAATAAAAAAATAAAATTGGATGAAAATATATTTGGATGAATTTTTATACTTAAATAAAAATTTATGATTAGATGAAAACTAATTCAAAGATGAATTTATATTGATGGATTATTTTTAATTAATATAAAATAATAATAATAATAATAATAATAATAATCTAAAAAATAAAGAATTAAATAAATAGTTTACTTTTCAATGTATGGATTTGGAATGGCTTATTACTACAAGTGTGAATTATGGTGAATTTTATGCTTGATTTTTTGGATGATTTAAAAAGAATAAAGAGTGAATTGATCAGGATTTTAATAAAAATTAAAAATTATAAAATTTGTATAGTTAATTCATTTATTGTGAATTAAAATAAGCTTCTAACAAATAAAGTTTTATTTTTTCTGATAATAGGTCTTCTCATCCATCAATAATATCTCATACAAGGACAAAAAGACCCTTGATATTTGATCATTGTTTAGCCTTCAAAACTCCCTTCAAATAGAAAAATTGGAATATCATTAAAGATAGTTTTATTTGATAACTTAATAAATGATAGATCCTAAATTGAATCTATTATTTATTGATTTTTCATCTTTTTAATACTATAAATACATAGAAATTATAAAAAAGATAGAAGATAAAATACAATCTTTTCTTAACCGTGTTTCTTTTATAGGAAAGACTTATTATTCTTCATCTTGATTTTGATGGATGTTGTCAATTAAAAACATCAGCCTTCTTTTTTGTATTTATAAGATTTTTTTTGGCTTCTATGTACATTCAATAATATCATATCTATGCTAATGAATAAGATATTCTAATCTATTTTGATACTACCTTGAGTCTAAGACTTTAATTTCATATTTTTGATTATTTTCCTCTTCCATATAAGGCAATGGAATTTGTCATCTTCTTATTATATCTATTATCTTATATAATTCAAGAAGAGATACATAGAATATAAGATGAATCTTCATAGACTTTGATAGATGTAATTATTAACCAATTAAAATGATTTATTTACAAATAAGAAATGATCAAAGTCTATAATAATCCAACTTTTTAAAAGAACAAATAGTCTTGATATTACAATGAAGTAATTTTATCTTATCACGAACCTTATTACGTAGTAATATAACCATTAAGTGAAAAAAGTTATTATAAAAGAGCCTAATTAAAAAGATATAATAAAAAAATATAAATAAAAGATAAGAAAGTAATAAAATCTTGTAGTATTAAAATTATTTTTTATGAAAATAGATTCTACTTACTTTGCATGGCCATAAATAAGACAAAATAAGATAGATTAAAAAAATAAAGAATATAAGCATACATAAGAGAGAATTAGGACTTGGTTTCAATAAAAATTAAAGTAAGAAAATACGAATTGATACTCGAAGAAGACTTATTTTTAACTAGGATTGAAATTAGACCTTGAGGCACAAAATCAATTACATATGCTACTTTGAGATTCTTTGAAAAATTGGAGAGCAAGATTTGAGAAAAAACTAGATTAGATTTTATTGAGTGTTAATTTTGAAGGATTTTAATTTATAATTGCTTGACTTAATTTCCAATATTTGTGTGAATTTTGAGAGAAATTTAATATTTTATAAAGGAGATATTAGCACTGGAAGCTTAACATCAAGGTTGGAAAAAGAGACTGTCCGACACCCAAATGAATTATCTTACATTTCTTTCAATTTATAAGTATAATTGATGTCATTTTTCTTATGCTTGTTTTTAACTTAGTTATTAAAAAATTTACTAATTTTAAAATGATATCAATGATTTGAGCATTGGTTATTGAGGTTTCAATTTGTTGTAGGATTTGTAATGAATTTATTTAGAATTTAATATTTGATTAGATTTGATTTAGGATTTAAGATCTTTTTAGGACTTAATTATTATTTATTAGGATTATATAAAGATTTGGTCTAGAATTTGGTTTAGGATTTGGTTAGAATTTTGTAAGAAAGTTTGATTAGGATTTAATTTAAGATTTGATAAGGATTTGATTTTGAATTTGATTAAGATTTAAGATTTATTTAAGAATTGATTAAAATTGATTTAAAAATTTATTAATATTTTATTAGGATTTATTTAAAAATTAATTAGGATTTGATTAGGATTTGATTAGAATTTGATTAGGATTTGATTTATATTTTATTAAGATTTTATTGAGATTTGGTCTTAGATTTGATTAGGATTTGATTAGGATTTGATTTGGATTTTATTAAGATTTTATTGAGATTTGGTCTTAGATTTGATTAGAATTTGTTTAGAATTTAATTAAAATTTGATTACAATTAGTTTAGAATTTCATTAAGATTTGTTTATGGTTTGATTAGAATTGGTTTAGAATTTTATTAGTATTTATAAAAAATTATATTAAGATTTGATTAGGATTCAATTAGGATTTTTATTTTTAATATTTTTTTAAAGATTTTTATTATTATATATATTTCTCAAATATTAATTAATTAATTATTTATATTTATTTTATAAGTTTTTAAAGACTCCTTTAGAATTTAATTAAAATTTAATTAGTATTCTTATAATTTAATTGGAGTTTGTTTAAGATTTTATTAAAGCTGTTAGGATCTTCTTATTATAAGTTCTATTTTATAACTATGTGCTTATACATTCTTAAGAAAAATATGATGACATAGAATTGATATTATTCCTTACGATAGGCATCTACATTGATCTTTAGTCATTCTCAAGTTTTTTTAAGTTGTGCCTTCATTGTTGTATGTAGCTCTATTAAATAATTTGCCAAATCTTATGCTATAGAATTATTAACTTTTGAAAATTCAATAATATCAAATTATAGATAGCAACCATAATTAATTAAAAAAGATGTTTGTTAAGTAGAAGAATGTGTTGTATTATTATAAATAAATTTTGTTAATAGCAAAGAATTTTCCATCATCTTGTTGATAGTTGAAGTTACATTTCAAATACTACTCCAAAATTTGATTTATTTACTCTATTTGTCTATGAATTTGAGGATGAAAAGCCATAGATAGTTTTATGTCTATTTTTAAAATATTTATTTTTTTTTTAAAATATTAATGTAAGTTGAGTTATTCTATCCAAAATAATATTCTTTAATAATCCATAATAGCAATAAATGTTGTCAAGGAAAAGCTTAGTTTTTTCTTTACATGTGATAGATTTTGTACATGGTACAAAATGTGCCATCTTGATAAATCGATTTACTATTACAACTATAAAATCATAAGACCTTGAAATTAGATGATTTGTAATAAAATCTATAGAAATAAAAGATCATAGTTGTTTTTGAATAAATAATAGCTAAAGAAGTCTATAAGATTAATGATAAGAAATTTTTAATTTTAAATAAATATCACATGATTATAAAAAATATTTTATTAATATTTCTTATTTGAGGCCACCAAATTTTTTTAGATATTAGCTTCAAAGTCTTATTGTATCCAAAATATTTTTTTCTAGAAAAATATAACAAACTTGAAGAACATATAATTATAATCCACCTTTTGAAATATATGATTGTTCTTTGAAAGAGAATAAATTATTCTTAAATTCAAACTTAGAAGAATCATGAAACTTAAATTCATTGTTCTTAATACCTTGAATAAGAGGATCATAGGACATACTCAATTGAACTTACTTAGAAAAAGTTGAATCAATAATTAATGCTGATTTTATTGCTTGAAGATGAAAATACAGTGGCTTTAAAAGAATTATTTTTTTTTGGTCAAAATTTATATTTTTTATATTTAATATAAGATAAGGATATCTAAAAAAGACATTTAATAAATCTTATTACTTTCTTGATTGATAAATAATCTTGAATTCGAACATTGATAAAAACATGCTGCAATAATCTTAACAAGGATTCAAAATACATGTTGATATGAAATATTTGAGGTTCCTATAATTCGTATAAATGGTGACTAAATTAGAATCACCTTTTAGATAATGATACTATTTTTAAAATAAATCCATGATTACAAAAAGCTCTTTATCATAGATCTCATAGTTGATCTTGGCAGCTAAAATATTTTTGGAATAAAAAACTATTGAATGGAATTTATCATTTTTTCTCATTTATAAAAATATCACTTCTAAAAAAAAGACTAATGCATTTATTTCCATAAAAAATGCCTTAGAGAAGTTAATATAATATAAGATTGGTGTAGAAATAAAAGTTGTCTTCAAAGCTTCAAAAAGTGCTTTAGTTTCTTTGATTTACTCAAGTTTGTCTTTACCTATAAGATGTATAAGAGGATTTTTAACTTGAAAAAAATTCTTAATGAAGTTCCAATAATAATTGAAAAATTCCAAGAAACATTAAACATCATGTACAATTTTTGAAACCTTCTAATCTATAATAGACTTGACATTCTTAGGATCCATTGTAAGGCCATCATTTGAAATGATATATCCTAAGAAGTCAACTTGGGTAGTTTAAAATACATAATTTTTCATCTTAGCATATGATCTTGTATCTTTAAGTTTTTGTAATATATAATAAATATAAATTTCATATTTTTTTATATTTTTAGAAAAAATTAGAATATCATTTGGATAAAAAATTATAAAATTATAATTTTTTTTTAAAAAAATATCATTGATTAGATGTTAAAAAAAATTGGTGCATTTGTGAATTCAAAAGGTATGACATTATATTTGAAATATCCATACCTGGTTTGAGATACAATCTTTTATTTATTGATTTTTTTGATGTGTACTAAATTATATTTTTTTTATAGATTTATTTTTTTATATATCTTTATATGATTGAATTAATCAAAAAATTTAAAAATCAAAAGTAAAAGATACCTATTCTTATTAGTAACCTTATTGAATTCTTGATAGTATATAAACATTTATAATAATCTATCTTTTTTCTTTACAAATAAAATAAGAGTATATATTGGAGATTTTGAATAACATACAAAATTCTTAGCTAAGTTTATGTCAATATATTCTTTGAGTGTAGCTAATTCATTTTGTGATAAGCTAATGGCAATTGAGCTTCTTCTTCAAGATTAATTAAACAATCATATAAATAATATTTTAGAAAGATATCTATATTTTTTTCTTCAAAAATATCTTGATAAACTTATTACTGATTTAGAATACTAGTTGTATTCTTTTCATGATAAAAAAAATGGTTGTGGTATATATTGCAAAAGATGATCCTTCTTTTGAAGCATGTATAAAAGCTTTTATACCTACTAATAAGGATTTGATTGAATTAGACTTATTAATTTTTACTTAATTAATATTTTAAAATTATTGAAGCTAAAAAATTATAATTTTTAAATAGATTGGTTTTTTTTATAATCTAGATTTTTTTCTACACTTTAATCCATAATTATTTTTACTTAAAATATTAGACTTAGACTTATATTTTTTTGGCTAAAAATATTTCTTGTTTTTTGAAAAATTCTTTATTTATAAAACAAATCGAGTCTCTTAAATCTAACAAGGCAAAGAATTTTTGATTTTTTATTCTTAAAAAAACTTCTATTGTAAAATTAGACAAGAGATCTGAAAAAAAAATAAGATTTGTATTAGGTATTGTACAAGATTCCAACTGTATAGTCCCTATTGTAGTTGGAGAAATTTGATTTTTGGACACATCATCCTCTTTGGTAGAAATGCTCTTCATTTAATAATTACATTACTTCTTTGGATAATGTTGAATATTGTACTTAGATTCTTGATAATATAAGCACAAACCTTTTTGACAATGTTGAATGTTTTCTTGCTCCGTAAGAAGTTTGAAACATATCATGTCAATTTACATAAGTTTTGGCCTTAATGAATAAGCTTTTGAAAACTTAGAAACTATCACTATGACTTGATTTATACTTCTCTAACCAAAAAAACATTCTTTGTATTTTTTAAAGAGCCAATTATTGCATGCAATGATTTAAGCAATAATTGATCTAATTAATTTACTCTTGGCATTACCAACAATAAACCTTCGATATTATTTTTCAATCAATATCAAAATTGATTAATTAAAGATTTTTTATTTCAATCCATATCATAAGTAAGATTTCAAAATTCAACAGCACATATGGTAGTTGAATAAGATCTTTATTGTAAAGATACAAATTTAGTTTCTTTTATTCTTTTTTTATTATTATCTTTAAATGAAGCTATAAATAATTTAAAAAATAAATTTAGATCATAAAATATTTATAAATCTTTTTCCATCAAAGATATAAATCAAAAGAAAGTACTTTTAGAGAAAAATACATCTATAAATCCAACTTGAGTTAATCTATCATGGTATTGAGATTTTTACAACAAATACATCAACATTACATAGATTTATACTTATTGTAAAAATCCTAAAAACTTTAATCTTATTCCATCAAAATTCTCTAGCATACTTATATTTGCTTTTCTTATACTTGTAATAATAAGACTTCTTCAATTTAGTTGTGAACTTGATCTACTTACTTTTTTTAATTATACAATTTTTTAGCATAGACTTTAAACTTCATTTTTAACTTCTTCCATAGTTATCAAAATACTATCTCCAATATTGATATTAGAAATATATGAGATTTCTATCTTAAGAATATTAGCAATCTTGTGAAGATCTACAATAGTTGTAAATCTATTTTCACTTCTAAGATGAGTAGCATCTATGATTTTTTCTTTTATAAATAACTTAAAAAAATCTAAAAGTCAAATTAGAAGAGATTAATCTACAATCTCTAATAATAAATGATTTTTTTTATAAAGAATTATAGTTCATTCTTTCTAAAAAAATAATTACTATTTAAAAATATAATATTAGTTTAAAAGCAAATAATCTATAACTTTTAAAATACAACAATAGAAGCAAGATAATCTACTTCTAAAATAAAATAATAAAAATTAATTAGCACTCTTATTAAATTATTAAGGATATAAATCTTAAAGGACTTAAAGATCAATATATTCTTGTACTATTCAAAAAGTCTAAATTTTTTTTTAAAGATAATATATTATTAAACTAGAATGGCTATTGTCAAAGATAAGAAAACTAAATTATCTTAAAACAAAACTAAGAATATGAAAAGAATTGACAAGAATGAAGAATACTTTACTCTTGCTTCCATATATATCATCTACATAAGAAATATATGATAAAATTTTATATTCTTTGTGCTACAGATATACATATTTATTTTAATATTTACCTAAATAATTAAATAGAAATAGATAAAATTAGAGTTATTTCATAATATTTTTTTAAAAAGCTTTTTACAAGCTTCATAGATATTGCTTTGACTTTACATATGTTTGTAGTTGATTAATAGGTTAGAAATTTGGTTAAGAAGTAAACCATATATTGGTAGCTTATAAAATAAGCAAACTATGTGGTGTACATATAGAAAACATGCCTTACAAGTTAAGATATGTGTCTTACAAAGTCAACACATTTTGAAGGTGCTATAGAACATTGCCATGTAGCTCCTAGTTAAGAGTATATATAGAGGCAAGAGTAAAGTTTTCTTTACTCTTGTCAATGCCTTTTTAGTCTTTAGTCTTATTTCAAGACTTTTTAGTCTATTTGTCTTCAGCAATAGTCATTCTAGTTTAATACTATATCATCTTTGAGTGATTATCTGTCAAGGACATGAATCTCAAAGAAAGGAAATCCTCAATACACTCTTCTTTCACTAAAGTGAACTAGAAAGTCACTCAAAAATGATATATTATTGAACTAGAATGACTATTGCCAAAGACTAGAAGACTAGAAAGTCTTGGAATAAGACTAAAGACTAGGAATGCATTGACAAGAGTGAAGAAGGCTTCACTCTTGCCTCCATATATACTATCTAACTAAGAGCTACATGTCAATTTTTTATAGGACTTCCAACATGTATTGGCTTTATTAGCCACATGTCTTATCTTACAGGCAAGTTATCTATGTATGCACCATATAGTTGGCTTGTTCTACAAGCTACTATACAGAGATAACTTGTTCTACAAGCTATCAATACATGGTTAGCTTTTTGGCCAAATTTCTAACCTACAAACACATCTAAAGTCAAAACTGTGTTTATGAAGCTTCTAAAAAACTTCTCTAAAAGACTTTATGAAATTATTCTGTATTTATCTATTTCTACTTAATCATATAAGTAACTATTGAGGTAAATATATATGTCCATGATATTATCTCCTCCTTCTAGGAATGAGTTCTATGAGAAGCGGTCTTCATATGTTAAGAAAATCCAAGATGTGACAAATTGTATGTGTTACATACTCCAATCTTTGTTCTCTTTGAAGATGGTTGATAGGTCCTCTCAACCATCTATAGTGTTCTATACAAGGGCGAAAAGACCACCTTGTTATTTGGTCATTATTGAGGCCTTCATAACTTCCTTCAAATAAAATATTTGGAACATTGTCAGGAGTTGTTCCCACCTCTAATAAAATCACTAAATATTGGGAGTCTCTTTCAAGGTCGTGATAGCAAACACATTGTATCTTGCCATTTATTCAAGGAAAGACATGTCGTTCTTGACGATCTTCATCTCGATTCCATCATCTTGAAGGTTGTCACAATCGCAATGTCTCATCTGGTAAGTCCGCAAATAAAAGCTCTTGAGTTGAATCTACTGGTTGTTGGTGCTCTATCTCATCACAAATACATAGAAGCTACAATAAAAAGATAGAAGGTAAAATGTTATTTTCTTTTGATCTTGTTTCTTTTATAGCAAAGATTTGCTATTCTTCATCTTAGTTTTGATGGATGTCGTTGATGAAAGACTTCAACTTTCTTTGCTGCATTTACAAGATTCTTTGATGGCTCCCATGTGCGTTCACTAATATCATATCCGTACCAATGAACAAGATATTCCAACCTATTTTGGTACCACTTTGAGTCTAAAACTTCTTCGACTTCAAACTCTTGGTTATTATCCACTTCTATAGGAAGAGGTGGTATTTGTCTTCTTCCCAAGATATTCACTGTCTTATATGGCTCTAGAAGAGACATGTGAAATAAAGGGTGGATCTTCATAGACTCCGATAGATATAATCAATAGGCAACAAGATTGATTTGTTCACAAATAGGAAAAGGACTTAGCCTACGATAATCTAATTTATCACAAAGACGAGTAGTCTTGATATTACAATGAAGTAATCATATCTTATCATCTATATTTTATTATGGTTGCTCCTTGTAATAGACATCTATGTTGATCTTTTGTCATTATTGAGCTTTCTTTAATTGTATCTTCATTGTTATATGTAGCTCTGACAAGGGATTTGCTAAATCTTTAGTCGCAGGATTATCAACTTTTGAAAAGTCAAAAATATCAAGACATGGATGATAACCATAATTGGCAAAATAAGGTATTTTTTGAGTGGAAGAATGTACCAAATTATTATATGCAAAATCTGCCAATGGTAAAAGAGTTGTCCAATCATCTTCATGATAGTTGATAGTACATCTCAAATATTGCTCCAGAACTTAATTTATCTGTTCTGTTTGTCCATCAATTTGAGGATGAGAAGTTGAAGAAAGCTTTATATCCTCCTCTAAAATCTTGAATAGAATTCTTCAAAATCTTGATACAAATTGAGTCCTTCTATCTGATATAATATTCTTTGACAATCTATGATAGCGATAGATATTATCAATAAAAAGCTTAGCTATTTTTTCACTTGTGATAGATTTTGTACATGGTAAAAAATGTGCCATCTTGATAAAATGATCTACTATCACAAATATAAAGTCATAAGAACCTGAGATTGGAAGATCCGTAATGAAATCCATAGAAACAGAAGACCATGGTCGTTTTGGAATGGATAACGGCTGAAGAAGTCCATAAGGTCGATGACAAGGAATTTTTGATCTTGAGCAAACATCAGAAGATTGTACAAAATTGTAAACTGATTCCACATTGCGGCTATCAAAAATCCTTAGATATTAGTTCGAAAGTTTTATTGTATCCAAAATGTCCTGCTATTGAAAAGTCATGATGAGCTTGAAGAACATGTAATCGAGCTTTATCTTCTGGAATATATAGGCGTCCTTCAAAATATAATAGATTATTATTAAATTCAAACTTAGAAGTATCATGGGTCTTAGAAGAAGTATCCTTCATATCCTGAACAAGAAGATCAAAAGACATGCTTGATTGAATTTGCTTCACAAATGATGAATCAACAGTCAATGTTGATTTTATAGCTCAAAGATGAAAATGCTCGGGTTTCAAGAAAATTGATCTTTGTTGATCAAAAGATGTACCTCCTTCTTTTGGTACAAGATAATAATATCTAGAAAGAGTGTTTGATAGACCTTATTATTTTTCGCGTTGATAAGTGAACTTGAAATTGAATCTAGATAAAGACATGCTTCAATGGACTTGACAATGATTCAAGATACGTGCTGACATGAAGTACTCCAGGTTCTTATGGTCTGTATACATGGTAATTGGACTTGAGGTGCCTTCTAGATAATAATGCCATTCTTGAAATGAATCCACAATTGTATAGAGCTCTTTGTCATGAATCTCACTTACAAAATATATCATTCATAAGATTAGAATGTCGTCTAAATAGCAAACAACGAAATCATCTAATAAAAAATATCATTCATAAGATGTTGAAAAGTGGCCGGTGCATTCGTGAATCCAAAAGGCATGACATTATATTCAAAATGTCCATACGTAGTTCGAAAAGCAAACTTCTATTCATCTCTTTCTTTGATATGAACTAAGTTGTATGCTTCTTGTAGATCTATTTTGGTATAGATCTTTATTTAATTAAGTTGATGAAGAAGTCCTGAAATCAAAGGCAAAGGATACCTATTTTTGATGGTGATCTTGTTGAGTCCTCGATAATTCAATCACATTTTTAGAGATCCGTCTTTCTTCTTCAGAAATAAGATAGGAGCTTCGACTGAAGATTTAGAATGGAGTATGAAGTTCTTTGCTAAATTTTCATCAATGTACTCCTTTAATGCAGCCAATTCATTATACGATAAGCTATAGATTGGTCCAAATGGTGGTTGAGCTCCTTCTTGTAGATCAATTGAACAATCATAACATCATTGCTCGGAGAGAATATTTACATTCTTCTTTTCAAAAACATCTTAGAATTTTTGATATTGCTTAGGAATACCTATTGTTCTCGTTGTATTCAAGCTTCAATATACCAAAGCAATTGAACTAATAGAGGTGGGTTCAAACACGGAGAAAGACTGGTTATATGAATTGGGTTTGTTAGTGTCACAATTGACTGTACTCTAGCTATCTGAAATCAATTATCAAACTACAAACACCAAGGCTTACTACTTCCATCTTAATTCAACCCATAATCCATTCTACGACTATTAATTCAACAATACTTTCATATTCTTATCCGTTCATCTTCCACTTACTCTCTTTATGATTTATATATATTCAATTACTGATCTCTAGCTTACTTATTGTATTTTGTTTCTCAATTCATCATACAAAATTCAATATCTTGGCTTATGGCTCTCATAGTTTGGCACTCCAGACTAACTTCTCAATATTCAAAAACTATCCATTATTCGTCAACAACAAAGAAACAAAAAGAAGTAGCACCAAGCTTACCCCGACTTACGACTATCACAGTATGATCCTGATCTTTCTTTCCTCAACCTCGTTATCCTACCAAAAGATGGACCGTGGGCCAGTAGATTCCAAAGATTATGACTCTTTGAATTCTTAACCATTTATTCTACTAACAATCTACTGTTACCAACTAAGCTGCCTAACTATAAGTCTAATTCTCAAGGTTTTCAATAACCAACTAGTAACTTATCACAAAGTTTATTTGCCTATTCTATAATACCACTCGACGTTGTTTCACCATTAGAAATGGGTGTAGCATATATAGTAAAAGATGATCGTTCTTTGTAGCATACATGAAGATTTTTGCACCTACTAGTAAAATTTTGGACATATTGGACTTATGTACTTCTATTTTGCTAACGCAATCTTGGATTAAATTATCAAGAAAGTTAAAGTTACAAGAAATCCAATCTATTTGAGGGTTATATTTTTCTTGCCATGATAATTCTAAAATAACCGGATTAAAGGGAGATTTTATTACATTAAATATTACTATGCTATTATGATCTTTAATTACTATATCTAAAGAAATAGTTTCATGGGTAATATTTCTAGAAAACAACGAACGACCATCTATGACTTCTACATGTACGGATTTAATTTTCTACATTAAAGGTATTTTTTGATTTTTGGCAAAATCTTCGTCTAGAAAATATGCTGAGGCTCCTAAATCTAACAAGATAAAGACTTTGTGATTATTAGGTCTTAAATATACTTCTATTATAAAACAAGGTGAGGGGTCCGAAGAGAGGATAGGACCTTTACTAGGTGTTGCATATGATTCCAACTACACGGCTCCTATTGTAACTAGAGAAACTCATTTTCCGATACATTATCTTCTTTGGTCATTGTGCTCCTCATTTTGTAATTGTGTTGCTTCTTTGGACAATATTGAGCAGTGTGCTAAGTTTCTCCATAATATAAATAGAATCCCTTTTGGCAATGTCAAATCTTATCCTGCTTCGTGATAGGTTTAAAATGTATCATATCAATTTCCATTGATTCTGGCTTTGACAAATACGTTTCAAAAAACTTGGAAGCTGCCACCATCACTTGACTTGTTCCTCTCCAATCAAATCTTTATTCTTAATACCTTTCAAATAAATATTTGTTGCATGCAATGGCTTGAATAATAAATTATTCTAAAGATTCTACTTTTGGCATTGTTAATAACAAATCTTTAACGCTATCCTTCAATCCATATCGAAATTGGTTGATAAGTACTTTGTCATTTTAGTCCACGTTGCAAGCAAGATTTTGGAATTTGGCAGTATATGTAGTAGCTAATCGTGATCTTTGCTATAAGGATAAAAGTTTGGTCTTTGCTACTCGTTCTCAATCACTTTCTTTGAATGTGGCTATAAACACTTCTACGAATGAATTCAAATCATAAAAGAGTTGTGAATCTTTTTTTATTAAAGGTTCAAACCAAGAGAGAGCACTTCCTGATAGTAGTACAATTATAAATCCAACTTGGATAAATCCATCAGGATATTGGAAAGGGTGCAACCTTAGATAGAGCTTGACTTGTTACAAAAATCTTCAAAATTTTGATCTTGTTCCATCAAAATTCTCAAGCATACTAATCCTTGTCCTTGTCATACTTGTAGAAGTAAAATTCCTTGAATTTGGTTGTGATGTTGATCTACTTGCTTCTTTCAACTGCACAACTTCTTGTTGCAGATCTTGAACTTCTTCTATAAGCGTAGGCATAGTACTTCCATAATTCACATTGGAAATATGTGAGATTTCCACTCTTAGAGTGTTCACAAGCTCATGAAGATCTGTAATAGTTACAAATCTATTCTTACAACTATAATCTTTTCTTCTATATACAACTCAAATAAATTCAAAAGTTAAATTAGAAGAGAGTAAGCTACAACCTCTAAAAATAAATCCCACAAAGAAGGGTAATCCATTCTCTTTAAGAAAAATATCAGTGTTACAAAACAAGATTTTTTGTTTAAAGGTGGGTAGTCCACAATCTTCAAAATACAAAATAGAAGTGGAATAATCGACTCACTTCTAAAACAAGACAAAAGTAATATATTAGCACTCTTGTCAAACTGTCAAAGACATGAATCTCAAAGAAAGAAAATCTTCAATACTCTCTTCTATCACTAAAATGAACTAGAAAGTTTTTCAAAAATGATATATTATTGAATTAGAATGACTAATGCCAAAGACAAGAAGACTAAAAAGTCTTGAAATAAGACTAAGGACTAGAAATGTATTGACAAGAGTGAAGAAGGCTTCACTCTTGCCTCCATATATACTATCTAACTAAGAGCTTTATGGCGATTTTCTATAAGACTTCTATCATGTATTGACTTTGCTAGCCACATGTCTTATCTTGCAAGGCAATTTATCTATGTATGCGCCATGTAATTGGCTTGTTTCACAAGCTACCACTCGGAGATAACTTGTTCCACAAGCTATCAATATATGGCTAGCTTTTTGGCCAAGTTTCTAACCTACAAATACATCTAAAGTCAAAAATAGATCTATGCAACTTCTAGGAAACTTCTCTAGAAGACTTTATGAAATTATTCTACATTTACCTACTTCTACTTAATCATATAAGTAAATATTGAGGTAAATATATATGTCCATGACATCATCTAGTCTTTTTGAGTGACATAAGAGTATATTGATATTTTAGTTTTTTGATATTTATGTCCTAGAAAATTTGACAAGAATGCTAATTCATTGTTCTTTCTTTATTTTAGAAGTGAGTAGATTATCCTTCTTCTATTATTATATTTTAAAGGCTGCAAATTACCTATCTCTAAAAAAATATTTTAATTTTTCAATATTAATTTTTTCTTTAAAAGAATAGATTATCCCTCTTTATAGAAATTTTTATTTGTAGATTATGGATTATTTTTTTCTAATTTGACTTATGAATTTGTAAAGTTTTTTGAAATAGAAGAAAAAATTATGGATGATATACTTGACAAAGGTGAGAATAGATTTGGAACTATTGTAGATCTTCACAAACTTGTCAATATTCTTAGGATGGAAATTTCATACAGTACTAGCACTAGCCAAGAAATACTAATCCTATGAATCTATGTCGAAAAATTGTCCAATTGAAAGAGGTAAGTAAATTAATTTTACTACCAAGTCTAAAATATTTTATTTTT
Source organism: Physcomitrium patens (assembly GCF_059467195.1). NCBI lineage: Eukaryota > Viridiplantae > Streptophyta > Bryopsida > Funariales > Funariaceae > Physcomitrium > Physcomitrium patens. The sequence goes on along the minus strand of NC_143431.1, from coordinate 1,879,445 downwards.
ATAAGTACAATAGAGACAAGGATTAGTATGCCTAAAAATTTTGATGGAACAAGATTAAAATTTCAAGAATTTTTGCAATAAATAAAGTTCTATCAAAGGTTGTATTTCTTCAAATAATTTGATGAATTTACTCAAGTTGGGTTCATAAAGACATTTCTATCTGGAAGTACTCTCTCTTGATTTGTACCTTTAATGGAAAAGGATTCACGACTTTTTTATAATTTAAATTTATTTTTAGAAGTATTTATAGCTATTTTTGAAAAAAATAATTTAAAAAGATTAGCAAAGAAAAAATACTTATTTTTATGATAAGAATCATTGTCAACCACCATATATATTGCTGAATTCATAAACCTTGCTTGTAATGTAGACTAGAATAATAAAGCCTTTAGCAATCAATTTTGATATGGATTGAAGAATAGTGTCAAAGATTTATTATTGACAATATAAAAAGTAAAATCTTTGGAATTATTTATTCTTCAAGCCATTGCATGTGATAATCAATTATTTAAAATGTATCAAGAATAAAGATTTGGATGAAGACAAACAATTCAAATAATGATAGCAACTCCTAGGTTTTCAAGAACTTATTTATTAAAGTCGAAACCAATACAAATTGATATAGTATGTTTTAAACTTCTTATTGAGTAAAAAAAAAGACTCCTCGTAGTCAAGAAGGTTTATACCTATATTATGGAGAATCCAAACGTACTATTCAATATTGTCCTAAGAAGCAAGATAATCACAAAATAAAGATCATGGTTGCCAAAAAAGATGATATATTGGAAAACAAGTCTCTCCAGCTATAATAGGGATCATGTAATTGAAATCTTATATTATTCCTATTAAAGTTATTATTCTCTTTTCAGATCCATATATATCTATATATATATATATATATATATTTTTTTTTAATAATAAAAGATTTTTTAGAATAAAAAAATCACAAAGTCTTCGCTTTATTAAATTCAAGAGGCCCAACTTATTTTATAAACAAAGACTTTGTTAAAAAATAATATATATCTTCAATTAAGAAAATCAAAACTATATATATAGAAGTAATAGATGATCATTCATTATCTTTTAAAGATGTTACAACTCTTGTAGAAGTAATAACTAGTGGTTATAATAATTTATCAGTATTTAATGTAATTAGATTTCTTTCTAATCTAATTATTTTAATATTATTGTGGTTAAAAAAGAATAATCTTCAAATTTATTGGAATTCTTAAAATCTTAATTTTTTCCATAATTTAGCTCAAGATTTTGTTAGGCAAGTAAAAATTCATAAGATCAATACATCCAAACTATTATTAATAGGTGTAAGAACTTTTATGCATGTTATGAAAGAAGAATCAACTTTTTTTATATATACCACAGCTACTTTTAATAGAGAAAAGATTTCAAATATCAATATTAAGATTATTAAGACGTCTTTAATAATAAAAATGAAAATATTCTTCCAAAATATCGTCATTATGATTGTTCTATTAATCTTCAAGAATAAATTCAACAACCATTTCGACCAATTTATAGCCTATTATAAAATAAGTTGGCTACATTCAAGAAATATATTGATGATAATTTTAATAAGAACTTCATATGCTATTTTAAATTTTTAATTGAAACTCCTATCTTATTTATGAAGAAAAAAGATAGATCTTTATAGAAGTGTGTGGACTATCAAAGATTCAACAAAATCACCATCAAAAATAGGTACCCTCTATCTTTGATTTCAAGACTTTTTAATCAATTTAATCAAGCAAACATCTATATAAAAATAGATCTATAAGGAGCATATAATCTGACATGCATTAAAAAAAGAGATAAATAAAAAATTATATTTTAAACCAAGTGTGGAGATTTGGAATATAATTTCATGCCTTTTAGATTCATAAATGTACCAATTGCTTTTTAACACCTAATGAATAATATTTTTTGTAATTTTCTTCACAATTTTATTTTTTATACACCTAATATGTAAAGACAAACTTAAATGAAGCAAAGAAGGTGAAGCATTTTGATTGATGACTTATTAGATGAGACATTGTTATTATTATAGCCTTTAAGGCAATGTAATAGAGATGAAGACCTTTAAGAATGATATGTTCTTTTTTAAATAGATGGTAAGATATAATGTGTTTATTATCATGACTTTGAAAGAGACTTCTAATATTTGGTAATTTTATTAGAAGTAAGAACAATTCTTGATGGTATTTTTATATTTTTTTGAAAGAAGTTTTAAAGGCCTAATAAATAATTAAATATTAAGATAGTCTCCCTAATTTTAAAAAGGACATTATTAATAATTGAGAGCACCTATCAACTACCTTCAAAGAAAAAAAAATAAGAGTACGTGGCAAATATAATTTGCTGCATCTTGGTCTTCTTTAATATCTGATCACTAATCTTCATAGAACTTGCCCTTAAAAAAAGAAGATAATATCATATATATATATATATATATATTTAAAATAATTAAATAGATAATATGAATAGATAGAAGTACATAAAAGTAATTAATTTGATAATATTCCATAGAAAAGATTTTTAGAAGTTTCATAGATATGATTTCATCTTAACACATATCTTTAAGTGATTGATAGGTTAAAAAATTGGTCAACAAGTTAGCCACATGTTGCATATATTGCTAGCTTGTGGTATAAATTAACCATGTAATACACATTTAAAAAACTTTCCTTGCAAGTTAAAATTTATGTCTTATAAATTGGATATATGTCAAAGGTCTTGTAGAACGTCGCTACATATGTCTAAAGTAGATAGTATATATGGAGATAAGAATGAAGACTTTTTCACTCTTGCCAATTTATTTTTATTTTTATTTTTATTTTTTAAATCTAGTTTGAAGGATCTCTATTTTTTTATCTTTTGGTATTAGCCATTTTTTTAAATTATTTATAAATATATATATATATATATATATATATATATAATTATTTTTATTTTATTATCTTTTTTTGAAAAAAATCTTACTTATTTATTTTCTTTCATCAAGTTCTTGTCTTTGAGATACTTCCTTTAAAAGAGAGTTCTACAAAAAACTTATTCCTAAAGATAGGAAGAAGAAGGAAGAAGGAGGAGAAAGTAAGAAGAGAAGGTTTTGAGATGCAAGATATGAAGCAAGGAAGTAAAATATAGACACAAGACGAAAAATAAAGAATAAAGAATAGTAATAGATGGAATCAATCATAAAATGGCAAGGAGAGGATGTGGCTTTAACAACTTCCTTGTTTAATATCTATTTTTTTGATTAAACTATAAAAGCAGCTTGAATAAAAAAATATTTAAAGTAATTTTTTTATTTACTTATAAATTCAAAAATATTTTTTAATTTAAAAATAAAAATTAAATTTATTTTAATAATTTCAGGTTTTAAAAAAAATACAAATACAAACTAATAAAATAATTTTATTTATTTTATAACTCAAACTTTCAAAGAACATATTTTAAGCTTGTTAAATTAAATATATCAATACTTAATCCAAAAGTATTTTTATTCTTTTTGAAGACATCATTGTTGATGTAAGTTTTGATGATGTTATATTTTTATAAAATATTGATATCTTAAAAAAAAAGATACTAAATGCCAAAATTATATATAAAAGCATATGTAAGTTTAGATATAACTGATAAAAAGTTTTAGGTTTTATCCTTTTTTCAGAATGAATAAATTTTGGTCTTTTGGCCTATATTTTAGTTTAGGTGGAGTTATTTATATACAGTATTCTAAAACTTGTAGCAACTATTAGCTAAAGTAGATTGTATTAAAGGTAACTACAAAAAAAAAATAAAAAATAAAAAAATTATTTTCTTGGTAGAAGATCCTCATATATTGCTTGAAATCTTACTAAAAATATGTTATTTTATTTACAATTTCTTAACTAGATATATTTTTATTGTATTTTTATTATAATTTTTTTTTTTATAATTTATTGCCTTATTTTCCATCAATCAATTTGATTAAATTTTATCTTTAATCCAAAATTTATATTAATTGATCTATAGCATGTTTTTGCTTATTATCTAAAGAATATAATTTTTAGTCTTATACAAAATCTTTATTATTATTTTTTTTAAATTAAATAATAGGATTAAAAATATATGAGAATTGACATCCTCTTATTAGATTATTAATCACTGTAAGATTATTATAAATGTGTAATATATAGAATGAAGAGTTCAAAAAATAAAATTTGTACTTGTCTTAGATTTATGCTTAATATTAAAAGTAAATTGACACATTTGACTTAGAGAGATAAATTCACATAATTTTTTTCAATATAATAAATTTTTTTGCTAACTTCTTTTATTTAATCTTAACCTTATTGAGATGATAAGTATATTTAAATACAATACAATGGTAGATTTTACATCTTTCAATTTATTATAAAATTAATATATTTAATTTAATTATAATATTATAATACAATATTTATTTCAACAAAAAATTTATTTTATAAGAATCATTTATTTTGACTAATAAGACTTAAATGATATCTTATATTTTTATTTATATAAATCTCATGTTTAAAAGATTCTTTCTTATTTACAATATATATATATATATATATAATTTATTTTTTAAAAAAAATACATCATATTTATTTATCAAAAGTTATATATAAAAAAATTTAGTCATATAAATTTATGAAAATGTTTTTTAAAAAAAACATTAAAATAATTTATAATATTACATATTTTAAAATATAAAAGATGATTTATCTATAATTTTTAATTATTTTATTTTAAAATAAAATAATAATAATAATTATTTTTATTTTTATTATATAATATAAATTAAAATCTAAAATCTCAATTAAATTTTCTATATTTTACTTATTTTAAACATAAATTTTAAGAAAGTTTCTTTGATTACAGCTCTACTTATATATTGGACTTATAAAGACAAATTTAAATGGAATAAAGAAGCTGAAGAAATATTTGAGAATTTGAAAATAACTTTTATTTTTACACCAATTTTGTATTTTTTTTGAATTTTTAAAGCAATTTTTTATAAAAAAAAATATATCAAACATTTCCTTGAGTGTAATATTATCTTAAATTGGAGCAAATAACAAACTTCACATAATAGCTTTTTATTCTAGAATATGTTTAGCAATCAAGATCAATTACAAGATCTTTCATAGTAAACTTCTTGTAATTTTGGATTTATTTTAAGAATAACGCTATTATTTAGAAGGTACTTCTAATCAAATGATTACATATATAGATTTCAAGCACCTCAAGTCTTTCATATCAGTACCTATTTTAAATTGTCGCCAAGCCTGTTAAAGCATGCCATTGTTAAGATTTGAATTTAAGATTACTTATTGATTAAAAAAATAATAAAATTTATTAAATACTATTTTTAGATATTCTTAGCTTATATCAAAATAAATAAATGTAACTTTTATTTAATAATAAATTATTCTTTTGAAACTAAAAATATTCATCTTTAAAAAGTAAAATCAAAATTAACTATTGATTCAATTCTTTTTAAGGAAGTTCAATTAAATATGTTTTTATAATTTTTTATTTATGATATGAAAAATAATTCTTTAAAATCTCATGATGCTTCTAAGTTTGAGTTCAAAAATATATATATATTTTTTAAGAAACGCTTATATATTCTAAAAAGTAAAGTATATTTATGTGCTCTTTAAGCTTTTCACAATTTTCCAATTGTAAAATATTTTTGATATACTAAGACCTCAGAATTAATATTAAAAGATTTTTGGTGCCTTTAAATTTACAAAGCAATTAAGGACTATGTACAATCATATAATATTTGTTCAAAATCAAAAATTTCTTGTCATTAATATTATGGACTTTTCAACCATTATCTATATCAAATCAACCATGGTCTTTTATTTCTATAGATTTTATCATAGATCTTCTAATCTCAAGATCTTATGGTTTTATATTTTTAATAATAAGTTCTTTTATCAAGATGGCATAATTTGCACCATATAGATAAAAAACCATCACATATAAAAAAAAAACATCTAAATTTTTCCTTGATAATACTTATCACTATTATAGATTATCAAAAAATATTATATTAGATAAAAGACTCAATTTGTATTAAGTTTTAAAAAATTCTTTTTATAATATCAAAAATAGATAAAAAAAACTATCTTTGGCTTCTTATTCTCAAATTGATGGACAAATAAAATAATTGACTCAAGTTTTAAAATAATATTTAAGATATACCATCAACCACCATCAAGATGATTGAATAATTCTTTTGCCATTGATATAATTTGCTTATAGTAACATGATACATTCTTCTATTCAATAAATACTTATCTATGCTAATTATGATTATCATCCATAATTTGGCATTTTTGACTTTGTCAAAGTTAATAATGCTATAATAGAAGTTTTGACAAATTACTTATCAAAGCTACATGCAATAATGAAGGCATAGCGAATGGAAGGTCAAGAATAATAAAAAATCAATATAGATATTGATTGTAAAGAACAACCTCAATTCTACCTTAACAACAAGGTATGGTTAATTTTTTGTAATATAAAGAATAGTTTTTCTTGTGAAAAGTTGGATTATTGTAAACTATGATTGTTTTTTATTTGTGAACAAATCAATCTTGATGCTTTTTGATTATATCTACTAGATTCTATGAAGTTCTATCTTTTATTTTTTGTATATTTTTTTGAATAATATAAGACATTAGATATAATAATAAGAAGATAAATACCACCTCTTTATATAAAAATTTACAATAATTAAGAATTTGAGGTAAAATATTTTTTAGACCTAAAAATGTACCAAAATAAGTTTGAATATCTTATGTATTAGTGTAGATATATTATTAATAAATATTCATAGGAGCCATTTAGAAATCTTTGAAATTTTACAAAGCTATGTATTTTTATCAATTATGTCCATTAAAATCTAGATAAAGAGTCATATAACTTTGATACTAAAGAAAAAAGATTCAATGAAGATTAAATTCTAAATAGTATCTTTGTTTGTAATTTTATTTATATTTAAAGTATTAAAGTTATGGAGATTTAAAAATCAAGTGATTAAATTCAAGACTTAATGTTTGATGAATTATTACATAAGATATTGAAATTATTACAATCTTTAAGAAGACATAATAGAAATGATGACCCTTAAGAACAACATGTGCTTTTTTAAATAGATGAATAGATATAACATGATTTGTATCACAATTTTTAAAGAAACTCTTGATATTTTGTTATATTATTAGAAATAAGAACCACTAATGACGGTATTTTAAATATTTTATGTTGAGTTACAAAGGCTTCAACAATAATCAAATAAAAAGGTGGTCTTCATGTCTAGGTATAAGACATCATCAATAGATGAAAAGACAAAATAGCTATCTTTAATAAAAATTAAGATTAGAATATAGAAATAATATAATTTATTATATCTTAGATTTTTTCAATATGTGATCACTATTCTTCATGGAACTTGTTTCTAAAAAGGAAAGAAAGAGGGAAAAATATCATGAATATATATATTTATCTAAATTAATATAATTAGATAGAAATAAAAAGAAGTAAGTAGTTTTGTTAATATCTTATAGAAAAGCTTCATAGATACAAATTTGACTCTAAACATGTATGTATATGATTGGCAAGTTAAAAATTTGACTGCATGTTGTACATATTGATAACTTGTGATACAAGTTGGATACATGGTGTACATGTAGAAAACTTGTCTTACAAATTAGACACTTATTGAACATCTTATAAAATATCATCAACTTGATCTTAGTTAGATAGTATATATGGAGACAAGAGTAAAGCCTTCTTTATTCTTATTAAGTCTTTTTTTTGTTTATAATCTTATTTAAAGAATTTCCAATCTTCTTATCTTTAGCAATAGCTATTCTAGACTTAATATTATACCATCTTTGAGTGATTATCTATTCTTTTTTAATAACATAAGAGTATCTTAATCCTTTAGTTTTTTGTGATTTATTGTCAAGGATATGAATTTAAAAAAAAAGAAAAATAATATACTCTTCTATTACTTAAAAATATTAGAAAGTCACGTTAAAATAGTGATATATTGAACCAGAATGGCTATTGCCAAAGAAAAAAAGATTAGAAAGTCTTGAAACAAGATTAAGAACTAAAAAGAAGTTGATAAGAATGAAGAAGGTTTCACTCTTGCCTCCATATATACTATCTAGCTAAGAGCTACGTGGCAATGTTCTATAGGACCTCCAATACATGTTGACTTTGCAAGACATATGTCTTGGCTTGTAAAGCAAGTTTTCTATTTGTGTGCCATATAGTTAGTTTGTTCCACAAGCTATTAACACATGTAATATATGGCTAATTTGTTGACAAAGTTTCTAAACTATCAATTAACTACAAGCATGTATAAAGTCAAAGTTGCATCTATGAAGCTTCTAGAAATGCTTTTTAGAAGATATTATGAAATTAATCTATTTTTACATACTTCTACTTAATCATATAAATGATTATGAGAATAAATACATATATTTGTGATATTTGCATCTTTAATATTTTAATATAGATCTTTAAAAGTCTTTAAAATCTTATTTCAATTTTATATAATAGTCTCTACAAATTAATAGTTTTATTTCTGTAAAAATCAAATGTATATTTTAAAATTATTACTAGAATTTAGTATATTTTAATTAATTTTTTAATTAATTTTTAGAATTTTATATTACTTTAAGTTATTAAAAAACTTAATTACTATAAAAAATAATTAATTTTAAAACTTATTATAATTTTAAAAATAATATCTACTAATTTATAAGACTTTCATAATTTTTGTAAGTATTCTAATTTTTTTAAGTTAATTTTTGAAATAAAAAGAATTTATTTATATATATATATATATATATATATATTTATATATATTTATTTAAATTTATATTTCAAAAATATTAATAAATATATTAATTAAATTATATAGTAGTATTTATATACAAAGTATTATTAAATTACTTCATAAATTAATAAAGTTTAAAATTTAATTTACAATATTTAACATAGTTTTAAATTTATATTTTTTATGAAAAAGATTATTGAGTAATTTGAGCTATTTATAATTTTTTATAATATAATATTTAATTTTAATAGTAATACCATAATTAGTTGTATCTTTATTTTGTAATAACAAAATATAAATCTTTCTTTGAAGATTTTTTTTTTATTTTTTTTTATTTTTTTTCAATTTATTGTTTTGAAGTTTGAGACAATCTAATGAATCATAACACACCTCTTAATAAGTGTTCATCCCAGTCTGCTATAATATTTTTAAATTTATTCTAAGAGAGTACTAAAAAAACTCATTCATATGTAAAAACACTTACAAATGCACAAAATACTAAAATCCAAGCCAAAACCTCTCTTTAGGCATAACTGACTTAAACCTACTCATCTGATATCAAAATAAATTAAAGAAGAGTATCTTTAATTTTTCTCCATCTTAACCATTTAGACTACTCATTTATCCATGGAAGGGTACGGGTTTTCTACTATAGTCACCCATTACCAAAATCTCAAGTCATCCAAATTCTAATCCCAAATCATCCAAATTCTAATCCCAAATCATCCAAATTCTAATGCTACGATCACAGTTAGTCCATTTTTTTTCTATTTTATTAAACACAAAGTGGATTAGTGAGTACATGCAGCTTTGGTACTCTCTGACTACTACTTGGATCACTAATTCAGCACTTACTTGAAATAGGTAGATGCATCTATATACGTCGACCCTATTTCCTTTGAATCCTTTGAATGTTCATTCTTTAAAGAGGTCACATGTCAAAAGTGCAAAAACTTTAGCAAAGAGTATTAACGTTGTAACCCCACGTTTACTTCTCCTTAATTTAATGCTCTTCTAACTAACAATCACAACTTACCTTCCACTTAGTATTTCATAGTCAAACGGCTCTTTTTTAGCATCACATGTTCTTTCCTATATCATTTTTTTTATATCACTCAATGAAGTTTTATCTCTAACACTCATTCGAATAAAACACGATAGTTACACACAGATTGAAAGCTTATCCTTCGGCCGAGCCACCACTTCATTCAGAGGCTGGTTTCCACGGAATGCGCAAATTCATGCATTCATACGTACAAACTTCACTCCACTCTCAAAACCTCACACATTTAGCCTTTCGGCACTCATTCCTTCCTTCTTCTTTACTCCTTTGAGGATACTGAAGTCAGGGAAATGAACTCACAAAAAAGCTCACATAAAAAGCGGCCACACGGCCTAAATACCACAACCATAACACCCGGTTCAAAACACACAATACCCAAAAACTCAGCTGAAAATCGAAACACTAAAACTGAAATAACTCCAACTACAAACTCCCTGATTTAATCGTCAAGCACAAACAAGAATCACACGCGGACGGATGGAGTCGTAACTCCCTCTTCCAACCTTCAATACTTCCAAGGCCCAATTTTTATGATTCTGCTCCTTCCTAAAACCCATGAGAAGAGCACGGTAACTGCGCATCAACTCCTCCCTCTTGCATTCTTCCTCAACTAAAGCTTCCTTGAGAAGCTGAGTCTGGGCCAAGAAGGCTACGGTAACTCCCTCCAACTTGACCAATAAGTCACAAGCCCAGATTAGTATGTCTTCTAACTTACGAGTAGAAAGTTGTCCCTTCAACTCAGTAACCATGGACAGCAGAGTATGAACCTTCTGAGGCATAGTAGGTCGTTCTTCTCCTGATACCTCGATCTCCTGTAGTAACTGCTACGTAAGTTCAAGCTCACTCCTCCAAAATCTATTTACGTCTTCTAAACTCTGACTCACGGGATGAGCGGAAAAAGTGACTTCATGTACCGTGGGTGAGGGACTCCCCTCCAACGACTTATCTCCATTATCCAGTTTTACTGATTCCAAAACTTTCTTTCTTCCCATACTCAAAGGAGACAATAGCAGTTTGTTTTGCATAGCCTAGGTTTCCCCCTTCCATTCGTAAAGATGACGCAAGAACGGCCCAAGGCAACGAGTTTCTTTACTTGTTGCCAGTATCTCTACTTGATGTGCCATGGATGCTGCAATGGCTTACCCCCAATTTACTCTTGGCAAGAGTGAATTAAAGGTTCCCTCCCAAACCCAGAACAACCACTCAATTTGTAAGCATTGTAAGTAGTCGGGTCGTGAAGGAGCAGGTAGGGCCACTGCCGCTCGACAGAATTCCATCCACACTGGTTTTTCCTTCAAGTCCGTGTGATGGTAGCTAGAGGAAGAATGCTTAGGTACCTTGACTAACCCCAACTCTAACAGATGAGGCACTGTGGTCTTGAGTGACACGCTCCTGCTGTTTACTGCCACTGGTGGTAACTGATACACTGTAGCCCAGAGCTCCGACATCCATGTGGCAGGCTTTCCTCGCACCTCCCACTTTCCTGAGGCTTCCGCTCGGTTGTTGTGCAGGAGCAGAAGTTCTCGACAATACTCTATCTCAGCCTCGCACTAATCCTTAGTAAACAACGATAACAGGCCTCGGTCGGCGAGACCCTTCCATAACTCCGTGGAAATGGAAGGCATATGGATCCTTCCCTTCCGTAACGTTTTTGTTGCCACGTCATCCCTCATGTTAGCTCTCTTGAACTTCGTAAACCTCCTAAACAGCCTTCAGCTACTCACTCAGTCTTCGCAGACTGAGAAGGTCCTAAAAACTGTGTAACACCCTTTCCGACAGAAACCCCAAATTGGGCGAACTTTGCTACCACATGGCAACTTGGTCCTCACTCAGATGGCCTCCAGAACTACATGGACGAAGAGAGGACAGCGAGTACCCAAGGCTGGCCAAATTTCAGCTAAAGACTCTCTTGGACTCAGCTCCTAAGAATTCCCCGAAAATCACAATTTATAAATCGTCTCCAACTAACCTAAAATGACCCAGATTTGGATCAGAACTTTTTTGATCTGATTTCCCCCATGCACGACGTCCAAGAGGTAGATCTACCTGTAAAACATAGAAATCTTGAAAAGTACCGAAAAATAATCACCAGAGCCTCTCCATGCAACGTCCCAGAGCCTCAGCTCGTGCGGGCCTTCACTAGAATTTTCGGGGGCAACTTCTGACTCCAAATACTTCTATCCCTCAAACAAGTTCCCCCATCTCCTCTAAACACTGGACTATTCGTCTGCAAAGTTCGGTAGGTTTTGGACTTCGGCAGCTATAAAAGTAACTCCTCCCAAAATGCTATTTTCTACCAAATAGTGAGATTTCCTTTTGACTGTATTTCCTGGATATTAAAGCAATTCGCGGCCCAAAATGGAGTTCTACCTCGATAAGCAGGTAGAAAATTCCCTTCCAAGCCTTCCCACCGAAATTCTCCGCCAACCGAGCCCCCTTCCAATATGAATTTTCCCTGGACCGCTTTCGGCCGAGCTCCAAAAATGACTTTCCTAGAGAACAAGCGAACTTCGAAAACCTTAGTTCCCTCTCTGTTTTGACCTCATTCCCTTTCTACTCAGGTTTCAACTGGCCTCGGTTCCTGTGTAGGGCCTTAATCACTTTGTGGGTACCTCGTTCTTCCCATGTATACCTCGGTATGCGTGCCCTCAACGATCAAAGCACTCATGGAGAGGTCCTCGTATAGGACTTCCATCCCTGTATCTGTAGACAATTCCCAAAATCGAACCCCGCTCACCGAGCTCTCTCCTCCTTTTCTAAACTCCAAATCTCAAAGTATAAAATGAGGAACAACTCCATCCACTCCTCGATTTTCGTCCATAACTTGATCGATCCCTCAATCTTGTTCATAAAAAGAGTTGGTTAGTAGGTGCCAACTTTTAATGAGTTTAGGTGATTATCTTTAAGCAATCCGTGACCTTCCAACTACCACAAGGCCCCCCCTTTGCTTCCATAGTCGTCGCCATTCCTTGTGAATCCTAATCAATCGAGGTTAACCATGACCATGGTTGGTCGTGGTTACTGGGTAAGCCTTTGCTGCACCCACTTAGTTGGTGAGTCTAGTCATAGTCGATCCCTCCTGTCCATGCGATTACCTGCCGGGTGGGTCCCACATACTTCATCTTGTGATCCTTAGGCCTTCGAAAACTACTTCTCCATCCGAAGCTCGTGTCCTCAGCCCCAGTGCCGCCACGTGGCCCAACTGGTTCATGCACTACTTACATCGTCTGGCAACCACCTGTAGACTCCACCCACCTCATGTGGCCTTTCCATCTGCCACGTGGCAGTCTGCATAAACCATAAATCCCGCATCGACTTTTCTCACACGAAGGGAGTAACCATTTTCCTAAGTGCACACTACAGTTGTAGTAGCTGTAGCCCCTGACCATCTTCTGCTTCACCAACCAGAGCTCAAACTCCTCAAGAATTACAAGCTTCTTTAAAGATTTCCAAAGGATTCTTTGAGTATCTTTTCCCTAAGTTCCTTCATTCACTTGTAAAGCACCCCCGTAGGAGGTTTAGGCACATACATGGGCCTCTAACTATCCTCTCCAAACTAACGCATAGCTAACTAGATTAAACCGTGACTATGGATTCATAGAATATTTTGATTTCCCGGAAGGAATCTTCATCATAACTCTCGATCTATTGTAGCTCTCAGACCAAGTAAGGTATCATTAGAATCAACACAGCGGCCTCTACAATATTAGCCTAATTCTGAATTCCAAACTTTTAGCTGTTCCCCCGTTTTTGGTCTTTTCCTAAAATTAGTCATAATTGACATCTCTGCCAAAAATTTGTGAGTTCATCTTTTGAAACCGGCCTCTTAACTTCCAACAACACTCCTCATCTCACCCGCTTCAACACTTAAGGTACCACATTTAAGGTATCTTCCAATTTAGTCACTAAACACTTAAATTCTTCACACTGTATAACTTCATTCATCTAAATTTGTAAGTTTCAATTTGTGTAATTGATTTTAATTCTTCTAAAAAGAGTAAAAATATAGGAAAAAATAAATAAAAATCTACCTAAGGCATATATGATACAACATTAGTTTATAATAGATAAGATTAAAATAGAAGTGATTAACATAAAATATTATGCAATGAAAGACATCCTTATTGATTTATTGACAAAGGTATTAGTAAAGGATAGATATCACATATTGATAAAGGTATTAATAAAAGATAGATATCACATATTGACAAAGGCATTAGAATTGAAAGCCTTTGACTAATAGCAATGTGGAAGTGTTAAAATAAGTAAATAAAAGTAAATATAAAATAAATTACTTTATAAACAATATTATTCTAGATAAATTACTAATGATAAAAAGATTGATTCTTGATATATGGAAATGCCATCCTATGAATAAAAAATAAGATGAAGAAGAAAAGGATCAATTAAAGAATATCTAAAGACTAGGTTAGAGTATAAAATATCTGCCATAGTAGATGAATTGAAAAAAGATCTTAAGGACATAAAGAATATATTAAAAGCATATTATCATAGTAGATAGGATGCCAATGAATATACTTAATATATCCTTGGATAGATGTAAACCTCAAAAGATAGAAGCTGTTGATTAGGACAACAACCACTACTTATAAATAATAAATACTAGAAGGAAAAGTCATCTTATTCTATATTCTTTTTGTATGCAATTTTACTGATATTATATGTTGTGACTTTAAAGTTGTATTTTTTTTTAATAAGTCCAATGTATTTGTTTCTATAAAAAATATCTTGAAAAAATCAACACAATTCAAGATTAATGTAAAATTAAAAGTTTTCTTTAAAACTTTAGACAATATTTCAATGTCTTTATTCTACTCAAATTTATCTTTACAAGTCAAAAATATATATAAAGCTACAACTTGATTTTTTTTAAAATAAAGATTCAATAGTATTTGATAAATTTTAAAAAATATTAAACATCTCTTATTATTTTTGCGATCTTCTAATCTTTGATAGTTTAAACTATTATAGGATCCATTATAAGACCATCATTTGAAATGATGTATCTTAAGAAGTCAACTTCGATAGTGTGAAATATATACTTTCTATCTTAGTATATAATCTTGCATCTTTAAATTTTTGTAATACACAACAAATATAAAGTTCATGCCATTTTATGTTCTTATAATAGATTAAGATATCATCTAAATAGTAAATGATAAAATCATGTAAAAGCTTTCAAAAAATATTATTGATAAGATGTTGAAAAGTAACTAGGACATTTGAGAGTCCAAAAGACATGACATTATATACAAAATATCCATATCTAGTTTGAAATAATATATTATATTCATCTCTTTTTTTGATGCATACTAAGTTGTAAGCTTCTTATAGATTTATTTTAGTACAAATCTTAATTTAATTCAATTGATTAAAAAGTCCTAATATCAAGGATAGAAAGTACCTATTTTTTATAGTGATCTTTTTGAGTCGTTAATAATCCACACATATCTATAGTAATATATTTTTTTTATTCAAAAATAAGATAAGAGTTTTTATTAGGAATTTTAAATAGTGTATGAAATTCTTGGATAGATTCTCATTAATTTATTCCTTGAATTTATCCAAGTTATTTTATGATAAATTGTACATTGATCCGATGTCAATTGATCTCATTATGAAAGATTAATTAAACAATTATAAAGGCGATGTTTTGAAAGAATATCTACATTATTTTCTTCAAAAATATCTTGATAATCTTAATATTGATTTAGAATACTACTCAAAGATTTTTTACTATTAAAAATAAATGTGGCATAAATAACATAAGGTGATAATTCTTTTGTAGTATGTAAAAAAATTCTTATACCTACAAATATGGATTTGGTTATATTAGAATTTTGACTTTTTTCTTGATTGAAAAATCTCTTAAATATATTCTAAAAAAATCAAGACTATAAAAAATTCAATCTATTTGAAGATTATATTTTTTTTAGCTATAATAAATTTAAAATAACTAAATTAAAGAAAGATCTAATTATATTAAATATCAAAAAGCTACTATAACTTTTAATTGGTACTTCTACAAAAAAGATTTCATGAGTAACATCTCTAAAAGATAATAGACGACCATCTATGATTTCTATATAAACATATTTAGGTTTATTTATTAAAAGAATACTATGTCTTTTAAGAAATTCTTCATCTAAGAAACAAGCTAAGGTTCCTAAATCTATTAAGATAGAGGCTTTGTGATATTTAGATTCTAAATTAATATCTATTATAAAATAAAGAGAGAATTTTGAAAAGAGAATAAAATCTTTATTATGCATTGTATAAGATTCCAGCCGCATGATCTCTATTGTAGCTAGTCAAATTTATTTTTTAACAAATTATCTTTTTTAATAGTCATACTTTTCATTTTGTAGTTATATTGCTTCTTTAAAAAATATTGAGCAGTATACTTAGGTTTTTCACAATATAAATACAATATTTTTTTGTTGATGATAAGTCTTTTCTTGCTCAATAAGAGATTTGAAATATATTTCATGAATTTAGATATCTTCTACTTTTAAATATATGTATTGAAAAGATGTTGATATTATTATTAAATTATAAAATATTAAGGCATACTTGTACAAGTTTCAAATCAAAATTCAAATACTGATTGTCACACTTTACAGCAAAATCAATTATTTGATTCAATATCTAAGGATAAGATAAGTTGAGCATCAATTTCTTTACATCATATCACAATTTGTAGAAAAATTAGCTAATAAGTGCAATATCATTCCATATTATCAACATATATTTATTATAATTGTTATCAAAGTAATATGAATAGGTAGAAGTAAATAAAAGTAGATTAATTTCATAATATCTTTTAGAAAAGCTTCTTAGAAGCTTTACAAATGCTACTTTGACTTTACATGTATTTTTAGTTGATTGATAGGTTGAAAATTTGATCAATAAATTAATGACATGCTACACATTATTGTATTATATAAAGTCTTGTTTGAAAATATACCAAGCACTTGGTTGTAGAAGGTAAAAGAGAAATTGCAACAACAAGTTCTTAATAATTCTAATAGAATCCTAAATAAATTCTAATTAAATCTTAATAATACTAATCAAGCTTTAATTAAATCCAAAAGAAATCTTATAAATCGTATAAAAATTATAAAAATAATATAAAAAAATCTTAAAGAAATGTTAAATAAATCTTAACCAAATCTTACTTTAATCTTAATTAAAATCCTCATAGATCTAAGTAAATCTTAAATCAAATTCTAACTAAATTCTAAATCAAATCTTAGAAAAATCCTAAATCCTATATCAAATCCTAGACAAATCTTAAATCCTAAACAAATTCAATTTTATCCTAAGATAGATTAGAATATCAATATCTATTAATTAAAATTTTAATTTTGATTAAAAGTTTAAAAAACTCTCAATCTCTTAATTAAAAAATAAGTATAACAAATTTGAAGATAATCACATTTACCAAATAGAAGAAAAATCCTAAAATTTGTTCATGTATTGGCCAACCTCCTATTTCAATCTAAATATTAAATTTCTAGTGCCAATATCTCTCACTTAAACTATTGATTTTTTTTTCAAAATTCACCTAAATTATTAGAGATCAAGTCTAGTCTCTATAACAAAAAAAAAAAAAAATCATTTCAATCTAATTGAAAAATTTCTAAAGATCTCAAAAATACTCATTGACCTTCAAAAACTAATTTTAGAGACCTCAATCTATAAGCTAACTATGTAGCATCTATATAAGAAACTTACCTTACAAGTTAAGATATATGTTTTGTAAAATTAACAAATTTGGGAGGTCTTATAGAATGTTGCTATATAGCTTCTAGGTAGATAGTATATATAAAGATAAGAATGAAGCCTTCTTTATTCTTGTCAATTCTTCCAATCTAATTTCAAGAATCTATAGTTTTTTTTTTTTTTTTTTTTTTTTTTTTTTTGGCAATAGCCATTCCAGTTTCTTTTTAATATACATACTTTCTTATTTTTATTTTATCATATTTTTTTAAAAAAGTCTCACTTATTTATTTGCTTTCATCAATTATTTTTTTACAATTTGAAAAATGTACACTTATAGTATCAAAATTTTGTCCTTTTTTTTAATTAAGAGTTGATTATTCTTTTTTCTTGATAAGATATAAGCATATTAAAAGTTGTAAATTATCTTATTCTAAATTGATATTATTTTTAGTATTTTTTTATTTTCTAATTCTTTCTTTCATTTCTTTAGAGTAATATTAGATATCTTTTTGCCTCTAAGTATTATTATGGTAGAGCTTTTCAAAATGAAGAGTGCAATAGAATAAATATAAGAATGATTAAGGGAGTTAATTCTTGCAATATATCAACTCAATTTATTACCATAAGAAAGAACAAAAATGGTAGAAAGTGGAGATATAGAGATGATTGGAGTGGCTTCAATATTTTTACTAAATTATATTTCTTTTCCTATGAGAAAACACCATTCAAGTATTAGAAAACCAAGAATTATCTTACCTAAGAAGTTTGATGGTAAAAAATCAAAGTTTTGAGGATTTATCAATCAAATAGCATCTAAATTTTAATTCCAAAGCTATTCTACTCGAAGATCACAAGTCAAGTTTATTAGAACACTACTTCTTGGATCTGTATTATCATGATTTTTATTTTTTCTTCAATGACATGATCTAATATTGAATAATTTTAAGAAGCTTCTTAGCAAAGTTTTAATCTATGTATGGAAAACATGATATAATATGAACCAAAGAAATTGATGCTTACTTTATTTGATCTTTAAATATTAAGTCAAGTAATTCATCTTGCTATAAAATGTGATAATTGATTTTTTGAATTTTGATTTGAGAATTGCATAAGTAGGTCTTAATGTTATTATAATTTAATGGCAACATCAATTTCTTTTCAATACATATCTTTGGAAGTAGAAAATATATAAATTGATGTGATACATTTCAAATTTCTTATTGAGCAAGAAAATACTTGTTATTGTGAAGAAAGATTGTGTTTATATTATAGAAAATCAAAGCTTATTGTTCAACATTATCCAAAAAAAGTGATGCAATCATAAAATATGAAGTAAAAATATAAAAAAAGATAATATGTCAAAAAATAAGTTTGTCCAACTATAATAGAGATTATGCAATTGGAACCTTGCACAACATTTAATAAAGATTGTATTCTCTCTTCGAAATACTTTCCTTGTTTTATAATAAATATTAGTTTAGAACCTAAATATTATAAAGCCTCTACCTTACTAGATTCAAGAGCCTCAATTTATTTTTTATATGAAGAGTTTGTTAAAAGACATAACATATTTTTAATAAAAAAATAAAAAAATATTCATATAGAAGTCATAGATCGTTGTTCGTTGTCCTCTGAAAATATTATTTATGAAACATTTCTACTAGAAGTAGTAATTAATGGTCATAATAATTTTGTGATATTTAATATCATTATATATATATTTTTTAATTTAGTTATTTTAGATTTATTATGGTTAGAAAAGTACAATCATCAAATCGATTGGATTTCTTGTGGTCTTGACTTTTTTGAAAGTATAAATAAGAGTGTAGTTAATCAAGTAGAAAGTTATAAGTCTAGTACAATCAAACATATATTTATAGATACAAGAACTTTTCTGTATGCTACAAAAGAAGAATTACCTTTTGTCATTTATATCACATATATTTTTAATAGTAGAAAGACTTCAAATTGCATTGCTAGCTAATATTAAGATTTTTAAGATATATTTTAGAAGAAGAATACAAATATTCTTCTAAAATATTGTTTCTATGACTATTCAATTGACCTTCAAGAAAGAGCTCAACTGCCATTTGTATCAATCTATAATTTATCATAAAATGAATTGATTGAATTCATAGAATATATTAAAGAGAATTTAACCAAGAACTTATATGACATACTAAATTTTTAGCAAAAGCTCTAATTTTATTTGTGACGAAAAAAAATAGATTATTAAAATAAATTAGAGACAATTTATTTGAAATTTGGAGGTTGGACTTAAAAAACTTGTATTTTGGATTAAAATTTGGATAGAAAAAATATATATAATTTGGAATTGTAATAAGGGAGATATGGTTGTTTGAAGTTAAGGTGTGAATTGGATAGATACTATTATTCTTTTAATTATATAAAAAGTTGTAGAAAAGCATTCAAGAATTATAAAGTGAAGATTGAAAGATAATTTAAAGATCTATATTTTATATAAAAAAATTGATATATTCCAATCTAAAATGAAGAAAAAAAAGTATTAGAAGTTAATAATTAAAATTAGAATTTGTATATAAGTTTTTTTTACTAGAGGTTTCAATTTTTGTCTTATCTTGAGTTTTTGGACGAATTTTTGGCTCAAAATTTTTATGAATATAGATTATTATTTTAAAAAGTTTTATATAAAAAATTCATGGTATTTTAGCATTGGATTTTTGTGATATGATAGAATTAGTATACAAGTATCTAAAAATTGACATATTTAGTATTTGATAGCAATTAGAGAATATTCAAAGACTTGTAATGAATTTATAGTTGATTTTTTATATAAAAATAGTCAAGAATATAAATTAATTTATAGAAAATTTTAAATCCAACAAAACAATTAGATTGAAAGTTCGAGTGTGATATATAGATGGAAAGAATCTCTATATGAGTAGAAGTGAATTTAAGATATCTATTCACATCTTAGATATTCTTATGCATCCTAAACTTATATATTTGATGTAATTGATTTTTTAAAGACAAGCTATAAATAATATTTAAATTTTATAAAATTATAATTTATTTGAGTAATTATTAGTAAACAAAGGCCTAATTCTTTATTGAAGCAAACTTCTTTTAAGTTATAGCTTTATTTATATGTTTGACTTATAAAGAAAAAATTCAATGGAATAAAAAAGTAAAAACAAAATTTGAAGCTTTAAAGATGATTATTTTTTTTTGCACCAATCTTATAATACATTGACTTTTTTAAATAATTTTTTATAGAAACAAATGTATTAGACTTTGCTTTAGATGTTACATTATCACAAATGGAAAAAATGATAAATCTCATCTAATAGCTTTTCATTCTAAAAACTTTTCAATAGCCAAGTTTAATTATGAGATCCATTTACAACAAAAAAATTCTTGTAATTGTAGATTTATTTCAAGAATAGCACCATAATCTAAAAATTACTCCTAATTTAGTCATTATATATAAAATATCATATGGCACAATTTTCTATTTGAAAATATATTAGGTATTTAATTATAGAAAATTTAGCTTTAATTTATTGGTCAAGTTCTAATAAATAATTTATTTTTATTATAGAAGATAAATAAACAAAAAAATATCAAAAAATATTTTACTAATAAAATTTAGATAACATGAATAGGTAGAAGTAGATAAAAATAGGTTAATTTTATAATATCTTTTAAGAAAGCCTCTTAAAAGCTTTATCAATGCTCTTTTAATTTTACATGTGTTTGTAATTGATTGGTAGGTTAGAAACTTGGTCAATAAGTTAATTACATGCCATATGTATTGATTGCCTATGATATCATATGGCGTGATTTTTTATCTAGAAATACACTAGATACTTGATTGTAGAGAATTTAGCTTAATTTAGTTCTAATAAGTGATTTATTCTTATTATAAAATATAAATAAATATAACAATATGAAAAGATATTCTAATAATAAAAATCTTTTATATTTAAGAAATTCTATTTAAAAGAATTTTTAAAGCACCTAAAAATATCCTAACATTCTTTAATATATCAATTCATAACTAACTATTTGTCAGTAAGTTAGATATTTGATAAGTTCAAAGAAAATTTATAATTCTCTTATAAAAATCTATCTTTATATCATAATTTTGCCATAGCTTTATATCTCCATCTTTAACATGTATATAAAGTCTTGGCTCCCAAAAATCTCTTTATTTTGCATAAAATATCAAAATTACAGCAAATCCTTTTAAAATATTTTTTTCTTGCAAAGAATTTTTTTTCCTCAAATTTTAGAATATTATATCTCTTGATCCAATTTTTCAATTTTTTTCAAATTTATAGATAAATAGCTTAAGAATAAATACTATATATATATTTTCTTTACAAAAATTCCAAATCACATAAAGTTTTTATCAAAAGCATACCCAAAATCCTAAACTTGATAACTCTAACCTTTGATGTTTGAATAGCATCAAAAAAATAATCCTAATTCCTAATACGACCTCAACCAACCTCCTTGAAGTCCATTGGGCATGAATTTTGGCCAAGAAGAATGGATATTTTTATCATCCATCTGTATTCATCCATATGGTTGGCCTAACTATCCTTATTCATACAAAAATTATTTTTTAATCTTTTTTTTTATAAGTTTTGGATAATATGTGCCTTAAATATCAAATAAATAAAAAAATAAATAAAAATTCAAGAGTCACCAATGTTTAATAAAGATGGCTTTAAATATACAAAAACTATTAGTAATATAAAATTAAGCTCAATAATAGTCTTATTAAATTAACTACTTCAAAGTAATAATCTAATCACATTTTATAACTAACTAAAATCTAATAACATGTCTTTCACTACATTGTATAGTAAATTATATATTATATATATATGTTAATTTTTTTTATATGGTAGCCAAACGACAACACAACAATGGAAAAATCCAACTATGTGGCACCCATATATAAAACT
The DNA here is from genome assembly GCF_059467195.1 of Physcomitrium patens. Lineage (NCBI taxonomy): Eukaryota > Viridiplantae > Streptophyta > Bryopsida > Funariales > Funariaceae > Physcomitrium > Physcomitrium patens. Next base: position 1,856,791 of record NC_143431.1, on the reverse strand, counting down.
TGCCTTGAAAATTAAGATATATGTTGTGCAAAGTCAACACATTTTGGAAGTCTTATAGAATGTCGCTACATACCTTCTAAATAGATAGTATATATAAAGGCAAGAATAAATTCTTCTTCATTTTTGTTAATTTTTTTCTTGCTTCTAGTCTAGTTTCAAGAGCTTCTAGTTTTTTTGTCTTTTGGCAATAGCCATTTTATTTTTTTTAATATATAAATTTTTTTATTTCTATTTTTTAATATTTTTTTGAAAAAATCTCACTTACTTATTTGTTTTTTTTGAATTCTTATCCTTGAAATTCTAATTGATATTAATTAAAAATTATCAAAATTATCAAGCATATAACAATATTGATTGATTGTCTCATTGCAAAATATAGATCTTTTTAGTTACAATACAAATTGCATCATTTTTTTCATACACAAATCAAAGTTTTTCCAAAAAATCCTTTAAATTATTTAATACTGAATTATGTCATTTAAGAAAAGCTTAAAATCAAGATAAAAGAGAAATTCAAAGAAATATTTCAATAAATTTGACTTATGATCTTAGAATTAAATAGCTTTGGGATTAAAGTTCAATTACCAATTACTCTTATGTCTTATTAAGAAAAAAATAATCTACTCTTTATTTTTAGTTTTTTTTAAACAAATCTTTGATATTATAAGTATATTTTTGTTAATTTATCAAGAATAAGAATTCAAAGAAGATATATAAAAAAGTGAGATATGAATCAAAGAAAAATGATAAATTAAAATATATATATATATATTCAAAAAAAATTAAAATTGCTATTACTAAAGATTAGAAGTCTAGAGACTCTTGAAAATAGACTAGAAGCAAGAAAGGAGTTGGCAAGAGTAAAGAAATCCTTAATCTTATCTTTATATATACTATCTAATTAAGAGCTATATAGCAATATTCTAAAAGACTTTTAATAAGTGTCCAACTTGCATGACACATGTTTAATTTTGTGAGTCATAAAATCGACTTATGTGTATATATAATATAAAAAATAGAATTATTGTGCTTAAAATCATAATACATGATAAATAGTATAGAATTTTTTAAACAAATAAAGATTAGAATGATAATTATAAAATTAATTTGTTGTAGTCATTGATTTTTGTGATTAAAATAAAGAATTAAAGTAAAATTCAAAAAAATTAAAAAAGAAATAAAAAAGAAATAAAAAAAAATTAAGAAAAAAAAAAAAAAAAACCTTTATTGGCAGAATGAATGCCAACCAAATTTTTTGGAAGAGGTCATCGGGATCCAGAGTAGTTGTGGGCCTCAGCTATATTCTTCATTTTTTATTTTATTTTTGATGTGTTGTTGGAAAGCTTTGCATTAGTTGGAGTACATGGTTTTGTGTTTCTCCACATTAAGATACAGTTGAGTATCAAGGATATGAACTCAAAGAAGATGCATAAACTTGAAAGGTCTATGTTAATAAAAAAGTAAAAAAATAGCAATAAAGTAGTATATATATTAAAAAGAAATTGGAATGGCTATTGCCAAAAGACAACGAAATTAGAGACTCTTAAATCTAGACTAAAAGCAAGAAATAAATTGATAAGAGTGAAGAAAGCTTCAATCTTGCCTCTATATATACTATCTAACTAGGAGCTACATGACAATATTCTATAGGACCTCTAATATGTGTTGACTTTGTAAGACATATGCCTTAGCTTACAAGAAATTTTTTCTACATATGGGCCACATAGTTAGCTTATTCTTCAAGCTACCAACATGTGTGGTATATGGCCAATTTTTTTACTACGTTTTTAATCTAAAAAGTCAATTATAGATACTTATAAAGTCAAAGCAGTATCTATGAAGCTTTTAGGAAGCTTCTATAGAAGATATTATGAAATTAATATACTTTTACCTAGTCTTATTTAAACATATAGGTAATTATTAGTTTACATGTGTATATCTGTTGTCGTATTACGTGTTATCTTGTTTGGGAACGCACCGAGCATCTGGCTGTAAGAGGTAGTATGGTGTTTTGCTAGTACTCAAGCAATCTATCGGGTTCTTGACTATCCAAATACAATCTATATTGGATTGCAATGTAAAAGCTTAATTCCAATATAAAACGCCTAAAGACCCTATATAACTTCAATCTCTTTTGTTATTTTTATTTTATTTTATTTATTTTATGTTTTTTATTTTATCTTTATCGTTAATTACCTTAATCCGAGACCGTGAACTTCGGCAAGCTGTAATCCTCAATCTGTCCTTCCGACTTGTTATGAAACATCTATCGCTAGTATCTCAAAAAGCCCTTTTAAATGCTCAAGAAGTTTCTGTTCAATCCCGCTTACAGATTGTGAGGCTATGCTGCAATCCACACCGATGTCCCTTGGCCGCTCGTCGATATTCCTCTTATCCATGTCAATAGGTCCCTAGTTATCATAGAAATCCTAAACAACCCCCAATTTGCCAACTCCCAATACCTCTTTAAATTGTTGGTAGATATCCTCTATCCGTACAGTCAGATTAACACAACCACGCATGCATTCAGCATACTCAACCTTCTAGACAACTCTGAATTTCAACCACAGAAGTATCTCTCATTTCATCAACAATCAAGAGTACTAACCTTTCCTCTCTTACGGAAAAAAATCTAGTTCACGAATATAATACTGACTTTCAGCAACGATTGCCTCAGTCTTCCCAAAATCCTATGAAGAAAAAAAATCCCAATTCTCTGTCTTTTTTTCGAAGCATGAAGCTAGCTCTCCGACCTAAAATCCCGATTCTCGAAAAAAAAGTCCATTTCTTAACCTACCCTCCCCTTTTACCCTGAGAAGATCCTATTCTTCTGCCTTGGACTCTCCGAATTGGAACCGCCGACCTTCCACTTTTCTCCCCCCATTTTCGCCTTTTAGAGATCTTTTTTACAAAAAAGATGTTCCTACAACGGTACAAAGAACGAAACAACTTGAAACAAAATCGAAGCCCGTAATCAGACCACATTGGGTTGCCCGACCAAGTCACGTCTCATATTAAGTAAGAGGCCCGTAATAGGACCTAGATTAGAGGTCTTCTGAAATTAGATCCAATTGGCTCTTCGAACCAGGCTCACCCGTCGTTGAATTGGTCCTTTTCCTTTCTGCTGACTCCCGTTATTGGAATCGAATGGAGCATTTCGTTACTGGTGAGTATGCCCCAACTGACTGTAACGGGGTGACTGAACCTGGCCTTTCAATATTTGCACTGGAATTGGCCGTCGCTTCTAACATCCAAGGTGACTAAATATTAATAAATCTTTTTCATTTATATTTTCATCATATAGACGTATTACAACACGACATCCACCTCCTCTGAACCTGTGCATCTTTCGGTATGCACCAATTAACCTAGTTGCCGTTTGATTCATAATATGTTCTTCAAATCTTCGTCTAGTCGATCTCCACCGTCTTTGCTATCCAAATCAATTTCATCTTCTCACTGCGGAATATCTATATGTTCATTAAGATCTTCTATATTTATTTGTATATATCTTTGTTTAAACAATTTCACTCTCTTCCCTGCAATTGGTATTTTTAATCTTGTGCCATCTAACTCCCGCAATGAATAAGTCGCATTATCATGAACAGTTGTTACCACATATGGTCCAAACCAACGTTTTGAAAACTTTCGTAAAGTGCTATATTGGTTGTCCAAACTACTATCATAAATAAGTACCTAATCACCTTCTTCAATTGCTTTAGGTCTCAATCGATGTTGCTTATCGAATCGCGCCTTGTTTTGTAACCTTGCTCTTTTTAATCTTTCCAATGCTATTTGCACATCTTCCGATCTTTGCTCCAATTGTTGAATCCTAATAACCAAAAGTTCTTCTCTTGTCAATCCATCTTTCTATGGTAGCATACTCCAAGTAAATACCCTTTTTTCAATCAGCATAATTGGTTTTTGACCTGTTATAAGTTTTACTTGCATATATCCTGTCACCAAACTATGTGTTGTTCAATCAGTCCATAATGCAAATGACAAAAGCCGTGGCGACTCTCTAACTTTTCCATTACAAGCTTTAACTAATGCTTTCACAATCGATGGGTGACCACGTTCGCTTTTTACATTCCCTTCTGGATTATAAGTAGTAGTCAGTGATAGTTTAACTCTACATCTTTCAAAGAACTTACGAGCTTCTTGTGCATTTAATTCTCCATGATCTGTAGTGATTTTTCTTACGCATTCGTAGCGGCAAATGACATCTTCAAACAAAAACCTACAAATTCCCTCTGTAGATTTTGTCCTCAATGCTCTTCTTTTTACTTGATTTGATAAATCTTCACGAGCTAAGACCAAATATCTCATCTGCCATAACCCAACCAACATAATAATCAAATCAACAATCCATTTAAAATGAATAGCCAGAGGATACATAGGATGAAGACCATCTTAATGTCGGATATTAGAATATAATTGACAGATTTTACATGACTCTATAAATGAGAGCACATCTCGATACATATTTTTCCACCAATATTGTTCCTTGAGTTTAGTAAAAGTAGCTCAGATTCCTCTATGCCCTACCCATAAACTATCATGAAACTCTTTTAATAATTTTAGTTTTTCTTCCTTTTTGCCTATCACTCATTGTGGCATCCCAATTCCTTTCTCCGGTCTCTTCGATAAGAATCCATCTCAAAGCAAAAATCCATATGCTTTTTTTCTTATTTGTTTGAATTTTTTTGTAGACCAATTCCCCTGCTTAGTCAAGGTATTTAAGTAATGAGCAATATCCAATAATTCTCCTTCATAAGATTCTTCAAGAAATTGCTTGTCTTCTCTGTTGAAATTTGATATTGAATAGAATTTCAATCCGACATCATCAATGTCTTCAACCATTTCGTCCTCCCTCTCGTATCTTACTCGAGATAGCATATCTACTACTAAATTATCCTTTCCAGTAATATGCTTAAATTCCGGATTTAGTGACTTAATATAAGCAATCCATCTCAACATTGCAATATCTGGCATTGAATAGTTAGTAATCATTCCAAGTAATGGCAAGCAATCTGTTTCAATTACTAATACTGCCCCAATCAAATAGTCCTTTTCAGCTTTCATAGCTGAAACAACTCCCCAAAGTTCTCTTTTGACTTGCGAATATGCACGCTGATGAATACTTAAAACTTTAGCTCCAAATCGAACTGCAAATCTATTTCCACTTGAATCATTTTGATCCACAGCCCATCCAATGGCAATTGGATTAGTGTCCACAGTAAGAATCACTGGTCTATTGCACTTATAATCAACCTTCTTCAATATTGGAGGTGACATCAATAATTTCTTCATACTTTGCATTGCCTAAATATGCCTTTCTTTCCATTTAAATCTATAGTCCTTGCTTAAAAGTTCATATAATGGATCCGCTATGTGAGCATAATGAGGGATCCAGATTCGATAAAATACACATGCACCTAAAAACCTGCGAATCTTTGTTAAAGAATCACAATCCTCTTTCATCCTTCCAATTGCATCAACTTTAGTCGGATCTGGTTTTCTTCTGTAAGATCCACATAAATGTCCAACAATCACAACCTTTTGTACTCCAAATATGGACTTCATACCCGATAATATAAGATGAACTTCTTCAAGCCGAGTTAAAATCTTTTCATAATCTTGTATATGATCAACAACATATTTGCGACACCCCCTCTTATCTAAAGTTTCATCCTTGTCTTTTTTTTTGCACCCTTTTATAGGAACATCATCCAGAAAAGGCATAGTCTTCTCCGGAATAAAATCTCTCAATACCTTATTCATCCCATTCATCATATGCGCAACTGAGTTGGTTGCACCTTGAGAAAGAATGCACATTTTAACCAATCCAAGCGGTGTCCTCATCATTGTCATATCTCTACTTCCTTCGATAAGTTGAAATTGATCATAACTTGAATACAAGTCACCCATTGAATAAATCGCCCTTCTTGCAAACGCCTCAGTAAATTCATCCACAATAGGTCCAATTCCTGCATTCCTGACAGTTATTGCATTCACCACTTGCATATCTTGAATAAAACGTAGAGATCCATTCTTCTTAGGTACCGTAAACCATCGACTAGAATACGGTGCAAATGAGGGTTTCAATATTTTCATCTTCATCTTTTTTTTTAATAGTTCCACCAATTTAGGTAAATGTATCCTCGACACTGGAATCAGTCTTAGATTCTAAGGTACATGCGGTACAGTGAAGATAACCATAGGTGTTATAATATTCAGATCCACACATCCAATTTCATAAGATTCGAAGGGAAACCATCTACCTTGTTTAGCCAACATCTTTTTGAAGCAAGTAATTTCCTCCGACAATAAAGAATCATTAGAACCAATCTTCAATTCTTCAAAAGTCTCTTTAATAAACTGATGTCCAATACTCATTGGATCTCTTAAACTTGCTTCTTTTGATGCTTCTCCCATTTGTTCCTTAAAATCTTTTGGTAATGGTTCGGCAATAGGCTTTACCTTCTTATCTACTATTTTATATCTCGTCTCTATAATGACTTCAGGTGCTTGAAAAGATTCAAGTATGGTATAAACCTCTCTTAAATTAATCTCAATAATCTTATCATTATCTCCTAATTCAATAGATGTAATCAATTCCAATGAATCTTCCAGTCCATTTTCTTCATAAACACCCAAAATCCTCTCATCATCTTACAATGTACCTAACTTGCATAATTCTCCTTCAATATTATATAATCTTTTTCTTTCTTTTCTTTTAAAATCATCAACTTTCTTATACATAATATTTCCATTCTCCAAAATACCAATAAAACTCACATCAAAGGCACCTTCATCTCGCAAGAGTATCTCCTCTTTTGTACTTCCATAATCTTGCTTTATAGTGGTACTTCCCCAAAATCCTTAAATCCTTCAACAATCTTTGGCAATGGTTTCTCCCTCAACCTATCTCGATTCCGTTCATGGTTAGGAGGTACTGTTAGAAATTATACAGCTTTCCTTCCATCTTTGCTACATATCCTTGTATAAGCAAAACCATCGTTAAGTACTTTTGTTTCCATCCGTGTTGTCGTAATATAAGGTTGTCCTAAAATCAACGGATAAGATGTTGTATCTTGAACAAAGAAATGTTGCTCCGTCGCAACATCCCCAATCCGAATTTTGACATCTAGATAAGCTCCATATAATTCGCCCCGTGTGTTATTAGCTGCTCGTATTGCCCATCCATGTTCCATATTAATTGGCCATTTTTGCTTCTTATAAAGATCTTTAGACATAAGATTCATTTCAGAACCATGGTCGACTAAAGCAACAATTGGTTCTTTTATATCTCCTACTTTCACCAATACCTGAGTAGTTGCCCTTGTCCAATGCTTTCGAGTATAATGGCTCAAAGTTTCCATTTCTTTATTACTATAATCTTCAAAACGTACTCGTTGATTATATCCATTCTTTTCATTTGTTGATTGTTTGTAACCAATATCAACCTCTTCTTCATCTTTATATATTCTTGTATCAATAGCATGACTCATTCAAGTTTCGTCCATTAATTGCTTCTTTCGCTCAATACTCTCAATGATAACATCATGAAACTCCTTTGCAATTCCCAAAACTTCTTTCAATGTGAATTCCACTTTAGCGTTTAATATACGTTCTTCCAACACCCCTTTCAAATTTGTTGCTGCTTCAATGTCAGAAAGTAGCTTATAAGCAATTGATTTGCCCTTATCTTTTATCTCCCTTATTTTTCTTTGAATGATGCTGAGGTATCCTTTACAGGCAATTCTTGTAAAGTTGCCTCCCAAGCCTTGTCTCCTCGAGTTTGCCTCTTAGAAGAATTTTCTTCTCTTGTATCATCAAAATTTCCTCGTCTCTTTTCTTCCATCAAAGCTTTATGTTGGCTCTTAGCAATATATGCATGAACTGAAAGAGACTCAACAGGATCCTCCCAACCTGTTGCACCTCGTATTGTAGCTGCAGTCCTCAATAATACTTCTCGAGGTAATTTTCCTTCTTGCATTGTAGAAATGGCAGAAGTCCAAAACTCACTAGTTTCCATACTTCCACCAAGGTCATCATCTACTCTAGCACCATAACTTGCACTTTCTCGTGCTGCTAATTCATGCTCTTTTAAGTAATCTTGAACTAATGCTCTCATTCTTTCCTTGCCAAAATTGGTTTGAAAAAGATCCTTCCTATCTTTTAATGTTATCTTCCCATCTTTCTAGCAAATAATTCCTTGCCGTATCATATTATTAAATTCATTGCAATCTTTCCTAGTATGTGAAGCGTCATCACACCAAATGCATCTTTATACATATCCTTGTTTTGAAACATTCTTCAAATTGTTTGTAGAAGTATTCTCTTCAAGTCTTATCAATTTGATTTGAAGATTTCGTATTCCTCGTATAATTTCTTCCATCCTCATATCTGCTTTCTTTGATAAGGATGTCGAAGATTGAACTGTAGGCATTTTTGGTGGTGTTGTACGTACTGGAGCTTTGGGTGCTTGTACTATTTTTGGAATATTGCTTCTATCTTTCTTCTTTTCTCTTTTTGCAAGCAACTCCACTGCATCTTCAACATTCTTCTACTTTGTTGTCAATCCTTCATCTTCTTCTTTGTCTTCAAGAAGGGGTTCTAATTTCTCTTGCAATTCTCCATCAGCAGCTTGAAGAAATAGATCAACTTTGTTCGGCTCCAATGTCAATTTTTCTACCTTCGATAATTGAGAGTACTGCCTCTCAAATTTCCTTAGTAGCTCTGTTGCTTGGAAATTCTTATAAGGCCATTCAATCCATTCCAGAAACAACTTCTTAGTAACGCGATCAACATCTTTTAAGAAATATTCGTCTTTCAATGCATGTGAAAAAACCTTCCATGAATTCCCATAACGATCCAGAATCAATGTAATATAGTCTCTTATCTCCGGTATCATGGCAAGTCCAAATAATTCAACCATTTTCTTCTCAAAAATTTGATTTAATTCCATTTCACAAACATAACATCTTAAATACCTTAAAATATTCCTTCCATCAAATTGATCAATTTTATTGACCACTGCTTGCAATACTTTGGTTGCCAAAGCTTCTTTTTGATCATTGCTTTACTGTTGCTGCATTGATAATGAGAAGGCTTGAAACATATTAGTAATAGACGGATCCATATGCATACTTTGTCCTTTAGAAGAACCCTCACCAGAAACTCCTCCCAAAGATCCTTCAAAATTTTTATTTTCGTTCTCCATTAAAATAAAAATAAAATCAAATGAAATCCAATACCTTCCACCTCAAGCTTTCACGTCGGGTACACCTCTTATGTCGTATTACGTACTATCTTGCTTGAGAATGCACCGGACGTCTAGCTGTAGGAGGTAGTATGGTGTTTTGCTAGTATTCAAGGAATCTATCGGGTTCTTGACTACACAAATATAATCTATATTGGATTGCAATATAAAAGCTTAATTCCAATATAAAACGCCTAGAGACCCTATATAACTTCAATTTCTTTTGTTATTTTTATTTTATTTTATATTTTATATTTTATTTTTATCGTTAATTATCTTAATCCTAGACCGTGAACTTCGGCAAGCTGTGATTCTCAATCTATTCTTTTGACTTGTTGTGAAATATCTATCACTAGTATCTCAACAAGCCCTTTCAAATGCTTAAGAAGTTCTTGTTCAACCCCGCTTACAGATTGTGAGGCTATGCTGCAATCCGCACCGATGTCCCTTAGCTGCTCGTCGATATTCTTCTTATCCCTGTCAGTAGGTCCCTAGTTATCATAGAAATCCTAAACAACCCCCAATTTACCAACTTCCAATACCTCTTTAAACTGGTGGCAAATATCCTCTATCCGTACAGTCCGATTAATACAACTATACATGCATTCAGCATATCCAACCTTCTAAACAACTCTGAATTTCAACCACAGAAGTATCTCCCATTTCATCAACAACCAAGAGTACCAACCTTTCCTCTCTTATGGAAAAAAATCTAGTTCACCAATATAACACTGACTTTCAGCAACGATTGCCTTAGTCTTTCCAAAATCCTATGAAGAAAAAAAAACCCCAATTCTCTATCTTTTTTTTGAAACATAAAGCTAGCTCTCCGACCTAAAAACCTCGATTCTCAAAAAAAAAGTCCATTTCTTAACCTACCCTCCCCTTTTATCCTGAGAAGATCCTATTCTTCTGCCTTGGACTCTCCGAATTGGAACCGCCGACCTCCCACTTTTCTCCCCCCATTTTCACCTTTTAGAGATCTTCTTTTATAGAAAAGATGTTCCCGGAACGGTACAAAGAACAAAACAACTTGAAACGAAATCGAAGCCCGTAACCGGACCACATTGGGTTGCCCGACCAAGTCAGGTCTCATATTGGGTAAGAGGCCCGTAATAAGATTTGAATTAGAGGTCTTCTGAAATTGGATCCAATTGGCTCTACGAATTAGGCTCACCCATCATTGAATTGGTCTTTTCCCTTTCTGCTGATTCCCGTTATTAGAATCGAATGGAGCATTTCGTTACTGGTGAGTATGCCCCAGCTGACTGTAACGGGATGACTGAACCTGGCCTCTCAATATTTGCATTGGAATTGGCCGTCGCTTCTAACATCCAAGGTGACTAAATATTAATAAATCTTCTTCATTTATATTTTTATCATATAGACATGTTACAATACGACACCGTAACATTACATCCCCTTCAATAGACCAATTCCATGGAGAGTATTCATCATATGTTAAAAAAATCTAAGAAGTGACAAATTGTATTTATTACATATTTTGATCTTTATTCTCTTTGAAGATGGTTGATAGGGCCTTTCAACCATTGATAGTATCTCATACCTAAGCAAGAAGATCATCTAATTATTTGATTGTTGTTGAGGCCTTCATAACTTCCTTCAAATAAAATATTTGAAACATTGTCAAGAGTTGTTCTTACCTCTAATAAAATCACCAAACATTAGGAATCCTTTCCAAGGTTGTGATATCAAACATCTTATATCTTTCCATCTATTCAACGAAGAACATGTCATTCTTGAAGATCTTCATTTTGATTGTATGATCTTGAAGGTTATGGCAATGACAATGTCTTGTCAAGTAAGTTAACAAAAAAAGGCTATTGAATTGAATCCATTGGTTGTTGATTCTCTATTTCTTTAATATCAAAAATATATAGAAACCACAAGCTATCACGGATACAAAAATACAGGCTCAAGATCTAATAAGAAGTTCAAGAAGAACTTACAAGAACTAGATTAATCAGATGAATACAAGAACAACACCAGAGAGGTGAGCTAGAGCTCCAAGAGATGTCTTGTCGAGACTGAAGAATTCTTCAGCCTCGATTCTAATATATATTCCTATTTAGGAAGCTTCCTAAGTAAATTCCACCAACTAGGAAGCTTCTCAAGTAACTTCCACCAATTAAGAAGCTATTCAAGCAACTTCCACTAACTAAGAAGCTTCTCAAGCAACTTCCATCAACTAGGAAGGTTCTCAAGCAACTTCCACCAACTAAGAAGCTTCTCAAGCAACTTCCACCAATTAAGAAGCTTCTCAAGCAACTTCCACTAACTAAGAAGCTTCTCAAGCAACTTCCATCAACTAGGAAGCTTTTCAAGGAACTTCCACCAACTAGGAAGCTTCTCAAGTAACTTCCATTAACTAGAAAGCTTTTCAAGCAACTTCTATCAACTAAAAAGCTTCTCAAGTAACTTCCATCAACTAGGAAGCATCTAGATGGTTCCAGAGACTTACTTCTAGAAAGTTCTAGAAACTTGTCTCTAGAAGGTTCTAAGTACTATGTCCCTAACATCACCTCCTCCTTTAGCTTCGAGGTCTCTGAGAAGCAATGTTGTTGTTAATCAATACCAACGTAAGAAAATGAAGATCTGTTGCATAACGTCTGCTATGAATTCCAACTGTTGTTCACGAGGCAAGTGATTCATCGACCCTTGAAGCCAACAATAGTGGCCCACGCCTTTGACTTCTGACCAAGCATGAACTTTCGTATCCTCATTGTGAAATTATCCTATAAATACGCCTTCTCGCTGACCATCGTAAGCAAGCTCGAATTCAAATACAATCACTAGTGATCGGTTACTCGGTATCCTTCGTCGTGGTCGTGGTGTAGGTGGTTCTTCATCTCGGGGTCACCTTTGTGAGCTAGTCGGTTGAGATAATCTGACTAGCATAGTATCTATCTCTTGGCTATCCATATCAGAAGACCAAACTATGACTATTGAAAAAATTCTACTTTATCTTGGAAAAAATAACTACATCAACTACGAGTTTTGGTGGTGCTCTCTCCCTTTCTTATATTCTTGGGTGAGCAAGCTTCAAAAGAAAGCTATCATCAAACCGACTTAAGTTTATGAGGATGTTGTTGATGAAACTCCTGTCCTTTTTGCGATGCATTGGCAAGATTTTGAGCTGGTTCCTACATTTGCTCATTAATATCATAGCCGCACCAATGAACAAGATACTCCAACTTGCCCCACCTTTGTCGTGAATCCAACACCTTTTCAACCTTGTATTCCTCGTGGTTCTCAATTTCAAAACTAAGTAGCGGACATTCCACTCTTTCAGGAAAAGACAACTCTCGATAAGGTTCTAAGAAAGAAACATGAAAGATTGGATGTACCTTCATAGAAGTCGGTAATTCCAGACGGTACGCCACTAGATTGATTTGCTTCTGGATGATAAATGGTCCCAATCTTCGATAGTCCAACTTATCACATCATCGCTTGGTCTTGATATTTCATCGAAGAAGCCATGCTTTATTTCCAATTTTGAAAGTAGGTGCTTGATTTCGAAATCTATCTGCAGATGCCTTGTAGGATTCTTGAGCGGATTGTAATTGAAGCTTCAACGTAGTTTGAAGCTCTGATAGTTGCTTCACCAAACCTTCAGCTGCTGGATTATTATTTGTTGACGGATTCAATAAATCAAGCTTCGGATGATACCCATAGTTAAAAAAGAATGGTGTGTATTGAGTCGATGTATGGAGGGTGTTATTATATGCAAACTCAACTAGCGGCAGATATGCGGTCCAATCGTCTTGTTGATAGTTGATGCTGCATCATAAGTATTGTTCCTAGACTTGATTCACCTATTTTGTTTGGCTGTTAGTTTGAGGATGAAAAGTCAAAGAAAGCTTGATATCCACCTTCAGTATCTCAAAAAGAGATCTCCAAAACTTTGATACGAACTGGGTTCCTCGATCTGATATGATATCATCTGGTAGTCTATGATATCGATACAAATTATCGAGAAAGAACCTTGCTGTGACTTCACTGCACGATGTCTTCTTGCAAGGGACAAAGTGTACCATCTTTGTAAGCCGATCTACCATGACAAAGATGCTATCAAATGAATTCGATGATGGCAGGTCCGTGATGAAGTCCATGGAAACTGAAGACCATGGTCGACGTGGAATCGACAATGGCTGTAGAAGTCTATAAGGGCAATGCTGAGGATTCTTGGATCTTGAACAAATATTGTAGGAGAGGACAAAATTTTTCACATCCTTCCACATTTGGGGCCACCAAAAATCTCGAGAAATAAGCTTTAGGGTCTTGTTGAATCCAAAATGTCCCGCAGCTGGAAAATCCTGGTGAGATTGAAGAACTCAGAGTCGTGTTAGTCCTTTTGGAATATACAACCATTCTTCAAAGTATAAAAGATCTCCCTCCACCTTGAACTTATCGTCATTGGTACGCTGCTTGATATCAATGGCTATTAGATCTTCAATAGTCATGGCATGTACCTAGTTCAGGAAGTCAGCATCAATTGGCACAATAGTAGCGCAAAGTCGAAATTGCTCTGGCTTCAACAACGTAGTACATTGTTGATCAAATGCTGCTTCTCCAGCCTTTGGTACAAGATACGATCTCCTCAATAAGACATCGGATAGTCCTTGCTGCTTTCGAGGTCGATAAGTGATAACAAAATTGAATCTAGATAGCAACATACTCCACCAAGCTTGACGTCGATTTAGGACTCGAGCTGACATGAAATACTTCAAATTCTTGTGATTCGTATATACGATCACTGGGTGTGTAGCTCCTTCAAGAAAATGATGCCATTCTTGGAAAGAATCCACTATAGCAAGAAGTTCCTTATCATGGATCTCATAATTGATTTCAGCAGCAGAGAACTTTCGAGAATAAAATGCAACTGGATGGAGCTTCTTGTCGTCTCCCATTTGTGAAAGTATAGCTCCCAAAGCAAAATCCGAAGCATCAATTTCTAAATAGAAGGCCTTTGTAAAGTCTGGATGTACCAAGATTGGAGCCGTAGTAAATGCCATCTTCAGATTTTGAAACGCTGTCGGAGTAGAGAGGTTTTGCCTCAAGAAAGCACTGGGCTTCTAGCTGTCACTAATTGCTCAATCAAGCTTAAAATAAAGAAATCCTAATTTTATATATATAAGTTCTCCTTTTGGGATAATTACACCAAATACTTAAGTCTTAAATAACCAACAACACCCAAAATATGGTAGAAGTACTCTAAAACCTTATATATCCTTGTGTGGAAATTTTCCTGAACCTCAACACCTCATAACTCTTGATCCAACCGTCCAAAAAAGATCGAAATTTACATGAAGTACAAATATGTTGTTATTAATTTGTACAACAAATTTCAACCGCAAATTCGTTGCGAATCTTGAGATATCTTCAAAACCCTAACAGTCGCTTCAAACCCTAATCTTTACATACCCGCGCACAATTTTCTTCATATCTCACAAACCATAAGTCCAAATGCCACGAAACTTGTATAGATAGCTTTTGAACACAAATATTTACATTCTCCCAAAGTTTGAGCCAAAATTTCATTTGAAAACTCAAGTTATGGCTTCTAACACTACTTTGAACAAAACCACTCACTTACTGCCTTTGATTTGAATGCATTGTCTTTAACTCCCTATAACTCCTTCTTCTAAACTCCAAATGCAAAATTTCCTTCAAAAAAAATGTATGTCGTGAAGTTGCTCTTCTAGTCGCATCTTCCGATCTCCAAAAGCATCCGTAAGACTCCTCTTAAACTGAAAAGAGTAACAATAGGTCTCAAATTGACACCTTAACTTCAAACGGCTATAACTTATTCACCCTAACTCCAAATCCTATAAAATTTGCACAAAAATTGTATCCAAAACTCTAAACTTTATAACCCTTGCCTCTGATTTCCTAATGTCCTCTTTGAAGTCGCCGAAACCCTTATCAAGGTCGCGGGCAGCCTCCTAAAAGCCCATTGGGCATGGATTTCGACCAATGGAGATGAAGATCCTTATTTCTACCTTCATCCAACCATGCCTTGGTTTCATCCCTCCCAATTAACCTCCTATTAGTTTAAATCTTCATCTTTAGGCCCCTATCTCCTCTCAAGGCTTCATACTTAATATTAAGGTTCTATAACTTTTATATACTATAATCAAACTAAGTAAGGAAAACAAAATAAAGTTTTTTCATACCAAATCTTTTTAATTTAATCTATTATCCACTCTAACATACATTTAGATTTATTAACATTTAATGTGTTCTAACTAATTTTTACATACTATAAGCATTTACACTACGACAACGTGACTTCTCTGTTGAATAGGATTGGGGCTGTAAAACTGTTGTCAACCTGATTAGATTGATGAATCCTCAAAACTTAGAACGCGTACCGTCAAACTTGTCTGGAAGGCTAACTCGGGGCTCCTTATGTTGTAGAATTAGCGGTGCTTGTCGAACCTGAGACAAAGTTGTTTCTCCAAGTGTAGAAGTTTGAGGTTGGTGCAACCTAGATTGTGCCATCCCAGATGCTTCATCATTATGAAGCCTTTCCATGATTCCTTCAATCTCTGCAGTTCTTTGGGACAATATAGCGAGGGCATTCATGATAGCATCCAACTTGGACTCTGAACTTTCTGTCATATTAATGTCTTGGCCTCTGGCCATTCTGAGAGAATGACAGAAATGACTCTACAAAAAGACAATATTGGTTTAGAAGAGGGTACTCCGCAACCTCTAAAATACCTTAAGAGCTTCAAGAAAAGGGGTAATCCACTATCTCCAAGAAGAATAAGACTCCAATATTATAATAAAAGAAGTATCAGTTTAGAGGAGGGTAATGCACAACCTCTAAAACGCTAATATATCTTCAAGCAGAGGGGTAATCTACACTCTAACGAGGAAGAAACTAGCTTTGATATCAGAAGAGTTCTTTAGTCTCGACAAACTATCACGGATACAGAAATACAAGCTCAAGATCTAACAAGAAGTTCAAGAAGAACTGACAAGAACTAGATTAATCAGATGAATACAAGAATAATACCAGAGAGGTGAGCTAGAGCTCTAAGAGATGTGTTGTCGAGACTGAAGAATTCTTCAACCTCGATTTTAATATATTCTCCTATTTAGGAAGCTTGTCAAGCAACTTCGATTAACTAGGAAGCTTCTCAAGGAAATTCTACTAACTTGGAAGGTTCTCAAGCAACTTCTACCAATTAAGAAGCTTCTCAAGCAACTTCCACCAACTAGGAAGCTTCTCAAGCAACTTCCACCAACTAGGAAGCTTCTCAAGCAACTTCCACCAATTAGGAAGTTTCTCAAGTAACTTCTATCAACTAGGAAGCACTTAGAAGGTTCCAGAGACTTTCTTCTAGAAGGTTCTAAAAACTTGTCTCTAGGAGGTTCTAAGTACTAAGTCCCTAACTCAAGCATACATAAAATATAGAATGTAATCTTTTCTAAACCTTGTTTCTTTTATAGCAAAGACTTTTTATTCTTTATTTTAGATTTAATGGATATTATCAATGAAAAGCCTTCGTTGCCTTTGATGTATTTGCAAGATTCTTTATTGGCTCCCATGTGTATTCACTAATATCATATTTGTGCCAATGGATAAGATATTTGAATTTATTTTGGCGTTGCCTTGAATCTAAAACTTTCTTTTACTTCAAACTCTTTATTATTGTCCACTTCTATAAGAGGAGGTGGAGCTTGTCTTTTTCTTCGTATCTTCACAATCTTATATGGTTAAAGAAGAAATATGTAGAAAATAGGATGGATTTTCATTGAATCCAATAGATGTAATTGATAAGCAATTGAATTAATTTGTCTACAAATAAAAAAAGGTCAAAGTGTATGATAGTCCAACTTATCACAAAAAAAAGTAGTTTTGATATTATGACAAAGTAACCATACTTTATCACCTACATTGAATTGTGGTTGTTCCTTTTGATAGGCATCCACTATTATATTACATGATTTTCTATTTAGAAATACACTGGGTACATAGATGTAGAGAATTTAATTTTAACTTATTAGCCAAGTTCCAATAAGTTATTTAACCTTAAAAGTAGAAAATAAATAAATACTATAATATCAGGAAGATATTGTACTAATAAATCTTTTTGTATTTAAGAAGGTTTATACATAAGGCTTTTTAAAATATTTAGAATTTTTCTAACATTCTTGGCTAGACCAAATCATAACTAATCATTTGCTGGTAGATTAGATTTTCAATAACTTCAAAGAAAATCTACAATCTCCTCTCAAAAACTCATCTTTATATAAAATTTCAAACATAGCTCTATATATCCATCTTCAACATATATTTAAAGTCTTGGCTCCCAAAATACTCCTTTGCTTTGTATAAAATGCTCAAGTCATAATAAAATCCCTTCAAAATATAATATTTCTACAAAAGATTTCTTCTTTTTGAATTTTAGAAATTTATATCTCTTGATCCAACCGTTCAAATTTTACCAAATTCACAAATATCATAGAATTCACCCTTAAGCTATATTTTATAAAAATTCAACCATAAATTTGCTACCGATCGTTTGGCATCTTAAAAATCCTAGTAGGTGCTCTAAAACCCTAATTCACAAGCATCTATGTACTATTTTCTTTATATCTCACAAACCAAAAATCCAAATGTTACAAAACTTATGTATAAAATTTATTAACATAAAAATATACATTTTTGAGAATTTTTTTAGCTAAAATCGTATCAAATTGCACAAGATACAACTCAAAACACAACTACTAGTAATTCGGATTACTTTCAACCTTTAGATTTATAAGTTGTGGCTTCAACCTTCAATATCTCCTTTACACAAACTTAAAATCCATCAAATAATATACCAAAAATATAGTTAAAAGAGTGTTCTTTCTAATTCCAGTCGCCGATCCTTTGTTGCTTTCTGTATGTGTGCGTTATATTCAAAGAGTGATAGTAGATACAAAATCAACATCCTAACTTTGAGCCTCCATAATTCTTTCATATAAACTCTAAATGATTCAAAATTTGTACCAAAATCCTAGCCAAAAATCTTAATTTTCTGATTCTAGCCTCCAAAGCTCGAATGCTTTCACAAAACTAGCCTTAATTTCTACTATGGCCTCAGGCAGCCTCCTTAAAGCCCATTGATCATGATTTTTAACCAATAGGAATAGAGATTTTCATCATCCACCTCCATTCATCTATATGGATGTCCTAACTTCTCTTTTTTGCTACCAAGATCCTTTTCCAACTCTTTTTCTTGTAAGATTTACATAATATATACCTTAAATATCAAATAAAAGAAACAAAATAAGACTTTAAGGATCACCAATATCTAACAAAGGTGAATCTAAATATTTAAAAGTTATTACTAATAAGATCAAATTTAAAGTTACTATCAAAAGAAATAAAGTTATATAAATTCTAATAGAAGCTCTTTTAAATTATCTCTTTTTAAAATTTTAATCTATCCACATCCTACAACTAATAAAAATCTACTAATATGGCTTTCACCATGTTATCCAATATATTATGTATTAAGTATATAAATTTATTATTTTTATTTGGTAGCCGTACCATAATACGACACCGCATAAATCTTTTTTTGTTCTTGAGCTTTCCTTAATTCCACCTTCATTATTGCATGTAGCTCTGACAAACAATTTGCCAAACCTTTTGTCGTAAGATTATCAATTTATGAAAAGTCAAAAGTATTAAATTATAGATAGTAACCATAGTTAGTAAAGAAAGGTGTTTGTTGCTTAGAAGAATGCATTGTATTATTGTAAGAAAACTCTGCCAATGGCAAAAAGGTTCTCCAATCATCTTATTGATAATTGATGGTATATCTTAAGTATTGCTCTAAAACTTGATTTACACACTGACTTTGTGCATCAGTCTGAGGATAAAAGGCTGAAGAATGTTTTATGTCTATCTTTAAAATCTTAAAAAGAATTTTTTAAAATCTTGATACAAATTAAGTCTCTCTATCCAATATAATATCTTTCGGCAATCCATGATATCAATAGATATTTTCAAGAAAAAGCTTAGCAATTTCTTCACCTATGATAGATTTTATACATAATACAAAAAGTATTATTTTGATAAAATGATCTACTATCAGGAATATAGAATTACATGATCTTGAGACTTGAAGATTCGAAATAAAATCCATAGAAATAAAAGACTATGATTATTCTAAAATAGATAATGGCTGAAAAAATCCATAAGCTTGATGTCAAGGAGTTTTTAACCTTGAACAAATGTCACATGATTGAACAAAGTCTTTTATTGTCTTCCACATTTGCGGCCATCAAAAATCTCTAGATATTAGTTCCAAAATCTTAGTGTATTCAAAATATTTTGTTGTTGAAAAGTCGTGATATAGTTGAAGAACACGTAAATGTACTTCTCCTTTTGGCACATATAGGTGTTAGGGACATTATACTTAGAACCTTCTAGAGACAAGTTTCTAGAACCTTCTAGAAGTAAGTCTCTAGAACCTTCTAGAAGCTTCCTAGTTGATGGAAGTTGCTTGAGAAGCTTCTTAGTTGGTGGAAGTTACTTGAAAAGCTTCCTAATTGATGGAAGTTGCTTGAGAAGCTTCTTAGTTGGTGGAAGTTACTTGAAAAGCTTCCTAATTGATGGAAGTTGCTTGAGAAGCTTCTTAGTTGGTGGAAGTTACTTGAAAAGCTTCCTAATTGATGGAAGTTACTTGAGAAGCTTCTTAAATAGGAGTATATATTAAAATTGAGGCTGAAGAATTCTTCAGTCTCGACAACACATCTCTTAGAGCTCTAGCTCACCTCTCTGGTATTATTCTTCTATTCATCTGATTAATCTAGTTCTTGTCAGTTCTTCTTTAACTTCTTGTTAGATCTTGAGCTTGTATTTCTGTATCCGTGATAGTTTGTCGAGACTAAAGAACTCTTCTGATATCAGATCTAGTTTCTTCCTCGTTAGAGTGTAGATTACCCCTCTGCTTGAAGATATATTAGCGTTTTAGAGGTTGTGCATTACCCTCCTCTAAACTGATACTTCTTTTATTATAATATTGGAGTCTTATTCTTCTTGGAGATAGTGGATTACCCCTTTTCTTGAAGCTCTTAAGGTATTTTAGAGGTTGCAGAGTACCCTCTTCCAAACCAATATTGTCTTCTTGTAGAGTCATTTCTGTCCTTCTCTTAGAATGGCCGGAGGCCAAGACATTAGTATGACAGAAAGTTCAGAGTCCAAGTTGGATGCTATCATGAATGCCCTCGCTATGTTGTCACAAAGAACTGCAGAGATTGAAGGAGTCGTGGAAAGGCTTCATAATGATGGAGCATCTGGGATGGCACAATCTAGGTTGCACTAGCCTCAAACTTCTACACTTGGAGAAACAACTTTGTCTCAGGTTCGACAAGCACCGCTAATTCTACAACATAAGGAGCCCCGAGTTAGCCTTCTGGATAAGTTTGATGGTACGCGTTCCAAGTTTTGAAGATTCGTCAATCAAATCAGGTTGATAACAATTTTACAACCCGAATGCTATCCAACGGAGGAGTGACATGTTGGGCTTGTTGGAACCTTATTTATAGGGCAAGCTCTATCATGGTTTGCTCTTTTGTTTGAGAAACGATCATTCATACTAAACAACTTTGAAACCTTTTTGGAGGCGTTTGCGGAAGCATTTGGTGAATACAACAAGATTCGATGGGCTACAACAAAGATCTGATCATTACGACAAGGAATGCGCTCTACATCAATCTATACATTGGATTTCAAGCAACTAGCATGCGACATCAATTGGGACGAAGAAGCATTGATGAGTCAATTCTATTGGGATTTAAGGGACGATGTGAAGGATTTGCTACTAACTCTTCCTGATCCACGAATGCTCAACAAAGCTATTAGCCAAGCTATGAAGTGCAATAACCGCCTATTCCAACATTACCATGACTAACGCTTAAGACAACATATGGTTCGCCAGGCCCCAACTATGTCGGCAAGCAGCGTGAATTCACATTCAGAGGTAGAAGACATGCAAATTGATGCGGTACGTATCAAATCCCTTACTCTAGAAGAAAAAAAAGCAGTGTATGGAGGAAGGTCTATGCTTATATTGCGGTGAAGAGGGCCACAAAGTTGGAAACTGCCCCAAGAAGTAAATTCGGCATATTGTCAAGACTAGGGGCACGTTTGTTTAGGAAAACGAGGATGCCTAGCTACAATAGGAACCGTGCGGCTGGACACTGAAATATCGCAACAACAACCAGGTTCCTTTCTTTTAGCTCAACCTGCCCTTTATTTTACAATCTCTTTATTTATTGGCCCTCAAAAACTGAGAACCTTAGCATTATTAGATTCAAGAGCATCTGCTTGTTTCTTAGACAAAGAATTTGTGAAGCGTCATAAGATCCTTTTAGTACAAAAATCCAAACCTATTCATGTTGAGGTCATAGATGGGCGACTTTTATTCTTTGGTAGTGTCACCCATGAATCAAAACCTATAGAAGTGACGTTTAAGGGCTATAGTAGCCATATTATTTTCAATATTATTAGAACTCCATCAAATCTTATTATTCTTGGTCTTTCCTAGTTGGAAAATCATAACCCATCCATAGATTGGAGGTTGCGAAAGATGACCTTTCCCACAAAACCATCCAAGAGCAAGCCTAGTAGAAAACCCCGAATAAAAAAATCCTTATTCATTGGAGCAAGATCGTTTGTAAGATCATCTAAGGAAGGCACACCGTTTGTCCTTTATGTGGCTCCAAGTATCGGAGAGAAGATCTCGACAGCAAGTATACCGGAGCAATATAAAGATTTTAAAGACATGTTTCAAAAGAAGAATGCCGACATGCTACTGGTGTCGTGTTGTAACACGAGTATACCGTGAAAATATAAAGAAAGGAAACTTTTATTAATATTTAGTTATTTCAAATATTAGGAGCAACGACCGATTCCAGTGCCAATATTCAGGGGCCAGTTCAGACACCCCATCACAGTCGGTGAGGGCATACTTACTAGTAACGAAATGCTCCATTCAAGTCCAATAGTGGGAGTCAACAGAATCGAAAGGACTAAATTGATGACTGAGCGAGCCTGATGCGAAGGACCAATTTGATCCAATTATGGGAACATCTAGGTCTTACTATGGGCCTCTTAGCCAATATGAGACCTGAATTGGTCAAGCGACTCAATGTGGTCCCGATTACGAGAGTTTTGATTCCGTTTCAGGCTGTCCTATTCTCTGTGTCATTTCAGGAAACATTGTTTCCGAAAAAAAGAACCTTTTAAAAGGCAAAAAATGGAGGAGAAAGCTTTGACGGTGGAGCCAATTCCGGATCCAAGATGAAAGATTGAAGAAATTCAGAGGCTAGGGTTTGAAAGAAGGGAAGAATTAGGATTTTAAGGATTGGAGAACTAGCTTCATGCTTCGAGGGGGGAGAAAAAAGACAGAGAATTGGGGTTTTTTTTTTTTTATAGGATTTTGGAAAGACTAAAGCAATCGTTGCTGAAAGTCAGTGTTGTACTAGTGAATCGAGGTTTTTAATGAAGTGGGTGTGATTATTCTTGACTGTTTTGTAAAATCAAAGTTACATCCATGATTGAAGGATTAAAAAGGTGTCTATAGGATTGAGTATGCGAAGTGAATGAAAATTTTTGGGTTAATCTAACAAGAAAGTCAGTGGATATAAGGTCGTGAGTATAAAGTGGTATAGGAAATTAGTGGATTGGGTTGTTCGGGATTCTCTGTAATATCTAGAGACCTATCGGCTAGGACAAAAAGGATTTTGGCAAGCAATCAAAGGACATCCATATAGATTTATGGTATATTCTTATAATCGTCTATATTCCACCAATCAAAAATTGATAGACTGCTTGAACATTACCGAATCTCTATACTACCTTCTATAGTCAGACGCCCAGTGCGTTCTCGAGAAGGAGAGTATAAAATACGACATAAGTGGTGAACCCGACGTGAAAGCTTGAGGTGGAAGGTATTGCATTTCGTTTGATTTTATTTTTATTTTTATGGAGAACGAAAATAAAAATTTTGAAGGATCTTTGGGAGGAGTTTCTGGTGGGGGTTCTTCAAAAGGACAAGATATGCACATGGATCCGTCTATTGCTAGTATGTTTCAAGCCTTCTCATTATCAATGCAGCAACAGCAAAGCAATGATCGAAAGGAAGCTTTGGCAACTAAAGCATTACAAGCAGTGGTCAATAAAATTGATCAATTTGATGGAAGGAATATTTCAAGGTATTTAAGATGTTATGTTCGTGAAATGGAATTAAATCGAGTTTTTGAGAAGAAAATGGTTGAATTATTTGGACTTGCCATGATACCGGAGATAAGAGACTATATTACATTGATTCTGGATCGTTATGGGAATTCATGGAAGGTTTTTTCACATGCATTGAAAGACGAATATTTCTTAAAAGATGTTGATCGCGTTACTAAGAAGTTGTTTCTGGAATGGATTGAATGGCCTAATAAGAATTTACAAGCAACAGAGCTACTAAGGAAATTTGAGAGGCAGTACTCTCAATTATCGAAGGTAGAAAAATTGACATTGGAGCCGAACAAAGTTGATCTATTTCTTCAAGCTGCTGATGGAGAATTGCAAGAGAAATTAGAACCCCTTCTTGAAGACAAAGAAGAAGATGAAGGATTGACAACGAAGTGGAAGAACATTGAAGATGCGGTGGGGTTGCTTACAAAAAAAGAAAGGAGGAAGGATAGGAGCAATATTCCGAAAACAGTACAAGCACCCAAAGCTCCAGTACGTACAACACCACCGACAATGCCTACAGTTCAACCTTCGACATCCTTGTCAAAGAAAGCAGATATGGGTATGGAAGAAATTATACGAGGAATGCGAGATCTTCAAATCAAATTGGCAAGACTTGAAGAGAATACTTCTATAAACAATTCGAAGAATGTTTCAAAACAAGGCTATGTACAAAGATGCATTTGGTGTGATGATGCTTCACACACTAGAAAAGATTGCAATGAATTTAATAATATGATACGGCAAGGAATTATTTGCTGGAAAGATGGGAAGATAGCATTAAAAGATAGGAAGGATCTTCTTCAAACCAATTTTGGCAAGAAAAGAATGAGAGCATTGATTCAAGATTACTTAAAAGAATATGAAACAGCAGCACGAGAAAGTACAAGTTATGGTGCTAGAGTAGATGATGACCTTGGTGGAAGTATGGAAACTAGTGAGTTTTGGACTTCTGCCATTTCTACAATACAAGAAGGGAAATTACCTCGAGAAGCGTTATTGAGGATTGTAGCTACAATACGAGGTGCAGCAGGTTGGGAGGATCCTGTTGAGTCTCTTTCAGTTCATGCATATATTGCTAAGAGCCAACATAAAGCTTTGATGGAAGAAAAGAGACGAGGAAATTTTGATGATACAAGAGAAGAAAATTCTTCTAAGAGGCAAACTCGAGGAGACAAGGCTTGGGAGGAAACTTTACAAGAATTGCCTGTAAAGGATACCTCAGCATCATTCGAAAAAAAATAAGAGAGATAAAAGATAAGGGCAAATCAATTGCTTATAAGCTACTTTCTGACATTGAAGCGGCAACAAATTTGAAAGGGGTGTTGGAAGAACGTATATTAAACACTAAGGTAGAATTCACATTGAAAGAAGTTTTGGGAATCGCAAAGAAGGAGTTTTATGATGTTATCATTGACAGCATTAAGCAAAAGAGGCAATTAATGGGTGAAACTGGAATGAATCATGCTATTGATGCAAGAATATGTAGAGATGAAGAAGAGGTTGATATTGGTTACAAGCAATTAACAAATGAAAAGAATGGGTATAATCAAAAAGTACGTTTTGAAGATTATAGTGATAAGAAAATAGAAACTTTGAGCCATTATACTCGAAAGCATTGGGCAAGGGCAACTACTGAGGTATTGGTGAAAGTAGGAGATATAGAAGAACCAATTGTTGCTTTAGTCGACCATGGTTTTGAAATAAAAATCATGTCTAAAGATCTTTATAAAAAGCAAAAATGGCAGATTGATATGGAATATGGATGGACAATACGAGCAGCTAATAACTCACGCGGCGAATTATATGGAGCTTATCTAGATGTCAAAATTTGGATTGGGGATGTTGCGACGGAGCAACATTTCTTTGTTCAAGATACGTCTTATCCGTTGATTTTAGGACAACCTTATATTACGGCAATACGGATGGAAACCAAAGTACTTGACAATGGTTCTGCTTATGCAAGGGTACGTAGTGAAGATGGGAGAAAAGTTGTACAATTTCTAATAATACCTCCTAACCATGAACGGAATCGAGATAGGTTGAGGAAGAAACCATTGCCAAAGATTGTTGAAGGATTTAAGGATTTTGGAGAAGTACCACTATAAAGCGAGATTATGGAGGTACAAAAGAGGAGGTACTCTTGCAAGATGAAGGTACCTTTGATGCGAGTTTTATTGATATTTTATAGAATGGAAATATTATGTATAAGAAAGTTGATGATTTTAAAAGAAAAGAAAGAAAAAGATTATATAATATTGAAGGAGAATTATGCAAGTTAAGTACGCAGCAAGAAGATGAAAGTGATTTGGATAATGAAGGTGACGAAGACGAACTGGACAAAGACGTAGAGAATATATTATAAATCAAACAGCAATTGGATAAATTGGTGCATATCGGAGGATGCACAAGTTCAGAGGGGGTGGATGTCATGTTGTAACATGAGTATACCGTAAAAATATAAAGAAAGAGGACTTTTATTAATCTTCAGTTACCTCAATTATTGGAAGGAACAATCGATTCCAGTGTCAATATTCAGGGGCCAGTTCAGACACCTCGTCATAGTCGGTCAAGGCATACTTACCAGTAACGAAATGCTCTGTTCGAGTCCAATATTGGGAGTCAACAGAATCAAAAGGACTAAATTAATGACTGAGCGAGTCTGACGCGAAGGACCAATTTGATCCAATTATGGGAATATTTAGGTCTTTCTACGAGCCTCTTAGCCAATATGAGACTTGAATTGGTCGAGCGATTCAATGTGGTCCCGATTACGAGAGTTTTGATTCTGTTTCACGCTGTCCTGTTCTTTGTGCCATTTCAGGGAATGTTATTTTCGAAAAAAAGAACCTTTTAAAAGGCAAAAAATGGAGGAGAAAGCTTTGACGGTGGAGCCAATTCTCGATCCAAGACAGAAGATTGAAGAAATTCAGAGGCTAGAGTTTGAAAGAAGGAGAGAATTAGGGTTCTAAGAGTTGGAGAGCTAGCTTCATGCTTTGAGGGAGAGAAAAAAGACAGAGAATTGGGATTTTTTTTTTTTCATAGGGTTTTGGGAAGATTGAGGCAATCGTTGGTGTTAGTCAGTGTTATACTAGTGAATCGAGGTTTTTAATGAAGTGGATGTGATTATTCTTGATTGTTTTGTAAAATCGAAGTTACATCTGTGATTGAAGAATTAAAAGAGTGTCTATAGGATTGAATATGCGAAGTGAATGAAATTTTTTGGGTTAATCTAACAAGGCAGTCAGTGGATACAAGGTCGTGAGTATAAAGTGGTATCGGAGATTAGCAGATTGGGTTGTTCGAGGTTCTCTGTAATGTCTAAAGAGCTATCGACTGGGACAAAAAGGATTTCGACGAGCAGTCGAAGGACATCCATATAGATTCATGATATATTCTTATAATCGTCTATATTCCAACAGTCAAAAACTGATAGACTGCTTGAATATTAGCAAATCTCCATACTACCTTCTACAGCCAAACATCCGGTGCATTCTCGAGCAGAAAAGCATGTAATACGACACCAAAACACTGACCATATGATTGCACCATAGACTTGCAGGAAGGAGGACAATCATCTTGTCGCCCAATCTACAATCTATCACAGATGGAGTTGGCGGAGTTGCAGAAGTACATCGATAAGAATCTAGCCAAGAACTTCATCCGTCATTCAAAATCATCAACTGGAGCACCCATCTTATTTGTGAAGAAGAAATATGGCTCGTTGTGGATGTGCGTGGACTATCAAGGCCTCAACAAGATAACAAAGAAAAATCGTTACCCGTTACCCTTGATTTTTGGTCTCTTAGAACAACTTGGACGTGCAAGGATCTTTACAAAAATTGATCTAAGAGGAGCTTACAACCTCGTACGAATCAAAGAAGGAGATGAGTGGAAGACAACGTTCTGTACAAGGTATGGCCATTTTGAGTATAATGTCATGTCCTTTGGTCTTACCAATGCTCCAGCAGTCTTCCACCATATGATGAATGATATTTTTCGGGAGCACCTTGACGATTTTGTTGTCATCTACTTAGATGATATTCTGATATTCTCCAAAAATAAGGAAGAGCATGAAAAGCATGTTCGTTTGGTCTTAGAGAAACTAAGTAAGCGAGGACTATATGCCAAGTTGGAGAAGTGTTTATCTCACTAAATGGAGATGGAATTTTTGGGGTTCTTTGCGACTACGGAAGGCTTGAAGATGGACCCCAAGAAGGTCGAAGCAATCGTGTCCTAGGAGGTTCCAAAGGTGGTTAGAGATGTACAATGCTTTCTTGGTTTTGCTAACTTCTATCGAATCTTCATCAAGAATTACTCTCAAGTTGCTACTCTTCTCACTTGATTGATATGCAAGGATAAGCTGGAATGGGGACCTCTAACAGAGAAGGCATTGTCGTAGTGTAAATGCTTATAGTATGTAAAAATTAGTTAGAACACATTAAATGTTAATAAATCTAAATGTATGTTAGAGTGGATAATAGATTAAATTAAAAAGAGTTGGTATGAAAAAACTTTATTTTGTTTTCCTTACTTAGTTTGATTATAGTATATAAAAGTTATAGAACCTTAATATTAAGTATGAAGCCTTGAGAGGAGATAGGGGCCTAAAGATGAAGATTTAAACTAATAGGAGGTTAATTGGGAGGGATGAAACCAAGGCATGGTTGGATGAAGGTAGAAATAAGGATCTTCATCTCCATTGGTCGAAATCCATGCCCAATGGGCTTTTAGGAGGCTGCCCGCGACCTTGATAAGGGTTTCGGCGACTTCAAAGAGGACATTAGGAAATCAGAGGCAAGGGTTATAAAGTTTAGAGTTTTGGATACAATTTTTGTGCAAATTTTATAGGATTTGGAGTTAGGGTGAATAAGTTATAGCCGTTTGAAGTTAAGGTGTCAATTTGAGACCTATTGTTACTCTTTTCAGTTTAAGAGGAGTCTTACGGATGCTTTTGGAGATCGGAAGATGCGACTAGAAGAGCAACTTCACGACATACATTTTTTTTGAAGGAAATTTTGCATTTGGAGTTTAGAAGAAGGAGTTATAGGGAGTTAAAGACAATGCATTCAAATCAAAGGCAGTAAGTGAGTGGTTTTGTTCAAAGTAGTGTTAGAAGCCATAACTTGAGTTTTCAAATGAAATTTTGGCTCAAACTTTGGGAGAATGTAAATATTTGTGTTCAAAAGCTATCTATACAAGTTTCGTGGCATTTGGACTTATGGTTTGTGAGATATGAAGAAAATTGTGCGCGGGTATGTAAAGATTAGGGTTTGAAGCGACTGTTAGGGTTTTGAAGATATCTCAAGATTCGCAACGAATTTGCGGTTGAAATTTGTTGTACAAATTAATAACAACATATTTGTACTTCATGTAAATTTCGATCTTGTTTGGACGGTTGGATCAAGAGTTATGAGGTGTTGAGGTTCAGGAAAATTTCCACACAAGGATATATAAGGTTTTAGAGTACTTCTACCATATTTTGGGTGTTGTTGGTTATTTAAGACATAAGTATTTGGTGTAATTGGCCCAAAAGGAGAACTTATATATATAAAATTAGGATTTCTTTATTTTAAGCTTGATTGAGCAATTAGTGACAGCTAGAAGCCCAGTGCTTTCTTGAGGCAAAACCTCTCTACTCCGACAGCGTTTTAAAATCTGAAGATGGCATTTACTACGGCTCCAATCTTGGTACATCCAGACTTTACAAAGGCCTTCTATTTAGAAACTAATGCTTCGGATTTTGCTTTGGGAGCTATACTTTCACAAATGGGAGACGATAAGAAGCTCCATCCAGTTGCATTTTATTCTCGAAAGTTCTCTGCTGCTGAAATCAATTATGAGATCCATGATAAGGAACTTCTTGCTATAGTGGATTCTTTCCAAGAATGGCGTCACTTTCTTGAAGGAGCTACACACCCAGTGATCGTATATACGAATCACAAGAATTTGAAGTATTTCATGTCAGCTCGAGTCCTAAATCGACGTCAAGCTTGGTGGAGTATGTTGCTATCTAGATTCAATTTTGTTATCACTTATCGACCTCGAAAGCAGCAAGGACTATCCGATGTCTTATTGAGGAGATCGTATCTTGTACCAAAGGCTGGAGAAGCAGCATTTGATCAACAATGTACTACGTTGTTGAAGCCAGAGCAATTTCGACTTTGAGCTACTATTGTGCCAATTGATGCTGACTTCCTAAACTAGGTACATGCCATGACTATTGAAGATCTAGTAGCCATTGATATCAAGCAGCGTACCAATGACGATAAGTTCAAGGTGGAGGGAGATCTTTTATACTTTGAAGAATGGTTGTATATTCCAAAAGGACTAACACGACTCTGAGTTCTTCAATCTCACCAGGATTTTCCAGCTGCGGGACATTTTGGATTCAACAAGACCCTAGAGCTTATTTCTCGAGATTTTTGGTGGCCCCAAATGTGGAAGGATGTGAAAAATTTTGTCCTCTCCTACAATATTTGTTCAAGATCCAAGAATCCTCGGCATTGCCCTTATAGACTTCTACAGCCATTGTCGATTCCACGTCGACTATGGTCTTCAGTTTCCATGGACTTCATCATGGACCTGCCATCATGGAATTCATTTGATAGCATCTTTGTCATGATAGATCGGCTTACAAAGATGGTACACTTTGTCCCTTGCAAGAAGACATCGTGCAGTGAAGTCACAGCAAGGCTCTTTCTCGATAATTTGTATCGATATCATAGACTACCAGATGATATCATATCAGATCGAGGAACCCAGTTCGTATCAAAGTTTTGGAGATCTCTTTTTGAGATACTGAAGGTGGATATCAAGCTTTCTTTGACTTTTCATCCTCAAACTAACAGCCAAACGAAATAGGTGAATCAAGTCTTGGAACAATACTTATGATACAGCATCAACTATCAATAAGACGATTGGACCGCATATCTGCCGCTAGTTGAGTTTGCATATAATAACACCCTCCATACATCGACTCAATACACACCATTCTTTTTCAACTATGGGTATCATCCAAAGCTTGATTTATTGAATCCGTCAACAAATAACAATCCAGTAGCTGAAGGTTTTGTGAAACAACTATCAGAGCTTCAAACTACGTTGAAGCTTCAATTACAATCCGCTCAAGAATCCTACAAGGCATCTGCAGATAGATTTCGAAATCAAGCACCTACTTTCAAAATTGGAAATAAAGCATGGCTTCTTCGATGAAATATCAAGACCAAGCGATGATGTGATAAGTTGGACTATCGAAGATTGGGACCATTTATCATCCAGAAGCAAATCAATCTAGTGGCGTACCGTCTGGAATTACCGACTTCTATGAAGGTACATCCAATCTTTCATGTTTCTTTCTTGGAGCCTTATCGAGAGTCGTCTTTTCCTGAAAGAGTGGAATGTCTGCCACTTAATTTTGAAATTGAGAACCACAAGGAATACAAGGTTGAAAAGGTGTTGGATTCACGATGAAGGTGGGGCAAGTTGGAGTATCTTGTTCATTGGTGCGGCTATGATATTAATGAGCAAATGTGGGAACCAGCTCAAAATCTTGCTAATGCATCGCAAAAAGGACAGGAGTTTCATCAACAACATCCTCATAAACTTAAGTCGGTTTGATGATAGCTTTCTTTTGAAGCTTGCTCACCCAAGAATATAAGAAAGGGAGAGAGCACCACGAAAACTCGTAGTTGATGTAGTTATTTTCTCCAAGATAAAGTAGAATTTTTTCAATAGTCATAGTTTGGTCTTCTGATATGGATAGCCAAGAGATAGATACTATGCTAGTCAGATTATCTCAACCGACTAGCTCACAAAGGTGACCCCGAGATGAAGAACCACCTACACCACGACCACGATGAAGGATACCGAGTAACCGATCACTAGTGATTGTATTTGAGTTCGAGCTTGCTTACGATGGTCAGCGAGAAGGCGTATTTATAGGACAATTTCACAATGAGGATACGAAAGTTCATGCTTGGTCAGAAGTCAAAGGCGTGGGCCACTATTGTTGGCTTCAAGGGTCAATGAATCACTTGCCTCGTGAACAACAGTTGGAATTCATAGCAGACGTTATGCAACAGATCTTCATTTTCTTACGTTGGTATTGATTAACAACAACATTGCTTCTCAGAGACCTCGAAGCTAAAGGAGGAGGTGATGTTAGGGACATAATACTTAGAACCTTCTAGAGACAAGTTTCTAGAACCTTCTAGAAGTAAGTCTCTGGAACCATCTAGAAGCTTCCTAGTTGATGGAAGTTACTTGAGAAGCTTTTTAGTTGATGGAAGTTACTTGAGAAGCTTCCTAGTTGGTGGAAGTTCCTTGAAAAGCTTCCTAGTTGATGGAAGTTGCTTGAGAAGCTTCTTAGTTAGTGGAAGTTGCTTGAGAAGCTTCTTAATTGGTAGAAGTTGCTTGAGAAGCTTCTTAGTTGGTGGAAGTTCCTTGAAAAGCTTCCTAGTTGATGGAAGTTGCTTGAGAAGCTTCTTAGTTAGTAGAAGTTGCTTGAATAGCTTCTTAAATAGGAGTATATATTAGAATCGAGGCTGAAGAATTCTTCAATCTCGACAATACATCTCTTGGAGCTCTAGCTCACTTCTCTGGTATTGTTCTTGTATTCATCTGATTAATCTTGTTCTTGTCAGTTCTTCTTGAACTTCTTGTTAGATCTCGAGCCTATATTTTTGTGTCCGTGACAATAGGTGTCTTTTGAAATAAAGTAGATTGTTTATGAACTCAAACTTAGAAGTATCACAAGACTTAAAAGAAGTATTCTTGATATCATGAATAAGTGGGTCAGAGGACACATTTGATTGAATTTGTTTGAAAAAAGTTGAATCAATAGTCAATGTTGATTTCACTACTCAAAGATGAAATTATTTTGGTTTCAGTAAAATTATCCTTTATTGATCAAAAGTTATATCTCCTTCTTTAGGTATAAGATAAAAATATCTAAAAATGGCATTGAATAAATCTTATTATTTTCTTAGCTGATAAGTGATATTGAACTCAAATTTTAAGAAAGACATGTTCCAATAAGCTTAGTAATGATTCAAAACACAAATTGACATGAAATACTTGAGATTCTTGTGATTTGTATACTCAGTGACTGGATTGGAATTGCGTTCTAGATAATGATATAATTCTTGAAAAGAATCCATAATTGCAAGAAGACCTTTGTTGTGGATTTCATAGTTAATTTTGATTGTTAAAAATTTCTTAGAATGAAAAGCTACTAGATGAAGTTTATCATCTATTTCTATTTGTGATAAAATAACATCAAAAGCAAAGTCTAATGCATTTGTTTTCATAAAGAATACCTTAGAGAAGTCAACGAGATACAAGATTGGTGCAAAAACAAATACTGTCTTTAAAGCTTCAAATGATGCTTCTACTTCTTGATTCAATTGAAGTTTGTTTTTACAAGTCAAACAAATAAGTGGAGTTGCAATTCAAGAAAATTTTGTGATGAAGATCTGATAGTAGTTAGCAAATCTCAAAAAACATTGGATATCTCTAACTGTTTTTTAAATCTTTCAATCCATAATAATTTGAACTTTCTTTGGATCCATCATTAGTCTATCATTTTAAATGATGTAACCTAAGAAATTAACTTGAATAGTATAAAATACATACTTTTTTATCTTAGCATAGAGTCCTATATGTGTTAATTATTAAATATGAAAAATATGAAGTTCATGTTCTTTTGTATTCTTAAAATAGATCAAGATATTGTCTAGATAACAAACAACAAAATTATCCAAAAACTCTCAAAAAACATCATTCATAAGATATTGAAAAGTTTCTTGTGCATTTGTAAGTCTAAAAGATATAATACTATATTCAAAATATCTATATTTGATTTAAAATACAGTCTTCTATTCATCTCTTTATTTGATGCGTATTAGATTATATGCTCCTCGTAGAATT
Organism: Physcomitrium patens; assembly: GCF_059467195.1. Classification (NCBI taxonomy): domain Eukaryota; kingdom Viridiplantae; phylum Streptophyta; class Bryopsida; order Funariales; family Funariaceae; genus Physcomitrium; species Physcomitrium patens. Next base: position 1,823,312 of record NC_143431.1, on the reverse strand, counting down.
ATTTTTGTATAGATCTTAGCTTGATTGAATTCATCAAGAAGTCTAGATATTAAAGGTAGTGAGTACATGTTCTTGATGGTGATCTTATTAAATCCTCGATAATCAATACACATCTGCAATGATCAATCTTTTTTCTTCACAATTAGAATTGAAGCTTCTGCTAGGGATTTGAAATGGAGTATGAAGTTTATAGCTAGATTCTCTTCAATATATTCCTTGAGTTTGGCCAACTCATTTGTGATAAATTGTAGATTGGTCCAAATAGTGGTTGTGCTCCTTTTTGAAGGTCAATTGAGGAGTCATAGGGACGATGTTCTAAAAAGATATCTACATTTGTTTTTCAAATATATCTTGAAATTCTTAGTATTGGCTTAGAATGCCACTTGAAGTCTTTGTACCATTAGAAATAGGTGTGACATAAATGACATGAGGTGATCCTTCTTTTGTAGCATGCGAGAAATCTCTTGCACCTACAAATATAGATTTAATTGTACTAGACTTGTGATTTTTTACTTGATTAATTATACTCTTAGTTATATATTTTTTACTTAGTAAGAGGTTTGAAATGTACCACATCAATTTGAATATCTTCTATCTCTAAATATATATGTTGACAAAATATTGATATTGCCATTGAATTATAGTAATGTTGAAGCCAACTTGTTCGACTTTCAGATCAAAATTCAAAAAGTTAATTGTGACACTTCACAACAAAGTCAATTGCTTGGCTCAATATTTGAGGATCAGATAAGTTGAACATCAATTTTTATAATGCATAAAAAAATTGATTAATAAATGCAATATCATCTCACTTGATACCAGTTGTAAGTTGTTAAATTTGTGAAGCATATAATATTATGGATTGATTATTTTATCATAAAATATAAATCTTATTGGTTGCAATATGAGTTGTATCATGTTTTCCATACATAGATCAAAACTCTGCTAAAAAAGCCTCTAAATTATCTAATATGAGATCTTATTGTTTTTAAAAAAGAAAAAAACTACAATAATGCTGAACTTAAAAGAAGTGTACCATTGAATCTAACTTGTGATCTTGGAGTTGAATAGCTTTGGAGTTGAAGTTTGAGTAGAAATTATATTTAATTAATAAATCCTTGAAACGTGGATCTTGTGCCATTAAACTTCTTAGATAGGGCAACTCTTAGTTTTCTAGTATTACAAGGATGTTTTACTATAGCAGAAGGGATATAATTGGCTATAGATATTGAAGCAGCTTCAATCATATCTATATCTTTATTTTCTACCATTCTTATTGCTCTTTATGGTGGTAAATTGAATTGATGCATTGCAAGTATTAACTCTCTCAATTGCTCTTGAATTTGTGCCATTGCATTATTTATTTCAAACTCTTAAGGACATGAACTAAAAGAAGATGCATTAACCTAAAAAGTTTGTTTTAAAAGAAAAGTGAAAAAATAGCAATAAAATAGTATGTATATTAAAAAGAAACTGGAATGGCTATTACCAAAAGACAAAGGAATTAGAGACTCTTAAACCTAGACTAGAAGCAAAAAAAGAGTTGACAAGAATAAAGAGGGCTTCACTCTTGTCTCTATATATACTATCTAACTAAGAATTATGTGGCAATGTTCTATAGGGCCTCTAATATGTGTTGACTTTGTAGAACACATACTTTATCTTACAAGGAAAATTTTCTATATGTAGGTTTGATAGTTAGCTTGTTTTTCAAGCTATCAATATATGTGGTACATGGCCAATTTATTGACCACGTTTTTAATCTAAAAAATTAATTATAAATACCTATAAAGTCAAAGTAGCATCTATGAAGCTTTTAGGAAGCTTCTATAGAAGATATTATGAAATTAATCTATTTTTATTTATTTTTATCTAATCATATAGGTAATTATTTGTTTACATGTATATGTCCATGATATTGGATATAAGAAATTGCATTCTATTTTGGTTGCTGATTTTTTTATTTTATTTTATTTACTTATTTATTTATTTATTTTTATTTGAGAGTGTAGAAGAAACTAACCTCTTTGTGGATTTTGCCATGGTAGGTGGGTGATTGACTGCAATTTTGAACTGCATTGAATTGAGAGCATAAGACTTGCGGCATTGCTACATTTGAAATTTACTAAATTCACATGTTTTTGTCCCAATGGTTAATATTTTATATGTGGTGAAATTTGGCATTGGTGGTGGCTCTTAATGCTAAATTATTTATAATAATGTCTTATTATGAGAAGTCTTACTCAAGAATACTTTGGACACGTAGTTGTAGTAGGTAGAATAGAAATTACAACAATAATATCTTAATTCTAATAGAATACTAAATAAACTCTAATTAAACTTTAATAATACTAAATAAGCTTTAATCAAATTCAAAAGAAACCTTAAAAAATCACAAAAAGAATAATAAAAAATCTTCAAGGATTTGAAAGAAAATCCACAATAAATCTTAAAAGAATCCTTATGAAATCCTAAAAAAATATTAGAATAAATAAAAATATTAGAATAATCACAAATACTTTAAATAAATCTCAACCAAGTTCTAATTTAATTCTAGTTAAAATTCTAATAGACTTCAATCAAATCCTAAATAAATCGTAAATTCAAAATAAAATCCTAAATCAAACCTTAGATAAATTTTGAATCCTAAATCATATCCTAAAAAAATCCTAAATCCTAAATCAAACCTTAGATAAATCCTAAATTCTAAATTAAATCCTAAACCAAATCCTAATTCTAAACTAAATCTAAAACAAATTCTAAATTATAAATAAAATCATAGACAAATCCTAAATCTTAAATCAAATTCTAGACAAATCCTAAATCTTAAATCAAATCTTAGACAAATCCTAAATTCCAAATAAAATCTTAAACCAAACCCTAGACAAATCAAAAATCCTAAATCAAAACTCAAACAAACCCTAATCAATTCAATCTAATCCTAGCATAGTTTAAAATCTCAATATCTATCAATTGAACTATTGATCTTGCTTAAGAATTTATACACCTTTCAATAACTAAGTTGGTAATAAGCATATAAAATTTTGAAAATAATTTCACTTACTAAATGAAAAAAAAATCCTACAATCTGCTTAGGTGTTGGTCGGCCTTTAATTCGAATCTGAATGTTGAACTTTCAATGCCTATATCTCCTTTTCAAACCATTCAATTCTTTTCAAATTTTGAATATATATAGAAAATTAAATCTTATACCCTTACACATAAATTTTATTCCAATCCAACTAGTAGATTGCTAAAGATCTTAGAAATTCTAACTACCCCTCAAAGTCCAATTTTTGAAACCTTAACCTACTTGAAAATCAATAACCTTCAATTCAACCTATTAATCAAGCTCAAATTTATAGCATAATTTTTAGACAATTATTTTTATAAGTCTTCAAAATTTGAACTATAGATCTACTTTCTTTTGGACTATTGCCTATTTTCAAAGATAATTTGTTATAATAATTTAAGTAAGATTTTTTATAATATAATATATTCTTCATTTTTTTTACCTATTAATCATGTTACATTAGGACATCTATCGTCCTTGAACTTATGCATCTTTTGGCATGCACCAATGATTCTTCAATATGTTGATATAGAATATTTTTTGTCTTGGTCAAATTCTTGATTTTTAATTTTCTCTACTTCTCTCATCTCAATGTCTTGTAATGGATTTTGTTCTTTATCAAAACTATTTTTTTCACGTTGTCGTGTTGTAACACGAGTATATAGTGAAAATAAAAAGAAAGGGGAATTTTATTAATATTCAGTTACCTCGAATATTGGGAGCATCGACCAACTCCAGTACAAATATTGAGTGGTCAGATTCAGTGACTCCGTTACAGTCAGCCGGGGCATACTGGAATGCCCCGTTCGATTCCAATAACGGAAGTCAGCAGGAAGAGAAGGACCAATTCACACGACGGGTTCGAGGAGCCAATTGGATCCAATTTTGATAATCCAATCCGGGTCCTCTTACCCAATATGAGACCTATATTGGTGGGGCAACCCAATGCAGTCTAGTTACGGGAAATCCAGGTCTTACTACGGGTCTTAGCCAATTTGACGCGAGGACCAATTTGACCCAGTTACGGGAAATCTAGGTCTTACTACGAGTCTTAGCCAATCTGACGCGAGGACCAATTTGACCCAATTACGGGAACATCCAGGTTACTACGGGCATCTTTCCCAATATAGGACCTGAATTGGTCGGGCGACTCAATGTGGTCCCGATTACAGGGTTCGATTCTGTTTCAGGCTGTCCTGTTCTCTGTGCCGTCTCAGGGAACGTTGTTTTCGGTAAATGGACTTCTTAAAGGCAAAAACGGAGGAGAAAGCTTGACGGCGAGAGCCAATTTTGGATCCAAGCTTGAGGTGGGAGCCAATTCCGGATCTAAGACGGAAGATTGAAGAAATTCAGAGGATAAGGTTAGGTGGGATATAGTTTTGGGGTGGGTTTTTTTTTTGAGGGAAATCGGGGGGGGGGGGGGGGGAGGATTTTTCAAGCTTCTGCAAGATTACCAGTTCGGTTTTTTTTATTGGAGGTTTTTGAAGATCAAGGGAATTAGAGAGAAGAGCTTCATTCTTCGGGTCGGGGAAGGAAAGACATAGAATTTGGATTTTTCTTCTTCGTAGAGTTTTGGGACGACTGAGGCAATCGCTGCTGAAGTCAGTGTTGTAATGGTGAATCGGGATTTTTAAATGAAGTGGGTTTGAATACTCTTGACTGTTTTATAAAATCGAGTTACGTCTATGATTGAAAGATTAAAGGGGTGTCTATAGGATTGAGTATGCGGAGTGAATGAAATTTATTGGGTTAATCTAACAGGACAGTCAGTGGATACAAGATTGTAAGTACAAAGGGGTATTGAAGATTAACAGTTTGGGTTGTTCGGGGTTCTCTGTAACGTCTAGAGACTTACCAGTTGGGAAAAAAAAAAAGGACTTTGACAAGCAGTCGAAGGGCATCAGTAAAGATTTACGGTGTATTCTTGCAGTCGTTTATATTCCAGCAGTAAAAACTGATAGACTGCTTGACTATCGGCGGATCTCCATACTACCTTCTACAGCCAGATGCCTGGCGCATTCTCGAGCAGGAAAGCACGTAATACGACATAAGTGGTGAACCCGACGTGAAAGCTTGAGGTAGAAGGTATTGGATTTCGGTTGATTTTATCTTTATTTTTATGGAAAACGAAAATAAAAATTTTGAAGGATTTTTGGGAGAAGTTTCTGGTGGGGAGTCTTCTAAAGGACAAGGTATGCACATGGATCCATCTATTGCTAGTTTGTTTCAAGCCTTCTCATTGTCAATGCAGCAACAGCAAAGCAATGATCGAAAGGAAGCTTTGGCAACCAAAGCATTGCAAGCAGTGGTCAATAAAATTGATCTATTTGATGGGAGGAATATTTCAAGGTATTTAAGATGTTATGTTCGTGAAATGGAATTAAATCGAGTTTTTGAGAAGAAAATGGTTGAATTATTTGGACTTGCCATGATACCGGAGATAAGAGACTATATTACATTGATTCTGGATCGTTATGGGAATTCATGGAAGGTTTTTTCACATGCATTGAAAGACGAATATTTCTTAAAAGATGTTGATCGCATTACTAAGAAGTTGTTTCTGGAATGGATTGAATGGCCTTATAAGAATTTCCAAGCAACAGAGCTACTAAGGAAATTTGAGAGGCAGTACTCTCAATTATCGAAGGTAGAAAAATTGACATTGGAGCCGAACAAAGTTGATCTATTTCTTCAAGCTGCTGATGGAGAATTGCAAGAGAAATTAGAACCCCTTCTTGAAGACAAAGAAGAAGATGAAGGATTGACAACGAAGTGGAAGAACGTTGAAGATGCGGTGGGGTTGCTTACAAAAAAAGAAAGGAGGAAGGATAGGAGCAATATTCCGAAAACAGTACAAGCACCCAAAGCTCCAGTACGTACAACACCACCGACAATGCCTACAGTTCAACCTTCGACATCCTTGTCAAAGAAAGCAGATATGGGTATGGAAGAAATTATACGAGGAATGCGAGATCTTCAAATCAAATTGGCAAGACTTGAAGAGAATACTTCTATAAATAATTCGAAGAATGTTTCAAAACAAGGCTATGTACAAAGATGCATTTGGTGTGATGATGCTTCACACACTAGAAAAGATTGCAATGAATTTAATAATATGATACGACAGGAAATTATTTGCTGGAAAGATGGGAAGATAGCAGTGAAAAATAGAGAGGATCTTCTTCAAACCAATTTTGGCAAGGGAGGAATGAGAGCATTGGTTCAAGATTACTTAAAAGGACATGAAACAGTAGCATGAGAAAGTGCAAGTTATGGTGCTAGAGTAGATGATGAAATTGGTGGAAGTACGGAAACTAGTGAGTTTTGGGCTTCTGCCGTTTCTACAATGCAAGAAGGGAAATTACCTCGAGAAGCGTTATTGAGAACTGCAGCTACAATACGAGGAAGAACAGGTTGGGAGGATCTCGTTGAGTCTCTTTCAGTTCATGCATATATTGCTAAGAGCCAACATGAAGCTTTGATGGAAGAAAAAAGACGAGGAAATTTTGATGATACTAGAGAAGGAAATTCTTTTAAGAGGAAAACTCGAGGAGACAAGGCTCGAGAGGCAGCTTCACAAGAATTGCCTGTAAAGGATACCTCAGCATCATTGGGAGAAAAAAACACGGAGACAAAAGATAAGGGCAAATCAATTGCTTATAAGCTACTTTCTGATATTGAAGCGGCAACAAATTTGAAAGGGGTGTTGGAAGAACGTATATTAAACGCTAAGGTGGAATTCACATTGAAAGAAGTCTTGGAAATTGCAAAGAAGGAGTTTCATGATGTTATCATTGACAGCATTAAGCGAAAGAGGCAATTAATGAGCGAAACTGGAATGAGTCATGCTATTGATGCAAGAATATGTAGAGATGAAGAAGAGGTTGATATTGGTTACAAGCAACCAACAAATGAAAAGAATGGGTATAATCAGCGAGTACGGTTCGAAGATTCTAGTGACAAGGAAATGGAAACTTTGAGCTATTATACTCGAAAGCATTGGGCAAGGGCAACTACTGAGGTATTGGTGAAGGTAGGAGATATAGAAGAACCAATAGTTGCCTTGGTGGACCATGGTCCTGAAATAAATCTCATGTCTAAAGATCTTTATAAGAAGCAAAAATGGCCAATTGATATGGAACATGGATGGGCAATACGAGCAGCTAATAACACACGAGGCGAATTATATGGAGCTTGTCCAGATGTCAAAATTCGGATTGGGGATGTTGCTACGGAGCAACATTTCTTCGTTCAAGATACAACGTCTTATCCGTTGATTTTAGGACAACCTTATATCACGGCAACACGGATGGAAACAAAGGTACTTGATGATGGTTCTGCTTATGCAAGGGTACGGAGCGAAGATGGGAGGAAAGTTGTACAATTTCTAACAGTACCTCCTAACCATGAACGGAATCGAGATAGGTTGAGGGAGAAACCATTGCCAAAGATTGTTGAAGGATTTAAGGATTTTGGGGAAGTACCACTGTAAAGCGAGATTATGTAGGTACAAAAGAGGAGGTACTCTCGCGAGATGAAGGTGCCTTTGATGCGAGTTTTATTGGTATATTGGAGAATGGAAATATTATGTATAAGAAAGTTGATGATTTTAAAAGAAAAGAAAGAAAAAGATTATATGATATTGAAGGACAGTTACGCAAGATAGGTACATTGCAAGATGATGAGAGGATTTTGGGTGTTTATGAAGAAAATGGGCTGGAAGATTCATTGGAATTGATTACATCTATTGGGTTAGGGGATAATGATAAGATTGTTGAGATTCATTCGAGAGAGGTTTATACCATGCTTGAATCTTTTCAAGCACCAGAAGTCACAGTAGAGACAAGATATAAAACGGCAGATAAGAAGGTAAAGCCTATTACCGGACCATTACCAGAGGATTCTAAAGAACAAATGGGAGAAGCATCAAAAGAAGCAAGTTTAAGAGATCCAATGAGTATTGGACATCAGTTTACTGAAGAGACTTTTGAAGAATTGAAGATTGGTTCTGATGGTTCTTTATTGCCGGAGGAAATTACTTCCTTCAAAAAGATGTTGGCTAAACAAGGTAGATCGTTTGCCTTCGAATCTCATGAAATTGGGTGTGTGGATCCAAATATTGTAACACCTATGGTTATCTTCACTGTACCGCATGTACCTTGGAATCTAAGACCGATTCCAATACCGAGGGCACATTTACCTAAATTGGTGGAACTATTGAAAGAAAAGATAAAGATGAAAATATTAGAACCTTCATTTGCGCCGTATTCTAGTCGATGGTTTACGGTACCTAAGAAGAATGGGTCACTATGGTTTATTCAAGATATGCAGCCGGTGAATGCTGTAACTGTCAGGAATGCAGGAATTGGACCTATTGTGGATGAATTTGCTGAGGCGTTTGCTGGAAGGGCGATCTATTCAATGGGTGATTTGTATTCAGGTTATGATCAATTTCAACTTGCCGAAGGAAGTAGAGATATGACAACGATGAGGACACCGCTTGGATTGGTTAGAATGTGCACTCTTCCTCAAGGCGCGACCAACTCAGTTGCGCATATGATGAATGGGATGAATAAGGTATTAAGAGATTTTATTCCGGAAAAGACTATGCCTTTTCTGGATGATGTTCCTATAAAAGGGTGCAGAGAAGGAGACAAGGATGAAACTTTAGATACGAGGGGGTGTCGCAGATATGTTGTTGATGATATACAAGATTGTGAAAAGATTTTAACTCGGCTTGGAGAAGTTCATCTTACATTATCGGGTATGAAGTCCGTATTTGGAGTGCGAGAGGTTATAATTGTTGGACATTTATGCGGATCTTACGGAAGAAAACCAGATCCGACTAAAGTTGATGCAATTGGAAGGATGAAAGAGGATTGTGGTTCTTTAACAGAGGTTCGCAGGTTTTTGGGTGCATGTGTATTTTATCGAATCTGGATCCCTCATTTTGCTCACATAGCGGATCCATTATATGAACTGTTACGCAAGGATTACCGATTTGAATGGAAAGAAAGGCATATTCAGGCAATGCAAAGATTGAAGAAATTATTGATGTCACCTCCAATATTGAGGAAGGTTGATTATAAGTGCAATAGACCAGTGATTCTTACTGTAGACGCTAGTCCAATTACCGTTGGATGGGCGGTGGGTCAAGATGATTCGAATGGGAGTAGATTTGCAGTTTGATTTGGGACTAAAGTTTTAAGTATTCGTCAACATGCATATTCGCAAGTCAAAAGAGAACTTTGGGGAGTCGTTTCGGCTATCAAAGCTGAAAAGGACTATTTGATTGGGGCAGTAGTAGTAATTGAAACAGATTGCTTGCCATTGCTTGGAATGATTATTAACTGTTCAATGCCAGATATTGCAATGTTGAGATGGATTGCTTATATTAAGTCACTAAATCCAGAATTTAAGCATATCACTGGAAAGGACAATTTAGTAGCAGATATGCTATCTCGAGCAAGATACGAGAGGGAGGACGAAATGGTTGAAGACATTGATGATGTCGGATTGAAATTCTATTCAATATCAAATCTCAACAGAGAAGACAAGCTATTTCTTGAAGAATCTTATGAAGGAGAATTATTGGATATTGGTCATTATTTGAATACCTTGTCTAAGCAGGGGAATTGGTCTATAGAAAAATTCAAACAAATAAGAAAAAAAGCATATGGATTTTTACTTCGAGATGGATTCTTATGGAAGAGACTGAAGAAAGGAATTGGGATGCCACAACGAGTGATAGGCAAAAGGGAAGAAAAACTAAAATTATTAAAGGAGTTTCATGATAGTTTATGGGCAGGGCATAGAGGAATCTGGGCTACTTTTGCTAAACTCAAGGAACGATATTGGTGGAAAAATATGTATCGAGATGTGCTCTCATTTGTAGAGTCATGTGAAATCTGTCAATCATATTCTAATATCCGACATCGAGATGGTCTTCATCCTACGTATCCTCTAGCTATTCATTTTAAATGGGTTGTTGATTTGGTTATTATGCCGGTTGGGTTATGGCAGATGAGATATTTGGTTTTAGCTCGTGAAGATTTATCAAATCTAGTAGAAAGAAGAGCATTGAGGACAAAATCTACAGAGAGGATTTGTAGGTTTTTGCTTGAAGATGTCATTTGCCATTACGGGTGCGTAGGAAAAATCACTGCAGATCGTGGAGAATTAAATGCAGAAGAAGCTCGTAAGTTCTTTGAAAAATGTGGAGTTAAACTATCACTGACTACTGCTTATAATTCGGAAGGGAATGCGAAAAGCGAACGCGGTCACCCGCCGATTGTGAAAGCATTGGTTAAAGCTTGTAATGGGAAGGTTAAAGAGTGGCCACGGCTTTTGTCATTTGCATTATGGGCTGATCGAACAACACATAGTTCGGTGACAGGATATATGCCAGTAGAACTTATGACAGGTCAAAAACCAATTATGCCGATTGAAGAAAAGGTACTTACTTGGAGTATGCTACCATGGGAAGATGGATTGACAAGAGAAGAACTTTTGGCTATTAGGATTCGACAATTGGAGCAAAGAACGGAAGATGTCCAGATAGCATTGGAAAGGTTAAAAAGAGCAAGGTTACAAAACAAGGCGCGATTCGATAAGCAACATCGATTGAGACCAAAAGCAATCGAGGAAGGTGACTGGGTACTTGTTTATGATAATAGTCTGGATAATCAACATAGTACTTTGCGGAAATTTTCAAAACGTTGGTTTGGACCATATGTTGTAGCAACTGTTCATGATAATGCGACTTACTCATTACGGGAGTTAGATGGTACAAAATTGAAAATACCAATTGCAGGGAAGAGAGTAAAAATATTTAAACGAAGACACGCAGAGATGAATATGAAAGACCTTAATAAAGGTACAGAGATTCCGCAGCAAGAAGATGAAAGTGATATGGATAATGAAGGTGACGAAGACGAACTGGACAAAGACGTAGGGGATATATTCTGAATCAAACAGCAATTGGGTAAATTGGTGCATACCGGAGGATGCTTAGGTTCAGAGGGGGTGGATGTCGTGTTGTAACACGAGTATACAGTGAAAATAAAAAGAAAGGGGAATTTTATTAATATTCTGTTACCTCGAATATTGGGAGCATCGACCAACTCCAGTACAAATACTGAGTGGTCAGGTTCAGTGACTCCGTTACAGTCAGCCGGGGCATACTGGAATGCCCCGTTCGATTCCAATAACGGGAGTCAGCAGGAAGAGAAGGACCAATTCACACGACGGGTTCGAGGAGCTAATTGGATCCAATTTTGATAATCCAATCCGGGTCCTCTTACCCAATATGAGACCTGTATTGGTGGGGCAACCCAATGCAGTCTAGTTACGAGAAATCCAAGTCTTACTACGGATCTTAGCCAATCTGACGCGAGGACCAATTTGACCCAGTTACGGGAAATCCAAGTCTTACTACGAGTCTTAGCCAATCTGACGCGAGGACCAATTTGACCCAATTACGGGAACATCCAGGTTACTACGGGCATCTTTTCCAATATAGGATCTGAATTGGTCGGGCAACTCAATGTGGTCCCGATTACGGGGTTCGATTCTGTTTCAGGCTGTCCTGTTCTCTGTGCCGTCTCAGGGAACGTTGTTTTCGGTAAATGGATTTCTTAAAGGCAAAAACGGAGGAGAAAGCTTGACGGCGAGAGCTAATTTCGGATCCAAGCTTGAGGTGGGAGCCAATTCCGGATCTAAGACGGAAGATTGAAGAAATTCTGAGGATAAGGTTAGGTGGGATATAGTTTTGGGGTCGGTTTTTTTTTTGAGGGAAATCGGGAGGGGGAAGGATTTTTCAAGCTTCTGCAAGGTTACCAGTTCGGTTTTTTTTATTAGAGGTTTTTGAAGATCAAGGGAATTAGAGAGAGGAGCTTCATGCTTCGGGTCGGGAAAGGAAAGACATAGAATTTGGATTTTTCTTCTTCGTAGAGTTTTGGGGAAGACTAAGGCAATCGCAGCTGAAGTCAGTGTTGTAATGGTGAATCGGGATTTTTAAATAAAGTGGGTTTGAATACTCTTGACTGTTTTGTGAAATCGAGTTACGTCTGTGATTGAAGGATTAAAAGGGTATCTATAGGATTGAGTATGCGGAGTGAATGAAATTTATTGGGTTAATCTAACAAGACAGTCAGTGGATACAAGATCGTAAGTACAAAGCAGTATTGAAGGTTAACAGTTTGGGTTGTACGGGGTTCTCTGTAATGTCTAGAGACCTACCGGCTGGGGCAAAAAGGACTTCGACAAGCAGTCGAAGAGCACCCGTATAGATTTACGGTACATTGTTGCAGTCGTTTTTATTCCAGCAGTCAAAAACTGATAGACTGCTTGACTATCGGCGAATCTCCATACTACCTTCCACAGCCAGACGCCCGGCGCGTTCTCGAGCAGGAAAGCACGTAATACGACAATGTCTTTGCTTAATTAACTTTATTCTCTTCCTTGCTATAGATATCTTTAATTTTATACTATCAAATTTTTATATCAAATATATTCTATTGTCGTATACTTATTTGATAATATAAGGCCTAAACCATCTTTTTGAAAATTTCTTTACCATTTTTTGTTGGTTGTCCAAATTACTATCATAAACCAACATCCAATCATCATTTTGAATTAGTTTAGGATGTAATCAATTTTTTTTGTCAAACCTTTTTTTTATTTTTTTTCCTTGCCTCTTTTATACTTATAGCTACCTCAATGTCCTTGGAACTTCTTTCAAGTTGTCAAATTTGTAATGCTAATAATTCTTCACTTCTTAAACTATCTTTTTAAGGTTATATATTCCATGTTGGTACAACCTCCTCTATTGGCATCACTGATTTTTGTCCATACATCAATTCTACTGGCATATATCCTATAACTATCCTTTTAGTTGTGTAATCCGTCCATAAATACAAATGGTAATGACTTAAGCCAATCATCTATCTTACCTTTGTATGCTTTAACCAATGCTTTAATAATTGGAAAGTGCCCATGTTCATTCTTATCATTTCTTTCTAGATTATATGTCATTGTTTATGCAAGTCTAATGCCCATCCTCTCAAAGAACTCTTGTGCTTCAATTGCATCTAATTTTTCTTTATTCACAATAATTTTTTAAATATAATCATACTGGAAAATAATTTCTTGTAATATAAATCAATATATTCCTTCCATATTTTTTGTTTGAAGCACTCTTCCTTCTACTTGATTTGTTAAATCCTCTCAAGGAAATATCAAATATTTCTTTTATCCAAAAATTATTGATATTGCAACTAAATCAAACACCCATTTGTAATGAATTGCTAATGGATATGTTACATGCAATCCATCTTGATGACAAATGTTTGAATATATTTGACAAGTCTCACAAGATCCTACAAAATCTGCTATATGCTTATGCATGTTCTTTTATTATTAATATATTTTTTTAAATTTAATAAATATTATCCAAATATCTTGATGTATTATCCATAAATTTTCATGAAATTCCTTAATAATCTTTTTTTGAGCTTCCAAACTACTTATCACTTCTTGCAATACTTTCTCTCTCTTTTTTGGATGCTTCCACAAAAATAAATTTTGAAAAAAATATCTATATGCTTTCTTTTGAATCCTCTTAAATTCTTCATTTGTCCAATCTTGTTGCTGTATTAATGTACTTAAATATTTTCTTATATACAATCATTAAACATCATATAACTCTTTTGAAAATAATTCAAGTCATATAGCCAAATACAATCCATTATTTCTTGCACACAAAGTCAAATAAAAGTTAGTGTCAATATTTTCTTCATCATCAACCATATCATTTTCATCATCATATCATGCTCGTGACAACATATCTGCAACCGCATTATCCTTTCTCAAAATATGCTTGAATTTTAGTTTCATAGATTTTATATATACAATCCATCTTAACATTAATATATCTAGTGTAGAACAACTAGTAATTATACCTAATAAAGATAAATAATCTATTTTTATAATTACCAATACACCAATCAAATATATATATATATATATATATATATATGTATATTTATATATAAATATATTTATATATATATATATATATGTATATTTTTATATATATATATATGTATATTTTTATATATATATATATATGTATATTTTTATATATATATATATATATATATATATATATATATTTATATATATATATATATATATATATATATATATTTTTTATATAAATATATATATATATATATATTTTTTTTTTTTTCATAGCTATTATTATGCCCAATAATTTTCTTTTAATTTATCCACATATCCTCGGCCTAGCATTTAAAACCCTTACTCCAAATCTTATTACATATCAATTCCCTTCTTTATCATCTTGTCTAACTGCCCAACCTATTGTCATGGACATACACATGTAAGCCAATAATTACATGTATAAATAGGTAAAAGTAAGTTAATTCTATAATATTTGATATGAAAGCTTCTTAGAAGCTTCATAGACACTGTTTTAACTTTATAGGTATCTTTAATTGACTTTTTGGATTAAAAACGTAGTCAACAAGTTGGCCATGTGCCACACATGTTGTTGGCTTGAAGACCAAGCTAATTATGTGGCCTAGATATAGAAAAAATTACCTTCTAAGTCAAGGCATGTGTCCTACAAAGTCAACACATATTGAAGGTCCTATAGAATGTCGCCATGTAGCTCTTAGTTAGATAGTATATTTAGAGACAAGAGTAAAGCCCTCTTCACTCTTGTCAACTCCTTTCTTACTTCTAGTTTAGTTTCAAGGCTCTCTAGTTTTCTTAACTTTTGGCAATAGCCATTCTAGTTTCTTTTTTAATATACATATCAAGTTATTTCTATTTTGTCATCTTTCTTTGAAAGAAGTCTTACTTATTTATTTGACTTTATTATGTTCTTGTCTTTGACAGATTGATAAGAGTACACTTACAATATCAGAGCTTTGTCTAATCTTGATTAAGAGTGAATTACCTTTTTTTCTTGATAAGACATAAGCATATTAGAAGTTGTTGATTATCCTATTCTAAATTGATATTGTCTTTAGTATTTTCTTTGTTTTTAAGTCCTCTCTTCTATTTGTCTTGAGCGATATTAGACATCTTCTCTTTTTTAAGTATTATTATGACAGAACTTGTTGAAATGAAGAGTGCAATGGCACAAATGTAAGAGTAATTGAGAGAATTAATGCTTACGATGCATCAACTCAATTTACTACTATAAAGAGTAAAAAGTTTGGCAGGAAGTGAAGATATAGAAATGATTGGAGCTGCTTCAATATCTGTACCAAATCATGTCCCTCATCCTGTAGTAGAATGCCCTTTCAGTGTTAGAGAACCAAAAATTATCCTACCTGAGAAGTTTGATGGCACCAGATCAAAGTTTAGAGGATTTATCAATCAAGTACAACTTGTGATTGAACTTCAATCCCAAAGCTATCCAACTCCAAGATCGCAAGTTAGATTCATTGGTACGCTTCTTTTAGATTTAGCATTATCATAGTTTTCATCTTTTTTTCAACAACAAGATCCAATATTGGATAATCTAGAGGCTTTTTTGGCGGAGTTTTGATCCATGTATGGAGAACATGATGCAATTTATGTTGCAACCAATAAGATCCATATTTTATGACAAGGCAATGGATCAGTAACGATGTATGCTTCACAATTTTGACAACTTATAACTGATATCAAGTCGGATGATGCTGAACTTATTAGCCAATTTTTCTACGGATTATAATATGAGGTAAAAAAATTAATGCTCAACTTACTTGATCCTCAAACATTGAGTCAAGCAATTGACTTTGCTGTGAAGTATGACAATCGCCTTTTTGAATTCCGATCTAAAAACCGTACAAGTGGACATCAACGTAACTATAATTCAATAGCAACACCAACATCTCTTCAACACATATATTTGGAAGTAGAGGATATACAAATTGATGCAATACGTTTCAAACCTCTTACTGAGCAAGAAAAGACTTGTTGACATCAAGAAGAATTATGCTTATATTGTGGAGAACCTAAGCACACTGCTCAACATTGTCCAAAGAAGTGACGCAACTATAAAATGAAGAGTATGGCAATCAAAGAAGATAGCATGTCGGAAAACAAATTTGTCCAGTTATAATAGGGATCGTGCGGCTGGAACCTTGTATAACGCCTAGTGAAGGTCCTATCTTCTCTTCAAAACCCTCTACATGTTTTACGATAAATGTTATTTTAGGACCTAAATATCTCAAAGCCGCTGCCTTGCTAGATTCAGGAGCCTCAGAATGTTTCTTAGATGAAAAATTTGCTAAAAGACATAGCATATTTTTAATAAAGAAAACTAAACTTGTTCATGTAGAAGTCATAGATAGCCATCCGTTATCTTCAAGAGATGTTACTCATGAAATCCTTCCTATAGAAATAGCAACTAATGGTCATAGTAGCTTTATAATATTTAATATCATTAGATCTCCTTCTAATCTAATCATTTTAGATTTATCATGGCTAGAAAAATATAATTCTAAAATAGATTAGACTTCTTGTAGTCTTAACTTTTTTGAAAGTATAACTAAGAGTGTAGTTAATCAAGTAGAAAGTCATAAGTCTAGTATAATTTAACCTATATTTGTAGATGTAAGTGCTTTCTTGCATATTGCAAAAGAAGGATCACCTTGTATTATTTATGCCACACTAGCTTCTATTGGTGGAAAGACTTCAAGTGGCATTCCAAGCCAATATCAAGATTTTCAAGATGTATTTGAGAAAAAGAATGCAGAAACTCTTCTAGAACATTGTTCCTATGACTGTTCAATTGACCTCCAAGAAGGAGCACAATCGCCATTTGAACCAATCTATAATTTATCTCAAAATGAGTTGGCTGAACTCAAGGAGTATATTGAAGAGAGTTTGGTCAAGAACTTCATACGCCATTCCAAATCTTCAGCAAGAGCTCCAATTTTATTTGTGAAGAAAAAAGATGGATCATTGTAGATGTGTGTTGATTATCGAGGACTCAACAAAATCACTATCAAAAACAAGTACTTGCTACCTTTGATATCTGGACTTCTTGATCAGTTGAATCAAGCTAAGATCTATATAAAAATAGATCTATAGGGAGCATACAATTTGATACGCATCAAAGAAGGAGATGAGTAGAAGATTGTATTTTGAACAAGGTATGGACATTTTGAATACAATGTCATGTCTTTTGGATTTACAAATGCACCAGCAACATTCCAACATCTAATGAATGATGTCTTTTGTGAGTTTTTAGATAGTTTTGTTGTCTGTTACCTAGACGACATCTTAATCTATTCTAAGACCTAGAAGAACATGAGCTTCATGTTCGCCAAATATTACAAAAACTAAGAGATATAGGACTCTTTGCCAACATAAAAAAGTGTGTATTTGACACTACTCAAGTTGACTTCCTAGGATACATCATTTCAAATGATGGACTTATGATGGATCCTAAGAAAGTTCAAACTATATAGATTGGAAGATGCCAAAAACAGTAAAAGATGTCTAATGCTTTTTGGGATTTTCCAACTAATATTGGATCTTCATCAAAGACTTCTCTCAAGTTGCAGCTCCACTTATACGTTTGACTTGTAAAGACAAATTTCAATGGAATCAAGAAGTAGAAGTAACATTTGAAGCTTTGAAGACATCTTTTGTTTCTGCACCAATCTTGTATCGTGTCAATTTTTTTAAGCCATTTTATATGGAAACAGACGCATCAAATTTTGCTTTGGGTGCCGTATTGTTACAAATGGGAACAAATGATAAACTTCACTAAATAGCTTTTCATTCCAAAAAAATTTTAGTAGCCGAGATCAACTACAAGATCCACGACAAAGAACTTCTTGCAATTGTGGATTCATTTTAAGAATTGCACCATTATCTATAAGGTACTTCTAGCCTTGTCACATATATAAGGATCACAAGAATCTTGAATATTTTATGTCAGCATGTGTTTTGAATCGTCGCTTAGCCTATTAGTATATGTCTTTGTCAAGATTCAAATTCAAGATCACTTATTGACCAGGAAAACAACAAGGTTTTTCAGATGCACTCTCTAGACGATCTTATCTTCCACCAAAGGAAGGAGATGCTGCTTTTGAATAACAACGAATAATTCTCTTGAAGCTAGAGCATCTTCATCTTTGAGCAATGAAATCAATACTAACTATTGATTCAACTTGTATTAAGCAAGTTCAGTCAAGTATGTCTTTTGATCCTCTTATTCGAGATATAAAGGAAAATCCTTCAAAGTCTCATGATACTTTCAAGTTTGATTTTAAGAAGAATCTACTATATTTTGAGGGACGCTTATATGTTCCAGAAGGTGAAGCTTGATTACGTATTCTTCAAGCTCATCATGACTTTCCAACAGCAAGACATTTTGGATACAATAAAACTTTGGAACTAATATCCGAGGACTTTTGGTGGTCCCAAATGTGGAAAGCACTTAAAGATTTTGTACAATCTTTTGATGTTTGCTCGAGATCAAAAACTCCTTGTCATCAACCTTAGGCACTTCTTCAACCATTATCCATTCCAGAACAACCATAGTCTTCTATTTCTATGGACTTCATCACGGACCTTCTAATCTCAGATTCGTATGACTCTATATTCGTGATAGTAGATCATTTTACCAAGATGGCATACTTTGTATCATGTACAAAATCTATCACAAGTGAAGAAACAACTAAGCTCTTTCTAGACAATATCCATCGCTATTATGGATTATCCAAGGATATTATATCAGATAAGAAAACTCAATTTGTATCAAGATTTTGGCAGATTCTTTTTAAGATTCTAAAAGTGGATATAAAACTATCTTTGGCATTCCATCCTCAAACTGATGGACAAATAGAGCGTATTAATCAAGTTTTGGAGTAGTATTTAAGATGTATTATTAACTACCAACAAGATGATTGGACAACTCTTTTGCCATTGGCAGAGTTTGCTTACAATAACATGATACATTCTTCTACAAAACAAATACCTTTCTTTACTAATTATGGTTATCATCCATGACTTGATGCTTTTGACTTTTTAAAAGTTAATAATCCTATTACAAAAGATTTGGCAATCCATTTATCAAAGCTACATGCAACGATAAAGGCGTAGTTAAAAGAAGCTCAAGAACAACAAAAGGTCAATGCAGATGTCTATCGAAAGGAATAACCACTATTCCACATAGGTGATAAGGTATGGTTACTTTGTCACAATATCAAGACCACTCATCCTTGTGACAAGTTGGACTATCGAAGGCTTGGACCATTTTCTATTTCTGCACAAATCAATCTAGTTGCATATCATTTATATCTATCGGAGTCAATGAAAATCCATCAATCTTATCAATCATCTTCGAAGAGAACAAAGTTCAGAGTATGTAGCGAATATAATTCATCGCTACATAGATTTCTTCAACATATGATTACTGCTCCTCATGGAACTCGTCCCTAGAAGGAGAAGTAATGTTATGGATATACATATGTAAGCCAATAATTACATGTATAAATAGGTAAAAGTAAGTTAATTCTATAGTATTTGATATAAAAGCTTCCTAAAAGCTTCATAGACATTGCTTTGACTTTATAGGTATCTTTAATTGACTTTTTGGATTAAAAACGTGGTCAATGAATTGGCCATGTACCACATATGTTGTTAGCTTGAAGACCAAGTTAATAATGTGGCCCACACATAGAAAAAATTGCCTTATAAGTCAAGGCATGTATCCTACAAAGTCAACACATATTGAAGGTCCTATAGAACGTCGCCACATAGCCCCTAGTAAGATAATATATATAGAGACAAGAGTAAAGCCTTCTTCACTCTTGTCAACTCCTTTCTTGCTTCTAGTTTAGTTTCAAGGCTCTCTAGTTTTCTTGACTTTTGGCAATAGCCATTCCAGTTTCTTTTTTAATATACACATCAAGTTATTTCTATTTTGTCATCTTTCTTTGAAAGAAGTCTCACTTGTTTATTTGTCTTTATTATATTTTTGTCCTTGACACCTATTTCAATTGGACTTACATCAATTATTAATATCATTGACCTTCTACATTTATAATTTACTTTCTTCAAAGTTAGAGGTAAAGAAGGAAGTTTTTTTAATTTTTCCATAGCTTTTCTTTGTTCTCTTTTTTAATGAAATTTTTGATTCTTTCATAACAACTTATACAATGGATCTACTACATGTACAAAATGAGATATCCACATATAATAGAATATATATGTTCCTAAAAATCTTTAAAATTCTATTTTATTTGTACATTCTTTCATCTTTTTAATAATATCAATATTTTTCATACTTGGCTTGCATCCATATGATCTGTACACGTGTCATACTACCAAAACTTTCTTTATTCCAAACATTGATTTTATCCCTGATAAGGTTAAATAAACTTCTTCTAGTCTTGTCAAAATCTTCTCACAATCATCAATATGATCTGTTACAAACTTCTTATATCCCTTTGAATCCAATGTCTCATCTTTTCTTTCTTCTTTCCATCCTTTAATTGGTACATCATCTTAAAAAAAACATTGTTATACTTGAAATAAATTCTTTTAATACCTTATGTATTCCATTCATCATATGTGCTACAAAATATATAGCCCCTTATGGTAATGTATATATTTTGACCAATCCTAATGGTGTCTTTATAATTGTCAAATTGTGAGCCCAAATTTCACAACTTGATGAAATTGATGCCACACAACAAGTTCAAGAGGTAGAATAGAAGAGCTCCAAATTGTGTAATTGTTAAATTGATTTAAATCTTTATATTAATAATTCAATTAACTTTAAGCCTTCTAAGCAATGGTTACTAAAATAAAATAAAATAAAATATTTAAAGAAATTACTATGATCTTCGAGGCTATTGGCATGATTTCTACTTAAATCTCAATGGATTCTTCTAATTCATTTATATAATCTATAATTACTAATTTTAATATGATTACAAAAGTATAATTAATGAGAATAGATAAATAATTAATTAGTTGAAACTTTTAAATTATTATTTCTTAAATAATTGATGGTAAAAGTAAATTGATCAAATTATTACCATTAATTCATAATAAAAATAAAAAAATCTTAAAAATTGAGTTAAAATTAAAAGTTAAAAAAATTTATAAGTTAAAAATAAAATAAAATATCAAAAGTAAAATTTCAAAGTAAAAAATAAAAATAAAAGTTAAAAATTAATTAAAAGTAAAATAAAAAATAATAGTAAGAAATAAAAGAGAAAAGATGAAGGTTAAAAGTTAAAAATTAAAATCTAAAAGTTGAAATATGAAAGTTACAAATTATTCTAAAGATAAAAGTAAATGTGGGACTAAAGAGAGATATAAGCGAAGGTACCTTGACAATGCCCAAGAATTGAAGGCAACAAACCCCTTTCTATTCCAAAATTTTCCAAAATTTGTGATTAATTTCAAATTGAATAATTTTTTAGTTTATTGCAAATTTACCTTGAAGGTCCTTCTGCTCTAATAAATTTAAATTCAATCTAGTACCTAAGTTGCAAGAAATGCTCCTTCAAAGTTGACTGACTGAGACTGCCATGGCATGCAACCTCCTTCGACTTGAAAATTAACCAAAAATTCAATTTTTCTTCAAATTTAGTCAAAATTTATGCAATTAGAAGCACAGCTTGAAGATGCACTTATTTTTAAAATTTCAGAATAATAAAATTATGAGGCACTAAGAAATTATTTTTCAAAGATGATTGATTTAGACTGCTAAGGGAGACGACTACTGTGCACTCAAAATTCTACCAAGATTCCTCCTTTATTCCAAATCAAGGAATTCTTACCTTGTTGGAAAGCTTACAACAAAAGCTACAATCATAAAAAAAAAAAAATTCATGTAAAAATGAAATTGGCTCTTTGATATGTCTTAAAACCCAATGACCATCATTCACTACTCTAAATCCATGCATACACAACCATAAGTTTATTAAGAGCTTAAAAATCAGAAACAAAATTTAAGATTAGAATGTAATGCCAAAATTTGGCATGACTTTGCCTTTTACCAAAAAGAGGAGAGAGAGAGAGGGCTTCGGAGACTAAGCCACTCTTATACAATTGAGTGGTGGTTTTTGGAAGGGTGGCCACATCTCCACCCTTGATCTCTAAGATCTCTAATGTAGATCTATGGCCCTCATTCAACCAAGAGCCAATTTCGTTAGTAAGGCTGATGGCTCTTGTAAGTGGTCAAGAAAGAATTTTTTGATAAATTTGACTTCACTATTATGTTCAAAACACCTTCTAATGCTAAGATCGACTACTCTTATGCCTCAATCCATGCTCAATTGCAATTTTCATGGAAGTTTTTACTTATAAGGATCTTGGGAGTTTTTTGTAAAATTTTTCAAAATGAGAATTTCATTGCTTCACTTGTATTTTAGAAGAGAGGATGCTGATCTTGTTTTCTTTACTCCACGGGGAGAATTTAGTGCCACCATTGCATTAAAATGGCTCCCATTAATTAGAAGAACCACCATGCCGCTTAAATTTGTCAAATTTGGAAGAAAGCTCAAAACTATTATTGCTAAACTTCACTAAATCTTTTACAAAATTATAATTCTAACTCATTCTAAATCATGTGAAATGATTATAGGTGCACTTATAGGCTTTTAGTTAACCATCATAGTAGTGACTAACAACCTCTAAATTATTAAAATTAACTAAGTTAGTATTCTAATTTTCTAATTCTTATCATTTTGGTCCTAATTAACTTAATTTAAGGAATTAAGCTATAATTTATACCATCAAAGGTTGTAATCCTAAAAATTCTATAAAAATAAATTCTACTTATATAAATCTTAATTTAAAATTCTCAATTATCATAAAATAAAGAAATAACAAAAATTTAAATTTTAGAGCATAATTGAGAGCTCACACAAATCCCTACTTTGCATTGCCAATTGAAATTGATCATAATGTGAATAAAGATCACACATTGAATAGATAGCTCTTTTAGCAAATGCTTCTATAAATTCATTTACAATTGGATTTGAACCCATATTTTTAATAGTCCATTTATTCACAAGTTGCATGTCTTATATAAATCTTATTGTTCCATTTTTCTTTGGCATTGTAAATCATCAATTAGAATAAAGTGTAATAGATGGTTTCAAAATTTTTATTTTGATTTTTTTATTATGTAAATCTATTAATTTAGATAAATGTACTTTTGGTATTGGAATTGGTTGTAAATTCCATGATTCATGAGGAATAGTAAAAATAACCATAGATACTATAATACTTAGATCAATACATGTAATTTCATGTGCCTCAAATACAAAAGCCTTTCCATGTCGTCCAAACATATCTTAAAAAACAATTCTTCACATTTTGTCAAAAATCTATCACATCCAATATTTAATCCATCTAATGTAGCATTAATAAAATCATGCTCTATCTTCTTAGGATCCCTTAAATATGGTTGTATAGATGCTTCATTTATTCTTTCTTCACAATCTGATGGTAGTGGCAAAGCCACTAGTTTGACCTTTTTTGCCACTGATTTATATTTAGTTTCAACACATACTTCTTGGTGATTTAAAATATCTATAAATCCATGAATTTTATCATAAAATTCTTTAGAACATACATTAATAATTCTATTCTCTCTTTACAATCTACTTTGTAATAAATAATTTAATTTTCTCATAATATTTGTAAATCCCACTTCTTCAAATGCTCCTAAAATAAATTTATTTTCAATCAATTCTCTATTTTCTTTCAATTTTTATTTAATATTTTTAACATAATTTTTTTTTCATCTTCTTCATCTTGTCAATAGTCTTAAAAGACAATACACAATCTTGTGTCAATCCAATAAGCCTAGTAGATAATATCTTTTCTTTTATATTTAGTAAGAATATCTTTTTTTAATCCATTGTAATTCCACCTTATAAAAGTATGTGATAAAAATCCCTCATATGCTTATCTTTAAATTTTCTAGTAACCTTCGGCAAAGGTTGTTTTTTCAAACTTCCACAATTTTTCTCTTGATTAGCACATACCATCAAATATTGCATCGTTCTTCTTCCATCTTCACTCCTAATCTGAGCATATGCCAATCTATTGTCTATAACCTTTGTTTCTATGTGCATAGCCATAATATAAGATTGTCTTAGAATGATAGAATAAGTAGACATATCTTGTACAAAGAATTTTTTTTCATCACTAACATCTCCTATTATAACCTTCACATTTGGACATGTTCTATATAATTCTCCTTATGAATTATTTGCTGCTTATATCATCCATCTATGCTTAGTGTATGTGAGCTCTCAATTATACTCTAAAATTTAAATTTTTATTATTTTCCTATTTTATGATAATTAAACATGTTAGATTAGGATTTATATAAGTGGAATTTAGTTTTATAGAATTTTTAGGATTACAACCCTTGATGGTATAAATCATAGCCTAATTCCTTGAATTAGATTAATTAGGACTAAAGTGATAAGAGTTAAAAAATTAGAATAACAACTTAGGTAGTTTAATAATTTAGAGGTTGTTAGTCATTACTATAAAGTTTGACTAAAGCCTATGAATGCATCTATGATCATTCACATGATTTAAGAGTTGGAATTATAATTCTCTAAAACATTTAGGAAAATTAGCAATGATAATTTTGGATTTTCCTCCAAATTTGATAAATTTAAGCAACATGGTAGTTCTTCTACTTAATGGGAGTCTTTTTAATGCTATGGTGGTACCAGATTTACCTCGTGGAGTGAAATAAAAAAGATCAGCAACCTCTCCTTCAAATTACAAGAGAAGCAATGAAATTCTCATTTTGAAGAATTTCACAAAAATTGCCAAGATCCTTGTAAGTAAAAATTTCCATGAAAATTATAATTGAGCATGGATTGAGGCATGTGAGTAGTCGATCTTAGCTTAAAAAGGTGTTTTGAGCACAATAGTGAAGTTAGATTTACAAAAAAAATGCTTTCTTGACTACTTACTAGAGCCATCACCCTTAATAACGAGATTGGCTCTTGGATGAATGAAGGCCGTAGATCTAGATTAGGGATCTTAAAAATCAAGGGTGGAGATGTTGCCATCCTTCTATGAGCCTCCACTCAATTTTATAGGAGAGGCTTGGTTTTCCAAGCCCTCTCTCTCTCCTCTTTTGGGTGAGGGCAGAGCCATGCCAAAATTTGGCCAAAACCCTAATCTTAATTTTATTTAGATTTTAATTCTCATTGTGAACCTTGTGATTGTGTATGTATGGATTTTTAATTGTGAAGGATGGTCATTAAGTTTTAAAATATGTTTCATTGAGGTAGATATCTCCTCGGCCTTTCAAATATCCCAAGGGTTTCAAGGGCCTCGGATTTTCTTCAGTCAGTCACTTAATTTCTATTATTTCAGTGTGAGATTCTAAATAATTGTAGCTTTTGTTGTTAGCTTTCCAACAAGATAAGACTTGCTTGATTTGGAATAAGAAAGAATTTTTGGTGAATTTCTGAGTTTGAGGGAGTCGACTGCCTTTGCAGTTTGAATCAATCGAGTTTGGAAAGGCATTTCTCAGTGCCTAGTGATTGGATTTATTTGAAATTTTGGGAGATCCATCTTTATAAGTTAAGCTCTGAAAGGCACAAGTTTTGTTGAATTTGAAGACAATCTGAATTTTAAGTGAATTTCTAAGTGAAGAGGGTTGGGCACCGTGGCAGTTTGGATTACTCAACTTCAAAGGAGAAATTCTCACGATTGGATCATTAGATTGCAACAAGGTTTGTTGGATCAAAAGCAACTTTAAGTCAGCCTTGCAACAAGCTAAGAATCATTCAAATTGAAGCCGATTACAAATTTTGGCGAATTTTGGAGTAGAAGGGGATTTCTGCCTTCAATCCTTACGTGTTGTCAAGGTACCTTCGTTTTTATCTTTTTCACTTTATTTTTACTATCGTCTTCACAGTGACTTATAAGCTCCACATTTTACTTTTTGGCTAATAAAT
Source organism: Physcomitrium patens (assembly GCF_059467195.1). Lineage (NCBI taxonomy): Eukaryota > Viridiplantae > Streptophyta > Bryopsida > Funariales > Funariaceae > Physcomitrium > Physcomitrium patens. The sequence continues at coordinate 1,797,245 of NC_143431.1, read as the reverse complement.
TTTAACTTTAACTTTTAACCTTTAATATTCTCACTTTAACTTTTAACTTTTAACTTTTAATTTTTAACTTTAACTTTTAACTTTTAACTTTTCACTTAACCTTTAATTTTAAATTTTCACTTACTTTTTTACTTAACCTTTTAATTTTAATTTTAACTTAATCTTTTAATTTTAACTTTTAATTTAACTTTTTAATCTTAATTTTTAACTATAACTTTTTTAAACTTAACTTTTAACTTAGCTTTTAATTCAAACTTAAGTTTTTATTCTTATGATCAATTAATAGTAATAACTTAGTTAATTATTTTTATTGTGTTTGCATAGTAAATTTCATTTAATATGTTAATTTAATGTTAGTAACCATTACTTGGAAGGCCTAAAAATAATTGAATTTTTAATATAAAGATTTAAATTAATCTAACAATTACATAATTGGGAGCTCTCCAATTCCACCTCTTGGACTTGTTGTGTGGCATAGGTTTCATCAAGTGGTGAAATTTGGCCTCACAATGTCAATAGGCCATTTTTTCCTTTCATACAACTCTTTTGATACCAAATTGATTTCCAAATCATGATCAATTAATGCCACAATAGGATCATCTAAATTCTCCAACTTCACCAATGTCTCCATTGTTGCTCTTGTCCAATGACTATAAGAATAATGACTTGAAGTTTGGATTTCTTCTTTGTCTTAATGTTCGTAACCATTACTTGGTTAATCATATGTTAATTTAATGTTGGTAACCATATGCATAATCATTGTCCTCTTCATCTATCATTACTCTTGTTTCATGTACATTTGAAGCCATATTCTCACTCAAAATTTTTCATTTTTTCTTAATAATATCCATAATGACCTCATAGAATTCTCTCTTTGCTATCCCAAGAATTTCTTCCAATATAAATTCCATCTTGCCATTTAAAATGCATTCTTCTAAAATCTTCTTTAAATCTATTGTTGCCTCAATATCCAATTGTAATTTATAATTAGGAGCTTTTATTTTTTTCTTTCATAATTTTCCTATCCTTTAAAGAAATATTCTCTATTATCTCTTCATGTATATGATTCTTTTGTTGTCGTGCTTTTTCTCCCTTCATAGTTCTTTTTAATGGATCTTTGTTATTTTCATCTCTCATTCATTTTTCTTCTATTAATACTTCATGTTGACTCCTTACAACATATGCATGTACAGATAGACTATCAATTGGATCATTCCAATGCATGATTTCTCAAATAGACTTACCGACATTAATAAATATATTTCTAGGAACCTTCTTTTTTGCAGTACACTTCATTGCCCTTAGCTACAATGAACTTATATGATCCAATGCTTCAATGCTTATACCTACACAATCTTGAGTAAGTCTAATCTTATATGTCTTTGCTTCTTTTCTATGAACCATCTATACTTTTATGCTTCCATTGCTAAAGTTGTCTCCAATTTTTCTCTACTTTCTTTTAAGTGTATTATACCAAATTTAAAAAAAAAAAAAAAAAAAAAAAAAAAAATCCTTTATGTAGCACCTCTGTAAAATCTTCACATTTCCTTCTTGAATGATCCATGCTATCACACTACATGCACTTATGTACTACACCTTCTATTGATCCTAATCTTTACTTTGTTGATACTCTTAATGATTGATCTTTCTTTTCAAATTTTATAAATTTTATTTACAAATCTTTCATTCATTATATAATTTCATCAATGTTCATTTCTTCTTTCTTTGATGTAGCCATTGAAGATTGAATCATAGATGTAGAATTAATAGTAGACATTTTTACTTGAAATACTTGCAATGGTCTTTGAATATCTACCATGTTATTTTTCTTTTCACTTTTTGTAAGCAATTCTACTATCTCTTCTACTTTCTTCCAATTTTTTATCAATCCTTCATCTTCTTTTTTATCTTCAAGCAATATTTCTAATTTTTCTTGTAATACTCCATCAGCTACTTAAAAAAAAAGCTCCACTTTACTTGCATCTAATAATTGCCTTTTTTCTTTGATAAATGAGAATATTGCTTTTCAAACTCTTTTAATAATTTTGTTGCTAGAAGATCCTTCTTTGGTCTTTCAATCCATTCAAAAAATGACTTCTTTGTAATCCTATTAGTATCTTCCAAGAAATACTTATCCTTCAATGCTTGAAAAAATTTCTTCCATGAACCTCCAAATTATTCTATAAAAGACTTTACTTGAGTTCTTGTCTTTGGTGCAGAGGCTAATTCAAAAAATTGAACCATCTTTCTATCTAAAATACACTTCAATTCTATTTTCTTTACATAATACCTTATATATTTTATAATATTCTTTTCTTCAAATTGATCGATCTTATCCACAACCACCCATAATGCTTTATTTACTATACCTTCTTTGCAATCTTTAACATATTATTCTTGCACAAATAAGAAAAAAGCTTCAAATATGCTTACAAAGTTAAGATCGAAATACATACCTTGTCTTCTACTACTTCCGCCACCTGTAGGTCCAATTGAAGCACCATCTATAGCTCCTCCTTCACCTCTTGACTTCCTTCTCCATAATTCAAATAATCCAAAAAAACCAAATACCTTTCTATTTCAAGTCTTTCACGTCAGATTCACCAAATATGTAGTTTTATATGTAGTCTTACTCAAGAATGCATCAAGCACCCAATTGTGGAAGGTAGAATAGAAATTATAATAATTAAATCTTAATTCTGATAAAATATTAAATAAACTCTAATTAAACCTTAATAATACTAAATAAGCTTTAATTAAAGTAAAAAAAAAAATCTTAAAAAAATTACAAAAAAAAACAAAAAAAAATCTTAAACGAATTGAAAGAAAGTTCATAATAAATCTTAAAAGAATCTTTAAAAAATACTTAAAATATATTAAAATAATCACAAATATCTTAAATAAATTTCAACCAAGCTCTAATTTAACTCTAATTGAAATCTTAATGGACTTTAATCAAATCCTAAAAAAATCCTAACCTTAAATCAAACCCTAAATCAAATCCTAAAAAAATCCTAACCTTAAATCAAACCCTAAATCAAATCCTAAAAAAATCCTAAATCTTAAATCAAATCCTAGAAATACCTTAAATTCTAAACCAAATCGTAGACAAATCCTAAATCATAAATCAAATCCTAGACAAATCCTAAATCCTAAATCAAATCCTAAATCAAATTTTAGATAAATTCTAAATTCTAAATCAAACTCTAGACAAACCCTAAATCCTAAATCAAATCCTAAAAAAATCCTAAATTCTAAATCAAATCCTCAACCAAATCCTAATCCTAAATCAAATCCTAAAAAAATCCAAAATATTAAACCAAATCCTAAAAAAATCTTAAATCCTAAACCAAAACCTAAAAAAATCCTAAATCCTAAATCAAATCTTAATCCTAAATTAAATCTTAGACAAATCCTAATTAACTCAATCTAATCCTAACATAATTAAGAACCTCAATATCTATCAAACAAACTATTGATCTTACTTAAAAATTTATACTCCTTCAACAACTAAGTTGGTAATAAGCACAAAAAATTTGAAGATAATTGTATTTATCGAATAGAGAAATAAATCCTAAAATCCACTCGGATGTTGGCCAGTCTCTTACTCTAATCTTAATGTTGAACTTCTAATGCCTATATTTTCTTTTCAAACCATTCAATTGTTCTCAAATTTTGTATATGTGTAGAAAATTAAAACTTATACTCTCATACATAAATTTTACTCTAATCCAATTATAATTATTGTTTTACTTATTCTTCAAATACCTTCCTAGAATAAATTTATAAAGGAGAGTTTGAAAACAAGAAAAGACTATTTGCATGAGTTTACACATTAGAGTCACACAATTAACTATCTTTTGATCTATTAAAAATAGCCAAGAATACTACAATATCTTCTATATTCTATCAATTTTTCTTTTAATAAATAAAATATTATAATTGATAATTTTATCTTATACATTCAATGTCTCTTTTCCTTTCCAAACTTATAATAACAATATATTATATTCCACTATCTTAAAAGAATACATAAAACATTCTACAATCTAATCATTGGAATTCTTCAAAATTAACCATCATTCCCAATAATCTGCTTCATACAATTCTAGACTCCACAAACTTCTTCTTGTAGAACACTCTCAACTTTCAATAATCAATGTATTATAATTCTCCCATTCATATCCATACTTCACAAATATTTTCAATTATTGACTTTCTAATTCTCCACTTATAATTCAACATATAATAAATTCAATTTCTCATTTGACATCATATAAATCAAATCTTTCTTTCATTACAAAATTTTACTTTACATTATTCAAAATCTATCTATTACCTTTCTTCTAAAAAAATAAAAAAAATAAAAAAAATAAAAAGATGTAGCACTAAGCTTATCTCGGCTCATGACTATTATAGTTTGGCCCTTTCTACTTCTTCTTCAACTGATTTATACTTACTTTGAAATAGAGATTCTAACCAATATTTCTTACTTAATTACTTTTCTCAACTAAAGCATCCATCCTACCTCCTGAATTGACTATCTTATGGATGATTAATTAATTTTATCAATATCTAATCAATGTCTTATAAAAACTAATTTCTACCCATTTTATGTAGCCTCGTTCCTAACTGTGCAGCATTCGTGCAAATACAAAATTGATAAAAAAATCTTCTTTATCAAATCCTTATAAAGTTTCTATGTCTTTGGCTCGCTAGATTGATCAATTCTAACATTCTCCGTAGGTGGTTCTACTAATTCTAGATCTAATGATAAGTCCTTATTCTCCTTCAATACTTCCATTGGCTCTTTCCTCAATTGGACTGATAAGTCCTCATTATATACTCTCAATTCACAAACTTGAGCCTCCAATTGAAGAACTCTGACATCTTTCACTTCCAAATGGTACTGCTCTTGCCTCATCTTCTCGTCTAATTCATCAATTATTGAAACTCGTGAGGTAGACATCTATGACCAACTAATACTAGCTAAATCACTTTCTAATTTTGTCACTACAGCTTTCAAGGTTTCAATTTTTGTTTATAACTTTTTCATTTCAAATTTATACTAGTCATCTATTTTTTTTTTTTTTCTAGTTCCAATAACCTGTCACGGATATACTCATAATTACATATACAAATATGAAAAAGTAAGTAAAAGTAGGTAAAGTAAGTTAATTCTATAGTATTTAATATGGAAGCTTTCTAGAAGCTTCATAGATACTGCTTTGACTTCATAGGTATCTTTAATTGACTTTTTGGATTAGAAACGTGGTCAACAAGTTGGCCATGTACCACACATGTTGTTAGCTTGAAGACCAAGCTAACTATGTGGCCCACATGTAGAAAAACTTGCCTTGTAAGTCAAGGCATGTGTCTTACAAAGTCAATACATATTGGAGGTCCTATAGAACGTTGCCACATAGCCATTAGTTAGATAATATATATAGAAACAAGAGTGAAGCCTTCTTCACTCTTGTCAACTCCTTTCTTGCTTCGAGTCTAGTTTCAAGGGTATTTAGTTTCTTTTTCTTTTGGCAATAGCCATTCCAATTTCTCTTTCAATATACATACTTTTTTATTTATATTTTGTTACCTTTCTTTGAGTGAAGGCACACTTGTCTGAATTATTTTTTCATCAAGTTCTTGTCCTTGACAGATTGACAAGAGTACACCTACAATATCAGAGCTTTGTCTAATCTTGATTAAGAGTGGATTACTCCTTTTTTTTGATAAGATATAAGCATATTAGAAGTTACAGATTACCTTCTTTTGAACTGATATTGTCCTTAGTATTTTCTTTGTTCTCAAGTCCTCTCTTCAATTTGTCTTGAGCAATATTAGACATCTTCTTTTTTCTAAGTGTTATCATGGTAGAACTTATTGAAATGAAGAGTGCAATGGCATAAATACAAGAGCAATTGAGGGAATTAATGCTTGTGATATATCAATTCAATTTACCACCACAATGAGCAACAAGATTGCCAAGAAGTGAAGATATAGAAATGGTTGGAGCTGCTTCAACTTCTGCACCAAATCATATCCTTTTTCCTATGATGGAATGCCCTTCCAGTATTAGAGAACCAAGAATTATCCTACCCGAGAAGTTTGATGGCACCAGATCCAAGTTTCTAAGATTTATCAATCAAGTACAACTTGTGATTGAACTTCAACCCCAAAGCTATCCAATTCCAGGATTGCAAGTTAGATTCATTGGTATGCTTCTTTCAGGTTCAGTACTATCATGGTTTTTATCTTTTCTTGAATGACGAGATCCAATATTGGATAATCTAGAGACTTTTCTCGCAGAGTTTCGATCCATGCATGGAGAATATATTGCAATTTGTATTCTAACCAATAAGATCCATATTTTACGATAAGGTAATCAATCAGTAACGTTCTATGCTTCACAATTTTGACAACTTGTAACTGATAGCAAGTGAAATGATGCTGCACTTATTAGCCAATTTCTCTACTGATTACAATATGAGGTAAAAAAATTAATGCTCAACTTACCTGATCCTCAAACATTGAGTCAAGCAATTGACTTTGTTGTGAAGTGCGACAATCGCCTTTTTGAATTTCGATCTGAGAATCATACAAGTGAACCTCAACGTTGTCATATTACGTGCTTTCCTGCTCGAGAACGCGCCGGGCGTCTGGCTGTAGAAGGTAGTATGGAGATCCACCGATAGTCAAGCAGTCTATCAGTTTTTACTGCTGGAATATAAACGACTGCAAGAATACACCGTAAATCTTTACTGATACCCTTCGACTGCTTGTCGAAGTCCTTTTTTTTTTTCCCAGCCGATAGGTCTCTAGACATTACAGAGAACCCCGAACAACCCAAACTGTTAATCTTCAATACTCCTTTGTACTTACGATCTTGTATCCACTGACTGTCCTGTTAGATTAACCCAATAAATTTTATTCACTCCGCATACTCAATCCTATAGACACCCTTTTAATCCTTCAATCACAGACGTAACTCGATTTTATAAAACAGTCAAGAGTATTCAAACCCACTTCATTTAAAAATCCTGATTCACCATTACAATACTGACTTCAGCAGCGATTGCCTCAGTCGTCCCAAAACTCTACGAAGAAGAAAAATCCAAATTCTATGTCTTTCCTTCCCCGACCCGAAGCATGAAGCTCCTCTCTCTAATTCCCTTGATCTTTCCAAAAAAAACTCCAATGAAAATCGAACTAGTAACCTTGCAAAAGCTTGAAACCCCCCCCCTCCCCCCCCCCCCCGATTCCCCCCTAACCTTATCCTCTGAATTTCTTCAATCTTCCGTCTTAAATCCGGAATTGGCTCCCACCTCAAGCTTGGATCCGAAATTGGCTCTCGCCGTCAAGCTCTCTCCTCCGTTTTTACCTTTAAGAAATCCATTTACCGAAAACAACGTTCCCTGAAACGGCACAGAGAACAGGACAGCCTGAAATAGAATCGAACCCCGTAATCGGGACCACATTGAGTCGCCCGACCAATTCAGGTCCTATATTGGGAAAGATGCCCGTAGTAACTTGGATGTTCCCGTAATTGGGTCAAATTGGTCCTCACGTCAGATTGGCTAAGACCCGTAGTAAGACCTGGATTTCCCGTAATTAGACTGCATTGGATTGACCGGCCAATTCAAGTCTCATATTGGATAAGAGGACCCGGATTGGATTATCGAAATTAGATCCAATTGGCTCCTCGAACCCGTCGTGTGAATTGGTCCTTCTCTTCCTGCTGACTCTCGTTATTGGAATCGAACGGAGCATTTCAGTATGCCCCGGCTGACTGTAACGGAGTCACTGAACCTGACCACTCAGTATTTGTACTAGAGTTGGTTGATGCTCCCAATATTCGAGGTAACAGAATATTAATAAAATTCCCCTTTCTTTTTATTTTCACTGTATACTCGTGTTACAACACGACATCCACCCCCTCTGAACCTGTGCATCCTCCGGTATGCACCAATTTACCCAATTGCTGTTTGATTCAGAATATATCCCCTACGTCTTTGTCCAGTTCGTCTTCGTCACCTTCATTATCCATATCACTTTCATCTTCTTGCTGCGGAATCTCTGTACCTTTATTAAGGTCTTTCATATTCATCTCTGCGTGTCTTCGTTTAAATATTTTTACTCTCTTCCCTGCAATTGGTATTTTCAATTTTGTACCATCTAACTCCCGTAATGAGTAAGTCGCATTATCATGAACAGTTGCTACAACATATGGTCCAAACCAACGTTTTGAAAATTTCCGCAAAGTACTATGTTGATTATCCAGACTATTATCATAAACAAGTACCCAGTCACCTTCCTCGATTGCTTTTGGTCTCAATCGATGTTGCTTATCGAATCGCGCCTTGTTTTGTAACCTTGCTCTTTTTAACCTTTCCAATGCTATCTGGACATCTTCCGTTCTTTGCTCCAATTGTCGAATCCTAATAGCCAGAAGTTCTTCTCTTGTCAATCCATCTTCCCATGGTAGCATACTCCAAGTAAGTACCTTTTCTTCAATCGGCATAATTGGTTTTTGACCTGTCATAAGTTCTACTGGCATATATCCTGTCACCGAACTATGTGTTGTTCGATCAGCCCATAATGCAAATGACAAAAGCCGTGGCCACTCTTTAACCTTCCCATTACAAGCTTTAACCAATGCTTTCACAATCGGCGGGTGACCGCGTTCGCTTTTCGCATTCCCTTCCGAATTATAAGCAGTAATCAGTGATAGTTTAACTCCACATTTTTCAAAGAACTTACGAGCTTCTTCTGCATTTAATTCTCCACGATCTGCAGTGATTTTTCCTACGCACCCGTAATGGCAAATGACATCTTCAAGCAAAAACCTACAAATCCTCTCTGTAGATTTTGTCCTCAATGCTCTTCTTTCTACTAGATTTGATAAATCTTCACGAGCTAAAACCAAATATCTCATCTGCCATAACCCAACCGGCATAATAACCAAATCAACAACCCATTTAAAATGAATAGCTAGAGGATACGTAGGATGAAGACCATCTCGATGTCGGATATTAGAATATGATTGACAGATTTCACATGACTCTACAAATGAGAGCACATCTCGATACATATTTTTCCACCAATATCGTTCCTTGAGTTTAGCAAAAGTAGCCCAGATTCCTCTATGCCCTGCCCATAAACTATCATGAAACTCCTTTAATAATTTTAGTTTTTCTTCCCTTTTGCCTATCACTCGTTGTGGCATCCCAATTCCTTTCTTCAGTCTCTTCCATAAGAATCCATCTCGAAGTAAAAATCCATATGCTTTTTTTCTTATTTGTTTGAATTTTTCTATAGACCAATTCCCCTGCTTAGACAAGGTATTCAAATAATGACCAATATCCAATAATTCTCCTTCATAAGATTCTTCAAGAAATAGCTTGTCTTCTCTGTTGAGATTTGATATTGAATAGAATTTCAATCCGACATCATCAATGTCTTCAACCATTTCGTCCTCCCTCTCGTATCTTGCTCGAGATAGCATATCTGCTACTAAATTGTCCTTTCCAGTGATATGCTTAAATTCTGGATTTAGTGACTTAATATAAGCAATCCATCTCAACATTGCAATATCTGGCATTGAACAGTTAATAATCATTCCAAGCAATGGCAAGCAATCTATTTCAATTACTACTACTGCCCCAATCAAATAGTCCTTTTCAGCTTTGATAGCCGAAACGACTCCCCAAAGTTCTCTTTTGACTTGCGAATATGCATGTTGACGAATACTTAAAACTTTAGTCCCAAATCAAACTGCAAATCTACTCCCATTCGAATCATCTTGACCCACCGCCCATCCAACGGTAATTGGACTAGCGTCTACAGTAAGAATCACTGGTCTATTGCACTTATAATCAACCTTCCTCAATATTGGAGGTGACATCAATAATTTCTTCAATCTTTGCATTGCCTGAATATGCCTTTCTTTCCATTCAAATCGGTAATCCTTGCGTAACAGTTCATATAATGGATCCGCTATGTGAGCAAAATGAGGGATCCAGATTCGATAAAATACACATGCACCCAAAAACCTGCGAACCTCTGTTAAAGAACCACAATCCTCTTTCATCCTTCCAATTGCATCAACTTTAGTCGGATCTGGTTTTCTTCCGTAAGATCCGCATAAATGTCCAACAATTATAACCTCTCGCACTCCAAATACGGACTTCATACCCGATAATGTAAGATGAACTTCTCCAAGCCGAGTTAAAATCTTTTCACAATCTTGTATATCATCAACAACATATCTGCGACACCCCCTCGTATCTAAAGTTTCATCCTTGTCTCCTTCTCTGCACCCTTTTATAGGAACATCATCCAGAAAAGGCATAGTCTTTTCCGGAATAAAATCTCTTAATACCTTATTCATCCCATTCATCATATGCGCAACTGAGTTGGTCGCGCCTTGAGGAAGAGTGCACATTCTAACCAATCCAAGCGGTGTCCTCATCGTTGTCATATCTCTACTTCCTTCGGCAAGTTGAAATTGATCATAACCTGAATACAAATCACCCATTGAATAGATCGCCCTTCCAGCAAACGCCTCAGCAAATTCATCCACAATAGGTCCAATTCCTGCATTCCTGACAGTTACAGCATTCACCGGCTGCATATCTTGAATAAACCATAGTGACCCATTCTTCTTAGGTACCGTAAACCATCGACTAGAATACGGCGCAAATGAAGGTTCTAATATTTTCATCTTTATCTTTTCTTTCAATAGTTCCACCAATTTAGGTAAATGTGCCCTCGGTATTGGAATCGGTCTTAGATTCCAAGGTACATGCGGTACAGTGAAGATAACCATAGGTGTTACAATATTTGGATCCACACACCCAATTTCATGAGATTCGAAGGCAAACGATCTACCTTGTTTAGCCAACATCTTTTTGAAGGAAGTAATTTCCTCCGGCAATAAAGAACCATCAGAACCAATCTTCAATTCTTCAAAAGTCTCTTCAGTAAACTGATGTCCAATACTCATTGGATCTCTTAAACTTGCTTCTTTTGATGCTTCTCCCATTTGTTCTTTAGAATCCTCTGGTAATGGTCCGGTAATAGGCTTTACCTTCTTATCTGCCGTTTTATATCTTGTCTCTACTGTGACTTCTGGTGCTTGAAAAGATTCAAGCATGGTATAAACCTCTCTCGAATGAATCTCAACAATCTTATCATTATCCCCTAACCCAATAGATGTAATCAATTCCAATGAATCTTCCAGCCTATTTTCTTCATAAACACCCAAAATCCTCTCATCATCTTGCAATGTACCTATCTTGCGTAACTGTCCTTCAATATCATATAATCTTTTTCTTTCTTTTCTTTTAAAATCATCAACTTTCTTATACATAATATTTCCATTCTCCAATATACCAATAAAACTCGCATCAAAGGCACCTTCATCTCGCGAGAGTACCTCCTCTTTTGTACCTACATAATCTCGCTTTACAGTGGTACTTCCCCAAAATCCTTAAATCCTTCAACAATCTTTGGCAATGGTTTCTCCCTCAACCTATCTCGATTCCGTTCATGGTTAGGAGGTACTGTTAGAAATTGTACAACTTTCCTCCCATCTTCGCTCCGTACCCTTGCATAAGCAGAACCATCATCAAGTACCTTTGTTTCCATCCGTGTTGCCGTGATATAAGGTTGTCCTAAAATCAACGGATAAGACGTTGTATCTTGAACGAAGAAATGTTGCTCCGTAGCAACATCCCCAATCCGAATTTTGACATCTGGACAAGCTCCATATAATTCGCCTCGTGTGTTATTAGCTGCTCGTATTGCCCATCCATGTTCCATATCAATTGGCCATTTTTGCTTCTTATAAAGATCTTTAGACATGAGATTTATTTCAGGACCATGGTCCACCAAGGCAACTATTGGTTCTTCTATATCTCCTACCTTCACCAATACCTCAGTAGTTGCCCTTGCCCAATGCTTTCGAGTATAATAGCTCAAAGTTTCCATTTCCTTGTCACTAGAATCTTCGAACCGTACTCGCTGATTATACCCATTCTTTTCATTTGTTGGTTGCTTGTAACCAATATCAACCTCTTCTTCATCTCTACATATTCTTGCATCAATAGCATGACTCATTCCAGTTTCGCTCATTAATTGCCTCTTTCGCTTAATGCTGTCAATGATAACATCATGAAACTCCTTCTTTGCAATTTCCAAGACTTCTTTCAATGTGAATTCCACCTTAGCGTTTAATATACGTTCTTCCAACACCCCTTTCAAATTTGTTGCCGCTTCAATATCAGAAAGTAGCTTATAAGCAATTGATTTGCCCTTATCTTTTGTCTCCGTGTTTTTTTCTCCCAATGATGCTGAGGTATCCTTTACAGGCAATTCTTGTGAAGCTGCCTCTCGAGCCTTGTCTCCTCGAGTTTGCCTCTTAAAAGAATTTCCTTCTCTAGTATCATCAAAATTTCCTCGTCTTTTTTCTTCCATCAAAGCTTCATGTTGGCTCTTAGCAATATATGCATGAACTGAAAGAGACTCAACGAGATCCTCCCAACCTGTTCTTCCTCGTATTGTAGCTGCAGTTCTCAATAACGCTTCTCGAGGTAATTTCCCTTCTTGCATTGTAGAAACGGCAGAAGCCCAAAACTCACTAGTTTCCGTACTTCCACCAATTTCATCATCTACTCTAGCACCATAACTTGCACTTTCTCATGCTACTGTTTCATGTCCTTTTAAGTAATCTTGAACCAATGCTCTCATTCCTCCCTTGCCAAAATTGGTTTGAAGAAGATCCTCTCTATTTTTCACTGCTATCTTCCCATCTTTCCAGCAAATAATTTCCTGTCGTATCATATTATTAAATTCATTGCAATCTTTTCTAGTGTGTGAAGCATCATCACACCAAATGCATCTTTGTACATAGCCTTGTTTTGAAACATTCTTCGAATTGTTTATAGAAGTATTCTCTTCAAGTCTTGCCAATTTGATTTGAAGATCTCGCATTCCTCGTATAATTTCTTCCATACCCATATCTGCTTTCTTTGACAAGGATGTCGAAGGTTGAACTGTAGGCATTGTCGGTGGTGTTGTACGTACTGGAGCTTTGGGTGCTTGTACTGTTTTCGGAATATTGCTCCTATCCTTCCTCCTTTCTTTTTTTGTAAGCAACCCCACCGCATCTTCAACGTTCTTCCACTTCGTTGTCAATCCTTCATCTTCTTCTTTGTCTTCAAGAAGGGGTTCTAATTTCTCTTGCAATTCTCCATCAGCAGCTTGAAGAAATAGATCAACTTTGTTCGGCTCCAATGTCAATTTTTCTACCTTCGATAATTGAGAGTACTGCCTCTCAAATTTCCTTAGTAGCTCTGTTGCTTGGAAATTCTTATAAGGCCATTCAATCCATTCCAGAAACAACTTCTTAGTAATGCGATCAACATCTTTTAAGAAATATTCGTCTTTCAATGCATGTGAAAAAACCTTCCATGAATTCCCATAACGATCCAGAATCAATGTAATATAGTCTCTTATCTCCGGTATCATGGCAAGTCCAAATAATTCAACCATTTTCTTCTCAAAAACTCGATTTAATTCCATTTCACGAACATAACATCTTAAATACCTTGAAATATTCCTCCCATCAAATAGATCAATTTTATTGACCACTGCTTGCAATGCTTTGGTTGCCAAAGCTTCCTTTCGATCATTGCTTTGCTGTTGCTGCATTGACAATGAGAAGGCTTGAAACAAACTAGCAATAGATGGATCCATGTGCATACCTTGTCCTTTAGAAGACTCCCCACCAGAAACTTCTCCCAAAAATCCTTCAAAATTTTTATTTTCGTTTTCCATAAAAATAAAGATAAAATCAACCGAAATCCAATACCTTCTACCTCAAGCTTTCACGTCGGGTTCACCACTTATGTCGTATTACGTGCTTTCCTGCTCGAGAATGCGCCAGGCATCTGGCTGTAGAAGGTAGTATGGAGATCCGCCGATAGTCAAGCAGTCTATCAGTTTTTACTGCTGGAATATAAACGACTGCAAGAATACACCGTAAATCTTTACTGATGCCCTTCGACTGCTTGTCAAAGTTCTTTTTTTTTTTCCCAACCGGTAAGTCTCTAGACGTTACAGAGAACCCCGAACAACCCAAACTGTTAATCTTCAATACCCCTTTGTACTTACAATCTTGTATCCACTGACTGTCCTGTTAGATTAACCCAATAAATTTCATTCACTCCGCATACTCAATCCTATAGACACCCCTTTAATCTTTCAATCATAGATGTAACTCGATTTTATAAAACAGTCAAGAGTATTCAAACCCACTTCATTTAAAAATCCCGATTCACCATTACAACACTGACTTCAGCAGCGATTGCCTCAGTCGTCCCAAAACTCTACGAAGAAGAAAAATCCAAATTCTATGTCTTTCCTTCCCCGACCCGAAGCATGAAGCTCCTCTCTCTAATTCCCTTGATCTTTCCAAAAAAAACTCCAATGAAAATCGAACTAGTAACCTTGCAAAAGCTTGAAACCCCCCCCCTCCCCCCCCCCCCCGATTCCCCCCTAACCTTATCCTCTGAATTTCTTCAATCTTCCGTCTTAAATCCGGAATTGGCTCCCACCTCAAGCTTGGATCCGAAATTGGCTCTCGCCGTCAAGCTCTCTCCTCCGTTTTTACCTTTAAGAAATCCATTTACCGAAAACAACGTTCCCTGAAACGGCACAGAGAACAGGACAGCCTGAAATAGAATCGAACCCCGTAATCGGGACCACATTGAGTCGCCCGACCAATTCAGGTCCTATATTGGGAAAGATGCCCGTAGTAACCTGGATGTTCCCGTAATTGGGTCAAATTGGTCCTCGTGTCAGATTGGCTAAGATCCGTAGTAAGACCTGGATTTCCCGTAATTAGACTGCATTGGGTTGACCGGCCAATTCAGGTCTCATATTGGATAAGAGGACCCGGATTGGATTATCGAAATTGGATCCAATTGGCTCCTCGAACCCGTCGTGTGAATTGGTCCTTCTCTTCCTATTGACTCCCGTTATTGGAATCGAACGGAGCATTTCAGTATGCCCCGGCTGACTGTAACGGAGTGACTGAACCTGACTACTCAGTATTTGTACTGGAGTTGGTTGATGCTCCCAATATTCGAGGTAACAGAATATTAATAAAATTCCCCTTTCTTTTTATTTTCACTATATACTCGTGTTACAACACGACAACATTACTATAATTCAATGGCAATATCAATACTTCTTTAAGACATACATTCGGAAGTAGAGGATATATAAATTGATGCAGTACATTTCAAATCTCTTACTGAACAAGAAAAGACTCGTCATCGTCAAGAAGGATTATGTTTATATTGTGGAGAACCAAAACACACTGCTGAACATTGTCCAAAGAAACGACGCAACTACAAAATAAGGAGTATGGCTATGAAAGAAGTCAATATATCAGAAAACGTGTTTGTCCAGCTACAATAGGGACTCTGCAGCTGGAACCTTGCACAACATCTAGTAAAGGTCCTATTCTCTCCTCAGAGCCCTCTCCTTGTTTTACATTAAATGTTATTTTAGGACCTAAACATTACAAAGTCTCTGCCTTGTTAGATTCAAGAGCCTTAGCATGTCTCTTAGATGAAGAATTTACCAAAAGACATAGTATATCTTTAGTAAAGAAAACTAAATCTATTCATGTAGAAGTCATAGATGGTCGTCCATTGTCTTTTGGAGATATTACTCACAAAATCCTTCCTATAGAAGTAATAATCAATGGTCATAATAGCTTTGTAGTATTTAATATCATTAGATCTCCCTCTAATCCAATCATTTTAGGTTTATTGAGGTTAAAAAATACAACCCTCGAATAACTTGGATTTCCTGAACTCTTATTTTCTCTAAAAGTATAACTAACAGTATAGTTAATCAAGTAGAGAGTCATAAGTCTAGTTCAATTAAACCCGTGTTTATAGGTACAAAAGCTTTTTTGCATACTGCTATAAAAGAATCACCATATATTATTTATGCCACACCTGTTTCTACTGGTGGAAAGACTTCAAGTGATATTCCAAGCTAATATCAAGAATTTTAAGATGTATTCAAAAAAAAGAATGCAGATACACTCTCGGAACATCGTCCCTATGATTGTTCAATTGATCTTCAAGAAGGAGCACAACCGCTATTCGGACCAATCTACAGTTTATCACAAAATGAGTTGACTGAATTCAAGGAGTATATTGAAGAAAATCTAGCTAAGAATTTCATACGCCATTCTAAATATTCGGTAGGAGCTCTAATTCTATTTGTGAAGAAAAAAGATGGATCATTACGGATGTGTGTTGATTATCGAGGACTCAACAAGATTACCATCAAGAATAGGTATCCACTACCTTTAATATCTAGACTTCTTGATCAACTGAATCATGCTAAGATCTATACAAAAATAGATCTTCGGGGAGCATACAATCTAGTACGCATCAAAGAAGGAGATGAATGGAAGACTACGTTTTGAACTAGGTATGGACATTTTGAATACAACGTCATGCCTTTTGGACTTATAAATGTATCAGCAGCTTTTCAACATGTAATGAATGATGTTTTTCGAGAGTTCTTGGATGATTTTGTAGTCTATTTTCTAGACGAAATCTTGATCTATTCTAAGAATCTAGAAGAACACGAACTTCATGTTCGTCGTGTGTTACAAAAATTAAGAGATGCAGGACTTTATGCCAAGATAGAAAAGTGTGTATTCCACACTACTCAAGTCAATTTCTTAGGTTACATCATTTCAAATGATGGACTTATGATGGATCCTAAGAAAGTTCAAACTATTATAGATTGGAAGTTCCCAAAAATGATAAGAGATATCCAATGCTTTTTAGGATTTGCCAACTACTATCAGATCTTCATCAAAGACTTCTCTCAAGTTGCAACTCTACTTACACGTTTGACTTGTAAAGACAAACTCCAATAGAATCAAGAAGCAAAAGTTGCTTTTGAATCTTTGAAGAGAGCATTTGTTTCTGCACCAATCTTGTGTTGTTGATTTTTCCAAAGCATTCTTTATGGAAAAAGATGCATCAGACTTTACTTTGGGTGCGGTTTTATAATAAATGTGAACAAATGATAAACTTCATCCATTAGCCTATCATTCAAGAAAATTCTCAGCAGCAGAAATCAATTATGAGATCCATGACAAAAAACTTCTTACAATTGTAGATTCTTTTCAAGAATGGTGTCATTATCTAGAAGGTGCTTCTAGTCCAGTCACCATATATACGGATCATAAGAACCTCGAGTATTTCATGTCAACACGAATATTAAATCATCATCAAGCTCATTGGAGCATGTCTTTATGAAGATTCGAGTTCATCATCACTTATCGGCCAAGAAAACAACAAAGTTTATCCAATGCCTTATCTAGACGTTCTTATCTTGTACCAAAAGAAGGAGATGCAACTTTTGAGCAACAAAGAACGGTTCTCTTGAAGCCGGAGTAATTTTATCTTTGAGCAATAAAATCAACATTGACTGTTGATTTAACTTTTATCAAATAAGTCTAGTTAAGTATGTCTTCAGACCTTCTTATTCATGATATCAAGAATAATTCTTCTAAATCTCATGATTCTTCTAAATTTGAATTCAAGAATAACCTACTCTATTTCGAAGGATGCCTATAAGTTCCAGAAGGAGAAGCACGTTTACGTATTCTTCAAGCTCGTCACGACTTTTCAGCAGCAGGACATTTTAGATACAACAAGACTTTGGAATTCATATCTAGGGATTTTTGGTGGCGTCAAATGTAGAAGACAGTCAAAGATTTTGTACAATCATATGTTGTTTGCTCAAGATCAAAAACTCCTCATCATCAACTTTTTGGACTTCTTCAGCCATTACCCATTCCAAAACAACCATGATCTTCTGTTCCTATGGACTTCATTACGGATCTTCCAATCTCAGGTTCTTATGATTCTATATTCATGATATTAGATCGTTTTACCAAGATGGCACATTTTATACCATGTACAAAATCTATCACATGTGTAGAAATAGCTAAGCTCTTTCTTAACAATATCTATTGCTATCATGGATTATCCAAGGATATTATATCTGATAGGAGAACTCAATTTGTATCAAGATTTTGGCGGACTCTTTTCAAGATTCTAAAAGCAGATATAAAACTATCTTTGACATTCCATCCTCAAACTGATGGACAAACGGAGCGTGTTAATCAAGTTTTGGAGTAAAATTTAAAATGTACCATCAACTACCAACAAGATAATTGGACAACTATTTTGCCATAAGTAGAGTTTGCTTACAATAATACAGTACATTCTTGAACAAAAAAAACACCTTTTTTTACTAATTATGGTTATCATCCACGACTTGATACTTTTGACTTTTCAAAAGTTGATAATCTTTCTTCGAAAGATCTGGAGACTCATTTGTCAGAGCTACATGCAATGATGAAGGCGCAATTAAAAGTGGCTCAAGAACAACAAAAGGTCAATGTGGATGTCTATCGAAAGGAACAACCAGCATTCCACTTGGGTGATAAGGTATGGCTACTTCGTCACAATATCAAGACCACTCGTCCTTGTGACAAGTTGGACTATCAAAGGCTAGGACCATTTTCTATTTTTGTACAAATCAATCTAATTGCATATCATTTATATCTATCGGAATCAATGAAAATCCATCGAGTATTCCACGTGTCTCTTCTTGAACCATATAAGATAGTGGACATACCAAGAAGACGACAAGCTCCACCTCCTCCTATAGAAGTGGACAATAATGAAGAGTTTGAAGTAGAAGAAGTCTTAGATTTAAGGTGATGCCAAAATAAAATAGAATATCTTGTCCATTTGTGCGGACATGATATTAGTGAATGCACATGAAAGTCAATAAAGAATCTTCCAAATACAACAAAGGTGATGGAGGCTTTTCATTGACGACATCTATCAAAATTAAGATGAAAATCTTCTTTATAAAAGAAACAACATCTAGGCAAGATAATATTCTACTTTCAATCCTTGTTTGTAGCTTCTTTGTAGCTGTGACGCTCAAGAGATGGAGAACCAACAACCAGTGGATTTGACTCAAAGAGCCTTCATTTGCTGACCTGTCAGACGAGACATTATGATTATCACAACCTTTAAGATGATGCAATCGAGATGAAGATCTTTAAGAATGACATGTTCTTCTTCGAATAGATGGCGAGATACAACACGTTTGATATCACGATTTGGGAAGGGACTCCAGATGTTTGGTGATTTTGCTAGAGGTAGGAACAACTCCTGATGGTATTCCAAATGTTCTATTCGAAGGAAGTTATGAAGGCCTCAACAATGATCGAATAACTGGGTGGTCTTCTCGCCCTGATATGAGACACTACCGATGGTTGAGAGGCCCTATCAATCATCTTCGAAGAGAACAAAGATCAAAGTATGTGGCGAATACAATTTATCACATTATAGATTTCCTCAACATATGATGACCACTCCTCGTGGAACTTGTCCCTAAAAAGAGGGATAATTTCATGGACATACTCATAATTACATATATAAATATGTAGAAGTAAGTAAAAATAGATAAAATAAGTTAATTCTATAGTATTTGATATGGAAGTTTCCTAGAAGCTTTATAGATGCTACTTTGACTTTATAAGTATCTTTAATTGACTTTTTAGATTAGAAACGTGGTCAACAAGTTGGCCATGTGCCATACATGTTGTTAGCTTGAAGACCAAGCTAATTATGTAGCCCACACATAGAAAAACTTACCTTATAAATCAAGGCATGTGTCCTACAAAGTCAACACATATTGGAGGTCCTATAGAATGTCGCCATGTAGCCGCTAGTTAGATAGTATATATAGAGACAAGAGTAAAGCCTTCTTCACTCTTATCAACTCCTTTCTTGCTTCGAGTCTAGTTTCAAGGATCTCTAGTTTCTTTGTCTTTTGGCAATAGCCATTCCAGTTTCTCATGAGATTACTTATCATGAGTTGTAATTGATTACTTATCATGAGTTGTAATCTATCACATGTGTAGATTCACTCTTTTCGGAATTCTATCCTTTAGAAATGCTAACTGATTGATGTCTATCAAAACTAGAACTTTAGTTTCCACCTTGATCATTGAATAAATTGAAATCCGCCATAGTATAATCATTGGTATAGCCTTCCATTCCAATAAGTTATATGATTCTCTAATTTTATGCATCACTATCTTTAGATTAGATATTAGTACCGTTCAACTCCAAATACATCATGGACTCACTAGGGAGGATATATTTTTCTCCTTTACTAGTTGTATTTGATTCAACGTATATGCAATCACGGAGTGTACATAATTAGAGCAAAGCAAAGTTATAAATTTTTTTTTCTTTTGCTTGACTTCCATCTCTGCATGGATTTTAGTTTCTACAAAGCTATCCAATTAAACATCATAGCTTCAAGCATTCCTATTGTAGCAAATAGTAATCATTTGAATATATACATGGTGTGTCAATTCAAGCGTAATTGCTTTTGAATAAAACATATCTATTCCATAAGCTCTAGTGTAAGTACATTTGCTATTTGTCAACCTTGACTCTTCTCAAATGACAACATTCCACCTTTGAAATAGCTTCCTGGTTTGAAATCAATAGATACTTCAATATCCACTGCAAGCTCACTAATTGGGAGGTGCAGTATCTTTCGTAAGGTAGCCTCATCAATCCCAATAATGCTCTCCTTGACAATATTTGAACCATCTTCTGAGTCATAATTTGCTATATACTCCTCTACCAATTCCACATCAATTGGTGGCAAGTTATCTGACCCTCGTAAAAACTGATATAACTACTCATTTATAAAATCTCTTTGCCTTTGTAGACACCAACAGATTTCCAACTTCATTGGTTTTCCTAATCCAATTTATCCTAATTTCACTTCTGATTATCCTGACTAATTGGTATTAGGATCTAAAACCAACCATCAGCTATCTTTAATTTCTATCATACACCTATGATCAAGATAATCTATCATTAATATCTAAGCCTTCTTCCTACCAATTTTTAAAATGTGTTTTAGATTTATGTATAATAAAGTTGTAATCAATTTTCATTGATACATGTGATAAATTAGGTACCTATAAAATCTTTCAATTAAACTAAATCATTAAAAAAACCTTCCATTATATGATACAGTGTCATATGGCGTGATTTGCTATCTAGAAATACACTAGATATCTAGCTGTAAAGACTGTAGCTTAAACCTTTATAAAAATCTTGTCTTAGCTTCCAAAACTCTTTTGATTTGCATAATATTCAAAATATAACAAAATTCCTTCAAAACAAATTTTTCTTGTGAAGGGTTTTTTCTTCTTGAACTTTAGAAATTTATAACTTTTGATCTAGCTGTTGAGTTTGTTTCAAATTTATAAGATAGGTAGAAATCACCCTTAACTTTTATCACAAAAACAAACAACTATAAATTCACTTCCAATCTTTTGGCATCTAAGAAACCCTAGTAGATGCTCTAAATCCTATTTTACAAGCACCTCAGCACTACTTTCTTAATATCTCAAGAATTCAATACTTAAATGTCATTAAACTTATGTACAAAGTTTATTTACATAAATTTACACATTCTCTAAAATTTTGAGCCAAAATCTTATCAAATTGCTCAAGATATAGTTCAAGACACAACCACTAGTAAATCGGGTCACTTACTACCTTTAGATTACATGCACTAACTTCAAAATCTAATAACTCCTTTATCCTAACTTAGAATCCAGCAAGAAGTATGTAAAAAGTATAGCTACAAAAGTTTTCTTTTCAATTGCAATCGCTGATCCTCAATTGCCTTCTGTACGCGTGTGTCATGCCAAAAAGAATGACAGTAGCTCTCAAATCAATACCTTAACTTTGAGCACCCATATCTCCTTCATATAAACTCCAAATTTATATAAGTTTTACACCAAAACCATAACCAAAATCTAAATTTGCTAATCCTAGCCTTCAAAGGTCAAATGGCTCCAAAAAACTAATCCTAATTTCCAATATGGCCTCAGGCAGCCTCCTCAAAGCCTATTGGTCATGATTTTTGATCAGTAGGAATGGAGATTTTTATCATTCATCTCCATTCATCTATATTGGTGCCTTAATTACTATTTTTGGTACCAAAACTCTTCTTCAATCCTTTTTCTTAGAAGATTTATATAATTTATGCTCTAAACACTAAATAAAAGAACCAAAAGAAGTTTTCAAAGGTCACCAATGTCTAATAAAGGTGACTCTAAATATTTAGAAGTTACTATCAACCAAAACCAATCTTAAAAGCTACTATTAAAAGAAAATTAAAGTTATACAAATTCTATAGTAATCTTTTTAAACAACTTCTTTTTAAGGTAATAATTAAATTATATTTTTCAACCAACTAAAATCTACTAACATGGCTCTCACCATGTTACTTAGTAAATTATATATTAAGTACATAATTACATTATTTTTATATAGTAGCCGAACCACAACATTGCAATGGTCTATACTAATGGACTTGAAATTTCTCCAAAAAATTATGAAATCGACTTTCATAAAGAAGTACTAGATCATTGTGTAGAAAAGATTTGGGATATAATTTACTATCATAATAACTCTTATAGCTTCTATAGTCAAAAGAGCCATAGCCCTAACTTCATCTAATTTTTTCAATTGTACTAATCGATATTGGAGAGATTCCTTGTTGCCAAGATATTCATCCAATGTAATTTTTAAACTTTGAACTTCCAATTCAATTAATAATATTGCTTCTTGCCAGTACATCAATTAGAATGGTGTGGAATTGATACTTACTTTATACATAGTACAATATATCCACAAAATTACAAAAAATTTTATATTTCAATCGAATCTTACATCAAACACAATCTTTGTTAAAATTTTACACAGAATATTGTTGGTCTTTTCAATTTATCCATTCGTACAAGAATGATATGGAGTTATTTTTCAATGTTTGATTTCATATTTATCTATCAAGGCTGCAATCGTAGAATTAATAAAATAGATTTTTTAATCACTCACTAATTCTTTGGGACATCCAAACCGAGTGATAATATTCTTATATAAAAATGTCACTACTATATTAGCAGTATCAATTTTTGTTGCTACCACCTCAGCCCATTTTGTTACATAATTAGTCAATACCAAAGTATATCATTTCTATCCATTTTGTGAGGCTAGTACAATTGGTCCTACAAAATCAATATTCTATTTTTCAAACAGTGCTTATGCCAAAATTGGTATTAACAACATGGCAGAACTTCATATAGGTCAACTAATTTGTTGATAAGAATCACAATGTCGGACGTATTGGTGTGCATCCGAAAACATTGTTGGCTATCAATATTGAGCCATTAAAGCTTTACGAGCAGTACTATTACTAACAAAATATCTACCACAACTATCTAAATGGTAGCTTTCTAATATAATACATACTTCACTTTAAAAGGTACAATGGTATAGAATTCCATCTCTCCCTTACTTATATAAAGCATCACCAATCATCATATATGACACACTTTTTATAATCAAGTATTTTTTAAGTTTTTTACTATATATAGGTAGAAATATTTGAAATATCTAATACTAAATCAATCCATTATATTTGGGTATAATCATCTCAAGGTTAAATAATTTTGCATCAGATAGGGCATCATTGATAGACTCATTATCCAATATATTGGATAAATGGGACATATCATCTGCATTAGCATGTTTCTTTCCTAGTTGGATATTGATAATAAAGATAAATTCTTGAAGTAGTAACATCCATTGAGTAATGCACCCACTCAATTGAGGTTTATTAACCATATACTTAACAACATTATGCTTGATATGAAACATGAATGCATAATTAAGCAAATAATGCCAAAAATTTTGAACAAAATAAATCATTCTCAAAGCTTTATATTCAGTTATAGTATAATTTTGTTTAACTGCAATCAATTGTCAACTAGCATAATATATTGGATGATTCAAATCTTTTTTATTTTTCTGACTTAACATAGATTTAATAAAAATATTAGATACATCAACATAAATATGAAATAGTTTCGTCCAACAAAGTGCATCCAGTACTAGTATAGACACCAATTTTTGTTTTAATTCTTTGAACGCTGTCGTATTACGTGCTTTTTTGCTCAAGAACGTGCCGAACATCTGGCTGTAGAAGGTAGTATGGAGATTCGCTAATATTCAAGCAGTCTATCGGTTTTTGACTATTGGAATATATACGACTGTAAGAATATATCGTAAATCTATACGGATGTCATTTGATTGCTTACCGAAATCCTTTTTGCCCCAGTCGATAGGTCTCTAGACGTTACAGAGAACCCCAAACAACCCAAACTCCTAATCTTCGATACCGCTTTATACTCACGATCTTGTATCCACTGACTGTCTTCTTAGATTAACCCAAAAATTTTCATTCACTCCGCATACTCAATCCTATAGACACCCTTTTAATCCTTCAATCACGGATGTAACTTCGATTTCACAAAACAGTAAAGAGTAATCACACCCACTTCATTAAAACCTTGATTCACCAGTACAACACTGACTTCAGCAACGATTACCTCTGTCTTTCTAAAACCCTATGAAGAAAAAAAAATCCAATTCTCTGTCTTTTTTCTCCTCCCTCGAAGCATGAAGCTAGCTCTTTCACCCTTAAAATCCTTATTCTCTCCACTTTCATTTCTTAACCTATCCTCTTTTTTAACCCTAATTCTCCCCTCTTTCAAACCCTAGCCTCTAAATTTCTTCAATCTTCTGTCTTAGATCCGGAATTGGCTCCGTCGTCAAAGCTTTTTCCTCCATTTATTGCCTTTTAAAAGGTTCTTTTTCCAGAAACAACGTTCCTTGAAATGGCATAGAGAACAGGACAGTATGAAACGGAATCGAAACTCCCGTAATCGGGACCACATTGAATCGTCCGACCAATTCAGGTCTCATATTGGCTAAGAGGCTCGTAGTAAAACTTGGATGTTCTCGTAATTGGGTCAAATTGGTCCTTCGCGTCAAATTGGCTCAGTCATTAATTTAGTCCTTTCAATTCTATTGACTCCCACTATTGGACTCGAACGGAGTTTTTTGTTACTGGTAAGTATGCCCTGACCGACTATGACGGGGTGTCTGAACTAGCCCCTGAATATTGGCACTGGAATCGGTCGTTGCTCCTAATATTCGAGATAACTGAACATTAATAAAAGTCCTCTTTCTTTATATTTTCACGATATACTCGTGTTACAACACGACATCTACCTCCTCTGAACTTGTGCATCCTCCGGTATGCACTAATTTATCCAATTGTTGTTTGATTTATAATATATTCTCTATATCTTTGTCCAGTTCGTCTTCGTCACCTTCATTATCCAAATCACTTTCATCTTCTTGCTGCGGACCTAACTTGCATAATTCTCCTTCAATATTATATAATCTTTTTCTTTCTTTTCTTTTAAAATCATCAACTTTCTTATACATAATATTTCCATTCTCCAAAATACCAATAAAACTCACATCAAAGGCACCTTCATCTCGCAAGAGTACCTCCTCTTTTGTACCTGCATAATCTCGCTTTACAGTGGTACCTCCCCAAAATCCTTAAATCCTTCAACAATCTTTGGCAATGGTTTTCTCCTCAACCTATCTCGATTCTGTTCATGGTTAGGAGGTACTGTTAGAAATTATACAGCTTTCCTCCCATCTTTGCTACATATCCTTGTATAAGCAAAACCATCGTTAAGTACTTTTGTTTCCATCCGTGTTGTCGTAATATAAGGTTGTCCTAAAATCAACAGATAAGACGTTGTATCTTGAACAAAGAAATGTTGCTTCGTCGCAACATCCCCAATCCGAATTTTGACATCTAGATAAGCTCCATATAATTCGCCCCGTGTGTTATTAGCTGCTCGTATTGCCCATCCATGTTCCATATTAATTGGCCATTTTTGCTTCTTATAAAGATCTTTAGACATAAGATTTATTTCAGAACCATGGTTGACTACAGCAACAATTGGTTCTTCTATATCTCCTACTTTCACCAATACCTTAATAGTTGCCCTTGTCCAATGTTTTCGAATATAATGGCTCAAAGTTTCTATTTTCTTATTACTATAATCTTCAAAATGTACTCGTTGATTATACCCATTCTTTTCATTTGTTGGTTGCTTGTAACCAATATCAACCTCTTCTTCATCTTCATATATTCTTGCATCAATAGCATGACTCATTCCAGTTTCGCCCATTAATTGCCTCTTTCGCTTAATGTTGCCAATGGTAACATCATGAAACTTCTTCGTTGTAATTTCTAAAACTTCTTTCAATGTGAATTCCACCTTAGCATTTAATATACGTTCTTCCAACACCCCTTTCAAATTTGTTGCTGCTTCAATGTCAGAAAGTAGCTTATAAGCAATTGATTTGCCCTAATCTTTTGACTCCCTTGTTTTTTCTTCCAATGATACTAAGGTATCTTTTATAGGCAATTCTTGTGAAGTTGCCTCCCAAGCCTTGTCTCCTCGAGTTTGCCTCTTAAAAGAATTTTCTTCTCTCGTATCATCAAAATTTCTTTGTCTCTTTTCTTCCATCAAAGCTTCATGTTGGCTCTTAGCAATATATGTATGAACTAAAAGAGACTCAACAGGATCCTCCCAACCTGTTGCACCTCGTATTGTTGCTACAGTCCTCAATAATGCTTCTCGAGGTAATTTTCTTTCTTGCATTGTAGAAATGGCAGAAGCCCAAAACTCACTAGTTTCCATACTTCCACCAAGGTCATCATCTACTCTAGCACCATAACTTGCACTTTCTCGTGCTGCTAATTCATGCTCTTTTAAGTAATCTTGAATCAATGCTCTCATTCCTTTCTTGCCAAAATTGGTTTGAAGAAGATCCTTCCTATCTTTTAATGCTATCTTCCCATCTTTCCAGCAAATAATTCCTTGCCGTATCATATTATTAAATTCATTGCAATCTTTCCTAGTATGTGAAGCGTCATCACACCAAATGCATCTTTGTATATATCCTTATTTTGAAACATTCTTCAAATTGTTTGTAGAAGTATTCTCTTCAAGTCTTGCCAATTTGATTTGAAGATCTCGCATTCCTCGTATAATTTCTTCCATCTCCATATTTGCTTTCTTTGATAAGGATGTCGAAGGTTGAACTATAGGCATTATTGGTGGTGTTGTACGTACTGGAGCTTTGGGTGCTTGTACTGTTTTTAGAATATTGCTCCTATCCTTCATCTTTTTTCTTTTTGTAAGCAACCCCATCGCATCTTCAATGTTCTTCCACTTTGTTGTCAATCCTTCATCTTCTTCTTTGTCTTCAAGAAGGAGTTCTAATTTCTCTTGCAATTCTCCATCAGCAGCTTGAAGAAATAGATCAACTTTGTTTGGCTCCAATGTCAATTTTTCTACCTTCGATAATTGAGAGTACTGCCTCTCAAATTTCCTTAGTAGCTCTGTTGCTTGGAAATTCTTATTAGGCCATTCAATCCATTCCAGAAACAACTTCTTAGTAACGCGATCAACATCTTTTAAGAAATATTCGTCTTTCAATGCATGTGAAAAAACCTTCCATGAATTCCCATAACGATCCAGAATCGATGTAATATGGTCTCTTATCTCCGGTATCATGGCAAGTCCAAATAATTCAACCATTTTCTTCTCAAAAACTCGATTTAATTCTATTTCACGAACATAACATCTTAAATACCTTGAAATATTCCTTCCATCAAATTGATCAATTTTATTGACCACTGCTTGTAATGCTTTGGTTGCCAAAGCTTCCTTTCGATCATTGCTTTGCTATTGCTGCATTGATAATGAAAAGGCTTGAAACATACTAGTAATAGATGGATCCATGTGCATACTTTGTCCTTTAGAAGAACCTCTACTAGAAACTTCTCCCAAAGATCCTTCAAAATTTTTATTTTTGTTCTTCATAAAAATAAAAATAAAATCAAACAAAATCCAATACCTTCCACCTCAAGCTTTCACGTCGGGTTCACGACTTATGTCGTATTACGTGCTTTCCTGCTAAAGAACGCGCCGGGCGTTCGGCTGTAGAAGGTAGTATGGAGATTCGCTAATATTCAAGCAATCTATCGGTTTTTGACTGTTGGAATATATACGACTGTAAGAATATATCGTAAATCTATACGGATGTCATTTGATTGCTTACCGAAATCCTTTTTGCCCCAGCCGGTAGGTCTCTAGACGTTACAGAGAATCCCAAACAACCCAAACTCTTAATCTTCGATACCGCTTTATACTCACGATCTTGTATCCACTGACTGTCTTCTTAGATTAACCCAAAAATTTTCATTCACTCCGCATACTCAATCCTATAGATACTCTTTTAATCCTTCAATCATGGATGTAACTTTGATTTCACAAAACAGTCAAGAGTAATCACACCCACTTCATTAAAACCTCAATTCACCAGTACAACACTGACTTCAGCAACCATTGCCTCCATCTTTCTAAAATCCTATGAAAAAAAAAACCCCCATTCTTTGTCTTTTTTTTCTTCCCCTGAAGCATGAAGCTAGCTCTCTCACCTTTAAAATCCTTATTCTCTCCACTTTCATTTCTTAACCTATCCTCCTTTTTAATCCTAATTCTTCCCTCTTTCAAATCCTAGCCTTTGAATTTCTTCAATCTTCCGTCTCGGATCCAGAATTGGCTCCGCCGTCAGAGCTTTCTCTTCCATTTTTTGCCTTTTAAAAGGTTCTTTTTTCAGAAACAACGTTCCCTGAAATGGCACAGAGAACAAGACAGCTTGAAATGGAATCGAAACTCTCGTAATCGGGACCACATTGAATCATCCGACCAATTCAGGTCTCATATTGGCTAAGAGGCCCGTAGTAAGACCTGGATGTTTCCGTAATTGGGTGCAATTAGTCCTTCGCATCAGATTGGCTCAATCATCAATTTAGTCCTTTCAATTCTGTCGTCTTCTACTATTGGACTCGAACGAAGCATTTTGTTACTGGTAAGTATGCCCTGACCGACTATGACGGGGTGTCTGAACTGGCCCCTGAATATTGGCACTGGAATCGGTCGTTGCTCCTAATATTTGAGGTAACTAAACATTAATAAAAGTCCCCTTTCTTTATATTTTCACAGTATACTCGTGTTACAACACGACAACGCAATTGTACATTCTTCAGTCCAAATTGAACTAGATCCATCCAATAGTAGTTTCTTTAAGAGATTAGTTAAAGTCTTATATATGACTGCAAATGAATGAATAAATTATCGATAATAATTAATATGGCCAATAAAACCATGAACATCTGACAGTATTTTTGGCTTTGGCATAGCCAATATATAAATAATTTTATCCAAATCAGTAGCAATATCAGCTAGTGAGATGATGTGTGTCAATAATTTACTAGACAATATCCCAAATTGATATTTTATCTAATTCAAAGAGATTCCATAATGGCTAGAACAATCCAAACACTTACGAAGATATTTCTAATAATCGATCTTTGTACTAAATGTGCAAAAATCATTTAAAAATATCTCCATCAAATATTGTAAATGATCTTAAAAAGCTTACATCATTATTTTGTGAAACATGGCTATGGCATTACATAACTCAAATAGCATAACTTTATAAACAAAAGTCATCTAGTTTGTAGTAAAAGTAATCTTTAACTGATCTTCTTCTATAATTTAAAGTTAATTGTAATCCAAAAATCCATCCAAAAAGAAATAACATTCATCTCTAGCTACTACATCTAGGATACTATCTGTAAAAGGTAAAAAAAAATAATCCTTCTTAGTAGCCACGTTTAATTTATAAAAATCTTAATAAATTCGGATTTTTTCATTTTTTTAGGTACCATCATAATTGATAAAATCTATTCATTATACAAGACTATATAAATAAAATCTACATCAAGAAGTTTGTCTAATTTTTCTTTCACTATAAAGAAATATTTTAGATTGAGTCAATATTATCTTTGACAAACTAGTGTAGCATTCTCTTCTTAAATAATTTGATGTTCACAAACTTCAATAGGAAAATAATATATTTTCTTATACTCTAAATCCACATCTTTTTTGTGTGGTCATATTACTTATACTTCAAATCCATATATGGCCATGCAAAAGAAGATTTATGACTTAGAAAGAAAGTCTTTCAATTTTTCAACTTGATATCCATGATTCTGTTGTATACTTTGATAATCTTTGATATTTTATTAGTGCCTAAGTTGATGGATTGACACACAGGTTCTTCAACAACACATAGTTTGATTTTCCTCTCTAGCTTGTAATAATCTTTTATATAATCTAACAAATTCGAACTACCCAATTATGGTTCTAATGCATTGATTTTATTAACTATGGGATTATTCATCCAATTGATAATAGCATGATTAGAGTTTGTTGTATCGTCCAAATATACTAAATATTCTTTAGGTCCTCTACATTGATATAACACATCTTGCTTTTATATGTGAATTGGGTCATAATCAACTTACATTATATTAGTAACTTTATCATATTTTATATTATATTGACCCTCATTGTCAAATGTTGCCCCTGAATCCAAATTTGAGATTCTCCATGATATTAAACTGGATACATTTGTAATATAATCTTGTCTTTTTTTTTTTTTTTTTTTTTTCCAATAGTCAACGTTTTATGGCCCCAATCATTCCTTACTTTGGCTTGATATAGCTACGGCCAACCTAATAAGATTGAATAGGATAATGTAGAACTTTATAATTGAAAAAAAATATAATCAATATTGTATATGATTCCAATGATTTTAGTGTCAATACTCCATAAGATATCCACTAGTTTCTCCTGATTATAATCTCCCATTTTCAATACTAATGTCGTGGATAATAATTATTTCAAGTGTAAGTCTTCCATTGTATGGACGTTTATTAGATTCACACTACAGCCACCATCCACTTGAACTCCAAAAATAAGAACACCATCAATATATACATCAATAATTGATGCTCTTGAATTGGGATTTAAACTAACTTTATGAATTTCTCTATTACAGGGCCTACATCTTATTAATGAGAAATTCAATGTAGAACAATGTTCCAATGCTATTGCCAAAAATTGCTTCTTTGTAATAGATGACTGAATTGCATTCAAATCTTTCAAAATATCATACAGTTCTATATTGGTAGTGATTCCTAGGGTTCTCTTCTTTTTCATTGAGTTATGCAGATGGACTAGGTCCCATCATTGATAATATTTTTGGTATAGATAGTGGATTTGGAATTCTCATAATTGAATTGAAGTGGTCCTTCACAACTGATGCATCCAATTGTTAAATTGGATCTTTTTTTCTTTTTTTTTTTTTTACTGTCCTTTGATAAGTACTACATGAACTCATTCCACCCAATTTACATGAGAATCTTGTGGGCCTCGATTATTATCCTGAATCTTATTATATAGTTGAATCTGCTAGTCTTGGTTATTAAAATTAAATAGAGCATTGTACTATTGATATGTATGTCCTGATTGCTTATAATTTCCACATATTAGAGTATATTCATCACTAGCTCTTGGATTGGGACATTCACTAGCATAATGTCCTATCTGCCTACAATGATAACATTGAAGTGGTCTTCTTCTAACTCCACAAAGAATATTTGGTGTTTCTATTGATATATATCCACTAGGATTGTTCTGTATTGGATGGATAAATGATCTCAACTGTCTGATTGATATTATAGAATCTAAAATTGGTTTTTGAATAGGTAAATATTAAAAATATTCTTATTGATTTTACTCAATACCTTGAGAATTGGGTCCACATTTTTGATTATATATAGAATTTTAAAAATTAGAAAAATTCCTATTTTATTTATTTGAACTTTTTTCATTCCAACCAAACCTATTTCTTGTCTAAACTTGATTAACATCCCACAAAGTTGGTTGAATCATGGTCTGATTACCAAATTATTGTTGTTTTTGTAAATTCCAATAATTAGTGGTGGCATGCTTATTTCCACAAAATATACATTGCACAGTCATTTGGAGTGGTGAAGAATATTTTATTATCAAATGGCCTTATTCTTTACAATTATTATACCAAATATTGGAGTACATATTGGTCAATTTATGCCTCTTCTCCTTATCATTTGCCAGATTAATAGCAAATTCATCCATCTTCTTTATCAAAGTTAATAACAAAGCCTCATTTGGATCCTTTGATACTATTTCATTAGGTAACTCATTTATAGGTCTTAGTTTTTGATATAGAAAGTATGAATAATTTGGTGTCGTATATTAAAGTAAATGGAGGAAAAGTTAGAAGGTAAAAGATATTATCTTAGATAAGTTGCTAATGGTCAAAAGGCAGCAAAAGGATGAAGGAAAGTTACCAAGGTGGTGGCTAGGGTTTTAAGTGGCGGCTAGGTTAAGATGAATCTAAGATTTAGTTTGATGAAAGTAAGTTGAATACTAGCCAAAATGGATGTAACCTCTACTTATAAGTAAAGGGTGTTGGAAGTGAGAGGTATCTCATTCCACACTTCTCTTATGTCTAACCTTGCTGATTTCTACTTACTTGTGTCTTACTTATTGTATTTTTTCAAAAGATTATGGGCCCACATACACTTTGTTGTGCTATTCAATTAAGTTGAAGTCATTTGCTAATTGTTGTTCTTGTGTGGAATAGATCTTATGGTGTTTGTTGATATTAGAGATTGTATGATCTAATCTTGTGTTTTGACTTGTGGAGGTTCTGATTTGGGCCTTATAGATCTCTTACATCAGCTTGAACGTTCTTAACTCCTAGAATTGAGTGATTAAGACCTTATACAAAGACCTTGATAGTATCTTTGATTTTGTGGTGAGAAAGTGAGTTTTATGAGTGGAAGAACTAGATGGTGAGGTTGATTGGAGTTCACATACTTGTTAGAAGCTTCAAAAGTTGATTTGGGAGTGTTTGGAGTGAAGAAATATTCATTTATTCACAAGAGGGCATTCTGAGATTTTGCTAATATAAAATTGTTTTAGTGATTTTAAGCACATAGAGACTCTTTTTCTTCATATTTTTTGATAGACCTCTTTTAAGACATGGCTTCAAGTGAGGGTGAAGGTTTGAGAGTGATTGAGAAGTTTAGAAGTGACAATTTCTACCATTGGAAGGTCAAAATGGAGCTTTTATTGGCGTCTTTGGACCTTTGGGACATTGTAGATGAAAGTGAAGAGCTTCCAAGTACACATGCTGATGCTAAAGAGAGGAAGGACTTCATAAGACGAGAAAAGAATGCTTTTGGTATGATTGCCACTAATCTAGATAAAGCCAATTTTTCTCACATTATCTCTTGCAAAGGACCAATAGAAGCATGGAAGACTCTTTGCAACATATATGAGAGGAAGAACTTGTCCAATATCATCTTCACAAGGAGAAAATTCTTCACTTGTAAGATGGAAGAAGGTGAAGACCTCATGGCTCATGTCAACAAGGTAAAAGCCCTTGCTAATCAACTTGCTATTGTTGATAAGCTTTTAGAAGAGAGTGATATTGTCATGACCTTACTTATGAGTCTTTCTGAGTCCTACAACTACCTCATTGTGGCATTGGAATCCATCAAAGTAAAAGAACTCACAATAGATTGTGTGACGGTAAGACTTGCCCATAAAGTAACCAAGAGAAAACAAAAAGAGTCCCAAAGTGAAGATTCGGCTTTCTTTTCAAGGCAAGGCAAGGGGAGTCATTCCAACCAACGTGGCAATGTGAGAACTTGCTTCATTTGTGGAAAACCAGGTCACTTTGCTCAAAATTACTATAAGGCTAAGAAAAGAAATAGAGAAAGTACAAATAATCCTTGTGATGAATATGGAGGTGATGATTATGCATTCATGGCAAGTGAAGGCACTTCCATGGCTACCATGTCCAAGTCGATCATTGATTTTGGTGCTACCAAGCACATAACTCCATACAAGTGTTCATTTGATACTTATGAAGAGATTTTAATAGCAAATATCTTCATGGGAGACAATGGCATAGTATAAGCTATTGGAATGGACTCCATTTTTATAGAGATTGTTGTGAAAGGCCAAACCAAGAGGTTCAGATTGAAGGACATCTTACATGTGCCAAAGATGAAGAAAAACCTCCTCTCGGTGAGTAAACTTGTTTCATATGGTTGTAAAGTGTAATTTGATAAGAATAGGTGTTTTGTGAAGGCATTGAAAGGAGATCATATTGCAAAGGGCTTTAGAAATAAAAACCTCTACTTCATCAAGTGTAAGAAGGTGAATGGAGTTGAAGTGGTGACATTTGCTGAATTTCCTCAAGATCAAGACAAGTTTGGCATTTGGCATTGGCGCCTTAGTCATTTGAATGCCAAGAGTATGAAGAAGCTCCAATCCATGGTAAATGTCTTAGATCTTTGTCATATAAGCCACAATACTATGACACTTGCTTATGAAGGTTGTATTCAAGGCAAACAACAAAGGGCCTCATTTTCAAGTGGAATTACAACATGTGTAACCAAGTTATTGGAGATTGTCCATTCTGATGTTTGTAGACCTATGAAGATGCCATCAATAGGAGGTGCAAGGTATTTTATCACATTTATTGATGACTTTTCAAGGAAAGTATGGATTTTCATCCTCAAAGCAAAAAATGAGTGTTTCACAAGATTTAAGGAGTTTAAGGCACTTATGGAGAAGTAATGTGAATGCAAAATTAAAGTATTGCATACAAATAATGGAGGTGAGTATATGTCAAAGCAATTCAATGATTTCTTAAAATTGCATGGTATTGCAAGACAAACCTCCACTCCTTACACTCTACAATAAAATTAAGTTGTTGAAAGAACAAATTGGACCATTGTGGAGATGGCAAGGAGTATGCTTCATGCACAACACCTTGGACATGAATTTTAGGTGGAAGCAGTAGTGAATGCAATATACACAAGAAATAAGTATCCTACAAGTGCACTTACATCAATGACACCGGAAGAAGCTTGGAGTGGGAGAAAACCTTGTGTTTTTCATATGAGGACCTTTGGATGCATAGCATATGTAAAGATACCAAATTGTATGAGATCAAAATTTGATACAAAAGGTACAAAATGTGTGTTTGTTGGATATTGTGAAGGTACAAAGGCTTATAGGCTCATGTATTTGGAGACTAAAAAGATCATCAAAAGTCTTGATGTTGAGTTTTTGGAGTAGAAGAGTACTTGTGAGCACTTGGAGATGTGTCTAAGTGGGAGTAATAGTGTGTTCGTGGATACATCTTCAAATTCAGCAAAGAAGGAAGAAGACATTGACAATGATGGTTGTAAAGGTGGAAATGAAGATGAAGAGGCAAAGAAGGTGGACAAGAAGGCCTCTACAATTACTAAGACTAGCAATAAAGAGCATGAAGATGTTGATGATGATGGTGATGAGGATTATGAACCTTTAAGTGAGAAAAGATTATCTTCAAAAGAAAAGAAGGTTGGAGGTGACCATAGAGTACAATAAGTTGAGTCTTCTTCAAATGAAAGGAGATATCTTTTGAGAGATAGAAAACAACGTGTTGAATGGTCGAAGGACCATATTTTTCCTCAAGTAAGTAAAGAACATGCCAATGTTACACTTCTTATTGATCCGTTGAGTTTATGTGATGCAATAAAGTCCACAGATGCTATGAAGTGGGAGAATGCTATGGAAGAAGAATACAAATCACTCATGGGTAATGGAACATAGGAATTGACTCAACTACTACCAAATCAAGCTTCAATTGGTTGTAAGTAGGTGTTTAGAACTAAAAGAGATGTAATCGGAAATATTGTGAGGTATAAGGTAAGATTGGTTGCCAAAAGCTACTCATAAGTTATTGATGTTGGTTTCAATGAGACATTTGCTCCTGTGGCCAAATTCACCACCATTAGAATGACTGTGGTAATTGGGGCAGCAATGGACTTGGAGATGCACCAAATGGATGTAAAGATGGCTTTTTTGAATGAAGAATTGGAAGAAGACATCTACATAGATCAACCTCAAGGATTTGTTGAAGAAGGCAAAAAACACCTTGTGTGTAAGTTGAAGAAATCCTTGTATGTGCTTAAGCAATCATCAAGGGCATGGTACCAATGTATCGATACCTTCTTTGTGAATGAAGGATTTGTGAAAAGTGAGACTGATCATTCTATATATGTGATGCAATCAAAAGCCTTCTTGTTGATTGTTATTATTTATGTTGATGATTTGACCATTTTGACCAATACTTTGATAAAGTTAGCAAAAGAATTTGAAATGAGTGATTTGGAAGAGCTCCACTATTGCTTAGGAGTGGAATTTGTGAGAGATCGAGCTAAGAAGATCATTACATTGAGCTAAAAGAAGTACATTGAAGAAGTGTTGAAACGGTTCAACATGGAGGAGTGCAAGTCCATTGTAACACCTTTGGAGGCAAATTTAAAGTTGATGAAGCTCACAAATGAGGAATTTACTGGAGTTGAAGAAGAAATGAAAGATGTTCCATACAAGGCAGCAGTAGGTTCACTTATGTATGCAATGGTTGGTACAAGGGTGGATCTTGCATATGCGATGAGTATTGTAAGTCAATACATGTCAAAGGCTGGACCTATTCATTGGGCAACCATTAAGAGGATCTTGAAGTACTTAAAAGGTACTTTGAACTTCAAATTGTGTCTTGGAAGTGATAGTATTACAATGCATGGATATTGTGATGCAGATTGGGCTGGAGATGCAAATGATAGAAGGTCAACAATAGGATATGTATTCTTTGTTGGAGTGGGATTAATTTCATGGAATTGTAAGAGACAACCAATAATAGCAAGGTCTACAATGGAGGCGAAATACATGGCAGCAAGTCATAGTGCAATGGAGGCAATATGGCTAAGACAAGTTTTAGAAGACATTGGACTTGTACAATTGAAAGCAACTCCAATTAAGTGTGACAATCAAGGATGCCTTGCTTTTGCCAAGAATCCAAAGCATCATTCAAGGACAAAACACATTGACATTCAACATCACTTCATACGGGAGAATATTGAGATGGGAATAATTGACATGAAATATTGTGTAATGGAAGACATGCTTGCTAATTTATTCACAAAAGCATTGGTGAAAGATAGACATTACAAATTGACAAAGGGATTAGGTTTATTAGCTTTTGACCAATAGCAAAGTGGGAGTATTAAAGTAAATAGAGAATAAGTTAGAAGGTAAAAGATATTATCTTAGATAAGTTACTAATGGTCAAAGGGCAGCTAAAAGATGAAGGAAAGTTACCAAGGTGGCAGCTAGGATTTTAAGTGGTGGCTATGGTTATAGGTGGTGGCTAGGGTTATAGGTGGCGGCTAGGATTATAGGTAGTAGCCAGGGTTTAAAATGGCAGTTAGGTTAAGAAGAATCTAAGGTTTAGTTTGATGAAAGTAAGTTGAATATTAGCCAAAATGGATGTAATCTCTACCTATAAGTAAAAGGTGTTGGAAGTGAGAGGTATCTCATTCCACACTTCTCTTGTGTCTAATCTTGCTAATTTCTACTTATTTGTGTCTTGCTTATTGTGTTTCTTCAATATCATATTGTTTGGTTTTTTATTTAAGAATATATTGGATACCTAGTTGTAGAGACTTTAGTTTTAACTTATTGGCCAAGCTCCAATAAATTATTTAATCTTTAAAATAGAAAATAAATAAATAATATAATATCAAAAAGATATTGTACTAATAAAACCTTTTAAATTTTAGAAGGTTTGTATGTAAGACTTTCTAAAATATCTAGGAATTTCCTAATATTCTTAGTTATACCAAATCATAACTAATAATTTACTAATAAGTTAGTTTTTCAATAATTTCAAAAAAAATCCATAATCTCTTCTCAAAAATTCATCTTTATATCAAAATTTAACTATAGCTCTATATATCTATCTTCAACATACATATAAAGTCTTGACTTCCAAAAAATCCCTTTACTTTGTATAAAATGCTCAATTTATAATAAAACCCCTTCAAAACATATTTTTTCTAGAAAGATTTTTTTCTTCTCAAATTTTAGAAATTATTATCTCTCAATTCAACCATTCAATTTTTATCAAATTTACAAATAATATAGAATCTATCCTTCAACATTACTACAAAAAAATTCAACCATAAATTTACTATTGATCGTTTGGCATCTTAAAAACTCTAGCAGGTGCTTCAAATCCTAATTTAGAAGCACCTGAGTACTATTTTCTTTACATCTCATAAATTCAAAATCTAAATGCCACAAAATTTGGACATAAAGTTTACTTACATGATTACACACATTCTTGGAAATTATGAGGCAAAATCTCATCAAATTACTCAAGATATAACTCAAAATACAACTACTAGTGAATTAGATCACTTACTACCCTTAGATTTGCAAGCACTGATTTCAACCTTCAATATCTCCTTTATTTCAACTTGGAATCCATCAAATAATATAACAAAATTATAGTTGAAATTTTTTTTTCTTCAATTGCAGTCGCCGATCCTCTCTTGCTTTCTATACGCATGTGTTGTATTCAAAAGAGTGATAGTAGGTATAAAATTGATACCTCGACTTTGAGCACTTATATCTCCTTCATTAAAACTCCAATTGACTCAAAATTTGTACCAAAACCATAGCCAAAAACCTGAACTTACTCATCTTAGCCTCCAAAACTTCAAATGAATCAAAAAGATAATCCTAATCTCTAATATGGTGTCAAGCAGCCTCCTTGAAGCCCATTGGTCATGATTTTTGATCAATAAGAATGGAGATTGTTATCATCCATCTCCATTCATTCATATGGGTGCCTTAACTATCTTTTTTGCTACCAAAACAACTCTCGAATTTTTTCTTTACAAGATTTACACAATATATTTCTAAACACTATAAAAGAAACAAAATAAGACTTTAAGGATCACCAATATCTAACAAATGTGACTCTAAATATTTAAAAGTTACTACTGATAAGATCAACTTCAAAGTCACTATCAAAAGAAAATAAAGTTATATAAATTCTAATAGAAGCCTTTTTAAACAACTTCTTTTTGAAGTAATAATCTATCCACATCTTATAATCAATAAAAATCTATTAACATGGCTTTTACAATATTTTTTAGTACATTATGTATTAAATATATAAATACATAATTTTTACATGGTAGCCAAACAACAACATATCAATGGAATTACTACTATTAATGGTACAACCTGTAATTATATCATTCAAACACTATGTCTTTCAAAGTGGTTGGAAGCCATTTCAAGCAAATATTTTCAATTCTACTATTATTGGCTATACATATGGTCAAGAATTGAGACAAATGTTAATTTAGATCTACACTTGACAAACCTCTAAAAGTAAGTAATGGAGCTATGCTAGTTTTGCGATCACACATTGCATCTATTTGGACTATAATTGGAACTCCTGGATCCTTTGTCATCATTGAAGATGACAATGTTTCACTTAATTCTTTATTAAAATAAACACTACCTTCTCTAATTATCTTTTTTGGACTTTTTAACCTCTTCAATTTTTTATTATTATCTACATATAATTTTATTAGTTGAATTGGAAGTGAAAACAAAAAAATTTAAAATATGCTAAATTAGTCCTTATTAGCAAGTAATTTATGTCATTTTAAAGAACCAATTTTGTCAAAATTGGCTATATCCACTATTGAAAAAGTACCCAATAGAATACCTAATTCTTTTGTGCCTCTTTTACTTTTAGTTAATAAATTCAAGAGATACGTTGGACTATTGATAGAATTTTTTGTAAGTACTTTTGGTAATTTTTTTTAATAATATATATATTTGAAATATTAAAGGTCTGTCAAGTTTTGAGTATGCTTGGATATGCCGACATGCATGCAACCATGATTTAATACAACTTTGTTGATGCTTCTTTTTTAGATTACATTCTTGCTTGTCTCGCAACAAATTTTTTGCTTGCACTCTTTCCTATCTTCCTTTCAAATAGCATGTTTTTCTTAGTATGATGTTCTCATTTTTATTAACTATAATCTTTCATCATATAATACTGAAATTCCTTTCTATCTCCAATCTAATTACATATTTGGCTTCACTTTCAAATCAACATCAATTTTATAATTTCTTTGTATAACAACTAAAATCACTTTTTTGGCAATTAATTCCTAACACTCAATATTATTATCAATTTTTGGCAATGGTGCCAAAATGTAATTATTATTTTACTTATTTTTCAAATACCTTCTGAGAATAAACTTATAAAGAAGAATTCAAATATAAAAAAAGACTATCTGCATGAATTTATACATTAAGGTCACAAAATTAACTATCTTTTGATTCACTAAAAACATCCAAGAATGCTACAATACCTTCCACATTCTAGTAATTTTTTTATTAATAAATAAAATATTATAATTGATAATTCTATCTTATGCATTCAATGATTCTTTTTCTTTTCAAAATTATAATAATAATATATAATATTACACTATCTTAAAAGACTACATAAAATATTCTACAATCCAATCATTGGAATTCTCCAAAACTAACTATCATTTCCAATAAGCTGCTTCACACAATTCTAGACTCCACAGACTTCTTCTTGTGGAACACTCTCAACTCTCAATAATCAATTTATTATAATTCTTCCATTCATATCCATACTTCACAAACATCTTCAATTATTGACTTTCTAATTCTCCACTTATAATTCAGCATATAATAAATTTAATTTCTCATTTGACATCATATAAATCAAATCTTTCTTTCATTACAAAATTTTACTTCACATTATTTAAAATCTATCTATTACCCTTCTTCTATAAAAAAAATAAAAAAAATAAGATGTAGCACCAAGCTTATCCTGACTCATGACTATCAGAGACTAGGCCTTTCTACTTCTTCTTTAATCAATAGTTGTTGCTCTTTATGAGGCAATTGTTGCTATGATGTTGATTATTCTTGCTGTCGACTTTTCTTCTTTGCAGTTATAGTACTGCCATATGAAGTAGTGTTATGGGTTATTACATATTATGGCTTAAGGCTTCAATTAATGAAGGGTGTGTCGATAGTTCCTAATTTCAGAGAGGGTTTTGTCTCTCTAAGAGGAATTGCTTATAAAGAACAAACTTCATACCTTTAGGTATTTGGTGGTATTGAAGCCATTGATAAGGACTTGACAGAGTAGTAAATTATGAGCATTGGCAGCCTTGTTGTCAATGACTCCTATGTGATCAGGTTAACCATGACTAATATGGTTATAAATCTAGATAGAATGAGCATGCCATTGCACTAATCAGCTCATAGGATCTATTATAATCTAGATTCTATGCCATTGAAACCACTTTAGTGTTCAATAAAGAAATAATAAAAGAAGTTACTTATTGAATAATAGTATTTTTTGACACCACTTTTTTGTTCTTTTGCAAATCATCCATGATAATAGCTTTGGAGTTAATTTTCACATTAGGGTCTATTCATGGTGGATGAAGATGGATAAATTTTGAACTTCCACATTACATGAATTTAGATTGGATTTGAATGAAGATAGTTTAGGATTGAATTAGGTTAATTTGGATGATTTTGATATTAGTGAGAATCAATTAAAAGACAAAGTTAAACCAAAGATGAAATTTAAGTATAGATGAGAAGTTATTTGTAGATAAGAAGTTATTTACAGAAGATAACTTACATACAAATGATTTTTGGTTAATAATTAAATTTTAATTTTGAAAGAAATTAAATAAAATAATAAAATAAATTAATTAAAAAATAAATTAATTAAATAAAAATCTCAAGACATGAAATTTTTTAGTGACTTATTATTATAAGTGTGAATTAATGGTAGAGCTTTCACTTAATTACTTGTGTGATTTAAGAAGAGTAAAGAATAATTTGATTAGAATTTAAATAATAGCTATAACTTCTAAAATAATACATAGTAATTCACTAATATGAATTAGAATAAACTTCCAATTAATAGAGATTTATGTTAGCTCAAAAACTTATAAAAAAAGTCTTTTATATGTGTACTACATGGTTAGTTTGTACCTTCAAGTTATCAATACATATAACACATGGCCAACTTGTTGGCTAAGTTTTCAATCTATCAATCACAAATAAATACATATAAAAGCAAAGTTGCGTCTATGAAGCTTTTAAGAAGTTTTTTTGTAAGATATTATCATGTTTTTTTAAAATAAATAAAAATAAATAAAAATAAGTAAAAAAATATGAGATATATAATATTAATTTTAAGAAATTTTTTAAAAATTTTTTAGGTATAGATAAAAAAATTAGACTATTGTAGATATATAACATGATTATTAAAATTTATTAAATTTTAAAGACATATATTATAAATAACCAAAGTATCAATATATTCTTTTTTTTACTTAAAAAGAGTAGATATTCATTTAAAGATAACATAATATTAAAATTAAAATGGCTATTGCTAAAAAGATTAGAGACTCACAAAAAAAGATTAAGAATAAGAAAAATATTGTTAAGAGTAAAGAATTGTTTACTCTTGTCTCTATATATACTATCTAACTAGAAGCTATGTGGCAACATTATATAGGATGTTTGACACATGTCCAATTTATAAGACATGTATTTGATTCATAAGACAAGTTTTATGTATGCACTACATAATAAATTTCTACAAAGAGTAGCCAAAATGTACAATCCATGACCAATTTGTAGGCCAAGTTTTAACTATCAATTACCAATAAATACATATGAAATCAAATCTATGTCTATATAGCTTCTAAAAAGCTTCTTTATAAGATATTAAAATTTTTGCATATTTCTATTTATTTTTATCTAATTCTTTTAAATCTAAGTAAATATATGTATCCATGATATTATCTTTTATTCTAGAGATGAATTCCATGATAAGCAATGATCACATATTGAAGAAGTTTAATATGCAATAAATTATATTTTCTACATATTTTAATCTTGGCTCTCTTTGAAGATAGTTGATAAGTCTTTTTATCTATTAATAATATC
This sequence comes from Physcomitrium patens, assembly GCF_059467195.1. NCBI lineage: Eukaryota > Viridiplantae > Streptophyta > Bryopsida > Funariales > Funariaceae > Physcomitrium > Physcomitrium patens. Next base: position 1,754,221 of record NC_143431.1, on the reverse strand, counting down.
TCATATTTATCAAGGATATGAACCTCAAAGAATTAAAAGATCAATACATTCTTATATCACTCAAAAAGATTAGATAATCATTCAAAAATAATATAGTATTAAATTAATATGGCTATTACTAAAAAACAAGAAGATTAGAAAGTCTTGAAACAAGACTAAGGACTAGAAAGGCATTGACAGGAGTGAAGAAGGCTTCATCTTTGTCTCTATATATACTCTCTAATTAAGAGCTCTGTCATGATATTCTATAAGATCTCAAATATATGTTGATTTTGCTAGATGCATGTCTTATTTTATAAGACAAGTTATCTATATGTCACATAGTTAACTTGTTCGACAAGCTATTAATACATGTGATATGTGACTAACTTGTTAATTAAGTTTCTAGCCTATCAATTAACTACAAATACATATAAAATCAAAGCAACATCTACAAAGCATTTAAGAAGCTTTTCTAAAAGATATTACAAAATTAATTTATTTTTATCTACTTCTATTTAATCATATAGATAATTATTAGAATAAATATGTATATTTGTGATATTATCCCACCTTTTAGGATCGAATTTCACAAAGAGTATTCTTCATACATTAAAAAAATCCAAGATGCAATTAATTATGTTTGCTACATGATCTTACCATTAGTCTCTTTGAAGATGGTTAATAGGTCTTCTTAGCCATCAATAATGTCCTATACTTAAGCAAAAAGACCACCTTGTTATTTGATTTTTGTTGAGGCCTTCATAACTTTTTTGAAATAAAATATTTAAAATACCATTAGGAGTCAATTCTACTTCTAATAAAATTACCAAATATTAAAAACCTCTTCCAAGGTTGTGATATCAAATATGGTATATCTAACCATCTATTTGAAGAAAGAAATTTTCATCTTAACAATCTTTATCTTAAATACATCATCTTAAAGGTTGTGATAATTATAAGGTCTCATCTAATAAGTAAGCAAATAATAGCTCTTCAATTCAATTTGCTAGTTGTTGGTTTTTAATCTCTTTACCACCACAAATATATAGAAGTTACAAACAAATATAAAAGATAGAATACTATCTTCCTTATATCTTATTTTTTTATAATAAAAATTTACTCCTTTTGATCTTGGTTTTGATGGATATTGTTAGTAAAAAGCATCAACCTTCTTTGATGTATTTATATTATTCTTTGTTGATTCCTATATATATTTACTAATATTATATCCACACCAATGAATAAGATATTTTAATCTATTTAAGCGGTACCTTGAATCTAAAACTTCTTCCATTTCAAACTCTTGATTATTATCTATTTTTATAAAAAGAAGTGGCATTTGTCTTCTTTTTAAAATATTTACTTTGTTATATGGCTCAAAAAAAGATACGTGGAATACAAAATGGATCTTCATAGACTTTCATAAATATAATTGATAAGCAAAATGATTGACTTGTTCACAAATAATAAAAGGTTTAAGCTTATAATAGTCCAATTTTTCATAAGGCCAAGTAGTCTTGATATTATAATGAAGTAATTATATCTTATTATCCACATTAAATTATGGTTATTCCTAGTGATAAGCATCCATATTGATCTTTTGATGTTATTGAACTTCCTTTAATTGTGCCTTCATTGTTATATGTAGTTGTGACAAACAATTTGTCAAATCTATTGCCACAAGATTATCAAATTTTGAAAAGTCAAAAGTATCTAATCATGGATGATAACTATAATTGGTAAAAATAGGTATTTTTTGAATAGAAGAATATACCAAATTATTGTATACAAACTTGACCAATGGCAAAAGAGTTATTTAATCATCTTCATGATAATTAATGGTACACCTCAAATATTGGTCTAAAATTTGATTCATCTATTTTGTTTGTACAATAATTTGAGGATAAAAATACAAAGAGAATTTCATATCTATTTTTAAAATCTTAAAAAGAATTCTAAAAAATCTTCATATAAATTAAGTCCACTTATTTGATATAATATCCTTAGGCTATCCATGATAGTAATAGATGTTGTCAAGAAAAAGCTTAGTTATTTCTTTACTTATGATAGATTTTAGATTTGATACAAAATATGTTATCTTTATAAAATAATATACTATCATGAATATAGAATCATACAAATATGAGATTGAAAGATTTGTGATGAAATTCATAGAAATAAAAGATCATAATTGATTCAGAATAAGTAATGGTTAAAGAAGTCTATAAGGTTGATGACAAGGAACTTTTGATCTTGAACAAATATCACATGATTATATAAAATCTTTGACTGCCTTTCACAATTGAGGCCACTAAAAATCTCTTGATATAAAGTCTAAAGTCTTATTGTATCTAAAATGTTTCACTATTTGAAAGTCATGATAACTTGAAAAACATGTAATTGTACTTTTCTTTTTAGAATATATAATCTTCCCTTAAAATATGATAGATTGTTTTCAAATTCAAACTTGGAAGTATCATGAGATTTAAAAGAAATATTCTTTATATCATGAATAAGAGGATCAGAGGACATACTTGATTTAATTTGCTTAACAAAGGTTAAATCAACATCTCATATTGATTTTATTATTTAAAAGTAAAAATATTTAGGTTGTCATCGACATACAACTAAAAAAGGCTCCACAAGGTTCTAGAAAGTTCCAAAAAGTTTCAAAAGATTCAAATAGCATCTAAGAAGGCTCCAAAAGGTTCTAAGAGGTTCTAAAAGATTTTAGAATGTTTCAAAAGGTTCCAATGGATTCTAAGAAGGTTCTAAAAGGTTTCAATAGATTCTAAGAAAATTCTAAAAGGTCATAGGAGATCCTAGAAGGTTCTAGGAAGCTTTGGATGATTTAGGAAGTTGTCGAAGAAGGATCTTAGGCTTGCTTTGTTTCCAAGCTTCATATAGACTTCTCAAGAAGCTTCCTATGAGCTAGTATATATAGAAGTCAAGGCTGAGGAGTTCCTCAATCTTGACAACTCATTTCTTGTGGTCTAGTCAGGACCTCATGCTTTGTTTCAATAGATTCTAAGAAAATTTTAGAAGGTCATTGTTGTTCTAATGTCAAGTTAATTCTATTTCTTGATCTTGAATCCTTCTCTTGTATATTATCCTTAATAGTTTGTTGAGATTGATATAAAATAATATTATAAGCTTGATCTTTCTTGACAGAGAGTGAATTACTTCTCTTCTTGGAAGTACTATAGTATTCTAGAAATTGCAAATTATCCCTCCTTAGTTTAATATTGTTCTTTTTTTTTTAATATTTTTTTTTATTTTATTTTATTTTATATCATAGATCAGATTTTTTTTCCTTTGAAGGTGTGTGTTTCTCTAATTTTCTATGGCAAAAAGTAGAAAAGTCAATATGACAAACTCTAAAGAGATCAAGTTAAATTCTATTATTAATGCTCTTGAAGTATTGAGGATCAGGATAGAAACTTTATTAAAGTAGAATGAATAACTATATATGATCATATATAATGGTCAAGGAGCCGAAGCACCTCAACCACCACATCAAATTATAATAGACGTTCTAAATTCTCAAATGTCTATGTTTGTTTCAAACATGGAAGTTGCATCCACTTAAGATAATAGTCTGATAATAATAACAGCAAGAGAACCAAGGATCAGCCTTCCAAAACAGTTTAATAACACCCGCTCAAAACTTTGTGGCTTTGTAAACCAAGTATGACTAATTACCTTGCTTCAACCTCAAGAATATTCTACTGAAGTATCTTATGTTGGTTTGATTAGAACCTTACTATCAGATCAAGCTTTATCTTAGTTTGTTCCATTATTTGAAAAGAATTTTTCTATATTGCACAATTTTGAAGCATTTTTGGTAGCATTTGTAAAAGCATTTGGTGAACATGATAAAGTTTGTTCTTCAACAACTAAAATTCAAATCCTTCAACAAGGGACACGTTTTACATCAACGTATGCCTCAAATTTTTATATCCACATTAATAACATCATTCTTAAAATGAATCCACAATTACAAGAAGTTTATTATCAAAGATCTTGTAATTGATTTTAATTGCTAAAAATATTCTAGAATAAAAAATTACTAAGTGAATTTTGTTATTTACTCCTATTTAAAAAAATATTGCATCCAAAAAAAAGGTTTGATATATTTTTTTTATAAAAATTACTTTAAAAAATTCAAAAAGATACAAAATTAATGTAAAAATAAAAGCTATCCTCAAAGTTTCAAATGCTGCTTCTATTTTTTTATTTTACTCAAATTTATCTTTTCTTAATTAATAAGTGATCTTAAAAAATTTGATAAATATTCTTAATAAAGATTATAAGATATTGATATATTTTAAAAAATATTAGATAATTTTATTTTTCTTGAGGTTGAAGCAAGGTAATTAATCTTAAAATCTTTTAATCCACAATAATTTGAATTTTTTGAAGATATATTATAAGGCCAACATTAGAAATGATATATACCAAAAAATCAACTTGAATTGTATAAAATATATACTTTTCTATCTTAAGATGTAATCTTACATCTTTTAGTTTTTGTAACACTCAAGAAATATGAGGTTGATACATTTTTATACTTTTAGAAAAGAATAAAATATTTTTTTAATAAAAAATGATAATAATATCTTTAAATTATTTAAAAAATATTTATTAGATGTTTAAAAGCAACTAGAGCAATTAAAAGTCCTATAAACATGACGTTATATTTAAAATATCTATACTTGGTTAAAAATGCAATCTTACATTCATTTTTTTAAAATGTATATTAGATTGTATATTCTTTGTAGATCTATTTTTATATAGGTATTTGATTGATTTAATTGATGAAAAAGTTTTAATATAAAAGATGGATAATACATATTATTTAGAATGATTTTATTATATCTTTAATAATCCATATATATCTATAGTGATTTGTCTTTTTTTATAATTTTTATTAATATACTCCTTAAGTGTAATTAATTTGTTTTAAAATAAGCTATAGATTGATCTAAATGGTAGTTGATCTCTTTTTTGAAGATTGATTGAGCAATTGTAAGGACAATGCTTTAAAAGATTACCTTTATTATTCTTCTCAAATATGTCTAGATAATCTTAATACTAACTTAGAATGCTAAGTTTAAGATAAAAATATGACCTTTATTATGTGTTGTATAAGATTTTAATTGCATAATCTTTATTATAATTAAACAAACTTATTTTTTGACATATTGTACTCTTTTATAATCATACTCTTCATTTTTTTGATTGTATTAATTTTTTAGAGAATGTGGAGTAATATATTTAGGTTCTTTATAATATAAGCATAAATATTTTTGACAATATTAAGTCTTTTCATGTTTAGTAAGAAATTTTAAATTTACCATATAAATTTACATAGGTTCCAAGCTTGATAAATAAGTTTATGAAAACTTAGAAGTTATTGTTATGAATTGATTTGATTTTTTTTATCTAAATCTTTTTTTGTTGGCATCTTTTAAAAAGTCAATTATCACATGTAATGGCTTAAGTAATAAATTATTTCAATGAATTTGCTTTTAAAATTTTCTTTGATTAATCTTTGACATTATCTTTTAATATCTATTGAAATTGATTAATAAAGATTCTATTATTTCAATTTGTATCACAAGCAAGGTTTTTGAATTAAAAAGTATATATAGTAGTTGATTATGATCTTTATCGTAAAGATAGGAATTTGGTCTATACTATCTTTTCTTCATTACTTTTTTCAAATATGGCCATAAATACTTAAAAGAATGAATTAAGATCATATAAGAGTTATGAATTTTTCTCCATAAGAGGTGCAAACTACAAAAAGATGACTTTCAAATAAAAATGCACCTTTGAATCTAATTTGAGTAAATCTATTATAATATTATAAAAGATAAAAACTTAGATAGAGCTTGACTTATTATAGAAATCCTTAAAATATTGATCTTATTCCATTAAATTTCTTTAGTATACCAATTCTTGTATCCTTCATACTTCTAATAAGAAGACTTCTCAAATTCAATTATGGAGTTAATTTACTTGCTTCTCTCAATTGCACAATTTCTTAGCATAGGCTTTAAATCTTATTATTGACTTCTTCTATAGGCATAGAAATAATATCTTTATAGTTGACATTGATAATACATGATATTTCCACCTCTAATAGTCTTAATAAGCTTATAAAAATTTGTAATGATTGCAAATCTATTCTTACTTTTGCCAAATATAATATCTATAATTTATTTATTTTAATTTCTATTACAAATAACTTTTAAAAGTCTGCAAATCAAATTAGAAGAAAATAATCTTTAACTTTTAATATCAAATGAAAATTTCTCCAAAGAAGAACAATCTACTATGGTTTTAAAATTTAATTTAATTTAATTTTAAAAAATTATTTTAAAGACAGATAGTCCATAATCTTTGAAGCACAACAAAAAAAAAATAGGATAATTCATTCAATTTCAAACAAAACAAGACAATGAATTAGAGCTCTTATCAAACTATCAAGGACATAAATTACAAAGAACCAAATGATCAATAGACTCGCATGTTACTAAAAAAGAATAGAAAATCATTCAAATATGATATAATAATAAAACTAAAATAACTATTAACAAAAACAAAAAGACTAGAGACTCTTGAAACAAGATTAAGAACAAGAAATGCATAGATAAGAATAAAGAAGGCTTCACTTTTACTTCTATATATACTATCTAACTAAGAGCTACATAGCAATGTTCTATAGAACCTCTAATATATGTCCAACTTGAGCAACATGTGTTTAACTTGCAAAACAAGTTTCTTACATATGTATCACAGAACCAAGTTGTACCACAAGTCACTAACATATGTGACATGTGACCAACTTGTTAGCAAAATTTTCAACTTACCAATCATGTATAGACATGTATAAAGTCAAATCTACATCTTAAAAGCTTTCAAAAAACTTTTATATAAAATATTATCAATTTTACGTACTTCTATTTATTTCTACTTAACTAAATCAAGACAAATATGTTTGATAAATATGTACAAAGTTAATTTGAAACATATTATGCAATTAATTTTTATAATAGCTTTGTATTTACTTTGTTGAATTGGTTTTAATCTTATATTCATATTCATACATCCGTAAGAATCATTTCAAGAATATACAAAAAAATTAACATTTTATAGTAAAAATAATCTGACATAGGCAATTATCTTTGGTGGATGAATCTAGATTAAAGTAAAAAAGTTCAAGAATAGAGTGTTGAAATGTGGTGTAGAAATGTGGGAGTGGAGTATTAGATGGCAGAAATAACTCATTGTTAAAACCTTCTAATAATGTTGCTGATGAAAGGAGCAATGCTTTAAAAACTCATCAAACCATCTCTTGATGAAACCTGATGATGTGCTAAAAGTGAACGTCATTACTTCATAAAATTTTGTAGTATCAACTTCCAAGATGAGAGTCAACGTCTTACATCGATGGCATTCTGGCGTCCCACTTCAAGAGCTAATTGAGATCTCACGGTTGCAGATTCCTTCACATATCAAGATCAATCTTTAAAAGAATCGTCTCCGCCGAGAGCTTATTTCCTGCGTACCTTAGACTCAGCCCTAGCGCAACGTGCAACGATCGTAAACTCTTATCAACGTATTGCCAAACTGGTTCAGCATCAGATAAACCTTACTAGTCTGTCCAAAAAAGGAAACAAACAATTTTTCACCGCAGCTGACACGCAACGTTTTTGCTGATGCTGATGAAGAGAGTAACTTACGAAACTCATAGCCTGTAAATGTAAGAATAAAATAAATTGAACACACTCCAAATCTTTTTGGCGAATCTGGTTAATATTCAACTCTATGATCGATCACATTTCATATTTACTCAATTATTGAACCGAACACAGCCTACAGTGGCTACACTACAAACATTCCTTGCAGCAGAAGTGCATTGAATTTCTAGCGCGCAACGGCATATTCCTTAACAGTCATGCAGCGCTATTTTCGGTTTTGGTACCAGCAAAGAACCATAATTTACAAGGTGTAGGCTTCCGATTAAACCATCACTTCCGGAAATGTGAATATATTAGTCCTATAGTTCGAGTGGGCAAGATCCATCATCAACATTTGCCAGTGGATCAAAATATGGTGACTCCGGATCTGTGCAACCAGGTACAATATCCAGATCGCAACGATCCCCCTGCGCAATTAGAACAGTGCACAAATTAGGATTGTAAGGGCAATGCTTTTGGATGGGAAATAGGCGATTTTCTTCATTAAGACAGTTAAAGCTGCACAAGTTACGAGTTCAAGTTATGACTTTTCTAGCACGGGGGCATAACTCGGGCGGTTAGGACTGCTGGGTTAGCCGAGTTTATGTAGATGTTCTGCAGTGAGTTAAGCAAGTCGAAATCAACAATTGTACAGAAAAAAACTGAGGAATCCACATACCCCTTCTTGAATCATTCCAGCAGGGAAGGCGCAACGATCCTGAGTAAAAACAACTTCTGGGTAGATTGCACTGTCACATGCTCCTTCTTTGGCAAGATCCTTCCCAAGCCTCTAAACAAGAAAAATTACTTTCACACGATTAAAATTCACAACACGATTTATTCACCGAACCCTTCCTGATTTTTGTCACAGAACTCGAAATTGTTGAATCCATTTTAATATGTACATAAAATTTGAAGAGTTGCAACCACTCTAAACAGACGTGTCTGGTTCCTGCTGGGACTGCTCATAGTAGAGCCTTACGCAAGCACCTTCACTATCTACTGATTATAATACAGTCTGGCTCAAGACCATGTCTACGCATCGGTACACGTTTAACACATTGAGAGTACAGACCGTGAGTCTTGTATTCATATTCGACAATTCATAAACATTGTCAGGATCAGTGTTTACCACGGTTTTAATCGTCAAGAGCCTCACCTCATTAAAATAACTTTGAGGCAAACCCTTCAGTTTGTCAGGAAGATCCATAATTAAATTGTAAGGGCCGTCCCAATTCGATCCATCCGTGAATGAGAACTCCAAAGACGTTGCTGTATGCATCACCCATGTGTGAGACCTTCGTTTGACTGCCCCTAAACAAAGTTCTAATTTGGCAAGTTCTCACAATTCTGTGAGTTTTTGCTGCCATTTTTCTTCCAGAGCATAATCAACATCACATAATAAACACTACTACTAAAAAATCTATCTTTATAACAGTAAACGAAGCTTCAATCTCACCATGAAGAGGCACATTGATCTTGATAGAGTAGAGTGGTTCGCAGAGGCTTCCTCGTTCTTTTTTGGCCATAACACGGGGCTCACCTCCACACATAATTGGTTGATTGAAGCTTCCTGCAATCCAATGTGAATCATCATTTATGCGTCTACTATAAACCAATCAAAAATAGATGACTAAAAATGTTTCAGAGATATCAGATCAGTTGCGAAGCTCTACCATTAAATGCTATTCCGAAGTTTTCATTGGGTACGAGGTTGCTAGCAGCAGCATTAAAGATGATCGTCAGCAATTGTCCCTGCCGTTCTCAACAATAAGACTCCTTAAAATAGCAATTAATAACTTTGACAAATCACATTTTCATCCCATACGTCCAAAACGTTTTAAGCCACAAGTGGAACCACAACACACACAATGTTCAGGCATCAAAATAAAACTGTTGAGAAGTCTTACAGAAGTTGGAGGTAGGCCTGTTGCCGTTTCCCAATACACCGGATAATAGCCCATCTCGAAATTAGCCCATGACGGCAAACTGTACCTGTTTGAACAAGGTAGCTAAGCGTCAGCAATTCGACAAACACTGCGATCATATGATCATAACATGATATATCCGCCTAACCTTGTATGTGCATACTCTCTGTACTTATTCGAGGAAGTCGTCTTCACTTGAACTAGTTGATTTTCGTGATAGTGGATCTTTACAAGTTCTTACATAACTAGCGTGCTGCAGATCAAGATATAGCATATCTGGCAACAATGAACTATACCGACCAATGAATCAAAACCTTGTGTAGAAAAATTACATGGCCAAAGTTAGCATCATTTACTAACAATGAGATTAATTTCAAAGCTACTTCTCGACATATCGTTAACATGTTCAAACCGCCCTCTCATTCAGAGGGTTAGACACTCACTGTTTTACATCTTTGCCGACAGTTGCGATTGCGAGCACTTTCCCTGCAGTCCGCTTCACTCTCTTCGAAAGCACACCATCGCACTTGGCTGTTAATCGTGATCCATAGAACCGTGATGCTGCATCTCGATTGAATATCGAATTCATAAGTGACCTATTTCTACAAAAATGATATTACAACAGGATTTCTCTCTTGGGAGTCGCAGACACGAGAAGAGCCATACATGCTATCTGGACCCCGTACACATCGGTCATAAGTAGAAGATCAAATTTAGAAATGCAAGTATTGACCACTCTGCTGGAAGCCATAGTGTTCCACGGGTACACATACACCAATCTGGTTCATACAACATGAAAAAAATCGCGTTCCCCAAACCAACACTCTGCATTTGATCGACCAAGGCCTACAACAAACTCCCTATAACCACACGAATTGTACTTCGTCTCAAGAAGAAATTCTCCTTGCGTCACGTACAGTCCTAACAATACACTAACTTCAAGATTATGACGAACTCAACGTCATGTAAGAATTACAGGATTCTTGCAATAAGTGGATACCGCGTCTCTTCACCTTCATATAATCTAGTCGCAAAAGAGCTAAACCAACAAAACGACTACAACAGGCGTCCGCGCATGGATGCAGCCATGGACCGTAAGTCGAGAGAAGTTGGCATTCAAACATTGTCACAGTGTACGAAATACAAAATTTCTAACAATACACCAGTAACTTATTACTTCTCCTATTCGCAACGTAATCAAAGAGTAACGAATTTTCTGCACTCGAAAAAGTTACAATTCAGAACCTAAAGAAACAAAAACAGGAGTGCGACGTCGAGGAAAGCACCTAATGAAGGAGCTGCTTCACCGCAGGCAGAGAGTTGAGCTACCGGTTCACAGCGAGTTGCGGCAGCAGCAGTGGTTCGTAATACAGGCGACGGCGTTGCTGTAGAAGCACAGCATCCGGCGAAGCTCAATGAAGGAATCGCCATGTCCGCAGAGAGTGAGTGTGTGAGTGAGTGTGTCGATCTCGGAGGTGGAAATTCTGCAACTGCGAAGGTGATGAGACAATTTTGAAACTCATTCAGCCAAGCTCTCCACGGAGCGGTGACGAGATATTAACCTGCCCGCGGGTAGGGATATTCCGCGGCCCCCACGATTGGACCGTGCATTCATGCAGCCCGCGGGCATGCTTTGAAGATTTGAGGGATGCTGCAGGGAGAGCATTGGTCTTCGTTAACTTTTTCGTGAGAGATATTTTTGTTACGCGTTCCCTCTGCTGATGACGGTAAAACAGTTTGAGAGGAACTTCGCGAGAAAGAAGAGAAAAGAAAAGAAAAAGTTTAAAAAGTAAAGCTGAACTGAACAAAGAATAAGTTTATTGTGCCTTGTTATTTTCGGAATAACAAGACTATTACGTAAACGAAGTCTAATTACAATTTGTATTTGTATGGATTATTTCAAATATGGAAAAGTATAGTCTTAAAATAAAGCTGTAGTCAACTTCAATAGTATTATACTTTAAAAACTTCATGAGTATATAAAGAGTATATAACTTGCTTATGAAGACTTTAAACTTTTTTCCGTTTTATGTATATATATATATATATATATCTATTGTATATAATTTTAAATTTCAAATTTTAAATTTTCCATTTTATATATATATATATATATATATATATATATATATATATCTATATTATTCTTAGTACAATGTATTTTTTTATTTTTAATTTAAAATTATCTATACCAAATAGTAGTAGCTTTAGATAATATCTGCCTTTTTTTAACCTTAGCTTAACATTTTTTAATAAAAAATTTATTATAATTTATTATAATTTAATTATTTAAAATATTTTATATTTTAGAATTATTTCTCTTTTAAGCTGTAAATTATTACAATTTTTTTCTATTTCTATTAGATATTTATTTTAACTTTTTATTTTTGAATAATTATTCTAAATTGTAGTAAATCTCAACATATAAGTGTAACAAATAAATTAAATTAAATATATTTTTCTACTAAATTATAAAAAGGCTTCACATTATTTTTACTACTTATTTGGTATTACAATAAAGTGACTATATTTTTTATAATTAAGAAAAAAATCAAATTTTTATAATCTTTTTTATTTTTATTTTTTAAACTTCACTAATATTATTATTTGTATTCATGTTAATACAATTATTTTGTAAAAATAAAAATTATATTTTAAGAATTCATGTTAATACAATTATTTGATTATATTGTAAGAATCATATAATCAAATAATTTTCTCTAAAATTTTGGAGATAATTAATAAAGTTGTCAAATAATATTTTATTATTATTCTTATTATTCATTTATTTTTTAGGTTTTTATAATTGTTAAGAAATACATTGATATAGTCTAAATTTTCTAAATTATAATAAGATTTATTTTTTGGTATATACATCACTTAAATACAAGCTATAGTAAATATCATTGCTATCGTAGTTCTAAATTTTATTTTTTAGCACAAATTTACTCTTATAAATACCTTAACTATCTTTATGTTATATTTTTATTTTTACATAAGTTTTCTTGTATTCTTGCATAAAGTGTTACAAATTATTTTCATTTTTTTGAGTAGTGATATAGTTTGCGAATTTTTCATTTTTTATCAAAAGTATTATGTATCTAATTACTAAATTAAAAATATACTCATTACCAATAATTTCAATAGAAAGTTACATCTAAAGTAATCAAAATTCTTTAAATATTTTTTTTAAATTCTAAAAACTACATATTTTTTATAATATTTTTTACATAAGTGTTCAATATATTTTTAAAGGAATTAAAAAGAATTATTAAAATAATTGAAATACTAATAGAAACATATTGTAATTTTTTAAAAATAATTAGAGATAATTTTTTATTTTGGCCAAAATTTCTATTAGAATTAAAATAAATTATATTGAAGGTTAATTTTTTAAAAAAAATTATATATCTTTAGCTAAATTTAAGCTTTTCTACATCATGTTTTTTTATCTCTATAAAATATCTAAATATAAATAAAAAAAAATTAAAATATTTATCATAATATAATTGTTGAATTTTTTAAAAAATATACTTTAGTAATAAATTATTTTAAAATATGAAATAGTTATGCAAGATGTCATATTTGATTCAATGCTTGTAATATTCTAAATAGATAATATGTTTATCAACATAAATTTTGGACATTAGATTATGCATTTTTTAATTGGTTATGAATCCATTCTTTAGTTTATAAAGAATTTTTTATCTTTACTTACTAAATACAGCTTAATAGCAAAGAATCTACATGTGCTTTATTATTTGATATGTTATATGATTTTTATGTACTCTACATTAAAAAAAAAAAAAAATACTATTTTTATTTTTTATTTTAAAATATTTTAGATTTAAAAAAAATCAAATCTTAAAATTCCGGCTTAAATAATTTTTGATAAAATATGATAGCAATCTATAAAATTGATTAATTGAATTAAGTAGGTTATAATATTCTAGGTAATATAAAAGATATAAATAATTATTAATTAATATTCTAAATAAAAAATAAATTAATTAATTAACTTTCATCAAAATTCTTAGAAGTTGATTTGGAATATTTGTGCTAGGAACTTTAAATATAGATTTAAAACTATAAAATAAATATAGAATATATAATCTTAGCAATTTCTATATACACTATTGAACTTGAGTTACTAAAACTTAAGAGTTTAATCTTTTGATGAAGCAATTCTTAGTCTAAATTAATACATTGAATCATAAAAAGAAAAAATTGTATTATAATGCTAATTGAAATCAAATAGCAATCTATACAGATATTATTCATCAAAACATCAAAATAATAGTAATAATGATAATAAATAAAAAATATAAAACATAAAACCAAATTTTGGGTCTAAAGTATAAAAAAAGCAGAGGGCAAAAATAATAATAGTCTTCAGAAAAATTTGAGAATTTTCTTACATTTAAATAGTTGTAAGCATGTGTGCTTGTGTGTGTATATAATAATAATAATAATAATAATAATAAACACTTTAAAATTAGAAAATATTTTTAATAAATCATGTAAAAGATTTTTTTTTATTAATTTCAAGAACAGAAAAGAGATTAATTTGAATCATGTATACAATACTAAGTCACAAGCACCTTACTTATGTTTTAACACTTCTAAAAGCCAAGTTAAAATTGTTAAGTATCTCAACTTTTTCAAAGTGAAAGTGATGTGCTGTGTTGACGAGACAACAAATTCATAAACTAAAGCATGTCCGCAAATTTCCAGTGTTTGCAGAAAGAGCAGCTTTCATTTCTGTGTCTCCATTTCGCTGTATTCATCTATAATTTCATATATATATATATATATATATATACACATACATGAACAAAAGAAGAAGATGGGATGACTTGCACCAGGAGTTCAGAATTGCATGAGATATCTGATAACTGGATAGACTCCACAGAACGAGAGAATGCATAACCCACATATGCTTAACAAGGCTGCATATAATGACACTAAAACCTAGACTGCAAACACACACACACACACACACAGTGTATATGAACGACACAAGTAAACAAAACTGAATATGCATAATGCACACCCACTGATCTTCTGATCTGATTCAGCCATTCCGTTACGTGGTTACATGAATGCAGTCAACCGTGGTCCATTACTCAGACAGCGAGATCGATGGGGATCAGTCAATGCACCGACACAATGCAACAGGCGTAGTTCACAATGCTGATATTGGATGAAGCAAGGTGCAGACTTGCAGGGCGTGTTTTACTACCCAAAAGAAAGAATCGATACAAAAAGCTGTAGCTGCAAACTGTATGTGGGTTGTATTGTACAGATAACTGAGCAATTGAACATGAACTCAGGAATTGGAGTGGAATGCAATATGGTCATGTACAGTCCTACAAACACCGTTTGGGTTGTAGCACTCTTGATGTGGAAATTATTGAAGCTGCATTCCACCACTTTGTCGAGCCACCTTGATAAAAACATCTTCCAAGGTAATGTCGGCTAGACCCCACGCTCGAATATGCAAGCGGTTCTTCGCTTTTTCGATAGCAGAGAAAACGGATGCAATTCTCACGTCCGTCTTCGGTAGCTCGAACTTTTGGGTGCCGGAGATGCCATAAATCTGATGGGCGTTGGGGGATAGAGACTTTGCCAATGCTACCACCTCAGCTTCCTCCTCTGGGGGTGTTGTAATTGTCAGGACATAAAGGCATCCGTACCTGGCAGTAAGCTGTACATGGAACGATTTGCTTCTGTGAGCTTCAATTTGGGGATTACTTCTGCATTAGCCAGCTGAATATATATATATATATATATATATATATATATTTGACTGCAGCTACAATATATTATTCAGAAAAATTTGAGCAGAAAAGAAAATGATCACCTCTTTAGCATTGCCTATACATTGCAGCTCGCCGTTTACAAAAATCCCAAGCCGGTCGCACAAAGCTTCTGCCTCCTCCATGGAATGGGCTGCAGTCGTGTCATTGTAATGTCAACCACCCCACGACTCAATCAATACTGATAATGATAATCGTGGTTGAGACCATCAGGAAATAACAGAATCTGATTGAAGAATGACATTGGACAGAGCTGGTTTACTTGTGAGGATGATGGCACGGTCTTGCTTGGACTGCTTCACCACGTTCCAGAGGTTATTCCGAGACTCTGGATCCAGGCCAGTGCTGGGCTCGTCCATATACACCACCTACAAGTTGCACAGCAGATGTATGAGGTTGATGTATTATTTCTAAATGCGCTAGAGATTGTGGACTCGACGGTTTACATTCAGATTTTCCGAAGACTCCTTTTCAATAGTCATTTTAGACATCGTATGTAATATAACTCTGTGTATGCAGTGAATACACATACAATCCAGGTCTGAATTTTGAAGCTGGCAGAGTATGTGCTTACTTTTGGATTCCCAATGAGAGAGATGGCAACACTCAGCCTCCTCTTCATCCCACCAGAATACATCCGACACTGTTTATCACCCACTCCCTTGTCGAAAAGATTAACACTCTTGAGTGATTTTTCAACAGCCTGCACATGGCAAACCAACAGATATACACCGTTCTCAAAGCCTGTAAAATAACACTCAGGAAAATCCCCAGGAGATTGGAGGAATTCAATCTGCGAACATCCCAAACACTGCCGAAGCATCCACTGGAAGAGAATTACGAAGTTCGAAACAAGAAATAAGTTTACTTACATCAGTGAGTTCTCTCCCTTTCAAGTTCTTCAGTCGACCGTAAAACAGAAGATGCTCCCGACCGGTTAAATATCCCCAAAGCAAACTGCACAGAATGAATTGATTAAGAATTCGTAATCGGCGCTTTTCCATCACTGTAAAATCAAGGCTTCCACGAGATTAAAAGATAGGGAAGTGGAAGAGACTTACTCATGTTGGGGGCAAACGCCCATGCAAGAGTAGATGCGATCCATATCTGTGACAATGTCCATCCCATGTATGTAAGCAGTGCCATCGGTTGGCTTCAGAAATCCGATCATCTGCAACCACACCACATGGTTTTTAAAATTCCTACACAACGAAACAGATTCGTGCATCATATCTCTCGCCTATGACACGGTTAATCATTTGAAGCATAGAATGTGGACGACTGAAGATATTTGAATGAGTGGTGATGGGCATACCATGTTAATAGAGCTCGTTTTTCCTGCTCCATTTGGCCCAAGGATTCCAAAGCATTCACCCCGCGGAACTGCTAAAGAGAATCCCCGCACAGCATACTTGGGTGGGTTACCATCTCTGGCAGGATACACCCTCTGCAGATTGTCGCAAACTATTGGGTACTTCTTGCAGGGGTTGGCAGCCAAATCCTTAGCCAGTTCGTTCTGTCGCATATGCCAAGCAAATGAGGTTTTAGGTTTAATGAGCTTCCTGAGATAGTTGAAACAACCTGGAATGAACTCTATCCGATAACTAAGAAATATTCATGCTCTGTGCTTCTAATTGCAAAAGGTTCGAAGCTTCCAGTTACTCAAGAATTTTAGGTCTGGGGTTTCTCTGTGAACGTGATGCGAAAAGGAGATGAGCCTAACCTCTCTGGCAACATCTGGTCGTTCAGAAACTAGCTTGTCTTCAGAGCTCATGTGCACCACAGCACTTGAGCTGCCAGAGAAGTTGCGAGAGAATTTGCGGAAGCTTGTGAGGTTGGAGCTTGAACTGATAGCAAGTTTATTTTTGTTACCTTTGCGTCTGAAGTTCAAGAAGAATAGGGGATGCTTACTTATTCCGCTCGCAGACGCTACTACCCCATCCAAGTAGAAGTTGAGGAGCATAAAGACGAACCACTGAATGAGCAAGATGAGCATGACAGTTCGCAATCCGTTATTCTCATCCTTGAGATTGCTCCACTGCATCCCCTTCGAATTCTGCACTCAACCCGAGACAAACATAAGCTACAGTTCGCAAACCATGCAGCCTCGAAGCAACAGTGCGTCAACAGCTGAAACTTTGAAGCGAGCAAATAGTCCTCTGAGATCGCTGGTTCGGGTGATACCATATGAATTGCTAGGATTGAATACTCTACAAACTCGTAGACACCACGGTACGTTGCAAAAGCAGGAATGAGCTGCAATCCGGTGACTATTTTTCCTGCCAGAACCAGAACGAAAGGATGCCTGCTTTCAGTGATTCATCTCTTCTGATCAACTCTTCCACCGCAAATGGACAGAAGACTTCCAACACAACCGTAATCACCTTTTATAGATCCAATTCATAAGATATTCTTAGAGCATAAAAGATCAGTTTGAGAGCTAAATTGTGAACGGAACTAGAGATGTGGAAACTTACTGTCGGTGGCTGGGTTCACAATGAAATTCTTGAAGATGAAAGCCCCTAGTAGTCCAGCTCCAAACACGTATAAATATCCAAAGGCTGCCATAAGAGCGAGCAGGTTACCGTCACCACATGATAAGATTCAGGAGTCTGTACCTCTCTAGTCTTTAATTACGTAATGCGTCTGACCGGCGTAATCAACAGACGTGAGAACTGCTGTTCAACAACCATTCAGTAAAATAGTGAAATGAAATCACTGGTATTGAACAGCGGCAACTAATTGTTCAAGAAGATGCAACTCATGTTCTTGAAACATTATGAGCCTGTCAAGCAACTTCAAAATGAGATAAAAGATTGATAGACAAACTGACCTGTCGCGGTTCGGACATTCCGAAAAAAATTGGACGCGACGAAACCAAGCGAAATAATCATGTTAATGTAAAGGAAGTAGAACACAGCTTGTAAACTGTACGAATTTTTCGTGACGAAAGAAAGCTCTGCAAAAAAACGTAGTGGGGTCCATTTCAGGCGAACAAGATGTGTTGGTAGTCGCGTTTGACAAAAAATAACATATACATATCTTCATATTCCGATACAGGGTAGTTTTTTGAGCTCTTAAGGTCACCGGTCAAAGATCGATACGAGAAACAATTAGGGCATTGTGTTGAGAAACAAATGAGATGACATGCAGAAGAGGAATGACTTACTGACAAGGGAGCTGAATACGATGAAGCTGATCATATAAAGACAGAACAGAACTACATAATACAAGTAGGTGATGACCCAGTAAGCTGTATCGCCGAGGCCATGCATCTTCATCATCATCCGAACATTATACTGCTTCTCGTATACTATAGCGGTGAGCACCACCTGATGCACCAAGCATATTGGGATTTACTAACAGCCTCGATTGGTTTATCAGAATATGGTTCACTACTCCGACGTGCGGAACACAACTTCTGGTTAACAGAGATCTTGCACCTGGGAATAGAATGTTCCGAAACAAAGATGGACTAACGAAGTAGGAGAGTGAATAAGAAATTTAGATGGAAGCGGTAAATGTCAAAGGGCGTGTGATGTTTGCTCACGGGAAACAAGAGGCCCAATATCCACATGTAGAAAAGTGGCCCGATGATCAGCGAAAAGTTTAGGCTCAAATGCTTGGCCCCTTTCGGCATGTCTTTCACGAACAGTAATGGAAGTTCAGCCGTTGGCCCCAACTTGAGCCGCAAAAATGCTTGTGATGCCTAAGAATTTCACAGCAGACGGGATCAGGCGCAATTTGTTCAACTCCAAATGCATGACAAATCGTAATTCGAACTTTTCGAAAACAGATATAGACATAAAACAGAAAAATGCCTTACAATTCATGAATTAAGGTCACAGGTCTGCCGATTTCACAGCACTGAATTGGCATGATTGAGAAGAAGTCTCACCATGTTCACAGAGCGAGATACACGAATGAGTGAAGAAGGGCGAAAGCCAGTTCGGTTTGCTAAAGTTTCATTGTACCATACCATCACATCAAACCTCTCCGTAGTCGTATTCCTGAAATCATAAGCTGCAGCCACAACACAGATAACCCAAAAACGCCTCTTAGCTCCAAGCAAGCTCTGTAATTGCAGATTCTTATCGGTTGCTAACAATCGAAGCTAGTGATGATCACTCCCTCATACAGCCACTTAGAATGTTGCAATTCAACTTTGAAAAGCAGCATTGCCGAGCAGACTACGAAATAGGGTTAAAACGTTAGAAAGAACTCTAGGACCGAGTTCAGCAAGGTAAAATTACCAACTGGAACTTCGTTGATCTCCTTTCGTTTGTTGCCACGTACGTAGCCTGCATAGAGCATTTCGTTCACCGAGGAAGCATTGGCACGCCACAAAGACCTTGATACCAAGCATTTAAAATCTGCATGTATAAGTCTTTCAGCACAAGTTTGCCAAGGAGAAGCAGAACAAACAAAACGCCACTACACATTGACATCTTTGCAGACTAAGGAAATCCCTCTGGAACTTCACAGAAATCTAAGGACATCGCAGAGACAATTATAGTGGAGCTCAAAAACAAAAGTGAGTGTTTACCTCGATTGATCTTAAATCCTTGAGTGGTGGTAGTGAAAGAGAAGTTGTCCGTCGAGTTCTCACAATTGGATCGAAGAATGTAGATAGGTGTGGGATAAGTGAATGCAGATTCGAAGAGAAGGGATCCGACCGGAGTGGCATCTGTTCCCTGCCAAGAATTTGATCAACAATTTCAAATACTGTTCGTAAATGTAGGGAAGAAAATGCATTGCCTCCTAATTCTGTAACCTCTCCAAAAGGAAACTCACATCCCCTGGGTACAGATTGTGGAGGCAATATTCTAGAACATTTGCAACGGGTGTTAAAATCCATGACAGCCGCCGAAAATCACGCATCCTTGATCCATGCACATAGTAGAGTAGAATGAGCATACATTCTACTAGCACAGAATATTCAGAATATCATTAAAAAAATTTAAAAAGGATTAGTCGGAGAAGTTGTACCGGTACTACAGCAGAGAGGGAGTACGTCTTTTGGTCAAAGGGATCCACTGTGCCAGTACCTAAAAGTCCTTCCGCCATCGCTGCAACCAAAATTGGCTTAAGACAATCAACATCAAGAATTCAGGACAACGCAACTAGATGCAGTCAACAACGTCCGTTCATGAATCAAAACAGACACCACCTGATCTGTAACTGTGCGACAGTCTGATTCACTGAGGAACGTGAGAATCAAAATTTGTGCGAGTTATTACCATCAGCTGTAGTTTTATTAGTTCCAGTGTAGGGGATTGTCACTGCACAAGTACCAGCCGCTCTACAGTTCACATCCTGTGTCAAATCTGGGTAATAGGAGCTTTTAGTGGCCCTGAACTGCGGTCTAGGAACCTGTAGCATGGCGGGCCATGGATGTGGTTTATCGATTCCACAAAACGGAGCTTCATCGGGGGCGGAGTATTGGATTCCGCACTTCCTGGTTGTGCCAACGCCGTTGGAATTGGGCACATCTTTACAGCCACACTTGAAGCGATCGCGGATGGAGGTGTTGATGACTGCTTGCATCACGACGAGAGTGATGCAGAGGGCAACTGGAAAGATTATAAGGCAGCAATTTGTTTTCCAGTTCCGTTTCTGCAAAGCACAAATCGGATCAAACTCTCCTCACAGCTCTTTTCAAGAATGGATCACCTTGATAACTTCGCTAGACATGCATGTGCGATCATTCTAGAATCAAGGTTGAGAAAATATTCAAGGTCTCCGTTACTACTTGGAAATCCACTTGAAAGCCATATTGAACTCTGGCCTTTCTTAAAATAAAAATTCAAATGTAGGTCCTAAGAGTAGCCCTTCAGTCAAGATCTTTGGCATAGACAAGTGCAATGGACATGAGAATGAACACTTCGACGTTGGAACCTCGAAAACAATTACCTGATATGTAAGATTTTTGCGGAACAGGGCATCCGCTTGAGTTCTACAGGAAGTACGTAGCTGAGACTCATCTGTTAGTCTGCCCTTTTCCGGGTCCACAAAAGAGGAGTCCATTACAACTGGTCGACTGTTTCCTGCGCTCTCTCTCGCTACGAAAATATTAAACCTTACTCCACGTCCGGTGATCACCTGTATGAGCATTCGACTAAAACTGCAAAACTTCAATGTACAAGTTGACCATCCGCAGTGTGATCAAAGAATTACTCTCCCTACTCCCTCTGACCCCTGCTATGAACCTCTGATACAATGACAAGTTGTAAAACTCCGGCCACGAAGTGTCGGACAACATTCCGAAGCTTAAAAACGTCCGAACTTCTTCACGAAATATGCTCAAGCAATCCTCTCGACTTATTCCGCGTCTGTGTCGACTTCCTAGATCCCAACCCCCTTGAACGTTCCCAAAAGTCTAGTAATTTTGCCGCACACACATCTCATAAACTCTGGGATCTGTCAAGTCCTAAATACTGCCAAGTGTCGGCCAGCCCTGTGAAATCTCCGCATCCCTGTGCAACCTCCGGAGCCGGATCTAAACGTCAAAGCATACAAGGACTTGAGGGATTCCCCAGATTCCGCACGGTTACGGAATTGAATCCACAACAAGGCATAGGTCCACACACCGCATGGTGCGACTTTGCATCAATTCGTGTAACAGCCAACAGAGGTGTGCGTGTCAACAACCAACGGACAACGAAAAGGCAGCAGCAGCAGTAGTAGTAGTAGTAGTGTCTGCAAATGCCATTGGGGCGTAAAGCACCTACAGCCGTACACTGTTCATTCACAATTGAGCGCTAGCCCGAATTAGATTGATTTTCCCTTTGGAGACACCTATGAGGCAACATCCACGAGGAAAGCAACTAACTAAGCAAAGCAAACAACCTGGTCCAGTTCCACCCAGGTCCCCGA
Source organism: Physcomitrium patens (assembly GCF_059467195.1). Taxonomy (NCBI): domain Eukaryota; kingdom Viridiplantae; phylum Streptophyta; class Bryopsida; order Funariales; family Funariaceae; genus Physcomitrium; species Physcomitrium patens. Next base: position 1,731,868 of record NC_143431.1, on the reverse strand, counting down.
TGTGAAAATAAGGTACAGTATTTCCTCGCCGTCTGAGTTTAGAACACCCCCAATCCTTCAGGCCACGTTTCCCAGTCCCTACCATCAATTCTCGACCGTCCAGTAGTCGGGTACAGTACAAGAGCAGGATGGCAGTCGACGTTCTCTCGAGTCAAAAGGGTATAAAGTTAGAAATCACTCCAACAAGACAAAACCAGGCACATCGGGGCCGTGAACAGTGACGGGGAGGGAGAGTGAAGGCACACATTGAAGCTGGTCTGATCTCGGACCAGTGCCGAATATAGCCCATCGGTGGATCGGCTGGACTGATTGCAACATGGTCGCGAAGGGGCGTGCAGGATCTGTCAAAAACAAAACGTGCCACACAAAAACTGCGAACCCAAATTTCGCCTGCAGTCACGGTTCCCGGTTCAGGTGTCGGTACCGATTGCGCTGTGCTTCGACGAACGACCCACGAGACCAGTGTAAGTTGCAACTCCATCGTGAGGGCGACGCTGGTATCGCAACGGGGATTTGTCCCCATAGCCATGATTCCAGCTTGTCCGACGCACAGGACAAGAAGTTGGAAGAGATCCAGATAAATGGAAGGCGGACCATGGGGAGGAATTGGTCATCATAGTTCGACAGAGTATGCCAATAAATCCTTGTCTTTTAGTTTGAATAGTTGTCGTATTAACGTATGTATATATATATATATATATATTACATACTGGGGGTGTACATAATGGGTTGATATTTTGAAGTATTATTTTGTTAGTTTGATACAATTGTTTGTGATTTCAAGGTTCATTTGAAGTTGTAATGTGAACAAGAAACAATGTTTTGATGAGAAAATACCATGTTTGTGGAATAGACTTAGAAGAAAGGTGACTTTTTCTGCTATAATTTTATTAGTAACAAATATTTCTCACCTAACTCGGGTTATTAAGTTGTTTTGTGAAACTGTAGAATTTGACAAATTTTCATGCCAAGTCTTGAGTTTAATCTGTTTTTGGTTTAACATAATTTGTTCCATTTGTTGAAAATTGTTTTGCAGTTATTTGGTTTTTTCTCCATTTTGTTGTAAGTGATTTTTTACAAGTGGCTATATTTTGAAAAGTTAGACCAAAAGTGGTTTTTTAATTCTTTGGTCATTCTATATCTTATTGAGAAAAAAAAATGTATTTTTTTAAAGTCTAAATAATTTGTAAATAAATCTCACTAGGAAAATATTGATTTGTGATAGAATTTCATCATTAAAGATTATTTGTCAGAGGAAAAAGATATTTTTTATGGTTTGCCTATTTAAAAATTAATTTTTTATTTATTATAAAACTATGTGGCCTAGTTTTAAATATGTCATATTTGAAGATATTTTTAAATTCTATAAATAAATAATTTTATTTTTTAATATACAAATTATTTTTAATATATATATATATATATATATATATATATAGAATAGGTGATATCTTCTATATGCCAACAACCACTACTTAATACTATATTAGCTATACAATAAATATATTTTGCTTTTTATAAACTCTCACTTTTAACCAAAAATTAAACCAATTGAAATAAAACTCCAGATTTTATTATTTACTTTTTCTATTGTATTAAATACTAATAAGTGATTATGTTTTAAAGAATTCATCTTCTAAGTTTCTTTGTAAAGATTATTTATATAGACACTAAATTATGTAATAATTACTAATAATATCTTTTAAGATTAAAAATAAGATTTAATATATATATATATATATATATATATATATTTATAAAAATAAAAATAAAAAAAATCATAATGCTAAAAAACTATCATGTTACCCACTTTTTGTACCATGTAAACTTATTTTTTAAATTTTAATAAAAATAATTATAATCTAAGAACCTTTAAAATATAATCTTTCTATTTTTTATTTGATAAAAATAAAATCTAAGTGTTATAAAATTTTAAAAAATTAATAAATAATATTGGATTAAAAAATTAGATAACTTATGCTAACTTCTAATTTCTTAGAAATGTTATCTAAAAACTTTAATATCAAAAATTTATTGAATTTAAAGGGCCATATCCATCAAAGAGTTTTAAAGTGTCTTTTTAAGTTTTTGATAGATTTTTTCCATGCACTTTTTTATATGTTTTAAGGCATACTTTGAGATCTTCTATTATTTTTTTATATTTTTTCATTTCTAGATTAGATATATTTTGATGCTAATTGGGCTCTTATGCAGAGTAGATTTTATCAAAAAAATAGTATGTGCATCTTTTATAATCTATCTTTATTTTTAGTTTATACTTGATCCTTTACAATATTTAACATGTGTAGAAAACTTTAAAAAACTTGTGAATTGTTAAAGTCTATTTTAAAAGTATCTTCAATATTAAACCACGTCCCCATTTTTAAACACTGGAACATAAAAATATTTAGAATGGTAAGATAATATATATCTTTTTATCAGTTAATTTTTAAGAATAAAGAATTTTGAAGTTGAAGTTTGAATTTAACTTACAGTATTCTAATTAGACAATATTGTTTTTTCAAATAAATATAACCTGGTTTTTTCAAAAAACTTATATTGTTTTTTTACCTGAAAGTAGCTAATTTTAGTTAAGATTTAAATGTCATCACTCTGATGATATCAAAAACTCTCCTAAAGGTCTATAAGATACAAATTAAACTTTTTAAAATAAAATTTTCTCATAAAAATTCAGTGCATTTTTTTCATCCTTTTTGAAAATTCTCTCATAATTTTGAAATTTCTCTTGAATATTTTCAGTCATATTACAATCTCATCTTAAAATCTAAGTTTTATTTTAGGTACCACATCCCATCATTTTTTCTATGACTTGTTTGTCTTGATATTTGTTTTGTAAATATTATCACATACTAGTGTTCCCTTAGAATGTCTTTGGATGCGGTTTATAACATTCCATTGCTCATCAAAATTTTCATTTGCAATAAAATATTTGCATCACACAATATAAATACACATACTCTACTAGCTCTAGTAACATCTTGGTTCTTTACAAAATTTGGAGCTACTTCTAAAATATACATATATATATATATATATATATATTAAAAATTAATTGCCACTTGATATTTTGAAATACATATATATTTAAAAAATTAACTATTATTAGTAATAATTAAAAATAATTATAATGTCAAAATTATAAAATAAGATGTATATATACACATGTATACATACATATATATTTTTCACATAAAATTGATTTGATATAAAAAATCTCACGAATACAAAATAAATAAATTAAACGTGGCTTTTTCTTCTCTTACACGTACAGTTTTTAAATTGGTGTGATTTTATCAAAAAAAAAAAAAAAAAAAAAAAAAAAAATCATCCCTATCATATTGATTATAATATTTTGTGTGATTGTTCTGTAGACATGAGGTCAATAGTCAAACTGGCATTAACTTTAAAATCAATATTTTAAAAACCAAATAACTCTTAGAGATTCTTTTACCCATTGGTTTGAATTACCAGAAACAGAAAACTAGTTCACATAAGAATAAATAATATGTATGAAATTCAAAAAGAGAATATATACATAATACATCCTAAAATTAACAGCTTCTACACCTCACTAAATAACATAAAACAGCCAAATACATCAATATGGTACCAGAGAAGTAAAACCGCCAGCCCTAACAGAATCATTCCACCAAGTGGGTTTCGTCAAAAAAAAGGCACCAGGTTTTAAGGTTTTGTGAACATTCTTGAACAACCAACATTAACTGCACTTAACTGAACTAATTGTAACGTCCACCCGCACTTCATGGTCAAATGTGGTGTAAAAATATCTCAAGGGACATGCAAACAGTGACTAGCTCAATAAGTGATATCAAGAAAAAAATTGAGTCTTTCAAGAGGAGAGAATGACGGTGTTCGCCATTATTAGGAATTCCAGAAGTGCACAAAAAAATGGATTGCCATCACTTTAGAGTAACATAAACATGCGAGAATGGGAGATGGACGCTGTTTTGGGAGCATCGAAATCAACAATGCTAATGAACGTGCTGCTAGGTTCCACACTTAACGGCATTCTTCCGGGAGATTCAGTACCTCGAGTCACTCAATTCCTTGTGGATCAATGATCAAGGTGGGGGGTTTGAAGATGGCGTCCCAGATCGTGATGACCATCCAGTTGTGAAAGCTGAAGAATCTTCAGATCCAGTCGGAGACTACCACATGCAAATCCATCAGTAGCAGCAAGTCTCGTGCTTTTCTTTAGGAATGCTTGACTTCGGCGATTCACATTCGGCTCGGAGGGCACCCGAACTGTGGCGATGCGATTGCTCTACAGCGTCGACCCATACGCTTTGACTTGAAAGGTAGACTCTTACAAAAACTATATGTTTGTTTATTATGGGGACTCAGTCAAAGTCACAGTGGGAGAGAATCGGTGAGTGAAAACTTATTAAGGAATTGGGATTCTAACAGTAGGTAACAGAGATCGTGGTTAAACTGTGAATCAAAGAATTATTTTGCCACGCTCTATCAAAAATCCTTTGTTGTTGAAGTGAAAGTGATTTCTTTGAATAGTAAGAGATACTTGTGTCCATAGAAGAAAACATGTTATTACTGACGTTAGTGTAGTACAGTTTAGTAGAGAAATTTTAGGTGGAACCCATGATTTTTAAAGTCACTACGTATTTACTCAATTAGTTTTTCCTAAAATCATGTTCCACCTTCCTCAGCACAGGTTTCCCTTGCATCCTAGTGCGAGTTGTACTCTTGAATGGTTTCTATCTTGGCACTTTGTCATTGACTTCTATCACATTCTTGGAGATATGAGTTGAATGTATCAACCATGTGCTTAAAAGTCATGCACCCCACCTCAAAAGCAATCTTCCAAATCCATATTTGTCTATTACAATAAACGCTGATTTAGAAACATGTGAAGCACACAATGATAAGAAAGAAATATACGTTGTAAGAAATCACCTCCGACGCAATAAAAGAACTGATGAGAAATGTCAACAAATATTAATCTACTTGATCTTTCTATGAACATTTCCTCCATCATCCATAACGTTGAGAGTGGGTCAACTTTCGAGCTCCTTCGTGGCATGTAACACAACCAGTTAACCTGAAACCCTACAAGTTCCTGGCCACCCGACTCTTGCATTGCATTGCATTGGCACCGCAAATAGCTTGCAACGTGGTCGGAGGCGTGCTGCAGAATCAGGTTTTTATCAGTTGCAGCCTGTAATGAGATGACAACGTTCAGTTCCGGTGGATATGAAATATATACATATATTTGGCTGGGTTTGATAGTCTCCGGAGCGTAGGAGTCAGTCGGGAATGAGATGTGAGAGGAGTCAGCCATGTAAGATTGGTTACTTTAGTTGTGATTAGCGGGTCAACTTCGATGTATTTGTAATTGAAACTACTTCGAATTTGACTTAGGATTGAGTAGGTAAGCACATGGCTTTTCTGATCATTTTTGTATTATCGATCGTGCATTTGGGCACTTTGAGACCAGCCTCTAAATGACTATTAAAAACACATATGCATGTGAATTTATATGTATATACATATATTAATTTATTTGTGTGTGTGCTTGTGTGTATATATGTATAAAAAGCAGTAAAAAATCTTGTTTTTTTCAAACTAACAATGGATCTACCAAAAAAAAAACATTTATTTCATGATGTTATCTTTGATTAAAAATTATATCTTGCTCCACCTACAAAATTTCCATGGTATAATGATTTTGAAAACAAAAAGATTGTTCTTTTAATATATATATATATATATATATATATATATATTCTAAGGTCAATATCTATTGTATATTATAGATTATAAATATATTAGCTATAAATGCATCTAATAATTCTCATCTCTAATTAAAAATATACCATGATTCAATAATTTTATAAATATTAATGGCAAATCAATGCCATATTATAAAAAACATTGCATAGGAATATATTGAACATCTAATTGTAGAACAATTTGATCTTACCTTGAAGTTGGATTTATAATCTAATAAAATAATACATAAAGTGTTTAAAAACACTTTTTTTTTTGGCAATCTTTTGAAAAATCTAAAAAATCTTGTGACACTCAATTTAACTTCAAAAAAAACTTGATATAAATTAAATCCTTCTATCCAAGATAATATCCTTAGACAATTTGTAATAGCAATATATATTGTTAAGAAAAAACTTAATTGTTTCTTCAAATATAATTGATTTCTTATATGATACAAAATGTGTCATCTTGATGAAATGATCTACTATCACAAATATAGTCATAGGAACTTGAGACTAAAATATCCATTATAAAATCTATAGAAACAAAAGACCATAATTTTTTTAGAATAGATAATGGCTAAAAACATCCATAAGATTAATGACAAAGAGTTTTTTTATTTTGAATAAATGTCATATTATTGTACAAAATCTTTGACTATTTTTTATATTTGAATCTATAAAAAATCTTTAGATATTAATACCAAAGTCTTATTGTATCCAAAATGTTATATTGTTGAGACGTCATGATGAGTTTAGAGAATATATAATTATACTTCACCTTCAAGAACATATAAAAAATCCTCAAAATATAGTAGATTGTTTTTAAATTCAAACTAAAAAGTATCATGAAATTTTGAAGAATTTTTCTTAATATCACAAAAAAAAAGATTAGAAGACATACTTGATTATACTTACATAAAAAAGTTGAATCAATAATTAGTATTGATTTTATTACTTAAAGATAAAATTTCTTAGGCTATAAGAAAATTATTTTTTATTAATTAAAAGCCACATTTTTTTCTTTTTGTATAAGATAAAATTGTTTAGAAAGAATATCTAATAAAGCTTATTATTTTTCTAGCCAATAAATAATCTTGAATTCAAATCTTGACAAAGACATGCTCCAATAAGCTTTACAATGACTCAAAATATGTATTAACATAAAATATTTAAAATCCTTGTAATCCATTTATATAGTGATTGGACTAAAAATTTCTTCTAGATAATGGCTCTATTCTTAAAACAAATCTACAATTGCAAGAAGTTATTTATTATAGGTCTTGTAGTTGATTTTTATTACTGAAAATTTTCTTAAATAAATAATTATTGAATGAAGTTTTTTTATTTTTTTATTTGTGACAATACAACATTCAAAACAAAGTCCAATGCATCTATTTTCATAAAGAATGGATTAGAAAAGTTGTTGTAATGCAAGATTGGTATAAAAATATAAGCTCTCTTTAAAGCTTTAATTATTACTTTTGATTTTTTATTCTAGTAAAGTTTGTCTTTACAAGTCAAATGTATAAGTAGAGTTGCAACTTGAAAGAAGTTCTTGATGAAGATTCAATAATAATTAGAAAATTTTAAAAAATATTAGATATTTCTTATTGTTTTTGAAATCTTCTAATCTATAATGATTTGAACTTCTTAGGATCCATCAAAAGTTCATCATTTGAAATAATATATCCTATGAAGTTGACTTAAATAGTATAAAATATACACTTTTTTATCTTGGCATAAAGCCATGGATCTCTTAGTTTTTTTAACCTACAAAAAATATAAAGTTCATATTATTCAATGTTTTTAAAATAGATTAAGATGTTTTTTAGATAAAAGACAACAAAATTATCCAAAAGCTCTCAAAAGAAATCATTAATTAGATATTAAAAAGCTGTTAGTATATTTGTAAGTCCAAAAGATATGATATTTTATTTAAAATATCTATATTTAGTTTATAATATAATCTTCTATTTATCTCCTTCTTTGATGTATATCAAATTGTATGCTCCTTATAGATGTATTTTTGTATAGATCTTATCTTGATTAAATTGATGATAAAATCCAGATATCAAAGGTAATAGATACTTATTCTCGATAGTAATCTTCTTGAATCTTTGATAAGCCATACATACATGCAATAATCATTTTTTTTCACAAATGAAATTGGAGCTCTTGTTGGAGATTTGGAATAGCATATGAAATTCTTTGCCAGATTCTATTTAATATACTTTTTAGATTCAAAAAACTCATTTTGTCATAAATTATAGATTATTTCAAATAATGACTAAATTCTTGTCTAGGACATGAATCTTGAAAAAAAAAACCTAAATTATTCTTATATCACTCAAAAAAACTAAAAAACCACTTGAAGATAATATAGTATTAAACTAAAATGGCTATTGTTAAAGACAAGAAGACTAGAAAGTCTTGAAATAAGATTAAGGATTAAAAAGGTATTGATCAGAGTAAAGAAGGCTTCATTCTTACTTGCATATATATTCATAACTAAGAGCTATGTGGCCATATCCTATAGAACCTACAAAATGTGTTGACTTTACAAGATACATATCTTAACTTGTAAGATAAGTTTTCTACATGTGTATTATATAATTACCTTGTTCCATAAGCTATCAACATGTGATTAACTTATTGATCAAGTTTCAAACCTATCAATCAATTATAAATACATGTAAAGCCAAAAAAAACATCTATAAATCTTCTAAAAAGTTGCTTTAAAAAATATTATGAAATAAATTTATTTTATCTATTCTATTTAATTATATAGCTAAATATTAGAGTAAATATGTATGCTTGCAACATTATCCCATCTTCCAAGGACAAGTTTCACAAAAAGCAATCATCATCTTTTATAAATCTTCTAATTTTTCATCTTAATTTTGGTAGATGTTGTCGAAAAAAAGCCTCAATCTTCTTTAATGCATTTATAAGTGCATTCATTAATATCATATCCATACCAATGAAGAAGATGTTTTAACCTATTTTGAAGTTAATTGAATCTAAAACTTCTTCTATCTCAAATTTTATATTAGTATTTATTTTTATAAGAGGAGGTGGTATTTTTTTCTTCTCGAGATGTTCATTATCTTATATGGCTTAAGATGAGACACATTGTCATATTACAATTATTTATAATTTAAAAAATTAATTAAAATATATAATATATTTATAATTCTTGATTTATATTAAAGTAGTTAGTATGTTAATTTAAAGAGAGTTGATATGAGAAAATTTATTTTAAAGTTTATCTATTTTAATTAGAGTATTTAAATTATATAGGATTTAGATATTTAATATAAAGTTTTTAGAAAAGATAGGAGTTTAAAGGTGAAAATTCAAACTACTAAGAAGCTTATTTAGAAAAATGAAAAGAAGGTATGGATGGATGAAGTCAAGTGATAAAGGTCTTTATCTCTATTGGTTGAAGGCCATGCCTAATAGGCTTTTAGCAAGCTGCCTACAACCATAACAAGGATTTTGGCAACTTTATAAGAGGCATTTGAAAATCAAAAGCAAGAATTATAAGATTTAGGATTTGGACTATAATTTTTATACAAAATTTAGAAGTTTTGGAATTAGAATAAAGAAGTTATAGCTATTTGAAGTTAAGGTATGTTTCAAGATATATTTTTGCTCTTTTGAGGATACAAGAAGTTATATGGCAAATTTTAAAGATTTAATGGAGTAGCTACAAGGACAATTTTAAGATCTATATCTTTTGTAAAAGAATTTATATATTTAGACTTTGTATAAAGAAATTATAAGAGATTGAAGATAGCATATATAATTTAAAGGTAATAAATGAGCCGTTTTATTGATAGTAATGATTGAAATTATATCTTAAATTTTTTGATGAATTTTTAGCTCAAAATTTCTAAAAGTATAAATTATTAAGTTTAAAAGCTATATATTAAAATTTTATGATATTTGAATACTTATTTTGTGAAACATAAAGAAAGTTGTACGTGGATATATGTAAGTAAGGATTTAAAGCTATTATTAGGATTTTGATAATATCTCAAGATCCGTAATAAATTTGTAACTAAAATATGTTTTGATAGTTTAAATTACATCAATACTTCATGTAAAATTTTAATTTTTTTAGACAATCTGATTGTGAAATATGAATTATTGAAGTTTGAGAAAAGTTCACATTAAAGATACATAAGGATTTAGAATATTTTTATTACATTTAAATGTCCTTTTGTACTTAAGGCTTATTTATTGATGTAATTATTCTTATAGATACAATTATATATATAAATTTTTTACTTTCTTATTTTAAGACTTGATTAAGCAATTAATAATAGTGAAAAGTTTAATACTTTTTTGAGGCAATTCTTTTTACTTTGACAATATAGAATATAGAATGAATCTTTATAGACTTTGATAGATATAATTAATAAGCAACAAGTTTGATTTAATCACAAATAGAAAAAAATCTAAGCTTACAATAGTCTAATTTTTTATAAAGACAAGTAGTCTTGATATTATAATGAAATAGCCATACTTTGTCACTTACGTTAAATTGTGGTTGTTTTTTATAATAGGCATCCATATTAATTTTTTGCCATTCTTAAGCTTCCTTTGACTTTGGCTTCATTGTTGTATATAATTCTTACAAATGATTTGCAAAATCTTTTGCCACAAGATTATCAATTTTTAAAAAGTCAAAAGTATCAAGTTATGAATGATAACCATAATTGGTAAAAAAAAAATGAATAAAAAAATATACCAAAATATTTTATGCAAACTTTGCTAATGGCAAAAGAGTTGTCTAATCATCTTGATAATAATTGATGGTATACCTCAAATACTACTTAAAAATTTGATTCACCCATTATATTTCTCTATCAAGAATGGCAAAAGATTAATGTGGATACTTATTGTAAAAAACAACCATCAAGAGTTTTATATCTACCTTTAAAATCTTAAAAAGGATTTTTCAAAATCTTGATACAAATTGAATTCTTCTATCTAATATAATATCTTTGAGCAATCCATGATAATGATAGATATTATCAAGAAAAAGCTTAGCCATTTCTTCATATGTAATAGATTTTGTATATGGTACAAAATATACTATCTTGATAAAATAATCTATGATCACAAATATAAAATTATAAAAACTTGAGATTAAAAGTTCTATGATAAAATCCATAGAAATAAAAGATAATATTTATTTTAAAATAGGTAATGATTGAAGAAGTCTATAAAGTCAATGGTAAGGAATTTTGGATTTTTAATAAATATTACATGATTATACAAAGTCTTTAAGTACTTTTCAAATTTGATGCCACTAAAAATCTCTCATTACTAGCTCCAAAGTTTATTATATCTAAAATATCTAAGTGTTAGAAAGTCATGACAAGCTTGAAGAATATATAATTCTATCTTACCTTCTGGAATATATAATCATCTTCTAAAATAGAATAGATTTTTCTTCAACTCAAACTTGGAAGTATCATGAGATTTAAATGAAGTATTCTTAATATCATGAATGAATGGATCAGAGGACATACTTGGTTTAATTTGCTTGACAAAGATTGAATCAACAATTAATGTTGATTTTATTACTCAAGGGTGAAAATACTCTCATTTTAAAAAAATATATTCTTTATTGATTAAAAGATAAATTTTCTTCTTTTATTCTAAAATAAAAATATCTAAAAAAGCCATGTGATAAATCTTATTATTTTTCGAATTGAAAAGTAATCTTAAAATCAAATCTTGATAAAGACATGTTCCAATGAGCTCAAGCAAAGTACTCAAGATTCTTATGATTCATATGTACCATGATTAGACTCAAGACACCTTCTAAATAATGATATCATTCTTAAAATGTATTCATAATTGTAAAGAGCTCTTTATTGTGGATCTTATAATTAGTCTTGACTCCTAAAAAAAATTTAGAATAAAAAGCTATTGAATGGAGTTTATCATCTATTTCTATTTATAAAAATATTATATCTAAAGCAAAGTTTGATGCATCTATTTCTTTAAAAAATACCTTAGAGAAGTTAACAAGATATAAGATTGATGCAAAAATAAATTCTTTCTTTAAAGCATCAAATGATATTTTAGCTTCCTTATTCTACTCAAGTTTGTCTTTATGAGTCAAATATGTAAGTGAGGATGCAACTTGAGAATTTTTTTTGATAAAGATCTGGTAGTAATTAACAAAGATAAAAAAATATTACATATTTTTTATTATTTTTAGAATCTTCTAATTTATAATAGTCTAAAATTTCTATGGATCTCTCATTAGTTCTTTGTTAAAAATGATATATCCTAAGAAGTGAACTTGAGTAGTATTGAATACATATTTTTCTAACTTAGCATATAATCTTGCATCTCTAAATTTTTATAATACCAAATTAATATGAAATTTATATTTTTTTATATTTTTAGAATAGATCAAGATATTATCTAAATAATAGATAATAAAATTATCAAAAAACTCACAAAAGACATCATTCAATAGGTGTTAAAAAATAGCTGGTACAATTGTGAGTCCAAAAGGCATGATATTATATTCAAAATACCTATACCTAATTCAAAATGTGATTTTTTATTCATCTTCTTTTTTAATGCATATAAGATTATAAACTCATCATAGATCTATTTTTGTATGGATCTTCACTTGATTTAATTAATCAAAAAGTCTTGAAATCAAAAATAGAAGATATCTATTCTTAATAATAATCTTGTTAAATCTTTAATAGTCTACGTATATTTGTAGAGATCCATCTTTTTTCTTTATAAATAATATAGAAAATCTTGTTAGATATTTTAAATGGCATATGAAATTTTAGCTAAGTTTTTAATAATAAATTATTTTAGTACAACCAAATTATTATGTGATAAGCTATAGATTCAAATAGTGGTTGAGCTCGTTCTAGCAAATAAATTAAATAATTATAAGATTAATATTTTAAAAAAATATTTACATTTTTTTTTAAAAAAATATCTTGGAAATCTTGATATTGGCTAAGAATACCACTTGACATCTACTCACCATCAAAAATGGACGTGACATATGTAAGTATAAAATTCACTTTTTAATTCAAGTTACAAAATAGCTTCAATTAAGAGTTGTTTGTAGTAGTACGTATGAAGTGAAGAAAGAAAATACTAAGAATAAAAGAAGAATAAATACAAAACAATTAAAATATTCGAAATCAAGCAATTACATAATTCAAAATTTTGTCCAACTTGTTTACTAAATTTTTATCCAATATATATATATATATATATATATATATATATATATATTTAAAAAGATAATCTTTTAATCTTTTTAATGGTATAAGAAACATGTAAATTTGAATTACTATGAATAAATTTTGAAGGATTAAAAAAAATGAGTAAATAAATAAAAAATTAAATATAAATGTTTTATCTTAAGGATAAATTGCTTGTAGATCAAAGTTTTAAACCTCACCAAGGCTCACATGTAGTATATAAAGGTGCCTAAGAGAGGCCACGAGGTTTTAGTCTTATCCTCCTAACTACCTTTAAGGTGCTACAATCCATATGGAACTTGTGTACTTCCCTTTTTACAAGGACTATACTAGCTGTTGGTCCTCCTATCTTCTACTAATAAATCCAATATTTTTGCAATCTTAACTTTATCATGGTATTTTAAAATATCTAATTAGCCTAGAAACCTTGTGTGACCTTCAAATTTTACTCTATTTCTTCATAATGGCTCCCAAAGTAATAAAACTCATTTTTATCAAATCTTAAAAATTACTCTAAAAATTCTAAATAAATTCTATAATGATAATATCAATTTAAGGCTATAATTTCCTATCTTGATGATTTTTTTATAGTAATAAAATTAATTTAAATCCACTATAAATTCTACTTTTTATATAAGTAATTAAAAAGACATGATGTTCTTTTTTATGCTTCTTTTAGCTATTAACTAACATTTATAATTTTTTTATCAGTAAGATGTTTAAATAGAAGGCCAACATAAATACTGATCTTAATAAATAATCCATAATATTCAATAATAAGTAAAAAATACTATATCAATTAAGATAATTTTTTCCAAGACTTACTTAGACTCTATTTCTACAACTAACATTTTAATTTTCTATTTGTCTAAAGATTTCTATATTATTCATTATATATTGTGATTTTAAGCCCTCTAAATATATTTTTTTTTCTAAAATAACTAATAAATTAATTTAGTGACTTACATATTGTGACTATCTAGAACAACTCAAAGAGGCAAAAAATCTTAAACTCTTATTCCAAAAGCAAGAATTTATTTAAAGTTAGGAATACTGGATTTAATATCATATCAAGACTATACTAGTAGTGCTATAGAACAAAAGAAAAATATTCATATGAAAGATTGTACTCAATATTAGTGCATTCATATCTTCTAGTTCTATTTTTTTTGATTTAAAAAATTATTGAAGAAATTAGTGTACTTAATAAAATAAGATAAGATAAATCTATAGGATAAAAAAAGAGACAACAAAAAAAGAAGAAAATTAAATTCTTATGTGTAAAAAATCTAAAAGATGGTATTATATAATTCTTATCCAAAAAGAAGAATTCAAATTAGAAGCTATTAGGCTTACATATCCTCTATGTTGTACAAGTTGGCCACTTTCCTACTGTAACATTAGCTCATATGGATAGCTATCTATATGAATTAGATTCAAATCAAGACCACCTTTTTTATAACCACTTTTGTGGCCAACTTCCCAACAACTCAAGGATACTAAGTTTTGCCAATCTATCTCTAAATTCTAAAAAACAAAGTTTTTTTTTTTTCCATAGAATTTATTAGCTTTTATTAAGTAAAAGAAATAATATTTTAATAGAACTAAGAACCACATAAAGGATAGTTTGTACCTTCTTGATGAGTCAAGATCTTTATTTTCTTGATAAAACTCAAATTTAACTAAGTTGTTTAGCTAGATCCTTGGTCATTTATATAAACAAATAGTGTAGTATTTTTCCTTCTATAAGGTGAATTGTTCACACTTTATACTCCTTATATCTATTCATATATATTTTTATTGGAAATATTTTATCATTTAATTTTTTTAACCATAAAGAGTTGTTATCAAACACTTCCATGATATGATAAGGCCCTAACTAAAGAACATCAAATTTGCTAAGAAAATCCATTCTCTTGGCATCTTGTAACAATATTACTATCCACGGCTATAAGACCTTTTACTTATATTTTTTTATCAAAAATAATTTTCCTCCTTTGAATTGCTTCTATATGTTGAGCCTTGATCCTTTGAATTTTATCAAGGCCATTTAATTGTTCTAATCTATCCTTCAAGGATTTTTGGATTTTTAATCTCTTTTTTATTCCTATTCTTAGAGAATTGACTTTAAATTCTATTGATAGTATAGCTTCTACTTCATACACTAAGAAAAATAGAGTGGCTTTGGTTGTGACCTTGTAAGTTGTCTAATAAGCTTACAAGGCTGATAATAATTTTGTATCTTAATCTCTCTTTGAATCTTGTATTGTCTTTCTTAGGATATTAAGTAAGATTTGGTTCACTCTTTCTATATGACCATTAGTTTGTAGATGGTAGGAAATAGTCATATGATAATTGATATTAAATATATTAGTCATCTCTTCTGTCATACTTTAATAAAAAAATAATGTCAAAATTTCTTCACAAAAAAGACCATAGCTAAGCATTCTCTTCTCATGGTACTAAAATTTTGTTTTGAAACATTTAACTTTTTTTTAATAAATGCAATAGGATAATCTTTATGTCTATCTTCTATTGATTGATATAATATACTATTTATTACCATAAATGAAGCATCATAATAGATATAAAAGAAAAGATCTCAATTAGGTAGATTTTAAATAAGATATGAGCTTAATGTTATTTTTTTCCAATCAAAGGTATCTTAACACTCTTTTGTCCATTCAAACTTAACCAAATTCCTTTTGAGATTGATAATGGATGAAGTTTTTGTGGCATAGTTAGGAATTAATTCCCAATACCATCCAAGATATCTTAAGACCTTTTTTACCCCCTTAACATTTATAAGAGGTTACATTTTAACTATGACCTTTATTTTTTATCTAATTTTTTTGGCTCCAAAAATAAGAAGAATGTGGTGTTGAGCTACTTGAGGTGGTATATCCTTCAAATCTTTGTAGGACCATGCAAAAATGTCTTGATATTTTATGATCAAATCACAATATCTAAATACCTCTTTTTGATTTAAATGAGCTCCAACTTTAATATTTTTGAGCTCTTTTCTTTCATAAGAAATATCTATGATTTTTTATTTAGATTCTTGTATTGGAAATTTTCTAAAGAATTTTTATACCAATCATTAGGTATAGGAAGGTAGTTGACAAATCTATTGTCAACTAAAATTTTCAATGAAGTGTTTTGAAATCTAAGAAGTGGAACTAAGTTGTCATTTCTTTTAAGGACCTCAATTTCTTCATCTACTATGTCATCTATCTTAATGTTAAGGACTTTGGAATCTTCAACTTCTCCAATTTGTAATATACCTTTCAAAAATTAACTCATTCAAAATAATTAGAATTAGAGTCTAGATGATTGTTTAGTTATTATTTAAATTCCTTGTCATTCTTTCAATGATAAAATTTGGGACCTAAGCATTCTATTTTCTTTGAATTTTAATTAATTAAATTAATTACTTTTGTTAAATTATCTTTTCTTTTTATTTGTTGGATATCTTCTAATAAATCAAAAGAATTAATTATTTCATAATTAAAGATAAGTTGTATAGAAATTTTGGTTCTATTCTCCCATGGACTAAAAAAAATGTGAGCTTGTCTCTTCTTTAGTTGACTATGGCTTCTAAATCCGTCAAACATGGCCTACCAAGCAATAAAAAAAAAAAAAAAAAAAAAAAAAAAAAATCCTTTGATGTATGCATTTGAATGATATGATATGTCAAGGCATATTCTTCTCTCTCAATCTACATCTTACAATTTTTTATTTGGTCCACAAAAATAGATGGGCTTTGATTTGCCATTTTGATAATATAAGAAGATGGGCGAGTGATATTTAATCCTAATTTTTTCATGGTTTAGAAGGGTATAATATTCAAACCACTTCCACCATTTACAATAGTATAAGATATTATTTTACTGATAAGAGAAACTTCAATTTCAATTGTTTTTACGTCACTTCATTTTGTATAAGCATCTATTTTTGCTGCCATCTTAATTTTAGGTCTTGTTTGGTTTTTCATAGAAATACGATTTTTTAGTATCTTTTTAATTGTTGGAGAAATTTCCAATAGTTAAACAACCATAATATTAGTTTTTAATTTGTTAAGATCATGCCATAAATTATATTCTTGCATGTTGGAATCTTCCATATCCTTGTGTTGTTGGAGAACTTCAAACTTTGAGATTTTGGAACCCTTTCAATTATGATTAACTAGATAAATATTTGGCTTGTATTCAACTCCAAGATTTTAGGAGGATAATTCTTCTAATATAGAATTAAATCTCACAGATATAGTTGTGTTAATTTGGGTTGCTTTAATTGTATCTTTCATAACTTTTTCTAGATCTAATAAAGCAAAGTGGACTCTTAATAGTCCTACTCTCCTCTTCTTGATGAACAAGTAAAGATGCAGCCTTAGATCTAGTTATTACTAGTAGAGCTAGTACTACAAGTGGATTCTTTTTCTTTGATTGATTTCTTTCAAAGGTTATTAAATTCAATTCAATTTCTTTGATTGATATTAAATTATATAAAAAAAAAATAAAAAAAAATATTCCAACTTTTCTATAAATTGAGACATAAATCTCACATCTGAAGATCTTTGGCCTAGTCTTGATTGGTTAGCAAGATTTTGACCTTAATTATGATTTATTAGAATATATTCGAATTTAATTTGTAGTCTACTAAGAACATTCTAATTTTGCCTATTATTATCATAGTCATAATATAAATTTGAGGGACCTAAGTTGTTATTTGTTGGAGGTTTTTGTGCTCTCTTATGATTATCAAACAATTATTGAGGATAATTATGAAGTGAGAGTTATAAGGAAACTATTCTATTTAGTTTTCTATAAAATTTTGTGGAATGGTTACTACCACAATTTTCACATTGAACTTAGTTTTCAATCCAACATTGAGCAAGAAGGTGTCTTTTTCCATAAAATATGTAAAATTCTACTTCTTGTCTTACTTGATTTATTAGACCTTGATTTGTACAATTAAATCCTTGTTGCCTTGGATTATGCCATTGAAAGGTTTGAACTTTATGTGGATGGACATATGATTGAAAATGAATGTTTTGTAAAAATATGGAATTACAAAATTGAGCCAAATATCCTAATTGTCCACATTAAATATATTATAATCTCATTGTATGTCTTCTTGACTCAATAGGAGGTGGAAGAGGATTGAGGTTGGAATTTCTCACTAATCCAACTAATTATTTTGTCATTAATTTTATTTGATGAGAGATTTGGATTTGAAATTCTAACTAAGATATCTTCATCTTTTTTTGTAAATCCTCCATCTACCTGTTATCCACAATAGGATAGATCAAAGCCAATAGAAGAAGTAGAAATCTAATGTTTAAACATACTAAATAGGCTCCTAGATTTATAAGAATTAATAGTGATTATTTTTGCAATTGAGAGCTTGATGCATAAGGATTCCTAGCATGTATAGATATAAAGCTAGGGATATTGAGGTCTTCTTTATTGAATTTTTCTACTTCCTTTCTTGTATATTTGATTGCTATAAGGTCTTTAAGATATGCATAAAGGATTTTTTTAAAGGTTTCTTTTTTGACAAACCCTTGAATGAAGAAATGCTTCAAGGTATTATCTATGAATAAAGTTTCCATAAACCTTGACTTCACTAATTTGAAACATTGAATATACAACATATTATCTTCATCCTTGCCTTATTTAAAAGAAGATAAAATAGTTAAGACCATGTGTTGTCCTAATTCAAGCCAAAAATATTTTAAAAAGACATATTGGATCATATTCCAAGTTAAAAAGGTGTTAAAAGAGTGGTTGCAATATTACTCATATGCTCTTTCTTTTAGTGTGATTGAAAACCATACTAAGTAATAACAGCCATCCGTTATCAAACATATAGTAAATATTTCTATGAAATACTCTACATGGGCCAAAAGATCTTCATTCCTTGTACCTTTGAAGATGGAAAGATTAGGAGGCATAGGTACTGCACTAAGTCCTTCTAGAGCTCGAATTGATAAATTCTTTAGTTGAATTAAAGGATTAATAGATATGGGTGATGGTTCTTTCCTTCTTCCTATATTTGGATTCATTTTTTTTTATGGATGATGAGAATGAGCACTCTCTTCATCCAAACTATTCGTATTATCTACTAAAAATTTTGAAAACAAGTTTTTTGAACTTTCTTTAAGGTCTTCTAAAAAAAGGTCTTCAAATTCTTTAAAGAGGTTTTTAGATATATTTAAATTAAATTTAAGAATTGGAGTTCTAATGTTTGATAAAAGACGTCTCATAGTTCTTAAAGACTCTAGATTTTTCAAGGATTGTATTAATAGTTGGTTAGTAATTCAAGTTAAAATTCTAATTTTTTTTCCTAAAATTAAACTTAATAAGGCTTCTTTTCCACAAAGATTCAATGACAAAACATCAGTAGGTATTAAGCTACATTTTTTCAAAATAAATTATTTAAACTGTTAACATAGTAGACTTGTCTTTATTTTAAAAATCATCAAAAATTCATTATAACTTGTAAGTTAGTAATTTAATTTTTTTAATAAACTAGACTTTAAATTACATTCAAAATAGAAAATCACATCAAAGTTGAGTTAAAAGTCACCAAGTTAAAAAATTTTGAAGTTGATGTTCTTACTCT
The DNA here is from genome assembly GCF_059467195.1 of Physcomitrium patens. Lineage (NCBI taxonomy): Eukaryota > Viridiplantae > Streptophyta > Bryopsida > Funariales > Funariaceae > Physcomitrium > Physcomitrium patens. The sequence continues at coordinate 1,712,205 of NC_143431.1, read as the reverse complement.
TCTAAGAGCAATAGACAAAACAATACTGAGGCGATGACAAGGTGGAAGACAATTTCTTCAATTAATATCCTAAAAACAATTTGACAGGGCTTCATCTTATAAAAGGAAAAAGAAAGAAAGGGAGCTTAGCCACCCAAGCCCTCTTAACCAAGTCGGAGGAGGTTCAAAGGTAGCGGCCACATCTCCACCATCCAAATCAAAAAATCCATAACCAAGATCAAAGATCCATAATCACTCTAAACCTAAATTTGATTTAAATGCTGGAAATTCCTATAGCTCAAAAATTAACACCACTATTGTTTCTAAAATAAATTTTTATTATAAGGTTGTCTATTCTCAAGCCCTAATTTAAGTTCTAAATCATAAAAACTAATTAATTTACTAATTTAGTTTTAAGTTTCAACTATAATTTTAATTTTAATCAATCTACTTGGAGATCAGCAAGGATTCTTGATATCAAAGCCATCATGATTACCATTCTTCAATTTAAACTTCCTTCAATATGAACTCTTAGCAAATCCAAGATCCAATTACAATCTGGATTTGAATTTATACACTTGTGATTTTTTCCTTTTTTTCTAATTTTTAACTATAAATAGTGATTAAAATCACTAAAAGAAGAAATTCCACCAAAAAAATTATTTCACCTCTATCTTCTAGAAATCATCATTAATTTAATAATTAGACTTTATATTTTTAATCCATTTAAATTACAACATGAAATTTAAGCTTAAAAAATCTTAAAATTAAATAAGATAGAAAAATTAAATTTAAGAGATTTTCTAACCATAGTCAAATTAAGAATTAGCCTTGGAATTGAAAACTAAGATTTTGGATTAATTCAAGATACAATTTCTAATATTTAAAAGAAAAATTCTACTAAAATTCTAATTTTAGTATTAAAAGAGAATATAATCAAATTAAAAAAGAAATTATAGATCTTCTAAAATTACTATTTTTAGAATTTTTAATGATTACTCAATCTAATAATTAGAAGTATCTATCTAATTAACAACATAAAAATATGAATAAATTCATAATTAACTAAAAAAGCTAATTTGGATCCATAAGTTAATCATATTAGTATTAAAATTAATAAAGATATATTAAAAATTACAAAATTGATTTTAATTAACCATTGGAGATATTAATTATGCTCACATCCTTAGTATTTAATAATAAGTAAAAAAATATTAAACCAACTAAGATAATTGTTCTATTTCTATAACATTTTAATTTTCTATTTGACTAAAGATTTCTATATAATTTACCATATATTATGATTTTAAGCTATTTAAATACATCTTCTTTTTTTTTAAATAACTAGTGAGTCGATTTAGTGACTCACAGTATATAGAGCAAAAGATGATCCTTCTTTTGCATTATGCATGAAAGTTCTTGCTCCTACTAGTAAGGATTTAGATATATTAGACTTATGTATTTCTACTTGACTGACAAGATTTTGATTCAAACTACCAAAAAAATTAAGGTTATGAGAAATCCAATGTATTTGAGGATTAAATTTTTTTAACTACAATGATTCTAAAATAACTAGATTAAAGAGAGATCTTATCATATTAAATATTACTATGCTATTATGATCTTTAATTACTACATCTAAAAGAATAGCTTAATAGCTTATATCTCCAAAAGACAAAAAAAAACCATCTAAGATCTACATGTATGGATTTAATTTTCTTGATTAAAAGTATTTTTTGTTTTTTGACAAAGTCTTCATCTATAAAAATACGTTAAGGCTCTTGAATCTAATAATATAAAGATATTATAATTTTTAGATTCTAAACATAAATCTATTGTAAATTAAGGTGAGGGATCTGAAGAGAAAATAAGATCTTTACTTGATATTATACATGATTCCAGCCGCATAGTACCTATTATAATTGAAAAAACTTGTTTTTTGACAAATTGTCTTTTTTGGCAATTGCGCTTCTCATTTAGTAATTATATATTTTTTTGAACAATGTTGAGTAGTATTGTTAGTTTTTCTATAATATAAGCATAAATCTTCTTGATGACATCAAGTCTTTTCCTGCTCTATAAGGGATTTAAAATGCATTGTATCAATTTATATTGATTTTGAAATATGTTTTAAAAAACTTGAAAGCAAAATTTAGAATTTAGAGTTTAGGATATTTTAAAGATTTTATTGTTAGCATTGTTAATAATAAATCTTTGATGTTATTCTTCAATCTATATCAAAATTGATTGATAAGTGCTTTGTCATTCTAATCTACATTGCAAACAAGATTTTGGAATTCAGCAATATATATGGTGGCTGATTATAAACCTTGTCATAAAAATAAGAACTTGGTCTCTACTACTCATTTTCAATCAATTTTTCTAAATGTGGCTATAAACACTTTTAAGAATAAATTCAAATCATATAGGAATTACAAATCTTTTTTCATCAAAAATGTAAACCAAAAGAGAGCACTTTCAAATAAAAATATACATATAAATCCAAGTTAAGCACATCTATTAAGATATTAGAAGAAATATAATATTAAATTGAACTTGACTTGTTATAAAAATCTTTGAAATTTTAATCTTATTCCATCAAACTTCTTGAGTATACTAATCTTTATTTCCATTGTACTTATAGAAATAAAACTTTTTAGATTTGATTGTAAGATTAATCTACTAACTTCGTTCAATTGCACAACTTTTTGATGTAGAGTTTGAACTTCTTCCATAGCTAGAGGAATAGTACCTCCATGATTTATATTAAAAATACCTGAGATTTTGATTCTTAGAGTGTTTAGAAGCTCATAAAGATCTATAATAGTTGCAAATCTATTCTCAATTTCCTTCACAGTCACATCTATAATTTTTTTTTATAAAAAATTCAAATAAATTTTAAATTTTAAATTAAAAGAAGATAATTTAAAACTCCTAATATCAAATGAAAATTCTCAAAAAGAAGAATAATCTACTTTTTTAAAGAAAAAAATCAATGTTAAAAAACAAGGTTATTTGTTTGAAGGAAGATAGTCTACAACTTTTAAGATATAATAATAAAAGTGGAATGATCTATTAATTTTTTTTTAAATATAAAAATAGTAAGTTAGCATTCTTATCAAACTATCAAGGATATGAATATCAAAGAAAGAAAACCTCAATATACTCTTGTGTCATTCAAAAAGACTAAAAAATCACTTAAAGATGATATAACATTAAATTAAAATGGCTATTGGTAAAGACAAGAAGAGTAGAAAGTCTTGAAATAAGGCTAAGAACTAGATAGGTATTGACAAGAGTAAAGAAGGCTTCATTCTTACCTCTATATATACACTTAACAAGGAGCTACATAGCAATGTCTTATAAGCCCTCCAAAATATGTTGACTTTGCAAGACATGTATCTTAACTTCCAAGGCAAGTTTTCTATATGTATACTACATAATTATCTTATTTCATAAGCTATCAACATGTAATTAACTTATTGATCAAGTTTCTAATCTACCAATCAATTATAAACTCATGTAAAGTCAAAGGAGTATCTATGAAGCTTCTAAAAAGCTACTTTAGAAAATACAATGAAATAAATTTGTTTTTATTTGACTCTATTTAATCATATAAATAAATATTAAAATAAGTATATATGTCCATGATAGCTCCACCTTGAAAGTCAATTAAAAATCATAAGAACAATGTTCTTAAAAAAATATCTACATTCCTTTTCTCAAAAATATCTTTAAAATCTTGATATTAGTTTAAAATACTACTTAAAGTCTTTCTGCCATTAGAAAAAAGTGTGGCATAAATAAAATAAGGTGATCTTTCTTTTATAACATGTAGAAAAGCTCTTGTATCTACAAATGCAAGTTTGGTTGTTCTAGACTTATGACTTTTTACTTGGTTAATAGTACTCTTAATTATACTCTTAGAAAAGTTAAGACTACAAGAAATCCAATCTATTAGAAGATTATATTTTCCTAGCCATGATAAACCTAAAATGACTGGATTAGAAAGAGATCTAATGATATTAAATATTACAAAGATATTATGACCATTAATTATTACTTTTATAGGAAATATTTTATGGATAATATCTCCAAAAGACTACAAATAACCATCTATGACTTTTACATAAACATGTTTAGTTTTCTTCACTGAAGGTATGTTATGTCTTTTAACAAACTCTTCATTTAAGAAATAAACTAAGGCTCTTGAATCTAGCTATGTAGTAAGATATTATTTTGACTAAAATATTAATTTAAAATAAATATTTAATTTATTATTTAAAATTTTAAAATTTTTATTTAAAAAAAATTAAATATTTCTAAAAATAAAATAATAGAACAAAAAATACCATGGATATGAATTAATCTAAAATTTTCAAAATTAAGTTATGATATATATAAGCTAAAATATAACATAAATATTTATTTTTATAATATATATATTCATATACATTATACTAAAAAACCAATTTATATACAAAAATACTAAAGATCTTTAAATTAAAAAATTAGAATATAAGACAAGTATCAATAAGATTACAGATGGCTTCAATCTTTTTTTTTATATAAAAAAATCAATAAGATGGTAAGTTTAAGGATTTTTACAAACTATAAGGCTTTCAAGCTAAGTCTTTAAGTTATGAAATACTTTGATAGTAGCTTCTAGCCATATATTACATTTAAAAATTCATGTAAATCCAAATTATTCATGCAATGCTTACATAATGTTTCACAATAAGATATTATCTATCTATTATATTTATATTTATTTATTAGTATTCTATTTTACTCAAATAATATATATTTTTATAATATAATATTTATAAATATATTCATTTATAAATATATTCATTTATAAATATATTCATTTATAAATATATTCATTTATAAATAATAATAGAATAGGTTTTATTTTAAATTATTTTTTGTATATTTTAATTCTCATTAGAAACTAAGTTTAGATTTAAGATCTTTAAATTTAAGAAGACTTTGAATAAAAAATTTGATATTCAAATATTTTTTTAAGAAAATGAATTTAAACTGTGTCAATGAAATGTACCATGCTATAAAAATTACTAAATAATATATGTGTTCAGGTTTTTAAAAAATAAAAAATAAAACTTATATAAAATATTATTGAACTCTCAATTGTCTAACTTATATAGTATTTATTTTCAACTAAAAATAATAATAATATGGAAAAAAAACTATATTTAAATACATATGTAGTTTAAGGTTTACATAGAAATATAAGTTTGATCCAAATAGCATCAAAATCTTTTAGTAAAGAATAAAAGTATGTATTTTTATTATTTTATCCACTAATATAATCCAATGTATTTTAGCATAATCCCTTCATAAAAAATGATTTCTTTTTTACTGATTTTATTTTATATTATAATTTAAAATTAAAAAAGATAATTATAGTACTAAAAATTAAGTTTAAAAAAAATAAGTATCTAATATGGCTCATGTTTTTAATATATTTATTTTTAAACAATCTTTTAAAAATTAAAAAATATAATTAATTCTTTATTTAGCTAAAAAATTAATAGAATTAATTATTTTGTATAAATATTTAATATCCAAAAGAATTAAAAAAATAAAAAACAAGAATTTTAAAAATCTAAAACAAAAGGTATTAGATCATAAATAAGATTTATATTTTTTATATTTTTTGAAAACCTTTAAATACGTAAAATTAATATATATGTGTAAATGTGATATAACAAGCCTGACCAATATTTAATCAAATGTCCCTATATAGGTTCTAAGAAGAGTATTGCTACCATAGCTCAATGTACATCCTATATTGTAGATGTTTAGGATGTTTTCTAATTTTTTTTTGAAGATCTAAGCACCTTTAATGCTTAGCTAAGTACAACCACAATTAAGTATATGTTGATTTAGATATTAATAAACATATTTTTTATATTTTTTCCTTTTAAAATGTGTAATCATGTATTTCTTTTCAATAAAATTTTTCAAAGAATTATATAACCTATTTTTCAAATAAATACATTAATTATAAAATCTATATAAATTACTTTTTTTATTGTAATAAATAAAAAATAAAAATTCTTAAAACTATTTTTAATATTGTTTGCTTTTATATCTTAATAACAATAACATCTTCTCTTTTACATAGCTATTTTTGATTATTTTTTTTCAAAGAAGTTACTACTATTAGCTTAAATAATATTTCTAAAGTTTATTTTTTTAATTATTTAATAACTTAGTTTATTTATTTTTATAATTTTAAATGTAAAATACCTAAAAGTTATATTTCTTTATTTATAAAATCATATATTAATTTGAACATGGATTTTAAATATTATTAAAAATTTATATTTTTTGGACCAAGATTTATAATAAATACAACCATTTGAGTTTTTAATAGTTATTTAAGTTGATGATCATATTTATTTTATTTTATCAAAGAAGATATTTTATTATTAGATAGTTATAAAAAAAGTATTTTTGATAATATATTGATCTATATATATAGATATATATATTTTAAATATATTTTTATTATATATTTATAAAATTATGGTTTTTTATATAATTTTTTAAATAATATTTAAAAATAAGTTCTATCAATTTAAAAGAAAAAAAATTATAAGACTAAAGTAATCAAAAAGGCTTTTAAAACTATTTTAGGTAAATATAAACTTATAATCACTTATTATAATAATTTCAAAGATTCAAGAAAAAAATAAATAAACAATTAAATATTGATTTTATATATAAAAAATAAATAAATAAATAAATAAATAATATGTAAAAAATAAGATGATTGTTATTATTTTGAATGTAATTTATCTATATTAATATTCAAAAAAACGTTTCATGTAATTTATGGTATTTAAGATAATAAAATTGTAACATATTAAAGATTAGGAATACTTATACTATCATTAAAAATTAAAAAAAGAAGATATAAAAGAAATTATTTTATTAAATATTCTATTAAATTTTTTTAGTAATTAACATGTAATGAAAATTTCTTCTTGCAAAAAATTTAACTTCAAATTTCAAAGGAAGATATATTTACTAAAATGATATAAACTTTATTATTTTATAATTTTAATTAAAATTGTTTAATCTTATATATTTTTTACTACTAAAATAATTTTTTTTAAACCAATAAGGCTATAAATTATTTTTTAAAAAATTAAACATTAAGAATTCCTCAAAGATTTTGTATGAATTAACAAATTTTCTATAGTCTTTTAACAAATGGCATGATTATCATATAATTTATGAATCTATTTTATTATTTTTAAAGTTAAATATAGTAATATAACGACTTAATTTAAAATTTTATTAATTCCATAAAAATTACATAATTTTTTATTTAAAATAATAATAATCTATATTTAATATCTTAATTTTTTAATCTAATTTTAATTTTAAATGACTTCTTTGCTCATTTAAATTTATCTAATATGTATCTTTTATATTATATTAATAAATATATTATTAAAAAAATTATAAATAGTAATATTATTTTTAACAAAAGATATTATTATCATGTGATATGGCATTGGATACCAAATTCTATTAACTATATATAATTTAGTTTGGTTATTGGTTTCTCATCTTTTAAGAATTTTTTTATTGATTGACTTTATTTATGTCAACCAAGATTATGATACTTAGGTAGAAAAAAATCCTTGACTTAACATTCTTGTCAATTCAAATCTTATCAACAATTTTGAGAGTTAGAAAACTTGTTGTAAGGATTTGCTTAGCTATGGTGATTTGGCCATTTTAGTAAAGTTTTATGGTTTCTCTTATTTTCACATTTATACTCTTGAATTCCTTCTTTGTATATATAATATTATAATATTGGATAATATTGTCATGGACATACTATCATTGACAAACATATTTATTTTAATAATTAATTATATGATTAGGTAGAAATAGATAAAAATAGATAAAAGTAGATTAATTTTATTATATCTTTTAGAAAAACTTCCTAAAGCTTTATAGACATAATTTTGACTTTATATATGTTTATAGTTGACTTTTAAGTTAAAAACTTGGACAACAAGTTAGCCGCATGTCACACATATAGATAACTTCTGGAACAAGTTGAATATGTGGCTTAAACATAGAAAAATTGCTTTGCAAGTTAAGACATGTGGTTTATAAAGTCAACACATATTGGAGGTCCTATAGAATGTCATCACGTAGCTCTTGTCAATTCCTTTCTTGCTCTAGTCTAGATTCAAGAATTTTTAGTTTTTTTATCTATTGGCAATAGCCATTTTGGTTTTTTTTTAATATACATGTTTTTTTACTTCTATTTTGTCATACTTCTTTAAAAAAAGTCTCACTTGATTATTTACTTTCATCAAGTTCTTATCTTTGATAGATTGACAAGAGTATACTTACAATATAAGAGTTTTATCTTTTCTCAATTAAGAGTGGATTATTCTTTTTTCTTGATAAGACATAAGCATATTAGAAGTTATGGATTACTTTCTTTTAAATTGATATTGTCTATAGTATTTTCTTTTTATTTAAGTCCTCTCTTCTATTTATTTTGAGCAATATTAAACATCTTTTTTTTCTAAGTATTATCATGACAAAGCTTCTTGAAATGAAGAATGCAATGGCACAAATGCAAGAACAATTGATAGAGTTAATGCTTATGATATATCAACTCAATTTACTACCACAAAGAGTAATAAGAATAGTAAAGAATAAAGATATGAAGATGATTGAAGCTGCTTCAATATCTGTACCAAATCATGTCTCTTGTCTTGTAGTAGAACATCCTTCTAGTATTAAAAAAACTAAAGATTGTACTATCTAAGAATTTTGATGGTACAAGTTCCAAATTTTGAGGATTTATCAATCAAGTACAACTTCTTATTGAATTTCAACCTCAAAGCTATCCAATTCTAAGATCATAAGTTAGATTCATTAGTATACTTCTTTCAAATTTGGCATTATTATAATTTTTTTTTTTTTTTGAAGAATGAGATCTAATATTGAATAATTTAAATATTTTTTTGGCAAAATTATGATCTATATATGAAAAACATGATGCAATTCATGTTCCAACTAACAAGATCTACATTTTGTAATAAGGTAATTAATCACTGATATTATATGCTTTACAATTTTGGCAACTTATAACTGATATCAAATGAAATGATGTGCACTTTTTAGTCAATTTTTCTACAAATTATAATATGAGGTAAAAAAAATTGATGCTCAACTTACTTGATCTTCAAATATTAAGTGAAAAAATTGAATTTGCTATAAAGTGTGACAATTGATTTTTTGAATTTTAATTTGAAAGTCATACAAGTGTATTTTAACATTATTTTAATTCAATGCCAACACCAATATCTCTTCAATATATATATTTAAAAGTAGAGGATATACAAATTAATGTGATATATTTTAAATCTCTTATTGAGCAAAAAAAGACTTATTGTCATCAAGAAGGATTGTACTTGTATTATAGAAAACCTAAGCATATTGCTTAATATAGTCCAAAGAAACAACGCAACCACAAAATAGGGAGTACGGTTGTCAAAAAAGATAGTATGTTGGAAAATAAGTTTGTCTAGCTACAATAGGGAACATGTGACTAGAATCTTTTGTAATACCTAATGAAGGTCTTATTTTCTCCTTAAAACCCTCTCTTTTTTTATAATAAATATCATTTTAAAACTTAAATATCACAAAGCTTTTATCTTGTTAGATTTAGGAGCCTTAACATATTTCTTAGATGAAAAATTTACTAAAAGACACAACATACATTTAATAAAGAAAACGAAACTTGTTTATGTAGAAGTCATAGATACTCATCTATTGTCTTTAGGAGATGTTACTCATGAAACTTTTTATATAGAGGTAAAAAATAATAGTTATAGTAGCTTTGTAATATTTTATCTCAATAGATCTCTCTCTAATCTAGTCATTTTAGATTTATCATGGCTAAAAAAATGTAATTCTAAAATAGATTAGATTTCTTGTAGTCTTAATTTTTTTGATAGTATAACTAAGAATGTAGTTCATTGTGTAGAAAGTCATAAGTATAGTATAACTAAACTTATATTTGTAGGTGCAAGAGCTTCCTAGCATGCTTCAAAAGAAAGTTTATCTTATTTTTTATGTTGCACTTTTTTTTAATGGTGGAAAGACTTCAAGTGACATTCTAAGTCAATATCAAGATTTTAAAGATGTATTTGAAGAAAAAAATATAAATATTCTTTTAGAACATTGTCCTTATAACAAATCAATTAATCTTTAAGAAGTAACTCAATTACTATTTAAATAAATTTAAAGTTTAACACAAAATAAGTTGGCTAAATTCAAAGAATATACTGAAGAAAATCTTACCAAGAACTTCACATGTCATTCAAAATATCCAAGAGGAGCTCTAATTTTATTTATGAAGAAAATAGATGGATCATTGCAAATGTGTATCAATTATCAAGGATTCAACAAGATCAAGTTGAGCATTAATATTTTTACATCATATTGTAATCCGTAGAGAAATTGGCTAATAAGTACAGCATCATCTTACTTGATATTAGTTGCAAGTTATCAAAATTGTGAAACATATAATATTACTGATCGATTGCCTTGTTGTAAAATATGGATCTTATTAATTGCAATACAAATTGCATCATATTTTCCATATATGGATCGAAACTCTACCAAAAAAGCCTCCAATTTATCCAATATTGGATCTCATCATTCAAAAAAAGATGAAAACCATGATAATACTAAATCTGAAAGAAGTGTATCAATAAATCTAACTTACAATCCTACAGCTTGATAGCTTTGGGATTGAAGTTCAATTACAAGTTATACTTGATTGATAAATCCTCTAAACTTTGATTTGCTACCATCAAACTTCTCGAGTAGAACAATTTTTGATTCTCTAATATTGGAAGGGTATTCCACCATAGGAGAAGGGACATGATTTGGTGCAGATGTTGAAGCAGCTCCAATCATTTCTATATCTTCACTTCTTACCAATCTTGTTGCTCCTTGTGGTGGCAAATTGAGTTGATGCATTGCAAGTATTAACTTCCTCAATTGCTCTTGCATTTGTGCCATTGCACTCTTTATTTGAGCAAGTTTTGCCATGATAACACTTAAAAAAGAAAAGTTTTCTAATATCACTCAAGACAAATAAAAAAGAGGACTTAAAAACAAAGAAAATACTAAAAACAATATCAGTTTAGAAGAGGGTAATCCGCAACTTCTAATACGCTTATGTCTTATTAAGAGAAAGGGGTAATCCACTCTTTATCAAGATTAGACAAAGTTCTGATATTGTAAGTACACTCTTCTCAATCTGTCAAGAATAAGAACTTGATAAAAACAAATAAACAAGTGAAACTTTTTTCAAAGAAAGATGACTAAATAGAAATATTTAAATATTTATATTAAGAAAGAAATTGGAATGGCTATTGCCAAAAGATAAGAAAACTAGAAACCCTTGAAACTAGACTAGAAGCAAGAAAGAAGTTGACAAGAGTGAAGAAGGCTTCACTCTTGCATCTCTATATACTATCTACCTAGGAGCTACATGGCAACATTCTATAGGACCTCCAAAAACGTATTGACTTTGTACAACATGTATCTTAACTTGCAAGGCAAGTTTTCTATGTAAGCGCCACATAATTAGCTTATTTTGTAAGCTACCAACATGTGTAGCATGTGATTAGCTTGTTGACCAAGTTTCTAACCTATCAATGAAGTATAAACACATGTAAAGTCAAAGCAACGTCTATGAAGCTTCTATGAAGCTTTTCTATAAGATGTTATAAAATTAATCTATTTTTACTTACTTCTACCTATTCATATCACTTAAGTAATAATTATAGTAAATATATGTTTGTGACACTGTGCAATAGGAATCATGTGCAATACCTAATAAAGGTCCTATTCTCTCTTCAAATCCTTCACCTTATTTTATAATAAATGTACATTTAGGACCTAAAAATTACAAAGTCCTTGCCTAATTAGATTCAAGAGTCTCAACCTGTTTTATAGATGAAGATCTTATCAAAAATCAAAAAATACCTTTAATCAAAAAAATTAAATCCGTACATGTAGAAGTCATAGATGGTCGTTTGTTGTCTTCTAGAAATTTTATCCATGAGATTGTTCCTTTAGATGTAAAAATTAAAGATCATAAAAGCATAGTAGTATTTAATGTAATAAGATCTCCCTCCAATCCAATTATTTTAGGATTATTGTGGCTAAAAAAATATAACCCTCAAATAGATTGGATTTCTCATAACCTTAACTTTTTTGGTAGTATAATTCAAGATTTAGTTAGCAAAGTAGAAGTACAAAAATCTAGTACTTCCAAATCTTTACTAGTAGGTGCAAGAGCTTTCATATATGCTGCAAAAGAAGGATCATCTTTTGCTATATATGCTATACCCATTTCTAATGGTGAAAAAACATCAAGTAGTATTCATAGCCAATATGAAGAATTTCAAGACATTTTTAAAAAGAAGTATGTAAATATTCTTCCAAAGCATCGATCTTATGATTCTTCAATTGATTTATAAGAAAGAGCTCAACTACCATTCAGACCAATCTATACCTTATTATAGAATGAATTAGCTATATTAAAAGAATATATTGATGAAAACTTAGCAAAGAACTTCATACGCCATTCTAAATTCCCAACCAAAGCTCCTATCTTATTTGTGAAGAAGAAAGATAGATCTCTGCGGATGTGTAAGGATTATCGAGGATTCAATAAGATCACCATCAAGAATAGGTATCCTTTGCCTTTGATTTCAAGACTTTTTGACCAATTGAATTAAGCAAAGACCTATATCAAAATAGATCTATGAAGAACATATAACTTAATTTGTATCAAAGAAGGAGATGAATGGAAGACTACTTTTCAAAGTAGGTATGGACATTTTGAATATAATGTCATGCCTTTTGGTCTCACAAATGCACCAACTGCTTTTCAACATCTTATGAATGATGTTTTTTATGAGTTTTTAGATAATTTTGTTGTTTTCTATTTAGACGACATTCTAATCTATTCCAAGAGTACAGAAGAACATGAACTTCATATTTGTTGTATGTTACAGAAACTTAGAAATGCAAGATTATATACCAAGTTAGAAAAGTGTGTATTCCACACTACTTAAGTTGATTTTTTAGGGTACATTATTTCCAACAAAGGCCTTATAATAGATCCCAAGAAGGTCCAAACTATCATAGATTGTAAGATTTCAAGAACAGTATGAGATGTGCAATGCTTTTTAGACTTTGCTAATTACTACCAAATCTTTATTAAGAACTTTTTTCAAGTTGTAGCTCTACTTACACGTTTGACTTGTAAAGACAAACTTAAGTGGAATAAAGAAGCATAAGCATCATTTGATGCTTTAAAGAAGGAATTTACTTTTGCACCAATCTTGTATTGCATCGATTTTTTTAAGATATTTTTTATGAAAATAGATGCATCAGATTTTGTTGTGGATGATGTATTATCACAAATGGAAATATATGATTAATTCCATCTAATAGCTTTTCATTCCAAAAAATTTTCAACAACCAAAATTAATTATGAGATCCATGATAAAGAACTCTTTGTAATCGTAGATTCATTTCAAGAATGGCATTATTATCTAGAAAGTGCTTCAAGTCTAATTATCATATATATAGATCATAAGAACCTTGAGTACTTCATGTCAGCATGCGTTTTAAATCATTGTCAAGCCTGTTGGAGTATGTATTTATCCAAATTCAATTTCAAGATTACTTATCAATCTAAAAAATAACAAGATCTATTAGATGTCTTTTTTAGGTATTCTTATCTTACACCAAAAGAAAGAGATGCATCTTTTGATTAACAAAGAATGATTCTCTTGAAGTCCAAGTATTTTTATCTTTAAGCAATAAAATCAACATTCACTATTAATTCAACATTTATCAAGCAAATCTAATTAAGTATATTCTCTGATCCTCTTGTTCATGATATCAAGAATCTTTCTTTAAAGTCTCATGATATTTCAAAGTTTAAGTTCAAAAACAACCTTCTCTATTTTGAAGGATGCTTATATATTCTTGAAAGAGAAGCACATTTACGTGTTCTTCAAGCACGTCATGACTTTCTTGCAGCAAGACATTTTGCATACAACAAGACTTTAGAACTTATATCTAGAGATTTTTGGTGGCCACAAATGTGGAAGGTTATAAAAGACTTTGTATAATCATGTGATACTTGTTCAAGCTTCAAAACTCCTTGCCATTGACCTTATGGACTACTTCAACTATTGCCTATTTTAAAACAACCATAGTCTTCTATTTCTATGGATTTTATCATGGATCTTCCAATCTCAGATTTACATGATTCTATATTTGTAATTGTAGATCACTTCATCAAAATGGCACATTTTGTACTATGTACAAAATCTATTTCAAGTGAAGAAACAGCTAAGCTTTTTATTGATAATATCTATTGTTATCATGGATTGCCAAAGTATATTATATTAGATAAGAGAACTCAATTTTTATCATGATTTTGGAGAACCTTATTTAAGATTCTAAAGGTGGATGTAAAACTTTCTTTGGCTTTTCATCCTCAAATTGTTGGACAAATAGAATGGATGAATGAAATTTAAGAACAATATTTGAGATATACTATCAACTATCATCAAGATAATTAGACAATTCTTTTTTCATTGGCACAGTTTACATACAATAATTTAATACATTCTTTTATTCAATAAATACATTTCTTTGCTAATTATGGTTATCATCCATGACTTCATACTTTTGACTTTTGAAAAGTTGATAATCCTGTAGCAAAAGATTTAACAAATCATTTGTCAAAGCTATATGCAACAATGAAGATACAATTAAAAGAAGCTCAAAGACAACAAAAGACCAATGCAGATGCCTATTGCAAGGAGCAACTATAATTCAACATAAGTGACAAGGTATGGTTACTTCATCATAATATCAAGATTACTTGTCCTTGTGATAAGTTGGACTATTGTAAGTTGGGACCTTTTTCTTTTTGTGAATAAATCAATCTTGTTGCTTATTGATTATATCTATTGGAGTCTATGAAGATCTACCCTGTATTTCATATATCCCTTCTTGAGTTGTATAAGACAGTGAATATTTTGGGAAGAAGACAAATACCACCTCTTCCTATAGAAGTAAATAATAATCAAGAGTTCGAGGTGGAAGTAGTCTTAGACTCAAAGCGACACAAAAATAGGTTGGAATATCTTGTTCATTGGTACAAATATGATATTAATGAATGCACATAGAAGCCATCAAAGAAACTTGCAAATGCAGCAAAGAAAGTTGAAACTTTTCATCAACAAAATCTATCAAAATCAAGATCAAGAATAGCAAATCTTTCCTATAAAAGAAATAAGATCAAAAAAAAATAATATTCTATCTTCTATCTTTCTTTGTAGCTTATAAATATTTGTAATGATAAGGAGATGGAAAACCAACAATGAGCAGATTCAATTCAAGAGCTTTTATTTGCAAATTTATTGTCATGGACATACTCATGTAAGCTAGTAATTATATATACAAATAGGTAGAAGTAAGTAAAAGTAGATAAAGTAAGTTAATTCTATAGTATTTAATATGGAAGCTTTCTAGAAGCTTAATAGACGCTGCTTTGACTTCATAGGTATCTTTAATTGGCTTTTTGGATTAAAAATGTGGTCAACAAGTTGGCCATGTGCCACACATATTGTTAGCTTGAAGATCAAGCTAACTATGTGGCCCACACGTAGAAAAACTTGCCTTGTAAGTCAAGGCATGTACCCTATAAAGTCAACACATATTAGAGGTCCTATAGAACGTCGCCACGTAGCCCCTAATTAGATAGTATATATAGAGACAAGAGTGAAGCCTTCTTCACTCTTGTCAACTTCTTTCTTGCTTCTAGTGTAGTTTCAAGGGTCTCTAGTTTTCTTATCTTTAGGCAATAGCCATTCTAGTTTTTCTTTCAATATACATACTTATTTATTTATATTTTGTTACCTTTTTTTGAGTGAAGGTTCACTTTTCTGGATTGTTTTTTCATCGAATTCTTGTCCTTGACAGATTAACAAGAGTACACCTACAATATCAAAGCTTTGTCTAATCTTGATTAAGAGTGGATTACTCCTTTTTCTTAATAAGATGTAAGCATATTAGAAGTTGTAGATTACCCTCTTCTAAATTGATATTGTCCTTAGTATTTTCTTTGTTCTCAAATCCTCTCTTCTATTTGTCTTGAGTGATATTAGACATCTTCTCTTTTCTAAGTGTTATCATGGCAGAACTCGTTGAAATAAAGAATGCAATGGCACAAATGCAAGAACAATTGAGGGAGTTAATGCTTGCGATGCATCAACTCAATTTATCACCACAAGGAGCAACAAGATTGGCACAAAGTGAAGATATAGAAATGGTTGGAGCTGCTTCAACATCTGCACCAAACCATGTCCTTTCTCCTATAGTAGAACATCCTTCCAGTGTTAGAGAACCAAGAATTGCCCTACCCGAGAAGTTTGATGGCACCAAAACTAAGTTTCAAGGATTTATCAATCAAGTGTAACTTATGATTGAACTTCAACCCCAAAGCTATCCAACTCCAGGATCGCAAGTTAGATTCATTGGTACGCTTCTTTCAGGTTCAGCACTATCGTGGTTTTCATCTTTTTTTGAATGACGAGATCCAATATTGGATAATCTAGAAGCTTTTCTGGTAGAGTTTTGATCCATGTATGGAGAACATGATGCAATTCGTGTTGCAACCAATAAGATTTGTATTTTACGACAAGAAAATCGATCAATAATATTGTATGCTTTACAATTTTGACGATTGCAACTGATATCAAGTGGGATGATGCTGCACTTATTAGCCAATTTCTCTATGGATTACAATATGAAGTAAAAAAATTAATGCTCAACTTACTTGATCCTCAAACATTGAGTCAAGCAATTGACTTTGCTGTGAAGTACGACAATTACCTTTTTGAATTTCGATCTGAGAACTGTACAAGTGGACCTCAACGTTACTATAATTCAATGGCAACACTAACACCTCTTCAACACATACATTCAGAAGTAGAAGATATGCAAATTGATGCAGTATGTTTCAAACCTCTTATTGAGCAAGAAAAGACTCGTCATCGTCAAGAAGGATTATATTTATATTGTGGAGAACCAAAGCACACTGCTCAACATTGTCCAAAAAAATGACGCAATTACAAAATGAAGAGTATGGTTGTGAAAGAAGACAACATGTCAAAAAACGAGTTTGTCCAGCTACAATAGGGACCGTGCGGTTGGAACCTTGCACAACATCTAGTAAAGGTCCTATTTTCTCCTCAGAGCCCTCTCCTTATTTTACATTAAATATTATTTTAGGACCTCAACATTACAAAGTCTCTGTCTTGTTAGATTCGGGAGCCTCAACGTATTTTTTAGATGAAGAATTTACTAAAAGACATAGCATATCTTTAGTAAAGAAAATTAAACCTGTTCATATAGAAGTCATAGATGGTCGTCTATTGTCTTCTGGAGATATTACTCACAAAATCCTTCCTATAGAAGTAATAATCAATGGTCATAATAGTTTTGTAGTATTTAATATCATTAGATCACCTTCTAATCCAGTCATTTTAGATTTATCGTGGTTAGAAAAATACAACCCTCAAATAGATTGGATTTTCCAAATTCTTACTTTCTCTAAAAGTATAACTAACAGTGTAGTTAATCAAGTAGAGAGTCATAAGTTTACTTCAATTAAACCTGTATTTATAGGTGCAAAAGCTTTCTTATATGCTGCTATGAAAGAATCACCATATATTATTTATGCCACACATGTTCCTATTGGTGAAAAGACTTCAAGTGGCATTCCAAGCCAATATCAAGAATTTTAAGATGTATTCGAAAAAAAAAATGCAGATATACTCCCGGAACATCATCCCTCTGATTGTTCAATTGACCTTCAAGAAGGAGCACAACCGCCATTCGGACCAATCTACAATTTATCACAAAATGAGTTGACTGAACTCAAGGAGTATATTGAAGAAAATCTAGCCAAGAATTTCATACGCCATTCTAAATCTCTAGCAGGAGCTCCAATTCTATTTGTAAAGAAAAAAGATGGATCATTATGGATGTGTGTTGATTATCAAGGACTCAACAAGATTACCATCAAGAACAGGTATCCATTACCTTTAATATCTGGACTTCTTGATTAGCTGAATCAAGCTAAGATCTATACAAAAATAGATCTTCGGGGAGCATACAATCTAGTAAGCATCAAAGAAGGAGATGAATGGAAGACTGCGTTTTGAACTAGGTATGGATATTTTGAATACAACGTCATGCCTTTTGGACTTATAAATGCACCAGCAACTTTTCAACATCTAATGAATGATGTTTTTCGAGAGTTTTTGGACGATTTTGTGGTCTGTTATCTAGATGACATCTTGATCTATTCTAAGAATCCAGAAAGAACATGAACTTCATGTTCATCATGTGTTACAAAAATTAAGAGATGCAGGACTCTATGCTAAGATAGAAAAGTATGTATTCCACACTACTCAAATTGATTTCTTAGATTACATCATTTCAAATGATGGACTTATGATAGATGCTAAAAAAGTTCAAACTATTATAGATTGGAAGATCCCAAAAACGATAAGAGATGTCCAATATTTTTTGGAATTTGCCAACTACTATCGGATCTTCATCAAAGACTTCTCTCAAGTTGCAACTCCACTTACACATTTGACTTGTAAAGACAAACTCCAATGGAATCGAGAAGCGGAAGTTGCTTTTAAATCTTTGAAGATAGCGTTTGTTTTTACACCAATCTTGTATCGTGTTGATTTTTCCAAAGCATTCTTTATGGAAACATATGCATCAGACTTTGCTCTGGGTGTGGTTTTATCACAAATAGGAACAGATGACAAACTTCATCCAGTAGCCTTTCATTCAAGAAAATTCTCAGCAACAAAAATCAATTATGAGATCCATGACAAAAAACTTCTTGTAATTGTGGATTCTTTTTAAGAATGACGTCATTACTTAGAGGGCGCTTCCAATCTAGTCACCGTGTATACGGATCACAAGAACCTCAAATATTTTATGTCAACACGTGTATTAAATCGTCGTTAAGCTCGTTGGAGCATGTCTTTATCAAGATTCGAGTTCATCATCACTTATCTGCCAGGAAAATAACAAGGTTTGTCCGATGGCTTGTCTAGACGTTCATATCTTGCACCAAAAGAAGGAGATGTAGCTTTTGAGCAACAAAGAATGGTTCTCTTGAAGCCACAGCAATTTCATCTTCGAGCAATAAAATCAACATTGACTGTTGATTTAACTTTTCTTAAGCAAGTTCAGTTAAGTATGTCTTCAGACCCTCATGTTTATGATATCAAGAATAATTCTTCTAAATCTCATGATCCCTCTAAATTTGAATTCAAGAACAACCTACTCTATTTAGAAGGATGCCTATATGTTTCAGAAGGAGAAGCACGTTTATGTGTTCTTCAAGCTCGTTACGACTTCCCAGCAGCACGACATTTTGGATATAATAAGACTTTGGAGTTGATATCTAAGGATTTTTGGTGGCCTCAAATGTGGAAGGCAGTCAAAGATTTTGTACAATCATGTGATGTTTGCTCAAGATCAAAAACTCCTCGTCATCGATCTTTTGGACTTCTTCAGCCATTATCCATTCCAAAACAACTATGGTCTTCTGTTTCTATGGACTTCATCACAGATCTTTCAATCTCAGGTTCTTATGATTCTATATTCGTGATAATAGATCATTTTACCAAGATGGTACATTTTGTACCATGTACAAAATCTATCACAAGTGAAAAAATAGCTAAGCTCTTTCTTGACAATATCTATCGCTATCATGGATTACCCATGGATATTATATCAAATAAGGGAACTCAATTCATATCAAGATTTTGGCGGACTCTTTTCAAGATTCTTAAAGTGGATATAAAACTATCTTCGGCATTCCATCCTCAAACTGATGGACAAACGGAGCGTGTTAATTAAGTTTTGGAGCAATATTTAAGATGTATCATTAACTACCAACAAGATGATTGGACAACTCTTTTGCCATTGGCAGAGTTTGCTTACAATAACACGGTACATTCTTCTACAAAAAAAACACCTTTCTTTGCTAATTATGGTTATCATCCATGACTTGATACTTTTGACTTTTTAAAAGTTGATAATCCTGCTGTGAAAGATTTGGCGATTCATTTATTAGAGCTACATGCAACGATGAAGGTGCAGTTAAAAGAGGCTTAAGAACAACAAAAGATCAATGCGGATGTCTATCGAAAGGAACAACCACCATTCCACTTGGGTGATAAGGTATGGCTACTTCGTCGCAATATCAAGACCACTCATCTTTGTGATAAGTTGGACTATCGAAGGCTGAGACCATTTTCTATTTCTGTACAAATCAATCCAGTTGCATATCATTTACATCTACCGAAGTCAATGAAAATCCATCCAGTATTCTACGTATCTCTTCTTGAACCATACAAGACAGTGCACATACCAAGAAGATGACAAGCTCTACCTCCTCCTATAGAAGTGGACAATAATGAAGAGTTTGAAGTAGAAGAAGTCTTAGATTCAAGGCGGCACCGAAATAAATTACAATATCTTGTCCATTGGCACGGATATGGTATTAGTGAATGCACATGGGAGCCAATAAAGAATCTTGTAAATGTAGCAAAGGCGATGGAGGCTTTTCATTGACGACATCCATCAAAATCAAGATGAAAATCTTCTTTATAAAAGAAACAACATCTAGGCAAGATAACATTCTACTTTCAATCCTTGTTCGTAGCTTCTTTGTAGTTGTGACGTTCAGGAGATGGAGAACCAACAACCAGTGGATTCAACTCAAGAGCCTTTATTTGCTGACCTGCCAGATGAGACATTACGATTATCACAACCTTCAAGACGATGCAATCGAGATGAAGATCTTCAAAAATAACATGTTCTTCTTCGAATAGATGGCGAGATACAACGCGTTTGGTATCACGATTTGAGAAGGGACTCCCGATGTTTGGTGATTTTGCTAGAGGTAGGAACAACTCCTCATGGTATTTCAAATGTTCTATTTGAAGGAAGTTATGAAGGCCTCAATAATGATCAAATAACTGGGTGGTCTTCCCGCCCTGGTATGGGACACTATCGATGGTTGAGAAGCCCTATCAATCATCTACAAAGAGAATAAAGATTAGAGTATGTAGCGAATACAATTCGTCGCATCATAGATTTCTTCAACATATGATGACCGCTCCTCATGGAACTCGTCCCTAGAAGGAGGGGTAATGTCATTGACATACTCATGTAAGCTAGTAATTACATATACAAATAGGTAGAAGTAAATAAAAATAGGTAAAAGTAAGTTAATTCTATAATATTTGTAATGATAAGGAGATGGAAAACCAACAACGAGCAGATTCAATTCAAGAGCTTTTATTTACAGATTTATTGTCATGGACATACTCATGTAAGCTAGTAATTATATATACAAATAGGTAGAAGTAAG
Source organism: Physcomitrium patens (assembly GCF_059467195.1). NCBI lineage: Eukaryota > Viridiplantae > Streptophyta > Bryopsida > Funariales > Funariaceae > Physcomitrium > Physcomitrium patens. Next base: position 1,690,634 of record NC_143431.1, on the reverse strand, counting down.
TAAAAGTAGATAAAGTAAGTTAATTCTATAGTATTTAATATGGAAGCTTTCTAGAAGCTTCATAGATGCTGCTTTGACTTCATAGGTATCTTTAATTGACTTTTTGGATTAGAAACGTGGTCAACAAGTTGGCCATGTGCCACACATGTTATTAGCTTGAAGATCAAGCTAACTATGTGGCCCACACGTAGAAAAACTTGCCTTGTAAGTCAAGGCATGTGCCTTACAAAGTCAATACATATTGGAGGTCCTATAGAACGTCGCCACATAGTCCCTAGTCAGATAGTATATATAGAGACAAGAGTGAAGCCTTCTTCACTCTTGTCAACTTCTTTCTTGCTTCTAGTGTAGTTTCAAGGGTCTCTAGTTTTCCTGTCTTTTGGCAATAGCCATTCTAGTTTCTCTTTCAATATACATACTTATTTATTTATATTTTGTTACCTTTCTTTGAGTGAAGGCTCACTTGTCTGGATTTTATTTTCATCGAGTTCTTGTCCTTAACATTTATCATATGAGACATTGCAATTGTTACAACCTTCAAGATGACAAAATCGAAATAAAGATCCTCAAGAACAATATGTCCTTCCTCGAATAGATCGCAAGATATAACGTATTTGATATCAAGACCTTGAAAGACACTCCTATTGTTTGGTGATTTTATTAGAGGTAAGAACAACTCCTAACGATGTTCTAAATATTTTATTTGAAGGAAGTTACAAAGGCCTCAACAATGATCAAATAAGAGGGTGATTTTCTCGCTCTGATATGAAACACCATCAATAGTTGAGAGGGCCCATCAACCATCTTCAAAGAGAGCAAAGATCAAAATATGTAGCAAATATAATTTGTTGCATCTTAGATTTCTTTAACATATGAAGATCACTCTTTGTGGAACTTGTATCTAAAAGGATGAGTAATGTCATGGATATATACATTTACTTGAATAATTACTTATATGATTATATAGAAGTAGGTAAATATAGATTAATTTCATAAAGTCTTTTAGTGAAGCTTTGTAGAAGCTTCATAGACACGGTTATGACTTTAGATGTGTTTATAGGTCAGAAACTTGGTCAGCAAATTAATCACATGTTGGTAGCTTGTGGAATAAGTTAACTCCACATAATACCTAGTAGAACAAGCTAACCATGTGGCGCATACATAGATAACTTGCCTTGCAAGTTAAGACATGTGGCTAGCAAAGTCAACATATTTTAGAGGTCTTATAGGACATCACCATGTAGCTCCTAGTTAAAAGTAAATATGGAGGCAAGAGTGAAGCCTTCTTCACTTCTATCAATGCCGTTCTAATCTTTAGCCTTATTTCAAGACTTTTTAGTCTTCTTGTTTTTGGCAATAGCCATTCTAGTTAATATTATATTACTTTTTGAGTGACTTTCTAGTTTTCTTCAGTGACATAAAAGTATATCAAGGATTCTCTTTCTTTGAGATTCATGTCTATAATAATATTAGCAAATTATAAAATCCCTCATTAATCCTAAATTTTAATTATTAGATATCATAATCTATAAAAAATTACATAGTCTTTAATCTAACTTCTTGATTGACCTCAAATTTTAATACTCACTCATATCAAGTACAATGAAAAATTTATAAATGTGCTATAAAATTCACAAAATCCTTAAATTTATAAACTTATTTTTATTTTTCAAAATCTATATCCACCAAATATATGTCTAACTTTAAAAATCTATCAAAACCTCCATATTAATCCAAACAATATGAAATCAATTTTTTTAAATCTTTTTATAAGTTTTTTCTCAAATTCTACTCTTTAATTGACAAAAAGAACCCTAAAATTTCCATGGGTCCATAGTTTTGTACCTTGGGATTTGATTTCAATCTAAGTTCATTATAAGTTCACAACCAATTTTTTTTGGATATCAATTTTTAGTAATTTGAAGTAATTTTTCCATAAATATATTTTTAATTTTTTCCTAAAGATGCTTATATTAATTAATTATCTCATTTAATTTGATTTGAATAATTTTAATTCCTAAAAAGTAAATAGAAGTCTGTTTTACAAAAACAACATTAAGACTAAAATATTTACTATCTTTCTACCATTTATCATTACTTTTTTACATCTTTCTATTAAGCTCTTCTATAATAACATCCATGTTTTTGTTTTTTACCATATAGTTATATTACTATACAACAATTATTCTTATTGTTACTAGACTAATTCATTTCTTGACATGTCATCTTTATTGACATCCATATTTCTTATTATGTGATTGTATTGCTTCTTTAAACAATGTTGAGTAATATTTTTAGATTCTCTATAATATGAGCATATTTATTTTTATAACATTATATCTCTTTTTTTTCAACAAGAAATTTAAAATATATAATATTAATTTGTATATATTTCAACTTTAATGAATGAGTTTCTTAAAGCATATGAATTATTATCATGACTTGACTTATTCTTTTCTAACAAAATCTTTATTTTTTACATCTTTTAAAAAATCAAATATTATATGCAATGGCTTAAGCAATAAATTTTTTTAATACATTCGCTTTTAACATTGTGATATATTTTACTCTTATATAATTCAAAATAATTAATAAGAAAAAAAAATAAAAAATAAAAAATAAGTGAAATAAGTATAATCAAGCAATTATGTGCTACAAAATTACTTACTCTTTCTTCATTAGATTTTTACCTAATAAAAAGTAAAAATAAAATAAAGAATTAAATAGATAAATTTAAGTCTTTCTATTTTTTATGAATTATAAATATTTTAATAAATTATAAATTATAAATATTTTAATATTCTAATAAATTATAAATATTTTAATATTCTAATAAATTATAAATATTTTAATATTCTAATAAATAATTAAATAATAAAAAAATACTCTATAATCTTAATATTTCATATTGAAGTAACATCAAATATTCCTATCCATTAAGATCTATTGATAGATTTCAAACTCTGTAAAATATTATTAAATTTACTTACTTTTACTTACTCCTATCTAACTCTTCTTATCTATGTAATTATAAGTGTCAATTATATTTATGAAACTCATAAATAATCATATATTTTAATTCTTTCTTCTTTTATTTTTACAAGATTTTAAAATTTTGTTAAATTAATCTTTATAAAAAATAAGAAAAAACCAGCCAATTTTTCATTATTATTAAATTAATTAGAAATATTTTATTTTTTTATTTTTTTATTTTGGTTACAAGATTAAAAAATAAGATAAAATTTTAATAAATTTATTATTGTAAAATTTTTAAGTTTTTTGTATTAAATCTTTAAAATTTTCAAATAAAAATATTTTTTGATTTCATATAATTAAATTTTATATGATATAATTGATTATATAATAGTGTTTTTAATTTTTTAAATGCGTCTTTAAATATTTTATTTATTAAATAGATATAAATATTTTTTAGTTATATTGAGGTATTTAAAAGATTAGTATTAACTATAAATGTTACATTTCTTTTAGATTCTTATCCAAAGTTTTAGCTTCTAAGAATCTAAAATTATTCTATTTATTCTTTAATTTACAATTGATATTTTCTTTCTTTGATTTTACTAGATTAAAAAATTATTAAATTTGTAGCTTAAATTATAAAAATATATATATACAAAATACTTTGAAGATGTCAATTATTTTAAATGATATTTAAGACAATACAAAATCTTCAATATATTTGAATAACTTGCAAAGTTTATTTTCTTAATAAAAATTTGATATTTTAGAAGTTCTATACTTATGACTTAAACTTATATTGAGAGTTAACTTTTAAAAAATTAAACACATAATTTTTTATTTCATAAGTTCTTCATGTATAAGATATATTGATACTTTAGTATATTTGACAGTTTTTAAAATATCTTTGTTTTTTGTTTTAATAACACAGGTATTATAAATAAATAAATAAGAAGATGCTAAAGCACAAAATAGAAATACACATATTTGGTAACAAGTGAGTACTCTCTAATTGCATGGATCATTTTGTAATTAGCTGCTATCATTGTTTATAGGATGTTTTTGCCAAATAATGTTTTATTAGATTCAATATTTCCTTACTAAAACTGTAACATAAATCTACTGGTTTTAGTTTTTTTTTGTGCTTTAATTCTTGCATTGGGAATTTAATTCAAATTATATCCACTTGTATCCATAAATTTCAATTTAATTTAGATTTACCAAATTTTTATAAATTTTTATGGAATGCTTTAATATATATATATATATATATATATATATAAATAGTGATGAGGGTCTTAAATCAAATCACCTAAATTTAAAATCAACCTACTTTCAATAAAATACAATTATTGTCTTTGACAAAATATTTGTTAATCATTTTCATCATTAGACATCTTTAGAAACTTTTCTTGCTATACCTCTAATAGTAATCATTCATCATTAAACCCTAAACTTCTCTTGGAAATCACTTCTAAAATCACCAATCATGCTAAATTTTTCTTTAAGCTTCCATGAATTTTATTTTCTACCCTTTTCACGTCCTTGCACAATCAAAACGTCACCAAGTACAAAATTTAGAGAGTGCTAAGCCCTTTGCAATGTAGGAGGATCAAAGTGGAGATGGTTGGGTCATTTTAAATATGAAGTTGATAGATTTAATGTTCTCCTAAAAACAATTGATGTGTAAATTTGATTTGTACAATTACATCTATTTTTTTATTATTATAATCTTCTAAAAGATTGATTGTATTATCAATTGATTTTAAATATTAATAATTAAAAAAAATAAGAAAAACATATTCTTTACTGTGCTTAATATATGCCTAATATTTTTTATCTTATTTTTTAAATTATTCCAATAAAATTGGTAAAATGAAGTAAAAATATATTAAAAAAATGTATAATCTAGATAATAAATATTTTAGATATTTTTTTACAACTCTTTTATTACATATAAAATATAAAGAATTAAAATCTTATGATAAACACTTTAAATTAGCCAAGAATTTCATATATTCTTTTCAAAAATGGTGCAAATAAAGCCAGTATACTTTTAGCTGAAAGGTGTCTAAAAATCTGACTTTGTTAAATTCATCAAAATAGCTTAAAAGAAATAAGAATAGGAATAATTATACTTGTTAAAATAATTTTAAACTCCTGATTTTATTACAACAAACTTATCCAGCATATAAGTATTAAAATATATATATATATATATATATATATGTGTGTGTGTATTCATATGTACTAAAATCACAATATACTAAAATAAAAAATCATATATATATATATATATATATATATATATTATTTATGATTTTAAATTAAATTAGTATTGAATTATTCATTTTATTATTCTTTTATCATTACATATAAGTTGTCGGTGAGCCATTGAAGACCTTCTAAATTCAAGGCTATGAAAGGATCTGAAGACTCTTATATATTTGTAGAAACTTCTAAAAACTCCATAAGAGGATTATGATTCTTGTGACATAATTCAAAATTTGTAGGGAGGTTGTAGAAAGATTTAGAGGATTCTAAATATTTACCAAAAGTGGTACAAATGTCTAAAAAGTTTTAGAAGGCTTTTAAAGCCACATTTTATCATGTGTCTACAATAATATCTTTAGATTAATAATACAATTTTTTTTTAAAACATCAAATAAAATTAAATAAAAAAATTAATTTATTCTATAATGATTTATTTTTTTTCTTGTGTATATTAACTGGCTAAACAAAAATTCCTGTCTTAATTCTTATTGATAAAGAAATAAAATGACAGCTTATATATATATATATATATATATATATATATATTTAAATAATTAAGAAAAATAGCTTAGGAGAAATAATTTAAGTTGTTATTATCATTACATATATACATCATTACATATATACATCTTTGATCATGTAATTAATATATCTTATTTAGATTATTCTATAATTCAATATTAATTACATGATCAAATTTTATCTATATTAAAGAAGAATGAAGTATTATAGACTTTGCTGTCATCTTCTATTCTACCTTTGAAAGCTGAATTTTAACAAAGCTTTAATTTTTAGATTTCCAAAAGTATGATCATCTTTATAGATATCACAATAAAACACAATGTAATATTTTCCAATATTTTTTTAAAAAAATAGTAATAATATAAAATTATATATAAAAACTTGCACGTAAAAATAATATTTTGGGTCAAAACATAGATGAATATATAAAGAATAATCCCATTTAAATATTGGAGGAACTAAAATCATTAGAAAAGAATGTTTTAATTTTATATACCTTTGTATATCTTAAATATTTAAAATTATCTAAAACCTCAACAGAACAAAAAAAAAAAAAAAAAAAAAAAAATACAAACAAACTCTTTAGATTTTTCATGCAATCGACTACAATTATTTCTATTAAATTGCTAATCTTATCATTTTTATTATATACATTAAATACCAACAATAAATAGTAATTTAAAATGAGAAATAATGACAGGACCCACATCTACGCCCTCTTTTGCTGACTTCCACCGCGGATTGCCAGCATAGCAGGTCTGTCTTGTCCACGTGTATTAACGAACCACACACAATGTGATGATATGGCTGCCACGGTGGCATCAAGGTGGGCACCTACCACGTACGACACGAAGGTGGTAGGAGGTTGAGGCAGGTTGAAGGGGGCCAGGCCACACCTACTGCCCTACTTACCTACCCACCTAACGACCTGCCTACCTACTTACCCACCCATCCACGCCAGCCTTGATGCCCTTCCAAGTTCCTCATTCATTCAATCTTTCCGACCCATATCATTTAAATAGATAGTGGGAACAAAGCACTACAGTCATTCGCCATCTAATTTTGAAGATATTATTCTTTGACAAAAAAAATTAAAAATAAATAATAAACAAACAAACGCGGAAAACTACATGTCAGTAACATTTCAAAATCCGTACTAGGTGAATATAATAAATATCCTCAATTTGTTGTAACTTTGAACATGAGAAACCATGAAAAGTGACAAATTTTTGTAATTCAAATTCATTCTTTTGAAGTTGTCAAAAACATTGTAGATGTTTTTTATTTTATTTTATTTTTATAAAAAACAAAAAAAAAAAAACAAAACAGAAAACAACGTTTTGAGTTCTTGAATGTGTTGTTCGTCTTTTGTCTTACTTTTATTCTCTTTTAAAATAGATATATATATATATATATATATAGACTCACTAATGAATGTAATTAGTACTTTGAATTTTATTAATTTTTCTGATAATATATTCTTCATATGATTCAAGTCAAATTCAAATCCACGTAGTTTGTTGCTTTGGTTTTTTTTATTGTCATGAATAATAATATTTTAATTCTTATTTAAAAAATATATTAATCATCTTTGTTATTATTATGATTATAAACATTTTTAGATTATGTGCTAAACATTCTCTTGTATTCTAAGGTACAAGATTGAATTCATATGTATTAACTCTTATATATTAAAGAAAATGGTGTTTATTTTTTTATGAACATTCATTCAATGTGTCATTTAAAACTTTTTGTCTCCATCTATTACAAATTCATTCATGACTTTCACCATAATTTTCAGCAAATTCTTGCATTATTTAAGTATCTCAATACATAGAAAAGTAGAGACCAGTCTAAGATAATTTTATGTTAGATTAATTTTATAAATATTATCTTGTGCATATATTTAAGCTTTGTTTTCTCTTTATACTTTTTATAATGTGTCATTCAAACTAGAACTTGCTAAAAACTTTGTTCACATGCAATAACCTATTGTTTGCCACAGTAGTAGTTGATTTCATTTATTTTACAAATTTTCATTTATATGTCTTTATTATGTGTGCATTTATCAGATTTTATATTCATATCTTATCTACGATATTATAAAAATAATAAAATAAATAAAATTTTAAATTAACTTGATTTTTTAATTTTAAAATATAGTGTTATCTACAAACTACCTGAATTAACTTACCTCCTAAAAAATTAATAATAATGATTAAATTATTAAATATTCGAAATAGTAGATTTAGAGTGGTTGTATTTTATTTACATATTATATATACATAAATAATCAAAGGGCACCTGGGTCCATGAGCACCATTTTAAGATCATTACATGGAAAAAAACACACTCTCAAGATAATTAAAATGTGACACATGACCACATAACCGCTAATCACAAAAAAGCGCTAATCACAAAACTTCCAACGGTCGTCGGTTCCTCACCCAATGTTTTCATCCAAGGATACCATAACCTAAATCTGTCGATAACAAGCGCACGGATGAATGATTAAATTCGTTCGTTTTATCTCCTGCTACATTCATCCTGTAATATATCGGCCAGTCCATCCATTTCGACCCTCCACGGGCCCGAGCACGGCACCGCTGGGCGGAGCGGGTGTGGGAGTGCCGGGTGGCTCGCGCACCCGCGTGGGCCACGGGTGGGGGGCTGGGAGGGGGTCCTGCCCCGATGGACGGCCACCTCGCTTCGTGTTACATTGTCGCGTTGTGATGTGTTCTTCCCCGTTGCCTCTGCCGAATGCAGATTCCCCTCCAAGCCCTGGACTTTTTGGCTTGTCTGCGTTGAGGTCCTCGATTCATGCATTGGGTACCGCTCAGAATCGGAAGTGGACTGATCGCGGGTCTTTGAAAAGTCAGATCTGGGGAAGCTTAGGGTGGGTGTCGTGGGAGCATTGGGCATAAGCTTGAATCGCGGGGGAGGGGGTTGGTTTGGCAGGGTTGTAGGTTTGGAGGGAGAGTGGGATTGGTTGCGGTGCGAGGTAATGGAAATTTTTTGTGGGGTTGGGTTTGGTGGACTTGGCCGTGGTTTTGTAGGGTTTGAGTCTGATCGGTGCCAGTGAACAGTAGGTGTGGACGATCGGGGGGTGGAGTGGGGTGCGGTGGGGTTGGGTATGGTGTGTTGGATGTTTTTTGAGGAAAAGGGGGAGGAAGAGGAAGAGGAAGAGGAGGATGTCGGTTCTAGACGTGGAGCGGGAGTTGTGAACGTCAGGATCATGCAGGGAGGCGGGGTTGAATGGAGGGTGAAATTTGGAAAGCTTGATTGCTGTGTCTTGATTTCAATGGGGGTGCAGTTGATGTGCCTGGGTTAGCCCTGTTTGAGGAAAACAAAAAAACAAAATAAAAAAGATAAAAAAGGAAAAAAAATTGTGGTGGAGAAACAATACCTCTCAGTATGTGAGAAAATTTGCTTGAGTGTAACCTGGAGGTCTAACCGTGTCGAGGTAGATGGAGTTCTTGTGGAGTATGGGTTTCAGAGAGCAGGCGTGGAAAGATAACCTGCAGGTTGCAAGAAGAACAAAGTCCTTGAATCATTTCGACTGATGAGAGCTGGGATTCCATAAAAAGATACCACATTATGGATGAGGCCTCCCGGAACCCCTCGTTCTTGATAGACATTGAGTTATGGCAGAAATTCAATCTGGAGCTGAGGGCTGCATGTCATTGGTGCACCCATCATCACACCACGACGCCGGCAGAAGCAGCCAAGCAGCTGGAACGAGGGGAGGGATGGCCTCGTGACTGGATATCCCGAAAGGTGAAAAATTCGACGCGCCAGTTCGGTGGATTGTTTATATGCCCTGCACAGGATTGCGCCGGACACTCGAATGCCAAAGGCGAACGCCGGCGGCGTTGGTTTTGCCGGTTCTGTATCAACAGGCATTTGAGCGTTGACCTCAAGAGTTTTTTCCAATTCGATGAAGTGCAATGCAAGTGGATACAGGTGTGTCTTTGCTGCGTCGTCATCATGGCGATTGGGTCTGTTTGCTGTAATGTAGACTCATTTGTCTAACTCGTCCAGGATAAACCACGCAATTACGGCAGTAACAATACCTCTCAGTCTGGAGTTGAGGGATCGATTATCTTGTTCAAACCTGGACGATGGAGTGAAAATTATCGTCAGGCCTTTTATCTGAGTAAGTGCTTCATTTTATTTTCTATTTTATTTATTGAAACAGCTTATTTTATATCAGTGATCATTGCAGATTCCTGGTCTCTCCTGCTGGCATTGCCAAGCCAAGTTGGGAGATGCGGAGTGCATAAATTGCCCCCAGAAGCACACGAAACGGGCTAAGAGGGCGAAGGAGAATCCCCTGCCGCCAACAAGATCGCTACTTGGCACACCAGGTCACACGAATGTCGCAGGGGTTGTATCGGTCCTCCTTGCAGCGGCAGGGGATGGTGATTATGATGGGGTGTCGAGTGAGGGGAGGGGAGGACCAGCCAATGAAGCTCACAGCATGGATGAGAGTAATTTTGGGGTCGGCGAGACGCATGTGCGATTGGGACTTCCTATGCATGCTTCTCCGGTTTCAGATTTTCGATATGCTCCGCCTCCCTTGCACCAGCAGCACCAACAGCATCAACAACAACCACCACCTCCAAGGGGTTTTTTTTCTGAGAAGGCAGGTTTCTCATATTCATCCCTCCTTAGGAACATTGACTTCCTTTACTAGCAACTGGGTACTGGTGACAGCCGCTAGTTATAGGCTGAGTATTTTCTGGTCAAATGCTTTTGAGCCATTCTCGATGTTGTGGTAGTTCAGTGAATGGTTGTGCAGACTACCTCGAAAATCCTTTGAATTGAATGTTGAATTGTAGACAAATTTCCCGGGATTCGCTCACAGGTGATGAATTAGTGAATACTAGGTGTTTTACAGCGATAGTTTAACTCATGCTCGTTACACGTCCAGTGTACGATCTAATTTGTCAATAAGAACCTTGACAACTTTAATACATGCTTTTAAAATTTTATTTCATCTTTCATGAATCTCATTGTAGGTTTTGTTTTTGTTTTTTTATTTTGATTTTTAGTCTGAAAATAAGTTAGTTCATTGAAATAGATTAACTTTCTTTTACGGACTGTTTCTAGTGTGTAATGAGTACCTAATGTAGGGTCGCCCTTGAAATTGGTGCAGAAAGAGCCTTGTGTAAACTGCAAACTTGCTGGCTTGACCATTATTGAGAGGCAGGGTATTAATCATGTTGAGAGTATTGGCGTCTTATGTCTGTGAGGGTCGATTTCTACATCTTGGGAACGGGTTGAAATCAGCAGCTTAATTATGTTTCACAGGCCTGGTCATTTCAATGATAAGGATATCATGAGGAGGGGATACTTCTGTTAGAGAGGCAAGGGTTAGGGTTTTGAATTTGCCAGTTAGGCATACTCCGAGGAACTATTTCATCTCTTGCAGTGGCGTAGACGGCTGTGTCTGTTTCGTATACCTTCAGTTGCTTTTCACTCTCAGATGGTATCCACTGCGATGCGAAGAAAACGTAGCAACTCTAATAAATCATTGACTTTGGACAAGGGTTTAAGCATTAGAATTATATTGGCTTTTTAATTTGCCAATATGTGTATATCATGGTTATTGATTCTGTAAGATCGTTGGGTGTCTTGTTGTACAGGGCCTTATGTGCAGGGAGGCTCAGTCAAATATTATACCTCATTTACTTGAATATGTGGACAACTCATGCACACCATTTCATGCCACGGGTAAGCAGAGAATCTTCGAAATCATAATGTGGTCAAGGACAGTTGCATACTTGAGAGTGAATTCTAAGGTGTGGAAGTGTTGTCCAATTATATGATGAGAGGTTTGATTTATTTCTCTTACAACCTTCAAGTATTTCTGCTTTTCATCTGCTCTCATTTTGCTGCGTGTTTGCGTTAAAACTTCATGTTAACGGAAAGGCGGCGAGATTACACTTTCACTTTTATCTAGTTATGTCACCTGCCCTGGGATGCTTGCTTCTGTGAGATACACCTTTTATGAGTTGCTTGTTTAGCATGGATTAGCAGCTGAAATAGTTGTGTTTATGTTCAACAGCGGAGGCAAGGAAGTTTTTATTAACTGCAGGATTTCAGGAAATAAGTGAATGTGAAGAATGGGCATTGCAGCCAGGGGGACGCTATTTCTTCACTCGCAATATGTGCTCCATATATGCTTTTGCTATTGGTCACAAGTAAGAATGCGTTTTAAGCCCTTCACATATCTGTGTTTTTATTCTAATATTGTTTGTATATTCTTGTTTAGTTTGCATGGTTTTAACGATTCTTGCATCAGCTGAAAAGCTGAAGCTGAGGTTTGCTTGAAAATACAGCTCAGTTGTTAGTGCATCCCTTCTTATTACAAGAAAATAGGGCCAAGAAGTGTATTCGCGTTTGGTATCATGGTATATTTCAACTTCATGGTTTCTCTGTGCAGATACAAGCCTGGGAGTGGTTTCCATGTGATTGCGGCTCATACAGACAGTCCATGTCCCAAGTTAAAACCAGTTTCATATTCAGCGAAAGGAGGTTTTGTGCATGTACGTGTACAGCCATATGGAGCTGGGGTTTGGCAGACCTGGTTTGATCGAGATCTAAGTGTAGCTGGTCGCGTCCTGCTTCGAAGAAAAGATGGTGATCTTGTTAATGAGCTTGTGCGGGTTGGGCGCCCCATTCTTCGAATCCCAACAGTGGCTAATCCTGTTGACAGGTTTGCCTGCACATATTCACCTAATATTCTTACGTGCTCAATCTGTTGCTGTCATTTCTTCAATTTAGTATATCACGTCTACTCAATCTTTCATTGATTTTAATTTCATCAGTGACTTCGAACGAATGATTCTTTTTAAATTCTTTTATTGCTAGTATAATTTAATTTGCTGTTGGTAGTCAAAAAAATTGATTCGCAGCTATGTTGTTTACATTGTTTATTTAGTTGGCCAGTTTTTATTTTATTTGATTTTTACGTGTAGGTATTTAATCTCTGCATATGTGTGATTACAATTTTGGTACAGGGGGCTAGCGGCGGATGGTAGCAAGGTTGACGCGGAGGTAAACCTTGCACCTGTTCTGGCCATGCAGATAGAGTCAGAACTTGCAATGTCTTGCGATTCTGAGTCGTCAATGCCTGTGGAACACAATGATCATGGGTCCCATATTTATCCTCAACCTGCTACCGCTCACCACCCACTTTTGATTCAGGTGTGGACATTCATGGCATGCACTTCAACCTACTTCGTCCTTAACTTATTCTTTGCTATAAGGAAGACCAAATTTCTGTTTGGTCTTAGTATGCTTTATCACTCCTCGATGGCATGTATTTTTATGTATCCCATCAGGTCCAATCTTACTGGAAAAGGGAGACTTGTGAAAGGCTGGACGAGTGGTCGGTTTATCTTATGGCATGAGAGGGGTGGATGGGTAGTGCAGGTGTTAGCAGATGCGCTCAAGTGCGATGTAAGCGAGGTTGCAGATTTCGATCTTAGTGTATATGATACACAGCCTGCTTGTGTTGGGGGTGCTCGTGATGATTTTGTTTTTGCTGGACGGTTGGACAACTTAACCTCAACGTTCTGTGCACTGTGGGCACTTTTACATACATGCGCAGACCCTTCTTCTCTTGTGGATGAAAGCTGTGTTCGCATGATTGCTCTATTTGACAGTGGGGAGGTACTGGTGTCTCTCATTTCTTTTTTTACGTGTTTCAGTTATGCTTTGGACTTGTGTTTACCAAGTCTATGCAGAACTCTCAGAAATTCTGCGTATCTTTTCTTCAAGTGTGTAAATGCCTTATTGCTTACTCCCTGTTTACGGATGCAGGTGGGAGGACCTGATTCAGCACAAGCAGCGGGGCCACAGATAATGTTGCAGGCTATGACACGCATTGCTAGGTGGCTTGCTCGGGGTTCAGATAGTGAAGGAGTCGTTGAGCGAGCCATGCGAAGATCTTTGATTGGTAAGTGAACTGTACATACTTAATTTGTGCTGTTGGCTTTGGCTTTTATTATTCGGATTCCCTGGCTATTACACGTTAGGTACAGTAGTATTTAAGTGGTGTAATTATTCCTTCTCGAAACCTTCTACATTTGCACCTTAGACCATTCAGGTGGGTTTTTTGCAGTGTCAGCTGACATGGTAGAGGGCATGTACCCTATACAAGTGTCGTCACCAGGCCAAGAAGAGTCATTTCATCATCCCAAGCTTCGTGATGGCCTAGTTCTCAGGCAGGATGCTAGCAATGCCAATGACATTGTAACATCGTTTTTATTTCGAGAAGTAGCTAAACGAAGTAGTATTCCGGTTCAGGTTTGTTGCTCTTCTCTGCAGGAGCTCTGGTTTTGTTGTAGTGGATTGGTCTGCGTTCATGAATATAATCCATCTTACGTACTTTTGAAGATGAAAGAACCATTTTATATTTTCTTTTCTTTTCAATGGTCAGTGATGCTGAATATTATGTTAGGATTTTGTCTTTTAAACTCATGTTTTAATTTGCTGCAGAATTTTCCTGTGTCACGGGAGACGGGCTGTTGTTCAACAGTTAGTTCAATATTAGCGGCAGGGTATGGACTCCGATTGATCGACTGTGGGGTGCCCCTGCTTTCCATGCACAGGTAACTCCATTAGATGGCTTTGCTACAATTTTGGGTCTATTCAATTATTCATGCAATCACACAACTAAACGAAAGAGACAAATGTCAGGTTATTTCTTAAACCTTTCAGCGGACCTGTCATGGTTGAACTTGAGTCTGCAGAAATCCTCGTCTGGGTCACATCAGTGCAAAACTATTCGACTCTCGATTGATAGTAGGTGCCAAATGACTCCTTGTTAATCTACTTCGCAATATATATATATATATATATATATATATATACTTAATCTAGTTGGGAACTGCAAAAAGTTTTCCCTAGCTGATTCGACGTGCAATCTGTGTGTGCAGCGTGCGAGAAATGTGCAGTACCGATGACATCGAAACAACCTTTCGACATTTCAGGGAATTTTTCCAGCATTTTACCGCCATAGATGAACAACTGAGGGTTGATGTTTAGTTCTTCACAACACAAAACTGTAACATTATAGAACTGTAGCCCTCATGAGGTGCACAACCTCAATTTCAGGGGTTGTCACAAAAAAGTTGCCGACTGTCCCTGAATCACTGTTGCCCAGCTAATTGCAGATTGTTTTGAAGTGATTCTCGACAGTCGTTGATATTTACACTTTAGCACATTCATTGAGCACGGCAGTGACATGTCTTTACATAGAATCCACTAATGCGGCTCAGAGTAATATTAATTCCTTTTGGCTGCGCATATCTGAAATTATCAATTTTTCTTGTTTGTTTTGGGCCAAATTCTAGTTGACATTAAACTTCCTTTCATTGTTTCTTTCTCATGCTGGTGATGCTTGTAGCATATCACAATTGAAGGTAGTCGTTTGTATGTGGTTGTACCCAGTCTACTTTCAGTGAATTCAATTAAAATTGTATTGACTTGTTCATGTACAGCTAATCTGGGTACCCATTTCTTCTTAGGACTATTCTATTATATAGATCCATGTATAGAAATCTTCATAATACTTAACTCTTCAAATCCTAGATAAAATCTTGAATAAGCATTTCCATCACTCTTTATACTACTATCGACAAATTCTCACAAGTCATCCATAAATTTTTGAAAATTTGAATATATATATATATATATATATATATACGTACACATACATACATATATGTTGGAACTGTTAATAAGTTAGAACTTTTATGAGTTGTTTTTTATGTGAAGTAATCAAATCTATTAAAATAATCACTTATATTAATAAGCTTTAGAAACAAAAAAGTTAAGTGATGCAACTATGTTTTATTAGATGCTTAATGGAAAGATTGATGTTTCACTAGCAATAGCTAAAGTTTTATATTTTAAAGATTTAATTACAATTTGTATTATTTTAAAATTTTCTTAGTTATTAGTTTTTAATTGAATTTTAATATTTTTCCAAATGGTTTCTTTATTAATTTGATACTATATTTGATATTACAATTCAAACATGATTAGTCTATCTTAAGAGTCTAAGATCCTTCTAATCCACAGCAACATAAAACCTTATCACAAAAGTAGCGATGCTCCAAAATGCTATCCACTTCATATTCTTGTTGGTCATCAACTACAATTAGTAGTGGTGGTTGGTGTCGATTCAAAAAGCACTTTGGCTCAGTATGAAATTCCTTCAGTTGGAAAACATGGAAGATTGAATGGATCCAAATATGTGAGGGAAGCTCAAGGCGATATGCAACATCAAAAATCACTGCAAAATGCAGAAAGGTCTAAGCCACCAAGGTGTCAATTTATGGATTTGGATTGATGTAGCAAGTGGTAAGTTGGCATTGGAGAGTAATACTTGATCACCCTTCCGGAAGGTCTTGTGTTGCCGATGGCTATCTGCATACTGCTTCGGTCAATTTTGTATTGTAAAGAAGCGGTGCCGTGCCTCTTATAAGGCTGTTGTAAGCCATTGTATAAACTCCTCCATTGTCAGATCATTGGTGTCGATTAGACGATGGAGAGTTGTTGGTATAATCAAATGCTGATTGATATTAAGGAAAATGGTGAATGACCAGTACTTGCTTAAATACTATCATTATAAGCAAACTCCAAAGACATCAAATATTCATCCCAATCATTATGATGAACTACCACAAATGCTCGCAACATATCTTCTAAGGTTTGATTTGTTCATGTGTTTTGGAATAGAAGGCTTTAAACATGGTAAGTTAAGTGCTTAATAGATTGAACAAGGCTTGCCAAAAACTCCTCGCAAAGCATGAATTTCAATCTAAAATGATAACATGAGGTAATCTATTGTAACAAAAGACATTATCAAAGATGATTTGTGCAAGCGTTGGGGTATCAATATTCAAGCACATTGTGGCCAAGTGAAGTTGTTTTGAGAGTCAGTCCACACAGACAGTAGTCACAATATGATGATGAGGCATCTGTGATAAACACATAATAAGATCCATAGTCACTTGTTGCCAACATGCGATAGGTAGTGGAATTGGCTACAATAGTCTAGGAGATACTAGGTTGCATATTTTAGTACATTGACATGACTCGTAAGAGTGTACAAAAGCTCGAACATCACGATCCAAACCTACCCAAAACCATGTCCTTGAGATCCGTTTTAGAATCTTTTTTTGCCGTAGATATCTAGATATTAGGATGTCACGTCCCTCTTGAAGTATGCATATTTGGAGTATAGCATTTTCAAGTATATAAATCCGCTTCTTGAAATAAAGCAAGCTATCATTAAGACTATAATTTTAATACTATATATTGCCCACTTTCACCCGATTCCTAACCATCTTAAAATAAATATCCTAATGCGTAGCTTCCTTCCATTCTACCTCTTTGGTTAGGTTTGAAATGACACTACTAATGGTATCAATTTTTGCCTTATCTCCCAATTTGACCTTCAAGTTTGGTCTTTGTAATAAGTTGTTTGGCACAATATGTTGTTGCCTTTGCTTGTATTTAAGCTAGATATCAAAAAGCTGCAATTGTTTTTCTCAATGATAATGTCATGATTTTATATTTTCTAGATGCAAATTATGTAGTAAGAATCAATGGTTAATCCAAACAACAACTGGCTTCTCCAACAAATAGTCTCAAAATACCTTCATAGCACATATAATTGCTAATTGCTCTTGATGATGTGTAGACTAATTGTGCTTTGTCCTTCTAAGCTTACATGATTTATACGCCATAAATTAAAGGTCCCTACTAAAGACTTATTGAAAGACCACTCTAATCGAAAAGTTGAAAGCATCAATATTAAGTATACAAAGAAGGTTGAAATCATACACTTGCAATATTCAAGTAGTAATGAGTGCATGCTTCAACTTATCAAAGGCACTTTGTTGCTCCAATTTCTATTCAAATGGGACATCCTTTTCCAATAGATTTATCAATGAGGCAATAATGTATACAAATTGTCAAACAAAATAGTGACAATATCTAGCAAGGCCTAAAAATGAATACACTTCAGAAGCATCTTGGAGTTTGGCCAATCTTCCACTGCTTTTATCTTATCTTGTTCCATGTGCATACCTTCGGAGGACACCACATGCCTCAAAAATGTAACTTCCGACTTCCAAAGTTCACATTTTGATTACTTGCAATAGAAGTGACTATCTTATAGCCAATGCAATACTTCTCATAGGTGTTACTTATACTCTTCATAGATTTTACTATATATGAGGATATCATCAATGAAGACAATTACATACTATTCCAAAAGATCTTCAAATAATCTATTCATATAATCCATGAAAGAAGCTGAAGCATTGGTGAGGCCAAAAGGTAAAATAAGCCATTCAAAATGTCCATAGCACATATAAAATATCATCTTTTTTATATCTTCTCTTATAATAGTTATCTGTTAATAGCTACTTTGAAGATCTAATTTACTAAAAATAGTCACATCTTAAAATTGATCAAAAAGGTCATCCATGCATGGAAGTGGATATGCATTCTTAACAGTTTGCTTATTAAGGCCTCAATAGTTGATGCAAAGTCAAAGTCCACAATCCTTCTTATAAGCAAAGAATACACGTGCTCTCTATAGTAATGTGCTTTTTTAAATAAGGCCCTTCTCTACGAATTTGTCTAATATCTTCCATAGTTCTTCAAGTTCATTTAATGCTAGGCAATAAATTTGTCAATTGGTTGGTTTTATTCCAGACAATAGTTTTATTTGAAAGGGGGTATTTTGATCAAGAGGCTTGCTACTAGGTAGGTCCGTTGGAAAGACATCTTCATATTTTCATATGAGTTGTTTTGCTTATTTTATTCTTTTGTCTATCTTTCTCATCACTGATGCAAGATTTAGAACCATCATATACATTGGTTGTTTATGTTGTATTTGCTTCTTTATAATAGTCATTCCTATGAGTAAGTCTTTAGTTGTAGATTATTTTTTTTTCTTCACTCAATATAGAGGTACAAAGAGTCAACTTGCATCCACCAACTTTCAAGGATATTGTCCTTACTATCTAATCAACTTGCTTATTTTTCACTTCTAGCCATAGAATACCAAGAATAATATCATATCTTAGCTTTATTACCTTGAACCTTTCTCTTAAGACATAAGTATCAATCAACCTTAAGGTTTCTTCTTCACATGTCTCACTCAATATGTTCTCTTAGTCATTTGCAAGATATATACTTCTTTCCTTGATTATCGTAATTTTAATCCCAAATTAGTCTGTTATTTCAATTAAGAGTCAATTTTTTATAGAGCCACAATCCACAAGTACTCGACATGGCTATCCTCTTAATAGTCCCATTAGATATACTAGTTGATTCTTTTTATAGTTGTCTAAGGCCATGCCATTTGTCTTTGAGAAACAATAGCTATCCCTAGTATTGGGCTTTGGCACTTTTATTAGGGATCCTCATTTCCATGCTCCATTTCATTATCAACTTCATGAATCTTGAGATTATGAACCTGCCTTGTTTTGTTGGTGCTTGAATTTTGACGTTTTGGAGAACCTCCGATCTAATGGCCTGCCTCCCAAAAATAAAAACATAATTTATTTTGCACCAATATTTATTGTCTTTGTGGTATCAATGATCTTTGTAGGGCATCAATCTCCATTAGTATTGGTTGTTGTGCCATAATATTAAATAACGGCATATGATTATGTACTATAGGTTGTGCCCCACAATTTTTGAAATCTATAACATTGACCTTTTTCGCAATCCTAATTACCTCTTCAAACATTTATAGATTCTTTAATTCCACCTCTTACTAGATCCCAAGTTTCAAACCTTGTTAAAATTGATCTATTATATTTGCCTCTGAAACATTGTTAATTTAAAGACATAGGGACTTGAATCAAAAGACATAATCTTGCACTCAACTTGATTATACAAGATTTGCTAACTGATTGCATGCTATCTTCTTTGCATTGATGGGCCAAAATTAATTCCTAAACTCGGTCTCAAACTCCTCACAATTACAAAATCTACCTTGAGCTTTATAGCTTTGAACCTGATATTGCAACCAAATGGATGCTACATCTCTCAAATAGCTAGCTGCATACATAATTCTTTCAGTGGTATTAGCCTCAGATAGTTGGAGGTATTATTGCATGTTGAAGAGCCATTGACATATATATTCTTGCCTTGAAGTCCTAGAGTATGTACTAGGTTTACTCAATTTCAGCCTAGTAGATGTCGACTTCGTTATCCCAAAGGCTTCTATTTGCCTTTGTAAAGTAGCTATTTGGCCTAAGAGGTGTTGTATTTGAGCTTCTATCTAGAATTACTCTACTATATCTCCCATGTTGTAATTCCCTGCTGGACTTTACTATTATAATGCCTTCTTTCCTTCCGGTTGTCTTTTTAAGAATAGTTTGTGATAGCCTTAAGAAAATACCCAGTGTGACTATAACAAGTGACCTTGAACTAGATGATAAATATTGATTCTCTATTCTAAAACAGTCTAATACTTACTTTGATACCAATGAAATAGGATTGATTTATCTCAAGAATCTAAAATTCTTTTAATCCACAATAATATAAAACCTCATCACAAAGTAGGATAAAATAGACTAGAAAAAAATTGAAAAAAATTAAATAAAATAAGATACAAAAGATAAAATTGAACAAATAGAAATATAATAGAACAGAACTGAATAGGAAGATGTAAAACCAAATTTTACTAAGAGAAGAGGTTTAAAGCCATATATGACCAGATTCCCAAAAGGCCTTGGCCAAACTTATTTATACTTTGTCCAACCATCTTAGAACTTTCTAGAATGTTCTTAATGATGGATCCTATTTAGATAACTACCCTAAATTCTTTTTAGAAGGTTCTATGATAGGCATCACCTAAATAACCACTCTAAGTCTTTTTTAGAATGTTCTATAGTGGGCTCTAACTAAATAACTGCTTTAAGCTCTTTCTAAAATATTCCATGGTGGATCTTATATAGTCCACTAATCTAGCTCTAATTCTAAAAACTTCTACAACTTCTTAAACATGGTTCCAACTATTTATCCCTATGTATCAATAATGCAAATATCTTATCTATATCTTGTTACTATAATGTTTTATATTATCTTAAAATCTTTAGTTAAAGACAAGCAATCTTAATAATCTTTAATATATATATTATACGATATAAAAATACCAAAAAGCACCAAAACCACCATAGACATGTTTTGTACCATAATTATTAAAAAATTGTTACAACTTATTTATAAGTTTGTTAGCAAGGTGAAGATTAGTCCAATTCATGAGTTTACACAACTTAAGAAAACTAACAAAGTATGATTAGCTAAAAATATGTGATAATTTTATTTGAATAATTTTGAATTTTAAATACTTAAAATTTTATAAATATTATAATTTTGATAAAATATGATTATGAATAAAAATAACTTATATAAAATAACTGAATGTAATTTATATATAATTAAATAATTTTATTAATTTTATATTAATCTTATAAATTTAATATAAATTTAATATAAATTAGATTATTATAGAATATGTATTTATTATTTATAGACAGTTATAAAAAAATACACAAAATATTTATTTATAGATAGTTATAAAAAAATACACAAAATATTAAAATCCTATAGGCATTAACAAAATAACCAAATGCAAAACTCTGTATTTGTTAGAATTTATTTTTGTTCCCTATAATTATATTAAAATTTAATTTATATTTTTATTAATTTTAAATATTTAATTATTCTAAAATTGAGGTCTAAATTAATTTAGCTCTTATTTAAACTAATTTATCCAAAAAAATTATGTACTCAGTCATGGTCAAATTAGTATTCTTTCCACTATTGTAGTGATCTGAATTGATGCTTGAACAAGATACTAGAATGAGATATTAAATGACAATTTGAGTGCAATCTTATATTAATTTAAAGTAATGTAATTTACAAAAAACATAAAAATTAAGTTTCTAAATTTTTTATTAATGTAGTAATGAAATTGGTGCTTTCATCACATTCTAAAATAAACACTTGAAATCAACACAAATTCATTTTCAATCTCCTATTTCTCAAATCCATTTATGCATTTTATCCATTTTTTTAACTTCATTTGATAAAATTTGATAATCAGTTTTCGGGAAATCTTTAAAAAAAAAACTTTATAAAATGTCTGAATCATCAAAAAAATCCATTCAAATTTACCAGCCAGCAAAGAACCATTCAACACATTTCCCTGGCATTGTGCAGTTTGAGAAATCACCTGATGCGACTGCCAATCTCTCATCGCTAATTGATCAAAATTTTGCAAAAAATGCCCAAAGATAAAGAAAATAATGTAGGAAAGATGTGTTTAGGTTTGAATTGACGCAATCAAATCAATGTTAACAAGAAAGCAACATTGCAAGAACAGCACAAGACTTTGATATGCCGGTGCACAAGATTCACCTTCAACTCAGATCATGGAGCCCAACTGAAGAAGAAATCTTTGTGAGTAAGCAAGAAGTGGTAAAACTGAGCGGTAGAAGAATTCAGCATTACAATGCAATCTGTTGCAGTGATGTTGATTTATCAAGATCGGCAACAAGGACCCAGCAGTTACTCATAGATCCCATCGCTGCTGTGAATGTTTGCTAGACATCTGATTCAAGCTTCCTAAATGCTCATTTGGTATGTGTCGATGTTGTGTCTCGACGATTTAGCTTGATCTCCGAGCATTGAAGTATTCACATGGAGCCTGCAGACCTACTTTCGGATCCATATTTTGATGTCGTTGTGCCTCATTCGCATCCCCTGATGTGGTGCCTTCGACTCACTTGTTGAAGGATTCTGTGTTTGAAGTCGAGGTTTAAGCAGATACGGTGTCGCCTGTTCTAAACCCATCTCGGCAGTGTTGATAACAAAACCTCTGCTCCATTCAATAGGTCGAGAGACCGGACTGCCCACTGTATTGTCAGATAATCTAGAGATAGGCCTGGTTGTGCAAGGTCATCTCACAGTCTACTAGAAAGCCCACATGATCAGGTCCACTTCGATTAGTTCTGGTCCCTTGAGTGGTACATCATCCAAAGTCGACAAATGTGTAGTTGATGCGGCGGCTGTATCGAGAGTCCAAGTAGAAGTAACCATAGTAGAAGCAGGTATCTGTGGCCAGATCACCAGCAAACCACAGAAGGACTGATGCGACGAGCAAGACAGATACAGTGTATGCCTTGATCATCAGCACCGTCACTGCTCTACAAGAATCGAGCTGGTTCCACACGTTTTCCTGTTGGGGTTTCATTGACTTGGAGGGGGAGTGATCATCACCGCAAGCTAATGCGAACGATCTCCGGCGAGCCAGACAGTGACTGAAAACTGAGCTGGCATGAGTAATTGAAGCTGTAAAGAGAGGTTCAATCCAAAAAGCATCGTTATCAAGGCTGGAGGACTTAAACTGGGCAGAATACATCGGATCTAAACACCCAATGAAACAGACAACTTCAACTCAGAAGCGGCGCTAGCTACATCAGGAATTCCGGAACTCCTAACCCAATACGAAGTCGCCGTCGACTTACATACACACACACACACACACAACAGCAGCTGCTTGTGGGTTGAAGTGTGTTTCAGGCTGGCAAGGCGTCTTCGGAGGTGATCAATCACACGAAGCTACGAGACAAGGTCTTGACGTGGTTTGTTGTAGTTGTAGTTTTAGCGTCAGCTCCTTCCACGGCCACAACAACAGCCGAACGTGTTTTTTTTGTCCTATTGTGAAGCCGGTGTATCAACAACATCGCAAGTTGTCTATCACAATTCGTTCGCAAAACGAGTTCAAATGAAGAGGATATCACTAGAAGATCTTGAGGTTTGCAGCATGAGCTTATCTGCGGCTCCACAAGTTGGTCGACTGCACAAGTTGGGTGGGGAGGGGAATTTCCATCTTCCAAGTGGGGGCTTCGCGTTCAGATCGCATGATGTCATGAGTTGTAGTCCAAGTGACCTGCATCTTGATTCGATGCACCACCTTCAAGTGCATCGTTTCAAACTTAGGGTTCCAACGAGTTCACGCCACCAAGGCGTTGGTGGGCCACCCCAGCAAGCCCCTCGCCAGGTCTTATTCTGTGCTTGTAGAATATTTCAATGTTCTATTCATGGATACTGTACACTGTATCATGCGATTGCATTGTAAAGGTCCAGAGAGGTCTTGAGCCATCGAAGACCCATGATTCTTCTACCTGTTATCGTTATAATAAGATGAATATCCATCAAGTTTGCGAACACCTCTTCTCGCTGAAAGGTATGAGAAACTGGTTTAAAGTTTTCACTTGGGGTTACATTACAATGTGGACTGTGCCTTAAAAACAAACTTGATTGCAATCAACATGAGGGATTGGATTCTAAACCTTGCAGTCAACACGAAGATATGATCTTGAAATGATCTCAGAGGTGACTCCAACTTGAAAGATGGTTCGGAAAAATGGATGGTTGTATTTTTTGCATACTTATCTTGATTATGTTGTGGCCATGTCAACCATGATTTCGGTGGATAAGAAATTAAAAGAATGGTATTTAAAATTTTAAAATACAACTCTTAAACCTTGTCCCATATGCTTTAGTTTAAAGCCCATGGATATTCTTTTGACTTCTCTACCAGTGAATAGAAACGACGCGGATTTGGCACTTAGTTGTCCTGGACTCAGTTTAAAGCGGCCTAAGTTATTATATTTCGTGAGTATTACGGCAGCGGTGAGACAGATTTCGAAGTGGTCTTGAAATATCCAGCTAATTTTTCGGGTTTAAATCAGAATATTTAAACGCATCAAACGCATGGGAGGCATCACTGCCCCAGATCTGCTCCGAACTAGTTGCAGCTCATCTGATTCTTCTTTGAAAGCAATGCCTGCTGGTGTCCAACTTGTAGTGGCTGTCGGCATTCACCAAATCCAACATTTGCACGAATCATGAGCAGAATCGTGGTCCTGACAGGCTACAATGCCATGCACCATTCAACAGTGCTCCATTTGTAGAAGGCCCACTTGAGAGACCCGGCAGGTCTGGATCCTGAAGTCAGTTGCTATGATCCTGAAGTCAAGTCCACTGTTGTTGATGACGTGTGCAGTTTAACGTGCGTCAGCAGTGTAGCAAGTTGCAAGCCCACTGCACAATAACATTTTTTTGCACTGCAGCTCGAAAATAGTGGTACCAAATTTTCCCCGATAGATTGGCCGGGTTTTGTAGGCTTGGCTGCGTACAACTCATCACCAGAACATTTCATGATTGAGCTGTGCATCATTTTCGCTAAGTGCTCCTTTCCATCGCTATTGACCACCAGGAGGTCCCACATCCTCTCTTCCCATACTATAAGTAGGATGGTATAACCCCATAAGGTGTCTGTGTTCGTTGCTGACTGTCTTCGGCACCAGTGGCCCAATGCCTATTAAATTCTTCTTGATGCTTGAACCCTGAAGCGATCCATCTGCATCTTCTCAATACTTACTGATCCTTTTCGGAGACAGAAATGATGCAATAGCTTTAGAGCAATCTTTTGACTTGTCATGGACTGCAATAATTGATATGGATTTTGAGCCGAGGAAAAGGAGACGGTGGAGTTATAGCTTTTAGCACCTTTGAAAGTTAATGTGCCGCAACATCTTTCACCATTTCTGAAGAATAACCAGACATGACTCATCATCCCAGACACAACCCAAATCGAGAAAAGACATGTGAACCACGTCCACAGATATATTGTTCTTGGGTTTCATTATTATTATTATTATTATTATTTATTTTCATTATTAGTTTTTTGTGATTCTTATTCCTACTTATAATGTGCTAACCTTCCCAATCTGATCCAAACCATATGCAGGGAGGTCCGCTCTGTTCACTAGATTTATGAACTCCAGCATGTGGTGTTTCTGTGTGCAGCTTCTCATTACTTAGGGATGGGCTAACCACCCCCATTCAACCATTCTAGCCTGGAGGGTTGTGGAGTTCCAAAACCAGAATACACCACACCTCGGTCTTCCAAACGGAATGTATTTTTGAGGCTGAAAAGCTGAAAATTGTCAGATACAAGAGTATTCCAAAGACTGATGGTGCATCTTGAGCGTCTGCATTCTGTTGCGACAGATTTGTACAGTGCGTCGGTTTTGCAGAACTCGATGTATGAAGAGAAGGGCACATTCAATGAACTCTGCAATAATTGCGCAAAAGATATACAACAGTAGGATGTACAGATTCGAAGTGTTGCCATGGGAGAAAACGACCTCTCAAACAATTGTGGCCTAGACTCTGTTCAATTCACATTCTCGGGGACTTAAGAAATCCGCTCACGGAATGATACAGCTGTGATTCGAGCGCAATGTCCGGTTGCATTTGCTACTAGGAGTTTTCTAAAAATCCAGTGTGACGAAAGCTCTCTCTCCATCTCCATCGTTCTCTGCAGGACGTTGGGTAGTCATGGAAGCTCTACAGAATGTCGGGGCCAAACACAACACTTTCATGATAAGATCATCCCACTAGAGTCACACAACAACACACCCGTGAGTTCGCATTTAAGAACATATCTGATCGGAGACTCGTAACAACCCCGTCAACAGACATCTCCCAGTACCGAAACGTAGACCTGACACAGCTTCGACGTAGAGCTAGATCATGCCGACTACTACAAGGCATCTGCACCGTATCATTCACAGTGTGGGGCATATTGACAGATCCTGGTTACAGTATCGAGCACAGTATCTATTACACGTAGTTTGTAGTAATAGAACATCGCAAGAGCATGTAAAAAAAATGCTTCAAGATCGATGCAGCCTTCTGGTTCAGCTTGGAAGATCCACCGCTGCTGTCGGGATTCATGCACCTCGATGTCGATCTTCGAAGATTTTCCAGCTGACAAAGCTCAGATAACGTCGATGTCGCCGAACGTTGGCAATTGCCAACGATAAGCTCATCGTCGTCGACCGCCGACGATATGCACAGCGCCGTTCTGATGCCTCCGTAAGATTTGAACTCACTGTGACAGGGTTCTACGATATTATGGACAGATAAAATGAGGATGGGTGCAAATATGATGGGGCGACTGTGGATGCAACATGTGATGGAAAGAGTATATGATTAAGACAATTGTGAAGGTTCTATATATTCGCCATTGTTATGGAAATTTCATGTGCAGCATTCAACTTCAGTACAAGTGGTTTCGAGGTAGGCACCAAGTAATTTTGACTAAGACTCCGAAGGCATAGCAGCCTTAACTTGATATTACCCAACGCTCTTTATCCTGTTTTGAACATTATCAATCCCAAATGCACAAAGAATGCAAATTTTTTGTCACCTACCTTCACCGAAACCATTCGTGGGTGAGCAAGGAACCTTGGAACTCAAGCAACTTCAAGTGATGAGGCACACACCAAGGCGGCAAGCATCCCATGAATCTAAAATATGTGAACGGTTTTTGTAGTGATACATGTGGTTACTGATTGTCACCAAGCACTTGGTTTTTTATGAAAAAGTGTCTATTAGATTCATGTGCTACAGTGAGGAGTGAAAGGCTGCTCTTTGGTATTGTTACATGACCCACTTTCTTACTCACTGGATGGACTCTTTCAAACACTCAAACTGCCGAACTACGTCCTGATTAATAACTGCTTTTCAGGTTCAATTTCTGTGTCGATAGCTCTTCCAAAGCTTAAGCACCACTGACTTGTCCGTAAGGCACAACTGTGACTAGAAGCAGGAACGTTGAACTTGCCAAAACTTGGGAAGAATGTACATGAGCAAAGGGGTCACAGTGTAGGACAGAACGGGGACGCGGCATATCAAGGAGGAATATTCTCTGCTTGGAGTGTGGAGCACACAGCATCCTGTACTAGAGGTGGTTGACCATTCAACAGCAGTTGTTGGGGAAGATCTACCCGAATTACATTATATCGGTACACCTGATAAAACCAAACACCCCATACCAACTTTTTCAGCATTCTCAATCGCTGAAAATGAACGAACATCAAAACAGTATAAGTCATACATTTACCAGTTAACAACAGATGCACGCTTGCACACAATCAAGGGACTTCAATTTTTCGGTCAGCAAAACCAAAGAGTACTCTTATCATTAGCCTCTAGTCTTTGAACTTATTTTTGAGCAAACCAAGGGAGGGATTTCAGTGCAGAAGAGGACCCACTTTGTCTTTCCATGTGACGTTGACTTCATGAAAAAATGGCTCCAGCAGGGTAATTGTAATACCCTCTTTGATCTGAGCAGGAAGAAGAGGAAACACGAGGCAAACATCACTTATGTTCAGCAACAGATTGGAAAGCTTCGTGAATTTGTCACTATCGACAGTGCCATATTTTACACTCCGAATCCTTTAAACGTGAAGCCATTAAACCGAATAACTCTTGGTAAACATGCAGGTACATGGGACGATAGTACAAGGTATGGGAGAATGTAAGAACAAGACAATAGAAGACATTTACCGCTCCATCACGCAATGCATACACCGAGAGGGCGAAACAGTTTGTCTCTCTATCAGCCAACAAATAAAACCTGCACGAGAATGAGCACCATTAATAGTGATGCCTCGGGCGATTTAAGAGAGCTTGAGAAGCATCAAAGCTTTGAACATCAAGAGGACTAAAAATAATTCCACGTCAATTTAGGCAAAATACAAACACATACAAGCTTAAACAGATGAAATCAAAACTAAGCCAAGTGAGCCATGTCGAAAAGTTGATTCAAGAGCACTGCAAAAGGTCATGAGCACTCCACTTTTCGTACTACACAAAAACATCACTGTAACCAACTTACAGCGGCACTGAGTTGTCGTGCGAGATTGCTTGGAGCATTTTAGCTTGCAGGGCCATGCCTTTGTTAAAACCTTCTTTTAACTGCTCTAATGAGACTTGTCTGTAAGCCCCAAGTGCTGGCAAGTCAAACAGATAAGAAATTCACAGTATCAAGTACTGTGCTTGAGAAAAGAGAGCAAGGACCTACCAACAACTTTCGAAATAAAACCTGCGCTGCCTACCGGAAAATCTTATCTATGCGTATGCATGGAAACAGTAAGAATAGAGAGAAGAAGAAGAGGAAGAAGAAAAAATATCTTCGGATGAGCGCCAACTGAAAATTGAAATAATATTGAACACGCTCTATTTCAAAATATTATGTGCTTTCTATGATGTGTAGCCTGAACAGAGGAAAAGAAATGACTCATCTGGAGATAGACAGATACAAAAGTGTACAGGGAGAACAATCTCACAAGCATTAGCAGAAAGCGACGACAAGATGATAGATAACCGCTTCGCTTTCAATCGGCCCTGGTCATAAGCACAAGGAACCTGAAGTTAGCTAGTATGCCAAAAGCTCTTCTGAGAAGTGCAATCATAAGATGTTAGCAAGATTCCGGTTTCCTACTGAAATTTTAAGCACGACAATCCAGCACAAATTACCAACGTCGATTTATCTATAAAGAAAGCTGACGGGTCAGATAGAACCAATCAGACAGGCTCCAAATAGTTCGGAATACAATTAGATTGCACACAGTAGTATCCTCAGGTACGCATCCAAAAACAACTGAAAATTAAGCTGTGGACCACAAATACCTTGTTTATTATCAGGTCCTCAAGTTTACTTAGCAGGTTGACTAACTTATTAAGTTCACGATCGGCATGAAGGCCCGGATCTCTAATACTAGCTGCCTCAAAGCCCCGCAATGCTCTTTCATAATCCTCCAGATATTGATGAACCTATCTCATGTGGCATTGCAACTCCAACAATATCAAATAATTTAACTAGAGAAAATCATAAGAGTAAGTAGACTAACTTTAGGACCTTAAACATGCCACCCGGAAAATTCAAAACAAGCAACAAGCTTACAGTTGCGCTGTTGAAGTGGAGATCGGGATTTGCACTAGCCATTTCGTCCTTTTCCTGCATAGAAATAATCACAGAAACGAAAATTGGTCCCAGTTGTTGTCAATTCAAGAAACTGGGCAGACTGCAAGTTAACCATGTATCGTTTACGTAGCTAATCACAGAGAAAACTATGTGCTTGCACGTTGAATACCATGAGGTGATCTTAAGCACGACGGAGAATATTTCTTGAAGTAAACTGTCTAAAGTTCCGAAATTTTAGAAAAGCAATTTGAAGAAAGAATAACAGGGTTCGAAACTAAATGAAAAAACAAGAATCACCCCACAGTCCCTCAACTCACATGATAAATATTGCATTGAAACTCAAAAACATTCTGTAAACACTTACAGCATTTTGATAGGCTTTTAGTGATTGATGCAGCTTGTTCCGGTCCCAAGCGCCCGATACAAAGAAGCTTGTCAAATACGCGTTTCCTAAGGTATCTGCAAAACTGCGCATGTCAGTCCAATACTGTATATTTTGTAACGATGTGAAACTTTATGCCTCGACATGAGTGAGATCTGCACAAGTCGCGTGCAAACGTAATCCAAATAATCAGAAAGTGGCTTGGAAGAAATCGTACACCAAGACTGGCCATCTTTGATATCAAGACTGACGGCCTGCTTCGCATGAAGAATGCTCTCTTCGACTGTCTCAGCTTCGTCTGCACTCCCTGCATCATTGGCGCCTTGGTCAATGGCTGACATTCCCATGCTTCTGATTCCAGGATATTCAAACATCTCCTAATCATCACAAGGCAACAAGAAGAAGATGGCAAACAGTCTACCTTTTCCAATTCGTCTCTCCAGCATTGAAAGCTGTTGGAGCGCCTTTTTATTTGGTCCCTACACCAATTGGAGGGGGGAAAGAGTTTCTTTAAACCGTTCTACTTATCTCCCTTGCAATCAACAACCTTGATAACAAAAATGCGAGACCTCAACTCGTTTCGAATCAGGACCTCGTCCAAGATAAAGAAAAACACCAGATTAAGTTCGGTCAGATACAAAAACTGCAAATCAAATGAAGTAAAGTGTGAGTAAAAGTGTTGTAAATAGTCAGCAGCGGTCCGTACAACCTCTGCCGACAATGTCCAAGTGCCATGGATTACGGCACTAGCATACGCAAGCATCGCAAGCATCTGTGACAAACTTATGCATTGAGAAGAATTTCTGTGAAAGACACCTTGCTGAGAGCTATATTGAAGCAGTTTTTGGCCTGTGTGAGGTCACCCTTCTTCCAGAAACAATTTCCCAAGCAACACCAAGCATCCACCATAGACGGGTCCAGCTTGACCTGATAACACCAATCTCAGATTTCAATGCACAGCTTTGTCCAGTCTTAACTAGGGGCCTCGTTATTGTATGAAATGTTTAAAAAAAAAAACTTCACGATTGCGTATTCCGAAGTATTAAATTTTCTTGAAAAGGAATGAGCAGAATAAGATACCGATTTCGAAAGATGTTCTTCAGCCTCTTTACAGTAGTCTGGTCCCACATCAAGGACTTTCCCTCTCAAATACTCCCACTGGGCGCGCCGTTGGGGATGCTTCCTGCAATCTACACGCACAAGTTTCCCGATTTTACACACCTCCTGACAGTTCCTACTCTTCAGAAACAGGTTGAAAATCCCACGGAAACACCAGTAGGCTCGTGTGCTTCACACTTTCTAAGAAAAATGGCAAGGCATGCGGTTTCAAAAGTTCCGGTGGTGCAAAGCTGATGCAAATAGAAGTAATCGCAGAGCCACGCTATACTTTAACTAGTTCAACCCTGCATTGTCAATCCAAAGAGACGGCCTATCCTTATTTCTGTAAAAGTCTGAGCTACGACAACACAAGTCTGCTGTAGCGACAATACAATCGATGGGATAGTATTCATGAACCCTAAAAACATCAGTACCCTAATGCCACCAAGAATGAGAGCAGCATTTGACCAGCGATCCGTATCAGGATTAGGGCTGCAAATATTGTGCCTCAAAAAACAAAACACGAAGAAAATTTAGCAAAACAGGTGTCATATCGAAAAAGAAACGCCCTCACAGTGAAGAACAGACAACTCATATTTCCGATGAAAGCGTGCACAAGAGTTACCCCAGAGCTAAGAGAGATACACCACATGGAAACAACACAAGCACAGATACACAATACAAACCTGATGAGATATCGTGGAGAACAACCAGCAAGTCTCGCATGAGATTATCCAGACGACCCTTTTTAATAGTGGGATCGAGTGGGAAGAACGTGTCGCGCACCAAGTACAAGCTGTCAATGCTCTGCAGCACCGTGTCCATGGGATCCTTGCATTCCACAGCCTCGGCAATCTTGTTGTCAACTCCCATTGGAACACCCGCACCACACCCTCCCTCCCCCCCCCCCCTCCCCCTCTTGTTCCTCCTCCTCTCACTCCCCCTTCCCCTCCCCCATAACCACCTAAACCAAAACCAAAACAAAAACAAAAAAACCGCAACCGAACCACGCAAAACGACGAAAAACGTAAGCAAACGAACACACTCCAACAATCGCAATACCAAAGGACAGAAAAAGCCTTGAAGACGAGCCACGAAGTCGAGAAAAAAGGGGCTCAAAACCCCGGCTCAGTTGGAGTCTCACTTCACTGCAAGGGCAGAGCAGCGAGAGACTGTTCTCATATCCTTCTCCTCCACAGCACACTTCTCTGTCGCACTTGGGACTTAAGTTCCCTGCTTGGTTGGCCGTGAGCTTCCCCGCAGTAGTATTCTACATCCCTTCCTTTTCCAGCTCGACGCTATTCCTACGGATTCGGGCCCGCGACCTCTCTCCGATGACTGTACCACTATTACTGTTCCCCTATTCAAGCAGATGTTGAGAGTGTTCAGATTAGCTTTGTGTTTGAGCATTTGAGTATAATTAAGCGAGTTGGAAAAGCGTAGAGAACGTAAAAAAAATTTAGTAGATGATCATTTTGAACAACTTGAGGTAGGAGTTTTGGGGCATGTGAAATTGAACAGTGAGGTCAAGGTTGTATGTGAGGAGAAACGAATTATTCGGAATCAGCCCAAGAATGAAATGGTATTCAACAACGTTCTGGTCAAACAAGGGAAAATAACAACTTAGAAGTGTAATACTCATAATAATCATAATCATAAAATGATAGATGTAAAAGATTTTTTTTTGTATACACAAGAAGAAGTTTCATGTCAATATGCAAGCTTCAAACAGCCAGCAACTTTAAATGAGACGCACAAGACTTAACCATGTTGTAACAAAATGTTTTCGAAGTAATGTAAGTTTTAATTGAGAACGACTGCCGAGCAATTAATGTAGGATAATGTGTTGGTATCTAAACAAAGATTACCAAATATTGATTACTGTATCTATATACATATATGTGTGTGTGTCTTACGTCTAATGTGTAAAGATAAAAGGTAGCATACAAAGAAGCACACTACAAATTTTGAATAGTAGATACTGTATTATCGAAAAGGAAACACCTTTGTTTCAATCAGTTTGTGTTGCTGTTGCATTCGAAAAAGCCAGATCAGGCACAAGATTGTGCTTCATCGTTGTCGAAGGCATTCCTACGCAGCCTTGTTCCAACGGTGCTGTATTCCTTTGCCTTGGAAGGAAGGTAAAGCTCAGTAAGGTGATGAGTTGTTCTCAGATTTCGCTGAAATGCACACAAGTGTTGGAATCGACGTCCTCTTTGATTGATCACTCTGCTACAGCAGCTGTAAACCATCTACAAGCCACTGAGTGTTTGGAGTTGATTGGGTCTGTTCAGAACAAACCAAGTAAGTTAGCTGTTTGAGTTGCATCTACAAGTGGTGGAGAAAATTTTGAGGGAAACAGAGTCTGTGTTGGATACGGCAACTCAGCATTGGACCTTCATATCTCGGTGATGAATGCCGGACTTCCATGTTGGAAAGTATCCTTCAAGAAGCAGAAGCTTTCGAATCAAAACACAAAAAATTGGATGCAGCGGCTGAGTTGTAGACAAGATTTATGTCGAGCCCGTCTCCAGTTCTCAGATCCGAAGCGATACAGAAGATAGTTATGTTCACTCTAATCCTGAGAAAGCTGCCGATTACGAGAAACAGTTGCCACCCTTGACAGGTGTGCCTGGTTTGGATGTGAAATCCTTGGAGAATGTGCAGAAATTGGTCACCTAATGTGATGAGAGGGCGTGCAGTTGAGGAGGCTGGGGAGAAGAAACTGGACAGCGTTGCGAGAATCAAACATAAGAAGAAGCGCAAGAGGAATCCTTTGCATACAAAAGGTTTAGGTTATGCAAACCCAGGACCTCCGCTGTGTCCTGAAAGATGACACCAAAGCTGAAGTTTAGCATTCTTCTTTCTTGAATTTGTAACTATCTTTCTTCATCATCATCTTCTTCTTACGTTTGTTCTTGTTTTGTTTTTGTTTGTGGGTGTGTTTTTTTTTGGTATCTCACAGCTATATTTGGTGACTTTTCCTTATCTGCGTTCTTCGAGGCTTATCTATCTTTTCTGTCTTCGTTTTGGAACCTCGCGTCCACCAGAGTTTGAATTGACCTTGTGTTTAATAACTTGCTTGCAGTGGGCATGGGTTGTAAATGTAAAGTTTAGACAGCGTAATCGAGATCAGTGGTGATTCTTCAAGTATCAGTCAATTGAGAAAATTGCGATGGACGCTACGAGGCGTCAGAACCTCTCAGTGTTATGGATGCAAAAGAGTAAAGAATTCTGGAAATCACTCAGCACAGTGAATTCTCAAGCCAAGTGCATGCCGGAGAACGGAGAACGACACACGGGCTTCAGTTTGTTAAACATATGCTTTTCATTGAACTTTGAGAATGCCTAGCATGAAGCGTTGGAGTGAACCAAGAACATGTAGACAAGATCTTCCATCAAATGCTTCACCATAACAGTTTACTTGAATGACGATGTATGTCCTATTCAAAATCGGCTGCAATCAAACAGTGCACCAAAATTCGGTCTAGAAACAGGAGATCACGCATCCAGCAGTTATTCGATTTCAATTCCACCAGCGGAGTAAAAGCGATGGCAACGGGGAGCTGTAAAACGGCATCATCGCCCGTGGCCTCTCAGGTTTTGAGACTGTCGTACTGCAGAGAACATGCGCTAGCACAACCTGCACTGCCGGAACAGGTCGGCATCGCGCACCTCAAAAAGTACCGAGTCTAAGCAAAATGACAGCTCCTCCCTCCCTGCAGGGCTAACCCTGGAGATCTTTGTCGTGAGACACCATCTCGTGAATGTGGACCATCTTTGACTCGATCTCTTCGACGGGGGGGCGAAGTATTGTTGTGTGTACGAGCAATGAAGTGATGTGTGTTTTATTTTTCAACAGGTGGGTTCATCGCCGTTTTATCATCCATATGCCTCCTCATCCTTGTCTCTTTCATCCGTCGAGTGGAATCAGAGCAAGCTGTACTGCAAGTCGAGGACGACGATGCTCAAGAGAAGCGAGAGTGATTCTCTTGAACCTTGGCGCCAATGTACAGGTCACCTTTGCCCGCCCTTAGTTAGTGCTGCTTCTGCTGTTGGAGCTGATAGATTGTTGAGTTGTGGTAGAACTCTTCGCAGAGAGAGTGAGGGAGTGAGAGTGAGAGAGAGAGGTTCGTTGTTTGGTAACATTAGGTTGAGTGTTCGGGGAGGGGAAGAGGAGTATATTTAATTTTATTAATTTTATTTTGGTGTAGGTTTATTTGCCGTGGAGGGGGGTGGAGCGTGTGTTTGGTAGGCGGAGACGAAATGGCGGCGATGTCGTACGAGGAGGCTCGGAAGCAACGGATGGATGAGAACAAGAGGAGGATGGAGGAGCTTGGCTTAGTGGATTTATCGAAGAACTTGAAGCAGTTGAAACCGAAGATTCCTGCAAAGAAGCCAGAGAAGCGGAAGATTGATTCGCAGGAAGCGCGACGATCGTCGCGAGTCGCGTCGAAGCCTGTGGTGAGTTATAAAGAGCAATTGGACAGGGTGCGTGGGATCCGTGAGACGAGAGTGAAGAAGAGCTCGTCGCGGCGAAAGCTGACAGAGTCTGCTCGCATGGCTACCATCGAGGCTGCGAACGAGGTTATCAAGGGCATCGAGTATCCTGCATTTGTAAAGCCCATGCAGCATTCTAATACTTCCAATAGCTTCTGGTTAGGAATCCCAGCCGACTTTTGCAAGGAGCGTATGCCACTGGCTGATGAGAAGTTCATTCTAGAGGACGAGAACGGAAAGGAGTGGGAGTGTTTGTATCTTGCTCACAAAGAAGGCATAACTGGTGGATGGCGTAAATTCCTGCTTGACAACGAATTGGAGGACGGGGATTGCTGCATTTTCGAGCTTAAGAGCCCGCTTCGATTTAAGGTCCATGTTTTAAAGTGGGATGAGGAAGATAATGATTTGGAAGAATTAGTTGGGAAGAAGTCAAGCAAGGCAGTGACCAAGAAGAAATCAGGAAAGCGCAAAGCTCGGAGGTTTGAAATTGAGGACGGAGAAGAAGATGAGGACGAAGAAGACGAAGAGGACGACGACGATGACGAAGAATTTGATAGTGATATTTGTGATGATGATAGTGATAGTCATGAGGATGATGAGGATAGTGAAGATGATTACTCCCCAAGGCTAACTGAGAAAGAGGTTGACACACTTGTAGCAGCTCCATCGCGAGTGTCCCGAGTGCCGAAGCGCAAGACTGCTGAAGAGGATGACGACGACAGCGAGGGTCATACAACGACTTGATATGAAATCCAATAAGCAGAGAATGAAGAAACTTGATGACATGAGTGATCTTGAAAGTGGAGAAGACGGAGAGAAAGAACACACGGATACATGAAATACCTGCTGTCGGTTCAAGAGGGATTTAGCAGGTTCACAAGGTCTATCTTCCGGTAAAGTGATGAGAAACTTCTTATCACGGTCTTTGCTACCTTCGCCAGCAATATGACGTATGAAGTGTTGGATAGGGTAGTCCAGGCAATACTGGAAGCTGAAAGAGCCATGAAGATAGAACGGCTATGGTATCCTCGAAGTCTTTCTCTGACGTATACCCTCGTATCCATCAGCTAGAAATCTTTCAAGAACACTCCCCTGAGACCTAGTCTTTACAATTTCTGGAGAACCAAGGGTTGGGAATGTGATAAGTTACGGTTCTGACCCATGTACAAAGGAACCCAACGGAGCGGACCATGTGGGAGGACATGGCTGTATATCTCTTAATAGTTTAGACCTTCTATCGTTTAACTTAAAATGAGAGCAGACGTTCTTGTGGACGAGTGGGACAGCTATCCTGGCTGTGATAATATGTTTCGGTGGTATAGGGCTTTGCCTTCATTGAATTTGAGAAGTTCATATAGACTTAATGGCACCACCAAGTGGTGCTAGGTGTATTTTCAGTTTTGTTTTCTCGTAATTATAAAGTTCGTACAACCTTTGAACTCGTTTAAGGGTTTTTGGTAGTATTGAACCCAGAATGTTTGCAGGCTCTTCAGTGCGACTTTGATGAAAACCATCTGTTAGGAGATTTGGTCGAGTGTTCAATTAGGTAGAATGCAACCCGCCACGTCTCTCCTACAATGTAAGCTTTTATCTTCGGTTTTGGGAGTGTTTTGGTAAGGGATCTTGTTTTAGGTATGAAGGAAAATATTTCGTTCTCTTTGTTCAGCGTTTTTATGGTTCCTGTTGTAAGCTCCTTGAGTTCGTTCGCAACTCACTCAAATGATACAGATGCAGTGTTCAACGAAAGATTTGGCTGCCTTACGATCAGTGGAGCTTTCGGCGCAGAAAAGCACAGATGATGAAGTACTGCTGGTCGTTCATTGAAGACTCTGGGAGATGCCATGATGCTGCAGTAATCTACAGATTGGATCGATATGATAATATGCCTCTTTGGGTGTCAATTGGTGATGAAAATGAGGTATGGTTGAATTTGTGGTGCGCTGTCAATAGCAAAGCATTACAAACGTTTTCCATGATCTCAATGGCTAAAACCCCTGCCGCATTATTTGTACTCATGATCTTTAGCACTTACCAAATTCAGTTGATTTAGCCTTTGTTTCAACAGCAAAATATTCTGGATACACATGCAAAACATGTCTCTTTGACGCAGGAACGATTGCTCGGTAACCTGGTTTAACGGAACTTCAATAACTTCTAATTCCGCACATAACTCCTGAAAAGGAACCAACCTCAAGTCATTTTGAGAAGTCTTTATCTACTCGGTATTCCTATTACGAATTTGTGTTTTTACACTATGATATTAAAGTCGTCACATTATTACTATCTATTGAAACATGCAAACTTAAAAAATATTTGAACAATTGCCATAGCACCTCTCACATTGGGTGTCTCCTGATCAGGTATGAAATTGTACACACTTCCGTTTATGAGTTTTTCTTTATTTTCTATCTATTCAAAACTCTGTGAGTAACTTACAATGAAAGATTTCAACTCTCGATAGGACACAAGTCATTTTAATACGGAGATGATGTACAAAAACCAAATGATGTAAAATAATTGTCAATGCAGCATTTTACATGAATGTACATTTAAGAGACAACAGATAAATGTTTAAGCCTTAATTATTATTTTTTTCAACGTAGGAAATATTTTAGATTGTTATGAACTATGAATTTTTGGGGAAAACATTATTGAAAATTTTATTTTTAATTATAAAGATTTAAAGTAACTCACTTGTATTAAAACTTGGAATATGTCTTATATTTTGAAACAATCATTTGTGCAACTTCATTGATTCTTTAACCCATTTTGATTTTCGCTCTCACTATCAAACATTTTATGTTATGTTTAGTTTTTTTTTACTTGTAACGTTTGTGATGTGTACATACGAAAATCTTATTTATTTGTTGAACATTATTACAGTATAAACAGCTGATGTTGTTCTATTGATTTAATGTACTCCTAGGTACTTATGGCTTTTATGCATTTTAGTGTCTTTTTTAGTGTCTTTTTTAATTAAATTTAGTTCAATTCCTTCATCATTAATAATACTGATTTTTTAAAATTTTAATGATTTGAATTCATATATTCTTGTTCTTTACAATTTATTAACAATTAACATTTCAGATTCAACATAAACTACTAATTATTAATTATTAATTAATTTAAAATCACTATCAAAAACCACTATAATAGTTTGTAAATATACAATGTAAACATACATGTAACAAGTTCTAACAAAAATAAACTCTTGTGGTGATAAAAAGCCTCTTTTATTGGTTAATAAATTATATGTGCTAAGAGAGAAGTATTAATGGAATTGAATTTGGTTATTGATGCATATAATTTGCCTGCACAGAAAGGAAGCTTTATTCAAGGTTTTTCCAAAGCAAGAAAATATATATATATATATATATATATATATTTATAATTTATAAGAGTTTCAAATGTGTAGCATATTGTTAATGTGGTTATTTAAATTCCACTTTTATATTTTAAATACTTCCGGATGTCACAAGCAATCACACATTTTTGCAAAATCGTTTTATTACGAAATTTACTTATTTATCCAAATTTTCAATTTTGATTAGATGGGTGGATGATTGACTATGTAGTTTCTTTACACAAGAAAATCAGATTGGCTCACAAATTATATTTTAATGATAAAATTATGTGCTTAAACAAATGAAATCATGTGGAGAAAATTACGTTCAAATAAAATTCCTCTGTTACTTGGGAATAATTAATACTTTCCTATATTTATTAAATCTCCCCCCAAAAAAACCCATCTATAAAACTATTATTAGTACGAATACAGGGGATCAAGTGGGGAGTCAATAAATGAACGAACGAATGAAAGTGAGCGACGACGAATGAGGATGTACGAGAAACAGACGAATGTACACAAAAGATGAGAGACGGACGAATGAAACTCAGAAAAACGAGCGATTAAAGAACTGTGGATGAATGAAAGTGCGGGCTTCGAGCGCATGGCATCGCGTGGGTTAGGGTTTTGAAGCTCGTCAAGTTTCTTCTTTTTCGTCTTCTTCGTCTTCTTCACAAACATAGTGCTTTGCGAACACTCGGGTCAGTACTTTTCCGGAGCTCAACCACTGTGTTGAGGGTTAAACCGATTCCAGAGTTGGTTGTTGTTGTGAAGGGGAGCGCGCAAGGCCGTCCGTCACAATGCCGGGCCCTAAAGCGAGGAGCAACACGGAGATGTACGTGGATACGAAGCGGAAAGACGACATCCGCCAGGCCAACATCGTGGCAGCCAAGGCCGTCGCCGATGCGGTGCGCACCAGTTTAGGGCCCCGAGGGATGGACAAAATGTTGTCTACCTCCTCCGGGGACGTGATCATCACCAACGATGGCGCCACCATTCTTGACAAGGTGCGTGGCGGTTGGGATGCTGCTGCGTGGGGTTTAGGTCAGGGGTTTTAATGTTTGTTGAGTAATCAAGACAATTTCGGAGAACATCGCTTGTATTTTTATTTTTTCTGTCTGGCTCGGGGTGTTGTGTAGATGGAAGTTATTCAGCCTGCGGCCAAGATGCTGGTGGAGCTATCGAAATCGCAGGATATTGTTGCTGGGGACGGGACAACCACAGGTACTCGTGCATCGTTCTACTTGCCGATCAATCGTCTACGCCAGACGGAGGCTGTTCGATTGAATTGACTTTGTGTTCTGAGTGGTCTTCATTTTGGCTGATTCGTTGTTTTGTTTCTACTCCGCAGTTGTTGTGTTAGCTGGAGCGTTGTTGAAGGAGTGTTTAGGCCTTTTGGGTAAAGGCGTTCATCCTACCACGATCTCTGAGGCTCTTCACAAGGCGTCGGAGAAAGCCGTCGAGGTGATATGGATTACTTTGCTTCTCTCTCGAGCGATTTTGTTGTTTCCTTGTCTCACTCAGCTGTGGCATTCTTTATCAATCAAGATTGCATAACTTTGTCAAGATTGCAGAGTTGAGTGGTTTGGCAACAAACAAACTTAAACACCGTCTCGTACTTCAGGTCGTCAAATCTATGGCCATACCAGTGGAGCTCACTGATCAGGATCAACTTGTTAAAATCGCTAGCACTTCCCTAAACAGCAAGGTAATACGTCTGAATTGCCTACTACATTTTTGTATCATATATTTGAAGAAGCGTCTGTGGTATTGACTCGGGGATTGTAGTGGGATGAGTCGTTTTTCCGTGGACTTACAAGGTTTTTTACGCAGGTTGTGAGCCAATATTCTTCCCTGCTCGCCCCTTTGGCAGTCGATGCAGTGCTTAATGTCCGCGATCTTGATCGACCGGATAGCGTCGACCTTCGAGACATCAAAGTTTTGAGGAAGCTCGGTGGAACGGTGAGTTCAATTAGAAAATATGGGAATGTTAATCACTTGGTTAATACTAAAGTTTGCAGTTGGTTGGTTTTTAAAACCCTTTTCTTGTCAAGGTGTACGTGTGGTACGTACTTTTTGGTAGTTGATTTTCTCACGTTGAGATGTTGAATAGGTTGACGACACGGAATTGGTGAAAGGTCTCGTATTTGACCACAAAGCAAGTCATACAGCCGGTGGGCCAACACGCGTGGAGAACGCGAAGATTGGTTTGATCCAGTTTCAGATTTCGCCCCCTAAGACTGATAT
The DNA here is from genome assembly GCF_059467195.1 of Physcomitrium patens. Classification (NCBI taxonomy): domain Eukaryota; kingdom Viridiplantae; phylum Streptophyta; class Bryopsida; order Funariales; family Funariaceae; genus Physcomitrium; species Physcomitrium patens. Next base: position 1,649,393 of record NC_143431.1, on the reverse strand, counting down.
CGAACAGAGTGTTATCGTTTCTGATTACACCCAAGTTAGTCTCCTTGTTGCTGCTCGTCCATGTTGTCAGTAGGCATCTTGCTTTCAGCTAAATATTTGTTCAATGTAATATGATCAAAACACCCGGAACAGATTTGCGACGTTGATTTGACCATTGTAATCCCGAAGTATAATTTCAACTCTGACGTCTGGTTTGCCCATTTGCTCAGATGGACAGGATTTTAAAGGAGGAAAGGAATTACATCTTAGGAATGATTAAGAAAATTCGGGCAACAGGGTGCAATGTTTTATTGGTACAGAAGAGTATATTGCGGGACGCAGTCACAGATTTGTCATTACATTATCTTGCCAAGGCAAAGATTCTTGTGATCAAAGATGTGGAACGAGAGGACATTGAGTTTATTAGCAAGACACTGAACTGTCTCCCAATCGCAAATATTGAACATTTCCGTGCTGAAAAGCTTGGACACGCTAACTTGGTCGAGGAGGTGACTGTGGGAAACGGCCGGGTAACATCAAAAATTCTTCCCTAGTCTTGGTTTGTGTCGTATCGCACGCGTTTGATTGTCATGAAAATTGTCATTTTAGCAACGCGTGAACTTTTGCTGTGGACTTGTTCAGCTTGTATTATCGTGCGGGTGCTCACTCTTCTCCTTGGTCCCTTTCTTTGGCTTCTTCGTGTTGCCTCTGCATGGAAATGATCTACCACTTCGCAGAGTCGTACTCATTTGAGATTAATCTGTGAAGAGTGGCGTTATTGATGCAAGTAGTATTTGTGAGTGTAGATGCTGACCAACGTGATTGTATTTTACAGGTTGTAAAAGTGACTGGTATTAAAAACATGGGACGTACGGTCTCAATTATTGTTCGTGGTTCGAATGCTTTGGTACGTGAATCTTATTGTGAGCTCTTTCATGCTTAGAAATTACATTCCTGCACTTTTGAAAAATCTAGGACGTCTGGGGAGTGGTATGAGTGTTTAATGTAAAATGTGTTCACATCAGGTGCTTGATGAGGCAGCTCGGAGCTTGCACGATGCACTCTGTGTTATCAGGTGCCTCGTAAATCAGCGGTATCTTATTGCAGGTCGGTATATTTTTTTCATCATTAACATTGTGCTTCTTATTCTACTGCTTGTGATCGATTGTAAGCAAACGAATTGCACTTTGGTCACACACTACAGTGGCTTGCACTTCAAGTTCTCGTAGTCAATGCTGTCGTGTGCAGGTGGTGGTGCACCTGAGATCGAAGTTTCTAGGCAGTTGGGTATATGGTCTAGATCATTGCATGGCATGGAAAGTTACTGCGTGCGAGCGTTTGCCAACGCTATGGAGGTAATTCTCTTTTCGTGGATTCGCCTGTCTATTTTCTCTTTTTACAGGATTTGGGTTTACGATGTTCTCTGCGGTTTGACGGTAAAATCTCATGTTTTCTCCTTTTAGTTACTTCTGAATGTCTTCAGAAATCTTTACTGAGGTCGTTTTTCTGATAATTTGTTTTCATGACCCTCATTTATATGTGTTCACTTTATGGAGTTGTAGGTGATTCCCTTCACACTTGCGGAAAATGCTGGCCTGAACCCAATAACTATTGTCACAGAGCTACGTAACCGACATGCAAATGGCGAGGTATATTTGCTTAAAAAGCATACACCTTCCCTACAGTATCAGATGCTTTTCCTAGTGTGCTGATTTTTTTATTTCTTGAGGACAAATGCTGAACTGTTTTCATGATGACTGCAGGCTAATACAGGCATTAACGTGCGCAAGGGTCAAATTACTAATATCTTGGAAGAGAATGTGGTACAGCCACTACTTGTGAGCACCAGTGCACTGTCGTTAGCGACGGAATGTGTACGCATGATTCTGAAGATTGACGATATTGTGTCCACTCGGTAATTGTGTAAAGTCATCCTCGTCCATGGAGTGTTGTTGGTACTGTCTACCCAGAGAAGGAATGAATCCGGTGATAACCTCAGTCTGTACTACTCATGGTTGGGTTCCATGATCAATTTTGAATGTCCTTTTAAGGTTGAGTATGTGCTACAAGAGGATGTCTAGGGCTCAGGCAGCGAGAGCTAATCTCGGCCCATCATGTTATAGCCGGATATTTTTCTTCATAAATTGCAGCGTTATGAATCTGCTGAAGGTGTAGGCACAATTGTTGGATTGTCAAGACAGCCTATTAAGTGGTTTTTCTCAATCGATAAGATTTTCTCTGTGAAATATAACTGAATGTATTCCGAGGGCGTGTTGTGAGCATTTGTCTAGATGTAATGGATTTTAGTATCTAAATGGTGTGGAGAAAGTAAGAAATATTATGATTAGTAGCTTAAACATCTGGTTTGAATGATGTTTTGAAGAAGCAGATAGTAACTAAATTACAAACATTAAACAATAAAGTTTGTTATTGTAGATAAATGTGTTGTCATTCTTCAATAACTTTAAAAACATATATATTAATATATATATTTATAAAAACTAAACTAAGATTAAAAGAAATGTTTCTTATACATCCATTAACAGCAGAGGGAAGATTACAATTACCTCTAATTTAGTCAATAATCTACATAAGCGTTTTTGGTGTTGTGACCTTAAGTCTTTATACAATATGAAGGTATTCTTTCTGTTCATATCTTTTTGAACATTAGCAAATGATGTGATTCTTATACATATAGTTCATTAAGTGTTGATATTTCATTTGGTTAATAGTTTTGTGTCTACATATCAAATTTATTTTCTTAAATATTCTATCTATAACCTAAATTTATCCATTCATGTCAAGTCATGTCTTTAACAATAAATTGTGATGATTTGTTTTTCGACAATTTAGAAATTCACAATTTTTTTTTTTTTTTTTTTTTTTTTTGGCTTTTCTTTTAAAGATTAAATCTTAGTCAATAAAATCTTTTAGTTATGAAACACTCTAATAATAAAATAGCTAAATATATTACTAGGTCTTAAATGATTAATTGACTTATTAAAAGTTCATGTTTATTGGTGATGCTAAAATAATTTAAGACATTTGGTGCATTGCATAAACAAAGAAAAGAAAAGGAAAGATATATAAAAACCAATTTAAGGTTTTGCAAATGCACTTAATTTTTTTAGAATTTTATGATTAATATTTGTCAAAGACACAAATTTTGACATGACTTTGACAAAACAATACATGCTTCTATCACTAAAAGAAAGAAACAAAATAAAGAAGAAATAGTTTGTAAGACAAACAAGAGTGACTATAGCCAATTGCAAAGAAATTTGAGAATCTTGAACTAAGAGTGGAATACAAGAAAGATATTAAGACTAAAGATGACCTTAGTCTTGCCTTTCTCTACTACTGCTACTAAGGTCTTATAAAATCTTCCTAAGGAAAAAGAAACTTGGGCTCCAAGCATGTATTTTTAGATTGCTTCAATGTCACTTTATAAAAGTAGGATACTTATAGGACAAGTTTCAAGAACCACAACATATATATATATATATATATATATACGAGTCTAAATATTTGATCCATGTCAAGAAAGAAAGTGTCTGCAAAGTTTCTTCAAGAAGATATTATTTGTCTAATATGTTTCTACTTACTTCTACTAACTTCTATTTATTTCTATTTACTTGAATAATATAGTCATTTGTCTAAAAAATATTCCACATAAGAAAAAATAATCAATATTAAAAATCTTATTTATAATTTTTATTACAAAGTATATAAAAATAAAAAATCTAGGTCTTTATTACATACTCTCTCATTGTACTACTTTTGCAAAAAACTTTTAGATGAATTTTAATCACCCAATCAATTATTATTTACAAAAGAAAATCTAAAGCAATTTTTTTTGCCTTTTTTAAGCAATAGGCAAGTAGGCAAGAAATATAGAATTATATTATTTTTTTTATTAACAAATGTAGGCTTCAAGTATTGTACATATTTTTTATTGTGTAGAATGCTTAGGATAGTACCTACCATCTCAAAGTTTATAAATTTAATTCCAAATGGGGTCTAGTGACTTTTTAGCCATATATTTCTATTACATCATCTTCATTGTTTTAAAAAGGCATTCCATCAATATTTTCATTCTTAAAGTATGGACTACAAAATAAGATGAACATACTTAAAAATTTCAAACTAACCCTAACTCATTGTTTGAATAAAACATTATTCTTAATAATCCATTTGCTTTTATTTCCTATACCTTGCAATAAAATACTTAGGTACTAAATCTCAAATACTATCTAATTTGTTTCATAGATTGAAAAAACATAAAACTTTCCATTCCATCCTGAAAACTATGTGCGAATGATAAACAAATGACACAAAATAACACTTTCCAAAAGGTTTGATACTTGTTGATTTCGTTAAGATTATAATCACACTTTATAACATCCTACAAACTGCATCCTCATGAACTTATTGAAGAAGAAATGTTCGACACAAATCACAGTGCCTAGCATTCATTCACTGATTTTCCCAATTGCAATCATCTCTCCTTTGAGAGAAAAGGTTTAAATGAGACTCACACGGGTTTGAGATCATACTTACCATGTAAAACATATAAAACATACTTACCCTTTGAGAGAAAAGGTTTAAATGAGACTCATGTTGATCTGCACATCATAAAAGTTTAAAATTGTGTTTTTAATGCATGAGGAGCTCTTACACTGACCACGGTTATTACAAACTGAAGTCTATTCATCACCTCAGAAAGAAGTGGAGGCTGCAGGCTGGAACTGCCTCAAGTATTTTGTATCTACCCCTCCTCCACGTACGAGGGCTACTCGCCCTGTCCTTGCCACCTAGAACCATGAATAAAATGTCAGTTATTGCAGCAAACCCCTCCCTCAAACTGTAAACAACACATACGAGAGCTTCATGGTAGATTTGTTAAATATTGCCCGAAAAGCTGGAGTTTTGCTACTATGTTGAAAACACTCCAGCTTTTCGGGCAATATTTAAGAATCGTCTGAAACAAGACTAATGAATTTCGACTTAAACATCTGACAGAACATCACACGACAGGAAAGAAAAGAAAAAGCCATTTGCTAATATAGTAAATTAGTAGGCAGCAGGACTTGGAAATTAAAAGGACATTACAATACGGTGTTAGTTGTGCTTTCTCACCTCAAGGATGCCGAAAGGCTCCAATAACCGCTGTAACGCTGCCATCTTCTCAAGATCTCCTGTTAACTGAAATTTACAGCACCAAAGACGAGTGACACTATTAATGGTTGAACAACGCACGGTTGAAGAAAATAATTCATACGAAAAAAACGTTCAGTTTTTATTGGGTAAAATTAGGATAAGCAACGTTTTTGAGATGATGTTCCCAAGAAAACAACCTCAAGGGTTATGGTGCGGTTGGAGAGGTCGACAGGCTTGGCGCGAAAAATAGCAGCGACATCCAGGACCTCACGACGGACATCAGATGTAGCAGCAACCTTGATAAGCATTAGCTCTCTTTCTGAAAATGGCTGGTGCGTAATATCTTGTACCTGTTTGCACAAAGTAATAGTAGTCATGAAATAAAAAGATATAGCGGCTTACATAGTAGATACTGATCTTTGAACAGTTTATGTATGTACTTGTGAAATATCAGGATGTGTAATATGACGGGCACGAAGAGATCATCGGGTGGACATGATCACTCAGGATATATTTCAAATGTCGGGCTCACATCATTATAAATTATCTTACTATGAGCAATACTAAAAAGCCAAGCTACGATATCTAGTTCACAAAACAAACGAAAGTATTATCAGCTTGCATTCACTATATAATTAAGAATAACAAGATCAGGGTTTACTGACCGCAAGAACATCGATAAGTTTAGACAGTTGGCTGAGCAGTTTTTTTATAGATTCGTCGGTACCCGGGACCACCGTCAAAATCCGTGAGGTTCCAGGAGTCTCAGCTGGTCCAACTGCTAGGCTCTGTACAGAGAAAGGAAATTTCCAGGTGACAAGCCATCCTGGTGCAAATTACAAGCTTATCTCAAGGGGACTCATACTCCTAACTCTTTGCAACGGTTCCGCAAGCATGACTCACTACGCATTGTGAGTTCGCAATATTCCATATCTGGTTTTTATTTCTAAATTCATAGATTTGTATCCAGAAGTAAAACAAAATGATTGTGAGATGTATGGGAGGGGCCTGTGACCAGAAACTAAGGAACTAATACCCGTTAAGCCACAAGTACTCGAAGCTACAATTGCCTCTGACTGTAGAAAGAGAGGTAGTATCCACAAGCCTACCTGAATATTGTATCCTCGCCGCGCAAAAACTCCTGTTACTCTGTTCAGTACCCCCGGTGCATCGTTCACCAATATTCCAAGCGTGTGGGAGATAAAGCCGCTAGGCTGCCAATTACACGCACAAAACAGTCTGTCAATCCATCCCAATGAATATTGATTTCAGTGCAACATGCAAATTCATAAAATGTTCAACGAAGTCAATATATCTGACATGCATGAGTTGATCTCGAATCCACCACAGAGGGATTTGACGAAAATCAGAGTCGAATGCCATGTTCAATAAGCCAATATAGAAAATTTCATTCGTTCACTTCCTGAGCCGTGCGCGTTGTAGCCAAGTAGCCAGAACGTATACATTGTAATCTAACCACTTTGACATTTCCACAACCCAGTTGATACCAAGCATCATTTAAAAAATGGACTTGAGATGCACGTGGACTTACATCATCCTCTTCTACACCTCCCCAATGGGCATCCAATATTTGATGGTACCATACTCCATCATTATCTGGCTCCACTGCGTAAACATCACCCTAAAACAGCATTCGACTTTCGTGAGTTAGTGACCAGCATTACAGGACGTTCTGATACAGGATTAACACTAGACGAAATAGTACTAGTAGAAGTATGAAGAACCATGAAAGTAGATGGCACCTAACAGACAAAGATTAAATGTACGAATGTAAATTGGGGAAAATTCGGACTTCGTAATTGGTGCTAACAACTCAGTTAATATTGTGCAAAGTACTGCAAAATCCTCACGTCTGGAGCTGGATCATAGTTCTTAGGAGTAGGGAACAGGTCACTAATCGCGGCAGCCTGAGACGGTGAAACTTCATCTTCGTCATCTGATGAGTCCATCTTCGACACATCTTGGAGAGGACTGGTGTGAGTTCTTCCATAAGGCTTCTCTCGTCGCAATGCTATCTGCAAATGAACCGAGTTAGACACAAGCCTCTGATTAAGAATACGAATCTAAGAGAAAGTATAACATGAGTCAACAAAATCCATTGCAAAAGTTGACACTACGACATTGGCAAATAGAATCCAGTTTTCAGAAGTGAGTCCATTGAAACTTTTTTCTAAGTTGTGTGTTTTTGCTTTTGATAATGAAAGATATTTTATTAAAAATAAAAATCCTACAGTTGGTTACTAATCACAACCCGACGAAGTTCTAGCCTGTTTGATGAGATTTAAAACCTTCCTATTGGCAATTTAGCGCGTAACAAGTTAAGTGGTACAGAAAATATCACCTTGCCCGTGCGCGCCAACTCTTTGATTCCGAATTTTCCCATGGTGGCTTGCATAGCAGCTATCTTACCCGGATCACCTGTCACCTGCAAACCAACAAATGAAAAGATTTTAGTGTAGCAAAACAGGTAAGCGATATTAACTTGACCCAAGCTAGAACAATATTCAACCACTGTACAACCACCAGTTCTTAGGTCGACATAAACGCTGGGACATTCAGCAAGACTCTTCCAAGTGAAAAGTAGAGCTTGAGACAATGCACTGAAAGAACAGCTACCTCAATGGTAAGAGATTCCTCCGCCACATCCACAATTCGAGCTCGGAAAATCTCAACTAATCCAAGAACCTGTGGAGTGTACATAGTCAAACATGTTAAAAAGGAGAAGCGGACCACTGCAACTAATCACGCCGTCCGCTTACCTACCTCACTTCGAGATTCATGCTACAAAGCATGCAAGGCAGAGAGGAAGAGTGAGTTCCACATAAACTTGAATACCACCACATTAGTTGGATAAATCCTCAAACTATGAATGTTCTCCTAATGGAATGTAAAGGCTACAGAGGAAGGTCATACATACCTCAGCTCGTTGTGTAGGACCAACATTCACTTTCAAAAGCATTAACTCTCGCTCCACTCGTGGCTCCTTCGACAAATCAGCTACCTGCAAACGCAAAACCATATATCAATGAATAATCGAGGATCCCAGAAATATCAATACAGGATGGAAATGGCAATCGGTATAGTACATGAGAGGGATATGCGTGAGTAGCATCAGAGATTGATTGATATACTGATAGTTTCTGCTAAGTTCTACAGGGGAGGAGACAGTTCATACCTGTTTGACACTGACAAGCTTGGAAAGCTGTTTCATCACTTGTTGCAAGACACGATCAGTTCCAGAAACAACAATTGTAAACAGAGCTTTGTCTTTATTCAGGCCCACAGCCAAAGATTCAATGTTGTAACCACGTCGTGCAATAACTCCAGCAATTCTGTTGATCATTCCGCTCTCGTCCCCGACGAACACGGATATAGTGTATCTGCGTACCCTGTTGCAGCAAAACTATGAGAATCTTGGAGGATGTCTCGCCTAAAAAAGATTAAGCATCCCACAAACCCCGCATTGTGAGCCGTGGTTCCGTTGCACAACTACACTCAATAATTTATTTTTTTCAAAAATCAGTAGTAATTGGAGTGGACTAGGACCGAACTCGATGGACTTTTCCAGCACTCACATAGTAATTAACTACTAAGAATTCATATGTACGCCAAAATTCTAGCAAAACCTTCTGGAGTAGGTCCAATACTCTCTGCTAAAAGAGTGTACTGTGAGAGTTGCTATAAAAATCCTACAACAATTTCTCAAGAAATTAGTCGTCTCATTCCGCCAGACTAACTTATGAAAGTGCATTTTGGACTAAACTACGAATTAGACACTCTCGGTACCCGAAACTACGATCCTGCTTTCACTTGAATAATCAAACCCATACTAATCCTCTCAGAACCGCATAATGCTAGCCATCTACAAACCCCGCGAAAAAAATAAAATATCTCATCATTTAAAGTGTTCGTTCAATTTCCTTTTAGAGTCCGAAAACCCTAGGCGCTGCATTCTCTACTTACTCTAACAGCGAACTCACCTTGGGCCTCGCTCTTAAGGCAGAGGAGAAAAACAAAAAAATAAACAAAATCGAGCACACTACTAAGAAAGCTAAAACGCAGCAGAAGCGGCAGGGACAAGCACCCCACCATGGCGAGGAACTGATAGGTGCAGTGTCAGGAACTTTAGCAGGCGCCGCGGCCTCCTCAATCGCACACCTAACTTGATGAACTCCGCATCGTCTCCCCAACTCGGCATTCCTCGGAATTCGTTGCACTCTATGGCTGGCAGCCTTGGGTGCGCAGAATGTGCACGCCTCGGGTTTAAACGAGGACGTCCTCGTAGGCACGACCACCGCTGAGGAGAAAGCGACAGCCATAGCTACTACAAAACACCTTCAAATATGAGCAAAAACGCAACAACTCTAGGGCGAGGGAAGTGTTAAGAGTCCGCCTTCTTCTTCTTCCTCCTCTCCTTCCCCTCGGTGCCGTCACCCGCTCCTATCCCCTTTAAACCCTTAGCCCTGCTACAGCCTACGCTTAGTGAAGAACTGCGTTGCCTATCCCCTTTAAACCCTTAGCCCTGCTACAGCCTACGCTTAGTGAAGAACTGCGTTGCCTATCCCCTTTAAACCCTTAGCCCTGCTACAGCCTACGCTTAGTGAAGAACTGCGTTGCCTATCCCCTTTAAACCCTCAGCCCTGCTACAGCCTACGCTTAGTGAAGAACTGCGTTGCCTATCCCCTTTAAACCCTCAGCCCTGCTACAGCCTACGCTTAGTGAAGAACTGCGTTGCCTATCCCCTTTAAACCCTCAGCCCTGCTACAGCCTACGCTTAGTGAAGAACTGCGTTGCCTATCCCCTTTAAACCCTCAGCCCTGCTACAGCCTACGCTTAGTGAAGAACTGCGTTGCCTATCCCCTTTAAACCCTCAGCCCTGCTACAGCCTACGCTTAGTGAAGAACTGCGTTGCCTATCCCCTTTAAACCCTTAGTCCTGCTGCAGCCTACGCTCAGTGAAGATCTGCGTTGCCGTTGTAGATTCTGGACATAAACCCTCATTCACCGCACAGTGAACTACATCTACGACTCGACAAAAGAGCATGGAGTGCGGGTGGAGGGTTCTGAGTGCCATATACCCGGAAAAATCGACTTTCACCTGAATTTATATACCTTTGAGGCTAAATCTAGCGGAACATGGAGTTTTTTTAGTGTGGGTACTTAAGAGTAATTTAATCAAGTTGATCGCCTCACCCACAGTAGAGTTACGTCCATGGTAAATTATCAATCTCGTAATATGGTTTCTAGAATCCATGAGCCCTTTGATTTCTCATGCATGGTCGCTTTTCTTAAACCCCCCATTGCGACATCACGAGGGGCGTGCCACTTTGTTCTGTGTGTATTTGATGCCTAAGCCCGTGCTTCCATGTGCACTCTTCAGTCTGGTAATAGATACCCACATTTCGTCTGGTAAGAGTTATAGTCCGATGGGTAAAATCCGAGAGATATTACGTGCAGCGCGGCAAGTTCACAAAAAGAAATCTCACTTGCACCAGGCCACAGTACCCAGAAATATACCTACTGAGCACTTCATTTTCACCAAATGCAGTAATAGTCAATTGACTTCCGCGCACAATTCTAGAGTTGAACACATTTCAATAATTGAAGAGGATATGCATCGACCATTTCAGGAGAATACCCTCTCCATGCTACATGAAGAGTCCTAAGCCACACTAGAAAAAGCCTTAGGTGCCGTGAATGTACAAGAGGATCACAGTTGCCGTAGAGGTTTTCTTACGCTTTGAAAAAATCCACCTACAGGAGAGTATTGCCAAGGAAGAGCAATAATAAATGTAGCACTTTCAATTACATTTTTCTATCGATCAACCCCCTCAGGTGGCCACTTATGGATGCGGATACTTCTCAATGAGGTCGTAGAGCTGGTTGCTGATACTAAAGCCAAGCATGCGCAACATGTTATTTAGCTTCACATCAGGTTTTGTTACATTACGAGCCTTTAGGAACTCATGAATCAAAAACAGTTTGTTCATGGCCCATAATTCTAGTGCCTCGGGGTTGTACACGAGCCCAAGTCGTTTGCTCATCTGCAAGACGACACAAAAATTTATCTTATCAGCTGAGACGATGCAAAAAAATGACTGCAATTGAAGCCTCTGCAACTGTACAAGAAATCAGAGGCCCTTCACGCACTGCCATCTACGCCAACATAGCTTGTTTGAGATAACCTTCCCAGCAAGAAAAGAACATAGATGTGTGGCGCTTTGAGACAGGTGAACAGACCTGATGAGGGACAAGCATTGCCGCGTAGCGAGACAGCTCCCCTGCCCGCCAATCCACCACAATTGGGAGCCAGGGGTACGCAGCATCCAAACGCACAAACCACAGCCTGATATCAGGCAGCTCAGAAAGCTCTCGGGGATCCAGGGGGTCATCAACCTCGTATTGCAGCACAAAACCCACTGTTCGCTCAAAGACCTCTTGTAGATCCACTCCCGGGTCAGTTGCGTTGTCACCTGCCAACCAAAACGTTTCCTGCAATGAGAGATCACACCACATACGTTCATCACTTCGTATGTACTACGTGTCCTCTAAGCTTTTGCAATAGAAGTGATAAAAGCGGACCATAGCTACAAAAAATAATAATAATAAGATTCTGCAGACCTGCTGAGCACAATCTGCTATACTCAATACTCGTCTCTATGAAGGATTCAGACCTAGTATCCATGATGAGACTTAAATTACAAATACCTTCTGAAAGATATTGCACAGCACTACTACCCCATAGAGCCCGAAAGAAACCATTCCATCAGCGCTTCTGTATCTTTCAGAATCAGAAAATTGAAGCTAATCGTTAGAAGATGAGCTGATAATGACCTATTTGGTGCACGTATTTCCTGAAGACCGCATGGGCAGGGGAGAGATCAAGCTCTCGGATCTGCTCCTTTGTCACCACGATGTCTATCCTTCCAGGCGTCGGAGGCGGTGCAGGAACAACGCCCTCACCAACTGTGGATTGCAAAGTACACAAAAAAAGAACTCAAGGATTAAAATATGATAAAGTATTGTGTGAGATTCTTTGCGTTCATGTATGCACCTCTGATCGGGACAAATGATTGGACATAGCAGTAATTACAAAGCTTACAGCACAATGATCTTCCAGAAGCATAGCAATCTGAATCACATGAACTTATCCGACCAAGACGAATCTAGAACATTGACGCGAATGAATCCTGAACGTTAATTAACTCTATTGATTCACTAGCTGTTACATACGATTGCATATATATCAAAATGCTCATTCAACCAAAAAGTACTAAGTAATTGCGTCACGAGAGTGAATTCACTGTATTACTTCATGTTTATATGTCTGAAAAAATTGATATCTAGAGCTGCATAATTTGCAGTTAAATTGAATATCAGAAGAAATAATAAATTCCGACTCACATTTGGCCAAGTTGCCAAGCTGAAGATAAAAAATAAATTTATAAAATAATAATTATTATTATTATTAATTAAAAACCAAGAAATGCCAGACCACTGAAATTAATTGCAGCACTCCAACTTGAACTTCTATAACATCAAAATCGTACACACAATATCTGACAACTCAAACACGCAAACCGGGGAAACAATGGATACACAGAAGACAGCAACACTCGCAGAAACTTCAAATGGAAAAATTCAAAACCCCGTAAGGACAACGTCAATCACAACCAAAGAAATACCTTCTTCATCTTCGTATTCTTCCACTGAGAAGTCCGCAGAGCCCTGCGCTGAACTTGCCGGGCGCCATTCCCGTCGTCCAGTGGCGCATTTGCAAGGGTGAGAAATCAATCCCAAGAGAAGCGGATTGCTAGAGAATGGGCGCGTCCGGTGATTGTGGAGAGAGGAAGAGAGTGACGGCGGAGAGGGCAGAAAGCGGGAGGGCAGAGTGAAAGGAGGAGAGAGCAGGGACGTCGTCGCCATAGCTGCGGGTCTCGGCTGCAATGACTTACCATGCCTTCAAACTTCCAGACTCGGTGATCCAAATGAACTGGAGAGATAGAGCTCGACGAAGAATGAAGAAAAAGTGGACGTAGTTCTTCTTCGTTCGTTCAACGAGATATCATCCATATATAATTCATCCAAATTTCGGATGTATTTTGATGGATGAAGAAATCTCGAAATGGTTTTCCTTCATTACGTATTTCTGTCTTTTGCGATTATATGATTATACGGATATCTGAGTAAGGATGGTTGTAGAGGCTGGATTATTGGATTGTAAAAACGTAATCATACAGCATCTAGAAAAAAAAACAGTCTGCTAATCATTTTCTGTTACAAAGCATGAGCTTTTATTCATGTAAACGATAAAGAGTAAAAACGGTTACATTTGCTTAACGTAGTACTGACGAAGTAAAATCTGACGTATCTCATGCTGCAAGTTTACATTTCATTCTTGACAAAACACTGAAGCCTAGCTCTTGCACCCAGGGAAACAAAGACATGAATTTGCAAGGATCCGTTAGTTTTCTTTGGGACTTGCACAACTTCGTGCAATTTGATATGATAATTCAGCCTTCAAAGGCTGCCAATGGAACAAAGGCTGCTTAAAGAATAGTACCAAGAGCCGAATGAGTTCTAAGTATTGTACTCTCAGGAAAAATAACACTACCCACCTACCAGTTTTCAAAATGTTTGGCCCAATAAGCAGGACAGAACTACTTCTAAATGCCGACTAAGGAGGCTATATACCTAGTAAGAACGATGCGACACAGTTTGGGCATAATTAACGGCATTAAAACTCGGCTGTCTAAGTTTGGTTTGTTTTTACTTCGCCCATGCCACAGCACCAATCTCATCCCGGGCATGCTTGTAGAGCTCAAGCCTCTTTGATAGCTGGACTCTGCGTTCCATCAAAGTAGGGTCCTCATCCAACATTTTTGAAAGTTGTTTGCCCTGCTCAGGAACCCCACAACCCAAAATGAGATTTTTGTTTTGATTGAATCCAAGGATCCAAATATTTGCAGAATACAAAACATATACCGAGTAAAGTTGTTTCCAAAGTCCGAGAATACATTATAAACAATTTACTGTTACTACAAAAGGTCACGCAACGCAAGTCTTCTTCAAAACACGTGGTGAGAAAAATCAAAGGCAAACATGTTCACCTCTCGCTTGCCAATTTGAGTGTAAAAATGGTCTAGCAAAGAGCGCTTTGCCTCTCGAACTTGGCAATGCACGGCTACTTTAGGTAGGGAGTTTCTCAAAGTATCACCGACCATGCCAATGTATGATGACACGTTTGAACCTACAGAATATGTGCACAGCATCCACATAATATCAGTTAACAGTGGAACAAAGGACCCCGAAACTTGAAGGTGGATTCAATCATGAACTCTTCTTTTGCATGAATTCATCGGTTTGACAGAGTTCAACATATCAGCTCTACACAATAAAGGACTGAGATTCTAGCATGTATCCTGAGCCAAGGGTCTCACCAATTCGTCGAAAATGACCATCATTATAACGGTCTGCTGTTGACGCAGATGGGTTTCCACCTTTCTCTATCTCTTGAGGAAGTTTCCTAAAAAATTCAACCGTCAAATAGCTAGCCTCCATATCGACTAACCTCAAAGCAGTCTTTTTGCCATCATCTCTCATCCTCTCTAGAGCCTCAATAGCTGCTTGAGCAAGCTCTGCTTGAAGACTTGGGAACCGTTTTAACTCCTGCCAAAGAAGAACGCGATACAAAAACAAGTCGGATATTGAGAAAATATGTATAATCAATATCAATGACCCAACAGTAAAACATCATCAATACATGTCATGATACACATCTTTTCATGGAATAATCGAGAATAGAACACCAATCCACTATGTATGCAATCAAGAGTGTGCGTGACCAGTTGGGACAGAACAGAAAGATAAACACATATAGCATATAACTCTGGCACATCCAATTGGAAAGACAAGTAACGAAAGCGAAATTTGGTTGCATCTTACCGTGCATTCGCCAACCGACCTTCGTACAAGTTCCCTCAAAATAAAATGCGTCTGCACGTTCAGAAGAACATTAGAGGATGATAGCAATAAAATTACAAACCATACAGTACATTGGGACCGAATTCAAAATAACGTACAAAGGTGGTAACAGTTGATAAACATGTTCAGTCGATGATACATTAGAAACAGACGCAATCACGCACCGCATCAACGACTGCTTCAGCAGGACCTCGAAAGTAAGTGAGGGAACTCTCGATCAAGCGTCTATAACCTTGCTCAGGTGCAATAAGATGTGGCTGATATCCATCGGCTTCAGACACAAGCCTTCGTACATTCTGCATAGACAGATGCTTGTCGAAAGGAAGTTTTCTCATGGCCGCTGGCAACTGATTATCAAAGATCAAGTAAATCTTCTCTCCACCGGGACGTCTGAAATGGAGCAGAGGTGTATCAGCTTCAATTAGATAAATAATTGAAACGTAGACCATATTAAGAGGGTAACTAGACGGGAGGGGGGGGGGGGGGGAGAAGCATCCGCAGCCTTGCAATAAATCAGGAAGATTACTTGATGATCAAAATACTTACGATCCATCCAGGTGCTCCTTGAAGATGCGATCAAAGGCTCTGCAAAGCTCCAGAATGGTATAGAGTTGGGCCTGAAAAGCGAAAACACTTACTTGAGACCAGCCATGGGAAATGAAAGTGCGAGCTCATTAATTAATTCTTGGATGATTTTCGAACGTTTGCAAAACTTCACAGAACCTCCCCAAACTTCTGCAATAACAATAAAAAATAAAAGAAAAATAGAACTCCAAAGAACACTTACCCCGGCATCATTCGACAGAGGCCTACCAATCTGATTCAACTCAGTCTCGATTTCATCAATCATCTTATTGATCATGGCGAGTATACTAGGAATACGTGACTTGATTACAGCTTCCAAATGCTGCACCCAAAAACATCGTCAACAGTAACTACATGGATCATGCTCAAGAGTAAGGCATAAAGCTGGGACATTTGAAATCTACTAACGAACGTTCAACACCGAGTTTTGAAGATAATCATTATCATTTGGTCAAGAAAAGAGGACGCATACCTTGGAAAGTACCCTGCCTAAGTATTCTGAACCCATTTTGCTCTGGAGATGGCTATAGTCAGGATTTGTTTGGAAATACTCCCGTTCTCTGCGCCTTGCAGCAATCATATCCACATTCTTGTTGATGTCCTGCTGAGAACGGTTAACGACTCCAACCCATGGATGCACCAATCTGTAAGACCGTCCTTCTAAAACCTGCACACCACAGCTGGAGAGTGAGCTCAAGCCCAATACTCTGATACATAAGCTACTGTAGTATCATCTAAGCATGCACTTCACTCTCATTTCATCTCTCACAAACACTCGAGGTTCAGGAACAAGTTGGCAAGCCCCAAGAGTTCAATACCCAAATTGTTACTCCCGACCCATTCTTACTTCTATTTTAAATCAGACCTAAATGGTAGTCTAAATGAGTTGATTCTAATGTTGACGACTTCACGCATACAGTAGAATAGAGTAACAAAGTTCAAAAATGGTAATTTTGAACAAGAAAAGCTCTCCATGCACGATGATCTTCACGTGCACACTACAAAACAATGACGTAAGAAAATTCCCCAAAAGGTACACTTACATCAAGAGCATTTGTACCCTTGTCCATAAGGTCCAACTTGGTGAGAACACCAAAAGTTCTTTCACCTGCAAGACAGAACAGACTGCAGTTAGAACCTTCATCTTCAACATCGTACGAGAAAACATTGGTGAGCATTGCACACTGGTATACAACAGTGTACGAGGTACCAAAAACTGTTGTTCTTCTAGCATTACCCAAAACAACTGTGGAGCGCTAAAACCATAAATTAGAAAAAAAATTAACACCTTGTGTTTTCAGCCATGCAAACATCGAACAGCTTAATACCTTGTGGATCCACCTCTCTCGCTATTTTAATAGCATCCGAAGTTGCGATATCCTGATTAGCTGGTGATACAGCGAGAATGATACAGTTCGGCTGCGCAAAGAGAATAAGCATAAAAATTTAACGGACGACCAAAATTGAAGAAGAGGAAATATTTAGAGACTTGAAAGAACACTCCATATGTCATACAAAAGAGTAAATATCAGACATGAATGGTCACGTTCAGCTAATCAGAAACGTCATTATCTACAGCGCCGTTACCTTCTCAATGTAAGATCGAACCATGTTCTCAATATCGCCAACGATGCTGTCAGATTGACCATCTGGACATCCACAAATTCATTAGAAGATGATTACAGGTCCAGATAAATGTACGCCCAGGTAAAAATGAACTGTCAGGATTGAGCTTGTTCGAGAGGAGCCACAATGGCAAAAATAAAATGTACATGACTCCAACGTGCATTACATAATCTCCAGAAGAAAGCAGGTAAATAAGATATCGGATGATCAAGGAATAAATGAACAAATTGAAGATTGAAAGAATGGTTTACCAATGGCGATTTTGGTCAGACCAGGAAGATCAATAAGAGTAAGATTCACCACTGCAAGAAAACTGAAGTGAGCACTTTTTCAAACAGAAATATGTCAAACTTAGGATATAACATAAGATGCAACAATATCAAGTTGCAAAATAATTACGTCTTTAGTGTTGGAAGAAAGCCGTGCCACAGAAATTCCACAGCTGCTGAAGACAGAAGAAAAAGTGCTAGAGGAATATTACATTTGAAACGTCTTTACACAAGAACACGCACACTCACCATTGGGAGAATAAACACTCAAATGAATTGGTACAGGAGAGATCTGCTTCGAGCGCCCTGTGATCCGGTCAGTTTCGTCTGAAATCTCTTTCCTGACAGCAGCTGCAAAGTACAGAAAATTGTTGGTATTTGAACTCCCACAGAAAGAATGAGAATGTGCACAATCCGTCGCATCAATGCAACAATTACAGAATAAATTTTGTAAATATCATTCAGATGTGTGACAACGAGTGAGATCTTCAGAGGGTCAGGGAAAGAACTCAACAACAAAAAAAGGTTATAAGAGGTACTACTCGTACCCAAATCAGTAAACCGTCTCTTGGGCATATGAAGAAACTCTGCATACTCGAATCTGTCATCCGTTTTATGCAACTGCAGTACAAGCGGCCGCCGAGTCACAATACCTGGATAATAGCCATTCAGTTTGATGAACACATATCTCCCCATAGATTAAAGCCTCACGAACAAGTTTCACTACACCAATTAGAAGAGACGCATCCGATCAAATTTCATTGCTGTAGGAAAAGAAGGTACATAAAAGAAAAGGTTAGAAGTATGCGTCACCGGAACCACGGGGAAGAAAATCACGGCCAACAATACTCTCAAGAACTGAAGACTTCCCAGAACTCTGTAAAACACATTGCTCGAGTTAGTGTGTAAAATGATTATGATTGAAAGCCTGCACCTTGTTGGATTCAACATGCTTTTCAGTGGAGATTTGATACATGCAAAGACACATCGGCATACTCAAGGTATAAAACCCTAGAGTCTCACATTTCAAGCCAAATGCATCGAGAATTGGAAAACATATATGGCGTGGCGCCAAAAAGTAGCCCCTTTCTGTACGTGAGCAGCAGAAAAGGATATACATGGAGAATGTTAACTTGGCTGAAAGCTTCTTGACAAGACTTGAAGGAGCCATGCATTTCTTCATGCGTATTAGACTAGGGAGTGAGCCATAAATCGAATAACAAATGCTGGTGTCACGCTCTGCAGCAACTTGAAATCACAGCCATATGAATAACCTGAATTTAATGCTAAGATAACGCCGAGTCGCTTTATCTACGATACAGCTCGTTTATATGAAAGAGAACCACACTCCACAGACACATTGTGCGCAGATGCCATTCCTTGAACTTGTAACAAGCTTTTGATTGGGAACAGAACCGAACACTGTAGATAATGATCGGATACAGAATTTTTAAGAACATATATTTGCATCAAGTAATCCGTCAAGACCCTTGAGAAAGTTTACGAGAGAACTCTAAACACATTAGATAAAAAGTTTATAAAAGTCGAACAATGCGCCTGAGATCCCCGGTAGTGTAATCATGCTGGAAGAGGGTACAATGCGCATGCTGTAGGGAAGTAGAGCTGCACATACCTGGCCTCCAACAACTGCGACTGAGGGCAAAGACTCCCAAAGACTTGCGACAGCACCCTCGCCACCGTAGTCACCAAGAGCCGTGCAAGCTCGTTGAATCCGATTGACTAAGCCTATCAAATTGTTATCCATCTTGAGGATATTTTATAGTGTGCCAAGTAAGGCGTTCGGTTCGAAGCCTAAAGTTTAACCCCTGTACAACTGAAACCAAGAGTACAGTATGCTATTCAGCATCACACACAACTTCTGGCTATAAAAAGCAGTGACTGAAAGTAGTTGGACACAGTGCGATAGAGATGGGGAAAATACCGATCAACGTAAGGAACAACAACAACAACAAGAGCATGCAGATTAAGTCGGCTGCTTTGTAGGACCCACATCTGGCCACCAGCCAATGAGTCACAAACCTTGTGAATAGTCTCAAGTAGGTACCAAAATTAAACACTACATTCCCTTAAAACATGCAGCGGAGCAACTCCTTCGATGACCCGATCGTCTACCATAATTCGCTGCGCATATTTCTCAAATAAAAGAGTCGTCTCGACGTAACTAATAGCAGCAGAGACAGCCTCTTCGAAAGGAGATATTTTCATCGCAACACAAATTAACGCACAAAAATAAAAATAAAAATGAAAAAACGTGAATCTAGAATACAGCGCCATTCGAAGCTACTCACAACGAGTCACGATATCTCTATTCAAATGCGACTCAGGCGATAACGAGCGCATCGCAGAACGAAGCTTCTGTATTCCTATACACCAGCTTCCGTAATAGTCCACATTCTAGAACCACAACCTTATGACTTGCCACCGTCCACGGCAACGAGACCAAGTCATCCCAAGCGATTTTCCACGCAAACTCGCACCCCGCTTCACGAGTTCCAAATTTCCGATTGTCTCTCCATCCTCCAAATCACAACACAAGCAATTCCACTTGTCTTTTGGCAGCACTAACAACACAAACAACGCAGCAATCGAGACTCCAACCTCTGTATTCGTAGACCTCATGAACACGTCTACTACACGTTTTTCCGGACCAAATGCGATGAAGTATAGCTTCACGAGTTGAGAAAAACCTGAGGTACAGCTCCAGGGCAGCTCCGCTACACATACAACATCCACGATGACTGCAAAGGCCAGAATCAGACGCCCTCGCAACACAGCAAGCAACGCAACGCAGCAGAGAGCCAGTGCGGAAGGAAGATGTTCTGGGAGCTTGAAGAAGAAACAGCAACAAAGCAACGAACGAACGAGCGAAAGTGGATGAATGAATAAATCACGCAGTCAGAATTGCTCTCTCTCTCGTTCATCCTTAAAAGGCTGTTGCTATCCCGTTAAAGATGAACAACGTTCGTCTTGTGTGTGGAGATGAATGTGTTGGATGGATTTTCTTGGATGAAAATGGTGCTTCGTTGGTTGAAGCGCCAGATTCAATGTTGAATGATTGCGCCACGATGAATAGATGAAAACTTTGGCTCGAAGAGCTGGCTGCTGCAGTGTGGACGAAGTCATGACTGGACGTGAAATGGGCTTTTACCAGTTAGTCGTATATCAGAATCATTATAATTATTATTAGCATTAGTATTATTCTGATAGTTATCAGGACCATTGCTGGCTGGGTCTAGCTTCAATGTCATGTCTCTAAGTCTTTTTCTATTCTGTATTTTGAATTGGGACCTCGAAACTTGTGGTACTCCAGCCTTCAATTCCCATTTGGGTCTGGGTGGTTCTATTCTGTAGAATCCCCTCTACAACAAGCAAACTAGCAAGTGAACAAAGTGGTAAGCTGTAGATTATATATTAGATTAAAATTTAACTAACTCACAAATGCACTTCAATACCAAAAGCCTTTTTTTTGTTATATATATATATATTTTTTACAACTAAATATGTTGATTGTGTTATTGGATTGGATTTGTGAATGCATTATTGAGTAAAAATAATAATTAGCTTTATGATTGAGCCCTTTGTGGTATCAATGTAATAAAATATATATCCAGTAATACCTTGTATTTGAAAAAGAAAAAAAGAAAAAAAGAAAAAAAGAAAAAAAGTAAAGGTCAAAGTAAAAATGAAAATAAATAACATCATTAGTAAAATGAGCAATTAATTTATTGCAATGAAATATATAAATTTTGTGTTTAATAATTTTATTTGAAAAAAACAGTAGTAATAAGTTTTTTTAATAAAAATCTTACTTTATAATCTAGATTTTAGGGTTTTAGGATTCATGTAGAGAATGTTATGCAAGACTTCCATAAAAGTATGTAAGCCAAGAAAAGCATATAAAATAATAATAATAATAATAAATCAAAATTGTTAATTTAATTTTTTAATACAATTATTTTTATGGATTCCTATGTTTGATATAATAGTTATAATATTTTGTGCATCAAGGGATATATATATATATATATATATATATAAAGAGAATGAGAGAATTGCTACATTCCCAATTGATATTGCTACACCTCACATGACCTCCATCCAACTTAAATTGACTAAAAAGTGTGCATCTATTCCTATGGTGCATTTGGCAGTCCAATGTTTAATCCCAATATTGATCCAAAAATAGAATAAATTGACAAATAAGTTTTTTTATGCTTTTGGCAACTATTTTTTAATTAATTAATTAATTTGAATTAAACAAATTTTGAGGCAAATATCTTATTTTTTAAAAAACATCTTGCAATCTCTTTTTTATAAAATATTTATTATCTCTCTCTCAACTACCAACCTTTCTTAAAGCAAAGAAAGGGATAAATATACAAATGAAAGAGACATATTATTAGCTAGTTGTTTATAGGGAGGTCATGTGGGGTGTAGCAATATCAATTAGGAATATAGCATTAATAGTTCTCTCTACATGTATGCATTTATATATACACACACATATACATACATGCACATACACATATACCAATGTAGGTACAATTGAATTGTATGGTTAGTTTTCAGGAATGACAAATATGTAAAAATCAAATGTTGAGTTTAACATGTTTGGAAACAAATAAAAACTAAATGTAAAAATAAAATTAAAATGGAGATTTCATAAATTATATTTGAATTAACATGAATTAGAAACAGTTGGTTTTTATCTTTCAGTATTCTTGTTAGTTTTTTAAAAAAACCAGTTCTCAACATGTATAATATAAAAGAACATGATCTTTAACAAAGCAAGTTAAGTAATTGTTAATTTTTGTTTCATATCCCATCTCTTGAATACTACATTGTGCCAAAATAATTATTGATGAACTTTGTGAAGTTTGTTATTAATATCTATTTTAGATTGATCTAAAAATATATTAAAATATTAGATAAACAAAAATACACAAGTTTATTCAAGACAAGAATTTCAAAAACAAAAAATAAAATTGCAACATTCTTTTATGATTATATTTTATTGTATATATATATATATATATATATATAGGAGAATGATAAAGCAACCCAAATTTTTGTTAAAGTGACCCATTCCATCTTAACCATCTTTGCAACCCCCATCCTTGTTTTCAATTGTTTCTCGTTCTCAACTATTGCTAAAGACGGGGGTGGAGAATAAGGAATGTTAGGAATAGAAGTAACAATTGGAAACAAAGGAATTGCTCTGAACATGGATGGGGTTAAAAGGGTATAATGATGGTATAAACATGTGGATTGATTTAGTAAAAACTTTGGGTCACTTTATCATTTTTGAATGTATATATATATATATATATATATATATATAGTTTTAGAAGTTTATTAGTAAAATATTGTATAATAATGCATAAATATATTATAGCCATGTAAGAAGATTTGCCTCATAGAAAACTACATTGAAACTTCAAATTTTTTGATGTCATATGAAACTAACTTCAAAACACACCACATTAGTTATAGCATGAAGTTTGGTTAGAACGAACGACACCAAATTTGGCTCCATTTTTAGCGGGCCCTCTAAATTTGGCGCCCCTCTAATGACCCCCATCGACGACATCGTCATGAGAAGGTACAATACTTTTAATACATAATTACGATAGGAATATACGAATACACGATACGAGATACGTACAAAACGACGCGACGTCTGATCGAGAAGGACGCTGGCTATGGCGGTTGGAGACATTCATCATTCCGCCGACGGATCATTCAAACCACGAAGTTCGCACGCGAAGGAAGAGGATTCTTCAACCAACTCGGTGGAATTCACTTTACTTACTCCACTTGTGCCGAAAGTGGTTTGTCAGAGAGAGTCCTTGCGGGGAGAAGCAGTTCCAGTTCAAGTGAATTCTGGACATGGCCATATCCCCACGACGGACGATGAAGCTTTGTGGGTACACGAAGGATTTCAAGCGTTTTCTCGGGTGATTTTAAGCACATATTGCAGATTTCGTTTTACGTTGTGGGGCTGTTGAGGGAATTCGAAAGGCAGGTGGAGTTGGGAATATGGGGAGAGAAACCTAAACATGGAGCAGTTTTATGGAGAGAAGCCATCACCGGGAGTGGAGCTCGTTGTGTTTGCTTGTCACGATCGCTGGAGATTGTTCCTGAGAAGAGTTGTAGACAGTTTGGTGGGAGCGTAGGAGGTTGGTCTGTGTAAAGGTTAGAGCTCTTGTTGTGAAGTTGGAAAAGGATGGTGCGCCCCTTTTTGGAATTTCTCGTGTCTCGATTTGTGCACGTGCACCAGCATGAAGTCCCTGCTTTGCTCCATGCTTTCTCGGCATTCTTCTTTGTAAGTGCAGTACTTCAATTTCTCTTCGTAGTGGACTCATGTCTGCGATGATGTCAAGGCTCCGGATTCAATGTGTGAGCTGGATGGAGTTGAGGGTTTATCGTAAATTTTTATGGCATTTGGTGGTCACGGTGTCTTTTTTAGGGGATTCTGCCATGCTCATGAATGCGGGCATCAGTGCAAATGCTGCCCTTGTGTCTCTTCGGATTTGGTTTCACGTTGGTTTTTCATGTCTTGGATTTTAGCCTTGAACTTTGAACCGCTCATACTAATCCACTTCGTTTTTACGCCCTCAAATTTTAGTCGCTCGTCTAGCTTGATGGATCTCTCCCATTGAGGCTGTGATCTTTAAATATTCCTGTAATGATGTAATAGTAGACTTAAGCGACTAGAACCTGTTTTATAACCCTCATTTATGCACGTATTTGTGGAGCTAGTTTCAATGGGCAGGCAGAATGAGCTTCGTGCGTGTGGGATGACTGAAATTCAATTGCGGTAACTTTCTAATAGCCTAAGTTGATGAACCAGTTGCTGGGTGCATACTTTGTGGTCCTACCGCTACGAGATGAGGCAGCTTTGTCACTGGGTACTGGTGTTTTGCCAGCCCTCTTTCTGGGATCTTTGGTGCTCACCATGCTAGCGGCTCCAGCCTCGTCCTATTTACTCTCACTCCCAGGTCTGCCCAAGAGCAAGGTGAACCCCTTTCCTGATGCAACCTTCTCGCATTCATCCAAATGCAAGGATTCCCTAGGTTTTGATAGTTGGAGGCAAGTAAGTTGAGTTGCCTGGCATGGGATTCTCGCAGAGAACATCGCTCTTGATTCCATTGAAGATTAATCGAGACTTGTCTTGGTTGCAGGCTCTTGTTATTTTGTACAGGTTTTTTGGCGGTTCACTCCTCGTGTTCTTTCTTCTTTATGTTCCCGTTCCTGCCTCGCAACTATCAACAATTACGGTCTTCCTCTTCTCTTTTG
Source organism: Physcomitrium patens (assembly GCF_059467195.1). Lineage (NCBI taxonomy): Eukaryota > Viridiplantae > Streptophyta > Bryopsida > Funariales > Funariaceae > Physcomitrium > Physcomitrium patens. The sequence goes on along the minus strand of NC_143431.1, from coordinate 1,624,450 downwards.
TGCATTCCTTCTTTTTGTGTTTGTTTGTTTGTTTGTTCTTGGAGACTGTCATGAGGAAACCACCATTGTATTTGGAAGAGTGTAATGTAATTTTAATAAGCTACATTTGATTGAAATGCAGCGAAGCCAAGTCATAGTGGAAAGTTTATAATATCTTCCACAATTTGCTTACAAAGCAATCTGTGATGGGCGTGTAGGATGCGAGCCTGCCTGATCCCTTGAAACCTGGAGATGGCGCAGCTATTACAGATGCCGACTCGGTGTCTCCCACAAGTTGGCATAACCTTTCTTGGTATTTCATCGGAGTTCGTGGTGGTTTCTTCCTTTGGGTAGGTACACAACTTCTTCCTGAAGGTAGTTATTGTCCTTTGGCAAGTATTTCTTCGTCTACATTGCTTTGGAAAAATAAAAAGCTTTTTACAAAAAGTTTTGCTATTATTGCTTTTCATTAGGGTTTTTGCAAAATTTTCCGTCTGTTGCTTGTTGAAGTTTTTTTGATTTGGTGTAATTATCATCTCCGACTTCTTCCTCAACATGTTCACTCAGAGATATCTTCGCACCCTCGAGGACGTTCCTGTGACTACATTTTATCATACCCGCTTGTGCAGATTGCACTATTAAATCTATTCACCATTTCAGCGATGTGGGCACGTGTCACTGACGTTATGACAAGTGAGGTTAGAAATTTGCTGGACTCGTACCTGTATTCTTGTTAATGATTTTCGACCGAATGGATCTGTATCATTCTGGGCAAACTGAAGAAGATTATTAAATTGGACATTATTCGGTTTCTCTCTGTTTGGATTTCGAGCACCATTAGCTAGAGAATGCTAGGATCAGGTCAGGGGTTTGGCATCTATGTCTTATCCAGGCATAAGTGTTTGTAAGTGTTTAAGCTTTCTCGTTTTGGTAATATCCCTTGAAAACCTATTTTGTGATTGGTAGATGGGGACTAGGCTTTTTGGCTTCATTGGTGCTGGGGCAACATTAGGCCAGCTTGTTGGATCGTTGCTGGCTGTTGGTTTGGCTCGCCTTGGACCAGGTTGAATTTCCGACTTCAGGTTTGAATTGTGTCCTTGTAGCCATCTATGACTTTGACAGCTGACATCTCCAAGTTTCGCCTATGTTTAATATGAATTAAGAGTTCAGTGCAAATTGTGGGTTTGAAGCAAGTGTAAGAGTGGTGTAGAACTTGGTGTTTCCCAATCTCTTGTTACTCTAGCTAGCTCTCGCAACATTAGGATGAACGTAGTTGCATTTGGTCTTATCTGCCGTTGTTCTTTGAGCAGTGCTGCTTCTGTTAGCTGCATTTTTGATGGAGCTGGCCGCAAGATGTTCATTAGGTGTCGGTGAAGATGGTCTACATCGCATGTCTGCAATAGCAAGGTTGACAGCTACTCTAAATGTCCTTGATGGTGGTTTCTGAGTGTCTTTATGACATGAGCTAACTAAGAAGGATGCTTTTACCTCAATCGTTCTGGTTCGTGGATTTTCGCCTCTGTAGAATATGTCCTGCTCTTGCGCCTTGCCTTGCAATATCTGAGGAGTGTCCTGTGATTGAGAGTACGCTGGATCTTTGTGCATCAAACATGGAAGCAGGTGTGCACATCGCTGCTATGTCGTATGTGAGGTACCAACGTATAATTTAAGGTCTCGGATTACCAGCTAACTTTTTGTGAGTTATGTTTTGTACAGCAACCCAAGTGAAGGTGAAGGTGAGCCGTTGGTAATACTTACCGAACATACAAACAAGGCTGGATCTTCGGAAGATTCTGCTACATTGTTGCATACCACTGCAAATAAATTAGCTTCTTTGTTGGAGGGTGTACGGCTTATTTTCTCCTCGACATACCTTCTCCAAATCTGTGCGTTTTTGTGGTTGACAGCGGTCGTGTCATCATTTTTTTATTTTGAGGTTAACAATTCTCGCTGAGTTCTTTTGTCAAGTTTGTATTTTTTTACTTACTTGTAAGCAAATAATCAAAATTTTCGAAATCAAATTAAACTGAATTGTTGAGTGTGTTCGGTAGAGATTTCGCTTTTACTTATTGTCACTTTAGATTATACTTTGACGAGTTTGACCTGTCCGACCTAAATCACAAAAATTATCTACGCAGAGATCAGCAGTTGTTGCAGATACTACTCGAGACCCGATAGGAAGGAGAATTCTACTTGCTGAAATTAACAGTTTGACAGCTATATTTATTCTGACCGGCCAACTTACGGTCACAGTAAGTTGTTTCTACATATGTACTCGATATCTTGAATGTAGACTCATAATTTTAGTTATTTTTCATCAAATTGGATTTTAGGAGTTTGCTGTATGGCTTTGTGAAGACTCTGTTAAGCTTGAAAAGGGTCATAGTTTGGATGTGTACGACTCGCATGATTGAGAGGTCACCATTTTAGATACTGACAGCTGTAGCATCTGAAGCTAAAGTACTCCATCTGCATCAACGTTCTTACAGGCTGATTTATACATATAGAATTTATATTTTTGATTTGTCTGCACAGTTATAGGATGCGAGGTGTGTAATACTCAGAGTTTTGGAAATGCTGTTAATGCTGCTTTTAGGGTCGACTTCTATCCAAGCTTGGGGTCACAGCAGCTCTTTGTGCACTTCCTGTGGTGGCACTTCTCAACTTAATAGCAATCTCTGCGTCACCAACTTCAATCGTGATAGCAATTTCTGAGGCTGTTCGGAAGGTCGGCGAGTGAGACATTGTTTGTTTTTATCTTGGCAAGTCATTCTTGTCAAGAACGAGGCGATCGGTTACAGCTGCTTGCATTGAATTGTTTCTGGCTGGATGAAGGAATCAAGCTGTCATGTTTGAATAGCTTGAAACTCTCAAGGATTAGGATCTTTTAGCTTGAGTTCAATGGTCGTTTGAAACGCTTGATGTGCAGGTTACGAACTATGTAATAACACGGCCAGCGAGGGAAATCCTCTTTACGGTGACTACTCGTGAAGACAAGTACAAAGCTAAGGTTAATTCCTAATTAACGAGGTTTAACTAGAATTGATCCTTGTGTTTTGTTTGTTTAAACCACTGTTTTGGCCTCCATATCTGCATCATTTCTTTTTATAAAGGTTCAAATGTAATGTTCTTGGTCACGAGACTATCTTACGTTTCTACTTGCAGGTGATCATTGACACCTTTGTGCAAAGACTAGGAGATGCGGCTGCAGCCGGGGTGTACAAAATGACCGAGGCCTTGCTGCTTCACGCACCTTCTGCTATTGCAACTTGTGCTTTTCCGGTAAAAATGACATCCGACACATTACAAGAAGAGCTGATTATGTGTGCTATATCTCACGAATCTATAGCATGCAGTATATTCCGACTTGCTCTACCCAACTTCTCCGTATCTCTGTACACAATATCGCCTTCATCTTCGTTTTTATTTGCTACAGCTATGCGTAGGTTGGCTGTGGGTTGGAGTGGCTCTTGGACGCCGACAAGCATTGCTTTCTAGGATGTTAGAATCTTCCTCTTCCAGCTGAACAGGGGGATTCGCAATTGGTCTTCCATTCCATGACCCTTACGCTCCTAAAATGGTAAGGAATTGCATTCTTCTTGCATGCCCCGAGTATTACTGGAGCAGCTACCTTGTTTGATTGCACTAGGTGGAAAGGCTGCCAAAATATCTAAATTTTGGTTGTGACGACGAGAAAGCTCGCTTTGATTTTACTGAAGAGGCATGTCTCCAGAGCTACTAGTCGTCTTGTTGAATAAGAACTTGTCCTTCACTTAAAAGCATTTTACACTGGTGCTGGTTGCCAAATATATTGTTAGTTCTGGATTTGCCCTCACAAATGAATCTGCTGCGCACAAGGATAGGGGGCGTTCGAACAGCTGATTGGAGCTTTGGGCTGGTCATTGTGGTAATTTTTGTCGTGGTTTTGAGATATTGTGTAAAATGGTTTGGCAATTGCCAATTACTCTATTGGCTGAAGATTTGGAATCATTTATTCAAGTCTCGGCACTAGTCATTTGTGACTCGCTCAAGATCCTCTAATTTTTCAGGCATTATTCTTCTTAATTATTGTAGGATAGCAAAAGTACAGATCACAAATGCCTGTAAGATTTCTACTTGGTAATCTATGGTCTCCAGTTGCCTCTTTGCATTCTTTTTGGCCTTCACCTTGGTTAACGACGGAGCCTTGACAACCACAACCAATGTGAAGCCTTTGTGAAACCAGCCTGGCGCTCAAATGCATCGTGATTGCACGCACAGAGATAACTTTTACTTGGAAATTAGATCTCCTTTCACAAGGGCAGCACAACAGGTGACTTGCCATTGCTGGTGTTTTAACATCACCACCCAGTTATCCTCCACACACGTTTCATGTGTCAGAATAGCAAATGATCTGAAAGTGCAGGTATTCTCTGAAGTAAAATGTTCTTCTTTTTTCTAATCGTATTTCCACCTGGAGGTAGAAACAGTGACCGCTCCTGTGGGTCTGATGCTGGTCGTTTTACTGACTTTGAGCAGAGACTTGGTGAAGGAGAGACGACTTCTGCAAGAGGTATATGAGGGAGGAGAGGCTGAATTGGCCCATCTACCTTCGCGTCGACAGAGTCTGAAATTACAAAATCAGGTAGCGCGCCAGGATAACAAGGGACCTGGCTGTGGGTTAAATTCAGCAGCATCAGCAAACGTGTGTTGACAGATCCGTGGCTGAATCCTCGGAACAAGGGATCCCTACATGAGGAAACCTTGCATCTCAAGTCTGGTCCCAAAGCATCCCATTTGCCTTGCAACTATGTATATGGTGCTTAAAATAAAACAAACATAAAAATACAATAAAGAAGATAAGAAGAAGACAGGACAAGAATATATATATATATATATATATATATATATGTGTGTGTGTGTGTGTATGTATGTATAGAATAGAAAATGATGTATTATTATAATCCAAAAGAGTTGATGCCTGCTTGTCCGTATTAATTTCTCATTAGTTATTGTTGGTGTTCCTACGTATTATACACTTGTGTATTGACTTCAATCCTTCAAAAACGAAGGCATTATTTAAAGAAAAATCTGAAAAAATAATAATGGAATTCGTTTATCACTGTGATGTGGCTTTGATTCATGCAACAAAAATCTTCTTCTTCTTCTTCTTCTTCTTCTGCTTTATGCATAGACCTTCTCCTTATTCATGTCCAGGCTTATTATTTAAATAGACCTGTCGAATGTTAAAAAATAAAAGCTTTATTCTTTAGGTTTTATAATGAACTTTAATTGCAACACCAACTAAATTAGTAAGTGTCTCAAATGATATACGCCGCTACTTTGATTAGAAATATTCAACGAAACTTTCTGTAGCATTGGGTAGCGCTAAAAGATATCATGCCATGATTTACATGAAATATAATTAAAAGCAGTGTGCTGAACATGTTATCAATGTATCAATTATGTGCCACACTTGCAATATATACACACACACACCAAAGTTGTTATTAGAATGCAAATAATTACAAGCCTTCTGCAACACCAGTACTTCATTGTCTACTTTATAATATAGAGTATTTTTGTACATGACCTTTGAAAAGACTACTCCAAGTTTCATACAATTTGTCTGCAGAAAACATATTTGATCTTAAGAATTTAATGCCATTAATAAGTTTCTAGCTGTATTCATATTTCAAAACTGTCACTGTAAAAACATGTTGTAGAATGTGTAAATATTTTCATCAATATTACATTATATAACCTTGTCTTTTATTTTACTTTTTTTTCACTCATCAGAATTCCATAATATTGATTTTAAAATAGAATTATTCACTTCAAAACAAAAAAATATAAAATCATAATTATCAATATATATACATATATATATATACATATATATATATATATATATTAGATTTTAAACAAGATCAAGCACTGTTATGTACAAGTAATTGAGAGGGTTAAGTTCAATAAAAGTTATCAGTGAACATCACAACAGGAAGAATACAACAAAATCAATATTATTTCTGTGTGGGTGTTTTTGTGATTATTGTATCATTTAGTTTTAATAGCTGTATTAAAGAACTACTGTGTCTTTATTTATTTATTTATTTCTCTATTAGATACATGTTACAAAATCACTGTACTGTATGTATAAACTCAATCTAAACAGGATTTATTTTTTCTTATTGTATTATAATCATAAAACAATATAAGACCAGCAACAACAATATCCTTAATATGCCATTACACCATCACATCCATTTTATGTCACTATATATTCATCCTTGCTTGGTTCATTTACCAGTTTCTTGCAAACATATTTATTCAGGCATTTTATATATAACCTTGATTTCTAGATTCTTCTAGAACTATAATATTATATATATATATATATATATATAGAGAGAGAGAGAGAGAGAGAGAGAGAGAGAGAGAGAGAGAAAATTTTATGTAAATAAAAGCATGGTTAAATGTCAACCATCAAGATCAATAATTTGAGTTTTTAAGTGACTTGGTAGAATTTCTAAGGTGTCTTTCTTTGTTATGAAACAGTTCAATGTATATTCTACTGGTGAATGATCTTTGTCTGTGTGTATCAATTTCTGTGTTAAAATTTAAAATGTATTTCCAATAGTTTTCTAATATTTATTAAAATCATTTCAGAAATTCTCATTAAACACAATGTAGTAGATGGTTTGTTTCATTATATATTAAATGTTTGTAGAGGTTTTGAATTATTTTCATTTAGATTAATAGCATATTATATATATATATATATATATATATATTAATTAGTATTTATATAAAAAAATATGATTTAAAAAAACTTAGATTCCAAAATAAAATATGATTAGTAGTAAATCTAAGAAATCATAAAACAATTATAAGACTTTAAGATTACAAATTAATTCATTATAACAACCACAAATAATAACCAATAAAATTTTGCATGTATGTATGTATGTATGAATATATATATATATATATATATATATATATAATCATTAAATTGGATTTATTTATAGATAATTTATACACCAACTTTGATTCATCAATGTACTTCACCTATAAATTTTAATATTCAATTACTCATTAACCAATATTTGATTTTATAAAATTATTTTATTTAAAAAAATGAATGATATAGATGATTTATTATAACTTAAATCAAATGATTTTATAAATTATTATAATACCATAAATTAAAAATATATGTATTATGTTTTGAGATTTTATATTTATATAACTCATTGTATTACATCTATATTAAAGTGATAAAATGTATGATTTTAGAATCTCTAAAAAGTAAAAATATATAAAATAAAATAAAAAACATGTAAAATATCTAAACTGATATCTAAAATTGAATGAATTAAATAAATTAAATAATATTTATACTTTTATAATAGAAAAAATAGAAAAATATCATATATATATTCTTGAAATATGTTGAAATATCAAGAATATCCATGTATTCTTAATAATAGCAAATATATCCCTTACTTTTGTGATAATTACAAATTTGCCCTTGCACTTCATAAGCTATGAATATTAACTTAATTTAGGTGCATCTAGGGTCCAAAACGCATGCCATGCAAAGGTTTGGCACAATAGTTTTGTGTGTAGTCAAGTTTGGGCACCACATAGACTAGACATTGATGCTTTGGTGCTATTGTCACAAACTATGGCATGAGTTGGCTTAGTTTATGACCAAGAGTAGAGTATAGAGAGGTGATCAACTATGGTAGATTGCCTTTGGTTTGGAATTTAAATACAATAGAGTATTATATAGAGGGCTATGCCACTAGGTCAATTGGAGAATAATGAAAGATGTCTACTACACATGTATGTACACACATATACATACATGTATATTAACATCAATTGTTCCACGCAAATTATTATCACAACCTTGGATTGCAATGATAAACAAAAACTTCATTCATATACTTCAAAGTGAAGACACATTATATACAATGTAGTTGACAAATATACTTCTAAGCAATAATGCTTTAGTCTTTAGAAGTACTATCTATTGTAAACCCGGAATCTCAATTTTGATACATGTTGTAATTTTGAACATGTTGTATTTGATGCTAGATCATATTATATTTGTGCCACAATTTTATCAAAGATGATGTAAGTTCCTCACTTATCTTTTATCTTGGATTTATTGTACAAAGTATAAACATATCATCCTTTTTGATGCTTGTCATCATTTCTTGTTAAATATTAGTGGTAGGAGAGAGAAGACTTTTATTTTTTTTATTATTATTTAATCTAAATTTGTACCTATTGAGATTGTTGAAAAATGTGGATAAAACTAAAAACCTAAAATAATTAATAGATGCTTAGGGTTTTCATGGTTATAAGATTATATGCACAATTTTGGAAGGTCTTCAATTACTAAGCTTGTCTTTACAATTTCCAAACCTTGCACCATGAATATAGCTTCTCCTATGTCAACCACAACCTCTTGGTCAATTATCTTCTTCTTTTGCTTTGGATTATGCCATAAGGTGTATTGTAGGTGATTCCTCCTATGAAAATGCAATCTTTTTACACTTCTAAATTCATCATTGCATATCTCATATTTGTAACAAATAACATTTGTCTAGTCTCCATCTCCATATTTGTCATTATTCAATTCCTTTGAGCTAGATGACTGGCATAATTCATCTCCATCTTCTTCTTTTTTGCCTACTTTCCTTGTCTTAATTAATCTTAGAATCCGGCAGAGCTTCAAAATGGAGGTCTAATTTGATTGATGAGCTTTGGAAGCCAATGGAACCTAATTGCATCTTTTCTCCAATAATTGTTTGTAAATAGAAGTATGGAACATTACACAATTTGAGTGCAATAATTGATATTAATATATATGTATATGTATATAGATGATGTCTTCTGTTAAACTGAAGCAGATCTGATTGCATAGCCCTTCATAGAATACTCTTTTGCATTTGAATCTCAAATTGAAGGCAATCTGCCATAGTTGGTCACCTCTCTATGCTTTGCCTTTGGCCTCAAAGTAAGCCAACTTATTCCACAAGTTTGCAATGGCACGTCTGAGTGGTGGCATTTAGTCAATGGGTCTTTTTAATATTTCAACATATTTTAGGAGTATATATGATATTTTTTCAAAGTTAAAATTAAATAAAATATTTTTCTTTTAATTCAAAAAAAATCATGACAAAATAAATTAAAGAAAGAATAAATATAAAATAAAATTATAAGAATAATATTTTTTAATATAAATTAATTTTAGGAAATAATAATTAAAATTAATCTAAAAAATCTATACCATCAAAACACACAAGTATTAAAATTTATTACTCATATAAAAACATATTTACATTAATAAATATTAGAAAATGATAAAGCGACCAATTTTTTTTCTAAATCAGCCCACATGTTTAAACAGCCCATCATTGTACTCTTTCAACCCCGCGTAAAGAGTTTTCACGACTCTGCCCGACTGGGCAGGGTCCACATCCCGGGTACATCGGGGGAACGGGCCGGGCCGGGTGGGCGGGAGCGGAGGAGGGCGGGGCGAGGAGGAGGATGATGAGGGCCCTCCTCGAGAAGGAATGGGAGGTGAGGCCCGTTGTTGCTCCTCTGTCCTGTTCCTGCGCACGGATCCCGTCACAAATCCACGCCGACGGCTTCGCGGCGTCCAGGTCCCTCCGCACGCGTCTTCCACACCCAACAACGGCACCATATGATGCACAGACGACCGAGAACGCCGGGTAATGTTGCAATAGCAGAATAGCAGCAGCAAGAGAGAGAGACAGAGTTGATGTTGCGCCTTGCCTGGCCTGGCGAGGAGGAGCTTGCCCAAGACGACGACATTTACGTCAATAGAGGAGGGGGAGGGGGAGGAGGAGGCTGGGATGCCCAATTGCGACGGTGGGGGTGGAGGATGGCAGAAGAAGAATGTGGGGCCTTGGGGTGAGGACGACCAGAAGGGCGGGGGTGGATGTAGGCGGGGACGGCAAAATGGAGGTGACCAAGGTGCTCTTCTGCGGCGGATTAGCGGTGGTGGTCGCGTACGGGATTTACTCTTGCACCTGCAGGTTGCGGCATCGACAGCTCCGCAGCTACCACGAGCCCGCGTGTGACAACCACTCCCCCACTGTGCAGGTGCGCGCCCGTTTCGTTGTTGTACCCTGACCCCTTGTTCTATGTAGTTACGTTCATGTCAATTGACCATCGAATGTTGGCACAAGCACGATGATGGGTTTTTCAGGGGCAGACCTAACCCGGGTCATGAGGTGGAGGGTGCGCTTGGATGGCGCCTCTGTAAAGGGTCGCAATGCACGCGGGGTTGTGTTGTCAATTTGTTGAGAGCTCCATGCTTGTGATTCATGTTCGGGGTTGTTTGCCTCGAATGCGTTTGATAGCTGCCAGGGTCGTGGATGCGGTGCGTTTCAGTCTAGTGCTAAGTATAGGTTGGCTTTTCGGAACATTGCGTTCGCATTGCCGATGTATTGTATTCGGAGATTCTCTGTTTGTTCAGTAAGATGGATGTTTCGTACGATCAGCAATGGATATGTATGGTCATTGGATCGCATGGCGCCCCTGTCAATTTTTCGCACCCGATTATGACAAGAATCAGGTGGAGTCGTGGGGCGTAGATATTTCGGAATGTGTAGGTCTGCAAACTGGGCCAGTCGGTTAGATTACTAATTTAGGTTACCATTTTGTGAAGTGGCGATTCCTCTGTGTTTGTGAGATCAATTTCATAATCGGAAGCTTCAGAGTTTCTGCGGAATTCATTTACAGACTTCGGTCTGGCACTGTGGAAATTGTACACAGTGGCTTAGAAGAGTGAGTATGCGCGTGGGTTTGATAAGTGCATGTTGTACATGCTATGCACTCTCGTTGCTGCTGTGTGTCGGATGAGGAATGGAGGTTCCTGATATTGTGGGGTTTGGGGATTGGTTGCAGAGACCCAAGGATTTGCTGCAGCCTCTTTTAGAAGGTAGCGACGCTGCTGTGGGTCTGGGGCACACTTGGAGAGGTTCTAGAGGATCGAATCCAGTCCCTGATTTAGAGAGAGGCTTAGAGACTGCTGTGACTGTCGAGAGTGATTATTTGAATGATCCAGAACGTAGTGTTCGGAAGGAGGTGCCAACTGCAGGCGAGGTTCCTAAAGCTCGAGCTGCTTCTTCAAATTTAGGTCTCCCATGTGAGTTTCTAGTTACCAAATGTTACCTTTTATCATACTTCACAAGCTATGAAGCTGATGGTTTATTTGAAATAATCTTATTCTTCAAGATACAGGTCTCTTTTTGGTGTTGCTTCCGATTCTGGATGTAATATATCTTTGGTTGAACTTGGGAGCCTCCTGAATCCTTGTCTATAATCCTCAATTGACGAGTTTTGTACATTGTTTGCGAGATTCTGCAGATTATAAAATTCAGTTGGAGGTTGTAGCTGGACCTGTAGCTGGCCTTCGTGCAGAGAAACAGGTTGTCGGTTCAAACGCTGTGTTGACTATTGGTCGCATGCCACAGAATGACTTGGTGCTCAACGATCCCGAGGTTTCTGGGAAGCATATCGTCATTAGCTGGAATGCAAAGGTGAGATATGATAGCCGATGCATTATTTCCTTGTCCTTACTCGATCTGCACACTTAGTTGCGGCTACTCGGCCTCATCAGTCATTGTTGTTCTTGGAAAACGCACTCAAATTGGATAACTTTATCTTGCTATCAATAAGATAGGAAGAGATCTTAAGCCATGGTTTAGACGTGTTCTGCTTGATATTAGCCATACTTTCTGCCAGTTAGATTCAGTACTACATGTGGATGTTCAATTGGCGATGTATATGTGGATGGCAGTTGTCGAAATGGGAGCTAGTAGACATGGGCAGTTTGAATGGGACCCTTGTCAACAGCAGGCCAGCAAGTGTTTCTCATAAAGCCAACTCAATTGTACGGCAACGTGGGCGTCCAACACCCCTTTCTAACGGGGATACCATTACTCTTGGTTCATCATCAAATGTACTTGTAAGTATACTTGAAAAGTTTGGTTGGGAGACGATCTTATCAATATTTTGCCTATTCTCTATTAAGAATAAGTTAGCTTGACCCTTTAGGAAGGGTTTGATCATATGTAGAGGACTTACATTGGAGCAGGAGAACCATCATTGCATTGGTAAATGATAGTCTTCCTCTTACTTGAGCTGAGTGATTGCTAATTTGTGGCTGCGGGAGGGGATTATAGGTGCGAATTTCGGCATCTCACCTGTCCATAGCCTCGGCACCCTTTGAGGTTGGAGTGGCGTCAGATCCCATGTCTCATCGCCGTGGTGGGAGGCCATTGCCTATGGAAGATGTGTGCCTTTGTGAATGGCCCTTGAGAGATACACACGAGGTTTTGTTCTTCTTCTGCTTTCTGGTTCTTTTTAAGTAGCCCTTTGCAAAGAGGAAGAGCTGTTATTTCTGCATTCTTTTTCGAGCTACATTTTGCTGCTTTCCTTGCTATGTAAGTGTTTCTTAGTTGCCACTTGTTCACCGATCTTGTGTCATAGTTCGTGTTACCTCAGCTAAGTTGCAGTTTTAGATTTTAAAATAATCATTATAACGTCAAGGGTGCAGAGTGTTCCTGTTTGGCTTAAAATATAAGTACGTCTGATTTCTGTTTCAAGTCTTTTGGGGTTTATTTTCCTAGGTATACTTTTTTTAATTTTATGGTTCCAGATTCCTTTTGGGATTTTCTGCGTGTTTGATGGACATGGTGGGTCTGCTGCTGCTGAAACTGCGAGCAGGTACAAATGTGATATCATCTCTCTGCGAATGCGAATCTAGCAAGATGTCTAGGCGTGCGTGGTTGTCTGCAGGAAGAGCTATATTCATATTACTTCACTGGCTTTCGCATCTACGCATTCATTTTTGGGAAAAAAGAATGGATGATCACCTTTCTGTTCGTGGTGGGTCTTTTTCAGATTAATGCCACAAAAGATGGCCGAACTTCTTGCAGTAGAGGAAACCCGAAAGGGAGTGCTCACTAACAATGAAGCCTCGAGTGTGCTTCGAACTGCCTTTCGGAATGTTGAAGAAGCACTGGATTTTCCTTATGAGGTAGTTTGTTTTCTTTTTGACGATCTCGGAGATCAACTTATTTTGTTTGCTAGTTTTAAACTTTTAAGTGACCTGCTTGACCTTGATGTCAATCTTGGTGTTTATCTATTCTGTGTCAAATTTTATTTAGAAGACTAAGATCTTGATAAAGACTGTTGTCTAATGTGTAGGGCTGTACGGCAACGGTACTCCTCATGTGGCCAGATGCCACCTCTGGGTTTGTAGCTCAGTGCGCCAATGTTGGTGACTCTCATTGCATTGTTAGGTGAGAAATATTGGTCACTGAATTACTGTAGTGGTCCTTGATATGCCCCACACATCTCTTTTGCTCTGTCCAGTGCACAACATAGCCGTACAGAAACTCTGATTGTACTAGATTACAAGTCGCTGTCGATTTTCTGACTTTGAAGTTTTTTATTTTCCACATTTATCGTCACTTGGGAGTTGCGAGGAGCATGTACTTTAGTTTTTGCTCTTCAAAATGGAAAACGAAGACTCCAAATAGAAAATTTAGGCCAGGTTTTGTGTTACATGTAAGCTTGTTGATTTTCACGCGTATGCTGTTTTTCATGAAATATCGAAAGTAGTTAATGGATTTCTTATCAACGCGAGATTTACTTGGTGTATTGCAGCAATGGTGATCAGCAGCTTCTTATGACAGAAGACCATAGGGTGACTTGTAAAGAAGAAAGGTTACGATTATTAGAGAGTGGCAAGCAGTTGAAAGAAGGCGAGAATCGTCTGGCTGGTGAGTCTAATTTTACCATGACAAATGCTAGTCTTTGGTAAAAGAGCATCTATGGGTGTCGGTCATTCATGTCTTTCTCCTATAGAATTTAGAATGCGCTGTATAGCAGGGTGGAGGTTGTCCATTCCGATCTGCATGCTTGCAACTGATTCTGTGTTGTTTGGGATCAAAAATATTGGTTAGTAATGTGGTTTTTGCATGAAAGCAAATAATTTCCTTCTTAAGACTCGAATTAATCGCAATGCAGGGATGAATATTGCCCGTGCACTTGGAGATAAGTTTTTAAAAGAAGAAGAAAGTGCTTTCTCTGCAGAGCCTTTCATCAGTAATGTTTTCAGGCTTAGTGGAGATGGCTTGGGTCTGGTAGTGATGGCGAGGTATGTCCATACTTTCTTCATCTTGTGCTCTGGCCAACTGAATGTCGCATCGGTGTTCGTTGACTATTCTCACTGCTCTTCTGTACGGCACTAATCACACAAGTTACCGTGAATCACAACCAAATCGAGATCCGCGAATTCGTAATCGTTGTAGTAACTTCTATGCACAGCCACCTAACAATTTCACAGCTGCAATTGATTCCTTTTTTTAAAATTTGTTCTTTTTTCTCAGTAAGTATATTCAAGAATTTGTCAATAATACTACTAAATGTAGTACTGTCTATGTTCCACTATTCATTTTGTACCAATTTGTACGTTGTTGGTCGCAGTGATGGACTGTGGGACGTTTTGAGTCCGCGGCGAGCCCTGCAATTGGCTGCTGAGGTGAAGTTGCTCACATTGATTTGTTATTATTCCTCTTGCTGGATTCTCGTGTTGATCTAGTGCTTTCTCCTGTAGATTAAGTGCTTAAGGTCCTGGTTTGTACTTCTCAGACTCGTGATCGAATTGCCGAGGGTGGTGTTAAGAGTTCTCACTCTAGTGCACAAGGAATTGCAAAGTTGCTTGTGGACCAAGCTCGGGAGAAGCGAACAAAGGACAACACCAGTGTCATCATACTTGACTTTGCCTCCAAGAGCAAATCCTCCTTTCATACCCTTTGATACGTGGATGCACAGAATAAGTACTTGTGTTGGAGGTGTTCACATTCAACGTAGGGGAGTTCCTAAGGACATCATTGGAAATAGAAACTTGATGACGCCTGGAACTCCCTACACCTTGTTCGCGGGTTATTTTGAATAGAATCGCTGGAAATCTGGTCAATCACCTGAGTGAAAGTTCCGGAGTCAGCAGTTCGTGTTATCACCCTCTTGTGTCGTACCCACTAGACAAAAATGGATGTGGCTCCACTCCACCTCGGGTCTGATAAGGATCTCTGTAGGTGCAGCAGAATTAGCCACCCCAGACAGCTTCGTTTAGGTTGTAGAATTTACCAGTACAGTGTACGATAGAGTTGAACAGTGCGTTGTTTTTGTGGATTGCTCCCTGGATAACATAAGCAGGGGAGTAGAATGTGGAGGACCTTTGTGGTGGTGTTTCTTTGTCAAAAATGGCATGGATGGGTCTCTCTTTCAAATTTATTTATGAGTTCAGGTTCCGCTCGGTTTCATTTACATTTTTCATTTACATATTGGTAACAATGGCTACATTCTGGTCTTTTCTGGTCGTTCCATGTATATGTCGACATATACATATACACAGAACGACCAGATGTAGACGTCATGGGTTGTGAAAGATCAAACATCAACAATGCCTAATGTTTATTGATTGCGCTTATGGTCTTTGTATTTTGCAAATTATTACTGTTTTTTTTGTTTTTACTTATTAGCCGAAGTTGTTAGATGAATATTTACTTTTTCTTGACATGTTGATGATCTCATGCATTGTTAAAGTGAAATGTTGGAATAGAGTAGTGTTTCTTTCCAAAACACTCACAAGAATTACTCCTCCAAAATCATTGCCCATATTACATGTTGAAGTTTTGATTTCCGAAACCATACGGACATGGATTTTTTGGGCATGTTGTTCTATATGGTGATATCTAGTTGTAATTTTTTTTTCCCTTAATAGTTCTCTCAAAGTTTTGAATCCGTATGTTATTATTTTTAAAATATCACTTTTATATTATAATTTACGACCTTTTTAATTTAATTAATTTCATTGCATGTAGATATTATACAAAAGATTCAGTATTTTTAATAAATTGATTGATTGTCTTATATCAATAATTTGCCAAACTGTAGAGAATTAAAAGTTGCTAACATCAATAAGAATTATTAAATTACTGACTTTTTTTTAATAAAAGAAAAACATTCTTTGTTCTGTATTACACAATGTTCCAATTTTTAGTATCAACTTAATTTGACAGTAGCCTTTTCAAATATTTAGCTACTAGAATCAGCAAGAAATATTTGAACGTAAATAAAGTTCACATTAAAGTTATTGCCTGGTGCATCACTTGTCCAATTTTGTAATTTTTCAATACAAAATTCATCATAGTACATCTGATTTAACAATGATAACTTTAAAATTGATGGGAATTTACATAAACAAAATTGAATACAACCAATAACAGTAATAAATATATAACAAAATTTATAAAACAAATTTGCTAACTGTTATTGTTTTTGCTTAATAAATATTGATATTGTGCAACAAAGAATCTTTGAACAAGTATTACAAATGACAATGTTTATTTTTGTCATTGACATGTATATCAAATAATAATAATAATAATAATAATAACTTACTAAATAGTTATAAAAATTCATCAATATCTCAAGCTATAACTTAAAGAAGTCTAATACTTTATTTGCAATTAGCATTGTCAACAACTGTGCTTTCAACAATCTCAATAGTATTGTACTATTGTAAATAAATAAAGTAAAATAAATCATTTCTAAAAAAAAAGGAAAATACTTCTGCATCAAATAGAACTTAATAAAGCACATAGAATAATTCTAACACATTGTAATACCATATATAATAACATATGTATATTGTACATGTAAGTTATATATATATATATATATATATATATAGTTAGTTAGTTAGTGCTACATCTCCAATTAATACTTCTACAATCTATGTAATCCCTACACCACTTAAATTGACTTAAAAGCACACTTCTACACTTAGAGCCCAATATTTAACCCCAATATTGACCCATAATAGAACAAATTAAAAAAAAAAAAACAAAAAAAGAAGAAGAGGTTTATTTTTGTTTTTTTCAGCCAATTAAACATAGTTTTGAATTAAACTATCTTTGAAAAAAATAGCAAGCAACCTATCTTCATGAACTATTCATTGTCTCGCTCTCTCAACCACCACTCTTTTCAAAGCAAAAATAGAATAAAATGCATGAAAGAAAGAGGCATATTATGAACTAATTGTCTACAAGAATAGCATGTGGAGTGTAGCTATATCAATTGGAGATGTAACATTAACAATTGTGTATATATGTATATGTGTATATGTAAAAATATAAATATAAAGAGAATATTAATATTCACACATTCATACATACATACATACATAAAATCGTTGGTCCAATAATTGCCAAGTAGGACAAAACCCAACACGACCCAGCCTCGGCCACGTGGAGGAATGCCACCTCAGGAATCACCAACCGTCTACCCGAAAGGCCCAGGCCACACGACAATCAAGACGAACGAACGCACAAACAAGTGGATGAATAATGGAAACAACAGATATACAGAACAGTGGCCGAGAAAAGGTGGCCAGGATGCGAAGAGAGGGTCGCCGTGGAGTGGGGTCGAGTCGAGAGAGCGAGAGAGATCGATAGAGTGCCGAGGATTGCGATGATCGAGTGTCCCCCGTTGGACAATCCAGCTTGGAATCCACTCACCCTTCAACGGCGCATTGCCATTTCCAGTTGCTACCCGCGTTCTCGCCCTTTACTTTCAAAATCCTCATGTTGTCCGCTTCTCCCCCCCCTCTTCTGGATTTCGTCTCTTTCCTCTCATTTCCCGACCCGCCCTGCATCGACCCAATTCCACGGCACTCCTTGTGATATACATTGCGGCGTCACTTTTGTACCCGCCTTGGCCCCCTGCCTCCTCCCGCCGGCTTACTTGTGATCGAGCTCGGCCATCCACTTTGGAATCTGTGCCTGTGCTGTCGCTACCGCAGCTTGGGTACATCAGCCGTTGCGAGAATTCATGAGGTTTGCGCTATCTGAAGTGAGAGTGTGCTGTTTGGTCAATGTTGGGTAGGGCGAGCTTGCATCTGGGTGCTTTTCTCCACTGAGAATTGCAGCTGGCACTAGGATTCTTGACCCGGACCTTGGATTGATTTGGGTTTCTCTGACTGTGCGCGGATTGTTGTGAGGGTGTTTGAGAGCAGCAGAGGAGATTCGTTGAAGAGCTTCGTGGCGATTGTGAGGCATGAATGCTGTGATTGTTTGCGGATAGGGTGTCTGGAATAAAATTTGCTTCAGCGATATGGCTAGGGAACCGGGTGTATGGCGTGTGGTTGTGGTTACGCTACTTTTCTTGGTCGTTTCTCAAACTGTGAACGGCCTGGGTGTGAACTGGGGGACTATTTCTGTAAATCCACTGCCTCCTGGGTATGTAGTGAAGATGCTGCAAGCGAATGGCATCAAGAAGGTGAAGCTCTTTGATGCCGCCTACGACGTCATAAGAGCATTGGCGGGCACTGACATTGAAGTCATGGTGGCCGCCCCGAATAACTTGCTTGCCACGCTTGCGGGTGACCCAAAAGCAGCAGAGGATTGGGTGAAGGCGAACGTGACCTCCTACAATTTCAAGGGAGGTGCCAATATTAGGTACGACCCGTCACGGCACTTTGAGCCCCTGCTCTGAATCTCTGTGTCGTTCCCAATTCATTCACCGTTGTGTGGATCATATGTGATGATGATATTAGGACTTTCTGCAATGTTGAATGTCAGCCGTTGACATTGATTATTTGACGTCCGGTCACAGTCTGGGAGTGATACAGCTATACAGTTGGGATTTGTAGTTGTTCAGCCGGGTATACTTTTATTTCTGCTAGAGTGTAAGAGGATGTTATAGTAGAAATGCCAGATCTGAATCTTTGAAGCTTGTGAGCAGGTTGAAACCCTCGATATGTGGTGGTTTTATCATTCGTTGGTTGTCATCGTCGTCTATTCATTGATGTGATAGCTGTTTGAAGTCGGTCCTCGCTTGAACCGTCGCTGATTAGAGTGTGAGGAAGTGAGCTTTCTGGCTGGATCTTCTTTTGACTTTCATGTTGTCCTTGTGCAGATGGGTTGCTGTGGGCAATGAGCCGTTCCTTACTGCCTATGAAGGAATGTATCTTAACACAACCTTGCCAGCTCTCAGAAACATTGTTAACGCACTTGCGAAAGCAGGTCAAGCGAATACGGTGAGGACCATTATTCCGTTTAACTTCGATATCCTCAATGGTGCTGTGAAGCCCTCAGAAACACGGTTCAAGGTCGAATACCTCGACCAAATTCGACCCATGCTGCAGATATTTAACAGTACTGGTGCCCCGTTCAGTGTCAATTTGTACCCATTTATCAGCAAGTATCAATCCCCCGACTTCCCTCTTGATTACGCATTTTTTGAGGGATCTACGTCCGCCGTGACCGACGGGACATTTATCTATAAGAATGCCCTCGATGCGAGCCTTGATGCCCTTATCTCAGCTCTGACAGCCGAGGGATACCCTGCGATGGAAATCTTGCTCGGTGAAATAGGGTGGCCTACAGATGGAAATGAGTTTGCTAACCCAACACTGGCAGGGAAATATAATCAGCAGTTGATTAACCACCTGCAGAGCAAAGTTGGAACTCCCCTGCGACCGAACACCTTCACTGAATTTTACATGTTCGGCCTTCTGGATGAGAATATTAAGAGCATTCTTCCTGGTCCATTTGAGCGGCATTGGGGCATGTTCTATTACGACGGGGTTGCCAAATACCCACTCGACCTCGCAGGTATGTTTCTGTGCCTACCCTTTTGCCGAGGGTCTACATATTTCATGTCCGGTAGTAGTGAGAACACGCCCCCCCGAATTTCTGATCGGTTTGGTCAAATAATTGTTTAATTGTCCACTGTGCATTGGATTTGTCCCATCCAATACTATCATGCATGGTTGTAAGACAGGGCACATCACAGTTGGCGGGATTTAAAGCTAATTCTTTTTTCGAATTTTGCAGCTGGCACTGGCGCTCCCCCACAGACGATTAAAAATGCGGAGTTCCCCCCCTACATGAGTGCCCAGTATTGTGTACTGAACGAGAACGCTGATAGGACAAATCTCAGTCAGAACGTAGCTTTTGCCTGTTCCCGAACAGACTGTACACCACTATATCCTGGGTCGTCGTGTGGTGGCTTGTCTGCGGTCCAGAATGCCTCGTATTCTTTCAACTCATACTTCCAGTTCCAAAACCAAGACCCGAACGCATGTAACTTTCAAGGCCTGGGTAGGATCACAACCGAGAACCCATCTGTAGGTAACTGTCGTTTTATCATTGGGCTAACGAAATACACGCCGCAAACCAGACCAACTAGTGGTACCGCTGCTCAGAGTGGAATCTTAGTTTTGACCATCTTTTCACTCTTGGTTAGTTCTTTTAGGTTTTGGTTAGACTCTGCACTTTAGTAGCGTTAATGTAATATTCTAGACGTAGAACACGACTTAGCCCAGATATCTACCTCTTCGTGGAGGGTAGAGTGTGTTCCTATGGTGTAACGTGGGAAGTGGTGAAGCTGAAGATGCTCATTTGCCTTCGCAGCCGTTGCCAAGTCTTTATAGACGCAGCTGCAGTTGGCACCCAGCTTAGGTGCGAGGTGTCATGTTGACACTTCCAAGCCTGGACACACGCAGGAGGCTATCTCTCGAAGAAGGTACATGCCTTGATGAGATTTGTGTGGTGTTGGGACCACTGACTTGTCATCTTCAACAAACAGGAGATGATTTGTTGGAACTCGTTGTACAAGAACGGAAAGTTATGAGAAAATGAGATAATTTTTGTGCTATCGTCCTAATGTTGTGTAGAAATTGTCATTTGCATCATATTCCATCTCTGATCCCATATGGAGGCATTAGGGGCAATGAACACTTGTTGAGATCTCCTTACGAACGCCCCTTTCTGTTTCCTCACTGCTATTCTGTGTTCCAAACTTAAACACATGATACGTTCATTCACCCGATGAATTATGAATTCAACTGTGCACTAACCTCGTACCACAGTGTAGACTACCGCACGGTTGTCGGCAGATAGAAATTGGGTTCATCGTCTGGTTCATTGACCACTTCTGTGAAAGGTTTCCCTCTGGAATATATTGTAAAATGTAAACAATAAGGATAATCAGAGTATAGTCATTGTAACCACTGCGATCACGAGTACAAAATGGATGGAAGATGATTGTCATAGCACCTTCATTATCAACCATTTTCACTCCCGACGTGGACTATCGAAGAACAAGTCGACGTACATCATCAACCTCCCATTCATTACTTCCTCCGCTGTCAAGCCTCTCCCCTGCTTCACAACTTTCTGAATACTGTTGTCGAGCTGTCTCACCTCACAAGAGTGTGTATTAGATAAAGTATTCTCGCATTCGGAATTCATTACATATTCTAGTTGGTTGCTGAAAACTCGCACCAAGATTTCTATATGTTACGCATAAATTTGATAGCCCACATTTTAAGTACGTTGAAGAGAAGTACACGCATCGCAGCATTCACCTAGGAAATATGTAGATTCTTTCAACTATGACGCACCGGGTATACTATCAAGTTGAACGCATAAATTGAATGGAGCAGAGGATAGAGCATGGCGTGAGCAAGGTCCGCCATTACCTCATCTGGAGGCACATGAGCAGTTGTGGGATGAAGTGGCTTGGACAACCCTGGCGACATATTCACTGCCGATGGTAGATCCTGATGCACACAAGTCTGAGGCGTTCAAGCTACAGAATCGTCCTCACGGCATTGTTGACATAACTCGGGAATCCATCACACCGAATGGATACAAGTATTGCAGAAGAGTGATGAGCTAGCAATGCTTTTGTCGTGAAAAAATTCCTATCCTTGGATGCAAAGCTTTCATGTCGACACGCTTGTGTATCCTGATCTAGCAATTGAGAGGAGCTTTCATGGCCTATCTCGACAACGCAGCAAATATATATTAAGGGCCTGGGCTGCACTCTGGATAGTCGTGGACGGGGATGAAACAATCTCTTTACTGAATTGGGCAGCTTGCAACGACTTAGTTATCACGTAGTCAACTTCCACTCAAAAACTGTTTTTAACAACAAAGTTTTGAACGGAATGACGATAGGCACCTGGTGGGATTTTGGTTCAGCGAATGCTTCCAAGCATCTGAGGCACAATCAGCTGTGGACGAAAATGAGAAAAACGAAACTTCAACAGGCAAAACGCATGTGTGCTTTACGTGGTCAACTTGGAGACGTGCTGCAGAAACTCAGGTGGCAGCTTTCTTTGCAGTGCCAAGGACACTTTTTCTAGTTTCAAAACTGTTAAATAATTACAACTTGATGGTTTGTTCTCATTGGGACCTGCAAACTGAGTTTGTGGTCTTTCTTCTTCGAACAATAGTTTTCTGTGATTACGGTTACTGTAGCCAGTCTTGTGCCGAATCTCATCATAGCTTGTTCATCGAAATGAACTCGCACATTTCTTTCATGTTTCCGCTATTTAAAAATAAATAAATCAAATTTTCTTCCGCTCTTTACAACGAAGCGATATGGGAGAGATGGGGGTATGTACTTTTTCTTCTTTTCTTTTCCATCTTCTGAATGAAAGCAAAAGCGCAGAAATCCGATAGTGAACGAGGCGCCACTCGCCTATTGAACCTAGAGGAGGAATCTTCGAACTTGAATTTCTTGAAATCCAATCTCACATGTTGGAATCGAATTGGTAGATTTCCCACTCTACACATGAAATATCCTGCAGCCGCACACACTCACATTCAATTGATTGGGGTTCTCATCACCGGCACTTAACACATGAACAAGCTTGCTACGAAAAAGTGTGAAACTTTTGCTCTTCTCAACCTCGAAGTGAAGAGCTGTAGATTTACGGATCAATTCTTCGGTGGAACGAAGGGAGATTGCAAGCCAATCGCACCGACTTCACAAGAAGCACGCCGCAAAAGCATTCTAATATGTGTCGAGAATCCACGAGAATTTTCAAGACGAGCATGGGGAGGTGTGGCAAGGCTGCAGGGCGAAGACGTGGGCCTTCACAACGAAGCCATCCGTAGCAGGCTTTCACTTTCCATCACCGCTGATAGTCATCAGCGCCACCCTTTTGAAGCGTGCCCCTAAAAATTCTCACATTCCCTCAGCCGCTGTCGAAACTGCCACCAATTTTAGCACGCGCATCAATTTTCACAGAAAGGAAATTGATATTTTATGTGTGTGTGATACGACCTGGGATCCCTTTCCCAGACCCACCTGATCTGTGGCCAACTTCCACTGAGGGCAGATTCTGTCCCCGAAGCAAACCCTACCAAGTCAAATGATCCCGTTGCTTGTCTTGCCACTTTTACTGCCCCATCGATCCTGAGGACCAGGGCTTGGTGGCTAAACCAAGCACGAAACAACTGTATGGTTTGAGGCAGTCGTCCGAAACTAGGTGTCAGGTCAACCGCGTATTGACGTAGGCGACTCCCATTCGCTGCGCTTCTGGCTTCAGTTGATCGTAGAAACTGCCACATCTAGCAACGGAGCTATCTTTAGCTTGTTTCCTATTTTTAGCAAAGTCAGGTTCACTGTCTGCAGGTGGGGTATTGGTATTTCGTGTAGTTTTATACGTATTCGCAGAGGAATTCATGAGCATCGTTGCCTTCACATTTTGTAGTAGCATCACTGTGCTGGATGCCGAACAATTGAGCAAAACAAGCCACTGGATATTCGAGTCGAATGTAGTACAATTTTACGGTAGGATGGTATAGAATACGGCGCGGCGTCGCGATATGTGGGTCCCGCGCGAGCAGAGAAGCGGCTCTCGTGTCCAACTTGGAATGTTTGTTTAGAGTTGCTGGTGTCTATTAGGGGATTTAACCATTCAGGCTCTCTCTTTTTTTCCTTCTTCTTCTGGGTCTCTTGAGGATAAATTTGTTCTTATGATGTGGTGAATTCACTAACGAATGAGTCAACCTGCTTCTCAGTTTATGGGATTCGGTTAAGATTCGAAGAAGTTGTGTGAATGCTTAAGGTGGTGAAGGGGCGTCCACAGACGGCTGAGTCTTCAATCAGTCATAGTTGCCGAGAGTTTGCTCGTTTCTCTCTGGGGAATCGAGCCGCTTCCCGTTTCTCGAATCCTCGTTTTATTTTATTTTATTTTATTTAGTTTTTGATTAGCGTCGTGGGGTCCAATCGCCGTTGTGGATATAAAACGTATCTGCGGAACGTTGTTCGAGGTTTTCTCAAAGATCGTGTAGTTTGTGTTTATGAATTTGTTCAGTCAGTGTGTTTGTTTGTTTTTTTGTAGTGTTTCTTCGAAGTCCTGAGTTTGGGACGAATTTGGGTTGAATTGTGTCTGGAAGAATTGAGAAATTTCTGGGTATCGAGTGATGCTTTGAGTTGGTTTGTGAGAAGCGTATAAATTCCCAACGCAGCGAGTGCAAAAAAACTATTCCACGCGACTTTGCTGTTTGTTGTACTTGAATTCAAGTTCCTATCATCTCCTCCCATCGCGTTGCTGGAGGAAAGCAGAGAATCAAAGAGCTGAACCTGTTGCAAAGATATTTTTCGCACTTTCGTACTTCGTGTTCGTAGAGACTTGATCATTTTCCAGAATTCAGAGGATACTAGAATTTAGTGCGCAGTAGTGTGCTGTCAACGTGGAAAAAAGGAAGGAGTGCTGGAGCCCTGCTTGACGCTCGCCAGTTTTGAAACATTTGTGATTGGAATCTCTTACTTCCTACCTTTCGCAATTGTGTGACTCTACGCACCAATCTGAATCGGTAGTAAGGCTTCAGAAGCAGTCGATGCATTCTTAAAGTTTGGTGCAATTTAGACCAGAAATTTGGTCTAAAATATTGGCATTAAAGACGCCGCGCTGTAGCACCAGGGTACAGCAGGTGGAGGTCAAAAACTTCGAAGAGTGGTGATCAAGTTCACGAGACAACCATTATTTTTCTTTTTCGCAGTAGAGTATTCTGCCCTTGCTCATTCGTAGAAATTTTGATTTGTCCAACAACGCGGGATTGGTTTTACACACCAACTCGCGGCATCTGGAAATGCAAAGTTTACTCAAGCGTGAATTGTGAGCTTTTGTAGAATCCAAAACTATTTGGTAAAATCTTTCGATGTCTGTCTGAGCGTACATGTGAGTATATCGTTAGGGAATTGGTTGGAATCCGTGTTTATACAAACAGAAATTATAGAAGAGTTTGAGGGAGAAGATGAAAACGGAAGATAGTTCCCGTTATTTGAGTCCATTGGTGAAGCAGGACTTGGCCAAGCTTGACACAGATGGAGACACTCGCCGTCTTGCGGTGAAATCCTTGAAGCTATTCGTGGAGCAGCTGGACGCGTCCACCTTGCCCCGTTTCATTTCTCAGGTCTAAATTTGTTTATTTTATTTCTTTCAATTTTCACTTAATTATTCCCGGTTTGATTTTCTATTTCACCACACCGTGGCGGAGCTTTGAATTTGATAGTTAAACGGAGTCATGTTGTACCCTTGAGAGTTTTCATTACAAGGATTTCGTAATGTTATGGTTTATTTATTTATTTTTCTGGCAAGTATTGAGACACCTTGCTTTTCTTTCCTTCTTTGTTCAGATTGCAGAGTCTCGAGAACCTGGAGCTACGCGATCCTATGCCATTTCTTTGTTTGAGGAAGTAGCACGGGTGCACGGCAAGCTTGTTGTCCCACATATTCCGAGGATAATGGGCTCTATAGTGCGGTCTTCGTCTGCAAGCGGAAGCTTTCCTCAATTGCAAGTGGCCAGTGCTAGAGTCACAGCAGCTCTTGCCCGGCATTGTATAGATTCCAGCACATCTCAGGCAGATTCAGAGGAAATTGTGCGAGAAATATGTTCTTCACTCATTGACTGTCTTTCCGGGAAGTTGGAGCCCGTGGCGGCTACTGCTGCTGCTTGCATTCACGCACTTGCTGAAACTGATAAGTGGAAGTACGCCAGTGAGGAGATTGTTCAGGAAGTGTGTCAGCGCACCATTGTAGCTTTGGGCGAAAGGTCCTCTCGGTCAGGAGCTCACATGCAACTTGTCCGCATATTGGCGTCGGTAAACCCCGACACCATTAGCATCCACGGTGCAAATCTATTGAGGGCCGGTGAGGAGATTTTGAAGGTGACTGCCAATCCCTGGCAGATTCGTAAGGCTGCAGCCCAGATGCTCCAGTCCGTGCTCACCATCCTTGATAAGGAGACATTGGAAATAGAGCTGAATGCGGCTTTGAATGTACGTGAAGAATCCGAAACTTGTCGTGCTCTGTGAACGTTCTTCCTGTTTCAACTTTCCAAAATGAAACGCATAGATACTGTACTGTTGTTTTGTTTCAAATGTAACATAACTTCCCAATTGGGCATGTTCTCTGGATGTGTAATTGCATATGAGATGTAAATGCTTGCGAGCAAAGCCATTGTGTGCGCAAACAGACAGTTTTTGAGCCATTTCTGATATACGTTTTCTTGTTGGTTTTTTTACTCAGGCATTGGATAGCTGCCGCCTCGATAAGATGCCACACGTAAGAGTGGCCGTAAGTGAGGCGTTACACATAGCTAAGATGTTGGCTCCTGGAAACAATACAACCCACACACCATTTGGCATGGCAGCGAGTCCCGTTCGGAGGTCCGCAGACCACAGTGATTGGAGTTTTTCGTTTCATGAAAATGTCCCCATCTCCCCAGTCTCAAAGCGGGGTACTAGTCCGAGGGCCCCCATGAGTCCTGACAGGGTTGTTCCACAGTCTCCGACCCCTAAGCGGGGGGCTAGTTCCAGAGTCCCTATAATTCCGAACAAGGGGATTATGAGTAGCCCTAGAACCGCCAGTTCTGGTTCCGTAGCTGGAAGTCCAACATCTCAAGAATCACGCCATCTATCTTATTCACCTGTGTTAACCTCTTCAGATTTTGCTCAAGTTCCTTCACCTACTCGAAGCCAAGGCAGGTCAAAGGTTCAGCGAACACCGCTTTATCCTACCCGAGGCATGGCTCACGCTCACCCACCCCGATCTGTAGCTTCATCTCCTTCGAGTTCTGTTACTACTGTGGAAGAGTGCGAATCCCCGTCACGTAGATGTGAGAATTGCGTCCCCCCACTCTTGCGTTGTGACCTTTATCCGACCTCTTTTTCAGCTTGCTTTCTTGTTTATCTAAGTGTTATGTGTGCACCATTTATTGAATGGAGTGCTCGAGTTTCTTGGTTTGCCATGGCCTTATATTTGGGGATTGTATGTTGGTATTTTTGCAGCGTCATGCTTGGTGAACATTGGGTTGTCGTAGTGTGTTTGTTTAATTTCTGACGTGATTCTTTCTGTATGTACAGTGAATCTTGAATTCTATGTTCGACCCCGTAGCAGGAGGGCAGATGGCGTTGATCCGGAGGAGATTGACATTGGTTACGCTGATGATTATTGCCGACCTCGGGCTCCTGTGACTTCTGGCCCACATTATCCTCTTCTGCCCACTCAGCTCGACTTAGTCGGGTCTCAGGTGCAAAAGCTGAAAGAAGAACAAGAATGGAAGGATGTTGGTACTAATACGCCTCGGGCTACCGAACATCTGCGTGAGGCATCGAATGAATGCACGGCAACCGCATCTTCTGAAGTAGATTCCGAGTTGTCAGCTTCGATGAGCTCTAGTCCAAAGAGTGAAGGGGGATTTATTTTGCCTATGTTGAAGATGGTGGGGGGTACCAACAGCTTGGATCAGCAATCAAAACTTAGGGATGCCGTAGAGAGCAGAACGTCAATGCAGAGGGATTCAAGAAATAACTTGCATATAACATTGCCAACCGATGACGATGCGAGAGGTGAGGACGAGAATGTTGTTAACACTCCCAGTGCGGATATTGAAGTGGAGAAACGTGAGCTTTTTATTTCGAAAACGCCAAAGCGTGCTCAGAACTCTACACTAGCAGGGTCGGAGGTCGACACTGGAAATCAGAATGGAGAAATAGACTACGCCACACACGAAAAACCGAACTCGCTAAAATATCGTTTCAGTGGTTTAGCCCATCTAAATGTCAACTCGGAAAATAAGGTAAGATAACGGAGTCATTGGCTCCAAAGATTTGGTGACAATTCAGCCCTTGTGCAAGTTTCGCATATTTCCCCGATTATTGCTTGTAAAGCACATACAATTTGAAGATGGCCTTTTGCTTGATTCGTCTTGACGTTTTGTTGTTTTCATTTGCAGACGACGGAATCAGTCAACATGGCTAAGAATTTCCTGCCGTTAGTTACACCGAAGCGACTCGTGCGCTCTCTGTCCAGCCTCTCCGCCCCTGATTTGAGAGGAAGCTTACACGAGTATGACATGAAGTTCTCGCAGAGCGATGCAATATCATCTGTCAGAATGCTGTCGAACAACGCGAACGCATCCGAACTGGACGGCGAGGCGTCAAGCGAGACAGGCTGGAGCGTCCGTGACAACCCAATTGCATCTGAAGACTCGTACCGAGTCGAAAGCTCCGACGAGGAGACAACCGGGCTACGCAGAGAACCGTGTGGCTCCTTCCCCAGGCTTCGGGAGCTTGCCTGGGCCGCCGACAGATGCAGCCCTCGTGAAATCCATATGGTCTTCCCAGCGTCAGAAACACCCAACGCCGTCGAAGACGGCGCGTCATTAGATCACATGAACCGCCTCAACAGTTCCGATCAGACATGCACCCCAATGACCGACGACGATGCAGAAACAGAAAGTACTCCATCCGCAGCTTCTGGAAGGCAAAGCTTCTCATCATGCAAGCTGCGCGTCTCAGCTCAAGCAACCGAGGACATGGGCAGTGACACAAACTTGTCATCAGACCTGGATCACGAAGACCAGAAAAAACCTCAGCCATATGAAGGCAAGCTTGGAGGACACTACAACAACGGGGCTGCAGCAGCAGCCATGGAGGAGGATGAGGATGAGGAATTTATGTGCAGAAATAATCCTGCAATGGAAACAGCGGCAGAGCAAAGGCGGAGTTATGAGAAAGACGGGAGCTGCTGCGTGATAAAGGCTGTGACCCACAATTGGAAGCGGCTGTGCTCGCATGCGGAGTCGGTGCTCGGAGGCTCCCTGTGCTTCGCAGTAGCTTTACCGCTGGCTATTATGGCATGCCGCACCTTGAATGGGACACGCGATCTTCATCACCTGGTGCCCACCTAGTTTCAGTCTCTCATTTTAGGGTTTAGTTCACTGATGTTAGGGCTAAAGGTTTCACCTTTGGAGATTGGGTTACTCGCGGCACTTTTGAGAGTGTTGTGGGTTGGTTTGCATGTTTCTGTATGTGCAAGGTTTTGCAGTTCATTGGATGACATTGTAGTTTTGATGTGCAGTTTTGCTTTGAGTACACTCACAATTTAAGAAGCTTGTAAAAAAAGAAATACCTTTGAGGTAAACATGTTGATCAAGTTCTTTAGGAAATCTATTTATTCATCATTAAGGTTTCTTACTTCATGGTTTTGTTTGTTTGGATGTATTTGATTTTCCTTATTTGTAGAATGTAGTAAATTTACTTTATTTTGTTAACTTACACATGGCAATGTCAAATCTTTCATAAGCTAGGACAAGTATAAACATCAATTCTATTGTTAATCAAAATCTTAGAAAACCTGCATTGTACTTATATTATAACTTCTAGTAAGAAACTTTCAACTATTTCTTCAAATCTAAACAATTTCTCATGCCATAAATCTTTATAATATTCTCATTATCAAGATCTCTTACAAAACAAAGTCAAAAGAATTTAAGTATGTTACTAGAATGACAATTGATTGCTATGTGTTAATTTTAATTATCAAAGTAGACATGATTAATGAACAAAAATATCTTTTTAGATAAAAGTTTGAAATTTTATTATATCCATCACTTTCAATTGCTCAAATTACTTTTCATTTTATTCAACATGAATATTGTTAATGGTTCATATTTTGACTTGTTAATTTTTTGTAAAACATGAATATAAATATCACAAAATTTATTTTTCACAAGAAAATTAGATGTTTTTGAAAATCTTAATAAAAAACTAAAAGAAATTACATACTTATTCCAATGATAAAACTTAAATAATGGATTATAACACAATTATTTTGTAATAGTTAACCAACCATTTGAATTTAATACAATATACAGATATATATATATATATATATATATACACACACACATATATATATATATATATATATATACACACACACACACATATATATATATATATATATATACACACACACACATATATATATATTCAAGAAGATTATTATAGACTCACAAATCAAATTGACAATCAACTAGAATATTACTATCCCCTATAAGACGTGATAATCTACAACTCCTTGAAGTCCTAGATAAAGACAAAAAGATACATTGTTCTATGTTTTGAATAAATACAATAGATTTTTTTTGTCATACATGTCGAAGAAACAAAATATCTCTCTCACACACACACACATATTCAACAAAGCTTGGACTTGATTCACTTTCTAATATAATATTAGGATGTATGTTAGGACCACACACATGGCCAAGTTGACCTCCTTAAGCAACTTGTCTGCAATAGTCGCAAAGGGGGACGCCCATAAGGAAGTTGAGGAGTCCCCCTTAACTTTAACAACGTGCCATGAAAGTCAGAACAGTACGATTATTAAAATTACGGAATCCGTCCTTGCCCCCTGGATTCGCCTCCTCTTGCTAGCGGATATCCTTGTCCCTTGGAGGATGTCTCTGGTTGAAAGCTATCAATTTTGGATGCTGCTTAAACACGTGCATCCAACACGTCGGATGTTGTTATCTAGCCCCGAACTCAAACATGGCATCTAGCTACAGCCGCTTTGGATGAATGAAACATGTTATATTGATGGATGGGTATGTGTAAATTCGTTAGATGAATGCCTCCTCCCCGCCGAGCTTGGAGCATGGTTTGTCTCCCCGATGCGGGTCTTATTCACACGAGAGTGGTGGATGACGTGGAGGATCGCGTCACCCTTATTCACACTATATATAATAAAACAACGCTGCTCTGGGGTTTATTTATTTATTTATTTATTTATTGTTTATATGATTTTCCCACAAGGCTTGCAACATTCCATGAGTTATTTAACTAGTATTTTAAAATATTATGATAATTTACATTTTAATGCATGTTAAATGGGTTCAGCGTTAGCAAAATAAGAAAACAAAAAGAATAAAAAAATAAAAAAGTGCATGACAATATACAGTCATGCATGGTGAGTGTACTCCCTATGCATTTTTTAAATAGTATTCTTTAGTTATTTGACTCAGTTGAATTGGTTCATTCTTAAGAGCTGAGATATAGTTATTTTACTATTTAATAAGCTTATGAGGATATAAGCAAGATGTAATGATAATAGTAATTACTACAATTATTATTATTATTTGAAGTAAAATATTTTAAGACTTCTTTTATAGAGCTTCTGCAACAAATAATATTCTGTGAAATCTGAATAAGTTCCTTAACTGGTACACATTTTCATAGTCAATGCCAGTGTATACATATATATATATATATACAAATATGTAGTAATTAGAAAAAAATATTTATATAAAAATATAACACAACTTGGAACACGTTATTTCAATTTTATCATTATTTTTACTATATTGAGTGGTGTAGGTATATTCTTAAAATAAAGAGTCATTAATTGTAGCAAGTATTTTAATGAGTATCATTTAATCTTTTTAAATCCTAAATATTTATTCTAAAGTTGCAACTTTAAAATAATAATAATAATAATAAATCCACTTTTGAGCAACTCCTTGATGTTTAGACAATAATGTGTACTTTTTCATTTTAAGAAAAATCATTATACAAACAATTTAACATTGTTGAAAGGAAGGTTTTCAGAGGACACGAAAATACATGTTGATGCTCAAAATTTAACCAAAACCTAACTTTCAAATACATTAAACAAGAAGAATGAATTCAAATTTATACTTTTTACTTATTTATATATTTATTTTTATCTATTATATGATTATTTCTTATCTGTATCAAAAAATAATTATGGTTTTGATTGATCTTTCAAAAACCCAACTTTTTAATAATAAGAGTAACAAATATTTTTAATCTTAAATCATTAGGATTTTTGACAACTTGTCACAACTTGTCAAAGACAAAAATATGATAAAAACAAATAAACAAGTGAGACTTCTCTCAAAGAAAGATGAAAAAATAGAAATAACTTGATATGTATATTAAGAAAGAAACTAGAATGGCTATTGCCAAAAGCCAAGAAAACTAGAGACCCTTGAAACTAGACTGGAAGCAAGAAAAGAATTAACAAGAATGAAGAAGGCTTCACTCTTGTCTCTATATATACTATTTAACTAAGGGCTACGTGGCGATGTTCTATAGGACCTCCAATATGTATTAACTTTGTAGGACACATGCTTTGACTTACAAGGCAAGTTTTTCTACGTATGGACCACATAGTTAGCTTGGTCTTCAAGCTAACAACTGTCACGGCCATAATCATGTAAGCTAATAATTACATATAGAAATAGGTAGAAGTAAGTAAAAGTAGATAAAAGTAAGCTAATTCTATAATATTTAATATAGAAGCTTCCTAAAAACTTCCTAGACGCTGCCTTGACTTCATAGGTGTCTTTAATTGACTTTTTGGATTAGAAACGTGGTCAACAAGTTGGCCATGTGCCACACATGTTGTTAGCTTGAAGATCAAGCTAACTATGTGGCCCACACGTAGAAAAACTTGCCTTGTAAGTCAAGGCATGTGTCCTACAAAGTCAACACATATTGGAGGTCCTATAGAACGTCGCCACGTAGCCCCTAGTTAGATAGTATATATAGAGACAAGAGTGAAGGCTTCTTCACTCTTGTCAACTCCTTTCTTGCTTCTAGTCCAGGTTCAAGAGTCTTTAGTTTCTTGTCTTGTGGCAATAGCCATTCCAGTTTCCTTTTAATATACCTACTTGTTTATATTTTGACTTATTATATCGAGATAGCCTTTTTGTGTATATTTTCCCTCATCGAGTCTTTGTCCTTGACAGATTGACAAGAGTACACTTACAATATCAAAGCTTTGTTTTTCTTGAGTGAGAGTGGATTACCCCTTTCTCTTGACAAGACATAAGCGTATTAGAAGTTTGCGGATTACCCACTTCTAAACTGATATTGTTCTTAGTATCTTCTTTGTTATCAAGTCTTTCTTTTCTTTTGTCTTGAGCAGTATCAAACAAATTTTTCTTCTTAGGGTCATTATGGAAGAGCTTGTTGAAATGAAGAGTGCAATGGCACAAATGCAAGAGCAAATGAGGGAGTTAATGCTTGCGATGCATCAACTCAATTCACCAACACATGAAAGAACAAGAATAGCAGAAAGTGGAGATATAGAGATGATCGGAGCTGCTTCAACATCTACAACAAATCACGTTCCTTCTCCAATTGTACAACACCCTATAAGCACTAGAGAACCAAGAATTGCCTTACCCGAGAAATTTGATGGTACGAGATCTAAGTTTCGAGGGTTCATCAATCAAGTACAATTGGCAATTGAACTTCAACCGCAAAGCTATCCAACTCCGGGATCACAAGTCAGGTTTATTGGCACTCTACTTTCTGGTTCTGCATTGTCATGGTTTTCGTCTTTTCTTGAACAACGAAATCCAATATTGGACAATTTGGAAGCTTTTTTGGTGGAGTTTCGATCTATGTATGGTGAACACGATGCAACTCGTGTTGCAACAAATAAGATCCGAATTCTGCGACAAGGAAATCGCTCAGTAACAGTGTATGCTTCACAATTTCGACAACTTGCAATTGACATCAAGTGGGATGATGCTGCATTCATTAGTCAATTTCTTTATGGATTGCAATACGAAGTAAAGAAATTGATGCTCAACTTACCTGATCCTCAAACTTTGAGTCAAGCAATCGATTTTGCGGTAAAATGTGATAATCGACTTTTTGAATTTCGATCTGAGAATCATTCACGGGAACCTCAACGTTATTACTCAATGGCAACATCAACATCTTTGCCAAACGTATATTTGGAAGTAGAAGACATGCAAATTGACGCGGTATGTTTTAAACCTCTAACTGAGCAAGAAAAGATTCGTCGTCGTCAAGAAGGATTATGTTTATATTGTGGAGAACCTAAGCACACTGCTCAACATTGTCCAAAGAAACGATGCAACTATAAAATGAGGGGTACGACGGTCAAAGAAGACAACATGTCGGAAAATGGATTCGTTCAGCTACAATAGGGACCGTGCAGCTGGAACCTTGTACAATTCCTAATGAAGGTCCTATCCTCTCCTCAGAACCCTCTCCTTGTTTTATAATAGACTTATATTTAGGACCTAAGAATTACAAAGCCTCTGCTTTATTAGATTCGGGAGCCTCAGCATGTTTTTTAGATGAACAATTTGTTAAAAGTCGTAAAATACCCTTTGTACAGAAACCTAAACCAGTACATGTAGAAGTCATAGATGGTCGTCCCTTGTCTTCTGGAGATGTCACTCATGAAACTCATCCTATAAAAGTAACAATAGACGGTCATGATAGCTACATAGCTTTTAACATAATTAAATCCCTGTCCAATCCAGTTATTTTAGGTTTATCCTGGCTAGAAAAATATAACCCTCGAATAGATTGGAATTCGCGTAAACTTGACTTTTTCCAAAGCGTTATTAATAGTTCTACCAACCAAGTAAAAAATTATAAGTCTAGTATAGTAAAACCCGTACTGATAGGTACAAAAGCATTTATATACACAGCAAAAGAAGGATCAACTTTTGCTATTTATGCTGCACCTATTTCTGAAAACGTAAAGACTTCAAGTGGCATTCCAAGTCAATATCAGGAGTATCAAGACGTTTTTGAGAAAAAAAATGCAGATATTCTTCCTGAGCATCGTCCATATGATTGTTCAATCGACCTCAAGGAAGGAACTCAGCCACCATTTGGACCAATTTACAATTTATCGCAAGATGAGATGACTGAACTCAAGACATATATTGATGAGAATTTAGCGAAGAATTTCATACGCCATTCAAAATCTCCAGCAGGAGCTCCAATTCTATTCGTAAAAAAAAAAAAATGGATCTTTACGAATGTGTGTTGATTATCGAGGACTCAACAAGATCACAATCAAGAACAGGTATCCATTACCTTTGATATCAGGGCTCCTTGACCAGTTGAATCAAGCTAAGATCTATACAAAAATAGATCTAAGAGGAGCATATAATCTAGTACGGATCAAAGAAGGAGATGAATGGAAGACTGCGTTTGGAACTAGGTATGGACATTTCAAATATAATGTCATGCCCTTTGGACTCACGAATGCACCAGTTGCTTTTCAACATCTCATGAATGATGTATTTCGTGAATTCTTAGACAATTTTGTGGTCTGCTATCTAGACGATATCCTGATCTATTCTAAGAACGTCGAAGAACATGAAATACATGTTCGTCAAGTATTACAAAAACTTAGAGATGCAGGATTGTACGCCAAGATGGAAAAGTGTGTATTTCACACTACTCAAGTTGACTTTTTAGGATACATCATTTCAAATGATGGTCTCATGATGGATTCTAAGAAAGTCCAAACAATCATGGATTGGAAGATTCCAAGGACGGTAAGAGATGTCCAATGTTTCTTGGGATTTGCCAATTACTATCGGATCTTCATCAAAGGTTTCTCACGAGTTGCAGCTCCACTTACACGCTTGACTAGTAAAGATAAATTTCAATGGAATCAAGAAGCGGAAGCAACATTTGAAGCCTTGAAGACATCGTTTGTCTCTGCACCAGTCTTATATTGTGTTGACTTTTTCAAGGCATTTTTTATGGAAACAGATGCATCAGATTTTGCCTTGGGTGCAGTTTTATCACAAATGGGAATAGATGACAAACTTCATCCGATAGCTTTTCATTCAAGAAAATTCTCAGCAGCCGAGATCAATTATGAGATCTACGATAAAGAACTTCTTGCAATCGTGGATTCCTTTCAAGAATGGCGTCATTATCTAGAAGGCGCTTCTAGTCCAGTCACTGTGTATACAGATCACAAGAACCTCGAGTATTTCATGTCAGCACGCGTGTTGAATCGTCGTCAAGCTCGTTGGAGTATGTCTTTGTCAAGATTCGAGTTCATTATCACTTATCGGCCAGGAAAACAACAAGGTTTGTCCGATGCCCTATCTAGACGTTCTTATTTTGCACCAAAAGAAGGAGATGCAGCTTTTGAGCAACAAAGAACGGTCCTCTTGAAACCAGAGCAATTTCATCTCCGAGCAATGAAATCAACATTGACTGTTGATTCAACTTTTCTCAAGCAAATCCAATCCAGTATGTCCTCAGACCCTCTTGTTCATGATATCGAGAATAATTCTTCCAAGTCTCATGATCCTTCTAAGTTCGAGTTCAATAATAATCTATTATATTTTGAAGGACGCCTATATGTTCCAGAAGGAGAAGCACGTTTACGTGTTCTTCAAGCACTTCATGACTTTCCAACAGCAGGGCACTTTGGATATAATAAGACTTTGGAACTCATATCAAGAGATTTTTGGTGGCCACAAATGTGGAAGTCAGTCAAAGACTTTGTACAATCATGTGATATTTGTTCAAGATCAAAAATTCCTCGTCATCGACCTTACGGACTTCTTCAGCCATTACCTATACCAGAACAACCATGGTCTTCTATTTCTATGGATTTCATCACAGATCTTCCAAGCTCAAGATCTTATGATTCTATATTTGTGATAGTAGATCGTTTCACCAAGATGGCACATTTTGTGCCATGTACAAAATCTATCACAGGTGAAGAAACAGCTAAGCTTTTCATTGATAATATCTATCGCTATCATGGATTACCTAAAGATATCATATCGGATAGGGGAACTCAATTTGTGTCAAGATTTTGGAGGAACCTTTTCAAGATTTTAAAAGTGGACATAAAGCTATCTTCGGCTTTCCATCCTCAAATTGATGGACAAACAGAGCGCGTAAACCAAGTCTTGGAGCAATATTTAAGATGTACTATCAAATACCAACAAGATGATTGGACAACCCTTCTGCCATTGGCAGAGTTTGCTTATAATAATACGGTACATTCTTCCACGCAACAAACACCTTTCTTTGCCAATTATGGCTATCATCCACGACTTGATACTTTTGATTTTTCAAAAGTTGATAATCCTGCAACAGAAGATATGGCAAATCGGTTGTCAGAGTTACATGCAATAATGAAGACGCAATTGAAGAAAGCTCAAGAACGACAAAAGATAAACGCAGATCTATATCGTAAGGAGCAACCACAACTCAATGTGGGTGATAAGGTATGGCTACTTCGTCGCAATATCAAGACTACTCGACCTTGTGACAAGTTGGACTATCGTAGGCTTGGCCCCTTTTCTGTTTTTGAACAGATCAACCCAGTTGCATATCGGTTACATCTACCGGTGTCAATGAAGATCCATCCTGTATTCCACGTGTCTCTTCTTGAACCATATAAGACAGTGGATATACAAGGAAGAAGACAAATGCCACCGCCTCCTATAGAAGTAGATAATAATGAAGAATTTGAGGTGGAAGAGATATTAGACTCAAGGCGGCGCCGAAATAAGCTGAAATATCTTGTTCATTGGCGCGGATATGATATTAGTGAATGCACATGGGAGCCATCCAGGAATCTAGCAAATGCATCAGCTAAAGTCAAAGTTTTTCATCAACGACATCCATCGAAACCAAGATGAAAATCTCTCTTATAAAAGAGACAAGATTGAAGCAAGATAACATTCAATTTCTTATCCTTGTTTGTAACTTCTTTGCATTTGTGATGCTAATTAGATGGAGAGCCAACAATCAACGGATTCAACTCAAGAACCTTCATTTACTGACCTGTCGGATGAGACATTACGATTGTCACAACCTTCAAGACGACGCAATCGAGATGAAGATCTTCAAGAACGACATGTTCTTCCTCGAATAAATGGTGAGATACAACGCATTTGGTATCACGATTTGAGAAGGGACTCTCGATGTTTGGTGATTTTGCTAGAGATAGGAACAACTCCTGATGGTGTTCCGAATATTTTATTCGAAGGAAGTTACGAAGGCCTCAACAATGATCAAATAACTGGGTGGTCTTCCCGCCCTGGTATGGGACACTACCGATGGTTGAGAGGCCCTATCAATCATCTTCAAAGAGAACAGAGATCAGAGTATGTGGCGAATATAATTCGTCGCATCATAGATTTCCTCAACATATGATGACCGCTCCTCGTAGAACTCATCTCTAGAAGGGGAGGTAATGTCACGGCCATAATCATGTAAGCTAATAATTACATATAGAAATAGGTAGAAGTAAGTAAAAGTAGATAAAAGTAAGCTAATTCTATAATATTTAATATAGAAGCTTCCTAAAAACTTCCTAGACGCTGCCTTGACTTCATAGGTGTCTTTAATTGACTTTTTGGATTAGAAACGTGGTCAACAAGTTGGCCATGTGCCACACATGTTGTTAGCTTGAAGATCAAGCTAACTATGTGGTCCACACGTAGAAAAACTTGCCTTGTAAGTCAAGGCATGTGTCCTACAAAGTCAACACATATTGGAGGTCCTATAGAACGTCGCCACGTAGCCCCTAGTTAGATAGTATATATAGAGACAAGAGTGAAGGCTTCTTCACTCTTGTCAACTCCTTTCTTGCTTCTAGTCCAGGTTCAAGAGTCTTTAGTTTCTTGTCTTGTGGCAATAGCCATTCCAGTTTCCTTTTAATATACCTACTTGTTTATATTTTGACTTATTATATCGAGATAGCCTTTTTGTGTATATTTTCCCTCATCGAGTCTTTGTCCTTGACAACAACATATGTGGCACATGGCCAACTTGTTGACCACGTTTCTAATCCAAAAAGTCAATTAAAGGCACCTATAAAGTCAAAGCAGTATCTATAAAGCTTCTAAGAAGCTTCCATAATGAATATTATAGAATTAACTTACTTTTATCTACTTTTACTTACTTCTACCTATTTATACATGTAATTATTGGCTTACATGCGTATGTCTGTGACACAACTTCAACATACAGTTAATATAAAGTTTAATATTTAAGTTAGTGTATACAAGTTAAGAAGATATATAATAAAGTGCAAAAACTTTACATTGAACTACATTCAATATTTTAATATTATTCTTAGTTTTTTGAATTATATGTATATATTTGAAATCCTTTAGGATTTGATTGATAATATTTATGTTTGGATTTATGAAGTTTTATTTTTTTCTTGCCTTATTGAGGCTGAATTGGTCAAAAAAGGCTTTGAAAAAGAAAACGGAACATATTGCAATCGGGTTGTTGCTAGAAATTTTGTTTTTGTTGATGACATCATTTGATAGTATCATGAGGACAAACAAAATGGAGGCATTGCTATTTTGGTATATATACATACTTGAATCATCAGTGCACAAGATCTTATAAGAACTTTACATGTATTTTTTTTAAATAATGTATAAAGTTGCATGTTTTAATGTAAATTTTAAACTAAATAAACCTACATTGTTAATAACATATTTTGTGTAACATTATCAATATGTTTAATATTTTTTAATTTTTAAAAAACTATAAATTTACACTCTATTATAGTTTTCCCTCAAATATGAGAGATCACACTTTTTGTTTGAAACAATACCAAGTTTATAATAATATAGAATTGGACAACTTGTGTTAATATAAATATAAAAAATAACATTTCAACCATGAAGCATTATGAATGTTGAATGTTGTTTTTATTGAGAGCCAAATTAGATTTGTATGTGTTGCTATATATATATATATATATATATATATTTTAATACGTTGAATCCTTTTGGCTCAATGATTATTGCTCAACAATTTTTAATTTCACTCTTGAATCTTGCACATGGATAGGTTGGCGATGGATGCAACAGCAGTTCTTAATGTGTTTAAAAAGAAAGCATTACAGAGATTTCGTTACAGTGTTGAAAGAATTAATTTAATAACGTAGTTTGTAAGCCTGGAATTCATCCTTGCATCCATCCCAAAGTTGTCGAAAATCTACGAAACGGAATCAAATGTTATTATAAGATTGTGTGCAAATTTCATTCAACTTTTGTTTTGTTTTGTTTTGTTTAAATTTACTTTTTTACGGTTTGTTCTCATTCCTGATTTTGTGCTACAACAATATTCTCGAATGTATACAGTCATTCGAGAATACTGTATAGGCATCAACCAATGTTAGATTTTACACCACTCCCAAAGAACAACTCGTTATCAAATAATGAAGAATTTAGACGTTGTTGAATCTATCATGTTAAGCAGTTTTTAGTTCATCTAAATAGACAGCGAACGAACAAACCAACTTTCAAAACTTGTCAATTCGAAAAATTCCTAAATTGCATTTTCGACACGATCAAACAACCTAAAACCACTCAACAATGCCTGTAAGCACCCAATTAAGAAGAACAAAATTTCATCACCTGCCTACAAATAGCCATCATCGACAAGGCGTTGGCAGATTCGTCCCACTTGCAACAAAAATATGTCTGGAAACAAAAAATTTAGACAACTTATGGCTGGTTGACATGATCTGGTCACCATCGAGATTAGATGGAGTGACGTGAACATTCTTTCATGCCAAGGTGCAGATTTGTCGTCGAAATAGCAACGAAAGAAGCAAAAAAATGTCATTAAAAAAGAAGCGAGTTGGAATTGCTTCGAAAGGGGCTTGGATCAAGTCAATGCCACCAAGTTGCTCGCCGTAATGGGAGTCGTTTTTGTTTTTGCTTTCCCCCCCGAGCGCATTGCGGGGAGCCGTAAACACGGCCAAGTTCCGTGCATGATGTGATCGGTGTGCGCAGTGGGAGGGCACCACGACTTCACTACCACCGGTGATGGGGCTGATTCTGCCGAGAATAACTCCTGGAATGTGGAGAAGGGGTGTCGCTTTCTGTTGATTCAATTCATATTTTGCAAGCCCCCGTGACTCGTCTGATTCATATGAGCATAAATCTGCCGTCTGCTCCGTTGTTGGCACCTTGAGCTACCCCAGATTGCACTTGCACATCGCTTGCGCTCTCTCGCCTCGAACTCGCAGTCCTGTCAAGCCGCTAGTCGCGAGGCTCGAAGTTGTGCAGGTAATGTTGCGTACTCTCTAATCCGATTCGGTGGATGTGAAGTTTCTGGAAACGTACCAGGATTCGCAGTGTCGTCCTTGCGTTTTTGAGGG
This sequence comes from Physcomitrium patens, assembly GCF_059467195.1. Classification (NCBI taxonomy): domain Eukaryota; kingdom Viridiplantae; phylum Streptophyta; class Bryopsida; order Funariales; family Funariaceae; genus Physcomitrium; species Physcomitrium patens. The sequence continues at coordinate 1,583,298 of NC_143431.1, read as the reverse complement.
TGGTGCTCTTGTGAGTGGCTGAGATAGTTATTTCTTCAGGTTTCTCTTAGCAGAGTTCCACGATGAGTTTGCTGACCCTGGTTGTTGTTTGATCGTTTGCAGTTTTCAGGTCCGGAGTTTCAAAATGTCGGGGAAGGGTTACTGGACCACGCTTTGTTTTGGGAGGTTGCTTGCTTGGGTTCGTGAGTACTTAACCCTGGTTTGTTAGCGTTCAGTTTAGGATCCAAGAGATCGGTTGTGTTGTATAAGCGGATCGGCGAAGGCGAATTGTCTGGGCACCCAATTTTCTAGCTTGAGTGTTGCAAGATGGCGACCGGAAATGCCACCGTTACGACGTGCAAGACGATGCCTGCGTCATCGAATGGCGTGTGGCAAGGGGATATCCCCATTCACTTCGCGCTGCCGCTGCTCATCATCCAGATCTGCATCGTGCTTACTATCACGCGCGTGCTTGCCGCCCTTTTCAAGCCTTTGAAACAGCCTCGGGTCATTGCCGAAGTTGTGGTAAGTCAATTTTCCCAAGTGATCAAGGCAAATTGGTGTATTTTATTCGTATATTGGTGATGGGACTGGACCCGGGGACTCCACTGATGTATTTTGCGGCTTGGTAATTTAGGGTGGAATTCTACTCGGCCCCTCAGCTTTGGGGAAGAACACGGCGTACATCGCGAACATCTTTCCGAAGCAGAGTGTGATCATCTTGGAAGTGTTTGCGCAAATGGGGTTGATCTTTTTCTTGTTCATGGTGGGACTGGAGTTGGACATCCGGCAAATCCGCCGGACCGGGTTCCAGGCCTTGGTGATATCTGCTGCAGGAATTGCGGTTCCATTTTCAACAGGAGTCGGGGTCTCCTTTGTCCTCCTTAATACCATCGCCGGTGATGTGAAATTCGGCCCGTTTGTTGTCTTCATGGGGGTGGCGATGTCCATCACGGCCTTTCCAGTTCTTGCGCGAATTCTCGCAGAGAGGAAGCTGTTGACCACAGAGGTTGGACAACTAGCCATGTCCGTAGCAGCAGTGGACGACGTTGTGGCGTGGTGCCTCCTCGCTCTCGCTGTGGCTCTCACCGGCACCAACACAAAGCCTAGCGTGGTAGCGTGGGTTCTTCTCACCGGAATCGCCTTCATAATCACAATGTTCGTGGTGGTTCAACCAGTGATGAGGTGGGTGGCCACTCGGTCAGCGGACAACGAGCCCGTGAAGGAAATCTTAGTATGCCTAACGTTTGCCGGGGTTTTGATAGCCGCGTTCACCACGGACTTAATTGGAATTCACGCAATTTTTGGTGCATTCTTGTTTGGTCTCATTGTCCCAAAGGACGGACCCTTCGCAGTTGCCTTGGTGGAGAAGATAGAGGATTTCATCTCCATTCTGATGTTGCCGCTCTATTTCGCATCAAGTGGCTTGAAGACCAACATTGGAGCCATTAAAACTGGTCAGTCCTTTGGACTTCTCGTTCTGGTCATAGCCGTGGCTTGTTTCGGCAAGATGTGTGGCGTATTCTTGGCTGCGACGGCTTCCAAAGTGAACCCTCGGAAGGCGCTCACGTTAGGCGTGCTGATGAACACCAAAGGTCTCGTGGAGCTTATCGTGCTCAACATCGGAAAAGATCGTGGAGTTCTGAATGAGGAAACGTTTGCCATCATGGTTCTGATGGCCCTCGTCACAACATTCATGACTACTCCCCTTGTGATGGCACTCTACAAGCCAGCCAGAAATCCTATTCCCTACAACCGCAGGAAGCTGGCCATGGAGGACTCCAAAGACGATCTGCGCATTCTGTCGTGTGTTCATGGTATGAAGAACGTCCCGGCCATGATCAATCTCACGGAGGGAACAAGGGGTATTCGCAAGCGTGCTCTTCGTCTCTACATCTTACATTTGATGGAACTCTCAGAACGTACTTCTGCCATCATGATCGTCCAGCGGGCTCGCAAAGATGGGCGCCCTTTCTTCAATCAGCGCAAGTCTGCGGAAAGTCGAGATCAGATTGTTGCGGCCTTCGAAACCTACGGGCATTTGAGCAAGGTCTGCTACATATCCTAGACGTTGTCGATTAGTAGAGAACTTTTTTTTATTTTTTTATTTTTTTTATTTTATTTTGAGGTCCCAATGCCGGATATTGCAGATTTCTCATAAAGCTTTCCACGGTTTTGTTTCCAATCTCGCAGGTCACTGTCAGACCGATGACAGCCATTTCCAATTTCGAAGACATGCACGAGGATATTTGTGCGACAGCAACTGACAAACGAGCCGCAATGATCATCCTCCCTTTCCACAAAACCCAAAGACTCGATGGCCAGTTCGATACAACAGCTCCCGGGTTCCGGCTCGTCAACCAGAAAGTTCTCCAACACGCGCCCTGCTCGGTCGCCATCCTCATAGACCGCGGCGTGGGCGGCTCCGCTCAAGTTGCACCTAACAACGTCGATCACAAGGTAGTTGTGTACTTCTTCGGCGGTCAGGACGACCGAGAAGCGCTAGCCTACGGGCTGCGCATGGCGGAGCATCCTGGCATCCAACTGCACGTGATCCGCTTCTTGAACAGTAACATCGACACCACCATTGAGATCGACGGGCAGCATTCTGAGAGCCTCGGCTTGTCGAAACTTCATCACTCTAGTCTTGACAAAGGATACCATATCGCCACCGGGGCTCTGGACCAAGATCAGGAACGCAAGTTGGACGAAGCCGCGTTGGATGGCATTCGTAAAGGCGAAAAGGGCAAAGTGGATGCAGACGAAGTGCACAGCAAAGTATCCTGGGAGGAGTGCCGCGTCGCGGACCCCTTCGAGGCGGTGGTCCAAGCCGCAATAGCAGGCGATCACAACATCATCTTAGTGGGTCGATCCAGACGACCAACTGCATTTGTGGGGAGTATGGTACACCGCCACCCGGAGTACACAGAGCTTGGCCCCCTCGGCGAAGCGCTCATGGCGCCGGAGGTGCGAGCGTCGGTGCTGGTGTTCCAGCAATACGATCCTCTCTTGGACTTGGACGCGGCGGCGTCTGCCAAGTCTGCGAAGTCGGCGCCTCATGTCTAGATCCTAGACCCATCTTGAAAACACGGTTCATCGCAGCCATCTGTGTCTGGGGCTGCGGTCTGTTTGTGGCTTCATTGTGGACTAGTATCGCTGCTTCATCTGTGGTCAGTTTGCCAGCCTGACTGGCTGTAGGTGACATGCTGTATTCTCTTTCTCATGGCCGCAATTCCTTTGTGCCCTGATAGTTTATGGTTGCTCTGCTCCGGAACATGTGTTTTCTTCTGTACAATCTCTGCATGCGGATTCTACCTGTGACTATCTCGAACTGAAGATGATCTGAATTTTGTCTCTAACTTTGGGCTGTTCACGTTTTGGTTGTTAAAAGAGGACAATGGGCACGCAAAACTCTACAAAACTAATGCGACCTAATCTCTTTTTAGTGAAGTGGATTGGTCTATCATCATATGTTTTGGCAGTTTGAAATAACTTAAATTGTAGAATCAATAAATGATGATACTGGTCCTTTTTGAAAAGAAAATTTTGGACATGCATCCTCTTTTATAAAAAACGAACCTCGTTCTGTGTATATTCCACAAGTATCCTGCTGCTTTTGTTTGTAACAATTGCTAAATGCATATCACTTGATCACCCACCCACCCCCCCGCTGTTTTTAATGTTAACATCTTAAAATCTACGAAGTCAAGAAAATTATTCGCGATTTTTGAAAAATGCACATTTTATTACTCTACGACACTGTTTACTCTTTCGAGAAGCGGAAGATAATTCCACTCATCGAATGAAGATAATTCCACAAATGAATTTAGTACAGAAACTTCTCACAGAGGTGAAAATTTTAATTGAAAGACCAGTAGTTGCCCTTAGTACATGCAAATATGGCTTCAATAAATTAATAATAAACATCTTTAGATTGTAGATAAAATTTGTGGATCAACAATGGGAAGTACTGCAAGTGTTTGTCTATGCACCTTGACTTTTTCTACATCCAAATTCTATTTAATTTTTACTACATAATGATAAGATTGGATGTTACTATAGGTGGAGCTAATGCCTTTTGAAGTTTTGTATTCAATTATTTTCAAAAATTATGCTTCATTTTCCTTTGGTTCTTCCATAACTTCTATAAACTTAAAATTTTCAATAGTTTTTATGTTAGTATTTTATCATTAGTCTTCCACTTATCCACTAAAAAATTTCCCTTCTTATTTGATCATTTGTAATTAACTCTACTTGTTCTTTAATGAGATTCAAAAAAAAGAATCTGAACATTTCAATTGAATCAAAAATAAAAATAATAAAAAAAAACTGTGTTGAAAATAAAAAGAAAAAGCTCAAATGCTTCAACTTGGATTACACAATGTTTCAATACAAGAAAGATCTATTTTCATTTGTCATGTAGAAATAAAGAGTACACTTTTTGTATAAAGCTTTGTGCATTTAAAACAATGGATGTAATAACTTTCGGCATTTGATTAAAACAATGTGATCATTATCAGTTCAATTAAGTTAATTTGGTTTCTAAACACTTGAGTGTCCAACTTGGTGCTTACATAATATTTTCAACATCCTCCCTCAAACTAGTAGGTCTTAATAATAGTAGGCCATAGTATTAGAATAACATAAACATAATTAGTCTATGGATACTATTATAGGTATTAGAAGTAATCCAATGGATTTTTGAAGTAAAACAAATTGATCAAAGAAGAAAGCCTTCATCAAGAGATTGACCAATTGATTGGTAGTGGAAATATATTAGATGTCAATATTGCCAAGGTGTTGATGTTCTTAGATGAAATGATATATAATATCAATGTGCTTTGTACAATGATAGAATTTAGGATTAAGCACTAATCATATCGTGCTTTAGTTGTCAGAGAAAAGTTTTGTTACTTGAGTAGGTTAGAAACATAAATTTGTACACAAACATCAATGCCAAATGATATCCTTGGTTGTTGAATCAACTACAATGTATTCCAATTTTGTTGTAGAGGTGGCTATGCAATTCTGTTTTCAATTGTATGTATGAACTGAGGTACCATTGAGTAATAAAAGTATGATAGTATGGGATTTGCAATCTATTATATGACTTGTATTGTTGGAGATTTGTTGTTATTAATAAAATACAAGACAAAGTGCATGGTACTTGCAAGATAGCAAAAAATATGGATAATTGCTTGATGATGTTGTTGCTAGAGATTTGTTGAGAGCTAAGCAACCATACTCACAACATAGTTGATGTAAGGCCATCCAAGTGTTTGTGCTTAAAGAAAATTCTCCATAGCAATATAGTAGAGAAAGTGAGGTTAAAAAAGCTTGCCATTATTATCTAATTTGGTGTTGGGGTTGCTAAGGATGTTCAATGGAATACAATTGTTGAAACCAAAGCAAGCTAATATGGAGTAGAGATAGCCAACATGGCTAGTGATGAGTAAATGGCGAGTCCATCATTCTCAAAAAGTGATGATAAGGCAAGGTTTTGTTTTTAAGATGTACACATATGGATCAACCTTTCTCTATTTGAGATCAAATCATATGAAAAAAATCATGGAAGATTTGATTCTATATGTGGCTTGAGCGTTTTAAATTATATAGAGTTTTGAAAAGTAAACATATGAGAGTCGGGATTATAGATTTGCAACCTCAAATCCTAGAGTTGTTGAATGTAGATTTTAGTATCTACAAAACTATAAAAGAATATTATGTGGGTGTCAAATTGTATAATAGTCATGTACTATTGTGTGGCAATAGCAAGCATTATTTAGATGGATTTATATTTTTCAATGGGGTTGAAAGTCTAATCATAATCTATATTATATTTTAGTATATAGTCTTTTGTAATAAGGCATGCTTTGAACTTGGCCATGATTCTATTGAGGTTTGTTTTTATTTTGTAAATTCATTTGCAATTCAATGATTTGAAACCAAGAAGAAGAGATATAAAGCACCATGTGTTATTTTGAAAGAACAAGTTATATTCAACCTCTATTGCTTCCACTTTGTTGCTTTTGAGCTAACTAGAAATTCTTTATATAAGTTTGGATTATTAGGGATGTATTTTCTAGATACAAGATTAATAAAGAATCAAAGAAAAATATAATTTTATAAATGAAAAGGTATGCTATGGATGAAAGATGGTTGTAGTATTGATTATGTTGGTGGTGAATTTGGTCTTCTTCCAAAGAGGCACTTGATTCTAGTATTTGGACTTTAGATAGTAAAAGAAGATGGTAAGCATGCTTGCTAATCATATTGCTCAATTGCCTCAAAAATTTGAATGTCTACAAATGTAAGAACTTCGATTCAATTTAAATTTGTGATGGAAGGTCAAGCAGTGTTGGCGTAGTGAAGAATTTTAGGAGATATCTTTTGAAATAATAATAGTCTTGAAAAAGCTTCAGGAATCACTTTATTAGAGATGGAAAGCTTGTCAAAGATGTTGTTGCAGCTCACACTAGTTTTTTGGTGCTTTAGATCCTAGAAATAATATGCCTTTATATTAATGCAATAGCCAACAAAATTAGCTTTCACATTTTTAGATCTAATTTTTTTGAATACTTTTTGTACATAGATATGTATTACATATTCAAAGTTCTGTAAGTAAGAAACCATGTATATTTTTCTAATCCAAAGCTTTTAGGAGGTTTTAAAGTTTCTGATGTAAGAAGCCATGCATTTTAATAGATAGGCAATTGTATTCACTACTTCTCTTCAAAGGCTCATATTTAATTTCTTTGTACGAAGTATTGCACATATGCATTTGACTAGTGTACAATTTTTTCTTTTATACTTTTGTTTTGTTGTAGATTTTATAGGCTTATAAGATCATATTAAATTTTTGAATCAATCATAAATTTATTAAATTCTTTGCCTATGAATCTCCCTCTCCTAATCCCTAATTGCTTTATAATTTTTGGATATGATTTCTAATTTGTTAAAAAATAAGAGCACAAAGATCCTTAAATTTGGTTAAAATGTCAAATTTGTGGAAAATACAATGGACTATTCACTAGCCTAAAAATTTTTTCTTTAAAGAGGACAAAATATCATGCTTTTCCTAAAGACTCTTAACTCATTGATTTACAAACATTATTGTAAAAGAAAATTTGTAGTCTTTTGGCTATTAGTGATGATCTTTGTTTTAAAAAGGGTTGATAGGTACTTTTTCCATGAGCACAATCTTTCTAGATGTTTGGAGGAATTGCATGATTTAGTAGCTCCAATCTCTAGATAACATTGTGTGTTTGCATGTCTATAATCATGGCATTGTGTGTATGGCCGAAGTATTGATGCCACAATAAGAATTTCTTTGTTGGTGCCTTGTGTAGCTCAACCTTATTCCTTATGCTATATGTCATGCCTATATTTTCTTAGGAAATTTTGAAATTTACCCTTAGCTTCAATTTGTATAGTTTGTTGACATAAAAACCTATCAAAATAAATTTTCTATTTTCCTTATTACTTATGAGATAACATGTGTATTAGATGTATATTGTAACAAAACCTTAATTTAGAACATATAATATTTGCTTGATGCATTGAATCTTCTAAATATCAACAATATCAACAAGTTTGCACTTGATTCTAATTTAGCCAATTCCTTGTATTCAAAGTTGTATGTTGTCTGCAATCATAATGGGCCAACATCTACATGATATGCTTTTGAATGAAGTAAATTAGTCCAATTGATCAATTGTGTAATGTGTTGTTCTTCCACCCATGTACTATGTATCTTTATTGTCCACAAGAACATGGTTATGTGCCATAAATGCCAAATTATCATCTTTGTCAAGTTCTTCAATTATAGCAATATTGGCTTTGCATTCTTTAATGTCCAAGCTTCTGCTTTCAATCATGTCTTGGTTTTTCTTAGCTTCAAAATATTCACTCTTCTAGTGGCCTTTTTGACTACATTTCTTACATTTTGTTTTCTTCTTAAGCTCCAAAATATTAACAAATCATTTATACCTCTCTTTTGCAAAAAGAGGCTTGTAGCTTGGAATTGAACTATGGCTGTAGTTAAAAAAATAATGGAACGAGACCGAACTATCTCAAAAATCTAAGACCCTTCTAAACCACAACAACATAAATCTCATCACAATGTATGATAGAGGAGACTACAACTAAAGAAAATAGAACAAAATTGAACATGAAGATACAAAACCAAACTTTACTAAAAGAAAAGGTTTGAAGTCATCTCTAATCAGATATTCAAATGGCCCTGGTCAATCCTATTTATACTTTGTCCAATCATCTTCGAACTTTCTAGAATGTTCTTAATGGTGGATCCTACTTAGATAACTGGCTTAAACTCTTCTAAAATATTCTATAATATGTCCAACATAGCCCATTAACTTAGCTTCAATTCTAGAAACTTTTATAAACTTCTCAAACATGGCTCCAACTATCTATACCTATGCGTCAACAATATAAATATCTTATCTATATCCTATTGCAAATAAGTTCTCTCTTCTTTGTCATCCATACACTTTTAGATGCGGTTTTTGTTTTTTTCCTTAAGCAATTGCAATATCATCATTATAATGGTTTGCTCATATCATGGAACAATGTTCTAGGTTGAAAGTAGATAGAAGAATCTTAATGGCAAGGAATCAAAAAAATTGCAAATGATTGCTTGGTCTAAGATGGATTTGCTAAGATTATTTGGTTGATTTGTAAGTTGTTATATGAAATTGACATGATCGACCACTTCAGCATTTGTTTTTATTTTTATATCAAAGAAACTATTATTGTAGTAGTTGCACATTCTTTGTAGTATATTGCTTATGATTCATGAATAAAATGACACTACATTTGTTTAGATGTGTGACAATTCATTAATCTACGCAGGAGTTTTTTTTTATTTATAGTAGAGATGAAGAAAGATTAAAAAGTTGCATTCTTAATAGCTCATTCTTCTTTGCTAGCAAATGATTCTTTTGAAATTGTGTCATTGAAAATGCCTTGGAGCTTTCTTGTACAAAGTAAGTTGCTCATCTAAAATTTCCAAACATAAAAGTTCTCTTTTGTATATTTCTCTATATGTGTGGTACTAATATTCATGAGATCATGTTTGAGAGAATTTTGTGCAAGAAAAGGCAATAGGTTTGGCTTTGGACTAATCCATTCCAAAGTTTCCTTGTGGACAAGGACATGCTCTTTGTGGATCTCTTCTTCCATCACAATGGTGAAAGAAAAGTTTGAGCAAAAGAGAAAAGAAAGAAGGATCCATCTCTTGCAGAAAAACAATCATGTATAGGTAAAATGCACAAGTCAAGAATGATTCAAAAAAGATAGCTAAAAGATATATCTATTTGCTTGAGCTAATTTTCTAGGGAGAAAATATGTCACATGAGAGACAATGAGAACATAGACCCATAACTTGGTGAAAATAAAGTCGAAGAACTTGAATGCTTCAAAATAGATCATATAATGTTTTAATACAAGAAAGAGATGTTTTCATTAGTCATGTGGAAATAAAGAATACACTTTTTGCACAAAGCTTTGTGCATATATAATAGTGGGTCATAACAACATTGGGCATTTGGTTAAAACAGCATGATCATTATCTGCCCAACTAAGTTAATCTGATTTCCAAACACTTGAGTGTCCAACTCAATGCTTACATAATGTTTTTGACAAACTAATGGCTATTTAATGGCACAAGCATATTTAACATAGAAGAAAAGAAAAGAAAAACATAATAAAACATAACTCATACATTTATTTCAAAATACTAGTTTCTTTTAAAGTGCACTTCCAAATATTAACACCCCACAAATCAATTTCAAGATTACAAAGTTTGTTATTTTTTCTACCCAATGCTTAGGTTATGTAAAAAATAAAGAGAGTAAAGCTACTTATATCCTAAAACCTAATAGGTGGATATAATAGCAATAAACCATGCATATCTAGTAAACAATGGAACATATTCGCATGTATACACACACAGGGGAAGGCCACCAAACAATCATAACTGACAAATTAAAGAGTGACTACCAAGGACACAAGCACATGTCAAGTTAAGCTTTCGAACGAAAGATAAGTTTATCCATTGCAATGAAGATTCTTCAGAGATGATTATGGCGCAATCCGTGAGAATTCCCAATAACGAAACCAGCATTTATGAAGTTTTGTTTTACTGGATTGAACAATGAGTAGGCACAACATTCAAAATGCACACTAACGTAATCGAGTTGGCTTCTGAAGCCTCCAGCCAGTGATCCAACAAACTTATGAATCAGGATCCACACTTTCTGCAGCAGCTATTTGTAGGTCTAGAGCAGGAATATACGTCAATGCTATCTGCTGGGCTACTGATATCATGTCAATGATGGTGCTGGGTTCCAAGCCCTCACCTCCCCTCTTTGTAACTCCACATACAACTCCTTTCCTGTTAACAGCCACTGAAACTGCTGACCTCATATGTGACTCTTCTTCTGCGGTTGCATCCACAAAATAGCTCTTCCCCACCTTCACAATGAAAAAATAAAAAGAACAGTATAACCATCATTTGTGCCAAGGCTATATCTCAAAGTGCGTATATAAATGAAAACCTATATTATAAGCCTCAATTGCGCTTACTTTTTACATTTAAAATTAGTCTGTTTCCATCACTCAGATAGCTCTGGTCATAACTAGAAGTTTGAATTACGCCACAGAAATTGCAGGAATGGATTTGAATCAAGATGGTAGCTTACCTTTGTGAGAGTTATGATAACAGGGGCATTTGATACATCCAATTGAGAGGACTCCTCATCATCCACTTCAATTTCAGGATCCTCGTCTTCTGCTCCGCCGGCTACAACTTCCACTTTCGGTAGACCAGTGTTTCTCAGAGCTGCCTGGACATTTCAAACCGTATTGAGAGTATACGTTTTAGTGCCAAACATTGTAACAACAGTATTTTGAATGCAAGGCCATCTCGAAAATTTCAGGTTTCAGAACATCCGCATTCCTTATCGTGCACCTCAATAGAAGAGAAAGGAAGGAGGATAAACACCTTAACAGCAATTGAAAGGGCATCTAATAAGTTCCCGTCAGAGCTCAGTACTAGTCCATCAATGCACAGCACCCAACACGTCTTCCCATCCACAATTCGTAAAGTTGATAGATCAATCGCAGCGCCTGAGTAATTCAACCCAAATTCAAAGATTAAAGATCCCAGAGACAATTCTCGATATTCACGGACTCGTGGATGTGGTATGACAGGAAATAGTATCTTGCTACTCCACCAGTAAAAATCCATGGGAAAGAAGACAATTTACTCAAACTCAAAACCCACTTAAATCCAGTTGATAAGGGCAACTCTACAACTTCCATTCTTGATGGCGACTGAAAAGTGTGTTCAAATAGATCAAGCGAAGAAACAATCGAAATCTCTCGACTAGCACAGCACTAACCAGAACCATTAGGACCTCCCAGAAAACTCCGCTCCAAGCCTCTTGTAAGCTCCAGCGACAGTTCCTCTCCTCCTCTTCCCTTCAAATCGTTAATAAAGACCATCAATTCAATGTAGTGGCACAAAGAACGACATAGATTAAGCGGGTTCATCATTATCCACTGCATCACGTTATGAATTGGATAGGCACTCAGTGTAAAGTCAGTGATTAAAAAAATTAATGAAATATACCTCAAATTCAGGGTTGGCAGTCGGTGAACATTCAACCTTGATCTGCATTCCACCATGTGAGGGCCTGCCTTTAGGAGGGTTTCCCAGTTCGGCCTGCCAAGTTAATCACATTAGCTGTGCCCCAAGTCTTAAGGCATCAATGACAACCAACAGAGTAAGAACACTTATGTTTAACATAATCTTTCAGTCTCCACCATCAGTACTAAACACAAAGGTGCGTAAGTGTATCCCATCGCTGTCTCAATCACTTAGAGAAGCTGAGAACCACAATACACAACATAAGCCACATACAAACTAGTCCATATCGGAACTACAAACGTCTGCAACTCAAAACTAGCATGCACAAGAAGCTTCTAAGTGGCCTTCAGTCAGGTCAGTGGATTACCTTAACACTAACCATCACATCCGTTCCTCCCACTTTACATCGTGAAGACCCATTAGCCTGCAGAGAAACAAACAAAGAAGAATTACAGAGCAGAAAACCAAATATTCACAAGCCCCGGGAATAAGCTACTTCACATTACATTCCGTACAGTAAAAACTAACGTGAGAGAGTAACCTGAGGGATGACACCAGTGGTAATGGCGATATTTCGGAAATCTAGACGACCACGGCCATCTGAACGGAGGTTCTGCGCAATGCCACCCTCGATGTAGCTAACCTCTGCTGCCGATATAGCCCCCATGCTGTCACCCTGTCCTGCCCTGGTTCTCTACTCCTCCATCCCCAGATCCCTGTGGGCAAATCAATTGCACAGACCGACTCAGTCTACGCCTCTCACACAGTAATTCCCGAGTTATTTAATCGAATCTCATCGATCCATGCAATCAACAAATGAGTTCAATCCTTCTCCATCAAGTGAATGAACGACTCGCGCAGCAAAACTTCGAAGAGAATCGGTGAGTCTCACCTCCTTCGTCAAATAACACGATAACCCAGCTCCAATCTGCTCTTTCCACGGCAATGCCACTCCGCCAGATCGTTCCCAACTGCCTTTCGCACCTTCACGGAGCTCTGGTTTACGATTTTTTTTTGAAAGTCTCGGCAACTTTGTAGCAGGTCGAGTTTTAGGGCTTACGGTCACGGCCCATGAACGCACGCGGTTATAGGGTCTCGAATTCCTCTGCATAGGGTTTAGGGTAAAACCGTGTCATATGTTGTAGAGCTCTAAGATTTTTGAAGTGATCATAATCAGTTGAATGATTACACAAATAAATGGGCGATGTCGGTTATGTTGCGTTGAGGTGATTATTCTTTTTTAACATTTTGTGTGTTAGTATTTTTACTTGAAAAAAAATATGAGAAAAATATCTCAGTAACACCAAATTAATATGAAATTATTGTAAGAAAATATGGACATTTTTTAATTCTTTTTGTCATTAATTAGCAGAATTTAATCAGATTCTCCAGGTGTGTAAGTTATTATATGTGTTTATTTGTTTAACAACTTGCAACAACAATAGACTTCTTGATACTCTAATACAAGTACAGATTCTCAACACCACATGATTTTCCGGCTACACAACTTGTAAGTTACAGTAAAATACATGATGTCTTGAAAAAATTGATTGAGAAACTTTGTAGATACGGTTATAAAAATGCATTGAAAAAATATTTTTATTAAATTTCTAATGCTTAACAAATGTGATGAATCATGGGGTTTTTATATCTTACCTTTTACAGTACATACATGTATTAACACTAACATTCAAATAAATAGTGTTATAGCTTTTTTCATGAATTGTAAACAATAGCATATGTGTGTGACTGCATTTGTTATCATTCTGTTTATTTACTTAGAAACTTAAATATATTAAAATCATTGTACACACAATGATAGGTGGTTTTTGATGGTCAAATATTGTTCATACTATGATTAAGGCACATATTATTATTCAACTGATGTTGGTTATTAACTATTTATTTTATTTTCAATTTAAAACATTTACAAAAAAATTAATTTGTTTTTTTATCATACTAAAAAAAAATACTTTTTTTTTGAGGACTTATATATATATATATATATATGATTTAAAATTTATTAAAACTTCAATATTTGTATTCAAGTTAAATTTTGTATTGAATAAACAAATGTGCAAACATTTTATATGTTGCATCAATAATTTATTGATCTTAAAACTAACTAGTTATGTGATTTGTAATATTTATATTGTTTCATTTTATAATGATTTTTATATTAAAGAAATAGTATTTTAAAAACCTAATGTAAAAACATATTGCATATAATCAGATTTTTATTTTTCACAATGAGAATTTAAATTTTGACACTATTTGGAATATTAAAAAATCGTTGGCATTTCATGTCAAAAATTATTCATAACTATAATCTACAATATCTAAAAACAATTGTATTGACAACAAATAAAGTTTTCATATAATTGGTCCAACAAAAAGACATGCCTCTCACTAGTATTGTTACAAAATTTGCAAACAAGTCTCAAATTGTAATCAAGGCATCAATATAAGCATGTGAAGTTAATGAAAAAGTCTTTGTAGATGGGATTGATGTGATTGATGTGATTGATTAGCGCAAAGGGTTATCACAATAGCATTAAAGGCTAATAACACATTATAGGATTAATCCAAGGAAAATGAGTAAAACTTGTACTCATCAGTACCATATTTTAATAACATATCACACAAGCAATTTATGATAAAGAGTCAAAGAATGCAACACAACAACAATGAACTTGTAGCATAAGTTAACAACATGACACAAAAATGATGTATTGCAAAGAATCATATAAGGAAACAATGCAACAATAGATGACAAAGAAGAGAGCAATAATCAAGGCAAAAAACAAAAAACAAAAAAAACAAAAAAAACAAAAAAAAAAAAAAACAAACAAACAAACAACAACAACAAAAACAACAAATATGTAAATATTAAGATTAGGTAATAGCCAAATCCAAGTTTAAACCCTTAAGTGGGGTAACAATCAAACCCTCACCATTGCCCAACCCCCAATCAATAGACATGAGAAAAAGGCAAGAGAATGTAACACAATGCTAAGCAAGGAATGAAATAAATACACAAAAGATCACAATTCTACAGAAAAAAATGATTTGAGAGTAAAGAAGAAGATGCACTTTCTTGTCAACATTACACAATCCCCCACAGAACTTTGTATGTCAACAATGAAATGAAATACACTAGAATACGAATAGGACAACGATTCTTTTAACACATATTTGTTTAATGTAGATACCGATTATTGCAACTACACAATAGCATCATCCTAAAAACGGTCATAGTCATCGAGTCAGCTATTGACTTTCGTCGACTGTAGTATTTGTTTTTAGAAAGCTGGGAGCAAACGACAGAACCAAGACATCTTGGATCCAGAAATGTCAATTAGCGACAATAATTGGGGAGTCTGAATTCGCTGATTATGAGATGGGATCTAGTGTTTTCTGAACCTTCATTAACTTGCTAGGGAAGTTGTGAGCACCCAGTTGTGCAGAAGCTGGATGCTCCAATCTCGTCATGGCGCCCCGATCAGTTGCCGTCGTCGAAGGAGCAACAGCCCAGGCGTAGCACGGCGAATCCCGACGTCGATTTGCCTGCCGCAGCTTGCCAACGGGATTGTGACCAAGTTGTGCACAACACCAAAGGCACAGTTGACTTGGTCATTTAAGTGGCCACTCTGAACGGCGCCGCATTCGGAGCTTCGTCGGAGCATGGCTCTCTCGCCTCCGCTGGAGCCGTTCTGTTAACGAATTTTAGCAACCCCCTGCGCGATTCCTTTGCCGGTGGTGTTGATGATCGGAAGTCTTAGTATTGACCGCGTGATAGTGGCGGCAAGTTGCGAGAACTTCCTTGGTGGTCGTGGACACTGGTTTTTATTCTACGATGATGTGTTCCTTTTTCAGTCAGTCGGTTGAGCTCAGATCTTCTGGACAAACCAGCTGAAGCCTCTTCGCACCGGCGGCCGTCCGCCTTTTGTTAGGTTTGCATACACATCTGGTGATGAGATTGCCTCTCGTGAAGCTGGGGTGGGTAAAACACGTTTGGTGCGTTTGTCTGGAACTGGTAATTGTCTGAAGTCGCCGCAGAGATCTGTTACTGTGAGCTCGGGGCAATAATTTAGCGTTTTGTACCATAGCAATCATTCACTTTGAAGTCTTCAAGTTCTGTTTCACAGGGTCTTGTCAGCTGCGGCGAGGAAGGATACGCGGTGCACTGTGTTGCCTGGTCTTAGCTTCCCGCTAGTGTGTAAAGCTGAATTTCGGCCAAACTTTGCTGTTTCTGACAATGTGGTCTGGAACTGGGTTGTTGGAAATCCCTCGCAGGTTGGTGTGCGAGTGGGTTTGGTGAACATACGAGCTCCATTTTTATAATAGTTATAACTGAAGCGTTGAGCTCGGGTAGTGTCCTCGCATTCTGTGGAGGGTTGTGTAGTGGATTTTT
Source organism: Physcomitrium patens (assembly GCF_059467195.1). Taxonomy (NCBI): domain Eukaryota; kingdom Viridiplantae; phylum Streptophyta; class Bryopsida; order Funariales; family Funariaceae; genus Physcomitrium; species Physcomitrium patens. Next base: position 1,567,234 of record NC_143431.1, on the reverse strand, counting down.
CTTACAGGTTTTGGTTTCTTCTGTTGCAGGATACGCCATAGCTATCTGAAGCAGGTCGAAAGCTAAGTTACTTTGCCCACGTTGGGTAGTGTAGATAGTCCGCTTGATGTTCAAGCGTTTGGAGGATTCTGTGGGCTAAATTTTATTATTTTTCATTTTAAGTGGCGAATGTCGAAGACTCCATGATGCCCACAAAATCTCTAGTTCACTGCGAGAGTGTGATTCATAGTCGGCGTTTTTTCTGGGCGAGTTTGTGACGCAGAGTGCCAGCTCGCGTTCGTTAATCTATTTGGACGAGAAAATACAGAACAGGGGTCACACACTAACTAGAGGCATAAGAGCACAGAGTTTACCGGTTTCTGAGAAATCCAGGTTCAAAATCAACAGGTCTAGGAAGTCTTACAATGGGGAGTTCGAAATGGCCGGTGCCCTTTCTTCTGCTTATTCTCTCCGTCTTGTCTGCAGCTGGTGCTACCCACTCTGGTACGTTTACTACCGTTCTTTGAATTACAACGTTACATTCCTAAGCTATTCTGGTGCTATCTAAACCCTAAACCGAGAGATGTTACTTTTTCTAATTTAGAAACCGTGTGCACGTTTTGAGGCCGTGAAGTTTTATGCGATTGATGCATGGTACCAGTCCGTCTTCACATCTCAGTCCCGCGACAATGAGCTCTATCAGTCACCATGAAGATCAACTCACAAAGAAAATCAGACACATTGTGCTTTGGAGTAGCTAATTACATTACGATTTGCACTCTAAACTTTACTAAGAGATTTTTCTTCTCTCCAATGTTTACAGTGATCGGAGATAGAGCTGTGGCTGTTGGCGGACGTCGGGGGCTACTGCAGTCGACTGCTCCTTGTATGGATCGTTCACACAAACTTTGTCCCATAACTTTGATTTCAACATATTAGGAGAGTTTCTGCAGCGATTCAGGCTACGTACTTGTGATTATTTCTTCACCACAGGCAACGCACAGCTGAAAGCAACCCATTTGTGAAATTACCATATGAATGACATTCAGTACCGGGTCCAGTCTTTGGTTAATCGCACAAATACGTGGCAATCATCGTGCAAGGTTTTAATTGATATTGTGATGAAGGTTTTGATGGATATTCCTGTGAGAGAACTCTTTGCTTAGTATGGACCTTGTGCCACTCTGCTTGAAGAATAATTCGAAGTGGTACTGAGTTCTTCTTATGCACTGTAATTGATAGCGGTGCCTCCAGCGACAGTTGAACCTCCTCAAGTCGCAACACCTCCTCCAGTTGTAACAGAACCTCCTCAAGCAGCAACACCTCCTCCGGTTGTAGCAGGACCTACTCAAGCCGCAACACCTCCTCCAGTTGTAACAGAACCTCCTCAAGCAGCAACACCTCCTCCGGTTGTAGCAGGACCTACTCAAGCAGCAACACCTCCTCCAGATGTAGCGGGACCTCCTCAAGATGCAACACCTCCTCCAGTGGGCTCCTCCCCTCTAGTGGGAGGAGCTCCTCCCCCAACTAGTACCCCTGGTGCAGCACCACCTACAGGTCTCGGAGGTCCCACTTCTCCCCCGCCTACAGGTCCCCCGAGTAAGGATTCACTTACCCCACATTCAGACTTCAGGATAAGCAGTGAATTCTTGGTATTTCCCAGTTCAGAGTAGCGAAATCAAATGAGGTTGACGGTCGCTTCAACTATGACTCGCAATCTCCAGAGCGGAGATACGATCCTAATCTCATGTCTAGTCTGCGGCAGTTTGCTTACGTCTCACCGAATCATTTGCAGGACCTTCAATTGCCCCTTCTCCCATCGCTCCAGCTCCTGCCCCATGTACGCTTTTTAAACCACCTTTACTTGCTAATCTATGCACGCTGCACTTGAAAGTCACCTCGATGATGCGCATGCTAGGAAGAAGAAAGTATATCATGTTGTTTTCGTGATCTTTGCGGTGATCCTGTGTGAGAAGCCATCACCGGATAGTTTGGCTCAGACTTCCTCCCTGTGTATGGTGCAGTTGCGATTACGCGACAGCAGCATTTGAACGCGATTATAGCCGGCTCTGTCATCGGAGGAGTGATCTTGATTGGTGCGATCTTGCTCTTCTGCCGCTGCCGCTGCTTCCGAAGGGAGAAGGCGATGCCATTCCAAAGGTTGCAGATGACTTAATCGATCGATCGATCGATTGGTTTGCATCAGATGTAGTATCCATCAATAGTAACTGCAAACGGTGATTAGTGTTGGACCCAATTGCATTGTCGGTATGTTCCGAAGTTCATGATGCACCGTGTAAGCCTTGCAGCATGGATCATTGTGCGCGAGAAGGGACCCCAACTAGCATTTGAATTTTACGAGGCTGAGAATTTTGATGATGGTTTTGTCAACTGTTTATGTCTAGATGGGCATTTGACTACAATCCCAAAAGGAAACTTGGAAGAAACCCAATGCAATAAATTCTGGTTCAAGTTCATTCTGTCACCTAGGACATTCTATTGAATTTAGAATGTGCATAGTTTGTGCAGATATTGTATTTTGTTCATTTACTCATCTCATTCTTTGGCATGAACTTTTTAAAATCAGTACATGTAAGTGTATATACACGTGTACTATACAGAACATTGAGATGGATTCATTACATTTTTACAAAATCAAGCTTATTAGGAGCCTTTTGATTTCTTTTAACAGGTTCAAGTTTTACTACCAATTCTAGCTTTTAAACTTCCGAATTTATATTATTCTGTGATTAAAAGTAAAGTAACGATTGACTTATCAGTGCACAAATTACCAAACCATTATTGAAGTAGATACAATTTGAAGAACATAGAACAAGAAATCGTATAACAAACAATAGAATCTGATTGACCATCTTAACTAAATTATACTCAAAGTAGCCATCTTTGCATTCATTTTTTATTAATATTCTGACATTTTTGCTATTCATGTTTTTTTTCAAACTAGATAATCCTTTATACTGACTGCAAATAATAACAATTACAATAATAATAGAAAACAATGATGGTTAAAGTCTCAAATTTTTTTAACATTGAAAGAAAAAATAACAGATCATTTATAGAAAAAATGAATCATACAATTCTTAACCAACTATGCTACACACATCAGATTTTCCTTCATATGTACATCAAAAGTGTTCTGTTGCTACCATTTTCAAGCAACCGCAAGCATGTCTCATGTCTCTTAACAGGAACAAACTGCGTTTGAAGATTGTTCACTTGAATCCAGATTAAGTACTCGTAGCTGGGAATCTGATAAAACGGCACTGTCGTTGCGTAAACGCACCTGAAATCAACACTGGAGCTTCTCTTCTAAAACCTTGCTCAATTTGAGCACAACAGTGAACCTCCTGGGTCAAGGTCAACAAGGACAAACTGGGCAGTCTAAGTTTGCTCTTTTTCCTACATCTAAATAAAAAGAAAGGCCTTACGTCTAACCTTGTGTGCATGATTCAATAGGCCCTCATGCGTCTATCTCAACCATCTGAAGCTTTCTTCTGATTGAGGAAGCGTAGGATCCGCCACATGAATATGGACAAAATAAAGAGAGCAAAACCAACAAAGAGAGCCTCTCGAATACCTACACTCACTACTAAGTTAACCAAAACACCTGCCAACAAGACACCCACAAAGTTAGCTGAAATGTTCTCCCAGAATGACATCCCCAGAATGGATGCTGCGAAAGCACCCGTCCAAGCCCCTGTTCCAGGAAACGGAACGGCAACAAACAACATGAGCCCAAGCCATTTGAACTCTTTAATAGGCTCGGCTTTTCGTCTTGTGTTCGTAACGATTATATCTACCAATTTCTTTCCACCTTCACTACTTGAGGCCACGTAATTGAAGAGCTTATCCAAGTAAAGCGCTATAAAGGGCACAGGTAGCATGTTTCTGCATGTTCCCAAGACAATCATAAACCCTCGTTACTTCATCTTGTTCAAGTTCATATGCATCAATCGACATATTTTAGAAAACAGAGAGAAACAGCAAACTGTCAAAGATTACAAAGAAGGGACTCACCCAATTACAGCCAATGCATAAGTCTTCAGAGGGGCTAACTTCATCCAGTAACCAACTGGTATGGCCCCACGAAGCTCTAAAGCAGGAAGGCAGGCAACTAAAGCCACAATGACTTCATCACCTAAACCTGATCCTCGCAGGAACGAAGCCACCTTCAAACCGAGGCTAGAACTTCCTATGGAATGCTCAGCTGCTGAAGCTACAATCGCATTTCCAAAAAGTGCTCCAATTATGATTGGAGCTGCCACCATCACATTCCGGATGATCTGTGCCTTGAACAATTTGGAGGAGTTCCCTGGAAAGCCAATTAATCAGCACATTATTAATCACACCAGCATCAAAAAGACTGTCACACGACACAGGAATAATTCCACAATAAAAAAATCAAGAATGCACCCGCACCAAACATGTTACCACAACAAAGTGAGAACATATGACACTGCACACAACTACGAGTTGCAAAACCTAACAAAGAATCGAGCTGATTCTGGACCATTTTTCACAGCGATGAGCTGCAGATATTGACGATAAGAGGTAGTCTGATCTGTGAGCAATGTGTGGTAAAGAAATGACTACACCCCAGCTTACCAAACCCTATTGCCGGTGCAGATACAGGCTCAGGGAGCAATGTGACAGACTCAAAGGAGCCCGAAGAGGAAGAAGGTCCGTTCGATTCCGAGGAGGCACCATATCCAAATTCATCCGGAGCGTAGGCATCCAACTGACGAGTTGTGAATCGAAGGGGGCGACTGCTAGCAGCCGCAACAAAGGATGACGACGAGGAGGAGGCAGCAGAATTGCTGGACCTGACGGAGAATGCGCTTTGGGTCCAGGGCGAGCGCGAGAGACGCGAAGGACAGGCGAGAGAAGGAGAGGCAGCAGCAGAGACCGGGCGAAGAGAAGTTGAAACCTCTGCCATAGTCCCTCTGAGATTAACAAATCGGCTGAAACCCAAATTGCAAGAGCGCGATGGATTTGCAAGGCGAAGCACGATGCGGTGCTGCAGAGCTGAACGAGGACGACGACGACGGAGGGTCGGACGAACGGAGACCGCGTTTTGTCCAAGCCTGGATTGCGCTCTATCCGACGCTGCCGCGGAAGAACGCAAGCGCACGGTGAAGCGCGGCCTTGGAAGATGACGCCGGCAGCTGCTGTTTGCTGGGTGAGCTTTGAAGCAGCGTCGTTACCCATTACCCGGGGTCTCTATAGTTTCTTCCCTATGCACAGGATTTTGGTTTTGTGATAGAAATTAATTATATAAGTATAGAGTACCCAATAAGAATTTATTTTATTTGTCTTAGATATGCTTCTTGAATTTTAATAGTGTCCCTTTGCAAGCCTTGTGTTTCAGCCTAGATACAAACTATAATTAGATGGGATTTGTTTTTGTTTGTTTGTTGAATATAAAAGAAAAGAAAAGAAATAACAAAACAAAATCAACACAAAGTGATGGAAACCATTTTACATAGCTTAGTAATTTCAAGATCATATGATGATGAAGCACAAGGAAACTTATTTATTTGATATATATATATATATATATATATATTCTTTGATTTTGATATTTGGAATGTCTAGAGTTAAAATAACTTGTATTATTATTTTAAGTGAATTAAGACATTGGTTTTCTATTTTGCTAAATCTATTGTAATCATTATTATTCTTTGAGTATTATTAAAATCATCAAAAAAGGTGATTTTAAAGTTGACAAGTTCTCAACTATTTCAAAGTTGTCAAGTTGTTGATATCCAGAAATGCTAAAATAACATCTTCTTTGTATGAACTTGAATATGATATGTCCAAAATAATTTTTGAATTAATACATTAATATCAAATTTCTATCAAATGTATCTATAAAATATTCTTTTCTACAAATAATTAATGTCATTACTAGTATTAAAGATATAATTGATATCACAAGTCTTATTAAAATTAAAAAGAAGCATATTGCTATACTATTTTTATATTATTATAATTGATAAATAATACATGTACATCCAAATTTTGACATTTTATAGAATCATTTTTTTATTTTCCATACTAATGTTTGTTTTATTTTAATATTAGTATTTTCTTCATTTACCTTATTTTTAATTTACATATTATAGTTGCAATAATTTTTGATGTTTATACATTTAAGAATCAAGTATACTTGCTTTGAATGTATATGGAGTACTTGTTAGAAGTTACATCAATAAGACTAATGTTATCTATTGTTGTTTGTCAAAAACCAAGTCTTTTAACAAAGCTTAAACAATAAGAAATTGATGAAATTAAGTTGGTACTTTTTGCATAAATTAACATTTTATGAGCTAAAATAAACCTCTACTAATTGAAAGTTTATTCTAATTTATAATAAGTGAATTAACTAAGTAGATTCTAAAAATTTTAGTTTTTTGTTCAATCAAAATTAATTCACACTTAAAAACTCCTTCAATCACCCAATGTCAAGGACACAAACTAGAAGAAGATATATAAACTTGTGGAATCTGTGTCAAAATGAAAGTAAAAAAATAGAAAAAAGTATGTATATTTAAGGAAGAATTAGATAGGCTATTGCCAAAGACTAGAAAATATAAGACTCTTGAAATTAGAGTAAAAGCAAGGAAGCAGTTGACAAGAGTGAAGAAGGCCTCACTCTTCCTTCTTTATATACTACTTAATTAAGAACTATGTGGCAACATGCTATATGATCTTTAATATGCATCCAACTTACAAGACACATGTCTAATTTACAAGACAAGTTTCCTAGGTGTGTGCCATATGTCCAAATTGTATTACAAGTGGTCAACATGTCAACACATGGCCTCTTTGATTGCCAAGTTTTCAAGCTACCAATCACCTATACACATGTATAAAGGCAAAGCAGCGTCTATAAAGCTTCTAGAAAGCTTTCTATAAGATATTATCATATTTATCTACTTTCATTTATTTCTACCTATTCTTATTATCTAAATAATTATGAGAATAAATATGTATGTCTGTGATATTATCTCCCCTTCTAGAGACGAGTTCCATGAAGAGCGGTGATTACATGTTGATAAAGTCTAAGATGCGTCAAATTATATTTGCTACGTACTCTGATCTTTGTTTCTTTCAAATGTAGTTGATAGGTCCCTACAATCAACGATAATGTTTCATACCAAGGCAAGAAGACTATCCAGATATTTGATCATTATTAAGGCCTTCATAACTTCTTTCAAACAAAACATTAGGAATACCATCAAGAGTGGTTTCTACTTCCAAAAGTATCACTAAACACTTAGAGTTCCTTCCACGGTTGTGGTACCAAATGCATTGTATCTTGCCATCTATTCAAGGAAGAACATGTCATTCCTGAGGAAATTCATCTCAATTTTGTCATCTTGAAGGTTGTGATAGTTGTAATGTCTCATTTGGTAGCTCAACAAATGATAGCTCTTGAGTTGAACCTGCTGGTTGTTGGTTCTCTATCTCCTAAGTACTAAAAAATCCAAAGAAACAATGATACAAGATAGAATGAAATTTCCATTAGACTTGCTTTGCTTTATAGTAAAGAATTTCTTGACTTTTCATCTTGATTTTGATTGATGTCATTGATGAAAAGGTTTAACTTTGGTTAATAAATTTGCTAGATTCCTAGATGGCTCCCATGTGCATTTATTAATATTACATCTATGCCAATGTACTAGATATTCTAACCTATTTTGGCATCGCCTTGAATCTAAGACTACTTCCACCTCAAATTCTTCATTATTGTTCACTTCTATAAGAGGTGGTGGCATTTGTTTCCTTCCTTGTATATCTATTGTCTTATATGGCTCAAGTAAAGACACATAGAACACATGATGGATTTTCATAGACTCCGGTAGGTGTAATCAATAAGCAACTAGATTGATTTGTTCACAAATGGGAAATGGTCCAAGCCTATGATAATCCAACTTGTCACAAAGACAAATAGTTTTAATATTATGACAAAGTAATCATACCTTATCTCCCATATGGAATTGAGGTTGTTCGTTATGATATACATCTGCATTGACTTTTTGTCATTCTTAAGCTTCTTTTAATTGTACCTTCATTATTCTATGTAGCTTTGAAAATCAATTTGCCACATCTTCCGCTGTAGGATTATTAATTTTTAAAAAGTCAAAGTATCAAATTATGGATGATAATCGTAATTAGCAAAAAAAGTTGTTTATTGAGTAAAAGAATGTACCAAATTATTGTAAGCAAACTTTACCAATGGCAAAAGAGTTGTCCAATCATCTTATTGATAGTTGATCGTACATCTCAAATACTACTTTAAAACTTGATTTACTCTTTTTGTTTGTCCATCGGTTTGAGGGTGTTAGGGACATAATCCTTAGAATCTTCTAGAGACAAGTTTCTAGAACCTTCTAGAAGCAAGTCTCTGGAACCTTCTAGAAGCTTCTTAGTTGATAGAAGATGTTAGGAACATAGTCCTTAGAACCTTCTAGAGATAAGTTTCTAAAACCTTCTAGAAGCAAGTCTCTGGAACCTTCTAGAAGCTTCTTAGTTGGTAGAAGTTGCTTGAAAAGCTTCCTAAATAGGAGTATATATTGGAATCGAGGCTGAAGAGTTCTTCAGTCTCGACAATACATCTCTTGGAGCTCTAGCTCACCTCTCTAGTATTGTTCTTGTATTCATCTGATTAATCTAGTTCTTGTCAGTTCTTCTTGAACTTCTTGTTAGATCTCGAGTTTATATTTCTGTGTCCGTGACAATTTGTCGAGACTTCACTCACCTCAGATATCAGAGTTAGTTTCTTCCTCATTAAAGTGCAGATTACCCCTCTGCTTGGAAGTGTACTAGCATTTTAGAGGTTGCGGATTACCCTCCTCTAAACTGATACTTCTTTTGTTACAATATTGGAGTCTTATTCTTCTTAGAGAGAGTGGATTACCCCTTTTCTTGAAGCTCTTAAGGCATTTTAGAGGTTGGAGAGTACCCTCCTCTAAACCAATATTGTCTTCTTGTAGAGTCATTTTTGTCCTTCTCTTAGAATGGCCAGAGGTTAAGATATTAGTATGACGAAAAGTTCGGAGTCTAAGTTGGATGCTATCATGAATGCCTTCGCCACATTAACGCAAAGAACTACAGAGATTGAAGGAGTCATTGTAAGGCTTCATAATGATGGAGCATCTGGGATGGCACAATCTAGGTTGCACCAGCCTCAAACTTCTGCACTTAGAGAAGCAACTTTGCCTTAGGTTCGACAAGCATCATTGGTTCTACAACATAAGGAGCCCCGAGTTAGCCTTTCAGACAAGTTCGATGGTATGCTGTCATGTTGTAACACAAGTATACCATGAAAATATAAAGAAGGGGACTTTTATTAATGTTCAATTTCCTCGAATATTGGGAGCAACTATCGATTCTAGTGCCAATATTCAGGGGCCAGTTTCAAACACCATGTCACAATCGGTCAGGGCATACTTACCAGTAACGAAATGCTCAGTTTGAGTCCAATAGTGGGAGTCAATAGAATCGAAAGGACTAAATCGATGATGGAGCAAGCCTGACACGAAGGACCAATTTGACCCAATTACGGGAACATCTAGGTCTTACTACGGGCCTCTTAGCCAATATGAGACGTGATTTGGTCGAGCGACTCAATGTGGTCCCGATTATAGGGGTTTTGATTCCGTTTCAGGCTGTCCTGTTCTCTGTGCTGTTTCAAGGAACGTGGTTTCTGGAAAAAGAACCTTTTAAAAGGCAAAAAATGGAAGAAAAAGCTCGAACGGCGAAGCCAATTTCGGATCCAAGACTAGAGTTAAGATCAGAGGCTAGGATTTGAGAGGAGGAGAAAAACATTCGAAAAATGGTTAGGGTAGACGAGAGGATTCAGAGATTCGGAAATTAGCGAGATTAAGAAAAAGGGAGGATACAAGATTTTTGGATAGGGGTCAGAAAAGAAATTTATGGCGATCAATGCTGAAAGGTCAATATGTTGTACTGGTGAATCGAGGTTTTAATGAAGTGGGTGTGATTACTCTTGACTATTTTGTGAAATCGAAGTTACGTCTATGATTGAAGAATTAAAAGGATGTCTATAGGATTGAGTATGCAAAGTGAATGAAATTTTTTGGGTTAATCTAACAAGACAGTCAGTGGATACAAGGTCGTGAGTATAAAGTGATATCAAAATTAGCAGATTAGGTTGTTTGGGATTCTTTGTAACGTCTAGAGATCTATCGGCTGGGGCAAAAAGGATTTCGGCGAGCAGTCAAAGGACATCCATATAGATTTACGATATATTCTTGTAATTGTTTATATTCCAACAGTCAAAAATCGATAGATTGCTTGAATATTAGCAAATCTCCATACTATCTTCTACAGCCAGACGCTCGGTGCGTTCTCGAGCAGGAAAGCACATAATACGACATAAGTGGTGAACCCGATGTGAAAGCTTGAGGTGGAAGGTATTAGATTTCGTTTGATTTTATTTTTATTTTTATGGAGAACAAAAATAAAAATTTTGGACGATCTTTGGAAGGAGTTTTTGGTTGGGGTTCTTCTAAAGGACAAGGTATGCATATGGATCTGTCTATTGCTAGTATGTTTCAAGCCTTCTCATTATCAATGCAGCAACAGCAAAGCAATGATCGAAAAGAAGCTTTGGCAACCAAAGCATTGCAAGCAGTGGTCAATAAAATTGATCGATTTGATGGAAGGAATATTTCAAGGTATTTAAGATGTTATGTTCGTGAAATGGAATTAAATCGGATTTCTGAGAAGAAAATGGTTGAATTATTTGGACTTGCCACGATACTGGAGATAAGAAACCATATTACATCGATTACGGATCGTTATGGGAATTCATGGAAGGTTTTTTCACATCCATTGAAAGACGAATATTTTTTGGAAGATGTTGATCACGTTACTAAGAAGCTGTTTCTGGAATGGATTGAACGGCCTAATAAGAATTTACAAGCAACAGAGCTACTAAGGGAATTTGAGAGGCAGTACTCTCAATTATCGAAGGTAGAAAAATTGACATTGGAGCTGAACAAAGTTGATCTATTTCTTCAAGCTACTGATGGAGAATTGCAAGAGAAATTAGAACTCCTTCTTGAAGACAAAGAAGAAGATGAAGGATTGACAACAAAGTGGAAGAACATTGAAGATGCAGTAGGGTTGCTTGCAAAAAGAGAAAGGAGGAAGGATAGGAGCAATATTCCGAAAACAGTACAAGCACCCAAAGCTCCAATACGTACAACACCACCAACAATGCCTACGAGGAATGCGAGATCCTCAAATCAAATTGGCAAGACTTGAAGAGAATACTTCTATAAACAATTTGAAGAATGTTTCGAAACAAAGATATGTACAAAGATGCATTTGGTGTGATGATGCTTCATACACTAGGAAAGATTGCAATGAATTTAATAATATGATACGACAAGGAATTATTTACTGAAAAGATGGGAAGATAGCATTAAAAGATAGGGAGGATCTTCTTCAAACCAATTTTGGCAAGGGAGGAATGAAAGCATTGGTTCAAGATTACTTAAAAGAGCATGAAACAACAGCACGAGAAAGTGCAAGTTATGGTGCTAGAGTAGATGATGACCTTGGTGGAAGTACGGAAACTAGTGAGTTTTGGGCTTCTGCCATTTCTACAATGCAAGAAGGAAAATTACCGAAAGAAGCGTTATTGAGGACTGTAGCTACAATACGAGGTGTAATAGGTTGGAAAGATCCTGTTGAGTCTCTTTTAGTTCATGCATATATTGCTAAAAACCAACATAAAGCTTTGATGGAAGAAAAGAAACGAGGAAATTTTGATGATATGAGAGAAGGAAATTCTTCTAAGAGGCAAAGTCGAGGAGACAAGGCTCAGGAGGCAGCTTCACAAGAATTGCCTGTAAAGGATACCTCAGCATCATTGGAAGAAAAAACAAGGGAGACAAAAGATAAAGACAAATCAATTGCTTATAAGCTACTTTCTGACATTGAAGCGGCAACAAATTTAAAAGGGGTGTTGGAAGAACGTATATTAAACGCTAAGGTGGAATTCACATTGAAAGAAGTTTTGAGAATTGTAAAGAAGGAGTTTCATGATGTTATCATTGACAGCATTAAGCGAAAGAGGCAATTAATGGGCGAAATTGGAATGAGTCATGCTATTGATGCAAGAATATATAAAGATGAAGAAGAGGTTGATATTGGTTACAAACAACCAACAAATGAAAAAAGTGGGTATAATCAACAAGTACATTTCGAAGATTATAGTGATAAGGAAATGGAAACTTTGAGCCATTATACTTGAAAGCATTAGGCAAGAGCAACTACTGAGGTATTAGTGAAAGTAGGAGATATAAAAGAACCAATTGTTGCTTTACTCGACCATGGTTTTGAAATAAATCTCATGTCTAAAGATCTTTATAAGAAGCAAAAATGACCAATTGATATGGAACATGGATGGGCAATACGAGCAGCTAATAACACACGGGGCGAATTATATAGAGCTTGTCCAGATGTCAAAATTTGGATTGGGGATGTTACGATGGAGCAACATTTCTTTGTTCAAGATACAATGTCTTATCCGTTGATTTTAGGACAACCTTATATTACGGCAACATGGATGGAAACAAAAGTACTTGACGATGGTTTTGCTTATGCAAGGGTACGTAGCAAAGATGGGAGGAAAGTTGTACAATTTCTAAGAGTACCTCCTAACCATGAACGGAATCGAGATAGGTTGAGGGAGAAACCATTACCAAAGATTGTTGAAGGATTTAAGGATTTTGGGGAGGTACCACTATAAAGCGAGATTATAGAGGTACAAAAGAGGAGGAACTCTCGTGAGATGAAGGTGCCTTTGATGCGAGTTTTATTGGTATTTTGGAGAATGGAAATATTATGTATAAGAAAGTTGATGATTTTAAAAGAAAAGAAAAGAAAATATTATATAATATTGAAGGAGAATTATGCAAGTTAGATATATTGTAAGATGATGAGAGGATTTTAGGTGTTTATGAAGAAAATGGACTGGAAGATTCATTGGAATTGATTATATCTATTGGGTTAGGAGATAATGATAAGATTGTTGAGATTCATTCAAGAGAGGTTTATACCATACTTGAATCTCTTCAAGCACCAGAAGTCACTGTAGAGACGAGATATAAAATGGTAGATAAGAAAGTAAAGCCTGTTGCTGGACCATTACCAGAAGATTCTAAGGAATAAATGGGAGAAGCATCAAAAGAAGCAAGTTTAAGATATCCAATGAGTATTGGACATCAGTTTATTAAAGAGACTTTTGAAGAATTGAAGATTGGTTTTGATGGTTCTTTATTGTCGGAGGAAATTACTTGCTTCAAAAACATGTTGGCTAAACAAGGTAGATCATTTGCCTTCAAATCTTATAAAATTGGGTGTGTGGATCCGAATATTATAACACCTATGGTTATCTTCACTGTACCGCATGTACCTTGGAATCTAAGACTGATTCCAGTACCGAGGGCACATTTACCTAAATTGGTGGAACTATTAAAAGAAAAGATGAAGATGAAAATATTGGAACCCTCATTTGCACCATATTCTAGTCGATGATTTACGATACCTAAGAAGAATGGGTCACTACAGTTTATTCAAGATATGCAACCAGTGAATGCAGTAATTGTCAGGAATGCAGGAATTGGACATATTGTAGATGAATTTGCTGAGGCGTTTGCAGGAAGGGCGATCTATTCAATGGATGACTTGTATTCAAGTTATGATCAATTTCAACTTACCGAAGTAAGTAGAGATATGACGATGATGAGGACACCACTTGGATTGGTTAGAATGTGCACTCTTCCTCAAGGCGTGACCAACTCAGTTGCGCATATGATGAATGGGATGAATAAGGTATTGAGAGATTTTATTCCGAAGAAGACTATGTCTTTTCTGGATGATGTTCCTATAAAAAGGTGCAGGGAAGAGAGTGAAATTATTTAAACAAAGATATGCAGAAATAAATATAGAAGACCTTAATGAAGACATAGATATTCCGCAGTGGAAAGATGAAATTGATTTGGATAGTAGAGACGGTGGAGATGGACTAGACAAAGATTTAGAGAACATATTATGAATCAAATGGCAACTAAGTTAATTGGTGCATATCGGAGGATGCACAGGTTCAAAAGGGGTGGATGTCATATTGTAACACGAGTATACCGTGAAAATATAAAGAAGGAGACTTTTATTAATGTTCAGTTACCTCGAATATTGGGAGCAACGATCGATTCCAGTGCCAATATTCAGGGGCCAGTTTTAGACACCCCGTCACAGTCGGTCAAGGCATACTTATTAGTAACGAAATGCTCCGTTCGAGTCCAATAGTGGGAGTCAATAGAATCGAAAGAACTAAATCGATGACGGAGCGAGCCTGACACGAAGGACCAATTTGATCCAATTACGGGAACATCCAGGTCTTACTATGGGCCTCTTAGCCAATATGAGATCTGATTTGGTTGGGCGACTCAATGTGGTCCCGATTATGACAGTTTCGATTCCGTTTTAGGTTGTCTTGTTCTCTGTGCCATTTTAGGGAACATGATTTTCGAAAAAAGAACCTTTTAAAAGGTAAAAAATGAAGGAGAAAGCTCGGATGGCGGAGCCAATTTCGGATCCAAGACTAGGGTTAAGATCAGAGGCTAGGATTTGAGAGGAGGAGAAAAACATTCGAGAAATGGTTAGGGTGGACGAGAGGATTCAGAGATTCGGGAATTAGGGAGGTTAAAAGAAAAAGAGGATACAAGGTTTTTGGGTAGGGGTCAGAAAAGAAATTTCTGGCGATCAATGCTGAAAGATCGATGTGTTGTACTGGTGAATCGAGATTTTAATGAAGTAGGTGTGATTACTCTTGACTATTTTGTAAAATCAAAGTTACGTTTGTGATTGAAGAATTAAAAGGGTGTCTATAGGATTGAGTATGCGAAGTGAATGAAAATTTTTGGGTTAATCTAACAAGACAGTCAGTGGATACAAGGTTGTGAGTATAAAGCGATATCGGAGATTAGCAAATTGGATTGCTCGGGGTTCTCTGTAATGTCTAGAGACCTACCTACTGGGGCAAAAAGGATTTTGGCGAGCAGTCGAAGGACATCCATATAGATTTACAGTATATTCTTGTAATTGTTTATATTCCAACAGTCAAAAACCGATAGACTGCTTGAATATTAGCAAATCTCTATACTATCTTCTACAGCCAGACGTCCTGTGCGTTCTTGAGCAGGAAAGCACGTAATACGACAACACATTCCAAGTTTCGAGGATTTGTCAATCAAATCAGTTTGATAACAGTTTTACAGCTCAAACGCTATCCAACGGAGGAGTCACGTGTTGGGCTTATTGGAACCTTATTTACAAGGCAAGCTCTATCATGGTTTGCTCCTTTGTTTGAGAAACAATCCTCCATACTAAACAACTTTGAAACCTTTTTGGAGGCGTTTGCGGAAGCATTTGGTGAACATGACAAGGTTCGATGGGCTACAACAAAGATCCGGTCACTACGACAAGGGATGCGCTCTACATAAGTCTATGCATCGGACTTCAGGCAATTAGTATGCGACATCAATTGGGACGAAGAAGTGTTGATGCGTCAATTATATTGGGGTTTAAGGGATGATGTGAAGGATTTGCTGTTAACTCTTTCTGATCCACAAACACTCAATGAAGCTATTAGCCAAGCTGTGAAGTACAATAATCGCCTATTTCAATGCCGCCAAGACCAACGCTCAAGACAACATACGGTTCGCCACGCCCCAACTAGGTCGGCAAGCAGCGTGAATTCACGTTCAGAGGTAGAAGACATGTAAATTGATGCGGTACATATCAAATTCCTTCCCCTAAAAGAAAAAAAGTGGCGTATGGAGGAAGGTCTATGCTTGTATTGCGATGAAAAAGGCCACAAAGTTGAAAACTGTCCCAAGAAGCAAAATCGACATATTGTCAGGACTAGGGGCAC
Organism: Physcomitrium patens; assembly: GCF_059467195.1. NCBI lineage: Eukaryota > Viridiplantae > Streptophyta > Bryopsida > Funariales > Funariaceae > Physcomitrium > Physcomitrium patens. Next base: position 1,551,258 of record NC_143431.1, on the reverse strand, counting down.
GTTTGTTCCGGAAAATGAGGATGCCCAGCCACAATAGGAAACGTACGGCTGAACAGTGAAATATCGCAATAACAATCAGGTTCCTTTCTTTTCGCTCAACCTGCCCTTTGCTTTACAATCCTTTTGCTTATTGGCCCTCAAAAACTGAGAACCTTAGCATTATTAGATTCAAGAGCATCTGCTTGTTTCTTAGACGAAGAATTTGTGAAGTGTCATAAGATTCCTTTAGTACAAAAATCCAAACCTGTTCACGTTGAAGTCATAGATGGACGACCTTTATTGTCTGGTAGTATCACCCATGAATCAAAACCTATAGAAGTGACGTTTAAGGGCCATAGTAGTCATATTATTTTCAATATTATTAGAACCCCATCAAATCCTCTTATTCTTGGTCTTTCTTGGTTGGAAAAGCATAACGCATCCATAGATTGGAGGTTGTGGAAGATGACCTTTACCACAAAACCACCCAAGAGCAAACCTAGTAAAAAACCCCGAATAGAGAAATCCTTATTCATTGGAGCAAGAGCGTTTATAAGATCATCCAAAGAAGGCACACCGTTTGTCATTTATGCGGCTCCAACTATTGGGGAGAAGATCTCGACAACAAGTATACCAAAGCAATATAAGGATTTTAAAGACGTGTTTTAAAAGAAGAATGCCGACATGCTACCGGAACACCGACCATATGATTGTGCCATAGACTTACAGGAAGGAACACAACCGCCTTTTGGTCTAATCTACAATCTATCGCAGACAGAGTTGGCAGAGTTGCGGAAGTACATTGATGAGAATCTAGCCAAGAACTTCATCCGTCATTCAAAATCGTCAACTGGAGCATCCATCTTATTTGTGAAGAAGAAAGATAGCTCGTTGCGGATGTGCGTGGACTATCGAGGCCTCAACAAGGTAACAAAGAAGAATCGTTATTTGTTATCCTTGATTTCTAGTCTCTTAGAACAACTTCAACGTGCAAGGATCTTTACAAAAATTGATCTAAGGAGAGCTTACAACCTCGTACGAATCAAGGAAGGAGATGAATAGAAGACAGCGTTTCGTACAAGGTATGGCCATTTTGAGTATAATGTCATGCCCTTTGGTCTTACCAATGCTCCAGCGGCCTTTCAATATATGATGAATGATATTTTTTGAGAGCACCTTGACGATTTTGTTGTCATGTATTTGGATGATATTTTGATATTCTCCAAAAACGAGGAAGAGCATGAAAAGCATGTTCATTTGGTCTTGGAGAAACTACGCGAGCGAGGACTATATGCCAAGTTGGAGAAGTATTTATTTCACCAAATAGAGATGGAGTTTTTGGGGTTTGTTGCGACTACGGAAGGCTTGAAGATGGACCCCAAGAAGGTGGAAGCAATCGTGTCCTAGGAGGTTCCGAAGACGGTTAGAGACATACAATGCTTTCTTGGTTTTGCCAACTTCTATCGGATCTTCATCAAGAATTACTCTCAAGTTGCTGCTCCTCTCACTCGATTGACATGCAAAGATAAGCTGGAATGGGGACTTCTAGCGGAGAAGGTGTTTCAAGACCTAAAGACCGCATTTACTACAGCTCCAATCTTGGTACATTCAGACTTTACAAAGGCCTTTTATTTAGAAACTGATGCTTTGGATTTTGCTTTGAGAGCTGTACTTTCATAAATGGGAGAAGACAAGAAGCTCCATCCAGTTGCATTCTATTCTCGAAAGTTCTCTGCTGCTGAAATCAATTATGAGATCCAGAATAAGAAACTTCTTGATATAGTAGATTCTTTCCAAGAATGGCATCACTTTCTTGAAGGAGCTACACACCCAGTGACCATATACACAGATCACAAGAATTTGGAGTATTTCATGTCGGCTCGAGTTCTAAATCAACGTCAAGCTTGGTGGAGTATGTTGCTATCTAGGTTCAATTTTGTTATCACTTATCGACCTGGAAAGCAGCAAGGACTATCTGATGCCTTATCGAGGAAATCGTATCTTATATCAAAGGCTGGAGAAGCAGTGTTTGATCAACAATGTACGACATTGTTGAAGCTAGAGCAATTTTAGCTTTGCACTACTATTGTGCCAATTGATGCTGACTTCCTGAATCAGGTACGTGCCGTGATCATTGAAGATTCAGTAGCCATTGATATTAAGCAGCGTGCCAATGACGACAAGTACAAGGTGGAGGGAGATCTTTTATACTTTGAGGAGCAGTTATATATCCCAAAAGGACCAGCACGACTCCGAGTTCTTCAATCTTGCCACGATTTTTTAGCTGCAGGACATTTTGGATTCAATAAGACCTTGAAGCTTACTTCTCGAGATTTTTGGTGGCCCCAAATAAGGAAGGATGTGAAAGATTTTGTCCTCTCCCGTGACATCTGTTCAAGATCCAAGAATCCTCGACATTGCCCTTATGGACTCTTACAGCCATTGTCAATTCCACGTCAACCATGGTCTTCAATTTCCATGGACTTCATCACGGACCTGCCATCATCGAACTCATTTGACAACATCTTTGTCGTGGTAGATCGGCTTATAAAGATGGCACACTTTGTCCCTTGCAAGAAGACATCGTCCAGTGAAGTCACAGCAAGGCTCTTTCTCGATAATGTGTATCAATATTATGGACTACTAGATGATATTGTATCAGATCGAGGAACCCAATTCGTATCAAAGTTTTGGAGATCTCTCTTTGAGATAGTGAAGGTGGATATCAAGCTTTCTTTGGCTTTTCATCCTTAAACTGACGGCCAAATGGAACGGATGAACCAAGTCTTGGAATAATACTTATGATGCAGCATCAACTATCAGCAAGATGATTGGACCACATATCTGTCACTAGCCAAGTTTGCATATAACGACACCCTCCATGCGTCGACTCAATACACACCATTCTTTTCCAACTATGGATATCATCCGAAGCTTGATTTATTGAGTCCGTCAATAAATAACAATCCAGCAGCTGAAGGATTTGTGAAACAACTATCAGAGCTTCAAAATACGTTGAAGCTTCAATTACAATCCGCTCAAGAATCCTACAAGGCGTCTGCAGATAGATTTTGGAATCAAGGACCTACTTTCAAAATTGGAGATAAAGCATGGCTTCTTTGACGGAATATCAAAACCAAGCGACCATGTGATAAGTTGGACTATCGAAGATTGGGACCATGTATCATCTAGAAGTAAATCAATCCAGTGGCATACCATCTAGAATTACTGGCTTCTATGAAGGTACATCCAATCTTTCATATTTCTCTGTTAGAGCCTTATCGAGAGTCGTCTTTTCTTGGAAGAGTGCAATGTCTGCCACCTAGTATTGAGATCGAGAACCATGAGGAATACGAGGTTGAAAAGGTGCTGGATTGATGGCGAAGGTGGGGCAAGTTGGAATATCTTGTTCATTGGTGCGGCTACGACATTAATGAGCGAACGTGGGAGCCAACTGAAAATCTCGCCAATGAGCCGTAAAAGGTACAAGAGTTTCATCAACAACATCCTCATAAATCCAAGCCGATTCGACGATAGCTTCCTTTTGAAGCTTGCTCACTCAAGAATATAAGAAAAAGAGAGAACACCACCAAAATTCATAGTTGATGTAGTTATTTCTTCCAAGATAAAATAGAATTTTTTTAGTAGCCATAGTTTGGTCTTCTGATATAGATAGCCAAGAGATAGATACTATGCCAGTCAGATTATCTCAATCGACTAGCTCACGAAGGCAACCCCGAGATGAAGAATGGCCTATACCACGACGACGACGGAGGATATTGAGTAACAGATCATTGGTGATTGTATTTGAATTCGAGCCTGCTTACGATGGTCAGCCAGAAGGCGTGTTTGTAGGACAATTTCACAATGAGGACACAGAAGTTCATGCTTGGTCAGAAGTTGAAGGAGTGGGCCACTACCATTGGCTTCAAGGGCCAATGAACCACTTGCCTCGTGAACAATAGTTGGAGTTCATAGCAGACGTTATGTGACAGATCTTTATTTTCTTGCGTTGGTACTGATTAACAACAACATTGCTTCTCAGAGACCTCGAAACTAAAAGAGGAAGTGATGTTAGGGACATAGTCCTTAGAACCTTCTAGAGACAAGTTTCTAGAATCTTCTAGAAACAAGTCTCTGGAACCTTCTAGAAGCTTCTTAGTTGGTAGAAGATGTTAGGAACATAGTCCTTAGAACCTTCTAGAGATAAGTTTCTAAAACCTTCTAGAAGCAAGTCTCTGGAACATTCTAGAAGCTTCCTAGTTGATAGAAGTTGCTTGAAAAGCTTTCTAAATAGGAGTATATATTAGAATCAAGGCTGAAGAGTTCTTCAGTCTCGACAATACATCTCTTAGAGCTCTAGCTCACCTCTCTGGTGTTGTTCTTGTATTCATCTGATTAATCTAGTTCTTGCCAGTTTTTCTTGAACTTCTTGTTAGATCTCGAGTCTGTATTTCTGTATCCGTGACAGAGGGTAGAAAGCCAAAGATAGTTTTATATCTATCTTTAATATCTTGAAAAGATTTTTTCAAAATCTCAATAAAAATTGTATTCTTCTATCTGATGTAATATCCCTTGATAATCCATGATAGCAATAGATGTTGTCAAGTAAGAGTTTAGCTATTCCTTTACCTATAATAGATTTTATATATAATATAAAATATGCCATCTTGGTAAAATGATCTATAATTATAAATATGAAATCATATGAACTTGAAATTAAAAGATCTGTAATAAAATCCATAGAAACAAAAGACCATAGTTGTTCTAGTATAGATAAAGGTTGGAAGAGTCCATAAGATCCATGACAAGGAGTTTTTGATCTTGAACAAATATCACATGTCTGTACAAATTCTTTAAAACCCTTCCACATTTGAGGCCACCAAAAATCTCTAGATATAAGCTCCAAAGTCTTATTATATCCAAAATATCTTGTTGCAAGGAAATTATGACGAGCTTCAAGAGCACATAATCATGCTTCTCCTTCTAAAAAATATAAGCATCCTTTGAAATAGAGTAGGTTCTGCTTAAACTCAAACTTTAAAGTATCTTAAGACTTAGAAGAATTTTTTTTAATATGATGAATAAGAAGGTCTAAAGATACATTTGATTGGATTTGCTTGAAAAAAGTAAAATCAACAATCAATGTTGATTTTATTATTCTGAGATGAAATTATTCTAGATTCAATAAAATTATCTTTTGTAGATCAAAAGCTGTTTTTTTTTTTTTTTTTTTTTTTTTTTTTTTTTTTTCTTTTGGTGTAAGATAAGAACATCTAGAAAGTGCATCAGACAATCCTTGTTATTTTCTTAGCCAATAAGTAATATTGAACTCGAATCTTGGCAAAGATATGCTCCAACGAGCTTGGCGACAATTTAAAACATGTCCTAACATGAAATATTCGAGGTTCTTGTCATCCATATATACGATGATTTGACTTGAAGTGCCTTCTAAATAATAATGCCATTCTTGAAAAGAATCCACAATTGCAAGAAGTTTCTTATCATGGATTTCATAATTAATCTTGACTACTAAAAATTTTCTTAAATGAAAAGTTATTGGATGAAGTTTGTCATCTGCTTCTATTTGTGATAAGATTGCACTAAAAGCAAAGTTAGATGCATCTGTCTCCATAAAAAATGCTTTGGAGAAGTCAACGTGATGCAAGATTGGTACAAAAGTAAAAGCTTTCTTCAAAGCTTCAAATGATGCTTCTACTTCTTTACACCACTCGAGCTTGTCTTTACAAGTTAAGCGTGTGAGTTGCACTGCAACTTGAGAAAAGTTCTTGATAAAGATTCATTAGTAATTGGCAAATGTCAAAAAGCATTGTACATCTCTTATTGTTTTTAGAATCTTCCAGTCCATGATTAAATAAATTTTTTTAGGATCCATCATTAAACCATTGTTTAAAATGATGTATACTAAGAAGTCAACTTGAGTAGTGTGGTATACACACTTTTCTATCTTAGCATATAATCCCGCGTCTCTAAGTTTTTGTAATACATAACAAATATGAACTTCATATTTTCTTACATTCTTAGAATAGATTAAAATGTTGTCTAAGTAACAAACAACAAAAATATCTAGAAATTCACAAAAAATATCATTCATAAGATGTTGAAAAGAAGTTGGTATATTTGTGAGTCTAAAAGGCACGATATTATATTCAAAGTGTTCATACTTTGTTTGAAATGCAAAGGATATCTATTCATGATAGTAATCTTGTTGAATCCTTGATAATCTACATACATTTACAATGATCCATCTTTTTTCTTCACAAATAAGATAAGAGGTCTTGCAAGAGATTTTGAATGGCATATGAAATTTTTGGCCAAGTTTTCATCAATCTACTTCTTGAATTCAACCAATTCATTTTGTGATAAACTATAGATTGGACCAAATGGCGGCTGAGTTCCTTCTTTAAGATTGATTGAGCAATCATATGGACGATGCTCCGAGAGAAATATTTGCATTCTTTTTTTCAAAAAAATCTTTAAAATCTTGATATTGAATTGGAATTTTACTTGAAATCTTTCCATTATTTAAAATAGGTATAGCATAAATAACAAAAGACAATCATTTTTTTACAGCATATAAAAAAGCTTTTATACCTATAAGTACAAGTTTGGCTATATTAGACTTATGGCTTTTTGCTGGATTAGAAAAACTCTTAATGATGTTTGAAAAAAAGTTAAGTTATGAGAAATCCAATCTATCACATGATTATACTTTTTTAGCCACGATAAACCTAAAATAATTGGATTAGAAGGAGATCAAATTATATTAAAAATTACGTGACTATTATGACCATTTATTAATATATCTATAGGAAATGTTTCATAAGTAACATCTCCAGAAGATAACGGACGACCATCTATGACTTCTACATGTACGAGTTTAATTTTTTGTACTAACTATATATTGTGGTTTTTAATAAATTCTTCATCTAAAAAATAAGATGAGGCTGCTGAATCTATTAAGACAAAAGCTTTGTGATTATTAGATCCTTAATGTGCATCCATTATAAAACAAAGAGAGAATTCTGAGGAGAAAATATGACCTTCATTAGGAATTGTACGAGATTCTAGCCACACAGTCCTTATTGTAGCTGGACAATTTTTTTTTTTCAACATATTTTCATCTTTGATAGCAATACTCCTCATTTTATAGTTGCATCATTTCTTTGGACTATTTTGAGCAGTGTGCTTAATTTTTCTACAATATGAATATAGTCCTTATTGACGACGATGAGTCTTTTCTTATTTGGTAAGAGGTTTAAAACATACTGCATCAATTTGCATGTCTCCTACTTTCAAATGTTTATATTTAAAAGTTGTTGGTATTGTCATTAAATTGTAATAATATTTAGGTTTTTTTATATGATTCTTAAATCAAAACTCAAAAATTTGATTATCACATTTCACAATAAAATCAATTGCTTGATTCAATGTTTGAGGATCAAGTAAATTGAGCATCGATTTCTTTACTTCATATTATAATTTGTAGAAAAATTGGCTGATGAGTGGTGCATCATGCCAGTTAATATCTATCCCTAATTGTCAAAATTATGAATAATATCATTGATTGATTGCCTTATCACAAGACACAAATTTTATTGGTTGTAACACGGATTGCATCATGTTTTCTACACATAGATTGAAATTTTGCTAACAATGCTTCCAAATTATCTAATATTGCATCACGTTGTTCAAAAAATGATAAAAACCATGATAAAGTTGAACTTGAAAGTAGTGTTTCAATAAACCTAACTTATGATCTTTGAATTGGATAACTTTGAAGTTGTAGTTCAATTACTAGTTGTATTTGATTGATGAATCGTCAAAACTTAAATCTTGTGCCATCAAACTTCTAAAGCAATCAAATTTTTGGTTCCTTGAAACTTGAATAATGTTCTATTATAGGAACAGTAGTATGGCTTGGTGTAGATGTTGAAGCAACTCCAATCATCTCTATATCTTCATTGCTTGATAATCTTATTACTCCTTGTGGTGGTAGACTAAGTTGATGCATTGCAAGCATTAACTCTCTCATTTTTTCTTGCATTTGAGCCATTGCACTCTTCATTTCAGCAAGCTCTGCCATGCTAGTACAATAAAAAGAAAGGTGTCTATTTTCACATAATACAATAGTCAAGAATCAAGAAAAAAAAATTCCTAGAAATAATATTAGTTTAGAAGAGGGTAATCTGTAACTTCTAATATGCTTATGTCTTATAAAAAAAAAGGAGTAATCTATTCTTAATCAAGAAAGGACAAAGCTTTGATATTGTATGTATACTCTTATCAATCTAGCAAGGACACAAACTAGAAGAAGATACATAAACTCGTGGAATTTGCATCATAATGAAAGTGACAAAATAGAAAAAAATATGTATATTCAAAGAAGAACTAGAATAGCTATTGCCAAAGACTAGATAACATAAGACTCTTAAAACTAGACTAAAAGCGAGAAAAGAATTGATAAGAGTTAAAAAGGCCTCACTCTTGCTTCTATATATACTACTTAACTAAGAACTATGTGGTGACATGCTATAGGACCTTTAATATGCGTCCAACTTGTACGATACATGTCTAATTTGCAAGACAAGTTTTCTAGGTGTGCGCCATATGTCCAACTTGTATTATAAGTGGTCAACATGTTGACACATGTCTAATTTGCAAGACAAGTTTTCTAGGTGTGCGCCATATGTCCAACTTATATTATAAGTGGTCAACATGTCGACACATGGCCTCCTTATTGGCCAAGTTTTTAAGCTATCAATTACCTATAGACATATATAAAAGCAAAGCATCATCTATAAAGCTTCTAGGAAGCTTTTTATAAGATATTATTATATTTATCAACTTTCATTTACTTCTACCTATTTTTATTATCTAAATAATTATCAAGTTAAATATGCATGTCCATGACACCCAAGTAGTCAAGGAAGTTTTCTATTACCATCTCACTTCTATATTAATAAGACATATGAAAAATTCTATATAACTAAAAAATTCTTAATAATATGATTTTTATTTTATTTATTTATTTAATTAATTTTTATCTTATATTAATCTCTATTTAATTAAAATTCATCCATTGACTACTTTCATACTTGAGTAATAATTCATCCATAAATGATAATTTATCTATATATTAAATTCATCTTTAATTTAAATCTCATCTATTAAGATTTTTTATCCAAAATCCTAACCCCATCAATTCCTAAATTGAATCAATTTTTACCTATAATCTTTTAATGAGCTTGGTAATCATCTTGCATGACTATTGAAGAAGAGTTTTTTCTTCTACAAGTTGCTTCTTCCACTTTAGCCATTGCTATTGGCTGCTACTCATATTTTGTAATAGTTTGGCCTAGATTGGCTATCCCAACACACAAAAACATGCTCCTTGTTGATAGCATTAAATGTACCTAGAACTCTCTATAATATTTATTATAATTTATAATAAATACTATAGCTATAGTGTTTGGAATGTAGTAAAGAGAAACTATTTATCTTCTCTCCTTCTCTTTGTATATGTAAGATAATCATATCAATATACTTTCTTTTCTATCTATGTGTATGTTTTTTTTGTACACATTTCTTTTAACTATTCTTATGTCTCTTGAAACATTTTGAATACATTATCAACACAATTGCTTTTATATACTAATCTTTGTTCTTAAAAACTTATGAACATTTTTTGTTTTGTTTTGTTTTGTTTTGTTTTTTTTTTTTTTTCTAGCTTGCTATTGCTATTGCTATATTATATTGTTGCTACTATTATGCTGTGTCTTATCATGCTATTGTGCTTCACCCTATCCTATTGTTATGCCATTGATTGCTTCACCCTGTTGTCATCTGTTGCATCTTACTACCAATTGTCACATCTTGCTGCCATCTATCGCATCTTACTATTGACTACTACATCTTGCCATCAAGTTGCCATGCCACACCTTGCCATAGTCTATTACAGACCCTTATTTTTGTGAAAAAAGAAATCTCTTCAAGTTTTTAATATATTTGATTTTAAGTTTAAACTTTATCATTTTATTTGGCTTTATATTTTAAGGTGCATTTTATTCAATCTTTTCTACTTGATCTTGTATTTTTGTTTATAGATTTATTTATAATAAATGCTTGAACATCTTCAATTGCCTCAACTATGTTTTCAACTATCACTACTACATTCTAATATTTTTGAGCTCTTCTATTTCCACCATTGGCTATTAATGGAAATAATTATCTATTTTGGATAAAAATAATAAAAATAAATTTATTTGCAAAATAATTCTATTTAAGATTTTTTCAAAGCTTACGTGGATCTTCTATTTTTAAACATTAATATTGCAATGCAAATATAAGATGACGACAAAGGAAAAGAAGTGCTTTCTAATAGATAGCAAGAAGCATTGAAGTACTTACAATAGGAGATTCTTCAAACAAAATTGCATGTATAAGAATATAAGAACATGAAATTTTAGAATTATCCTTATCTCATATTCTATCTACTTCTTGTAAAGAAACAAAACAAGCTACTCTCGCATAATGTGGAAGCTTGATCTATTGGAACCACAGTTCTAAAATTTTATGCACTTGATATTTTAAAGCCTAAGAAAAAATTATACAAACATGGAAAAGGTGTTCATTAGCACTAGATTAGTCATGGTTATGACCATTTCTACCTATATAAAAAGAATAAAAGTTCTATTATTAATTATAATAAAAAATAAAAATTAAAGTTAAGTTCTTGCCATAAATGTAAGATGATTGGATATTTAGTACATACGTGGCATATTTCAAAATTCTTTGTTAAAATATTTGAAGAAAATATAGAACTTTGAGTTGAGACTTATAAAGTTTATATCATAGATGCTTCTATGGACTCAATTGATATTGATGATTTAGAGGCTTATATGAATGACAAAATCTCTAATGATGAGTGAAATGATGTGCTCATTGATTTTGCAACAACACATATTATCTTGCTAGATAGATGATGCTTTTTATTGAAAAAACTTCAAGTTGGAAAATTAGAAATTTAATGACTATGGCTAGAGAAAATATAATTTGTTTCTAAGAGAGAACAATGATAATAAAATTACTTATGGACTGCATTATAAAATGTAAACATACAATGTTTGTACCTTCAGTACTTGGAAGTTTGATCAACTATCGAGATGTGTGTGCCAATGGTTATCATCTTTCAATTATAATTCTACATAGACGAGAAGTTTTAGTTTTTGCTCAGAATCATAAAGTTGTAGAAAAAGCCTTTGCTAGAACAAGCAATTTATATTGGATTGTAATTTGACCTCCTACTATATTTAATTATACATCATCTATCATAAAGAGTCATGTTTTTCTCTCGTATGGATTATTGGGATATCCAAGATCTACATTATTTAAGAAGATAATTCCATGTATAACTGGGTATAATTTAAAACCAACAAATATAGATTCTGAAAGAATTATGTTATACATATGCTCAAGATAAGATGATTGCTCAGCCTTCAATCTTGAAACTTCCATAAAAGTTACCACCAATGCTTGAAAGATTACATGGTGATATTAGTGGTCCTATTAATCCAATATTTGAACCATCTCATTATTTTTTCATCCTTGTTGATGCATTAAGCAAATAATCACATGTCTCATTATTATCAACTTTAAACATGGTATTTGCCAATCTTATATTTATGCTTATTTATTTTTAAGCATATTTTCTTGATTATCCTATCAAACATTGCATATGCATAATACATAAGAATTTGTATCAAAGTCTTTTAAAGACTATTGTATTGCAACATGGATTAAATTCACATATTATATTTCATATGAACATGCTTAAAATGGACTTGCAAAGTCATTTATAAAGCATATACAAGTTCTTATCCAGATACTCCTTCTTCAAGCAAATTTACTTGCATTTATATGGAGTCATGCAGTTTTACATGTTGTAGCATTAATATGTCTTCGTTATTCTTTTTTTTGAAATTATTACACTATAAGAGCTTATTTCAGATCGTGTTCCAAATGTATCACATAAAGATTTTTAGTTATTGTTCTTTCATTTCAATACCAAAACCTCAATAGCACACCATTGGAGCTCATCAACAAGAAGCCATATATGTTGGTTTTGATTCATTAAATATTATTTGTATTATTGAACCATCAACTCGCACATTATTGCATGCACATTTTTAAATTGTTATTTTGAAGAGAATATATTTCCATCTCTTCAAGGAAGAATATTTAATCAATAAAGAAATATAGTACTTGTATTAAGAGTACCAAAAATATTCACAATGAATCATGATCCTAAAACATTTTTGGTTGAAACTAAAGTTGCCAAGATTTTATATCTAAAATGGATCCCAAATAAAACACTTGATGACTTAAATGATGTACCTCAAATTATAAGTTTTCTAATTAATGAGGTTCAAAATAAACTTACTCAAATTATAATACCACTAACTAATATATCTAGATTAAAATATCAAAAATTAAAAAGACTAGTGGACCAAATAAACAACTACAAAAATAAGAAGCTATAATATGTGGTGATTTTTGTATTATTTTTGTAGGAGTTCCTATTAAATCTATAGGACCATCAATTAATGATGATATGTCTATGCAAATTATACCTTGATTTCATGCAATAGAAAATCTTGAAATTAAGATGAATAAAATCAAGTTGAGTACACAGTTATCTGTTCTATATTATGCTACAAACAACATTTGGAATAGACTATCTATTATAATAAATGAATCATTTGCATTCATGATTGCAAAAGCTCTTTCTTATAAGAATGAAGATCTTAAATCTCAAACCATCTAGGAAGCAATGTATTGCTCTGATTGGTTAAAATAGAAAATTGCCATCGAGAAAGAATATGCTTCTTTGTATAAGAGGAAAGTTTTTGGTCTAATTGTGGACATTCTTATTTCTTGCCCTATAAGATATAAGATGGTATTAGTACACAAGTGAAATGCTAAGAATCAAATAATCCACTGTAAAGTACATCTTGTTGCCCAAGGATTTATACAACAATTTAACATTGATTAAGAATCCACATATTTTCTAGTCATGGATTCAATTACATTCCAATATATTATTGAAATGCCAATTCATGCCATCCTTGAGATGTGTCTCATAAATGTGGTAACTGTATATTTATATGGTTCTCTTGATGTAGATATTTATATGAAAGTTCTACTTGGTTTGAAAATAAGAACTCCAAATGCACTTACTCCAAGTCAATATCGTAGTATTAAATTATGCAAGGCCTTGTATGGTCTAAAACAATCTGGATGTATGTGGTATCAATGTCTTCAAGATTATTTAATTATAAATAAATTTATAAGAGATCTACTAATCTTTTGTTTGTTTATCAAATGAAATAAAATTAGTTTTGTGATTATTGCTATATATGTTGATGAGCTTAACTTAATGCTTCAATTACTTAGTGATTCAAAATTGATTGGATATTTTGATGCAAGATATAAATCTAATATTGTAACAACTTAATCTCAAACAGGCTATGTATTCTTAAGACACAAAGCTTCAATATCATAGAAATCAATGAAATAAACTATAATTACAATTTCATCCAACCATGCAAAAATTATTACCTTCAAATTGATGTGGAAAAAATGACTAAGGAAATAATATGACAGCTCATTCTTGACTGATCACTCTTGAACAATACCACAAGCCCCAGTTGAATGCTAGCAGGGGCCTACTGCCAACTGCAATTCTGATTGCAATCTCGCCTTTGATCTACGGGCACGAATTTACCTGACGGCTCAACGCATTCCGCGGACGTGGAGACATCGGCGGAGATACAACAGGATTTGTCCCCAAAATCAGCATTCAACGTGATAGAGCCATCTCCAGAAGGTAATAGAAGAAGTCTGGAATCTTGAACTTCAGCGTCGAGAGACTACCTACAGTTCTGCACTGACCCTTTGTAAGTCCAGAACCATCAAGATATGGCACCTGGAACTGAAGCAAAACTAAATGAGATTCGTGGAACCCGACTGATCGTGAATGGAACCCTTTGCGTTAAGCTCCGCGGAATGATGCAGGCAGATTAGTCCTCGATGACTTCTACAATCTGTGAGTAATCTAAACATGCAATTCTACCCTCGCATCAAGTGCATTAGATTTGCATTCCCACAGATGCTGCTCACAGCAACTCTTCGCGCTCTGCTCCAACACCACCGACAAGCTCCAACCATCAAACATCTACCGCAGAACAGCAGCAAGGTAGTTGAGCTATGAATCACGACCTCCACGCCGCCAACCTAATCAACGACATCTTGAGAGCTCTCCGCTGTTAAAAAAATATAAGTTGTTGCCAGCATCTCAATTAGAAGAAGAAAAAAAATTCAGACGCCACCCACAGACGACACCACCAACGCAGTGTGATCAGTTCATCAACAACAACCAGAATCACAACAAGCTAGAAGGACATCGCCACTCTTTGGACAGCCACGCCACCGTATGCACCCCGCAGTCGAATCTCCAGAAGAAAGCACACAAATAGAACAACAGGAAGAAACTCTTGCGCACTTCCAAGCGAGGAAAAGAAAAAATCGATCCTCCCTAAGTGCGGAGCTTCACAACAGTACGAACAAACAGAAGAAGAGAGATTGATTGAAGCAGCACCACTCCACCGCAGGAGGAGGAGTCCCTGGTCTGCATCGCAACCATGAGCAACACAAAAAAAAAAAAAAACACTTTTGGAGCGCCCGGAGCTGCGATGCTTCAAGAAAACAAATCAAAACAGAATGGAGAGAGAGGTCCAGGCAGCTCATACCCCTATTGCCAAAGAGGCTGCCGGAAGTTAGGGGCAGCCTCTCGCCCTACTTATCATCTTCCAGTTTCTCTCTATTTTTTTTTTTCGTTTTATTTCTATTCTTCTTCCCTTTTCCTTCTCTTGATCTTTCTATTGAATAATTCTATTCTATTTTATTTGGAAGAACTACTATTGCTTGATTTCTATTTTATTTATTTATTTTATTGATTGGATCAAGATTACATTTAGCTCTTAATCCAATTAACTTTTTAATGATAAAAAATTATTATGAAAAATCATAAATCTATCTTAGCTAAATTAAAAAGAAACTCTCTATTTTTAAGTTCTTTCTTAAAGAGACTCTAACTACAGACCCTTTCTTGAACTAATATGTTATTTATTGCAAAACTACTATACTAATTCACTAAACTAATGACTTTAAGCACCATAAGTGCATTTTTTGTACTAAAACACACCAATGAATCAATTGCGTGACTCACACACTTATAATATTAAAGCTTTGTTTAAGAAAACAATTGCAACTATGATTACAAATATGTTTGATGGCACAAAATACTTTTGTAATCATAGTTGCAATTGCTTTTTTAAAAGTGTTTTATGTCATCAAACTTTAGAGCTTGTTTTAACATACTTTGTAAGTTTTGTAATAGACTTGTAGTTATATTTTCCAATTTTGCAATAGTAAAACTACAATTTTTGTTTAAATTCTTCAAAGTTATTAGCTTATATAATATTTTAATAGATCTATTTTTTTAAGATATTTTATATTGCAAAGAATATAATACTATTTTTTTTATAATCAATAAAATATTAAAAGCATGATCAAATTAAAATTCTTAATAGTTTTATTTTTTAATTTTATATTTTTATATTATAAATTAATAGATACATTTAATTATAATATCTAATTAGTAAATTTATGATTTTTTTAAAAAGAATTTTTATTTATATTTTTATAATATTTTTAATATATTATTAGAATATATATATATATATATATATATAATCTTTTATACAAAAAATTATAGATGAAGTGCTATTTAATTTAATTACATGTTTTTAAAAAGGATAAATTTTAATATTTAAATTTATAATATAAATTTTACTCTTAGAAATAATATATGTCTTATGTTTTTTAAGTCTTTGGTTTTATATCTAAAGAATATGTTAGCTAAATAGGCACTAGACATATAAATTTGTTTCAAAATGTTAAATATTATCATAATATAATGAATAGGTTTTTTATTTTTAATTTATTTTTATTTTATTTCTAATAATTTCATAACGTGCTTATAATTTCTACAAGTAATATGTAACTTAATTTTTATATTTAAGTAATTATATCAACTATATAATCTTATCATAATTTTTTTAATTATTAATATATTTTTTTTCAAAACATAAATTAGATTTAAGATATTTTTTTTAAGTATGAAGCAATCATCTTTATTATATAAAATTAAATTTTTATTTTTTATTTTTTTATATTTTTGTATTAAAGAAAATTAAAAGAATTGCCTTCATTTAAATTGATACAATTAATATCAAATATTTTTTTACAAGAAATTATTATTTATTTATGATTTTATATTATAAATATATATATATATATATATATATATATATATATATATATATATATATATATATATATATATGTTTACCTAGATAAGTAGTATTAGGTGTCATCAACATATATTTTTATTTCAATAATTACTTATATGATTAAGTAGAAGTAGATAAAAGTAGATTAATAATATCTTCTAGAAAAGCTTTCTAAAAACTTCATAGATCCTACTTTGTTTCTACATGTGTTTGTAGTTAATTGGTAGGCTAGAAACTTCATTAACAAAGTAGAGATATGACACATGTATTAGTAACTTATGGAATAAGCTAATTATGTGGTGTACATATAGATAACTTGCCTTATAAGTTAAGTCATGTGTCCAACAAAGTCAATACGTCTTGGAGGTTCTATAGAGTATTGCCATGTAGCTCTTAATTAAAGAGTATATATAGAGACAAGAGTAAAGCCTTCTTTACTCTTGTTAATGCCTTTGTAGTCATTAGTCCTATTTCAAGACTTTCTAGTCTTCTTGTCTTTGGCAATAGCCATTCTAGTTTAATATTATAACAACTTTAGTACTGCTCGTAAAGCTTTAATGGCTGGATATTTGTGGCCAACAATGTTTTTGTATGCATATCAATATGTCCCATGTTAAGATCTTTGTCAATGAATTGGTCGACTTATTGGAGCTTTTGCCATGCTGTTGGTACTAATTTTGGCACAAGCACCATTTAAAAAATGAGATATTGATTTTGTAGGATCAATCATACCAGCCTCACGTAATGGACAGAAAAGATATATTTTGGTATCGACTAATTATGTAATTAAATGGATTGAGGCAGTGGCAACGAAAACTGATACTACCTATACAATAGCCACATTTTTATATGAAAATATTATCACTCAGTTTGGATGTATCAAAAAATTCGTTAGTGAAAGAGGAACCTATTTTATTAATTCTACAATTGCAACCTTAATGGATAAATATGAGATCAAACATCGGAAAACAACTCCATATCATCCTCGAGGCAGTGGGTACACTGAAAAGACCAATGACATTCTGTACAAAGTTTTAATTAAGACCATGTCTGGTACGAGAATAGATTGGGATATAGAATTGTTTGTAGCTATGAGGACATATTGTATTACGTATAAAGTAACTACCAATTCCATATCATTCTAATTGATGTACGGATAAGAGGTAATATTACCAATTAAATTGGAAATTTAGAATTTGAAAATTGTATTGGATGAACGTCTTCGCGACAAGGAATCCCTTCAATATTGATTTGCTCAATTGAAAAAATTGGATGATGTTAGGATTACGACTCTTTTTATTATAGAAGCTACATAGCATCACCATAAGAGTTATTATGATAATAAATTACGTCCCAAATCTTTTCTACTTAATGATGTAGTATTTCTTTATGATAGTCAATTTCACAATTTTTTGGAAAAATTTTAAGTCCGTTGGTATGGACCGTATCATATAATGGAAGGTTTTTTTTATAGTTCAGTTCAATTAGAAGATTTTATGGATATCCAATTTACCACACGTATTAACAAAAATCAATTACAACTTTAATATATATAAACCCAAGATGGATTTCAAAAATTGAAAGGAAGAAGGCTTATATGTTAATGATAGATTGCCTATACTCTTAGGTATATGATGGGTACTAAAGATGACTGATGGTTGGTTCTGGGTCCTAATATCGATTAGTCAAGAAAATCAAAAGTGAGATTAGAATAAACCGAATTAGGGATTGTTGATTCAGACCCTAAGTAAGACGTTAGGAGTGGGACACTTAATAGAAGTTTTTTTCAGCATTTCGAACATTATTGTTTGGAATGTAACTATTAGAGTATAGGATTTACTTCAGTAAACAAGAAAGTAGTGTCAGTGCAAGCAAAGAGTAAGAAGCAAATATTTCACAATGTCGATAGAACGAATGAAGAGAGTTGTGGATAGAAAAAAAAGCTGCCAAAATGTGAGAGCTAAGAATAATTTGGGATTGCCATCCCTAATAGTTCTTACCAATATAGAACCAATGAAGTTGGAAATCTACTAGTCTCTAAAAAAGCAAAGAGATTTTAAAAATGCATAGTTATATCAATTTTTGTAAAAGTCAGATAACTTGTCGCCAATTGATGTGGAATTGATGGACGAATATATAGCAAATTATGACTTGGAAGATGATTTGAGTGTTGTCAAGGGAAGCATTATTGGAATCAATGAGACTAACTTATAAAAGGTATTGCACCTTCTAATTGATGAGTTTGTGATGGGTGTTGAAGTGTCCAATGATTTCAGATTGGGAAGTTATTTCAAAGGTGGCATGTTGTCATTTGAGAAGAATCAAGGTTGGCGAATAGGTGAGGTACTTATATCAAATCTTATGAAGTGGATGCATTTTTTTTAGAAGCAGTTAGGCTTAAA
This sequence comes from Physcomitrium patens, assembly GCF_059467195.1. NCBI lineage: Eukaryota > Viridiplantae > Streptophyta > Bryopsida > Funariales > Funariaceae > Physcomitrium > Physcomitrium patens. The sequence continues at coordinate 1,532,441 of NC_143431.1, read as the reverse complement.
TTGATACACCACGTACATTTTCAAATGACTAATATTTGTTGCGGTAGGAATGCTTGAAAGTATGGTATTTGATTGGATAATTTTTATAGCCACTAGAAACCATTCAGAGATGGGAACCAAGCAAAAGACAAAGAAAATTACATCTTTGCTCTACTCCAATTATGTGTACTTTATGATTGAGTATACATTGAGTCAAACTCTGCTAGTAAGGAAGAAAAACATATCTTCTCCAGTTCCTCAATGATGTGTTTGGAATTTAATGGCACTGACATCTAGTCTAATGGTCGTGGTGGACAAAATTGAGGAATCAAGTAATTCATTAGGACGGGAGGCTATACGAAAGATTATACCAGAGCAGATTCTAATTTGTTCGAGAATTGAGGTGGAGACTGAAGTCCTAATTTTGATGGACATCAACTAGTTAGTATTTTTATATGATAGAATACAGGAAGAAATAAATCTCAAGTTATATTGGCTTAGATTTCTCAATTACTTGTCACGATGAATAAATTGGTTAGGGAGGAAAATTTAAGGTAGCAATTAGAGGCGAGTATGAAATAGATATTGGAACAAAGCCACCAAATTAAAGAATAGGATCAAATTATCTAGAAAAATACAGAATCCAAGTTGCTATTGGAGTATAAATTTGGAGAGAAATAGAAAGCTTGGATAAAAGAAAAAAAACACACTCAATATCTCTTGGAAGGCCAAAGGCAAGAACTATTACAAAAACACAAGACATGAGATTTGGAACAAGAGGAAGTGAAGTATCAGTTGAAAGTAGAATGAGAAAAGGTAGGATTATTGGAACAAAAAAAAAAAAAAAAAAAAAAAAAATTGAGAGACCAATATAGAATTGAAACGAAAAAGTTGTGGATAGAAATTGAAACCTTGAAAGCTATAGTGAAAAAATTAGAAGGTGATTTAACTAGTATTAGTTGATCAAAGATGTCTGCTCTACCAATTTCAATAATTGATCAATTAGAGGAGAAGATGAGGCAACAGTAATACCATTTGGAAGCGAATGATGTCAAGATTCTACAATTGGAGGCTCAAGTTCATGAATTGGAAGCGTATAATGAAGACTTATCAACCCAATTGAAGAGAGAGCCAATGGAATCATCAGAGGAGGATGAAGACTCATCATTAGAATTGAAATCAGTAGAACTACCTACAAAGAATATTGAGATTGATTAATCTAGTGAACCAAAGGGATAGAAACTTTGTAAGAGTTATATTGAAGAGATTTTTTTTTACCAATTTTATATTTGCGAGGACATTACACAGTTAAAAGCGAGGCTATGTAGAATGAATAGAAATTAATTTTTATAAGCTATTGATTAGATATTGATAAAATTGATTATTCTTCCATAAGGCAGTCAATTTAGGAAGTAGGATGAATGATTTAGTCGAAAAAAGTGATTAAGTAAGGAATGTTGGTTGAAATCTATGTTTTGAGATAAGTATAAATTGGTTGAAAAAAAAAATAGACAAAACCAGACTATGATAGTCATGAGCCAAGATAAGCTTGGTATTACTTCTTGTTTTTATTTTTATATAGAAGAAAGAAAATGGATAGAATTTGAATAATGTGAAGTGAAATTTTGTGATCAAAGAAAGATTTGATTTATATGATGTCAAATGAGAAATTGAATTTATTCTATACTGAATTATAAGTGAAGAATTGAAAAGTCGATAATTGAAGATGTTTGTGAAGTATGGATATGACTAGGAGAATTATAAAACTTTGATTTTTGAGAGTTGAGAGTTTGCCACAAGAAAAAGCCTGTGGAGTATAGAATTGTGTAAAGCAGATTATCAGGAATGACAATTAATATTAGAGAATTTTAATAATTGGATTATAGAATATTTTATGCAGTCTTTTAAGATAGTGCAATATTACATATTGTTGCCATAAGTTTGGAGAGGAGAAGAGACAGTGAATGCATAAGATAGAATTATTGATTGTAATATTTTATTTGTTAAAAGAGGAATTAATAGAATGTAGAAGATATTGTAGCTTTCTTGGATGTTTTAATGAATCAAAAGATAGTTGATTATTTGATCTTAATGTGTAAACTCATGCGGATAGTCTTTCCCTGTATTCAAACTCTCATTTATAGATTTATTTTGGAAAAGTATTTGAAGAATAAGTAAAACAACAATTACACCATCAAAGGTTACAATTCTAAAAATCCTATAAAATTAAATTCTACTTATACAAATCTTAATTTAATATATTTAATTATTATAAAATAAAAAAATAACAAAAATTTAAATTTTGGAACATAATAGAGAGCTAACATCTTACTTAATTATTTGTTTTATCAAGCTCTTGTCTTTGACACTTTTTAAAAGATATCAAAGATATATGTTTGATTAAAGAAGTATAAGTCAAGTTATTGCAATAAATTATAAGTTTAAAAAAGCTTATTCATTAAGGCTACAACTTATGCAAATTGACACAATACATTTTAAATCTCTTATTAAGCAAAAAAAAGACTTGATATCATCAAAAAGGATTGTGCTTATATTGTGGTAAATCTAAATATACTACTCAATATTATTCAAAGAAGTGACTTAATTATAAAGTGAGTAGTATAGTTACCAAAGAAGATAAGGTATCAAGAAATAAATTTATCTAGCTACAATAGGGACCATGCGGCTGAAATCTTGTATAATATCTAGTAAAGATTTTATATATATATTTTTAGATCTTTCACCTTATTTTATAATAGAAGTTTATTTAGGACCAAAAAATCACAAAGTCTTTGCCTTATAAGGTTCATGAGCCTTAATTTATTCTATAGACAAAGTCTTTGTTAAAAAATAAAAAATATCTTTTATTAAGAAAAATAAACCTGTGCATGTAAAAGTCATAGATGTTTGTTTGTTATCCTTTGGAGACATTATTCATAAAATAGTTTATTTAGATATAACAATACAAGATCATAATAGCTTAATAATATTTAATATGATTAGTTTTTCTTTTAATTCAATTATTTTAAGACTATTTTTGCTAAAAAAATATAATCTTTAAATAGATTAAATTTCTTATAATCTTGATTTTTTCATAGAAGAATCTATAATTTTTTTAATCAAATAAAAATCTAAAAGTTTGATACATTCAAATTCTTATTAGCAAGTGCAAAAACTTTCATGCATGCTAAAAATTAAAAAATATATATATTCTAATATGTGCTATACCTATTTTCAATTGGAAAAAGATTTTAAGTGGCATTTTAAGCCAATATTAAGAATATCAAGACCTTTTTAAGAAGAAAAATGTAGTTATTCTTCCAAAGCATCATTTCTATAATTATTTTATTGATCTTTAAGAAGGAGCTCAACCACCATTTGGACCAATGTATAGCTTATGACACAATAAATTGATTGTATTCAAAAAGTATATAACAAGAAATCTACTAAAAAATTTATATACTATTTTAAATTCTTAACATGAACTCCTATCTTATTTGTAAAGAAAAAATATGGATCTTTGTAGATGTGTATGGACTATCAAAGACTCTATAAGATTACCATAAAAAATATATATCCTTTATTTTTAATTTTATGACTTCTTAATCAGTTAAATCAAGTCAAGATTTATACAAAAATAGATCCATAAAGAGTATATAACTTGATACATATTAAAAAAGAGATGAATAAAAAACTACGTTTTGAATTAGATATAGGCATTTCAAATGTAATATCATACCTTTTAGATTCACAAATGTACCAATTACTTTTTAATATTTAATAAATAATATTTTTTAAAAGTTTTTTAATGATTTTGATATATATTATTTAAATAATATTTTAATTTATTCTAAAAATAAAAAAAATATTTTTTTTTGTATGTTACAAAAACAAAGAGATGCATAATTATATACAGAGATAGAAAAGTGTATATTTTACACTACTTAAGTTGACTTTTTAGAATACATCATTTCAAAAAATGGCCTTATGATGGATCCTAAGAAGATCCAAACTATTATAGATTAGAAGATCTCAAAAACAGTTAGAGATGTTCAATATTTTTTTAAAATTTGCTCATTATTAGAAGATCTTTATCAAAAATAGTTCTCAAATTACAACTCTTTTTATATGTTTGACTTATAAAGACAAACTTGAGTGGAGAAAAGTAGCAAAAATATCTTTTGAAGCCTTTAAGTTAATATTTATTGTGCATCAATTTTGTACTATTGTCTTTTTTAAAGTATTTTTTATGAAAAAAATATATCAGATTTTGTTGTCGGTGTAGTATTGTCACAAATGGAAGCAGATGATAAGATCTACTCAATAGCTTTTTATTCTAAAAACATTTTAGTAAATAATATCAGCTACAAGATCTACAATAAAGAGCTTCTTGTAATTATGGATTCATTTCAAGAATGGTGTTATTACCAAGAAAGCACTTTTAAACTAGTTACTATGTATATGGATTACAAGTACCTTAAATATTTCATGTCAGTTTGTCTTTTGAATCATTGCAAAGTTCATTAAAGCATATCTTTATTAAGATTTTATTTTAAGAGCTTTTATCAATTCAAAAAACAACAAGATTTGTAAGATGATTTTTTTAGATGTTCTTATCTTCCATCCAAAGAAAGAGATGCAGATTTTGATCAACAAAAAAATAATTCTCCTATAACCAAAGTATTTTCATCTTTGAGCAATGAAATCAAATTGACTATTGATTCAATTTTTTTCATGTAAGTTGAATCAAATATGTTTTTTAGTCTTTTCATTCATGATATTAAGAATAATTCTTCTGAGTTTTATAATAGTTTAAAATTTGAGTTTAAAAAGAATCTATTTTACTTTAAAAGATAATTATATATTCTAGAAGATGAAGCATAATTATGTATTCTTTAAGTTTGTCATGACTTTTAAACAATCTGATATTTTGGATACAAGAAGACTTTGAAGCTAATATTTAAATATTTTTAGTAACCTCAAATATAAAAAGAAATTAAAAACTTTTTAGAATCATGTGACATTTGTTTTAGATCAAAAAATCCTCATTATTAATCTTATAGATTTTTTTAGCCATTACTTATTTTGAAATAATCATCGTCTACTATATCTATAGTTCTTATTGTAAATATTTTAGTCTCAAGTTCTTATGATTTTTTATTTATAATAATAGATCATTTTATCAAAATAAAAAATTTTATATTATCTACAAAATCTATTACATATAAAAAAATAACTAAGTTTTTTTTTAATAATATCTATTGCTATCATTGATTATTTAAAGATATTATCTTATATAGGAAGAATTCAATTTGTATAAAATTTTTAGAGATTTATTTTTAAGATTTTAAAGGTAGACATAAAATTATCTTTGACTTTTTATCTTCTAATCAATAGAAAAATAAAGCAAGTAAACCAAGTTTTGAAATAATATTTAAGGTGTACCATCAACTATCAATAAGTTTATTAGACAATTTTTTTATTCTTGAAAAAAAAAATTATAATAACATGATACATTCTTCTATATAAAAAATAATTTATTTTACTAATTATGGTTATTATCTAAAACTTGATTTTTTTGACTTTATAAAAATTAATAATTTTGTGATTGAAGATTTTATAAATCGTTTATTTTGACTACATATAATTATAAAGGCACAATTAATAGAAGTTCAAGAACAACAAAAGACCAAAGCAAATTCCTATTATAAATAATAATATTAATGCAACATTAGCAATAAAATGTGGTTACTACATTGCAATATCAAAACAAGTTGTTTTTGTAACAAGTTTGATCACTATTAGCTTGAATCATTTTTTATTTGTGAACAAATCAATTAAATTGCTTATTGATTATATCTACTAGAGTCTATGAAGATCCATCTTGTGTTCTATGTATCTCTTTTTGAACCATATAAGATAATGAATATTTGAGAAAGAAGACAAATGTCACCTATTCTTGTAGAAGTAGATAATAATTAAGAATTTGAGGTAGACAAAGTCTTAAACTCAAGATGGTGCTAAAATAGGTTAGAATATCTTATTCATTGGCATAAATATGATATTAGTGAATGTATATGAGAGCCAACAAAAAATCTTACAAATGCAACATACAAAGTTGATGCTTTTCATCAATAATATCTATCAAAACTAAGATAAAAAATAAAAAAAAATTATAATAAAAGAAACAAGATTTAAAGAAGATAACACTCTACCTTCTATTTTTATTTGTAGTTTCTTTATAATTGCGGTGCTAAGGAGATAAAGATCTTTAAGATCAATATGTTTTTCCTCAAATAGATGGCAAGATACAATATATTTTTTATCACAAGTTCGGAAGAGTCTCTTGATATTTGGTGATTTTATTAGATCTAGAAATAACTCTTAACAATATTCTAAATGTTTTATTTGAAGGGAGTTATAAAAGCTTCAATAATAATCAAATAACAGGGTGGTCTTTCCATCCTAATATAAAACATCATCGATAGCTAAAAAGATCTATCAATCACCTTAGAAGGAAAAAAAATCAAAATATGTGACAAACATAGTTTGTTGCATCTTGGACTTCCTAATATATAATAATTGTTCTTTATGGAACTTATTCCTAAAAGAGAAGATAATGTCACAAATATATATATACCTAAATAAGAAATATTAGATAGAAGATAAATGTAGACAGATTTAAAATTATCTCATGGCAAAGCTTTCTTAGAAGATTTACAAACATGTATTTGATTTTATACATGTCTATGTTTAATTGGTAGATTAAAAACTTGGCCAATAAATTACCAAGTATTGTATATGTGGATAGTTTGTAGTATAAGCTAACAATGTAGCATGCATATAGAAAACTTGCCTTGTAATTTAAGATATATATTTCATTGTTAATACTTTTCTAAATGTGTAATAAACTCAAAAGATAAAATACAAGTTGCACAACCTTAATTTATTGTTGATACTTTTCTAAATGTTATTTATTTTCAAGAAGAGAAGAATTTGATAACAACACATTGCATGTTTCAAGTAGACAAGTGTTTAACTTGTTTACACAAAAATGCATTGACTCACAACACAAACTTGGGAAACCAATTCCCAACCACTCTAGGTTCAAGGTTAGCCAAGTCTACCTGAGCTCTGCCTCCCTCATAGCCCAATGCCAGGGTGCAATCTTGTTCTAAGCAAACACTTTGAGCGGCTGTGAATAGGCAACATCTTCACCGTCACAATTCCCAAAACAGTATTTTTCAAATTCTAATCCAGAGTTTCTACGTAACTTGAATGATCCTGATGTTAACTGAGCTCACTGTTCAGACAGTAGAAGGGGAATATAAGCATCCAAAGATGCTGTGCACAGATGTCGCACCATATTATCGATGGCGGAATCTAGTTACTTGAGCTCATCACAAATGCGCGAAGAGACTTCTAGTGTCGATGGTCTTGTTTACAAGCACGGGAGAGATTACAATTCGTGGTGTCTTCAGACTTCATCTTCGAACACCGCGATGTTGTAACTGATGTCTATGGTGGTAACGATGGATTCTCTGGGTGCAGAGTTTCTCTTAGATGGGTGATAGTTGGAGGGATGTGTTGCTACGGTGTTAAAGGAAAGATGTCATACACATTGTGCAGAGAAGTTGAGAGTATGTCCTAAATACAATCACCGACTTCGCAGTGTCCGCCGCGACCTACGCGGCCTTCGCACGCCTCAACATCCAGCCATCCATCAGGAAACTCGTCTGCAGAAGTTTCGGCAGTCGGGTTCGCTGTTTCGGCAGTCTCGTTCACTCTCATGAACCGGGTGTATTGGCACTGCAAACCGGCGGCATGGTCGTCCTTCAGAAGTGCTTCGATGACGATCTCATCCCGTGCTTTCAGATCCACTTTGTATGCGTTCGGGACCTTTGTCAGGATTTCCTCAGATCGTCGTTTCGCAAGTCGATTGCGAAACACGGCAAGGCTCCATGTAGACAGTCCGCTGCCGAGAAAGACGGTGGAGCGCACGCAGATTTCTTGTTCGACGACTGCTATTTGTTGGCTATTCATCTGCGGCAAAATCAAGAGCGTTTACAATTACAAGTGGACTGTTGAAGAGTGTATAAGTATTCACTACCACTGCTCGACTTTATCACATCATTTCGTGCCACTGAAGCTTCTCCTGTCTATTGCATGATTCTAGACATCAACATTCACTGCAAGCTTGTAAGACCTCTGACAAGGGTGCACATACCACATGTCTCCCACCCATGGTGAGATACGGATCGTAATAAGTTCCATCCGCGAAGTTTGGCAACCCTGTAATATTCCACAGTCCAATAACAGATAGACCCCGATTCCGCAATAACAGAACCACCTGCGTGAAGAGCTACCATGTCAAGCTTGTAACTCGGAGAGCCATGAAGTTGCGACACGTTCACAATGATCCATAGCCTTGAAGTCAGAACATAATGGTGATAAGGCAATGATACTGGAGGAATTCATTTCTCACTTCTTTGACTAGCGCAAGGCCTTTGGTTCCACGAATCCAGCCATCGGTTGCCATGTAGATTGTACTCAGGCTATGATTTGCAGCGCGATCTTCAATTGCACTAACAATATCCATTTTACTGAGACCGATTGCTCTGAACTGGGTGCCCTTCCTGCACTTCGTCATGGGCATTTTCAGACTCGCTTTCGAGTGAGGACGAAGACCAGTGGCGATCACGGATCCGTCAGTGCAGCGCAAAAAACACAGACCAATGCTGTGCTTTGCGCAGCTCGATTCCTCAAACCTCCAATGTACTGCAGCAACGGTAACACATTCTTAACAAGTGCATAGAGATTATCCGCTGCCACGAAATTTTCATGCTTTGCGGCAGACTGAGGTTGACGATGAGACGATATGCGCACCTGCCATGTAGGGGGTGTTCTTCCCAATTGCATGAGTTTGAAGAATGTCTGCGGCTTCAGAGATGGACAATGAGGGCTGCAAGAACGCTGAGACGGCTAAGACCGCTCCTCTCCATCGCAATCCAGGAAACAAAGCAGAGACGCCAACACAACGGAGATCATCGACGTCGAAGGTGTCACTGATATCCTTCAGCGATTGCCATTTGAGGAACTCCCAATTCATGTTCCAAGACTCCTGGGTACCAACTCAAGCGCGTCAAAAGCTTGTAACGGACAGAGCGTAGTGACAGTGAAGCAAATTCACAAAAGCAGACCAAAAGAGACGCTCACATTTGCATATTCATAGTTGTCCCAACCCCGCACTATGGGTTCCAAGGACGGCCTCAGGTACACATTTGTATCGAGCGTGTGATGGCATTGTTCTAAGCAATGCTCAAAGGATGCCACCCTCGTGAACCGCGAAAGAGAGGATACATTGTACCTGTCTTCCCACATCATTCCTCCATTGACCCTTGCGGAGATTCCTGTTATCATCCGATCAAGTTAGGACTCATACTGCTCACACTCGCCCATTTGATTATGAAACAAATTGCTGGAATGCAGTGCAGAAATTGAAAGAGATAGTTACCCTTGTGCTTTGACGGTCCAAAGAAAAAGGGGGGAAGGCACAGGGTCCGGTTGAGAGCTCTCGAAATCCCCGCCGCCGTTATGTATTCCATGAGCTGATTTCCTGCTCCGACCCCTGCAGACAGTAGCGGCGCCAGGAACGTGTCGTCTTCATAAATCACAGCAGAAGATGAGGGCTCTGGGGATGGGCTAGGCGATAAGTCATTGGTGTCGAAATTCGAACCGCCTGAAGAAGCTCCATCTAGGGATGTATTCTCAAAAGTATTGGATCCCGAGCTAGACTTATGATCTAGCTTAGGAAGGTCAAAGAGATCTGAGGGGAGATCCAAAGAACGTTCGGCGGTATCGTTCACAAAAATCGCAATCACGCGAGGAGACCCGGGATTTCTAATGACACTATAGTTCAAAGAATTGAAGACGTATTTGTTCTCCGACAACAACGGCACTGTCCCTGCGGAAACTAAAACAACTGTAGCCAAGACGGCTAAAACAATCTTCACACGCAAGTGTGTAGTTTTCCACAGCCACCATGCGGACTGGGCCATTCTCGCTGTCACGGCTCAAAATGTGTGAGCACAGCACATCTTTGTGCAGAGTGCTCGAAAAAATCGAAATAATCGAAAATTCGATGAGAACTCTCAAGCGTTATGTAATGAGGAATACCGGTATCAAAATGGCGATTACGAACGCCGTAGCATTTCGAAGAAAATGCGAATACAGAGAAATACCCCTAATACCCTCGATTGGCAAGCTATACATCCATGATCCGCGTCATGCATTGAGTAACTGCTCCTCGGAGCAGTGTCAGCGAATAATCTCACAACAGGAAACGCCGCGACGCTCGTGTCCAAATCCCCAACTTCATAAACGCATTCGGAACTCAACCTCAACCTACCCCTCAGTTGCAATGCTACCTACCCTTTGGAAACAAGTTGCTATCAGTGGACGAATCAAAACTAGAGCGAAGGGAAGAGACAGTCTCAAATCACGCAACTGGCTGCAAAGTTTGAATCCGTTTCGCTGAAAATAAAAAAGACAACGGCTAATGAGCTCCTAGGTGAGCCGCATTTGCGGTACCAGGTGTCGCTGAAATCGAAGGAGCATGCAGTTGTCGACTGCAACTCTTAACCTTTCCCTGCGCAATTTACTGTGTATCCATGAACTGCAATGAGCTGAAACCAGCACAAGCACGACAATCTCTGTGCACCCAACTAGACCTGTCGCGGCAGCTCTCACAACCATTGCCGTGCGCCTAAGTCCAACGACGAAGGAGTAGCAACACCTACCACGAGCAAACCCAACCCAGAAAGTTGCTGCCAGAGTTCGTGCTCTCAACATTCACAGAGCGAATTAATCAGTTTCTCTGGAGAACTTTCCGCATTCGTCTCCCCGATGGTTGCGGTGGGGAGGCGCCAGTGGTAGATCACTAGGTTCATTCTTTTTTCCCGCAACACAGAATTCCCTCCCCCCCGCAACACATCCTCCATAACTGGGTCATTTGCCAATCCCGCCACGCACCGAACGCATCGTTGTGCGGACTGTGATCGATGATTCGCTCGCGCCTCAACGTTTCATCAGATGGAAGGATCACGAAATGCGGCGTGGAAGCGATTGGCGAAATAGGCGCAGGCGATATCGATGCCCAAATTCGGGTATTGGCCAATTGAGGGCCGATTCTGACACTGGACGTAGAGAGTAGTAGGTATTTGAGGGAAAAAGCGAACACAAATTAATTAACACATATAATTATTACAAAAGAGGAGTAGGTATTTTCCACTTTGGCTTGTCTTAGCACGTTTTTTATTTTTATTTTTATTTTTGATGGAAAGGATTTCTGTCTTTCCTATTTTTAGAGAACCACAAGTTTCTCGGCAGCTGTCTTAGCACGTATTTTCTTATGTTTTTGATGGAAAAGAGGGAAAAGACAAAATCAAATCAGATTATTAATGTGACGAAATTTAGTCTCTTTATTGTTGATGAGGGTTGTAAGCACAATGTGATTGCACTAGCTAGCATTATTTTTTGGATTTTTTATTTTTTCGATGTTGTGCTTTTTGTTTTATAATGCTAGTAATCTCTTCTTGTGTTTGTTCAAACATAGAGCTGGTTATAATATGGTAATGTAGTTTTGATCTGGTTTGGTACATTTATTCTTCTTTAGAAAAATTTATAAAATTTTTGGATATTTTTCATATATTGAGTTACACAAGGAGTATCAATTTTTTTATTATATTGGTAATCAAAATACAATTAGTTTGGTTATCCACTTCTTCTTCTTCTTTTTTTCTTTTTTTTTTTAATAACATGTTGAAGAGTATCTTCCAAAATCTTAATGCAAATTGGAATCTTTGATAAAATATAATATCACTAAGAAGTCTAAAATACCAATAGATATTGAAAAAATAAAAAATAAAAAATAATTCTTTTTTTTTCTTTTAATAGTTTTTGTATTAAAGTACAAAATTTGTCATTTGATTAGAAAATCTACCATTACAAAATTAGAGTTATAAGAATTTGAAATTGAAAGATCTTTAATTAAATCTATTAAAATAACTTATCAAGGTTACTTTGGAATAAGTAGAGGTTGGAGAAGTCTATAAAATTACTAATTTTGAGTCTTTTCTTTCAAATAAGTGTCATATCATTGAAGAAAGGATTTGATTTCTTTCTACATTTTATTGTGTAAACAAAGATTGTTACACACAACACATTGAGTATTGTGTTATAATGACAAAGTATGTAAACTGAACCAAATACAAATACACACCCATCATATTATCAAGTGTCCCCCTTAGTTGATCAAGAGTCCTTCCAATCAGCTAGGATGACAAAACACACATTATTGACGATGAATGCTACAATGATGTTGTTGCAGAACTTTACTCCTCCAAACTAATATTACAATAGCTAGGCCATTGAAGTATGTAACAACACAATAGAAGAAATCTTCAATCCTTATCAATAGATGAGGCATGACTAAAAGACTTCTTACAATGACGACTAATCCAATCTCTTGAAAGGAGAGTCAAAAGAAGTGGTGTAAAAGATGCCATATGCCATCTACTTTGGTATTAATCACACAAAAACATGATAGAAGCTTTTTTCTTCTTACCACATATAAAACAAGAAAGATTAATTGACACAACTGCCAATTTAGGATGTATAAAATCATCAATAAGAAGATGACAAAGAACACAATTCTTTGAATGCTCTCAACAACCTTATCCATTCTTGCCTTCCAACAACAAAATACTACTAAACAACACATCTTTTACGTATAGAATTGTGTGCCTTGTCATAACATCAAGAGTTATAGGCACCTCGTATTGCAAATACATATAATCTCCTTTGAAAAATCTTTGCAATTGAGATTAATAAGCTCTACTATGAATACAAATATATTGTAAAGTATTGCAATATTGAGCAAGAAATAAGTTCTCCATAGCCATACTCATGGCTTGTTTAAAAAACTTTGCTTCATTATGTAGATATTGAGCCCAAATATTAGGATCATTTAAGTCTACAACTAAACCTAACTTCTCATGGATTGAATTAGGTAGAATTGGCTCTCATCCATATGATAACTAGTAAGAATTACAAGATGCCAAAGATTCTTATCTACTAAAATAATAATCCATCCCAATCTATGGTAATATCATATTTTAATTACAATTATTTCCATGAAATAATCTATATTTTTTTAAACCATGTTTGATAGTCCAAACAATCCACTTAGCTAAGTCATCTACCTCAAGATGATTTTTAGACATAATACAATGATCTATCAAAGCTATAGTACATAAAGCTTCAAATATCTTAAGAAACTCAATTCTTTGATCTAATAAGACTTTAGTAGGTGCTCCAAAACATTGTCATATTCCATGTGTTCTTACTTAAGAATGCACCAAACACTTAGTTGTAGAAGGTAAGTAAAAATGCAAAAATAATTCTACCAAGTCTAATAGAGTCTTAAATAAACTTCAAGTAATTGTTAATAACCCCAATCAAACTTTAACCTATTGAAATAGATTTAAAAGAAGTTACAAAAGAAATAAAAAGAAGTCATGATTTAATTTCAAAGAAAAATAAGAAGAAATCTTAAAGAAGTATAAAATTAAATCATTAAAGAAAGAATAATAATCTTTAAAAAAATACTAAAAATAAAAATCTTAATGTAATCCTAATTTAAATCCTAATTGAATCTTAATCAAATCCTATGTCAAATCTTAATCAAATCTTAATCAAATCCTAGTAAAGTTCTAAACCAAAACTTAGATCTTAAACAAACTCTTAACAAATCCTACAGCAAAATAGAACTTCAACAATTAATGAACAAATCATTGATATCAACTCAAAATTTCTACATTTTTTAATATCTTAATTAAAAATAAGCATAAGAAAGATGAAACTGATTGCATATATCAATTGAAAGAAATGCAAGATATCCAATTGAGTATTGAGCAACTTCTTACTTCAACTTGAATGCTAAACTTTCAATGCCAATATCTCCTTCTTAAACTATTGAATTACTTCCAAATTTCATCCAAATATTACAAAATAAAATAAATATCCATAAAAAAAATAAAAAAAATAAAAAATTACTTCAATTCGATTGAAAAATTGCTGAAGTTCTTAGAAATACTTTCTAACACTCAAATTCCAATTTTTGAGACTTCAATCCACAAAAACACTCATATACTTCAATCTAACCATTTGATTGACCTCAAAATTTGCATACACATTAACAACTAGCATACCAATACATTATTCAAACTTCACCTATACGTACACCATAGAACTAAAGAAACACTCAAATTTGTAAACGTATTTTTATTTCTCAAATCCTAACTCTACCAAAAATATCACTAATTTTGAAAATCCCTCAAAATCTCAATATTGATCTAAATGACATGAAATGAATGCTTAAAAATATTTCTTCAAGTTTTCCCTCAAATCCTACTCTTTAATCTACAAAAAAGCCTCAAAGTAACCATATGGATGTAATTTTGTACCTTGGAGACTGATTTCAATCCAAGTGAACAACTAATCTTCTTTGAATATCAATTTTTGATAATTTGAGGTAAATTTTGCTTTAATCTATTGTTAATTTTCTTCTAAATATGTTTATATCAATTTCTAATTTTATTTCTCTACAAAGTAAATAGAAGTCATTTCTACAAAATGCAGTATTAAGACTAAATCTTTTATTATCTGTCTATTATTTATTCTTATTTTTCTACTACATCTTTCTACTAAGTCCTTCTATAATAACATTTAGATTTCTATTTTTCACTATATAGTCATGTTATCATATGACACATTGTCAATACTTGATAAAAAAAAAAGCCATAGCTACCAATTTTGAAGAATTTTATCCTAAAGCCACAAATTCAATTTATTTACTAAAATACTATACTATCACCATTATATATAAAACTCTATATGAAGTAACAAAATATGGCCCAATAAAGTCTAAAGATTAATGATAATACAAATTCTTGATATGTAATGGCTTTAATTGAGGTGATAAGATGTTAAATCTTAATCTAATTTAATCACATACTTCACAACTAGAAATATATGTGGTTATTTCTTGATATATATCACTTTATTGATATTAATTATACAATATAGAATATGTCTTGCATATCCAAAAATTTCAAAGGTCTTCATATACTTGTTGTATTAAGGAGGCTCTTTGATCTGGCCTTAGAACTATATAATTAACTCTATTAGATTACACAAGAAATAAAAAATTATTCTTTCAACAAAATCTTATTATTTGGTGACTAATCTTATCTCTTTTCATAGTAGAGATAGTTAAAAGAAATATTCCTTGATGAAACTTGTGAAAATTATAAGATCTTCTTACATATTACTAATTAATTTATTCTTTTCATATGAAAGATTAGAAGTCTATACCAAACCTAGTCAAGCTATCTTTCATATTACAAAGAAAGAATCTAAGAGTACAAGTATAAAAATGGAGAAAATCTTAAACTTTATTAAAATGGTTGAATCATCTTAGTCAAGCAAAACTTTACAACAAGTTTTTTTTCTTTTAAAAATCACTTTCAAGACTTGAATTAACAAGAATGTTAAATCAAAGATTTTTTTTCTACCTAAGTATTTAAATCCTAGTTAATATGAATAAAGTCAATTAATAAAAAAAATACCAATGGATAAAAAATGACTAACCAAACTAAACTAAATATATTCAATATAATTTGGTATCTAATGCTACATCATATGATAATTTAAAGAAATTAAAAATCTCTTGAGATAAGTTTTAAAATGTTATGTTTTTAAAAAATAATAACATAACATTTTATATATCAAAAATATTATGTTTTTAAAAAATTATATTATGCTTGTAGCGATTATAATTATAATTAACTATTTAAAATATATAAATATCTTTTATAATAAAAAAAAGTTATCTTTAAACTAAAATTTGTTATAGTCATCATAAAGGTTATTTTTAACATCAAGTACAAAAATATTTGTTAATATATTTAAACACACTTTCTTAAGAAATTAATATCAATGAAAATTGTTAACTTAAAGCTAAAAGATGCAATTGTTTTTGTTTCAATAAAAGAATTTTTTGTTGATTATATGCCACATTTTATTTTATTTATTTTAATATAAGATAAAAATATTTAAACAAGATATTAAAAAAATCTTATAAAAATATAAGATATAATATTAAATCCAAATTGTAGCAAAGATATGCTTCAAGAAGCTTGGCAGTAATTTAAAATACATATTGATATGAAACACTCAAGATTTTTGTAATTGGTTGAAATTTTATTTAGATGAGAAACATCTATTGGTAGTGACACCATTCTAAACATATGCTATTTTTGAGGATCATCATTTCTAATATGATGCCTTGAAAGTTGTGACAATATTAAAGCATTCTTTTATAACTCAACAAAGAAAAGATTTTAGATTGAATTTGCTAGTTATTGATTCTTTATTTTTTTTAATTTCAAAATTACATGAAAGTCACAAAGAATAATAGAAAATATAATGCAATCTTCATTAAACATTCTTTGCTTTCTATGAAAGATTTTTTTGTATTCTTCAATTTGATTTTGATAGATTTATGTCAAAGATATAAATCTAAAAAAACTAAAAAATCAATATATTCTTATACTATTCAAAAAGACTAGAAAATTATTCAAAGATGGTATGATGCTAAACTAAATAGCTATTATTAAAAACAAAAAGATTAAAAAAACTTGAAACAATACTAAAGAATAGAAAGGCATTTACAAGAGTGAAGAAGACTTTATTCTTGTCTCCATATATACTATCTAACTAGAAGCTATATAGCAAAGTTCTATAGGACCTCTAACATATATTCTATTTATAAGATATATATCTTAATTTATAAGGCAATTTTTTTATATATATATGCCACAATGTTAACTTCTACTATAAATTATGAGCACGTGCAATACATGGCTAACTTATTGGCCTAGTTTTTAATCTATCAATCACCTACAAATATGCATAAAGATGAAGCCACATCTATGAAGCTTTTCTATAATATATTATTAAATTAATCTATTTTTATCTATTTATAATATTTAAATAATTATTAGAATAAATATGTATGTCTATGATATTATTTCTCTTTTTAAAGATGAGTTCCTCAAAGAACGGCAATCACATGTTCAAGAAGTCTAAGATACAACAAATTCTATTTACCATAGATTTTGAGCTTTGTTCCTTTAGAATGTAGTTAATAGGTCCTCTCAACAACTAATAATATTCCATTTTAAAGATGGAAGGCCACCTTGTTATTTCATCATTTTTGAGGCCTTCGTAACTTCTTTCAAATAAAACATTTTTTATACCATCAAGAGTTGTTTCTACCTCTAAGAAAATCACCAAATATCAAAAATCTCTTTCGAGGTCATAATATCAAAGATTTGTTATCTTTTATCTTGATTTTGATCGATGTTGATGATGAAAAGTATCAACCATCTTCATTGCATTTGCAAGATTCTTGATTGGTTTCTATGTATATTTACTAATATCATATCCATGCTAATGAATAAGTTATTCTAACCTATTTTAGTATCACCTTCAATTTAAGACTTCTTTGATCTCATATATTTAATTATTATGTATTTATCACAGACATATACATTTATTCCAATAGTTACTTATATGATTAAGTAGAAGTAGGTAAATATAGATTAATTTTATAAAGACTTCTAGAAAAGCTTCTTAGAAGCTTCATAGACATGATTTTGACTTTAGATGTGTTTGTAGGTTGGAAACTTAGCTAATAAGTTAACCATACAATGATAGCTTGTGGAACAAGTTATTTATGTGGTGTATACATAGATAACTTACCTTGCAAGTTAAGACACGTGACTAACAAAGTCAATACATGTTTGAGGTCCTATAGAATATCGCTACATAGCTCTTAGTTAAAGAATATATATGGAGACAAGAGTGAAGCATCCTTCATTCTTGTCAATGCCTTTCTAGTCCTTAGTCTTATTTCAAGACTTTCTAGTGTTCTTGTTTTTGGCAATAGCCATTCTAATTTAATATTATATCATCTTTGAATGACTTTCTCGTTTTTTTTAGTGACACAAGAGTGTATTGAGGATTTTTTTTTTTTTTTGAGATTCATATCCATGAAAGTTTGACAAAAGTATTAATTTACTATTTTTGTCTTATTTTATAAGTAAGTGGATTATTCTACTTTTATTATTATATTTTAAAGATTGCAGACTATCCACCTTTAAAGAAATAATCTTATTTCTAACATTGATTTTTTTCTTAAAAGAGAGTGAATTATCCCTCTTCATAGAAATTTTTATTTGATATTAGAGGTTGCAAATTATCCTCCTTTAATTTAACTTTTTGAATCTATATATATATATATATTGAATTATCTATGAAAGGAAAGATTATGGATGCTACTCTCAACAGAAGTGAGAATAGATTTGCAACAATTGTAAATCTTCTTAAGCTTATCAATATTCTAAGAGTAGAGATTTCATTTATTTTCAATGTAAATCATAGAAGTACTATTCCTACACCTATGGAAGAAGTTTAAAGTCTACATGAAGAAGTTGTGAAATTGAAGAAAGTAAATAGATCAACTTTACAACCAAATCCAAGAAGTTTTATTTCTATAAGTATGATAGGAATCAAAATTAGTATACCTAAAAAGTTCGATGGAACAAGATCAAAATTTTGAGGATTTCTACAATAAGTCATGCTCTATTTAAGGTTGCATTCCTTCCAATATCCTAATGGATTTACTCAAGTTAGATTTGTAGGCACACTACAATCTGGAAGTGCTTTCTCTTGATTTATACCTTTGATAGAAAAGAATTCACGACTTCTTTATAATTTAAATTTATTTTTAGAAGTATTTATATCTATATTTAGAAAAAGTAATTAAAAAAGAGTGGCAGAGATCAAACACTTATCTTTACAATCAAGACCACAATTAGTTATCATATATGTTATTGAATTCCAAAACCTTGTTTGCAATATGGACTAAAATGACAAAGCCCTTATCAATCAATTTTGTTATGGATTGAAGGACAACATCAAAGATTTGTTATTGATAATGCCAAAGGCAAAATCTTTAGAATAATTTATTGTCCAAGCCATTGCATGCTACAATAGATTATTTAAAAGACATCAAGAACAAAGACTTGGTTGGAGAGGAATAAAACAAATAATAACAATAGCTCTTAATTTTTTTGAAACTTATTCATCAAGGCCAAAACCAATGCAAATTGATATGGTACATTTTAAATCCCTCCTTAGGCAAGAAAAAACTCAACATCGTCGAGAGGGTCTCCACTTATATTATGGAGAAGCTAATCACATTGCTCAATATTATCCAAAAATGTAATGTAATTACAAAATAAGAAGAACAATTGCCAAAAAAGATAATATGTCAAAAAATAAGTTGCTCTAGTTACAATAAGAATTGTGCAACTGGAAATATATGCAACATCTAGTAAAGGTCCTATTTTCTTCTTAGATCTTTTACCTTGTTTTACAATAGAATTCTATTTAGGACCAAAAAATCACAAAGTCTTAGCCTTGTTGGATTCAAGAGCCTCAGCTTGTTTTATAGATGAAGACTTTGTCAAAAAATAAGATATATTTTTAATTAAGAAAATCAAATCTATCCATGTAGAAATAATAAATGGATATTCATTGTCTTCTAGAAATATTACATATGAAATTATTCTTGTAGAAGTAGCAACTAGTAATCACAATAGTTTAGTAATATTTAATGTGATTAAATCTCTTTCTAATCTAATTATTTTAGGATTATCATATTTAGAAAGATATAACCCTCAAATAGATTGGATTTCTCGCAATTTTGATTTTTTCTATAGTTTAGTCGAACATCTTACTAGGCAAGTAGAAATCCATAAGTTTAGTATATCTAAACCATTATTAGTAGGTACAAGACCTTTCATACATGCCGCAAAAGAAGGGCCATCTTTTATTATATATGCTACATCCATTGCTAATGTGAGAAGATATCAAGTGATATTCTATATTCCAATAAAGGCCTTATGATGGATCCAAAGAAGGTCCAAGCTATTATAGATTAGAAGATCCTAAGAACAATAAATGATGTGCAATATTTTTTGAGCTTTCTCAATTATTATTGAATCTTTATCAAGAACTTTTCTTAAGTTGTAGCTCTACTTACATATTTGACTTGTAAAGACAAACTTAAGTGGGATAAAGAAGCCAAAGCATCATTTGTTGCTTTGAAGAAAGAACTTACTTTTGCACCAACTTTGTATTGTGTTAACTTTTTTAAGGTATTCTTCATAGAAACAAATGTATCAAACTTTACTTTGGATGCAATATTGTCACAAATGGAAACAAATGACAAATTCCATCTATTAGCTTTCTATTTCAAAAACTTTTTAGTAGCCGAGATTAATTATGAGATCTACAAAAAAGAATTTCTTATAATTGTGGATTCATTTCAAGAATAACATCATTATCTAGAAGGCACTTCAAGTCTAGTCACAATATATACAGATCACAAGAACCTCGAGTATTTCATGTTAGCATATGTTTTGAATCATTGCTAAGCATTGAAGCATGTCATTATTAAGATTTGATTTCAAAATTACATATTGACTTGAAAAACAACAAGGTTTATTAGATGCTCTTTTTAGATGCTTTTATCTAATATTAGAAGAAAAAAATATATTTTTTGATCAATAAAGAATAATCTTCTTAAAGTCATAGCATTTTCATCTTTGTGCAATAAAATCAACATTAATTGTTGATTTGCTCTTTGTCAAAGAAATTCAATCAAGTATGTCCTCTGATCCTCTTATTCATGATATCAAGAATCTTCCTTTTAAGTCTCATAATGTTTCGAAGTTTGAGTTCAAGAACAATTTACTCTATTTCAAAGAATGCCTATATGTTCCAGAAGGAGAAGTATGTTTACATGTTCTTCAAGCATGTCACAACTTTCTAAGAGTTTGACATTTTGGATACAACAAGACTTAAGAGCTTATAACCAAAGATTTTGGGTGGCCGCAAATGTAGAAGGTAGTAAAAGACTTCGTCTAGTCATGTAATATTTGTTCAAGATCAAAAACTCCTTGTTATTGATCCTATGGACTTTTTCAACTATTGCCTATATTTGAAGAACCATGGCCTTCCATTTCTATGGATTTTATTACAAATCTTTCAAGTTCAAGTTCATATGACTCTATATTCGAAATTATAAATTGCTTCATCAAAATGGTACATTTTTTACTATGTATAAAATCTATTTTAGGTGAAGAAATAGCTAAGCTTTTCATTAGCAATATCTATTACTATTATGGATTATCAAAAGATATTATATTAAATAAAAGGATTCAATTTACATCAAGATTCTAGATAATTCTATTTAAGATTCTAAAGATGGATATAAAGCTCTCTTTGACTTTTTATCCTTAAACTAATAGGCAAACAAAATGGGTGAATGAAGTTTTAGAGTAGTATTTGAGGTGTACCATCAACTATCATCAAGATGATTGGATAATTCTTTTACCATTGGCACAATTTGCATACAATAATTTGGTACATTCTTCTATTCAATAAAGATCTTTCTTTGTCAATTATGGTTATCATCCAAAACTTGATACTTTTGACTTTTCAAAGGTTGATAATCCTATGGTAGAAGATTTAGCAAATCGTTTGTCAAAGCTACATGCAAGAATGAAGATATAATTAAAATAAGCTCAAAAACAACAAAAGATCAATGTAGATGCCTATTGCAAGGAGCAACCACAATTCAATGTGGGTGATAAGGTATGGTTACTTCATTGCAATATCAAAACTACTTGTTTTTGTAATAAGTTAGAATATCATAGGTTGGGACCTTTTTCTATTTGTAAACAAATCAATCTTATTGCTTATTGGTTACATCTATTAGAGTCTATGAAAATCCACCTTATATTTCATGTATGTCTTCTTGAGCCATATAAGATAGTGAATACTTTGAAAAGAAGACAAATGCCACCTTATCCTATAAAAGTAGATAATGATCAAGAATTTGATGTAGAAGAAATTTTAGATTTAAGGCGATGCCAAAATAGATTAGAATATCTTGTTCATTGGTACGGATATGATATTAGTGAATGTACATAGGAGCTAATAAAGAATCTTACAAATACAACAAAGAAAGTAGAGGCCTTTCATCAACGATATCCATCAAAATCAAGATAAAGAATTATAAGATCTATAAAAGTTGATGACTGCTCTTTATGGAACTAGTCCCTAGAAAGGAAAGTAATATCACAAACATATATATTTATCCAAATAATTACTTATATGATTAAGTAGAAGTAGATAAATATAGATTAATTTCATAAAATCTTTTAGAAAAGCTTCCTAGAAGCTTTTTAGACATGGTTTTGACTTCAAATGTGTTTGTAGGTTGGAAACTTGACCAAAAAATTAACCATGTATTGGTAGCTTATGAATCAAGTTAACTCTATATAATAACTTGTAGAACAAGCTAACTATATAGCACATATATAAATAACTTAACTTGCAAGTTAAGACATGTAGCTAATAAAGTCAATACATATTGGAGGACTTAAGAAATATCATCATGTAGCTCCTAGTTAGAGAATATATAGAGAGGCAAGAATGAAGCCTTTTTCACTCTTGTCAATGTCTTTTTAGTCCTTAGTCTTGTTTCAAGACTTTCTAATATTCTTATTTTTGACAATAGCCATTTTAGTTTAATATCATATCATCTTTAAGTGACTTTCTAGTTTTCTTCAGTGACATAAGAGTGTATTGAAGATTTTCTTTCTTCAAGATTCATGTCCTTAATAGCACTTCTATAAAAAATAAAAATAAAATGGCATTTATTGTCTTCTTGATACATTTAATATCTTTTATGGCTTAAGAAGAAATATATGGAATTCAAGATGGATCTTTGTTAATTATGATAGATACAATTGATAAGAAATTAGATTAATTTATTTAAATATAAGAAATGATAGTAATCAAATTTGTCACAAAAATAAATTATCTTAATATTAAGATAAAGTAATCATATCTAGTTGCCAACATAAAATTGAGGTTGTTCCTTATAATAAGTATTAGCATTGATCTTTTGTCATTCTTTAGTTTTTTTTATTTATGCCTTTATTGTTGTATATAACTCTAACAAACAATTAACCAAATCTTCTAACATAGGATTATGAACTTTTGAAAAGTCAAAAGTATTAAATTATAGATAATAACTATAATTGGTAAAGAAATATTTTTATTAAGTTGAAGAATGTACCATATTATTACAAGCAAAATTTTCTAATAATAAAATTTTTGTTCAATTATCTTATTGGTAGTTAATAGTATATTTCAAATATTATTCTAAAACTTGATTTACTTATTTTTTTTATCTATTAATTTAGGGGTAAAAATCCAAAGATAATTTTATATCTACTTTTAGAATTTTTTAAATCTTGATACAAATTGCATCCTTTTGTTCAATATAATATCCTTTAATAATCCATAATAGTAATAAATATTATCAATAAAAAGCTTAGTTGATTCTTCAACTATAATAGATTTTATATATGGTATAAAATGTGCCATCTTAATAAAATAATATAATATCAATAATATAAAATCATAAGAACCTAAGACTAAAAGATCCATGATACAATCTATAAAAATTTCACATAATTGTACAAAAATTTTGACTACCTTCCATGTTTTAGGCCACCAAAAATCTTTAGATATTATTATGAAACTTAAAAGAATTATTCTTAATATCATAAATAAAAAGATTAAAATATATACTCAATTGAACTTACTTGAAAAAAGTTGAATCAATAGTTAATATTGATTTTATTATTCAAAGTTAAAAATGCTCCAACTTCAAGAAAATCGTTTTTGTTGATAAAAGATGTATCTTCTTTTTTTGATGCAAGATATAAAGAATTAGAAAAGGCATCTCATAAATCTTGTTATTTTTTAGATTGATAATTGATCTTAAAATCAAATCTTAATAAAGACACGTTTCAATGGACTTGACAATATTTCAAAATACATACCAACATGAAGTACTTGAGGTTTTTATAAATAATGACTAGATTAGAAGTATCTTCTAAATAATAATACCATTCTTGAAATAAATCCATGATTTTAAGAAGCTCTTTATTATGAATCTCATAGTTAATCTTGATTACTAAATTTTTTTTGGGAATAGAAAGCTATCAAAAGAAGCTTGTTATTAGCTCCCATATATGAAAAATTTGCATTTATAGCAAAATTTGATGCATTTTTTTCATAAAAAATGCTTTAAAAAAGTTGATGCAATATAAAATTGATGAAAAAATAAATTTTTTCTTTAAGGCTTCAAAAAATGCTTCAACTTCTTTGTTCCATTTAAATTTATCTTTGCATATTAGACATGTAAAAAGAGCTACTATTTGAAGAAAAAAAATCGATGAAGATCTTATAATAATTAGCAAATTCTAAAAAATATTATATACCTTTTATTATTTTTGAAATCTTCTAATCTATAATAATCTAAATTTTTTTAGAATCTATCATAAAGCCATCATTTAAATGATGTATTTTAAGAAGTATACTTAAATAGTATAAAATATATTTTTTTTTATTTTGGCATATAATCTTGCATCTCTTAGTTTTTGTAATACATGGTGAACATAAAATTCATGTTATTTTTCATTCTTAAAGTAGATTAAGATATCATTTAAATAACATATGACAAAATCATCAAGAAAATTCTAAAAGAGATCATTTATTAGATGTTAAAAAGTAAATGGTACATTCATGAGTCCAAAAAGCATGACATTATATTCAAAATACTTATATTTGATTCAAAATATAATTTTCCATTCATCTCTTTTTTTAATGCATATTAAGTTTTATGCTTCTTATAAATTTATTTTGATATAAATCTTTACTTGATTGAGTTGGTCAAAAATTCTTGAGATCAAAGATAAAAGATATCTATTTTTAACGGTGATTTTATTGAATCCCTGATAGTCCATACACATCTACAAAGTTTTATCTTTTTTCTTTATAAATAAAATAAGAGCCCTTATTGGAGATTTAAAATAGAAAGTGAATTTCTTAACAAAGTTTTTATCAATGTATTCTTTGAATACAAGAAGCTTATTCTGTAATAGACTATAGATTGGTCCAAATAGTAGTTGAGTTCTTTCTTAAAGATCAATGGAACAATCATACAAACAATGCTCTGAAAGAATATTTACATTTTTATTTTTAAAAATATCTTAATAATCTTAATATTGGCTTAGAATATGAATTAAAAAAAAAATTATTAAAAATTGTTAAAATAAAAGTAGAAAATATTATCTTGTATAGAATATTACCTTAAGTAAGTTCCTAGTGCTCAAAGGTTTGACTCTTGGTATATGGTAAGGGCATCCAATGGATATAGGACGAAGTCATGGACCAAGAGTCAAAGTCAAAAGGATAAAGTATTAATAAGAGAATATCCGAAGACTAAGTATGAGTCATTAGTGTATGACATAGGATACCCTCGTAGTTTGTGAGATGCCAAAGGATCCTAAGAGCATGTGTGTAAGACGTAAGAGTAATTAGTATTGGACGTAGGATACTCTTGGGACTTGTGAGATGCCAAAAGGATCCTAGGGCCATGTGTGTAAAAGTCAAAGAGTGGACGTTGTCTTTTAGGGCAGAAACTACCACCTATAAGTAATGGAAGTTGGAAGTGAGAGATATCTTACTCCATACTCTCTTTGTGTGCAACCTTGCTGATGCTAAGTATTGTGTCTTCTAAGTACTTATTTTCTTAATAGGTTATGGGTCCACTCACCTTTATTTGTGAGTTTTGAAGTACTTTAAAGTCTTTCTTGTTGTAAGGAGTAGATCTTATGGTTATTGCTGAAGTTTGAGTTTGTTATCTTTTAATCCTTCTTATGCATCTAGTTGTTGATGTAATTTTGCTCATATTTATTGTTAAGTACATTCATAGTCTTTGTTGATGTTAGACTCCATATAATGATGTTTTAGAACTCTAGTGTTATATTTCTTTGCTGAAATTTATCATTGATGTTCTAACTTTGTAGTTTCATGTACTTAACTTCTTAAGAGATTGTTCTATTTTCAGAAGAAGTATTTTTTGTGAGGTTAGAAGTATTTTGTGAGAAAAGAGGGGTGATTGAAGAGTGGCAAAGCTTATACAAGAGGTTCAGATAGAATGTAAGACTTGTGAGAAGTCTTATATGTGAAGTTGAGAGTGATACAAGAATGAAATCACTTGTTTACTTACAAAGAAGGCATTATGGGTTTCTAAGGCAGCAACACCTTCTTGTTGATTTTGAGAGTTCTATATCTTCTTTTTTTGATTTTCTTTCACACATCCCTTCCTTAGACATGGCTTCAAGTGAGGGTGAAAGCTTGAGAGTAATTGAAAAGTTTAGGGGTGATAACTTTTACCATTCGAAGAAGAAAATGGAGCTTTTGTTGGTTTCATTGGACCTTTGGGACATTGTTGATGAAAGTGAAAACCCTCCAAGTGACAATGCTGATATCAAAGTCAAGAAGGAGTACAAACATCGTGAAACGAAGGCTTTTGGGATGATTGCAACAAACCTTGATGATGCCAACTTTTCACATGTTATAGCTTACAATGGACCAGCGGAAGCATGGAAGACTCTTTGCAACATCTATGAGAGTAGAAACCTTGCCAACATCCTTTGGACAAGAAGGAAGTTCTTGACAATAAAGATGGAAGAAGGAGATGACCTCATGGCTCATGTTAACAAGATAAAAATACTTGCTAATCAACTAGCAGTTGTTGACAAACCAGTTGATGATAAGGACATTGTATTGACATTGCTCATGAGCCTTCTCGAATCCTACAACTACCTCATTGTGGCATTGGAGTCCATCAACATGAAGGAGCTTACCATGAACTATGTCACATCAAGACTTGTTCATGAAGTGATCAAGAGGAAAGAAAAAGAGCTTACAAGTGATGATTCGGCTCTATTTTCAAGACAAAGCAAAGGCAGCTATTCTCACCAACGTGATAATTCAAAAAGCAATGTGAGGAATTGCTATATTTGTAAAAAACTAGGTCATTTTGCTAGAAATTACTACAAGGCCAAGAAAGGAGATAGGAAGAATGCAAACAATGCTAGTGATAGTTTTGGTGGAGATGAGTATGCTTTCATAGCAAAGGAAGGAGCCTCCATGGTTGCCATGTCAAAATGGATTATAGATTCAGATGCTACTAAGCACATGACACCATACAAGTGTTCATTTGACACTTATGAAGAAATTCCAGCAACAAAAGTGTGGTTGGGAGACAATGGCATGGTATAAACCATTGGAATTGGCTCTATTGTAGTGGAGATTGTTGTGAAGGACCAAATGAAGAGGATTAGATTGAAAGAAGTCCTACATGTACCAAAAATGAAGAAGAACCTCCTTTCGGTGAGCAAACTTATATCACATGGTTGTAAGGTTCAATTTGACATGAATGGATGTTTTGTCAAAACATTGGATGGCCAACATGTTGCCAAAGGCCTTAAAGATAGAAATCTCTACTTTATCAATTGCAAAAAAGGTGAATGGAGTTGAAGTGGCGGCATTTGCTGATTTTCCATAAGATCAAGATAAATTTGGAATTTGGCATCAACGACTTGGTCATTTGAATGCCAAATGCATGAAGGACCTCCAATCCATGGTAAGTGGCTTAGATCTTAGTCAATTCAGCTACAATGCCATGATACTTGCTTGTGAAGGATGTATACAAGGCAAACCACAAAGGGCTTCATTTCCAAGTAGAGTTGCAATACGTGCAACAAAATTGTTGGAGATTGTGCACTCAGATGTTTGTGGACCAATGAAGACACCATCAATTAGAGGAACAAGGTACTTTGTTACATTCATTGATGATTTCTCAAGAAAGGTGTGGATTTACATCATTAAAGCTAAGAGTGAATGTTTCTCAAAGTTTAAGGAGTTTAAGGCTCTTATAGAGAAACAATGTGAGTGCAAGATCAAAGTATTGAGAATGGACAATGGAGGTGAATACATGTCAAAGCATTTTGATGACTTCATGAAGATTCAAGGTATTACAAGACAAACCTCTACTCTTTACACTCCACAACAAAATGGAGTTGCTGAAAGAGTAAATCATACCATTGTAGAGATGGCAAGGAGTATGCTTCATACACAAAACCTTGGGCATGAATATTGGGTGGAAGCTGTGGTAAATGCGGTGTACACAAGGAATAGGTGCCTTACAAGTGCACTTACATCAATGACTCCAGAAGAAGCTTGGAGTGGGAAGAAACCTTATGTTTATACATGAAGATTTTTAGATGCATTGCTTATGCAAAGGTACCAGATTGTATGAGGTCCAAACTTAATGCAAAAGGTACAAAATGTGTATTTGTTGGATATTGTGAAGGTACCAAAGTATATAGGCTAATGTGTTTAGAAACCAAGAAGATCATCAAAAGTCGTGATGTAGAGTTTTTGGAGCATAAGAGTACTTTTGAGCACTTAGAAGAGTGTCCAAGTGGAAGTAAAGGTGTATTTGTGGACACATCTTCAAGTTCAGCAAAGAAAGAAGAAGAAGAAGATGATGATGACAATGAGGATGGAGGAAATAGAAGTCAAGATCAAGAGCCAAAGAAGGTAAATGATAGTATACCTTTAATTAGTAGAATCATCAATGAAAACAATGAAGATATTGAAGGTGATGATAATGATGAAGAATATCAATCTTTGAGTGAGAAAAGACAAGCATTGAGGAAGAAGAAAGATGAAATGCAAGAAGAAGGGTCTTCTTCAAATGAAAGGAGATATCCTTTGAGAGAAAAAAAACCACGTGGTGAATGGTGGAAGGACCACATCTTTCCTCAAGTAAGTGAAGAACATGCCAATGTTGCACTTCTTGCTGATCCGTTGAGTTTATGTGATGCAATGAAATCCACGGATGCATTGAAGTGGGAGAATGCTACGGAAGAAGAATACAAATCACTCATGGACAATAGAACATGGGAATTGATTCAACTTCCACCAAATCGATCTTCAATTGGTTTAAGTGGGTGTTTAGAACCAAAAGGGATGCAATGGGTAATATTGTGAGATATAAGTCTAAATTGGTCGCGAAAGGCTACTCACAAGTTGCTGGTATAGATTTCAATGAGATATTTGCTCCCGTGGCCAAATTCACCACTATTAGAACCATTGTGGCAATTGGGGCAGCAATGGATTTGGAGATGCATCAAATGGATGTGAAAATGGCTTTCTTAAATGGAACTTTGAAAGAAGACATCTACATGGATCAACCTTAAGGATTTGTTGAAGAAGGCAAATAACACCTTATTTATAAGTTGAAGAAATCCTTGTATGAACTAAAGCAATCACCAAGGGCATGGTACCAACGCATTGATACATTCTTTGTGAGTGAAGGATTTGTAAGGAGTGATGTTGATCATTCCTTATATGTGATGCAATCAAATGAGTTCATATTGATTGTCATCTTCTATGTTAATGATTTGATCATCTTAACCAATATATTTAAGATGATGGATTGGTTGAAGGCAAAGTTAGAAAAGGAGTATGAAATGAGTGATTTGGGAGAGCTTCACTATTGTTTAGGAGTGGAGTTTGTAAGAGATCGTGCTAAGAAGACCATTACAATGATCCAAAGCAAGTACATTGAAGAAGTATTAAAACGATTCAATATGGAGGAGTGTAAGCCTATTAGAACACCATTGGAGGCAAACTTGAAGTTGATGAAGCTCACGGATGAAGAGTTTGCTGAAGTTGAAGGTCAAATGCAAGGTGTTCCATACAAGACAACAGTAGCCTCACTTATGTATGCAATGGTTGGCACAAGGGTGGATCTTGCATATGTAGTGAGTTTTGTGAGTCAACACATGTCAAAGGCTGGACCAATCCATTGGACAACCATCAAAAGAATCATGAAGTACTTAAAAGGCACTTTGAACTTCAAATTATGCCTTGGAAGTGATAACATTAGTTTACATGGTTATTGTGATGCGGATTGGACTGGAGATGCAAATGATAGAAGGTCAACAACGGGATATGTATTCTTTGTTGGAGTGGGAGCAATTTCATGGAATTGCAAGAGACAACCAACAATTGCAAGGTCAACAATAGAAGCGGAGTATATGGTAGCAAGCCATGGTGGAATGGAGGCAATATGGTTAAGACAACTTTTAGAGGACATTGGAGATGTGCAAATGGAAGCAACTCCAATGAAGTGTGACAATCTAAGATATCTTGCATTTACAAAGAATCCAAAGCATCATTCAAGAACCAAGCACATTGACATTCAACATCACTTTATAAGAGAGAAGATTGAAATGAGAGTGATTGATATGAAGTATTGTGCAACAAAGGACATACTTGCTGATTTGTTGACAAAGGCATTAGTAAAGGATAGACACCACATGTTAACAAAGGCATTAGGCTTAAAAGGCATTTGACCAATAGGAAAATGGGAGTGTTAAAATAAAAGTAGAAAATATTATCTTGTATAGGATATTACCTTAGATAAGTTGTTAGTGGTCAAAGGTTTGACTCTTGGTATATGGTAAGGGCATCCAATGGATATAGGACAAAGTTATGGACCAAGAGTCAAAGTCAAAAGGATAAAGTATTAACAAGGGAATATCCGAAGACTAAGTATGAGTCATTAGTGTGTGTCATAGGATACCCTCATAGTTCGTGACATGCCAAAGGATCCTAAGAGCATGTGTAAGACATAAGAGTAATTAATATTGGACATAGGATACTCTTGGGACTCGTGAGATGCCAAAAGGATCCTAGGGCCATGTGTGTAAAAGTCAAAGAGTGGACATTGTCTTTTAGGGCAGCAACTACTACCTGTAAGTAATGGGTGTTGGAAGTGAGAGATATCTTACTTCATACTCTCTTTGTATGCAACCTTGCTGATGCTAAGTGTTGTGTCTTCTAAGTACTTGTTTTCTTAATAAAAATATGTATGGCATGTATAACAAAAGTTATCTTTTTTTTTATACCACGTATAAAAGCTCTTAAACCTACTAATAAGAGTTTGAATGTATTGAACTTATGGATTTGTATTTAACTAACAAAATTCTTAGTTAGACTATAAAAAAATCAAGGTTATAAGAAATCCAATCTATTTAGAGATTATATTTTTTTAGCCACAATAATCTTAAAATAATTAATTTAAAAAGAAATTTAAATATATTGAATATTATTAAGCTATTATAATCAATATTTGCTGCATCAAAAAAAATAGTTTTATAGATGATATCTCCAAAAGACAAAAAATGACTATCCATTAGTTCTATATATATATATATGAATTTGGTTTTTTTAAGTAATGATATTTCTTCTTTTTTGAAAAAGTCTTTGTTTATTACATAGAATAAGGCTCTTGAATTTAATAAGGCTAAGACTTTTTAATTTTTTATTCTTAAATACTTATCTACTATAAAATAAGATAAAATATTTGAAAAAAAGATAGGATCTTTACTAGATATTATACAAGATTTTAAATGCATGGTCTTTATTGTTACTCAAAAAATTGGTTTTTTAACAAATTATCTTTTTTAATAATTATGCTCTTTATTTTGTAGTTGTGTTGCATGATATTAAATAATGTGCTTAGATTTCCTAAAACGTAGATATAGATTGAATCTTTCTATTTGATATAATATCTCTTAATAGTCTATAATAGAAATAGATATTATTAAAAAAATATTTAGATTTTTCTTTACTTTTAATAATTTTCATACATGATATAAAATATATCATTTTAATAGATCAATCTACTATCATACATATAGAATCATAAGCATTTGAAGTTAAAAGATCATTAATAAAATCTAAAGAAATATATGATTATAATTTTTTGGATATAGATTATAGTTGAAAAGTCCATAAGATTCATGACAAAGAATTTTTAATCTTTAAAAAATATAATATAAATTATTATATACTATGATTTATTTTTAATACTATAAATAAGAAAAAATAAGAATATACTTGATTAAAATTCTTTAAAAAAGATTGAATCAATAATTGATATTAATTTCATTTTTTAATCATAAATTTGTTTCAGCTTTAATTTTTATTAATAAAAAGCTATAGTTTTTTTCTTTTGGATCAAGAAAAGAATATCTAAAAACTAAATCTAACAAATCTTATTATTTTTTTGGCCAAGAAGTGATAATGAATACAAATCTTGAAAAAAACATGCTCCAACAAACTTTCTAATAATTCAAAATATATATTAATATAAATTAATCAAATTCTTATAATTTATATAAAAAATTATTAAAATAGATGTTTTTTCTAAGTAAAGGATTTATTTTTGGAATGAATCTATAATTATAAAATATTCAAATATATATAAAAAGTTAAAACTTGATAAAAATTCTTAATAAAGACTTGATAGTAATTGAAAAATTTTAAAAAATATTATATATTTGTGAGTCATAAAATTGACTCTCTAGTTGTTTTAAGACAAAAAGATATATTTAGAGTGATTAAAATAACAATATATAGTACATAGTATAAAAATCTTTAAAAAAAAAAAAAAATAGTATATTAGTTATAAAAATGAAGTCATAATAAGTTTGAGGTAATTATCTTAGTTGGTTTAGTATTTTTATTTATTATTGAATATTAAGAATTATTTATTGAAATTGATATTTATATTGGTCTTTTATCTATATTTTTTACTTATAAAAAAATATAAATATTAGTTAGTAGTTAAAAGAAGCATAAAAAATAATCTTATATATTTTTATTTATTTATATAAAAATTAGGATTTATAGTAGATTTAAATTAATTTTAGAAATATAAAAATCTATCAAGATATGAATTTATAGAATTAAATCAATATTAATATTATAAATTATTATAGAATTTTTTAAAATTTATTTAAAATTTATTTAGAAATTTTATAATAATTTTTAAGACTTTAATAAAAATAAATTTTATTACTTTGGGAGCCATTATGAAGAAATGGAGCAAGATTTGAAGGTCAAGCAAGGTTCCTAGGTTAATTTGGTTTTTTTTAAGACCATGGTAAAGTCAAAAATGTAAAAATGTTGGATCTACTAATAAAAAATAGGAGGACGAGCAGCTAGTGTAATCCTTGTAAGAAAGAAGGTGCACAAATTCCATATGGGTTGTAGCATCTTGAAGGTAGTTAAGAGGATATAACTAAGGCCTCGTGGCCTCTCTTAAACATCCATATATATTACATATGAAT
This sequence comes from Physcomitrium patens, assembly GCF_059467195.1. Taxonomy (NCBI): domain Eukaryota; kingdom Viridiplantae; phylum Streptophyta; class Bryopsida; order Funariales; family Funariaceae; genus Physcomitrium; species Physcomitrium patens. Next base: position 1,499,127 of record NC_143431.1, on the reverse strand, counting down.
CTTGATGAGGCTCAAATCCTTGATCTATATATAAATTATCCTTGAGATAAAGTATTTTTACTTAACTTTTTATTTATTTACTTATTATTTTTAAACCTTTATAATTTATTCATAATAACTTGAATTTATATGTTTTTTTATACTATTGAAAAGATTTTAAAAAATTATATATCTAAAACTAGATTTTTATTTTTACTTTTTATTGAATGAAAACTCAATAAATAGCTTATAACCAAGTTTTTGATTGTCTAATTCCTTGATTTTGTTTATTTCATTTGTTTCATGTTTTTTCTTCTTTTGTTATTGCTATTTGCTTCTTTTATTTTATACCACCAATTACAAGCAATTTTTAATTGAGGCTATGTTATAATTTAGATTTAGGGGTGAAATTTATCTTTACAATAACTCTTCTTATTTTTGAAATCTTTCAATCCATAATAATTTGAACTTCCTAAAGATCCATCATAAGGCCAAAATTTGAAATGATGTAACTTAAAGAAATCAATTTGTATTTTGTATAATATATAATTTTATATCTTGATATATAATTTTTTATTCCTAATTTTTTATTAATTCACAATAAACATGAATTTTATACTCTTCTATGTTTTTAGAGTTGATTAAAATATTATTTTAATAACAAACAATAAAATCATCTAAAAACTCTCAAAAATTATCATTTATTAGATGTTGAAAAATATCTAGTAAATTTGTGAGTCTAAAAGGCATGATATTATATTTGAAATGTGCATATTTAGTTCAAAATATTACCTTCAATTTATCTCATTATTTAATACATATCAAGTTCTATATTCCTTGTAGATTTATTTTTTATAGATCTTTGCTTGATTTAATTGATTAAAAAGTCTTAATATCAAAAATGGATAATACTTATTTTTAATATTGATCTTCTTGAGTCCTTGATAATCAACACACATCTGTAGTGATCCATCTTTTTTCTTTATAAATAAGATAAGAATCTCTATTAAAAATTTTAAATAGCATATAAAGCTCTCATTTATGTTTTTGTTAATGTATCTTATAAATACAACCAATTCATTTTGTGACAAGCTATAAATTGGAAAAATAATAGTTAAGTTTTTTCTTAAAGATAAATTAGATAATCATATTGACAATGCTTTAGAAATATATTTGTATTTTTGTTCTTAAAAACATCTTGATAATCTTAAGATTGGCTTTGAATGTTACTTGAAATCTTTTTTTTCTATAAAAAATAAGTATAGCATAAATAACAAAAAATGAATATTTTTTACAACATGAATATTAGCTCTTATACCTATCAATAAGGATTTGGTTGCACTAAACTTATGACTTTTTATGTCAATAGGAAAAGTCTAAGTTATGCTATTGAAAAAAATAAGATTATTAGAAATCCAGTCTATTTGAAGTTTATATTTTTTTTAGCCACAATAACCTTAAAATAATTTGATTGGATGAAGATTTAATAATATTGCATATTATTAAGCTATTATATGTAAAAGACAAGAACTTGATGAATGTAAATAAATAAATAAATAAATAAGATGTTTCTTAATTCAATTAACTCTTGCTTCTATATATATTATCTAACAAGAAGATTTGTAGCAATGTTCTACAAGACCTCCAATACATGTCCAACTTATATTATACATGTCTAACTTGTAAAAAACGTTTCATATATATGCACTACATGGTTAATTTGTACTACAAGCTATCAACACGTAAAACACAAGACTAACTTGTTGGCCAAATTTTCTATCTATTAATTATCTATAAACACGTATGAAGATGAAATTTCATCTATGAAGCTTTTAAAAAGTTAGTCTATAAGATATTATTAAATTTACTTATTTTTGTCTATTTCTACCTATTCATATTATCTAAGCAATCATTAGAATAAATATGTGTCTATAACATTATATCTACTAATTTCTAAATTTAAAAGAATAGTTACATGGATAATATTTGTAGAAGATAACAAAAAATCATCTATAACTTCTATATGTAGAAGCTTGGTTTTTTTATTAAAAATATTTTTATTTTTTTACAAAATCTTCATTTATAAAAACAAATTGAGGCTTTGAAATCTAAAAAGGAAAAGACTTTGTAATTTTTAAGTCCTGAACAAACATCTATTGTAAGATAGGATAAAGGATCTAAAGAAAAAATAAGGCCTTTATTAAATATTATACAAGATTTTAACCACATGATTCTTATTAAAGCTAGATAAATTTGTTTTTTGAGACACTTTCTTCTTTAGTAACCATATTCCTTATTTTATGATTACATTGTGTATTTAGATTTTCTACAATATGAGCACAATTTTTTTAAATAATTTCAAGTCTTTTTTGATGAATGAAAGATTTAAAATGCATTATATTAATTTACATAGATTCTAGCCTTAATAATTAAATTTCTAAAAACTTAAAAGTTATTATCATGAATTGACTTATTTCTATCTAATCAAATCTTTGTTTTTAGCATCTTTCAAAAAGTTATTTATTATATGTAATAGCTTAAATAATATTTTTTTTTAATGAATCTACTTTTAGAAATTTCAATAATTAATCTTTGACATTATCTTTTAATCCATATTAAAGTTGATTGATAAATGCTTTATAATTCCAATCTATAATATAAGTAAGATTTTAAATTTAATAGCATATATAGTAACTAAATGTGATCTTTGTTATAAAGACAAATGTTTGGTTATTGCATCTTTTTTTCAATCTCTTTTTCCAAATGCGATTGAAAACACTTTAAAAAATGAATTTAGATTATAGAGGAGTTATAAATCTTTTTACATTAAAGAAACAAACTAAGAATGGATTCCTCTAGATAGAAGTGAATATATGAATTCAACTTGAGTAAATCCATCAAAATATTGAAAATGATGCAGCCTTAGATAAAACTTAACTTATTGTAGAAATCTTTAGAATTTTGATCTTGTTCTATAAAACTTCTTTAGTATACTAATTTTTGCCTCCATTCTATTTGCAATAATAAGACCTCTTAAATTCAATTATAAGATTGATCTTCTTACTTTTCTTAGCTGAAAAAACTTCTTAGTATAGACATTGAATTTTATTATTAACTATTTCTATAGATACAAAAATAGAACATCTATAATTGATTTTGATAATATATGATATTTCTACCTTAAAAGTGTTAATGAACTTATAAAAATTTGGAATAGTTGCAAATATATTTTTACTTCTATCAAGTTTAGCATGCATAATTTTTCTTCCTATATTTATAACATATGACTTTAATAAATCTACAAGTCTAATTAGAAGAAGATAATCTACAACTTTGAATATCAAATGAAAACTTCATAAAGAATAATAGTTCATTTTTTTAAAAAATAGAATCAATATGAAAAATATATATATATATTAATTTAAATATACATAATTCAAAACCTTCAAAATATAATAAAAGAAGTGAAGTTATTAACTTACTATTAAAACAAAATAAGACTAAGAACAAGAAAAATATTGATAAAAGTGAAGAAAGCCTCTTTTTTGCTTCCATATATGTTATTTAACTATTTGATAGTAGTAGATTTTATAAGAATGAGACCTCTCATTCTTTACATGTTATTCAACTATAACTTTGACATTAATAATATTTTTAAAAAGATAATGTTATCATTAGCATCCATAGTAGAAATTGGTACCTTAACTTTATTTTTAATTTCTACTTTAATGGTTTTTTTTATCGCCTTGTAGAAATAATTACCTTCTTGATTAAAAAGCAACACCTTTAAAAGGCAACTTAATTCTTTCTTATCTTCAATTACCTTTTTTTTTGAAGTTAAAAGAATGTCATATATTATGTTCTTGACTAATATTTTTTATATGATTGTTATTCTTATTACAAAGTTGGCCACTGACTTGATCATTTAATTAATTGAAGTTGGTTCTTATTATCTTATAATTTGATTCTAATAAAATAATTTTATTAGCACCATTGTAACTAAAGATAGTTAAGGTTGTTTTTGTTTTTTTTCTTTTTCTTTTTTTTTTTCTTTTTTTTTTTTTTTTTTTTTTTTTTTTGGATCTTAATTAATGAAGTAGTCTCTATTTGTCTTTGTTCCAATAAATATGCAAAATCTTTGACCACACTTAGTTCTTCTACTCAAACTTCATTTTCATTTTCATCCAATAACAAATCTTTATCTTTTTATCTTTTAAGTTAATTACTTAGAGTTGACATGATATCTATTGTTAGACCACTTTTCATTGTCTTTAGAGGTGAGCAATCTATGTGCTCAATATATACAATTTAAAAAGAATGATATAGAAAAAAATAAATTCTTGTTCATTATAATAGCCAATTATTAGATAGTATCTAAGAATAACTTAGTCCAATTTTGGACATAAGTATCCATGACTATTTAAGCTAAGATAATCGCTCATATCTTCTTAATTTTTTAAAAATAATCAAGATGAAAGTTTGGCATTAAGAAATAAATAATTCTTTGGTATCTTGGATCACATGTACTACTGAAATAATATCATTTTTTTTAATAGTTATACAAATTAGATTAATATACAACTACTATTTCATATATTAGCTTCTCTTGTTTAAAAGATTAATTGCTTCTTTCATTGTTCAAGTAATAGGTTTACATTATTAATAGAAGATCCTTCTCATTTGTTTTATTACAAATCATTTTCTCTATACATCCCAAGACAAATTTGTTTAATAATTTTTGAATTGTTGCCTTGTCTTAGAACCACCATAACAACCAATAAAAGTACTTGCATCTTAGTGCATTTAGATTATATTGTAATTCTACCTTCTACATATTCTCTAATATGTTGAAAAGATTAATCTTGTGCAATTTAATTTCTATTATCTTCTTTGTTGTACTTCAAACGATGGCTATTTCTCCATATCTCTTTTGATTATTTTCCACCTACTACTCTAGCTACTAAGTCTCATCTATTAAGAATTCTACTATAATACTCTAAACATTAAACACTTTTAATACTATACACATTTGTTTAGTAAACACTTTGCTACTCCACAAATTTTATAACATCTATAGTTGATTTTTTTTGTTTTTTTATCTCAAATTTGATTAACAAAATTTTTTCTATATTTTCTAATAATAAAATACTTGATCCAAATTTGATTAAGCATTGTGAGCCTAAAATCCACTATTCTATGGAATTAGTACTACACAACAAGTTCGAGAGGTAGAAGGGAAGAACTTCCAATTATGAAATTGTTAAGTTAATTTAAATGCAGGTGTTTGTAGTTCAATTAAAATTAATGCCTTCCAAGCAATGGTTAACAATATTAAATTAAAATATTAAATAAAATTCAATATGCAAAAATGATAAAAAAAAAAGATAATTAATTAAATTATTACTATTAAATCATAATAAAAATAAAAACTTAAGTTTAAATTAAATTTAAAAGTTAAAAGTTAAATTTAAAAGTTAAATTTGAAAATTAAATTCAAAATTTAAAGTTAAAGTTAAAGTTAAAATTTAAAGTTTAAAATTAAACTTAAAATTTTGAATTAAAAATTAAAGTTTAAATTAAAAATTAATTAATCTTATTGCAATCTAGTAATTCAATAGTGAGAATTGTTCCTTTGAAGTTGAGTGATCCAAACTATCATGGTGACCAACCCCCTTCACTTAGAGATTCGCTAAAAATCCAAATCGTCTTCAAATTTAATGAAACTTGTGCCTTGCAAAGCTTATCTTACAAAGCTCAATGCTTCCAAAATTTCAATTGAATCCAATTATAAGGCACTGAAAAATGCCTTTCCAAACTCAATTAATCCAAACTAAAAAGGCAGTCAACTCCTTTGCAGTCAAAATTTTATCAAAAATTCAATTCAACTCCAAATTGAGCAACCCTTACTATGTTGGAAAGCTAATAATAAAAGATAAAATTACAAGGAATACCTCATTAAAAAATTAAAAAAAAAAAAAAAAAAAAAAAAAACTGATTCACTAATTCATTGATTAGGGGAAATCCAAGTCTCTTAAAACCTTTGGAGTGCTTAAGAGGCTAAAGGAGCTATCTACCACAATGAAGCATGTTTTAAAATCCAGTGATTATCATTTACAACTAAAAATCCATACAAACCCACCTACAAGTTCACAATGAGATTTAACAATCTAAATGAAATTAAGATTAGGATTTTTGGCCAAATTTTGGCATGGCTCTGCCCTTCACCAAAAGAGGAGAGAGCGAGGGCTTGGAAAACCAAGCTTCTCTTATACAATTGAATGGAGGTTTGTAGAAAGGTGGCTGAATCTCCACCCTTGATTATTAAGATCCCTAATCTAGATCTACAGCCTTCATTCACTCAAAAGCTAATTTCGTTACAAAGGCTGATGGCTATTGTAAGTGATAAAAAAAATATAAAATATAAAAAAATAGTAAATACCTTTTACCATTGTGTTTAAAATACCTTTTTATGCTAAGATTGACTGCTCACATGCCTCCATCTATGTTTATTTGCAATTTTTATGAAAGTTTTTACTTCTAGAGATTTTAGCAATTATTGTAAAACCCTTCAAAAATGGAAATTTTAGTGCTCTACTTATATGTTGGAGGAGATGGTGTTGATCTTGTTTTCTTCATGCCGTGAGGTGAATCCAATGCTGTCATCACATTTGAAAGCCTTAATTAATTGAAAAGAATTACTTTGCTGTTTGGATTTGTTGAAGTAAAAGAAGAAGCTTCAAAATTGTCATTACTAAACTTCACTAAATCTTTTAGAAAGTTTTAATTCTAATTCACTGTAAATCATATGAGATGATTGTAGGTGAACTCATAGGCTCACAATCAACTCTTATAGCAATGACTAATAACCTTTAAATTATTAAAATTATCCAAATTACTATTCTAATTTTCTAATCCTTAACATTTTGGTCTTAATTAACTTAACTCAAGGAATCAGGCTAGGATTTAAACCATCAAAGGTTACAACCCTAAAAATTTAATAAAACCAGATTTCACTTATATAAATCCTAATCTACATGCTCAATTATCATAAAATAAGAATAAAAATTAAAAAATGAAAATTTGGAGCATAAATGAGAGCTCACAAGGACCAACTTAGATTTTTGTCTCAATGCTTATAAATTGTGTTTGCTTTTCAAGCAATTGTCATTATCATATTCCTTACTTTTATTATCTTGTGTTGAAGTCTGTTCTATTAAATAATAGTCTTAATTAAACTAGTTGTTTCAACTTGATTGACAAGTTCAATTCAATCAAGTAGATTATTTGCTAGATTTATTCTAGTGAATGAATTCTTATATCAACACTAGATAGAAGAATATACTTATAATTTTTGTTTTTAAAATATTTTTAAGAAGATTATTATTAAAAAAATATTAATAAAATTTTAAACATTCCAAATTTGAATTGCTTTGATTTGATTTTTTTTTTATTTATTATTTCTATATAGTTATGAATACATTATATTCTGGAATTATTACTATTTTTTTTCTATACATAGCTATGATATTGATAATAATCAAACAATCAAAACAAAAAGAAACCACAATAATAAGAAACCATTGTCTTTGTGATTTTTAAGAGCATCTATTTTTTATTGTTAAATTTAAATAACTCAAATTTTACTACTTTGTGAAAAATTAAAATAATTTTTTTGAAATATGCCCAAAAAGTATGTTTATTTTTAAAAAAGAAAAGAAAAGAAAAGAAAAATTATTTAAAATAATAAATGTTCTGAATATTTTATGATTCAAGACTTGTACTATCTAAATTTTAAAAAAAATATCATGAAATTATATATATATATATATATATATATATATATGTAATATTGTAAATGCATAGATAAAAAGAAATTATAGATAATCTTTAGTCATAGTGACTTCAAAGGAAAAATATTTATCTACTTGATGATTTAACAATTTTTTACCAAAATATATGTTTTCTAAATGAAGAGATTATACAAATTTAAAAACATAAAGGTGAGATAAAAGAATATAATATGATTCAAAAAATAAATTCAAAGGATTACATGCTAACTACAAAGAGTCTTTCAAATTATAATACAAAATTTCTTAAGTGGTTTTAAAAATTTGAATGAAAAGAAGTTTGATGCCATATAAATGTGTATTAGAATCATAGTAAAAGAAACAAAAGAATTTTAAAATTCTAAATTATAAAAACAGATCTTGAAGGATAGACTTTCTACATGGATGAGAATAAAGAGCAAGTGGAACAACCAATCACCAATATCTCATATTTTTCTTAATTCTTACTATGTCATTTCAAACTTGGTTCATATTGTGTAATGAAAAGGTTATAAATGACAAACAATTCCAATCACTCTACGAATACTTGTATAATCAACTAAATAAAAAAATATATATATATATATATTAATGTGGTTTATGGGTGCCTTGTAAAAACCAATTTCGTGACTTAGGTGAATAAAAGATCTGGTCATATTTCCAGATTTTTCATTGGGTGGAGGTTCCGTGATGACAACCCCTGCTTTAAAAAGCGGATGCACGCTCGACGGGGTTAATACCAACGAACAGAGACATTCATCGGAAGGTTAGGTCTAAACTTATGATTGGACTCCGATACTTCGCATGGAGGTCTCCCCCCCCCCCACCAACCTCGTATTGAGACAAACGAGAAATTGGAGAACAACGAAGACTCGTCGGAACCGACGAACGATGGAGTGTCGAGGGGCTGGCTTCCAGTCTACCAGCTCTTTTTTCTCTCCCTCTTCTTTAGCCATGGCGATGATGCTATGAGACCGCTTCCTGAAATCTTCACAGACCCTTTGCGCGATTTGTGTCTTTGCTGATTATCGCGCGCGAAGAATAGTTAGATGTTGGTTTTATAACAGCGTGATTGGACATAATCTTCAGAGAGAAGAAGGATGTGTGGAGTTGTCTGCGTCGAGGCGAGATTAGAGTCGCTAGGGTTTGGGGTTGGGAGGGAGTGAAGGTGTTGATCGGTTGGATCAAGGGAAAGCGGTGGTGGTGTTGGTGAAGAGTGTAAAGGAGGCTTGGTTGCTGAGGGGAGGGCTAGGACTTGGCCGTCGCAGGGATGGACAGCGTGTATGGCGACGACGCGTCAGGCGCTATGTCCAACCCCGCGATGAAATGGAAAAGCCAAATGGCGCGCCGGTTTCAGTTTTTCTTGGACAAGTCCACGCCGCATGCGGGCCTGCGATGGGTCGGCACGCTTTTCATGGCTGCAATCTACTGCCTTCGTGCTTACTACGTGATGGGTTTCTACATTGTGACGTACGGGCTCGGCATCTACCTGCTGAACCTGCTTATAGGTTTTCTGTCTCCTCAAGTAGACCCTGAGAGCGAGGGCCCTGCCTTACCGACGAAGGGCAGCGATGAGTTCAAGCCATTTATTCGCAGGCTTCCGGAGTTCAAATTCTGGTATGTGGGATATTTTGTTTGGAGATCTTTTCTGTCTTGAGGTTTCTTCGTCTTCTTCTTCCTCTTCTTCCTCTTCTTCCTCTTTCTTCTTATTTCCTGCGACTTTTTCATCTTGGTTGTCATTGTAGTCTTGATCTGTTTAGGGGTTGAGTCACGACCGTTTTCCGTCTGTGTATCAGCTTGTGAAGCACGGTACCGTTGTGGTAGCAAGAACTTTATGCTGATGCTGAATTCCGGGTTTATAGAGTGTGCATCATTTGCCATGTTGTTATATAGCACCGTTGTCGGTAGAGTTTGAGTCGGATTTTCTTGGATCTCTCCATTTTAGGTTCACTGTGAACTTTCGTTTATTTTATTTTAATTTTATTGAATTTGGTGTTTTTCTAATGAAAAACGTGGTCAAGTTGCTCTAGTTAATTTAATGACATTAAAATTCGCTTCTAGCTTAGATTACCGGGTGAATGCGCAAGATCTTGCAGTCTCGTTTTCATTTGCTTATCATACGAACCGGGCAGAATAATCGTCATTTTCGGTATCTCTTTGGCAGCAGCATTGAGTGATGAATGATCATCACTCCCTTCACCGTAAAAACAATAACGGGCTTTTATGTTGCGAGCATGTAGACTCCATATTGCTATCAGAATAGTCACAATGCTTCCCAACGATACCATAGGTGGCTCTGATTTATTTTGATATGTTTCATGATGGAGTGACGCTTCGGTCCCGTGCAGGTATGCATTTACGAAGGCGTTGGTGGTGGCATTCGTCTTGACGTTTTTCAGCATATTCGACGTGCCTGTGTTTTGGCCAATATTGTTGCTGTACTGGATCGTTCTCTTCGTCCTGACCATGAAGCGCCAAATCCGACACATGATCAAGTATAGATATGTCCCTTTTTCATTAGGCAAACAGGTACTTCACCCTTCCTGTTCACGAAAACAGTGCATTTACTCAATGACTTCACTGGCTCTCCTGTACGTGAGCTTTCTGGGTACATGATGGTTCCAAAAGTTTTATTTTATGACAATGATTGTCTTTGTTTCATTTTTTTATCTCCCATATTTTTGTGTATTCTGATAACATAGGCTGTTCGAGGGTGCAGCGATGTAGTACATCCCTCTCCTAGATACATATGCTATGTTATCGTAGTGCAATGTGAGGCACATTATGCACAGCGACCGAACATCCAAATGGGCAGTTGGTCAATGCATTGATGCTACTCGATCGCACTTTTTCAGGAGGTGACTAATGCAAAATTTCCTCATGGTGATGTTACTGAATGCAGCGATACACTGGGAAAAAGCCTTCCGCGGACAAGGCCAGCACTTCCAGCGACTAGGCGTGTCTTTGAACGCTAGGTAGATGTGGGTCCGTGCTTAGTGCCTGCGGACATTTATTTGAGAGAGCCGAGCTCTGGTGGCTGCTGAACTCGGTTTCAGGTCAAGAAGCAGGTTGGGTTGGTGTGGGGGGTCTTGTGGAGCACACCTTTGAAAGGGCATTGGAAGGGTTTTATGCAATGCTAGCTCATTCTTTGTTTCGAGCCCTGCCGGATTCCTTTATCTGCGTCCCATTTACACATGGCAACACGGTTGGTAGACCTAATTCTTTGCATCCTGTATTGAAACTTGGATCTAATTTTCTAGCGTTTTTGTAACAAGAAACTAGTGTAAAATGCATGTTTTGAACAGTGTCTTTGTGCAGCCTAGTAGAATTGTTTACCTTTCCTAGAGTCCTGTTCGGGACACTGAGCTCAGCGTATTTTATTGGGTTTGTCCTCGATTCAGATTGCTTCATGTCCTGAGTTTTGAGTATTTGGTTCACTCTAGACAGTAGTTTCGTGCTTTTTAGTATCTTAAAACAAATTGCATGTAATATTTAGTATTGCTCTTCACCTTTCTAGTGTCATTCAAAAAGTAAGCAATTTACGTTTGAACTTACCATCAAGGTGTCCGACGATGCCTTCACATGAAAGTATCCCTTCATGTTAACACTCGTCCCAGACTTCTCATGTGTACTAAATCAATTGACGTAATTTGTGGGACGAATTGAATAGTGTATCTCTGCATTCATTTGGAGAATGTTGGGGAGGTTGTTTCACCAGTCATTTTGATTCTATGTGCCACTCTACACCCTTCTACCTCCGTAATGAATGTAGGGAGTCTCCCGCATTTCTTCACTGAATGTGATCTTTTTGAAGTCTATTCTAAATGTTGTAAAAGATCCAACTAGTGATACAATGGAAAGTGCGGTGGATCATACACAATAGATGTGTGGATTTTATAAAGTGCCTTCTCGTACCTATATGCAGGTAAAGATAACTTGAAGTCCACTTAATCGCCCCGCTGCTTGTTTATCGACATACCATGTGTGCCTTCTCGTCAAAACCATCCAGGAATTCGTGTTAAGCAGTGAGTTAGAACAAGAATATTTCTAGAGTATCCTGGGTAGATCCTGCCACTGGGAGATGGCACGGACTGGGGAATGTGCAGAACGGTGATGGCATTTGTATGGTGCAAGCGCCAGTATAGAGGTAGTACATTCGGCAGGGGAAGTACATCAACGAGGGAAAAGGGGATCACGTTGCTCGACCTTCAAAAGACGTTACACACCAGTTGGTAACAGTTGCCAATAACGAGTTTCAAAGCAGTTGCTTGAAAATTTGTCATCAACAATCATGTGCTTGACATGACCACGAACTTCCCTTACGGCAGCTATAAATCTGTGCGATGTCCTCTTTAAACTCCTTTCTCAGAAAAAACTTATTTAGCCTAATCAAAGGTGTTCATCTGAGCAGCGAAAATCACGAGTAGAGCAGATTATCCAATGCAACTTCAGTTGAACTCGAGCATCTACCACGAGAATGCATTCCGCAATTACAGGAGTAAAAGTTGCGGCAGTCTTTAGAGCCTTCCATTTCTCCAAAAGAACCACGGGTATCAAAACTATGAGAGGACAGTTTTTTTCTTTGTAAGCTTTTCGGGCAGTTGTGGTTGCCAGTTCCAAACTCAGCAGAAGGGACTGCGATATGAACGGCTGGAGTAACCAATGGCAATGTGACGAGCATTTTCCATATATTGACGGTAAATTGGTTCGGACCTCTCATTTAAGTATGATGCAGTTGAACGCACTTCACGACCCTGAAGATCGGAAACAAGTCCTATTGCTGCGTTCAAAGCCTGCTTGGCCACGTCGGGTGTCTGGCAGGACTCGTTTCTAATTATATGAAAATTTCCACATAAACTGAACACGCCAGGGCTCTTAAAAAACACACTACTAGAGCGTCGAGCTTCATAATAACCTACAAAAATAATAAAAATAATGAATAATAAATAAGGCTCTAACCTTAATTAAAGAAAATTCACACTGGCGGCGAGCTTTCTTTTTCTGAAATCTAATCTCCGCCACTTGTGATATCGAACGCAATGAACCATTCCGGTAATATTGAGCGTCACAAAAGGCACGCAGCCTAAACCAAAACAAAATGAATGCTCCGAAACTTCATGATCACATACACAATTTCAACCACAAGTGGCACGTAACGAAGATCGCTCAACAAACTCCCGCAGTTTCCATTACGCACATTTTAAAAACCACTAGCGCGACCAAGAAACAAAGACAACCTGAAACACCAAAACCGCCGCAACCAACGAAAACCTCACCATGACACAGTTCCCGTCGTCGCGATTTCCACTCTTCACAAGACTGTTGTCAGGATCAACGCATAGAATGGACGTAACCACATAATCGAATTCTGTGGAAAACACAATTGATCGAGCGCGCCTCCAAACACGAGCCCAAATGCAACTCAAAGCAGTTGATCGATGAAGCCCATGAAGGAGGCCTGTCTTGCCTGCTTCCTGCCGAACCTGTGTCACGCCCGGGACCGAAGTTAGTTCTGAACCTGATCCGAACCTTCTGCCCAGCCTTGGGCCGAACCTGAGCAGGTCTGGGAAATAATCGACTTGTGAGGGTGTTTATCTTTACATAGAACAATCTCAAAACAATTGAAATACCATAACCGTGAATTGGGTTGTTGGTGCATGTATATATATATATATATATATATATTATTTTTTTTCCTTCCTGAACATTCAAATCAAATTTGCAACTATCATACAGCTCAAAACATTAAATAAAATAAAATAAACAGAATATAATTAAACCTTTGAAAGTTGATATTATGCGGAAGATTAAGTTGGAAACTTAAGCTATTGATCTGATAATGTTTTTCTTTTTCTTTCAAGTGAATAATAATCTTAATTGTAAGCATTATCAGGTCGGTAACTCATGTTGAAAGAGGAATAAATAAATAAATAAATAAATAATCATATACTGGAATAATATTCAATGAGTGGACTCAAACCATAAAATCATTTCGTGCCAATAGAAACCAGTTCAATTTCCAACTATTTTTATATAAATCTCCTCAACTTGGTCTCATAACATGAATATCAACTCCACTTTGCCATTCCACCAAACATTCAATATCTTACCAATACTTCAAATCCACATACACAAACACACACATTTCATTTCATTTCCCAACAACTTTTTACCACAATTCATACAATTGTTTTAACGATAATACAAATGCAATATTACAAACACACACATGAGAATGAGAATGCAAATTCAATTGACTCGCGGCGGAGCACACGAGGCGTACGCAATGTCCACGAAGTTGATTTGAATTTTGAAGAAGAAAAAAAAACACCGTGTGGAGTGGTGGTGGTGGCGGCCGATCGACGCAGGATTGCAGTGTAACGAGATGCCCGGAATGGTGAGAAATCGGGTTGATGGGTCGCGCGAGCGGAATGAGAAACATTGCCACCATTATCTCTGTGTGTGTGGTTCAGCCACTTTACGGTCGACGGGAATGGAGGATTCATCCACTTCTGTGAAGCTTTTCGGTGGGTTTTGCGGGGACAAGACATGGTGGTGTGCCACAAAAGGGGCTGTACAAATGTGCTCGTCAAGGGGGGCTAAAGGCAATCTCCTTATGAGCGAAGCCCACGACATTAATTGGCTGCGTTAAAGCTGATCCGCTCGAAGATCGCAAAAGGAGCGAGTAAGAATCAGTCCTGCAAAAAGCATGGTCCAAAAGCGTCGTCAAGTGCAGAGGCGGAATTCAGCAGGGAGGCGACGAAAAAGAATCGACATCCGATAGGTAGATCGCACTTGCGACGAGATCAGCGAGTCCAATTTTTCTCATCAGCTCGTACGGGCCATGCTTGGGTTCCATAGTTGGCGAACTGTTCTCCCTTTGTTTTATCGTACTATTTGCAAACCTCACCGTAATCCTCGGGTTTATTCGCCAATGACCGGATTGCCTTGTGTCCGCATCGTGGTGGATTTGAATCCTATTACTCCAAATTCAGTTTAAACCAGTATTCTGCTCGGTAGACGTGACCAAGAGGTGATGAAGTCACGGATACATTGTCAGCCCCCAATCCGGAACGTGTGCAGGCAGATGAATTCAAGAGATAGAGACAGAGAGAAGTGATGAAATTGCGTTTCGTGAACACGTGGTTTTGAAAAGGACACAACTTCATTCGAGAGGAGTTGGATATTTAATGAGCCTTGCGACAGCAGTAGGTCACGTGCAGGGACCCGAAGACGGTGTATTACAGAAACTCCACTGCTGAACAACGCTATGTTGTGAGCTAAGGATCCAACGGGGTTATCATCGAGGCAGAAGCGTTAGCTGAACATTACGATGCGGTGTTAGGTGGGAACTTTCACTTCATTGCTGCTGCCAAGCAGTCTCGGGAGAATGAACATACTTGGGAGAAACCATGGTGGAATCCTGTGAGAAAGCTCGGCGTCAGTCTGTCCCATCCGAGGTGCTTCGGCGAAAGAAGCTCGGGGACCATATAAGGAGCGTGGATTTGAGGCTCTTGTTTAGAGACAATTGGCAGCTACAGCGACGATTTCTTTCAACGTGGGTTTCTCGACTCCCTTGCGAGCTTGAAAAACAGGCTGCATTATCTTTTCATTTCCCACTGTCCGCCAACAATGTATGCCGTGCCATGACTTGAAACGGATGAAAACTCACCACGCACAAATTCACGCCACTGAAATGAGGTTGTGCGCAATGCCGTTGCAGCTTATGAATGACGAAATCGTGAATGTGGGTTGTCGGAACACGAGTCTGGAGAAAGAATGATGTGCATCAGCCATAGACGACAAGCACCTAGTATCTTCGGGGGTAATCGAACAACCTTAAGAAATCGTAGGGATTCGTTTCTGAGGCGTGGCTGTTGCAGTCGAGGTTTCTATGCACAGAATGAGCTGATTTGCGGGCGTTATGGGTCGACAAGCGAAGCAGATTGCTCCAACTTCCTTTGATGAGAATGTTGACTAGCATCGGCGCTCATTTTGTTTCAATGCTGTGATGATCTCACACTGAGGACAGGATCTTCTCAATGGGTGTGAATATTTGTTGTTTTTGAACTGTGCAGATTTGGATCGGTGACGCCGAGCTCTGCAAGTGGATGACGCCGGCGTGGTGATGGCGTCGTGAAAACTCACTCAAACGAGTGAAAGAAGGTGGCTGTTGTTGTCTTGTATAGAAAGCTTGGGAGTTCTGTCCTCAATAAAAATAAAAAATAAATAAAAAAAATGTATGAGTTGTACGTGTCCGCTTTATCTTATTGCTGATATCAGGAACAATTATCATCCTTCCACTGACAATATGTTCAATGATTGGGATGAGCTTTCTTTCTATGTTCTTAATATGTGAATATCAAGAATTTTTTTATTAAATTGATAATCGAAAAGCCTTTTTTATTTTTATAAAGATGCGTAAAAGTTTGAGCGAAAATAACAAGTATTTTTTCTTTTTTATATTCAAAAAACGAGCTCGACATGTTGTAACGGGTTTGTGCACATGGGTTTGAGTGATTTTACAAAAGCAGAATAATTCAAAATTTTGATCAACCACCTTCACCATTTTGGGGTCAATTTTAGCGAGGCATGGTTAACACAATTAGCAGGATTAATTCAATCTTAACAGAAACAAATTCAACCTTTGAACAAAATCTGCCTTTCTCATGTTTGCGGAACAGGCTTAAAGTTCGTTATATTCCATGTTGTTCTACTCCATTTCAAGCAACGATTTCATCATGAAAAGATTCAGAAAGAAAAGGAACTGCACCACCACCACCACCACTTCACATACATTGTCTTTTTTGCATATTTAAACCACTCTTTTGACATTGGTCACTTTTGCGTTACACAGAACACACCAAAAAGCGAACCAAATTTCTGTAAACCTGAAAAATGCTGTTGTTAAGATCATCACTCCACACCAAGTCAGACTTTCTACCTGTGGGTGACCAGTCTCTAGGTGAGCTTGAAAGAGCATCAGCCACGCAAGTTGTGTGTTTAGCTACCGGCAAGAAGTGGCAAGCCAACACCGAAAACACCAAAAGAATATATAAACCAAAACAAAACCCGAAAAAGAAGAAGAAAGATAAGAAAAGATGCAAGACATTCTGCAACCATCGACGCTCGCGCAGGCTGATCCTCATCGCGCACAGTGAAGGATTTCACAGCAGGTAGTAGTAACAACGTAGCTAGCTGAGGAATAAGAGCAACAGTGGCGCTTACAGGCGAGGAGGAATCTAGCTACGAAGAGGCAGATCCCAAGGGGGTTGTAAGTCCGCTAGAGTGGTGAGGGGTTGCAAGGCGGACGGAAATCGCCGTGACCCACAAAGGGCTCTGCGATCGGGTCGTCGTCCTTGGCCTCTGTGACGACGCAAGCAAGCAAACAAAACAAAGCAAAGCAAGGAACCCCGACCCCGTCCGCCATCCCCGCAGTCGCCCGTTTGCGATGGCCCCCCTCCCTTGACGTGGTGTAAGTAAGGCTTCATGGGCTTTTTCCACTACAGAGACAGACAAAGCTTGACTAATCGAACGCCCAAGACTTGACCCCGGCAAGCCTCCCTCTCTCTTTCCATGGCTTTTGCCCATCAGGGTGGACGCCAGGTCGGAAAAAGCAGCAACCCCGCAACAGATCAAATTATTATTATTCTATTCTAACCGAGCACGCGGTATTTCCTCTCAACTTCACCTTTCCCTGCTTCATTTATTTTATTTCATTTATAAATCAAAATTGAAGAACGAGTATGCGCAACGGTGTGATTAAACCTCTTCATGTATCATTGCTAGCAAAATCGGCATGAGCGGAAGGATTGGTGATGAAAGCGAGTGGTGAGTGAGCGAGCGAGTGATTGAGCGAGAGTGTTTGAGTGAGTGTGTGTGTGTGTGTTTGGTTGAGTATTCAAGTGTATGCGTGGTGATTTCTTTGAGTATCGTCGCAGGTCTAGGCAATGAGTGAACCTAGGGGGTTAACAATGATTCTATGCAACCAGCGGAAAAGCTGAGATTTACGTCATTGTTCCGGTGCCTCGCACCACGCACATGGCCTCCCCTTGTGTAAGAGCCGTCACTGTTGGGCTGCCGCAAAAAAGCCTCTCACTCCACGTCGAGACTGCTAAGCTTTTGCCCCTCCCCCGCGATGGGCCCCTCTCTCGCTGGCTCGCTGGCTTCCTCGTCCACCACGCCATGGCCACTGTTCACTCTCCCTCACTCTCGTTTCCATTGCGACTGCTGTGTGTGGGTCAAACTGGACTTTCCTTGTGTCAAGCTTGACCCTTCATTCCTCTTCTCAAGTCTACCCAAGTCACCATAATAACCCACAACAACAACAACAACAACAGCAGCAACAGTGAGGATCAGCGACGCAAAGCACCCAACGTAACAATTTGGCACAACTCCTCGTCACAAACAGTAAATGAATATAAATGAAGAGGAAAGCGTTCCATTTAGGACTCCATTTTCTTCACATTGTTCACTATGTCGAATATCTCACTTTCTACAATCAGCACCAACATTGCTGTTCGACCTGTAGCAAAACAAGTCCAAACTGTCGCCTAACAGTAGGTTTGTTTTCTAACTCGCTCTCTCTCTCTCTCTCTCTCTCTCCCAGTCGTTGAACAAACACCTAACAGTTTTTTTTCTGCCGCTACCTTGGGATCTACGCCTGCAGTGGCTGGAGAATGTTGTTGTTGTTGCTGTTGTTGCTTTTGTCCTTTTTGCCTTTCTCTCCTTAAAAATTTGATGTTCTTATTATTATTTAGAATTTGTCTTTTTTTTTTTAATTAAAGGATGTGCTGTGCTTTGGGTCATGGTGTTGGGCCCCTTGCAAGTGAAGTCAATTTCTCTGGAAGCAATCCACATGATGTGGTGAAGCTCAACCTTAAGTTGGTACAGAGCAATGCAACCAATATCAAACACATAGAGACACACAGATACTTCATATATTTATTTTTTAATATTTTATGGTATGACTTGAGTTTCTAGCTTAACACTAACTAACTAATTATATATATATATATATATATATATATTGCACCTACACCATTTCAGATAACATAGTTTAACCAAGGTTTGGTTAACACACAAACAATTGTCACATTGAACAACAACAACATGTCTCAACATGGTAAAAGGGATTACAAGTTTCACAATGACTACATGGAATGCTAATAATACATAGTCACAAGTTATTTATCAAGCATATGTTAACATTAAATTACAACCTTCCCAAGTCTCATAAGAATCACATGCATTGTGCAAACATTCTCTTTCCATAGGTTTCTCCAAATGCCACAATTCACTTTCAACTTTCTTTCTACAAACCCTTTTACACAACCTTTGTGAATGTAAATCTTTTAGGCTATTACTTCCTTTTCTTTTCCTCTTCCTTTTCTTCTTTACTCACATGCTTTATTTTTTTGCTTATTTATAAATTGTTGTAGATTTTGATTAATTTTTCTTCAATTTATTATGCTTATTGATTTATTTGTAATGGAACCTTCAAAGTGTGCATGAGAGTGGCTAGAGCCTTTGAAAAGAAAAAAGAATGGTTAGGGCACAAACCTAGGCCTTGAGCACATTGAACCACAAAGATGAGGATGATATGAATGGATATGGTAGAACATAATACAATAGAATAGAATAGAATATATCACACTTTGTAGTGACAAGGCTTGCCTTCATTTTTGTGGGTATAGACCAAGACAAGGTCATTTGTCCCCCATCCTATGCTTCATTCTTGCCACATCTTCATGCACAAATGCCACATCACTAGCTTGTTCCCCAATTTGGTCACCTTTTGTTTAATGAAAACACTCCTTCAAGGCTACATTTTTTATTTACATTTTTCTAATTGTAGTTGTGTAGAAAGAGAGCAAACCTTCAAAAGCTCATTTTGTGTGTGTGTGTGTGTGTGTGTGTGTTTTTTTTTTTTTTTTTTTTTTTTTTTCCCGAAGAGAGATACTTTTGTTTTTAGATTATTTCAAGGATCTTTAGATTGATTTCGAAACTCCCCATTTGAAAACAACCAATCTTTTAAATATATATATACATATATATATATATATATATATATATATATATTTGATTTCAATTCTAGCAAACAAAGAGTATGGCATGCTGTGACTTTTGTTTGGTTGATTTTATTTAACAATAAGTTGCTGAAATAGTTTGTTCACTAATCTGACAACAGCACATAGTCCAAGCTGAAAAAGGATGTGAACTGAATAAAGTAAAAAAGGTAGATAAAAGAAAATCTTATCTTAAAATTTTATGCTCTCATTTTTGTTTTTTTTCTTTATTTTTTAAATTAAAATTTTGAATTTTTTGTTTAGTTTTTTTTATCTAAACTTATCTATGTAGAAAGTTTCAAGACCCAACCGTGTCAAATGAGCCTGTCCTAAATCAAATAAAGAGTTCCCACGTGAATTGAAGACAGTTTAGTGAGAAATCAGCATATGATTAGTGAGATATTAGGGCCTGATTAGTGACTCCATAAGCTTCACTCTCTCCCTATTGTTCAAAGCCTCAGGTCTGCTCTGTTGAAATCTCATACAACAGACTCCCTCTTCCCCTGCCTGTGAACTTGGAAATGGATGAAAGTTGACGAATGATATCACTCATCCTTTAGGCTACATCCATGCCAGACCTTGTTAAATTAGAGATGGATTCGTCGCTGCTTCGGCGTGAAGAGGAGGAGGAGGCCGAGGAGCGAAATTGAAGTGTTTTTGCGAATATGGACTCCGACTGACACGATGGGAAGAACCCCTCCATGGTCGCGGCTAATCTCCCCTCCCCCTTACAGACACCCAACAAGGAAGAAAACAACAAACAACATGAGTACCAACAAATCTGCGCCGAGGCTTCCGAAGCGAAGGCCGTGGCGTCGCGTTGCTACGTAGAGGAATGGCAAAACCCTAGAAATCGATCAGTCTTCTGCAGCAAAACGGAATTTGCAGTGTTGTAGTTGCGGGATGGCAGTTGGGAAACTTATCCTTCTGCTCTGCCTTTTTCTCCTCGCAACTTCCTTGCAATGGGGAGGAAATCCATCGGAAGCTACCTTCTGCCACAGCCCCAAAAACATAATAAGGGCACTAGTGTCGGCGAGTGAAAACCTTCGGTCAGAGAGCTTCGGTGGCTCTGACACTTGAATGCGGATGAGACTCGTCTTTTACAATGACGGTCGCGATTTGTTGTTGGACAGATTGGGAGTACGAATCCTGCCAGTGTGATGAGTGGATGAAAATGTTTAAAAAAAAAAGTAAAAACATCATTCAATAAAATTGTATGACAGCAGAAGAAAGATTTTAATTCTAAAACAAATTCTCATAGAAGTATTTTTTTTAGGATCGATACTTTTGTTTCCATATAATTTAAATAGTAAATTTTACTTAAGAGGGAATTTTTTTATTCAAAAAATACATATTAACTATACTGCCAAATAAAATTTCAAGAACTCATCTTTTATATGACATGGGGTTTTATATGAAAGTGGCACATTGCAAATATGATATTGAAATATATATATATTTTTTATTATTTATATTAATTTTTTAAAATTTTCAAGAATTGTTTTAAATTATAGGTATGTAACAACAATGGTAATATACCTTGGCATAAAGAAATCACAATCTATTATTTAATCATATTAAAATTGGACTTGAATTAAATTCATACCTCTATGAATTTTTCAAAATGGTTTTTTTATGTGTGTTTCAATTAACTTTTAAATTCTTGCATGTGATTGGCAATCTTCTTTGAAATAGAAACAATTCTTTCACTATTAATTTTTAATTTAAGATTTTTCTCCTTAAGTAGCAATATATGCTAAACTTTTTAGTTCTTATTTCTAAAGTGATGGAAAAAAATTAAATTAATTTAAATTAAATAGTGATTTAGATTTGATTTACTATTTATTGTTATTATTATTATTATTATTATTATTATATTTTTACTTTCTGATTTATTTGGTTATTAGATTTTTTTTCTTTTTGTTGAATATATAAATATTCTTAAATTATATTTAAAAAATCATTTCTTAAATAGAATTTTGTAAATTATGTTTTAACATTTGGTTATAAAGCATCATATACTATTGTTTGTTTGCATTCAATTTTTAATTTTTTTTATAATAACTTTGATACTGTAATAAAAAAGCTTGTTAGCCTTGTAATTTTCTACAAATATTTTACAAAATTCTTCAAAATTTAAATCATTGTAAGTATATATATATCAAACAATCTATTTTAATCAATTAAACTATTAATGGTGTTGTTTGATGCATAAACAATTGACTGTTGTTAGAAGCCTTGTTCTTTGATTGCTAAATGAGAACATCTTTCATTTAAAATAAATAGTGTAGAAATTTGTTCTCTTGTGTGTTTTAACCATTTTTAATATATTCTGGTACATGTTACTATTATTTATCTCTTTAGTACATATTAAAATGAAATGCACAAGCCATCAATATTAAAATCTATAAAAAGATATAAATTAAAGCAAAATAGAATAAGAAGGTTGATTATAAGTATATTTTCAAGGTGTGGACATTTAATGTATTTGAAAGACTAGAGTTGAATATAATATTAATAAATCAATGATATTTGAGTACAAGTTTCATGGCATTAATTATATGATTCAGTAAATATTTTTTTAAAAAAATATAAGATTATTTACAATTTAAAATTTGGTATCTATTAAAACATATAAATATTGTATATAAAATTAAGTAAAATAATAAATATGTATTTTTTAATTTTAAATAAATATTATTAATAATTCTTTTTTCTTAATATATCTTAGAAATGATAGGTATATAAATTTTGACATGCAAAATCTACATTATTAAAAATTAACTAGATTTTTTTTAGAAATATTGTTATTTTACTATATATACTTATTATTTTTTAAAAAATTTTATGTTACATATTTAATAAATTAAAAATCTATAATTATTAGAAACTCATGTCATTACACATTGCAATCTTTGGCACATTCATCTATGCCCTTGTTCATCTATGCTTCATAGTTCCCTTGTTTCTATGGTCCCATATTCCTTGGTTACATTTTTACTTTCACTTGTTCTCATGTTCCTTGGTTCCTATATTCTCAAGCTATCTTATATAATACATAGAAATTCCAAGTAAAATTCTTACATTTCTTAAAAAGAAAAAACTCAACTAGCATCTTATTAATCTCAACTTAAATCAAATAAGAATAATTTTAACAATTGGCTCTTATAATTTAGTTGATTTTTGAAAGCTTAACTTTCACAACGTGGGAGAGATAAAATTATCAATAAAATAAAAAATCTTGTGGTCTTTAAATTACTATTTTTAGTTTAAAATAATATGAATGTATTAGATTATATATATATATATATATATATATATATATATAAATGTATAATTTAAGAAGACTAATGTTTCTAAGTTAGGTAGACCTTGTTATTATAATGGATGCTTGTATATTTCTACTAGAAATTCCTAATTATGAAACAACAGAATTGTGCAGTAAGAGCCAAGATTCAACTATCTTCACACACAAAGATATAACATGGTTTATATAGAAGTCTTTGGTGATAATGAGTAAATGTTAAGTTTCAACTTTTAATTTTTTTTTTATATATTATTATTACATATTGTTGAAGACACAAAGCCAGTCACATTATTCACTTAATAAGATTCAATTCAACTTTTATTCATAATCTTGTAACATAACTTACAAGTCAAAATTTAGTAAAATGAACTTGGTCATATATTTCACCATTCCATGGAACTATAAATAGATTAAAAAAAGGATAGAAAAAGAGTGTGTAATTTGAACACAAAAAAAATCACCAACTACCTTTTTTTTGTTTTAACATTTCCAAAAGTGATGATCATCAAAGAAATTAAAAAGTTGCTAAAAAACCCCATTTTGACATGCAATTCAAAATAATCTTTGGATTCACAAAATCATTGATTAGATCTGACTACACTTCTTTTTTCCTTTTTTTTTTTTTTTTTTTTTTTTTTAAATTGAAATTTTCTTTTCTTTCATCCAGTCAACAAACTCTTGCACTCTGTGTGTCTTTTTTCATTATGTCCTCCTTTACATGGGCTGTGTGATTATTTTTTGTTTGTTATCTTTTGTTTAAACTTTTTTGATAAAATTTTGAATTCCTAATCGCAATTATGTGTAGAAAAATTCACATCAAATTTAACAAATTAAATATCTGGAATTAAATAAATAGAATTAATTTTATGATTGAGACTTTAATGAAGTTATACGAACTGATTTGGTTCCTGATATTAGAAATAAGTTCTTTCCACTAATCTATGATTTATTATTTTTATTTTTATAGAATGACTTTTCTGAACTCTGAATCTTTGCCAAAATGAATCCACAACTCCAATTAACAATGTGAATTTTTCTTAGGTATTGTCTTATGCAGTATCATGTATCCTTAACATTGCTAAATTAATGATGTTTACCCCCCCCCCCCCCCAAATATATGTTTTTTTACATTAAACAAGAAGCATTAATTACATCATGGTTCCAAAAATTCCTGTAAGGATTAGGACATTTGATATTAAATTACAACATATTCTAAACAATTTAAAATTGAAAACTGCATAAATTGTTCTAAAATATCAGTCATTGAGTACAATTAAATGAAATCTAAATTTTTTTTGTAAGTAATAATATTTGTACAACTCAAACCGTTGTGATTACTTCTTGCTTAATAGAAGTATATATATATATATATATATATATATGTCTATTTTATTTTTATTTTTATTTTTACATATTAGATGAAAGCATGCTAATTTAATCTTCACAAAAACTGTATGAATTAAGTATGCATTCATAATATAAAGGTAAATTGGATTTTTATAAGGATAATAATTAATCCTCTGTTACAGATAGAGGATCAATTTCATTCATGATTTAAAATAATAAGTGGATACCTCACATGTGTTGCAAAACAAATCATTTTTACTTATAATTTAATATTTTTAATAATAGTAATTAAACTGTTATGTATATGTATATATATATATATATATATATGTGTGTGTGTGTGTGTGTGTATATATATATATATATATATATAGATATATTAGAAAATAAATATAATAAATATACTTAGAATATGTAAGTATTTGCAAATTTGTATTGTATTCCAACATAAAATAAAATAACTAATTGAGAATACTAGTATCCAAGAAAAAATTCTTATCCATTTTTTGTTAGCTACCAAATTTTTATATCCATTTTTTTAATAAAAAAGCTACTAGGTTATTGTTTTAAAATATCAACATCAATAAATATTGATAAAAATTATTCATAAAAGTTTATCTATATAGACCTAACACAATTAACAATACAAGACTTTGAGAAACAAACTTTCTTTTTAATCTATTTTTATTTTTATTTGTAAAATACAACTAATTGAATAGATTGTGATCAATTGTGAAATAGTAATAATTACAACAATCACTGATTACACATTTTTTTTAACAGTTGTAAAGGAAAAAAATGTTGGAATCCAATATAACATCTTTCTAAAATTTATGATTTATATCTTTTCTTAATAGAAATACTTGACGCTTGATTAGCAATAATGTGATACCATTTCAAAATATCCTTAATATATATATATATATATATACAAATCTTGTTTTTAAGTTTTATATAGTAAATTACTTACAGGTTATCTATCATAAACAGTTCAAGTCACATGTATATAACCAAAACAGAAGTCACACATATATTTTAATCACACATATATTAACTTTCGTAGAAATGAATGTTGGTTACAAATTTTTAAGTCAATTGAAATTTGGCACTTGAGAATATATTCAGTATTTCTGTTAAAATGTATCAGCATATATATCTTCGATTGAAAATGTCAGCATGTTTTTGTAATCAAGAACTGAATATTAAAAAAATAAATTAAAGTACAATAAGTAATTATATCAACTTCCAGATGTTATTTCTGGTTCTAAAATTGACTCAGAATTTGACATATTACTAATAATAACTCAATTTCATTCTGGAACTTACAAGATTTTTTCAGTTTATAATTTGTTTTCTTCCCACTGCATTGTGAGCTCAAATTCAGGTACATACACATCTTAATATAAATACCAAGTCGCTTAACAAGTATTAGTTTTCAATAAAAAAACGGTTATTGAATGATTAATTTATTTTTTGAAATAAAAAGGAATAATATTTTTGTTAAATATTTCCGAGAATAGAAATTACAGGTACTTGAATGCTGAATATATTACACTTATGATACTCTGGTACAATTTGGATTATTGAGTAGCTTTGTTTTTACACATATTTCTGAGAATAGAAGAATTTAAAAAATAATTGCTGCAAAAAATAAGACAAGTTTAGAACGGAAAAAAGAAATTTAAATATTAATAATAATATTTATATTAATTATATTTAGTTTCAATATTAATATTTTGATAAATACCTCTAAAGAACCTTGCAATAAACCTTGCAATATGTTTTGAAAGTTTGATATAATCGTATCTAATACCTAGTTTGTAAAAATCATAACATGTTTCAGTACACCATGATTTCACAAATAAAAAATAGTGAATGTTCTCACAATGTGGTGGGATAAAATCACCCATTATTCTGTTAAATAGTGTGCATGATAAATTGATCAATAATTGCTCCTTAGTTTAAAATTTGAAATTTTAGAATGATTAAATAAACATGAAACCAAAAATTAGATCAATCACTTATAAAGGAAAGAAAAAGAAAAAGAAAAAGATCACTGTTATTAAGACTTATGAATTTCTACTTATGAATAACTTTCATAAACTTTTAGTATGTAATTATTATTATTTCAAAGAAGAATAATAATCAGAAATATAAAGAAATAAAATAAATTATCTAAAATTATAATATATATATATATATATATATATATATATTTTCGCATAATAACAACAACAACCTATGATGGGAAATTTGATGTCATGGAAAAAATTAACAATTAAGAGAAAAAATATTAATAAAAAAAAAACTTTGTGAGATGAAAACCCAGTTGACATGTAGGGACAGGAATGACACACAACCCCACGTTTCAGTCTGACAGATATGACACACCGACTCTATTAATCAACACAACAATGATCAGTTGTTTCCAATTGCTTTCCTAGACTTCCATTTAATAATTTACCATAAGAAATGACACACTCTCTTTCTTCACAGGTTCCACAAATGCCCACAGAACTAGATTGGTTGACTGATTGCTTGCTTGATTGATTGTTGACCACACACACACACACACACGCACACTCAGACACAGGCAAGCATGAATATTAAATTGTATAGCAAAATGGCGAGCAATAGTCTCAGAGCATATAAGTTGAAAGGCGAAGTGGAGGACTAGATCGAATTTAGCAAGCTCATGAGCTGCAGCAACAGGTGGAGTTCGGCGTTGCGAAGTGTACCAATAGTAGAAACCTCACCGAAGATCATAACAAACCAGGAAGTAGAAGAAGCAGAAGCAGAAGATGGTGATGAAAGAGTGATTCATGAAGCGCGGTGGATCGAGCTGCATGCGAGAGCAGCGGTGTCAATTGCGCCTGAGGATCCTCCACCAGAGGATGATGTCGATTATGTGCAGTGCCGAGGATGGAAGCAACGGCATCGGAATCAGTAGTAACGCAGCAGCAGCAGTCGACGCGGAAGCAGGATTGATCCCAATCTGGCTTGAATGAATAAAGCCAACGCGGGATGTTGTACCTCGTGCCAATCGGTGTGCAGTAACCTTGTCCACTTCTGCAGATCCAGAACTGCCTAGTTCGGCGCTTCCCGCAATCGCACGAACGTATGGTTACAAAGGAATTGGTCTCGAGTCGTGACCAAGAGATTTTTATCCAGTTCCGGATTGCGCTCACGCAAGATTCTGGCTACTCACAAGAGTTGCGGCAAATGGACACAACTTGCTGTGGCGCTTATGGCGACGCCGCCCCCCTAAACCCAGGGTCCGTCTCGTCGGATGGGTGCTGCTGCTCCACCGTCCCAATTCAGTTTTGTTACTGAGGCTGAAACATCGCAGCGTGTACTGGCAGCAATGGGGGGAGTTTTATTTTTTATTTGCATTCTTTATTATTCTCAGTTTGTGAATGAGTTTCTTTTGGTTGCGGGGTGTGAGTGGAATAGACAAGTGTTGACCTGCACAATGGGAGAGGGAAAGCAGCAGGGCATACGCCTCCAAGATGCCATGTCGTCTTCCAAAGCTCTGACTCATTGGTGCCACGTTAGCCATGAGCGAGCAGCAAAGTAGCAGTAGCGGACCCCACCACGACGAACAAGGCATGGGGGCCGAGTTGGGTTAGAGATGGGAGAGCGGTGGTGGGGTGAAGTGTGGGTGAAGTGGGAGTGGCAGTCTGGCAGTTTACCCCCGCGTCATAACCCTGCAGCAGCAGCAGCTCTGGGTGAAACTGAAAGAAAGATAGAAAGAACGATCGAACGAAAGATAGATAGAAAGAAAGAAGTTGTTGCGAACCCCGGACACCTAATTGCGGGGCACACGGCCGAGGAAATTTTACCCCTTGTAGCCCCCCCCCTCCCCTTAACCTCGAAACAGAATCTACTACATCACGCTCATAGATGCTTTCAATCGGGAAGAAAGAAAGGACGTAAGGATAAAACTACGGCTGTTGAAGAAGGAAGGAAGGAAGTGGGTTCGGAGATGGGGATGGCCGAGACTGCGACAGTAGAGTCCAGACTGAGCTGGGTGGGCGTTGCAAACCGGGGGAGGGAAAGCCATGAGGAGGAGTAGAAGGAGGAGGAAGAGGAAGGAAAGGAAAGGAAAGGAAAGGAAGTGAGCGCCGTGTGAAAGCCCCAACAGCTGCTGCAGTTACTGTCAGTTGTGTAGAGCCTGCTCCATCGCCACCACCATCACCCCCACCAGCTCCTCCTCCTCTCCCCCCACACACACACCCTTCCTTCCTTCGCTGCCTACAGCTGCTGCTGCTGCCTCATTGCGTGCTGGGCCAAATTATTGCCACTCGCCTCAGCTCGCGCCGAATCACAGGTCACTTCGTCGTTACCGCTCCAGGGAAATCCTAAGTCCTGCGTTGCTCAATCATCGGGCTTGCTCAGTCCAGCTTCGGTCGATGGGCTGGCGTGGATGATGAATCGAGCAACGGAACTGGAAATTTGTTGTTGTTGTCGTGAGCAATGTGTGTGCTGTGGGGGTCAGGGGGATTGTGATTGTGGGTATGCTGGTTGCTCTGTTTTACTTCGTTTTCTTTTTTTTGGTTTTGATGTGTTACGGTATGCTGTTGCTAATTGGGTGGATTCATCTTTTTGGGTTTTGATGGAATGGAGTGAAGATGTTGCGTGGCTGTTTGAGACTTCGGTTTTTCGGTCTGCTGCAATTGCGATTGGTGATGTGCGGGTATGGTGATTGGTTTGCACCGTGGAATTGGGCAAGCATGGGGGAGGGAGAGAGAGAGATTGATGGGTGGTACGCTATGGGGGATGATGAGTGGGGTGCTTTGAGCTTGATTGCGGGGAATAACGGGGGAGGAATGTGGGTGGAATGTGATCACTTACTTGATTTTGTGAGATTAAGTTGGGCTGCCCTCTCCGTGAGCGATCGATTGCAGCAATTCTGACGTCGACGGGGTGAGTGATTCCGATAATTGGGTTTGTCAAGGTTAGCATTCCTAAGACCTGGATTTTACACTAATGTCGCGCTGAGACTAAGGATTCCATCATCGAATCGATACCTGTGATGCTTACGGCGAGTGCTGTCAAGGTCAGCCACAACGTCAATTGCCTTTGACTTGGGTGGTTGGTTGGGGTCACGCTTCCCAAGAGAACAGCCAAGCCGGCGTAGCTAATGCGTGCCGTGACAAATTAGCACTTCTTCGCTGAAATTTCAGCTTTCCTCCGTGACTCCATGCGAGAATGTGAGAGCAGCCAGTCGGATTGCCAACCTTAAAGGCACTTATGCTGGGAGCAAATCTGCTGGGATTCGAGCTCGCAGCGCAGGGGGCGGTTTTGTCTTTGTGCCGCGCCTTGACCACGCCGACAAAAGGCTAGAGTAATAGACGGGGAGAGAAAGGAAAATGATGCCAAGAAGGGGATCGTCGGCTCGTCACGCAAGCGACAACTGAGCCGGTTGCTGAAGCGAACTACTCAGTGCGTAGTAGTCACAATCCCGCTGGCAACTCAGCTTGTATTCGCTGTGTGAGTTGTGTGTTTGTAGGAGATTTTGGTGAGCTCAAAGCCAAGCATCGCAGCGACTAAATTAGATCTTCGCAAATCGCATGTCACAGTTCCACCCCCACTAATTCGAGTGGTGGCCGACTAGCGGTACCGACAAATCGGCGCGCGATTTCCTCGCATCCAGAGGATGGAAACCGTGGGAGGGCATTCTTCCCGATGCCGGGAAAGTGTCGATGGATCTGTCGGCCAGTGTTGAGAGAATTGTGTGCGAAGGAGGGGATGAGTAAAGACGAAGATGAGTAAATTGGGAGGAGAAGAAAGGACTCGAGAGACTGACGGTTCGCGTTGTGTGTGTGTTTGGTACGACAGGGAAGACGAGGCTGCGAGGCGGGCCTTGGGACCCACCGGCCTCGCAGAAAGAGCGCCACAATTCTCGCCCACCCAGACTTGCCCCTGTTTCAGCAACACTTGAACTCCGTCTTCCGCTCATTCATCAGATGTAAAACTTATACTCCAACCATCATGCCCAATTAGTGACTCCACCGCGGACCATGCTCTGGCGAGCGTCTCGAGTGGGCTTATTCCTGCCTGGGTTATTCAGCTTCAGCATCGGCGGCAGCTGTTGTGCGTGCAGGGAGAGTGACCTTCGGAGTGATGCGAGTGCAGGGAGTAGCGAGGTACGAGTAGGGTTCATCACATGGACGTTGTTGTTCTTGTTGCGGAAGTGGAGGTTCAGCTAGCATAGTAGAGAGGGGGGAGAACTGAGAGCTCGCCATGACCTTGGCAGACGGTGAAGAGAGCGTTGATATGGAGGAAAAGGCTTTGGAGAAGGCAGACAGGGAGCTAGATTGTGTGGAGATGTCCACGGATCAGGTGAGTAGAGGCACGGATCAGGAGCGAGGGATGGATCTTGAGCAGGAGGAGAGGCGAGGGGCAATTTCAGTTTCCGACAATGCGCGCAACAGCGACCCCAGTGCTGCGTGCAAGACTAAGGAGGAGGAGGATTTCGGAGTCTCCGTTGGAGGTGAGCTAACAGTGTCCTCTCCTTTTCAGCGCACACTCTTCTTCTTCTTCCTCCTCCTTCTTCTCCTCCGAGAGAGTGGAATTTCTGTAACTCGAAGACCACTAGTGCTGGGTATTTTTGGAACTAGAGTTCGATCGCATCGTAAGTAGCTTAAGTGCCGTGGCTCTTAAGAAAGTGCCTCCGCGTACCTTCTTCACCTACTATTCTGTGGAGGCGGTAAGGGAAGTGGAGCTGCTTCTGAGTTCCGCTTTTGGTGCGCCGGGATGGTCGCCAATTGCTGTGCTTTCTCGTTTTGCGATGGAGTGGGTTGCATGTCCACCATCTAGTGTACACACTTTCTTCGTGTATCTTGCGCAACTGTGATCGGTCTCTTTTGGTCGTCAAATGAGCTTCCCGGAGCTCACGTCGTCTGTATTCTTTTGGTTTTTTACGTCGCGTCCTTTCATACTCCACCTTCCTTCGTGTTCAGCTGAAGCTTGGACAGCTCCGAGTTCGGTGATTGTTTTGTTTTTCTCCGCGGAGGGCGGTGGTGGTGTGCGGCTTGCGCTGGTCGTCGGCCTCTTTCCCGTTCTCGTGACCTGTATTCGCTGCCCTCCGAAGCGCTGAGAATGAGCTCCCCGTTCAGCTCCTCTACTCGTCTGTTCCTTTTCCTCGGCTGCGGATCGAATCCTGTGCATAGCTGTAGAGTATATGCTTAGCTCAATAGTGGGGGAAATTTGATTGTGTTGGACGAAGGTCATGTGTTGGTCGATAGTAGGAGAAGGGACTCGATCTTAGTCTCGCACTTGCTCTTTGGAGCAATCGTGGTTCGGTAAGTGGAGCGCAGGGTCGGTTTTCCTCTTCTTTAAAGATCAATTGTTTGCGCAGCTGGGGGTGTTAGAGAGGGGCTACTTTCTCTGTAACGGCTCACACGTTCACAGATGACGCTCTGCATCTGAGTGTGAGCTACCCTTCACGCTCGGTTAGTCTCCCTCACTGCTGGCCGTGTGGAACTAGCACAAACTCTCACAGCTCGAGTGTTTGTGTAACGGCCAGCATCTTGCCTCTTGGCCTTCATCTTGAGGTCATCGTTATTTTCAAGGTAGGTGGTCTCAGATGTTCGCACACGTCTCTTTTACTAGCACGCTATCCCCTCCCGCACCCTTTCTGCATGAAAACCCTCTTAACTGAAGTGAGCTCGGTGAATTCGCAGGCGCACGTGCATAGCATGCACCTTCTCTTGATCAGAAGAGTAGTAATCTGAGGGCACTTTGTTTGGACTACTTACTTCCATGTATACTTGTGAGGGCTATTACAGCTCAATTCTCTCTCTCTCTCTCTCTCTCTCGCTCTCTCTCTCGCTCTCTCTCTCTCTCTCTCTCTCTCTCTCTTTCGCTCTCTCTCTCCCTCTCTCGGTTGCAAATCAACTTCAATTTGCGATGTGAGCTCAGTTTCTTATCTTGAAGTGAGATGCATTTTTTTCTCTCTTCCCCGCACTTAGTTTGTTCTACATTCTGCCAACGCTACAGATTGTCGGGGACGGTTTTTGTAAGTTGAATTTAATACATCTTCTTATCGATAGAAACTTGGTGCATGTGCTGGTATGGACATTGAGCCACTTGAAACAGATAAGGAAAGGGCAGAACGTGAAAACATTGATGTCGTGAAAGCAGAGCTTGGGGAGCTGATTGAGAGAGAGTCCGGCACTGAGGATTATGGTCATCAGGCTGAGGTCAGCAGTTCTAGAGGCAATGTGAGTGTCACTAACCAGGATTCCGAATCACTCATTCACGAGGGTTCTTTGGATCGTCCACTCTCGCGTCCCCGCAGAAGTCACGGTTTGAGGAAGCTGAACACAGCAAAGACGCGGTCTAGTTCCCTTAGTTCTCAGAGATCAGGGAAGTGTTCTCCCAGTCAGGATCTCCTGTCTGGAGCTACTCCAGATTCGAAGGGAACTAGAAAGAGAGGTGAAGATGCAGAGGAGGTCAGACAGTTCTCTAGCTCGGAGGAATTGAATGGTGATGGTGACAGAGAAAGAGACGGAGACGGAGACGGAGACGAGGTGGATGGCACAGGGTACAGATGTGGGATTTGCAACGAGGACTTTGAGAGTGCAAAAAGCCTGAATTTGCACAAGAAATTTCATCCGCAGTACACATTGCGACGTAACCCAAAGCGTAGCCGGAAGCTGATGGACCAGGAGTTTACCGTAGATGTAGGAGCAGCAGTGCCCGTGCAAGCCTCAGCTCCCACGAAGAAGACGAGCTCCATGTCAGAGGAGTTTCCAAAGCCCTGCACAGAGTGTGGGAAGGAGTTCTCTTCGTGGAAAGCTTTGTTCGGACACATGAGATGCCACCCTGAGCGCGAGTGGCGAGGGATCCAGCCCCCTTCTGAGAAGAACAATCCCGGAGGACAAGGCAGCGGCCCACATGCTGCAGGTGGAGTCGGGAATCACACCAATTTTCGGCGGAAGAAGCCATCCCCAGTCGCCCAGCTCCCCCCGCCACTTGCTCCGCCGCCTGTTGTCACCCATCCGGATGATGTCAACGAGAAGTCTGGGTCTTTCGATTCACGGAGAGCTTTTGTGGCTGGTAAGGCCTCAGACAACGAGAGTGACACGGAAAGCATTGAAGCTGCCTACATGTCAAATGGCGATCGCCACACGGTCATGGGATGGCAGACCGGCAAGCGGTCGAAGAGATCTCGTCAAACTCACCGCTCTTTGGATGCCGTCAACAGTGCAAAGAAGGAGCTCTCCAATTGCAGAGATAGTGCTGCGAACATGGCAGAGTCGAATGACATGATTGAGGCTCTCATGCTCCTCCAAGCTGCGAACAGGAGCAGAGAAAGGCTTACGGTTACCTCCACGCCCGAATCACATGGCAGCAAGTCGAGAAGCAAGTCAATAACACCTGAGTCTGGACTGGAAGCTGGCACAGAGGAGATCCTTCAAAGGGAAAGGAAAACGAAGATGGAAACCGAAGCTGTTAGTCTATGTGGAGATACTGAAGATGGTGCCGATGAATTTGACGCAGGTGGGTACTCTCAAATTCTCTGAATTTTGTGAACCGCCCATGGTGCGCCAGTACCTCTAGTCTTTCCTTGAACATCTCCTGATGCTGCATGTGCTTCTGAGGGGCTGTTTGTGCGTGTGTGTGTGTGTTTTTTCATTATCAGAATGATGGGATGAGATTGGCGAAGCAATTCACAAATTGTCGAATACTCTGTGTATCACAGGGGAACAAGGCAGCTGTGCAAGGTCCAAGTATGAGTGTGCAACGTGCAAGAGACAATTCAAGTCGCATCAAGCTCTCGGGGGGCACCGAGCCAGCCACAAGAAGGTGAAGGGGTGCTTCGCGCGAACGAATGTGAACGACGGTGGGGCAAACGAGCAGAGTCTGGAGTCAATGGACGCAGACGACGAGGAGTTCCTCAAATCAGAGGAGCAATTCCCCAACGACTTCCAAGAAACCTCGCACAACAGCGAGGAAGACAAGTCCTGCTACCTGACCACAGCCAGGGATGACGAGGAGGCGCTCTACGCCGCCCGCAAGGCCAAAGCACACGAATGCTCCATCTGCCACCGAGTGTTCAACTCAGGGCAAGCTCTAGGAGGCCACAAGCGATGCCATTGGGGAGGTTCCGGAAGTGGAAGCCTTGGCGCTAATGAGGTGATGAGCGCTAAGCCAGTGCAGGCTGGGCAACAGCAGCAGAGCAGCAGCAGGCCACTGAAGGAGAGTGTGTTGGATTTGAATCTACCTGCTCCTGAGTGCGTTGAGGAGGAGGAGATAGCGCAGCAACAAGAGGGGGAGGCAGGAGCCGCACCCATGAATTACATGCCTGTCCCCAGCTTAAACTTCTTCAACATCATAAACAACCCAGGTAGAAGTGCATATGGAGATGCAGTTGGGCAGCAAGGGCAGGGGCAGCAGCAGCAGCAGCATGCGGCCTTCCTCCAAGGTGAAGAGTCGAGCAGCAACAACCAGGTAGAGAACCGAATGGAAGGCATCAACCAGTTCACCAGTTTTGAACGGGCCTGTGGGCCTCTCGACACGATCACTGCCCACCCAAAGCCTCATGTGGTGGCGACCATGGCGTTGGTTCCAGGGCTCACTCCCACCTCTGCCTGACTAGGCAGTTGAATGGAGCTGCTGCAGCAGCAGCTTTCACTCACGCCTTGGCGCTGCTACTAGCTTGGCTGAAGTTCGTTCCTTCCTTCCCTCTCGCTCTCTTTTTATTCTCTCGACACTTAACTTTTTTTTATATATTTTTTTGGTTGATTTCTGTAATCTTTCATCGTACACACAACAGAAACCAGCCCCAGTAACTGGGTACCGCTCGAACTACAGGTTTTGTATAATTCCAAAAACTCAGAAACACACCTAGTTCCCTAGAAGACACACCTGGAGGGGCTACAATTCAAAGCTCTCATAGATACCTCACAGTTCTCATCAGGGTAGGAAAAACAAAAAACAAAACAAAACAAAACAAAACGTGAAAAAGGGGGTTTAGTAATAAGAATTTTGTTGTTGAAATGAGCAACATACATTGCTGTCACTTAACATAAAACGTGCCATTTCCAATCACTCTGGCCAGTGCTCTCTCTTTCTTCTTCCTTTTTCTCCCCCTCTTTCTTATGTTCGAATATTACCCATGTATAAACAGTTGTTGGAAGAGCATAATTTCATGTCACAACTCTCTCCATTTCCTCTTTTGTTTCTTGGTCACTCTTCTTCTTATCAGTCTCTTCATGTTATATGCTCCAATATATACATTTGTATACATATATAGAAATAAGTGTGTTGCTGAGTGCGAAGCCTTTCCAGCATGGGGATGTGGCTGCAGTTGTTCACATGTGGTGTTTCTATCTTAGGGTGGGTGTGGACCACCAATGGCCAAGCTTCCAGCATCTGTAACCATTACAAGGTCTCACAATAATAATAATCATAAGCTGCCTTGCTTTGACACCCAAGGTCAGTCATTCTAGTTGAAATGTGGAAATTATTCATTTCTGCACACATTAAAAATAATGATAAATAGTTAGTCAAGGTTTTGGATGTGCAGTTTTGGAATTTTGAGTGCAGCCAAGAAAAGACCCCCCCCTTCTTCCCCAAAAAGGGGCAAAAAGAGAGTATTATTCTTTCTGAGCTCATTTAGCAACTGGGGCACCAGTCCACTGTTTGTGGCTGTGAAGTAGAGAATACTATTCTGTCTCTTCTTCTTCTTTTTTCCCCTCGTCTGTTCTTCCATCTTCTCATTTCTTTTCTCTTTATTTTCATCTTTTTCTTTCCTTGTGGTTTGTATCAACACACTGTAGAGCATAATTCAAACCTCAGGGACCATGCAACCCTTCATATCATCCCCAGTGCAACATTCAATCACATCTAAGAACCATCTTCTTTGTTTCCATACCTTTTCCGAAAAGTAGAAGAAGTTACAAACTCACAGGTTACAAAACAGCAACATGAAGTTGGGTAGCTTTTATTGATCAGACTGGGTCTATATCTGTGTCGCCCTTTTACTTTTTACTTTTTAGGGTTGAGGGGGGGGGGGTGAAAGGTAGGTGTGATAATTGGAGAAGCAGGGCCATTGGCCCATATTCTCATTGCTCACAGGAACATGATGGGACTGTCTTCACATGAATCCAATGTGCTGGGCATCACTTGCTTCTCTCAATCATTCCAATCACAAAATATGTTATATATATATATATATATATTTATATACACACAAACAAACAAACAAACAAACAATGCTCTCTCTCTTCCTCGCTCTCCTCTGCCCAATACCCACAAAAAGGTTAATGAAGTTAAAAAAAGGCTAAAGGCAGCGGAGCATGTACTTGTGCTCATACTTTCTCAACAACTCAGGCTGCTAGCAACATCACACAATTAGTTTCGGCACCCACCATTCCTCCGTCATCCACATATGGATGGATGAGAAACATCCATCCAACATGGAGAGGTAACACACAGAGCAGAATCATGTCGAAATTCCAAAGCGTAATTTTACCCCTCGGTATATCGGAAATCGAATATTCGTTTCGACAGTTGGCGTCACGGCATTGGCCAATTCGTCCACCAATAAAAAGCCCTTCGAAGGCGGGAGAATCCACTTTGGAATATTCCCTCGAATGGAATCTTTCACCATCTGGCTCTCGAAGTCTCTCTCGTACGCCATACCAATTTTGTCTCATTTTATTTGTGTTTTATTTATATTATAATTTAAAATGAAAACTTCATAAACCATTTTTCGACCCCGTTTTCATCAAGTTTTCTTAAAGAAAAACAGTCAAGATAGTTTCTAACAAGGTACCTAATTATAAAACGATTTCAAAAATGGATTATTATCAATGTTGTTTACTAATTCATACATACATACATATATATATATATATATGAGGAACCAATGGGGGTGGGGATGGATGGATGAGTAGTAACAGAACCCCGAGTTATTCATCTACGAATGAAGAGATGGAGGAGGAGACCCAATCTTTCATCCAACAGGATCCTCAATCTCTCGCAGAGTACAATGGCAATGATTGGCACAATGAGAATCAGAATGGAAGCCCGGGGGTTCTTTTCATTTATTCAATTAATTGATTAATTTTGATTGTGATTTTGGATTTACTTGGTTTTTATTTTATGGTTCTTTTTTGTTGGTTTGTTTTGTTCTTATCGTTGTATTGATGAGGAAGGATGCTCTCTCTCTCTCTCTCTCTCACTTGTCATCAATGATGCTTCCTTCTATGTACTTGTGTGTGTGTATGTGTGTGTGTGCTTCTCCCTTTACTTTTCTTTTTTCCCGTCTTTGTGCATCCCTTTTGGTACTCATGGGGAATGCTTTCCGCACCATTTGTATGAGGCCCCGCATGCCTTGGCCACTCATAACTTAGAAAGGAAGATGAAGGAGAGAGAGCAAGAGAGATTAAGAAGTCCCCAACAATTCCGGCCGTAACTGCCTCCGCCGTAATATGGAACTCATGAGCCTTTGAATTGCAACTCATTTCTGCCCATTTGGGTCACCCAAAAGGATTTGGGAATACTCTCACACACACACACACTTGATATTTTACAATTAGATCCACCATATAAAATACACCTTGAATCATGGTTTTAGGGTTTAGATTTAATGATAATATGACATATTCCAACATTTTGAAGTTGTATCCTTGAGGAAATAAGGACTTGGTTGAATGACAAATTTTTTATTTTTATTTTTTTTTTATTTTTATTTTTAGAATAATACTAATGGTGATTACAATATTTTTTTAAAAAGGAAGAAGGAAGGAAAGAAAGGGGTGTTGTATAAATATAGGTGTTGATGTGGGTATAATTTTGTTCATGGAAATGACTTCAAGGGTTTTTATTTGAAAGGAATAGGATCTGGGATATTTGGTTTTGTGAGGATTGTTTTGAAGTTGTATTATTGTGATAATAGCAAAATATTATTTTGAATTTAAACCTGAAAGGTAGAATGATGTTCTTCATGTAAAATCTAAGTGCGTGATTGTATTTTCATTGGAAAATTTAACATGAAAAGTTTGAATACATCCAAGATTTGTTCAAAAATGTGCCTATGAATTTTGATGTGATTTTATATTTTACTCAAAAGCTTCATTGGGTGAAGATAGGTAACAACTGATATCAAAATTTCAAAATGTTAATTCGAAACATATATTGATGACCAAAAAAAAAAAAAAAAAAAAAGAAAAGAAAAAACAAACAAGAGTTTGAAATGTGATTGTAAAAGAATAACACATGTGCATGTGGAGTAACTCAACACAGAATCTGGTTAAATACTAATGAGCAAATTTCAACTTTCAAAAAGAATTTTAGAAAATAGATATTTGTTGTATGCTTAAAATGAACAGAATATCATAATAAGAATAAAGGCCCCAAGAGTTAGAATTTTAGGAGTTCCATTACAATCAATTCCAAGACTAAGAATTCTTGTCTTTGTCCTCTTTTTTTTTTTTTTTTTTTTTTTTTTCTCTCTCTCTCTCTCTCTCTCTCTCTAACTTTGAGTAAATGTGACAAACGAGTAACATTTTTAAATTAAATTTTGTACCATATAAATGGTTTTTTTGTTGTCATTAAGTTCATTTGGTTTTGAATCAAGAACAGCAACAGTGCAACACATATCAAAACATCCACCACAAACAATTTAATGCTTTTCATCCTCAACATTCTCAAGTTCAATTCATAGTTAAAATTGCAAATTCACGACCAGCAGTTAATCGATAAACATCTTAACTGTTTTCAGAGTTTCAAAGTCCGTTATGTTTCACAACTTTCCATCCTGTCTCTTCTTCCAACAAAAACACACACAAAAACAAAACTAAAAAGCAAAAAAACTGTTTACTTTCACAAACTGAGCTCTTTTACTACTCTTCAAGCAAGTTGTTAAATCTGGAGGCTGGTCTCAAAAACCTTCTAGAACCTCCTAGTGAAGCCTCTCGGCTTCGGCACTGGCTTCAAACTCCATAGCCTGGCCACTGCAGACAACGCCTACACATGGAATCATTCTGCACACACAAGCAGCAGCAATAACAGCTTCATCATTGTGGGCGCTTGCGAATGAGCCTTTGAGTGAGTGTGTGTGTGTGCATCCATCGTCGTCAAACTTTCAGATCGCAACGATTAGCAGCGACCTCAGTTGCAAATGTTGAGCGAAATCTCTGAACCCGTCGTGTAGGGTACGATTGATGATGCCAGGTGCATCAGCGAGTGGGGGATGTATTGAACTTCATGACGTGGGGATAGGAGAAAAGAAAGCCTTCGATGAATGCATCGCAGTGCAGTGATGGTTTCGAATTGCGAGAGAGATCTTTTCAGGCACGCGCTATCTACATTCGTACTTACTCGCAAATCAACTGGCTGGCCGTGTGCCAAGTTCTCGGCATCGGCCTGGAATAGCGGTACTAGGTGATCGTGTAGTATGAAACTTCAGATTCCAATCGGGAGGTTAGAGATTCAGCTCCTTCCACAGGCAACGACACGAAGTGAAACGTGGAGAAAGCTCGTGTTGCTTTTCCTGGGATCCTGGCATCCTTGCCTAGCGTCTTGTCGACTGTATCGTGTTCTTCTAAATCAAAGTTGTCACGTCGATCTCAGAAAGTCCATTTAACAAGTGTCTCCACAACAATAACGAAGAGTGAAACAAAATATGAACCGGTACCAAATAACTAAGTGGTTCGAAGATTAGTGTCGTCCATCCCAATTCTAATTCAAGTCTTTGTTAACAAAGTTAGCTTTTACCTCACAATCTGTAATTTGTGGAGACTTTGATATTGTTGATAGAAGTCAAGATTTGTATTGGCAACTTGGGAATTATGCAATGAAATTAGGGCTAGCACTCTCAACTAGTTTGTAAAATTGGTGTCACATCTACAATTCAAAATTTGATAGTACTTGGTTAATTAGATGTCCTACATGTATGTGAAATTTTGTAATAATCCAATAGTGCAATTGGGAGATATTTGGGTTTTGATACAAGAACATACTGAAAGTTGGTAGTTTGGGGTTGGATAGGATTTCTATGATATTTGGAGATCTACTAGTCGTATCAAGGTGAAATTTGGCATGGTGTTGGAGGACTTGAAGATCAAACTGCACACTAATCTTGAGTTGAAGTTAATAGTTGGAGAAGGAGAAATCATTGCTGGAATTTTTGCATCACCTTTCAAGTTGGTAGCCAATTGACATCAATGCAATTTTTGGAGTTTTTTTCACAATCTGTAAGTTGGATTGGGCTAAAATTTCTTAACCATATAGAAGACTTACATTGATAATTGTATATAAAATTTCACATCAAGTGGACAATCAGATTAGAAGTTATAACTTATAAAAGCTCACTAATTAGGGTTAAGGCTTACAAAAAAAATCTAAATTGCTTAAATATGAAAGTAACAAGATAATTGAGATTTATGTATAATTGAGGCTACTAAAAAAAGTGTTTCTTAGCACTATTGAATTAAAATTTGGATTATATCCTTCTCATATAAGTGAAACCTATTAAGGTTTTTTAGATACTTGTGAAACACAACCTCACCTTCTACAATTAGGTACCCGATGCATTCTCAAACAAGATAATACATAATATGACACCGCTATGAATGCTTGTAATATATATTCTAAGGTTTAATTTATATGCTTTGTTTGTCAATCTATTTGAAGATCAATGGCTTTGGAAATGACAAGTAGTGTGCCTAACAGCTTGAATTAGGCCTACCAAAAACTCTTTATGACACACTAATCTTGATTTGAAATAATAACATGAGGTAATTTATAGTGACAAAAGACAGTATCAAAGAAGATCCATATAAGTATTGGAATATCAGTATCAGAATACACCATAGCTAAGTGAAGTTTTTTTAGAAAGTTGGTACATAAAAACATCAACTATGATGTGATTGTAATGCATTTGTAATAAAAACAAAATGAGATCCATGGTCACCTACTCCTAATATACCATAGGTAGTGAAATTGGCCATAATAGCCTAAAAGATGCTTCATTGCATGCTTTATTATATTAATATGACTTGTATGAGCATTTAAAAGCTCAAATATCACAATCCAAACCTATTCAAAATCATATCTTTGAGATCCATTCTAAACTCTTTTCATGCCTTAGATGTCCAAATATTAGAATGTTGTATTCTTTTTAAAGTATGCACATTTATAATATAGCATTGTTAAGTATATAAATTTACTTTTAAAAATAGAATAAGCCATTATTGAGATGATAATCTTCATACTGCATATTATCAATCTTCAATCAATCAATAATATCTTGAAATAAGTATCTTAATATGTAGCTTCTTTTTATTTTGCTCTTCTAATTAAATTTGAAATGATATTACTAATAGTAATAACTTTTGCCTTATCATTTGATTTAGATTTCAAGTCTGGTCTTTGCAATAAGGTATCCAATATGGTATGTTGTTGCCTTTGCTTGTACTCAAGCTAAATGTCAAAGAGCTGCAATTGTTCTTCTTAGCAATGATGTTATGATTTTATATTTTTCAGATACAAATTGTGTAGCAAAGGTCAATATTTAGTCCAAATAATAACTGGCTTTTCCAATAAATTGTGTTGTTATATCTTTGTGGCATATATATTTGTTAGTTGATCAAATGTATGTTGAATAATTCCACTCTACCATTTTAAGTTTGTAAAAATTAATAAGCCACATGTTGAAGGCTTCTTATTAAAGTCTTATTAAAGAACCACTATTATATGGCACGATTTTTTATTTTGAAATACACAAGGTACTTAGCTGTAGAGAGTTTAGCTTTAATTTTTTGGACAAGTTCCAATAAGTAATGTATTCTTATTATAGAGGCTAGAAAAATGCAACAATATCAAAAGATATTTTATTGATAAAATTATTTTATATTTAAAAAGCTTTATAAATAAGGCTTTCTAAAGCATTTAAAAATGCTCTAAAATCCTTTGTTATATCAAATCATAACTAATTATTTTTTGGTAAGTTTGATTTCTTATAAGCTCAAATCCATAATTTTCTTATAAATATCTATCTTTATATCATAATTTTGTTATAGCTTCATATCTCTATCTTTAACATACATATAAAATCTTGGCTCTAAAAAAATCCCTTTATATTGAATAAAATGCCCAAATTGTAGCCAAACCTTTTCAAAATATATTTTTTCCTCCAAAGGATTTTTCTTCTCTGAACTTTAGAAATTCATATTTCTTGATTCAATCATTTAATTTTTCTAAATTTTTTAGATAATGTAGAATTTATCTATGAGCTTTACCACAAAAAAATAAATTATAAATCTACTACAAATTATCTAACATCTTAAAAATCCTAGAAGGTACTTTAAATCCTAATTTATAAGCACCCAAGTACTATTTTCTCTATATCTCAAAAATCCAAATTCCAAATACTATAAAATTTATGTATAAAGTTTATTAATATGATAATATATATATATATATATATATATATATATATATTTTTAATTTAGCCAAAATCTTATCAAATTACTTAAGATATGACTCAAAATACAACCACTAATAAATCAGATTACTTACTAACTTTAGATTGCAAGCACTAAATTCAACTTCTTTAACTCTTTTTTTTAGCTTAAAATTTATTAAGCAGTACATAAAAAATATAGTAAAAAAAATGCTCTCTCCAACTTCAATTGCCGATCCTTCATTGCTTCTCATATGCATGCATTATGTCCAAAAGTGTGATAGTAGGTACAAAATCAATACTTTAATTTTGAGCACCTATATCTCTTTCATAAAAACTCCAAATTACACAAAATTTATACCAAAATCATAGCCAAAAACCTAAACTCTTTGATTCTAGCCTCATAAGTTTGAATTGCCTTAAAAGAATTAACTTCCTATAAATCCTTCATTCTAGCTTAGAATTCATTAGGCAGTACATAAAAAGTATAGTAAAAAAAACGTTCTCTCTAATCTCAGTCGCCAATCCTTCATTTCTTCTCGTATGTGTGCATTATGTCCAAAAAGGTGACAATATGTATAAAACCAACACCTTAACTTTGACTGCCTATATTTCTTTTATAAAAACTACAAATCACACAAAATTTGTATTAAATTAT
The DNA here is from genome assembly GCF_059467195.1 of Physcomitrium patens. Lineage (NCBI taxonomy): Eukaryota > Viridiplantae > Streptophyta > Bryopsida > Funariales > Funariaceae > Physcomitrium > Physcomitrium patens. Next base: position 1,455,518 of record NC_143431.1, on the reverse strand, counting down.
AGCCAAAAACCTAAACTCTTTGACTTTAGCCCCATAAGTTTGAATTGCCTTAAAAGAATAATCCTAATCTCTAATAAGGCCTTCGGCAACTTCCTTAAAGCCCATTGGACATGCCTTTTGGTCAATAATAATGGATATTTTTATCATCCATGTCTATTCATTCATATAGATATTCTAATTATTCTTTTTGCTACCAAAATTCCTCTCCAATTCTTTTTCTTATAAGATTTACATAATATATGCCTAAACACCAAATAAAAGAAATAAAATAAGATTTTAAGAATCACCAATGTCTTATAAAGATATTTCTAAATATATAAAAATTATTACTAATATAAAATTAATTTCAATAATAACCCTTTTAAACAACCATTTCAAAGTAATAATTTAATCATATTTTGTAAGTAATTAAAATCTAATCACATTATATAATAAATTTTATATTAAATATTCATGTCCATTATTTTTACATAGTAGCCAAACTACAACATGACATTGCACAAATAGCAAAGTTGAAAGCATTAATGTTAAGTATACAAAGAAGATTGAGATCATACAATTGTAATATTGAAGTAGTAATGAGTGCCTCTTTTAACTTATCAAAGGCCCTTTTTTATTCTAATTTCCATTCAAATGAAGCACATTTCTCCAATAGGTTTGTTAATGAAATAATAATGTGTGCAAATTACAGAATGAAATAACAATAATATCGAGTAAGGCCTAAGAATGAGCAGACTTTAAAAGCATCCTTGAAAATTGACCAATCGTTTACTACTTTTACTTTATCCTAGTCCATGCGTACTCCTTCAAAAGACATTATATGCAATAAAAAGGTGACCTCCAACTTCTAAAATTCACACTTTGATTGCTTACAATAAAAATAATTATCTTATAGCCAATATAGTACTTTTTATAGATTTTATTTATATTCTCAAAGGATTTTACTATAGACTAGGATATCATTGATAGAAACAATTACATACTTATCTAAAAGGTCCCAAAATAATCCATTCATGTGATTTATAAAAAAGACTAGAATATTGGTGAGGCCAAAAGATAAAAACAAGTCATTCAAAATGTCCATAGTGCATACAAAATGTCATCTTTTTCATATCTTCTTTTGCAATAAGTGTCTTCTAATAGGTACTTTAAAGGTCTAAGTTACTAAAGATGGTTGCATCTTGAAGTTGGTTAAGAAGATCATCCATGCATGGAAGTAGATATGGATTTTTAATAGTCTACTTATTGAGGCTTTGATAGTTGATTTAAAGTCAAAGCCCACCATCTTTTTTGGATGCAAAGAATACAAGTACTTTTGATGGTGATGTGTATTTGAAAGTGAGGCTTTATTCTAAAAGTTTGTATAATGTCTTTTGCAACTCTTTAAGTTCATTTGATGCTAGGCAATAAATTCGCCTACTTGCTAGCTTGGCCGCAAATAATAGTTCTATTTAAAAAGAGGCACCTTGATCAAGTGGCATGGTATTAGATAAGTAGGTTGAAAAGACATTCCAATATTCACTTATGAATTGCTCTCCTTGTTCTCTTCTTTTGATTGTCTTTTCTACCACTGAAGTAAGATTTAGAACCACTACATATATTGGTTGCTTCTGCCGTATTTGCTTCTTCATAAAGCTCATCTCTACAAATAAGCCTTTAGCCATAGATTATTTTACTACCTTACTTGATACAAAGGCACAAAGAGTCATCTTATATCCACTTTCTTCAAAATAGATAATTCTTGCTAGTTAATTGATTTACTTATTTTCTACTTTTAACCATGACATACCAAAGATAACATCATATTTAAGCTTGATTATTTTGAATTTTTTCCTCAAGGAATAGGTGACATTCAATATCAATATTTTTTTTTATATATCTTATTCAATATGTTCTCTTAGTCATTTGTTATGTAAATACTCTCCTTTAATCATCTTGGTTTTTATTCCAAGTTGATCAATAATTTCCACTGAGATGTAATTTTTTTGTAGAGCTGCAATCCGCAAGCACTCAACATGGCTATTCTCTTAGTTGATCCATTAAATATACCAATCAACCTTTTTGATAGTTGATTAAGATGATACCATTTGTCTCTGAAAGAAAGAAACTATTTTTTGTATTGGCCTTTGATGCCTTTATTGGAGAGCCTTATTTTTCTATTCCATTTTTTTATCAACTTGTTGAGATTTAAAATTTATAAACCTTCTTTAATTTGTTGATAGCTAAATTTAGATATTTTAGATAATCTTTAATTTGATGGCTTGACTCTCAATAATAGAAACATATTTTCTTTTATACCAATATTTATCATCTTTGTGGTATCAATGGTCTTTGCAAGCCATCAATCTCCATCGATATTGGTCGTTGTGCCATAGTATTGAATAGTAGCATAGGACTCCATTATCATATTACATGCTATCTTGCTTGAGAATGCACTGGGCATCTGGCTGTGGAAGATAAAACAATGTTTTACAAGTATCCAAGTAGTCTAATGGGTTTCAACCATCTAAATACAAACTATTTCAGATTTCAATGTAAAAACTTCATTCCAATACAAAGTACTTAGAAATACTATTTTTAATAACTTTAAGCTATTATAAGTATAATTTTTTTTTTAATTTGTTAGTTTTTTTTTTTTTTTTTTTTTTATTAGTTTTTTTTTAATTTTTAATTTTTAAAATTTATAAACCCTAATCCTAGACAGCGAGCTTTGGCAAGCTGTAATTTTCAATCTGACTATCCGATTGTTTTAAAACTTCTACTATTAGTGTCTTTGCAAGTCTTCTAAATGCTTCAGAAGTTTCAATCCAATCTAACTTACAAATTGCAAGAAAACACCGTAAATTCATATTGATGTCCCTTGACCGCTGCCTAGAAAGTTGATGATGAACTTTGAATTGTAATTTCTCCTTTTCTAATTATTAATTCTCATTCAAACTTTGTGTATAGCTTTGTGTTTAAGTCCTTGACTTATCACGCCAAAATTCATCTTATTCCAGCTAGTAGATCTCTAGATATTGCAAAAATCCTAAACAACTCCAATCTGCCAACTTCTCATACCTCTTTATACTAATGATCAAATATCTTCTATTTGAACCATTAGATTAATACAAAATTTTGCATGCACTTGGCATACTCAACCATCTAAATACTTCTACAATTTCAACTACAGATGTTTTTTTAATTTCAAAAACATTCAAGAGTACTAATATCACAGACATAGAAATACAGGCTCGAAATCTAAGAAGAAGCTCAAGAAGAACTGGCAAGAACTAGATTAATCAAATGAGTACAAGAACAACACCAGAGAGGTGAGCTAGAGCTCCAAGAGATGTGATGTCAAGACTGAAGAACTCTTCAACCTCAATCCCAATATATACTCTTATTTAGGAAGCTTCTCAAGCAACTTCTATTAACTAAGAAGCTTCTCAAGTAACTTCCACCAACTAAGAAGCTTCTCAAGCAACTTCCACCAACTAAGAAGCTTCTTAAGCAACTTCTACCAACTAGGAAGCTTCTCAAGTAACTTCCATCAAACTAAAAAGCTTCTAGAAGGTTTCAGACACTTGCTTTTAGAAGATTCTAAAGACTGTGTCCCTAACATCATCCCCTCCTTTAGCTTCGAGGTCTCGAAGATGTAATGTTATTGTTAATCAATACCAATGCAAGAAAATAAAGATCTATCGCATAACATCTGCTATGAATTCCAATTGTTGTTCACGAGACAAGTGGTTCATCGGCCCATGAAGCCAACGATAGTGGCCTACGCCTTCGACTTCTGACCAAGCATGAACTTCAGTGTCCTCATTGTGAAATTGTCCTGCAAACACACCTTTTGGCTGACCATCATAAGCAGGCTCGATTTCAAATACAATCACCAGTGATCGGCTACTTGGTATCCTCCGTCGTCGTGGTGGTGCAGGTGATTCTTCACCTTGGGATTGTCTTCGTGAGCTAGTTGATTGAGATAATCTGACTGGCAAAGTATCTACTTCTTGGTTATCCATATCAGAAGACCAAACTATAGCTACTAAAATAATTCTACTCTATCTTGGAGAAAATAACTACATCAACTACGAATTTTTGTAGTCCTCTCCCCCCTTTCTTATATTCTTGGATGAGCAAGCTTTAGAAAGAAGCTATCGTCGAAACGGCTTGGGTTTATGAGGATGTCGTTGATGAAACTCATGTACCTTTTGCGGCACATTGGCGAGATTTTCAGCTGACTCCTACGTTCGTTCATTAATGTCATAGCCGCATGAATGAACAAGATACTCCAACTTGTCCCACCTTTGCCGTGAATCTAGCACCTTTTCGACCTCATATTCCTCGTGGTTCTCGATCTCAATACTAGGTGGTGGACATTGCACTCTTCTAAAAAAAGATAACTCTCGATAAGGTTCCAACAGAGAAACATGAAAGACTGGATGTACCTTCATAGAAGCCGGTAACTCCAGACGGTACGCCACTGGATTGATTTGCTTCTGGATGATAAATGGTCCCAATCTTCGATAGTCCAACTTATCACATGGTTGCTTGATTTTGATATTTCGTCAAAGAAGCCAAGCTTTATCTTCAATTTTGAAAGTAGGTGCTTGATTCCGAAATCTATCTGTAGATGCCTTGTAGGATTCTTGAGCAGATTGTAATTGAAGCTTCAACGTAGTTTGAAGCTCTGATAGTTGCTTCGCAAATCCTTCAACTGCTGGATTGTTATTTGTTGACGGACTCAATAAATCAAGCTTCAGATGATATCTATAGTTGGAAAAGAATGGTGTGTATTGAGTCGATGCATGGAGGCTGTTGTTATATGCAAACTCGGCTAGCAGCAAATATGTGATCTAATCGTCTTGCTGATAGTTGATGCTGCATCGTAAGTACTACTCCAAGACTTGATTCACCCGTTCCGTTTGGCCATCAATTTGAGGATGAAAAGCCGAAGAAAGCTTGATATCCACTTTGAATATCTCAAAGAGAGATCTCCAAAACTTTGACATGAACTGGGTTCCTCGAACTGATATGATATCACCTGGTAGTCCATAATATAGATATACATTATCAAGAAAGAGCCTTGCTGTGACTTCACTAGATGATATCTTCTTGCAAGAAACAAAGTGCGCCATCTTCGTAAGCCGATCTACCACGACAAAGATGTTGTCAAATGAGTTCGATGATAGTAGGTCCGTGATAAAGTCCATAGAAATTGAAGACCATAGTCGACGTGGAATTGGCAATGGCTGTAGAAGTCCATAAGGATGATGTCGAGGATTCTTGGATCTTGAACAGATGTCGTAGGAGAGGACAAAATCTTTCACATCCTTCCACATTTGAGGCCACTAGAAATCTCGAGAAATAAGCTCCAAGGTCTTGTTGAATCCAAAATATCCCGTAGTTGGAAAATCGTGGCGAGATTGAAGAACTCAAAGTCGTGCTGGTCATTTTGGAATATACAATCGCTCCTCAAAGTAAAAAAGATCTCCTTCTACCTTAAACTTGTCATCATTGGCACGCTGCTTGATATCAATGGCTACTGAATCTTCAATGGTCACGGCACGTAATTGGTTCAAGAAGTCAACATCAATTGGCACAATAGTAGCGCAAAGCCGAAATTGCTTTGGCTTCAACAACGTCGTATATTGTTGATCAAACGCTACTTCTCCAACCTTTGGTGTAAGATACGATCTCCTCGATAAGGCATCGGATAGTCCTTGCTCCTTTCCACGTCGATAAGTGATAACAAAATCGAACCTAGATAGCGACATATTCCACCGAGCTTGATGTCGATTTAGAACTCAAGCTGACATGAAATACTCCAAATTCTTGTGATCCGTGTATACGTTCACTGGATGTACAACTCTTTCAAGAAAGTGATGCCATTCTTGGAAAGAATCCACTATAGCAAGAAGTTCTTTATCATAGATCTCATAATTTATTTCAGCAGCCGAGAACTTTCGAGAATAGAATGCAACCGGATGGAGCTTCTTGTCTTCATCCATTTGTGAAAGTATAGCTCCCAAAGCAAAGTCAGAAGCATTAGTTTCTAAATAAAAGGCCTTTGTAAAGTCTAGATGTACCAAGATTGGAGCCGTAGTAAATGCTGTCTTCAGATCTTGAAACGACTTTTCCGCTAGAGGTCCACATTCCAGCTTATCCTTGCATGTCAACCGAGTGAGAGGAACAGTAATTTCAGAATAATTCTTGATGAAGATCCGATAGAAGTTAGCAAAACCAAGAAAATATTGTACATCTCTAACTGTCTTCGGAACCTCCCAAGACATGATTGCTTCCACCTTCTTGCGATCCATCTTTAAGCCTTCTGTAGTCGCAAAAAATCCCAAAAACTCCATCTCTGTTTGATAAAATAAATACTTCTCTAACTTGGCATACAATCCTCGCTCACGTAGGTTCTCCAAAACCAAACGAACGTTCTTCTCATGTTCTTCTTCATTTTTGGAGAATATCAAAATATCATCCAAATAGATGACAACAAAATCATCAAGGTGCTCTCAAAAGATGTCATTCATCATATGTTGAAAGACCATTGGAGCATTGGTAAGACCAAAGGGCATGACATTATATTCAAAATGGACATACCTTGTACGGAACACTGTCTTCCACTCATCTCCTTCCTTGATTCGTACGAGGTTGTAAGCTCCCCTTAGATCAATTTTTGTAAAGTTCCTCGCACATCCAAGTTATTCTAAGAGACCAGAAATCAAGGGTAATGGATAACGGTTCTTCTTTGTTACCTTGTTGAGGCCTTGATAGTCCACGCACATCCGTAATGAGCCATCTTTCTTCTTTACAAATAAGATGGGTGCCCTAGCTGGCGATTTTGAATGACGGATGAAGTTCTTGGCTAGATTCTGGTCAATGTACTTCCACAACTCCACCAATTCTGTTTGCGATAGATTGTAGATTGGGCCAAAAGGTGGTTGTGCTCCTTCTTGCAAGTCAATGGCACAATCATGTGATGGGTGTTTTAGTAGCATGTTAGCATTCTTCTTTTGAAATACGTCTTCAAAATCCTTGTATTGCTCCGGTATACTTGCTGTCGAGATCTTCTCCTCGATAGTTAGAGCTGCATAAATGATAAACGGTGTGCCTTCCTTGGACGATCTTTCAAATAATCTTCCTCCAATGAATAAGGATTTTTTTATTTGGGGTCTTCTACTAGGCTTACTCTTCGGTAGTTTTGTGGAAAAGGTCATCTTTCGCAACGTCCAATCTATAGATGGATTATACTTTTTCAACCAGGAAAGACTAAGAATAACATGATTTGATGGGGTTCTAATAATATTGAAAATAATATGACTACTATGGCCCTTAAACATCACTTCTATAGGTTCTGATTTGTGGGTGACTCTACCAGATAATAAAGGTCGCCTATCGATGACCTCAATGTGAACAGGTTTGGATTTTTGTACTAAAGGGATCTTATGATGATTTATAAATTCTTTGTCTAAGAAACAAGCAGATACTCATGAATCTAATAGTACTAAGGTTCTCAGTTTATAAGGGCCAATAAACAAAGGTATTGTAAAACAAAGGACAAATTGAGCAGAAAAAAAAAGAACTTGGTTGTTGTTGCAATATTTCACTATCCAGTCGCACGATTCGTGTTGTGACTGGGTATCCACGTTTTCCTGAATAAATGCACCCATAGACTTGATAATACGTCGATTTTGCTTCTTGGGGCAATTTCCAACTTTGTGGCCTTCTCCACCACAATACAAACATAGACCTTCCTCTATACGTCACTTTTTTTCTTCTAAAGTAAGGAATTTGACACGTACTATGTCAATTTGCATGTCTTCCATCTTTGAATGTGAATTCATGCTGCTTGCTGACATAATTGGGGCGTGGAAAATCATATGTTGTCTTAAGCATTGGTCTTGGTGACGTTGGAATAGGTGGTTATCGCACTTCATAGCTTGGCTAATAGCTTCGTTGAGCATTTGCAAATCAAGAAGAGTCAACAACAAATCCTTCACATCGTCCCTTAAATTCCAATAGAATTGACTCATCAACGCTTCTTCGTCTCAATTGATGTCGCATGCTAATTGCCTGAAATTTGATGCATAGACTAATGTAGAGCGCATCCCTTGTCATAGTGACCGGATCTTCGTTGTGGCCCATCGAACCTTGTCATATTCACCAAATGCTTCTTCAAATGCCTCCAAAAAGATTTCAAAGTTGTTTAGTATGGACGATCGTTTCTCAAACAAAGGAGCAAACCATAATAGAGCTTGTCCCGTAAGTAAGGTTCCAATAAGCCCAACACGTGACTCCTCTGTTGGATATCGTTCAGGCTTTTAAATTGTTATCAACCTGATTTGGTTGATGAATCCTCGAAACTTGGAACGCGTACCATCGAACTTGTCTGGAAGGTTAACTCAGTGTTCCTTATGTTGTAGAACCAACTGTGCTTGTCGAACTTGGAACAAAGTTGCTTCTTCAAGTGTAGAAGTTCAAGGGTGGTGTAACTTGGATTGTGCCATCCCAAATGCTCCATCATTATGAAGCCTTGCGACAACTCCTTCAATCTCTGCAATTCTTTGCGATAACGTAGCGAGGGCATTCATGATAGCATCCAACTTGGACTCCGAACTTTCTGTCATACTAATGTCTTGGCCTCTGGCCATTCTAAGAGAAAGACAAAAATGACTTTATAAGAAGGCAATATTGATTTAGAGGAGGGTACTCTGTAACCTCTAAAATTCCTTAAGAGCTTCAAGAAAAAGGAGTAATCCACTCTTTCCAAGAAGAATAAGACTCAATATTGTAACAGAAGGAATATCAATTTAGAGGAGGATAATTCATAACCTCTAAAACGCTAGTACATCTTTAAGCAGAGGGATAATCCACACTCTAACGAGAAAGAAACTAGCTCTCATATCTGAGGTGAATGCAGTCTCGATAAACTGTCACGGACATAGAAATACAAGCTCGAAATCTAACAAGAAGTTCAAGAAGAATTGGAAAGAACTAGATTAATGAAATGAGTACAAGAACAACACCAGAGAGGTGAGCTAGAGCTCCAAGAGATGTGTTGTCGAGACTGAAGAACTCTTCAGCCTCGATTCCAATATATACTCCTATTTAGGAAGCTTCTCAAATAACTTCTACTAACTAGGAAGCTTCTCAAGCAACTTCCACCAACTAGGAAGCTTCTCAAGTAACTTCCACTAACTAAGAAGCTTCTTAAGCAACTTCTACCAACTAAGAAGCTTCTCAAGCAACTTCCATTAAACTAAGAAGCTTCTAGAAGGTTTCAGACACTTGCTTCTAAAAGGTTCTAGAAACTTGTTTCTAGAAGGTTCTAAGGACTATGTCCCTAACAACTAGTCCCAACTTTATTGCAAAAAATCCAAATCACCAATACAAATATTGACTTTGAACAATGATTGTAAAGTCTTCCTAAATCTAATGAAACTAAGTCTTATACTTTTGGAAGGAGCTTGAAGCTAGCTCTCCGATTCCAAATCTTGATCTCCAAATGCCCCTCTACTTTGCCCTAAGCGGCCGATTTAATGGCTATAGGTCTAGTTTCGACCTCGATCCAAAAATGGTCATCTCTCGGATATCAATCCTACTTATTCAAGAGGTTTTTCAGCACTTCCCTATCCTCAACTTCACCTTATTATCTACCATATTATTTTTTTACTTTATGTATCTTGTTTTTACAAATTTATGGCCTTTCTAAAGTGATAAAATAGTTTCTATAATCTAGAAAGAAAATTAAATGACAAGTTTTTATCTACTATCTATCAAGACAAGAAAATATCCTAAAAGCTTTTATAAAGCCTTCCTAAATTATCTTGAGCTCTTATCAACCAAGATGACTAAATATTAATAAAATCTTTTTCATTTATATTTTCACCATATAGTCGTGTTACAACACGACATTGTGCTATAGGTTATGCTCTATGGTTTCTACAATCTATAGCATTAATATTCTTTGTAATCCTAATTGCCTCTTTAAATATTTGTGGATCCTTTAATTCCACTTCTTGCTGGACCATAGATTTTAACCCTAATACAAATCAATCTATTTTCTTTGTTTTTAAAATATTACCAATTTTGACATATAAAGAGTTGAATTAGAAGATATAATCTAACATTGACTTGGATTATATAAGGTTAGTCAATTGATTATATTCTAACTTTTTCATATTAATAGGCCAAAATTGATTCCTAAGTTCAATCTCAAAATCCTCCCAATTACAAAATTTGTCTTGAGTTCCATAGTTTTGAACTCAATATTGCTACCAAATGGCTACTACACCTCTTAAATATTTAGCTACATATATAATCCCTTTGATGGTATTTGTTCTAGATAGTTGGAGGTTTTATTGCATACTAAAGAGCCATTGATATATATCTTCTTGCTTTGATGTCTCAGAGTATGTATCAGGCTTACTCAATTTCAGTACAGAAAATGCCAATTCTTTTATACTAGAAGCTTTCATTTGTCCTTACAGAGTAGCTATTTGGCCTAGGAGGTATTTATATCTAGATTTCTATCTAAGATTGCTCTGCTTTATCTCATATATTATAATTTTCTTATTCAATTCTACTACTGTAATACCTTCTACTCTTTCAATTTATTTTTTAAAGGTAGCTTATGATAGCTATAAAATATTATTTAATGTGACCACAATAATTGACTTCCTATTAGATAGTGGCTATCATCACACTATCAAAGAATAAACTAACACTTACTCTGATATTAATGAAACAAGATTGGAGTCTTTCTAAGATCTAAAATCCTTTCAAATTCATAGCATCATTAATCTCATCACAATGTAGGAAAAATTAGACCAAAACAAAACTAAACATAATTAAATAAAGTAGAACATAAAAGGTTGAAATAAACAAAAGAAAATAAAAAAGAACAGAATAGGAAAATGTAAATCAAACTTTATTGAGAGAAGGAAACTGAATGTTGAAGATCAGTAAGCTCTTACTTAATTATCACTATATAAAGATTAATCATAGTAAGTTACTAATATTTAAAAGGTAGCAAAAGATTAAGAGAAGTTACTATGATGGCGGCTAGGGTTTTAAGGTGGCAGCTAAATTAAGGTGAATCTAAGTTTAGTTAGAAGGATGAAGATGTTTTTGGATGAAATCCATGTACTTTGGATGTAAACTCCACTTATAAGTAAGAAGTGTTGGAAGTAAGAGACATCTTATTACATACTTCTATTTTTATGCAAACCTTCTTAATACTAAAAAATTTGTAGCTTTTAGACTTCTTTTCTTCAATAGGTTATGGACCCACACACATTTGTTTAAATATTTTGAAGTTCTTTGAAGTGGTTGTTGATATATAGAGTAGATCAAGTTGTTGTTGCTAATATTAAGGTTTAGAAGTACATAACTTTCAAATTGAGATCTAAATCTAGATCTTGGTTTATTCTTACTTGTGGTTAAAAGTATTTTGGTATTGGTGTTTGGTTCTTCACCTCAAGGCAAAGTTATAGAATACTTGTATTGTATTTTTGTTGAGATAGATCTTTGGTAGTCTAACTTTATAGTTTCATGTCCTAAAAATACTGATTGTACTTAAAAGGCCTTTTATAGTGTATAGAGGTGATTTGTGAACGTAAGAGAGATATTTGAGTAAAAAATCAAATTTGAGATGTTTAGATAAGTCATTAGACTTGTGAAAAGACTTAGAAGTGAAGTTGAGAGTGTTTTTGAGAGTAAGAACACTAATTTGTTTACAAAGAAGGATTTTGTGATTTTAAGGCAACAATACTTTCTTATTAATTTTGAAAGCATTAGGACTTCTTCTTTCAATATTTATTTATACATCTCTCTATTAGACATGGTTTCAAGTAAGGATGAAGGATTGAGAGTAATTAAAAAGTTCAAAAGAAATATTTCTATCATTGAAAGATAAAAATGGAGCTTTTATTGGCATCTTTGGATCTTTGGAATATTATAGATGAAAATAAAGAGGCTCTAAGTATAGATACTGATATAAAGGAGAAGGAGTTCAAACATTGTGAAAAGAAGGCTTTTGGATTGATTGAAACTAATGTGGATGAAGTCAACTTTTTCCACATTATCTCTTGCAAAGGACTAGCGAAAGCATGGAAGACTCTTTGCAATATCTATGAGAGCAAGAACTTATCTAACATCATCTATAGAAGGAAGAAGTTCTTCACTTGCAAGATGGAAGAAGGTAAAGACCTCATGGCTCATGTCAATAAGCTAAAGGCTCTTATAAATCAACTAGCAATTATTAACAAGCCTTTAGAAGAAAGTAATATTGTCATGATCTTACTGATGAGCCTTCTCAAATCCTATAACTATTTTATTGTGGCATTGAAGTGCATAAAGCTGAAGATGGATTGTAGATTCAAGCTATTCCAAGCATATGACACCTTAAAAGTATTTATTTGATATTTATGAGGCTATTCTAGCATCAAATGTGGTATTGGCAGATAGTGGCATATGCGAAGCCATTGAAATTGGCTTTATTATGGTAGAGGTGGTTGGAAATGGAAAAACCAATAGGATCACATTCAAAAATATCCTTTATATACTTGAGATGAAGTAAAACCTACTTTTGGTGAATAAACTTATAAAAGATGGTTTTAAAATTCAATTTGACATCAATGGATGTTTTGTAAGAACATTGAGTAGAAACAAGGTCTTCAAAGGCTTTAGAAAGGAAAATTTTTATTATTTCATGTCTATGGTAAGTAGCTTAGATCTTGGCAATACAAGCCAAAATGCAAAACAATTTTCATGTGAAAGATGCATATAAGGCAAACAATAAAAGGCCTCATTTTTAAGTAGTGTAGCAACATGTGCTACTAAGTTGCTAGGAATTTTTCATTTTGATGTACGTAGATCTATGAAGAATACAAGTATTGAGAGATCAAGGTATTTTTTCACTTTCATTGATGATTATCTTAGAAAGATTTGGATCTACATTCTTAAAGCGAAGAGTGAATACTTTTAGAGATTTAAGGAATTTAAAGTACTTATTAAGAAAGAAAGTGAATGCCAGATTAAGGTGCTGCATACGGACAATGGAGGTAAGTACATGTCTAAGCAATTTGAAATTTATTTAAAAAATAAAGAAATTGCTAGAAAAACTATAATTTTATATACTCCACAACAAAATGGTGTTGCTGAAAGAGCAAATCAAACCATTGTAGAGATAACAAGGAGTATGCTTCATGTTCAAAACTTTGGTTATGAATTTTGGAAAAAAGCTATGGCGAATACAGTGTATATAAGAAATAGGTGTCCAATAAGTGCTCTTGCATCAATGACACGACAAGAAGCTTAGAGTGGGAGACAACCTTACATTTCTTATATGAGAACCTTTGATTGTATTATATATACAAAAACACCAGATTGTATGAGGTTCAAACGTAATACGAAAGGTACAAAATGTGTGTTTCTTGGTTATTGTGAAGATACTAAGGCATATAGACTAATGTGCTTGGAAACCAAAAAGATCATCAAAAGTCGTGATGTCAAGTTTTTAGAGCATACGAGTACTTGTGAATACTTAGAGATGTATTTAAGTATGAGTAATGGTGTGTTTGTAGACACATCTTTGAATTCAATAAATTAACAAGAAGATGAAGATAAAAAGCCAAAGATAAAGGCTCATACAACTGCTAGGACTAGCAATGAAGGAAATGAAGATGTTGAAGATTATGATAATGATGATGATGATGATGATGAGTACCAATTATTTAGTAAAAAATGACAAGGTTTAAGAAAGAAGAAGGTTAAAAAAGAACATGGAATACAAGAAGCTGAATGTTTCTTCAACAAATGAAAAGAGATATCTTTTGAAAAAAAAAAAAAAAAAACTTAGTATATGGTGAAAGAACCACATCTTACTTCAGGTAAGTGAAGAATATGAAAATATTGATTTTCTTACTAATCCATTGTCTTAATGTGATGCAATATAGTGTCAAGATGTAATTAAGTGGGAGAAGGCTATGGAAGAAGAGTACCAATTTCTTATGGATACTGGTACATAGGAATTGACACCTCTTCCAGCAAATCAATATAGGTATTTAGGATTAAAAGAGATGTAATGGATGTAGTGGTAAGGTACAAGGTAAGATTAATTGCCAAAGAATACTTACAAGTTGTTAATATTGATCTCAATGAGACTTGTACATCCGTTAGCAAATTCACCACCATTAGGACCATTATTGTGATTGAGAGACCAATAGACTTAGAAATACACCAAACATATGTAAAGATAGCCTTTTTGAATGAAAAATTATAAGGAAACATGTACATAGATCAGCCTCAAGGATTCATACAACAATACAAAGAATATCTTATGTATAAATTGAAGAAATCCTTGTATAGGTTGAAACAATCATTAAAAGCATGGTATCAATGGATTGATACATTCTTTGTCAATGAAAGATTTGTGAGGAGTGATGTTGATCATTCATTTTATGTAAAGCAATCTATAGAGTTTTTGCTAATTGTAAACTTTTATGTTAATGATTTGATCAACTTGGCTAACAATATAGAAAAGACAGATTAGATGAAGGCCAAATTAGAGAAGAAATATGAGATGAATGATTTGGGAGAGTTGCACTATTGCTTGGAAATAGAATTTATAAGAGATCATGGTAACAAGATCTTTAGAATGAGCTAAATCAAGTACACTGAAGAAGTATTGAAATGATTCAACATGGAGGAGTGCAAGTCCATTGGAACACCTTGAGAGGTAAATTTGAAGTTAATGAAGTTCATGGATGAAGAGTTTGCACAAGTTGAAGATGAGATACAAATTTTTCTATACAAAACAATAGTAGACTCACTCATGTATACAATAGTGGCCACAAGAATGGATCTTACATATGCGGTGACTATTATAAGCCAACACATCTCTAAAGCTGGACCGTTACATTGAATAATGATAAAAATAATATTGAGATACTTAAAAGGTACAAAGAACTTCAAATTATATCTTGGTGGTAAGAACATTGATTTTTAAGGTTAATGTGATGCAAATTGGGCTAGAGATATAAATGATAGAAGATCAACATTGAGATATATATTCTTTATTAGAATGGGAGTCATTTCATGGAATTCTAAGAGATAATCTACTATTACAAGATCAACAATGGAGGCAAAGTACATGGCAGCAAGTCATTGTACAATAGATGTATATTAAATAAGGAAACTCTTAGAAGACATTAGACTAATGCAATTAGAAGCAACTCTAATTATGAGTGACAATCAAGGATGTCTTACATTTGCCAAGAATCCAAAATATCATTCAAAGATCAAGCACATTGATGTTCAACATCATTTCATATTAGAAAAGATTGAAAATGGAATAATATGTATGAAATATTATGCTACAAATGACATACTTGCTAATGTGCTTATAAAGGCATTAATGAAGGATAGACATCAAAAGTTGATATAAAGATTAAGATTGAAAGCTTTTTAAAAATTAACAAAGTAAGAGTGTTGACGATCAAGAAGCTCTTATTTAGTTACTACTACATAAAGATTAATCATAGTAAATTGCTAATAGTCAAAAAGTAGCAAAATATTAAAAAAATTTATTATAGTGGCAGCTAGGATTTTAAGGTAGCAATTAGATTAAGATGAATCTAAGTTTAGTTCGAAAGACGAAGATGTCTCTAAATAAAGTCCATATACTTTGGATGTAAACTCTACCTATAAGTAAAAGATGTTAGAAGTAAGAGACATCTTACTCCACACTTTTCTTTGTGTGCAAACCTTGCTGATGCTAAATGTTTGTAGCTCTGAGACTTCTTTTCTTCAATACCAAAGCCATACTTGATCAAATACCCAAATGGCTTTGGCTTATTTGATTTATACTTTGTTTAATTATTTTAAAACTTTTTGGAATATTTTTAATAATAGATTCTATCAAGATAATTGCTCTAAGTCCTTTTAGAATATTTTATGGTAGATCTCATATAAACCACCAATATAGCTTCAATTTTAGAAATTTTTAGAAAATTTTTAAAAATAGCTTCAACTACTTATCTCCTTGTGTCAATAATCTAATAGGATCTTTGAGATCTATATCTTAAGTTCTGATAAAAATATTGAATATATATTAGAGGAATCAATACTTTGCTAAGAAAGGCCAATGGGAGACCAAAAATGGTTAGTAGTCCATTAAGAGTGGATAGTAATAAGCTACAAGAAGCTAGTAATAAGCTAAAATATACCAATAAGAAGCTTAGAGCATCCAATATGGTAAATATATATATATATATATATATATATATATATATATAACTAAGAGATATAAGTATAATTAGAATACTTTGAAGAGATTAGATTGATATACAATGCTATGGCCAACCAAGTTATGATAGGATAAGACAACTTGAGATAATTGACTTTAAGAATACATCTTTGATCCTTGTTACATGTAATAGAGCACATGTTATTGTTTACTCCAATTAATATTTAATAGAAGTAAATAGGGGATTAGACCAAGTTTTCCTACACATCTAAGACATATTAAAAAAGATTTTTCAAGAGAAGTTATAGATGAAGTGGAGGACTATTAGTCCAATTAAGAAGAATTAATTAGAGAGTAATAATATTTGAGAGAACAAACAAAGAGTCTAAAGGCTTAGCTTTAGACTAAGTTCTAAGAGCATGAAAAAATAAAGAAGGTTTGGACCAACATCCTAGATCAATTCAAAAGCCAATTAGAGTAGAAGTAATGAAAGTGAGTTCTAAAGTTGATCAATGTGGATAGAAGTGAAGATCTAATGCATTGAGCTAGAAAATAGAACCAATGCTTTACTCAAGTATTTTGTTAAATATGAG
Source organism: Physcomitrium patens (assembly GCF_059467195.1). Classification (NCBI taxonomy): domain Eukaryota; kingdom Viridiplantae; phylum Streptophyta; class Bryopsida; order Funariales; family Funariaceae; genus Physcomitrium; species Physcomitrium patens. The sequence goes on along the minus strand of NC_143431.1, from coordinate 1,438,682 downwards.
ATAGAAAACCAAAAATTGAAGCATTTAGTAGAAATTATAGAAGATAATTCGTTTAACATAGGTGAGAGATTAATCAAATATGTGCTAGTCACATCCAAATAACTGACATTAGGCAAATTAGTCCAAATATTTTTTTTTATTTTTTTTAATTCTTTATAAAAAAATTACTCTTTAAATTTTTTATTAATTCCATTTTAAAAATAAAAAATAAATAAAATAAATAAGACTTAGAAATATTTAATAGCACATATAAGCTAAAAAAAAAATAATATAAATCAGACATTTAATGAACCTATAACTTAAGTCAATAAAAATATTATTGTAAAATAAATTTTAGACAAATTTTGTTTAGTTTGTAATAATTAATGTTTAATTGGTTAGATAACCCCCAAGACATGATTTTTGAACTAAGAGAGATGGAAAATCTAGTTAAAATAAAATTTGGAATTAAAATGGCGGCTAGAATTTAGGAGGTAGTAGAAGCTTTCAGCTCTTATTCTTTCATGTATTGTTATTAAAAAGTGAAAAGAAGATGTTGGAAATTAGAAAAAAGAATAGAAAGACCAAAAAAATAACTTAAAAATAGCCAATTCAGTGCTAATATATATATGTTTTGATTTCACATTGAAGATTGAGATCTCTCATATTGAAGGAGTAAAACTATACCTCATATATAAGATCTTCTATTATATGGGTAGTTTTAGGTTAATCTAATATGTAGATATTATAAATCAGGTGATTTTATATATAGATGTGTATTACATCTAAGTGAATGTATTAGATCTGATCATAGATTTGAATTTCAAAGGTTTAAGATCAAATATAATTTTAAAGTATAAGTATATATATATATTTTGAGATTTGGTAGATAAGTAATAAATTTTTTAAAGAAGCCTAAAATTTCTTTTTTACACAATTTTTTTACTTTAGCTCTTTATTCCAACTAATAATATTTGTAGACTTGAATTATTTTGAAAAAAACTAAAAAGACTTACTTGATTTTTTTCATCTATAATTTTACTTCTAGATCCTTGTTCCTTACTCCAAAAATTGTGTTAACTAAAGTAAAATTTTAAAGACTTAAAAAAAAGCTTAAAGTGAGATACTTAAGTAGTGTTGTGTCAAGGACAAGAACTCGATGAAAAAACAATTCAGACAAGTGAGCCTTCACTCAAAGAGAGGTAACAAAATATATATAAACAAGTATATATATTGAAAGAGAAATTGGAATGGCTATTGCCAAAAGACAAGAAAACTAGAGATCCTTGAAACTAGACTAGAAGCAAGAAAGGAGTTGACAAGAGTGAAGAAGCCTTCACTCTTGTCTCTATATATACTATCTAACTAGGAGCTACGTGGCAACATTCTATAGGACCTCCAATATGTGTTGACTTTGTAGGACACATGCCTTGACTTACAAGGCAAGTTTTTGTACGTGTGGGCCACATAGTTAGCTTGATCTTCAAGCTAACAACATGTGTGGCACATGGCCAACTTGTTCACCACGTTTCTAATCCAAAAAATCAATTAAAGACACCTACGAAGTCAAAGCAGCATCTAAAAAGCTTCTAAGAAGCTTTCATATTAAATATTATAGAATTAACTTACTTTTACCTACTTTTACTTACTTCTACCTATTTGTATATGTAATTATTAGCTTACATGATTATAGCCGTGACATTACCCCCCCTTCTAGAGACGAGTTCCACGAGGAGCGGTCATCATATGTTGAGGAAATCTATGATGCGACGAATTGTATTCGCCACATACTCTGATCTCTGTTCTCTTCAAAGATGATTGATAGGGCCTCTCAACCATCGGTAGTGTCCCATACCAGGGCGGGAAGACCACCCAGTTATTTGATCATTGTTGAGGCCTTCGTAACTTCCTTCGAATAGAATATTTGAAACACCATCAGGAGTTGTTCCTACCTCTAGCAAAATCACCAAACATCGGGAGTCCCTTCCCAAATCGTGATACCAAACGCATTGTATCTCACCATCTATTCGAGGAAGAACATATCATTCTTGAAGATCTTCATCTCGATTGCGTCGTCTTGAAGGTTGTGACAATCGTAATGTCTCGTCTGACAGGTCAGCAAATGAAGGCTCTTGAGTTGAATCCACTAATTGTTGGTTCTTCATCTTTTGAGCGCCACTACTACAACGAAGCTACGAACAAGAATTGAAAGTAGAATGTTATCTTCCCTAGATGTTGTTTCTTTTATAAAGAAGGTTTTCATCTTGATTTTGATGGATGTTGTCGATGAGAAGCCTCTATCGCCTTTGCTGCATTTGCAAGATTCTTTATTGGCTCCCATGTGCATTCACTAATACCATATCCGTGCCAATGGACAAGATATTCTAATTTATTTTGGCGTCGCCTTGAATCTAAGACTTCTTCTACTTCAAACTCTTCATTATTGTCCACTTCTATAGGAGGAGGTGGAGCTTGTCATCTTTTTGATATGTCCACTGTCTTGTATGGTTCAAGAAAAGACACGTGGAATACTAGATGGATTTTCATTGACTCCGGTAGATATAAACGATATGCAACTAGATTGATTTATATAGAAATAGAAAATGGTCCCAGCCTTCGATAGTCCAACTTGTCACAAGGACGAGTGGTCTTGATATTGCAACAAAGTAGCCATACCTTATCACGCAAGACGAATGATGGTTGTTCCTTTCGATAGACATCCGCATTGGCCTTTTGTTGTTCTTGAGCCTCTTTTAATTGCACCTTCATCGTTGCATGTAGCTCTGATAAATGAATTGCCAAGTCTTTCGCAGCAGGATTATCAACTTTTGAAAAGTCAAAAGTATCAAGTCGTAGATGATAACCATAATTAGCAAAGAAAGGTGTTTGTTTTGTAGAACAGTGTACCGTGTTATTGTAAGCAAACTCTGCCAATGGCAAAAGAGTTGTCCAATCATCTTGTTGGTAATTAATAGTACATCTTAAATATTGCTCCAAAACTTGATTAACACGCTCCGTTTGTCCATCAGTTTGAGGATGGAATGTCGAAGATAGTTTTATATCCACTTTAAGAATCTTGAAAAGAGTTTGCCAGAATCTTGATACAAATTGAGTTCTCCTATCTGATATAATATCTGTGGGTAATCCATGATAGCGATAGATATTGTCAAGAAAGAGCTTAGTTGTTTCTTCACCTGTGATAGATTTTGTACATGGTACAAAATGTGCCATCTTAGTAAAACGATCTACTATCACAAATATAGAGTCATAAGAACCTGAGATTGGAAGATCCATGATGAAGTCCATAGAAACGGAAGACCATGGTTGTTCTGGAATGGGTAATGGCTGAAGAAGTCCAAAAGGTCGATGACGAGGAGTTTTCGATCTTGAGCAAATATCACATGATTGTACAAAATCTTTAACTGCCTTCCACATTTGAGGCCACCAAAAATCCATAGATATTAGCTCCAAAGTCTTATTATATCCGAAATGTCCTGCTGCTAGGAAGTCGTGACGAGCTTGAAGAACACGTAAACGCGCTTCTCCTTCTAGAACATATAGGCGTCCTTCAAAATAGAGTAGGTTGTTCTTGAATTCAAATTTAGATGGATCATGAGATTTAGAAGAATTATTCTTGATATCATGAACAAGAGGGTCTGAAGACATACTTAACTGGACTTGCTTAAGGAAAGTTAAATCAACAATCAATGTTGATTTTATTGCTCGAAGATGAAATTATTTTGGCTTCAAGAGAACCGTTCTTTGTTGCTCAAAAGCTGCATCTCCTTCTTTTGGTGCAAGATAAGAACGTCTAAAAAAGGCATCGGATAAACCTTGTTGTTTTCTTAGCCGATAACTGATGATGAACTCGAATCTTGATAAAGACATGCTCCAACGAGCTTGGCGACGATTTAATACGTGTGCTGACATAAAATATTCGAGGTTCTTGTGATCCGTATACATGGTGACTGGATTAGAAGCGCCTTCTAGATAATGACACCATTCTTGAAAAGAATCCACAATTGCAAGAAGTTCTTTGTCGTGGATCTCATAATTGATTTCTGCTGTTGAGAATTTTCTTGAATGAAAGGCTACTGGATGGAGTTTGTCATCTGTTCCCATTTGTGATAAAACCGCACTCAAAGCAAAGTCTGATGCATCTGTTTCCATAAAGAATGCTTTGGAAAAATCAACACGATACAAGATTGGTGCAGAAACAAATGTTCTCTTCAAAGATTCAAAAGCAACTTCCGCTTCTTAATTCCATTGGAGTTTGTTTTTACAAGTCAAACGTGTAAGTGGAGCTGCAACTCGAGAGAAGTCTTTGATGAAGATCCGATAGTAGTTGGCAAATCTCAAAAAACATTGGACATCTCTTACCATTTTTGGGATCTTCCAGTCTATAATAGTTTGAACTTTCTTAGAATCCATCATAAGTCCATCATTTGAAATGATGTAACCTAAGAAATCGACTTGAGTAGTGTGGAATATACACTTTTCTATCTTGGCATAGAGTCTTGCATCTCTTAATTTTTGTAACACACGACGAACATGAAGTTCATGTTCTTTTAGATTCTTAGAATAGATCAAGATGTCATCTAGATAACATACCACAAAATCGTTCAAAAACTCTCGAAAAACATCATTCATTAGATGTTGAAAAGCTGCCGATGTATTTGTAAGTCTAAAAGGTATGACGTTGTATTCAAAATGTCCATACCTAGTTCGAAACGCAATCTTCCATTCATCTCCTTCTTTGATGCGTACTAGATTGTATGCTCGTCGAAGATCTATTTTTGTATAGATCTTAGCTTGATTCAGTTGATCAAGAAGTCCGGATATTAAAAGTAATGGATACCTGTTTTTGATGGTAATCTTGTTGAGTCCTCGATAATCAACACACATCCACAATGATCCATCTTTTTTCTTCACAAATAGAATTGGAGCTCTTGTCGGAGATTTAGAATGGCGTATGAAATTTTTGGCTAGATTTTCTTCAATATATTCCTTGAGTTCAGCCAACTCATTTTGTGATAAACTATAGATTGGTCCGAATGGCGGTTGTACTCCTTCTTGAAGGTCAATTGAGCAATCATAGGGACGATGTTCCGAGAGTGTATCCACATTTTTTTTTTCGAATACATCTTGAAATTCTTGATATTGGCTTGGAATGCCACTTGAAGTCTTTTCACTAGTAGAAACAGGTGTAGCATAAATAATGTATGTTGATTCTTTCATAGTAGCATGCAAGAAAGCTTTTGCACCTATAAATATGGGTTTAATTGAACTGGACTTATGACTCTCTACTTACTTAACTACACTATTAGTTATACTTTCAGAGAAAGTGAGAATTCGCGAAATCCAATCTATTTGAGGGTTGTATTTTTCTAACCACAATAAATCTAAAATGACTAGATTAGAAGGAGATCTAATGATATTAAATACTAAAAAACTATTATGACCATTGATTATTACTTCTATAGGAAGGGTTTCGTGAGTAATATCTCCAGAAGATAATAGACGACCATCTATGACTTCTACATGAGCAGGTTTAGTTTTCTTTACTAAAGATATGTTATGTCTTTTAGTAAATTCTTCATCTAAAAAACACGTTGAGGCTCTTGAATCTAACAAGACAAAGACTTTGTAATGTTTAGGTCCTAAAATAATATTTAATGTAAAACAAGGAGAGGGCTCTAAGGAGAGAATAAGACCTTTACTAGAAGTTGTGCAAGGTTCCAACCGCACGGTCCCTATTGTAGTTGGACAAACTCGTTTTCCAACATAGTATCTTTTTTCACAGCCATACTCCTCATTTTGTGATTGCATCATTTCTTTGGATAATATTGAGCAGTGTGCTTTGGTTCTCCACAATATAAACATAATCTTTCTTGACGACGACGAGTCTTTTCTTGCTCAATAAGAGGTTTGAAATGTACTGCATCAATTTGCATATCCTCTACTTCCGAATGTATGTGTTGAAGAGGTGTTGGTGTTGCCATTGAATTATATTAACGTTGAGGTCCACTTGTACGGTTCTCAGATCGGAATTCAAAAAGGTGATTGTCGCACTTCACAACAAAGTCAATTGCTTGACTCAATGTTTGAGGATCAGGTAAGTTGAGCATTAATTTTTTTACCTCATATTGTAATCTGTAGAAAAATTGGCTAATAAAGGCAGCATCATCCCACTTGATATCAGTTGCAAGTTGTCAAAATTGTGAAGCATATAACATTATTAATCGATTGTCTTGTCATAAAATACGGATCTTATTGGTTGCAACACAAATTGCATCATATTCTCCATACATGGATCGAAACTCCGCCAAAAAAGCCTCTAGATTATCCAGTATTGGATCTCGTCGTTCAAGAAAAGATAAAAACCACCATAGTGCCAAACCTGAAAGAAGCGTACCAATGAATCTAACTTGCGATCCTAGAGTTGGATAGCTTTGGGGTTGAAGTTCAATCACAAGTTGCACTTGATTGATAAATCCTCGAAACTTGGATCTGGTGCCATCAAACTTCTCGAGTAGGGCAATTCTTGGTTCTCTAACATTTGAAGGACGTTCCACCATAGGAGAAAGGACATGGTTTGGTGCAGATGTTGAAGCAACTCCAACCATTTCTATATCTTCACTTCCTACCAATCTTGTTGCTCCTTGTGGTGGTAAATTGAGTTGATGCATTGCAAGCATTAACTCCCTCAATTTCTCTTGCATTTGTGCCATTGCACTCTTCATTTCAAGAAGTTCTGCCATAATAATACTTAGAAGAGAGAAGATGTCTAATATCGCTCAAGACAAATAGAAGAGAGGACTTGCGGACAAAGAAAATACTAAGGACAATATCAGTTTACAAGAGGGTAATCCACAACTTCTAATACGCTTATATCTTATCAAGAAAAAGGGGTAATCCACTCTTAATCAAGATTAGACAAAGCTCTGATATTGTAGGTGTACTCTTGTCAATCTGTCAAAGACAAGAACTCGATGAAAAAACAATTCAGACAAGTGAGCCTTCACTCAAAGAGAGGTAACAAAATATATATAAACAAGTATATATATTGAAAGAGAAATTGGAATGGCTATTGCCAAAAGACAAGAAAACTAGAGATCCTTGAAACTAGACTAGAAGCAAGAAAGGAGTTGACAAGAGTGAAGAAGCCTTCACTCTTGTCTCTATATATACTATCTAACTAGGAGCTACGTGGCAACATTCTATAGGACCTCCAATATGTGTTGACTTTGTAGGACACATGCCTTGACTTACAAGGCAAGTTTTTGTACGTGTGGGCCACATAGTTAGCTTGATCTTCAAGCTAACAACATGTGTGGCACATGGCCAACTTGTTCACCACGTTTCTAATCCAAAAAATCAATTAAAGACACCTACGAAGTCAAAGCAGCATCTAAAAAGCTTCTAAGAAGCTTTCATATTAAATATTATAGAATTAACTTACTTTTACCTACTTTTACTTACTTCTACCTATTTGTATATGTAATTATTAGCTTACATGATTATAGCCGTGACATGTTGTGCCTTGATTAATTATTTGTCTTTGAAGTAGTAAAGCCAAAAGATCCTATGTTAAAGAATTTTTCTTCTTTATACTATATCTTAATAATCATAATTGTAGCAATGCAATTTTTTACGATAGTTATGATGACTAAAAAGACTTTGTCAATCTATGTACTAATTTGTTATAAAGAGTAGATCAATTCCATTAATATTGAGATTGATTTAATAATTTTTTATTTTTTATGATTACATGTCTATTATTAATAAATTTAAATTAAATTATAATTCAGAAAAATAAAATAAATATAAAAAATATCTAATTATTTATATTTTTATGTCAAATTTATCAATTGATTAATATTTTATGTTATGAAATAAAAATTCTATATTTGATTGTTTATATAATAATTTATTATTCTTATGAAATATATATATATATATATATATATATATATATATATATATTAAAGTATATTTTATTATTTAATATATTATTATAAGTTAAAATCTATTTTATGAAATTTTAATATAGATATAATTTAAAATTTTGTTTAAATTTTAATATTCTTATACAATAATTGCTACAAAATGTGATACACATAATATTTGATACTTAATGAATTCAGGTATCAAGATATAAAAGCAGTATTTAGACTTCTTAACTTCTTTAATAAGTGATATTTCAAAATTTATTAAGAATATTTAGCAAGGTATGTAAGATTTCATATAATATTGCTATTACTATTACAACTTTTATCAATTATTTGACATATTTATTTTATATATTTAATCAAATATTTGAAAAGTTATGAAAAAAAAGAAAATTGATTGCCTTGACATATTTTGAACAAAGGTAGAAGGTTGGAAGGATGTGGTGGGAATAGCAAAAATAAATATTGTTGTAATCTTAAAATTATAAAATCTAATATGAATATGAGATATAGCATGATTCTTCAAAAAATTAGTAAAATATTTAAGAAGTAAATTTAGGAAATCAATTCAAGAAATCAATTTACATTAGAAATAATGATTCAAATATAAAAATCAATTAAAATTCTAAATTAAATTCTACTATTATTTTCTATTATAAAGATATATTATTACACACAAGATCATGATAAATTTTCAAATCATTAATATAATATTAAAACATATTTGTATCTTGAGTACCTAAAAAAATAAAGATTCATTGTGAATTATACCTAAAATAATAGAACCATTAAAACCCAAGTATATCATAGATATTAATGCACTAAAGATATCACTTCTAATATACATCTTTATAAAACTTCTAAGTAATAGATCTTGCAAAGATGAAAGATGCTTCTATTCTATATGTATGTCTTTCAACTTCTCATATTTCTCAAATCAAAATACCATTAAATTTGACATATTATCGAACTCAATATGAATCTTCTTTAAATTAGTGTAATCTTCAAAAAATAAATTTTGAAGAGATAAAAGATTAGCAAATCTATTATGTACTAACTCCATATTCATATAATTACTTAATTCCTATGTCATCAAAGATGTTAATATATTAAAGGTATCAATCACCTTTAATCTACATCTTTTTAAAACTACCAATTGACAATATTTAGAAAGATGAGAGATGCTTGAATCCCAAAGGCATATCTTCTAACTTTTCACATCCTTCAAATGTCAATAGATTCAAGTTGGTCATAGCATCAAATGTGGCATGGATCTTTTTCAAATTGGTGCAATCTTTAAGAAATAATCTCTCAAGACATACAAAATTAGTAAATCCATAATGTATTGTTTCCACTTTAATGCAACCACTTAAATCCAAGTAGATCAAAGATGTTAATGCATTAAAGGTATCATCTTCAATCTCCATCTTTTTACAACTTCTAAGTGATAATTTTTGCAAAGATGAAAGATGCTTCAATCCTATAGGCATATCTTCCAACATCTCACATCCTTCAAACCATAATATCTTTAAATTGGTCATACCATCAAATGTTGCATGAATCTTTTTTAAATTGGTACAATCTTTAAGAAATAATCTCTCAAGAAATACAAGATTAGCAAATCCATAATGTATTGTTTCCACTTTAATGCAACCACTTAAATCCAAGCAGTTCAAAGATGTTAATGTATTAAAGGTATCATCTTCAATCTCCATCTTTTTACAACTTCTAAGTGATAATTCTTGCAAAGATGAAAGATGCTTCAATCCTTTAGGCATATCTTCTAATATCTCACACCCTTCAAACCATAATATCTTTAAATTAGTCATACCATCAAATGTTGCATGAATCTTTTTCAAATTGTTACAATCTTGAAGAAATAATTTCTCAAGAGATACAAGATTAGCAAATCCATGATGTATTGTTTCCACTTTAATGCAACCACATAAATCCAAGTAGGTCAAAGATGTTAATGCATTGAAGGTATCACCTTTAATCTCCATTTTTTTACAACTTCTAAGTGATAATTCTTGCAAAGATGAAAGATGCTTCAATCCTATAGGCATATCTTCCAACATCTCACACCCTTCAAACCATAATATCTTTAAGTTGGTCATACCATCAAATGTTGCATGAATCTTCTTCAAATTGCTACAATCTTTAAGAAGTAATTTCTTAAGAGATACAAGATTAGCAAATTGCTTATTTACTTTGTATAAATTAAGGCAATTTGTCAAGTCTATTAAAATTAAAGATGATGCTAAATGTACTTTATCACCTATTTTTTCCATATCCTCACAATTTTGTAAATCCAAATACGTCAATGTTTTTATAGTAGAAAGTATATTTGTAACATCCTTTAACTTTGAACATCCTCTTAAATTAAGTGTATTTAAAATTGTGTATTTTTCTTTACAAATGTTTAAACTTATAAGTTGGAAACAGTAATTAAGACTCAAAGTTTTTAAAAACTTCATACTTGTTGCATCAAATGAAAATGATGTTAGACTTGTTAAGCCAATTATCTCTAATATGACAAGATTTTTTAGATAATTTTCGTGTATAAGATGTGAAACAATTTCAATATCATATTTTAATATTATTGTATTCTCTAATCCAAAGAAATAAAGTTTTAACCACTTAAGCTGATTAGATTGTTTTATAATTGAAGTTAACATGTTTGTATTTGTACATGCCATAAAACTCAATAAACAAAGATAAGGTAATTCAATCTTTATACTACCATATGGTTTCAAATGGCTTTGACAACTTGTAAAACAAATGCCTCTTATATTTGAATTATCCTGTAATATAAAACATATTTTATATGTTAGAATTTATAAAAAAATATTTTTTATACAAAATTTTAATTAAAAAATATAAGTATTCAAAAATATAAGATTATAAAACATACTATGCATCTCAAACTAAATGCCTCAATAAGTTTGAAGTCATACCTTTGATTCAAAATCAACAAATAATGTACAACTTTCATTCCATTTTCGAATTTCATTGCAATTTTTTCTAGAAATTTTACGTCCCATATCTCGTAGTAAGTCATGAATGGTTACCATTCCAAATATATCTACTTTAATAAATAATTTATCTTTTAAAGTTGTAATTATTTTTTTACAATTTTTAAATTTATCTTCATAAAATTGAAAAATTTCACCTTCATGAATGTCTTCAAGCCATGTATCTTTACAAAAAAAACATGTTAAATCCAAAAATATTATCTTTTCTTCTTCTCCAAGGTCATCAAAACTAGGCTTTAGTCTTGCCAAAAGGTCTTCACCATCTACATATATATTAGCTCTTTTTAGTCTATGCAAAGTTTGCTCCCATACACGAAGTCTTGTTTGTCCTTTTAAAGAAGAACCTACAAATTCTAAACTTAAAGAATGTCCATCACAAGCTTTGGATATTTCTGTAGAGAATTCATATAAATGTGGCATATAAAAGGGTCCATCTTTAAAAATATTCTCAAGAAGTATTTTCATACTTGTACTTTCATCAAGCGGACTCAATTCTATTTTTCCTGATTCACTTATAAATTTTTTTAATATATTCCATTCACGACTAATGACTATAAATTTACTTCTTGGTATACCTAACATTGCTATATCCACTACTTTCTTCATATCTTCATGTTTCAAAACATCATCAAAGATGATAAGAAGTCTTTTTTCTTGAAGCTTTTTAATTAATATTTGTTTTCCTTCTTCAAGATTCATAGCTTTGCATTTGTTGTCTAAAAATTGTAAAGTTTTACTTAACTCCATTAAATAGTCATTTTTTAGGTTCCATAGGATTGTACCATGTAAAAGAGTTGTATTTTCAAAAGAAAATTCTTTGGTATTATTATTTTTATTTGGTAAAAACATTGATTTGTTGGATAATTTTTTATCAATGTATTCTTTAAAAGCCTTCACCAATGTAGACTTGCCTATGCCAGCCATACCAACTATACCTACCATGTGGTTTTTAAGAAGTAGCTTTTCTAATTCCACAAATTTTGATTCAAGATTTGAATCTTTTTTCATTTTATGAAAATACTTGCTAATCTGCACATATAGATACAACAATAGAAACAATAAGTTCTTATATAAAAAAGTAATATATTTTATAATAATATTTTATTTTGTACATATTAATATGTTTATGGCAGCTTAAATTTTTAAAACTAATTGTATATAACTAATGCTGAAATTGCTTGCATCTATTTCTTTACAAAGGTTATGAACACTTACATTTGAATCATAAATATTTGATGAATCCTTAGATATATTTTTATACTTATTATTCATTTCATTGTTATTTGTGTGTTTGTATTTAGCAAATTTCTTACAAAAATTTATGGTCCAATCTTGTAATTTTCGCTTGAGATTCTTTGTAAATGAAATATTGTTGGATATCATCTTTTCATTCTTTGTAAGTTCATCTTCAAAAAATTGTTTCTTCACTTCCATCAAGCTCTTCACAATTTCTAGAAATGAAGGCCTTTTTGAAGGATTTTTTATATCCAAACATTCTTTGATCAACAATTGAAGTCTATGATTGAATTTATATAAGCTTTCTAATCTCTTCTTTACATAAATAGAAGAGTCTTTATAGTCCCATTCGTTTTCAATACTTGTCAAAATATCACAACAAAGAATGCCAAAACTAAAAACATCTGCTTTGAATGGATTCAATTGGTTTAGAGGATATCTTGCTTCAGGAGCCATGTAACGAGTTGTTTCATATATTCTTTGATTTGTGGGTTTTTCATCACCATTTACTTCAACTTTGGATATTCCAAAGTCTATCAATTTCACATGTATGTAACCAGTTTTTTTAATTTCTTCCATCTCAAGATTCATAATTACAACATTTTGAGGCTTTAAATCACGATGAGCCACCTTCATGTCATGAAGATAAAACATTGCATTAGCAATTTGAATCATTACATCAACTTTGTGTAGAAAAGACATTTGCAAATGATGATTTTCATATAATAATTTAGATAAGCTCATATCACCTTTTTCCATACCAATTATAATTTCTCCACGATGGTTTGAATGAATTTTACTAGCACAATAAAATACCTTGATAATATTTGGATGATTCAAACGTGATAAAATATGTGCTTCTTTTTCAAGTATATTTTTTGCTTCAATACTTCCAAAAGATATAATCTTTGTAATACTCTCAAAGTCCAACCATGTTGTCACATATACAACCATTCCCATGCTTTCTTGCAATTTTTGAGAATATTCTTTGTAATCTGGTTCAGGAAAATTTGTAGGAAAAGCCATAAACTCTTCTGCTCCACATTCAAACTTATGAATGCAAGATTGCCATTCTACTATATAGTTAATCAATTTGAAAGCATTAGAATTATTGGATACATTCTCAACAATATTGTTTAACTTTTGAAATAATAATCTTTCATCTTTTGCAACATCTTTTAAACCACATGGTTCGAATTTGTTGCACCCTTCAACCTCCATCTTTTGACATAATCTTCTTTCATCAAAAATTTCATAAATTATGTTGTAAAACCATTGTAATTCCAAGAGCAATTCCCTAAATGTCTCTTGACTAGATCTTTGCATCAATATCACTTTTCTCCAATCTCCTAAACAATTCTTTATCACCTTCTTTACTTTCACAATAATTCGAGACAAGTCCTCTAATATTGGTTGTAATTTATGCACATGTGCTCCAACTATAGCTTCAATTTCTTGCAAACCTTTTTTAAAGTTTTCCAATAAATTCTTGCATTGATTTGCATTGAATTGTTCATCTCCCATAACCTCAATGTTATTAAGCTCCAATTCCATAGCCTTTATTGTTGTTAAAATCTCCATATCCTTCAAAATATCCATGTCCATTACCCTACATAGACATCACACAATTGCTCTTGAGTTAGCTTGGTTCTTATAAAATTCAAAATACTTATGACATACAATGTTTTTTTTATTTGATCCACAAACTTGTAACTATTATAAAAGCTATATGATGGAAAGGGAGATAAATAATTCAAGTATCAACAATTCTCTTCCATTAATCTTAAGACATTATATTTCACTTAACAAATATCACTTAATTATTCTTTTTATTAAAAAACTAAGCAAAATCTACCATACTCTTCTTAACCAAAACTACAATTCATCAATCTACTAGCTATCAATCTCAAATTAAAATATCTTGACATATCATAAATAAAAATAACGTGTTATTTTTATACAATTCAAAATTCAAATTAGAAAAAGGAATAAAATTAAAAAAAACAAAGTGCTGCAACACAATTTTCATTAAAGAATGTCTACGATCTCATCCATACTCTAATATCTACAATCAAAGTTTAAGAGACTTTGTCAACACAAAAGAAAATAGCTACAATCCAAAAATTGAGTTTTGGGAATTGCACCTCCTCCTCCAAAGTAAGTTAGGTGATCCAAATTGCCACTTGATGCAGCACTCGATACTTAAATCGTTGCCAAAAATTTGACTTGTCCCCAATTTCGATGCCCGGAAGATAACATCAAACTGCTCTAAAACCTAAAACAAACTCCACCCCAAAATCCACTGATTCACGAGACTGATCGGACAAAATCGGGAGGCCTTCCAACAATGAACCGACTCACAACCAATGACATACTGCGATTACATTAGGCACTTGTACAGAACCCTACCAAATCTCTGGAGAACCGCTAACAAAGTTCACATCAAGGGGCTCAGAAGGCAGTAACCTCACTCACGCAGTTGTTCACGATATCCGAGTCACAATATTCAGCATGTGCTCTGTGTGTGTGGCTTCAAAGCTGCTGATCCAACGAGTGCGTCCGTAGTCCGACTAGAGAACCATGTGTGTCAGGGCTTCGGAACAAGACAAGAAGAACCACCAACGCCACAGCTCCTCCTGACTAGAGCTCAAAAACTTCCTGGCCCACTGCTCAGTTCTTGCCAATGCACCTGCTCAATCTTGTGATGAAAACCCGTCTACGCTAAACTTGCGTCAACAAACACACCCACAACATTCAGAACGGGGGGCTCCGCTATCCTCTCCTCTCATTGCTAGCTCTGCTCCTTCTCTCTGCCTCCTCACGCGAAACCCTCCTGGCAAATGAGCCCTCTCGAGTCACTGCTGCGGAAGTCTATGCCCCCACCTGCCGAGGAGCCTCACGCGGTATCATCCATATCATATACTGTGCCTTCATCGTATTTGTGGCAGTCATCCTCATCTTCGGGCAGGAGGAGATGCTGTTTGCTTAGTCCTCCAGCACCGGATGCCCCACCTCATAAATCTCTTCGACATTTTTATCCAATTAGATGCCCTTTCGAGGCATGTCTAGATCTGTACACGCGTAGTTCAGTTTTTTTAGAATGAATTATATATATATATATATATATATATTTGAATACCCCCGTTTCCCTTTTTTACTTGTATTGACTCTTAGGTTTGAGAATACACATGTATCATGTATTCTACGTTTTATTTTACATGTACCGGTGAATGTCACCACAGAATGAATGATTCTGTATACTAATCAAACCATTTGAATTCCCCTTTTATGGATGTTTTACAGTTAGTGGTAAAGAAAGCCAAACATGCATTCTGTTGTTCATGAGATTTGGGGTGGGTTTATCTTCTATGAAAACAGATCTGCAATTACATTATGCATTGTAGTGTGTATGTTTTTAAATCATATCTTTTTTGAACCGAGTAAATGCAATATATAAATCGAACTGTAGCAAAACCTTGTATGAAATTTACAACTCTGCAAATATTGTGTAAAATGAAATGGTATTTTAGAAGTCATGTATCTAAGTGTTGTGTATAAAGTGATTGTTATAAATATCACATTAATACTTTCAAAGCATTTAAGGAATATTATACACAAATTCTTCAAATATATATATATATATATATATATATATAATTCATTGTAAATGTAAATCTGCTTACTAAAAGAAAAAAAAAAAAGAAAAAAAGAAAAAATCGATATGTATGTTTTCACAATGTTTAGTGTTTTATTTTAAGAAAAAAATATTTTAATAAAAAAAATTATATATATGTGTATATAGTTTTACATATTGCAATTCCAAGAGCAATTTCCTAAATGTCTCTTGACTAGATCTTTGTATCAATATCACTTTTTATCAATCTCTTAAACAATTATTTATCACTCACTTTGCTTTTACAACAATTCAAGACAAGTCTTCTAATATTGGTTGCAATATGTGCTCATATACTCATATACTCCAACTATAGCTTCAATTTTTTGCTAGCCTTTTTTTAAAAAAAATCCAATAAATTCTTGTATTGATTTTTATTGAATTACTCATCTTCTATGACCTCAATATTATTAAGCTCTATTCCATAGTCTTAGTTGTTGTTAAAATTTCCAAGTCTTTCAAAGAATTCATGTCTAGTCTCTTGCATAAATATCACACAATTTCTCATAAGTTAAATTAGTTCTTGTAAAATTTAAAATACTTATAACATGTTCTTACATTTAATCTACACTTTTCTAACTTGTACCTATTATTAAAGCTACATGGTGGAATGTGAGAAAAAAATTCAAGTATCAACCATTTTCTTTCATCAATCATAAGATATTGCATTTTTACTTAAAATACAATATTAAACTATTTTTTTCATTAAAGATACTAAACAAAATCTACTATACTCTATTACACCATAACTACAATTCATCAATTTGCTAACTAATAATGTTAAATTAAAATATTTATTACATATCATAAATAAATAAAACTAAGTAGTTTTTATTATATTGGGAATTTAAATAAAAATATTAAATAAATATTATATTAAAATAAATTTATTAATGAATAAATATAATAATAAATATGATAATTTATTAATTGATTAAATAGTAAAAACAATTTGCTTCAATACAACTTTCATTACAAAATGTCTACAATCTCTTCTATACTTTAATATCTACAATTAAAGTTTAGTATTGTTACCTAGTATTTTACCAGTTATGATTTTCTTAAACTTGTTACCTAGTATTTTACCAGTTCATAACCCGGCCGGCCGGTGAGTTTATTAGGACGAAATCCAAATATTACAGCAAGCTCATCCAATTCTAACTCGTGTAAGTATTGTGGAAGATATGGGCACTAGAAAGGCACGTGCCTGAAAAGGCTTGTTGACATTCGCAAGTTAGAAGCAGACAGGCGCAATAAACTCCAGAGCAGAAGCAAACTTGGGTTTGCAAACTTTGTGCAGGAAGGGAGTACATAGAACCTTCCCGCATCAACTCACACACTTGCTGAAAACGTAGATCTTTCTGATCAAGAGGACGTTTTTGAGGCAGCCATTTCTGCACTAAATATACAAGACGATTACAGTGGATGACATCTCGATTCAGGTGCTAGGAAGCACGTAAGCGGCAGTAGGAATTCTTTTGATAGTCTAGACAAAATGCAAAGGAAATGTCAGGACAGCAGGAGGGCACAATCACGCCATTGCCAGTTGTAGACCTATAAAATTCACTTTGTCCTCTGGGAAAATAAAGAGCATATGTGACGTTTTGTATGTCCCAGACCCCAAGAAAAATCTCATTTCAGTGGGCTCTAAATCCGACGGAGGATGCATCGCCTGCTTTGACGAAAACAAGTGTATTTTATACAAGGGGTCGAAAAGTACTATTGCAGAACAAAATCAAAAAAATTAATTTGACAAGGGAAGTTGACATCCAAGCTAACATCACCACTTCTGCGGTGAACTTAGCACGGCTGTGGCATAAGCGCCTGGAGCGTGTCAATTTACAGACACTGCATCAGATGAGTCAGAGAAAACAGTCTCGGGTCTTCCTTACATTTCAGCCTGTAGCGAAGTGTGCAGAATTTGCCAGATGGGTAAACGATCCAGGGCCTCGTTTCCATCAGCTAGCCGAAGTAGAGCTAGCCAACTGTTGGAGCTTTTACATGTTGACCTGTAGGGACAACTCCTGACACAATCCTTGGGAGAATCGATGTATTTCTTAGCCATCATCGAAGACTATTCTCGCTTCATCTGGGTACATTTTCTACGCACAAAGTCTTAAGCATTCGAATGTTTCAGAAGCTTCAGATTCATGGTAGAATTGCAACTCAACAAACAAATTCATATAATGTGGTCAGACAGGGGCGGTGAGTTCTTAAGCAAAGAATTCACCGAGATATTCGCAGCCTCAGGAATAACTCGTCAACTCAATTACCACTGCAAAACAATAGTCGCGATCTGGATTCCCTGCCTCATGATTCCTCCCCAAATCTAGCTCTCTCGCCACCACATCGCGCGTCCACTGATCTACTGACTTCTTCAGATTTGACCCTGTCAACACCACACCGCGTGTCCACTGAGCCGTTGACCGCCCCAGATCCGACCATGTCGCTACCACATCACATGACCCCCAAACCATAAATCAACCGCACGCTCCCACAAAAAACGCGCCAGCCGTCCTCTAGACTATGCGACAGCCTATCTTACATCACGGAACATTCGGAGGATGTAGATATCATGAAAATCAACAGCTTCTACGGATTGGCACCAGAAATCACGGATCCACTCTCCTATGCCGAAGCTGAACGGCACGTAAGCTGGCGCTCAACGATGGAGGAGGAACGGCTCTCAATACATAAAAACAGGACCTGGAAAATCTGCGATCTTTCCAATGGTGCCAATCTTATCACTACCAAGTGAGTTTACAAAACTAAATTAGATTCAACCGGACAATCCACCAAGCTTAAAGCTGGGCTTGTTGCCAGAGAATACCAGCAAGTACCAGGTTTAGACTATTCTGAGATTTTCGCCCCTGTTGTGAAATGGAATTCTATTCAAACAGTGCTCTCTATGGCAGCCAGCAATCATTAGCCAATCTCCCATCTAGACATCAAGACGGCGTTTTTAAATGGAGACCTCAACGAACCTGTGTATATGAGTTTACCAGAAGGCTTCGAACAGCATGGTACACAAAAAGTGTGCAAGCTGCTAAAATCATTGTATGGTTTGAAACAAGCCCCAAGGGCTTGATTCGAAAAAATCGATGAATTCGTACAACCTCGCAAAATGACACGCACAGAGACAGACTACTCGCTATACTTCATTAGAGATAAAGTGGGGGTAGTTATCCTCATTCTTCATGTGGACAATCTCCTTCTAACAGGAGATAACCAAACAACACTGAACTGGCTAAACTCACAGCTCATAAACTGATTTGAAATGGCGGATCTAGGTCCTCTCCAATTCTGTCTTGGAGTCACATTCTTCATCAAAGAAAATGGTATCTCCTTCAACCAACAAAACTATATCGAAGCCATCCTAAGTGAGTTTGGAATGACTGAGTGTCACAGTACATCTGTGCCAATACCCGAAGGAATCAAGCTTCACAAGGAAGAATGGGCTGAAACCGTCGACAAAACAGTTTACTGCAGACTTGTTGGCAAGTTAATATATTTGCTCAACACTCGAGTGGACATCATGTTTGTTGTTTGCTCCATCAACCGCTTTATGCATGATCTACGAGTTCCTCACCTAGATGCCGCAAAGCACATTCTGCGCTACCTCAAAGGAACAATCGATCTTGGAATTACGTATCATGGAGGAAGTAGCAAAGCAATTATTGGTTTTATTGATGCAGACTGGGCAAACAACATTCATGATCACAAGTCCATCTTAGCATATGTGTTCAAATCTGCTGGTGGACCAATGACTTGGTCCTCAATGAAACAAACAATAGTGGCCACCTTCTCCACGGATGCAGAAACCAATGCCATTGCTGAGGGAATCAAAGAGGCAATCTGGCTTCGCACACGTACTCATCGAATTACAGGCAAGGAGCCCAAAACCATTATATTATACTGTGACAATCAAAGTTCATTAAAATCTGCTAAAGATCCAGTAAGTCATGCTCGATCAAAACATGTGGAGGTTTGGCAACACTTCATCCGTGAGAATGTACTAACTGGAGTGGTAAATCTAGTCTATCTTAAGTCACATGATCAGCTAGCAGACTTGCTAACTAAAGCTCTGGGGCGCATAAAGTTCCTCAAGGATCGTGATGGCATAGGAATCCTAAGATCGATTGACATTGCTGAAAGAAAAATCAAAGATAAGTGATCCTCTTCGAGAGAACCATAAGACACAGAATAAACTACCTCGTTAGGACTACCTAGCGAATTGCAATAATCCAGTTTAGACAGATCTTCAGCAATCAGAGTACCTAGATGTTCTATCTCAAACCCTAGTCTAGCAGTAAGTGACTCCCTTTTAGCATCAGCATCAGCGACAGCTTTCAGATACCCATGACGATCAACCCGCACCATCTCAAGAGCCTGACATTCGATAGTTCCAGCGACGAATGACTACCAAAATCTGTTAATCCTCCGAAATCGCCACAACAGAGACGGAGAAGCGGGAGAATTCAACTTCGGCCAGAGAAATTGCTCCACAATATAATCAGGAACAGGAGGAAGAAGATTTGATTCAGAATCACAAAAGGGGCGCAGATTCACTGATGAAGGTCGACGTTCATCAATGGATCGCAGAAGTCTGTCCCCAACTGCTGCTCCTAAACGATCAACAATTTGACGTAAAAGTAAAAACACCAACCAGAGTCGTAACAAGAACGACTCCCACTGCAAGAGAAGAAGAAAGATCAAACTCTTGAAACAAATCCAGTCACCTTGAGACTAATATATCATTGAAAATCACTCACCATTGAAAATATATTATTGAAAATCATTGAAAATCACTCACCACCGACAATTGGCTGCATATCTCTCGATCAAGAAACCCCACTGGGAAACGCCGCAGAGGACTATCTCGCTCACGACCTCGAGGATAACGTCAGATCGTCATCACAAACACTCGAAAGAAAGGACAATGCTAATAGAGTTGTAGAAAACCACAATCTAGACACATTGCTAAAAAGCATATTCTCTCCATTCGTACTTGGGACAGACTTATGAACCTCGGCCAGCTAGAGCTAGTCCGTCTTGCTGTCCGTGTTCAATTGGTCAGCTCCAGTTAAGGGAGGGTGTTAACAAAGTTAGCTTTTACCTCGAACTAGTTTCACCTGGAACTAATTACTGTTCACCTTGCTGTTACCGCAAAATCAGTAGTCAGTCCACGTATAAGACGTGCTCTTCTGATCCTCGATCACTCTCTTATTTTCTTATCAATATATGGCACAGTAATTCTATTTCATCACTTGACTCGTACCTCATGGAGGCAACATCGCCGTGTTTTAGCAGATTATTCCATGAGAATGCTCATCAAGGGAGGGGGTTGGACAGTTTTACCTACTCACATTGGCTCCCGTGTCAATCCAGCCCGTGTTCAATTGGTCAGCTGTCGGTGGAGTGAATTCTTACGCCACGGAAGAATTCTGAGATTGAGTCATTCGCTATCTTATTGATAAGGCTGCCAATGTGACTTCGCATCGGCTGAGACATACCGAATCCTACGTAGCTTCTTGCTTGGCTCAGGTATCCTCTTCGATAAACCACAGCCGTGAAATGAATGACGAGGATCGAGCACCAGGGCACCGAAATTACGTCACCAGTGTCGCTGCACCCGAAGAATCGGTCCCGTGCTAGGCCTGCTCAAATCGAGCAGCGACAGATGCATTCTTCGATTTGTTAAGGATGAGATTTCGGCCGCCGTGTGATGTGCCCGAGGAGATTGAAATCGTTGCCGACAAATTTTCCGGTGGCGCAGAGGGAATTTCGAAGGTCAAGGCCTCTTTTACTAGGAAGGATAGCTGGGTAAATCTGACCCTCACTCGATCCGGCATTATTTGTGGTCCACGTGCTCTGGGGAAGTGGTCAGGAAACAATAGCATACTTTTTCCCTTTTTAGTGAAAGTGTAATATATAATTTAAAAAAAAAAAAATCCATGATCTTTTTATTAGGGTATTATTGTTAAAGTAAGTAAATAAAAGTAGAATAAGTTACATAGTAAAAGGTATTATCTTAGGTAAGTTGCTAATGGTTAAAAGGTTGATTTTTGATGTATGGAAAAGGCATCTTATAGATATAAGACAAGATCAAGGACCAGGAATCAAAATCAAGAGGATAAAATATGAACTAAGGAATATCCAAAGATTAGGTAAGAGTAATTAGTGTTTACCATAGGATACCCTTGTGGTTACTAAGATGCCAAAATATCCAATAACCATAAGATACCCTCGAGGTACGTTAAATGCCAAAGAATCCTATGTCACGGCCATAATCATGTAAGCTAATAATTACATATAGAAATAGGTAGAAATAAGTAAAAGTAGATAAAAGTAAGTTAATTGTATAATATTTAATATAGAAGCTTCCTAGAAACTTCCTAGATGCTGCTTTGACTTCATAGGTGTCTTTAATTGACTTTTTGGATTAGAAACGTGGTCAACAAGTTGGCCATGTGCCACACATGTTGTTAGCTTGAAGATCAAGCTAACTATGTGGCCCACACGTAGAAAAACTTGCCTTGTAAGTCAAGGCATGTGTCCTACAAAGTCAACACATATTGGAGGTCCTATAGAACGTCGCCACGTAGCCCCTAGTTAGATAGTATATATAGAGACAAGAGTGAAGGCTTCTTCACTCTTGTCAACTTCTTTCTTGCTTCTAGTCTAGTTTCAAGGGTCTCTAGTTTTCTTGTATTTTGGCAATAGCCATTCCAGTTTCTTTCTTAATATACATATTTCTATTTTGTCCTATTTCTTTTTGAGAAAAGTCTCACTTACTCTTTAGCTTTCATCGAGTTCTTGTCCTTGACAGATTGACAAGAGTACACTTACAATATCAGAGCTTTGTTTTTTCTTGAGTAAGAGTGGATTACCCCTTTCTCTTGACAAGACATAAGCGTATTAGAAGTTTGTGGATTACCCACTTCTAAACTGATATTGTTCTTAGTATCTTCTTTGTTATCAAGTCTTTCTTTTCTTTTGTCTTGAGCAATATCAAACAAATTTTTCTTCTTAGTGTCATTATGGCAGAGCTTGTTGAAATGAAGAGTGCAATGGCACAAATGCAAGAGCAAATGAGGGAGTTAATGCTTGCGATGCATCAACTCAATTCACCAACACAGGAAAGAACAAGAATAGCAGAAAGTGGAGATATAGAGATGATCGGAGCTGCTTCAACATCTACAACAAATCACGTTCCTTCTCCAATTATACAACACCCTATAAGCACTAGAGAACCAAGAATTACCTTACCTGAGAAATTTGATGGTACGAGATCAAAGTTTCGAGGGTTCATCAATCAAGTACAATTGGCAATTGAACTTCAACCGCAAAGCTATCCAACTCCAGGATCACAAGTCAGGTTTATTGGCACTCTACTTTCTGGTTCTGCATTATCGTGGTTTTCGTCTTTTCTTGAACAACGAAATCCAATATTGGACAATTTGGAAGCTTTTTTGGCGGAGTTTCGATCTATGTATGGTGAACACGATGCAACTTGTGTTGCAACAAATAAGATCCGAATTCTGCAACAAGGAAATCGCTCAGTAACAATATATGCTTCACAATTTCGACAACTTGCAATTGACATCAAGTGGGATGATGCTGCACTCATCAGTCAATTTCTTTATGGATTGCAATACGAAGTAAAGAAATTGATGCTCAACTTACCTGATCCTCAAACTTTGAGTCAAGCAATCGATTTTGCGGTAAAATGTGATAATCGACTTTTTGAATTTCGATCTGAGAATCATTCACGGGAACCTCAACGTTATTACTCAATGGCAACATCAACATCTTTGCCAAACGTACATTCGGAAGTAGAAGACATGCAAATTGACGTGGTACGTTTTAAACCTCTAACTGAGCAAGAAAAGATTCGTCGTCGTCAAGAAGGATTATGTTTATATTGCGGAGAACCTAAGCACACTGCTCAACATTGTCCAAAGAAACGACGCAACTATAAAATGAGGGGTACGACGGTCAAAGAAGACAACATGTCGGAAAACGGATTCGTCCAGCTACAATAGGGACCGTGCAGCTGGAACCTTGTACAACTCCTAATGAAGGTCCTATCCTCTCCTCAGAACCCTCTCCTTGTTTTATAATAGACTTATATTTAGGACCTAAGAATTACAAAGCCTCTGCTTTATTAGATTCGGGAGCCTCAGCATGTTTTTTAGATGAACAATTTGTTAAAAGTCGTAAAATACCCTTTGTACAGAAACCTAAACCAGTACATGTAGAAGTCATAGATGGTCGTCCCTTGTCTTCTGGAGATGTCACTCATGAAACTCATCCTATAAAAGTAACAATAGACGGTCATGATAGCTATATAGCTTTTAACATAATTAAATCCCCATCCAATCCAGTTATTTTAGGTTTATCCTGGCTAGAAAAATATAACCCTCAAATAGATTGGAATTCGCGTAAACTTGACTTTTCCAAAAGCGTTATTAATAGTTCTACGAACCAAGTAAAAAATTATAAGTCTAGTACAGTAAAACCCGTACTGATAGGTGCAAAAGCATTTATACACGCAGCAAAAGAAGGATCAACTTTTGCTATTTATGCTACACCTATTTCTGAAAACGTAAAGACTTCAAGTGGCATTCCAAGTCAATATCAGGAGTATCAAGACGTTTTTGAGAAAAA
Source organism: Physcomitrium patens (assembly GCF_059467195.1). Classification (NCBI taxonomy): domain Eukaryota; kingdom Viridiplantae; phylum Streptophyta; class Bryopsida; order Funariales; family Funariaceae; genus Physcomitrium; species Physcomitrium patens. The sequence goes on along the minus strand of NC_143431.1, from coordinate 1,414,137 downwards.
GAATGCAGATATTCTTCTTGAGCATCGTCCATATGATTGTTCAATCGACCTCAAGGAAGGAACTCAGCCACCATTTGGACCAATTTACAGTTTATCGCAAGACGAGATGGCTGAACTCAAGACATATATTGACAAGAATTTAGCGAAGAATTTCATACGCCATTCAAAATATCCAGCAGGAGCTCCAATTCTATTCGTAAAGAAAAAAGATGGATCTTTACGAATGTGTGTTGATTATCGAGGACTCAACAAGATCACAATCAAGAACAGGTATCCATTACCTTTGATATCAGGACTCCTTGACCAGTTGAATCAAGCTAAGATCTATACAAAAATAGATCTAAGAGGAGCATATAATCTAGTACGGATCAAAGAAGGAGATGAATGGAAGACTGCGTTTCGAACCAGGTATGGACATTTCGAATATAATGTCATGCCCTTTGGACTCACAAATGCACCAGCTGCTTTTCAACATCTCATGAATGATGTATTTCGTGAATTCTTAGACAATTTTGTCGTCTGCTATCTAGACGATATCCTGATCTATTCCAAGAACGTCGAAGAACATGAAATACATGTTCGTCAAGTATTACAAAAACTTAGAGACGCAGGATTGTACGCCAAGATGGAAAAGTGTGTATTTCACACTACTCAAGTTGACTTTTTAGGATACATCATTTCAAATGATGGCCTCATGATGGATTCTAAGAAAGTCCAAACAATCGTGGATTGGAAGATTCCAAGGACGGTAAGAGATGTCCAATGTTTCTTGGGATTTGCCAATTACTATCGGATCTTCATCAAAGATTTCTCACGAGTTGCAGCTCCACTTACACGCTTGACTAGTAAAGATAAATTTCAATGGAATCAAGAAGCGGAAGCAGCATTTGAAGCCTTGAAGACATCGTTTGTCTCTGCACCAGTCTTATATCGTGTTGACTTTTCCAAGGCATTTTTTATGGAAACAGATGCATCAGATTTTGCCTTGGCTGCAGTTTTATCACAAATGGGAACAGATGACAAACTCCATCCGATAGCTTTTCATTCAAGAAAATTCTCAGCAGCCGAGATCAATTATGAGATCCACGATAAAGAACTTCTTGCGATCGTGGATTCCTTTCAAGAATGGCATCATTATCTAGAAGGCGCTTCTAGTCCAGTCACTGTGTATACAGATCACAAGAACCTCGAGTATTTCATGTCAGCACGCGTGTTGAATCGTCGTCAAGCTCGTTGGAGTATGTCTTTGTCAAGATTCGAGTTCATTATCACTTATCGGCCAGGAAAACAACAAGGTTTATCCGATGCCCTATCTAGACGTTCTTATTTTGCACCAAAAGAAGAAGATGCAGCTTTTGAGCAACAAAGAACGGTCCTCTTGAAACCGGAGCAATTTCATCTCCGAACAATGAAATCAACATTGACTGTTGATTCAACTTTTCTCAAGCAAATCCAGTCCAGTATGTCCTCAGACCCTCTTGTTTATGATATCGAGAATAATTCTTCCAAGTCTCATGATCCTTCTAAGTTTGAGTTCAAGAATAATCTATTATATTTTGAAGGACGCCTATATGTTCCAGAAAGAGAAGCACGTTTACGTGTTCTTCAAGCACGTCATGACTTTCCAGCAGCAGGGCACTTTGGATATAATAAGACTTTGGAACTCATATCAAGAGATTTTTGGTGGCCACAAATGTGGAAGTCAGTCAAAGACTTTGTACAATCATGTGATATTTTTTCAAGATCAAAAATTCCTCGTCATCGACCTTACGGACTTCTTCAGCCATTACCTATACCAGAACAACCATGGTCTTCTGTTTCTATGGATTTCATCACAGATCTTCCAAGCTCAAGATCTTATGATTCTATATTTGTGATAGTAGATCGTTTCACCAAGATGGCACATTTTGTGCCATGTACAAAATCTATCACAGGTGAAGAAACAGCTAAGCTTTTCATTGATAATATCTATCGCTATCATGGATTACCTAAAGATATCATATCGGATAGGGGAACTCAATTTGTGTCAAGATTTTGGAGGACCCTTTTCAAGATTTTAAAAGTGGACATAAAGCTATCTTCGGCTTTCCATCCTCAAACTGATGGACAAACAGAGCGCGTAAACCAAGTCTTGGAGCAATATTTAAGGTGTACTATCAACTACCAACAAGAAGATTGGACAACCCTTCTGCCATTGGCAGAGTTTGCTTATAATAATACGGTACATTCTTCCACGCAACAAACACCTTTCTTTGCCAATTATGGCTATCATCCACGACTTGATACTTTTGATTTTTCAAAAGTTGATAATCCTGCAGCAGAAGATATGGCAAATCGGTTGTCAGAGTTACATGCAATAATGAAGACACAATTGAAGGAAGCTCAAGAACGACAAAAGATAAACGCAGATCTATATCGTAAGGAGCAACCACAAATCAACGTGGGTGATAAGGTATGGCTACTTCGTCGCAATATCAAGACTACTCGACCTTGTGACAAGTTGGACTATCGTAGGCTTGGCCCCTTTTCTGTTTCTGAACAGATCAACCCAGTTGCATATCGGTTACATCTACCGGAGTCAATGAAGATCCATCTTGTATTCCACGTATCTCTTCTTGAACCATATAAGACAGTGGATATACAAGAAAGAAGACAAATGCCACCGCCTCCTATAGAAGTAGATAATAATGAAGAATTTGAGGTGGAAGAGATATTAGACTCAAAGCGGCGCCGAAATAAGCTAGAATATCTTGTTCATTGGCGCGGATATGATATTAGTGAGCGCACATGGGAGCCATCCAGGAATCTAACAAATGCATCAGCTAAAGTCAAAGTTTTTCATCAACGACATCCATCAAAACCAAGATGAAAACCTCTCTTATAAAAGAGACAAGATTGAGGCAAGATAACATTCAATTTCCTATCCTTGTTTGTAACTTCTTTACATTTGTGACGCTAATTAGATGGAGAGCCAACAACCAGCGGATTCAACTCAAGAACCTTCGTTTGCTGACCTACCGGACGAGACATTACGATTGTCACAACCTTCAAGACGACGCAATCGAGATGAAGATCTTCAAGAACGACATGTTCTTCCTCGAACAGATGGTGAGATACAACGCGTTTGGTATCACGATTTGGGAAGGGACTCCCGATGTTTGGTGATTTTGCTAGAGGTAGGAACAACTCCTGATGGTGTTCCGAATATTCTATTCGAAGGAAGTTATGAAGGCCTCAATAATGATCAAATAACTGGGTGGTCTTCCCGCCCTGGTATGGGACACTACCGATGGTTGAGAGGCCCTATCAATCATCTTCGAAGAGAACAGAGATCGGAGTATGTGGCGAATATAATTCGTCGCATCATAGATTTCCTCAACATATGATGACCGCTCCTCGTGGAACTCGTCTCTAGAAGGGGGGGTAATGTCACGGCCATAATCATGTAAGCTAATAATTACATATAGAAATAGGTAGAAATAAGTAAAAGTAGATAAAAGTAAGTTAATTGTATAATATTTAATATAGAAGCTTCCTAGAAACTTCCTAGATGCTGCTTTGACTTCATAGGTGTCTTTAATTGACTTTTTGGATTAGAAACGTGGTCAACAAGTTGGCCATGTGCCACACATGTTGTTAGCTTGAAGATCAAGCTAACTATGTGGCCCACACGTAGAAAAACTTGCCTTGTAAGTCAAGGCATGTGTCCTACAAAGTCAACACATATTGGAGGTCCTATAGAACGTCGCCACGTAGCCCCTAGTTAGATAGTATATATAGAGACAAGAGTGAAGGCTTCTTCACTCTTGTCAACTTCTTTCTTGCTTCTAGTCTAGTTTCAAGGGTCTCTAGTTTTCTTGTATTTTGGCAATAGCCATTCCAGTTTCTTTCTTAATATACGTATTTCTATTTTGTCCTATTTCTTTTTGAGAAAAGTCTCACTTACTCTTTAGCTTTCATCGAGTTCTTGTCCTTGACATCCTACGACCTAAGATCATATGTATAAAAATCAAAGAGTGGAAGTTGTCTTATAGGGCAGCAATCACAACCTATAAGTATTGGATGTTGGAAGTGAGAAACATCTTACTTCATATTCTCTTTGTATGCAACCTTGCTAATGTTATGTATTGTGACTTCAAAGTTCTATTTCTTCAATAGGTTATGAGTCCATTCACCTTTAGTTGTGAGTTTTGAAGTTCTTTGAAGTATTTGTTTTTATAAGGAGTAGATCTTATGGTTGTTGCTAATGTTAAGATTTAATATCTTCTAAATCTTCTTTTACATCTAATTGTTGATGTAGTTATGCTCTTACTTGTTAAGTGCATTCATAGTCTTAAAGATTGTTATACACTTTAGAATGTTTTTTTAGAACACTAGTAGTGTGTTTCTTTACTGACCTACTTCATTGTTGTACTAATATTGAACTTTCATATGCTTAAGTTATTAATAGATCTTCTTATAGTAAAAAGAGGTGTTATGAGACATTAGAGGTGATAAAAGAGTAGTAAAGCTTACAAGAGAGGTTAAGATAGTGTATAAGACTTGTGAGAAGTCTTATAAGTGAAGTTGAGAGTGATCAAAGAGTGAAATCACTAGTTTACTTACAAAGAAGGCATTTTGGGATTCTAAGGCAGCAACACCTTCTTGTTGATTTTTAGAATTCTATCTTCTCTTTTCTTGATTTTCTTTGATACATCCTTTTTTTAGATATGGCTTCAAGTGAGGGTGAGGATTTGAGAGTGATCGAGAAGTTTAGAGGTGATAACTTCTACCATTGGAAGAAGAAAATAGAAATTTTATTAGCTTCATTGGACCTTTGGGACATTGTTGATGAAAGTGAGGAGCCTCCTAGTGATGATATTGATGTTAAGATGAAGAAAGAATATAAAAAATGTGAAAGGAAGGCTCTTTGCATGATTGCAACAAGTCTTGATGATGTTAACTTTTCACATGTAATTGCTTGCAATAGACCAACGGAAGCATGGAAGACTCTTTGTAATATCTATAAAAATAGAAACCTTGCTAATATTCTATGGATAAGGAGGGAGTTCTTAATGATAAAAATAGAAAAAGAAGATGACTTCATGGCTCATGTCAACAAGGTAAAAGTACTTATAAACTAACTAGCATTTGTTAATACATCAATTGATGATAGAGAAATTGTGTTAACATTGCTCATGAGCCTTCCCAAGTCCTATAACTATCTCATTGTGGCATTGGAGTCTATCAACATGAACAAGTTTACCATGAATTATGTCACATCAAGACTTGTATATGAAATAACCACAAAAAAAAAAAAAAAAAAAAAAAAAAAACTTCAAAGTGATGATTTAGCTCTATTCTCAAGATAAGGCAAAAGTAGCTTTCTACACTAATGTGATAATTCAAAAAGCAACATAAAAAATTACTATATTTGTAGAAAACTAGATCATTTTGCTAGGAATTGCTACAAGGTTAAGAGAAGATATGGATAAAATACAAAATGCTAGTGATAGTTTTGGTAGAGATGATTATGCTTTCATGGCAAGTGAAGGAGCCTCTATGGCTGCCATATCTAAGTGGATTATAGATTCGGATGCTATAAAGTATATGACACCATAAAAAAATTTATTTAACACTTATGAAGCAATTTGAGCAATAAAAGTATGATTGGAAGATAATGGCATGGTGCAAGCCATTGGAATTAGCTCCATTGTGGTAGAAATTGTGATAAAAGATCAAATCAAGAAGGACAGATAGAAAGAAGTCTTACATGTAACAAAGATGAAGAAGAATCTTCTTTTAGTGAACAAACTTGTATCATATGGTTGTAAAATTCAATTTGACATAGATGGGTGTTTTATGAAGACATTGAGTGGACACATGTTACTAAAGGCATTAGAGATAGCAACCTCTACTTCATCAATTATAAGAAGGTGAATGGAGTTGAAGTGATGACATATGCTGATATTTTACAAAATCAAAACAAGTTTGATATTTGGCATCAATGACTTGGACACTTGAATGCCAAAAGCATGAAGGAGCTCCTATTTGTGATAAGTGGCTTACATCTTGGTCAATTCAGCCACAATGCTATGATACTTACTTGTGAAGGTTGTATCCAAGGCAACAACAAAAGACTTCATTTTCAAGTAGAATTGCAACACGTACAAGAAAAATTGTTGGAGATGGTTCATTTTGATGTTTGTGGACCAATGAAGACACCATCAATTGAAAGAATAAGGTACTTTGTGACATTTATTGATGATTTCTGAAGAAAAGTATAGATATATATATCATTAAAGCAAAGAGTGAATGTTTTTCAAGGTTTAAAGAATTTAAGGTACTTATGGAGAAGCAATGTGAGTGCAAGATGAAAGTGTTGTACACGAACAATAGAAATGAATACATGTCAAAGCATTTTGATGAATTTTTGAAAAATCAAGGCATTGTAAGACAAACCTCTATTTCTTATACTCCACAACAAAATGGAATTTTTGAAAGAACAAATTGTATCATTGTAGAGATGGCAAGGAGTATGCTTCATGTACAAAACCTTGCGCATGAATATTGGGTAGAAGCTATGATCAATGTAGTATATACAAGGAATAGATGTGCAAGAAGTGCACTCACATCAATGAGTCTACAAAAAGCTTGGAATGGCAAAAAATCTTGTGTTTCACACATGAAGATCTTTAGATACATTGCTTATGCAAAGAAACCAGATTGCATGAGGTCCAAACTTGATGCAAACGAACAAAAATGTGTATTTATTAGATATTGTGAAGGTACCAAAGCATATAAGCTAATGTGTTTAAAAACTAAGAAAATCATTAAAAGTCGTGATGTAGAGTTTTTGAAGCACAAGAGTGCTTGTGAGTACTTGGAAATGTATTCAAGTGGGAGTAATAGTATATTTGTAGATATATCTATAAATCGAGTTATGAAAGAGGAAGATGATGATGATAGTAAAGATGGTGGAATCTCAAATCAAGATGAAGAACCAAAGAAGGTAGATCATGATATACCTACAATTGTTAATAATGAAGGCAATCAAGATGTTGAAGATGATGATGGTGATGAGAAGTATCAACCTTTAAGTGTGAAAAAATAAGTTTTAAGAAAAAAGAAGATTGCAAGAACTATTGGAGTGTATGAAGATATCTCCTTTCACTTGATGAACTATTGGAGTGTATGAAAATCTTCATCAAGTGAAACGAGATATCCTTTAAGAGATCAAAAATAACTTGGTGCATAGTGGAAGAACCACATTTTTCCTCAAGTAAGTAAAGAATATATCAATGTTATACTCTTTGCTGATCCATTGAGTTTGAGTGATCCAATGAAGTCCACAAATGCTATGAAGTGAGAGAATGCCATGGAAGAAGACTACAAATCACTCATACAAAATGAAACATAGAAATTCACTCAACTTCCACCAAATTAATCTTCAATTGGTTGTAAGTGGGTGTTTAGAACCAAAAGAGATGCAATAGACAATGTTATGAGATACAATGCTAAATTAGTTGCCAAAGAATACTTACAAGTTGTTGGAGTTGATTTCAATGAGACATTTGCTCTTATGGCCAAATTCACCACCATTAGAATCATTATGGCAATTGGAGCAACAATAGACTTGGAGATGCATCAAATGGATGTGAAAATGACTTTCTTGAATAGAAAGTTAGAAGAAGACATCTATATGGATCAATCACAAGGATTTGTTAAAGATGGCAAACAAGACCTTGTTTATAAGTTGAAGAAATCCATGTATGGGTTCAAGCAATCTCCAAAGATATAGTATTAATATATTCATACATTCTTTGTGAATGAAAGGTTTGTAAAGAGTGAAGGTAACCATTCTTTATATGTAATGCAATCAAATGAATTCATATTGATTGTCATCCCCTATGTTGATGATTTGATCATCTCAATCAATTCTATGAAGATGATGGATTGATTGAAGGCAAAGTTAGAAAAAGAGTATAAGATGAGTGATTTGGGATAGCTTCACTATTGTTTAAGAGTGAAGTTTGTGAGAGATCATGCTAAGAAGACCATTACAATGCGCCAAAATAAGTATATTAAAGAAGTGTTGAAATAATTCAACGTAGATGAGTGTAAGCCTATTGAAACACCTTTGGATGCTAATTTGAAATTGATGAAGCTCACGAAAGAAGAGTTTACTGAAGTTGAAGGACAAATACAAGGTGTTCTATAGAAGGTAGCAATGGACTCACTAATATATGAAATGATTGGCACAAAGGTGGATCTTGTATATGTAATGACTGTTGTGAGCCAAGACATGTCAAAGGTTCAACCAATCCATTGGCCAACGATCAAAAAGATCATAACGTACTTAAAAAGTACTTTGAACTTCAAATTATGTCTTAGGTATGTAGCTAATAGTCAAAGGGTTGACTCTTGATATATAAAAAAATCATCCTATAGATATAGGACAAGGTCAAGGACCAAAAGTCAAAATCATGAGGATGAAGTATGAACTAGAGAATATCGAAAAACTATGTAACAGTAATTAGTGTTTGGTATAGGATATCTTTGTAGTTGGAAAGATGCCAAAGGATCCAAGGATCATAAGATACCCTTGAAGTACATTAGATACAAAACGATCCGAGGACCTAAAATCATGTGTGTAAAAGTCAAAGAGTGGAACTTGTCTTATAGGTCAGCAACCACAACTTATAAATATTGGGTGTTGGAAGTGAGAAACATCTTACTCCATACTCTCTTTATGTACAACCTTGCAGATGTTATGTGTTGTGACTTTAAAGTTCTATTTCTTCGATTATTATACATATACAGAGGCAACACCAAGGCCATTTTTGGTCTTGATAATGTCTTTTAACATTCTATTTTTTAATTTTGGATTTTAAAGTTTCTTGATACTTGACAATAATTGTGTTAATATCTTTGCATTTTTAAAAAATAAATCGTTTTAATTTATTTTTATTTTTTAATTATAAATTTTTTTTTATATATATATATATATATATATATATATATATATAAAGTATATCTAGATTCAACTCTTTAATAACTTAATAAGAATAATAATTTTGATATTAACTTTTGTTCTTTTTAATTAAAAACTGATTCATCAATTGATATTAAAAACCTTATTAAAAATTGGAAATTGGAAATTATCCTATTTCAAAATAATATAATTATGAAAACACAAATCTTATATGTCCAAATATTTTTGAATGATATTAGAGTTTGTATTTTGGAATATAATATGAATAATTTAAATTTATAAGAAATAATTAAAAATATGTAATAAAAATATTAATACTGAAAATTACAATCCAAAAATATATATATATATATATATATATATCAAACATACCATAATAAATTATAATTAGTGAAGATAGTATAAAGGTAGTAGGAACTTTTTCAGCCTATATATTCCTTTAGACAACTCTTTTTATTACATTTCATTGTACAAAGGAATTATATCTAATATGTTAGGTGTAACTTGATATAAATTAGATCTTCTACTTATTAGTCAAATACACTCAATTTTATACAAATAAATAAATAATACAAGTGGACTTTCTAATTATTGCAACTAAAAAGTGATTTAAATAATCGTACAATTGATAATATTAGGGCTAGAGTGCTTGCTCCTATACTATTTTTTGTACAACTTAAATCTTACACAATCCTAAAATACATCTTAACATTAATACAATTTTTTTTGCTTATATGTAAGAAAAAATCTAAATATATTGTCAAACATTGACCAACAAAAAACCACAAAAAACAAAACAAAAAGTACATATATAAAAGAAAATAATTATTTTAAGAGATAAGTTTTTTTCATAGTTACAAAAGAATTTTATATGATATCAACATATAATATATATATATATATATATATATATATATAAATAATAAAAAGATTACATGGTTTGTAATTACTTATTCTTAGATTTTAGAGATATTTTCTTGTAATTTTTGTTTAAAGTTTTATGAAATATTTTTAGAGAAAATAATTAGCCAATGTACAAAAAAATCATAAAAAATCTATATTTATTTTTGGAACATATTATATATAAAATCACACCTATGAAAGTAATTTAATAGAAATATAATAGCATAATTATATTTGAAATCATTTAATTTCAAAATAATCTTATTATTTTAGATTTAATCTTATATCATATTATAACTATTTGGTAAGTTGGATATTTTCTAGTCTCGGATTTTGTTTTAATAATGTAGTACCAAAACAAGAACTGTGAATGAAGTAAAAAAAAAAATCAAAATTCTATCTAAAAATAAAAATATAATAACTAATATGCATTAAAAAGGGAGAAAAAATAGAAAATTGAATGTTAAAATAAATATACATGATGTGAAAACATTATAAGTCCATTAGATTAACAAATTTTTTCTTTTTTCTTTTCTTTTTTCTTTCCTAAAAGTGTGATAAATGAAAAAAACATACAATATATTCAATTCTTTTTTATATTTACTAATTCAAATAAATTCTGTATGGATAATTATTTCTCTTCTTATGTATTTGACTTATAAAACATAACACAAAGATGCAATAGACATATTCTATTTTTTAAAAATTAAAATAATTCACATTTATTCTGATTTTAATTTTAAGCTTTAAATAATTTTAACATTATTATTTTTATTTTTTTAAACTCTAAAATATTTTTAAATCAGTTTTAATGCAATAAAATGCATTAGATTTGTATTAAATATTTCAATATGATATTTTATTTCTTATGTTCAACAAAATTCTTATAAAGTAAATAAAAGACTATATTTTATATTTTATATTTTAAAAGATTTTTTGGAAGATTGTTCATTATACATTTTTTCTTAGATATAAGAATTTATTATATATGATGATATAAAATATAAGGTGATAATTAGACCAATTGGTCTTAAAAGTCTTTGCTATAATATTTAGGAATATAGTTTTAGATTTTACTATTATCATAGAAATTTTTATTATACTTTATCATTGTAAATAAGTATATTATTTTTATTTTACTTTTTTTTTAAATTAGAAAATTACATGCATCATTTGATAATTATTTATCTATAATTATTTTGATTGTTAGAGAATAATTGAAACATATTCTAAAGCACAATCTTTTGATTTATATAAAGACAAAATTGAAGAATTAAAACTATAATTATTTTTGAAAAAATAATTGAAATTGAAATTTTAAATTATATATATATAAGAGAATGATAAAGCAATCCAATTTTTTTCTAAAGCAACTCACTCTATTTTAATCATTTATTGCACTCTTGCAGCCTCCATCCCTATTCTTAGCCATTTTCCATTCCCAATGGTTACTAAGGATAGGAGCAAGGGGCTCAAAATATCAAGAACAGAGACAACAATTGGGAATAGGGAAATGATTAGGAACAAAAATTGGGTTGAAAGGATACAATGATGGTTTAAACATGTGGATTGATTTAGTAAAAATTTGGGTTGCTTTATCATTTTCCTATATATATAGACACAAAATATAAGAATCCATGATAAATTAAAGGCACAAGGATTATGTAATTTTCTTTTTTTTCTTTTTTTTATTTTATAGTTGCATATGGTATAGTTATTGTTGCTATTGTTATTTATTTCACAAATAGAATGTGTGTTCTAAAAATAATTTTTGCATGTGGATGCTTATTATAATTTTTTATGTAATATCAACAAAATATACTAGAATATTTCTTGGCTAGATTATTTGCATTGAAAATCAATATTACATTACTTATTATTACTAATCTATTACTTATTATAAATCATTTATTTTAAAGTAAAGAAAGAGACTTAAATGCTTCAAGGATTATTCTCATGTATTCCTTTGTCCAAGTGATCTTAAATATTGTAACTTCTATAATAAAAGGTAAGGATTTAAATCAATAAGCCAAAAAAAAAAAAAAATCAACACATTATAGAAATATTGCATTACCATTCATAAAGTATTGCTTTGCTCTTTCCTATTACTTCCACTTTATTGTTTCTCCCATCACAACGCAAGGGTCCCTAGGCACTTAATAACACTTATAAGAAAAAAATGTGGGAAAAATTATAAGATTAACAAAAAAGAAAAAGGTTAGAATATTAAAAGGGTAAATAGTAACTAGTTAATTAACGAGTACAGGATACTAGTAGTGAGTCGGTTAAAGACACGCTTCAAAGAATGCGAGATCGGTCGCCACGGTGGACAAGTGCGGGCGAGGAGAGGCGCCATAGCCGGTTATGGCTATGGCCATGGCCTCACCGTGGCTATGGCGTCGCGCGACGCACAAGAGTCGAAGCGCGATGATCCACCGCAACCATCAACTTCCTCCTCAACCGCGATGGGGGAGACCGACGCGCCTGCACGCACCGGCCCTCTCAAGCTCTCGGACTCCATGTGTGCGCCCCAGTACGCCGCTTCTTTAAAATGTGAGGTCACTAACACCGAAATGTCTTGTGGACTTAACTCTTCTTTTGTGTTTGCCTCTTGTCGATGCTGGCTTAGGTCTTCGAATTAGTTAGTTAAATTGTATTGAGCATGTTTTGATTCGTGGCGCGTGGAATTTTTTGGTGGGTTTTCTCTTTACCAGCCGCTCTTTACATAGCATATGTCCGCATCAAGGCTGATTAGGTCGTGTAGATGGTTATTCTCTGAATTGAATCCCTTCGCCTGATGCATGATTTTTATATTTATTTTATTTTTCCATTTTTTGAGAATATAGCGAGAATCGATAGTTTCGCATCCCGCAGCGATCGTGTATGGTTCCACTACGCCAGTTTAAAAGGTTTGTTTGAACGCCTTGAAGTTAGCAGGGCTGATACTTGTATGGAAATTGGAGTTGTGACAGGTTTGGACGAAGCCAATTATGATAAGAGTAAGTGTCAGGATCACTTCGATGCTTACAAGGAGTGCAAGAAGCAAGAGGTAACGGTTATGTTCAATTTTCTTCGCGAACACTTCAAGTAGTGATTATTTGTGTGTGTGTGTGTATCAACTCTGAGAGGTCTATCTTCCGGTGAAACGTATCACCACAATTATCATTTTATAGCTGTTGTTAAAACCATGTCACATGTTGAATAGAATGCCTCAAATTACGAGGTCGAGGGATTAAGCTGTTTTTTTTTGTGTATGTCGTATATTCCTTTGAGAAGTTTTAACTATTATTTGCTTGTGAAAAATGCGCTTTCTAAAGTTACCCATGTTTTGCTTTCGTCATGAGTGGAGAGTGCAATGAAAACAAAAAAAACTCCTGCTAAAGTTTCAATTTACGGGTGTGAGACATTTAGGCGTACATTGTACATTTCTATCAAGTTCTCTTTTCATCTGTAGTGAACGGGTAGAAGTAGCTCCTTGTCTGTTTGCATATTTCTCGATATACCCCACATTCTTCATCGCATCACTGACTTTTTCAATGCTGCAGAGGGAACTACGCCTTGAAGCCAATCGAAAATCCAAAAGTTTTTTCTGAGTTCTTGCAAAGTCGTAACAAATCAAATGCTGGTCCTCTTTCATTCACGGTAAGTATACATACTTTCTTTCTGGTTCTTCAAATGACGCTGATTTGGTGTTTTAGATTACTGATGTTACTACATTGAATTGAGGTGATGGCTCTATTTGTAGGTAGCAAATCGAAGTGTAAGGCAGAAAGCTTCGAAGGAGTTGGTGCTCCAACCAGGAGAACCATGTAGTGTTAGCCCATGTAGCCTTGGACTGCAGTCCTTCAATCCTTCAATTACATTAGTATATGGAGGGATGGACAAGATGACTAAATAGTTGAAAGGATAGATTTTTGTTGGAGCTCTCGTCACTTATGTGGAGAGTACGAAGCCAACAGCAAGTTGTTCTAACTTCACTCCGTTGAGAATGCCAGTCATTTGATGTTCAACTTTCCAAAAGAGAGGCTGAATACATGCGAGAGAATTTAGGTACCACTCATACATATTGTCTGACCTTGTTGATGGTAAAAAAAAAACATTTGCTAGGATGTGATGAGTTATAGCCTTGTGGTTGCATTAGTGTACGTGATAAGTCAAAAAGATCTCCTTCTACATCTTCAGATTTTTCCACATTGGATCAGAAGTTTATGATAATCACTAAATATACATATCTGTTTGAAAGGTCATCATTCTCTGCACTTAACCTTTTGTTGAAATTGATTGTTCAGAATCTTAGCTTGCAAAACATTGAATTGTATTGTACAAGTTTATAAGCTGTATTTATAAAGGATTCTTTCTCCTCAAAATTGCAATTTGTTACCCAATTCATTCTTATTGAAAACTTTATATTCCAAAGATATTCTCACAAAAGTTTGTCCCTCCCCCAGTACACCCAGGCTAGAATCCCCGAGAACTTCATGAGGAGTTGTCCTCCATCACCTCATTTCGTCCACCTCTCGCCCGTTACTATTCGCCCGTTAGTATTTAATTATTTTAAGTAGTAAAAAATTATAAAAATATTAAATTACCTCTTGTTATAACATAAAAAGTACAAATCAAATTCCAATGGATATTAAAATATTCCATAATCAAATTTTTAACTTTAATTATTTATTTTTGTTATCAATATTAATACTGCACATGTAATTTTAATTTAAATTAAATATATTTTATTCCCTTGTGAATCTATGGATTGGCACTACTTCATGTTTTAAATTTGAATGCCTTTTCATTCATTTTTTTTTTCAAAAATTCAAAAATTCATATCTTGACATTAATCATGTATTTCTATTAGTCCATATTTGTCTATTTTTATCATTTATTGATGATTTAACATATCTAAAATAATTCTTGCATATTAAATTATGAAATCATTCTTGATATGAATCTATACTTATATTAATCTTTTTTTCAATGTACCAACATGTTATACATCAAAAAAGAAAAAAAAAAAACCCCAAAAAACCCAAAAAAAACCCAAAAAAACAAAAAAAACAAAAAAAACAAACAAATGTCAAAAAACTTATTCTCTACCAAAGTTTCAATTCATCAAAGCTTGTGGTTCAGCTACCTCAAAGCTTGTAATCACTATAATAATTTCACTCAAATCTCTTCTTCCTTTAAAATTTTAAAAATTCTTTAGACAACTTATCATTGTTCCTATAAGTAGGAATAATAAAAAACTTTAAACTTACATCTTACTTAAGTTGTCTAAAGAATTTTGTATAATATATAATTTATATATTGATTTACTTATTTACCACTTGAAGTACATTCTAATCCCTGGCTCCCTAAACCTTGAGGCAAAGTGGGTCGAAAGTCCACTTCTTAAGCAATAGTCTGGTGGGAGAAATGACTAACTCGACATGTAACTCATGTCAGCATTTGGAGTAACCCTCGACGAATTCCAGCCTAGCATGTTTTACTCACACTCAGGGGCACGGGGATACAACCACAGGGATACCCCTACATTGCAAACAGACTCCAATTCTATTATCTATATATATATATATATATATATATTTGGTAGGAATTGTTTCAATATCTAGGATGACACGTTATGTTATTATCGATTACATATTAGCTCTGCCATCAGACAGACTATGTTCTGTTACATATATATACACATATAGATATAGACATTTAGTAGGTTATTGCTCAAACTTAATATATATTAACCATGATGATGGTGAGTGCACAGTGGAGGGTCACAGACTTAAATTCGTTTCATTGATTGGAAAAAGTTGAAATCATTCTTGTGTGACCAAACCATCGTCCTCATAAGAATGATTTCAACTACATCGTCAGATCATAGATGTAAACATGCCACCCAAGATACCGTCTATGGGTGGAGAAACTCTTAGCCCCCCCCCCCAGCCCGGTACACGGCCCCGCACCAGCATCGTCTGCGTCTTCCTCTTCGGTACAGTTTTCGACGCCGCGTCGCGTCAAATCTTGTCCTCGCATTTCAGCGCTGTTGCATGTTGAGATTAACGTTCACAAACCGTTGCTTGTAATTATAAATCCCGTCAAGCACTGATCGAAAACGAGCATTTCGATAGTGGGGAGCAAAAATTACGCTGCATTTTCACCTAGCCTAACCCTCGACTCACTGAAGAAGTATCACCATTCCCCCGCTTTAATTCTCGGAGATGAAACCATCAGATCCCATGAAAAACTTTAAGCTGCCCCAGAGTGCAGGACCTGTCGATCCGCGGCCTCACTGATGAACGTCCAGCAGTCCGCTCAGCAGCTAACTCGACAACCATCTACAAGCGAAACGATCTTGCAACCATAGGACTGAAAGTGAAATGTCACGGCTATGGATTATTTTCCTGTGCCAGCGGTGATGATTTCTATCTTATTCCATGCCATTCCTTTTTTCTAGTAGTTCCGTTATCAGATCTACATTATCGTCTGGTCGATTTCCACGGACGTTGCAACATTACTTACCACAGTACCACAGTACTTGGATTCGATGGGATATTCTCAGAAACGGATCCAGTACCTCAGTTCATTGCATGAGGTACCCAGCAACAGCACTGGTATACACTGCATGAACCAGTTGAGATACTGGTACACTCCCTGGTTCCGGGGCAAATCGTCTAGCATATGAGTAGATCGACACCACCTCAGATGATCCCACACTGCTGCGAGGAACCCATGTCCGTCACGCTCGAGAGCTGTTCCGCTAAACACTCCTGATGCATCATCATCATCTCTCGGACACACCCGTCACCGAAAGCTGCAAAAAGCCCACCGACCGGCACTCGTTGTGGCCCTCCATCGCTCAAATGGTGACGGCGCTCGTCTTGTTCATCGCAGGGGACATCGACCTCAACTGCAATAGTTCACTAGAAACTCAGAACCTCGGATCTGAAAGTCTTTTAGACTCAATGATGGAGGAATCCTAACTGATTGACCGTCTGGCTGTTGAATGATAATGTGCTTCACGTTCAGGCTGGATCAACTGTTCTGGCGTTAACATGGACGACAAGGATGGCCACAAAATACTACTGTAAGGATTGGAATGCTGAGTGATGTACCGGAAAGTACTAAGACGACCACCACAGTGTCCAGTAAGTACCATTGCACCACCACGAGGTTGGAAGCTCTGCAATGGCGACTGGATCAATTGCTTGCTACGCCGACCCGCGCAACAGTTGCGATCATCGCGGATACAGCAACAATCGGTGTCACACTTGCTGTACTCCTCATGGGCTTCATCCTTGCAATCAGTGACGACTACAGCAAAACAAAATATATATATATATATATATATATATATTCATTCATACACAAAAATAATTCAAAAGTAGAATAACGTAACAAAACAACATAACAAAAGAAAACAAACCACCGGAATTGTGGAAAGTGTGCCAGAGTCTCATGATTCTTCACTGTTGTTGAGTGTTGACTGACACAATTGGGTTGAGCAATGCTGCAGGAACTGGTGATTCTAGGATAAGCTATCATCTGAAATTTTGAAGTGTATAAAAGTAATAATAGCTGAACTATTTATCCGCTATTTTAAGAAATCTAATGATGTTGAAATTATTTGTATTTGTGGTCGTGGTTACGGTTAGAGCTTTGTCATGTGATGCGTTTTTTGGTTTTATTTGAGTTTGGATGCCTTTGTGGTTTACTGTATTTGAATGAGTATACAAGGCAAAATTGTATGTTTGGAATGTTTGACGTCTTCATTGAGGGCTTCTGTTACAACTAAATTAGGTGACACATATTTCATCAAAAATATGCAAATAATTGTATATTGTACCAAAATAATAATAATAATAATAATAATAATAATAAAGGATAGTTCAAATGATTGATTCTTTATTTTGGTTCCACCGACGTGCTTATGGAATTCAAGGGTTTAATTCATTGTTGAATGGATGGATTGTTCATAAGTAGTATGTGGAGTTTTGTAGGGGTGTAATTCATGTACAACAAGAGAATGTATTACAAAATTGTATTCTTCATAGAATACAGATGATTTTGTGAATGTATACATGTGTCCTCTTGTTATGCTAGAAAAGAACTTAGTAATTCAGTTTACTTGTTCATTGACAGCCAATTAATATGATGAGATGTCAATCATTGACATGGACCTACTTGTGAAAAACACTACACTTTTTGATTTAAAACGTTTGAGTATATGAACAGTCTTTCAATAAGTGGAAGTGAAAATGACAATCATTTTCTTGTTTGACTCATATCGTTACACATGTGATGCTGATCAAAGCTGTTCTATCTGTTCAAGTGAAGAGCTAAGTAGGAATGACATAAACATATTCACAAGACTTCAAGGAGCCCATTTACAAGTTATCTCAAGTTGTGAAGTTTATTCACACAACGTGAAGATTATGAATACATCAGGAAATTACCAAATTCTTCACCTTATAGAAGGCTACAAATGTTGGATTTTTTCTGCTTCAATCTTCAATATTGAGTTCTAACCACTAAATTACATACTTCAAAACCAACAAGGGTTCGGAAGAGTATCATTCTAGAAGCTAATACTACTAGAATGCACTACTGAAAAGCTATGCTGTTCTGAATATTTCAGGGTTCAGAACTGTGAGGGTCAAGATTGCAACCTCTAAATTAAGGTCGAAAAAGGAGGTTCCTGGTGAAGATGGACACAAAATTTATGTTGTCTCTGATATTGCATGCACCTGTTCGACAAATTTTGGGCCAAAATTTTCCACAAGTGCGAGAATACGAAGATGGAAGCACCATGAGCCAAAGACACCTCAACGACTCTGGGCTACTTTCATCAGAGTAAGGGCGTGCAGCTTCCTGTTCGCCACTTGAAAACTGGCGTAATACCTTACGCAACCACTTAGATGGAATAAACTAATCCACTGGTTGACTGAACCAGTGTGGCATACAATAATCACTGCGGCTGCAATATTGACTGCAGCAATTTAAAGAGAATAGTGCGCCTTTGCAGCATTACATCAGCACTTGAATGGTTTGCTAATAATCAGAGCCTGCCTGAACTGAATACAGGAAGCCCTCTCTACAGCCAGAACTTAAACAATGCGTAACCATGGATTGATTAACATCTACAAAAATGTCTCTGAGGAGGACTTAAAAGTATCGACTTCCCAAGTCAGGGATGTTAAAAACTAACGGAACGTCTTGTTCTTAGACATGACCATTTCTTTCCGTCGCCTCGTCAGCATCAGGCCAAAATACTTTGTGCAGCTCTTGCACACACTTGGGAGCATCATCATCATCCACCACCATTGATATGTTTACCTGCGATCACCAAAATCAAGATGCACTCATAAGCCAAAGTCGAGATAACATGAGCTTCATCCTTTCGGAGCGAAACCCATTAAGCTTTACTTCTGTTAACCGGGTGCAGCAGTGAAAATCCATAAATAGTATGATTTACTACCAGAATACTAAAAAATGCTGTTCGACAAGCTATAAAGAAGACTTTTAGCCGAACTCATTAGTGATATCAGACGAGAATTTCAGAAGACAAATGATAAGCTCATACATACCTTGGAAGCACCTTGTGAGATCATTTGTACGTTGATGTCGTTCTTCTTGAAGACCCTAAAGACCTGTAACAATGGCAGACACATTTGATGAAACACACACTTGAAGAGAAAAATCGAAAACAGTCATGGAAGCAAAGAAGATAAATTTAAATATAAAAGATTTCACTCAGCATTATTGAGTCCTGTACATGAGTCTCAGTTTGCTATCAGAATGGTTTCAATAACGTACTTTTTCAAGAACAGCTGATGACTGCTTCACATTGCTAATGAGAGAAATTATAGACTTCTTCTTTAAAAGTTGTACGTTGGCGATTTTTGACAATTCTGACTTCATTTTGTCCAATTCCTGCTGTAACCACAAACATCTTCAAAATTATCAGCCACATACATAAACCGAGGGTTAGAGAGAGCTGAGGCAATCAATGACTTCATTCCATGCCTTATTAACTACTAAATTGTTACCCATAATATATAGAAGGAAGAGAAGAGTTCAAAATGAATAAATAAATAAGTAAAGTTTCAAAAAATATATAACGCTTTTACATTCTATATTAGAAACAGTATTGACACTTGAACTGGCTTGCCTGTTCAATGAGTTCACGCTCCCAAAGTTTTGAAGGGTCCAACGTCAATGATATGCTAACTTCGCTGGTAGCCACCACATCTACTGAAATGCCTAAATGTTCAAACGTAGTGAACACCTGAACGGAGCAACAACAAACAGTCAGGCTACATCTACCATAGAACACTTATCTTACAACCCCTACAAGCATGTAGTGCTAAATGCAAGAAACATAAGGGCATGCCAATTAACCCAGTTAAATAATACCAATAAATATACAATAAATAAATAAATAAATAAATGAAGGGAATTCCCATACCTTTGCAAGAAATCCAACTTGGCCAAGCATACGTGTGCTTTGAATATCCAACATTGTCACGTCCTTTTTCAGCACTATGCTTGTCATCTCTGCCTGAAAATATATCAAATGGTGATGAATGTAAATAGTCAAATCGAAAGAAGACAATTCAGACAAGTTCATAGCAGAGCCTGATTAACTGATCAGATCATACAAAACAAGCTGTTGGCGGAGCGATTAACTAGAACCCAGAATGAAAAATTAAGCAAAAATTGTGTCCCAAGAATACTTGGAACTAATTGGACCTTAAATCTCTGCTTCTTTTTCGGTGAGCACTGATTAAAAAAGCGAATGCAGAGAAGATTCTGAATCTACAAGAACTAACACATTGCTTTCCAGCGATTTCAGCTTCCCGGCATTGTCAAAAGGCAACCTCATAATCTGGACCAATGGAGTTACCTCACTCATGTCGCGTTCCCCTGTTATGAGAGTACCAGGTGCCTGTGGGTTATAAGAATTCTTGACACGAACAGGTATGTTTGCATCGCGGGCTGGTCTCATTGACTGAGGATGTAAAACCTAAAGCCATGCAGTGAACATCAACGCTAGATTAAAATTCACGCATACATGCAACAGCGGCCGGACTGCGAATATATTGCAGAAGGATCTAAAATACTACACCTCTAACATTTCGTTTCAAAATCCCCTGATATTTTCCACACTTAAAACAGAACAACTTCACGACATACACCTAGACCCTTAGATTTGAGGAGCTGTAATACCTGGGCTCCGAAATAAGCCAGCTCAGATGCCTCATCAAAGGTCAGGAATGGAACTGGTAATGCATTGGAGTATACACGGGGATCACATGTCAGGACACCATCAACGTCTTTCCACACCTGTCCACAAGTCAATGCAGTGCAAAATAAGATCTACTAAGAGAGGCCATGGTAAAAATTGAGGAAGAGCACCCATAAACTTTCTGTTAATATGGCATGTGTCAATTAGATGAAGTCCCAACTCAAGCACTTCATTCACCTGAATTTCCCGGAGACCTAGCGCTTTACCGAGGGCTGTGGCCGTCAAGTCGCTCCCTCCTCGTCCTAAGGTTGTTACACAACCAGTCTCAACCCCCTGCAAGGATAAATCAATGGAATGGTTGATCAATACTAGAAAAGATTTTTCGATTAAACGTGACACGAACCATCAACGCAGAGAGATAAAAGGCGAATGTTTGAGCAACTTGCACGAGGTCTAAGCTAGTACTTTGCGCTCACCTTACCAAGGAAGCCTGTCACAACGCATATGGGTGTACCCCTATCAGCGTCGGCTTTAAGATCTTTAAGAAGCCTCTCTCTTACTGTCGGGTATGTGACCTCCAGGATTTCAGCATTCGTGAACTCATCGGTTGTAATGATTCCGAGGTCAAAAGCGTCATACTGATTGGCCCATCCGGACAATCAGAATCCAGTTTCAGTGGTAGGCAAAATGTACACACTTAGGTCACGAACATAAGATCGTGTAACTATACATGTTCAATACAATCATACAAATTCACGGACCTGTCGAGCGTATGTCCCGATGCTATTCAAATAGGCCGTGAATAGCCGGGTTGAGAGGCGCTCTCCAAAGGAAACCAGGTAATCCTTGGTGCGCAGCGTCAGCTCCTTCATAAGAGCAATCCCCATTACCAGCTGTTCCAACTCTTCAAAAAGCTCTGCACCAGAAGAAAGACAAGTTGTGAATATTTATGGGATAATCCTATCACATAACCGACTACGTAGCATGTTCGGTTGCAGACCCTGGGAACAGGTGAGTCGTTTTATTTGACAACCAAACATCAATATGTTTCTAAAGAACTCAAATTTCACGGAAATAATACGAGGAAGTCGCAAGAATCGGACCTGTGACCAAAGATTCATCCACTTTGAGTTCACGTGCTGTCCTGCCAATGCTCACCAACCAGACAACGGTGTAAGGATCACTCAATTCAGCACCAAAATACTGCCATTAACATCACTCGTGGGTGATGTTTAACGCATCCGCAGGCCTGAAATGAGAACTAAACCGCTAAACCACAACTCCTTCCACAATTCATCAGAAACCCTGAAGAAATCTCCAACCACACGTAGCTTCGTCACTACCGCACCCTCAAAGCATTTTGTAACACGAAACTCAAACAGAGTTCATCTTTCCATGTACTCCTCGACCAAAGCTACTACTCAGAATGTATACAGGAAGAAATGGGGTGAGATGTACGTCTTATGCAGGTCTCTGATAACTTGGAGCTCCTCAATATTGCCGGACTCCTCGACACCACATGACACGGCTTTTTCTCCTGCCTGTCAATCCAAGCAAGCATCGTTTTCTTTTCTCAAATTACGTCTAGATATGAGAGCACTTTCATCTCTAAGCCTGGGCATTACTATGACAGGTGATATTTCAGCTCCAAAACCCTGATAACAGTGCAATTCGGCGCTCATCTGCTTCCTGACCGAGAATGGAGGCGATGAAACCAGAAGTTACAAACACCGCCAAGACAGACCCCACTTGAGTTAACTAATAACAATGCCATCAGCTCTCAACCATTAATCATGGAACACCCATCGCTGCATTCCCTCACTCCTCTATTTCCAACCATTCCACAGCATAACCCTCAATGAGCAAACCTTCAGAAGGTTGTTTGTCGTCTTTCCCATAGCAGATAACACAATGACAGGCCTCTCATCCGGAAAACTCAAAATCAGTTGCGCCACTTCTCTCATTCGGTGTGCGGAGGCGACAGACGAACCCCCAAACTTCATAACCGTGGTAAAATCGGAGCTCAACCGCTGCTTCTGTTCCTCCTCTACTCGCTGCTCCACCAGCGCCACGCCCGCGTCACAGCGCACCCGCAGCGACCCCGCCGCATTCCTCCACTTAGCTGCATTTTCAACAAATTTCCACGTCTGCAACTTCCCTCCGAAAAAATACAGCGACGATGACGACTCTAATCCCCGCCCCCGAGCAGTGTGCGCAAGATTCAAAGCCCTGTATTGGATCCCAGAGCAACCACACGACGACGACGTAGGGGCAATGAAGACCAGAGATGAGACCGCCATAGCAGCCACGGCCTCCATCATGAAGAAAACGCCCTCCAAAGAATCCAAGAAGCCCGGAAGCGCTGGATTGGAAGAGCTAGGGTTTATGCTGCAACCGCAACCACAACCACAACGCCTCCGAAAAACAAAAACCTGCGAGGAAGATGACCAAAAATGAATGGGGAGAGGATGCGAGCAGGAGCCCTAAACCCTACGATTCCCTCACTCCCTCCCCTCCAATCAAATTGCCGTAGGGCTCCAGCTAGGATCGTCGTCCTTTTTAGTGAGTTGCCGATCTCACTGAGTCTGTCCTGCCGATTTCACTAATTTTCTTATTGCTCATTGGCTCGTGCTGAGCTCAGCAAGTTTAAGGGCTCATTAATCACGAGATTTGTTCTCTTCCGCTGGGAACTGAGGACCACATGTCGTGCTTTGGCTTAACGTGTGCTTCGTGCTGTTCCCCACCGTACTAGATTCAGATTCCGAGAAAGCTCGGTTCAGGTTCTTATAAAGTGGATTTAAAGGTATCGGTTCACGTTATGATCCAATGGAAGCCAATGTGTGAGATCCTTTTTTGTGAAGGACATTTTGACTCTTTCAAAGATGCGACCTTCCATAAAGATATTATGATTGGGAAAATGGGCTTGGAATATCTAGAAAGAATGTGGTCTCAAATATAAGTAGATATAAAACTAAAGTTAATGAACGTGTGATACAATGGATAAATGTGTTGTCTCTTAGTCCCACTTTAATTTACATGTGGAACTTGTGTTCTTTGAGATTGGATAATTGTTTCTTTGTTAAAAAATTGTACATGTGTCCCAAAAATACAAATATCTATTATATAAAGCACCTTAGACATAAGATAAAGAGACAAATAAGTATTTTAATTGGATGTTGAAAAAGAAACTTGGGAAACAAAATGGTTGGAACCTTACTTATTCCTAAGAACCAAGATGTTGTCACCTTAAGAATTCTCAATAATTGCTTCATTTCCAATAATTGTTTTATTCTTAAGGTTGAGCATATCCAATTAGTCATAATTGTGATTGAATTTTCCTTTAAGTCAATTTTGATGATATATTGAACAGTAGCTATTACATATCACTTATTGAAATATGTCATCTTTGTTATGGTATCCAAAATGCTCTCAACATTTACTATAGACATATGTGTATTTGGTCGTGACAAACTTCGTACATAAAAATATTTAATAACAAGTCTTGATGTGAAGAAACTTACAAGACGATGCAAGCTCCAATTCAAACTTCATCTATGCAAATCTCCAATTCTTGCCATTGCTTTATAGTGCATTAGTTTTTTAATGGTCTTTTGGTCTTCATTGATGGGAGATGTGTTCTCTAGCATGATCTAGAAGCAACGCAAGAAGAAACAAAGACTAAGAATGTACTGCCTTAATACATGGATAAGTGGAGTTTTGCATTTCAATTTGAATTTGATGCAAAATTGGAGAAGAGCATAGCATTTACATATCATTTTCAAGCTCCTCAAGAATGATTTATCACCATTCATGATTTGATTTATGGTAAAGTTTACAAATTATCACACGTAACTTTGTATTTAAGTAATTTTTTTTAATTGTCTTAAATAGATAGTCTAAAATACAAATAATGTTGGTTTTACTAGAATTATGTTGATGCCAATGCCATAGTTAATGCACATAGTTTTCACTTAGTTTGTAATAGATGCCAAGTTAATGCCATAGCCAAAGAAAATTACAACTTTAGAAAGTTTGATGAGGACATTTTTTTTTTAAAACCTTGTCAATCAATGGCAATAAGTTTGTCTAAGAAAAGTTCCCAAGTTGTCACTTTTCTTTTCAACAAAATATTATTCTTGAAATCAATTGATTCAAAAAGTCAATAAAGAGGCATATCAATTGGAACCACACTAGATTTTAGAAGATATATCAATGGAAATCAATAACATGTTCTTATTCAATAATTGCAATAATTATAGAAAATCTAAGTCATAGCCAAATAGCAAGCACAAAGTGAATGACTTACATGGTAAAATAAGTAACAACTTTCACCAAAGCATAAGAGTTACTATGAACAACAACAATATAACATTGATTGAGTCTAAATATTATGACTTTGAATCCAATATAAAAATGGAACCTACAAGAGAAGGTACTATTGCTATGAAGCAAAAACAAATCAACTAATTTAACCTTGTAATCAGAATTAGGCAGAATATAACTAATATGTATTATTTCAATAACAATGAGATGAGACAAGGGAGAAAGGAGACCAATAATGCACATGCACACGAGGACAAGCACTACA
The DNA here is from genome assembly GCF_059467195.1 of Physcomitrium patens. Taxonomy (NCBI): domain Eukaryota; kingdom Viridiplantae; phylum Streptophyta; class Bryopsida; order Funariales; family Funariaceae; genus Physcomitrium; species Physcomitrium patens. Next base: position 1,388,433 of record NC_143431.1, on the reverse strand, counting down.
CTCTCTAATTGCAGCAAATGGGTGTTTTTGCTAGTGAATGTAGAAAAATGAAAATTAGAGACATAAAAAAAATGGAGAATTACAAAAGTAAGAATAACCAAGGCAATACTAGGAAAAAAAACATGCGGAGAAGGGCAAGTAGAAAAGGGCAACAGAAAAAAGAAAGCAACATGAATGTATTAAGAAAGAAGTGTATAAATATAGATAATAAGATATTATTTGTCTTCAAGCCAATGTTATGGATACTTTGAATTTAGCATGTACATACAAAAACATTTAGTTTTAATAAACTAATCAAGTGGATACATATTTCAATATAATAAGAAATATCCCTTAGATAATGGAATTGGTTTCAAAGAAGATAATACTTCCATATTTGCAAGATTATACTACTTCAAGGCTATAGTATATTGCTATTGATTATGATTTCTATTTCGTTTGATTGTGATGTAGCTAATAAAAGAGACAATGCACTTTATTATACATTTTCATTATGCAAAGTAATAGACATAGTTTCAACAAAATTTGTTTGAATAGAATTATATTATTACTATTGTAAGTACATTAATGTTGTTAAATTGTAGTGAATGATATAATATGTGTATTGAAGTTGAAAACTTAAAGAGACTTAATGAACTCCGCCTTAAGTATGATTTTATGTGCATGAGAGACAAAGAGTACAAAAGAATTACAAAAACTTGTGGAATGTACAAGATCTCATAGAAACTTAGTTAATACATAGGGATCTATGGAAACTTAGGGAATGCCAAAGAATGCATGGGAATCCATGGAAACTCAAGAAATACCAAGAAACACATGGAAATGCATGAAAATTTGCAAAAACATATAAGAACATTTTTTTTTAATCCAATGCCATGGATTTCTACTTCTCCAAATATGATCAACATCTTATATCCTACAAAGAATAAAGATAAAAATACCACCATAAATGTAGTTTATTATGAATTTCTTTTAATTTTATTATTTAAGTTGTAGTAAATAAAATTTATGTTTTTCAATTGCACAATAGAAACACAAATAGTTCCATTGTTATGTATATACTCTTTTCTTTTCTTTTTTCTTTTTTTCTTGGTCAAAATTTGTTTATATAGTTTATTTTGAAGATATGTATTATCTACAAAGTTTAAAAAGTTAAAAATAAAAAAATACAATTATTATTTTTTTTTATTTTATAAATTAAAATATTCAACTCTTATATCTTTGAAAGCTTGTTATGACACAAAAAGTTGATCCAACAGCTACACTCTCAAAGTCTCATGCTTAAAGTTACATAATTAAATTATTATTCTTTTTGTATTAAATTATGGCAAGATTCTTTCATTTCGGTAGTTGTTTATCAACTATTCTTATTTATATACATTTTACAGTAATTTGCTGCAAACAAGATATTTCTCCCCCCTTCAACCAAAAAAAACCTTGTTTATTACTTCTGAATTGCAAGAAGAACAACTCTATATTATTTTTTTTAAAAGAAGAAAAATAAAAGAAAATCATGAAGGTTATGGATGTCGAGATGTATGTGTGTATATATATATATATATATATATATATTCAAATAATTTCATAACATAAACATTGTTACTTCATTAAAGGTTATAAAATTCATCACTTGTAACTATATTTGTAAATAGCTACAACATTTTATCATGAGATGATAAAAAAAAACTAAAAACAAGGTTTGTCGTACACAAATTTTATGTACTTATCAAAGCTGATGCAAAATATATCTTTCAAGTGGTAAATGTGAATTATTTTTAATTTTTGATTAAACCTATAATAATTTTGGAATTTTTTGTTACTTCTGAGATTACAAAAAATAAACCTAGAATCAAATTTTTTTTTGTCACTTGTTGCAATCACATCTTTTTTTTAATTTCCAATGCAGAAAAAAATCAGAATAACCCTTTTACACAATGCGTGAGTTAAATCAAATCCATTAGAATAGATATCTAAATAAATAACTTATTTTTATTAAAAATAGACATTACTTGAGAAAAGGATTTTTTATTTTATTTTATTAAAGTATAATACTTCTCACGAACAACTTCCAATCCTAGTAACCATGACTAGGAACTAATTGTTCTTATATTGTGGATCTTTTGAGTAAATATCATATTAAAATTATTTTCAAACCTTGATCTCCAAACTCAGTTTTTAATTCCTCTAAATTTTTTGAGATTATAAAATACTATTTCTTTTTCCTTCAAAAACAAATGATAGCACAATTATATTATACTTAATTACCTTGGACATTGTTCACATTTTTGGAAATAAAGTCCTTTGGTGTGCTTATGATTACTTATTTTTCAGTCTCTTTTAGAATAACATTTTGAAGTAGAAATTACTTCTAATTGACATTCTATATTATAGTTAAAATTTGTCAGACTTTCAAATTTTACCAAGGACTGTTAGTACTTTTAAGATCCTGCTGAGATTTAATCAAGTTCAATTGCAAGGTTTAAAAAACTATGCCACACCATTTGTCACAAATATGATTTGATCCAAAAATATTTTCTTTGTGTAAATTTTCTCTATTTTTCACTAGCTCAGATGAGAAGTTACATGAAACTTATCTAATAACAATAATAATAAATATTTTTTAAATGTATACTTAGGAATCTGTTTTGATTTATTCATTCTACAGAATTTTGCGTTTTTTTTTTTCATCTTATGCATTCTTGGAATAAGTGGAACTATAATATTATTTATTATGAATATATATATATATACATTGCAATTATAAAGAATTGAGGCCAATGCAAGTACCTCCAAACTAAGCTAAAAAATATTTTTCTTGGAACACAAGACTATTAAAAAGTGTGATAAATTATTTATAAATTATTTTATTTGATTAATGTGAATACTTCACATTTTTATGAATACAAAAATTATCCGTATATTGGAATTGCCAATGAAAATAACTAAAAATTACAAACACAGTATTGTTTGTCTTATTTAAAAAAATAGTGTTAGAGAATTGAATAATAAATAATATTATAGTTAATTTAAATGAATAAATAAACCTTAGTTAAAAAATAACCAAAAAAAAAAAATTATCGTACATCTACTTTCTCAAATAAAAACCAATTTTTCCATTCAATGTTGTGAAGTTGACTTCATCTTCAATACTTTTAGATATTTTTACTTACAATGACTATGTCATATTGTTGATTGAATTTAATTTTGTAGGACATTACATTCTTGTCTCACATATAAATCCACCTTTAGAATATTTTTATTTGAAATAGTGGCATTAATATCTTGGGTTGACTTTATTTTAAGCTTATCATATATACTTTTAAGCTTCATGACACTATAATTTGTTTTAGAAAGAAGTATATATGTTAAAATAGTAATAATAATAACAACATAACTTCAACATTTGAATTGAGTTTAGAGATAAATTATCTTGGTAAATCTTCTTTATAAATTTTAAGAGGCCTATAAGCTTAGGAAAAAAGAAAAAAAAAGAGGAAACCCTTAACTTTAAAATCCTTAGATTAGCTAAAATTGATGAGCATATAAATTATAGATAGTCAAAAGAATTATAATTTGTGGCCTTTCACTTTCTTCATTGAATATTAAAAATAAATAACAATAATAAATAAAAAAAAATCTCAAGGTGGTCTTTGTTATAATTAAATATTCTCAAATAAGAAGTTTTCAAAGATGTTGAATAATAATACTTAATACACTATGTTGCTTCTAAAACTTATTAGTAATGTGGTCTAAAATTTCTTACTTGAGAATATTTATTTCAATTAATAATGTTTTGGTACTTTATATTTCTACTATTCAAAAGATAAACTAAAAAAAAAATTATTGAATTATATATATATATATATATATATATATATATAATTCAATAATTTATTGGTCGTTGTTTCATTGCTTAAAATTATTATAATGTTTTGTGTAAAACTCATATTTAAGTTTATTTTACATAGTCTACTGACATCCTCAATGTGTTGATAAAGTATTTTTTTAGAAATGATTGTATTGCAATAACTTCCTATGTATTTCTACATTAGTTATTATTTTATAATCTTTAAGATCAAAACTAGATCTAATTTTGGATTGATGTATTGCAAAAGTGTCTTAATACTACCAAATACCATAGTGTATTATGCTATCTTAATAAGTTTAATCGTAGATTAAAAATTGAGTTTGAATTATTTAAAACATGAATATGAACATCTGAAAGAATATATAACAAATTGTGATATTGATATTGGAATATTTATTGGTTTCATCGTACATATAATTATTATTTTTAAATGATACAATAATTTCATGAGATGAATTTAATCTTCAAAAATATGAAGTATTTTAAAGTAATGAATGAAATGAAATAAAACATAATTCGATGTGCTCCTTTGGAGTCATTAGTTGCATATTCGATCACTGTGGTCATTCACATATTATTATTATTATTATTATTATTATATATTTTTTCATAAAATTATAAATAAGAATAACGATACAACCTTCTCCTCCTCGCCCGATCGAATTTTCCATTGCCACAGTCGAGAAATCGAAGGATCGGCGATATGGGTTTTGCTTCTATCGAGCTCTGGGTAGTGACCCAACTTCGAAAGATCGTTCCGTGTTGCTCAAACCTGGAGAACAGAGTGTGTTAATCGGAAAGTAGGCAGTGAAGCTAAGAGGGAGAGTGTGATTGTAGCGCCGTCGGAGGAGTAGACGAGATGGAGAATTCGAGGCGGAGGAAACGCAGCGATGGCGCCGTGAGAGGCATTGCAGTGAATCCCAGATCGATGGGCAGGAAGCGCAAGTCCAAGGTTGAGGGATGGAAGACGCTCCTTCTGGTGTCGGTATTGCTGGTTCTGGTGGGAGCTCTGTGTTGGGTGTTTCTCGTCCAGAAGCCATTTTCTGCCTCTTCATCGGACGAAGCTGCCCAGGATTATTGGGGATTGGCAGAGTTATCGGTGCATGAGCGGGGGCTTGTCGTGCGAAACGTGGATTGGGACTCAATTGTCAATGTATGAATCTGCTCTGGGTTTGTGTTTTCTGCTTCTTCTTCTTCTTAGTCTTATTCTTTTTGCTGAAACATCTGAGTTGCAAGCACACTTTTATCTCACAATTTGTTGGATTAATTGTGATTTCGGAACACGTCCAGTTTTTTTCATCCTATGAAGGGATCGCAACTCTTGGTTCCGCATGTTCTGATGATTCCATGTAGTTTCCATGGTCGCATCAAATTATGCTTTACACTTTGTTGAATTGGACAGAAATCAAGGAACAGATAGGTTTTATGGTCATTAATCTTAATGCTTAATACAATGTTGAACTTGTGCCATCTCTTAAAGTTTGTTGGCAAGTTGTCTGCAGGAGCATGGACGGCCGTGGAAGGACTCTGGACATCGACATTTTTTGAACTCAGTCCTGGTCTATGTTACACCGTGGTAAATTCTTGGCCTCCGCATCTACTGCGTATAATTAATGTGATTGAATGCTGAGATTTTCTCTTTTCTTTTTCTTTTTTTTTGGCATTCTTAATTTCATATAAGTAGGCAGTTTTCTTAGTCAGCGAGAAAAAAAATCTTTTTCTGTAGAATCTCTTCGCATATCCTCTAGGATTCAATCGATCATTGATGATTACAGTGCTAGCTTTTGTTCTGTCCTCTTGATGTTTAATCTTTGAGTTGCCCTAGTCATGCTGTTGTGAACGAGCAGGAATTCTCTAGGCTATGACATGGCCAAGAAATTTCGAGCTAAATTTACACATGTTTCTCCTGTTTGGTATCAGCTGCAAAGGTTCGCTCCCCTGTTCCAATCTTTGATATAAAGGTCTCAATAAACATCCGCTGCTTTTGACGAAAACTGTTTGAAGTTTGTCAAGTTGTGCTGACAACCAAATTGAGACAATGACTTAACGAGATGGTTGTGAATACTGCAATGTAGAGGTAAAGATAGACTGGAGCTACTCGGTAGGCACGACGTGGACAAGCAATGGATCGATGCTGTTCGTCAAGATGGAAGCCCCATGGTAAAGTCCACAGTCGATCATGATCATTCCATATTTTAGAACGAGACTGTTGTTATGCTAATTGAATGCTGTCATTGAATCTAGTCAATAATACTCGTTCCGATTTATTAATGGTGTGAAGTGTCGTTTTATTACATTCCACTGGATTTACGATAAAAGGTCGCTTTCAGTGCCCATTTGTGAGCAGATTGTTCCTCGCGTGGTGCTGGAAGGCTCACCTCTACATATGTTGGTAGACCCAGCAGAGAGAAAGCAGGCTATCGATCTCATCGTAAATGAGTGCAAGTAAGTTACAATTCTGTTTGCAGTATTCCCATTCCGAAATGTGGATCGTCCAATTTCGGGCATCAGCCATGGGCAGTCAAAATTGAATCAATGATATGTTCGTTGTTTACATCATTTCGTATTGAAAACAACCCTTATACTAGAAGTGAATTGTTTGCAGATACATGGAGTACGATGGAGTTGTTCTGGAAGCTTGGACGGCATGGGCAGTTTATAACATCCTTGAAAATCCAAATTTGCGTCATAAGGTTGATATTCAAAAAAAAAAAAAAAAAAAAAAAAAAAACATCTTGTGCATGACAGCGCTCATACTCTTCAACGTTTTAGAATGCCATATTCAGAGGGCTCCCTGTCCTATCTCCAGCGTACTGTCGTTATGAAAAGTAACAAAACTGCAAAGCTATTGCAATTGCACCAAATTGGAGCAAAACTTTCTGATTTTTGACGTGCTTATGTTTGCAGGCTTTGGAATTTGTTCTTGCCCTTGGTGAAACATTACATTCTATGAAGGCGTCAAAGTCGGGCAGCGAGAAACGAAATATGCAGCTGCACTTCGTCATACCACCACCATCTGATTATAAGAAGGATCCTCGAGTTTTTACCCGTGCAGACATGACCATGTTGGGGAACTCTATCGATGGTCTCTCAGTCATGACGTACGACTTCTCAGGACCTAACCATCCTGGCCCCAATGCTCCGGCTCCCTGGATTGATAGTACCTTGGCAAGTCTTCGTAGAATGTCCGAGGACAGTGACGCTGCTCCTGAGGTTCTATTAGGGCTGAATTTTTATGGCAACGATTACACCCTTCCACAAGGTATGTATCGACTCAATCAAAAGTTTATCAAATTGCTTCTGGCACCTTCTGCAACTTCCTCATATTTAATCGCAACATGTGGATATGCTCGTATGTGAACAGGTGGGGGTGCCATTGTCGGCCATCAGTGTGTTGCATTGCTTGAGAAATACAAGCCCAGTATCACCTGGGATAAAAAATCCGAAGAGCACTATTTCATGTATGATGGTGAGGATGCAAAGCATGTGGTGTTTTATCCCACGCTGGCTTCTGTATCGGCAAGGCTCAATACAGCCAACAAAGTGGGGTCAGGAATTTCGATTTGGGAAATAGGTCAGGGTTTGGAGTACTTTTTTGACCTTCTATAATGTCCAGGAGAGATTGTCTCTGAGCTCTAGAAGTCCTGAGATGGCGCAGCTTGCAGCTGGGTTTGCCGCTCTCATTGGCATCATCTTAACTTGTGAACACGAAGTGGGTTGGTATATATATTTAGGTCTCAATGTTTTGGTCTTCAGCTGAAACACACTTCAGACAATACATGAATCTCATTCATGCGGTGAAGGCAGCTGGCTGGAAACGTATGTCATGGTAGTTGTAGGTTTCAATATTTAGCAACTTCATTTCACAACTCAAAACGGCAAAGCATTTTACCTTCCCTCTTGCGCAGCATTATTTAACTGTTGCAAACGAGTGAAGGGTGTGGCTAGATTGTTGCAGGTCTCAGGAATAATCCACCTAATTCGAAATGGATGCTGTTAAATGGAGAAATAACCAAGTCTGCTGTCTGTCATCAGAAAAGCGGCAATGTACTAGGCGAGATTCGACACAATCGTTGTGTGGTCCGTTGTGCATACTCCATTCCGTGAAAGGTTTCCTTCATAAAATGCCACTATACTGTACTGGATTTTTTTGCAAACTATCACATCTCTATAACATTTACCCCGAACCATCATTGTGTGCTGCACTGCACTTGCCCAACTTCACATGATTGAGCTTACTTTTTATCATGTCTGTGAGATGCATTCCCCTCTAAAGTTAAGTAGAATCAGCAATCAAAAGGAGACGGTGGTTTGCAATAAGAAATAAAATTTCAAAATTGTAAACAACTCAAAAAGTACATGGTATGATTGACATCACAGAACAAGTTGGAGGCATTCAACATACAGCACAAAAAATGAAAAATAATCATGCTAGCTAGTTACGAATATGTTATGAGGTAAACGGACGTTAGCTTGAAACTACAAACATAACTAAAAGACTTCCTATTCTCACAACTAACCCAATGACTGAACAAGGACACTCTAAACCAAAATGGCAATTCAAGTTATCATAACAACTTATACACTCATCTAGCAACTAAAACAAAATCAAGTTCCCAAAATTATGACTTCCTGCATGCCCTGATTATCTGTACCAATTGAAAACTGAACCAGTGGCAAAATTGGTGCCAGTAGTTAATGTTACATGCTCCTGTTAACCAACATCGAATGAAAACCACTAATATTAACTCCATATTTAAATGCTAAACGCGTACTTACAATGTGAAACTTGGTGCATGAGGGCATACACAGTACATCTAATGACCTACCACAAATTGATATTGTTAGATTTTTCCAACAGCACAGATCTCTTCTCAACCTTGAGAATTGAACAATGCTAGAGAATTGTACAAAACCGACAGATCTCTCAAAAGCAGCAAAGCATCTGCAAGAGGCCCGGAGATGTGTAAATCCAGATGTCCCTCCTTCGCAATAATAAAGAATCACTACTTGCGCCAATGAGAAGCATGTGGAGAGACTCGGGCCCGAATCATGGAAGCGTCAGAATATTTCAAACGTAGAATTGTTCAGGTTACTCTCTATTCTGCTCGATACATGGTAATCTCTTGCTGTTTGAAGTATCGCCGGTCTTCTTCATCAACCAAGACCAGATTGAGGTAATACTTAACACTGAACTTATTGTTGATATTCCGATAGGTTGGAGTTAAATCATAAGGACTCAAAAACAACCTGATTGGTATGGACTCCCCTGCACAACAATAGGAGAAGTTAGCTACAGTTGAAGTTTCTCCTTCTGAACACCATGGGCACAAGCATAATCATCACGGTTTTGCTATACAGACAATGGATGAAACTCACCTCGGACAGGAGCACCGTCCATGATTTCATACTTGGCTAGGGTCTCGCTCTCATTGTAAGTATTAGGACCTGATCCAGTAGACTCTCGCCTTCTTATTTCAAGCTCCATGTGCTTGATCTTGATTCGGACAAGTAGAAAATAGATTTTGCCCACAATCACATCCTTCAGGTGGTATCTGATCGAACAATTTAAGAGCGTCAAACCAATGACCCGAGAAGAATACAAGCACTATCTCAACACTTTCTCCAACACTTTAACTTGCTGCAGCAATTGTCATATTTGAGAGAACTCAAAACCTTCTCAAGATGTTCGAAGCTGACCAAGACATATTAGTACACAATACACTTCCACGACACATATTGTAGAGCATAAAGGTTTAAAAGAATTAAACTTACTTGCTCTTACTGTATTCAAACTCAATATGCAAGCAATCCTCGATTCCCACCTCCATCTGTCATCCACATGTTAAGGCACGTTAAGCCTACACACTGACACAATGTCACTCGAGCTACAAATATAGAACTGAGAAATATCGGCATAATTTCTGAGTCCTATCAATCGAAACTAGAATTAAGAGATAAGCAATTCTGGAGAATATGTAGATTACTCTAAGGAGCCGACCTAAGGTTACAATTCTGCAGCACGTTCATGTTAAAAGCGGTGGATTGAAATTACACTACATTTCCAAGAAACATTGGAAAAATTTCGAGGGTATTCTCTTCCCTGGCATCCTTTTGAAACACGACTTCCAAGCATCTGAAAAACATTTCCGAGCTTGGCGATCTACACGGACATTGCTCTGGCTGTCTGTGCAGGTGTCTTCGGCTTAAATTATGCTTGAAACGTGTGAAAATAGACTACAAATGTTGAATAAACGATATACTGCATGGTTCACGCATACTTACCTTGATGCTATTGTTGATCTCGGGCTGAGGTGAGTAGTTCCGCACCTTTCCAAACAAAACATGAAAGTTTAATAATAGCATTATTATCATTAATAGCAAGTTTAATATGCAAAGCCATACAAATCAGCCTCTCACGAAACTCCAACTTCAGCTTCCAAATCCCTCAAGTTAAAGTGATCAGAATATGCCAAGAATATGTAACAAGCAGCAAACGTTAAATTATGTTTGACGGTAATGACGCGACTTCAACAAAATCATACTACAAGGCGCAAAACCAGGTTTTCAATTCATGACACTGCCAATCAAAAGGGATTAAGAGGATTTAGGTAACAGAAGAAATTTAAGCGCGTACGAATGTAATACCCAGAAATCCTTATATTCTACAATGTTGGTGGCATAACTCCTGCTGATCGTAACCTTCAGTATGTACCTATCAGAATGTTGAGAGAAATATCAATGCCAGCACATGCCATATTCAACGCGGCATGCATCATGGTCCTAGATCGGTCAAACCAACGCAGATACACTCTACTCGGAACTCCCAAAATCAATGCCAAGTTGATACCACAATGTCAGCAAAAATAGCTGCTCAGATTCGACGTACAACCATCAAACAAGCATATTTATCGAAGTATATGAACCGTACCTCAATCTCACATTGACACCATTGTAAGACTCATACTGCATTTCAACGGTAGAAAATTCAAAGGGATACGTCTTGCGCTCCAGGATTTCACCAGGAACATCGAGCTCTCTCACTGCATTTAAAGCCAATTGTCTGTCAAAGTAGGTATACCAATCCAAGCGTAAAGTCCGACGAACCCAACAAGTAGCACATATCCACTCACCGAGGGAAGTGAAGTCGTAGAAACTGCCCCGATCGAAATATAGCTCTGCACGAGGATCAAAGGACAAAGTTTGAAGATTCTAAACCCACCGAAAATTCAGCGCCAGATATTTCTAGAGTAACCGTATTATAATTTAGCATGTGACATAATATTTTCTTTCATTGTTATCCTCAACATCCATGAAGCATTCATCTGTAATATTAGTGCAACTAAATTCCTGAACCATACGTAAGAAAAATATGTAAAATGTAAGGCCAAAAGACAAAGTGATGACAAAAATACCAATTTGCCCTAGGAGCTCGATCTTCACTCCTGTATGCTCAACTTTTTTGCCAGGCAAGGGATCGATTCGCACCTGCAAACGAACACAGTACTCACTAAAGCTATGAAAATCTTAATAAATTGATTGACATCCTGAACAACTGTCAAACCAAAAACAAACAAAAAACTAGTTGCAACGAGGCAGAAACCAGATTCAGCAGTACATGACACTTCATCGTCTGCTAGAGGCTAACAAAAATTGCAAGTAAAACCACTGACCTCGCCAAAAACGCTCTCTTGCCCCAGAAAAAGAGGAACCATGATTGTTTGCCCATTCTCTTTCTTTACACTCGCCTGCTTGCGCGTCTCGGCGTCAGCGAAATCAATAGATATACTGCAGGGGGGGCCAAATGCCCCATACAAATAATTCTGAGCACATACACGCACAACAGGGTATGATCTTCAGCAACGTCCCCATGATCTACGTGTACCCAATTTTAATTAAATTCTCTGTGTTAGAGATGCGAACCGAAAAAGAAAAAGAAAAACCTAAAAATCATGCACACGATTATGTGCATCCTGCAGGGTCATCCTATACACCAGATTGACGTAGCAATCTGCTAGTGGGCTCCCAAATCTCTCTACAGGCACCGGCGAAAACCCTCCTCCATGCACTAAACTAAGGATTCTTAAATTCTTCAGATTCCAACCAAGCTCTACTGACTCCGTCCTCGAAACCCAACAGTAACAGCTTGAGGATTTGGCATTTTCCCAGCAACCCAACACAAGCTCACCATTGCGATCTCACGCGAACCGGAAATGCAACGACCATAGCATGCCACCGATCGAGCTCGAGACGGAATCCGCCTCTGTTCGGGGCCTGCGAAGGAGAGAGTGGGTGTCTTCGAGCTGAGGGGAGGAGAAAGTCTTGGGGAGGGGAAGCATCCAGCGATCATTCATCCTTTCGTGAATGATATTCGTCACCCACTATTCATCTAGAGTATGAATGATAAATCGTCTCTCGCATATCATCCTTCTTCTGAACACTTTGCAATACTTCGATCCCATGTAGCTGGCAAAACCCTCATTCAATCAGGTTCTCATTAAACTTACTAAAACAATGTCTTCGATGCTTTAGTTTCAAACAAAAGGTTAATTTTATACCATTTTTTATACTAATAGTATTTTCAAATATTTCATACTTTTAATGTATTTAATGAATAAAAATTACTACAAAGTTTATAATTGTAACTATTCAAAATAAATAGTTGCAACATATAATCTAGTCTTTTATTTCACTTGTTTCAAAATTTGACAATAATATAAAAATTTATACTATTTATGATATTTTAAAAAATACAACAATAGTTTTACCATGTGAATCATGTGTATTAATGTAAAAAAATGAATGGGAAAGTATTGTAAATAAGGATTCATCATTGTGAAATGCAACATGCAATGGAGAGCATTGGTGTTTATTGCAATTGAATTATGTTTTTTGAGCATTGTTTAGTATTAGTAAGAATAAATTATTTTAAAAGATAATTTAGAATATCTCCACACTTGTTACAAAAATGTTGAATAGCTTACAACATGATTTGCATATAAAAAAAAAAGTGACTGTAGAAATAATAGAGTTGTATTATAAACAAATATTTGGCTGTAATGTTTAAGAAATAAAGATATAGTCGAGAAGTAGAATGAAAACAAATGATATGGTAATAATAACAAACTTGTATTATTGTATTCATTGTTTGTAATTATTAGCACTGTAATTAAAATCCTATTATTTCTATGTTTCATTTTTGTGGGTTATTCTCTCTCTATATATAGACAATTGCTTTTAGAACTTAAAATTAGGCTACAATAACAAAATATTCCAGCATTCACATATTCAATTACTACACACTATATTTTATATTTTTTAAAATAGCATCACTAGAATTAAATCATCATTCAAACAAATTACACATATACTTTTGATAAAGATACATTATATTAGAGTTTATTTTAAAATAAAATTACAATTTATTGAGAAAAACAAACAAAAAAACAAATAAATAAATGAACAAGAACACATAACTAAAGTTTATAAAACAGGGGGAAACATATATATATATATATATATATATATACCCCAATTTCTGCTATTGCCACCACAACCTTCCATCTACCACATGTCACATTTGTTTAATACCTTTCAAATTAGACATAATTTTTTTGTTTGATATCTTTTATACAATTGAGTTAAAATATAAATAAATAAATAAATATAATAATAAAATTGATTGGGACACAAGATTAATGATATATATCAAGTGGGTGGCATTATCAACATCCTACATATGCTTAAAATAGTTTTAATTAACTTAAAGGAATTGTAAATTGATGTAAATAATAATGGAATCTCATGAATAATAGTAATTACATTCTAAGAAGCTACCAAGATTGCCACACTTACTTGAAAAACATGTTTAGGCATAATCAAGAATATTTGATGTTTTCAACACCAATACTATTATATCAAGACAACTAAAAATCATCAAATGAAGCCATTGACTAGTTAAGATTAAGAAAATAGTGAAATAACAATGCTACCAAACATAAATAGAACAAAAAATTAAACAATATCACCATGTAGCTTTTAAAGTAAGTAACATTATAAACATAACTCCATATATATATATATATATATATATATATATGTTTCAAAGTATATAATAATGTAGTTGTATTTATAAAATTATTACAATATCTTTCAAAATATATATATCAAAATTAAAAAAGATTAGCTAAAATTATATAAATATAATTTTTAATTGAAAAAAATTTTTCTAAATAAATATATAATATTAATTTAAAAAGTCATTTATTAGTACTAATGGCATGGTTGTAAATATAGAATATACTAATAAATAAAAAAATATATTTAAAACACAAAATAATATTTACCATGCTCAAAATAGAAATTTAATAAGTGTAAAACCAAAAAATTTATTAATATTTTATTCTTAAAATTCATCATAATGAGATATGCTAATTACAAAATTAATTACAAAATAGATAAATGGAATTTTACTCATTTCTCAAATGCGGAATCGTCGTGGTGGACGTGGCTTCACCAGAGAGCACGACAGTTTTGAATTTTGCACAATCGCCCGCCGCCTCCAAGCTTCGAGGTTCGAGGGACTCTGTGAGCTCGGCGTGCGCAGCGGAAGTCTCTCTCGGCATCGTCGCATTCAATGGAGCAGAGCCTCGATAACGGCTCCGGCGTCTTGCAATCGCTTGCTATGACTGTGTACCGAAGAATTGGAGGTGGGTTTTTTTTGTCTCTCGTCGTTTAACCTGGAATTGTCCGTAGGTTGAGTTCGTTGTTAGCTAATCAACCCCTGCATTCCTTGGAGTCTCTCCATGTTGGGACCCAATTTTTAAAAGCTAATTGCTGATTTCATTTCACGCCATCCCTTATGTCGTGGAATTGGTTGCAATTTGCTGAAAGGTTTTAGAGTTGATGATAATCCAACCAAGTCAATTGCATTAGGGTTTCGAGTAATAGTTACGTTGGGTTGCTGTTTGGGGTTGTTGGGTGTGTCATTTGACATGTTTTTGCTGGCAGGTTGTGTTTGTTCGGGACTGGTTACAGGTTGCTGAATTATGTGCAATCTTCCCTTCAGGAATGCAATCGATGAATTATTGAAGCAGTGGAGTGTTGTTCTATTTTTTAGAGCTTTGGAGCGACTAGTGTTTGGCTGTCGTATAATCTCTCCCACACGGCGATTTTCTGGTCTTGAAGAATCCTGAATAAGATGGAGGAAGGCATGGATCGTAGAAGGGGACTTTCTAGATGTTAGTATCTTTCAATCCCGTCAACATTTCCTTACTTTTTGACAGCATGTAGTTATGTTTTTGGTATTATTTTATTATTAGTGGGGCGGGATACTCGAAATGTCATACTGATGGCACTGATGTATTGCAATCTTAAAAGATGAGGACAGCAGTGATGAGGAGGGGAGGCGACGAGATCATGAGAAAAAAAAGAGCAAAGACAAGGAGAAAAAACCTCTCAGACACAAGAAGGGGAAGTCATCTAAGGGTGAACACAAAAAGTCGAGGGACGAGAGGAAAAGGAAGCACAGAAGCAAGTATTCAAGTGATGATGGTTCTTCCGACTCCGAGATCAGCGAGGACAGGAGGAAGAAGAGAAAGCACAAGAGCAGGCACATAAGCGACGATTCTTCTGATTCTGAGGCCAGCGACGAAAGGAGGAAGAAGAGAAAACACAAGAGCAGGCACGTAAGTGATGATTCTTCTGACTCCGAGACCAGCGATGACAGGAAGAAGAAGCGTTTGCTGAAGGAGGCCAAAAAGTTGATTAAAAGTATGTGTCCTTCTCACTTAATAGTTCAGGTCACAAGTTGTGTTCCAGCTTTGATATCTGTTTTCATATTGTGCATGTTTCAGGTGTATATGAGATACTTAGAATACGACAAGTGATATGCTTCATGAAAACTAGTTGCCAACCCAAATGGAGAAATTACTGGAGTGATGCGCATACGATTTATGGTAGTAGGGTTGCATGAAACATTGAATCTTCTTTTGTACCTTTCAGCAGGAAAATTAATAGTCAAATTTCCGTCACTATCACTTTGCAGAGCACAAGTCAAAAACAAGCATCGTTCCTATGGAGCCTGCACCTGCTGGTTTAAAGGTTTGACTTTACACTGAATATTGAGGAATTGTATTTGAATCGGACTTCATTTTACTGCGTAGCTGTCATGACCATTTGTTTTACCGCAAAAATGTACGAAGGGCTGCATGCGTGTCCTTTGTGAAGGTAGTGTTATTTGATGCAGGATATCCTTAAAAACACATATATTTTTTTCTCAATCGGGTGTTCCATCCAGGTTGACAACATATCGGATGAAGACTATTTTGCAAAAAGCGTGGAGTTTGCAATGTGGCTGAAGGAGGCGAGGGGTCTCTTCTTCTCCAACTTAAGCTCAGAGGAAACGCACAAGTTGTTTGGTACTTTTGTGGGAATATGGAATGCCGGCAAATTGAGTGCCAAGTACTATCAGGGCATAAAAGCTGCCCCACGAACGTCTCATAAGTGGGGAATCAAGTTGGACACCAATGAACATGCTCTTCTCGGTGAGTTTTAATCTTACATGGGCTGTGTTCTGCAATAAGCTGACAAGAACTTGTGCTATAAAATTTTACTTCTTTAGATGCATACTGATGCAATGCTAATTTTATTGATGCCCATTGCATTTTTATTTATTTTACTTATATTTCTCTTAAATGTAGCGCTTGATTCTGATGGTTTCTTCAATACATGAAGCGAATGTGTGAAGACAATAAGTTACACATTCTTCGTATGTGCTTTTGGTGACAGTACGAGTTTACAGAGGCATCTGCCTTCCTACTATCGTGTTGGTCAGATTTAAAAGTATTGGCTCCGCTGAATTACTATGAATGTGTTTGTCTTTCACGATTGTTGCAACCAGGTAAGGATGAGGATGACATAATACAAGAGAAGAAGCTACAAAAGTTGGAGAGGAAAAAGTACAAGAAAGATCAAGAGGTGTTGATGGATGAACTGCTTCCAAAAGCTACTGGCCGGGAGGCGATGTTAGAGAAGAAAGCTCTTCGTCGCGAACAGGCTCGTGCTCGTGAGGATAGTCCTGAAAATTTTAAGGAGAAAGATGTGATGGGTGGAGGAGATGACTTTCAGCAAAGGTGTGTGATCTATTACATATGTTTGCTCTGGACTTCAAAGATAGATTTTTCTTTACTGCTCTTGTCTGTTGTCTTCGTGTGGCTTAATTTGTATAATTTTTCAATCTGATTTTAGATCCTTCAATTATGATTTTTCAGCATTGTATATGACGAACTTACATTGCTGGTGCGTGTCAAGTTGGTTACTATTCCGATACGTCTGGAAGGAGACGGCTAAGAGTCATATCTCTTTTGATCCCATGTACATGTTTGAAATACATACACTTTGAATGAGATACAAGGATTTGGTAATTTGCAGACTAGCAAGAGAACGGGCTTGGAGAGAGAAAAAAGCGGCAGCAAAAACTGAAGTTTATATGGAGAAAAGGAACGCATTTGAAGAAAAAGAGGCAGCTGCCATGAACCAATTCAAAGCAATGGTGAATATGTCAGGTGGAAAGATAATTATTCCCAAGCGGAACGACGCCACTTGATTTCCAATTCGTTCATGTCAGCTTTCAGGCTCTCTGAAGAGTGTTACGAGTATCAGGACATGTCGTTCATGTTTTTTTTTTAAATTGAAAACATCATATTGCATAACCTCTACAGCTCTTTCGACGAACAAATATACGGGAATGAGGATGCCCGACAAAGCTTGTAGTTTACGAAATCAGCCGTTGTGCTGGAAAGAGGAAGCGTCGTTGCCAGCTTAGAAAGTTGGCGAGGTCTATGAGTTAGGCCTCGAGTTTTTGATGGATGAGTTACTACGACCTATTGTTCAATGGACTGTCTTGAGCAATAAATAGGTTGCTATGAGTTACGTGGCGCTAGACAAGATGTGATGTGCTAGCAACTGCAGTATATAAATGCTCAGTTCTCACTCTTCTTGCCCCTCCGCCTTTCAGCTGCCAACAACTGTATCTTAGTAGCTTTGAGTCATCTTATGCTCTTTGTTTATGATCCTGCTGCAGAGGCGGTTGGTCGTAAGCCCGATCTGACCAACATGTGCATTTTTCTAAAGTTGGTAACATCAGCGACGCTCCATGTGGAAGGATAAAAGCAGAGTCTGCACACAACATGATTCACTGTGTTTGGATTCTGCCAATATTGCTTGCTAATGATAAACTTGTGGGTAAATCTCATTTGGGTGGTCCTGGATCGTCAACCAAACGCCGAGTTATGAGCACACACCAAACGGAAATAGATGGTATCATATTTTATTTGATGTTTGATAATCTTTGTATGATTCTTTGCCCATGCAGGTGCATACATGATACATTTTTCTTAGAATAGAGTCAATTTCTGGTGCTTAATGGTTCACATGTCCACTTTATGTTTGTTATGTGTTATTTGTCAAAGCTTTTCTAGTGTGTCTTTACAGTGGTTTTTCTAAGAACGAAAGATTTATAAAACGAAAATTAACTACCTGGTTGTCTCCATGTTCTGTGAGTTCCTTTGGACTACGGTTTGATGTTACCTATTAATATGCACTAAGTGATCAATACGTACATTTGGAAGAAATGCAACGATATTAATGATTCAAGATATATTGGTAGTGGCTCTTCATATTTTAATCTTTGACTCTTTCTTTAGATCTAAATATCCATAAAATGGACTAAAAGTTATAGATTGTACATTGTACTATGAAACCATATGTATAATAAACAATTTAAATGACATTGGTTTTATAAACTATATATTCAGAACTCTTACAAGTCAAATGGATGCTT
The DNA here is from genome assembly GCF_059467195.1 of Physcomitrium patens. Taxonomy (NCBI): domain Eukaryota; kingdom Viridiplantae; phylum Streptophyta; class Bryopsida; order Funariales; family Funariaceae; genus Physcomitrium; species Physcomitrium patens. Next base: position 1,369,723 of record NC_143431.1, on the reverse strand, counting down.
GGCTTACATCAAAAGTACCTGGTTTGTTGATTCTCCACCTATATTTAAACTTTTTCTATGTGCTCATGTTTAGTTGTAGTTTCACATCGTAGTTTTTGACACAGTATCCACAAACTGCACCTTCATTAAGACTTACTCGCATTGAAAATATACCAGTGCACCAATTCAAAAAAACTCCCATAATTACAACTGTGAGAAATAATCAGTGTCCTATTTCTTTATAGTTTGTTGTTACGCTTTCAAGTCATCTGTTTCAGTGGAAAAATTCGAACAGAATTTTCGATAAAAGTTTCCCACTGTATTTCCAATATATATATATATTCGTGTGTGTGTTAGAAAACACAAAATATCGTGATCAAATACTATTGAAGACAAAAAATAAAATAAAATAAAACTTTACATGGAACAATAAAAAAAGAAAAAAAGAAAAAAAGAAGAAGATAATCATTGAAAAGCTCGTGAAGGAGTTATTCATTTAGCATATCAGAGATGCATATCCAGCACCACTAATGAAGACAACAGCGTTTGTAAAGATGACCTCATTTTGCAACATCTAATATTCATAAGATGTACGCAAGTTAATAAATTGATTTCCATTCTTTATCCCTCAAATCAATTAGTAAACAAATAAATGTAATAAAAGAAAAAAAGGGGGGGGGGAGGGAAAAAGTTTTGGGTGCTTTAAAGTACACACCAACCATCTTAAAGTCAAAAAGAAGGCAAAGAAAAGGGCACTGATACTTAGTTGGCTCATCTTCATCCATTCTTTTATTTATTTATTCACTTAATTGAACCAAAATGAAAGAATCACACAAGTGTTTCACTTCTTCATCAAGCATGCTTGTTTTTATTTATTTTTTCTTATATATTTTTTATTCTTGTGTTTGTTTTTAAAGATCATATTTAATTATTTCTTTTCATTCCACTTTCGAACCCAGTCGCCTAATCAGATTTTATTTATTTACTGATCCACCAAATCCCAAATCAATATTTATTTAATCAATCCAATGCTTGTTGAATAATAGACCTAATTTCATCCAAATCAGCCAAATCAGCCAGAAACGCCAAGCCCACAGACCGATTCCTTGGGAATGAGACAAATGGATTATTTCATACATCCACACATTTTTCATTCATCCACACAAGTGGCTTATCAATCCCAAGTTTGAAGAGGGAATGACGGTGCAACTCCATGGAAGTCCCGCTTTTGCTTCTACCAAGGCCCGGTGACCGCGTGTGGTAAGTTGCACGGGCATCGGTGTTTCCAGCACGTGGAGTCCATGACCGATGCCACCAGCAATTTGTCGCGTTCACACTGCGTTGGAATAATTAACCACTCAGCCTTTTGTGGGATATAATTAACACATTGTTTGCTCCACATCAACGATTTTTATTGTCTATCGTGCAAAAAAGTTAAAAGGACCACGTGATTCAATTGCAAAGAAACAATTTGTGCACACATATTCATGGGTTGAGTATGGGTTGATATTGTGAGTCAAATTTATAACTAACTCTCTCTTTGTTAAACACCATCGTTCATAAACTTTTCCTTTTTCCTTTTTTCTAATTACATTAGTATTAACATGGATTGACTTGTCTAAATCAATGGATTTAATTTCTTAAGTATGATTTGATGCTTTGAAAAACAAGAAAGATTTTAAAAAGTTCTCAAATGACATCTTCTTCCTTTGAACCTCAATCTATGCATTCATTTTTTTGTCTACGACCCACATGGGTTTTAAATGCCACAAACGAACTCTACTTGTGGCATAAATCCACCCTAAACCTTGTTTGGTTTGGTTCGGGTTGAGGACGATGTCGATGGGGGAGGAGGGCAAGATAGGGTCTCTTAGCTCCCTTCACCGTTCTAATGAAAGGGTGGGAACGTGTACCCGTGAGGGCTGGTCACCCTGGTAACTGAGAGTGGGCAAGGGAGCGTGGAACCAACATGACGGCCAGCCGGCGGAATCCAACAGCCAAGCCACGGATGAACGTCGTCTACACACCGGAACAGAATGCCAGGCTGGCCCTACTACTGTCTCGGGAGGGAAGGAAGGGGAGCATTACTCGTGTGGGAGGGAGCAAGATGGATGAATCGACATAACAATGAACACATGGATGAAAGGCTGACGGAAGCGAGGAACCTGAGGGGAAGCAACGTGGACGTCGCCTGCCATGCCAGTGTGGTTACACCTACGTACCTACCTGCCTGCCTGCATGTGATCCCGTCCCGTCCCGTCCCGTCCCTTCTCCGCGCGCTCTCTCTCTCTCTCTTACTAAAAGCAGGGCAGCGCGGTGTCCGTTCTGCCGGCGATCCACCGGGAACCCAAGACACCAGTCAGTAAGTCAGTCCTGAGGAAGACAGACACCGGCACCCTCCCAATTCAGAGGGGGTCCCCGTCCCCTTTGGGGCTCGGCTCGGTTCGGCTGGAACGGGACGGGGCGGGGGAGGGCGGGCCGACGTGGACGGTACCGATATCAAGGGACGCCTCCCTCCCACTCACTACGGGACAAGTTGACCCACGCGGATGCCACGTTGAGGGAGAAAGGGATGAAAGTAGTGGGGCGACGAATTCCGTCTGGCGCTGGAAGGCCACCACCACAACCAGGTCGTGAGGGAAGGGAGGGACGGGGATGGGGGATGGGGGGGATGCTTGACGAGGCGTGAGCTTGCAAAGGAATAGTGCTCTCATTATTTATTCTTCTCTTCTTCCTCCCTTTCTTCCCTTTTATTGTTGATGTTATTATTACTATTACTATTATTATTAATTTATTTTCCTCTATTTTTTTATGTTGTTTCTGTTGTTGTTTCCCGCTGGAAGGGACGATCATCGCTTGTGGAGTGTATACATGCATACGGATACTTAGTTAGTTATTATAACCAGGGGGAGGGGGGGAGGGAGGGGAGTGACATGGTTGCGATGGTTGTGGTTGGTGGAGGAGCACAGGGGGACGGGGATGGTTGATTGCGATGAGGCATGCCATGAATGCGGCCGAGCGAGCCGCGGGGGGGGGGGGGAGAGGAGGAGGACCAATTAGGGCCCCTCGAGGACAGGTGATGGCGATGGATGCCTGCCTGGATAGGAGGAGCCCCCTCTCCTGACTAACTCAGCGAAAAGAAACAAAGAAAAGATCCAACAACAACAACAACCCCAAGCCGAGCCCAGCCCAGCCCAGCCCAGTCCTGCTGAGCCGCGCCGCACCCAGACGAGAAGGTGACGATGAGAAGGCCCCCCTATCCTTCCATTTCGTTTGGTTTTGCTGGTCCGGTCGTGGCGAGAGACTCGTCGGGTTCATTGGTGTTCGTTGGGGTGCTGCTGGACGGTGACCCTACCCCCTTTTTTTTTTTCTTTTTCTTTTTTTTTTTTTTCGGTTCCTTCCCTTCCCTGGTCCCTTTTTCTTCCCTGGAGTGTTAACACATCTGCCAGGCGCATGCGGACGGGAAGCAGAGACATCTTTCGATCTAGTGCAGCACTTTGCTGCCCCTCCTCCTCCTCTTCCTCCTCTGGCCACGGCACAAGAGAGAATTCCCCGCGTTACATGTCGTAGTCTTGGCTGCCAGATCTTTCGCTTCCTGGGACTTGTGCGGGCTTCTCGCCCCTGTTTCGTGCAATGGAGCGGTGGTGTGCGTGGGGGTAGCCAGGGGCGAGGAGAGAGGGGAGGAGAGGAGAGGAGAGGAGGGCGCTTGCTTCTTCTGTGAAAGGCCATCGAGGCGGGGAATCGTGATGTCGAAGGAAGCGGCGTGAGTGGAGGAGTCGCGACGAAGTGTGGCGTGCATCAGAAGAGTTGTGAGGTTGCGTCGTGGAGCGCGTGCGAGGTTTTGCGAGCGGAGGTGTGCATTCGTAGCGTCTTTGAGGGGTTGGTGTGTGTGTGTTTGTTCACCGGGGTGTAATTTCGATGCGGAGTTCGTGGCCCGGGCGGAGATAATTACGCGGTGACTTATGGTATTCGAGGTTCTTTGTTGGAGCGGTAGGCAGCAATTGGTTGCAGTGGTCGTTTCCAGCGTTTGGGTCTACCGTTTTACTTGTAAGACGGCTTAACCTGTTGGTGCTCTCGTTGTCTTCACCCTCGATAGTCCGGCCCTTGCGAATACATGTCACACAAACAACCACACTCCTTACACGTTCACTAGCACCGTCAGCAACTGATATTTATCATTTTTTTGTATTGTAGTATATGTGTTACTGAAACTCAACTGGTTGATCTTTTTTTTAGTGATTTCGTGCTGTCTTAATTTGTGAGATTTGTCAGAAAATGATACCAGTATGTTTGTCCAAGAACTCTGGAAGTTGTTAGTCGGTATTTCATTTTAGGAAGTGGAATTCACCAATCTCTTGGTTACGATTTTATTTATTTGTTGTATTTTTTTATAAAAAACTATTGATCGAGATTGGATTCTGTTGTTTTCAACTCTCTATTTCGCTCAGTGCTTCAAGCACTTGTAGTGAGGCATTCGATCTGCAACATTTCGATGTAACCCTAAACTCAGGCATGAGAATGTCCTGTTCTTGCTCGCAATTCTTGTTCTTGGGAGGGTCTGAATCTTACATTTCACACAGTACTTGAAGTGGGTAAAGCTTTTGTTCAGTAGACGTCAACATGTTCACTATGAATCATGTCACATTTGTTTTCGTATGTGATTTCTGTTGACATCTTTACATTGTAATGTTGGCCAGAGTGACTGTGGAGTGCCTTATACATCATCAAGCGTGGGGACTCTCAAGTTTAGAAAAAAGGTCTCAGTATATCTGGTGTCTGGAACAATCATGGAATTGAAGCGACACCTGTGCCCAACATTTTCTCATATTCTTTAGGTCTAGGTTCTTTATTGCAAGGCAATCTCGGCATAAGTGATCGGTTTCAGCGTAACTAGCCATTGTTCTGAGCATAATCGGTAAGGACTTAATTTTATAACGAGCGTTGTTAGTGAAGTACCAATTTCGTACATACTATTCTTGATCCTAGACTTCAGCTATGATCTCACTCATCCATGATTGTTTTCGTAGATGTCGAATTGGGATCGATGAAACGTGGGTTCTCTGAATCAGTTCAGGCCTCATTTACAATTTTTTTGATTTAGCGTTCTATCTGTTTCATTTATGCTAGGCCTGGAAGACATAAGTCCCCAAGGCATGGAAAGGGTGCTTTTTATCGAGCTGAGCTAGGTGGGGCTGAACCGAGTGCTTACGCACACACTTCAAGGGGTGAGGATTTTCTCTCAACCTATACAACGAAACCTCTTTAATGTCGTGTGCATTACAGTCGAGTTTGAGGGTGAACGAGCATGTGACTAGATCTCCCATTTCGTCATGGTGGAGCAGCATCTGCTTATTTCGGGTTGAATTGGATTGGGATTTTACATGACGCATCATTATAGTGTGGTTAATGCGATTCTGCTGATTGTTACGGATATTTATTTCGTTCTTATAATCACGTCCGGTCAAAACAGCATAGGAGTTGTGAACCCTGTATTGTCTACCAACTAACTTATTTATCTTATGGTGTGGTTTCGTAAGTGTTGGTATTATTTCACGTTTATTTCGAACTGTAGAACTTCGACGTGTAGTATGTTTAGTATCAACTTGGAAAGAGCTGCGCGCTTTGTGTTATATGGGAGACTGGAAGAGTGTTATGGAATGGCGCAAATAACGTGGTGTTGGTTAGAACTTGGAAAGTTTACACTGCTTGAATGTCTGACGACCTCATTTGTGAATATAATCCGCTTTTATAGGAATTTCACTTGGTGGTTGGAGTGTAATGGGCGCAATGGGTTAGGGCTTGAGAAATTGATACTGATCCGAATGCGTTAATTTATTGATGGCAGGCTGCTATTGAAAAGACCAGGCTCGAAGGAACTATAATTTGAAGAAAACTTTTCTGGGAAGCGTTAGAGGAATGATAGGAGCAGTTGACTTAAATTCTCTCTCGCAGCCTTACAGTGGGTGGGTGGTTTTTTTTCCTTGATTTTTTGGGTTCTGTTTCCGCCCCAGCTCCTGTGCAACAAAACGGGATTTAGGGATTCATTGAAGGGAATGGAGGAGGGCATGGATCCAAGAAGGGAACCTCCTGTTATGGGAGGGAACCGGTGGAATTCCGGAGACATTTATCATTTGGGTAACGGCAGCGGAGACGATGGAAGCAGCAGTATGAATTCAAGGATTAGATTTGAGGATTCTGGAGAGTCATCGGGAGGGACGAGAGTAGGTCATCAGGAAACTGGGAAAGGTCCCGAGAATAGCAGGCCACCTGTACGGAAGCCCTCCCAAGTGTCACCAAAGCTTGTTGCTGCACGGTCCTCTGGGTCTTGTAGAGTGCAGAGACCACATCAAGGGTCCATTCAGGGACAGTGGAACGCTTTGCACGGTTTTGTTGACGGGCTGAACGAGAGTGGGTCAGAATCAATGGGCATAGCTGACGATGGGCATCTTGAAATGGGACTAAGTACTCACCTTGGACTTTCGGAAGAAATCATTGTACACCCTGCTCATGTGCAGACACTACCCAACCCCGAGTTCCTTCGGAGGACTGGTCGATCAGGACCCAATACTCTAGATTTTCTGACAGGTAGAAGCTCTGTTCAGACAAATGGTGGGAATGATTACTTTGGAGGAAGAGCAGCGGGTCATGTGGGAGAAAATACTAATATTAGGATTGGGCTGTCCGGATTACCGCCCATTGGGAATAGACAAGGTCAAGTAAACGCTGTTGGCAGCTTTTCTGGAGGAAGAAACGATTTGGAAGAGCGGGCAGTGGATGGCGATGGAAATTTGGCTTTCAATTCCTTTTTTATGGATCGGCACGATCTGGCAGACGGTGCGACGAATGCTATGGACGAGCGAGGAGGTGATGTTGGGACTGGAAGTATGATGACGAATTCTCTCTTCATGGACCGTTCGGATAATCGTGACGATGCACAGCACCAAGGTAGCAGCAACAACTTGGTGGGTATGACAGAAGTTTACTTACCAAGCGGAAGTAGGAGTCAAGGTATGTCACATGAATCTGCTGGTTACGGCCCTGACAGCCGTCACTTCAGTGCGGATAGGCATTCTTTGTTCGGTAGGACAGGAGGTAATCCCATGGAAAGTCCATCAAGCAGTCATGGGCATGTAGGTAGCAGCTCCAGAAGCTCAGCATGCAAGAGGAAGAGTTGCACACCTGTGGTTTCGGGTAGCATGTCTAGTCGAAATGGTTCCCCTCACAGAGCTGGGTATCGAGACAGTTATAGTGGGCGGTCGGGAGGTAGTAATGGACTCAGTAGGCGCCCCACAGGTATTGGTGGCTCAAGTAGTTCCCCTGAAGCTGTGGGTTCTAGCTCAACCCCTTCTGATGCAGTTTATCTGGGGCGACATACCGAACCCCTCGCGGTTTCCTCTGGATTAGATACGCCTCTTTCTCGGAGGACCAACTTCTTGAGAGAGCCTTCAGAATCATCTTCTGATTCTTTGAGAGAAGGTCGTTATGGGAAGTCAGTGGCGGGCAGTAGCAGTGCTACTGCAAACTCTCAGAGAACCACTCGATCTGGAAGCAGTGGAGTGGTGTTGAACAATTCTGGAGCGAACAATTCTCCTCCATTTCCTCGAACAGTTCGGCGAGCAGTTCCTTCACATGACAATCTTCCTCGACGTCCCGTCCCTGATTTTTCTATGGATGCAGATGTGGAACTATCGAGCAGCAGTTTGTTCGAGCAAATGCTTAGTGGGAACCAAAATCGAAGAAGTGAAAATTCATCACTTACAGGAGGAAGAGTTGGAGGCTCTGGGTCACCTCGGCGCAGTGAAGCTCCTTTTGGTATGAGTAGTACAGGTGATCGGGTTATGCAGAGGTACTTGGGTAATAGCACGCGAAGTTTGTTAATCAGTGGATCGAGTGGTAGTCAACCTGCGGGAGGGGTCCCTTCGGAGAGCCGGCTGCGCAGTCGTGTCTTGGGTCATCATTCCGAGCGAACAACTCAACCCTCTCCTCCAGCATCACAACCTGTATCGCTTACAATGCAGGCAGGTCTGCATGCAGCTTCTCCGTCTACACCTTCTCCATCGCGACCACCTCCACATCCTCCATCCCTTCGTGGTAGACTTCAGAGCAGCAGCTTGCAGTCATTGCTACCACCGCCATCGCCTTCGGGACCTGCACCTTCTCGCTTGCCCCCCTCTCCGACCTCTTTGAATCCTCTATCTTTTGCCCCTTCAATCGATACTGTACCATCACCTACCACTCTCTTCCGAGGTTCGTTGTTGCATGGATCGTCTCCAGCTGGTTTACGTGAGCGGGGATTTGTATCAGCAGCAGAAAGCCTACTCGGATTGCCTTTCAGGGGTTTGCAGATGTCCATAGGCGATGGAGGTCCCCAACCACGACTCGTCGCCGAGGGACTTGCCGAGGTTTGACTTTCAACAATTACTTTCGAGGTGTTTATATGATTGCGTGAGGTCAATGTGCCTGTTTGTACTAATGAAGAAAAGGCGAACTTCATAGCTTTGCACTTCGGGGTTTAACCTGGAGACTGGAAACAGTGGTACATCTGGTAATGTTTAAGTGCAGACGATGCAACCAGAAGTGTCATCACATCTGTTAAATCGGAACGTACTCAACCGAACTCACCGTTGTAAGGTTTGGCATGTGCAGATCCTTGCAGCACTAGAGCGAGTTGAAAGAGATGAAGATTTGACGTATGAGGTATGTATGAAGCTGCTGAGTTGTTCACATTTTTGTTTATTCCTAATGTTCATGTCCTGGACGCCGAAAAAGTTATCGAACTAGACAGCTTGTGTGTTTTTTCTCGAATAATCACAAAATCTGGAAGTTTGTTTTAGAGTCAAAATCGAATCAATTTTCTTGTGAACATGAGTATCTCTTGGTGTGCATTTGAATTGGGACCTGCTTGACGGTGCCAATTTTTTGTTCAGCAACTTCTGATGCTGGAGGCCACGCTACTGTTTGGAGGAATGGGTCTGCATGATCAGCATAGTGATCTGCGACTCGATGTGGACAATATGTCTTACGAGGTGGGGCGTTTTTGCACCTCAATTCTGTGGCTGGTTGTGTTAATCGTGTCAGGATTATGATCGATATGGAGATTTATTGAAGTTCTGTCCAGTGTCGATGCTGATAGCATACTGATATATTTGGATGATGTGGGGGTGGGGAAAATGTGCAGGAGCTGCTGGCTTTGGAGGAAAGAATTGGCAACGTGAGCACAGGAGTGAGTCCTGACGTGTTGGCGCAAAAGTTAAAGAAGACACGGTACTCTTCACTTGATGCTGTGGTGGCACGGTATTCACAAGAATGTGACATTAAGTGCAGTATCTGCCAGGTACTTAATGCATGGCTTCATTGTAGGGTATGAGGTGTATGCTTATTGGTTAGCTTGTCATTTCTGACCAGTTTGCATATTCACTGTGCGTATCACAACCAAAGAGGAGTGTGCTGAAGTCCCAGTGACATGTTTAAGTACGAATAATTCCCTGGTGTCTTCGAAATTGGTTGGCTTTCTTTGTACAGTTATTTTATCGATATCCCGAGTGCTTTTAAGATTTCTTTGACATGAATTCTAACGGTTCAACTCACGTTCGCAGGAGGAGTACGAGGAGGGTGATGAATTGGGCAAAATCGAATGTGGGCATGGATATCATGCGCAGTGTATCCAGCAGTGGCTCGTGCAAAAGAATCAATGCCCAATTTGCAAGGCTGCTGCGTTCTCGTAGATGTGTTGGTCTGATAAATTAGAATAGTTATGATTTGCCTTTTTCATGGACTTAGCCCTGGCCATTTTGGGAGAGCGCAGCAAGCTCATAAAGTCGTCCAGAACATTGAGCAGTGTTTGCTCAAGTGTAATACCGTTATCTTCTATTGAGCTCGTGTTCTCCTTCCTACAAATGTTATGTCACGGCGCACTTGGGGTTTCACTCGTTTCAAGTATTTAATATTAGGTTAGGTGTTTGGAAGCGTTTAAAATGACAAGGTCTTGTAGTGCAGGCACAGCATCACATGTAATATTCGCTTTGTACATAGAGCAATATGGTCTGTTTCCATTGTTACAGTATTGCCAACTGTGCCGTCTGTTAACCAAGTTTCAACTGCAAGTGCTGGCTTGTTAAGCGTCATTTCTGTGAGCGGATTATACGATGACTAAATCTGTTGAACTGTCGAGGAGTCAATGCAGGTGACAAACATGTATTTGATGTTTATCAAACAGTGAATCTGCAAACAGGAGTCTGATATTGGGGTGCCTCTGTATGTCCTGCCCCTGCCCGCACTCCCACTTGCACCCCTGCCCAAATGCGCGGCTGCTCTGCCCAGCCTGGCCTACCTGTAGTGTCTGGGCAGGACCTATCCTGTCCGTTGCAACTTGCCCTGTCACTGGCTGGAGATTAAGGAAGCAATCCAATTTCTCATATGGATTCAACAAAAACATAAAAAACATGAAAGTCCGAAAACACAATAATATACATACTCAAGATTGAACCAGAGTGTGAAATATGGTACGTTTAATATTCAAAAACAAAATCGACAGAAAAGAAATGATAGCAAGAATCTAAATTATATAATCAGTTTATCTTTTATTTAAAACTAATATATCATGCAATAGTAATGGAATGTTGAAAATAGAAATCAATCCTCGCAAGCATAATAAATAAATAAATAAATAAATACGTAGATTAATAGAATGATATAAATTGAGGAAGATCATGAAATGCACAGATTTTGGGGAAATAAAAATAAATGTTGTGCATTAAAAACAGTTTAAATAGTATGCATACAATAATGATAATATAAAAGAGATCCATACAATATTGTAGTTACTAAAGTGTTTTTAGATGTAAGTCAATACCAACAAATTAGAAGTAGAGATGAAACAATTGTTATTTAAACGAAGTATTTTAGTGTATTTTTAGTTGGATATCTTTTTTGTATATTAATCATAAGATTTGGCAACAAAAAAGAACAAAAATGTTATGATGTTTCATAAAATTTTAATCTAATGTCTATTGTATATAGATTGATATCTTGAATGGTTTATTTTATTTTATTTTATTTTTCTATTGTTATTTGGATTGTTTTTGTCTGTAGGTCTTGTGGAAATTCCAAGAGTAATATTCCCAGTGTTCACTTAAGCTCACACAAGTTTTGGAAGTTTGAGAACAAATTTTAAAAAATAAACACCGCTTATTTTGGAAGGTGTAAATATTAATCTTTATAATTTTGTATAGATGATTTGACATTTGAAGTAACTATTTATATGTGATTTTATTAGTAATACATGAACATTTACAATATCTAAAATAATTGGATATAGTAGAATATTACTTAAGGAATCATAATTATAATTACAAATTCTAATTTATCATATGAAATATACTAATGACATCTTGACTATGTTGAATAAACCTTTATGATGATGAAAATTGATAGAAAATAAAACAAAGTTCGTAATAAGATTGAAATTATGTGTTTGAAGGTAGATCACATATATCTCTCAATTATTCATCATAGCAAAATTTGTAGAATTGTTTCCAAAGTGTATTTCAATGATGTGAAGGTTATTTCTTATTTGTTGTACTTTAGGATTTCCAATGGGTATGGAAATTTCGGATAAACTTGTACAAGCTATTGGAAGATTGATAAAACAAATAAAAGATGATGTTAGAAGTACTCTCTCTTAATGCCAAGTTTATTGCAAAGTCATTGAAACATTGTTGAAGATAAGAGACTACTTGAACAAATATCAATGTGCAAATCTTTGCTAGACATCTAGCCAAGTTATTAAAGTATTTAAAAATATAAAAACTTGTAGCAATAAAAGATTCAAATATGAGATATTATTTTGTAAATTCCAATATGTAGCATATAAAATCAACATATTGATAAAACATTGTAGACAACCATCTTGGTGTGAAGTAGATATCTTTCAAATGGATAACAAAGAGATATTCAGAGAGTTATTTTGGACTTGAAATTCTATTATCATATAACAATCCTTTTAACGGATTTTTTAAAGAAGTTGGAAGACATTCTATTAGTGTTATTTTATTTTGCTATCTTTGTGGAAATTAAACATAATGAAGATGAGCTTTATAAAAAATTGTACCATATAAGTAAAACTAGATATTTTTGAAGCTTATAGATTGATAAATTACATATTAGTGAGAATGAAGGACTTGTAGTATATAGAAGGTAGAGAATTGAATGATATAGAAGTATCAACTAAAATTCAAAATTTAAATATTTTTAAATATCCTATTATTAGTAGTCTTTTGAAAATATTTATGAAATAAAGTAATTTGGACTTTTGAGTGCAACAAAAGTGATGAATATTGAATGTAATTTATTATTTATAAAGGAGTTAGGTATCATGATATATTTAAGTCATGTAAAGTCAATCAAACATTTTTATGATTATAAAAATGATGCAAATAAAAAAGATAAAAGCACAATTAGAAACAATTCAAAGACATAGGTGTATCATGTGATGGAATTTTGCAAGTAAGTTTAAACATGTTAGAATAAAAGAGGTTAATACCATATTACCTCCTAGTTAATGTTATTTAGAAAATTACATAAGATAAGTGTTATATGCATGAGATGCAAAATATACATGGATGTATAAAACTTATTAATGTCCTACTTAATATTGTAGATGATAGTAAATTCAAGAATAATTTTGAGTGTGCTTTTCTAAAATTATATTAGTATGTCAAAGATTGATATAGGAAAGAATCCAAAGCAAAAAAAAACAAATTATATATGAAAACTTAAAATACAAGGTTTTGGAGGCATTAAAAAACAAGATATCAATGAAGACATATTCTTTTGAAGCAAATGTATATTCTTTTAAAGCAAATGTATATTCTTTTATAGTGAAATATTCTAAAATATTGTTTAAAAATATCTATTTAAAGATATAAATACAAATTTAGAAATATTAAAAAAAATAAAAAATATAGAAGACCAAAGTTACCTTCAAATTTTAGTAAACTAACTCAATTTATTAAAAACATGTTGGAATCTAAATCCTTTATAATAATTATATTTTATAAATATTACTAAGATTTTGAAAGCAATAGATTTTATTTTATTTTATTTTACTTCGTAGAAATTGATGTTACCAAAATACCTTATTCTCGGTTATTGAAGAAGCAAGATTATCAAAATCATAAACTAAAAGAAAAACTTAACAATGTTTTGTTAGTAAAACTTAAGTTGTTTATTATTTTTTCATATAAAAATAGATTAATTTGAGTAATTTTACAATGTATTTATCTCTGAATACAACTTTGATAATGGTTTAATGTCAACAAAAAAAAAAAATGTGGTAAAATATTCTTATTAGAATCTAAATCATAAAATATTTATTTATTTAATTTTATGATTTTTTCGTCTAATAATTGGTTAAATAAAAAAATAAATTATTGGGTATGGAACAAAATTTGATAAATATTAAATAAATATGCAAGAATATAATAAAACATCATCTTTTATTGGTATAAATGGAATCAATAAGATTTCAATGACAAATGCTATATATAATGACATAAAATACAAATATGATACATTATTTGTTTTGTAGGTAGTGTTTAAAATAAAGACAATGGTTTTTTAACAACTTAAAAAGTTTTTAAAAAACTTCATATTCAATCGGAGCCAATGAATTTAAAAAGAATAGAAGAAAGTTAAGGTTGTAAAATAAATTGTAAAATTTGGTAATAGATTACTTTTGATTTTAGAAGTTATAGTTTGGTATTTAAAGATTTTTTTTTTAATATTAAAAATAATATTTAATATTTTTTTATAAAAAGTAATTTAACTCAAGTACCAACTTCATGAATATTAGAGTCAAATGAATAGGAACAGATATTCGGTTTGAATTTCAAAATTCAAAATAATATGGATAAGAAATATTTGAATGAAATTAATAATAAACTTATATAATAATAAATAGCTTATTTTAGACTTTTTTATAAATCAAAGTTGTGACTTAATATATTAAAGTAAAAAGTTTATATATCTATTTATAATTTTTATTTTATTATTATATATTTTTATAATTTTTTGATTATTTATTATTTATTATTTAATTATTTTTATAATACTATTATTAAATATAATAGTGGTATATTTTTTTAACCAAGATTAAAAATTTAAATAATATAAAATTCTGGATTTTGAATAAAAAACATAATAGATTCAAACACGATTTTAATTTAATTAACCTTTTCTATATGTTATATAAAATTCTTAAAATTTTAGATTATGTCTTATCATGGATTATTGCACCTATTTATTTAAATTTCTAAGTTTTAAATCTTTGATTTCTAAATTTATTCAAAAATATGAAGTTCTTCAATACATTTAGCAATAGTAATAATCTTCAGCTCTTGCATATCAAAGATGGTCACAAATGTGAGGTTGCCATTTCATTTAAGAATAAATTCAATTTTAAGCACCAATTTATATTAAAGATGGTCAAAGAAATAAGGTTGCCAAATTTATTTGGTAGTAAAATATTAAGCTTAAACAATTGCATATATTGAAGATAGTTAAAGATACAAGGGTGCTAAATTCATTTGGCAATGATTCTAAGCTTAAGCATTTTATTATATGAACAAAGATAATTATATACAACACTTTGAGTGGTACAAATCAATCACAAAGTATGTAATTTTATCCAAATACAAATGCACAATTGACATACTCTAATGGAAAGATTAAGAATCTACAACAAATAAGTCAAGTTATCTCTCACACCACAAAGAAAGAATCCAAGAGTGCAAATGTGAAGAATTGAAAAAAAATCCTAAAGCTTTATTAAAATTACTAAATCACCGTGGCCACGAAAATCCTTCCAATAAATTTCTTCTCTCTCAAAAACACTCACAAGATTTGACTTGACAAGAATGTCAAGTCAAGGAGATTTTTTGCCTAAGTATTCAAACCATAGTTGACAAGTCAACTAACTAAAAAGCTAACAAATGGAAAAACTATTAAACTACATACATCCAATGGAATTTGGCATTTAATGCTATATCTTGTGACAATTGTCATATAAGTAAAGATCATTACTCATAACTCATCAAGTACTATAAACCAATAGCAAACTATGTAATCCATACTAATAAAAATATACAACCAACACATTCTCAAGTATCCCTCTTTTTCTCTCCTCCAATTAAATAAGATCTCTTCTATTCAACTAGGACTACAAATTATACAAGGATAAATGCTACAAAGTTGTTGTTTCAAAACTATACTCATCTAAGTTAGTGTTGTAGCAGCAAGACGACCAAAATGTGTGACAAACATGAGCAAAGAAATCTTTAATCAGTATCAATAGATAAGACATGGCTAAAAGCATTCTTACAACAAAGACAAATTCACTCTCTTAAAAGAAGAGTTGAAAGAAGTAGTGTCAAGCATACTATATGCCACCCACATTGGCATTGATTACACAAAAACTTGTTAGCAGCTCCTTTCTTCTTATCACATATAAAACAAGAAAGATCAATTTATTATGTATAGAATCATTAATAGGAAGATAATAGAGAACACAATTCTTTGAATGCTTCCAACACTCTTGTCCATCTTTGCTTTTCAACATTAAAATACCACTAGGTAATATATTTTTTATATGTAAAATTATGTGCCTTACCTTATTATTAATTATTGTAGGCATCTCATATTACAAATACACATAATCTTTTTTTGCAAAATCTCTGCAATTGATGTCAATAAGCTCTACTACAAATGTAAGCATATTATAAGATATCATGATGAACAATAGATAAGTATCTACAGCCATAAATATGGCCATCTTAAAAAAATTTGCTTAATCATGTAGATACTTCAAAATGTCTAAGCTCCTCAAAAGTATTAAGTTATAGATAATAATCATAATCAAAAGTATCAAATTATAGATAATAATAATAAAAGTATCAATTTATAGATAATAATCATAATCATAGTAAAAAGTATCAAGTTGTAGATAACAATCATAATTAACAAAAAAATATGTTTTTTGAATAGAAAAATGTACCAAATTATTATATGCAAACTTTGCTGATGATAAAAGTGTTATTTAATTAACTTGATGATAGGTGATGGTACATTTCAAATATTACTCTAAAACTTGATTCATCCATTCTAATTGTCTATCAATTTGAAGATAAAATATTGAAGGCAATTTTATATCCACCTTTAGAATCTTAATAGCGATTTTTCAAAATCTTGATATAAATTGAATCTCCCTATTTGATATAATATATGGCCAATTTATGATAATAATAGATATTATCAAAAGATATTTTAGCTATTTCTTTACTTGTGATAGATTTTGTATATGATATAAAATATACCATCTTGATAAAAGTATCTATTATTATGAATATAAAATCATATAAATCTAAAATTGGAAGATCCATGATAAAATCCACAAAAAGAAAAGACTATAGTTGTTCCAAAATAGGTAATAGCTAAAACATTCCATAAGATTGATGACAAAGAATTATTAATCTTGACTAAATTTCAAATAATTATAGAAAGTCTTTAACTACCTTTTATATTTGAGGCCACTAAAAATCTCTAAAGATTAGCTTCAAAGTCTTATTGTATTCAAAATATCTAACTACTAGAAAATCATGACAAGCTTAAAGAATATGTAAACGTGCTCCTCCTTCTGAAATATAAATATGGCCTTTAAAATAAAATAAATTATTTTTGAATTCAAACTTGGAAGTATTATAATATTCAAAAGAAGTATTCTTGATATCATGAATAAGAAGATCAAAGAACATACTTGATTGAATTTTTTTGACAAATATTGAATTTACAATCAATATTGATTTTATTGCTCAATGATGAAAATTTTCAAGATTCATCACCACTATTTATTGATCAAAAGCTACATCTCTTTCTTTTGGTATAAGATAAGAATGTTTAAAAAATACAACTGACAAATCTTATTATTTTTTAGGTTAATATATGATCTTAAAATCAAATCTTAATAATTACATGTTCCAATAAGCTTAGCAATGATTAAATATCCATGTTGACATGAAATACTTGATGTTCTTGTGATCTGTATATACAATGTCTAAATCAAAAGTGCCTTTTAGATAAAAAAAATATATATATCATTTATGAAATGTTAAAAAGTAACTAATCCATTCATAAGTCTAAAAGAGATGATATTATATTTGAAATATCCATACCTAGTTCAAAAAGTAGTCTTCTATTCATCTCCTTCTTTGGTGCAAACCAAGTTGTATGCTCTTTGTAGATCTATTTTTGTATAGATCTTTGCTTGATTGAGTTGGTCAAAAAGTTGTGAAATCAGAGGTAAGAGATACCTATTTTTGATGGTGATATTGTTAAGTTTTCAATAGTCTATGCTTATCCATAAAGATCCATCTTTTTTCTTTACAAATAAGATAGGAGCTCTTGCTCAAGATTTTGAATGATGTATAAAGTTTTTAGCCAAGTTTTTATCAATGGATTCCTTTAGTGCAACTAAATCATTTTATAATAAGTTGTAGATTGGTTTGAATGGTGGTTGAATTCTTTCTTGCAAATCAATTTAGCAATCAAAGGGTTGATATTTTCAAAGAATATTTATATTTATTTTTCAAAAATATCCTAAAAAACTTGATACTAGCTAAAAATACTACTTGAAGTCTTATCACCATCAAAAATGGATATGGCATATATAGTAAAAGATGACCTTTCTTTTGTCGCATGCATAAAAGCTCTTGTATCTACTAATAAGGATTTAAATATAGTAAAGTTATTTATTTCTACTTTATTATCAAAATTTTGGATTAAACTACAAGAAAAATTAAGATTATAAGAAATTCAATCTATTTGAGGATTACATTTTTTTAACAATGATAATTCTAAAATAATTAGATTAAAAAGAAATCTTATCACATTAAATATTACTACGCTATAATGATCTTTAATTGCTACATCTAAAAGAATAGTCTCATGGATAATATCTCCAAAATACAACAAATAACCATCTATAATTTCTATATATATGGATTTGGTTTTCTTGACTAATGATATCTCTTGTTTTTAACAAAATCTTTGTCTGTAAAACAAGCTAAAGCTCTTAAATCTAATAAGGCAAAGACTTTATGATTTTTGGATCTTAAATATACATCTATTATAAAATAAGGTAAGATATCTTAAGAAAAAATATGACCTTTACTAGGTGTTGTATATGATTTTAATCACATGGTTTCTATTATAACAAGAGAAATTTGTTTTCCAACATATTGTTTTTTTGGCAATTGTACTTTTTATTTTTTAATTATATTGCTTCTTTACACAATGTTAAGCAGTGTGCTTAGCTCCTTTACAATATAGGCATAAAATTTCTTGATGACAAAAAATCTTTTCTTGCTTGATAAAATATTTAAAATATACAATGTCAATTTATATATGCTTTAGCCTAGATGAAAAATCTTCCAAATATTTTACCATGTCTTGATTTGTACCTCTCTAACCAAATCTTTGTTCTTGGTATCTTTCAAAAAGTTGATTATTGCATATAATAGCTTGAGCAATAGATTGCTCCAATCAATCTACTTTCAATATTGTCAATAATAAATCTTTGAAATTATCTTTTAATCCATATTGAAATTGATTGATAAGGGCTTTGTCATTTTAATCTAGATCATAAGTAAGATTTTGGAATTCAGTAGTATATACGATGGCTTAATATGATCTTTGTTGTAGAGATTTAAGCTTATTCTCTACTATCCTTTCTTGATCCTTCGAAGAATGAATTTAAATCATAAAATAATTATGAGTCTTTTTTCATCAAAGGTCCAAACCAAGAAAGAGTATTCTTAGATAAAAGTGCTCCAATGAATCTAACTTGAGTAAATCCATCAAGGTATTGAAAATAATGCAACCTTAGATAGACCTTTATTTGTTGTGAGAACCGTTGAAACTTTAATCTTGTTCCATCAAACTTCTTGGGCATACTTCTCCTTATTTCTCTTACACTAATAGTAGCAAGATTTTGTGGATTTAATTTTAAATTTAATCTACTTGCTTTTCTTAATTATATAAATTTTTAGTCCACACTTTGAATTTTATTGTTGATTTCTTCCATAAGCATAGAAATAATACCTTGATAATTCACATAAGAAATTTGTGAGATTTTTCTTCTTAGAATATTGACAAACTTATGAAGATTTGCAATAATTACAAATCTATCTTTATTTTTGCTAAGAGTAGCATCCATAATCTTTTTTTTTATATATAATCCAAACAAATTGAAAAAGTTAAATTAGAGGAGGATAATCTGCAACCTCTAATATCAAATAAAAATTTCTACAAAAAAAGGTAATCTACTCTCTATAAAAAAAAATCTGTGTTAAAAAATAAAACTATTTTTTTGAAGGTAGGTAGTTCACAACCTTCAAAACATAATAATAGAAGTAAAATAATCCACTCACTTCTAAAAAAAAAAAAACAAGAACAATAAGATAGCACTCTTGTCAAATTATCAAGGATATGAATCTAAAAGAACTAAAAGGTTAATACACTCTTGTATCACTCAAAAAGACTAGACAATCATTCAAAGATGATATAATATTAGATTAAAATGACTATTGCCAAAGACAAGAAGACTAAAAAGTCTTGAAATAAGCCTAAATACAAAAAAAACATTGACAAGAGTAAAAAGACTTCACTCTAGCATCCATATATACTATCTAACTAAGAGCTATATGGCAATATTCTATAAGACCTCCAATATGTGTTGACTTTGCAAGATACATGTCTTAATTTGTAAGACAAGTTTTATATATGTGTGCCACATAGTTAACTTATTTTACAAGCTACCAATATATATAGTACGTGATTAATTTGTTGACTAAGAGTCTAATCTACCAATCAACTACAAATACATGTAAAGTCAAAACTACATCAATAAAGCTTCTAATAAGCTTTTCTAGAAGATATTATGAAATTAATTTATATTTTATTTACTTCTACCCAATTATATAAGTGATTATTGGAATAAATATGTATATTTATGATAGCATGTTTTAAAAAAAAATCACCTTTTATTATTTATGTCATATCTATTTTTAATAATAAAAAGACTTCAAATGGCATACCATATCAATACCAAGATTATCAAGATGTTTTTGAAAACAAAATAAAAATACTCTTTTAAACCATTGTCTTTATGATTTTTTAATTAATCTTTAAGAAAGAGCTCAATTACCATTTGGACCAATCTATTGCTTATCACAAATTAAATTGGCTACATTCAAGGAATATATTTATAAAAACTTGGCTAAGAATTTGATATGCCATTCAAAATATCTAATATGAGCTCATATCTTATTTGTAAAGAAAAAGATGAATCACTTTGGATATATATATATATGCAATATTGAGGATTCAACAAGATCATTATTAAAATTAGATATCCTTTATCTTTCATTTTAGGTCTTTTCAATGAATTGAATCAAATAAAGATTTATACTAAAATGGATCTAAAAAGAATATTTAACCTGATACATATTAAAGATGTAGGTGATTAGAAGTTTGCACTTTGAATTAAGTATGGACATTTTGAATATAATGTCATGGCTTTTTTACTCAAAAATACACCAATTACTATTCAATATCTTTTGAACAATGTTTTTTGAAAATTTTTAAATGATTTTTTTACTTTTTATTTAAACAACATCTTAATCTATTCTAAGAACGAGGAAGAGTATAAGCTTCATGTTTGCCACATATTACAAAAATTTAGAAATGCATGACTATATGCCAAATAACAATATGCATTGAGAGATTTTAAAATATACAAAAAAAACTTGAGGTTATACTAAAATATTTTAAGATAAATTTAAAATAAAAAATTTCTTAAATAAAATTAATAAGATTTTTAATATAATTAAAAATATTATAAAAAACATATTATGATTTTTTATGAATTTTAATACCAATATATAATTAAAAAATATCATAAATCATATCACAAATATCTTTTATAATAATATTTATTCTAAAACTTTTTAGTATAAATAAGAGAATTTTTTTGTGTATATGTGGCGTGTAAAATGTCCGCTTAAGAATTTTCTAATTTTACATCAAAGAATAGTATAAAATTGTGTAATATTAAATACCTATATTATATATATATAGTAATTATTCAATATTTTGTAATTAAATTTATTTTATAATTTAATATTCAATAAAAGAATATAGTTCTATATACTTGTTTGTTTACTATAACATATAATATTACACATAAGTTAAATCTCAAAGAGAAACTTTTGATTTAACTTTTTAATATTTTAAACTAATAATATGATAATTATACATTAAATTCCTGATATATATATATATATATATATATATATAAAATAATTACATTTAATATAAAATTTATTATAATAATTATGACTTTTAAAATAAGATAAAATTATGATATTAAAAAATTTCTTTATTTAAAAGTTAATCTTGAAATATAGATATTTATTTGAAAGAATATTAATCCTATGAATTAATTTTATTTTTATAAAAAATCATTAATAAGAAAAATAGATAAACATCAATAAAATTTTAATAAAAGTCAACAAGGACATTACATATACATAACCGTGGTATGAAAGTTAACTAATTAATAATAAGTGTAAGCTACACAAATCTTCATTTTAATCAAATCAACAAACTGTTAGTAGATTAAAATTAAAAAATTATATCATTAAATTAACCTAAATGATAATTAATTTAGATAATTATATTTTATTAAATATTTCTATTTATATATAGTAATTTAAATTAAGTATCAAAGTATAATTGAGTTAAAGCAAACTACATCTTAAAGATTATATATATATATATATATATATGAAATAATACACATATTGTATTGTTATATGAACAAAGGATAAACTTTTGCATTCTTGTGCATTTAAATTTCAGCATGATTAGTATCAAGAGTATTATGATCTTTAAAATGAAACTTAGCTAATTCTCAAATCTTTAACTAATTAAATTATTAAAGCTCAAAAAAATTCTAAAGATCATTGAAGAAAATCTTTAAACAATAAGAAGTTGAATAAGTATCTAAATTATATATTTTTTAAAATAAAAAACTAACGAAAACATTATTTTTTATAAAATAAAAAAATATATAAAAGTATCAAAAAGAAATTATTCTTATATATATATATATATCTATATATATATCTATATATATATATATGTATATGCAGAATAGTTAGAAATATAAATAAAGATATAAAAAAAATAATTTTTTTATTATATAACATTTAAGTTTATTAAAAATTTACCATAAAAATATATATGAATTATCAAAAAAGTAGAACAATAATTTATTCATTTTTTTACAACTTAGAAGATTACAATTCTAATAATTTATTTAAACATGAGAATATTTATTCTAAATTAATTTATATTTAATTCATTTAAGATTAAAAAATCATATTTTTTTTTTAAAATATATTAAAGTAAATAATGGTTTTGATGATAGTTAGGATAGATGGATAAATTTAGTAAATACTTAGATCAATTTCATAATTTCTTTCATTTATATATGTATATATATATATATATATAGAACACAAAATAAATACTTAATATTTATAAATATGTTAAATAATTTTGTTTTATATAATATGTTAGCTAAATTTTAAAATTTATACATTATTTTTCTTAATATTTCAAATCAATCAAAATAAATTTAGTCTCAAAATAAAATAATAATTGAATTAATTTAAAATCAAAAAATGAACAATAGATAATATTTTATTTAATGTACATGTATAGTTGTTTTGTGGCATTGGAAAAAAATATTATTATTATTATTTTAATATTCATGAATAACTATACTAAAATTCATGAGCAATGTGAAAATAACAATGGCTATTAATCTCAAACTCTGGAAACCTTTATTAATGTTTTACAATTGTTCTATCAATTTTTAAGATGGTTAAGAAATTTGAACCTTTAATTGAAATAATTTCTGTATGAAATTTTACACAATGAAGTACTTTATGATCTAAAAGTGTTAAATTGATGTATTTGATGGTGTCACTCGCATTCTTCTTGTCAACCTGTTCCGCACTCTCTCTCTTGCCGACCACAAAATCATACGCGCCGAAAGTGATGCAGACGACGAGAAGCTTGTCATGGACCCCACATGGCCGCAATTTGCAAATCGAGTATGAGTTCCTGTTTTGGTCGTGGAGAAGGATTCCAAACTGGTCGAAGTTCCGGACGTGGTGGTGGCAGAGGATCCAGAATTAAAGTTGTGAACAAGCCAAGGAAGGCCAAGAAAGCAAACAATGAGCCTTAGAGCTGAGCTAAGACAAGAGATAGAGATGCTAGCAAGACAAAATCAACAAAGCAAAATGTTCAACAAAGAGAGGAGTCAGAACAGTAACAGAGAACACATTTTAGTACAACCAGCCACGTCTGTCATGGGTATTGATGATACGGTGGAGCGGTGGACGATGGAGCTCGACAACTCAGCCCAACAACGAGGTCGGTGAGGGGTATCAATGATAAAAATAAAATAAAAAAGCGGCGGACGGTGCAGTGCGATTTCAGGGGTGTCAACATCGCCATCCACTGCAAGGGGGCATAAATCCACAGCAGGAGCGGTGGGAAGCTAATCTGACAATAGACAAGTTTTTGGGAGAAGGCGGAGAGGAAGCAGATTTTGCAGGAAGATAAGAGCAGAGGACATCCTTCAGAATTAGTTTTGGACTTTCTTCTTGGCGCAAGATTAGAACAGACAAATATATCACAAGATTGAGCAGGTGGGTGGGCGAGAAATGAGCTGTGGCTCCGGAACCTTTTGAGATCTGATTTGGAGCAGCAGCAGCAGTTCTTGTGTCCTTCAAAAGCCCGGGCATTGAATGTATACTATACTTTGCACAAGTTGAATGTTGTGATTTGAATATTGTGAAATGTTGCGTGAGCTTACTGCCTTCTAAGTCTTGGATGTGGACGCTGCTAGTTATTCTCCAAGGCCTTAACAGGATTCTGTGCTTGGGCCCAATACAATTAGAGTACGTCACCTGTTGTGGGTCTGCTCATGGTTGGAGGGCCTTGGATTTTCTTCAAGTATTCTCTTGGATTAACAAATTTTGGAGCAATGTCCCTGAAAATTTTAGGGACATTGAATTTGGATCAAAGATAATTTTTTGGTAACATTTGAAGTAATACTTGGTCTGTTTGGGCAATTTGGATCAACTTTCTGTAGAGGAGCAGTTCTGATTTTGGAGGAATAATTATTAGAGATCAATACTTGGATTGTTTTGCAAATATTTGTGTTACAAAAGGTGCTTAAATGTTTTGGCTCTAACAAGCTAAAGATTGCATATTAAGGAGAATTGAAAAGATTGGAGTGATTATTGGGATAAACAAGGGGCCCAAGGTAGAAAGTTAGATAAGTGGTTGAATCTATCAAAAGCAAAAGAAAAGTAGTGAATATTTAATTTTATTATGTATAAGTTAGAAAAGTGATTTAGTTTGTGATTGTGGCTATATTTTCTTATTTAATTTTTTTTAATACAATCAATAAGAAATAGGATTTGTTAGGATTTATAGGGTCAAAGTTTGTTAAGTATGTTTAGAATATGTTTTAATTGATCAAAATGAAGGGTTGGAAGTAGTGAAGATGTCTTACAATTACCATGAAAAAATTTATTAAAGCATTTTGTGGATTTTTGTAAAATCAAGATTTAGGATATGATTAGAGTTTGTTAAGATTTAAGATATGCTTTGGGTTGGTTAGAAATTAGAATATATTTAGGATTTTTTGCATTATAATTTATTATCTTAAAATTTGCTTATACTCTTACTATCATTTGACAATTTCTAAGATTTGATAATAAGATTTGTTAAAGATTTTTTGGATTATGGTTAATATTGTTTAAAATAAATCTAATATGTAATTGTGAATTTTTATTGATAGGATGCAATTGCAATGTGTGTAAGTGATTTATTATCACATTTTTTTGGAAATAAAGCAAGAATTATTTGTTTATAATTTAAAGATTTGTATCTTATTTTTAGAAGCAAATATTTATAATCAAGAAATATTTATAATCAAGTAGTATTGTTATGATATAGGCGATGAAAGATTGATCTTTGCAAACAAACAAGATCATTCCCAAAATTATGGATTGTTAAAGCATCTATTACAAAGTTTAAAAGACTTGTATTCTATAGAAGATGGGGAATTAGATGATTTGAAATTATCATTACATATAAAAAATCTTAAACTTTTTGAACTCTTGTGTGAAGGAGCTAGTAGAAAGGTTTATAAGTCAAAGTGGTTGCAACATGTGTGTGCGACTACAAAGATAGATATTAAATTTGAGAAACTTTTTAAGAAAGATGTGAGTATTCTAGCAAGTTAAAGCCATTCCAACTTGATAAAATATAATTTTGCAATGAAACTAATGTAAATAAAAGATATTAATATTATATGTCTATAAATTAAAAAAACACTCATATTTGGATATAGAATTGATCCAAAAAAAATTTAAGCAAGATGCTTGAAGAAAATGGACAAGAAACTTATATTTTTCTAATTAATGCTATGTCTCAAATTGCAAAAGAAATGTATTACTTATATGACATATACATTGCACATTGTGGTTTGAAGCAAAACAACATTTTTCTTGATATCATGGAAGAAAATATTATAGATAAAAAAATTCAATATAAAATTGTTAAGGTGATTGATTTTAGAATATCTAAGATTGAAGTTGGAAGCAAACTAAAAGCTAAAAAGAATAAGCATGTTTATGGTACTATAAGATACATTGCTCTTAAAGTATTGAAGAATCAATTTCAAACAATGACTATGTGCTCGTTTGAAGATTTTTTTTTCATTTGAAATGATATGTTTTAAGATTCTTTCTAAAAATGATCCATTTTTTGATGTAAGAACAAGAAAAGAGATATTGGAAAGAATAGAAAAGATGATAAACCATGCTTAACTTTAAATTGTAATAAATTGATTAAGCTCATTCAAGAGTGTTGGAGCTTGAATTCTTTTCAACAACCAAACTTTGCAAGTGTATGTAAAGGATTAATTCAATTGAAGAAAAAAAATAACTGAGATTATTACAAGAATCAACACCAAATTTTTGTGCGTCAAGGAACAAAAGTCATCAAATTATGGAATTATAAAGAATACATATTACAATTTTATTAACAAAACTTGTACTAAAAAATGAGATAAAAGTATATTGAATTAATTAGATTGACTAGAAATGATTTTATTTTTTTTGTATAAGTTTTAAATGCAATAGTGATAAATATATGATTTAATGAAAGAACAAATTTATAAAATTCAATTAGGATGCAATGTGCATATTGTGCATTTATTTCTTTTATATTAACTTATGATTTAATTTCTAATTATAGATTGATATAATTAAAGAAAAGGTATTTGATAGAAGATAATATTTATTGCAAATATCACAACTATGTACAAGTAATGTAAAGGCATTATATCTTGTTGGAATGAATGGAATAGACAAGACAACAATAACAAAGGAAATATTTAATAATGTGAAGCACACATATAATGCTTTATACTTTGTTGATTGCAATGCACGTGGTGGTGATTGTTATAAAACTTCATGCTATATTTTAGAAAAAAATTAAAATGAATCAAAACCAAAGGATTTGGAAGAAGTTCAAGGAATATTGAAATTATTCTTGACCAAAAATAAAGTCATTTTAGTCTTTGATGATGTAAAGAATCAAAGTCAAATTGAAGATGTTTTGTACATGTATGATTTAATTCATAGCAATAGTAGCACATTAATTACAACAATTCAAGCTTAAAAAATTATAGAATATTTTAATAAAAAAATATATAAAATAAATATTAAAAAACTTAATAAAGAAAAAAGTTTGAAGTTATTTACTTATTCTCATAGATATAAAGATAAGATGCTTGATGAACTTATTAAAGTTTGAAAAAAGATTGTAAAAGCTTTCAATAGTCTACTATTGAGTCTAAAGGTTATGAGTGCATTTTTAAGAGAAAAAAAGATGTTGAGGTGTTGGAAGCGAGCTTTATAAAGGTTTAAAAAAGAGAAAGGAGGTAGATAGAGATGAAAAAAATAGTGACCATAAGATTTGGATTATATTAAAAATAAGTTTTGACAATTTGAAAGTTAAAGAGAAGAATATGTTCTTAGTCCTATATTATTTTTTTGTAATGATGTATGTCTTGATGGTATGTTGAAAGAAAAGATATTACAAAATAGGCTAATATTAAATATATATATATATATATATATATATATATTAAAAAAATATTACATTGATTTTACATTAGAAACATTGATAAAAAAAAAAATCATCAATAAAATAGACAAAGATGGAATTTTAAGTATGCATGATTAGCTACGTGACATGGGTAGAAAGATTGTTGAAACTGAAATGAATTTTAAAGAGACATGAACATGAAACATGAGTGTACAGCCATTTCATGCAATTTCAAAAAAAAATAATGTACTTAACTATTATTCAAATGTCAAGTACAGAAATTATTATGATATCAAAATTCTTTAACATTTGATAGAATATGAATATAACATTTTCATATTAGTCAAGCATTATTGTATTTTTTAGATGTATATTGATGTACAAATAGTTCTAATAAATTTATTTAATTTATATTTTTATAATATTTTATATTTATTAATTTTTTTAATAATGTAAAACTAAATTTTTTGTGCATAAAATGTGTTGTTTTATAGTTGGAAGGATTATGTTGCAAAAATCTACAAAACAATCTATATAACATGTTTTGTAAAATTAAAAGTAATTTTTTCACCACTTCAAATATTAAGCTATAACATAAATTATCTTGTATCAAGAGATAGCTTAAGAAAAATACACACATTTTTTAGGCTGTACAAAAGTAGTTTGAAGGATTAAATAAAATAAGCAAATAAAAAACTGACATAGAATATGCAATGTGTGTACAATTATAATTAGACTAAGTAGTAGTCATCATAGTTAACATGGAAAATAATTGCTTTAGAACATGCAAAAAACTTTATTCAACCTAATTTATAATTAAAAAAACATTCTTAAGAATACACCATCAAAAATTTGTACATACAATGCTTTAGATAAATAGTCAATATCATAATGTTGACAAGTTGGACAATCATATAATATTAAAAATATATGTCACTAGATTCCTAAATGCTATAATAATTCTCTAAGAAGGCTCTTACAACATAATAATATTAATATCTATACTATCTTATCAAAATTTATAAAACATTCAAAAATTTAAGATGGCATATTTTTATTAATTCATCAAAAAAATTAATTTTTCAAAAGTAATAGAAATAAAAGTAGAAATAAAAGTAGCCAAAACACCATAATTTTTAATATTGAAAAAATAAGATCATTAAAAGCATAAGTTAATATAGAAAAATATCAAAGTTTTATGAATAAATCCTAAACTAGAGAATTTATTTAATATAAGGAAGATTAAATTGAGTGGAACTGGAATTTGTTTATTTATTCATATAACTTTGGTTATGGTTTGATATTAATAAGTAAAAATGTCTAAAATATACAATTCATGTTTTATTAAGTCTATGATTTGATTGTTTAAACACATAGATAAAAATAAAGAGATATTATTTGGTATTGTATAATATTTGCTGAATATAAAAATAACTATGCAAAGAAGAAATGAAGGCCTTACATATAATAGATATGAGTAGAATATGCGAGTTTATATTACCAAGAGGCTATATTTGATGACATAAAGCACTTGTATGATGTAACATGTTTTTGTTTTTCTTTTTTTTTTTTTTTTTTTTTTTTTTAGTATTTAAAGTGAAGATGATGGTTTTTCAAAAAAAACTGCTAAGTATTAGAGACACATTATGTTCAATTCAAAACCAAAGAATTTGAATAGAGCTCAAAAAATAATGAAAATATATTTATGAATATATATATATATATATATAATTCTTTTAGATGATGTGTAAGATGAAAGACAAGTTAATGATATTGTTCTTGAGAATAGTTTGTATCCTAGCAAAATTAACATATTAATTGTGACAACACAAAATTAAGTGGTGGTAAAATATTTTTTATAAAGTTTTATATAATATATATTAAAGAAAACTAACAAAAAAATAATAATAATAAAATAAAAAATAAAATTACTTATGAATTATTATTACAAAGATGATGAGAAATTACCTAAAGGACTTATTGAGGTTGGCAAACAAATTCTAGAACCTTGTAATAGGTTGTTTTTGAATTTGGAAGTTATAGGCACATTTTTTAAGGAGGACAAAAGAGGTTGAGATGTTATAAAGAAGATTTACAAAAGTTAAAGAAGAAATTTTTTTGAATGGAAATCAAAAAAGAATAAAAAATAAAATAAAATAATTATAAATATTAGAGTATTTTGAAGTAAGATTTGATGCCTTTAAAGTTAAAAAGAAACAAATATTTTTAAACTTGTATTGATTTTTTTGTAATAATATATATAATGCAGTGGTATAACAATAAAAAGAATATTGCAAATATTGATGCAAAGAAAGAGTGATTTTAGCAAGTAAGATACAAGTATTCCTTTAAAAATGCTACTTTATCAATCAATGATAAAAGTAAACAAAGATGGAATGATAATATAGCATAATGAACTAAAGATATAGATCAATAGATTGAGGAAATGAAAGAATATGAAGATACACAAATTTGGAATGCAAATATAGTGCCAATTTGAGGATTTACAACAAAAATAATACTTTTTAGTTTTGGTAAAAATAACATGTATGAGATTACATATGATGAGAAAAATGCTAACATGTTTTAGAATTAGACAAGGCTATAATATCCTTAGAAATTCAACATGTATTTTACGTGTTGTTTTGTAAGGTGGCATTAGATTTGCATGTTTTGAGTGCATGTAAATTTTATTAATTACCAACTTTGATGTTTTTGTATCATAGAATAATTGGAAAGAAAAATATAAAACACTCAAATGTTAAATGTAGAGAACTGCTAAGTAGACACCTTTTTCTACATCAACACCTCTCTTGCCATATGCCTTTCCATACACAATAAAACTCTTATTTATACTTAAAGATTTTAGAGTAAATATTAAGTAAATGATTCTCTAAATAAAATTAACAAGCTTTTTAAAAAAAAATGAAAGAATTGCATGAAATATATTATAAATATTTATTAAACTTACTCAAGAACAACATTCTAATAGCCATTGCGTACAAAAAAATTACCATAAATTTATCTTAAAACTTTTTGATATAAATAAGTTTTAATGCATGTATGTAGAAGTGTATTACATGAGGTGTCCACATGGTCAAAAAGGGATGTACACTAAGCAGTTTCTTAAACATATTATAATGTGGCTATAATAGAACATTGTCTATCTGTGAATGCGAAGTTAATCTATACGAAGTTAATCTATATGATAACATAATTGGTCATCCTAGGTACTAAATTCCTACAAAACAAATAAATAAATAAATAAATAAATAAATGCAAATATAATCAAAAGGCTTAGTTATTTGTTTAGGGTTCATAAAACTTTCATTCCAACAAACAAATAAACACCACCTTTTACATAAAAACACCATCTTCAACATAGAGACAATTTTCAACATGGAAAGTTTTCACCATTTCAAAGAACAAATATAAAAATAAAATCCTAATCTGAGTCCATTACTGCAAGTGATCATGATACAATCGTAAGCCATTCATGGCCTTACCGTTAGGAGAGTACCATAGCAAATAAATATAACACTCTTCAACCCTCACTCCTACCCTAAGCAACTATAATACATTGGACAGTAACTAAAATCAAATGAAGAAATGTCTACTTTTAAACGGTGCCAGCAAACTAGTACATGTACATGTCTTCAGTGCTGGGCCCCACACGGTGTGCAGTTTTATTGGTTTCTACAAAAGAATCATATATGCCATTGTCCGGCCAGTGATTGTCCGTTTGACATCTGTTAGAATCGAAGAAGGTATTAGTCTCATCTTTCAATACCCTGTTGAAGATATTGTATCAAATCATAGCCGGCTGTGCTCCACTTATTGTAAGCATCTGCACATGTCTGCATCATAAAATTTGCTGCCTCTCGCTCACTCATCTCGGGATGGAATCGTTTCCGCAAGTTCCCAATAGGATCACCCCGACTGAAGCAAGGGAGACCACTGTCCACCTGGAGAAGAACTGTGTTTACTATTCCATCCATGTGGTTCCTGGCTGCCAAGTAGCCCTTCACACACAAACTGCCACCATCCAGATCCATTCAACAAAAGCTCAGACATACTTTTGGCACAAGATAATCGGAGTCTCTTTTCCCTCACCTAAAGCACAACAATTGCATCATATGACCATGTTCATAGAATGTTATCATAACTGGAAGATGGTCTTACTTTTGATTCAACCTGAACATATTTCAACTTTTGATTCAAGTCCCTGAATTACGAAAAAGAAACAATAAAAACACTAAAGCTTTTAATCCTTGCATGTGTGCAGCGAACATAAACACAGTTGTTCACAAGATGACCTGGCTCATATGGAAGATGTCTAGCAGGTTAAATAGCTTTACCTAACGAAATGTTCCCAGGATTCGCTTTTCATGTTGCCTGAGGGATCAATGAGCTGAGTCATTTCGTGACTCAACTTGAACTGTGCACTCTCAAAACGCATATTCCCGCCAGGAGATGTTTCCAGAATAAATCCAAAGTCGATGTGGACAAGTCTCCCTTCACTAGAAACAGTACAACACAGGATTGTAAGAAACTAGTACAGACCATTAAAAATAAAATTTCCATCTTATAATAACATTTGTATATTTCTAGGGCACTACTTTATAAGTGCTGCACAAATAAAGGCACTTAAAGAAATGTCAGAAAATCACTGGCAGAATCGTAAAAGGAAGATAGTACTCGTCAAAAAGAAGATTGCCATTATGCCGATCTTTAGGCTGCAATAGAAGGCTTGCCACAGCATAGCCAGCACTGCTGACGATGAAGTTGTTCCTAGCCCTCTCAAAACCATCAGAGCCCACAGGACCATACTCTTGTAGATAAATCTCGAACAAACCACCATCTGTCATTTCTCCCATTTGACTCCTGCTCCGTGCATTTGGAACAACCTACATTTTATTTAGACACCGTCAATATTGCCTAGTTTGTTCAACTTCATTTCAGACATTGCAGGGACAGAAGCTGCACGAATAATATTCACAATTTGAGGTAGTTCCAGCGGACTTGGACCACATGACTCTTGAAAACATGACCTTGATGCAGTCACAAGTCACAACGTAGTCTCGTCATTGCATATTTTTGTAAACACATACAAATAACCCGAGATTCTCAGCATGAACAAAGCCCCATGTTCAATGGAATAACATATTTCAAGACTTGGACGAAAGTTCTGTGACAATAGAGAAGCTTCTGAGCAAAAAGCGACCAGATTAATGTACCTCAATAATTCCTCTCCCATAGCCTGTCGGAAGGACCCCGTATGGGAAAAGATAAAGATCGACACCGACCGCTTCCCAGATATCTTTCAAAAGGGCAATGACCTGCAGAGCCAGCACATCTTGTCGACAATCGTCTCCAACCTGCGTATTCCTCAACGATCCATTTTCTGCTATTAGAAAGGCCATCTGTGTCCAGCTGACGGTTGAGCAGCCAATACATTTCGCTTCTTAATCTAATTCCCAACAAATCGCACGGAATATAGGCATCTCCAAAGGATGTAATCAGCTCTCAATCATCAGTTTGATAACAGATTTAGATTATGAACCTTGAATATGCAGGCTTGTCGCATCAACTGATTGTGATCTCCGTCCTTGTTCACCACGTCAAATGTTATCATAATGGGAACCTTCGCTGCAGACTGTAGGGGGATACCACTTTCTAGCTCAATGCCTTTCACGAGTTTGTTAGGATCAGTAGGTAGATACAAAGCATCACTGTCCACTTGAATCTTTTCCAGTTCTCTGCACAGGTGTTATAACCATATTAATTAGTACTACTTGAGATCGTTGTCTGGATATAATACTTAATTATGAGTCTAAAGGAGAATAAAAATTCCAGTCTAACTGTTTTACTCCAGACGTGAAAGGACTTAGCTACAACCGGTGCCAGTTAGCACAGGATATTGTGAAAGGCATAATAATAGAAAGACGTGCCTATAAAGTCTTCCTCTTATGCTGTGGAACGGCCATTTACTGGCACTTTCTTGTGCGTTCTATGGAAATCAACATTATCATACAGTAGAAATGAGCATGAAGATCCAATTTCTATACAACCAAACTGACTAGGATTAACTTCTGGATCAAAATTCGACAGGTCGTGCTAGAAAAATACGATGTTTTACCTACGGATCGCTGCTCGACGAGATTCTTTAGGTAAGGGAAAAAGTACACCAGATATTGATGTGACTTTGTCAAAAAACTGAAATTCTTCATCATACACGGTGAATGCTTCATGGGTGAAGCTATCGATGATACGCTGTATCACTCTAGGGGCTATCTCGTACAAAGGGCTCTGCCAAAGTATCCAAATCCCCTTATTAATAATCATCAAGTTGTCAAATAGCCAAATGCCAACACAAAAGCTGTAGGTATGAAAGAGTGACACAACTGCTATTAAAACCTAGATTAGCTTTAAGTATTTGAAAGCTGACGTCCTTATGAAGGTTCTGTTCCCCCGAAGCAAATGAACTAACATAACTTTAGAGGTGTGGTACCCAATCAATAATTCCTGAATAGTAGTGACGCAGTGCAAGACAAAATGAGTTTATGGTACAGACACATTAAACACAAAACCTTGAGATTTTCTGTACCTTTACATTGACACCTTCCTTTCCTACTTCTTCTGCAGGTGGTGCTTCTTCACCCTGCAGTTTGAGCAAAGACATCAGAAACTCTCAGAGAACAAAAAAGTATGTATGTGTATAAGCATACACGTATCCATGTAAAACTTTAGCTTCAGTCTCAAACCATGGCTGATTGGCTGAAATTACCTGAAGCTGCCATATCAAAATATGAGCAAACAGGTTACTTCTTCGTGCAGCAACCATTAAGTAACCTTCCACCAGCCCCTGAACCCAAATACACAATCTCGTCAAGTAATGGCACTAAAATCAACTCAACAGTTCTGTGAGCACAGATCAAACTTATATACGGTTTTCAGTAACAAAGCATGTCGAAGGTCCAAAGCGTTGGACATTAAAATTCCAAAATTCGCCATACTGCATGACAGCCGTCTTCGAGAACTACAAAAAAGTAGGACATGATTACCCCATGATCGTAGCGTAGAGCCTGTATAAGCTGGGGCATGAAAAACGTGACTCGTTCAGGTGGATACGATTCCAAGACGCGGAGAACGTAAGCCATAACACGAGGGTGGCCTTTATAAGGTGGAGTAAAGAACTCAAGAGCATGAGTAATAGAGCATGATGCCCAGTGAGGAAGCCAGTTCAATACTTCTGAATCCTCTTTTACGACTGAAGGCGTAACAACATATCTTAAAGCCTGTGGTACATTGACTAAGTCAGGGATATGGGCCTGCATTAAGACAAGATATACAGGAGTGGTAAAGATTAGAAAAAATCAATCCCAATAGACTTTCTCACCAAGTCGTAATAAATTTAGTTAAGTCATTTCATCCGTAGGGATTACATTATATAAGTGAAAATGAGATTGAAGGCAGACCTGGACCATAGACGCAACCTCTGTCTTTAAAGAGAGAGCTCCAGGAAAACGGGCGACAAGAGCCAAAGCGATGCGTGGATCCACAGCCCAAGCTGTCTTCACATGGACTCCCCATGACTCTGAGTTGGGCTTAAAACGAAGTTGCATGTGGTCTCTGTAAATTTCAGGGTTTAGTCCAAAGCAGACCTCATCAATCTGCTAAGCACAACACAATTGAAAGAGAAATCGTGCAACAGGCTCGGTAACAAGATCACAGTGCAAATTGCCTCTCCTAATTTAACATACTAGCAGTATGAACCAAATGTGGCGCTCCAACATTATTGCAGAAATATGTGCCTACCTGAGAGGAAAAGCCCATGTCTCCAGTCTGTCCGCTTCGTGTTGACAAAGTAATAATAGAAGCTTTCTTCTATCTCTGGCAGCTGAATCATTATTTGCCTTTTCCCAAACAGGATGATTACTCACCTGAAAAATGATAAAAATCGAAGAAAGTCAATCTCCAACTTCGACAAACATGTAAAAAGGAAAGAGTTGGATTTAAGAATCAAGTGATTACCTGCGTCTGTGTGGGACTTCTTGGCGAAGACAAAGACCCGTTTCTTGACGACCGCCTTAACACTTCACTATTGCAGACACCCTCAAAACTGTCCTGTGCAAGAAATTGAGCAAAGATAGCAACAGCTTGAGCCTCCTCCTTTGCCATACCTTCGATGGGGATCTGATACCATCCAGGCTCCACCGAAAACCAACCAAATGCAGCTCTGTGAACACATTTACACACACATCATGGCATGACTTCAGTAAAGAAGTTTTCAAAACCTGTTGTTTTAAACAGGTCTCATCACAAGTAGATTGTATTCTGTCTTATCCAAACTAAAAGTGCATTTTGGATACCCTCTTGTAACTGGCATCAGTATGAACAACATTTCTACTAGCATCATATGTTGACTTCATTGTTGAATTCTACTCGCAACAATAAAGCCAACATCAAACCTTGACAAATCACAATAACTTATCATATTCCTTTACAATCAACAAAGGAATGTCACAAACACATTAAAAGGGGTTCAATCTTAATTTAACCAACAACCACATGACCATAGAAGCATCTCATTGTAAGAAACTATGTGACCCTCAAACCCCAGAAAGAGGTCACAAAGAACGCCAATTAAATCTACTTGGTGTACATTCTCCCCTATCACAATTACTGAGGACCCTCAACAAGCTCTATTATACATCAAAATTAACACCACAAAACTCCTAAATTTGCAAACCTGTAAACGTGATCGTGCAGCAAACTTGCTCCAAAAGTTTCAGTACAGTAGCCATTCGCACTTGAACACTCACAAAGCTTTAAGCCCAGAAGTAATAACGTAAAGAAGCTGCCAGCAGCTGCGGGATGTGATGAAAAATGGTTTGAGGTTTGCATTGAACCTTGCATCATGCGAAAGATTAAAAGCAACTGGTCACTTCCAGTGTACTTAACCACCTGAAAGACCACCAATTAATCAATAATAAATAAACCATTTCAAAACTCCCCAAGTGGTCACACAAAAATGAATCACCGCCAGCTAGAGAACGGTTACAAAAATAAGCATTCACACCTTCAATTCAGATAGGACTCATTCTTGAAAACAACTTGTGACAGAAGATCCTGATTCAGAATATTGAGGATGATCTTCGTTAATTAGCTAACATTCAAGAGGCTCGTTCAAATATTGCTACATTTTGCTTCGATCCAATTGAAATGGTACTGCCATTCAGACTCACCTCAAAACGGTCAAGCATAAAGCCTAGCCATAGACGATGTGCCATGATTCCCTCCACAGGATCACGAGTACACGGGGAGTTGGAGATCCCAGCTGTCAGGTGAGGACGCAGCACTGCCGCAGGACCGGAGTTGTCAATACCCGCAGCAAATAGGCCCCGCCTGCTGGCAACAGTCCACAGCCAGGCATCCACAAGTTCCGCGAGGACGAGTGACCCAAGCTGAGGTGCTGCTGCTAAAAGCCATGTCCACACAAAAACACCCGTTTCCATCACCTCAACTGTAAATAATTGAGCCGGACACCAACACAAAAGGCGCAATAGCTGCAAGGCACCCTCTGGAAGTACATCTGCACTAGCTTCCTGCAAGAAGGAAGTTTCCCATTTAGTCGCAGATTAAATACGTAAAGCTAATGAAATGTGGAGATAATTTAGGGCTTATTTCAAGCAAAAATGAATTCCGTTCTGTGAAGTTGTACCATACCGTATCACAAAGAAGTAGGGCGGAAGCCTGCAAGCAGGTGGCTCTGAACTGATCACCATCAACAGGTTGACCAAGCTGAGAGCTTGTTAAATAGTGTTGCATTTGTTGCACATAACGAGCTGTCAAAAAGGTCACCGCACCACTCTTCTGTTTCAAATGACTTGAGTTGTGGAACCCAAGTTGAATTGATGTCTCTTTAGACTGTAATCCATTAGTGAGAGGAAGTCCACCAAGACTCCCATCAAGAAGTCTTTTCATGCTCACTATCTCTACGGATTTCACATTAGCACTACTCATACCATCTCCTGCCGCGGCTGCAGAAGCTGCAGCTACAGCCGGTACATTTTCTGTACTAAAGTTGTGTGTATCACATTCTATGCCAGAAAGCAAAGTAGCCACCTTTTGCCATGAACCCACTCGCCGAATATATTCCTGAAAGAAATATCAACGGTTAATGCGTTAAATTGTTAGTAAAAGTGAAGCACCAAAGCCACAAGAAATAAGGCGTAGTTAAATCTGGCTCATGACATTTCGAAGGCTTGATCAGAATCAAGAAAACGTTTGGACTTTTTGGGAAGTTATTATGGGTGTAAACTTTTGTGCATTCTGTACCAAATCGGTCAAATTGAAAATTATATGCGATACATCGAAAGTAAACTCCAGTGAGGTGCAGTACCTGCAAGAGACCGTGAGTAGTGCAGGGAGCAATAGCGAGGGCACGGGTGAGCCACTCTTTTATACGTGGATGAATGTGGTACATCGTTGTGCGAGAGGATAGATTAGACCGGCTCTCCCCTGGGCGAGCTCCTGATTGCTCAGATAAAAGGCGAAGAAGTGCCTCCAAACATTGGCCGTTCCACAGCACCTAGACAACAGTTTTTGAAATTCAAGACACAGGGTGCATAGAAAAGGTAATATAACAGCTATATCTTCAAAAACTAGAAGGGGCTCAGGTAGCACCAGTCTTCAAAAAGAAAAGACACTTTCAAGGTTAAGAGGTATTTTTATCAAAATCTTCATTGGAAAGACA
Organism: Physcomitrium patens; assembly: GCF_059467195.1. NCBI lineage: Eukaryota > Viridiplantae > Streptophyta > Bryopsida > Funariales > Funariaceae > Physcomitrium > Physcomitrium patens. Next base: position 1,331,673 of record NC_143431.1, on the reverse strand, counting down.
CCAACCTGAGGAAATTTTTCTTTGAGCTGGATAAGAAGTTTGTCAGCAAGTTCGCGTACTGACTCCTCGCGATGTGTCCCATACTTGATAAGAAAACATGCATGACTAACCAGCACTCTCTCTTTCTCGACCACCTCAGCACCACTTGTTGCAACTCTATTATCCTGTCACAACGGTGGAGGTCGTCAGTATGAACAGTAATTCTTGACAAAATGCACTTATATCTCAGAATAATAATTATCCGTTAGGAGCTGGACATAGATTAAACTATCAAAAGTACATTTCTCATAAGAATTCACCAATAATATACAACGGTTACGCCTGCAGGAAACGAATAGCAGTGGGAAAGAGTTAACATGTTATGTCTAGGCATACCAGCCATGCCAAAGCAGCATCGAAAGCAGAGTGGACTATTGCTGTAAGACACTGATGCAGATCGGGTGACAAGTTTGTACTCTCCAAGTATTTAAATACACTAGTCAACAGACTAGTGTAATCCAGATCATCATTATGATTTTTTATTACACCACCTTGCTGACTTAACCGCAAGATCTCCAAATTTGCAACAGCTAGCAGGTAAGTAGCCTTCACACCTGAGAAGACACCACTGAAACGATTGAGAATCATGCATGAGTTCAGAATGCGATGAACAAGCCATACATAACAACACTGTCAACATAACCAACAATCACATAGGATGCGAAGTATTAAATTGGGACTGATACCACTGTTCTTCATAAATGATTTTAATGATTTTAAGAATCATTAAAATCAAAAATCAACATAGTGAATAAAAACACTCAATTTTTTTCATAAAACATTAGAAGAAAACACGAGACTACTAAGCTAACACGACTCTCAAAAATACTCCAGATCTCTAGCGTTGATCAACTGGAACTCCAAGCACCTCAATCACTGCACTGCACACTTAGGCTGCATTTCATTGAAATGAAAAATGAAAACAAAGTCCCTCTTTTCAAATCTTCAACTCACATCTGATGAGTGGGGCAGCTGCGTAACTCCAGGCTCATACTGCTAGTTTAGTTTATTATGTTACGCTAGATTACATAATTAGATAGACAAACCGAAAATACTTCCACAAGAGAAACCAGCATTGTCACCAGGCTGCTGAAAGAAGCCCCTGCAAGTCATATGACAAGAAACATAAGAGGATACCTGAGAGATTGCCCAATGATGCGACACTTAACCGTCCACCTATAGCAGCAGAGAGAAGGCCACGTTGCACCCCAGAACTTCTTTCAGTCCCACTCCCTTTCTTAGTCTTCGTATTGTATAGCGCAACCAGCTCAGCTTCATCTTCCAGCCACTTGATTGATGTCACCACCTAATCACAGCCTCCACATGGTCAATGCAACTTCTTTGACCCTTAAAAATAACGGGGAGTCCCACCGAGCAGATGGAAAATAGTGCAAGTATTAAATGGTAAGAGAAACAAGAAAAGAACTGCTCATGAATTTGACTTACAAGTGGCGGAGTACACAGAGCAAGTTGATTGACAGCACTCAACCATTCCTCATTCAAAGCATCTGTGCCTGAAATTGATTGGAGAACGTTGTGGCTCCTACTTGAGGCCATAAACCTCGAGCATGTATTAAGCTGCTGGGTTTTCTGAATAGGTGGAGCTAAACCGTAAAGTGCAATGTAGAACCACAAGTTGCGGAACAGCTTCTGCAATGAATTGTCTACATCTTGAATAGGTTGTAGATCAGAACAGACTTCTGCAACTGCGGGAAGGAGAGGCCCAAGATAAACAGCCCCATTTCTGTAAACGAAAACTGCATCAGACCTTGAACAGTACAGTAAGCACCCAAAAGTACACAAGGTTGACCGTATACTAAAAGCACACAGAAATAACTCTTCACTACGAGAATCATGAAGAGCTCATACTCTAAACATCTTCCGCTACATAACATCAAAAAACCTCATCAACAATTTACCGTGAAAACATTAATTCTTAGAAGTGAATTCATTGATTACGGACACCTTCACAATCATACTGTAATCCACTAACCTGCTAGGTTTTGATTCCACAAACGAGCTGACATCGAAGCAAAGATTCAGAAGCCGCTGCCGATAATCCGAACGGAGCGTTGGTTCTTTTAAGCCTTGTGCAATGAGCAGAAAAGCTGTAGGCAGGGTCTGCAGACAAGACCCAAAAGCCAATGATATGCGATTGAGAATGAAGATCTAACAGAACCAAAGTACGTTGCTCACCAAAATGATTAAGGCGCTGCGACCAAGAATGAACAATAGCAAGGAAAGAAGAACACTGGAAGACAGTAAATGAATTGCAAGTCAAATGCACATTGCCCATCGGAACCAGAACACCTGCTCGAGCTCCATTTTTGCTTCACGCGTAAGGCTGTTGCTTTCTGGGGAACCAATTGCAGCAAGTTTCTTCAGATAGCTCATTGCCAGTAGGACCACAACCTCTCTATATGGCTTTTCACAACCCAAGCAAGCCATCCGTGCCACCGCATCAAGAACCTGATTCACAAACAATATACATTGCATAAGGATAAGAACAAACTCAGTTAATTAGAGATAAGATGTGCGCAGATGTATCCTTGCACCAAAACATTTGAAGATCAATCTTCACCTTTAAGCGCATAAGACTAGGAGCAGAAGCATCGCCCTCAGCCAAACTCTCCACAAAAAGCGGCATAATCAAATCTACAGCCTCTGGTTTGTCCAGCAGAACCACCAAATTTGCAAGCAACGGTATTACGTTCAACTGTGTAACTACCACTGTCTGCTTGGACTTTTTCTCCTGTTCACAATACAAGGCCATCACCAGGGTACAAGAGTAAGAAATTTAATGGGGACTGATATTTTTTAGGAAATTTTATTTATTTATTTATACACGTGTGTGTGTGTGTGTGTGTGTGTGCGTGTGTAGTTCCATCTTGGAACATTTTGTCAAGCTTTAAGTTTTGAGTGAGCAGTACCTTAACAGATACTCAACATCTAAACAGATCAACCACAAAGCAAACAAACCTGCAAACCCTCACAGAGAAGAGATAATACGCACATATTCCTCTGAAATATAGGCTGGGACCCAAAACATTTATGCAGTAAGTACACCACTTGGGACCAACTTAGATTTCAAAGCAAAAGAGTTCTTTGTTTGTACAAATGCACTCACCCGTTCAAGACGTTCCCGAACATACGCGGCCAGCGACAACAGAAAAGACTCTATGGCAACTCTGTCCACATCCCAGCTGGCTTCGATGAGGTCGCAGGCTATCTTGGTGACGCTTGCAGAAACAGTTCCCTGATGTCCCGCCAAGGTGTCAGCCTGTGCGCACTCTTGTCAGCAAAGCGCTTTCATACGAATCGGTTAACGTAAATCAATTAATGAGGGATTCTTCGTTGTGAATGGAACTGAGGAAATCTTCCTAAACTTTTCGTAGAAACACAACACTCTGCTCATTTCATACGGTTCATACGCATGAAAAACCAGTAACCTGAAGACAATCACTTCATTTACAATACTAACCGATAAACGGCCACTAAAATGACTAATATAGGTCCCCTCCAAGTATGCTCTCCCTTGATTCGTTAGCTGTGAAAGTGCTTGAAAAAAGCAATTAAATGCTAATTCAAGACGCCTCATCTGGCAAACCTACTTGAATATTCAGCAATGCAGTTAATTTCCATGTGGTAAAAGAATGTACTTGACCCATGAACGCTTCTTCCATCAGGATTAAATGTATACAACTATGACGACCATTGCTTGAACAAAACAAGAGTCGGGACTCAAGAATCATTTAGCAAGACTACCAAGTTCTGCTTACTTGAGAACACGCTGCCAGTACAAGTGACTTGACTCGTAAGAGAAAGATCCTCAGCATTTGGCTCCCTTGTGAAGCACCTGTTTTCGATACTCCAGACAGAAGGGTCCCAATTAAATATTCGCACGATCGCATCCTTCGCCAAGGCGATGCTATGCACGCATCTGCCGCATCCAGCAGAAATGTCAATGTCTCTTGAATAGAATTTTGAGAAGATTGGCGATCTGCAGCACTCTTTAAGGGCCTCCCCTCTGAATCTGATTTCAGCAGCATGTTTATCACGGCGGCGGCGGCTTGTGAGGCCTGCAGCTTCATATTCATCTTAGCCAAAAGAGGCATGCCATCGACAGGCCACTCACGTTTTCGAATCTGTAAGAGAGATTTTTGCAGAAACATACCCAGAGTGTGCGCGTCAGGAAATTTTAAATGAATAATAACGAGAACATTCTCCACGTAGTTTTAAGTAGAAAAAGGATCGACTTATAAAGCTTGTGCTAACAAAGATACAGGATTGTCAGCTTGAAAGATTGACTACATGCTAGACTTAGAAAATCAATTGCGTACTTAGTTCGCATCAATAGTTTCATACACGAATCTCGTGGGACGAATCCACGACATACTGAAAAGACAACAATATTATTTGCGATCGAAATGCAGATGCAGTTTCAGGTGCATGAGGCTGCTACCAACTAGAAGTAAGGGAGGGTTGTGTAATCGGCAAACGATGAAAATCAGCGTCTTGCTCATAACCTCAACAAAGAGATGGCTCATGAGAATCAAGAGAATGTAAAGAACAATCAACAAAGGAAGAGACGTGCCTTTAAAAGTGGTAGGAGAGCTCCCAGATGATTCATTGCCATAACTCTCATCTGCGACACCAGCTCCTCATCCATGTCATTTCTCTCCAGGATTTGTACAAACAAACGGAAACCAAGCTCCTGTCTCTCCAATACCACGATCGATTCTCCTTCTAACGCGGCAAGAAGTTGTCGAGTGCGCTTGTTTGCTTCATGATTTTCAACGTACTCAGAGCTACTAGTCCTGCTACCGTTGCCGTTCATGTGAAGGAAACCTCCGGTCATATTAGGCTCTCTTCCGGGTGTTCCTCTGGGTGTAGAGTTGGGGGTGAAAAAAGCGTTGGCATTGTGCCTGGGGCTGTCATCCGCAGAGGTTGAAATCCTTGAATCAGAAGCGCCGTCACTCATGTATCCTTGTCTGAAATCCTTCATCGAGTTAGACTTGCCGGTGGAAGACGATGACGAGGACGAAAACATTAACCGTATAGGCGAACTCTGAGCAGATACACTTTGACTCGAAGTACTCCTGCTTGATGCATCCTTCAGTGTCCACGGAGGCAGGATCCAATGCTGTAAAATATATCTTGCCAGAGAATCCGCATCCATGGAAAGTAAAGGAGGAAAATTTGATGCCAGAGCTGCGACCAAGGATCGAACAGAAAATAAAGAAATCCACCTCACAGACTCGGTACCATCTTCGCTTCCCTCTGGGAGATTTAGGATAAAGTCGGTAAGTACATTGCTCACAGAAATTGTGACGTCCGGCCATCTCACGGAAATATCAGCTAAATAACCGACAAGCTCCGTGAAGTAGCCATCAAAGCTTTCCTGGGTGAACAAAACAGGCCACGCCTCGTTCCGTGAAATGTTAGGAATTGCAGCAACGAACCGCAGCACGAGCGCCAACAATTCACCAAGATTTTCGGGCTCATTCGACCGCGACAAATACCTTGCGACAGCCAGAATCCCATTCACCTGCCGAACCGTAGGCCGAAACCCGGCATCCGCGAAGCTTTCGAGCGACGGACACTGGTCCCGCAACAAAGAAATCCCGTGCGAAAGCACATTACAATCCTCCGCAAGAAGGTCACACAGCTCCGTCAATGCCTTCTTCATCCTGTCCGCCTTGAATCTCCTACGCTACATGGCCCCTGACCCTACCCCGTCACAACAACAAAAAAAAAATACCACCAACCCTGCCAAGCGCCCGGATCACTCACTACCAATGCATCTGATCAACGCCGCGCGCACGATCCTCCTCACCCTCTATCCTCGCCCTCCACTTGGTCACCAACCTCCATACCACAATCCCGGTTATCGTGCAGCTCTTCATATGTACCGCCTAAACAAACGAATCACACGGATTTCATTTCTGGTGTCCACAAACACTCCTACCCACGCGTACCTGAGGCATCGGCAATGGCCATGATCGAACACCACTGCGCCCAGCGATGAGGACGAGGAGGATGAAGAGGAGGAAAGGTAGAGGAAGGGCAATACGAACATCACCCAAGCCCCGCAACATCACCAAAACCCTAAAGCCAATGAGAGGGGCTGTTTTGGTAGTGCCAACTAGGACTATATTTGGTGAATTATACACCCTCCCGCCATTCATTGCCCTCACCTGCCATTTTGACTTTTCTTCTCTTAGTCTACCCCACCCCCTTCTCGTTGCCCCCCACTCTCCGCCCCTCCCCCCCTCCCCGATCTATACGCTTCTGGTACTATGGCGTCATTACGGGTATCGTACCTCTCAACCGAATCCGGTTACCAATCGGGGCAATCATTGATGATTAATTAATCGTGCACTGTGCCTATATTTAATCCTAATCTCCTCCTAATCCAGTTCCATGTCCGTTTAAGGCTTTTAATGTGTTGGTGTGAGCTCTAGGTAGAATGCAACGTTCTACTCTGTGAGTATTAGTCTCCTCGGGGGGTGGGACATTTATTAAACCAAAACTGACACGACGAGGTCATGATGCATTTTTTTAGAATTGTGTTGATTGGAAATCTAATTGGGTAAACAACAAAATGTCTCAAACATTCATATTGATTACAAAAAGTATAATATTTTGGGAGTGCCTAATGCACAATATAAATAAATTAATTAAATCAAGGCAATCTATCAATCAATCAATAAGTCAAAATTTTATACCGCAGTATACAAGGTTTGAGTAAAAAGAGTGTATTGAAGGCATGACATGATGAAGAAGGTAAGTGTAGTTCTAATTCATTGCAAGATGTGGAAAGGTTGTCAATTGGAATAAGACCAAACAAGTGACTTGTCTTCTACATTAATAGAAACAGTCAATAAATGCAGGATTGTGATGAACAAACACTGATTGTTTCTTGTTATGTATGTCATAACAATGTGCTTTTGAAGTAATACATGTCAAACTTGTGCAAAATATTAATTGCATTTGTTTTTCTATATGGAAAAACAACACTTCAAACATTATGTTTGGTGGTTGGTTACACAAAGAATTCAAACACTGTAGAAAAATATCAACTCTTGCTACTTTCAAATTTACTTGGTTGCTATAGTTTGTGCAGATTTTAGTTAAACACCATTTAGAAGAAAATTAAAAATTAAAAATTAAATCCAACATTAACCTCAACAAACAGCCTCACTTTCAGAATCAATAAATTATTGTCCTTAATTTTATTGCATCATTGGCACTTTAAACAAAGGTAATATATTACAAGATTCTAATAATGAAAATTTCATGACAATATTATATACAATGTGATATCTATTTTGAATATGTTATATTACATTTAAAAATAAATAAAGAAAATTATGCTCAATTAGCAAAAAAAAAATTTGTGATGGTTTTATTCTGCATCACAATCAATAGAAGAAACGGGTTTCTTATTATGTTTGAAACATACAAGACAATCAGTCTTGAAGCAAAAAAATATTAATAAATCATTTGAAACTAAATATCAAGATAAATTAATGAGACATTCATTTTGAAACACACAACTAGTAATGTTATTAAGTGTTGTTTTACGTGTATTAACCGGTAAATATCCATTCAATTAGGTTTTATATTTTGCATTCTATCAAAATAATATTTATTATGTCCAATTGAAGATTAAGTCGTAGAATTTTTATAAATGAAACATTTTTAGAACTTAATTCTTTTGTTAAAGATAATATTATGTTTTATTGTGTTTCACTGGAAGTTGCACAATCCCATGGAAGATTCACTGCTTTTTCAATGGAAGCATTCAGTTATTAAATTACTGTAATAGATCATTAAATAGTTTACAGTTAGGTTTCAGAGTATTTTCTTTTACTTTGATTAAGCTATTGCATTTTGAATTATGATCGTTGATTTAGATTTTTTTTTTTTTTTTTTTTTTTAAATAGAAAAACTACTATAACTTTGACATTAGAAATTACTTCCTAAAACAAACGATTATCATTTACATCCTAAATTAAACCAAAACAATTAATTGGAAATTGCTCTCTTCAGGATATTCATTTGTAAATAGATGAATAAATAAATAAATACTCGTCTGGAAATTACATTTTGCTGAGAATAGTTGCTATCCTCTACAAATATGCCATTGCTGGCTTTTTATTTTATTTGTATTCAATTTTTCCCACAAGTCGAGTGGAAAATGCTCTATTAAGCGTGTTTAAAGTTATTACATAATTAAAGTTATAGATTGTTTAAAAAAGAGATAATAAGTCAATCAAAATCAAGACACTTTCGCAAATTTTCATTTATCCTTTTACAACTACAGGAAGTGGAATACGTTCATGAAGATAGTATATATTATTGTTATTATTATTACACATAATAAAGCAACTAAAGGCACTTGCCACTACCCACATTGATACAACGAACGTGTAGTAGAACCACGCGGAACTGCCCTCACCAAAAGATGGGGATGAATGATCCACAAAATGAAATGAATGAATTTTGTCCAATAAGTGGATGAACGAGGAGACAGGGGTAGGACGAAGAAGGGCGACGAAGGTGGAACGTTGGGCCTTCGTCGTCATCTTCTCTCCGCGCTCCTTTTGCTTTTGCCTTTCCTTTCTTTTTGCATCGCGGTGTGTTCTCGTCCCCATCCGCCAATTGTACCGTGCTCGTGAGCTGCACTCAGGCTTTCCATGGAAATTGATCGCTCCACAGCAAGACACATCCCCACGCTGCCCCTCCTCCGTCCTCCGCGTCGCATGGAAACCTACCGCGTTTCGTCGCCTTCCATTGTGTGAACAAATTACGACCTCCCGTCCTCTGATGCCGTTATCAACTTCCGCGGTCACATTGGAGTGCTCTTGCAGTACCTCGTGTCTTGCACCTCTAAGGTCAGGCTCAGGCGTCATTGTTATTGACTTGCACTGGAATCTCGAATACATAAAAAGGCAGAGGAAAGCTTTTCTCCGACCGGTACATGCTGCTGCTGCTGCTGCTTGTGAGGAGTTCTTTGTTCGGCACATTGTGGTGGTGTCTTGAGTGAGGCGGTTACTTAGAGCTGTGAGTTCGTGGTGCAGAGGAGTTGAGAAGAGTCTCGATTGGAATCGAGCGTTGAGTGGCTGCCCCTGGAATTTTAGTTCGAGGTGTTTGACTCTTCTTGTGGCCAGGATGGCGACTGCTACAACATGTGTTGGCTCGTTGTTACTAAGAACCTCGTGGTTTGTGCCCGATTCGGCAAAACGGATTGATGGACTGGGATTGCAATTGACATTCACGGGAAAAGCTGTCAAGGTATTGTCGAGGGTAGATTTTCATTAGTATATCTCTGACATCCTTGCTGCAGGAATAGCGCATTTCTCATACGAATTTTGAACGAATAGACCTGGAAAAGCTCGTTTGTGTATGTCGATGAGGTTCGTTCTTTGCTTAAGTGCAATATAGTTTGTATCATTTTATGAATCCATATTTTGGGATCCTCTCAGTGCAGCTCGATACACTTGCGGGTTCTGATTCTTAAATTTCGCGTTCGACTTTGTCTTGATATTCTGCCGTTCGGGGTGTTGTGAACCGGCAGAATGGAGGCAAGACCCAGCGCGTTGGACTCTGTAGGGCGGCTCAATCTTCGCCTTCTTCGAGCCAGCGGCATGTAATTATCACCGGTGGAAACACTGGTATGAGTACCAGATTCTCAATTGCTACTAATTGTGTAGCACTTGAAGTTGCATGATGTCTATTATCGTACTTAGAATAGAAGGGATAATTGTAATTATTGGTTATTACAAGTTGTAAGAGTACTTGACTTCTATTGATGTCTCGTCGATTAAACTAAATAAATAAATAAATTTTACTGCCAGGTATAGGAAAAGCGACTGCCACAGAGCTCGCAAGGCAGGGGATGGCCGTCACAATTGGTGAGGGTCACTACAGAATAGGTGATATGCATGTGTAGGTGATATGCATGTGACACATCTCTGTCTGCATTTTTGAAGTGACAGTTTGTGATTTCCGTTCACAATCTTGACGTATGTGGTGTTGGCTCAAGTAAGCATGCAGAAGCTTAGCGAAAGGAGAGCAAGCTGTGGAAGAGATCATTCGAGCATCTGATAATTCTTCTGTTAGGTCTGAGACCTGGGACCCAGATTCTCAAGACGCAGGCTTTTTTTTCATTACTATTGCACAAGGGCGCAATTTCTGCATGAACTCACAGCGACGTACTGACTTTGCCGGTACATGATACGTCTGTGGGCTGATCAGGGTCATGCAGCTAGATTTGGCTTCCTTCGCCTCGATTCGTCAGTTTGCAGCAGAATATCTGGACATAGGGCTTCCATTACACTCTCTTGTGAGTGTTCTAAATATCAACCTTTTTGGGTTCACAGAGTTTGGGTCTGGTCTATTGCTCGAAATGCCTTTACCTTCTTGCTGCCGTAGTGCCTCAATCCTCTAGCGTTTATGACTTTACAGTAGTGGATGGTTGTGATATGGGCAGGTGAACAATGCAGGTGTAATGGCGTGTCCGCTTCAGTACACTGTGGACGGCTTTGAGTATCAGCTCGGGGTTGGTATTTTTAACCTTAGTAGTCCTGATGTTGTGCTATTTCGGACACTGTAGGTTATTTTTGGCAAGCGACGTACTGTGAATATAAATTGTTCGGCTAGTTGAACCATGGCTGATGGATTGTCCGAGCAAACGATGGTTTTATGTAGCAGGTTCATATTTACGTGGCACAAATATTTTGGGATACGAAATTGGTGGTTGCGTATTATGTGTTTTATCTCTAATCATCGTAGATCTAATGGGTGTTAATGCTACAGGTGAATCATTTGGGCCATTTCCTCCTCACCGCTTTGCTGCTTGACAAACTCAAATCTTCTGCCTCACCAGGGTGTGTGAAAATTATGTCAACATTTCCGGAAAGTTTGAAAGGGATCATATTCATTTGTGTTGCTTCTGCTCGGAACTTGCTACTCAAGTTGCTTGAAATCTGCTGTTGGAGAACATCGTGTACATGCCATTTGCTGACTAAGTGAGTTTGATGTTACAGAACAAAGTCAAGGGTGGTGGTGTTGTCCTCATCAGCACATATATTTGGAAATATTAACTTCGAGGATCTCAATTACAGAACACGAAGTACTACATTTTTTCCATCTCGAAATCTTTGATTATCAATTTCTTGAAACCTGCAATTAGTTACTAAGGCATGTCGTTTACGTACTTATAGAAATCCAGGAAGTAGTGCTCCAAACTTACTCAAATTCCAAGTGCAGGGAATATATTCTCTAAACTAATGCAGTATTAAATGCTGAACAACGAGAATAGATGCCGTTCGATTTGGACTTGGATTTAAATGTATGTTCTTGTGTCTCCGTATGTGCAGAATACAACGAATGGGCGGCCTACGGACAATCAAAATTAGCTAATGCCTTATTTTCTCATGAGCTTGCACGACGCTGTAAATCGTTGGGAATTCCTGTGACGTCGAATTGTATGCACCCAGGCATTGTTGATACAGAGGTTAGTTTTCATCTGAAGCAAGACACAGCTGATGCTGCAAGTTTTGTAAGTTTCAAAGATACAAAGAAACAGGAGTGCAGACGGAATGTGTAACATTGTTTTGTGTCTATGCCCACAAAATTGTAACCTGAGCGATTTTGTTTGCTGCAGTTGGCACGGTACATTCTCCCTCAGACAAACATAAGCTTACCATCTATCCCTGGTTTCAGGGGCCTAGTGACCAAGCTTTTGGGTTTGAAGGTAAGCACATTTTGTGGATGATTGCCTCAAGGATAGTGACATGAAATAAATTTCAAACAGGGTAAATCCAATATTTGAAAATGAGTCATGGATACTTTTGTGCATGTGCATCATTATGATATGTGGTCGATTATATTGACGCAGACTCCCGAAGAAGGAGCATCGACGGCAGTGTATCTTGCGAATTCTCCTGACATGGAAGGTATTACTGGCGGTTACTACGAGAATAGCAGGAAGACGAATCCAAGTGCAACAGCTGTAAACAGCAAGTTGTCATACTCGTTATGGGCAGTTTCCGAAGAGTTAACAGGCTCAACAGAAATTCTGGACCCCCTTCGGTTGAGTGTTCGTACACCATCAATGTTGAAAACATGAACACTCACTGCGTTTGACGCAAGTTAATACATTCGAACACAAAATTGTAAAAATGTACTACATGATCCACATTCTATACACTTCTTGATTTGTGCATATTTGTAGTTACGCTCATCTTCGACACAATGAAAGTTAAAAATGTTTTTCAAATAATGAGATTGTAATCAGAACAATTTCACATACCTCTACACTTGTTACAATAACACTCTACCATTTCTCACTACCTGCCACACGCAGAATTCTATCTCTCCAACTCTTGCGAAAGAACCTAAAGTTGTTAAGAAAATTTCCATGCAGCCATTGCATATGTGCATCAACAAATACCCTTGCAGCTTTTAAATATATGCGTCCATCAGTGCCCTTGCAGCCTTTAATTCTGTCAAAACAAAACATTAAACATTGCGTTTAAAATGAATCTTTCTTACATGATACCAACTATCACATAGTGTCGCCTCAATTTCAATATTTCCTTGACCGCAAACTAAAACCAAAATAACAAGTTGTTAATAATACCGTGATGGAGCACCCGAAATTTCTCAGCAGTCATGCAGACAACAATGTCCTCCGACTCATCAGTTTCCTGCTTGGTATAATCGATGCTGGATTTCAAACGCATAATCACGTTCTTCTTCTCACCTAGTGTTTGCCAGGCTTTGATCTCAAGAGCAGGAACTACACACAAATTTACAATAATGTTAATGCGATGATTTTTTTTGTTTATTTTTTTGTTGCGTCATTCTGTTCTCCCTCCTCACAAACGAATTTTGCCTTTCATCTGATTACGACGTAAGGATATGGCAGAAGTTAGATGCTAAAGAAAGAAAAGAAAGAAAAAGAAAAAAACAACGACACGGTTATTAAACACTGGCAGTTAAGCCACGGTAACTTACGTTGTAGTGTTTCTTGCAAGAGCTTCGTCTGGAGTGACTCTCTCCGCAACCAATAGGGTCTCACAACAGCATCAGTGTGCCCTGCAAACATGGTTGGACTACAAGATGATAGGAAATTCATTCGCTAACCCTTAACGCTAAGTCATTTAAAAAGAGAAATGATTATGAAATATTTTAAAGAGAGATGGCTCATGGAACATGCGAACCATATTGTTCTCTTACGGGGGAGATAAGTCTTCAACACGATGGTGGCAGAGTCACAAAATCAAGGAAGCTATGTTTTTTTATCATTACTGTTTGTGGGTACAAGGTCGTAAGTGATACAAACGAAAATCCAGGACGATGAACTTTCAAATATAAGAACAGGTTGAAGATGACAGGTACAAGAGGAAGTAGCCGTTGAAAATTATTGACCTTTTGGTAGGCCTAGCTGTTGCAATTCACGAGTAAGTGTATGATCTTCTACATCAAACTTGGCAGCATTCGAGACCATGAAATGGAGTGCTGCAATGCATGCCTTCGCATCTGATACCCCTGCTCTACGCCACAGGGCAGCCCAAATCTTAACAATCCATAAATTGATAAGATCGGGATAATTTACAAGAAGGTAGACTGGGATGAATTTGCAGAGAGAGAGATTCGTACCAAGAGATGCGTCAGTTGTTATTTTCAATGCGTTTTCATACTGCGCACACGACGTTGCAAGTGAAAGATGAGACCATTGACAGAGTTGAAAGGGTCACAACAAAAAAATCTTTACTGAAGACATGGTGACAATAGGAGGGTTAATTCCAGCATTTGGATAGAAAGATTGCCGTACATCAAAAACACCTTCAGAAATTCGCTGTATGATATACTCCACCAGTACCTTCACTTTCGCCGATGGCTTCAAAAAATCTCAATACAAACAGCCCAAAAAGCTTCAGCGAAGTCATGTGCACAAACGTCATAAACGTAACTTTTAGGTACTCGTGACGATTCATAAATATTCACATTGATGAAATAATATCTGAACCCTAAACCCTCAACCTAACTACACTATTGATCGTTTCAGTAGCACTACCGAATCTCCTACGAGTCACTTCTGCATTAAATACCAAAACTTAAAAACACTGAAATATTAGAAAGAATCAAAGTCCCTCAAATATGCGTGAAGCTAAAGATGCCTAACTTACATTGCTACTCCACACGCTCCTCGCATCAATTGCCAGTTCGAGAGCAACAACACACAAGGAAAACAAAATTGTTTCTATATTCTTCCAAAAACAAGCATTGATCTACTCAGCTCTAAATGGATTTCACTTGGTGTAACTTACAATAGATGATAGAGTGACGATGTTGGCCAGAATCCAGTCTGGCGCATCCAAGCCCCCACACAAGTAGAACCTCATGATGCCTCAACCTAAAATTCAAAAGCACAATACAAATCATCTACGACCTGCAGAAAAAAAATCAATCGACAAGATAAAAACGAAGTAAAAGTCCCAAACACAACCGCAGTCCTGCCTCACCTTCACTAACGAACACGAAGTGATCTACCCACCAATTCACTCAGAAACCACGCAGCCAATGCCGAATCCAAGACGCCCAGTTCACACCCTCGTGAAGAAGGGTTTTCCATCTTTCCTCACAAAGATGTGACGCCAGCAGAATTGTTTGTTCTTATGTCCAATACCCGGGTCCGATCTACTGCTACCCTAGCATCACCTCGTCCGATCCTTGCAACCCCTGATGCTAAAAACGGAGTTGCAGAGATACACGGATGGATCGTTGTGATGAGATTGGTTGCTGTAGGCAGCGCCATTCAGGACGTGGGAGAGTCCCAGCCAATGTGGGCTCCCCATGTCACGAAATGCGTGCTTCATCGCTTGCTCTAGTGGCCAGTTGGACGACATCGAACCACTTCTTTTCGCCTATTCTGGTAGGGTTCGTTGCATCTAGTTTGCCCCGTCACGAAAACTCCGCCCTCATGGAAAATCTCTCATAGAGAGTCAAGCTGGTAGCTGGGATCGCCTTTGAATCGTCGCAATTCGCTGCAATTTGCGAGGACTGGTCTCCAGGCCTGAACGTGATCGAACCGTGTCTGATTTTGGCAGGATAGTCATCGCTGGAAAAAATCTTGGGTCCCTTGTAGTTCTCTTAAAGGTCGAGGTCGCCAATGCTGGCACCCCGTCTGTAGCCTGCTTTTGAATGATCTGCTTTGTCAGGTGAGGTCCGCAATCGTTGTTGTGTTTCCCTCGCTTGCATTGCTCCTTCCGTGAAGTAGTCGTTCTGGTTGCGTCTTACGGAACAGATTAAAGTATTTGACAACTTACATTCGAATTCTAACCCACTTTCTGGGACATTCTCGCCTAAAAGTCTTTTCTATCTGACCCTTATCTTGTGGAGGTCACACTTATTATGACTCAGTAGGTGAGAGTAAATGTGTATCCTCCGTGTTCAGCGCGTTCTGTCCTACAATAGGGTTTTGAAGATAGGACTGAAAACTCAGGATTATTTGTTTCTCACAGAAGCTGCTATCTTGGATACGCCTCCCCGTCTTTTGGGTCCAATAGATCACAGCCGAGGGAGAGTGACAAACGCGTTTTTCTCATTGGTGAAGTGGCCTCATAGACAGTTAAAATTAGAGCCCCATTTTTAGCACACGTAGTGGCGCCTTGAAGGATTTGATCAGGTGTATATTCAGAGTGTGTTTTGGGGTTGGTGATCTGTGTTCGGCTCTACTGTAGCTCTTATTCTCAAGGGTCGAAATCATTGTGAAGCATATTAGTTCGGAATTGGTTTTGTGCAGATTGAGGTTTGAGTGTTACGGGAAGGTGTGTAGAGTTCGTAATCTCTGCTGTAGCTATGGCAGCATGGGACCTGCAAAGATGCAGAATGTGCTGCAGTTGTGGATCTTTAGCATCGACACCAGGTTATAACACATTTGAAGTCTCGTACGCATCGGGACAGAGCATTCGGCCTGCTGGAGGATTGCTGAAGCTCACTTTGAGGAAGCGTTATGTTTGGAAGCAGCTAAGAACACGGGCAATTACAAGGTTGGTTAGTCTTACTATTATCTCGTTTTTTGATTTCTCAAAATTTATGTGTGTGTGAGTCGCAGGACTTAAATTCTATGTTTTTAACTCTCGAGGTATAAATATATTTTGCCTGAAAGTATTAAGCTTTGGAATTGTGGATAAGCTTGTGAGGATAATGTTTAGGGTGTCGTGAGTTATCAAAAATTCCTCTTGTCGGTGCTCTGCGATGTTTGCTAGTTTCCTTCGAGATGGATAAGATTATTTTAGCTGTCCGCTAGTTTGTTTTACTTCTTGCTACTTTTAGACACTTAAAATCTGTGGCTGAATTTTCAGGTCATTGTACTCACCGCTAGTGGAAAGCTTCGAGAGTGCAAAACGTAAGTCTTCTAATGTCCTGAATTCTGGAGAAAAAGTGAGCGAATCTGGATCATTAAGTGATTCCTCACCACGATTGGGTTCGCCTCAACATCAGGAACAACCTGAGTCGAGTGTTAGTGAAGCAGAAGTAGGAGATGATAGTAGTCAGCCCGGACCTCAAGATCCTGTAGCTGCTGCATACGGAGATGGAGCCCACGCTGAGAAACTTGTCGGTGAGTGGCTTATGACTTTGATGATATCGTCTAGCAAGCGGGTAAAATATTATGAATCTTCTGATTTCGAATTTGTTGATGCTTGCACTTGATGTCATTACATTGCTCCTTTAAGTAGTTGACCATTCAGCTTTTTTTCATCTTATTTTATCCCAGATATGGATGTAAAGAAAAGTTCAAGAGCAAGAGCAAGAGCAAGGAGCGCAAGGGCAAGGCCGCCGTCAATGTCATTGTCGCAAGGATTAGCAACAGTTGGGAGGCATGCAGTGTCCCAAACAGTAGGAGCCGTCGGAAATCCTGTTCATAGAGCAAAAGTGCCGGGTATATAGCAGTGCAGTTCCCTTGAAGATAGTTGAGATGTAATGGATATCATCGCTTTACCGTTCGAATTTTTGTTCCTTGCACCTGTGTCTGATTCGGTGCCAAATTTCGAGCTCTCTTCAGACTTACCTTTGTCTTTTGTGTTACCTAATGTGGCTTTGCACAAGTGGGTCTTTGAGGAGCGCTCTGCATCTGAATGCATGAACTCACCAACATCGTGTTTTCGCAGGGCCGATAGGTCTCATGATGGCATTAGCAGTTGCAGTCCTTGGACTCAAAACCGCTGTGGAGAAACAGGGAGCTCTGTCCGGAACACCACAGGTTACTGAGCATGCCCAGACTTATATTTTAGTCACTTTTTTTATTCGATTAAGCTTTAGATTATGATAGATTACTAGACGCGATCAAGAGAGAAAACTCGAGTATGTCATCAGCACATTTTTCTACACATACGATAAACATACTCTGACGGCCAGATTACTCCTGTGAGTATGTCTCATGATACAGAAACTTTGTGAAAAGTGTGATGGGTACGGTGTGCGACCATGTCATGTTTGTAAGGGCCTTGGTACCCTTACTTGGGAAGGGAAGCTTCTACATACCGATCCTTGCCCGCTCTGTTTCGGACGCTGTGTGAAGAAGGTAAGCTATCTCCTTTTCCCTGTCGTTGTCTTGATTTGTACATGTGTAATCATCTTGGCCATTGTGGTCATGACAACTAGTCATGCAACACGCTTTGTATTGAAAAGGCAGCCTCATTTTCCTTATCGAGAAAAGTGACTCGTGTACTATTCTTGCTTGAAGTGCTCAAGCTGTGGAGGAGTGAAAATAAAAAGGGGTCCACCTCCAGCTTTGTTACAGCCGCAGCTCAATGTCGGTTCCAACTCGAAATGAGATTAAGTAGATTACTGTTGCTTATTACCTATATGTAGACAAAAGTTTACGTTTTATTGTATATTACTGTATACGCCGACGTACGGCAGATTTATAGGTTGTGCAGCACATTGTAGGATTTAGTTCTGGTAAAGCAGCTCCGGGTTGTGGTATACATTCATGAAGAATGTGCTTAGGACTGGAACAAATCGGGCAGGCTGAAGTAAAGAGGAAGTTCTGCCGCCAATGGACTGTATGAAATTTTGGATCACTGAATTAACCATTTTCTGTGTCTTCACTCTCATTAGGATAATGAGAATATCCATGTATCGATAACGTGAAAATGGTATATAGAAGTGTCTGCAGGATAGTAGATTATCGAAAAGCCCGTTAACTATCTTCTTTTGTCGTTTTCTTTTTTCATTTTAATTTTAATTTATCAAAATTTCTTTAATTTCTTTTTTATCTCAGCATGCCTCCCAACTGAATGAAACATTAGTTTAACATTCGTGTTGTCTCGTCACCTTTGTACAACAATGATCGCATTTCACTGGGTACGATCGGGGGCAAATAATATCTTGTATTCTGGTGTCCTCGCACTGCTTCAAATTAAATTTGTCCTTCTACACAATGTTTTTCTTCCCTTGACTGTAACGTTTGCTTCGATATTTTTTCTTTTTGAAACAAATTCTTCACAAATTTTATTGTGATTCGTAAATAAGTAGAAACTATAGAATTATCTTCCGATATTGTCATTTGTCCTAACATTTCAATAGATGTAGTAGTAGCATTGTGTTACAATATTACGGTTGATTACTTTTTAAATGCAATTTTGCTAGGTTGATACAATTGATGTATGTGAAGATTGCATTCTTTTAGTGAGTAACAAAATCTCAACAATTTCTGAAAGAATTTTAGAAAACCAGTCATGAAAGAAAAAATAGCATTTCATATTGTGTCGAAACAAAATCTGCATGCTTTAGAAAATGCTTGGAAACAGGTGGCACTGAAGCATCAGTAATTTCATTGTAGCAAATACATAAAGGAATATTATTTTTCTTTTATTTTTTAAAGCACCATTAATTAAATATAATACACATCTCAAAAAATGGAGAGTTGACTAATTTATTTATTTATATTTTTATAAAGATTTTAAATAAAAAATAATAATGGACATATTTAATTAAATTAATATCATGATATCAAATGCAACAATATACTTTGTGTTCATTCTTTTTTATTGTGATCATCTACCACTTTATTGTTGAAAGACAACTTATAGTGGCCACAAGTCAGTGGTAATATCACATTGACATTATTGCCTACCAAAACCTCTATCCATGAATTAATTGGACCTCATTCACAAGGCAATTTGTTCATGCGTTTGAACTATTGTGCTCACATGGATAGATTTTGAACATGTATTGCAGAAATAATATTCACCAATAAATTTAATAAGAATACACTTTTATTTACATCACATCAAACAAATAAAATTTGAATATGAATTTGATATGTAAACTTGTATTATGCTTATCCTTGAACCTTATATAAAATCTCATGCTCAAATACTTACTCTCTTCAAACTTTAAGACTTGTACACAATTACAATATATACTTTGTATTATCACAACTGGTAATTTAAAAAAAGAATGTAGTTAATTAAAATTCTCACTGATATTCATGAATGTTGTTTGGTATAGAATCTCCAAACCTTCTAATACACTCTTGTGACTATAAATCATACTTAGATACAATTCTTGATGGCATTACTAAAATAACAATAATGATATATCTTAAAAAATTCCAATCTTTCTTTGATAATTTGTCAACATTTATAGAACTAAAATTAAGTTTTTTTCCAATTTATTATAGCATTTTAAATAAAAATTGGTATCTTCAATTTTAATTTATTTCATTTCCTTCATTCAAACACCTTCTCTATCATTTTCAACAATCACTTCAATAAAGCAAAACCATTTGTTTTTTTCAATCTATCATACCTTTCCATTTATCAAACCTAACGTATTCTTCAACTCATTCTTATAACCTCTCTATCACTACTATGAGTCAACAAAATAGACAAAAATGTGTAATATGTCTAGAAAAGACGGATATTGATCCCGTTACCTCCTCAATGCAAATTAGGTGCTCTGTCATTTGAGCCAAAATGTGCCAAAACGGCTTGAAATGAAAGTAAATGAAAAATTATAGTGGGTTAGAAGAATCCATGCTTGTATACAAAGCATGCCAGTTGAGGGATTTTTAGTTTGAAACCTATGTGTTACTTGGATTCCAACTTCGTTTGGTCTGGGTATCCAAGCTTCCAAAGAATGCTATCCACATTCCTATTATGTGGGGTTCAGGTATCTGGGCTCCCGCTAGATATTGCTTTAGTTCATGTTGGAAAACTAGTCACTTGGTTATTGGAATTCGGGTCCCTTTCGACTATATGCATAGTGTCATTTATGTATGTTGGCATGTACATGAGGCTTCTATCCCGCTTGTCATGTGAGGACTGGTCTTCCTTTGAGTGTTCAATATCATACATAGTCTGTGCTAGGATGTCCTCTGCCATCACCTACGCGAGTTGTTTTCTAGTATCTTTGACTTGTGGTAGAGAGTTGGAATATGGTAGGGCCTTTGGTTGTATGATGGACATGGTTTAATCTACACTTTATTGAAGTGAGACTTTGTTTCGAGGTTCTTCTTGTGATTACATCCAATTTACGGTGGATGTTGGGATGGTTTAGAGTTAGTTGGCTAGATTCTTAGGAAAGAATTTAGAATAGAAGATGAGCTTCCATTTGGGAGGAGGGGGGGAGTATGTTGCCTTGCTAAAGATGTTTTCCTATGCCTATGTTGCCATGAATTTAGAGTCTATTTCACCATGGCGCTTAAGTATTTGTATTTCTATAGCTTTGCCTATAGCTACCTGGACTATAATTTGCCAAGCTTGGTTTAGTGCGACTCCGAGGTGGAATCGCTCTTTCTTGAGGTTGTGCTTGTATTTTTGGCACCATATGTATCAGTTGATGGCATATCACATGATATTCTATGGTGTGTTCTTAGTGATGGAGTATGAATTGCCCTTGTCCTAGAATGCAAAGTCATCCTATATGTTTGTGTTGTTGTTGGTAGAGCTAAAAAGATATTGTGGAGCACAGTCTCACATATAGTATTGGAAGTAGTTGGGTCTGAGAGTCTCTTGGTGGTCGCATATATTTTTCAGGCCAATATAACTTATAAATATATAAAGAATGCATGATCTATCATTTTTGAAATCTAGTCGATACAGAGGTTGCAGTTGCCATATTTTAAAGGCCATAAATATCCAACTCTCATGTTTGTCGTAGTCTCTATTTTTGCAAAGCTATGTGTTTTGGTTCTTATACAAGATGAAGGATTTTTAAGACTCTTTTTTTGAGATTAGGGCTTTTACTATCATCTTGGTAAAGACAACTTTTGTTTGGCCAAGTGGATCAAATACCTTCATCCCTCTTTTGGCCATTGAGGCGATTGTCGTGTCTCATGTCACTCTAGTCCTTGTCTTTATATCTGAGTCTCCTACCCCTACAAAGTACCAGATGATGGCTTTTATTCTCGTCAGGACTCTTTGTTGAATGTCATTGCATGATACCAGATCCATATACTCTTGAATATGACTTGATTTGATTCAAGCACCTAAGCTAGCAGGGAGAGCTTTTTTTTTGACCATTAAGTATATGAATCTAGCATATGACATAGTTATGTTTATTTACTTGGATCACCAATTGAGCATTGTCATATAATACAATTGTCCATTTCATCCATTCCTCTAAGAACCCTAGTTTTTTCATTGTTTATTAGAAGAAGTTCCAATTGATCCTATTATATATTTTTTTAAAGTTGATTAGTAATATCACTACGTCGTACTGGCTCTCTTTGACTTAGTGGATCAATTCTTGGACCAATAGTATGTTGTATAGGATATACCATTCTTTTATGAATCCTATTTGTGTGGGGTAGATGCACATTGGTAGCACTAGTTGAAGTCAGTTGGTGAGGACTTTGGCTGTTAGTTTATATGTGGTTGTCAGCACTATGATAGGGTGATAATTCTTTATGTTCAACACCATTCTTTCTTTTAATAGGAGGCTAAATAGCCTATATTGAGGTCTCCATGGAGGCGTCCCTTATTGAGAGTAGTGTTAATAAGCATGGTGATGTCTTGGCCCACCATATCTCACATTTTGATGAAGAATTCTATAGAGATGATGTCTTCTATTGTAGTTTTATTCTTTGGGAGGTGTTTCACGATCTTGTGTACCTCCATTTTGGAAATGGAAGTAGTGAGCTCATTATTTTGAGTACAAGTGATCTTCATTGATACACTCAATAGACAACAATCTCATGCGACTTGATTATTCTTGACTCTTGGATTGTTTGTATATAAGATTGTATATAACTGGTGGATGTAATTGACTATGTTGGCTTGTGTTATTAGGCTCTTATCATCTATAATAACTAATTCTTCAATGTTGGCTCTTCTATTTTTATTTTTGTGGAATTCAAAAAACTCCTTTGAGCATCAATCTCCCACCTTGTTTCATAATGCTATTGTTTTGTTTTTTATTTCTTCTATTTTTTTTTTTTTTTTTTTTTTGGCTTCTTTAAGAAAGGCTTGAGCTTTATTTAGGCTGGCTTAGGCTTCTAAGTTTGTCTTATATCTTTGGAGGCGGCTCTCCACTTCTTCAATTGGGAGGAATTAATTTGAATAGAAGATTTGGCCTTGTCTTTTTTTTTTTTTTTTTTTTTTTTTTTTTTTAATGTGATGCTTATCCTTTATATTTATTCTAGTATTGTCACAACTTTCATTCTTAGGATTTTGAAATCTATGTTGTCCATTGTGTCTTTCTATGTCCTTGTGAATTTTTTCTTTGCTTCTACATTGTATAAGTGACTTTGTTCAAAGTGAGCCTTTTTGGGCCTCTTCCTCCTTGCAAAACAAATCAAAAGGAATGCAATCGAGTGATCTAAGATGTATGCAATTTGTGGCCAAATGCTGTGTGTCCTCTCTTATTTGTGTAGTTTATGGCTTATGTAGAATCTATCAATTTGAGACTAATTAGTTGTAGGATTTTGTTTTTTCCATGTGAATTCCTTGATTCCAATCTGACAATACGAGTCCATGTAGAAAGTATCAAAGATGTTGAGGTACATCGTGAAACTAGTCTACATTGCTTGTTTTCTTTGGCCCATGTTGGGTATGTTGAACCTCTTACTTCTATTTGATTGTCGTTCCATCATATTAAATTTTCTACTAAGATTTAGGATATTTGGGAGAAGGGATGTTGATTTAGTTCATTCTATAGTTGGGCTCTTTGTTTCATTATATTTGAGGCATATAAATTCAATATTCTAATTGATTTGTCTTTTATCTTGTTGATTATAAATTGGGCCTTGTGAGCTATAATAAACCTCTCTACTTTACTTTAAGAGAAAAAATAATTACACAACAAGTTTGGAAGGTAGTAGGGATTTATTAAGAGAGTACTTTAATGGTTAGTTAGTTAATCAATTAATTTGTAACTATCTAGATAATTCCTTCTAAGCAAAGGTTACCAATTTAATTTAATTTAAAATAAATAATAGAAAATGAAATAAAAAATAAAGACTTAGATAGAAATAGTAAAGTGGAAGTAGCTGGATGAGAAAAATTAGGTAAAACAAGGCAACTGGATGGAAACTACACAACTAAATGAAAACAAGTTCAATTGAATGAAAAATACTGTTGGATGTAAATAAGCACAATTGGATGAAAACAGGTACAACTGGATGGAAACAATGCTGTTGGATGAAAATAGCGTTGTTAGATGAAAATAGGCATAGCTGGATGACAATAGGCACAATTGAATGAAAATAGTGTTGCTAGATGAAAATAGCTACAGTTGGATGAGAAAACAGCAAAAGGCAGAACAGCAGCAGCAGCAAACCTCCAGGGCAGAGGAGCAGCATTTAAAAAAACCTCCCAACTTCAAACTCTTATAACTTTTCCATCTCTACTCCAAATTTGATGATTCTTTTGCCTAACCTTACTGATTTTCTCTCCTCTACACAATAAGCATGTCTAAAAAAACAATAATCCTATTAATAATGAGCTCCAAGAGGACCAGCAAGGATATGAAAGAAGCAACTTATAACAAATAAAAACACTACAACTCTTTGGTGCCTCAATGGGCCATCCTTACGAAGGGCTCAAACTAAAGGTGAGAGAGGAAGAAAAAGGCTTTGAAAGGGCCTTATATACCCAAGCCCTCAAGCTACTTACTGGCAATGGTAACTTGCAAGTAAGAACTAATTTAAGAGCCTTCCTACAAGTTAATCTATACTAGTAGTACAACTTGTCATTAAGAAGTCAACCTACACCCTCCATGATCTCCAACCAATGCCTTTTATGGAAAGGACTAATGGTTGGCATCCATTTATCACAAGGTGATGAAAAATCACCATGGATACGAATCAATGCATAGATTTTTAATCTCTAATAACTTAATTAGGCTAAATTTATGCAAAACAATTTACTAACTTAGAAATATTAATCTTTGAAAGAAATATTCTAGGAAACAACTTGATTTGGTGTCTTAGAAGTAATGGTTGAAGAATAGAATAGCTCTCCATATTCTTCCTTCACCATCACTTGTGGCTTCAAGAGCAAAGTAACTATCTATCTTCTTCTACCATACTCCGACTACAAGTAACTTCATTTTTCCTAATAATTTCTATTTTCTCATAATTAAAAAATAAATAATACTATATCTTATCAAAACACCAAAAATTAATTAAATAAAATTTTGGTGCATAATTTTGGACTCACACACACAAGATTTTATAATTATACCATAATCTCGGATGTAGTTGAAAAATCTATGAGATATTGAAATGGCCATGCTCCTCGAGAATCTTCCTCCTTTTATAGAATATATTATGTTGTTCCAAAAACTTTTTCTCTCCTTAAACTGGAATTGATCCGTCCATTGTATGTAGTTGTCTATGTTGTAATAATGTCCTTATAAGAAGATGACTTTTGGTTGTGGTTGGGCCTTTCAAAATAGATTGCGTATTTTGATGCGTTTTCTTACTTTCCAAATGCCTTGTCTAAGTGACTTGACATTAAGAATTACAAGGATGATGTTGTCCTTTGTCATATGGGAAAGATAAGATTGTCATTGACACCTTCTTCTAGGATAGTATGCTTTGTGTGTCCTCTTTGTTCTTTTATTTGTATTGTAGTAGATTTAGCTCTCTTCTTGTCAGGTTTGTAGAAAGATACATCATCTCCAAGTTGGCTTTTACTTAGGAGTGTCTATATAGCTGTCTCAGCTTGTGTTGAGAGTGGCATCAATATCACTTTCTGTATGATCAATGCAAATTCATGTAATGTGTTGTATATTAGAATCTAGATGTGTTGATGTAGTCTTTTGAATTTTATTAAGTTTGAGGTGGTAGAGATGAATGCTATGCAAACACAATGTGTCTCTCTATTGGTGTTTTTCTCCCAACAATATTTCTATATTACATCTTTCTATTTTTTTAATAAGTTTCTAATGTTATGTATGTTGATAACTATCTTTGAGAAAGCCATTGGAATTATTTAAACGATGAGTGTTATTACTTGTGCATGGGACCATTTTGTGTGATTCTTTAGAATAGATTACTCTCTATGAGAAATTAGTTGAATCCTTGAGGTACTGAGGACCTTGCAAAAAATTTTCTTCTTTTTTGTGAATAGTATGGAGAATCTCTTGCAGCGTGTGATTTAGATGTTGGGATGTGGGATAAATGGCATAGTATAAAGAGACCCCTCTAGGAGCACTATGGTTTGATGCCCCATTTTCTGTGACTTTATGGATTCTTTTAGGTTTATGTTCGTTGGTTCAAGTTAGAAGTAAGTTTTTTCCTATTATTTCTTCTTCCAAACAAATTGGAACCCTTTCGTGTAGTATACAATGTGGAATTGGTTCTGTTCTAAGTCAGTGCTTTTGTTTGTAGATATCTTTGTTCTGCTTGCTAGCTCGATTTGGTTGTTGGTTGATGTGCCTCTCTTATCTTGTGGTGGCTTCATGGTGGTGAAGATTATGTACATGAGAGAGGTGGATTCGGGATCTGGGCTCCCTTCTTGTGTGATCATAGATTTCAGCTTATGTATTGTTGGTGGGATTGGATTAGCATGTTATTCTTGTGTGTTGATATAGAGGAAATTCTTCTTTTGCTTTGATGTTGCCATTTATGTCTTCGGTTGATTGAGTAGTTTCCTTCTTCTATTTTGAGTATTTTGTAGCATTTGATAGGGCCGATAGTTTTTTTGTTCTCTATGGAGGGCTTATCTTTCTTTTCCTTCATTAAGTAGTCTTTGTTTGCATTCTAAGGCCTAATATCCAAATGCTTGGCACTTGATATACTGGAGTGGATGCCTTGATACAATGACTTTGTGTATGAATAGAGACTCTAGGAATGGTCATGATAAGCTGATTTTGAACGAAAGCTTGTTTATATTTGAGACTTTGCTTCTAACTCTTGGTCCAACTATTTTATGCAGAAATGAAGAAGATTCTTCTACAAACAATATCTCTTTTATTCAAGAGGCTATGATTTGGAGATAAGGCTCTTATTGCATGTAGTGACTCAGTCTTAAAAATTAAATCTAGAATGAATATGCAAGGAACTTATATATTTTCCTACTATCTGCTAAAAGTAATGGGATCTATAGGATGAAGGATACTTTTTTACCTTTATAGATGACTGTGATGTTGAAGGTGTGTTGAATGTCCTCTATGCTAAAAAAAGTGGCTTCTAAGAAGCTATTGCCGACTAAAGTACAAATCTTCAACGTGTAGTGAAGCATTGAAGTAATCCAATATACGAGGATTGGTGCCTGTGATGTAACCAATGACTATGTGTGCATCATTTTGTTGCATATTTCTTCAAAGAATTGATGCTCTTTTTAAGAAAAGGTAATTCTTAGCATTTGAGGGTCGCATTTCAATTGTGTAGCAACATTAGTTGATAGGTGGCTACGTTATATAGGCATCTAGTTAGTGTTGTTTTTTGCAAGGTCATATCTATCTACAAAATAGGACTTTGATGCAATTGAAGCTACTACTCAAGCATGGCCTTTAGTGGTTTTTTGGATGTTAATCTCTTAAGGAGGAGATAGTGCTTTGGATCATTGCCATTAGATATTTTATATTAGTGTCTTAATTTCTTCTTCACCATGTTTTAATAGGTAATTTAAGAGATTAGACGAGTATTTGTCTTAAAAAATGATAGTCACAATCGATTGTATATACTAATTTGAAGAGACGCAGGGTTTGTTGTACTATATTTTTTGATCCAATGCTAGAATTAATCAAGGAGTCATGCTCCTCATGCTATCTATTTTGCCGCTTCACTCTATGCTTTCCTCTTTACTCTTGCTCTATTGTTCTACTCTATCAACTAAGCTGAAATGCTATACTATTTGAACCAAATATTTTGCTAGGATTAAAAGTAAAAAGTGAAATATTACGCTTTTATATTTGAATGGGCTTTTGCCCTTGTAGTAATACAATATTTTATTTTATTTTTTTATTTTTTATTGTGGATTCAAATTACGAGATGTGCTATTTGTATTTTAGTCTATAAGATTAATTAAGGATTTATATCTATATTATATTATTATGCTATTATTGAGTTGAGTGTCAAACTCTTTATCATGTTTAAGTTTAGTCAATCAAGTGTGTGTTTTATTTCTATCTCACATCTCTAGTTTATCATTCCACTCTTGTCTATTGTAATAAGAGTTGTTAATTAATTAAAAAAGATCCTTGTCTGTAATGTCCATTATAGCCATGTTTGCAAATATTTGGAATTGTAGGTCTAGTGTTGCACTGGTTCTATGTTGACATATATAATGAAGCAATTTTTGCCTTAGCAAAAAAAAAAATTGATATGTATTATTATATGGTTCTATTTTCTACTTAGAGTATTTATGCTCTATTATTTTTAATATCTACAAATAATTGTTGAATATCTTATTGTAATGTCTCATCCATGCTATAGTCTTTATTGACTTCTAGACTAGAATTATTTTTGAGGAGGTTGTTATGTTGATAAGCAATATTTTTGATGTCATGTTGCAGTGGAGTTTGATTTTGTTCTTTTCCAAGTTCCCTTATCAAGTCTTGTAGGAGCAATTGTTGTAGAGGAATTAAATACCAAGTTGTTTTATTTACCAATATTGTTGTAAAAATTATCCCTTACATCCAGATTTTATAAAAAATATAATTCTTGGTTAATTGTTGCTCTAAGAGTTGTTGGTGCATTTCTAAATCCCTCCATACTTCTATTCTTACATGGATCATGGTTTTCTATGCTTTATACAATACCAATCCTATATAGTATGATGCTCTCTCTTGATTGTAGGCACACTTGTTATACCAAATATACCATAGGATTAGTATTCAAAGAAATAGCTATGGAGTGTCTACTGAGACTATGATTGCTAGAGTGAATTCTATCATATTATTATCATTGGTGATGATAAGTCATAAATAACATCATTCCAAGAGGTACAAAGAAGTATATTTCTTGCCACTCATAAAGAATTATATTTGCTCCAAGTTACATTTATGTGAGGACATTTTCAAAATTCATGTATAACCATTTCAAGTATGTTGATATTACAAAGCGACCAATTGCCATCTTCTTGCATGACTTATCTCCATGCACCTACTAATATGCCTCCAATTAGAATCAACCATTTCATTATAGATGTCTTTTGGAGGAACCATCATTGCTATAGGATATTGTAAACCAATTTGTAGTCTTTGTTTGAAAATGCTGTTCTTATAGGATTGCTTCTCCTTTTAGAAAGACCACTTTAAATTGATATTGGTAGTGGTACCCTCATTTAGATGTGTAGTTGAAAAAGGCAGTATTAAACATTCATCAAGTTGCCACTACTTCCATTTTGTGAGATCCAATAATAAGTGAAAGATGGTTCTCTCTCTTACTAACCAAATAGTAAGATCTGGACTAGGCTTTATTATTTGATTGAATTCTATAAATAGTCCATCTAAGCCCTTACAAGAAATTATACAAATTCTTTTGACTTTCTTATCACTGATATTGATGGGTTTTGAGCTAATAAGCTCTAATTCTTTTCATGTAGCAATAATATACTTGTCTTCGTATAAGGCCTCCTTATCAATACTAAAGATATGAAATACTTTGATAATTGGTCTCTAAGTGACAATTGTCTACTACTTGATTGTGGAATATGGTTATATTTTGCCGAGATGCCACAAAATATTATCAAGGAATTTATTTCTTTGGCTTTTTGCTATTAGCTATTTATGTATCATTAGAGGATGTTTGCTATGTATCAATTTACACATGTTGTGTACTATAGATTGTCGTCAATTCTTATGCCCTTCTCTGATTATAAGTAGAATCAATCTTCTATATGCTATCTCTATAATGTGATGTCAAAGGCTTGAATTAATATATTATTAAAGAGGAGTTGATGCAAAATTTTATTAAGGTGTCTAGGTGCTTGATATTATAGTCTTTGATATAACTCTTGGTATGCGTGACATGTACTATTCTAAAGGTCAAAGCCATTGTTTATGATAGAGAGTTTGGTACTAATGAATTAGTGTAGACTATTATGTCATACTCCTTGTCATTTAAATTTTATTTTTGATATTCTATGGCAGAGCATGATTTTTCATGGCTCAATTTTGGGTGCTAGTCCTCTTGTTATCAACTTAGCTAGGAGTAATTTGGCTTATATTTCTAATTCTAGTACTTTGAATCTTTTATGTGTTATAGGCTGAATTACAATATTCTATTGAATTTTTGCTCTTGTAATTTCTGCTGTGATACTGGATCAGAGGTACTTCTATACTAGTACTCTTATTTGTTTAAAGATCATGGTTTCTATGCTAGTACAAGATGCAATGTATCAAATGAAGGCTAGTATTACTTGATTTATAATAATATGGAATTAGATATAAGGAGGTATCATCAACAAACATAGAGTTGGTGTATGGTGCTTGATTAGATAAAATGATTTCTTTTACATTGTCTTTGGTGTTATCTAACATGTAACCTAGAGCATTTGGTGCAAATAGGAATAGATAAGGTGCTTAGGGGCATCTTTGTCTGATTGATTTTTCTAATGGAAATGATTATTTTTATTTTCTATTAATCATGATTAATATAGTTGCTTCTATATTTAGTACTATAATACATTCTATCTATTTGGTAGAAAATCTAATTTGTATCATTATGACTTGTAAGAAAGTCCAGTTTATTCTATCATATGTATTTTTAAAATCTAGCTATATGATTACTAAATCTTAATTGCTCTCCTTTGCTTGAGTTAATAACTCCATTGTAAGAAATAAATTATCAAATATACACCTTTTTCTTATAAAACATGTTTAAAATTTATGGATCTATATGGATAAGTTTGGGAAGCTTCTTAAGTTGGTGGCAAGAATTTTAAAAAGACATATAAGATTAACTTAAGAAGCTGCTACAGATATAAGTTGCTTAGTGTAGTATTGTTGCTATTATCTTTGATTGGCTTGTACTATATTGTGATTTAAGTCATGGACGGGTTGCAAAGTTGTATGAATTCTATCATACCATATATGGTACAATGGATTTAAAGTAGCTGTCTTCTAAGAATTAACTAATAAATTTTTGCTCGTTTTTTGTTTTTAGTTGATATTTGTCAAAAGCTTAGATTTGGAAAAGAAGGCTGTTGGTGGATTTCAATTTAAGAAATATCACTTAATGATCTGATATACTTGGCTTTATTGGCTATATGTCACATAAGCCTCTTTTGTCTTAGATTTTTTTTTTTCTATATAAAATCTATTGATACGTGTTGATATGGTTTTAGATGCCAGTCAATGGTTGTTTCATATACAAAGTTTAGAATTGAACTTGCAATTTTTTTTGATATGAAAAACATCTTATATCTTGAGCTTGATGAAAAAATTGTTCTAAGAAGCTATTTCTTTATTGCTACACCCCAAGTGGTGATTACATCCACACTTGTCATTTAAAGATTTAACAAAGTTAAAGTCATTACTCAAGATCCATGTCGCTTTTGAGAGGGGATATTTTGTAATTTGTTGTATTAGTCATGCTCTTGATTTAGAATGATTATGTCTGTAAATATTGAGTAAACCTATCCATATTGTTGGTGCTAGTTCTATGATGGCATATTAGACTTAGTCTCTTACTATTACACAATGATCATTGATGTTGTCTATTATCTCATGTGATATTAATATTTTTGTGCTGCCAATAAGTCTATTCTTGAATGCTGAGTAGATTATGGCATTTCAAAAAAAATTACCTTGTGGAAATCCTAATTGTGTTGGGCGTTCTATGCAGTCATCTTATGTAAGTTAGTGCTCTTATAATAGGATAATATTGGACTTTGAATGTGTATTTTGCATGGATTTTTGTAATTTTCAATGTTTTCTTATGTCTTTCAAGCATTTTTTGAGATACTAAATATTGTATGAAGCTATAATGTGGTTGTCACTTACTAGTAGAGAGGTGATTTTCTTTCTCCAATATCTGCTCAAAGTGAGTAAATAAGAAAGGGAATGTGATTGTTTTAGATTATTTAAGTATTGGAACTACAATAATTTGATTCTAATTTGTATGAGAGATGGATTATACTTGCTTAAGTAGTGAATTAAGCTGATTTGTGTGCAGTGTGATAAGTTTCTAATATATCTCATAATTTTATTTAACTATGGTATACTCATTGTCAAGAAGAATTATAACTTTCTAGTTGTAGAAGATTGTGGTTCTTTGATTTTTCTATGTGACTATCCTTATTGCATTAGTTGAGCTTCTGAATAGATTATGGCTATTGTTCTTATTAATAATTTCTTTTTGTAATCTTTGTATTGTGGATTTTATCATGTGTCATTTTGTGGAGTCTGGGATCTAAATTATCTCATTTTTGGCATAGTTTAGTTGAAGGATATACATCAAGGTATCAATGTTTTTATATACAAGCATTTTAATTATAAGGTTTGTATTTGTATCGACAAACAATGGTGTGATTTGGCTGTAGATTGAGCCGTCACAAGAAAAAGAGGAGAAGGGTTGTTTCCAAGGCTATCCAAAAGTTGGAATGAATGAGAAGAGATTTATATGTAACTATTCAAATTGGCATAATTTGGTCCTCTATTAGTTGTATTGGTTGAATGGATTTATTTTCTACCAATATAAAGTTGGCCTTTAGTACAATTATATTATGATGCTTCTGCGGACCTGGGCCATAAATCTTTTAGTTTCCATCTTCATCACTATTTAAATGGATTTTATGTCTTGATATTAAATCTTCAAAGATTATACATTTATTATGATGTAGCTTGCAATCCTTCCATTTATTCAACATACATTATTTCACATGATATAATAGGCTTTTAGAACTGTTGTATTAGAAGAACACGGTGCTATATTCTTTTGTGCTTGTTATAAAGTTGGACAAAATTATAGATTGTTGTAATTTTTTGATATCTTTTACTAGTATACGGACTCAAGGTCTAAAAACCTTGCTAAAATATGATTTGGCTAGGTCAATTGTGATCACCTCTCCTATAGAATTAAAAGACTTAATAAAGACTTTTAAAATATATACTATTTTTCCTCCCTCAAATATTGTGATTGATGAACATATATTATGTAGTACGTGAATTGCCTATTCATGCAAAATCTATGGACTTGAATGCTTCTTTAGGTAACCAATTAAGATATGGCTTTTGTCATATGCAATTTATTCTTGTACTTGGTTCATTATATTAGAGTTATGATTAATTGTTATCTTGGTATGTGTAGGTTTGTGGTGATCAACAACTAGGGCTAATAATGTGGTTGCTCAAGTAGCTTCTATTGTTATCATGTCAATCTTGAATGCTTGAAATATCTGTTCTGCATCTAGCTTTAGTTGTGTAGCAATTTGCAAGAGATCCTCTTCTACTGTATTTTGATGAGACAATTCTAAGTGGGGATTAGCTTGAATAAAATCTTTGGACTTATTCTATTGGATTTGAATGAAGAATTTAAGGATTTCCATTATTTATTAAATATACTCATGCATTTTTTGTTGTATCATGGATTCATATCTAGAAACTTGAAAGTCCATATTTTGAATAATTAGTTGGTTCTTACTACATTATTTGATCCCTATCCTATTAGGA
This sequence comes from Physcomitrium patens, assembly GCF_059467195.1. NCBI lineage: Eukaryota > Viridiplantae > Streptophyta > Bryopsida > Funariales > Funariaceae > Physcomitrium > Physcomitrium patens. Next base: position 1,298,541 of record NC_143431.1, on the reverse strand, counting down.
TGCTTTGATTTGTGGTTTGAATGTGATATATGAGTTGGATATTTAGAGATTCTTGTATTAGTAATTTATCCTTATTATGTTGAGGTCTCTTGTAGATGACTCTTGTTGAAGAATAGTGTCCTTTATATCTTATAAAGATAGTTGTCTATAATTTCCATCTGGTAGAAAGTATAGAAGTTCAATTTTGAAGCTTTTTTTTGACAATTTTTTTGAAGAATTTATGTTATAAAAGCTCTCAAAACTATCTTCTATTTCTATGCATGAATTTAGGATAGAGATCTATTTGATGGTTGGCTTGATGTGTTGCTTCTATATTTAATTTCTTATTTGGTTCCATTCAAATTCTTTGTCTTGCACCCGCTGTCAGTGTGGTCTGTGTTTTGCTGAATAATGTATGTACTAGTTCTTTTAGAGTACTACTTGGTCTTACCTTTCTACGCTTGCTATTGATCTTTTTGTTCATAATATAATACATTCTAATCCACTACTATGGATTTTGTTTATTTTAGAATTAAAGATTTTAGACCACTCTAACGCGATTGGTTATAAAATTTGCTAGTGTTTTGGCTTTCCACAAAATTTGGATCTATGCTCACTTACTTAAAATCCACTACAAACTATTGTGTTATAATCTTTTAGAGAATTGTGATACTTTGCCAATTCTTGTGTATTAAAACGCTCATGAATCTATCAAAAATCTAGCATTCCAAAAAATTTGGATATGAAGGTTGTATGTGGCTCCACATTTCATGGAGCCCTACTTGCTTTTGCTGTTGTTCTATTATTTCCTCTAACCAATTGAACTAACAAAGTCGTGCTTTTGGACTCTATCAATTGAGTTATGGTTAGAGTACTCAAAGATGAGCTATTGCTCTACTATTTGAGCTACTCTCTTTTGATGGTAGTATTAGAAATAAGAGTTTAATTTAAATTAATATCTAACTAATAATATGCAATCCTTGAATTCCAAAAATGAATAAAACACATACCACAAATGAGTAAATGAGTTCCAAAAATGAATAAATGAGAGCATACTGAGTATGATATTTTACTTGTAAATAAAGAAATAATTAAATAAATGAATTTTATACAATCTAATCTACATTACTTAAATATACAAGGGCTCTTTTAAAAACAACTAGAATGACATTGGAACATAGTTTCATCACAAAGTGTGATGGATTTGTCATCAAAGTTGTGCTAACATAGAGTTGTAGCTTCTTGCATTGATACAATAAATAGATTGGAGTGCATGGGCTTATTGCTAGGCATTAGAAGTAGAAATCTAAGAAAGAAAACAAAAAAGAAGAAGAACCCGTGGTTTATGAAATCACAATATTAAGCTTATAAAACTCCACCAAGTACTAATATTTGACTAAATCTCTCAACACTTTCGAGTGGATATTTAGCTATGCCCACCATCAAAGCTAGATAAAAATTTGTAGTGCCCACAATACTAAAACCTAATTGCATAGCCAATGTATTATATCACTAAAATTCTATAATACCAAATTAAAAAAGAAAGAAAAGAAAGAAAAAAAGAAAATGGTAAGAATTGCAAATCAAAGCCTATTGGAGCATTTCCTTCCATTGTCATTTATCTTGTAGTTCCTTTGAGTCCCCAAAGCTTGATAATCAACAAACATGAAATTTGCAGAATTATTACAATATAAATAAAAAAAACCACAATTCTTATGAGGTTTAGAGTCGGAATTACGATTAGGATTTTGGTAGAACTGTTAGAGTAATTTGAGTCATTAATCCTTATTTTTTGAAAATGGCTTTAATTGAGCTCTTTTTATTATACAAGGTCTTAAGATTATTCATAAATCCACATAATTAATGTAGTGTAGATATATAATATTTTGGTAGAGTTGGTAAAAAAAACAAAAAAATAAGTAGGATTTGGAATAATAGCTTCCATGGGTGATTTTGAAGGTGGTTGTTATTCGTGCTTCTCTTGCCTTTTTGGCTTAATTATGAAGATTAAAATTATAAAAAATATTTATTCTTTTAAAATTTGGAGTATATTAAAAAACGTGGTTTATTTGTAATAATATATCTTTGAATGAATTTGAAACTTCTTGCCATGCATAAAAACATAAAGGAGCAATAAATCAATAATTCCTTTGTTTTTGGAAAGAAGTATATGGCATTAGTTGTTCAATGCAATACATTTGTCTTTGTAGAGGAACTAATTCATCAAATGATCCTCCTTCACAATGATTCAAAACCTATTGCTGAATTTCTTCAATCATTATTCTTAAATGATTTTATTTGATTTATTTCTCTTATTTTTCTTTTATACATAATTTTTAATATATCTTTTTAATTTATTAATTATTTATTACTAAAATTTTAGAATATAATTTTATCTAAAATTAATAATAAAACCAAAGCAATTAATTAAATTTTAGAATAATAGTTAGAAAATGTTATCATCTCTCAACATGATTATTGGGCATTATAATTATTCTTTGGATGAATTTGGTGAAAAAAAAATTATATATATATATATATATATAGGGAAATGTTAAAGCAACCCAAACTTCTACTAAATCGATCCAGTTCCTCCATTCCCGACCTCCCCATCTCTATTCCCTGTGCCCGTCCCCCATCCACGGGCCTCTCATGGGGCAGCCCAGTTGTTCGAGCCTTGAAGTCCTCATGGGAGTATGTAGGCATATAACTTTCATGGCCATCACTCTCGTACAATGGTGGATTGTCAGCTGATGTCAAACCGACATTCTGATGTGGGAATTAAGAGGGCTTCCCTTGGAAGCAAATCTAGTTGTAGGTAGCATCAATCATACTCAACCAGCTCTTTGTCCTTATGTTCAAGCTATTCTGCTTTCATGAACAAAGCTAATAGCTTAATGGGGATTGCTTGCCTTATGACAACAAATGTGATGACGACGATGTATGTAGTGGCATATTTTTCAAAAACATACTGAAATACTTAGTATTTTTAAAACATGCATGATTCATTTCAAGATTGTCACCTGGACTGACAAAAACTGGTCTGAGGACCCGACGTTTGATTACTCGGGGGACTATTGAAGAAAAAGTCTACCACCGGCAGATTTACAAGCATTTTCTCATAAATAAGATTCTTTGTGACCTACAACAGTGCCACTTTTTTAAGGCAAGGGACATGCGAGATCTCCACTCTGCAAGAAGAGAATGCTGCAACAAAAACTTCTACTCTCTTTGCAGAAGTTTATGGTAGCACTCAGCTGGAGGATGAAGGGAGTAAGAACGTGGGTAAAGTGTGCAAGACTCAGGAAGTAATAGAAGGCAACGAGGGACGAAAAATAAGGACGCACAAGAAGAGGCATTGAACAAGTACAGACCCGAACAAAATAACCGTCATAACTCAGAAGATGGAGAGCTACATGAAGAGGAGTCGAGAATATTAAAAAACCATTTTGTTGCGAACGGTAAGTATGCTTCGAAGCTCTTTCACCATGATTTTAATTTTTACAATACAATGAGCGATTATTCATTAGAGCTGGTTGGATCAAAAGTAGATTTTGAATCTCTGTTGACTAGATACACACTTCTTCTCTTATCATGTTATTTTTGCTACATCGGTATGTGAAAGAGTCAGCTGTGGACCATGATGCGATACGTTGGAATACACGAATCTAGAAGGTCATGATTCATCACGAAACAAGCTAAGTTGTTGAGCAAGCTACAATTGCACTACAATAATCGCGGAGGTTGCGTAGTGCGAAAAATGTTTCGTGCGTACCCGGACTGGCCGTTCAAGGGTCGCCAATGCTCTTGCCACTGTGTGACGAACGCTTGATTGCATCGTTATGAGTGGAACTCCGAGGCTTGAACGACTGGGCTGCCCCAGGAGAGGCCTGTGGACGGGGGACAGGCATTGGGAACAGGGACTGGGAAGGTTGAGAACAAGGGAACGGGGGAGAACTGGGTCAATTTAGTAAAAGTCTGTGTCTCTTTAACGTTTATATATATAGATTTAGATTAAATTTACAGATATTCATTTAGATACAACTATATATATATATATATATAGTTATATACATAAATTTAGAATAATAAAAAATAGAATTTAATAGTGTTGCAAATTATTGTTTGATATAAATAAAAAAATAAATATAATAAATTATATGATTAATTGATATTTGTTTGAGAATAAAAAGATATAAAAACATGTTACAAATTCATGAAACATTTTAGTAAATTGGTGCATTGATGATTTTAATACACAAACATTTAAAGTAGTACCAAAATTTTCCTAAGTACTACAATAAAATATACTGAACTTAATATAAAATTAAGAAAAACCTTAAGGTCAAGCATTAATTATATTTTTTATTATTATGTTACAAATTATATAATAAAAAAAATTATTATAAATTTCTTAAAAAATTTATATAAAACATTAATTTTATATTATGGTGTTTTAGAAATTATAATATTAAAGTATTAAATAGTTTTGAAAGTTATCAAATACAAATAAATAAGGGATAAAATATATATATATATATATATATTTTTTATATTTATATATATTTTATATTTATATTTATTTATTTATTTATATTAGAAAAACAAGACTAAATATAGGACTATAAATAATAGAAGATTAGTGTTGCTAAAATTAAGGTAAATTAAGGTGTTTCATGTTTAGCCCCTTATTTATACTACAGCAATGAGGTTTTATTGAAGCCTCTTGAGGAGTTTTTAAAAAAATTATGATATTTCTTAGTAGTCCACAAATTCTTTTCTAAAAACTATTAGAAAACTAGAAAAGGTCTTAAATAGTTTTAAAGGACCATGAAAGTGTTGAGAAGAATTGAAAAGGTTTGTAAAGAGAAGACAACTAAGAAAGATTTTAAAATCTTATTGGTGGACAATTGTAAAAGTATTTAATTTTTATGCAAAGTTGTTCTTGGTAGAGAAATTAAGTTTTTGTGTGATGGATGGTTTTATTTTTACAGTGATGGTGTTATCTAGAAATAGAATCATATGATCAGGTCCTTGTCACCTAGAATTTTGTGTGTGCATTATTATTATCTTTATTTGTTTTTGCTGACAGAGTTGGTGTGGTAACATTTGTAGCTGCTTTTGAAAGTGGCATTGAACTTGCATTCTCGTATACAGACCCAAGATGCACAGGAGTTGCAGGTCCAGATGAAGAAGCGTCAATCAATCAAATCAGATAAAACAGAAGCCAAGAGATCGTAAAAGTGATCTATATGAGGGTGTCCAAACTTTGCAACGTCAATTGTTGCTACATTCTTTAGTAAATGGCCAGGATAACAATAAATTTGCTCAACCTGGTGGGGCTCTGACATAAATTACTTTAAATCGGCCTACCATTAAAATCTTCACTAAAATGACTCCAACCCCCAAGAGATCTTGATTGCAAATGACAACTTAATAATATTTACTGTGATGTAGAAGTAGGGGAAAGACTACCTAAGTAAGAACAAGCTGACTAGTTCGACGGTCAAGAGAAAGGGTTCGAAACTAATCCTGCTTAGTAATCTCGAGCTCTCTACGGGCCTTGTCCGCCTTTTCTACTGTTGACTCAAGCTCGCTTCCGGATGGAAGCAGATTCAGGAACGCTAATGGGAATAGTGAGGAGGCATTACACAGCAGGATCAAAATAACTAGATTGTCGAAGTTGTGGCTTGTGACGCCAAGGAATTGTGTAAGACCAGCTCCAAGTACTCCCCCTGTAACGCCACCTCCATTGCTAATAGACATTAAAGTGGCGAAGAGTGTTGCCTCCACACCTGGTGGGCACAGCCTTGCTGCTAGCACCAAAACGGGCATGAATGATACCTGCAAATTATTAACACACCTTAACCCATGAGATCTCAACGTCCAAGGCATGGAAGAGACTGGAAGATTCTTGGACTTGTATAAAATCATCAAATCTAGTTCATGATTCCGGGATAGGGAAAATCCAAGACATACCTGGCCTAGCACTGTCAACACGAGTGAATCCCCCATTGCAAACCATTCGTCACTTATGCCCAGACTCTTATTAGCACCAGTAACAAGTAGTAACTGCAGCAACCGCAACAAAATCGCAAAAAAATTAGAATCGGTTCTTTAAAACACAAATCCTGGATGCAGTGGAGAAATTATTTAGAGTAGATGTGAAAGAAATATACATGTTGGCACCTTCAGATCTATTTCTACGCATTTGACTTGTCAAAATAGAAGCGGGTTCATTCTCCACTAAAAGCGCTCATAGAAATGTCTAAGAGGAAGGGCCAAAGTCACATTAAAGAGACGCATGTTTAATAAATGTGGTGTGGTGAAATTTCTTTCAGGCCTAAATTAAGAAATATAAGAGCTCACAAAATAGCAACACACCCGGATCGAGGACTAGAGTGCATCACACAGTTCAACAGGTTCAAGCAGCTGAATCTGAAATCAGACTGCACTGCTTGGGGCGCTTTTAGAGTATGGATTAATCCATTAACTGAAACTGTCAAATTCGTTTTCATCCCTATACAGTACAAGACCAAACAAGAAGCACTACTGTATGATCATTTTAGAAAAGAAACAGTGACGATTAAATAGAAAAAGTCTAGATGATGACACATTGATCCCAACAGTACAAAATAAATTGCGCCGCTTTTGATGTACAAAACATTTACAGGGGCCAAACCCAAACCAAACTGCTGAGGACCGATAGCGGAGGCAACTTGAATCAAAAGTACAGCTTTTAGATTCAGCAAGGTGAAGAGACAGAAACCTGAAGGAGACCCAGAGCCGTTCCCAACAGAGTTGTCCACAAGAAGATGTTGCGAAGAGGAACATCCTTCAAGTAGGTGTTGTATAGGCCAACGCCTACAAGCGATGCAACTGCAGTCACAAGCCGTACACGCCCGAGAAATTCAGGTCCAAATCCGAGATGATTAGTCCTGCACACATGGATGTACAAATAGCAACACCCTTGGTAAATAGTGGCATAAATAACATGAAGGAGACCACAGGGATGTTCAAACTTATCACGATCATGAATAAGAACGAGTCAGAAAATTTACGTGAAGAAAAACATGGCTGTGTCTGATGTTGGTGTAGCTTGCCACAGAAAAATGAAGAGAGTTGGCCAAAAGATACTGGGCTCCTTCACAGTTTGCCACAAGAAAGCAAGCTGTGACTTCGACGTGCTTATGAACTGGGCTGTTTTAGACAACATAACTTTTGGATCGTCACTAGGTGCCTTTAAAGGCTCCTCTTGCACAAGACCCGCGACTGCTGAAGTAATCAAGGGCATTACTGCTGTAACTCCAAACACATATCTGTACCATCGCCTCCTAAAGGGTCAGCTTAAAGCTCAATTACTTCAAGAACCTCTAGGATCCAAAAAGATCATAAAGTGACACACAACATTGCAGTGAAATACAAAAACTCCAGAACGTCATTACTTTGCGTACCTTGTGCCATATGTCTCCACCAAGTAACCACTAAAATAAGCGCTGGCTATGCCCCCAGTTGCAGCAGAACCCCAGCAGAGGCTCTGAAGGGAGCCAGATGCACCCTGCGACTCACCCCGCGCTTTTTCTACTACCATAGAGTCCACAACCTGGATGAACCAAACCTTCAACATCAGACACAACCGCCCCACAAATGGATTTTTCAATGCACACTGGGAATTGAAGATTTTCGACCAGTTTTTGCTACGACAATCAATGTTTTCCGACTAAAGAATACCAAATCATGAGATGTTTGTGTCTACTTTAACAGCAATCTCAATGTTGAAAATCCATTCACCATTAAGATTTCTATTCTTGAAACTAGAGGCCCCAATTTCAACAACTGAACTTCGCAGTAAGTTCCTAAAAACCGCTTTTGGAGACAGACGAATTCTGATGAACTCAAAGAGAAGCAAGCTCATGACACCCTCTCTATAGTGTGTTACAAGTTGCTGACAAGAGAATGATAAGGATTCGCCACATACATTGCTAAAGAACCTGCATACTGAAAACGAAGAGCACATAAAGTGATCTTACTACATCAGAAAATGCCACCGATAAAGAGCTGAGAAGTATCGCTGCCATTGCCCCGTACTTGCTGTCGATGAACATAGCAAGCGAGCCCCAACATAATGCACCAAGGAGGCCGCATAGGGCCAAGTAAGAACGACGCCGGTATCCAAATAATGGCACTCCATCACTGTCACACAAGATTAAGTGAACTATGTTTGTGAGCAAGAAGACTCACTGGCCACTGTTCAAAGCTAAAATTTGACACAGTTCGCAGCTTCTATTACAGTCATATGCACTAACCTACATAATGAAATAGTCCAAGTGTGTGCGTTACCTGATAAACCCATAAAGAGGTTTTATTAGCCAGGGAAGAGAAGAGATGCCGGTCAAGAACGCAGTCTGTAGCAAGAAATAACCAAGGTTGAGAAGCTCTTTAGTCGAAACAAATTCCTCTGGTACGATCCTACTTTGAAAAAACAAATTAATTAATTTAATGAATTAATTCATGGAACAGTATATTTGCAAAAGTTGATAACGCTCATAAGAATAATAAAAATAATAACAATAATAATAATAAACGGGAAAAAAGTCCAATCATAAACCACATTCTGTACAATCACCATGACTGTGAAAGTTTGAATGCAAATACCTCCAGTACAAAACATCTAATATTAAGAGAATAACTAATAGATTATCATTGAACGAGGCATTGGGTCACCAACTTACCTCGGCAGGGTCGAGGTGAAGTTCATCTTTCAAAAAGAAGCTAACGGCTAAACGGGAAAGCCCGAGAATTCCTTGAACGAAATACACCATGGCTATTGCGATCGTATCTGGTGACATCTCTACTCCAAACACATTTCCAAACCTTTTGCTCTTCCTTAGCCCTACACTTTCCAGATGTGAAGTTTTGTGTGGCAATTCTAGACTGCAAACTTCGTCCTCAGCTAGGTCCACCGAATCCGGCACGGTTGCCCCTGAAACGCACATCACAGTAAAAATCTAGGTGACTTTCTGTGCACACCTGCTGAACGAGAAATGTAGTAAACGATCTCGTCCACCAGCAGTAAGTGGGGAAATTGGGGTTACCTCAAACACTTTTTCAAGTTGACCCCAAATCTTACCTGGATGCCACATCAATGCGATCATGTACTCTCCAGAATCCGAAATGCAAGCTGACTTTTCCTTTTTCCCTGTCAATTGTTGAATATCCAGCTAAATCACGGACACTCGCCCTATTTCTAACCAACAGCAGTTTAAAGTACATACTGAAAAATGGTATCATATAATATCAGAAAAATGGTATGACATTCAAGCTTCTTTTGCAACTAAGGGCATACCATTCATGACGTTTTCATGTCTAGCTGCTGCAGTGTGCTTCCCGGAAGCAGAATCTTCGCTTTCTGTAACCGATTCCCCTTGTCGTTGTGCCATTTATTTTGTGAAGGCGCTCAGTGAATGAAGCGTTTTCAACTACCAAAATTCACAAGATGTAGATATCGATCTGCTGAATATCAACCTAATCTGATGTAACTTGCAGTTTGCACAATGTCTCCCCCTTATTGAAGTACCTGCACGAGGCGAATGTTATGATAACAGAACAGAGCGTGTGTTAGGCGTCAACTCCAACAAATCCTAATTTCTACACAATTCAACCCACTTCTCTGCATAGAAATCTTTCCACTCACACACACACATACTCTCTCTCATTTCCAACACCCAAAATTCGCCCCAGTCAATCCCTCCAACCCACTTCACCCTCGAACAAAAACAATGAAATCGCTGCAACTCAACCAAAATCAAAGAAAAACACTGACCTCGAGACGCACAGGATTTCTTCTCCACTACGACAAAATTCCGAGGTGCCCCAACTCTCCGACTCATCAAAGACCGATCAAGTCGACAGTCACAAATCAAGGTATTACAGACAACAATCGGGGATGACAGTGAAGCTACTGCCATCGAGACTTCGTATTTGATCCAGAAACATACCCGTGTTCAACCACAACCCATTTCTAAACTGCGGGAAAACTCGTGAAAGCTCTAAACCTCTGCCATTCACGGCCTCCCACACTTCCCGATGAGGAATTCCTGCCACCATCGACGCTACTAGCGCCACATCATCTCACGCTCACAAGAATTGGGAAACTGGGTTTTTCTGTACGAGGAATTCAAACAGTTGGGGTGATGCAAACTGTAAAGAGACAGCAAAAAATGATCGCTGGCGACGGGCTTTTCTAGCTGCCGGAGAGGCGAATGCGACGGAGGCAGTCCAGAGTGGCAGCTTCCGGGAGAGGGCAAGGTGGTGGAATATCACAGCGAGACTTTGGAGGCATTGTCGACCGCGTGACGTGGTGATTCTGACGTGGCTCGACAAGCACGTACTTAAGCCAATGCGATGGCGCCAAGTCGGCATTCTTGTGTCAGCTAGGATTTCCCTCCACAGATTGGCCTCGACAGTCTTCCTAATAGATGGGCTTTGAAACTAGTGGACAATGAGGATTATTGCTTCCATTTTTGAATAATCACTTATTGTAATTAATTCCGAATAAGAATTGTTCAGGATTCTAACATAATTTCATTTTTTATTTTTAAAAATAAGATAAAAACAGAAAAAATAAGATAAAAATAAAAATATCAAAATTCTAACTTGTACTGAAATTCGTTACTGAAATTCGTTACTGAAATTTGTTGAGCGATAAACCTATCTTTCAGAATTTAAATCATTTATAATTCAAGATTTTTTTACTTCAAGTTCTTTGATAAAGAATATTTGATTTGATTTGTAGCTTTTTTTCTTCTTCTTCATTTTGACTTATTCTTTTAGCGGAAGGAGCTTCATCAACTTGTGAAGACATGAAACTAATGTAAAATGTACTTACAGGAGAAATATGTGTAAGCAGTATGTGTTGAAAATGATAATCATCACAAAATTAGGTGACATTATTAGTAAAATACGTAAATCAAATCAAAGACCAACTCATCCACCAAACATGAAGTTAATAATTTTGCTCTAATCGAAAACCTCTGATAATACGACTTCAATGACAAAAATTATGGTAAATGATCCAATATACGTGAACTCTCTACTCGTGTTCTCTTTTCTTTTACCCATTCTTTCCAACTTTTTTCCCACCTACATTAACAACTAGAGATACAATCGTATCAACCTAACATCCCATTCTCAATTAAGGCATGTGAAAAGACTTTTAGTAATAATAACGATATTAAATATAATAACATGTTGCTTTATTTCACCATCGGCGTTGAATAAATCAAAATCAGGCACATGAAATTGCTCATTACAAAACCCTCGTGCGGCTGATCAGTTATTCTGATCAGCTACTTGTGCATTGAAGGCTAAAAAATTATACATATGAATATATGTATAAAAGGATAGATAGAGAGAGAGAAAATAATAAAACAACACTGAAGAGAAGAAAAGAGAAATGGAAAGATGAAGATGATGAAAAAGAAAAGAAAAAGAAGGCGAAAAGACGGGACGAAAAGAGCTTATAAGATTGGGCTCATTCAGTAATAAGTTTCTTCACCTTTGAACCAAGTATGGTAATCAGTGTCCAATTATAACTCTGAGCTCACGCACGAAGACAAAGTAGACATGGGTCTAATTCAAGATATAGTGTGGAGTGAAATTTGATAAAAACTGACGTAGCACACTAAAGAAGCAAGTGAATTTAAAATAGGAAAAAAGTGCAATTAATTTTATTTCTCATATTCACACTGTACTGTGTACAGTCTACCTCAATTTAGGCATAGGCACCAGAATTTCGTAAACGCGCTCCATGCGGCCTGCAATCGCAAGCTTGTAGTAAGTGGATAGCCTTGGTTTTGCAAGTTCGACAATGTCTTTCTCCAAACTGCAAGCGAAAAGTTGCAGAGTGTGAGTTGAGACGAAAGTACCTTAAAGCTAAAACTAAATGCTGTTGTTCCTTATAATATTTCTTATAACTGAATAACAAGGGTACAAGAATAAATCTTTGAAAAGGAGAGTCAATATCTTTCGTATACTAGTCAATGGAACTCTGAAACAATATATCTGAAGCAAACTATTACGATAAAAGTTCACTTAAAACAGATCATACATGAATTCCTCCAAGGAGAAGATCCATACAGCTGTGAAACCTCAGCTTCGGTGTTATTCTACAAAGAGCAAAAACTGGATCTGACCTTGACCATTCTCCAGATTCTATAGCAGGCTTTTTGACGGCCTTGTGTAACCGATCAAGGGAATATATGAGTGTTCCAAACTGAGCAAATGCATCCTCCTGAACAACGATCAAAAGTACAGTTTGTAAGTGTCCATTGTGAGGTCTTGTTGTAAGGAAAAAGTTAGACTCATGAAATAATGACATACATTGTGTACTAACCTGGTCTTCATCCACACACATCTGAAAAGTCATAATCGCATTCTCAACATTCACCATCAGCATGCGACGAAGCAGCTGAGCCTTCCTTCCACGTCCTTCTGCCCTTTTAACATCCTACATCAACGACACTGTCACGTATCAAGTTCCTTGGGATTATTTTCAGACGATCATAGAACAGCCTGTTAGCTTACCTGGTGTAACAGATGTGAAACTTGATATCTTGTAAACATACCTCAGTGAATGGCTTCTTCAAAAGCCATCCGACGAAGAGAGCAACAAGAAACGCCGGCATAGCTGCCAACACCGCGAAGTTAATTTCATTTGCACGCAAAATTTGATTAAGGTCTAGCATCGCCCTGCGAGAAATCAGACAACTCTCAATGATAAGGATCAAAATAATACCAACATTTCCCCTTGACAACTAAAAGTGGTTGCTGACAAATGAATGCCAACGGAAACATGATTCAAGGACCACGACCTTTTGTATAAAAGATCCACATAACCAATTTGAAGAATCAAAAAAGATGGAGTACATGTGTGCATATGAAGAGAAATGATTAAAAGAACTTACGTTTCAACATCAAGCTTCAACTTTTGCACCTGCACAAAATAGTTTTCGTTTTTTTGTTTTTTATCATAAGAATTTTAGTAAAGAAAAAAGGTTTAACTGGTTGCACTCAATAAGAAATTGGTGCTCTTGGCTGCACCTTTATTTCCTACCCAGCACAAAGAGAGATGCAGGCTACAGGTCACTTATAATTTCACGTAACAGAAGTAATGAATGAAGCGCACAAGCACAAAGAATTGATTTTTCTTACCAATGACATCGTAGTCTTAACAGACCGAATGTTCTGATAACCAGCTAAACGTTCAACATATAAATGAATTTCAAAGCGCTTTGTGACAAATCATTTCATATTTCTTTTGAAACTAGAGTTCGCAATAACAGCAAAAGAGGCGCAAAATTAACCTGGATAAGCAGAGCTCTAGCAAGTTCTCCGCCAAAAATGTTTCTCACGGGGTGAGTTAATTCTGTCTCATATCTGCACATTAAACACGTGAATAAGGAAAGTGAAAACATAAAAGCTTGACCCTGCAAATAAATATTTCAATAAACACAATAAAAGTCCTAGACAAACAACAACCCATACGATAAGCGACAGAACTGAAAACTCGAACCCACTAAGATATCAATTTTCTCGTGACCAATAATGTACACCCGCATCAAACCAAATCACACGAATACCTGCTCATCATGAGTTCCATTAACTGTTGCTCTGACGAGTTTTCTGCTGCAGCATTACCTTTGGTTTGTGCCACAAACTCCTTCAACATCCTGTGAACCACAAAAAAAGAATTCAGGAGTTGAAACTCACATAGAAAAAGAATGGCGTCGCAAAGAGATGATCACTATATGCACAAACAGACTGTTCAAAAAGAGGAATCTTAGCATTCTAAAGAGTTCTTTTAGAACAACCACCGACCATTTCGATCCATGTGAAGTGTATTAAATACTAGCGTTCCAAACAGAGGGAGACTTCTTGGAAAGAGGGGCACTTAAGGCGTAAGAATCCAAAAATCGTCATATGAAAGGTCTAACCTGTGCAAAGATTCAGCTGTAAGTTGCACGTCGCCAAGTTCATGCCCAACTCTATGTCTCTTGTGAAAAGTGTCAAATAGATCGTCTCTGATAGATTGAAGCTGTCACAGTAAGATTCGCACTTAAAAACGCTTCAAAAGTGGCCCCGCTTATTAGAAAATGACGGCCTTCTTCTACCCAGATTCTTACAATGTTGGTTTCATAAATCACAGGTACAAGAGATATTGGTGAATCGCCATGCAAAATAACGATTTGCAATTTAGAACTTCAACATGTCCGATCTAGGAGTAGATTAACGCTTCATAGAACACATAGTAGTGTGTAAAAGAAAAATACCGGTTGTTGAACGTGTTCTTCCAAGAAACTAGATGCAGCCTGAACAGATTCTTTAGTCCACTGGTCGAGATCGCTGCTGCCACCTAAGCGGCTGTGACGGAACAGCCAACTAGATACTATTCCTAATCCGAGTGCACCCCCAGTATATTGTATCCAATTTCTCACTACCTTCCGTGGCCGCCGATATTGCCACATCTGCCAAACAATAAAAAATTAAAAAATTAAAAACGAAGAACTAAAAATAGAACGTATGTTATGAAAGCTCTTTAATCAACTCTGCAGGATCCAAATATATGAAGTGTTCAGGCACACATACCAAATAATTTATATGACCCTAGCCAATCGCACTGACAAAATACTAGAAAAGCGCTTCAAAAAGAAAAAGAAAAAAGACTGGAAAAGAATAATGGATGCATTAGCCACTCCAACCACCCCGATTGCAATACTTCTACTTCAGAGATAAACGTTACTGCAGGAGCTGCCTAGCATGATCTGGCCTGGGCTTTAGAGTGTCAGTACTGAGAGACTAACCAAATCTTACCACAGTATCCAGAAAGTTTTGTAGTTTCCACATGTTATCAGAGACTAATTTAAGAGCATCGTCAAGCTCATTGTTTGACCATTCCAGCCGGCATGCAAGTATATCTGGTATCTCTTCGAAGTCCAGAACAATTGTTACTGCTTGTGATAAAACACCGTGATTGTAATAATCTTTCTGCCAAAAAGAATCAAGTGTCAATTCTCTAGCTAAAGAACCCTGTTCAATATTATGACAGGCAGATACAGATTAAACACGAGACTTGCGAGATTTGGTCACAAAACATGATTTGCTCAATCAACACATGAGTAGAAGCGAATGCAACTATCAATCCTCCAAATATGACAAGAAGCAATGGCCAGCGTGGATTTGTGACAACGATGAAACAGTAAAGCCACCTGCCTGTGGTAGCCGGTATCCTCCTTCTAAAACAGAGAGAGCCTTGAGTACTGCCACTGTGCACTCGGAGGAAGCCAGCCGACTTTTCTGCCCGTTGCTTACTTTTTCCCCCATTTTATCCACTTCTATATGCACCTAAAAGTAACAAAAAGCCGCACAAAATATCAGTTGATTAAGACTCCGTTGATGTTCAGCATTGCTATAAAGTATGTGACTGGGAACACCATCTGGAAGCTATCGCACGACCCAATCAATTGCCCAGCCTTTCATACAGCAAGGATAAAGAGAAACTCTGGTCGATTCCGACAAAGGCACAGGGCAAGTCGCAAAAAATTCCTGTTAGACCCTTGTAGACAACTGATGGTACTGCGAGACACCTACCTGTCCAGTGACAGTAGCAAGCCGTTCGCGCAGGTCTGCAAGAACAGCAACCCTCTCAGAGATACGAGCACTTGCTGCTGCTATAAGCTCTTTCCCAGGGGAAGCCTCTACAAAGGATGCTCGAATGAACAACTTGATCCCTTGAAAAAATGCCCACGGTCCCCTTTCAAACATCATAAACGACAATTTTTCGTTATCCTCGCCCTGCCTCCCATAAAACCAAACGTCAGCTTTCGAATAGAAACTCTCAACCACAGCACGGTTCGTCGAAACTGCTCTTCACACATCCAGCACGCTACCAATTGCTCTAACAATCAACGGTGCACTAGAGGAATCGAGAATGGATGTTTGTGATATGCTGAACACACAGAAAGTGCGTTTAAGGATATGTGCTTTCACGGCGCCCAATTTGAAATGGAACTGATTGCCGTAAATGCATATCAAAATGAAACAGTAAGTTCTAATGGAATGCGGGAAAATGGAGGACAAGAATATCACCTCCGATAATTTCTGCCAAAAGTCCAGATATTTGGTGACACCATGAAGGTGCTCTAGCAGTTGGTTTACTGTGATGCTCATAACATCCACCACCTTTTCCACTGGGCCAGTCTCATCCCTTGACCATCAAAACCAGCACGGGTAAACATGACCAATAAATTTGAGATGAATTACTCTAATTCAAGTTCGTCAGCCATGGTCAGAGAAAAGTCAGCTAAACTATCTCTAAAATCGCTCGAACACCTAGTATTTACACAATCGCCATATGTACAGCAAGACAACTTTTGGAAATTAGGGTACTTCATCATGACCA
Source organism: Physcomitrium patens (assembly GCF_059467195.1). Taxonomy (NCBI): domain Eukaryota; kingdom Viridiplantae; phylum Streptophyta; class Bryopsida; order Funariales; family Funariaceae; genus Physcomitrium; species Physcomitrium patens. Next base: position 1,282,103 of record NC_143431.1, on the reverse strand, counting down.
CCACTTCCTCATTTGCAAGACATAAGATGAAGACAGAAAATTTTCGAAGCACACTACACAACCCTTAAAAGCCGAAAAAAATCATTCTAGCAGCACAATTCTTCACATTGGCCAGCAGATTGCGAGCTGAGATTCTGAGGATCAAAGAAGAATCGCTGCATGGCCTTACGACAATTCTAAAAAAGCTGTTTTCAGCCTATAATTAATTCCAATGCTCCGAAACCTCGTCACCAAACCATGTCACCCAAAATACAGAAACGCCAAATGTCCACGCCTATAGAATCACTCAACACGGTACGGGCGAGCTGGAGAAAATTTGGGACGCGAATGTTGGGAAAGCCACGCAAAGGACTGTGGGAATCGAAAAACAACTCACTCGTTGGGAGAAAGCGGCGATGCTAGCAAGAGGGGGAGGCCCTTGCGCGAGCTGGCGGATCCCATCTTCCAGTAGCGTGCAGCCCTAGAGAGGAGCCCGCCTTTAACCTCGAACTCCATCGTCTCCCCCGCCATCTCCGCAAAGGGAATTACCAGCAGCACCGCGCACTCAAACCAAGTGTTCCCGAATGCGCCCCCCTGCCTGGATCACTGGACCACCACCATAATAATACTCCCTGTTCCGAACCTTGAAAGCTACGGAATCCTCCACACCGCTCACAATTTTTTATAAAAAAAAGAAGAAGATCGATAATGCAAGAATGAATGCCCGAATGTGGTGTGGGAAATTTGCGGGCAAGGAAGGGCTTGGAATCCCCCCCTTCTCGTCGGCGATGGCGCCATCGGGGCTGTGGAGAGGGACGAGGAGGCGGGGGATTCCGCGACGACAACGGCAGTGCAGGTCCACGTGGCACGTGAGTCAGCACAAACCTGTCTCGTTTGGATGTCCACGTGGACTTGAGTTCGCAAAGTCGTGGAATTTTGCTTTTCTTTATTATTTTATTGTTTACATTGTTATTATTATTATTATTGTCACTACTTTTTTTCTTTTTGTCTTTTTGTGTAGGTTGTCTCAATTCAAAGCCCTCCATCTAAGGTCGATTCATATGCTTTATGTTGTTTATGAAAATAAATGATGGTGAAGTCAATTAAAGTGAGATAATCAATCTTAGTGGTGTTTTTCTACAATGGATTTTTTGGAGAAAAAATTTGAGTTTGAATTTTATAAAAAAATATCTATATATTATAATTATATATAAAAAATATATAATTATTTTTGTTTGTATGTATAACATGATTTTTATTAAAGTTGTTAAGGTAAGAATAAGATACTATGTAGAAGATATTTTCTTAGATAAGTTGTTAATAATTAAAGGATAGCAAAAGATTGAAGGAAAGTTACTAATGGCGTGCCTAGGATTTTAAGTGGTGACTAAGTTAAGAGGAATCTAAGGTTTAATTGGATGAATCAAAAAAGATGATTATAGATGAAGTTTAATTATAATAGATGTAAACTCTTCCTACAAGTAAAAGGTGTTGGAAGTGACAAACATCTCATTCCACACTTCTCTTGTGTCTAATTTCTACTTGTGTTTTTTTTTGTTGTATTTCTTCAATAGATTATGGATCTACACACACTTCGTTGTGCTATTCAAGTAATTTGATGTCATTCTCTAGTGGTTGTATTTGTGTAGAATAAATCTTATGGTATTTGCTGATGTTAGGATTTATAAGATCTAAACTTATATTTTGGCAAAAGGAAGTATTGATTTTGACCTTATACATCTATAACATTATTTTGTGGATTCTTAACTCCTATGATTGTGACTTTAAGACCTTATATAAAGACCTTGATAGTATCTTTTTATATTGTTGAAGTTGTTTCACTTATCTTGTATGTATTGTAAAAAAACTATTTTGAAAGAGTGAAAAATATTGATATTAAGGTTCATTGGAGTACAAATATTTGTTAGAAGCTTCAAAACTTGAGTTAAAAGTGTTTTGAATGAAAAAACATTCAATTGTTCACAAGAAAGCATTTTGAGATTTTGCTAGTATAAAATTGTTTTGGTGATTTTGAACACATAGAGACTCTATTTTTTTATTATTTTTTGATAAAATTCTTCTTTGATATGGCTTTTACTAAGGATGAAGGTTTGAGAGTAATGGAAAAGTTTAAAAGGAACAATTTCTACTATTAGAAGGTCAAAATAGAGCTTTTGTTGGCATCTTTGGACTTTTGGAATATTGTAGATAAAAGTGAAGAGCCTCCAAGCATATATGCAAATATTAAAGAGAAGAAGGACTTCAAAAGATATGAAAAGAAGGCTTTTAGCATAATTACCACTAATTTGAATGATGCACACTTTTCTCATATTATCTCTTGTAAAGGACTAGTAGAAGCATGGAAGAACCTTTGCAACACATATTAGAGCAAGAATTTGTCTAATATCATTTTCACAAAGAGAAAATACTTAATATGCAAGATGAAAAAAGATGAATACAACATGTCTCTGGTTAATAAGATAATGGCTCTTGCAAATCAATCAGCAATTGTTGACAAGCCTTTGGAAGATGGTGATATTGTCATGACCTTGCTTATGAACCTTCTCCAGTCCTACAACAACCTTATTGTGGCATTAAACTCCATTAAGTTAAAAGAACTTATAATGGATTGTATAACAGGAAGATTTGCCTATGAAGTAACTAAGAGAAAAGAGAAAGAACCTCAAAATGAAGATTTAGCTTTCTTTTCAAAACAAGGCAAAGAGAACTATTCTAATCAATATGGCAATGTGAAAACTTGCTTCATTTGTAGAAAATTGAGTCATTTTACATAAAATTGCTATAAGACAAAAATAAATAAATAAATAAAGAAAGTGCCAATAATATACATAAATAATTTTGAAGAGATACTTTTGTATTCATTGCAAATGAAAGCATGTCCATGGCTACCATATCTAAGTGGATTGTTGATTTTGGTGCCACCAAGCACATGACTCTATATGAGTGTTCATTTAATATTTATAAAAAAAATTGGTAATAAATATTTTTATAGAAGATAATAACATGGTATAAGCTATTAGAATAGAATCTACTATAGAGATTATTGTGAGAAGACAAATCAAGAAGATTAAATTAAAAGACATCTTGTATATACCCAAGATTAAGAAAAACCTCCTTTCGGTGAATAAATTAGTTTCACATAGTTATAAGTTTCAATTTGATAATAATAAATGCTTTGTAAAGACATTGGATGGAAATTTCAATCTCTACTTTATTAAATATAAAAAGGTGAATGGAATTGAAGTAGCCACATTTGTTAAGTTTTGATATGATCAAGACAAATTTGGCATTTGGCATTAATGCCTTGGTCATTTGAATGCTAATAGCATGAAAGAATTCCAATCTATAGTAAGTAACTTGAATCTTAGACAATTATGGAATAATTTCATGCTTCTTACTTGTGAAGGTTGTATCCAAGGCAAACAACAAAGGGCATCATTTCTAAGTATAGTTGCAACATGTATGAGAAAGTTATTAAATATTGTACATTCAAATATTTGTAGACTGATGAGGACACTATTAAATGGAGGAGCAAGGTACTTTATCACATTCATTGATGATTTTTCAAGGAAGTTATGGATTTTCATCTTCAAATCCAAGAATGAGTACTTTTCAAGGTTTAAGGACTTTATGGCACTTATGAAAAAGTAATGTGAATACAAAATCAAAGTATTGCATGCAAATAATGGATGTGAGTACTTATCAAAGTATTTTCATGATTTCTTGAAGATTCAAGGTATTACAAGATAAACCTCTACTCTATACATTCTACAACAAAATGGAGTTATTGAAAAAATAAATTAAATCATTATAAAGATAACAAGGAGTATGCTATATGTTCAATACTTTAGGCCTCAATTTTAGGAAGAAGTCATGGTGAATGTGGTGTATGTAAGGAATAAGTGTCCTATAAGTATGTTTACATCAATGATTCCAAAAGAAGCATGGAGTAGAAGGAAATCTTATTTTTCATATATGAGGACTTTAGGATGCTTTGCTTATATAAAGAAATCAGATTGTATGAGGTCTAAACTTGATGCAAAAGGTATAAAATATGTATTTGTTAAATATTGTGATGATATCAAGGCATATAGGCTTATGAATTTGGATACCAAGATCATCATCAAAAGTCAAAATATTAAATTTTTGAAGCATTAAAGTATTTGTGAGTACTTGGAGATGTGTCCAAGTAGGAGTAATGGTGTGTTTGTGGGCACATCTTTAATTCCAATAAAGAAAAAAGAACAAGATAATAACAATGAAGATGATAGAGGAATGAATGAAGATGAAGAAATAAAGAAGATGAAGAAGAAGACCTCTATAATTCCTAGAACTAGCAACAAAGATATTAGAGATGATGATAATGATGATGAGGAGTACCAATCTTTAAGTAAGAAAATACAAGCTTTAAAGGAGAAGAAGCATGGAAGAGAGCATGGATTGCAACAAGATGAATTTTCTTCAAATAAAAAAATATATTATTTGATAGAAGAAAAAAAAATAATAAAAATCATTTGGTGAATGATAGAAGAATGACATCTTTCTTCAAGTAAGTAAAGAACATGCCAATATTACATTTTTTATTAATTCATTGCATTTGTGTGATGCAATAAAGTCCACATATGCTATGAAATGAGAGAAGTCTATGGAAAAAGTGTACAAATCACTCATGGACAATGAAACATGAGAATTGACTCAACTTCTATCAAATCAATCTTTAATAGGTTGTAAGTCGGTATTTAGAACCAAAAAAGATGCAATGGATAAAGTTGTGAGATATAAGGTAAGATTAGTTGCCAAAGTCTACTCACAAGTGGTTGATGTTGATTTTAATTAGATATTTGTTTTTATAGCCAAATTTACTATTTTTAGAACCATTGTTGTAATTAGGGTAGCAATAAACTTTGTCATGCATCAAATAGATGTAAAGACAACTTTCTTAAATAAAAAATTGAAAGAGACATCTACATGGGTCAATTTTAAGGATTTGTCAAAGAAGGCAAACAACACCTTATTTGTAAGTTGAAAAAATCTTTGTATAGACTAAAACAATCACTAGGAATATGGTTCCAACGTATTGACACATTCTTTGTGAATGATGGATTTATAAGGAATGAGGTTGATAATTCCATGTATATGATGCAACCAAATGAATTCATATTGATTGTCATTGTCTATGCTGATGATTTAATCATATTGAGTAATATTATGGAAAAGATAGATTGATTGAAGATAAAGTTAAAAAAAGAATATGAAATGAATAATTTGAAAGAGCTCTACTATTATTTAGGAGTAGAGTTTGAAAAAGATTGTAATAACAAGACCATTACAATAAGCCAAAGCAAGTATATTAAAGAAGTGTTGAAACAATTCAAAATGGAAGACTACAAGTCCATTGGAACATCTTTGGAAGCTAATTTGAAGTTGATGAAGATCATGGATGAAGAGTTTTTTTATAATTGAAGATGAAATGAAAGATGTTCCATACAAAGCAATAGTAGGCTCACTTATGTACACAATAGTTGGAACAAAGATGGATCTTATATATGCAATGAATATTATAAGTCAACACATATGAAAAACTCGACTAATTCATTAAATAACTATTGAGAAGATTATGAAGTACTTGAAAGGCAATTTGAACTTCAAATTGTTTCTTTGAAGAGATAATATTGCATTACATGGTTATTATGATGTAAATTGAGTTGGAGATGGAAATGATAAAAGGTCAACAACAAGATATGTATTCTTTATTGGAGTAGGAACAATCTTATGGAATTGCAAGGTTTACAATGAAGGCAAAATATATGGCAATAAGTTATGGTGCAATGGATGCAATTTTGCTAAAAAAAAGTTTTAGAAGACATTAGACTTGTACAATAGAAGACATTCTTGCCAATTTTTTAATAAAAGTACTTATAAATAATAGGCATCAAAAGTCGATAAAGACATTAGGTTTAAAAGCCTTTAACCAATAGCAAAGTGAGAGTATTAAATTATTGAAGTAAGAATAAGATACTATATAAAAGATATCATCGTAAGTAAGTTGTTAATGATCAAAGAATAGTAAAAAGTTCAAAGTAAATTACTAATATGGTGGCTAGGTTAAGAAAAATCTAAGGTTTAGTTGGATGAAACAAAGAAGAATGAAGATTATTATAAATGAAGTTCAAATACAATAGATGTAAACTCCTCCTATAAATAAAGAATGTTGGAAGTGAGAGGCATTTCATTCCACACTTATCTTCTTGTATGTGCAATATTTTTTATTTCTACTTACTTGTATTTTGTTTACTATATTTCTTCAATAATTTCATACATTCTTCTACATATTTAAGAAGTGTCTTCATATCAAATCTTAAGATGGATACTTAAGAATGGCAACCAAAACTTCACAAATTTGTATAATAAATAAAAAAAAGAAGCAATTTCCACTTTTTTATTTTAAATTGCTTATCATATCCTATTTTTTTATGAATCAAGACTTATAGATTTATAATTAAATAAATAAATAAATAAAACTAAAATTAAAATTAAATATTTAGATTATTTAAAATAGTAATATTTTTAAGATTGCAATGAAATAAGTAAAAAATTGATAAGTATCCACACAAATAATAAATTGTCATACATATATCATATGTCCAATTTTAAGCCATATCAAAAATAATATATAATCAAAAAAAAGTTATGGACCAATTAAAGCATTGATATGTGGTTTTTAATAAGAAAGTTGTAATTTACACCTTTATTTAATATTGCAGGAAGGAATAGGATTTATCAAATTCTGTTAATTAAACAAATGAGCAAATTATTTTCTTCTTTTAGAAGCCTTAGATACTTGAGGTATCTTAGAAAAAATCAATATTCTTAGCTTAGTTATGGTGCTATTAAAAAATCTGAAGGTGATACTTTAAGGTCATGCTTTAAAATAACTTGTCTTCATTGTAAGACTCCAAAATTTTCTTCATTTAAGTTAATTTTTGGATGGAATTATTACTTTTACAAATTACATCAACTAAATTTGCAAGAGTCTTAGAGTTAAAGAGTATCTACTTCACAAAAACTTATTGGCTTGATATAAAGACTTTAATACAAAGGTCTTGTTAGATGTCTTAAAAAGATCTTGAGGTGCAAATAAGAAGATTTGTAGAAATATTCCTAGAATAGTTTAAAATATTATAAAATACATATTGATTTCTTTAGAGAATTCCTAAGCATTGGTTAAGAGTATAGTTTAAACATTAAGAAAATAGATCAATAAATGGATTTTTTTAAAAATATGAGTGTCTTTAAATAATAGAATTGCATCATTTTTAAGGTAAATATAGATATATAAATTAGAATGGTGGTTAGATCGTAACTTATTAATATTTTTTGAGGCCTCTAATATGTGTAAATTTTGTTTCTTATGTTAATTAAGCTAATTAGAATCTAAGTCAGTGTCATTTAAGAAAATTCAAAATAAATAAGTTGCTTAGTAAGATGTGTTGTTGATGATGTTTTTAAATTAAGAAGATGGTTTTCATTATTTTTTTAATGGTGCCAAAGTAATAGTTCTAAAATATTATTTAATATTACAAGTTTCTAAATATTATAGTTTGATAATTTTTTTTTAAAACATCAATTGAAATTATATTAATATAAATAGTAATAAATTAGAAGATTTTAAGTAGATGTTACCTTAAGCTTTATATATATATATATATATTCATGTATAAAAATAAAAATTTCATAATAAATTTATTAAAAAATATTTTTTATTTTAAAAATAATTTTTTTACATATATCAAAATGTATATTATTAGACTACATTTATAAAACACTATCACAATATTTGAATATTGTACTTTATAAAAAATTTGTAAAATATTTATTAAAAATTGGCATCAAATAAATTACTTCTGTTATTAAATTTATCTTTATTGTACTAAAACTTTATACACAATATATATATATATATATATTTATACATTTAATTAAATAATATATGCAATAAATTACAATATTTATTATTTAAACCTTATTGCCATAACTGATTTTAGTATAAAAATATCACATTGATACATATACCACATTACTTTGTATGTCTAAATTTATTTTAACTATATATTAAATATTTTGGTTTATATGTAAAAATTACAAATATTCAAAAAGCATACAAATGTATAAAATAGCTGTTTCTCAAAAAAGTTACAAGGAGAAGTGATATAGACACAAAAATCTTATTCGTGAGAAGCGAAATTAAGAAAACGAAGAGGAAATAGCTCACGCATACATTTATCAAAATGACGTCATTCATCCAGGGCATAATGTTGAAGCCATGTTGGAGAACACACAGGGGAAGAAGCCCTGCGGGGCTCTGTCTGATGAGAGGTTACATCAATTAGGGTTTGGAGCCCTAAGTCGGGAAAGTGGGGAGCGATTACCCAGCCCGATGGAACGGAGGGCCACCCGCCCGGCCCATGAGGTCCTGGCTAACCCTAATAACGGGACGGCTGCTCCAACACTCTTCCTTTCCGTTTGCTCCTGTGGCAGCGACGAGCTCCAGCACCGGCAATGGGTACGTTCCGCATTGTGTTTTTGTAATTCGTTGCTTTGTGGCACTGGTTGTTGTGCTTCATGTGCTTGTTGCACCACTTTCTCTTGCATTTTCCATCCATAGTTGTTATTAACTTCGATGGCTTAACTCTGGTATGGATCTGTTCCTAATTCTCCTCTTTCACGCTTTCTTATTAAGGATGTGTCTGGGTTGTTGATCATTACATTAGTGCGTTTAGCATTCCTGGGTGTACCGCTGTCGGTACTCTGTGGTTGAGTTCACGAGCAGAATGTTTGGAGTGGAATGCTCACGGTTCTCAGTGGTTTCCCGATGATTTGATCTTGAAAATTTGAAAATGCAAGTTTTATGGCACGTGTTGTCTCGTGTATGGGATGCAAGATGTATGGCTAAAATTGAGAGGTCTAGGCGCTGAATAGGATCAGGTTGATCTTCTGTGCAGGTATCTCCAGGGATTCAACTCACAAGAGACGGGCAACCGGAGGTAAGAAGAAGTCATGGCGCAAGAAGCGCAAGTACGAGTTGGGAAGGCAGGGTGCCATGACCAAGCTGTCTAGCAACAAGACTGTGAGGCGTATCAGAGTACGTGGAGGAAACTCCAAGTTCCGGGCTCTGCGTCTGGATACTGGAAATTTCTCATGGGGTTCTGAGGCCGTCACCCGCAAGACGAGAATTTTGGACGTGGTATACAACGCGTCCAACAATGAGCTTGTTCGTACTCAGACCTTGGTGAAAAATGCCATCATCCAGGTCGATGCAGCTCCCTTCCGTACCTGGTACAGTCAGCACTACGGTGTAGAAATCGGCAAGAAGAAAAAGGCCGCTGTCAAGAAAGAGGAGGTATTGTTCAATCTCGACGAGTGAGCTGTAGCTTCATCGGACTCTGTACAATTCAATTGAAACGATTACAGGATCGAACAATGGTAGCACAGTTCATGTCCTAACACTGTTGTGGTTCTGGTTACACTGAAACTATAGGTTGCTGAGACTACTGAAGAAGAGAAAAAGCAAAGTAGCCATGTGTTGAGGAAGATCGCCAAGAGAGCTGAAGGCCAGAAGCTTGACGCTCATTTGGAGGACCAGTTCGCCAGCGGAAGGTTGCTTGCGTGCATTTCATCTCGACCCGGACAGTGTGGCCGATCCGACGGGTACGCAGCCGCTCATCTCTTAATTCGAGAAGTGATTGAGTTCTGCGGTCTTCACGATACCCTTCTCTGAACTCTAGTCTCTTAATATACGCAGGACGGGCTTTTCGGCATGCTGCAACTTAATCAATTCGTGGGTGTTGTTATTCTGCAGATATATTTTGGAAGGCAAGGAGCTCGAGTTCTACCAGAAGAAGATCCAGAAGAAGAAGGGCAAGGGTGCTGCCGCGTAGGTTGATTAATTTCGGCAATCAAGTCGTAGGACTTGGTGTGGATTGGATTATATGATAGGCAGTCTTCAGGGTTGTTTTCTTTGTGCTGGCGTGGCCATCTCGTAATGAAGTTCGCACCTACTTGAGCTCAGACATGGTTGTTAGTCTCGACCTGCATGTTCATTTTGCCATCTTAGTAGAATTTCTTGCTAAGTGCCCCTGATGCTCCTGCACAATCGGTCCAAAGTTTCTTCGCAACCTAGACTCTGCAGCGGGTTGATTATAGAATTTAACCTTTAGCACAGTGGAATCTCATTTCACTGACGATCCTTGCCACCCCTTTTTTTGTTAACGAGGGTGTCACTGCACTGTTATGTATTCCACCTGGGATTGCACCTAGCAAGTTGCTCACAGGCTGTTTGAAATCAATAGTTCAGTGGCATATGGAATTGCATCACTTGGACACAGAGTTGCAACCCTGGGATACCTTTTTCTGCTAGACTTGTACACTTCACTGGTTCACCGGCGTTGTGAGTTACACTCATCTAGCAGAAACACGCTTCAGGTCTGGTATCCCAGCAAACATTTTTATCTCTTACCGACTAGCGTAGCAGACATTAAGTATGCAGCACATTTCTGCTCGAATCAGGACATTTTCAGATATACTCAAATCCCTCTGCACTTAAGAACTCATTGTTACAATACATAATAATCCATAACTAAGTAGTCAACTGAAATTAGAGCCATCTCTTTCCGACCAATCTGTCAACTCAAATTCTGTGCAAGATTCATTTGCCACCTGAACTCTAGGTGTAGTGCTATAGTACCGTTTACACAATTTACATTCTCAACCTTCATCTTGAATTGAAACGGAATCTAGAGTACTTACTGTACTGTTACAGATAATACTGAGATGCTTCGTCATTCACGACATTTAAAAAAGTTAATGTAATCGTAATTTACAACAGTTAGCCCATACAGAATTAAATATAATGTTTATGTCAAACATCGAATTTTGAATTGAATTTATATGTTGCAAATTTTAAAATAGTGAATTCATGGAATAGAATCAATAATTATACCAAATGTAAAGAGAGATTATGAACAAAATACTTTATGATATGGTAGATTTCAAGAAAATATTTTATCACAATAGCTATACATTTTAAAAAGTAATTGTAAATTAAAATTGTAGTTGAAATTGGAATAAAAGTACACGAATAAATAAACAAATAAACAAATAAACAATATATATATATATATATATATATATATATGTATATTCATAAAAGTTATTAAAGTCATAGCTGATAATGTTATGCATTGAATCATTTTGGGCACCAAGCTGATTCTTCTGATAAAAGCAAAATATATACCTATCATTTAATGTAATTGGAAGTCTGAGATGTCATTTTTTTCCCCTAATCTGATCACTTTTGATGAATTAGTTCCATCAAGATCAAGTTTACAATTTATATTACTACTATGCTAAAAAAAACTTTGTATTCTTTAAAAAATTGGTATTCTCAATCACATGCAAAGAGCAAATATTTCATTTTGTACATTGCTACAACTTATGTAATATACAAATGATATCATAATCACATCTATTTTCCAAAATCTCTTACTATTACATTGTATTTTTTTTTCTTTGAGAAATACTTAAATGGTTCATAAATAATTTTTATTATTCCACTCCTAAATATAAAAATAATAGGAAAATAAATATATTTGAGATATACATTTAGGAATATGAGGACAAACTTGTATAGAAAGGGAGAAGAACAAATAAAACACAGAATCTTGTTGATAGTTGAGTTATTGTTTTTATTGTTTTTATTTTTTTTATTTTTATTTTTATTGACATGGACATTCATCTACAATTGGATGACATCATCTTACTTATGTATATGTTTCAAGGTGCTTTAATTTGTTGAATTTGAAGTTATTGAAGATTGACACTATAAGCTATATGTAAAGATGGAAGATGCAATAAATGTTAGCAAATCGAAATGCCATAGATAAATGTGAGTCTCTAAAACTATAATGAGATATTGGTTGTGGTAGAAGTGAGAGTCTTGATTTAGATCCAACAAGCATGTAAAGACATAAAAATCTCAAAAGCAAATAAGCCTTAAGACATGCAAATCTAATATATATATATATATGTCTCAAAATTAGAGAACCTTCTACATATTACCAGACCAATAATTATCTTGTGTGTACTCTACAAGCTACGAATTATTTTGCCATCCAAGATTTATTCTATTTCTTGAAGAAGTCAATGTCTTATTTTAGATGTTTTTGTAGTTTCTTCTTTATGGATTTCTAATTAATTTTCATATATTCAATTACTTCTTGCTAAATTATAGTCATAGAATAGAGGACACTAAATGCTTCTTTTTTTAAAAATAAAATAAAATAAAATAAAATAAGATAGTATATGTACAAAGTTTGCTTTTTAGAAACTATAACTTATAAAAATATTTAAAATAAGGTGTAGTAAAGGGAGGGTATTATTTGTAAATATGTCTTGCTTGTATGTAAAGGCCTTTTAAGCTCTTTATTCCTTAAAGTTGGAAGTCGATTTATATAATAGAGAAGTAGACCAATTTTAAATTTTATAAGCTAGGTGACAATTCTAGAATCTATGTAGAATGGTTTTTGGCTTTTGGTTTTTGGAGACCTCATAAGATATAATAGATGTCAATGTGGGGATCAATACACCCTTTCTATATATTAATTGTTGGTACAAGATAAGCTGAATAAACATGACTTTTTGATAGTGTGTATTTGGAACCAAATATTGTATTTTAAAAATAAATTGTAGTCTAAGAAATTATTTTATTTGATTGTCAAGCCATTTGCAAAAAGTTATTTCTATATAAAAGATCATGCTCAAGTTTAATAGTGTAGGTTATTAATTTTTTCCTTGTTGAGTAATAATATAAATTGAGATCAAAAATAAATTTACATACTAGTTCATAGAATAAATTATTGTCAATAGTTTCTTTTCTTATTAACATGTTTTTAGAGCCACTCTAATAATTTTAAAAATCTAATCACTGTCAAGGACATGAATCTTAATCTACTTATTTCTTTCAATTGCATAACTTCCTGTTATAAAGTCAAAATCTCATTGTTGAATTTTTTTTATAGATATAGGAATAGTACCTCCATGGTTCATATTAGAAATATATGAAATTTCTATCCTAAGAATATTGAAAAATTCATAAAGGTTTGCTATAGTTACAAATCTATTTTTACTTTTATTAAATATAACATCTATAATTTTTTCTTTCATAAATTTTTTTAATATGCTCACAAGTTAAATTAGAAGATATTTTCCAAAATCTAATACAAAATAATGATTTCCACAAAGAAAGGTAGTCTATTTTTTTAAGAAAAAAAAATCAATGTTAAAAAACTAAATTGTTAGTTAAAATATAGATAGTCTACACTCTCAAAACTCAAGAATAGAAGTAAGATAATTTATTCACCTCAAAAAATAAAATAAGAATAATGAATTAGTATTCTTTTCAATCTATCAAGGATATGAATTTGAAAAAAAAAAAGAAAAAAAAAGAAAAAAGAAACTCAATATACTTTTGTGTCACTTGAAAATATTAGATATTCAATCAAAACTAATACAATATTGAAATTAGAATAGCTATTGCCAAAAAAAAAGACTAAAAAGTCTTGAAACAAGACTAAGGACTAAAAAAGCATTGATAAGAGTGAAAAAGTCTTCATTCTTGCCTCTATATATACTATCTAATTAAGAGCTATGTAGAAATATTCTATAAAATCTTCAATATATGTTTAACTTGTGAGATATGTATCTAACTTATAAGACAAATTTCTTATATGTGTGCCACATAATTAGTTTGTTCCACAATCTATTAACAAATGCAACATGTGAATAATTTGTTGGTTAAGTTTTTAACCTATCCATCAACTATAAATATTTATAAGGAAAAATATGCATCTATAAAGTATCTAAGAAGCTTTCATAGAAAATAATATCAAATATATCTATATTTATATTTTATCCAATAATTCTTATTTAAATAAATATGTTTATCTATGAAAACTATATATTTTTTCTTATATTTTGAAATTTGGTAATTTTGGTCTGAAAATAATTAAAAAAATAAAATTAAAGAATTTATTTATATAGATTAAATAAAAGCAAACCTATTATCTTCTTTAATACTTGTATATTGTATAGGTAGTTGGTTGTTTAAATTTTTTTATAAATCAATCTAATTATAGAATTTAAAAAGAATCAAATCTTATTAAAAAAAGATTTTTAGGCTCTTAAAAAATAATAATATACAAAAGTTCAAATATACCTCATATTGTTCAAAATCTAATGTTTGGATTTAACTTCTTTTAAAGTGAAATATTAAAAAAATTCATTAAAAAAGTCATTGATTCTTTGAAGATGATTTGAATATAGAATTGCAACATAATAAACATTAAGGTAAAAAATTTAGTGAGATAAAAGTAAAGATTTTATCATAAAAATCTATTATGAACCTTATAAAAAAATTTTAGGGAGATTGAATACAAAAAAAAAAGAAAAATAACCATCGAAGACTATACTTTGATAATCTTATTTTATATTCTTAAACCAATGCTTTATCTGTACTTAGGCATTATTGACCATGTAAAGTTTAGAAGCTATTGCTTATCATTAATTGACTTAAAATTTATTAATTTGAATCTAATAAAATTTTAAATACTAAAATGCTATGGTTATAAGGTGCGTATAATATATTTCACTAAGAAAGTATTAATAGCTTCTTTTGAATCAATCATATTCTAAATTTCTATCCCTTTAATTCTTACAACATATAAATTATGTGTCATAAATATACATATTTATTCTAATAATTAACTAAATATCATGAATAGATAATAATATATAAAAGTAGATTAATTTGATAATATCTTATAGAAAAGGTTCCTAGAAGCTTCATAGATATGATTTCACTTTCATATATTGTTGTATGGTACTATGATTGTTGTCATTATTGTATGGTACTATGATTATATGGTGAATAAAATAAATTATTATATTATAGAAGAGCTTAATTAAAAATACTTTAGCGATATATCTTAGATATATAGATAAAAGGCTAGGAGTTAGTAAAAATTAATAATTTTTAATGCTTCTTTTTTTAAAAAATAGACTTCTACTTACTTTGTAGGGACATAAGTAAGTCAAATCACAATAAATAAAATAAATAATTAATATAGGAATTTTTAAGAAAAGATAAAAAATAGGACTTAGCAAAAATCACCTCAAAATATAAAATAGATATCCATAGAGGACCAATGTTGTATTGTAACATGACTATATTATAAAAATATAATAAAAAATAAATTTCTAATTAATACTTAGTCATCTTGGTTTAATAATAAATCAATAGTATAGTTGGAAGACATCTAATTTTTGATAGAAGAAGGTATTGAAAGTTAGTAATTTAGAATCAAGTAGGATTTCTATGATATCTGAAGATTTAATAGTTAGAACAAGGTGAAATTTGGCATGGTATTAGAAGAATTAAAGATCAACTTTATACCAATTTTGAGTTGAAGTTAACAATTAAAAAAACAAAAAAAAAAAAAAAAACAAAAAAAAAACATTTTTGGAACATCTGCATTAACTTTTAAGTTGATAATTGAGTGATATCAATACAATTTTTGGATGTTTTCTTACAATCTATAAGTTGGATTGGATTGAATTTTTCTAAGCATATAGAAGTTTTATAATGGCATTTTTATGTAAATTTTTTCACTAAGTAGATAGTTAGCTTAGCATTTATAGCTTATTGAAGCTCACTAATCAAAATTAGGACTTGCAACAAGAAATAAAAATTATCTAATTATGAAAGTAATAAAGCAATTAGAATTTGTATATAATTGAGATTATGGAGAAGAGTATTTTTGAGCACTTTGTATTGGCTTTAAGCTTTTTTGAATTAAAATTTGAATTACATTCTTTTTACATAGGTGAAACCTATTAGGATTTCTTGAATACTTATAAATCACAACTTTACCATCCACAGCCAGCTGCCTAGTGCATTTCTAAATAAGAAAATATATACTATGACATTAATTATGAATTAAGATCAAAATCAGATCTTGAGGCACAAAACTATGTACATATAGCAATTCTAAGGTTCTTTGATTGATTGAAAAGCTTGATGTAAGAATAAACTTATAAGAGAGTTTTTGAGAATTTTTGAAAATTTAATTCATGTGATTTAAAGGCTTTTCAAAGTGATAGATATATTCAATGGATTTGGATTTTAAGAAATAAAAAGAAGTTTAAAAATTTGAATATTTGTAAATAGTCTATTTATAAGTCAAAATTTATTCAATTTATAATTATATTTGTCTTCAATGTGTTGAAAAAATTTGATGTGAATCAAACTATTAGATTGACAATTATGAAAATTTTGTGAATTATGGTCTCAGATAATTGAAATTTAGGATCAATGAGGGTTTTTGCAATCTTGCAACATTTACCAATTAGATTGAAAGACAAGTTGGTGAGATCAATTTGGACTTAGAAGTCTATACACAAGCTAAATTTTGAAGTAATTTATTAATTCAAGAAGGAAAAAACGTTGTTAAAAGATTAATATTTAAGATAGAAAAAGATAATAGTTGTCAAAGACACAAAGCTTGAAGAAAGAAATCCTTAATACATTCTTATGTGACTCAAAAGAACTAAAACGTCACTCAAAGATAGTATAGTATTAAACTAGAATGGCTATTTTCAAGAACAAGAAAATTAGAAAGACTTGAAACAAGACTAAGGACTAGAAAGGTATTGACAAGACTGAAGAACGCTTCACTCTTGCCTCTATATATACTCTTAACTAAGAACTACATGGCAATGTCCTATAAGACCTCCCAAAGATGTTGACTTTATAAGACACATATCTTAACTTGCAAGGCAAGTTTTTTATATGTGCACCACGTAGTGAGCTTATTGAGCAAGCTACCAACACGTGGTTAATTTGTTGACCAAATTTCTAATCTATCAATCAACTACAAATACATATAAAGTCAAAGCAACGTGTATGAAGCTTTTAGGAAGCTTCTTAAAAAAATTTATAAAATAAATCTATTTTTACCTACTTCTACTTAATCATATAGGTAAATATTAGAATAAATATATATATTTATAACAACAAATAATATTTGAAAGGTTTTGAATATATTTTTTTTAATTGGTAGATTTTATTCTCTTTAAATTTTGTTTACTTGTTAATTACTTGTGGATTGAAATGTGAGTGAAATTTTAGTTAAGATCAATGATTTGATTGATATTTATTAAAATTTTAAATCAACTTTAAATAATTATGAAGATTTACTTAGAATTTTGTTTGAAAGATTTGAATAAGGATTTAGAATTTGCTTAGGATTTAATTAAAATTTGGTCAAGATTTATCAAAAGTTTGTTTAAGATTGTTTGAGTTTTATTAAAATTTGATTAAGGCTACATTAAGATCTAGTTAAGATTTACCTAGGATTTATTTAGGATTAATTTATGATATTTATTATTAATATTTTTAAAATATTATTTTTATTTTTTTAAAGTTTTTTATTTTTGATATTTCTTTAAGGTTATCATTATTTCTTAAATGATTTTATTTCTTTATTTTTTTAGGATTATTTCATTTTTATTTGTTGAAATTAATTTATAATTTTTTATGTTTCTTTTTTAATTAAAAAAATATATATTTTTAATTTTTTAAAATTTGATTGTAATTATTAAATATTACTTAAAATTTAGTTAAGATTCTATTAGATTTTGTAAGATTTTTTTGTTGCATTTTTTATTTATCTTCTACAACTACATGCTTTGTGCATTCTCAAGAAAGAATTTGCATTATACAATAGTGTTGCTATGTAGCTCTTAGTTGAATAGTATATCTAAAAGCAAGAATGAAGCCTTCTTTATTCTTGTCAACTCCTTTCTTGCTTCTAGTCTATTTTCGAGGAAATACTTTTTTATTTCCATTTTCTTATCTTTCTTTGATACATACCTCACTTATTTATGTGTGTTCTTTGAGTTTTCGTCCTTGACATTATGCTACTATGGATTAAGTTAATAAAGATATATTTTAATATATAAACTTTTTAACCAGAAATTTTATTTTACAATTCTTTTATAGAAATCTTGTGTATATGATTAAAATAAAGAAAAGATATGCAAATGAATTGATAATTATGATAATAAATCATCCAACCAAATTGATTTTGGTAGAATACCAATACTCAAGCTTATAAGCTATTTTATCAATTAGAAATTGGTCAATATCCTAAATATAAAAAAAAGGCTAAAAAAATTACCTAATAACTTTCTAATATTATTGAAAGAAGTCTAACCAACCAAAAACATCTATTCAATTGAGTCTGAAGTTTTTTTATATTTCTATTAGGTAATTAATTTAGACCAATTGATTTTTATACTTAAATTAATTGAATATTCTTATAAAGATTTGTACAATATCTTTATCTTTTTTTTTTTTTTTTTTTTTTTTACTGTAATAGTGTAGTCAACTAAATGTTGGCTTATAACTTTTTGATTAATATTCCACAAAATATTAATACATTCAAGTTGATGATTTTTTATTGTATCTTCAATGATTAAGTTGAGGACTTTTGTTATGAGTAAAAATAAGTAAGAAACTAAAGAACATCTTTATATCATTTTTTTATATAAAGAAAAATATTTGATTAGGAATCTATTGATATCAACTAAAATAATAACACCTTAAAACATAATCTTAATTACATGAAATAATCAGGAATTAAAACTATTTTTCTAAAATTAGATTTTAAAACCAAAAATCAGGTTTTAAAGCCAAATTTCATGTCTTAGATTAAAAAATCCCAATAGACTTTATTATATGTTTTAGGAAAGTCAATTTAAAAAAAAAAAAAAAACTACTTCTTTGGTCTAATTGATATTTTAATAAGCTATTAATTTATTATTTTAAATATACTAAAAGATAAAGAATAATATATAATCTTGATGAGTAACTTCTAATAGTATAGATTAAAGACTCTTCAAATGCCATCAAGTTCCAATATTATAATTTGTATTGTCTTATTTGAGAATGCATCGGATGCTTGGCTATAGAAGATATATTATATTTGTAAGAAATAAAGAATCCAAAAATCTCAATAATATATTAAAAAAACCTTAATTGAATCATAAATATTCTAATTAAAGCTCATTTAAATCTTAAAAAATCTTATATAAATTCTAAAAGTATAATTAGATAATTCATAAAAAAAAGTTCAAAGAAATTATAAAGAACATTAAAAAAATCCTAAAGAAATTCTAAAAAATATATAAAAAAAATCATAAAAAATCTCTAAGTAAATCCTAAAAATATCCTAATCAAATCTTAATTTAACTAAAATAAATCCTAAATAAACCTTCATAATCTTTAAAAAATCTAAATAAATCCAAATAAAATCTTTAAAAACCACAAGAAAATTCTAACAAAATCCTAATATATCCTTAAAAAGTCCTAGTAAACTTTAAAAAATCCTAATGAAATCCTTACTAGAACCTAAACAACCTTAAATAATACTCTAGTAATCTTAAAACTTCAATAAATATTGATTAAACCTTCAACTTTATTTAAAACTTTGCACAAATGACAATCTAGTGATCAAAAACAAGCATGAAATTTTTCAAAAGAATCCAACCTACTAATTGAGAAAAAAAGCTCTTTAATTGCTTGGATGTTGATTGTTCTCTTCCTTCAACCTTGATGTTGATTTTTAAGGAGTAATAAATCTTCATTTAATTATTCACTTGCACTCAGAAATTGGAAAATATTTTGAAAACTAAATTCATAACTGATTCAATTTTTTTTTATTTTTTATTTTTTTATTTAATTTTTTTGAAAAGAATCCAATCAAAATATTATTTAAGTTCAAAGAAATTCTTGTTAATCCTTGGAATCTAAATTCCAAGATCCTATTTCAATTAGATTTCAATAACCTTGGATCTAACTATTTTATGATGTTTAAATTTATATATAAAAATTGAGACAAGTAGATACATACGTTTACAAATTTTAATTTGTCAATATGCTATAATTCTTATAAAATTCTTAAATAAACCTTATTTTATTTCTCAAAATTCCAAACCACTTAAAACACATTTCACTTTGAAATGCTTTCAGAAATTCAATAATATTCCAAATCACTCAAAATTAACGTTTTATCAAATTGTAGCAAGTTTTCTCTCAAATATTACTCTCCAATTAAAAAAATTATCCCAGAATTACCAAAGGTGTGTGGTTTTGTGTCTTTGGATCTGATTTCAAGCCTAGATTACAATTAATCCTCTCCAAGTATCAATTTTTAGCTTTTGAAGCCAAGTTTTGTAAAAATATAATATTAATATTATATATGATTATTACCTCCCTATCTTTTTATCCATGTCTTTTTAAACTATAATTTATATTTCTATTTTATCTTATAGTTATGTTGGAACACCAAACTTATGTCTTACTTTTTTTTTAATTTAGTAGATTCTTTAAATTTATTCAAATTAAAAGAGGAGATAATTTTAAATTTATTTTATTAATAATTTTTTAAAAATGTCACTTTAAAAACAAAATTAAAGGCTTCTATTGACTCTTTTAAATCACATTATTTTTTTATAACAATGAGAATAAAAACCAAAAAAAAAATCTTGATTTATTAAAGATTTCTTTAAATTATTTCTTGTGGATTTTAATTTTGAAACAATTGATTGTAAATGATGTAACTTTAAGTCTTCTTTGACATTACTGTATTGCAATTGCTTCTAATTACTTCTAGCAAAAGTTTTTTGAATTTCTTATTGCTACTCTACTATTAAATATTATTTATTTAGAATTTTTATAAGACAAAATTAGTACAAAAAATATTTGTAAGTTGGTACATAATTGGGCATAAAAAAATTATATTTGACCTTTGAATTTAATGTATTACCTTGATCTCAAGAGAGTTTTTTTTTTTTTTTTTACAAAAATAATTTATAAAATCATATTAATATCCTCATCTTCTGGATACATGACTCCTTATGTTTGTATTGAGTCCAAATTCTTCTAACTTGTTGTAATCCATGGATCTTTTAAGAAGAATAGATTTATTTTATAACTAAAGTTTTTTAATTTGGATTTTTTTAATTAAAAAATTGATATGGTAATAATATTATTGTATATATGTAAGGATCTATGGCAAGAGAGAAAAAGAGAGGAGGGAGGAGACATGTAATAACCATGTAATAAAAATGGAGCATCCATCTAACGGTCTTTT
This sequence comes from Physcomitrium patens, assembly GCF_059467195.1. Lineage (NCBI taxonomy): Eukaryota > Viridiplantae > Streptophyta > Bryopsida > Funariales > Funariaceae > Physcomitrium > Physcomitrium patens. The sequence continues at coordinate 1,260,834 of NC_143431.1, read as the reverse complement.
AAAAAATAAGCATTCTAAAATTTGTTTAAGTTCTTCCTTTCAAATCTTAAGACTAGAGTCTTGTGATTCTTTATCCAAAAAGTAGACAGTAATAGTATTTTAATACAATTTGACCATTTTTAGTCTCATCAAATCTTGGTCTAGTACAAATTTGTCCCATTTGATAAGAACAAGTAAATTAGTGTAGCTTCTAAAAAATCTCATTGACAAATTAAGATTTTTAGTTTAAGTGTTGGCTCCATTACTTATAAGAACTATTATCAAGTTGAAAATGCTTTCCTTCATGTATTTAACATGTGTTGTAATTGTGCCTTCTTAAATTTTGAAAAAATAAAATAAAATAAAATAAAAAATACTTTTTTTGATCTTTCTACTCTAATCTAATCTTATTACATTGTATCTATGGAAAACTACAACCTTAGATTGCAATTAAGACATATAACCTAAGCTATATCCATTGTTGTACCAAAGATATTGTAATGCTTTATAATCCTAGCATTCAAGGCTCCACCAATTGCAACATGCATTTAAATTTAATTTTAATTAACCACTTCACAAAATTTATTTTTTGTATTATAAATTTGAATTACATAGGTATTATGATTGTAATTGTTGGCCACCTTAAAAGAGAGCTGATAGTATATTAAAGAATAATACAATAAGACCAATAATAGATACCTAATATATGTGATGGGTATTGATCAAATTTTTAAAATATAAGCTTAATAATTCAATTAATTTTATAGCACAAGAAAAAATAAAATAAAATTATATATATATATATATATATATATATATATATATATATTTTATTTTATTTTTTCTTGTGCTATAAAATTAATTGGATTATATATATATATATATATATATATATATATAAAATATAAACACAATATGTTGTTAATAGATACATACATTTGAAGTAAATTACAAATGTCTAATTTAGGCCTAAGATCTTAATTTATTTTAAGTATTTTAGTAAAATAACATAAATTTGATAAAATATGTAATAAATTAATTAATTTTTATTATTCAAAGAAAATCCAAATTTATATTGATGTTGCTTAAATGATTATCTATACATGGAATTTATTTTGACAAACATCATAATTTACAATAAAGATGATGCATAATGTCTTTTTTTATTAAATTATCATTTCAAAAGTTTTAAGTTTTTATAACTTTAAATAAAAATTCTAAAAAAATATGAAAATTTATGTAAAGAAAGTATAACAATACAAGAATATATATATATATATATATATATATATATATATATATATATATATATATTCTGGAAAAAATCTATTGAGCAAGCTAAATAATTAATAATGTAATTTAGCTATTGAATCATATGTTACTGAAACATTGGTTGTGAATTTTCAAAAATAAAATATTTGAGTTTATATTTATAAAATATTTGAGTATATAATACGTTTATAAAATATTCAGTATATAATGTATTTTAATAAGAAGATTAAAAATTAGTGTCGAGTTTTAAAAAAAAAAAAAAATGGTTTTTGATTACTGTACATATTAAAGGTAAAAAAACAATTACCATATACTTTGTCTAAATTGTCAAAACTTTGGTGTATTTTCACTGAAAAATATTTTATATTTTTTATAGTTGGTGTAGACCATGGTATTATATTAAATAATATTAAATGAATATTAAAAAGTTTAATTTTTATATTATAAAATCATTTTTTATTACACCTTTTAAAAATAAAAAATTTAGAATATAATTATGAGCAGAATACAAAATATCTATGAAGTTTCATAATAATAGTATAAAAATTTGATTCTAACATATGATCTTGAATATTAATCTTTTAAAAAAACGTATTTTGGTTGATTTACTCAAACTAAATAACATAAATATAAAATATATTTTAAGTATATATTTTATTATATATTGGATTATAAAACAATCTTAGAAAGTGTTTAATAAAGATCTCACAAATACTATTAGCTTAAAATAATAAATAAATTTCTAATACTTAAATTAGTATACCTACAAAAAAGATGATATGTGTTACCTTGTAATAAATTAATAAAGTACGTTCCAAAAATTTATTAAGTAAATGCAAAAAGAAAAAGCTTCAATATTAATTTAAATTAAAATAAAATATAAGTAATCTAACATATGTATGATAATAAAAACAGGCACAAAATTTCTACATGTTATTCAAGTATTGCAATAAGTTTTTATTTAAGTATATTTCATTATTTTTTATAAAAATAAATTTCTATTAAATTTGAATGAAGAATCAAATAAAATATTAATAAATTGATTATTATAAAAACACACATTATATATGTATTTTAAAATGGCGTTATTGTACTAACACAGTATTAACTAAAGTGAATTTTAATTACAAACACATCTTTTAAAAATGCTAATTGGAAAATTTGCATTTCTATTTTTTTTAATTAATTAATTTAAAAAAAAGTTCCTTTCATATGTTCAAAATTCCTTGTGATGCTGAAGAATTGAAAATTTAATACTTCAAATGATAAAAACCGCTACATCTATAAATCTTCATACTTCATTACATTGGTAAAAATATAGATGGTAAGCGGATTTTAAATGAAAATTATATATATTTTTATGTTATTATCTTTTATTGAATTTAATAAAAATATTGATAATTGTTTGCTTCAACTACCTTCTTTTTGATTACTATCGTAATATAACCATTAGATTAGGCTTTTTAATTAATGAAGAAATATTCAAACAGGATAGAAGGTTAACTAATTACAAAATTAAAAAAGAATTTGATGGATTTTCATGTAATTAATTATTACATGAGGATCATTACAAAGAGTATTTTATGATCTGAAAATAAAAATATCAAAGAAATTATTTAGGCATGTACCAATCTCAGAAGAAAACCAAAATCACACTAAAAGTTTAAATGTTTTAATGACAGTTTTAATGTTTTATTTTAAATATATATATTTGAAATAGTCACATTGTAATAATATCAATACATAAATGAATGTAAGGTACAACTATCATAACCACACACAGTAAAATAAAACATTAAAAGCACCCAGCATCTATCTAGCATCCAGCAGCGATCATTGAGTTTTGTGAGTTTCTCCTGCTTCGTAGTTGATGTGATCACTAGGGATTTCTGGAGACTGGACGACGTCGATTATGTAATCAAGGATCAAACTCACCCCAAACCTTGCAGTGCATTTCTAAAGAGGGCGAGTCTGTGGGATCAAAACATTTATGCTATGGAGATGGATCATGGTACTTTTTAGTTCCTATGCTCGAACACAAACACGAGCTTTTTCAAGGATGTCTTTTTTGATCTTTGGATAGTTGGGCGAGATTTGTAGAACTTTCTGGCACACGATTATTGCCTCAATGTGCCTCTTGTCCTTAAGATACATATATGCGAGTCTATAACCGACTGCGGGTGATGATTCTTTCAGACACTTCCACGCATTCTCGTAGAAGCCGACAGCTTCTGGGTACGAATGGTTTTTCTCCATTATCCAGCCCAACAGCTCCCATGCCTTGGAACATTCTTTGTTGTACTTCAGACATTTTTTGCAAAGCTCCTCAGATGCCTCCTGTTTTCCTGCCTGAAAGATTTGGTTTCATGCAAAATGACCTTGATTCAAGAAGAAGGCAAAACGAAACAAAATAAAGCACAACGTTTTCTTGATAAGCAAATCACTTACATAGCATCAGTAATTGGAAGCCACGCAGCTGCTGGTGAAAATGACGGGAAGACATGTTCACTAAACTGAGAATTTGCATTGTTCCTCAACTGACAAGTACCACTAAAAACCCGAGGCGACTGTACATTTCATGAAGTCCAAAAAGTATGCAATTGTCTCCATATGTTTACGCAATTTTCTCCATATTTCTGTTTGATTTAATAGATGATTAGAAACAGAAAACTGCATGAATGTATGTACCTGCAGATGGATATATGCTAACATTAGCCATGCTCGCTCGAAGTCATCTCCATCATCCCATTTGTATGGCATACGGTCTATGGCTCGAAGTTGATTCTTTGCTTTTGCAGTTTGTCTGAGCAGTGTGAGCCCAGTAGCAATGGCAAGCATGGTACATACTCGCTCTTTCTCTCGGAGGGTCGAATCTTGACTCGACAGTTCCTGAAGCTTAACTAGTGCGTTCTCGACATCATCCTTGTGACGAGTTGCCATCGATGCATAGCATTCCAGCACTGACTGTTTAACTGTATTTCCTTCCAGATTTCTACACAATTGCAAAAAATGCAACAGTTCGTGTACACTACTTATGTTGTAACTCACGCATTTTCAACAAATCCCTTTACAGTTAGATTAATTCAAACAAAGTAATTAGCTTAACTTTCCATTGTACACCACTCGACAAAAAGAGAAGAACTAATAAGATTCACAAAGATGCTCACGTTGGATAGTAACAAATAAGCGAGTCTAAAAGTTATTTCGAGGCTCACCGGCTTTCACTCAACAGCTTTTGCGCTACCTTGATAGCCTCGTCATTAGGGCTGGTGTTTCCCTCTAGATTACCTTCCTCAAAACCAAGATTATTTTCAATGTTGAGATAAATTTCGACCATTACAAAGAGCGCGGGCTTTCCCCAGTCGTAGTCGGTCCGAGCAGTATTAAGAAGCTGCAATGAAATGATGTATCTCAGTTAAATTCAGAAGCACTGTCAATCTTAAACATATCATGGCATGTCTCAACACCATCAAACTCTGGGTTCTTTACACTATTACTATCTTCGACATATACTCTTCGATACTTCAAAAATCTAGAGCATCGAGTCAATAGCTTGTATCCATAAAGGTCAGACAGATGTAGAACCATTATGGCTTCATATGGCTTGTTTGAGTGTAGTGCGACCAAACCCTTGCAGAAATTTAAGCCTGCGTGAAAAGTAGCAGCCGGTGTAGCCTTCTCTGCATTACTCAGATTCTGGTTGATTTCCTCAAGTCTACCGGTCCTCCTGAATAGCCTTATAAGCTGCAAATGCATGAAAAAGAGATTCGTTTGAAATGTGTAAATGCTTGTAATCCAATCGTCTAATACGTATCATCTTTTCCTGGAAAATCCACGCTCAATCTGAGCATAAATCCCCTTGCAGTTGTTCAAAGTTCACTACATCTGTGTGATTGCAGTACTTCCAGTAAGTCCATAGAAGATGAACTATATGAACTAGAAGTACAGAGATTTTCAGTAGCTGAGAAGTTTAATACAACACTCAAAATAGGTGAAAAAATTACGAAACATACTTGAACATTTATTGATTTCTTCAATACACTAGATGGATCCATATTATTCATTTTTTTATTATTATACTTAGATCGCTCCAAGCCTCAAAATCTTACAAACACATCAATAATACTAGAAATCAATAACTTACTTGGGACAGTGCAGAGTAGTGATTTGGATCACGCTCCAAAATTTGCTGATAGTGCATGATGGCTGATTCATAGAGTTCCCTTTGAATCATGAGATACACCAAGATGTCTCCAGCCTCATCGTAAAAAAGATTTTCTCTAAGAAGTGCCGCACACCTTTGCTCACATTCTCCTACGTCCCCCCTGTCATAGAAAGCATCAGATTTCGCAATAGATTTGAAAATCCGATCGATTACGCCTATTATAGCTGTTCCATATGCGAGGGACATCGTGTTTCATACTCATGGACATTTCTTTCAGATTACACCACCAAAGTTATCTACGATAAAACTTCTATAAGCTGCTTTAAGTCTTTCGTGATGTCCTCGTTTTTTTATCCCCTTTCTTTTCAGAATTGCTTCCATCTCAGAAGTAGCTCTTCTTTCGAGCATGTTTTGATAGGTGCTACGCATTTGAGTTTACTAACCAAATAACCAAACCATAATAACATTGGAAACAAATCGGTACACTAGGTAGCATCTAACTTTTACAGTATCCTTCACTCGGAGACAAAATGTAGAACTAGGATCAAACCTTGCAAGAAGGATTTTCGCAAGAGCTACAGACGCAGCACTATGTGCAGGGTTGCATTTGAGTGCCTCGTTTAGCAATAATATGGCTTTATCTGCATCATTGTTCGCCTCGCATCCCTACAGTGCTGCCCCACCCGTGATTGCATAAGTTTCACATTGTTGTGTTTCACATATTTAGCAGAGGTGTTCCGCACTGTGGCACAGTTCCACAACGGAATTTATAATTGTTCCTCAGTTAGGGGTCCTGACTCTCGAAATTCAGGAGTACCACGATCCCACAAACATTTAAACACCTGCGTATATGAGAGGTAGGTGAAGAATACGTGTGCAAACTGGAAATAAATGTCAGCAGCCACATGCTTTTGCTCCTTGATGGCGTCACAATGCTGTCCTTGGAGCTCCACGAGGTAATTGTTGAAGAGATCTCTTGCTTTGAACATCACCTGAAATGCTGTCAATGTTTCTATTATGCCCGTTTTGGGGGTAGTGCAACAAAAAACGACTCTTTTGAAAACAAAACTCTGAAAGTTGTCTCTTATTCGGATACATTATTCCAGTAAAGGATGATATGCTGTGGAAGACAAAAGAGCACCTTGTAGTGATGCAGGTACTTGGACCGATTGTTGATCGCCTCAGGCGTCCCCTGTGACATATCTCGATACATTAGAAAACAGAAAAAGATACTAAATTATTATTCTCTGTTGAAAATTCTTGTAGCAGAAGTACTTAGAAGCTTCTGTTATACCTTTATCTAGATGTAAGAATTAGAGCTTCAAGAGCTTTTCCATGAGAACCTGAGAAGAATTCTGTTGCCCTTGGACGTTCTGCACTTTGGATAGAAGTAGAGATGCCTTGAGACACAGCATGAGCATCTTTCCATTTTTAAAACTTCGCTCCATGGAACCATTGTCTACATTTGCTAACAACTCGCAAAGAACCTCGGCAGATCGTTTGTAATTTCTCAGTTTGAAGTTGAGGTCTGCTAAATCAGAAATATATTCGGCACAAGATAATAAGACGAGAGCTTCAATCTAGAACCATAATACTGGAAAAAGCTTGATCAAAAAGTGGTTATTCAATGGGAAGCATATCTTGTAAAGTAAAGGCGCTCAGTTCTGCAAAGAAGACGTTCATTTTTGCTGTGTAGAAGAAAAGGAATATCAACAGCTTAAAAGCAAAGTTGTGGAAACTGAACCTCCAAAATCATAAAGTAGCTCAAGCTTATCGGGACTCTCTTTATTGCTGGCTAATGTATCCTCGTAGTGTTCCACTGCCTTTCTATACTCATATGAGGCGACCAGGGCTTGTCCCACTTTTTTTGATACTGTCGCATTAAGAGGGCTTTTCTTCCTGGCAACCTCGAAAGCCCTCATTGCTTCCTCAGGTTCATCTACTTTCATTAGAGCTTCTCCAAGCAACATGTAGGTCTGAAAACACAAATAAAAATTTATCAAAATATAAACATAAAAGATGACTTCGAAATGAGAGCTTCGATGTCTGTGAATTCTTTTACAAGAGCGCTCACAGAAGGTAATGAAACGCTGTAGGATAGATATCTTTAAATTAACTACCGAATAAGCTTCCAGTTCACAAATACAGAGCACGATGTTGTTCTCTCAAAACAGCATAAAGTATGACAACCTTTTAAAGAAGATACATATCCATGTAATGATTTCAACCTTCGCATTTGGGTGTAACTGGGTAATTTCAGTGTAACATTTAGAGTAGAGAACTCTGTTATGTTGATGCTTTAAGTACACATCTGCCAGTTTGATTCTAGCCTGCACATAGTAATTGCTTTCTCGTGGGATCTGGACGACCGATGCGTCAAAGAAAGTTCCAAACCACAACACAGGATAAATTAGAATCTCGAGCATGTGTCTAAAAGATCATCTTACGAACAGAGACATTCACATTTACTTAACAGAATTGCTGCTCGTTTATGAGTATAGACTACGCGTACAGAAGTCATAAATACTTTCTTAACGTTTCCGCCCCTTCACCCGATTGTCTCCAATCGTGACTTCCACCAAAGGGTTGAATTCTGGAATAATGATACCTGGCTGAGCATTGCAATTGCTGCTGGAACATCACCTCGACAAAGCGCCAGATCACAATTGGATAGAACCACTCGCATCTGAAGGAAGAGAGATTGCATCTGTCGGTGATCTATCCTTTGGTTGCTCGTGTGACAGTGTTACTTTTTCATCGCAAATGAATAGGTAATACAAGATGACACCTGGCCACTTAACTTATCAACTCCTTATTTTGAAGGATACAGAATGTAATTTTTTTCTCGACGGTAAATCTTAACCGGTCGGATAAACGGTTCTGGATCATTACAATTGTGCCGACAAATATTTTGGTCAGATTGGAGGGGCTGTATATGTCACCTCCTCCGGAGTTCCAGAAAATCCAGCCATGGCATCCTCTACGGCTTTTGCGGCTTCTGGGAAGCGACCGAATTGCGTGTGCACCTCCACTAGCAACAGAAACACCATCACCCTGTCGGTGTCTGTGGTTTCCACATGCTTCCTGGATGTGTAATATGATGACTCCTTACCTATATGTTCCATCTCTGGCAGACTTCTTGCTGACCTCAATACCTGTCATCAAATATTCATGAGGTCCATTGTATCTAAGAAAGACACACAAATATAAGAGGAAAAAGAGCACAGCTCTTGTGCTTTTAATCCTGCATGCCGGCTCAACTTCCGAAAAGATCGTCCAGTTTTAATTATGTGCATTATAGGTACTGTGCAATATAATGCCACCGATGAATTTAGCTGAAAACAAGATAAACATAAGCAAACGTGAAACCGCGGAAAAAGTTGAGATGGTCTGTAACGTGCTTTCAAAGCTTCATCAAATTGCTGGGAGTTCATCATAATCTGAGCCTGGAGAACATGATAGACCACTGTATGTCGCACAACAAAATCAGCACTAAGAGATTGCTCAAGGCTCTGCTTTGCCAACTCAAATTTTCCTTGATTCACATAGATCTGTTACGAAAAAATCAACCCGTGAAAATCAATATACTAGTGTGCACGAAGTGAAAACGATGGACTGCGGTAATAGGTGCATTATTTTACCTGAGCGAGGAGTAGATGAGCACTTGAACATCCCAAGTCAAGGGCTATTGCAGACTGTATGCTTCGTTGTGCAGCTTCCCAATCGGCTAGTAGGAAAAATACCCGAGCCAGCATGAGATGAGCATCCATTAGGCCTGGCACTAGACCAATCAACTGCTCTAGAATGTCAGCAGCTCGGAGAAGCGAATAATTCTCCTCGACGTGAGGCCCCATACATTCATAACGCGAAATTGTCATGTAAAGATGAGCAATCCCAAGTCGTCTGTTAGGATTCAGGTCTGCATAGAACGTGAAATCGTGTTGATGCCTCATTCTCTGCTAACACAACATCAGTGATATGGTTGGTATATAAAAAATTAACTGAAGCTCTTATAATGGCTGTCTGTCTTGAATATTCAAGTCACCTCTACGATCATCTTCATACATCATAAGAATGCTTTTGTTACGATTTAAAACGGTATTTCACGTAGATGTATTAATCACCTTACTGTGTAAGCGGGCAATGACACTGAAAAAATCAGATTTCGAGAGGTGGAAAATCCCATGATTCACGCTCTGGTGTAACACATCTCACCAAATATTGAAGCTATAGAACTTAGAAAATAATGACTGCGCACGTACTTTTGTCTGAATACCCATAGATTCGTCCAAAAGGTCACGACATCGTAAACCATTTCGCTGTTTCCTCCAACATTGCTGGGCCATAAGGTACGGAAGGCTTGCCGATTTTCCAGTAGAGACCGAGACCTCGGCAAGGAATTCCAGTTGTTGTTCTGCATCATCAAAGTCTCCAAGCACCACCAAGCACTGAACAGCACCATACATGGCCTCCATGTTCACTTCATCCATGTTCGCTGTTGATCTGTCCCGATGGTTGGGGTATCAAACTGTTCAGAAAATATTTTTTCTATTCCTTTCTCAAATTTTCTAATTTTGTAACAATTCTAGAATCGTTGATTAGTCACTGGCTCCGTGATCTTGAGTGTGCCCTACCCCAAAATTCCAAGGATCTGTTGGTTGACTTACTTGTAAGTGGCCAAGGCTGTTTTATAGTCCTCCAGAAGAAACAATTGGTCCGCAAGCTCGACCACGAATGCTGATTCTTTAGGATTGAGTTGACGAGCCCGCTCAATGATAGCCATTGTCTTTTGTAAAACAAGCACTCTACATCTTCCAGCGAGCCTTGCAATTGATCTCACAACTAGCCAAACCAAAGAGAAAGAATTTACTCAAAAAGTAGACCACCCCTAAAGATTTTGCTCCATGTATAAGACTTAGTACAGGCGCACAACATCAACATTATCACCGATACTGATCCGACTGTCTCAAGCAGAGCAGGGCAAACTAGGATATGTTCCTTGCAACACAAGATGGAAACTGTACAAAGGTCGTTATTGCAATTCATGTCATACATGTATGATTTTTTAGTCTTGGTCTGATTCGATCTATTGACTGCTCCTTTAAGAAACAGAGCATGATAGCTAGGTCACACATGCAACTTTGCAGTACAATATCCTTCGAATTATTTAATTAATAGTGCAGATAGGAATTATCTCCATGACTAAACTTTAGAATCACAGTATCTGTTTGGTATACCTTCAAGGCAAAGATATGCATTTTGGGGCTCCCGCTGCTCAATACTCCGGAGAAGGTCGGCGAGGAGGCCAGCTGCTGTTGACTGATTGTTGTCTGAGCAAAGGTGCAAATGGATAGCCATACGCAGGCCATCAATATTATTAGGATCCTGTAAATATTCAAATCAAAGTCAGGAAACAAGTCAACATCATCGATCAATCTTGGAAGGAGGAATACAATTACACAAGGCAAGCTCTAGCAGCAACTTCAGCAGATTAGAGCTATCTACTCAGCCCTTCTTTCAACCACAATCGAACACGTAATGCGTGGCACCCCTGCGCTAAGGTGAGAGAGGCTCCAGAATTACTCGCACATTCTTTTTACCAACCAGGCATTTAAGTATATTGCTGAAGAATTGTAGGATAAAACGAGTACACTTGAACAGAGAATAATTATATCTTTATGTGCGGAGGGGAACCGATTAACAAATGTTGGCAAGAAAGTCATGCTGGAACAGACCTTCTGAAGGATTTGCTGGGAAGTTTCATGGGCTAGGTCGAAATCCCGAAGCAGCAATCCCATGCGAGCTTTCTCCAAAACAGCTGGCAGGAACCAAGCATGCAGAATTGTCACCTGTTCATGCACATCACAATAAACATGTTTGGAATTATAACAGGAAATCACCATGGCTGATTGTCATTAATTTTAACGTGAATGATCAAATCTTCTGTTCACCTATGCATTCAAACTGATATATTCACGTACACTTTGTCCACACTCTACACCCAGTTAAGATTCAGGATTCCGAAAAATTCCTTGTGATCATGTGTAAGCTACCAGCATCGATTGAACTCTCTTGCATTATCATTCCGAATAATACCTGACTGAGGTCTGCAAGAGCTTCTGTATAATTCTCTTTAAGCTCGTGATAAAAGGCTCTTCCCATCAAAGCTTCAGCGTTACTCCCTTTACTGAGAACTTCCGCAAAATGTACAAGAGACTTATCGGCAGTTTTCCAATCCACGGAAGGGATATCGCTCTCCACACGGTGTCGAATGTGTGTGTCTCCCAGACACAGCCAACCAAGCAAACACTGCGCCTGGGTATACTGTGGCTGCACCCTTAACACTCTGCCCTGTCCAATCCCAATGGAAAAGTCAAGATGCTTGGGGTCATCCACAGAGAACCTGCCGAGGAAGCCTCTATCTTACCATCTGTTCTAATTTGAAGTGAACTTAATAATTGCTGGATACACAGAGTCAACGCAGATACACCACAATTTGACACGCACAGGCCCTGCTCAAGGAAGAAACTGAACTTTCAAAGTCATAGATGCGAAATAATCTCGTACTGACCTCGTCACGAGGTCGTAGGAATTTCGTATATGCGTCGATCCGCCAAGATGCCAGTACAAAGTGGCTGCCAAGACCAACGCTCTTTCTGAAGCATTTTGGTCCACAGTTTCCAGGCGACGGCGCAAGGTGTGAATGGTATCAGTATCAGGGGAAGGAGAGCGCTCATGGGAATACAACATAGCCGCCAGAACTGCGACTTGAAGCTCCCGGTGGTCTTGCAGAGGCTCCATTTCGAGCAGGGCCTCAGAGTATGACCCTTCTAGAATTAACCCGTAAGCCTGATTCACCATGCAAACCACATTAAGACTACCTAACCATCTTTTGGCGAAGGACGAATTATCCATTTTCTCAACGACCTAATACGTTAATTAAGCTACTCCAGAGGAGTCACAACAATTTAAGATTCAATCAAGCTTAGCTCCCTCTGATGGAGGTATATACTTCTAGTTAAATTCCTTGGTCAAGTCATGTTCACTACAACCTCATGATAAGCCATCAGAAAAGGAATGTAAAATACATTCTACTTTTAAATTGGATCAGTCGCATTACAGTTCGAATCCACTTACATGCCAAAACAGAAGAATAGGTTCTCGAGGACGCTTGAGAAGGAGATGAGTGCAGTAGCTCTGAATGTGATGACCATAGCCAACGCGGGCATAGTAATTAACCGTAACATGCACCTCATCTCCCATTTCCACTCTCCAAATTAGTAATGTTACGTTCCCTCCCCTCTAAGATTTTTCGGATTTGTAAGGTTTATTTATTAATATGCTATCCAGATTAATCACAACTCCACATACTGTTTCCCATGGACGTCAGCCCGCTTCAACATGTTCTCATGTTACACAGCAACGTCTTAGTTCGATTCCTTTTTCGACAACTTCAACATTTCCATCATAATATCATGCTGTTTACAGCTTCCGACTCCACGGAACCTCGTCTCAATCTCTTCCACTCATCAGAAAATAAAGGTGGGAAAGCCCCTCAAGAGCCACAAAAATCGTTCGAAAAACAATCTGAAACAAGTAAAACTGAAATTAAAACTTCAATACTGAGTCTAATCTCTGCAGTTAGAGGTACAAATCAGGCAGCAAGCACAGCTACACCGCTCGTAAGCCACAGAATCGAAGGCAAATACAAGTGAAACGTGGACCGGGCGGCGTGCTTCAAAGACGTTTAGCAACAGAGTGCTCTGCGAAATTCGAGGGTAGTTAGCCATGGCAACAAGTGAACGACCAGTGGTACTATTCATCCACTCGGATGAACGCTCCCCATCTACCTATGTCGTCCATCCACATCCTAATCACGGAAGTTGTACATGGACTAAGTTATATTTTTGAATTAATAGGAATTTTTAAGTGGACACCCCCTTTATTACGTGGACACCCCTTATTATTGTGTGGGCACTTTTTGTGCCACACCAACAATACACCATTCTTACAAGTTTTTTAACAAGTTGGACATTAATGAGGTTGAAAGGTATAAAAACAACAACAGGAATTATAATAATCCACTAGATAGGAATATTAGGAATATTAGATAGAAGCTAATCAAAATAAATGAAACAAAAAATAGAAAGGAGGTTTCTACCTAACAGAACCACTATGTAAACACCTTTCTTTATTTATTTGCTTTGTTTAGCTTCTCTATTGTCGACATTCTTGTGTTGTGGATTGTTGTTGTTTTTATATCTTTAGGCTTCATTATTGTCCAACTTATTGAGAAATTCGTAGCAATGGTGTGACATGGAGGAGGAGGACAAGGGGGGTAGGTGTGTCTGTGCAATAAAGGGAGATATTCTTATATTATATAATGTTGAAAATAAATTGAGAATTTGGCTGTCTCATTTTGTGATTTGTTGTGCATTTCTATTGTTTTGCATTAATTGATACTAACTATTGAGTAGTTTATAACAAATTGCAGGTATTTTTAACATACAAGTTATTGAAATACTTGTGTTGTTGAAAAAAATTAGAGATTGTGCCAAAATTTTAAGATTGATAAACATATTGTTTTTATTCATTTTCATTGGTGAAAACAATAAATGATTGTTACAATATTTCTTTATTCTTATTTCAAACTTAAATTCTACATTGAAAAAATTTAAACTTTAGAATAAGTTTTAAAAATATTTTTCAATGATGTTTTTGCATGAGTACATTTGCAAAGATTGTTTTGGAAGTGTCTAGTTTTTTTTTTTTTTTTTTTTTAATTATTATTATAGAATTCTTCATTCTATGCTCTTTCTGAATAAATATTGATTTATTATGTTATTCTAAATTTAAATTTTATTTATTTAATATTTCGAAATTTTATGTAATAAATGAAAAAATTTCCAAATTTGTTAATTTTGTCTTTTTTTTTTAAAGATGGTAATTATAAAAATATCCAAAGTTTGATTTGTTTTAGTGACATGCTACTCATTCTGTTTTCTATGTATATTTTTAATAAGGCCTTCATTCTACCAACCACCTTACTATAGGTTTTAACTTTACTCTACAACTTTGCCTTAGGGTATGGGCTATCATACATAGCAAGCTATTTAAATTTTTTTAAACCTGCTAAAACTTTCTTCAATTGAATGAACATTTATTTTTCATTTTTATTCTTTTAAATGCTCAATTTAAAATTTGATTCTTGGTGATTTTATTAATAATATTTATTATATCAAACAAACAATTTTAGAAATATAAAAGTGCATACTTTTATTACATCAAGATCTCATTTCTAGCATCACACAAACATTATGACATCATAGATACAAAATAATTTAAATTTGCAAAAAGATAATATTTAATGAACAACTAATTTAATAGCTTTAAAAATATATCAACATTTGATAATAATTTCTCAATCATATAGCATATAACAGATATTAATTATTTAGTTTAAACAATGAATAGGAACACAAAATATTAAAAAAGAAAAAAAAAAGGGAGAAGGAAATTTCAGAATTTAAAAACAATGCGTCACACAAATATAACATCCAAAACTGAAATAAGGTCACATTGCAAAGTATCCATAGTTCTAGGAAAAATGACATTGAGTATTTTCAAAATTATTTGAAAGTCAACAGAATACATGAGAATGACTACACACATCCATGGTTAGTGAAACACGACTCACATTATCATTATCAAGTAGTTTTAGATTTGCTTTCTGTGTTTTCTAATTTTATGCTTTGAAAGCATGTGTATTGAATATATTTCAAATCTGTTTTGATTTACTGAGAATCACACCCATTTCAGTTGATTTCAGAGGTTACTTAAGAGGTCACTAAGAAACACCCACACAAGATGGGGCAATAAAGCAACCTGAATGGGTTCTGTCAATATGAAATACATTAGATAACAGAATAAAAAATATTAGACTAGTCGGTACGTGCACCGACAAACGTCAACGTCGAAGACCATGGTCAAACCATGATGCAGATCATAAACAGCAGCGGAATAAGAATAATGGAATCCCAAGCTTGTTATAACTTGAGGACTTCCTTCAATGGACCTTCCTTCCCTGTAACATGTGTCGTTGAATCTGCCGATTTAGGAGCTCCACTCCCTTCACGACCAGTAAGCCATGTCTCGTGGATCAACTTCCACAGTAATCCGTTCGGGGCGTCACTCTGGCAGACAACGCTACATTAGCTGAATCGCACACTGTTACTTTCAAACTACGTGGTAAATCGCCATGACTACCATAATATTAGAAGATATTAGTTTTAAAGGTAAACAGGAAAGACAAAGCATCAAAGATTTTGTAGAGATTACGTAATAATATGAAGCACAAAAGCAAACACGAAGAATTCCGGGAATGTATGTGGTGAATACAGTGAACATTCGTGTGAGAGTGTTTTAGGAGACGCACCTTTGTTTGCAGAAGAGCAGTTGTGATTGCACAAGAGAGTCCAGAGCCTGCATCGTTATAAATAGTTTCGGAATCAGCACTCTAATGAAAGACCAACGTTTGAAGAAACACTTGTTGTCTTCATAAAAACACTATCCAGAAACTGTTCTGTTGGATCACAAATGCCGAAAAGACTGCTGAGACAAAGGATGAATGTGTTTGTGAACCAAATTTCTAGCCATTGAACTGACAACTAAGACAACCGTCCTGGCCCTATAATGTGATCATAGATTTGATTCATTCATGAAACTTACTCGATTTCTCCCACTTGTCGAATCTTGCAAGATACATGGTATCTGATAGTTGCTCTATCCGAATCCGATCGACCCAAATAAAAAAGGGTTTATTTTTCTTTACACCATGTAACTCCCGCATCGTATCGATTTCCTCGTGAGGATTAGTTATTATTCCATAGGCGTGAACATAGCTGGCATCAGGTGCCTGTGCACAACCAAAATCATATTTCAGTACAAACATGAGTAGGACACATCCGCTTGAAGCAAGCCATTATTTCAAGAATAATCGAGCGGTACAAATATGAAATAATGACAAATTAACTTTTCATCGCAAAGACTTGTTGACGTATGCAAGAAAAGACCGGTAAAGTGCACGTACCAGTGATGCTTTCAGACGGTTAAAAACAGCGTCGGTGTTTTCAACGACGGCTTTCAGCCACTGCTCCATCAGGAGCAGATATTCAACAACCATGTGAGCGACAGTGGACACACTCAATTCAGAAGCTGCATCATATGCTTGGAACTTCAGACGTGGAGAAACGTTGGGCTGCAGGTCAAAATGTTGCATAGCCTCGAGAATACCTGCTGCACACCTTTCTTTCGCCAGGTAGATATGGGTTTTGTCTCCTTGATACTCCGAATGCCATTTAAGAAGCTCCTCCATAGCATTCCCCACCTGGATATTGTACCAGCGTCGCTCCAGTTTCAACGCAGACCAAGGAGAACTAAGATCACAAAAACGTTTCTAACAGAGATTAAAAGGTAAATGATGGTTTCAAGGCTAAGAATTATGTCCTCTTACAATAACTCCATAAACGTCCGACACAGCAAAGAGCTCGGCGTCATTTCCTGAGTCACCACACACAAGAGTATGGCCAGGAGCGCGGCCTTCAGCTTTCAGCTTCTTCATCAAGTATTCAAGCGCTTGACCTTTTCCAGCTCCTGTTGGAAGCACATCAAGATCGACTCCTCCGCTGTATATGATCTTGGCATTCAACTGCAGTTTAGACATACGCAACAGAAACGTAAATCACCGATTAGTAAACAACGGACACAGGGTCCAACTGACCTAGACCTAGCCCTGGACTGTGGGGGCGCTTTTCCATGAGAAATGCAGATGTCGAAAAGGAAAATAAATCGAGAACCTCTCCCTATATTCTCAAAGTAAAACTTCAACTTTGTACAGACATAAGAGTCTTGCCTGACGCTCTTTGAACCTTTCTATCAAGGTTTTTATAACTTCGTCAGCTTGAGCTTTGTCCACGTAGAAACTCACTTTATGTGGTCGCTGCTCTGAATCCACCTGACAGTTTACAAGTCGCACTTGAAAGCGTTCAGAAAACAGTTCAGTTTCATGCAAACCCGTTCCTGATCGCTGATTCTAAGTTTTCAAAGAAAGAAAGAGAGAAAGGCTACCTGTGAAAAGTACAGAAGAATATACCATATTCTTTGAATACTGACGCACCTGGAATTTCAAATTTAATTTCTTCCCCTCCTCGACAATCGCTTCTCGATCCCAGCCCTGATTGAGCTCCTCCTCCCACCCGTGATCGGGTTCCATGGTATCCCCATACCTGATTTCCGTCCCGACCGACATGATGGTGATGCCGGGTGTGATCAAGGGAACCTCTTCCCGCAGTTCGGCATACAAAGCAGGAGACCTTCCCGTCGAATAGACAAGTAAAGAGTCATGCTCGTAATCTGCTTGCCACAGAGAGCCAAAGCGCAGAAGCGATGTATAAGAGTCATCTTTGTGATCAACCTACACAGCAGAGAGGAGTAAGTTACGTGATCAGTGACGAATTGAGTGCATCATACAGGAAAATCATCCTTATTCGTCTCACTGACGGCTGGTCCTGCAAAAGTTTCAGAGCACCACAACGCGTTCCTTGCAAACTGGTACACCATTTTTCTTCAAACATGGATCGGGAAATATATACCATTGTATTATCAAGGTCTGAAACGACCATCAATCGAGGAGCTCCTGAGAAAACCATGATGACTCGAATTCAGCTTCTAGGTGCCCTTGCTTCAACGATCGCAGCAAACTTCCTAAGTTTTAAGTAAGAACCAGGTGTATCAGTGCAAAATAAGACGGAACTAAGGAAAATGACAGTCTGAGTACAGTCCGTACAAAATTTGGGGCCACCTCGACACCTGATAAGTGCGAAAGTGAATCCAAAGCTTTCTATATTCATATCTAGAGACTACTCGCAGGTGATTACATCGCACTGCTCTTCCCTCTGATCCCAGGAAGGCAATTGAAAGCGCAGCATGTGGCCTACGATAATCGACCACAACAGCACACAATGAACAATAGTAACAACCTTCCATACAATTGGCTTTCGCTTCAAGACAATCTCTATGCTATACCTAGTCTCGCGAATGCTCTTAGACGCAATTTCATCAATGCATTATCAGTGCCCAAAAACTATGCATGAATGCTTCATCCCGTGAGCTTCACCTTTCAAATTGACCAACAAACAGCCAGACCTCCTCGACAAAAAGCTATCAACAGATGAGAAGCCTGCATTGTAACAAAATCACGAAGCATGCATCAGCACTACGCAACGGCCAACGAAGCTCACATGCGTCAACGATTGCCTCTACAGTCTGTTACCCACCTGGCGTTAACAACAGGGTGTTCGAAACTGCAACTCTCTGCCCTCAGACTGTCACCAACGCTGATGCCACAACAAGCTCACAACATCTGCTCAGAACAAGCAGCCTAGTGGTCGATTTGCTGTCACACATGTGTGTGGCCCCAAATCAGCGAATTTGGAGCAAAAGTGCTGTAAAATCCAGTCTCTCAGGAGGCAGATTAGATAGGAAAAAGCACAATCGACAGCCAGGCAAAAGAGATGATAATTGTTTCAATGCCAGAACGGGGTTGCGGACTACTGATACGTGGCAGAGCATTCGGAGATATACTTCGCCGAATCTCTGCAAAGATTCGTCTTTTGGCCAGCAGACGAGGGACCTGAAAGGTGCAGAGTGTAACAATGCGGCAATGAGGCCCTGTTGGTGCACTCATCCGTGAATGCTCGCCGCTTCACCCTCACCCAGCGACCACGAGCGATGCCGCTTGGCCTTTGTAATCCAATCGAGCCCTGCGCAAGCTCGTCGACTCTGCGAAGGATGATGCACTGGGCTCACTCACACGCAACAACAACCAATCCCCACCGTGTTGGTGAAACCCTAACGCACCATGTTGCTGTACTGAACAGCGAGTTGTGGATCTGCTTCCGTCTTGGGTGATATGCTAACATCGCTATTGCTCAGACTTTGTCTTTTACTTTCCATCTCATAATTATTAGTGTTATTATTATTTAAATGCACTGAAGTGTTTTCTTGTGTCAATCTTTTTTATTTTTAGTAAAGTAGATGTTTTTAACAAGGAAGCACTTGAGTTCAATCATTAGATATTAGGTGGGTTGGAAATAAGTGAGTAGGGGGCTTTGAAGTAAGTAGTTTAAATGTTTAAAGAATGGAGAAGCAAATAGAAAAAAGCATTGAAATTGGAGAGTGCATCTTGTTAGAAAGATAGAAGATAAACCACAAATTTAAGAGTATACAAATTTAGGCAACATAGGAGACTTAAAGGTCATAGAATCTGATTCTTTTATTTTTTTTGTCTTCTACTAATTACAAAAAAATAGTTAAATAAAGATATTTATTTATGAAAACTCTTATATATATATTCTTTCTATAATTGTTGTTGTCTAGTATAAATTCTTGCTCATGTATATTACAATTCACAATTTGGCTAAGATTTATAAGGTTTAATTAAGATTTTTATAATGATTTTTTAGGATTCTTTAGGATTTACTTGAAAATTATTTTATCTTAAATTAAGGTTAGTAGTGGCTTATAGAGTAGAACCCATATTCATAAGCTTGAATACACTCAATTATATTAGAGATGAATATAAGACATGTAAATAATCTTAAAAACTATTTATAATCATCTATTTATAATTTTTAAGTTTATAAATATATGATTATATATAGCTTTAGTAAAGCCATCTGTGACATCTGATTGATAAAACTTGATTGACTAGAAGATTTTAAAAGAGTTATAATTTGTAAAATGGGTATTTTTAAACAATTCATGTAGTCTTTTGATTACAAAAAAAAACTTTAAGATATGTTGAAATTCTTTCACAACCCAATTCTTAGTATATTTTTGGGCTAAATTTCATATAATACAACATTCTTAACAAAAGTGAGAAAGGCCTCACTATTGTCTCTATATGTACTATCTAACTTTAAGCTATGTGACAACAATATATAAACCATATGATATTTTTCCCACTTACAGGACATATATTTAACGTGTAGGTTAAGTTTTTAATATGTGAAATACACGGCCAACTTCTTAGTCAAGTTTTGAATCTTAAAATTATGTAAAAACACTTATAAGATCAAATCCATGTTTACAAAGCTTCAAAAAAAACTTATAAATAAGATATCAATAAACTGATCTATTTCTACTTATTTCTACCTAATTATGATTATTCTAAATAAATACACTTATAAATATGGATAGTTTTATAGTTCTTACCTATAATCATATATGATTTAGAAACTCTTCTTTATATTATGAAAGTTTTAATAAAATATAATATGTATTTAATAATTTAATAAATATTTAAAATATTAATTTAAGATATTTTAAACCTAAATAAAGTGATAGGATTGAATTAATTTGACATTATATATTTGATTGTTAATCTCATTAACATATTAATTAATTATTTTATATTTACTCAAGTATTTTTTTTTCTTAGAGGATATTTTATATCATATATAAGATAGTATACATTGGCTTTAAAGGTTCATTCCATACTATTATAGAATGACTAATTGAAGCATTTAAAAGAAGATTTACTATCAAAAATCTATGTATTTGCAGAAGCCATATAAGGCACTAAATCTGAAGTTTGTTATTTCATTAAATAACAAGTCTATGAATAAGAATAGATCCAACTTTTGAATTTGAATGAGATTTAATATAGCTATCTAATGAAACTTTAAATGGCTTATTTTTAATTATATTTTTGATATTAAGTTAATTTAAAATACTTATAAGATTAATATGCATCTGAATTATGCTAATTAATGTCCAAAATTCAAATCAAAATAAAGGTATTAATAGTTGCTAGAATTAAATATATATTTTGGTCTTTATTTTTAAAGAAAAATATTATAAATATCAATGTATTGACTAATATTGAATTTATTGTTGTTGCAAGATAAATAAAAATATTTTAATATAACAATATTTGACTGTAATCTTTAAGTTAAAATCATAAGAATTTCCAAATAATAAAAAACTATAACAAAAACATAAATAAATTCTTATCTAATTTATTTATATATAAGAAATAAATAGAAAAAAATATTTATACCTCAATTATATTAAATACAATGATTTTTTATAACAATTAATTATGATCAAAATCTATAAAAATTAAAAATATTAAAAAATAAAAGATTTTAAAATAAAATTTAATGCTTCTATCAATTAACAATTTTATTGATGATCACCAAGATTTTATATAGTTGCCATCACATGAAATTAAACCATAGTAAGTTGCTAATAGTCAAAAGATAGCAAAGAGTTAAATCAAGTTACTATAGTAGTAGCTAAGATTCTAGATAGCAACTAGATTAAGAAGAATCTAGGATTTAATTAGGTATAGCAAAGAAAGATAAAAACAATCATAGATGACATTCATTTATAATAAATTTAAACATTAATTGAAAGAAAAAAATGTTGGAAGTGAGAGTTATCTTACTCCACACTTCTCTTTGTGTGCAACCTTACTAGTATTAAATATTGTAGCTTCTAACTTCTCTTTCTTCATCAAGTTATGGACCCACTTACATTTGCTTGTGAGTTTTGAAGTTATATGAGGTCTTTATTGTTGTGTGGAGTAGATCATGTTATTTTTGTTAGTATTAGGAATTAGAATTTCTTAACTTTGAGATTCAAATCTAGATCTATATCTTAATTAGTTCTTTTTTAAACTTAAGTGTATCTCAAATTTAGGATTTGATTTAAACATTATATTAATGTTATAGAGTACTAATATTGTATTTTCTTACTAAGTTAGATCTTCGGATTAACTTTGTAGTTTCATGTGTTAGAGAGAATTTAAGGTGTTTATAAGACCTCTTATAGTGCCTAGAGGTCATTACTAAGCATAAAAGTGATATAAGAGTAGCAAATCTGGTTTGAGACGTTTATGTAGTTCATTAGACTTATGAGAGGTCCTAAAAATGAAGTTGAAAATATTTTGAGAGCAAAAACACTAGTTTACCCACAAAGAAGGCATTTTGAGATTGTATTATAATAACACTTTTTTGCTGATTTTGAGAACTTTAGGACTATTTCTTTTGATCTTTTTAAATATATGTCTCTCTTAAACATAGCTTTAAATGAGGGTGAAGGCTTGAGAACAATTGAAAACTTTAGAGATAAGAATTTTTACCATTGAAAGGTAAAAATCGAGCTTTTATTGACTTCTTTGAATCTTAGGAATATTGTAGAAGAAAGTAATGAACCTCAAAGCATGCATGCTGATATGAAAGAGAAGAAGGACTACAAACATTATGAAAAGAAGGCTTTTGGATTGATTGCATGCAATTTTCATGAAGCCAACTTCTCCTACATTATCTCTTACAAAGATCCAACAGAAGCATAGAAGACTTGTTGCAATATTTATGACAGCAAGAACTTATCCAACATCATCTATACAAGGAGGAAGGTCTTTACTTATAATATCGAAGAGAGTGAAGACCTCATGGCACACATCAATCAAGTGAAGGCATTTGCAAACCAGCTTGCAATTATAGACAAGGCCTTAGAAGATGCAGATGTTGTCATGACTCTACTCATGAGCTTGTCGGAATCCTACAACTACCTCATTGTGGTTTTAGAATCCATGAAGATGGAAGAACTCACAATGAACTATGTGAAAAGAAGATTAAGCCATGAAATGATGAAGAAGAAAGAAAAAGAGCCTCAAAGTGAAAATTTAGCAACTTACTGACGACAAGTCAAGGGCAACTATTCAAACCAATGAGGTAATGTTAAAACTTGCTTCATTTGTCGCAAAGTAGGATATTTTGCTCGAAATTGCTATAAAGACAGAAAGATAGAAAGGAAGAATGCAAATAGTATATAAGATGAGTTTGGACAACAAGATTATATATTCACAATAGGAAATGACACCTTTATGGCTGCCATATCATGATGGATTGTAAACTCAGGTTGTTTCAAGCATATGATATCTTATAAGTATTTATTTGATACTTATGAGGATATTTCAACATCAAATATGATTTTGATAGATTGTGGTACATATAAAGCCATTAAAATTAATTCTATTATAATAAAATTCATAATAAATAGACAAATTAATAGAATCAAATTCAAATTCATCCTCCATATGTCCAAGATGAAGCAAAACCTACTTTTGATGAGTGAACTTATAATGAAAGGTTTTATAGTTCAATTCAACATAAATGGATATTTTTTGAGAATATTGTGTAGAAATATGGTTTCCAAGACTTTAGAGAGTGGAATTTATATTATTTCAAGTATAAGAAGGTCAATGAAATGGAAGTAGCTACATTTGGTGAATTCATATCAATCCTAAGACAAGTTCAATATATAGCATTGTCGCCTTAGCCATTTGAATATGAAGAATATAACAAAGCTTAAGTCTATAATAAGTGGCTTAGATCTTAGAATAATAAGCCAAAATACAATACAGCTTATATATGAACGATGCATACAAGACAAACAATAAAGGGCCTCATTTCCAAGTCATATAGCAACATGTGCTATAAAGTTATTTGGGTTCATATATTTTAATGTATGTGGACCTATAAAGACTACAAGTATTGAAAGAGCAAGATATTTCTTCACTTTCATAGATGATTTCTTAAGAAAGATTTGGATCTACATTCTTAAGGCCAAAAGTAAGTACTTTTGGAAGTTTAAAGAGTTTAAAATACTTAGTGACAAACAAAATGAGTTCAAGATCAAGGAAGTGTATACCGAAAATAGAGGTGAATATATATCTTAGCAATTTGATGTTTATTTGAAAAATGAAAGAATTACATGCGAATGACAATTCCATACACTCCATAAGAAAATGGTGTTGCTGAAAGGACAAATTGAACCATTGTAGACATGACAAAGAGCAGGCTTTATGCTCAAAATTTTAGTTATGAGTTTTGGATGGAAGCTGTGATAAATATAATATTTATAAGGAATAGGAATCTAACAAGTACTCTTATATCAATGACACCACAAGAAACTTGGAGTGAAAAATAACTTTACATTTTATAAATGAGGATCTTTGGATGCATTGCATATACAAAGATACAAGATTATATGAAGTCCAAACTTGATGCAAAAGATACAAAATGTGTTTTCTTCAAATATTGTAAAGGTACCAAAGCATATAAGCTAATGTGTTTGGACACCAAAAAAATCATCAAAAGTCATGATGTATAATTTTTGGAGCATAAGAGCGCTTACAAGTACTTAGAAATGAGTCCAAGTAGGAGTAATAATATGTTTGTGGATACATCTTTAAATTCAGTAAAGAAATAAGAAGATGAAAAAAATGAAGATGGTGAAGATGTAAATAAAGATGAAGAGGCAAAAAAAAATAAAGAAGAAGGCCTTACAAATTTCTAAGACCAACAATGAAGATGTTGAAGATTATGATGATTATGATGATAATGATGATGATGATGATGATGAGTACCAATCTTTTAATGAAAAAAGACAAGTTTTAAGAGAGAAGAAGCTTAAAAGAGAGTATAGAGTACAACAAGATGAATCTTCTTCAAATGAAATAAGATATTTTTTGAGAGAAAGAAGACCACATGGCAAATAGCAAAAGAACCACATCTTAATTCTAATAAGTAAAGAACATACAAATATATATTTTTTTATTAATCTATTATCGTTATGTGATGCTATAAAGTCTTAAGTTACAATTAAGTAGAAAAAGACTATAAAAGAAGAGTACCAATTTCTTATGGATAATAGTATATGGAAATTGACAGTTTTTTTAGCAAATTGATCAAGCATTAGTTGTAAGTGGATGTTTAAGACTAATAGAGATAGAATAGATGTGGTAGTGAGGCATAAGAAAAGATTAATTGCCAAAAGATATTTATAAGTTATTGGTGTTAACTTTAATGAGATTTATGCACTCCTTGCCAAATTCACTATTATTAGGACCATTATCACAATTCGGCAGTGATAGACTTCGAAATGCACCAAATGGAAGTAAAAATGGCCTTTTTGAATGGAAAATTGGAAGAAGACATCTACATGGATCAACTTCAAGGATTTGTATAACAAATCAAAGAATACCTTATGTGCAAGTTGAAGAAATCCTTTTATGGATTGAAATAATCACCAAGAACATGGTATCAATATATTGTCATATTTTTAGTCAATATAGGGTTTGTAAGGAGTGAGGTTGATCATTCACTATATGTAATGCAATTTAAAAAGTTCTTCTTGGTTGTAATCCTTTATGTTGATGATTTGATCATCTTGACTAATAATATATAAAAAAAATAGATTAAGGCTATATTAAAAAAGAAGTATGAAATGAGTGATTTGAAAAAGCTTCGCTATTACGTAGGAGTGGACTTTATAAGAAATTGTGGTACCAAGACCATTACAATGAGTCAAAGCAAGTACATTAAAGAAGTGTTGAAATGATTGAACATAGAGGAGTATAATTCTATTGGACATCTTTAGAAGCCAATTTGAAGTTAATAAAGCTTTTCAATGAAGATTGTACTTAAGTTGAAGGTGAGATGCCAAGTATTCCATACAAAGTAATTGTAACATGGCATAGATAGGATATTTGTATTATTCGTACATAAAGATATGTGGGTGGAGTCATTTTTGAGAAATTTCTAAAATTGAGGTTATGATGGTTTATATAGGATCTACCATGGAACCTTTTAAAAAGACTTAATGTAATTATTATGATGGAGTCCACTTCTAAAAACTTCTAAAATGATAGTTATTTTGATAGAGCCTATTATAAGGGATATTTTAAAAAATTCCAAGATAGTTGAATAAAATATAAATAAGACAGATTGAGGCCATTTAGGTATTCAGTGAAGTATGACTTCAAAGTCTTTCTCTTAGTAAAGTTTGGTTTTCTTGTTCTATTCTATTTAATTCTATTTGGTTCTGTTTCATTGTATTTGGTTATATTCCCTTCTATTTAGTCATGTCTTTTAGGTTCTATTCCATTTAGTTACTTTCAATTTTATTTTGATGTGCTTAGTCTTATATTGTATTGAGATCTTTGTTGTTTAAAATTTTATAAGGTTTTAGACCTTAGAAAATCTGATCCTATTTCAGCAATAATATACTCACTTATATATGCAATGGTAGCCATAAGAGTGGATCTTATATGTAATCCAAATATTGTGAGCCAACACATGTCTAATGTAGGATCTTTACATTGGACAATAGTAACGAGGATATTAACATAATTAAAAGGTATAAAGAACTTTAAATTGTGCATTGATGGTAAGAACATTGATTTACAAGATCATTGTGATGCAAATTGGATTGGAGATGTAAATAATAGAAGATCCACAATGAGATATATATTCTTTATGGGAGTGGGAGTCATTTCATGGAAATGCAAAAGACAACCTATCAATTTAAGCTCAACCATGGAAGTTGAGTACATGGCAGGAAGTCATTATGCAATAGAAGTATGTTAGATAAAGCAACTCTTAAAAGACATTAAATTAGTGCAATTAAAAGCAGCTCTAATAATGTGTGACAATCAAAGATGTCTTGTATTTGCCAAGAATCCAAAGCAGCATTCAATAATCAAGCACCTTGATATTTCATACAAGAGAAAATTGAAGATGATATAATAAATATAAAATATTGTGCTACAAAAGACATGTTTATTGATGTGCTTACAAAAACATTCATAAGAGATAGACACCACAATTTGATAGAGGCATTAGCCTTAAAAGCCTTTTGACCATTAGTAAAGTAAGAAAGTTGAAGTTCAACAATATCTTCCTTAATTGCAACCACATAGAATTAATCCATAATAAGTGGTTAATAGTAAAAAGATAGCAAAGGATCCAAATAAATTACTATGGTAGTGGCTTAGGTTTTAGGTGGTGGCTAGATTAAGAATAATCTAAGATTTAATTAGATGTAGCAAAAAAAGATGAAAATAATTATAGATGAAATTCATCTATAATAGATGTAAATTTTAGCTATATGTGGAAGTGAAAGTTATCTTATTCCACACTTCTCTTTATGTGCAATCTTATTGATGGTAAGTATTCTAGCTTTTAACTTCTCTTCTTAATTAAATTTAACAATAAAATATTTTATATGTAAAATTATATTTAATGTGTTACTTTATGAACCAAGATTGTATTGTTGAGGGTATTTCTTATAAAAAGAATATTATTTAAACTTAGTCAATGAATTGCATTGGAATAGATTATATGCAAAGCTATAGACTTTGAAATAGAATTTGTATGTGGTATTAAGTAGAATAATTGAACAAAAAAATGTTTAAAATATTTCTTTTTTTAAATTCAAAGATGAATGTAATAAAGCTTATTAAAATAAGTTTACGATAAATAAATGATAGATCTTTTATATTTTTATAATATTACTATCTTTAAAAAATCAAATATTAATAAATATTCTATTAAGACTTTAAATTCTATTACAAATAAGGTTTTTGAGAATATATTAGAATGTTTTTAGAAAGATGCTTCTTTAAGAGAATTTTTAGCTTGTAAATTTAATTTTCTATGATTTATAAGATGAAGTGGTCAAAAAATGATTTTTAAAGTTTGGTGGAATTTCAAAAAAGTATAGATTTTTGAAGAAAAATAATTTCTTAAATTTCCACAATACTCAACTTATTATAAGTAGAATTTTTTATTATCATTTCTTCAGCAAGAAATCTTAGTTGCTTATTGTTGGCTTAGAAATATTTTTTTTAAATGTATCTCTATGAATATTTTAGTTAAATTTTTATATAATTTTTTAATTTTTTAATTATCTTATTTTTTTTAGATTATGCAGATTTTGTTTTTTTTAGTTAAATGATTTTTTTAGAAATTTACATTACAAAGAGCATTTTATACTTATCTATAAACTATTTTAAGAGACTTTTTATTTCATTTTTTTAATAATATTCTAGCTTATATTTTTTAAAATTATCTATAACATTAGAATTTTTTTCTTTTAAATTTTTTATATAAAGATTGAATTTCTTAAATTAATCCTATAGTTTTTAAATAATAAGTTGAATGTACTAATTTTTTAGATATTAGATATTTAACTTATAATCAAAAAAATATTTAAATAAAGAATTTAATTGAACTAAAATGTTAGCACAATGATGGTTCAAATATATTGTATTGCTCTAAAGTATATATTCCAATATATAATTTGTGAGATTATTTAAGTAGAGAGATAAGACATGTCTAATTGACGTAAGATCTACCTTTATTATGTTTAGTGATTCAAAAATATTGTGTTAAGATGATTTGTCACCCATCTATTTATTTGTTATTTTAATCATCCACCACAAACCATCATTAGCTTACTAAAAAAGAACCATTTAATAAATTCTAATATTTCATCTTTATTAATAAATGCTTTATTATTTTAAAAAATAATAATAATTAAAATAAGTAACGTAAGTAATGTTTTTTTAAAAAAACTTTGAAGAAGTTTTTTAGAAACTAATTAGATCTTTAAATTCATATAGATATGCCACATGGCTATTAAAAGTTGTCATGCAATTTTTTTTACTTTAGAAAGTTACATTGTAGGTGATTTATAACTTTGCTCTTGAGCTTACAAGTCTTGTAGTCATTAGGAAGCTTCTTCAAGGTCTTCTTTGTAGCTTATATATATATATATATATATATATATATATATAGATACGAAGACAAGAGTGAGGTTGTTCTTACTATTGTTAATGTCTTTCTTGTATTCCAAACTTGTTTCGAGACTCCCTAAAATCTTTGAAATTAGTAATAGCCATTCTAGTTCTTTTCTATCTTATGTCTATATTTTTTTTTCTCTTCTTTAATAATAAATAAGTTTGTTTTATCTTGATTTTTATCTATAATCTTGTTTTTGGCATGCTTCTCTTACATACATTTTTGCAATTTTAAAAAAATGTACATAATCATTATAAAGAATCTTTTGTAATAATATAAAATTAATAAGATAATCAGTAGAAGAAATTAATTATTTGAAAAAAAAGACTTGTAAAAATACATATCTCAAAGTTTTCAATTCTATCTTTTATGTGATTATAAAAAAGAGCTCCTTCCAAAATAAAACACTTATATTTTTTTATAAATTGAATTCTGATTCTTTTAAATAAATATTGTTGAAACAATTTTTAATGAATATCATGTTGTAATATGTTTTGATAGAAAAATTAATTATTACAAAAATAAATAAATTTGAAGAGGTTATTTAATCTTTTTATATTATATTATAGAGCATGTAATTTCATCAAAGTTTATTAAAGATATAATAGTTATTATCTATAATTCAACAAAAAAAAACCTATTTTATTTTAAAATAGTATTAAGATTATTGGTTAATAAAAGAATAGTTAAGGAAATTCTAACCATAGAACTTCTTAAGATTTTACACACTAATTGAAATAAATAATGATTTTTAGATTATTTTTATATTATAAAGATAATAATATCAAATTCCACCTACAGCTATAATAAGTTACTTTAAGCTTTTTGTTGATTAGATATAGAGATTGCATTCATATTTGTGGTCTTTTATAGTACCTGGTATTAAAATTAAGGTAAGACCAATTCTTACATTAAATACTTTTATTTTTTTATGTTATTAAATAAAAATAGTGGCAAATCATATTGAACCAATGCAACCAAATATTTTATTAAAAAAATACAATATAATTTTTATTCTTCTATTTTAAGATCTAATATATGTTGTTCCATAAAAGAAAATGAAGGACAATAATGTGACTATTTTTTTGCTTTGAAATATTGGTACGTACAATAACATTGTTTAGGTCCTAAAGCATTATATTGAGGTAGATTGTAATTGTTTTTGTAAGATACTTGCTATCTATACAAATAAATATTATGCAATAAATAAACTATGATATTTACAAAAGATTATGTTATTACTTTAATTGCATATCATATTGCCTTCAAATGACTTCATCTTATATAATAGAATAATATTTTTTTTGCATGTTATTGCAATGAGAACACTTTATATTATACTAAAAGATTGTAGCTACAAAATATGAAAAATTATATAATAGATGTTTATATTACTTAATAAATAAAAATAAATTAAAAATAAATAAACTAGACAAAAGCATGTTATGTAAAAATAATATATATATATATACATACACAACATCAAAGAAGCTTCTTGGATGAAAAAAAATCTTATATACATACATATATATTTTTTGATGTTGTGTATGTATATATATATATATACACAACATCAAAGAAGCTTCTTGGATGAAAAAAAATCTTTAAATTATTTTTTGATTAAAAAGTATGATTATTAAAATAAATTATATATCTATTTGCTTCTAAATAATTCTTTGTTTTATTTTAATGCAACTTCTTAATAAAAAAAAAGGCTGAAAAAGAACTAAGATATATAAAAAATACCAAATTACATATTTTGGAGATTTATTTTTATATTTTAAAAATAAATAAAACAATCTTAAATATAAAAATTATGTTCTATATTGCTTTTTGTATAGAAATGACTTCCATGGCCTTAATTTTGCTGTAAATGGATCAAAATGAGGTAGACTAAGTATACCAACAATCAAAATACTTCTAAGACAAATCTAGGCTTAGATTCTTGAAAAAGTTACAACTAAAATTATAAGATTGACACTTAGGAGATAACTACTTGAAAGACATGGTTGAAATTTGACCTTGCTTTATAAAATTAATTGTTTGTGGCAAACAGAAAATTATTTTTAGAAAAGTAGCTTTATAAGAGTTTTAAGAATATAAACTTGCAAAATAATGACAAAAATAAGTTTTTTAAATGAATAATAAAATTTAGAGATTTATAAGCAAAATAGATTTGAAGACAACAAAAAATAATAAAAAGTTTTGATTGATTTTTTATACTTTATTCTTGATCTATAATTGAATTAATTATAATTATATGCATGTACAAAAAAATATAAGTTTCTTAATTATGATATCATTTTAAGTATAAAATTAATAGACATTTGACTATATGTATAAAAAATATTAGAATTTAAAAATTCAAGATTGATCACAATGTTTTAGATACATAAAGATGTAAAAATTGAACAAAGAAAAATCTTCAAGCATTCATAGAAGATATGAGAATCAAGTTTTGTATTAAGTATGTGTAAAAAATAAAATTTCAAATAAAAAAACGTAGTTTCTAAAAGTCTTTTTTAAATTTATTTTTTAAAGCTAAAAGCTAGGAATTCTATCAAATTATAAGTGAGATTTATCTTAAAGTCTTTACCATATAGTCAATATTTTAATCATAATTTTAATTTTCTAATTTTTTTTATATTTAATAATAGAAATTTTTCTAATTATATTTTATTTCTATTTTTATTACTTTCTTTCTTCTTAACAATGTATAAGAGTAGTTTCTACTATAATTTTTGTTTAGATTCATATCCTTAACAATTAATCTCATTGACAAATAGTATTAGATTGAGCAAAAATTGATGTTGTTTTTTGTAATCTTATAATTACATATATTAAAAATTATTAAAAATTCTTTATATATAAGATATTTTATATTTAATGGATTCCAATATTACTTAAGTAAATAAATTAAATTAAAATAGCTAAAAATACGTAAAAGATAGTTAATATATTTTTATCAAAAAACCTTTAAGAATATTTTTTAGAAGCAAAATAGATTTGTAGAACCTTTTAGATAATTCGCATGGCTATTATAATTCATTCTAAAAGTTCTTTATTCTTAAAAAGTTAAGGCAATGTATAACTAGATACTTAGATCACATATTTTATGGTCTTTAAGAAGCTTCTAAAAGACTTTTTTGCTAGCTTATGTGTATAAAAATGAAACTAAGGCCATCTTTTGTTTTTTTAATTCTTCTTTGTATTAAAATTTTAA
This sequence comes from Physcomitrium patens, assembly GCF_059467195.1. NCBI lineage: Eukaryota > Viridiplantae > Streptophyta > Bryopsida > Funariales > Funariaceae > Physcomitrium > Physcomitrium patens. The sequence continues at coordinate 1,228,481 of NC_143431.1, read as the reverse complement.
TTTAAGATTCTCTAATTTTTTTTATTTAGCAATAGTTATTCATTATTTTATATTATATATATATATATATATATATATATATATCCATATTTTTCTTATTTTCTATGTTTTTGATAATATATGAGTGTATTATCTTTTTAGAGTTATATTTAGAATCTTATCTTTAAAATAATAAGCCTTATTTTTTTGTAATTATGTCTAGATTTTTTAATTAATTTAGTTTTATGAATAATATTTATATATAATATACTTCTATAAATTCCATAATATCCTTTAAAGATTGTTTCTATGTTCTAAATTAAAGTTTTTTTCTTACATCGACTATTGTTTTATTATGTTGATTACTTTATTATAAAAATCTCATACATTAAAAGGATTCTTATTATATTTTTATTATAGATAAGATCCAAGGATTATACTAAGGATAATAAGATAATTAAATGTATGAATCTTATTATCAAGTAATGTTATAATAGATTAAGAACAAGACTATAAGTCCAAAATTAGACCACAAGATATGCATTGTTAAGACTGCAGAGCTCTTTAGCCTCAACACCTAAGTATATTAAGATTCAAGAAGCTTCTAGATAACTTCTTATTTTATAGATAAGATTCTAAATATAACTCTAAAAAACCTTTGCTCCCAAGTCATCCTAATGTGCTTCTTGAGTGGTGTCTTTATTGCTTCATTGTAAAACATTCTCAAGAATCTTTTCTTGTGACTTCTTATATTACTTAGGAGTTAAGGAATTTCAAGAATCTTTACTTGTGACTTCCTACATTACTTTGGAGTTAAGAAATATCAAGAATCTTCTCTTGTAACTTCTTATATTACTTGGAAGTTAAGCAATCTTAAGAATCTTTTCTTGTGACTTCTTACATTGCTTGGGAGATAAGCAACCTTGTAAACATCTTCTAGAACTTTATAGAATCTTCTAAGATCTTCTAAAAACTTCTAGAATCTTCTAAGAACTTTTAGAATCTCTTAGAACCTTTAAGAATCTTATAAAATCTTCTTTAAATGGATGGTTGTAATACTATCATGATTGAATATGCAACTTACAACCTAAAGTATATCATCTATTATCTAGGACTTTATTAATTATTATATTTTTTTATTATTTCTTTAAATTAATTTAATTTTGGCTATTTATTTTTATTATAATAGAATCCAAATTTAATAAATATAAAGATAAAAGCAATGTCAATTAGAAAAAAATATATATTTCTTACCTTTGTATTATCCAACTTATTCTCCTTTGATTTTATTTTGGATTATTTCTAAGTATTTGCTTCAATTAATGTATAGCATTCTTCAATCTTATAATTAGTATCAAGGCATTATTAGCATCTAATAGAAAGGTCATTTTAGTATTTAAAAATTTTATTTTTTCTTTCTTTTGTAATTAGATTTTTTTATTCTTACTTATGACTCCCATAATCTTTTAGAATTGTCTATAATGTAAAATGAAGGATCTAAAATATCTAAAATGCCCTTAATTTTATTTAAAAGATATTTTAGGTTTATTTAATAATTTCTGTTCCAAACATTTAAAATTCTCCTAAAAGATTGTTGAAGGTAGTCCAAGTAAATATTTAAATGTGATTTTTTTTTTTTTTTTTTTTTTCTAATAAGATAGAATGTATTCAAATCCAAAATCTATTTTTGAAATGGACTTATACCAATATTTTCCTTAAATAGATTCATCAATTGGAATTTTTTTTGCTATATCAACATTAGTAGATTTTATCGAAAAAAACTGTATTCTAGGAACCTGCCCAACCCAATGTTAAGAAAAAGTCTTATTTATGATAAAGTTGTACAACCAATTATTAAACAGTTTAGTTAAAATTTTCCTTAAATAAAACCCAGCAATTTCCTCAGTTTCCTCTAAACAGTCCATTTTATGCCTAACAACAACCTCATAGACCTCAACCAACTGACTAGAATTGTGAGAGAATAAACTTCCAAAGCTCCATCTTATCCCCGAACACTGTTTTCTGAAGTGCACTGAGTGGCACTCGGCTACCGAATATATGCCCTCTGGACAGAAAAAAAGCGATGCGAATAATGTGCGACTGATTGGTGCTGCATTTTTCTCTCTGTCCCTGATGTGTTACCATATCGGGGTACAAGCACACCTGATTCTCGCAGATGCCGTCAACCAATTCAGCACCCTGCCATCCGTGACCATCACAGGGTGCAGACACGGTTGTGTCGGTGTTAATCGGAAGAGCCGATTAACTTCGCCAGTGGGGTAATTGACAACCCCCACGTTTACAATCCTTCTGTTTGCTCGATGATTCAGGAAGTCGATTACCCTGCAGAATAACTTTCTTGCTCGAGAAGCTAAATGGCGTGGTCGTGAAGATTGTGCTTCAGCCATCCCCATTGCGCCACTGTAAAAGACCCCAAGCAAAATTATGCCGTCGCTGAAAATAGGTTGGCCTGGATCCGGCCCCACAATCGACCTTCTCGCTGAACAGGTGGTACAAAGCCCTACAAATATTGGGTTCGACACACCAGATATGATGTGCTAGTGGAGCGACGGCAAACCCTATCCTCCGACTATCATTCTTGTCTTGATACTAATCATTATTACAACTAAAAAAAACATAAACGTGGGTCCGAAAACTGCTAAGCGACATGGCAGGCACCCAAGACTCTATTAGAATACTGCATTATACCATGCCGGGTGTGGGCCTGCAGTTTGGCGGGCAGGGGCGGATACAAGGGCGGGTAGGGTATGTCCGGGTAACTAGGCGGGTAGAAAAGTCAATACTCCTCACAGCAGGGACCAAGGAAGTAGCCAAGGGAACTTGAGCCGCACGATTACCAAGAGGATTCGGATCAGGCACAGATTGGTGATAGTACAACAGTTGTATCCCAGTTTCAGGAATTGCCAAGAGGGAATAATGTCGGGTGGATACGGAATAGTCCCCTCATGAAACACAACGTCTCGGGAAATAATCATCTTGCCATTTAGTACTTTTTGATGCCTATATGCCTTATTTTCGGTTCTGTAGCCAAGGAGGATGCACTCTTGAGATTGAGAATCAAGCTTCACCCATAGAGCATCAAGAATCTTGGCAAAGTATTTACTCCCGAATATGCGAAATGTGACCAATTGGGCTTTCTATAGTGCCAGAATTCAAAACGAGTGGTGTTCTGCAGGATTGCTTTCATGGAACACCGATTTTGAAGATATGTGGCACAAGTAATAGCTTCGCCTCAATATTGTTGTGAAACTAGGGTTTAGTGAAGCATGCAAGGGTCGGTGTTGAGAAGGGTACGATTTTTTTGTTTGGCCACACCATTTTAAAAAGGAGTGTAGGCTGCAGTGAGTTGGAGTTGTATGCAATGAGTAGTTAAATATTGATTGAATTTGGAGGAATGGTATTCTCCTCATTGATCTGAGCGGAGAGTACAAAGTTTTACTCCAATTTGTTTTTCCATCCAACAATGAAAAAATTGAACGCCTCAAATCATTTTCTATTTTTACAAAGAAGTCTTAAAATAGTATATTAAGAGTAATTGTCAACAAAAGTGACGTAATACTAAAATCCCGAGAAGGTAGGAGTGGCAATTCTTCCACTAAGATTGGAGTGAACCAATTCAAGAGATCTTGTTGCATAGAAGCTAGCCATCTTTGAAAACTTGGTAGCAAGTTATTTGCCATGTTGAACATAGTTGGTGCAGAACCTTTTTGATAGATAATCCTGTGACCACTTGACTTTGGACAAGTTTTTTAAGTCGATTTGTACTAATGTGACCCAATCATTGGTGCCAAAGTTGCTAGATTTACAAGCAAAATTTATAGCTGAGCCTCTTGAGGGAATTGTTGAGTTTTCATAAAAAATTGATTTTGGACTGCTGACTTGATTTATGTTGCTCTTAAAAAAAATTGTCGAGGTGTGTGATCTAAAAAATCAACATAAGGTGGAGGAGGTGCGTGGCCCAAAAAAATAGTGGTGAAGGGGCTAGAATGACATGCAAAGTCCAAGGCAGAGAGTATCGCCTGAGCAAAGAAATTTTATAGGACCTAGAATGTTGAATTTATTGCAAAGTAGACAGATTGCAATTGGTGTGTCTTCCTTCTTGAGAAGGCAAAGCATTTGGTTTTTTAATGAAAATACCACTTTTGTACTCATCATAATCACTTATTGAGGATAAGTTTTTTTGAAGATCAAGTACATATAATGTATTTGTGAGGCAAATTGTTTTGCCATTTTCCAACAAGATTTCAACTTTTCCTTGGCCAGCTAGTGGTAGGGTTGTGTAGTTGCCAACATGCACTTTGTTCTCTCAATGGGATAAAGTTTCAAAATTTACAAATTGTGTTCAATTGTGTGTCAAATGGTGGATAGCTGCCGTATCAGTAAACCATTGGGCATCTTTTTGTGTACCCGATTTTGAAGATTTTTTGGATCAAAATGCTTGGATGAAATATTCATGAGGATAAAATGCTGGAGGTACTTCATTAACATGGTTGTTCTTCTGTGTTTGTTTAGTCTTCCAATTGTCATGAGTTGAAGTGGTAAAATTTGCATTTGTTCTTGCTTTATTTTTGTAACAATCGGATCCATAATGACCCATTTTCTTGCAATGGAGACATGGAGTTGTTGGTTTTGTTTTGATTTTTGATTGCTTATAGTGTTTTGGGTTGAATTTTGTAGGAGATCTTAGTTGCTACTTTCCTTTCCCTTTGCTGTTGGCAAAGCGGGTTTGTGATTCCAAGGATGAGCCTTTTATTATTGTCTCTTCTTAAAGAAGGATCAATATTAATGCAAAAAACATTGCGGTTCTTGTTGTATGCAAGGTTTGTATAATGGTGCCATATTGTGAGGGCATCAATCTCATGAGAGTTAATATTTTCATTTGTAATGGAATAATGACTTTGGCAGAGTGACATTGTTAGAGTAAAATTTTGAAATTGTGTAGATGAGAGTTGATATTTTCATTTGTAATGGAATAATGATTTTGGCAGAGTGACATTGTTAGAGTAAATTTTTGAAATGTGTGTAGATGTTGAGTGACAAATTTGCCACCTCTCATTTATTGTGTAATGAATTTTTCTTGTAGATATGCTTGTGTGATTATATTACTTGCAGAATATGTGTTTCCAAGAGCTAACCTTACTTTATTGACCATTGTATACACTCCAACATGTGAGAAGATGGTGTTGTCGACACAATCCCAAATAGAGGCAAGAGCCATATGGTCTCTCTTCCTCCCTGTACATATTGCCACTTGATTTGTCGTAGACTGGTGGGGCCTCACCATCTTAGCCAAGTGGCACGGCAGTTTAGTGGGGCAGGGTGGGGATGCTCTGACGTGAGAGGCTTCGGGTGCAACTACGATCTTACCAACCAAATTCTAGACTTGGAGTATGCTCATACCAATTTTGCAATAGTAAGAGATGAAGGTGGAGAATTGTGTTGCAAGTGCAAGGGTATTAGCAGTCGGCAGCACCTTTTCATTAAAGGACTGTGTAGAACTGTAAATGAACCTAGAAAGAGAAGTTGAAGGATCTTCTTTCGAAGAGGCATTCTGGTATCTTCTGTTCTTAACAAGAAAATCCTTTCAAGGCCTGAAAAATGTCTATAGGGGTAATCGTGATGCCAATGATTCTCGTTCACATGTTCAGCACACTGAATTTGAGCGTTCAGTCGCAAGAGAAATGACCTGGGGCATACCTGGATACGGAGTTGACCAGATGAGCAGTGTGAGAGGGTTCCTTTAATGGCTCACTGGAGATCGCAGAAGAACACATGGAACTCTCCCCGTAATTGGCTACAACGCGGTAAGGACTTTTGATTTTTGTGTAATTTACTGTATTATTGTTACAAACGGGGTCGATCCGCCGCATAAATCAATGAGAGTAACTGTAGAACGGCTAAGACGAAGAAATGTTGCTTGGAAGTCTGTGCTGAAGGGTGCTACGAAACTGTCGACTGTGTTGGCGTGGACTCTGCAGCCCGATTTTTCTAATAATAGAACGAAGGCGAACTTCGAAGGAATTTGAGGCATGTGTAAAATAGACACAAGTACAACCGCAGCAGTACTTGTTCAACATTGAACACACCAAAGCTTCGCAGTTCAGTCTTCCTTGCAGTGGGCTCCTTCTGGAGCAGCAGCTGAACAGTTTCAATTCCAGTTCCACTCCAACCTACTGGCGCTTTTCAACACTCCATTATACCGGCTGTTTTCTAATAGACCGCAGAATTCTAATAAAAGATACTGCAGGAATCAAGGGATTAGCTGCTCAATCTTGTAGTTCAAAGTTGTCAGCTGATGAAGTTCATCCGCAGCTCACTTGCCACTATTGAGCAACCACGATTTGCTGACGCATTTAATGATGGCATGCACGTTCCAAACACGTGATGAAATTTCTCCCAATGTTTCCACAAACGGTTTCTGGTGCATGTCGGATCCAAAGTTGAAGTATTGCTTGCGTTGCTCCCGCTAAGCAAGCAGATCACAGGTGACTTGGTCGATAGCAAGTCAAGCGATGCAACTGAAAGAATGCATCAGTACCATGAGAAACTCGGGAAATTGAAGGATTACGCAGATAAACGAGGCGAACCGGCACGAACAGTAAAATCACATGTTATTTTTCAGACATATTTCTGCATGAAGTAAAATCGTGTGCAATGACTGGCTCATTTCAGAAGGTGCATGATCTTGACTGATTCCAGCCAACATTTCTCTCTTTTCCCTGGACTAGTTTGCCTTCATCGTTTGTATATCCACAGTTTTGACATTAGGATGCTTCCGCTCCAAATGCTCACATGGAGCTCTGTGCAGGTCTTTCTTTAAGAAGTCACGATTATTTTTCTGTTGCTTCGAACAGTCGATGAGCGTTACATCCCCACACACCATCTGTCGAAGCGAGAACTGGCTCCCTTGATGTGAGATTCGTCCGCCGAATTCAAAATAGCACCATCTAAGTGAGCAGAACTTGGAAGCATCCTTGTTCTGGGGCTCATAATTTGGATCTCTAGGGAAATAATGCCAGAGAACCCCTCTCCTGGGAATCAACAACCGTAACCGCAAACTCTGAGCCCCATGCGCTTCGCTTGTATGTATTGATTGATACAGCTTCTTGTTACCAAACATGGTCATTGCCAGTGTGTTGACTACTTGAAACTGAGTTTCATCAAAATCTCGATTAACCACTAACAAGATTCGTGAATGCAGAGATGAATACACAGCAACCACATTTCATTATACAAGAACGAATCCAGGTTCATTGCCTGGCGCGTTAAGTTACAACAAGGGTTTAGGGTTTAGGGTTTTAGGAACACTAATTTTCGACACTAAAATAAACCCCCAAATGGTCTCTGCCAACGCCAACTTTCGCGTGGTCACAGATGTTTTCTATCGAATTGTAATTATATCCTGCACTGCTAACCTAACTCGGCAGCTTGAAAAATGTGCCGCGAAATGTCACGAACAGAACAGACTGCAGAGATCGCCAATCTGAATCCCTACTTCATGGACATTCATCGTAAATCTATCTCCTAACAGGTTTACCATAACACAAACTATAATTTGTAGCAGATACGAAAAACACGCGATCGAGGGTTGTGTTATTGCCAGGTAGAGGGGTCAGAGGGCGGCAATGTATCTCGGGTGTCCCAGAGCTCAACGTTCTCAGGCACAAGAGGCTCGTTCAAGACACTGTCCAGGCTCTCCAGCTCGGAATTAAGAAACTGGGTGCCCAGGTTTTCGTCATCCCAATGAGGGTCAGGGGGATAGGAGCCACCTGCACTCTCTGTCGACTGAGACAAGCTGGAGTTCGATCCCAACGCATAGTCATCGTCATCGTCCATTCGATTCAAGAAAGATTCGATGTCCTTGAGGTATTCGCCTGACAAAGAAGTGCCTAGCCTACTCCCTTGCAAGTTGTAATACCGGTGCTGCTGAAACTCGGGTGTGATAGAGAAAAGCTCATGTGGTGGATTGACTTGCGACGACGAAGACGAATCTGTACCCATCTCCAGCGAAGGTCCTGCCTCTCCCATTCCCCTACTATCCCTAACCATTTCATGAGGAAATACCTGTCTCGCGTCCGAAGCACCGAAAGCTCTTCCGGAATCAGCCATCACTAATTCGACATCGAAGTGATCCTCCCTAATCCCTATGTGCATTGATGTACGACTGCTACTTCCTGCACTTGCCGAAGTTCCGAGACTGTGTTGACGAGGAAGCTCTAGGTGTTCTGTGATCTCAACGTCGTGCATTACTCTGGGGGGCGATGATGACTCTTTTGTGGGCGTTGAGGAAGGAACGGAATCAATTCCAGCTGACTCACTGGGAGGCAGATTGAGCTCCGCCATAGAACCGTACAATTTGCGAGCTGCAATATCGTAAGCCAACGCAGCTTCTCTGGCGGTCGAAAAGCTTCCGAGCCAGAGGCGAGCGCGTTTCTTAGGCTCCCGAATTTCAGCAACCCATTTGCCCCAAGTTCTCTGTCGCACGCCACGGAATTCGCAAGCAGCGTTCTCAGGGCCGCCCTTGCCTTTCATTGCCCCTTTCTTCCATCTCTTTCCGGGTTTGCGGGCTGGCTTCTCAATATGACCAGAAGTCGGGCTCAGCTTGTCATCCCCTCCGCTGCCCAACTGCATTCCGATCCGCTGAATCGTCTTCGTCGCGATCGCCTCCCAGTGCGCTGACGGGAAATTGCTGCTTATACCTATGTTTGCTGAATTTACTACCCCCGATACTTTGCTCTTCGCAACTGTAATAACGACTTCCCCTCGACCTCGCTCAGCTTGGAGAGTTCTTCCGCTCACCGTCATGCAAGTAGAAACAATGAAACAAAAACTCGGCTTGCTTTTTGAATTCCCGTCAATGAATGTTGAAGAAACGACGACCTTCCTTCTTGCTCAATCCTCCTCTGAATGTCTTTAAACCTCCTAAACTCTCAGAAAATTAAAGTGTCACCTTCAATCTTGTGCAAACTCACTAGTAGCTCTTCACGAGCTGGCCTACCTCTTACTGCTCACCCACAGCCCTGCAAGCTATCCACTAAGGCAATTGACCTAATGCTCACCACCTTAGTGACCACCTTCACCCGCACTCTCCAATCTGTAGTAATTTTAATCCTCGAGCCAGAACCCAGCACCACGAAACCTCTGCGAAACCGAAAATCCTCCAATCCCAGCAAATTTACAATCACTCGCGCAATTCCAAGAACGACTAAGAGGAAAATTCAGCTCTTGCTTTCATCTACTTCCCTTCTCAATTTCAGTCTGTGGATCGATCAATCAATCAATCAATCAATCAACTAACTCTCTCTCCATTACATCGCCGAACTCAATCGATTACGACTCTTCCTCTACCAAAATTCCTGCTTTGAATTTGTTCCTTGGAGTTGCGCGCACTCTGTTCCGCCGAGTAGCAGTAACTCAGCTTAGCTCAGTGCAGATAAGCAGTGCGGGCGAGGAGGTAGAATTGTTGATGGAACGAGATCCCTGACGGTTAATCCTTTGAGGAGCTGTACGAAATGTTTTCAGGGTCCGGCCACCAGGCTAGGACAAGGCGGTTAAGCGCGAGAATGACCCCATCCTCACACTTAGGAAGCCGGAAAGGAAATTTCAACTCTGGCCTCCCTGAAACGAGCGCCTGGGTGGGAGATACAGTCACTCTGTTACGCTATGGGACACGGCTTTTCCTTCCTCCACGTCTCGCCTACGAACGCAGAGCACGCTCAGGTGTCGCGAACGACATCCATCGTCATCACAGACTTGTCGCGAAAAGCAATTTACCGTGGGGGGTGTGTGTCTGCATTGTTTTGCTCTGGGAATCAATATTGGTGTTCTTTTGCTTGGAAGTCTCAATTTGTTTCCTGTTCGAGAAATCGTAGGTTGTCAAAACCTCGCTACAATTCTATCCTTCTTTCCCCCAGATTGTCCTCTGTTTCCTCAACCCAGCTGAAACTCCCAGAGCTCTAGAACCCTGAAACCCTGATTTTGGTTATTCAACAATGGTGGCACCCCAAGGCGCAAATCCCAAAAGGGCTACCCCACGTCTCAAAAGGGCTATCCCAAAAGGGCTACCCCACGAATGAGAACAAGCTGAAGATTGTGAGGGGCGTGGCTGACGAGGCCGAATATGGAACCACATTCCCAAAATAAGCTGTCACATTCTTCCACTGGCTCTCCTCCCAATCCCCTTCTTCGAGGTTTTTCCAAAAACAATTCTATTTTCTTGAAATGTAAATTTCTATGACGAGGTGCCAGTGTTGGCTCCTCCTGATGACTCGACAAGTGAAGGTCTCCAACACGAAGTTTCTAGGAAGCCGTGAAGAGGCAGCGAGGCGCGGGGTCCCGCCTTCCGGAAGGTGCCCGACTTGGGAACATCGTGCGTTCCCCGAGTGCCCCGACGAGATAATGATGGGGAGCTTTGGGATCGTGTAGATGGTGAAGAATCTGACTGGGTGTTTCCGGCTAGTGATGGATGCATATTGTTTGCGGACTGCTCTAAAGGCAAGTTTCTGTGGATGATTCTTGGTTAACAGCCGCACCCAGAGTCCATGTCGACTAATCAGAATTAATATAACATGAAAATTAATACTAATATGAAAATATCGTTAAGATCTTCTTTGTGTTGCATTACAGAGTCAGTAGAAATGTAATTTTATTTTCTGTCTGTGTACTTTAAATTTTATTTCTTTATTTATTATGCGAATATATGCGTTTTATTGTTAGATTTGGAATAATCTTTTTACTGGAATGATCCAATAAATAAACGAATAAATAAGTAAAAGTTCATCTTGACTTTGTTATGATTTCAAAACATGTTATATTTAAATGCATTTTAAATTATGTATTGTAGAGTGTTCATTTTCAGACAGTTATGTTGCACATTTATTATAGAAACACTATTTTGTTTATTTTTCCAATTTCTGCATCACTCTTCAATCACAAGTTTGGATAAGTATTCAACCCACAATGTATTGGTTTTAATTTAAGAAAAATCAAACATGGTATTTCGATACTACCATGCCATAATTATTATTTTTTCAACTTGCATAAAGGTGCTGTGGATTTCATTGTACATGATTGTTCTTGTTTTAATTTCGAAAGTTTCCTATCACATTGAAAATTAGATTGAATTTCCAAGATAATTTCAAATATATATATATATATATATATATATATAAAAATATATATTTTATATGTATATTTTAGTAATATACAAATCCTTTCGATAATTACTGTTATTTAATCCACTGCATCTCACATGACCTATACCACCTTGGTCATCGTACTCTCTATTACTTTGTCTTTCCAAATCGGCTATATATATATATATAACTTTAAAATAAGAAATGTATGAGTGATAATCAAAAAGATATATATTATGTTTACGCTTTACATCTTTGGAAAGAAAATGTAAAAGGATTTTTTTTGGAATATTGATTAATGCTAAACTACATGCAATCTTATTCAATAAAATTACATCAATGTCAAAGTGATGTCATTGTTCTGCTTTGATTTTTTCCTTTGATTTTTTATAATTTTTCCATAATTTAAAGATTTAATTTTCTAAAAAAGACTTCATTCATTGTATATATATATATATATATATATATAGACAGAGATATTTGTGTAAAATCAACTCAATTAAAATATAAATAATAAAACTTTTACTACTATTTAACAAGGGAGGGTAAAAGTAAAAACTAAAGAGACCCGAACAATAAAAATAAAAAAGTAACTAATACACAAAATTCTTCACGCAATGTGAACGCACGATCCTCACCAGACGCTGCAAATCTGACGTAAAATCCAATACCAGCTCATATCGAACCCAGGAGCTGCCACGGGAACTGAAATCACTGGGCGAGTGACATAGGCAGCGGCCGCAAACAGTTGGTTGCGAAGGAGCCGCGCCGAATGGACGCGGCGGCATCACCTACTCAAAGGCTTCACCGTGAAGCCGTTTAATGGATAACCCCCCCCCCCGCCTTTTCTAGAAACATCAGCAGTCTTCGCCACGTTCGTCATCGCTGGAGGCACATCCGCACTAAAAACTTCGGATGAGCTCGATGACTTGGATTAGATGAACTTACCGAGGCTACGATACTTCAGGCTCGGTACTAGGTTCCGGTTGTACCCCCTTCCGAGCCTACCTTGCCTCGGAACCTCTGTCTGTGTTCATAGTGAAGTTCACTTTTAAGGTTTAGGGTTTAGAGTTTTTGGGGTCGTCACTTTACGGGTTTTTGAATGTTGCATTGGATGTTTTGCCTGGACTTTGAATGCGGAAGACCGTGTTTACCTTCCGGTCGTCCATCCTTTTTTCCATTCAACATGGGTACATCAAAAGTTGTTTTGTCAAAATAATTTATTCATTCTCAAGGGAAAGGAGATCTTTTGTGGATGGAAAAGTTTCTTGTGATTGTGAAGGTCTCATGTTTTAGCGGTTTGGTTACTTGGATTTGAGAGAAAGTTCGTCTTAACACCTCATGGATAAGTCAAGAAGGATTTGAAGGTTAAAATATCGGAGATTGATCTTAAATCAGGATGTTCAATCTTACAGATTTTACTAAATGAAAAACTTAATTTGACATTGGATCAACGAATAATGTGGTTTGTTTTAGCATTCTTATGACTGCAAAATTCAACGTATTTCTGCACATCCATGAGTTCTAGAAAATGATAGAAGATTATTTAAAGATAATCTAGGAATAATTAAGATGAAAAAAATAAAATAGATAAAGAATTTATTTTGGGTTGAATTCTAGGATTTCCTTTGTAAGAAATCTATATTCAAATATCATAAATACAAATTTACAAATAAATGAACTTTATGCAATTTTAGACTATTGAACATAATATCCAAATCATACTTTCAAGCCAATATGTACATCTTCTTTGTTGGATAGAAAGAATAAATTGTAAATTATTTAATTATAATACTAATTATTTTTTATAATATTTTATTTTATTTTTATTTCTCTTTTAAAAATACTAGTTGTGTTAATGATTGTTAAATATGAATTTAAATATTAAAATGGTAAATTTATGACGTTAGATAAATTATTATAATTAAAATAATAATAAAATATAGGCATCATCCATTTCTTTAATGGTTTTTATAAATATATAGAAGCATATCTAAATTTATAATTTTAAAATTATTATAAAACTAATATATAGATGTTCTTTGATATAATATATAATCTATTTTTTATAACATATATGATCTTCTTTGATATAAAATATATGATCTTCTTTGATATAACATATACAATCTATTTTTTATAAAATGTATCAAAGTTTTTTTTAGAAGTTACAAATGATGAACATTGCACTTCCAAAGTTTTTTTGGAATTTTTTATAGAAAGAAAGGAAGCATGTACAAAAGTTTTTGAATTGAGATTTTGTAGACAAAATAAATAGCAACTCATATCTATTCTATTGTATCCTAAATTTGGTAGTCTATCTTATTTAGCTTAGTAGTTTCAACTATAGATAGTCAAAAAATGACAGTTTGTACGTTAAACCATGTCAACTAAGTAGTTTGTATGTTAAATCACTTCAATTAAGTACTTCATGTTATCAACCTCAAGAATAATAATTCTCTAAACCTCAAAGATATCAAAGAATACCTAATAGTTGATTTTAGTAATTATCATTGAAGTAGAACTTGTTCATGACAATTACATAGAGGCAGTGTTTGAAGGAGGTTTTTACAATGAAGATACTAAAGTACAAACTTGGTTTCAAATGTAAAGTATTAATCATTATCATTGGTTTTGAGGACGAATGAAACTTTTGACTTATGAAAGGTAACTAGAATATGTTGTACAGACCATGAAATACATCTTTAATTTTCATTGCCTTTAAACAATTATGACTTAATTGCTCTTTGAGGAACTTAGAACTAAAAGAGGAAGTGACATCATGGACATCCATTTGGAAAAGATTTTAGAAGATTTTAGAAGATTTTAAGAGATTTTAAAAGGTTCTAGAAGGTCTTGGAAGATTCTAGAAAATTCTAAAGAAGGTTTACAAGTCGGCTTAATTTCTAAGCTATGTAAAAAGTCACAAATCCTAAATCCTAAATTCTAAACCTAATTCACAATGAAGTAAAAAATAAGATTTTGAAAATATTCTAAGAATACTTTATTAAATTTTAGAAGATTTTAGGAGATTTTTAAAATATTCTAATAGAAAATTCTAAAATATTTTAAATTATATTCTAAAAAAATATTTTAAATATATTCTAAGAATATTTTAGAATATTTTAATAGATTTTAGATATTTATAAGAAGATTAAAATAGTTGTTTAAGAAACTTTTTAAGATTTCTTCATCTTTAAGCAACATGGGAACTTCTTGAGAAGCTTTTTAAGATTGCTTCATCTTCAAGTAATATGGAAACTTTTCAAGAAGCTTCCTAATACTTAGTGTATATTAGAGTCAAGGTTGAAGGAATTTTCAATCTTCATAATATATCTTTTGAAGTTCTAGCTCATTTCTCTTGGTATTGATCTTGTACTTATCTAATTTAATCAATTTTTTGCTAATTTCCTATCAAAGACATAAATCTCGAAGAAAAAAAATCCTCAACATACTCTTATATCATTGAAGAAAATAGAAAGTCACTCAAAAAGTGATGTAATATTAAACTAGAATGACTATTGCCAAAAATAGGAAGATTAGAAAGTCTTGAAACAAGATTAAGGACTAGAAAGGCATTGATAAGAGTGAAGAAGGCTATGTGGCGATGTCATATAGGACCTCCAAAATATGTTGATTTTGCAAGACACGTATCTTAACTTGCAAGGCAAGTTTTTTATATGTATGCCACATAATTAACTTGTTTTGCAAGCTACTAACATGTAGTTAACTTGTTGAATAAGTTTCTAATCTACCAATCAACTACAAATACATGTTCAGTCAAGCAACATCTACGAAGCTTCTAGGAAGGTTTTCTAAAAGGTCTTATGAGATTAATATGCTTTTATCTGATTTTATCTATTCTTATCTAATCACATAGATATTTATTATAATATCTATATATATCTATGATATTACCTCCTTTTATAGGAACAAATTCCATCAAGAGTGATCTTCATATGTTGAGAAAGTCTAAAATGTGGCGAATTATATTTGCCACATACTCCAATCTTTGTTTTCTTTGAAGATAGTTGATAGGCCTTCTCAACGATCAATAGTATTCCATACTAGGGTAAGAAGACCACCCTATTATTTGGTCATTGTTGAGACCTTCATTTGGTCTTATTTCTTTTAT
This sequence comes from Physcomitrium patens, assembly GCF_059467195.1. Taxonomy (NCBI): domain Eukaryota; kingdom Viridiplantae; phylum Streptophyta; class Bryopsida; order Funariales; family Funariaceae; genus Physcomitrium; species Physcomitrium patens. The sequence continues at coordinate 1,213,211 of NC_143431.1, read as the reverse complement.
AGCAAAGATTTGCTATTCTTCATTTTGATTTTGATAGATGTCATTGATGAAAGGCTTCAACTTTCTTTGATGCATTTGTAAGATTCTTTGATGGCTACCATGTATGTTTACTAATATCATAACTGTGCCAATGAATAAGATATTCCAACCTATTTTGGTGCTGCTTTGAGTCTAAGACTTCTTCCACCTTGAATTCTTGATTATTATCCATTTCTATAAAAAGAGGTAGCATTTGTCTTTATCTCAAGATATTCATTATTTTATACGGCTGAAGAAGAGATACGTGAAATATGGGATGGAACTTTATAGACTCTAATAGATGTAATTAATAAGCAATATAATTGATTTGTTCACCAATAGGAAAAGATTATAACCTATGATAGTCCAACTTATTACAAAGATAATTAGTCTTGATATTGCAATAAAGTAACCATACCTTATCACCTACATTGAATTGTGGTTGTTCTTTGCAATAGACATCCACGTTGGTCTTTTGTTGTTCTGAAGCTTCCTTTAATTGTATCTTCATTGTTGCATGTAGCTCTAACAAATAGTTTACTAAATCTTTTGCTATATGATTAACAACTTTTGAAAAGTCAAAAGTATCAAGACAAGGATGATAACTATAGTTTGTAAAAAAAGGTATTTTTTGAATAGAAGAATGTACCAAATTATCGTATGCAAACTTTGCCAATGGAAAAAGAGTTGTCCAATCATCTTGATGATAGTTGATGGTACACCTCAAATATTGTTCCAAAATTTGATTCACTTATTTTGTTCGCCCATTAGTTTGAAGATAAAAAGCTAAAGAGAGCTTTATATCCACCTTTAAAATCTTAAAAAGGATTTTTTAGAATCTTAATAAAAATTGAGTCTCCATATTTGATATAATATCCTTTGGCAATCATGATAGCGATAAATATTATCAATAGCTTAGCTATTTTTTTACCTAAAATAAATATTTTATATAATATAAAATATGCTATTTTGGTGAAGCAATCTACGATTATGAATATAAAGTCTTATGAACTTGAATTTAAAAGATTTATAATAAAATCCATAGAAATGAAAGACCATGGTTGTTTAGGTATAGGTAATAGTTGGAGAAGTCCATAGGATTGATAGCAAAGAGTTTTTGATCTTGAAAAAATGTCACATGACTAAACAAAGTCTTTTATCGCCTTCCAAATTTTTGGCCACCAAAAATCTCTAGATATAAATTCTAAAGTCTCATTGTACCAAAAATATCATGCTACTGAAAAGTCATGATGTGCTTAAAGAACATGTAAACATGCTTCTTCTTTTGGAATATATAGGAATCCTTCAAAATAGAGAAGGTTATTTTTGAATTCAAACTTTGAAATATCATGAATAAGAGAATCAAAGGACATACTTGATTGAATTTGTTTGACAAAGATTAATTCGACAGTCAATGTTGATTTCATTGATCAAAGATGGAAATGCTTTGGCTTTAAGAGGATTGTTCTTTGTTGATCAAAAGATACGTCTCCTTCTTTTGGTGCAAGATAAGAGCATTTAGATAGAGAAATTGATAAATCTTGTTGTTTTCTAGATCAATATGTGATCTTGAAATCAAATCTTGATAATGACATATTCCAACGGACTTGGCGACGATTTAAAATATGTACCAACATGAAATACTCAAGGTTCTTAAAATCTGTATATATTGTGACTAGACTTGAAGCGCCTTCTAGATAATGATGCCATCCTTGAAATGAATCCACAATTGCAAGAATTTCTTTGTCATATATCTCATAGTTAATCTTGGTTGCTGAAAATTTCTTAGAATGGAAAGCTACGAGATGGAGTTTGTTATCTTTTTTCCATTTGTGATAATATTGCATCCAAGGCAAAGTTTGATGTACCTATTTCAATAAAAAAAATACCTTAGAAAAGTCAATATAATACAAAGTTGGAGTAGAAGTAAATTCCTTCTTCAAAGCAACAAACAATACTTTGGTTTTTTTATTCCACTGAAGTTTGTCTTTACAAGTCAAATGTGTAAGTGGAGCTATAATTTAAAAAAAGTTTTTAATAAAGATTCAATAATAATTATCAAAGCCCAAAAATCATTTTACATTTTTTACTATTCTTGAGATCTTTCAATCTATGATAGTTTGGACCTTTTTTGGATCCATCATAAGGCCTTTATTAGAAATAATGTATCTCAAAAAGTCAACTTGAGTAGTGTGGAATACACACTTTTTCATCTTTGCATATAATCCAACATCTCTTAGTTTTTGTAACACATAACAAATATGAAGTTCATGCTTTTCTGTGTTCTTAGAATAAATTAAAATATCATCCAAATAACAAAGAATAAAATCATAAAGAAACTCACAAAAGACATCATTCATTAGATATTGGAAAGCAATTAATGCATTTGTGAATTCAAAAAGCATGACATTATATTCAAAATTTCCATACCTAATTTGGAAAGTAGACTTTCATTCATCTCCTTCTTTGATGGAGTCTAGGTTATATGCTCATTACAAATCTATTTTTGTGTAGAACTTTGCTTGATTTAATTAATCAAGAAGTCTTGAAATCAAAAGTAGAAGATACCTAAACTTAATAGTGATCTTGTTAAATCTTCAATAATCTACACACATCAGTAGAGATCCATCTTTTTTCTTCACAAATAAGATAAAAGTACCAATTTAAGATTTAGATTCAGGTATAAAGTTTTTAGCTAAGTTTTCATCAATTTATTTTTTGAGTGCAACCAACTCATTTTGTGATAGGCTATAGATTGGTCCAAATGGTGGTTGAGTTTTTTCTAGAAGATCAATGGTACAAACATAAAGATGATGCTTTAGAAGAATATATGTATTTTTTTTAAAAAAATACGTCCTAGAAATCTTGATACTGATTAGGAATACCACTTGATATCTTTTCACCATCAATAATAGACATGGCATATATAGTAAAAGATGGCCCTTCAGTTGTGGCATGTATGAGAGCTTTTGTATCTACTAATAAGGATTTGGATATACTAGACTTATAGATTTCTACTTGCATAGCAGGACCTTGGCCTAAACTAAGGAAAAAATTTAGATTATGAAAAATCCAATCTATTTGATGGTTATATCTTTCTAACCACAATAATCTAAAATAATTGAATTAGAATGAGACTTAATCACATTAAATATTATTAAAATATTGTAATCACTAGTTGCTACTTCTATAAGAATAGTTTAATGTGTAATATTCTCAGAAGATAATGTACGTCCATCTATTACTTCTACTTCTACATATTTGATTTTCTTAATTAAGAATATATCTTCTTTTTTGACAAAGTCTTCATCTATAAAAGAAGTTGAGGTTTCCAAATCCAACAAAGCTAAGACTTTGTGATTTTTTGGTCCTAAACAAACTTCTATTGTAAAACAAGGTGAGGGTTCAAAAGTGAAAAAATGACCTTTATTAGATTTTCCACATGATTCTAGCTGCACGATCCCTATTATAGCTAGAGCAATTCATTTTTCAAAACATTGTCTTTTTTGGCAACCTCGCTTCTCATTTTTGTAATTACATTGTTTCTTTGGATAATATTAAGTAGTATGTTTAGGTTCTCTATAATATAAGCATAAATCTTCTTAAAATTGTCAATTCTTTTTTTACTTAGTGAGGGATTTAAAACGTACTGTATCAATTTGCATTGATTCTAGCTTTGATAAATAAGTTTCTGAAAACTTAAGAACTGCCATTATTATTTGATTTATTCTTCTCTAGCCATATTTTTATTTTTGATGTCTTTCAAATAATCAATTGTCTCATGCAATGGCTTGAGCAATAAATTGTTTTAAAGATTCTACCTATGGTAGTGTCAGTAATAAGTCTTTAATATTATCCTTCAATCCATATTGAAATTGATTCCTTACGGCTGTCATTTCAATCTACGTCATAAGTGAAGTTTAGAATTTAATAACATATATTGTAGTTAACTATGATCTTTATCGTAAAGATAAGAGCTTGGTCTTTGCTACTCTTTTTTGATCACTTTTTCCAAATGTGGCAATAAATACTTCTAAAAATGAATTCAAATTATAAAAGAATCATGAATTTTTTTCTATTAAAGGTGCAAACTAAGAAAGAGCACTTCTTCATAGAAATGTATATATGAATCCAACCATAGTAAATCCATTGAGACATTGAAAAATATGCAACCTTAGATAGAGCTTGACTTGTTGTAAAAATCCTCAAAAATTTGATCTTATTCTATCAAACTTCTCAAGTATACTAATCCTTGCCCCCATTATACTTGTAGAAGTAAAACTTCTTAGATTTGATTGTAAGGTCAATCTACTTGCTTCCTTTAATTGTACAACTTCTTGCTATAAACTCTGAATTTTGTCCATAGACATAGGCATAATACTTCTATGATTCATATCAGAAATATGTGAGATTTTCACTCTTAAAGTATTGTTAAGCTCATAAAAATCTGCAATAATTACAAATCTATTCTTACTTCTATTAAGAGTAGCATCCATAATCTTTTCTTTTATAAACAACTCAAAAAAATTCAAAAAATTAAATTAGACGAGGATAATCTGCAATCTTTAATAAAATTTTTCACATAGAGGGATAATCTATTCTCTTTTAGGAAAAAATGAGTGTTAGAAAATAAGATTTTTTGTTTAAAGGTAGATAATCAATAACCTTCAAAATACAATAATAAAAGTGGAAAAATCCACTTACTTCTAAAAACAAGATAGAAATAATATGTTAGCACTTTTATCAAACTATCATGGATATGAATCTCAAAGAAAAAAAATCCTTAATATACTCTTGTATCATTGAAGAGAAATAAAAAGTCACTCAAAAGGTAATGTAATATTAAACTAGAATTCATATTGTCAAAAATAAAAAGACTAAAAAGTCTTGAAATAAGATTAAGGACTAGAGAGATATTGATAAAAGTGAAGGCTTCATTTTTTCCTCTATATATACTCTTAACTAGGAGCTACCTGACAATGTCGTATAAGACCTCCAAAATATGTTGACTTTGCAACACACTTATCTTTACTTGTAAGACAAGTTTTTTATATGTATGCCATATAATTAGCTTATTCTGCAAGCTACTAACACGTCGTTAACTTGTTGACCAAGTTTCAAATCTATCAATCAACTACAAACATATGTAAAGTCAAGCAGCATCTATGGAGCTTCTAAGAAGCTTTTCTAAAAGGTCTTATGAGATTAATCTACTTTTATCTACTTTTACCTATTTCTACCTAATCATATAGGTATTTATTATAATATCTATATATATCCATGATACTTCTTTATTAAAATTCTTTTGTTTAACTTCTTAGATGTTTATATAAATATATTGAATGCTTTATCTTATAGAACTGCTGAAATTGAGGCATTTTTTGTAAGATTTCATAGTGATGTAAGACTTGGAGGACTTAAGCCTATGATTTAATCACTTTTTTAAGCTTATATATCCAAGGAAGGAATAGCACTTACACCTCAAGAAGAAAATTCACCTATTTAACATCATAAAGAATATCAATTTAGTCTTTGAAAAATATTTGATGGTACATGCTCTAAATTCGAAGGATTTGCTAACTTAATTTAATTAATATTTTTTTTATAATTTGAGTACCATCCAACAAAAGAGTCGTGAGTTGGTTTAGTTGGAACCTTGCTCTTTTATTTGAGAAGAAATTTCTAATCTAAAGCAACTTTGAAGCTTTTTTTAAAAGCATTTATAGAAGCATTTAGAGAATATGATAAGGCTCGATGGACAACAACAAAGATTTGCTCATTAAATCATAGATCATGCTTTGAATTAATTTATGCATCTGATTTTAGGCCATTGATTTGTGACATCAATTGAGATAAATAAGCTATCATGAGCCAATTCTATTAAAAACTAAAGAATAATGTGAAATACCTATTATTATAATTATTTAATCTTTAAACATTCAATAAATCTATCAATCAAGTTATAAAGTGTGATAATCTATTATTTTAATGCCATGAAGATCAACGCTGTTGTATTACGTGTTATTTTGCTCAAGAATGCATCAGGCACTTAGTTGTAGAAGGTGAGATTATTTTTCATAAGTAGCCAAGAAATCCTAATAGGTTTCATCCATGCCAGAAGAATATAATTTGAATTTCAATTCAAAAGTGCTTAAAACACTCTTTTTAGTAGTCTTAACTATACATAAATCCCAATTATCTTGTTACTTTCATATTTAAGCAATTTAAATTTTTCTTATAAATCCCAATCCTAATCAGTGAGCTTTAAGAAGTTGTAACATCCAATCCAACCGTCTACTTGATGTGGAATTTTGCATACAATTGTCAATGCAAGTCTTCTAAATTCTCAAGAATTTTTAGCCCAATCCAACTTATAGATTGTGAGAAAACCTCCAAAAATTGCACCAATGTTACTTGGCCGCTAACTTGAAAAGCAAAGTAAAAATCCTAGTAATGATTTCTCCTTCTCCAACTGTTAACTTTGTCTCAAAATTGGTGTGTAGCTTGATCTATAAGTCTTCCAATACCATGCCAATTTTCACCTTAATTCGATTGATAGATCTTCAGATATCATAGAAATCCTACTCAACCTCAAATTACCACCTTTTGAAATCCTCTTGTGTTAAAAACTAGATATTTCTAAACTACACCGTTAGATTATTGCAAAATTTTGTATACACTTAATACACCCAATAATCCAAACAATATAAATTTTTCAACTATAGATGTCATGTCAATTGCACGAACTAGTCAAAATTGCTAGCTCTAATTATATTAAATAAAACCTAAATCACTGATACAAACCTTGACTTTGAACAACAATTGCTAAGTCCTTTAAAACCCTCTTAAAACAAATCTTAGGTCTCTGAAAAGAACTTCAAGCTAGCTCTCAAACACTAACCTCCAATCTTCGAATGAAACCCTATTTTGTCCTAGGCCGTCGTTTTAGTGGCTAGAGGTCCGATTTCAACCCTGTCTCACAAATGGTCGACCCTTCGGTATCAATCTATCCTATCCTAAGGATTTTTTAGCCCAACCCTACTCTCAACTTAATCCTAGTACCAAATATACTAATTATTTACCTCTTCAACCTGATTTCATCAATTTATGGTCTTTCTAAGATAGTAGAAGAGTCTCTACAACCTAGAAGGTAAATTTACTAACTAATCTTCAACATACCAATTATTAAGATAAGAAAATAACCTAAGAAGATTTTATAAAATCCATGTTTAGTTACCTCAAATTATAATTAAACTAAGATAATTAGATATTAATTAGAAATTCAATTTTGATTATAATTTCACTATATAGTCGTATTACATCACAACAATGCTTATAGACTTTGTCAACTCATTACATTAGAAATTTGTACTCTACTGCTTCAATAAATATATTACTTCTACACTTTGGAGGTGAAAATATGCAAATTGATGTAGCATAGTTCAAACCTTTCACAATAGAGGAAAAAGAAGCGTCAGTTTGAATAAGACCTATGCTTGTGTTATGGTGAAGGAAGCTACAAATTTGGAAATTGTACAAAGAAACAACATACAATTAAGATTAGAAGTGTGATTGTTCACAAAAACAAAGAGACCTAGTCACAATAGGAATAATGTAATTAGACATTCTAACACCTCAAATTCATCAAGATCTCTCTTCTTACCCAACCTGCTTATTGTTTTACTCTATCTTTATTTTTTAACCAACAAAAACATCAAAAAAATGCCGTATTAGATTTCAAGAGCATTTTCTTGATTTTTAGATGAAGAATTTTTTAAATTCCATAAAATTTCTTTTATACAAAAGTCAAAAATTGTACTTGTAGAAGTAATAGATGGTCGACCTTTATCTTAAAGCAATGTTACTCATGAGACTATTTTGTTAGAAATATCATTTGAAGGTTATAATAATAAAATAATATCCAATATTATTAGAACCTTATCTATTCTTATCATTTTAGGACTTTTATGGTTGAAAAGATATAATCTATCTATAGATTAGAGGTTTCATAAGATTGAATTTTTTATAGATTCTTTTGAACAAAGCCTATCAATATGTCATCAAAAACAAAATATTTATTTATTGGAGTAAGGACTTTTATCAAGATTGTTAAGAAAGAAATGTCATTTGTCATTTTGCAATCCTAACTTCTAAAGAAGCAAGCTTGTTAGTAGCTATCTTAAACTACTATAAGTATTTTTAAGATATTTTTTAAAATAAAAAATACTAATATATGATTAAAATATTGACCATATGATTGTGCCATTGATCTTCAAGAAGGACTCAACTACCATTTGAATGAGTTTATAGTATTAAAGGATTACATTAACAAAAATCTTGCAAAGAACTTTATTTGGCATTCCAAATTTTGAGTAGGTGCATGAATACTTTTTATAAATATGGGTCTCTGTAAATGTGTGTTTATTATTACAGCCTCATTAAACTACAATAAAGAATTGTTATCTATTACCATTGATATTAAGGCTTTTGAAGTAATTCAATCAAACCAAAATCTACACTAATATAGATCTTTGTGGATTATAAAATTTGGTGAAGATTAAAGAAGAAGATAAATAGAAGATAATATTTTAGACAAAATATGGATATTTTGAATATAATATTATACCTTTTGGATTGAAAAATGATCTAGCTATATTCTAACATTTTATAAATGATATTTTTTGAGAATTCTTGGATAAATTTGTAATCTATTATCTTGATGATATCTTAATCTACTTCAAGTCTTTTGAAAAATATAAAGAACATATAAGATTAGTCTTGCAAAAATTATAAGATATAGGATTATATACCAAATTAAAAATATATATATATATTCTATTAACTAAAAGTGGAGTTCTTTAGATATATTATATCGAATGAAGTTTTATTGATGGATTCAAAGAAAGTTTAAGCTATAATAGAGTCAATAACTTTAAAGACAATATAAAATATATAATGTTTCTTAAAATATGCTAATTTTTATCAGATATTTATCAAGAATTATCTCCAAGTTATTGCTTCTTTTACTTAATTGACATCCAAAGATAAATTGGAATGGAGACTTCAAATACAAATAGCTTTTTAAGATTTGAAGGTAGCTTTTAGTATAGCTCTAATCTTCATGCATCCAAATTTCATGAAGGTCATTTATTTAAAATCCGATGCTTTGAATTTAGTATTAAGAATTATACTATCTTAAATGAGAAATAATAGAAAACTCCATCTAATTGAATTCTACCCTAAAAAATATTCAGCTGCAAAGATGAATTATGAGATTCATGATAAAAAACTTCTTGTGATTATAGGCTCTTTTTAAGAATGGCATTACTTACTAAAAGGTGATATATATCTTATGATTTTATATATAAATCACAAAAACTTTGAATATTTTATATCAGCTTGGATTTTAAATCGCTTCCAACTTCATTGAAATATATCATTATCTTGTTTAAATTTTGTAATTATTTATCAATCGCAAAAGCAACAAAGACTATCAGATGCTTAATCAAGGAAATCATGTCTTGTTCCAAAGGCTGAAAAAGCAACATTTGATCAGCAATATACCACTCTCTTGAAGCTAGAATAATTTTACCTTTGTATTATTTCTATAGTTATACGTGTTGATTCAAGTTTTCTTGAACAAATTTATGGAATGTCAATTAAGGACTTATTAGTTTATAATATCAAGTAATGCTTTTATAATAATAGATTCAAGTTTTTGAAAGATCTTTTGTATTTTGAAGATCATTTATATATTTCAAAAAGACTAATACAACTTCATGTTTTTGAATCTTATCATGATTTTTTGACTATAAGATATTTTGGATTTAACAATACATTGGAATTTATATCTCAAGATTTTTGGTAGCCTCAAATGTAGAATACCTTGAAGGACTTTGTCCTCTTGTGTGACACTTGTTTAAGTTCAAAGAATTCTTAATATTATCTTTATAGACTTCTAAAGCCACTACCAATTTTGAAGCAATGATGGTCTTCAATATCAATAGATTTTATTATTGATCTATTGCCATTAATTATATTTGATACTATCTAGGTTGTTATAGATTGACTTATAAAGATGGCATATTTTGTTCCATGCAAAAAGGTAATTTTTGGAAAAGAAACGGCAAGGCTCTTTTTTGACAATATATATTAATATCATGGCCTATCTAATGACATCATTTTTTTTAATCAAAGACCTCAATTTGTATCAAAAATTTTGAGATCTTTTTTTGAAATATTAAAGGTGGATATCAAACTTTCATCTATCTTCTATTTTCAAATTGATGGTCAAATAAAATAAGTCAATTAAGTTTTAAAATAGTATTTATAATATACTATCAATATCAATAAGATGTTTAGATCTTATATTTACTTTTATTAAAATTTACTTAAAATAATATTTTTTATGCTTTGATTCAATAAATACTACTTTATGCTAATTATGGTTACCATTCAAAGCTTGATTTGTTAAATACATCAAAAGATGAAAATCCTTCAACTGAAGAACTTGCAAAAAAATTATCACAAATCTATTTAACTTTAAAGTTTTATTTATAAATAGCTGAAGTTTTTTACAAAGTAACTTTAGATGAATTTAAAAAGAAATCCTTGCTTTTCAAGTTGGAGATGAAGTATGACTTCTTTAATAAAATATCAAGACCAATCAACTTTGTGATAAATTAGACTAATAAAGACTTGAGCCATTTATATTCAAATCAATCTACTAGCTAATCAATTGTAACTACGTAAATTTATGAAGGTATAAATAATCTTTTATGTTTCTCCTTTAGTGGCATATATAAAATCAACTATTTTAAGAAAAATACAACTATGACCACCTTATATTAAAATAGATAATTATATAAAATATGAAGTAGAAAAGTTCTTTGATTCTTAGCAAAGAAAAAATAAATTAGAGAATTTTATTCATTAGCACAGCTACAATATCAATGAACATATGTAAGAATGAGCAAAAAATCTAGTTAATACACTACAAAAGGTACAAGAGTTTTATCAATACTATCTTCAAAAATCTAAACCTATTTTAAGATGACTTCTTTATGAAGCTATTAATAAAATATTATATATAAAAAATTAAGTAAGTATTACTTATAACAACCTTAGAATTTATTGTATCTAATTTATGATCCAATTAATTGAATTAGAGTGTATTTAGAGAGTCATTAGATCATAAATTTTAAAGTAGAATTAGAATTGGAGTTTCTTTTATCACTGCTACTAAATCAATTTTTCCTATTCTCGCAATACTTGTAAGATGATTCTCAAGATGATATTAAATCTTCTCAAAGGAGGAAATGCCTACACTATAATCAACTCAAATAAGAAAACCTTGAAGATGATACTTGAGCTTTGATCATTCTATTGCAGATATAAAATCAATACTCCTCATAGAATGCAAAGTTAAAAGATAAAGTGATGTTATGGACATTTAATAGGAATATTTTATAAATATTCTTAAAATATTCTATTAAGTTTTAGAAGTTATTAAAAGATTATTAAAATATTTTAATAGAAGATTCTAAAATATTTTTAAAATATTTTTGTAGATTCTAAAAAACTCTAAGAAGATTAAGAAAGTTTTTTGAGAAGCTTCCTAAAGTTACTTTATCTTCAAGTGATATGAAAACTTCTTAAGAAGCTTCATAAAGTTGCTTCATCTTCAAACAACATAGAAACTTCTTAAGAAGCTTTTTAATGTTACTTCATCTCCAAGCAGTATGAAAACTTCTTGAAAATTGTCTTAATACCTAATATATATGGGAATAACAAACCTACAAAATTTCATCTCTATAAACTAGGTGACAACACATTTTTTAGAGCTCTAGATCACCTTTCTTTATGTTGATTTTGTACTTATCTTATTTAAAAAATTCTTGCTAGCTTTTTTATTGAAATTTTTTTGTTCAACTTTTTGTTAGATCTTTTGTATAGTGTATTTGTGATAGCATCCCATGATGACTTAGAAGAAAGATTTTTACAAGAAGTTATCTAAAAGCTTCTTAAATTCTAATATACATAGATGTTGAGGCTAAGAGGCTCCTAAATCTTGACAACACATGTATTATGGTCTAGTTTTAGATCTTCAAGTCTTCTTCTTGTTCTATTACTGCATTATTTGCTAATAAGACTAATATATTTTATTAAAATTTTTTGTAGTCTTTGAATTATATCCAAAATATAAAAAAGGCTTATACATTTGAAAAATTAATAAATTTTTTATAAGATGTATAAGTGAAATTTTGTAGGTTTCTTAATATACTTGCTTTAAATGAATTCTATAAATTTAATGTCAATCAAATTATTACATTGAATGATATGAAATTTTTATTGAATTAGAATCTTAGATATTTAAAAATAAGAGTCAGTGAAATTTTTGTAATCTTAAAAAATCTAATGGTTTGATTGAAGCAATAAATTTTGAAAGTATAGTGGACTTAATTACCTATATTTTTGTTAATTAGAGACCAATTAAATAGTGCAATAAAGAATAATTAGTATTAGAAGATCATTATCTAGGTTTTAGGAGGATGATGGCTGATACTCAAGAATATTAAAAGCTCTTTCTTTCAATTGATATGTTTAATATTTTCAATTTTTTTGTGATTGCTATTTTCTTAGAAATTAAAATATAAATAAATTATAATTAACTTCAATAGCTTTATTTTTAGTCATTGAGATTTGAATTCAACTATAGAAGTTTTTTTAGGATTTATTTAAGATTTATTTAATATCAACTAAAATTATTAAAGATTTAATTAAGATTTACTTATTATTTATTTAGGTTTTATTTAAAATTTTATTAGGATTTTTTTAAGATTCAAAAAAAAAAAATTAAGACAACATTAATATTTGGTCATGAATTAATTAAGATTTATATAGTGTTTATATTTTTTAATATTTATTTAGGATTCTTTAGTTATTTTTTAAGAAATTTTATTTTTTATATCTCCATAAGATTTAATTATGATTTCTATAAAAGTTCTTATAAAGTTCTTTATTATTCTTTTGAAAATTCTTTAGAATTTTGTCATGTTTCTTTAATAATTTTATGAAGACATCTTTTGAACTTGATTAAGATTTGATTAGGACTGTTAAGTTCTAATTAAATTTTATTTCTAGTTCTATTATAATTGTTATGACCTTGTTGTTGCATTTTCAATTTATCTTCTACAGCCAAGTATCTAATGCATTCTTAAGCAAGACTTCATGTAATAAGACAATAGAGGCCTTATGAAGAGGTAGTCAAAAATAATAGATTCATGAAAGTAAGAAGATTCAAAGCCAAGAGTAGGAGATCAAACCAAAGTAGTACCATTAAGCAACCATAGTATCATTATAAAAAGTTATAGGTATTAAATGACCTTTATATATATGCTTTAATTTAATTTCAATGTTAATTTGATTTTGAGGCTTGAAATAGCATTGTTATATTGGCCACATAATCTACTTTCATTAGAATATTAGAATACATTATCATTATTGTCTTATTTAAAAACTAACTTAAAAATGTACTAAGCATTTGGCTAAAGAAAGATTTAAATTTAAGTTGAAATTTTATTTACAATTCAAAATAATACATAAGATATATAGGAACATCCTTTGGATTTTTTTAAAAATCTAAGTAAGCTTATAATTATCTTAAATACATCATATTAGACTTAAAAAATCCTAAATAAATATATCATATTTTAATTAATTTAAAAATAATCCTTAGATAATCTTTATTATATATTAATTAAATTTTAATCAAATTTTAATCAAATTTTAATTAAATTTAAAACAAATTCAATAAAAACTTAAATTTTTTTAAATTAAATTCTAATTTAATTCTAATCATACTTTAATTAAATTCTATCTAAATCATAATAAAATTCTAATAAAAGTTTAATCAATTTCAAATCAAATCTAATTCAAATTTAAATCAAATTCTAATCAAATCCTAATCAAATTCTAAATCCAAAATCCTAGTCAAATCCTAAATCTTACTCAAATCCTAAATCCTCCTTCCAATCAAATCTTTATCAAATTCTAATTAAATTTTAATTAAATTCTAATCAAATCTTATAATATATTAAAATCTTAATAATTTATATAAAAACTATGGATTTTAACTCAAAATTTGTAGGCATCTTAATTATTTAATTGAAAAAAAAAATTAAAGAAGATTGAAATTATCAATTAGGTAATAAACCTCATATTGTTTGCCTTGGTATCTACTAGCAACCTTCTCCAATCTTAATGCCAATTTTTGAGACTCAATATCTCTTGATTGTATTGTTTAATTATTGTCAAATTTTAGACAACTATAGGAAATTATATCAACTATTAGTGCAAAATGTTTTATCTCAATCCAATAGACATATTATTAAAAATCCTAAAAAAATCTCACTAGTCTTCTAACCTCTAATTTCTAAATTATTAATTCTTTTAAATTTTTATGATTTTAAAATTAATTATTCAATGAAGATCAAAATAACATCAAATATTTGACTTAATTATGATCATGAATCTATAAAAAAATTAAGTATAGGTTTACTACAAATCTTATAAAATGCTCTAAATTATCTATATTTTTTATTTTTCATAAATTAGAGTCACTCTAAAACATTCCTAACTTTGCAAAGTTTTTACAAATCCATTTTAAACTAAAATCACTAAAATTAATGCCTTAAAATCTTTTTTTAGTATACTTTCAAATCTTATTTTTTAATTAATCAAAGAATTTTAGATTTTTTTATAAAAGTATATTTTTATACCTCAAAAATTGATAGCAATCCATGCTTATATTGGTCCACTCTAAGTATTAACATTTAATTTTTTAATATAAATTTTTATCAAAAACTATTATTTATTTCTACCTTAAGATTCTAATGATATTAATTTTTTTATTCTACTTTATTTTATCTTTATTATAGCTCTACAAAGTAAATAGAAGCCATTTTTTTAGAAGAAAATATTAATACTTATTAATTTTACTACCTTCTTAATTATTATCTATATTTTTAAAGTAATTTATTATTTTTTTTTAATTAAGCTCTTCTATAGTGTAATCTTTTATTTTATTTTTTTACTTAAAAGCTATGTTATAATATGTTATTGTTGTAGTATCAATGGAAGCTATTAGTGGCTTCTATGACATATTCCAAAAGTAGGAGCTATACATTCTCCTTTTCTAGGGTTGTGAAGATGCTACAATATACTTCCTTCAATATCTTTCTTCATCTCTATAATTTTTGGCTTCTAGTTTTTTCTACGTAATTCCTCTAATTAATAATATAAACAAGTTTGTTTTTGACATAACCTCCCTTTTTTAGAGACAAGTACTACAAGGAATGGTAATCACATGTTGAAAAAGTCTAAGATGTTACAAATTATATTTACCACATAATTTTTTTTTTTCTAAGATAGTTGATAGTAAATCATATTAGCATAAGAAAGATATTTTATTATAAAATTATTATTAAAATCTTCATAAATTTATTTAAATAAAAAAAATTAAAATATCATTAAGAATAATTTCCATTTTTAATGATACTAACAAATATCAAGAATCTTTTCTAGAATTGTAATTCTTAGAAGCTTTATAGACACTACTTTGATATTATATGTATTTATAGTTGATTAGCAGGTTAAAAACTTAGTCAACAAGTTAATTACATATTGGTAGTTTATTCAACAAGCTCACTATGTAGTGCACATATAGAAAACTTGCCTTACAAGTTAAGTTATGTATCTTGCAAAGTCAATATGTTTTGGAGGTCCTATACAATATTGCCATGTAGCTTTAGTTAAGAATATATATGGAGGCAAGAGTAAAGCCTTCTTCACTCTTGTCAATGCCTTTTTAGTCGTTAGTCTTATTTCAAGACTTTCTAGTCTTCTTATCTTTGGAAATAGCCATTCTAGTTCAATAATATATCATCTTTGAGTGACTTTTTAGTTCATTTTAGTATCATAAGAGTGTATTGAGGATTTCTTTCTTTGAAATTCATATCCTTGATAGTTTGATAAGAGTACTAACTTACTATTTCTATCTTGTTTTAGAAGTGACTAGATTACCCTATTTCTATTGTTGTATTTTGAATGTTGTAGACTATGCATCTTTAAACAAAAAAATCTTATTTTCTAACACTAATTTTTTCTTTAAAGGGAGTGGATTATCCCTCTTTGTAGAAACTTTCATTTGATATTAGAGGATATAGATTACCTTCATCTAATTTAATTTTTTTAATTTATTTGAGTTGTCTATGGAAGGAAAGATTATGAATGCTAATCTTACAGAAGTAAAAATAGATGTACAAATATTGCAGATCTTTATGAGCTTGTTAACATTCTAAGAGTAGAAATCTCACATATTTCTAGAGTGAATTATGGAAGTACTATATCTATGCCTATGAATATAAATTTTACTTCTCAACTCCAATTACAAGATGGCCTCAATTAAGAATTGTTTATAATTGGTGGTATGAAGTGAAATAAGCAATTGGCAAAAACTAAGAGGAACAACCATAATTCAAGTGAAAGAAATGAAATCAAGTAATCACAACACTCAAAACTAAGTCACAGTGTGTTCACTAGATTTTTATCCAAAAAAAAATTAAAATTAAAATTAAAAATTATATTTTTAGATAGAATTTTTTTTATCTTTTCAATGACATGAAAATCATATAATTTTATATTACTGTGAATAAGTTATGATAGATTAAAGATAGAATGTAAATAATAAAAAAGTTCAATGAATAATTTTTATCTCAAGGATAACTTGCTTAAGAAATCAGGAGTTAGAGCCTCACCAAGGCTGATAAGTAGAGTATATTGGTCGTCTAATAGAGCCTTGAGGCTTTAATCTTATCTTCCTACCTATACCCAAGGTGCTACAATCCATATGGGAATTGTGCACCTCTCTTCCTTCAAGGACTATACTACCTGTTGGTCTTCCTATTTTCTACTAGTGAAATTACTTTTTTAATATTTTTGACTTCACCATGATATTTAAAAATATCCAATTAGCTTAAAAAAAATTCATCAAATCTTGCTTCATTTTTTCATAATGGCTTTCAAGGTGGTAAAACTCAATTTTACCGAGGTCTTGAAATTTTCTCTAAAAATTCATAAATAAATCTTAGATAAATTCTAAATAAATTTTTAAAAATCCTATAATATTTTTATAAGACTAATATCCATATAAGGGTGTATTTTTCTATCTTGGTGATTTTTTACAGTAATAAAATCAATTTAAATCTACTAAAAATCCTAATTTCTACAGACATAATTTAAAAGATATGAAGTTTTTTTAAAACTTCTTGTAACTATTAATTAATCATTGATAGGATTTTTATAAGTAATATATATAGATGTGAGGCCAATATATACATTGGTCTCAATTACTAATAATTAATACTCAATAGTGAGTGAAAATACTACACCAACTAAGATAATTGTCTCCAAGACTTATTAAGATTCTATTTTTGTAACTTTTCTTCTAATAAGACTTTTATACTTATAAATACTTCTAAATTCTAATAAATATGTAAATAGTCAAATTGACTCTCTAACCTTAGTATTTATCTCATTAAATGATTCAATATTATATTATTAACCAATCTACCAATTAAGATCTATTGGTGGGATTTTTAATGCCTATGGAAGAAGTTCAAAGCTTGTACAATTGAAAGAAGCATATAGATTAACCTTGTAATTAAATCTAGGAATTTTTTCTCTTTTAAGTATGATAAAGAGAAGGATTAGTATACTTAAGAATTTTGATGGAACAAGATCAAAATTTCAAGGATTTTTGCAACAAATCAAGTTCTATTTAAGGTTGCATCTCTTCCAATATTCTAATGGATTTACTCAAATCAGATTTATAAGCACATTTCTATCAAGAAGAGCTCTCTCTTAGTTTGCACCTTTAATGGAAAAAGATTCATGACTCTTTTATGTTTTGAATTCATTCCTAAAAGTGTTTACAACCACATTTGGAGAAAATGATTAAAAAAGAGTAGTAAAGACTAAGCTCTTATCTTTATGGCAAGGATCATGGTTAGGCACCATATATGCTATTAAATTTTAAAACCTCACTTGCAACATGGATTGAAATGACAAAGCCTTAATTAATCAATTTTGATATGAATTGAAGAATAATGTCAAAGATTTTTTACTCACAATGTCAAAGGTAGAATCTTTAAAATAATTTATTGCTCAAGCCATTGCATGCAATAATCAATTATTTCAAAGACATCAAAAACAAAGATTTGAATAAAGACAAACAAATCAAATAATGATAGCAGTTTTCAAGTTTTCAAAAACTTATTAATTGAGGCCAAAACTAATGCAAATTAATACAAAATATTTTAAATTCCTCTCAAAGTAGGAAAAGAATCAACGATATCAAGAAGGCTTATGCTTACATTGTGGAGAAGCTAAACATACTACTCAATATTATCCAAAAAAACAACGCAACCACAAAATGAGAAGTATGGTTGCCAAAGAAGACAATGTATTAGAAAATGAATTTCTTCACCTACAATAGGAACCATGTGGCTATAATCTTGTGTAATTCCTAATAAAGGTCTTATTCTCTTCTTTGATCTTTCATCTTGTTTTATAATAGAATTTTATTTAGGACCAAAAAATTACAAAGTCTTAGCTTTGTTAGATTCAAAAGTCTCAACCTCATTTATAGACAAATATTTTATCAAAAAAAATATATTATTTATCAAAAAAACTAAGCCTATACATATAGAAATCATAGAAAGTTATTTGTTATCTTTTAGGAATCTTATGCATGAGATTGTTCTTTTAGATGTAACAATTAAAAATTATAATAACATAATAATATTTAACGTAATAAGATCTTCGTCTAATCCAATTATTTTAGTATTATCTTAATTAAAAAAATATAATCCTTAGATAGATTGGATTTCTTGTAACCTTAATTTTTCTGATAGATTAATCCAAAATTCTATCAGTCAAATAAAAATATATAAGTCTTGTACATCCAAATTCTTAGTGATAGATACAAGAGCTATAATGTATGCCACAAAAGAAGGATTATCTTTTGTTTTATATGCCATGCCTATTTTTGATGGCAAGAAGATATCAAATAGTATTCCTAGCCAATATTAAAATTTCCAAGATGTTTTTAAAATGAAGAACGCAGATATTCTTCCAAAGCATTGGCCTTATGATTATTCCATCAATCTTTATAAAAGAATTCAATCATCATTTGGACCAATCTATAGCCTATCACAAAATGAGTTAGTTGCACTCAAGAAGTATATTGATGAGATCTTTGCTAAGAATTTTATATGTTATTTTAAATCTCTAATTAAAGCTCCCATCTTATTTGTGAAGAAAAAAGACAAATCTCTATGGATGTGTGTGGACTATCAAAGACTCAATAAGATCACCATGAAGAATAGGTATCTTCTACCTTTGATTTCAAGACTTCTTAATCAATTCAATGAAATAAAGATCTGTATAAAAATAGATCTATGAAGAGCATATAATTTGATAAGCAAAAAAAAAGTAAATAAATAGAAAATTACTTTTTGAACTAGGTATGGGTATTTTGACTATAATGTCATGTCTTTTGGACTCACGAATGCATCAATTGCTTTCCAACATCTAATGAATGATGTCTTTCATGAGTTTCTTGATGATTTTATTGTTTGTTATTTAGACAACATCTTAATCTATTCTAAAAATATAAAAGAGTATGAAGTTCATGTTCATCATGTATTACAAAAAGTTAGAGATACAAGATTATATGTTAAGTTAAAAAAGTGTGTATTCCACACTACTCAAGTTGAATTTGTAGGATACATCATTTCCAATGAATAGCTAATGATGGATTCAAAGAATGTTCAAACTATCATAAATTAGAAGATTTCAAAAACAGGAAAGGATGTGTAATGTTTTTTAGACTTTGTCAATTAGTATCAGATCTTTACCAAGAATTTTTCTTAAGTTGTAGCTCCACTTATACGTTTGACTTATAAAGACAAATTTGAGTGGAGTAAAGAAGCCAGATCATCCTTTGATGCTTTAAAAAAGGCATTTGCTTTTATATCAATTTTATATTGTATTGACTTTTTTAAGGTATTTTTTATAGAAATAGATGCATCAAACTTTGCCTTAAATGTAGTATTATTATAAATGAGAGTAGATAAAAAACTCCATTTAGTAGCTTTTTATTCCAAATTTTTTTTAGAGATCAAAATTAATTATGAAATCTACCACAAAGAGCTCCTTGCAATCGTGGATTCTTTTTAAGAATGACATCATTATTTAGTAGGTGCCATGAGTCTAGTCACCATGTATACAAATTACAAGAATCTCAAGTATTTCATATTAACATGTATTATAAATTGTTTCCAAGCTCATTGGAGCATGTCTTTATGAAGATTTGATTTCAAGATCACTTATCGATTCAAAAAACAATAAGATTTATTGAACATCTTTTCTAGACGTTCTTAATTTATGCCAAGAAAAGAAGTTGCATCTTTTGATCAGTAAAGAATAATTTTCTTGAAGTTGAAATATTTTCATCTTTGAGCAACAAAATCAATATTAATCATTGATTCAACGTTTGTCAAGTAAATTCAATCAAGTATGTCCTCTGATCATCTTATCTATGATATCAAGCATAATTCTTCTAAGTCTCATGATACTTTTAAGTTCAATTTTAAGAACAACCTATTCTATTTCAAGGGACAATTATACATTCCAAAAGGTGGGACATAATTACGTATTCTTCAAACTTAACATGACTTTCCAACAGCTGGATATGTTGGATACAACAAGACTTCGGAGCTAGTATCAAGAGATTTTTCATACTCTTATATGTAAAAGGCAATCAAAGACTTTGTACAATCATAAGACATTTGCTCAAGATTCAAAATTTCTTGCCATCGATCTTATAGACTTCTTTAGCCTTTACATATTTCAAAACAATTATGGTTTTTTTTTTTTTTTTTTTTTTTTTTTTTGGACTTTATTACGGATCTTCCAATCTCAAGTTCACATGATTCTATATTTGTGGTATTACATTATTTTATCAAGATGGCATATTTTATACCATGTACAAAATCTATCACAAGTGAAGAAATTTCTAAGTTTTTTCTTAACAACATTTATTGCTATCACGGATTACCTAAAGATATTATATTAGAGAAGGGGACTCAATTTATATTTAGAGTTTGGAGAATTCTTTTTAAAATTTTAAATATAGATATAAAGCTTTCTTTGACTTTTCATCCACAAACTGATGGGCAAACAAAATATAAGAATCAAGTTTTGGAATAGTATTTGAGGTATACCATCAACTATCATCAAGATGATTGGACAACTCTTTTATCATTAGAAAAGTTTGCATATAATAATTTGGTACGTTCTTCTACTCAATAAACACCTTTTTTTTGCCAATTATGGTTATTATCCACGTCTTGATACTTTTGAATTTTTAAAATTTAATAATTTTGTAGTGGAAGATTTAGCAAAATATTTGTCAGAGCTACATGCAACAATGAAGGCACAATGAAAAGGAGCTCAAGAACAAAACGAAAGTAATGCAGATGTATATTACAAAGAATAATCATAATTCAATGTACATGACAAAATATGGTTACTTTGTCACAATAATAAGACTACTCGTCTTTGTGATAAGTTGGATTATCATTCGCTTGGATCTTTTTTTATTAGTAGATAAGTCAATCTTGTTGCTTATCAATTATATCTATTGGAGTCTATAAAGATCCACCTCATATTTCACTTGTCTTTTTTTGAGCCATATAAGACAGTGAATATCTCAAGAAGAAGACAAATACTACCTCCTCCTATAGAAGTAGATAATAATCAAGAGTTCAAGGTGGAAGAAGTCTTAGATTCAAAGCGGCACCAAAATAGGTTTAAATATCTTGTTTATTGGCATAGATATGATATTAATATACGCTAATGGGAGCAAGCAAATAGAATTGAAGCTTTTCATTGACAACATCCATCAAAATCAAGATGAAGAATAGCAAATCTTTATTATAAAAGCAACAAGATCAAAAGAAGATAATATTCTACCTTTTATTTGTCTTTATAGCTTTTGTATATCTATGATGCTAAGAAGTAGCAACCAACACATTCAATTCAAGAACTTTCATTTGCGGACTTATTAAATGAGATATTATAATTATTATAACCTTCAAGATGTCAAAATCGACATGAAGATTCTCAAGAATGACATGTCTTTTCTCAAATAGATGGCAAGATACAATGTATTTGGTATCATGACCTTTGAAGAAACTCCCAATGTTTGGTGATTTTATTAGAGGTAGGAACAACTCTTCACGGTATTCCAAATGTTTTATTTGAAAGAAGTTACGAAGGCTTCAACAACGATCAAATAATATGGATCTTCTCTCTCTAGTATGGGACACTATTGATGGCTAAAAAGATCTATCAACTATATTCAAAGAGAACAAAGATCAGAGCATGTCGCAAATACAATTTGTTGCATCTTGGATTTCTTCAAGATATGAAGATTGCTCCTCATGGAACTTATTTTTAAAAGAGGAGATAATATCATGGATATAAATAGATATTTTAATAAATACCTATATGATCAGATAGAAATAAATAAAAATAGATAAAAATAGATTAATTTCATAATACCGTCTAATGAAGCTTCATAGACGTTGCTTTGACTTTACATGTATTTGTAATTGATTAGTAGATTAGAAACTTAATCAACAAGTTAACCACGTGTTGGTAGCTTTCTCAACAAGTTCACTATGTGGTGCACATATAGAAAAATTTCCTTGCAAGTTAAGATATGTGTCTTACAAAGTCAACATCTTTTAGAGGTCTTATAGGACATCACCACATAGTTCCTTGTTAAGAGTGTATATAGAGGCAAGAGTGAAGCCTTCTTCATTTTTTTCAATGCCTTTTTAGTCCTTAGTCTTATTTCAAGATTTCCTAGTCTTCTTATCTTTGGCAATAGCTATTATAGTTCAATAATATATCATCTTTGAGTAACTCTCCAATTTTTTTCAGTATCACAAGAGTGTATTGAGGATTTCTTTCTTTGAGATTCATGTCCTTGATATAAAATCTTTAAAAATCCTAATAAAATTCTAATAAAACCTTAAAGAAAGATTAATCAAATCATAATCAAATCATATTCAAATCTTCATCAAATCATAATCAAAACCTAATCAAATTTTAATAAATTTTATATCAGTTTTAAAATTTTAATATCTAATAATTTAGGAGCTGATCTTTATTCATAATTTTTATACTTTTTAATTTCATAGTTCAAAATAAATACAGAAAATTTGAAGAAGATTGAATTTACAAATTGAAAGAAATAAATTTTAATATATTTAGATGTCAATCAGTTTTTTTCTTCAATATTGATGGCAATCTTCTAATATTAATATTATTTTTCTTTCAATGTTTAGTTATTTTCAAATTTTTCATACTTATTTTAAATTAAATTTTCTACTAGTCAATGAAAAAATTACCTAAATCCAACTAAAAAATTATTCTAAATCTTATCCAATAAAATTTTAATTTATAAATATATATATATATACATATATATATTTCAATAGTTAAATCAAATTTTATTGAAATTCAATGGATTAAGATTTTGGAAATTGGATTTTAAAAGCAAATAAGTTTTTCTAAGATACAACTATATTTACAAATTTATACAAATTGCAACAAAAAGCATAGACAATGCTATTCACAAGTAGCACTTTCTAATTAGTGAGCATAGTCTTTCTATTCAAGAAGTAACAAAAGAAAGAAGATGAAGATGAAATTGGCACTAAGGTCTACCAGCATTTCCATTCGTTGTGGCAAAATTTCTACAAATAATGGTAGTGTAATCTATAAGCTTAGTTGGCAATCATTGCAATATTGATAGATTAAGAAGAAGGGAAGGTGGATATCTTTAACCTACACATACAATTGTAGTAATTGTGTGGTGAATAGTTATAGATTCTACTTTGTAGAGATTTCTCTTCCACATGATTTTATAATTTAAGAGTCTAGTTTGAAAGATGGAGGTATTGTGATTCCCTTGACATCATTTGTATATATCTAGTTGTTATCAAGTGTTTTGGAATGTGGTGCAAAACATACAAGCTTGCAAATGGGTGGATCTATGCTTCACTAATTTTTGTATAGATTATTTATTTATAGCTTTGAATTCTATTCTTAGAGCAACTTAATTATTCTTTGTAAAACTTATTCTTAAAAAAAGAGATAATATAATAAATACCTATCCTATTTAAATAAATAGAAATAAGTGAAATTCAATAGAAATACATTAAATAAGAAAATGCCTACTTCAAAAAACATCAAAGAGCTTCTTAGATATAACTTTTGTATATATATATATATATATATATACTTTAAGATATGTCATGTGACTAAAAATTTATAGAAAAAAATTGTATCTTATTCCATCATCATACCATTGTTGTTTATATTTTCTACAAATTTAAAATGAAGACTTTGGTCTTGTTCTTTTGTATCTTGTATTTAGAATTGCTGCAACTCCTTCTCAAATAAATACAAGTTGAATTTACCCTTTTCAAATATCAAAATGCTATGCTATGCTCCTACCATATCAAAATAAGTAAATTTTGCACAGTGCCTATTTATAGACAAATTGGATTCAGCAAAATAAAACCATCTTTTAACTGATTGACTCGACCCATGACAAAGTAACCACACCATTTGGTCCAAATTCTTTAAATATGTCAGACTTAATTGATCGAGGACTTTGATAGGAGTGGTATATAAATAAACAAATAGACTCAGAAGAAATATAATCACTCGCTCAGTTTGCTGGCATGTGGCCTAAGAACAGTCTGTTCTACACCAGAAATATAATGGAAAGCCAAGCCTCAGTTATTCCACAAACTAGAATACTAATTCTCTTCTGTGAGCCAATTACAGTATCTCTTGACCCGCCTGTAGCTCTTCTTCATGGCAAAGAGGTAATCACGTTCAGATTCATACAATTAAACGAGAAAAGGAATAAAAGTGTATATAAATATATTTATACAAATATAATTGTCTTAATGACATTCTAAAACTACAAATTCTTCGAATGTCTAACGGTCGACTTTCCTTAGCACTCGTGCTCCTGCTTCGAATTAGTTTGCTTAAGTTTCTTACGCGGACAAGTCTCTCTCCAATCGGGTGCTAAGGATAAGGGTGTTGGACAAGTAGTCCATTGCAAGATAGACACTTCCACGACATGTAAACTACAAGCTAGACCATTAGCAGGTCCAGAGACCCTTATGCACATAGAAGGACACGAGTTGCAACTTTCCTCAAACCTTAATCGGCACACCAACCATTGAAGGTTTACATTATGAACAGAGTACAGGCACCACGGAGGACTTCTGTAAGCAGAACTTAAACTGAACAAATCAACATAACACAATAGAATAACATCTCCAAAATTGATTAAGTGGAAGTAACCTAGTAGACATGCCACTCTGACTAACAAATTTCACACTCTGACTGCTGTGAATAGGTCTCCAGGGCAACAGCCAAGGCGCGGTAATAGGAGCTTAACAGATATATCGTCTCCCCATCAAAACCAACATTCTGTTGGGTATGAGCGTTTGCTGCAATACTAAATTGGCGGCGTAGCAAGCTACAGCAATGCATGGGCTGGACATTTTCATCAAAACTTATAGCAATCGATTAAACGAGAGGTCTTGCATATAGTTTCCTACTTGGCTTTTGCGGCCTGGGCGGCCTGAATAGCTTGTATACGCTGTTGCGTCTTCATTACCTAACACAATTCACAGTAATTAGCGACGTCAGACTCGTCACGAAAAATATGATGACGAGATTTACCGACAGTAGAGCAAGAGTCGTCCTTGCACTCCTTCAAAACAAAAAAAGCTACTATGCAAGTGAATACAGTAGTTCCAAGAGGCAGTCTAGTCGACCGAGTAGCGAACAGCTAAGTGGGCAACTAACCTCGTCTCGCTTAGCCATTTGTTGCTCTTCCATTGTCTTCAATGTAGCATCCATACGTTTCCTGTCAAATGCGGCATTATTTCCGATATCAATACCATAAAAAAACAAACATGGACACTGTACGACAACATGCACGCAACAGAGACTACTTGATAACTTAAACGAGTCCAAAAAATGCACTGAATGACTACTACGAGAAATTGGCAAAGATTAAATAAATAAATAAATAAAGTAAAATAAAAACTTACAATTCAGCAGTAATGTAATCAAGCCGTTTATTGACATTAGCTTTCGCTTCAGCCAAGTCTTGCTTCACCAAAACAGGGCCAATCAGCTTATACACATTCGCGTCATCTTCCAAAAGTTCCAGCTCCTGCAAGAGCACATCGACGCTTGACTATCAGCACCTCCGACTGCTCAGGCTCAAATACAATCTCAAAAATTCACCGAAGTAGTTCACTTTATGCTAACATGTCATAGTCATACAAGAACTAACCTTCTGCACCATTTCGTTCTCCCCATGCTGTACAGTGTACTGACGTCTTACTTGATGGTTCTTACCTATATCTGTAAGAAAATCCCACTACCGACAAGTAAGATTATGTAACATACAAGATGGACCACAATAGAAGTATGAGCAGAGTAATTAATAAATCAATATTATCCATCGTAGCAACCAGCATGCACCCCCCAACACCGCCGATCAGACCTATTCTGGTTATCGTCTACAAGTAATGGACACTTGGTCGCCCTAATTACAACGAAGAGAAGAGATTGGGATTTTTTTTTTTTTTTTTTTTTTTTAAAGAAAAAAATAAAGAATACTCTTCTCTACAAGTAGAAAAACCCTAAAATGGCGACAACGGCTTTTGTGGAGCTAGTTCGTTCTAAATGAACCATACAAGATCACCTCCACAGCAAAAAACCACAAGTAAAGAACTCGAGCCGAGATAGGACCGACCATCCGATGCAAACAGATCACACCAAGATGTAGCTGAAAACCTTTTTGGATTTTATTCAATGAGGCGGCTTGGTTTTCCAGCTGCGCTTGCAGTTCTTTCAATGCCGACGCCATCGCGAAAATCCTCTTCCTCGTAAAACCCTACAATGTGCCCACACTACCCTAAACCATAGTCTAATGAGTCCAACGAAAGCACGCTTCGCATTCAAAACTGCGACCTCAAAAAACTTCACCCACAAGCAGAAGATCTCTCAATGAGCAGCTCCAAAGACATCAACGAACGCCAAGTCACTTGGCGCAGTCAAGCGCTTTCAACCCGAGATTGAGCAGAAAATCGACAGCTTAGCTCACCTCTCCGAATGAACTTCCTCAGCCAAACCACATCGAAACACCAACTCCAAGTCCGGAAGCCCTCCTTCAATGTCCTAATGTAAAATAAATAAATAAAACACGGGGTCGGTACGAAAGCAGCATCGGGTTGGTTTTATACCACGTCGTCTGTTTCTCGTCGAATTTGTGTGATGTGGCATGACAACTGGGTATGTGTCCTCAGGAGACCTGTTGGTGATTCAATTCACAATGAAAATAGTTGGAAATGCTGTGAAAAATCTGCATGTGTGCTTGAGTTTGGAAATTAATCTCCTGGAATATAGTTTCCACTTTATTACTTTCCTACCTTCTTTTTTCTAGTTTTTTTTCTTTTTGTGTTAACTTGAGTTAGCGACGTACCAATATCTTGCTTCTCAGTAATTCAATCGTTTATTACGCGAATACTTTTTCTGTATTGCTTTCATTTTCTTCATTACAAAGAGCCACTTAAGCAAATCGGGTTTTATTCATTTGTTTAATATGGGATCAAATTTTGTTAAAGATACTTGTGTTTTGTAATGATTTGCTTAAGAGTAAGATGAAAGTAGATGTTTTGGTGCAAGGTTATTCTTTGAAATGGGAATTCAGAGTGTTCAATCTGAAGTACTGTTTAAATGCTTTATTGGTCATGGACAAATTCTGCCACATTTCAATACCTTTGATGATCATTAAAAGCATCATACGTGGTTTATGTGCAACTTGAGTTTCAACTCTTGGGGATTCAATTGTAAGCCTCTTAGATTCATTGAAATCATCTCAACGAGCATCTAAAGTAAATGGAGCATTTTCGAAGCATTTCAATGTAGCAGGTCTACTTAGGATAAAATGTTGTTCACACAATACTCTTTGAAATTTCCTTTCATATACAAAAGCTTTAATGTACCCGTCAGAATGTTGTAGAGATACTTGTTTAAAATCGTGTGTGGGAGAGAGTGTGTGTGTATCACAAACCTGAACACCCGCGAACTCATCTTGGTATTATGAACCACATCTACCACACCTAATGGTCCATGGCTACACTAGTTTCTCCTACCTCAAATCTAGTTCTCTTGTGTGTAAATACAAGCCATATTTCTTGAACAGGCTCTCATCCATAAGCTCTGGTTAAATGTTTCAGTTTATTGAATTGTCACTAAAAAATTGAAGATACTAATACTGTGTCAATGACAATCTATGCAAGGATAAATTGCAAAGAGCTCCGAAGGCCCAAATCAGGCTCTGTGCCTGAGCTTCAGGAGTTGTTATGGGAGCACAATAACGTCAGCCGTTCAAGAAAAAAGACAACCAAATGAGAAAGCAGCTCCCATACTCCTGATCATGTGTGAGTCGCAGTTGCAATTCGTAATCGCAGCCCAGGCTCACACAGCATAATTTTACCGATTCGAGACAACATGCATTGGAAGGCACGCGCGCACAATCCTTGCTCAGATGGTGGTGTCGTTTCTGGTGCTCACTTGCTTAAACTGTACTCATGATAATATCACTCGATGCTGTCCGTGGCATACAATCACAGAGTTGGATTACACAGTTGCGTGAGATAGATAATGATTCTTCGTGTCCACTGAAGAATGGTGGACCGTCCTAACATTGCTCAATTTACTCTAAGTGTTGTTATCATGGCTAAATCATATGTCCATGGCGCAGAGTCAAAAGAGAATAGCAAGTTCATCCTAACCGATCATTAACTGCTCTAAAAACAGATGGACATGGCGAAAAGTGGATCAAACTGAAAATAGAAGCTTACGCATCCATAGTCCTGAATAAGCAGGAATCCAAACTCGCTCACCATTCAATCACCGACTTCAATGATGAAATAATTCTGCATCAGCTCCTGAGAATGAGTAGGGTCCAAACCCTCAGTCCTGCAGTCATCCAGAACATAAGCTTTAGATGCAATCTATAGATTGTCTATAATCATACAGCTGCTCCACTGCGCCAACCACCTCCATCCTCCAACAACTATGTCGATACTTCACTTTTCACGTATCCCGCCACTGCTAATCTCCCAACATGGATTTCTTCTCCGGACTGTCACAACTGCACCATGTAAACCAACTCAATCACACCAAATCCCGACCACGTGCTTACAACACACATCACCATCCAAAACAAATAACCTCGCTACACGCCATTCAACGCACATTCAATTACTACCTCACTCGGTATTCTATTCCTTTCCTGGACAACCACCCAACTCAAATCAAACGCACTCTTCACGTTCCTACATCACCCACCCGTACCACTAGTTCGGAACTCTCATGTCAAATTCAACTACTCTAAATATAAAAATCCAATCCCACACAAATTCATCACCCAATCCACCACACACACAGGACATCCTTAACACACCACAACACCACCCTGCGGAATCATCGCTTACAAACACTGTCCATCCAAACACTCACTCCTCACTCCATTACATACCACAAGCTTCCAACACATACTCGCGATGTTTCACTTGTTGCTAACCCTGCACGGACCGTTTCTTCGCACGATCCTCATCACTTGCGTTCACAATCCCAACCACTGACAGCGTGCACCACACTCATCTCCCTTCCATTGTCATACCATACCCATCCATGCTCCGCCGCTGCTCCTCAAAAATATCCTCCCGTTTTCAGCACCTCAATTGGATTCAAAATCCTCGTCTCCAGTTTATAACACCTAACAGCACCCACCCCACCATGAGCCGCCAAGAACGAAAAAATTGATGACAGCCTCTCTTTCCAATTGCAGAAGCACAGGGTAATTACTCACCCCAGTTGCCATTCAGAATCCAGAACAAGCATACAATCGTCACATTTGCCAATGTACGGCTCAACAACCAAGTCACCATTATGCTCACTCATCAAACCAAAATAGAACCGCGTAATCAACAATCCAATTCCTGCACCATCCACTTCAGAAATAAAATAAATAAATAAACTCCCATGACTACCCTACTTTCCTAGTATTACGTGTTTTAATGAAAAATTATCACATCATCATCCACCATCATAACCTAACCTCGATCGTTCACGATCACCCATACATTACCGACATCGAGTAATAATACTCACAAAACCAACCAAACCTACTGCCTAAAGCTAAGTCACGGGACACATTATCATGGGCGTCAAGACCGTTCATAAAAACAACCACACTTCATAATATATCCCTTCAACCAACTTTCTACAAAGTCCTCATAAATTCCACTGCTCTATGCATATGTTATACAGGTGAAACACAACAGCGGATCATCAAAGCAAGTTACTGCAGCACGAGTTTCACCTATTATTTCCAGCGGCTGCCACCACGACTGCGATGCATTTCCAATATTTGTCCAAGGTGGACTGATTTCCACCCGTCACCAGTCTGAGCAAGTATGCTTTGCTTAGCATTGTCTATGACCACACTCACAGCACCAAAACTGTATACTTGAAGACCCTCGTGCATACGCCCTGGTTTGGGCATAAACTGGACATCGTTTTCTTGGGCAAAAGCTTCAGTCACTTCTTTCAAAGTCATTTCTGGAGAATCACTCTCGTCCATATGAACAGCATGTTGTTTTGGTGGTTGTACGGAAGGGGCACTATGAACTTGTTGAGATATGTTATGAAGCCTGTGTTCTGCAGCTCGAAGATATGTCAGTTTATCCCGTACAGCCTGTGGGATGCTTGGTGTCGCCTCAATACCCTGATTAATCAAATCAAGTGCTATGCTGAGCTGGTGTCGTATCTTATCGTTAGCCAAAAGTTCGGTCGGCAGCAAAGACTTCCAACCCACAAACCAAGCAGTAACTTCATCATAATCCGGACGAGCGCTTAGCCAGTGAAGTAAGACTTGGTGCCACTTTGGAAAGAAGTTTACTTCCAAAAGATTAATCATGTGATGCGAAGGTACAGCCGAAACCCATGCCATAACCCAGTGAAACTGATCTAGAATTTGGTTGGCAGGATTTATCACAAACTCCTGCATTGCCTGGATAAGCTTGGGCATTATCGAACGCAAAATTAACATCTCCCAGTTGGCAGGATCAAACACAGTTTTCCAAGGAGAAAGAAGAGCTAAAGCAGAGGAGTCTCCTGGGTGCCAATTCACTAAGGCAACATTTAACTTGTATCGAATGGGAACATAAAGAGGTTCCATTCGAGCACCTAGCCAAGGTAACCAGGGATGGAGCCACGCATGGATGGGGACTTCTTCAAGGCGAGGATCCCATGCATCCACCGCAGCGGTCAGCTTAGGCATGACAAGTCCTTCGAGGATACTCTGTTTAATCCCTCCAGGGAGCAACTTATCCCACGCCTCGAGAAACCTTAGCATTGGCTCCGGATCTCGAGGTTGCCACATGTTTGTTGTGGCCAATCTGATGTGTGGGAAAACAATCTCGAGAACTAACTGGATGTAAGGCGAATTGTCGATGTCTTGAAATATTGCATGATCTTGTGTTTCATTTCCTTGTAAGAGCTCCTGCCATGCAGTCATGGCCTCGATACCATGCAGGGGTTGCACAAATGGCTGCCAACTTCTAAAGAGGATATTCATCAATGGCAGAGCCATGGAAAGGGCTATGATGCCCACACTGAATAACTTGAACTCATCTCGGTATGTATACCTAACTCTTGCAATCGCGCTGGCTAAACTCTCTAAAGTCATTCCTCCTTCATCAATTTGTCTCTGAATCTGTTCAAGAGAAGCCATCACGTCCTCCAGGACAGCAATCTGCTTCCTCTGAGCACCTACTGCAGTTTCCAGTCGCTCTCTATCTTTATTAAGAATTAACACTGTATCTCTCTCATTCTGCAACTTCTGATTGCAAGTTTGAACCTCTGCCTCTGTCAAATCTACAATTAAACGGAGATTGTGTTGCAACTCAGCCATTGGAATATTATCCTCTATTGCCATCTGCTCGGCATTCAAGTTCTCCAGATTAGTGAGCAACCTGGGCTGGGGACCTCGCATGTCGAGAACTGTCTGACGGACAACCCCTCCATTTTGGGCCTCCTTCTCCGCTAGCAGCTCAGCTGCAGTTCGTAGCTCCGTTTTCTTTTTCCCTCTGTTTTTCTTCGTCCATAGCCTCTCCTTAGACTTTGGTTTCTCTGCCACAACATCTTCATCTGGTTGCTGCATCCCAGGTGGAGGAGGCAATCCAGTTGATGTTTCCCTAAACTCGTTGAATCCCATACCCATGTTCTTTGGTCGAAGTTTCGCTTCAATAGGTTGCGCAATACCCTGCTCATTCTTCCCAAGACCTCCTCCTTTGTAACCCATCTTCTCCAGCAACTTCGACCCAATACCTCTGGTGAACATTTCAAAAGAGGGGCCAGGACCTTGACCTCCACTAGCCAAAGATTTCGCCTTAGTAGCAGCTTTCTTTCCCTTCTCTCTCTCCAGTTCCCTCCGCTCTGCTCCTTCTTTGATCCTTCTCCCAAATGCTGTCGGAAGCAATTCCTCCTCTTCAGCATTGTCCCCCTGTTTCGTACCCCCGTTCGTGTCGAACCCTAGACCAGCGGCGGATCCCAGACCTGCGGTTCCGAACC
This sequence comes from Physcomitrium patens, assembly GCF_059467195.1. NCBI lineage: Eukaryota > Viridiplantae > Streptophyta > Bryopsida > Funariales > Funariaceae > Physcomitrium > Physcomitrium patens. The sequence goes on along the minus strand of NC_143431.1, from coordinate 1,180,310 downwards.
CTAATCCAGCACCTACACCAGCCGCATGCTCCTCTTTCTCTTCCTTGTCAATCTCTTCCGATGGCATGACTGTCCCCGTTGACACAAAACTCACAGGCTTGGTCAAGTCGCTCTTCTTATTGTCCCCCCGACGCCTCCTCTTCCCTGACTCCTCATAGTCCGAATCACTATCATCCACACCATACAGTGCCTCCTCCTTCGACTGTCGCTTCTTTCCTTTCTGCTTCCGGGCAAAAAAGTCGCCCCCAATCCACTTTCCGTCTTCGAAATCATTGTCTAAGTTGAACCGCTCGTAATGCTGATACTCGTCCATGTTGCCTAATTTTAATGCACAATCAGACCTGCAGACGGGAGCTCCGAGGAGCAGAAGACCCTGCAACTCTTCGAAAACAAAAAATAAATAAAATAAAAACCACCCGGATTCAATGAACCGCGTTGTGCTGCCAGGCAAACGGAAACCTACAAGCAGATGTGTGCCTAAAACCCACTCACCAAAATTTTGCCAAAGTGATCAATACATGCTCCACGCCCTAATTCATTATCCGGAAGAAGAAGAAAAACAAACAAAAAAAAACAAAACAAAACAAAACAAAACAAAAAACAAAGACCGATATCACAGCCAACCCTCAATACAAATCCAAGCAGGGTTCACGATCTCCGTGATTCGGAATCCAAACACCGCCCATCATCTCGCAACTTAACAACACCCGCGGAATAAACCTCAACCCCCAAGACCCTTGTTGGTGCCAGATTACTCTCCAGACACAAAATCCTAGGACTGGTTTCAATCCGTGAAGGCTACGGCTACCCCCTCGATGGAATTCCTTCCACCACCAGCTCGAATCGAGAGGCTCCAAACTCGAATACAAGCAATCAAGCAAGGTGTGCAGGCCCGAACAAGCCAGGCCTTCCAAGGGAATTCAATTGGTAAGTCGCCGAACACGTTGACATGTGACTCTGTTCGTTCGCAGGATTTCAAATTCTAGAACATCGGGGAAGCGATCGGCGGGAATCGGGGCTTCCCCTCCGCGAGGCTGTGTGCCCTCACGGCCGTGGAATGCGTTTCCTAAACCCGCACGTCCCCATAGCCATGGACTAGGAGCCCTAAACCCAGAGAGTTCACAACCCAACGTGGACGCATCCACGCACACCAGGGCCTCTTTGAAAATAAAATCTAAAATAAAATCATTGAAGTCTTTTCTTTTGCATTTTTAATGAAAATATCTCCACTTTTTTGTGATTTATTATTGAGATGAATCATTATTTGTGTTTTTATCACAAATCTTCCATGTACAAAATATATATATATATATACTATATATAGTGTATTTTTTATTTTTTATTTTATAACTTTTTTCGTACTTCTATTCTTTGATGATTTATTAAATGCACAAACACATCTATACCATGGGCCAAACATAGGATTTCTTAATATACATGAGTTATCATCCTATTGTTAAAAGTCTTATTTTTGCTATAAATCAATGGAAAATAAAAATGTCTAATATGATTTCGAGATTTTCATAAGTAGATCAAGAGACTTGATTTTTTGTGAATGCAATACAATTAAACACTTATACCATCAACCTTTCATTTTATTTTATTTTATCTTCTGTAATGTCTAATATGTTTAGGAAGCAATGAGATATTTTTAAAATAATTTTATTTCTGGCTAAATGATTTAATTACAATCTCTTAAGCACTTCAAATACGTTCTTATTGAAAATACCACTTTATACACAATCAATTTAGCTGGTTTTAAAATTTTGTAGAAATTTGTGGATTGACCTTATTGTGTTCTGCTTATACAGTAAATACTGTTGACCTATGACCAATTGTGTCATGTATATATATATATATATATATATATATTTTCAACTATTGTAACAAAAAAATAATTTTATTAATTACATAATCATTTGCCTCGTATTCACATTGATTTCACATGCTAAAATCAAGCAGTGATTTTTTAAATAAATAAACACCATTTTTCAGTCTACAAAATATTTGTACAGCTATCAATCATTTTCATCAATGGTATGAATATCATACATTTAAAATATATATGAATGTGTACATTGAAACAGGTCTTTATATTACTTGTCATTAAAAAAAACCATTTTCTATATAAATAAAATGATTAATGAGATGGTTTCTATTGAATCTACATATTTATAATTTCAAACTATTAACAAAATTTCTTCACTTAGGATTTTAATTCAAAAAAAGTGTTAATTATCTCTCAAAATGTGTACACACAAATACATGTATATTATTAAAAATCTATTAGCTTTCATTGTTTTGTTTGTATGATTATTTCATGCAAAGTTGCATTAATTTGTACTTTTTAGATTCTTAATTGTTTGGCTTCATTGTTTGATAATCGTAGAAAAGTCACATAAATCCATAACCAAGTTACAATCCTTCAAAAAAGAAACACACTACTTAATATATACATCATCCTACTTGATTTTCAAATGCAACACACACACACTATAAGTTGGTATACCTACATATTAAATCTCCTCACTAATTCTTTTTGTTTTGATTTGTTTTTTTTTAACAAATAAAACCTTTGACAAAACACCTAAACAGTATCCCAACATTGAACTCAGAGAACCTGTGGATCAGACAGTTCGAGGTTTTCCTGCCAACTTCTCAGCTGAAATGAACCCACATCACTTAAAATTGGGACGAGGTAGTCGAAGAAGCCATAGCGAGAAATTTCAAATATTCGACTCAGCCCTGCCTTGCCTCGTTGGTTGCGATGCAGGGAAGAAAGAAATTCCAGCCCTCTCGGCACAATCCAGTGTCTTAATTGCATCGCATTTCTGTATGTCGTCGCATAATATCTAGCGGCATTGTTGGGTTTCGAGAACCCAATTCGTAGACACGATCGGGGCCGTGGGATCTTCGATGCCGAGGGTTTTTAGTCACTTCCATCACATCTACAGCGAGAGCTTGTTTTGGGTAGATTCGAAGACTTTCATGCTCAGTTTTGAGCATTTTGAGCGTCGCAGTGCCCAGGGTTCGCCTTGTGCTTTCATCATCGACATTAGACTTGGAACACAGCTGCTTTTTCCTCTCGGAAGGGGATGAATGATGCGTCCCATCTGTCAACATTAAAAAGCGCCGCCTCTTGCAACTCTTCAGCCATCCGTCGCTTCTGACCATGTGCGAGTTCACGTACCTTCGTCGTCGTCGTCGCCCTGGGCCTTGTCTCTCGCCACACCTCTAGACCCGCCTCAAGTTTCCGTCGTCTCGGTGGTGTGCGAATTGGCTCTAGATCTTATTTCGACTGGGCCCAATTCCATGCGTGTGGCTGCGCTCGGATGTTGAGGTCTTGCTGTAGCCAACCGATTTCACACAGTTCATTTCTGTGTTCTGGCCTTCTTGTGCTCAATTGCTTGCAATGTCTCGTTGCTGGCCACCTTAACTCTGTGATCTCGCGCAAGTTTTCGTGTCTTGGTTCGTTTGCCGTTGAAATGTTGCCTCAGCTGCTAATGTAGGGTGCCCATCACTTTTTTTCTTGTTCATTTTTTAATTTTATTTTTTATATGTTGTATTTCAACTTTCACTTAACCCTGTTGGACTTGCAAGAAAACGATGTCCAGTTTATGTCCAAACCAGGGCGTATGCACGAGGGTCTTCAAGTATACAGTTTTGGTGCTGTGAGTGTGGTCATAGACAATGCTAAGCAAAGCATACTTGCTCAGACTGGTGACGGATGGAAATCAGTCCACCTTGGACAAATATTGGAAATGCATCGCAGTCGTGGTGGCAGCCGCTGGAAATAATAGGTGAAACTCGTGCTGCAGTAACTTGCTTTGATGATCCGCTGTTGTGTTTCACCTGTATAACATATGCATAGAGCAGTGGAATTTATGAGGACTTTGTAGAAAGTTGGTTGAAGGGATATATTATGAAGTGTGGTTGTTTTTATGAACGGTCTTGACGCCCATGATAATGTGTCCCGTGACTTAGCTTTAGGCAGTAGGTTTGGTTGGTTTTGTGAGTATTATTACTCGATGTCGGTAATGTATGGGTGATCGTGAACGATCGAGGTTAGGTTATGATGGTGGATGATGATGTGATAATTTTTCATTAAAACACGTAATACTAGGAAAGTAGGGTAGTCATGGGAGTTTATTTATTTATTTTATTTCTGAAGTGGATGGTGCAGGAATTGGATTGTTGATTACGCGGTTCTATTTTGGTTTGATGAGTGAGCATAATGGTGACTTGGTTGTTGAGCCGTACATTGGCAAATGTGACGATTGTATGCTTGTTCTGGATTCTGAATGGCAACTGGGGTGAGTAATTACCCTGTGCTTCTGCAATTGGAAAGAGAGGCTGTCATCAATTTTTTCGTTCTTGGCGGCTCATGGTGGGGTGGGTGCTGTTAGGTGTTATAAACTGGAGACGAGGATTTTGAATCCAATTGAGGTGCTGAAAACGGGAGGATATTTTTGAGGAGCAGCGGCGGAGCATGGATGGGTATGGTATGACAATGGAAGGGAGATGAGTGTGGTGCACGCTGTCAGTGGTTGGGATTGTGAACGCAAGTGATGAGGATCGTGCGAAGAAACGGTCCGTGCAGGGTTAGCAACAAGTGAAACATCGCGAGTATGTGTTGGAAGCTTGTGGTATGTAATGGAGTGAGGAGTGAGTGTTTGGATGGACAGTGTTTGTAAGCGATGATTCCGCAGGGTGGTGTTGTGGTGTGTTAAGGATGTCCTGTGTGTGTGGTGGATTGGGTGATGAATTTGTGTGGGATTGGATTTTTATATTTAGAGTAGTTGAATTTGACATGAGAGTTCCGAACTAGTGGTACGGGTGGGTGATGTAGGAACGTGAAGAGTGCGTTTGATTTGAGTTGGGTGGTTGTCCAGGAAAGGAATAGAATACCGAGTGAGGTAGTAATTGAATGTGCGTTGAATGGCGTGTAGCGAGGTTATTTGTTTTGGATGGTGATGTGTGTTGTAAGCACGTGGTCGGGATTTGGTGTGATTGAGTTGGTTTACATGGTGCAGTTGTGACAGTCCGGAGAAGAAATCCATGTTGGGAGATTAGCAGTGGCGGGATACGTGAAAAGTGAAGTATCGACATAGTTGTTGGAGGATGGAGGTGGTTGGCGCAGTGGAGCAGCTGTATGATTATAGACAATCTATAGATTGCATCTAAAGCTTATGTTCTGGATGACTGCAGGACTAGTTATGGCTGAATGTTGTGTGAGTAGGGAGGAGGTTCGATTTATGGATCCAAAGTCCATAAATTTCACCGAGGATAGGATTCAGTTTTATTTTCAGAGAGGAGCCCCGAGGGCTAAAGCAGAGAACGGCAATGCTGCTGTGTTTAGACCACGGAACGATGAATCGTTGCTGAGCCTACTGAGGGGTTTAAGTTCCCGCAACGTTACGGTGTTTGATATCCCTCGTATTCGGGTCATCCAATATAATGACACTTGGTACACGTTCGATAATAAGAGGCTGTGGGTATTTAGACAATTTGGCGAGGACATTCCCGTGCAGATTGCTATGCCGACGAATTTGCAATTGGCCAAGCTTTCCAAACGAGAGGACAATGGCAGGACGAAGGACCTTGAGATCATTGGCAAGGAACTGGAGAAGAAATTTCAAAGTCATGAGTTTATATGCAAGCAAAACTTGTTGAGTCATATATTGCAATGGTCTGTCAGGGATTTGTTAAGTGCTTGGCCGTTGAAAGAGGTATATGTGGGGGTTGATTAGGTTATTAACGTATAGTGGCTTTACAGCAAGTTGTTAAAAAGGCCGTAGTTGATTTTTTCCTCTGCACGTTGCCATGCTCTTGTGTTATCCTAAGTACAATGCTGGGTTTTTTGTTCCAGATGGAGCCGATCTCTCTTCGACACAACAACGTTGAGTCCTACATGGAGCTTCTAAGTCAGTGGCTTCTGGAAGAGACCCGTGCGCAAATACAACAGAATTTAGTGAAAGTTGCCGACATGGCATGTACTAGGATCGACATTGATTCTGATATTCGACCTATCAGCAAGCTAAGCTGTTTACGTAGGGTTACATGCACAATTGATCGTAACGCATTTGCGATGTTCGAGAGGTATAAGCAGCCAAAAACGTACCATCCAGCAGCCTCTGATATTGTACTTCTATCCACTTTCGCACCGCAGAAGACCGGAGATCTATTCCAAGCTGATGAATGTTTCACATTAGGTGTTGTGCAGGGAGGGCACATGTCTGGGTCATCATTTGAGGTCATAATTTATGCCACAACCCACGGGCCAGTGTATGCAGAGCTTGTGGGAGGGGAGAAAAGTTGGTATGCGATGAAACTTGAAAGCCTCGTGACATGTCAAAGGATATGGGACTCACTACATCAGCCTGAAAATACACCTCTAGCACAATATGTCGCTACTTATCATTCACCTCAGGTAACTTCACGTTTGATCACTTCGAGCAACGTCAATGGAGCAACTAAGTGCCACATATTGAGTGCAATCAAGTGCATCTAGGTTCTTCACAAGTGCATCGCTTACTTTTCTGAATTGGATTTTTTTAGTTTTTCTATTTCAGATATCCGAGACCCCAGTTGAGGAGTCCAAACTGCAGAAGTATTGCTGCACAATACGTCGTCTCAATCTCTCCCAGACAGAAGCTGTTAAGAGATTCATTATGAGGCACTTGAATCCGCAGCAAGGTTATGGTGTGGAACTGATTCAAGGACCCCCTGGCACAGGCAGGAATACTTATTTTCACTCTGTCATTGATTACTTGTATTCCGTATTCCTGCTGAGGTTAGCTGTCTATTGACTTCTATGTTTGTGAAAGCTATTGGTTTTTTTCTTCTGATAGAACATAAGTTTCTTAGTGATTTGATAATCTTTTTCTCATATTCTGGTGTCCATTTTTCTGTTTCCTACAGGCAAAACATCGACCCTGACAGCCATGCTCTCTGCAACGGTTTGTACGAGCACACGCATCCTGGTCTGTGCTCCGACAAACACTGCTGTGAACGAGGCTGCACGAAGATTTCTTCTTCAAAATCAACGAGACCAGGAAGATTCTCAGAGGGTGCACTTTTGTAGCGATTATGTTCACTCCGCATGTGGTGTAAGTTCTGACAGTAATTCTACTTGTACCCCCTTGCGTCTTGGCGATATTGTTATGCTTGGCAGTGAAGATAGGCTTGCTGTTGAAGGAAGTGCGTTGAAGGATATATTTTTGCCTCTCAGAGTAAAACGCCTTTTGGCCGCCCTTCATCCTGAAAGTGGATGGGAAGTCCTCTCTAGAACATTCCTATTCCATCTGATGGAGGTCTCAGAATCCACGGTGAAGGAGCCAGAACAACAAACTTTGGATCGTATCGTAATAGAATCAGTTGGACGTCAGGTAATTGGGCATGGGGAGGTGCTGTGCAACGATCTTCCTTCGTCTCACCTCAGCACACGAAGGATAAAAATGATTGCAGCAGTATCATGTTCAATACGTAATCTTCTCGAGCTCTTTACACATGAGAATCACAACGATGGTTACACTCGCTTGAAGGAACAATCAGCTGCCCAGGATGAAGTGGAGAATGATAATAATCAGAGAACGAAGGATCTGATTAATGACCTAAAAAAGTCTCTTTCCAGGCCCTTAAAAGATTCACTTGTGCTAAGTGACGACGCCCAATTCTCTCCGAACCCATACAAAGATGAGACTGTAGAATCTTGCACACACTATAGCAGCGATTTCATCAAGGAAAGTTATACCCTTCTCGAAATTCTGACAGCAAATGCTGAAGCCCCAATTTTCCCCCCAGCAGCAGCTAAATCAGCTGACTGGGTAGAGTCTGAGTGCCTTTCAAGTGCCAGCCTTGTATTTAGTACGGTGTCCTCTGCAGCTCTGAGAATCATGAAGTTGGGTTTGCCGTTTTCCTGTGTTATTGTTGACGAGGCTGCGCAGTTGGTAGAGGCGGAAAGCACAATAGTACTGCAAATGAAAGATGTTAAACAGCTTGTCCTCGTTGGGGACCAAAAGCAGCTACCAGCAACGGTCATGAGTCAGGTGATGACCTCCTCCAGTTCAGTATAGAGTATCTGATGTCAAGCTTTTGTTTGTTCCTATATTCTGGGCATTGACTAGAGATTTTAAGCAGGTTTTTGTGGATTGAAGATGGTGCATCTTCTTATTATGAAGGGCATTAAGCTATATGAAGTCCTTACCTATTCAGTTGATATTTCCAGCTAGCGTTGAAGAATGGGTATGCCCGTAGTCTTTTTGAGAGGCTGCAGTGCCTGGGGCATTCTTGCCAATTATTAAACATGCAGTATCGTATGCATCCCACAATCAGTGCCTTCCCAAACAAACAGTTCTACAATTGCAAGTTGAAGAATTCTGAAGACACTCTCAGTGAGAACTATGGGAAACTCGTATACCAGAAGAACATTTTTGGACCTTATGCCTTCATTGATGTGTCTGACGGCATAGAAGTCAATGCAGGCTCCAGCAAGAAAAATGTTCTTGAGGCAAATCTTGTTCTCCATTTAGTCAAACGTGTTCAGGATTCTGGTAATGCACGCTCACACTTTTTGTTGATATTTTCATGTGGTTCTGGTTGTTTCTAACATTGTCTAGTAACAATATATCATAGATACCATAAGAAATTTCAGTGTAACTTGCAGATTGTTACTCTTACAGTGTTCATGAAGTCTGACCCTTAAAGACGCTTTGTTTTAGGGCAGTTTGTGCAAATTCTAAAGAATCGGGATCGTCCACAAAGCCGATTACTGTAGGAGTGATATCTCCTTACAGTGGTCAAGTGGGCTTCATCAAGGACCAACTATGCAAAAGTGACTCAATCTGTAAATTAGAAGCAGGTGCAAATGTCCTGGATATCGAGGTGAAGTCGATTGATGGGTTTCAAGGAAAAGAGACAGATATTATTATCTTCTCTGCCGTTCGAGCAAATCAAGCTGGGAGGATCGGATTCGTGGATGATGAGCGCAGAATGAATGTTGCTTTGACTCGCGGCAGGTGAAGTTAATTTTACATCTCAAAGTGATGCAATTGCGAATACATTTGTTTCTATTGGCTTGACGATCTTATTTTGGTAACCTGAATAACTGTATTAACCCTTACATGTTCAAGCTGCTTAGCCGAGCGGTGGCAGAACCAACCAACAAATGTAAGGCTTGTAGATGCTTTCTGGCAGGCATGCGGTCTGGATTTTAGGATCAGCATCTACGTTATGTGGTCACAGCAAACTTTGGAGGAATTTGGTTGATGACGCTAAGCAAGTAAATTGCTTCTTTAAGGCCACTCAAGTTGAGTGGATGAGCGACGTCATCAATATCTTCAAAAGACATGGTAGTAGTTCGTTGCAGCAGGGAGATGGTGATGAAAGAGACATGGGCACCGATAGAACTATTAATTTTTGTGCACAATCAAGTATGGCAGCATCTCCTTCCGGGAGGAGCTGGGAGTACGAGGAACCTCCACAGGTCTGTCTGCTCGTAACATTTAGCAATTCTTTGTCTCGATGTGACAAATGGTCAAGACTACGATATAAGTCTATGTTGCAATTGAAACAGATCATCTTTAAATATTGGGGGTCTCTGTGCAATCTTTGAAATCATTACTTATAGGGGCGTTGGTAAGTGAACTTAAGTTACCGACGTGTCATTAAATTAGCTGCTTGGTCATCTGTTACACTTGTTTAGTGAAGAATCATCCGATAGAGACCCTAATGATATTTAGGAAGCCGTTCGATTCTATCTGAATGCAATCTACATTTGTCGTTGTATAACGTTAATTGATTCACACTTCCTCTGTTTCTTACTGGCTTGCGTTTTGCAGATTGACGGTCCAGATTGGTCTTCCGTATCCTCTTTTACAACAACCTCGTCACCAGCAACTAGAAGTTTACCACATTTAACGTTGGGAAAGCGACCCAGAGCAGGGCGGGACCGTGGGAGGTGGTACAAACTTAATGATAGTCGTAGCCGAGAGCCCCACCACTTTAGGGACGAACGCAGGCCCCCACAGAAGCATGAGTGGCGTTGAAGAGCAGAATACCTTAGCTAGCATCATTGAGAAAACAGCAATATCAGGTTAGGAGAATTTATGTTTCGTTGCTGTCAATATGTATCCAATTCCATTCATAAAAACCTTGTGTGTGTGTGTGTATATATGCATCTTCCTTGGTTATTACCTTCAATTCAATTTTCTAGTTAAAGGATCTTTGTTGTTCCGACTAAATCCTGATTCTTATAATCGATGTAAAACAAGCGAACTAAGAGTGCTCCTTAAGTGTATTCTTGAACTTTCATCTGAAATTTAGGGTCGAAGTATTCATACATCTGTGATAACCGTTCTGAGAGATGAGGTTTGATTTATGTTCATCGTTGTGTGTCATGAGCCGTGTTTCTTGCATTTATAAACATACATCGATTGGAGCCGTCACAAGGATTTGCTCTTACATGAGAAGTTGCAGGTCTGGTAGTGATTTTCCTTGGACATCTTCCGTGTCTACTCTGCAACGTGGTTGAGACCTGCCTGCAAGTTTGTGACAGGCAGACTGGGTTAGTAATATCCAAAACCCAATCTGCAAAGTATTAATACCTGAGAACGGACTGGGCGGCGAATAAGAATGAAGGGTTACTGTTTGAAGAAGTGACTACAACACAGCACTCTTTATCGTGAGTATTTTCGAGGATCTTTACTGGAATGTTCACAGTTCCTTTTTGTAAATAGGAAGTTTTGAAGTTATCTATATCAAAACTTATGGCAGTATTCTAGTGTGTGCAATATATGTACATGATGAAGCAGGGGTGTCTGACGATTATGACAAAAGTATTTGTTGCAGGCTACACATGTGGACCACAAATACATGTAATTTGAAATGTAAAATTTACACACTTTAATTTTGTAGGTGGATGATAAACCTGTAGATTTAGTCAGTGATGGTAAGTTTTTTCGAAATCCTTTTCTATGTATGTAATAGAGGTGCCGAGTGTGAGAAACAGGCCCTTCCCGTTGTGGAATCTCATGATCATCAAAAACGTCAAGAACAATGAGAATGGAATTGTAATTGTCACCCCAGATAGGCATTAATTAACACCCTGAACCAGTGCACTATAATTGCAGGCATGAGAATGCGTAGTTTTGGGGTTTTTTTTTATTTGTTACATGGAATTAATGTTTTTAATGACTAAATATTAATAAATAGTTCATTTTCTGAAAAAAGTCACATACCTTACCATACTAATTGCCTATTTATCTACAAAATTTATGATACAAATTTTCATCTCTAACTTGTCTAATTTGAAATTACCAACACATAATGTTTTGAGCATTGATATGAAATAAGATCAAATAAATATTAGAAATCTGTATATAAATGAATATTTATTTGGAATACTTATATATATATATATATATATATATACATATATGTACACATGATTATATACATGCATACATAATTGTATACAAATTATATATAAATAGATTAAAAAAGAATATTTATTTTAAGTTTTGAAGCTTATATGTACAAAAATATGTATTTCCCTTCTTTTTTGCTTTCTTCCTCTCTTTCACAATAAGCCTTCTCCTATCAAACTAAAAAATAAATAAAAATATACAACTCACAAGAAGAGTTGCTCAAAGACATCCAAACCCATTTACTCATACAGTCTCCCTTCCTTCTCCCACCTTCCCCTCTCTTATGTAATTATAGATATTAAGCTCTATACAACAACAACAACAACAACTAGTCAATTAGAGGCCTTCATTTTTCTTGGATGTGTTCTAAACAAGATCCAAGATACATAAGTCTTATTACCAAACAATGCAATAATTGAACAAAAATAAGATTAGAAGGCCCAAAACTAGACCACAAGACATATATTAATGAAAGTGAGAAGTCCCTCAAGGACTGAGTCCTTCAACCTTGATACCTACATACTAGGATTTAAGAAGCTTTTAGATAACTTCTTTTGGAAGGCTTTGTCCCCAAGTCATCCTAGAATGCTTCTTAATGGTTTCCTTGTTGCTTCATTACGAAAAAACTTCAAGAACCTTCTCTTGTGACATCCTACATTGCTTGAGAATTAAACCTTACAAACCTCCTTTAGAACTTTCTAGAATCTTTAAAGACCTTCTAGAATTTTCTGAAGCCTTTGAAAACCAACTAGAACCTTTGAGAATCTTTTTGAGATAGATATCTGTGATAAGGTGTGTATATGGCAATCTAAATTGTGCATGTAATATTTTGAGGTGTGCTTGTAGCTTGAGTCTAAAATTAATTTTTTTGAAGTTTATAATTAAAAAAATTATATTTTATATTCAATTATAACTATTATTTAATATTATTAAAACTTTATGTTAAAATTTTAATTATAATAATTTCTATTTTTTTAATAGAATATTATTTAAAATTAATATAAAAATAAATTATAGCAAAATTATATAAATTTTTAAACCTTATAAATTAAACCTAAATAGTATAAACAATAAAACTCTAAAATTGTGGCATAATTTCATGTCCAAATATATTTCATGTCCAAACCAATGAAACTTTAAATCATAAGATATTATAAGATTTATTTCTAAAGATTGGCAATATATTTACACAAAGGGTTATTAAATTAATAGCTTTGTTAATTATCATATAATAAACTAATAATATATATATATATATTAAATGAATTATATTTTATGTAAAAAATCTGAATATGGCCAGTGATGTTAAAGTACAAATAAATAAACATGGATATATGTATATTTATACATGCATATATATACACATATACAAATGAAGGTTCAAACATAATTATTAAAAGGTACTTTATAATAACTTACCACAAAAAATTAAAAATTTTATCTACCAAAACACAACCTGAGCCATTATTGGGTGTCAAAAACATCAATCAATTATGAAAATAACAATTATATATATATATATATATATATATATAATATTTGAATATATATATATAATATTTGAATATATATATATATATATATATATATATTCAAATATGTGGTATAATCTTTTTATACATTATAAACTTGCACTCTCAAAATATAAATACTCAATAAAATCATGGTATTGCAGCAAAAAGACTGAAATCAATATAACTCCTAAAAGGAAGTTTGTGATAAGATAATGTTGACATATAAAAGCGTAATTTAAAAACACCTTAAATTTTTCAAATTTTATGCAAAATAAAACGGGTCATAACAAAATTACTGCATTATATCTTTGAATCCTATCAGAACATGAAATAACAGTTCTGTTGACATGGTACATTTTTCATTCCAATTGTCAGACCTCACCGTTTAATTGGTGATCCTGACCTAATTTTCTCAAAGTCAGTTGCAACACTCCATGTTGAAGTGTTCCAAAGTGTTTCTAAAGCCTGGCAAGGGAAGGAAGGAATCAATGGCTCATCATCCAGATTGAGATTGAGATTGAGAGTCTCATCCTCAAAACAACGTCCATTTCGTCATCTCCGATAGACCTTGCAAATCTGCTCGGTTTCGTCGATGTTCCTCAATCACACCCTTCAATCTTCAGTTCCACTCTCACCCTATCGTTGATTGTGCACGCTTTGTAGCTGCACTAGACATTTCCCTATGAAGAATTGATGTAGCTGGGTGCCATTCAAGGCCATTTTTTTCTCACAAGTTTGGGCCAATTTTGGGCTGTGTCCAGATGTTTCCGGTTTTTGGATTTTGAGGTTCTTGCAATTTCATGGGTTTCGAGGAATTGGGGTCCTTTTGAGAGTGGCTTATGGTTGGGGATTCTGGTGTCGTGGCATAGTTAGCAGGATTAAGGCGGTGGAGAGCTCTTATCACAGTGTGGGTTTTCGTCACTGGTTCTTGGTTGATGGAAGTGGAGTTGTTTGTTCTTCCTGATATCTTGCTGAATTTCACAAGCTCTTGATGGAGGGTTGAGAGCTGATATCTCCTGACAACGTCTCCCTCGTCGCAATGTGGTATTGGCTTGCTTTACCGTTTTTTATTTTTTGAGTTTTACAGCCTTCAGTGGAGTGCTCACCATATGGTGATTGCACTCTTTGAGTTCTAATATTGTTGTCTACTCCGTCTCTAGTTTTCTTGGAGCATTAGTTCGTAGTGTGCAGTCGTGCTGAAAGACTTCAAATATTTTACGGAAACCCCCTCGTGACGTTGGACCCATTATGGCTTGGTTCGTCATCTTCAGCTCGTGGTTTTTTGATGGGAAACGGTGATGCCAACGGTGATTTTTTGTTGATTCCTTGCATCAATTGATACTGATTGGTTTGCAACTTGAAGTAATTGCTCTGGTGCTCCTTTGATGTAGGATCACGTTGCTAGAGTGGAATCAAAATTGGCAGAATTTTTGCACGTACATGTGAAGAGTGCTCAGCATCGTCGTCGGATTCTGCTGGAAAGGCCATGGATTCGACACTTCAGCTTCTCAACAGCCCCAATTTATCAAATGAGCTTATTAATGGGCAGAATGGGAGCGGTCTTAATTTTTCATTCTTCCAGAAAAGTGATGTAAGTCTTCATATCAAATACATTTCAGAGGAGGCGACTTGATGTCTTTTGATGTGGTTGCAAAACTTACAGGAAGATATATTTTGCAAGTTCCCGCAAGAGGGCTGAGTTTTTTTCTTGTTTTTGTTATGTAATGTCCTGTCATAATAGAACTAGGAAAAAGTGTAGAAATATGTCCCTTTTTAAAATAAAAAAATTGATATTTTTTAATGCATCTCTGACTCCTGATTGATACCATAAGAATGTGTCTGCACGCGATGGTTTGCTAAGTGTAGGTTATTTTCAGTAGTTGCGCCTCGTCACATGCTAGTCGTGTAGGATCAATATCCTATGTATGAGAATCTGTTGCCCATGTGGATGTAGCTTTATTTAGTACAATAGATTTAGCAAAAGTTACTTTGACGAGATTTGTTTAAAAGGATGACTATACTACATGCTCATTTTGTGGTACTACTATCCGTCTTCTGATTGTGGATTTTATATGTGCAGAGGCAGACAGTTTCTGTAGGCACAGTCATCTGGTCGGAACAACAGTTTCAGCGCCCACATGAATATGCCTCGTCTGTTCCTAGAGAAAGACATAATTTTCGTCCCATAGCTTGTGCATCCTTCAGGAGTGGGAAAAGAAACTCTGAACCTACCAGTACGAATGTTTTGAGGCGAACTTCACCAATTGATGATGCTGGTAAGCACTTGCAGCTCTTGCAGAATACGGATGAAGCGAGGGAGGCAGTTATTAGGTTGAAGGCTCGTGTTCAACAGGGCATTTCTATAGACTCTTATACGTACGTTGATATTCTACAAAAGGTTTTCAAGCATAAAGATCTTGTGTTGGCCAAGCAAGTCCATGAGTGCATCATAAAAAGTGAAATGGAGCAACATCCGTATGTGGCTAACAAGCTAATGAGTATCTACATTAGATGTGGGAGGTTGCAGAATACACGCGAAGTATTTGACACACTTGTGGAGAAAAATGTTTTCAATTGGACCATCATGATTGGAGGATATGCTGAGAATAATCATTTTGAAGATGCAATAGAAGTATATAATAAAATGCGCCAAAATGGTGTGCAACCAAATGAGATAACTTTCTTCAACATCCTCAAGGCTTGCACCAGCCCAATGGCTCTAAAGTGGGGCAGGAAAATCCATGATCACATCAGACATGCTGGCTTTCAATCAGACCTGCGTCTGGGAAATGCGCTTATTCACATGTACGCTCGGTGTGGTAGTATGGATGATGCAAGGCTGGTTTTCAATGGAATGGTGGATCGCGATATTATTACTTGGAATGTGATGATTGGTAGACTTGTACAGCATGGGCGTGGACATGAGGCTTTCTCCCTCTTTCTCCAGATGCAGCGAGAAGGGTTTGTTCCAGATACAACCACTTATTTGAGTATGCTCAACGCGAATGCTTGCACAGGGGCTTTGGGATGGGTGAAGGAGGTTCACAGCCACGCCCTCAGAGCAGGACTGGAGTCAGATGTGCGTGTGGGCACAGCACTTGTGCACATGTATGCCAGGAGTGGCAGTATTAAGGATGCCCGATTAGTTTTTGACAAAATGACGGAACGCAATATCATCACGTGGAACTCTATGATTGGTGGACTTGCACAGCACGGATGTGGGCTTGAAGCATTCTCCCTCTTTCGCCAGATGCAGAGGGAAGGGCTTGTTCCGGATGCAATTACTTATGTGAACATCCTTAATAATGCATGTGCAAGCACAGGGGCTTTACAATGGGTGCGAAAGGTTCACGATGACGCTGCGAAGGTGGGACTTGACTTTGATGTGCGGGTGGGCAATGCACTGGTTCATATGTATGCCAAGTGTGGGAGCATGGATGATGCTAGACGGGTCTTTTACGGAATGGTGGATCGTGATGTTGTCAGTTGGACTGTTATGATTGGTGGTCTTGCCCAGCATGGGTTTGGGCGTGAAGCATTCTCTCTTTTTCTTCAGATGCAAAGAGAGGGATTTGTACCGAATTTAACTACTTATCTCTCCATCCTTAACGGGAAAGCAAGCACAGGGGCTTTGGAATGGGTAAAGGAGGTTCATACTCACGCCGTCAATGCGGAGCTTGATTCTCATTTGCGTGTGGGTAATGCTCTAATACACATGTATGCTAAGTGCGGCAGCATCGAGAATGCCAGATTGGTTTTTGATAGAATGGAAGATCGAGATATTATCAGTTGGAATGCAATGATTGGTGGACTCGCACAAAACGGACATGGGCGTGAGGCTTTCTCTCATTTTCTTGAGATGCAGAGAGAAGGATTCATCCCTGACGCAGCTACTCTTGTGAGCATCCTGAATGCATGCGCGAGCACAAGGGCTTTGGATAGGGTTAAGGAGGTTCATAGTCACGCCCTCGAGGCCGGACTTGAGTCAGATTTGCGCGTTGGCAGCGCTCTTGTGCACACGTATGCCAAGTGTGGCAGAATTGACGATGCCAGACTCGTGTTTGAGGGAATGGCGAGTCGTGATATTATCACTTGGAACGTGATGATTGGAGGACTTGCTCAACATGGGCGTGAGCATGAAGCGTTCTCCCTCTTTCTTCAGATGCAGGACGTAGGGTTTGTTCCTGATGCTATTACTTACCTAAGCATACTTGGTGGGAATGTAAGTATAGAAGCTTTGGAATGGGTGAAGGAGGTGCACAGGCACGCCGTACGTGCAGGATTTGATACTGATCCGCGAGTCAGCAGTGCACTTGTTCATATGTACACCAAATGTGGCGATATTGATAATGCTAAACTAGTTTCTAACGGGAAGATAGAAACTGGCCCTTTGACATAGATGACAATGATCAGTGAATTTACACCACTCAGTCGTGGGTATGGTCAAGATGCCCTACAACGTTCATGGCAGATTTGTCAGCCTGTTATCATGCAGGTGTCGTTTGTGGCGGCCACTGCTAGGATTCTGACTATGACGCAAGATATTGGCACTGCAACTACAGTAGTGCAAGCAGGCCATTTGGAGTAAATCGAGCATTTCACTCCAAATATGCTACCGGATCTGGATGGAACCGCATGGGGAGACTTGCTTGATGCTTGTAGAAATCATGGGGATGTGGAAATGGCTGTACCTACCGCTGAAGGTGGAACTATTGGGTGCCTGTACGTACAAGGCTCCTCTTCGATATCTATGCTCCAGCTACCAAATAGGACCCGAAGTCACCTGTTAGCAGTTCGAGTTAAGGAACAGGTATATAATCACTTTTTTCACAGCTGAGAATATCACGCCGAAATTTTCACTTTGTAGTGATTTCAACCCTTGAGCACTACCACCTGGCCGCATGCACCAACCTGTAAAAGAATCCACTCACAGTAATGCATTAAAAGCCCGGAATCGAAAACCATGATCCTTGGATGTAAACAAAACTTAACCTCATCAGGCTTAGCGATTCTTGTCTGCAAGAAACGTGAGATATGCAGAAATTAATACGATGAATAACAATGGAAGGTTCAAATGGCACAGAGCTAAGGTCCACAAAAATATAAATTGTAAACCAACATATCTTTTTAATAAAAATAATAATAAAATTAAAAAACCAACTAAAAATTGTACTGACACTCACTTCGAATTACCAATTGCAATTTAAATATGTATTTTTTTTTTGCCATAATAGATGCACCTGTGCAGAAGAAGAAAAGAAAAACTGTGGATGGAGAATTCAAGTATGCAAAAATATAAACTGCAGCAAATAAGTCAACTGCGGACAGCTTTCATCGACGTAAAACAATGCCTCAAATTCGGCAAAGCTTCAAATGACAGCATCGTTGCCGGAGAGCCGTTCAATTCCTGGCCCTTGATGGCAGTTCACCATTTCGGTGCGATGTGGGTGCGAGATCCGTTCCGAAGAAGCACTGTAGATCGATTGCATCGGAATGCACCGTGCGAGTTTAGTCGACGCAAGGCGGGCTTTTTTAACTCTATCTTAGCCCGGCCATGTATTGGTTACTTCCTGCAATGAATTTACTTCATTTATGCCAAAATAAAAATAAAAATGCACCATGCGCTGTAAAGATCCGAGCTTCATGCGAATCATGATCTAGTATTTCAGGATCTCATGGTCAATATCCGAACATTTTCCTCCGAAGTTTCAAGAACAATGCCCACGCCTCCACCTTACCGGACAGTTTAAATGCTATGTTCAGCTGTTTGCTAATGTTAAGAATCTATGTCCGGGTTCAATTTACCGCCAAGTGCCACGGTCCATTCGCAACGGCGCATAAGCGGGGCTAGAATGTTGGACTTGTCTTGTACAGGTTGCACACGGTGGTTGCCCTCTGCGAGAAGCCGGATTGGAGTTCATATACACTTGGAGTTCGCCTGTTCGGAGAGATGTCTAATCATGTCTTTGATTTATGTGGATTGCACTGGCTGGTTCCCCGGAATAGTTCGTGACCGCTGGTAGGGGGCTGCAAACTTGCATTGAGTGGCGGAGCGGCTCTCGGGATTGAAGTGACCTCCCTCGCTCCGAAAAATGTGATTGAGGTGTGCCCCCCACACCTACAGAGCCGCAGTGCTTTGTGTCCGATATGAACCGGTCTCAAGTTTCAGATCAGCCCAGTGGCATGCTCATGACAGTGTTGGTTCGGATCTGTGCTTCGAAGTGAAAAGTGCAAATGCGATTGCAGTGTAAATCCTGTATTGGGAGAAGGAGACCTCGCTTACAGTTTCGTGCGTGCTCCGTTTAACTTTATGTGATGGACTTGCGCAGTTCATGCCAAAAAATACAAATAAATAATAGTAGATTGCAATGTGAAACCACCGAGCACACCATTATTAGGACATACTACTTGATTCTTCTCGGGTCGATCTGGAAACCCGCGGTACATTCTGTCAACTCGATATTTGGATGTCAGAAATCACACGTGTCCAATGATCGCAACCAATTCGACAAGTGCCCACCGCCATGTTTGCGATCCTATCAATGCCCAGGTGCTTGAACAGATGATGATTCGATTATGGGTTGCACCTGACATTCTAAACACGGATCGCTTGTTGCGTAAAATGCGGTTCTCAGCATGTCATGGTCCTTACATGAGCGCTTCCTCTTCCCCTACTCAGCTGAGTCTTCAACATCCAGCACCATCTGGTAGCTTGTATTCGAACAATCCCTTGTTGTTGTAACAACATCGAACGATCAAATAGAATGGCCAAGGTAGAGAATCATCTCCTCGCTGTCATCTTATTGGTAGTTGTTGCTACTGTCATTGGTGAAGGAAGAGATTCTGACGCAAATGTTACGATGTCGAAGAGCAGCGTATCCCTTGAGCTCGTCCTGTACAACTTGGCGCAGGGAGATGTGACATTCCAGTTGGGGACCTCAGCCCCGGTGGTTGTACAGACGGGCCAGTCGTCAGTCATCAGACCGGTTACGGTTAACCCAGTCAATTTTCCCGTTGTCACCTTGAATGTGATAGTGAACAAGACCAGAAAACATATTCCGGTGAAAAAGGTGTTGCAAATCAACTTGCTGAAGTATTTTCGGCGCAGCGAGCTTATGTCCAGCGGTAGCAAATAGCTGGTTCTGACTGCCGTGGAGAGCTGGAGGTTGAAGTCGGGGAAGTATTTGGTGATCAAGCTGGGGTTGCGAGAGGTGGTCCTCACTTTCAAGATGTAGGTCTAATTTCAGGATCGCCGTCGTGGTTATCTGCGGCGTCTGTTCGGCAACCAGCGTAGTAGCAGCAATCGGGTAATCTACTCTGTATCGATGTTACAGCAGTCGATCGGGTACTACACTCTGCATTGTGAGAACTTATTAAAACAATCAATTCCACGTATATATATATATCTATTTGAGCTTCTCCTGGTGACATAGTTTTGCACGGTTAATGAGTTGGACCCGTTGGGTAAAATGTTGGTCATAGTTGGCCTTGTAGCTTCTGCACAGGTACTGAGATTGCTTCAGCAAGTTTAACAGAAGCTCATTTGATCACATCCAATAGAAGTTTCTCCTCATGGTCCTTGTACATCGCCTGGATTTGACTCTTATTGAAGTGAGGTCAGATGAATCGAAGGATCTGAGTTTTTTCATGACTTATTCTGAACTGAGTTTTTGTCGTGTTGGATAATGTTGCACAAACTCCTAATTCAATGCCACGAGGCAAATATTAAATTAGGCCTTATCTGTGGATAACATTCTTGAGCATACTCTCACACAAGCTGGTCAATGTTTTATAGTCAGCCCTCATTACCCCCACCTTGACATGAATTACCTCCGTCGACTTGGCGTTCAGATTAATTTCTGTCAGCTTTAAACACCTTTCAAAGAAGCATTAGGTGCATGACCCAGAGAAATGACCTGAAGAATTGGAAGTCATGAATTTCATGAAGAGACCATTCTGAAAAACGAATCTAAAATAACTTTCAACGGGAGTCAAAAGCTGAATCCAAAGAGAAGTGGTATCGTCATAAGATCGTCCAGGTTTCATATTATGTTATAATATGACCTTGCTCAACTTATACTTGGTAGCAGTAGGTGCAAATTTGCCCAAATGGAGCATAAGAGACGATCTGTGTGTTTACGAATCTGTATGTATCGGAAATTAGCTTCATGCTAAAATGATTGACTGTGATTGAGGTTGTTGTTCAATGCAGTGTGGTTTTTAGAATTATTGTTGGGAAATGTACACATTGTTAAACTAGAAGCCATATTTACGTTCGTTATCTAATGAGTATGGTATTTTCTATTTTAAACAGTTGTTCGTGTTGCGTTTGGATTCATTAGAATATAAACACGCATGCTTGTAGGATAACTATTAGTGCAGGTGTAAGTAGCTTACATTCTTTTGCTCCTAACATACTAATACCGTTTTGATTTGGAAGTGTGAACTTATAATGATTGATTATCCAATTAATCGAAAAGAGTAAGATAATCGGAGACTAGATATCTCAAATCTCCAAAAGAATTTGTTTCTAATGCCAATTGTTGGTTGATACAAGAAAAAAATATGATTACTATTATTTATGCAAAATAAATAATAAATTGAAGCAATATTTTTAAAATATTAAATACCAAAAATATAAGAATATGTCATACACCAAATAAAATAGAAGTAAATGGTCTCTCATAACTAGACAATTTTTAGTATTAAAAAAGATAAATAATATATATATATATATATATATATATGCATGTGTGTGTGTGATTTTAAAATTACATTTTATGTTAAATAATTTAATGAATATGATATTAATATATACTTAGTTAGGCAATAATTATTTTTAAAATAGTTGCTGTAGAAAAAAAAACCTTTAAACTTATACCCATCAATAAATGTCATCCTTGAATGATCATCTAGAAGTTAAATTTGGGTAAAATTCTTTGTTACATACATATTTTTAATTTTTAAAAAGAAAACCACAAATTGTGGATTATGATGTTTATAACAGATGAATGTATTGCAACAAATGAAGTTTTAAGTTTGATTCCTGGAATTGATGATAATCTCATTTTTCACCTTTAAAACAAAATATCTTTATGAAATCTTATTATCCAAGTGTTCAAATCAAAAGAGTTTGAAATTATTAAAATTCTTAAATCAAATGAATGTCCACTACGATTGTTCATGAGCAATATATCTTCTTTATATAGAAACTTGAGGATTTTTTTGTTCCCACCTCGAATAAATTCCGTTAAGAAAGGTTACCAAATAACTTGCTGATAAATAGCATGATATAGCACCTTTCACTGTCCCACTCAAATTGGCTCTATTATTACTATTATTATTATTTCTATTCATGTAATGACAACTCTTACTTCAGTTTTGGCTATCTCGTAGAACCTTGATATTACTTGAGTATTCTAAACTAGTTCTATAGTTTTGTTAAAGTACCCCACATTCGACTTTGACAGATAGTAATTTTCATGTTGACAAGTTGGAGTTCACAATGGTAGTGGAAGGTATGCAGGGACTGGTTGGAATCTGAGTGCATGCAACTGACAGCTATGAAGACTTCCATATCTTTTACATATGGGAAAATACATATTAAATTCCTCACTTGTGAAGGTACAAGTAAATTTTGATCCAACTTCCTTTCACCTTGGATAGTTGAAACCGACACTCATCTTTCCTTACCCTACGGCCTCTGGGAACAGTTCATATGTAGCCTTCATAGACATGAACATGAAGTAGAAAGCTACAATTCTTGACGTAAACCTGGTTACACTTGACAGACTTGTTTGTCAACAGTACAAGAGACTGTTGAGTTGAACATTAATTGACCGCCTGTAGTTATGCATTGCTATATTTCAAGGATGAACTTAGTACTCTTGTGACTACGACGATTGTAATGTTAGCTATATCGCAAATTGGAGTTGACAATCCTTTGTCAGCCAAGCCTTGTTCGGACAATTTTTGGTCACAGATTGGATAATTCTTCTATCTGGTGCAAACTTCTTCAATTTCCCTTCAGATGATAATAATGCTGGATGCGTACGGCAGGATGGACACAAGATTCCACCAAATTATGAATTTGAATCTTGAAATCAAATAGCTGCTGGGTATAACTGGATGGACACACGAATCAAATATGACACTGCCACGTCCACTTTAGAAGCTGAAGCACGAGAAATCAAGACTCTTCGTCCAAGACAATACCTTGCAAATGATTATATTGCCCGACCTCAGCTCACAAGCTGACACCTGCTCCTCGATTCCAGTTGCAAGTTCATCGCGACTCACTGGACTGCTACTATGAATAAAAATCTTCAACGAAGTAACTGAAGTTCCTAGCAGCAACCCTAAAACCTTTAGGGAGGCCTCCCTATTGTGCGGAATCATGTGAAGATACAAAGTATTTATCACAGGCCACTTCTCAACGGAAATGAGGGTGTCAACTTTCGCTTCTAAACTATACCATAACCCAGGTCCAATGTTTAACACTTCCAGCTTTCGTAAATTATGTAAGTGATCAAAACTCGGTAAGCTCAATGGAACGTCTTTCAGTGGCGCCAAAAACCTTCCATCTTCCGCGAGAGTCATGCAGGGTATATCCAAAAATACCTTCTTCAAGTTCGGATTTTTTTCCACAAGACTTGACATTGGTATAAAACTGGCGGCTCCATATAGAAGCTCTTCTAACCCGGCGCCCTCCACCTGTCCACTATAGTTTATGTGTGATTCCGTTACTGTATGACTACTTGTTGATTTCGGCACAGCATCTATGCATTTCAGCTCCACTTTCGAACTTTCAGGCACTTCCAGATTAAACGCAACATATCTCAAAACAGGCGCTATGATGACTAGATTCTTGGGGCATTGCATCTTTAATTGCAGTTTCTTAAGTGTTGGGAGGTTCATTACTAAATCTTCCGCTGGAGTGGAAAGACCAAGACAAAGAACCGTCATATGTTGGAACGTCAAGTTTCCTCCTTCAGCACCAAATACCCCAAGCAGCGCCAGAGTACTCAAGTTTGTCATTGAATCTTTCACATTTCGTAAAGCTGCACCGTTTACTTTGACACAGCGCCACGTTAAACTAGTCAACGAGGTCATTCTATGACAATCACTCATGTCAATAAACATATTCCTTAAATCCAAAGTCTTAAGTCGATTGCCTGCAAAAGGACAGTTTGAGAGAGAATTAAAACCCTACGAAACGCACCTCGTTCACAGAATTGCGAGCAAAAAAAAGTGGACTCTTGAGGAATTCTAAGAGTACAGACTAAGCGGACATTTCAGAGAAAACTACAAGACAGAAACAGTATCAACAAAATCGAAGAGAAGACCTAAAACTTCTCCAGCACACGACTAGCGTCGTCTATTCACTTCATAGAAAGATTGAAGGATAGGTGACTCACATGTTACGGATAAAATACTCATAATGCTGGATTTCCGCATAATTGACTGCTGGCCGTAATCTACTATGCACAGGTGTTGAAGTGTTGACGCGAAAGGATTCACGCACTGCTTCAAAAACCGGTGGTCACTCATCCAAAAGTCAGTTTTCTGCCTTTCATCCTCGCGGACCGACTTCGCCTGCAGCTTCGGATCGATCTCTAACCGAAGCTGCAATAAGCAATCTTTACCTTTAAGAAACCTGACTATCATCTCCTTGATTGGTAAAGTAGGCCCTCCAACCTTCTTAGTATTTGATGAACCAGCCGTACTCGATTCAGCTAAACTCAAAGACTTCATATGAATACTACTTCTGGCATTTTCATGATAATCATTCAAGACCAGAATGCGCAGAGACCGGACAGATTTTCCAGCGTCCCGGAAGTCCTTGCACACTAACTGGCATTTCGAGATATCTACAGCATCCTCCACCCGGTTCAATATTTCCGTCAAGATGTACAAAGGTAACTGGAACGAGCTCATGGTCACCACACTGCTAGGTACCTGCAGATACAAAATCAGAACTGGCTTGCAATTAGGCTCAGAGAAATGAATCTTACCTTCGTGAAGATACAACTGATGTCAAATGTGCCCCCAGAACAATGGAAGTTACCGTTGAATGAGCACTGTCATGTTCAAACTTCCAAAAATAGTTTGTTTGCATACTACAAATAAGGAAAAAATACAATAAAAGCAGGACTACCAAACCCACGCAAATCTAACGTTGATGCTCACAGCTGCGTCGCTAAATATATTGCAGAACTGGTCTTGTAAGGCGATGCAATGTCAGCACTCGTGGTGCACTTCGCAACTCAGCAGTGAAAAAACAAAGTGCAGACAGTGCAATACAACATAATCAGAAACTTGACAAATACTCAAAGCCGATTCAGTGGGCCTACCTGAACTTGCAACCTCAACTTCACGAAAGCTTGCTTTGTAACCACCACTTCAAGAGAAACAGTGCTTCCCGAAACTAAGGTGGGGGTGGCCCATCATTTGGAAGAAATCACCGCCCATCACTCGAAACTGACATCGAAGCTGAGCCACCGCTTCTCTTAGGTCAAGAAGCGCCTATGGCCACCGCGCGTGAAAGATCAAAAAACCCTCGTCCGAGTGAGCACAGAGGATTTCGCATTCTTATGGGTTTTAGGTCGACTGCTGTTGACTAAGGTCCACGACACGTACCATATCTAAAAATAGAAACAACTACAAACTGAATTTTTGAAGTTGGTCTGTTGGAAAGTAAGGATGATCGTGGAGGTTTAATGGTTAGAATCATCTTCTGATTAATACAAATTAAATAAAAATTCTACAAAAATTCAACTGTATTTATATATGAGTTATTTTAAAACCTCATACAACAAACATTTATCTTCATAGATTCTATGTAATTGACATGTTGATATTATATATATATATGAACAATAAATATAAACTCTTCTTTGGCTTTTCTGTAAGAGACTATAATTTAGAATTCTTCTTATGGTTGAAGAAGATATATTTTTTAAAATTTCACTTTCTATCTATTAAATGTTTAAAATGAATTATATATTCATACAATTACAAAAATCTTGATTAAAATATGAATAGTCTTAACATTATGTAATGCTATGAAAATTAAAATATCAGTAGATCAAAATACCTAATCTAATTTTCTTTTTCGAATGAAATTGATGGAAAAAAGAAAAAGGAAAAAAGAAAAAAGAAACTTTTTGAACATGTACATGTATATAAATATTTCTAAAAATTAAAAGAAGTGTCTATGAGATAAAACAAGAGCAGAAAGATTTTAAAACAATTTGGTAATATAATTGATAGTTAGTAAATTGAATTTATAATATATAATATATTTTTTCTATACAAATATATATATATATATATATATATATATACACACACATAAATTTTCTTCTATGCATTACAAAATATTAACAACATAGATTCAATTAAAAAATGATGCAAATTCTTAAAGGTACCTTGGACTTCAATAATAATGTTTTAAAAAACATTGTAAATATTTATAAATTTGCATGTGATATTTACAATTCAACATATTATAACAAAAGAAATGATCCATGGTATTTATATTGCATTAAATGCTTACAATTCATCTTAAATCATTCTACCATAATATCTAGCAGACTAAGTTTTTATTGATTTTAATGGAAATGATAGACATGTGCTAGTCGATGAGAATGGTTCAACCTAAACAATAAATTATGTTTGGAAATTTTCAATATTATTGGCATTTCATTTGTTTCTTGGACAACAATTTATTTATTTATTCATTCATTAAACATTCTTATTTGTTTACTCTGAAACCAATATAACAGTTGTAATGCAAGTTAATTTCCTTTTTTTAAAATTCTTAAATATTTGCAACAGATTTATTATCACAAATAGTTCAGACATGCTGAACATGCTGAGACAAGCTGGCAATTACAAGGATGCATGTTTTATTGCAAGATAACAGACAGAAATGAGCAGGAATGTGAGGTAGCCTCTCAGGAATGACACATGCAACCCATGTTTATGTGAGTGTACAAACTGAGGATGGTTTGTCACTCTAAACATGCATCTTGTGTCTTGATTCTAAATTCCATCATTCATATCGTGTGGGTTCCAAGTTGCTTTAAAAGCAGGGAGAGGTGCATCATGTGTTTCCACTCTCTAGCAACAATTTTGTATGCTATCACTTTTGACATTTAAACAGAGAAAAAGAAGAACAAGAATAAATCGATATTTATCTACCCATATATAAAAAAAATCAACTAGCCTATGTTTGGTTCGAGCGTCCAAAAATCCCATTGGCATGCACTTGGTTGACATGGTGCCGTTTTTGTGTGTTTGTTTGTTTGATTGATATCTTCGTTTGTGTGTTTGTTTGTTTGATATCTTCATTTGTTTGTTTGTTTGATATCTTCATTTGTTTGTTTGTTTGTTTGTTTGTTTTAATTGCATTAAGGAGCACTAATTGGTATATTGTGTTTTTTAATTTTTATTTTTTTGATTAGCTGCCAAAAATGTATTTGACATTGGCAATGCTAATAGACTAACTAATAGAATATATATATATATATATATATATATATACATAATTAAAAGGTTTTAGAATACATAAATTTGTATTTATTTTTTTATTCCATTAAAATTTCTTAAAGATATTAATTTATATTTTAGATACGTGAATTTGTAATATTAATCAATTTTCACATGATAATTACTTTCAAATTTTAACTCCTAGATTAGATTATTGGTAAAATTCTGCTTTTGTATTAAATTTGGACGTGAAAGATTTTTTCAATTAAAATTTTAGGTAGCACAACATAATTGTTTTATGTAGGAATCTAATTATAAGTATTGCATTAAAAAAAATTAAAAGAAAAAATCAAAACTCAATAGCATCTTTTAAAAAAATCAATATCATCAATTATAAATTATAGTTCAAATTATTTAAATTATAAATATGGTCATAGTTAAAAAATACTTTCCTTTAATTTTAAATATTCTAATTAAATTGATAATAGAGCAACATTTTGACTAAATATTGAAAAGATAATATTTTTTTTAAAAAAAAATCATTTGTGAATTTAAACTTCTAAAACTTCTTGATATTAATTTATCCAAACTAAAATTAAAATATTTGAAAATAGAAAATTAACCTTAAATATAATTTTAATTTAATTTTAATAATATATTATTAAAGATAAGAGCTCTAAAGAAATTCAATCTTAATGTGTAGTTACAATCTTAAAATAGAAATAAATAACAACATTAGTTTGTTAAGATATTGACTCATTTACTTATCCTAAATTAAAAAAATTAGTCTTGCATAGTTTTTGGAAATAATCTTAATTTCTAAGGTATAGGATTGGATAACAACTCTTCTAACTAAGATGTCAATAAGCCAATAAAATAGGAGCCTTGAAAACTTTTTAAAAAAATTATTATTAGTTAAAAAACTCATGCCAAGATTTTTAAAAAATTACAATCACATGATAACTTTTAATAAGCGTATGGTTCTAAAAAATATGGATTAAGGAGATGCCATGAATTTTGAAGGAGAAATTTTAAGTAACCAACATACAAGTTAATTCACATAAGAAAGCTTTAATAAATATGAATAAGTATTATTAAAAAATACAACAAAAAATATAGCAAATATCAAAACAATAAATCTTTGATTGAAGCTACTTTGCTTTGCTTGTGGAAAAGCTCTTGGATGACAAGAAAAACAATAAAAAATAAATAAATATATATAGATAGAAAAAGAAAAACAAAAAAAAACAAAAAAAAAAAACAAAATAGCAATCATACACACATTGGATAGAGATTGGCTAGATATGTATTAATATATATATATATATATATGGAGAAAGAGGGGAATGTTAAATAGACCCATGCTTTTACTAAATAGACCCACGATTGATGAAGAATACAATAATTACTATGAATAGGGTTGGTTTTTATTGATTACAAACTCAATGGTGGAGAAATGATTCTATAGAAACGTAGGCCGTGTTAATCCCAGATTTAGAAGAGGATTGTTCTGTGGAGACACAACAAATTTACATCTTAAATATTCTTCCACTACTACTGTATATCTGGTTGCAAATAAAGTTTAAAAATTCTCTTCAATAAGAATTAGGCATGGCGTGTTCGGAAGGTGTTTCTTTTTTTTTCATCTCCACAACAGCCGCCTCCTAAGCTGGGTGTGAATTGTGGCCGCATAATTGCCTCAGTGGGTTGTACATGAGTAAGAGATCGGCGTTCTATGCATTAAGAAAACAATAAGTTGGTCATGCCAAGGTGAGGGCTCTGCACACGTTTACCAGCAGCCAAATATTGGTGCCGCCAAACTGTAGCTATAGTCAGCAATTTTGACTGGTAACGCGATCATAGGTGTTTTGCACAGTTGGCTATTTTTTATAAGCGTAATTCATGAAATGATCCTAAACTAAATGTTTCTATCACTAACCCCACATCTGTCTAGACAGAGTTGGAAACAATATTTTCGTGCATGAACCTTTAAATTTATCTCAAACTTGAGATGCAAGTAACCTCGTCACCTTAGCAAAACAATATCGACATAATCCAGGAATTAGAGGAGAAACAATCGACTCGTGAGTAGATTTTCACCAAAATGTTCTGGACAGACGAAAAACAATCATGTATACACCAAATCTGTCGCAACGGATTCTTCCACATATGTCCCTTTCCAAAATATCCTCTTACAAATTTATTTTGGATAGTTACTGCTTACAGTCGATTCACAAGCTGCGTGGGAAAACATGACCTGTGTCTGCACAAATCATATCCTACATGCAAGGTGGTAGCTTCCAATCGGTAGGACAGTCATATTCCGAGAAGCTTTTATATACGCGATTTTCCGAGATTTTCTTTAATATCCATTAGCAGAACATGACATGTATAGCACCATTGTGTTAGCCCGTAACGTTCTCAGTTCTCAATGTCCCTAAAACGTTTAAATTCATTTCATACAGACGTCAGGCTAGATATTAAAGAAAATCTTGTCTTAAAAGCTCGAATCAGAATCGAATCTAGTTTCCATTCCTGATCTCATGGGATATTGTGGTAAATGTCCCTCTAGAGATGGCGTCTGAAGAGATCCTGAATTCAAATTTTCTAAGACAAAGATGAAAAAATCTAGTGGAAGACTTGAGATTTTTACATCAGTCTTCAATGATCTTATGAAGATATTGTGCGGTTCGAGCTGATACAATGCTACTGCTTCGGAATACTCCAGTGACTTATCATCACATCATCATCTTCGAGGATGTCCACCACCGTAGCATAAAATCTTTGTCATATATAATTTCTTTTTCTGCAGGTACTTGTTGGTAAACGTAACCATCGGAGTAATCATGAATTCCAAACCGTCAATTTTGGAATCCCACCACGGCTTCTTTATCCTTGATTTGGATCTAGACCAAACATTAACGGTTGAGTTATTGTTTGAAGGTATCAATCATGTTTTTACAACTTGATGTACGACACAAAAAATTATAATGTTGCTCGGAGACTTACAACTTTGTGTAGTTGTTCACTTGGCCTTTTCAAGCTGTGAGAGGATGTTGATTCGATCCCTCTTTACTTTTCCTGCAACGATTCCAGGATACGACTCTCGGGTTCCCGGCAAGACAACGTACGCCAGATTTTCATGCATTGATGTGATTTGCATGCATTTTTCACTGAAGAGGTCTGCTGAATGTTCCAAACAGTAGCGTTTCCATGGACAGAGGATTCCACTTTCTCTATCTATGCTGCTTGATGTTAAACTACACAGACCGATATAGACACGGAGCACAATCAGCTTCATATCCCATCACTTCTGGACAGGTTGGACGAAATATCAAAAGAGACGTGTACAGAACACTAGGTGTGAAACAGCGACTGTAAGTGGACCTTGAGTGGAACGGGACAGTTAGTAACTAGCTTATTAAGTGTGAAGTTACTTGCATTGAATCTCTATGTTACGTACCACAACTATTCTTATTCACAAATGTTGAAGATGTCTGTGGACGGAGGAGTTAGACTGGGTATGCTGCAGCAAGTCTTACAACACATCTACGGTTAGTTTCTTTAGCATGTCCGAGGTCACATCGACGAGGTCCTTGAGGAAACTGTAGGGCGTTCATACAGACTGAACCTAAATTATCGAGAAGTCTCTGTATGCATTAGTAAGTATTAATTCCAGTTACCGACTTGCTCGAAAGTGGCCCGATGATGACAGTTGGATGTCGTCAAGGGAGAAACTGGAAGCTCAACTGGGCAATCGACGAATGTATTTCATTCATGCTCGAAGCCCGGTCCTACCTGCCCTTGCCACGTCCTCTACTCCGCGTTGCCCCTACCCTGCCACTACCCTGCCCCTACCCTGCTTGTTTGACTCCACCTGCTGCCGTCCCCTGCCCCATCCCCTGCCCCACGATGCCCTTACCCTGCCTCTATTACCTAGCCCGCTGCCACCGTCTTGTTATCCTAGCTGATACCCCTGCGGCTGCCGCACCTTGCCCCACCCAACCCGGCAGGTGGCACTAACTCTAACCGCCGCCGGCCAAGGTTAGAACCTTACACAATATAAACTAATATTTTAACATATATTTTAACATATATAAAAATTTATATATAGGGGTTATTATATGGTATAATATTATATTTTCATATCATAAAAGACACTGAATATTTAGACTATTATTAATAATAAAAAAATAGAGCAAAAAATATTTGTATGCACCAATGTCAAGTTTGTTGCTATGCTAACATTGTTTTTGTTGTGATTGGATTATAAGATTTTAGTTGTAGTATATCTATCATATCCATTGTTGTATATTCTTTGCACTAATAACTCTATTTCTTGCTACAAGTATTTACAAGTTTGATACAATGTTTTTTGTTCCTTGAAAGTTTTATCTTGAACATGTGTGATATTGTCTTTGCAAAAACTTGTAGAAAGATTGAGAAGAAAGGGACCCTACATTGCCTTGCATCTTTGGTATGAAAAAGATATGTTAGTATAAAAGTGGCTACATTTATGGTCTATCATACAAAAAACTAATAAATTGACTACTATAAGATAAGCAGATTTAAACTCTATTATTTTTTCCATCTTATACTAGTGTCATATATGCATTGTATATGCATTCCTAATGCATATTATGTATTAATTCTATCATGCACCTTAGATTATAAAAAAAAACTTAATTTATTTTTATTGGGCATAAAAATTTACATCTTATAATTTCAAAACATCCAAACTACCAAAGCTTGAGAACAAAGTCAACTGTTTTTATAGAAATCATCAAGTCTTATATATGATTAATCAATCTTTGATGTCGTGAACAAACAAATTTCAATCCATTGAAAGGTGAAAGACATCAATTGTACCAATCATAAGGTAAAAAAATATTTCCTATTGATACTAAAAGAAGTTAAGATATCATTCAAGGCTTTGAACTATTGAAAGACCACACTACTACAAACACTATGTAGGCATACATATTATAAACTATTAGAGTGAACAAATTTTATGAATATAAAATGGTTTAAATATAGATGTTTATTTTTTAATTGATGAATTTATTTTCTTTCATTTCAACTACAATAACTTACTTAAGATAATATTATTTTCACTATGTGGTTTTTTACATTCATAGAAAACCTAATATCTTACTTCTTCCAAGAGCTTATATGTGAATTTGGTCGTAATTGAGTTGAAAAATGAGGGCATAGTAAAAGCCAAAAGAAGTCATGATACTATCTTCTTTTGATGTAGGAATCTCTTGTCAAGATGCATAAAAACAATTGTTATAGGTAAACATCCATGACCATTCATATGCCTCTTTCTATTTTCAATATTAAAGAGAATGTCTACAATAATAAAGAAATCCAAAGGTATGTTAGAAATCTGGACTTCGTAGGCTACAATATTGAGCTATATCTAATAATTCAATGAGCTATACAAAATCCTCCTTTTAGACTATTTGAATGAGGTGCATTGAATTAAGTATTGAAATAATGTTATTAAATTATATATATATATATATATATATATATATATAAAAGAGCTTAATTAAAAATATTATAGCAAATTATCTTTGAAATTACTATAGAAAATAATAATCAAGGAGATAATAAAACTAATAAGTTCAAATGCTACTTCTTTGCAAAATGGGCTTCTATTTACTCTTTATGGACAAAAATGAGGTAAAAAAAAGTTGATAAGAAAAATAATTGATAAGTACATTTTTAAGAAAGAATTATAAGTAATTTTTAGCAAAAATTATCTCAAGAAACTAAGAATTGATACCTATAGAAGGTCAATTGTGAATCAAGGTCAAAATCAAATCCCAAGGCACAAAATTGTACATCTATGGTAATTCTAAGGTTTTTTTTTTGATTGGAAAGAGAGAGATCTTAGAGAAAATTAATACAAGGTTGTTTGGACAATGATTTTGAGTGATTTGAGTTTGTAATGGTTTTATAAAGGCTTTGTAAAATCAAGGTTGTTTTGAAGTAACTTTGGTTTTTTAAGAAACATAAAGGATTTATATTTTAGAGAATTTTGTGAGATTGGCAATTTAGCTACAAGTAAAATTTTGTATTTTTTCTTTAATTGTAATTGTATTAAATGTATGTGATAAATTTAAACTTGATCATAAAGACTTTGTAATTTAATTTTTTTTAAAACTTAAGAGTATTAGGGTCTCAAAAATTAGAATTTAAGTCTTAAAATTACAAAGCCTTTTTTAATAATATTTGTGTTAAATATAAGTCATAATTTAAAAATTTGATTGAAATTTGGTTAGAATTTGTTTAGAATTGGAATAGAATTTTAATTTAAATGTATTAGAATTTGGATAGAATTTATTAGTATATGACTAAATTTTAATAAGAATTTTTTTAGGATTGAAAGAATATTTAATTGGATTTAATTTAAATTTATTAATTTTTTAAGGATTATTTTAAAATTAATCAAAATGTGATAAGTTTTATTTAGAACTTTTTAGATTTAATAAAGTATATCTAATTTAATTGTAAGCTCATAATATCTAATAATTAAAAAAATCTATCTTGTAAAATTTACCATCAAGATCTTAAAAGACCTCTTCCATATAATTGAAGTATGTGTGCTTCAACCAAACCATGTAAATATTGATGGACTTGTAGTTCATGGATGAGTAAAAAATAACCAATGGAGTATCTTCTCAGCCCACTTGTCTCTAGTTATCAAAGATTTTATCAATAACTATCTTCATTGAGGAAATACTATAGCTCAAATAATGCAAAAATATATTAGATTTCTAAAGTAGGAAATGATGTATAGAAAAGAAATTACTTAGAACATATTTATAACTACAAAAAACATCAAAAAATTATCGAAGAAACTTGCAAGCAATACATATATGTTACATAAGAGCAATGCATAGAGTGTATAGATGTGGGTTTATAAAAACTATGAGAATATGTTTTGCTATACTAAAGCAAACCTAGTAAAGCTGATTCAGGTTATAGATAGATTGGATAGTTGAAACATGTCATTCACAATTGGAATCCAAACATTGTGGCAACAACTAATGATAGTGAAGTACAATAATAGAAGTAGTATTTCAATTAATGCCACCTTTGATAAAAAAATAATGAAAAAAAAAATATGCATCAAATTTTAAATAGTATTTTTTTATCTCTTTATTATAATATGTAAAGAGACAATAAATTTTGTTGACATTAAATTTTATTTTTAAAATATTTTTAATTATTTTTTTTTCTACATCTTTATGGTATTTGACAAGTGGCACAATAAGATCTTGGTAGCATTCATACTCTCTATTCAATGTTCAAAAGTAGATTTGATCCCTTAGTTGTGTGCCTTAAAAAATTGGATACAAAAACAATGTTTGGACTAATAATTAACAATCTTTATTGTTGACTATGCAAAAGGAGAAATTAACACCTTTTTGTAAGGGTATTTTTTATTATTATTATCAATCTTCACTTATATTTTTGCAACATGCTTTATCTTTTTTGTTTCTTATAATGACTACATATAAAATGTCACAGTGTTACAATGTGGCTATAGAATTGTTTTGATCTACTACGATTTTATTTACAAATCCATTTAGCTAGATATTATTACTTTCTTCTTCTTTTGGCGAGTCTGCCATATGTAGTATTTTTTATTTATTATTTATTTATTTTTTCATTAGATTATAGATATGAATTAGCAAAGTAAAATATTTCAAGAATTAGAAATAATAATATGTAAGAAAAATATTTTTTCAATCCTAATTCTAAAATTAGAAAAAAATTAAAACCTATCAAAGATATACACATGTATCAAATTTTAAAATTACATGGAGCAAGAATGATTAAACAAGGTTCATATGTATGTATTTGGTTATTATAATTTTAAGTATGTAGGATAAGACACCAATGCATCTATTGAAAGGTATCATGGCTTGATGAAATCAATTTTGAAGTTCAAGAAGAATAGGATGGTATAACAATGTGTTAATTGGTGCATCGACATGCTAATTATTGATACACTTGACCATTATTAATATAAGCTGATAAAAAAAAATCATCAATAATAAGAAGATATAAGATATTATTATATCTTCACTAATTGTCAAGAATAAGAATTCAAAGAAGATATGTAAGATGTATATCAAAGAGAGATGACAAAATGGAAATACAAACATATGTAAGTTTAGAATTTTTTTGTTATGTACAATATTGGTTATTCAAATTATTATCATTGAATAAGATCCAATTACTTTTTTTATTGCGTTAGATCATAATCAATGTATTTAATCAAATCTTTCTTTATTCTTTTTTCTTGTTTCTTCAACCTCTCTATTATTACTTCAATATCATCAAGTCTTCTTTTTTAATTGTTGAATTTATACTGCTAAAAGCTCTTATCTATTTAGATCATCCTTCCAAGTTAAGACCTTCCATTTTGGCACTATTTTTTATTTTAGAATTACTTGCTTTTACCTGTTTACTAATTTAAAAGAAAAATAACTTGTTATTATACCATAATTAATATAGTGTCATTTTCCATGAAAGTTTCTTGAGAATGCACTAAGCACATGGCTATAGAAAATAAAATAGAGATTATTACAATAAGATTTTTAAAATTCTAATAAAATCCTAAAAAAACTCTAATTAAATTTTATCAATATTAATCAAATTTTAATAAAATCTAACATGAGTCTTAAAGAAATTACAAAAGAAATATAAAAAAAATCATAAATTAACCTTAAAAAAATATTTATAATAAAAAAATTCTAAAATAATATCAAAGTAATCTTATTAAAATATTAAAAATAAAAATTATCAATAAATCCAAATCAAATTTTAATATAATCCTAAAAAAATCTTAATAAAATTTTAAATCAATTTTAACCAAATCCTTATCAAATCTTATTTAAATTCTAATTAAATTATAAATCAAATCTTAAAAAAATCTTAATCAAATCTTGAAAAATATTTAAAAAATTCTAAATCCTAAACCAAATTTTAGTCAAATCCTGACTAAATCCTAAAAAATCCTAAAAAAATTGCAAATCCTAATGGAATCCTAATCAAATTCCAAAACAATTTTTAACCAATTCTACAATAGATTGAAGCCTCAATAAGTAATAATCTAATTTTGGATTTCAATTTAAAATTTGCACACCTCTCAATTACTAAATCGACAACAAATTCAACTAATTTGAAGAAGATTGAACTTATCAAATATAAGATAAATCTTAAAATTGGCTTAGGTGTTGGACAACCTCCTTTTTCAACCTTAGTGCCAATCTTCTAATACCAATATCTCTAAATTTCACCATTCGATTGCTTTCAAATTTTTCTTAGTTATTGAAAATCAAGTCAATTACAACTATAGAATTTTTTAACTCAATCCAACTAAAAAATTGCTATATATCTTTAAAATCCTCACTTATCCTCTAAACTCTAATTCTTCAGACCCCAATATGTTTGAATTCTAACAACCCTTAAACAAAATATTAAATCAAGCTCAAAATTATGATACAAATTTAATATAATATTAATCACATAAGCACAAGATTTTACTCATATATCATCTACCAATCTTATATAATTATCCAAAATATGAACTCTTTGTATTTTTCAAAATATGAAGTCATCCAAAAAATAACCTTAACTTTACAAAGCCTTTATAAAGTTAATACAAACTCAAATCACTTGAAACTAATGCTCAAAAACATCTCACAAGTTTTCTTTCAAATCTTGCTCTTCAATCAAATAAAAAATTATAGAATTGCTATAAATGAGTGAATTTATCCCTCAAATTTTATTTTCAATCCCAGTTCATAAGTAGTCTTTTTTAGATTTCAATTCTTAATTTTTTTAAATAAATTTTGCTATTTTTTTTTTTTTTTTTTTTTTCTAAAGATGTCTATAATAATTATTTTTCTAATGCACTTTAATTTGTCTTATATATGGCCCTTCAAAGCAAATAGATTTTTTTTTATAAAAAAAGAATATTAATAATAATTTTTTTTATTACCTTCTTATTTACTATCTATATTTCAAAGATAATTTGCTATAATATTTTCATTTAAGTTCCTATATAATATAATATTTCTTTTATTTTTCACCTAATATCCATAATATAATACAACATTGGTTTGTCCATTGATGTACTTTGTTATTGCATGCTTTTACTAATGCCTTAACAATAAGTAAATGTCCATGCTCACTCATCCTATTACCTTCTAGATCATATTTTATTACTAAAAAAAGTTTAAGTTTCATTCTACAAAAAATCTTTTTGCTTCTTTTGCATTCGATTTGCTTCTGACTTTTTGAATACAACCATAGCAACAAACAACATCTTATATATATATATATATATATATATTTTATTCTTAATGCTCATCCTTCAACTATATTTGATGAATCTTTTATGCAAGTATTAAATAATTTATTTGTTTGAATCTTATAGACATTGCCACTAAATCCACCTACTTATAATGTAATGCTAAAGCATAGGTTAGATATAATCTATCTTGATGTCAAATATTAGAATAAAATATAAAAATCTCACATAATCCTATTAATTCAACTATATCTTTGTATATGCTTTTCTATCAATATTTTTCTTTAAATTTAATAAAAATTGTCCAAATTTTTCTATATCTTACCTACAAATTCTCATAGAATTCTTTAATAATCTTTTGGTAAGCTTTCAAACCATATATCACCTATTTTGGTACTTCTTCTCTTTTCTTTACATGCTTCTATAACTATCCATCATATAAAAAATATTTATATGTCTTCTTATATTTAAATATTTACAACCTTCTTATTTCTTTAATGTGTTTGAATACTTTTTAACATCTCTTCATTCATCTTCATATAAATCACTTAAAAATAATTCTAATAGTATGTTCAAATATATAACTAGTTCTTTTAATTATGAATTCCTATAAAAATTTGTACCTACATCATCTTTTAAATACATCATATTTTCTTCATTATAATTTTTTTTTTTTAATTTCGTATTTTCAATTGAATTGTCTTTCTCTATAATGTGTTCAAACTCTAAACTAATAAATTTGATATATGCTATCTACCTTAATATAATAATATTTGAAGTTGAACAATTTTTAATCATATTTAATAAAGATAGAAAATTTATTTTTATAACTATTAATGCACTAATCAAGTATTTTATTTTTTATTTTTTATAGCTATTACTATACTCCATATTTCTTTTTGATTTATATATGTATCTTTGGTCTTGCATTTAAAATTTTAATCCAAATCTTACTATATATGTATTTCCATTTCTATCATCTAATCCAATTGCCTAACCTATTTAAATTGGATTTGCATCAAATATTAATACCACAAGCCTTTTATATTCATAATTCACTTTCTTCAAAGTTAGAGATAAAAATATAAAAAAGTTCTTTCAATTTTTTTTCTTCTTTCTATTAATTTTTTTGATTATTTTTTAATAACTCATATAATGGATTTTTCATATATATAAAATAGAATATGTATATATAATAGAAATCAAATTCTCTTGAAAACCTTTTGATCTTTATTGTAATTATACATTCTTTTATCTTTCTAATAATATCTATATTTTTCATACTTGGCTTGTATCCATATGATCTAAAAACAAGAATCTCATTTACTTTAAACATAGACTTTATACTTGATAAGGTCAAATGTATCTCTTCCAACTATGATCAAATCTTCTCATAATCCATAATATGATTTGCAAAAAAACTTTGACAACTTTTTTAATCCAATATTTTATTATTTTTTTTATTTGTTTATTTTATTTTTTTCCATTTCTTCTATACATCCATTAATTAAAATATTATCTAAGCATGACATAGTCTTGTTTGGTATAAAATCTTTAAACACTCAATTCATTCTATTCATCATATGAGCTATTAAATTAGTAGCTCTTTGAGGCTATATATATTTTTATTAAATTTAATAGACTCTTCATAGTAGTTAAAACTCTACTTTGTCAAATAAAATTGATTGTATTTTGATTAAAGATTATCTATTGAATAGATTATTCTTTCAACAAATGTATTTGCAAATTCATTTATAATTGAAATTGAATCCATATTTCTAAGTCACATTATTAACAAGTTGCATATCTTAGAATAATATCATTGTTCCATTCTTATTTGGTATTCAAAACCATCAATTAGAATAGGGTGCCATGGATGGTTTTAAAATTCCTATTTTAATCCTTTTATTTAATATATCTACTAATTTAGATAAATATACTTTAGATATTAAAAATAGATATGAAATTAATATATTATTAAAATAGTAAAAATAATCATAGGTACTAAATTGACTTTGAAGATACTTATTATTTCTATATCAAAATCTATTGACAACATTCATTCTATTCAAACGGTCATTTGATAAAGATCCAATTCAATGTAATATAACATTTAAATTACAAAATCCATCCACATAATAGGCTTTGAATAGACTTCTTTTGATAATAAAAAATAATAAATGAAATAAAATTTATGAATTAAATATATATATATATATATATATTTGTGCATACAAAAATATTTGTAGATATAGTTACACATAGCTATGCATATATACACATGAAGAATGCATATGAAAAAAGAAAAGAAACAAAAGAACAAGAGAGTTAGAGAGATAAAGAGAGAAAAGAGAAGAGATGACGAAAGAGATGGTAGGTAGAGAGAATAATATATTTAAGCATGCATAAGGTGTTTGACAAATTTGAAGTTCCATGCAATCAATCACAATTGAGATGCATGGTGAAAGATAACTTCCAATTGTATAGAAAAAGATATGTAAAAGTATTTTTAAAAATTAAAAATAGTAAAATAGTAAAATAGTCAAAATTAATTTTAAAATATAAGCTAGTACAACCAAAATCACAAAAAGAAAAAATATATAAAATATTATTTTATATTAAATAAACTTTTAAAAATACCATAAACTACTAAAAATTTGGATTTTTTCAAAAGATATAGAAAATCAAAAATTAAAAATAAAAATTAAATAAAAATAAGGATCAAAGAGTGATTTAAATATGATAAGATTGTAAAAATAAATAATAGCAACTTTGATGAAGGCAAATGTATAGAATAGTAGCAGCAATCAATAATCTAATATATACTTATTCTAATTATGGTGATAAAATTTGAAACTTGTAAATATCAATATCTAAGAGATTGAGAAGTTGTGGCAAGCATGTCCTTGAACTAACATATTGAGGTATTAAATAGGTACAAGTGAAGCCAAGTAGCAAAGTCCACAATGTAGAAGTAGTATGAATTACATTACAAAGCTTATTTAATGAGGAAAAAAATAATATTATGGGCTTACAAAATAGACAATATACACACTAATACAAAG
This sequence comes from Physcomitrium patens, assembly GCF_059467195.1. NCBI lineage: Eukaryota > Viridiplantae > Streptophyta > Bryopsida > Funariales > Funariaceae > Physcomitrium > Physcomitrium patens. Next base: position 1,139,476 of record NC_143431.1, on the reverse strand, counting down.
ATATTTTGGATAATCACAAATTTATATTTTACAATAATAAAATGTGTTTCATGCAAGAATTAAATTTTTTTCTACTTGTGGCAATATGATGTTATTATGTGTTTTTAGATGCTAAAGATTAAAAAGTCCACCATGTTCCTAAGACTATGAAGGATGTATTTTCATTTTTACTCTCTTATATATCTTTTTTTAGAGTATTTGAAATACCAAAAGTTGGTGTAGATATTATCCATGGATATTTTATAAAATGTCCAAAGGCTTCAACATTAGAGTGGTTCTTTGAGTGGAAATCATGTATGTTGATTTAATGAAGCAAAAGAATTTTATCAAGTTGGTATAATAAGTTTGGAGTTTGAAAAGACTTATATTACAATCTATGGAAACAAAATGCCATAGTTTTGAAAAAAATCCATAAAATTGCAACATCTAAGCTTAATTTTGTTATAAAATATGGTGCAATTGGCACTTAATACATATTTGTTCAAAATGACCTCGTTTTCTTTATTTCTATATTGTATTGGTTTTTTTTTTTTTTTTTTTCTACCATGCATGGCTAATGACATCTTCATAATACAAATGCCAATTAGTATTTTTGCCACTTTGCATCACATTGTTTCTTTAGCATCAACAATCTTCATTTTGTTGATGGATGAACTTTAGAAAAAGAGCTGTAGGGATGGTTTTTTTAGTATACATATTATTGGCTTAAATTTTCAGTTGAATCAACAAGTGGTTGTTTTCTTTTATTATCTATTATAGTTATACTTTGGAAGTATAAAGTGTTAGCAAGAAGAAGCTTGACTTATTAGTATGCTCATAAATGTCATCTTTTGAATTACAAAGAAATAGCATGAAGTTGATTGTATAATATGAAGTTATCCATTAAATTTTTGAATGATCAAAAGATGCTTATCCACATGCATCATCTTTGTCATCAAGGCCTTGTAAGTAGAAAGAAATCATGGTAGCAAAGCCAAATTGAAATGAAAGAACTTCAATATTGATTGAAAAATAAGAAACTGTTTGCAAACAAGACCTAAGGAGAACAATTATTATAATAAAATATAGAGAAGTAGCACATGAGTAAGAAAGATTGCAGCATAGCTATATAAAGATCCAACAAAAAGAATAGATAGCAAAAAAAACAATTGAGGAAAAGAAATTATCCAAAGTTGGGGAGATTCAAAAGCCTTTTATTTAAACTAAACAAAATCTAAGTATGAAGTGTGATCTAAGAAGCAACAAAAAATAGGATTGAAATGTGAGAATTAGCAAGAATCTACTATGGGTTGCAAAAAAGACCAAAATCACAAAATAGATTTAATGAGTGTCGAAAAGGCCAAAAGCATAGCAAGTAAAACTTATTCAAAGAAAGTAAAAAGAATAATATGAATTGGTCAAAAGGAAGTAAATGTAAAAATAGAGCTAATTTTTGAGGTTGCGACAGTCACCAGTGGATATAAAAGAATTTTGTAATATGAAGAGATTGTAGCCTAAACAACTAAAAAGAAAACAATGAGCAACATTGGATTTGTACAAAATCTGAGAAGAATCAAAACTGAAATAAGAAATTCAAAAGGAATCTTAATAAGAATTAATATTAATATAATTATATGTAAAAAGACTAATCAATTATTTATGAATTTTTTTTGATTAAATTAAAAATATGGTAGTATAAATTGAAAAGAATTTAGCATATAGAATTCTTAGATTTGGTATGGTATTACCACTTCTTGTGATTAAATATACATACATACATATATATATATATATATATATATATCAATTTTTAGTTTTGTCAATTTTATTTGTCCTAGTATTTTTTTTAATATTGAATATTTAATAGAAACCAATTCAATTTTATTAATACAATAGAATATTTCTTTTAAGCTTTGATTAAAGAATATTTAAAATTATTCTCCTAAAATCAATTGATAATATATATTTAGATTAAAAATGAAAGATTATTCTAATAATATTAAGAAATTAGATAAGATAGTAGGTTTATAGAAGCAATTATCTACAAACAAATCAAAGAAGGAATTATAGATCTTAAAAGGTGGATGTTTACACCAATTAATAATATTGAGTATTTAATTTGATCCTAGTCTTCCGGTTTTAATCTATAATTTTAAAATTAAATATTATATAGATTTCTTTATAAAATATTTTTTCATGTTTTTTAAAAAATTTATTATTAAATAACATTTTGATGTTCTATAAAGTAGTTCTATATGAATTGATTTATTTTAGAATTCAATCAAAATAAGTTTTTAAATATCTTCAAAATAGGTTATTCATATTTTGTAAAGAAGTTTTTACTATCAATGGAAAAATATCTTAATATTATTAATTTATTATATTTTTTTTTTTAAATAATACCTATAGAAGGTTAATTATAGGCCAAGAACTTGCTGAGGGCTATTCATTGCTTAGTTGGTATATGAAGCTGATTTCCTACTACTGCTCTTTAAACTACAAAATATTTCTAATAGTAATGTATAATTCTTTTGTGGTTTTTAAATTAAACAACTTATACCTACTATAAACCTTTCTTCCTATCTTATATCTCTATGTTTTTATTATAATGTTTTATACCTAATGAGTCATATCAAGCTAAAAATATTTTGGCTCTTCATTTTTTATGGTTTGTGGTGCCTAAGAGTGTTTTGATACTTTCTCCCCTAGTTGTCTAGCACTCACATAATTTCAATGTGATCGCAGATGATCCGATTAATGGTTGATGGCAAGTTGAGACTCTCCCTTATACAGAACTCTGACTTGCAAGTTTTATTAGAAATTACTGTGTTTAAGCGTATCAGGTTTTGCAACTGGGACCAACCTTTGCATCTCAAATCTTGCCTTTGTAACATCAAACCATCATTCCATGCTTGCCTTTGCATCAACCAAGACCTTCATGCATGTTGAAAATTGAAGTGAAGAAATTTCTTGCTCCCAGCTTATAGAAATACGCTTTTGATTCAACTTTTGGATTTCTCGTTTATCTTTGAACATATTTAGTATGGCGATAGAGGACAGAGTTGCAGCAAGTCCAAGTCACTATCTCATTAATCGACTTCTTTTTTTCTTCTTAAAACGTTCCTAGCATTGTCTCATCGAGAGAGCTTGACTTCTATTATCGAGATCCAATGTCTAACTATTAGGAGCCGCTTTTTCCATCATCAATCAATTTGCAAGCTTGGCATGTTTTTCCGCAGTGAATATTGTGTAGGCATTAAAAAACATTGTAGTACAAGCATACATACCCAAAATCAACTAAATACTAATGGTTTTGTATCTTGGCACTACGATTGGCTTCTGGGACATCGATGAAATCAACAAAGCTTATGATAAATAACTTCTATTTTTTTTTATCTAAATATAAAAACTACTATAAATAATCAATATTAATATTACTATTCATGTATACAGATATTGCCATGATAATGGTTACAATTACCACCACCCTCCTCATAACTCTGGTAAAAGCAATCATTTATCGCAAGTACTTCTTCCATGTCTTGCTATTCTTACTAGTATTTGTATCATTTGAAGGATTTTACATCAATGTGGTTTAGTTCAGCACAACTTAAGGAAGTTGGATGCCTCTCGTCATTGTTGTTGTCTCTGGCACCATCATATACACATGGCGTATGGAAAAACAAAATGATGTGAGTACAAGATACAACACAAAGTTTTGGTATAATGATTACTTAGACTCGAGCCTAGGCTCGACCTGATGCTCGTCCCTAGTATCAATCTTGTTAAAGTAAATGGAGGATAAGTTAGAAGGTAAAAGATATTATCTTAGAAAAGTTGCTAATGGTCAAAGGGCAGCAAAAGGATCAAGGAAAGTTACCAAGGTGGCGGCTAGGGTTTTAAGTGGCAACTAGGATTTTAAGAGGTGGCTAGGATTATAGGTGGCGGCTAGAATTATAGGTGGTAGCTAGGATTTAAAGTGGCGGCTAGATTAAGAGGAATCTAGGGTTTATTTGGATGAAAGTAAGATGAATACTAGCCAAAATGGATGTAACCTCTACCTATAAGTAAAGGATGTTGGAAGTGAGAGGTATCTCATTCCACACTTCTCTTATGTCTAACCTTGCTGATTTCTACTTACTTGTATCTTGCTTATTGTGTTTCTTCAATAGGTTATGAGTCCATACACACTTTGTTGTGCTATTCAAGTAAGTTGAAGTCATTTGCTAGTTGTTGTTCTTATGTGGAATAGATCTTATGGTGTTTGCTGATGTTAGAGATTGTATAATCTAATCTGGTGTTTTGACTTGTAGAAGTTCTGATTTGGGCCTTATAGATCTCTTACATCAATTTGAAAGTTCTTAACTCCTAGGATTGAGTGATTAAGACCTTATACAAAGACCTTGATAGTGTCTTTGATTTTGTGGTGAGAAAGTGAATTTTAAGAGTGGAAGAACTAGGTAGTGAAATTGATTGGAATTCACATACTTGTTAGAAGCTTCAAAAGTTGATTTGGGAGTGTTTGGAGTGAAAAAACATTCATTTGTTCTTAAGAAGGCATTCTGAGATTTTGCCAGTACAAAATTGTTTTAGTGATGTTAAGCACATAGAGACTCTTTTTCTTGATATTTTTTGATAGACCTCTTCTAAGACATGGCTTTAAGTGAAGGTGAAGGTTTGAGAGTGATTGAAAAGTTTAGAGGTGACAATTTCTACCATTGGAAGGTCAAAATAGAGCTTTTGTTGGCGTCTTTGGACCTTTGGGACATTGTAGATGAAAGTGAAGAGCCTCCAAGCACGCATGCTGATGCTAAAGAGAGAAAAGACTTCACAAGATGTGAAAAGAAGGCTTTTGGTATGATTGCCACTAATTTGGATGAGGCCAATTTTTCTCACATCATCTCTTATAAAGGACCAACAGAAGCATGGAAGACTCTTTGCAACATATATGAGAGTAAGAACTTGTCCAATATCATCTTCTCAAGGAGGAAATTCTTCACTTGCAAGATGGAAGAAGGTGAAGACCTCATGGCTCATGTCGACAAGGTAAAGGCCATTGCTAATCAACTTGCTATTGTTGACAAGCCTTTAGAAGAGAGTGATATTGTCAAGACCTTGCTTACGAGCCTTCTTGAGTCCTACAACTACCTTATTGTGGCATTGGAATCCATCAAATTAAAAGAACTCACAATAGATTATGTAACAGCAAGACTTGTCCATGAAGTGACCAATAGAAAAAAAAAAGAGCTCCAAAGTGAGGATTTGGCTCTATTTTCAAGGCAAGGCAAGGGAAGTCATCCCAACCAATATGGCAATGTGAAAACTTACTTCATTTATAAAAAACCAGGTCACTTTGTTCGAAATTACTACAAGGCTAGGAAAAGAGATAGAAAAAGTATAAACAATGCTCATGATGAATATGGAGGTAATGATTATGCATTCATGGCAAGTGAAGGCACTTCCATGGCTGCCATGTCTAAAAGGATCATTGATTCTGGTGCCACCAAGCACATGACTCCATACAAGTGTTCATTTGACACTTATGAAGAAATTTCAATAATAAATATCCTCATCGGAGACAATGGCATAGTACAAGCTATTAGAATGGACTCCATTGTTATAGAGATTGTTGTAAAAGGCCAAACTAAGAGGATCAAATTGAAAGACGTCTTACATGTGCCAAAGATGAAAAAAAACCTCCTCTCGGTGAATAAACTTGTTTCATATGGTTGTAAAGTATAATTTGATAAGAATGAGTGTTTTGTGAAGACATTGAAAGGAGATCATATTGCAAAGGGCTTTAGAGATGGCAACCTCTACTTCATCAAGTGTAAGAAGGTGAATGGAATTGAAGTGGCGGCATTTAATGAATTTCTTGAAGATCAATACAAGTTTGGCATTTGGCATCAATGCCTTGGTCATTTGAATGCCAAGAGCATGAAGGAACTCCAATCTATGGTAAGTGGCTTAGATCTTGGTCATATAAGCCACAATGCTATGACACTTGCTTGTGAAAGTTGTATTCAAGGCAAACAACAAAGGGTGTCATTTCCAAGTAAAGTTACAACATGTGCAACCAAATTATTGGAGATTATCCATTCTGATGTTTGCGGACCTATGAGGATGCCATCAATAGGAGGTGCAAGATATTTTGTTACATTCATTGATGACTTTTCAAAGAAAGTATGGATTTTCATCCTCAAAGCAAAGATTGAGTGTTTCACAAGGTTTAAAGAGTTTAAGGCACTTGTGGAGAAGCAATGTCAATTCAAAATCAAGGTATTGCATATAGACAATAGATGTGAGTATATGTCAAAGCAATTCAATGATTTCTTAAAGTTGCATGGTATTGCAAGACAAACCTCCACTCCTTACACTCCACAACAAAATGGAGTTGCTGAAAGAACAAATCAGACCATTGTGGAGATGGCAAGGAGTATGCTTCATGCACAACACCTTAGATATGAGTTTTGGGCGAAAGCAGTGGTGAATGCAGTATACACAAGAAATAGGTGTCCTACAAGTGCACTTACATCAATGATGCCGGAAGAAGCTTGGAGTGGGAGAAAACCTTGTATTTCTCAAATAAAGACCTTTGGATGTATAATATATGCAAAGATATCAGTTTGTATGAGATCAAAATTTGATGCAAAAGATACAAAATGTGTATTTATTGGATATTGTGAAGGTACAATGGCTTATAGGCTCATATGTTTGGAGACTAAAAAGATCATCAAAAGTCGTGATGTTGAGTTTTTGGAACACAAGAATGCTTGTGAGTACTTGGAGATGTGTCCAAGTGGGAGTAATGGTCTGTTTGTGGACACATCTTCAAATTCAGCAAAGAAGGAAGAAGACAAAGACAATGATGGTTGTAAAGGTAGAAATGAAGATGAAGCGGCAAAGGAGGTAGACAAGAAGGCCTCTACAATTGCTAAGACCAGCAATGAAGAGCATGAAGATGTTGATGATGATGGTGATGAGGATTATGAATCTTTGAGTGAAAAAAGACTATCTTCAAAAGAAAAGAAGGTTGGAGGTGACCATGGAGTGTAACAAGTTGAGTCTTCTTCAAATGAAAGGAGATATCCTTTGAGAGATAGAAAACAATGTGGTGAATGGTAGAAGGACCATATTTTTCTTCAAGTTAGTAAAGAACATGCCAATGTTGTACTTCTTGCTGATCCGTTGAGTTTATGTGATGCAATGAAGTCCACAAATGCGTTGAAGTGGAAAAATGCTATGGAAAAAGAGTACAAATCACTCATGGAGAATGGAACATGAGAATTGACTCAACTTCCACCAAATCGAGCTTCAATTAGTTGTAAGTGGGTGTTTAGAACCAAAAGAGATGCAATGGATAATATTGTGAGGTATAAGGCAAGTTTGGTTGCCAAAGGCTACTCACAAGTTGCTGATGTTGATGAGACATTTCCTCCCGTGGCCAAATTTACCACCATTAGAACCATTGTGGCGATTGGGGCAGCAATGGACTTGGAGATGCACCAAATGGATGTGAAGACAGCTTTCTTGAATGGAGAATTGGAAGAAGACATCTACATGGATCAACTTCAAGAATTTGTTGAAGAAGACAAACAACACCTTGTGTGTAAGTTGAAAAAATCCTTTTATGGGCTTAAGCAATCATCAAGGGCATGGTACCAATGTATGGACACCTTCTTTGTGAATGAAGGATTTGTGAAGAATGAGGCTGATCATTCCATGTATGTGATGCAATCAAAAGCCTTCTTGTTGATTGTTATTCTTTATGTTGATGATTTGATCATTTTGACCAATACTTTGAAAAAGATGGATTGGTTGAAGACAAAGTTAGCAAAAGAATTTGAAATAAGTGATTTGGGAGAGTTCCACTATTGCTTAAGAGTAGAATTTGTGAGAGATTGAGCTGAGAAGATCATTACATTGAGCCAAAAGACGTACATTGAAGAAGTGTTGAAACGGTTCAATATGGAGGAATGCAAGTCCATTGGAACACCTTTGGAAGCAAATTTGAAGTTGATGAAGCTCACGAATGAGGAATTTACTGAAGTTGAAGAAGAAATGAAAGATGTTTCATACAAGGCAGCAGTAGGCTCACTTATGTATGCAATGGTTGGTATAAGGATGGATCTTGCATATGCGGTGAGTGTTGTAAGTCAACACATATCAAAAGCTGGACCAATTCATTGGGCAACCATTAAGAGGATCTTGAGGTACTTAAAAGGCACTTTGAACTTCAAATTAAATCTTGGAGGTGATAGTATTACATTGCATGGATATTGTGATGCAGATTGGACTGGAGATGCAAATGATAGAAGGTCAATAATGGGATATGTATTCTTTGTTGGAGTGGGAGCAATTTCATGGAATTGTAAGAGACAACCAACAATAGCAAGGTCTACAATGGAGGCGGAATACATGGTAGCAAGTCATGGTGCAATGGACGCAATATGGCTAAGATAAGTTTTAGAAGACATTGGATTTGTGCAATTGGAAGCAACTCCAATGAAGTGTGACAATCAAAGATGCTTTACTTTTACCAAGAATCTAAAGCATCATTTAAGGACAAAGCACATTGACATTCAACATCACTTCATACGGAAGAAGATTGAGATGGGAGTAATTGACATGAAACATTGTCCAATGGAAGACATGCTTGCTAATTTACTCACAAAAGCATTGGTGAAGGATAGACATTACAAATTGACAAAGGCATTAGGTTTATTAGCCTTTGACCAATAGCAAAGTGGGAGTGTTAAAGTAAATGGAGGATAAGTTAGAAGGTAAAAGATATTATCTTAGATAAGTTGCTAATGGTCAAAGGGCAACAAAAGGATGAAGAAAAGTTATGAAGGTGGTGGCTAGGATTTAAAGTGGCGGCTAGGTTAAGAGGAATCTAGGATTTAGTTGGATGAAAGTAAGATGAATACTAGCCAAAATAGATGTAACCTCTACCTATAAGTAAAGGGTGTTGGAAGTGAGAGGTATCTCATTCCACACTTCTCTTGTGTCTAACCTTGCTGATTTCTACTTACTTGTGTTTCTTCAATAAATCTTGTGTACATAGATCTTGCCCACTAAATTTCGCAATTGCTTTTACAATTCATTACCAACCTCCTTGCTTTTCATGTATTGTCTTACCTGTGGATACAATACCACATAAAAGAAAGGTTATTAATTTGTCTCATTGGAAGGTGGACTTGTTGACAAAGTTAACTTTTACCTCGAACTAGTTTCACCAGGAACCAGTTACTATGCACCTTCTTGTAACAGCAGAATCAAGAGTAAGTCCAAGTATAAGACGTTCTCCTAGATCACTCTTATTTTCTTATCAACATATGGCATAGTAGTTCTATTTCATCATGGTATTAGAGCTTGTGAAATTGTATTACTACTAGTCTGAACCTCTTACTTCCTCATTCTCTCAATCACCTCACATGTATATGTATTAGTGTCCTGTCATAGAACCCTTGTGAATATATATCTTGCATTATCTACCGCTAGTCTTCCTTCGAAATGACCAAAAACAGTCTAGTTCCCGATGAAGTCAAGCTTTCAGGTTCTTATAACTATCATGTGTGGAAATACTATGTCATGTGTGCAGTGAAAAAGGAGCAGCTATGGAACACTTTGGAGCCATCGAGGGACAGCAAGAAATCACAAGATCCCAACCACGAAGAGAAGATGGAGGCAGTGCTCAATATTCTCGTTTTTTCCATTTGTCCAGATCTGATGGGTAACTTGACTAGCTTCCACGATTTGAAGAATCTTTGGGACTTCCTCAAAGAAACTTATGAAATCAACACTGACAGCAGGAAGTATCATTTGAAGAATAAACTCTCTCTTGTCACTATGAACGAAGAGATTGGATTCAAACCCTACGTCAACAAATTCAGGAACATATTGTCCCAGCTCTCATCCATTGGAGACAATTGCAGACGCTGATCTTTTTCAGATTGCGATCAAAAATATGCCGGACAACTATGATCATGTTTTAGAACATTACACAAGTGCAGGTAAGTACCCAAAGTTCAACGAGCTACAATCCAGTCTCATGTTACAAAGCAGACTTGCCATGAGGTCAAAGGCAAAAGATACGAAATATGGATCAAATGAAGCCCTTTACTTTTGAATTGGCGAGCCATCTCAGCTAGTTCATAACCCAATGAGTTTACTAAGACAACCTCCAAACATTACAGCAAGCTTATCCAATTCTAACTCGTCTAACTGTTGTGGAAGATATGGGCACTGGAAAGGCATGGGCCTAGAAAGGCTTGTTGACATACGCAAGTTAGAATCAAACAGGCGCAACAAACTCCAGAGCAGAAGCAAACCTGGTTTTGCCAACATTGTGTAGGAAGTGAGTACATGGAACCTTCGCGAATCTATTAACACACTTATAGAAAACGTGGATCATTCTGATCAAAAGGACATTTTTGAGGCAGCCATTTCTGAACTAGATATCCAAGGCAATGACAATGGATGGTATCTCAATTCAGGTGCTACAAAGCACATCAGTGGGGGTAGGGATTCTTTCGATAGCCTAGACAAATGCAGAGGAAATGTCAAGACTGCAGGAAGGCAAAATCACGCCATTGCCGATTCTGGATCTATAAAATTCACTTTGCCCTCTGGGAAAATAAAGAATATATCTGACGTTTTGTATGTCCCGAGCCTCAAAAAAATCTCATTTCTGTAGGCTCTATAGCTGACAGAGGATGCATCACTTGCTATGACAAAGACAAGTGTATTTTATAAGACAAGGGTCGAAAACCAGTATTGCAAAAGGAAAATGAAATCCAAAAAATGGATTATATCAGCTCTTAACAAGGAAAGTTGACATCCAAGCTAACGTCACCACTTCTGTGGTGAATTTAGCACGGTTGTGGCATAAGCGCCTAGGGCATATCAATTTACAGACATTGCACTAGATGAGCTCAGAGAAAACAGTCTCGGATCCTCCCTACATTCCAGCCTAAAACGAAGTGTGAAGAATTGCCAGATGGGTAAACAATCCATGGCCTTATTTCCAGTAGCTAGCCAAAGCAAAGCTAGCCAACCGTTGGAGCTTTTACATGTTGACCTCTGTGGACCTCTCCCGACACAACCCTTGAGAGGATCACTGTATTTCTTAGCCATCATCGACGACTACTCTCGCTTCATCTAGGTACATTTTCTACGCACAAAGTCTCAAGCATTCGAATGTTTTAGAACCTTCAAATTCATGGAAGAATTGCAACTCAACAAACAAATTTACAGTGGGGTCAGACAAGAGCGGTGAGTTCTTAAAGCAAAGAATTCACCAAGCTATTCGCAGCCTCTGGAATAACTTAACTTACATGTGCTGCGACCTCCAAAAAAAATGGGGTCACTGAGCGACCAATTGAAAGCTACCAGAACAATGCATCTCGCAGCTGGAATGCTGCGGTACCTTTGTATCGAAGCGGTAAACATAGCAACATTTATCTTGAATCGGACATCCACTCGAGCTAATCCTAGCATCACTTTTATCAAATGATTTTCCAAAAACGACCAAATATCAATCATATTTGAATATATGGCTGCCGAGTATACATATTTATAGAAAGTGACAAGGGCGACAAGCTGGACTCAAGAGCAACTTAGAGTATTTTGGTCGGCTACGACGAAGAGTCAAAAGGATTTTGATGCAACATTCCAAAACTACGAAAACTAAAAACAACTTGCAATGTGCAATTCGACGAAAGCGGCCTGTTGGTCAATGAATATCTTCGGCCCACACCGTTACACAACAACTCTCCACTTGACAACCTCGTCTCACCCTTGCCAACTCAGTTACCACTGCAAAACGACAGTCGCAATCTAGATTCTCTACCTCATAATTCCTCTCAAGTTCCAACACTCTTGCCATCGCACTGACTCCTTCATATTCGACCCTGTCAACACCACACCGCGTGTCCACTGAGCTTTTGACCGCCCTATATCCGACTATGTTGCCACCACATCACATGACCCCCGAACCATTAATTAACCGCACGCTTCCACAACGAACACGCCAGCCATCATCCAGACAACGCAATAGCCTTACTTACATCACGGAACATTCGGAGGATGTAAATATCATGGAAATCGACAACTTCTACGCATTGGCCACAGAAATCGCAAATCCACTCTCCTATGCCGAAGCTAAACGGCACCCAAGCTGGCGCTCAGCGATGGAGGAGGAATGACTCTCAGTATATTATTATAACAGGACCTGGGAGTTGGGCGATCTTCCTAATGGTGCCAATCCCGTCTCTGCCAAGTAGGTTTACAAAACCAAATTAAATTTAACTAGACAACCCACCAAGCTTAAAGCTAGGCTTGTTGCCCAAGGATACCAACAAGCAGTAGGTTTAGACTATTCTGAGATTTTCGTCCCTGTTACAAAATGGAATTCAATTCGAACAGTGCTCTCTATGGCGGCCAACAATCATTGGACAATCTCACATCTAGACGCCAAGACGGCGTTTTTAAATGGAGACCTCACTGAGCCTAGTGAATTGCAATAATCCAGTTTAGGCAGGTCTTCAGCAATCAGAACACCTAGATGTTCTATCTCAAACCCTAGTCTAGCAGTAAGTGACTCCCTTTTAGCACCAGCATCAGCAACAGCTTTCAGATACCCATGACGATCCACCCGCACCATCTCAAGAGCCTGCCATTCGATCGTTCCAGCGACGAATGACTACCAAAATCTGTTAATCCTCCGTAATCGCCAAACAGAGACGGATAAGCGGGAGAATTCAACTTCGGCCAGAGAAATTGCTCCACAATACAATCAGGAACAGGAGGAAGAAGATTTGATTCAGATTCACTGATGAAGGTCGACGTTCATCAATGGATCGCAGAAGTCTGTCCCCAACTGCTGCTCCTAAACGATCAACAATTTGATGTAAAAGTATTACCACCAACCAGAATCGTAACAAGAACGACTGCCACTGCAAGAGAAGAATTATCAAACTCTTGAAACAAATCCAGTCACCTTGAGCCTAATATATCATTGAGGGAAAATCACTCACCACCGACAATTGGCTGCAAATCTCTCGATCAAGACACCCCACTGGGAAACGCCGCAGAGGACTATCTAGCTCACGACCTCGATAACGGCAGATCGTCATCACAAACACTCGATAGAAAGGACAATGCTAATAGAGCTTTAGAAAACCAAATCTAGACACATAACTAGAAAGCATACTCTCTCCATTCATACTTCGGATAGACTTATGAACCTCGGCCAGCAAGACGGACTAGCTCGAGTTAAGAGAGGGTGTTAACAAAGTTAGCTTTTATCTCGAACTAGTTTCACCTGGAACCAGTTACTGTTCACCTTGCTGTTACAGCAGAATCAAGAGTCAGTCCACGTATAGGACTTGCTCTTCTGCTCCTCGATCACTCTCTTATTTTCTTATCAATATATGGCAAAGTAATTCTATTTCATCAGGGCTTACTCTATGTATCGCTGAGAGTGTGCGGTGTGGGTACAAAGGCATACACAAGAAAGACAATAATTTTGAGCCATCGTTCATCCAAAGCTTGATCAAATTTCTGGCAAGGTCAGTGAATCCCGAGGGGGGGAAGGAAGAGAGGGACGGCGCGAAGAATAAGGTATACGCTGGCTTCCGCTTGCCCAGAGACAAAAGAACAAGGCTTTGTCCACTCACTCGAGCCCCGTGGGCGGGGGTCGCTTGTCCACGGGAGCTCGCACAAGGGGATCGCTGGGACCAGGAGCGCCCACGACCTGAGGGCATTCCCAGGGTCTTGACCCGAGCGAGAGAGAGGATGGGCCAAGACAGCGGTCGTTTTTGGGTCTGCAGAAACAAACAAGGATTGCTTCTGCTGACCCGGATGTTCTGAACATGCTCCGGAACAGCAGCCTTGTTATCAAAACATCAGCTAATAGCCATCAGAACATGGTATCTTCTTCGGTGGCACTTCCGGAATTCAGGCATTTTGAAGTCCAATATATATATACCAAGTGATTTGCGCAAGGTGCAATTTGTATTACATGATAATTAGTGGGAGGCAACAGTGTTGTTGTGCCAGATTGCACAGCTAAGAATTTGAGTCCACCAGAAGCCAGCTAGTAATACCTCCCACAGAAGAATGATAACACATGTTGATGCTCGTCATCAATGCAAAGTTTAAAAAAACCTTTCGCTGACGCAAACAACACTTGCATATCTGTGAGCAAATATAAATCCAGGAGTTACTAAGGTGAAACTAAAAATGAATGAGTCTTATCGGACTTGCTGCAGAAACCACTCGTTACATGCAAATTTTATCAGAATTCAAACTGTCGCTCTACAATCTATTAGGATGAAAAAACAGGACCAGCTAAAATGGCTAAAACAAACAGGCACACTTTCCAGGGAACTAATAACTAGCTAGTTGTGATCTTTAAACCCTTATGGACTTTACTATAAAAATACTTTACACCTAAGAATGTGTAATTACCTGTGACAGAGTAGTGGAAAGTCATTCAAAGTACAAGTTCATGGCAAATCTACAGGGATTAAATCCCGCCAGAAGAGCTGGAATACGTGAACAGAGACAAAAAATTTAATTAGTGAATCTCAACTTGCAAATTCGAGCGTATCACTACATCATATAAAGACAATATGAAGCCAACGTGTAGACCTAATGAGCGTGGCAATCCTTCACTGATTAGCCATGAGTGAGTTAAGAGGCGAGAAATGCAAAAATACTATGAACCTCATCAACGTCTAATAAAATAAAAAAGAATATCAACCACAATCACAGTAGCAACCAGGAACAATACTGTCAGAATAGAAGCAAATTACTCACAGAGCGGAAACAGGATGACCAGTATGCCAATAGGGTACAAGAAAAAGATTGTTCTTTCCAGGAAGGGCAGCACTGCAATCAGAGTCAACAAACCAAGAACACAATTACCAATTAGAATACACCATAATACTTACGGCAAGAAATGATTCACAGAAATATGCAACGCTAAAATTTTGGAACGATATGATTATTTTAATAGATTACATACCATCATAACCAAGGAAGTTGAGATAGTGGTAGTAGGAAAGCGCGACAAAGTACAGCATATTCGATAATAATGTCGGCACAAATCCATGTGCAAGAAGAAGAGGTGACAAGAAGTACTGCAGAACTGCAAGACAGGACCAACCAACGATCAGGACCAAGTGTCGGACTTCAAAATCAAACCAAACTGCATACGTATGTTTACCAAGGAACTGAGCCAAACTTTTCAACTAGTATGTTACTTTCGAAAAGACGGATTGACGAGTGAAAAGAAAGTTATGAAGGCAGTACCGTAAAGGATCACAAAAAGTGGAAAATAGGAATTGCAATGAACGTCAAATGCGTATAACCTGTTCAAAACAAAGATATCTCATGTAAAGATGTTAGGTTCATTACTGCTAAAACTCGTACTGTTCACTTAATCCGTTAACAACGAAGAGTTCCAGAACAAAACGAAATCATTATAAATCGAGTCACTTCGTAGTTAAAGGATTACGCAAGTTCTTAACAAGCCACGATGAAAAAGGCTCTCTACTCTGTTCTTCACAAGTGAGGACCTGTATTAGAAATCTATCCCTCAAATCAAGAACTAGTTGGCAAATTGAAAGTCCACCATTAAGTTATGCACCACACATCACTTACTGAAAACTTTGACCAATTCTAGGCAACGACCCTGTACCATACCATTCAACGCGTTGTTCTACTACATGTGTATGTGCAGCAATCTCTTCCCGAAGATAATGATTAGATAGGAACCTGCCAGCATCAGGCAACACTAGATTATTTGGTGAGTTATCAACTTTTCTCTAACTATAATGCGTAAGGAAAAGGAAATGCTTTAATAGCAGCTCTGACCACACGTCAAAGACAAAAGTGATGCGACTCAGATCTTCTACCTAAAGATATCACAGGACCTCAAGAGACAATAAAATACGAGACAAAAATACGAGAATCAGAAAAAGAAAAATTTCTTCAATTTCCTCTTCAAAATATGGTGCAAGCACATGTCGTGGTTTCTCCAACTCAACATAAACTCAATTCCTGTTTTGTCTTCATTCCGATGCGATTCGTGTATAAAGATTAAACAAAAAGTAGAAGCATAGAACAGCACAAACATTATGATTGCAAGTTAACATGATTCTAATACACAATTTCCTTAGGCAATGCATAATATGGCGGCACTTACACGTAACATAAGACCAATTTGTTTGCAACTTTGAATACAAACTCAACGAAAGCTCACCAGCAGATAGTGGCTAAGGAAATTCCAGCTAGTAAAAAATGCAGGATAACCACAGATGCGACAGTAAAGATTGCTTGAGCTACGCTGTGCCCATACCTGGAAAAGTAAATAAATAAAAATACATAAATAAATAATTAATTAATTAATTAATTAAAGCTAGTCAGGAGAGCGTATTGAATTCATAATTCTGTCCAGATGCTACTAGGAAGGCCTATAGATGTTAGGAGTGAGAACCTTTTTCTATCAGGAAAATTATACGACTTACTAGCATAAATCCAACATTCCGCTTCAAGGCGCTTGCCCAGACATTACTCTTATGAACAGATACAAGCTCACTTAACGAGTTTTCACTGGCACTAATTTTGTAACTTATCCATTTTTGTTTTTTTTGTTTTTGGGCTGTTGTTGTTGCAAGACACACACAAAGTGAGAGAGAGAGAGAGAGAGAGAGAGAGAGAGAGAGAGAGAGAGAGAGAGAGAGAGAGAGAGAGAGAGAGAGAGAGAGAGAGAGAGAGAGAGAGAGAGAGAGAGAGAGAGAGACCAACAGAATTATTTACAAGAGTCCGAATAAGTAACATACGCTGCACAAAATGATGAAACAGCCACTGCCAACAAAATACCGCATATAACCGTAAAAGCTGGATCATCTCGTGCCCATTGATTTTTCGTCTCTACAAACAACAATACAGGTATGCTTTAACTGCCATATCAAAGTTTTCCTCCAGAGAATAGAAATCACATGGTCTGAAACTAATGCCATACTGAAAACTGCATAATTTACTATCAATGTTACCTACAGCAAAGATTTATACTGCTCATGCCCTTGAAATCAGAAGTTGCAAATATATCCACTATTGATTCCATGAAATGCATCCAGAAATAGAATTATTGTAACATGACTAACTGCAAAAAAAGAAGCATTTTAGATGTATATTTAATGTCGGTTCTGCAATCAGTTCATTTATAGAAAACGAAACACCAAAAAGCCTCCCATGGCTTATCAATAATTATATAACACATTATTTGACATGGATTCCCATATGAAATACAAAATAGAAGGACAAGAGAAAGCAAGAATGTTGTTGAAAACCTACGTTTGTGATACTTTGTTTGTTGGTACCTGCAGACATTGGGGCAGACAATGCATCAAAACCAGAAATGTGATACCATATACTGCCTTTCTAGAAATAAGCCACTTTCATGAATGTTGAGATATTTGAGAATAAGGAACGCGGCACTTCACGACCCTAGATACATGTCAAGATGGGCAGGCGTGCATCATCTCCAAAAGTTCCACAGCTTACAAAACACTTACACAACTTTCGGTGACGTGCAAAGGTGACGCATTTGCCAGAAGGTGTACTCCATGTCCATTTGTTGATACTGAAAATCATTCACAACACCAATCAATTCCAACACTTTCAGATGATGAAACTTTTCAACCCTCGGTGAAACACAGAGGCAGGAAACCCTAAACCATTCACCGCATTTGGAATTGGTCTTCTGATTCAGGTTGTGCCTTTGAACAAATTCAGCTGAATCAATTGGCTTACTTGTTAACAGTATTTCAAATGCAAAAAAATATTCTAGAAAATATAGGTTGCGACTGGATTCCCTCAAACTAGTAAATTCCATGACATTCGCCATGGTCCACAAGGGTAACCTAAGAGGACAACCTAAATTTACACAATGCAATAGAAGATCGTCCTCGAATCTTTGGTAAGCACTCGGCTTCAACATACGATTTCATTTTAAGCACACTAAAAGTGAAACTCCTAATTTCAAAATGGTAAATGACATCCATAGGCCATCACAGTCTAGCATCAACATCACCTTCAAACTCCAACCTCTTGAAACCATGGACTAAATAGTCAGGATAAACTGAAATATACAAAGATCTCACCACTGTATATATGATTCGCTTGGTATATCTGAACGGGCCTAACCTCGACTCCAAAATGTTAAATTATTGTCTCTAGAATTTACATCACACAACCATGTTGCCTGCCAGAAGCTGCCCATAACCAAGAAACGACAATTTCATGAAGTTCTAACTTGCCAGTATTTATTATCCATGAGATCAACCACGATCAGCAGAGTGCGAAGCCACTTTCTTTGAGAAATCTTGTAGTTAACCA
Source organism: Physcomitrium patens (assembly GCF_059467195.1). Classification (NCBI taxonomy): domain Eukaryota; kingdom Viridiplantae; phylum Streptophyta; class Bryopsida; order Funariales; family Funariaceae; genus Physcomitrium; species Physcomitrium patens. Next base: position 1,121,086 of record NC_143431.1, on the reverse strand, counting down.
TGTACCTTAACAATTCGTCGCAAATACTGAGGTAGAACAGAATTATTTCGGTAGCCACCGCTAGAGGCGCGGCCCCGATTCACTGTCGGCAACATGGTGATAAAAACTAGTGCCTTCCTGATCCTACCCAATATCAAAATCTCGTAGGCTATCCCTCTCTCTACTCCCCCGCCTTCCCCATCCAAAACCTACACTACCCTCTGCTCTCTCAAGTGCATGACAGAAGATGAACCCACAAACCAAAACCCTAAACAGAGTGCTTCACTTCGTTCTACTGCCCTGCTCTCCCCAACCCCATCACACTACCAGATCAACACCATAACGGCTCCTCACGCCAGCAACGAAGTCTTCACAGCCAGCCCCATTCACTAAATGTACACAACAGAAGAAAGGTTTTTCATAGAGAAAACATCACGAACACCATAGAAAAAGGAGAAGCCTCCATTCAATTCGTTATATGCTAATAGAACATTTCTTGCACGAATTTCTTTGAAGGACGACGGAGTAAAAAGTGCTTCCGACACATGCTGACTAGATGGTGACATGGCTGATGACATTGAAAGCAGACCCTCCCCACCTTTCAGCAACCCAAGTTAAAAGGTTCTGGTGACCAGCACTAGTTTTGTTTTTGAACGCCGTAAGACTCGGCAATAAAGACTCCTTCCATAGGGATGTCCAATGGGGAGGAATATACGTTGTAGATGTTTATTCCGATCAAATATTCGTACTGGTTACTAAAAACAATTTGATGGGTTTGTTTAATTTGGTGGTTCTTAAGTCTGATGGTGATGAACCCAGGTGGACACTTAATCTCAAAACGGTACAGCACATATATATTCAGTTTGCAAAGGAAGAATCATAAACTTTGTACAAGGGTTTGGACCTACAACCTTGAGTGTGTCAAGCACCTTAATTACCACTCACATTAGGGTCTGTGAGTGTTGCTGCTTTCCCTAACTCTAAGAATAAATATGCGGAACGGGGTTTTACTCGTTGCTGCCTTATGATCAGGACATTGTGCCCGAATTTAACCAAATGCATGATAATACATTGAATAGTAATCATGCAGAGGTCTGGTTTGAGGAACATTTGGCAAAGCACAAAAGAGTCTGGATGTGCATGTAGAAGTTTGTGCGGAAGCTGTGATATCAATTTTCAGGCATACACAACTTAGCGACTTCCTGTGCAACTATTCTTGGTAATGAACCAAGTTCTTGCTTGTCAGTCTGTGTTGTGCACACCTTCTTTGGTAGGTGAGCAGGAGAGGTTGTGATTTTATGAGAGTTTGCGTTAACAGCGTGTCAGTTTCTACTCTGGTTATTTGATCACACTACAAGGCTAAGAACAGAGAACCACAGCGGGAGTGTCATTGAAGACGAGGTTTCAGGGCACAAACTTCGGACGGCAGAGTTGGGGTGGAGCTGAATCAGTTGATGGAGTTTTTTTTTAAGGACCGGAATCCCACTGGGACAAGCGTCTGGACATTGTGAGTTGCAGTATGGTATCCACCGAGGAGGACGTTTGTGATGCTTCACGAAGGACCAATGCATCCCCCTATGCTTGTGTATGCTCATCTCAGGTTCCACAACGGTAAGCATGAAGAGCCATGGAGAAAGATTAGAGTTTTAGAAATTCGATGATCATGGGGGAAGTGCTAGAGTTGCTGTGCAATTTACTCCTCTTCGCACAACTTTTTGGTTTACATTTTTATGCTTTTTTTTTAATGTTCTTAGGTTGACATCTTGCAATTTCACGCGCGAGGTCGTGTCTATGGAAAGGCAGGTATCGGCAGACTGTTCAGTGTCCTGCATCTGTATCGATTTTGGATGCCTATCCCTGCGCCACAAAAAATTTGAAGCAGTTAGTCGTTCATAGTGTCGCGGTTCAAAGTCTGTAGGCGTCAGAATGCATCTTCCGCCACATCCCAGAAACATGTAATCAATTTGAATGACACAGGATTACATAGTATTCGTTGTGTCGAACGTAGTGCTCTCGACAGGGTGCATAATTTTAATCCAAATCAGCCATTCCCCTCAATTACCAAGAATAATTGCGCCTACATGAGTTGAGACGAATCCTTGGTTGGGAGTGCCGATACTAGCCTTCCACTTGTCATGTCTCATATATTTTTCTGCCGTTTCGGGTGTGAAATCCTTCAAAGCGTACATAATCATGTTTTTCTCGACTTTCATGCGTCGACCAAGTGTCGACTGACATCTGCTGTTGAAGGAAAGGAAACACCGTCGTGTGCCAGAGAAAAAATAATTGGTAATCCTTGCAGAACGTCTATACTATCTACCAGCAACCCCTTTCAACCCTTCTCATTTTCGCATGCTGCGTGATGGTATCTGCACTTATCATTTAACCCCAAAGGGTAGCCTCGTGAAATTGCAGATTTGTTATGATCCGCATGTTCGTCAAGCTTCTCGAGCGTCTCTGTTTGGAACTCTTCTGCTTCGAACGTTCTGTTCAGTCTGTTTTCTTGGTCAGTAATCTCACTCACAAGCTTGGACTACCTCAATAGCTTAGTCTGATCACTGAAGTTTGAGCCAGCTCTATTGTTCGATCTCAGGTGACAATTTCCAACCACAATACAGAGAAACTTTTCTTTTAAGTGCAGTCTACTCTTGAAACTCAACTTTGAAAGAATCGGCTGCAATTGATAGACTTTACAACGTGTCTTTGGAACAATCGATCTCCGTTAGAGTTGGCAGGAGGTGATTCTGGATCTCTTCCAGGTGTTAAAACACAACTTTTTAGAGAGGATAGTTTCTGGCTACCTTCATAAACATTTCATTAAAAAACCTAAGCTATTGCCATGGATCTTCAATACCTGTGATGACCACCTTTGGCAGGCTTCTGTGAACAGTGTGGACGATCTGCAGAACGCAACTCGATCTGGAGACCCATATTATGAACTCGCGGATGATCTGAAATGGCCTGCAAATTATGCTCCGACTGGAGAAGGTATACGTTCAATACTTCCACAAAATGTTGGTTGATGCACAGTTTCCATTTTAAGTTGGCAAAGTGATACTACTTAAAAGTATAAGGTAGGTTAGAATGTATGAAGTTGGTACAGCAGACTCTGGTATTGTCTGATTGTATTTTCGTGCTTTTCAGGGAATTGATGATTATAGTTCATGATGCAAAGTTGGCTTGTGAATTCTTAGTCGCTGGGCTTCACAACTCTCTGTAGCAGCATTACTCACCTTGTCATTTTGTTGACACCTAATGACATGATGTTACTGGCTGCTCATGTCCTGGATCCTTGCGGTAAATAAAACTCGAAGGACAACCAAAGCTCCAAGCAACATATTTGTCCAACCGAGAATCAGGAGCACGTCAAAAGATACATTTGTACTTGAAGAGATTGATGCTCCAACAGAAAAGGACATGGAAGCCCAAGGGAACATGATCTGGGCAGTTGGTGAAGTTCATACACCAATTCTATCTGCCAGTCTAGAATCACATCGACACAACACTTTTTTAATGTTTTAAATCATTGATTAGGAAATATGACTGACATTTCAAGAGATCAATTGAATAAATTTCTAGACCGAGTGTAATCTTTGGGTATTTATTAAAAAGTGCAATATCTCAGACCAAGTCAAAGTAAAATAGTTCCAGCTAATCTGGATTGTTGAATGGATATGCCGGCCATGATTCACGTTCAATTTGAACACAACTGTGGGCTGGACCTTCCAGTTTGAATGAACTTTCAGGAATTTCTGCAGGATTGATCCCAGACAATTGTAATGAATTATAACATTCTAGATACTGGATACCTGTTTATTTCTCATGTATATGAGTATGTTCACGCAAGTGTTTATTAATCCAGTACTTGCTTCTATATATATATATATATATATTTATATATTTCTTAAGACATTATTGCATGAGATTAGTGTCAGAAAACTACTAAATTGACTGCATTGCCATCAAGTTGAGTTTTGATTCTCCAGCACTGTCTGCAACTCAAAGTAGATTAAGTTTAGTGTTGCATCCAAGAGGCCACGTTGAAAAAGAGGAATGTCGAAGTCCTGCCAGGTCAAAACTCACACAACACTCCCTTTTGCCCACCTGCACTTAACTTACTTGACCTCCAAACCCTGTCACTCATAACTTGCAAAGCTTGTGTGGCTTTAGAGACACAAAAGCTGGCAGACAAGTGGGGTTTTTTTGTGTTTTCTGTCATGAGACTGGGTAAAAGGTTCTCTCTCGCTCTCTCTCTTGCTCTTCCTTTCCAGTTACAATAGATCCCCAAATACTCCTGACCCACTAGAGGCCCAGTTCAAAGTCACTGGATTCTCAAGTGGAACACAAATGGCTTGATTGAACTATGGGTGAGATCGTCTATACAAGCAACATCTTAACATAGGAACAGTGTGAAAGATCTAGTGGCACAGCACATGGTGGTCCTATCTTATAATTGCTGGCCCACATGGGACATGCCTCATACCAAAATACATTGGAGAAACATTGACATCTTATGACATTATTATTCCATTACATTTATTATTTTTAATTATTTTTCTATCTATTTATTTAATTTTAAATAAACTGATAAATAACTGAAATGAAAAAAAAAAAAAAAAAAAAAAAAAAAAACATGCATTCTGATGGGAATCATATTTTATCTCAATCTTTGTTTTCTTGCAATTGTGGTGTGTGGGGAGCAAGCTGTCATGCTTCATGGGAAGGATGAAGACAAACATAAACTACTACTATTTTTTATAATAATAATAATAATAATAATAATAGTCGTAGTAGTAGTAGTACAGAAGTTGGGAATTACTATTTCATGACACAGAAACTTTAAGAACAATTGGATAGTCAGAATTCTCCAATACATATACATACATTTACATACATTTACATACATGTAGTATTATGTTCTGTGTGGAAGAAATAATTTTCTACTCATGGTGTTGTTTTTTTTTTTTGTGAGGAATTGTTACTTTGCCTTAACAATCAAACTACTTTCATGAATGGCAAACAAATTTCATAAAACTTTTTCATTTTTCTATGTTTTGATATGAAAACATGTCAGTTGCTTACATTGCTGACATATCACCATGCCATGTAAAACTAACATAAAATCTTAAGGTTTTTCTTTTGTAAAAAAATCAAATCAAAAATATATATATATATATATATATATATATATAATAATAATAATAATAATCTTGCTCTCTTTACCATGCCATATGACTTGCTGCATCAATCATTTATCAAAACATCATAAGTTCAACTACAGAATACTCAAGCTTTCTAGAAACAAGTTCCAGAAACCTCATCTCAAATTACAGTTTTTAGCACTGAAATAAAGAAAATAGATAAAATTTTAAATAAATAAAAAAAATTGGCATAATAAAATACCAGTTAACAATGTCACATTGAAATAGGATAATTTAGATCAAATTCACACTCTATTAATCTCACACATACTGTTTGATAGCTTTTGAAGGGCTTATAGAATGTTTAAAATATAATACATAAAAAATCACTTACTCTAACATTATAATGGTTTTGCAAATATTGAACTAACATGAAGAAATAAATAAAATAAAATAAAATAAAGATGGCCTGCTTTTTATACCAATGCAAAAAAATGAATATCAATAGGAATATTTAATTTTAAAAAACTAAAAATATCCTTTTTCCATGTTTCAAACTTTTATCTTAAGTATACCATTAAAATCAAAAATAATAAATGTATTTTCAAAAAGATACATATGACACTCAATAAAACTTTAGCATTTAAGCTTATTATGTACACATTATATTTTAGTAAAACTTGAGTATTTGAAAACATTCTCAAAATGGCGGAAATGGGCACCATAAGTCTCATGTCCAACACCAAATCCATCACACAAGTACATTGAACTCTCTTTGCCTCCCATCTTGTATATCACACAAGATGACTCCCACATTCTATTTCACGGCTCCACTCTTCTCAAAAACCACATCACCTTCCATCTATTGAGTGTTCTTTTGGCATGCTTGAATAATCCACATGGATCATATCCTTGAAGGAGAATATATGAATACATGATAGATAGACAATACATGAATAGATGGTCAATTTTATTCTTGTCTTTCTTTTGCAATACTTCGTAACCTTTGTCCACACCCCATGTGCTTGGTGTCAAAGAAGATGTCACATCCACACTATTTTTCTCCTTACAAGGCCCAGTAGATGGCAAGTATGAAAACAACTTGCTAGTTTTGTTTACATTCAATTCAATTCAATAGGAAGTAGAGTGAAAATGATTTGGTGAAGGAGGTTTATTTTTAACTTTGCCCCCACCTCCTTCATTTGGACACAAAACATTTGGGACTATGATGAAGAGAAACATTCTTTGTTTGAGTTCCTTTTCATTGGGTAAATGTGAATTCTTTTGATGCAAGATGATTGTTCTCATTGTTTTTATTCAGGGTAAGTATTTTTGCTTTATAAAAGTGAATAAAATAGCAAGAATTATTTAATGAAAATGTAAAAATGATAAAAGATTGATTATAAAAAAATTCAACTGAGCTTTTGTGGTTTGTCCCCCAATGGCATTATTGTTGCTGTAATCAAAGAGTCATGGGTTTATCTTTCTCTTTTCCTTCTTTTTTATTTTTTACTTAACTTTGAGGCTTTTGTACAAAGCTGTTACAACAGTCAAAATCAAGAAATATTTAGGAATCATAAAATCCATGCTAGTTAACCAACAAAAATAAAATAAGATGAATGCTAAACTTCATTTTAGTCTTGAGATGATTATTTCTTTCTTCATTTATTGAAGTCATAACACTTGGATGAATCATGTTGTAGGGATAAAAATTTAATGACTGCAGCATACACATCATAATACAAAATAATGAAACTTCAAAGATGTACTCTAACTATAACATTTTATGAGATGCTTGTAGGTCTTTATTAAAAATGGCACAATTAAGATATTGTCAGCCCACAAGTTGTGATCTTTGGAATAAGATTGACACCTGTAATTTCCAAAATTCAATATGTATTCTACAGCTCTTCCAAAAAAAAAAATATGTCATGAAATATTGCATAAAAGATAATTATCTTTTCATGACATTGATGGACTTGGACAAAATTAATCAAATACAAGACTAACCTTCATTTCACAATGGTGGATAATGTGATTCCAATAAACATATCAATTTTATCTGTATATCTTCCTATTTTTATATAATTTCTATGCAAAAGTATCTCATATTCTTACTTTAGAACAAAAATACTCATTGATCATTGCAATGGTTTTCTCTCAAAGATATAGGCAAAATGTTTACAAATAATTAAGCAAATGTCTAAAGTAACAGTATCTGGACATCAAAAGTCAAGTACTTTTTATTTTTAAAAATCAGTAGTGATTTTATTTTTTTGTCACACAGTAATATCAACTTGATAACAAAAAAAAAAAAAAAAAAAAAAAAAAACTTTGATATTAGAAATTCTTGACGTTTAATTTGTTTGTGAATTCTAGTTTGCCAATTTTTTGTTAAGGCAAAATATTTGTTGGTTATATTAAGTGAGGAGGGTTTTGAATCTAAGCAACTGAGTGGTAGTATTTAAGACAATCAGAACAAATGCTTTCATTAGGATGGATAGGGAAGAAAATTTCTAGTGGAAGGGTCCAATTGTTATCAGCCAAGTACTTCGTGTCTGAAAATATCCAATCCGTTCATTACACTCTACTCACAAGTCTTAACAGATGTGAAGTCCAATATGCTTTGTTCGAACCCAATTCTAATGATTCTAAATACCCACTTTTCCACACTACTACAGTAACACCCACATTTGCATTTTTGAGTTCTCAAACTTAAAATTTTCTAATTAAAGGAACCATCTGTTTCTGAAAGAAACAATAAAGACCCAGAAGCACCTAAAACTGGAATGAAAAAAATTATACGAGAAAGTAGAACACGTGGACCCACAAAAGTAAACTTCGACAAGACGTCCTAAAATAACACGAAATCCTCATGTGTATAATAAATATATAAACCGCATATAGTACCTTGAATGGTATTTTCTACACCGTATGTATATGGAAAGGATGCTAAACATGTGCTGAATCATTTCAAACGTGGAGTTTGAGGACTGGGCAACGGGCGTCACACGGTTATAGGTCCCACAGTGAGCAGAAAAGGCCAACTCACGCCGCTTGTCCTCGTAAGCATTTACCTATATATCTACCAATTGTCTGAAATTAGGTAGATTTCGTAAATAGTAATCGGATCCGAGATAACGGGTTTTGCGGGGAAATCGTCAATAGGTCGGTCTCATTGGCCCCGTGCCGTGGTTCATGAAGCTTCCTGTTGCCTTTTTCTTTTTTCATTGTCTTTATTTCCTTTTGAAAAATACTTCTTCTGTCCTGGCGTAAATTGGCACCGCCGATGTCGTTTAGAAGATTGACGTCTCTTGGCTGACGTTCTCATTTCATGAAAGAGTTAACTTTGACCGCCCCAATATTCCACCTTCTGGATAATCAACTACAAAGAAAACCCTAATTTATATTCTCTTCGTATTTAACCTTTTAATAATGTAGGTACGGTGAAGTATTGAAAGTAAGTCATTTTGTAAAGGGATGAATGAAGATTGAATCCACGCAGGCTCTCTTGGAAGATTAGAGATTTGAAAAAGCTATAAGTAATTGGGGAAAACATGGAAGCAGATGATGAATGAAGCCTTGCAAATATATCCCAAGGTTCGATTGGATTAGGTTTCTTTTTGAGGTAAATTCCTGCACCACTTCAAGCTGTGACTCAAATAAGAAGGATGGACTCAGTGGGATCTACCAGTCACAGAATGTAATATAATATTCAATGGCAGAGCTCATATTATCCGTCTGTGGTGGCCAGCATACAAAAAGAAAGACCAGGAAAAAGAAAAAAGATAAACGCAAAAGTAGTAGTAGGTTTTGATTGCCAAGTTCAAATACTGATCAGAGCGTCACTTTTTTGGCTCACTACTGTTGCGCTCATGCATTCGCATGTGCTGACTGCCGTTTTACCCCATTTAAAAGGCTGTATTGTCTAGAGACATTAAGGAACACGTGGAGGGTCCCATCACTATTCTCATTCTAATGAGCGAGATGAATCGCCCACAAATGAATGAACAATGGATTTAGATTATTTTGCATTTGTAAAACATTCCCACCCCTAAACGGGGAAAGCACAAAAAGACGAGGGGTTTGAATTGGGTGCAGAGCGACTGGCAAGCAAGTTTGAGCGTGTGCTTATTGCTTGGCTTGGCTGGGGTCCTGCCATATCCATGCCCTACCCCATCTCACTATCTATCATTCATTCGTTAACTGAAGTTCATACGTTCCTTATCCTTGTGGATATTTATTTTCCAATTTTCAGGAAAATTAATATTATTGGTGGGACAATATGGCTACCGCTTTTTTGTCTTTTTTTTTTCTAATGGTTGTATGAGTCCATTAGCTGTCCAGAATATTTTAATTGACTCTGTGTAGTACTGTTGACAAGCAATTTTTCTTCCCCATTTTAATGAATGGGCTTTTTGACATTCACACAATACACGTGGCAATGTTGTTGACTTTTAAATTTAAAGGTTGCTCGTAGATGTAAGTTTTCTCCTCTTTCCCATACTGGTTTGTATTCAACTTTCAACTGACCGTTGATTTTGCATTTTATTTTTACATTTGTAGAAATAATCACACTGAATATGATTACCTGAAGTTGGTAGTAGAACTTAAAAATAAATTAGTGTGGTGTATGGAATGAAGGGAGAGAGAGAGAGAGGGAGAGGCCTACCGAGGACGGTGCAAGCAAAGTAACCCTAAAGGCGTTCATAATTGGACTGTGCTCATTCGGGGGTCGGTAACCGGCGCTTCTTTTGGTGAGGTCCATGTCGAAGTTTCCTGCAGGCACGGTGGACGTGCAGCGGACGATTTGGAGAACCCATAGCCGCGCGAACCCCAGCCTGGCTTAGACCATCCCGAGTCCTGAGGATCGCTCAGGTCCACGTTGGACCCTCTGTGCCAGCTCAGATCGGAGTAGGTAGCCAGCTGCCACCTCATCACAAGGTCTCAAATCCCCTCCCCGCCTTGTCTCCTGCCGTGAACCAATGAGCACCTGTTCTCAGAAGTCTAAATTAAGCCACACTCAATCATAATATTCAGTTTTCTCGGAATATGTACTTTCTCGCTCTAAGTCTGTCTGTCCTCCTGCCCGCCCTCCACACTGGAGTCCTCATTCGTCTCTCTTTCTTTCGTTCGTTCGTTCTTTCTTTCTTTCGTTCGTTCGTTCTTTCTTTCTTTCGTTCGTTCGTTCTTTCTTTCGTTCTTTCTTTCTGTGCAGCTGCCTTCCGCTTAAGTTAGGCGCCATCGCCAGGCAGCTGTCGATTCTTCCAACGAACCCCGTCGAGGTCGCATTACATACTTGAGTTGAGAGAGAGAGGGGGTGGATCGCAATTCCAATCGCTAGGAGAGGTGAGAGAGTTGATGTTTTAGTGTGCTATCTATCGGAACAACCCTAAGGTTTCTTGGAGGACAAAACGAGAGAGAGAGCGGGCGAAAGAGCAAGGAGGAGGAGGAGGAAGAGGGGAGTGTGGAGTGTTCCGAAAGTGAGATCGACGGGCTGTTATGGTGGTCATTAGTCTATGGCAGAAGGGAGTGGATGAGACGAGGAGGAGGAAGAGGAGGAGCGGTTGCGGTTGTTGAGCGGTGCGCGTGTGGAGCGGCGGGTGAAGAGGATGAATCAGCTGCCGGAGGAAGAGGGGGTGGAAGAGGCGCGACGGGAGAGCAATGTGATTGCGATTGGTGGTGGTGTGTTCTGTTTCGGGAGTATTCCCGCGGTGTTGGATGCGGGGCGGAGTAATGGTAATGGCGGGGTGAGTGATGGGAATGGGAATGGGAATGGGATTGAGATCGGGAGGGAGAGAGAAGAGGACGTGGGAGAGAGTGATAAGGGAGGGCGAGGGGAGACTCCCAGGAGTAACGGAGGAGCGCGGGAAGAGGATGATGAGCGGGGTGAAGTGGATATGGAGAGGGAGAATGCGATGAGTGAGAGTGAGAATGGAGGAGCTTGTCGCGGTAGTGGAATGAATAGGTCTGGAGGAGTTGAGGAGATAGAGATGAGCCCAGGAGAGCAGGAGGCAGAGGGAAAGGGCCGGAGTGCTGATAAGATGGTGAGGACGGACGCTTTGTCGCTAAATGCATCCGGGGCAATCATTGACAGATCTCTTAGATCAGGTCGGGAAAGCGCTATGAATGTGGAGCGCCCGGCCTGCGAGGTAGTTCAGTCTGTGGAACCGGGCGCCGAGGATTCGAACTTAGTGCCGGAAGTCAACGGATCGATGTGTGGCGATGCCCAATCGAAAGCCCTGGATGAAAGATCCATTGATATTGGCAGTGTAGCCAGCGAAGTCGCTGACCAAGATTGCGGCCGCATCGAGTCCAGCACGGTAAATGAAGACGGAGAATTACGAGTGAAATGTAGACCCCGGCCTTTGCCTCCCGTGGTTACATCAGCTGATGAAAGAAGCATTGCACTGTCGTGGGTAGGATGCCCGGAAGAGGTCTCATATTACCTAGATTACGCGTGCAGTGAAGTTTCGATGGTGCAAAAGAAAGACCGAAATTCTATTGCCACTGGCAGGGAGCTCGGACACAAGTGGACGTCTATATTTTGCGGTGACGACAGAAGTTACAAGGTGCGTGATCCCCGCAATTTTTATTGTTAACCAAATTTCAGACCACTAAATATTTTCTGAGTTGCCGCCAATTCTTTGTGTAACAGAATAGGTGTGGCACGGATTGCGTCGTTTAGATAGAACTTAGTCTGCTAAACTGTGCAATGAAGTAGGTTATTCGCCTTGATCTAAATCTTGATGGAGTGAATGTGAAGTAAAATGTCACATATTTATAGAATTTTTAAAGGTTAGGATCTTGTAGAATGTTCTTCAGATAATAGATTTCGTTCTCGTACTTGGGGTAAGTGAAAGTATGCTGGTCTTGGGTATTGGGCAAGGTCACAAATGCTCATCTCGTATGTGTTTTTGTTACTGCCGGCTTCACGGCAGGGTTCCATTGTAATTAGCTACGTCATTCAATGTCAAATGTTGTGTGCGTGAATTTGAGATCTGTGTCATCTATTCTTATTTACAAATCTGCATTAGTGTAATGTAGGGTCGGAGTGATAGAAATATTGAACCTATTTTCATATTTGTATATATCTTGAACTTCATACTTTTTGACCGTATTTTTTGCTCTTTTGAGCTAGTTATTGACTGAACTTACATTGATTGTGTTGCAGGTGTACGACTTGAAACCTGGAACTTCTTACTCCTTCCGTCTACGAGTTACTCCCATCGTTGTTTCGCCCTCTGCAACATTGCCCTCGCCTTCGTTATCGGATATTGCCATATTTTGTACAAAACCAGCCGCACCCTCTCCACCGCTAGAGCTCGTATTGGTTAATAGAGCTCGCACATCGTTGAAGGTACCTGTTTGTTCACTGAAGAGCTCTATGTTTTCTAGCCACTCCAAGTCGCCTTGATGAATTCTGGCCATAGTTTTCGGGATATCTATTTAATGCAGCAGCATGGTTCCCCTTTGCGTGCTGCTACCTGTATGTCGTGACATGTTAACCAGTTCTGAGGGAGGTTTGTCCTGATTTTGCGAACATGTGCAATGATATCAGGTGAAATGGACTAAGCCTACAGAAACTGGAGGGCTACCTTTGGAATATGTTGTAGAGATGAATCCACCGCCTGGGAAAGATTCTGTTAATGGTGTTTATCCTAGCACTTTGGATGTAAGCTTCTGTCTCTGTAATGTGCATGTAGGAGTCAAGTATGATCTGTACTAAGCCTGTATTTGAATATTAGAGGTAGGTGTGTCTGTTAATTTGCAGTTGCGTTCTTAATCCTATGACTTTGGCTGGCTACGTAATACCTAAGAAAAATAGTCAGCGAGTCCTTAATAAGTGGAACCGTTTTCATTAGGAATTTGTGGGTGTATACAATGGAAAGGAGGAAGCTGTGAAGGTCACCCGGTTGCTCCCAGGAACATTGTATAAATTTCGAGTATTGGTGAGTTGGTGCTTTTACGCTATGCATTCGTTCTTCTGTGCCTCAACCTGCTGAAACCTCTCATATTGTACAGCAACTCGTTTATCTGGTAGAGCTGTTAGATTTATCTCGTTTGCTTTTCTGGAGATACACGTACCTCTCTATGAGTCATCCAGGCTTTGATATTGATCAACTTCTCATTTTTACACATGAATTTCTGACGGTTGTGACTTCTGTGGTGCAGGCTGTTAATTCTGTTGGGCACAGTGAATTCAGTAAAGTGTATTCTTTTCAAACTGCCGCATCAGTCCCAGCAGCGCCGGAAGCTCCTACACTTGTGACTGCAACCGCTACCTCAATGATTGTCGAGTGGCAGGTTCACTCTATGTGTTTGGACCCTGCATAGATGAGATTTACTATTGTTCAGATGGTTTGGGTTGTTTTTCAAAATTGTTCTGTTTAGTGCTGCAACAATTGATGTTCTTTTCGACTAAAGTTGTCCTTGTTGTGTTTCTATTTTTTTGCTACATGCATAATTACATGTTGTAGAAGTTTTCTTACCATCAGTTTTTCTTTTTTGCGCACAAGTCGGTGATGTCAGCATGCATCCCTGTGCCCGCCTTCTTGGTAGGGGAGTATTATCGATTTCATGTTTGTTTCTTAGGTTTTGTTTCTTATTTGTTTCTTAAGATTTTTCATCACACTTTTGTAGGAGCCTAGTAATTCTGGGTCTCCCATCACCGAATATACACTCGAACATGATGACGGTAAGATATTTGGGTTTAGGCCTGAATTAGACTATTTTTCATTTTCTTCATCTGTTGCGTATTTATATCTACCTTCTCTTCTTCTTCCTCATTTTAAAGCTTTTAAAATCAATAAGTTCCTCCACCTCCTTCGCTCTCTCTCTCTCTCTCTCGCTCTCTATGGTTTCTTAATTCATTTACTTATTTAGATGTTCTGTCCTCTTTTCAGGTGATAGCGGTCCTTTCGTCACTGCATACACTGGACGGCAACTGTGGTAAGTTATGTTTTCTAGCTGGTTGTGAGTGTTCTTTAGATGGTTAAGAACAAATGATCTTTTACTTTCCTTGAAATGATGTGTCAGTATTCGGCTGCTCAAAAATAACTTCAAGAATCATCTTAAAGTGTTTCAATTACCCCTTCCCACATAATTTGTGTTTGTAATATGTTTGCACCAGCTACACTATGGAAGGATTAAAAAGCGGACATGTGTATCGTGTTCGAGTGATGGCTCACAATGAGAAAGGGAAAGGACCGTTCAGTAGGCCAGGAGAGCTTCTTACTAATTTTGCTAGCCCGAGTCCTCCGGCTCCTCCTTCTATCAGAGAACGCAGTACCACAAGCATAACTATATCCTGGGGCCCTTCTGAACGTGATGGTGGAAGTCCAATAACAGCGTGAGTATTTATTTTTATTGCTAATTCATTTTGCTTATGAACGAAATTGTGGTTAGATTTCTTCGTTGCATTCAGGGATATAGTGCTCCCAGCTTAGAGGTGGGCTGCATGTGCTCTCTTCCAGAGCTGAAACCAGTTGACGTAAACCCTTGGTATTCCATGCGGCAGTATTACATGATATTCCTGTTTTTATTTAGAGATTTTTTGTGTGTCGTATTTCTTTTATTCGATATTCATGTTACTGTAATCCAATAAAAGATGTTTTGCATACTTAATCACAGACTTTCTTTGAGGTCGGATTTAGCGTTCAGTCGTTACAAAATTCGAATTACCTGGTTCTCGAGACATACTTTGAAAATGCGATTTTCCAAAGATGCAAGTAACTTATAAGTGCGCTTGCATGTGCCGACAGATACGAGGTCGAGATGAAAAGATTTATGAGGAACAACTGGACTGCAGTGATGTATTATGGAAGCTGTACTACCTATACTGTGACTGGACTTTGTCCTGGTACCTTTTACTACATGCACTTCCTACTGTTGAGTCAACTGTTTTTCTTTGAACGATGAAGATTTACTCGTCATATCTATCTTGCACGACGTTTGTGTTTTACTTGACTTTTTAAACTGCTCATGACAATGACGTCTCTTTCTCACCATCAAACTCATGGTATGAGTTCAAAGTGGAAGTTGGTATCAATCTAGCTCTGGGTTTTGTCGTATATATTTACATGCTTACTGTTGAATGCTGTTATATGTCCAGGTGAACTCATTGGTGTGCGCGTTCGAGCCGTTAATTTGATGGGTAAAAGTGGGTGGTGTAGTGAAGGTAACCCTCCTCTGACACAACTTTCCCGCATTTGTACGAAATATCTCGTAAATTGGCACTCTTTATGTTTTACGAGTGCAGCTTATCACTTTCTGATCATTAATCAGACGAACTATCCTCTTGAAGTTTGAACTCCTTAAACAAACCTTTTGTAATTGTTCTCGTTGGACTAAATTTCGACTACATTCATATCAGAACCATATTCTGCAGTTTCAATATTGGTAATCTATTTTATAAAATGAAGGATGATTGAAGCTATATTTAAGAAACATTCGTTGGCACCTTCCACAGCTCGGTTTGGTACGTTACCTGGTCTACCTGAGGCACCATCAGATCCTGTCGCAGTCGATGTTGGGAGCCGTAGCATCGTATTAGAGTGGTGTCCTCCTGTACATGACGGCGGATCTCAAATCGTTTGCTATCGCTTGGAGGTATTTATACTTCTTTTTCGATGTGTCGGTTAAATAGTTGCGCCAAGCCTTATTTCTTCGATTATAACCGAAGCATTACAGAGATGTGAGATGCATCTGCTTTGTCATTTTTTTGAGTGTCTGGAATTTTTACTTTTTAAAATATTGGATAGCACTGAGCGGATCAGTATCTTAAAGATTAGGTATATGCCCAAATTAGAAATTAAGTCGTAAATCTGTGAATAATTGGTACTTTAAGTGGGTACTCTACTTGTTTCTCTGACTTTCAAAACGTGGAATGTTTGACTGGCGGTGCAAAGAGCATATAAATTTCGCTTTTTTATTTTTTATTTTTTATTTTTATAACTATGGGTATCATTGTTGTTAATTCCTATGTTGTATCTTTCGCTTCATTGGTGTTCGTCTTTTCTTGGGCTAGGCAATCATTCGGAAAGAGGATGCTACTAGTATAGGAAGTGTACAAGATGAAGAAAGCAGGGTTCTAGCTGTATATCGTTCCGAGAAGTGCCGGTTCAAAATTAGTGGGCTCGAACCAGGTGCTTCGTACTGCTTTCAGGTCCAGGCAGTCAATAAGCTTGGAGCTGGGCCCTATAGCGGTATGTTGCACGTATTGGCTATTTTAAGTTAATTCCTTCAGCATTATACGTTTAACTTGTGTAAGGTTATATTTTGATATGCTTCTATGTCCTAAAATTTAGTTGCTATTACCTATTATTGAATGGTTAGCGATTTGAGTGAAATTGAACACATCTTTTGTATAATCGAATGAGTATAATTTTGTATTCGTACAATTTACTGAAAAATTGTCTGGTCAATTCAGGGTTAAGTGTGTTGACGACGCTCTCTGGTCCGCCAGCAGCACCAGAGCCCCCAGTCGCGGCGAGAAAGGCATCCGCAAATTCGATATCTTTGAGGTAACTTATGTGTTTATTGTGCACAATTCTAGAAGAGTTTGTCAACTTATTTCTGTGTCAGTTTCTGTAACTGTGCTTCTCTTCATCAAATGATGTTGCTATTTCCAGAATATAGAGTCCGGTCGCTTCGAAACGTTTTTTCCACGAGAAATTAACATAGTTCTGACGGAAATTTCATGTTTTGCGCCGCAGGTGGTCTCCACCCTGTAGCAATGGGGCACCGATAGAGCTCTATTCACTTCAGATGGTGGTTCTCGGATATGGAGAAAAATGTATATCTGGTTGTGATGACAGTACTACTAGTGGTTGCGATATCCAAGGTGGAGATATTTCAAGCTTAGCGAACCAGAGGGTTCATAGTGATTCTTTCAGCCCATTTTCAGACGGTCCACCACACTCCCCATCTCATAGTACGTCTTCAGACTCAAGTCGAGGTACCAGCACCTGGGAAAGCGAAAAGTCTTCGCAAAAGAATAGGACTTCACCTAGTTATGCAGGTGATTTTTAATGCTTTGTCAGTTCTCATGGAGGATTTGCAACTGTCCTGTAAGGCTCTGGTTGTTTTTATATGTTCTTTGGCAGCCTCCGTACCGTGAGGGTTTTCAATGTTTTGAATTGTCGTTCTCAGGAAACTGTTATTGAGGGCTTCAAACTATGTTAATTTAATTTTTTGGACGCGTTCTTGGTTCTTTTCGAGTCCGCAACTCTAACGTGAAAACTACGTTCAGGTACTAGCGAAGATGAGCATGATGTGCATGGCGTTCAGTACAAAAGGAGTGTCGACGGACAAGTCACTTTATTCCGGCCTTTTGACCTAGGTTTAATTATAAATGGAGCCCGTAGTAATGTAGCTCTGTGTGACGCCTACAGTGGTCCAAGCACAGCGTATACTGTCAACAAGCTCCAACCACACACAAGTTATGCTTTTCGATTACAGGTATTCCATTACGACAGAAAAGTTGAATTCGTTTATTGTTTGGGCGTAGTCTTCTCTTTCAACGAACTAATGCTTGATAAGTGCTTTGGAATATTTGCTCTGTTGGGGGCCTTCGATCCTTGGTCCTTATTGCTTACCTTAAAAAATATTGACTATCTCTTCATTGCAGTTTTGGATACATAGACATATGTAAACCGCTTTTCATCACAATTTTAATGGTTGAGTTCGCTATTGAACGGATGGTTTTATTAATGCAGGCGCGAAATGCCGCAGGGCTGAGTGAATTCAGTGCTTTTTCTATCATGATGACGTCCCCGGCAGCTCCATGTGCTCCTTGTCCTCCAGTAGTCATTGAGGAAACATCATCGTCGTTGACCATAAGATGGGAGGTCAGTCATCTTGCCGCTTGGTTGTTATTAGCTTAAGAATTTTTGCAGTTGCTCCATGATGCATATGAATGAATTTTGGTTTAGTACTCAACACTCATTGCATTCCTGACATCGGCCGTAACTTTTGTCTTCAGGTTCCAGAACAAGACAATGGCTCTCCTGTGTTTCGGTTTACCCTTGAAATGCTAAAAGTGGAATTCGATGGGGAAGGAATGTTGCCCAAGGAGCGGAGCAGTCAGGTTCTTAGTAACCAAAAGAAGTCTTCTAAGAAAAAAATGACCAAGAAAGAAGCTATTGTCCTACAAACGTCTGTGTGGAATCCAGTTTATGATGGAAGCGGTCTACGGTATACTTTTGTTCTCTTCTACTTTGGGTCTACTTTTGCTTTAAGACCTGCTTTTATAGCTCTTAGCTACCTGTGTGTTGACTTGTATTTCACTTGGTGACCCTCCTGATCACAGTGACGTTCACGGCTCTACTGGGACATATTATCTATAAACAATTTTGTCACAAAAATAGGATTGGAATAGCCTTTTCCTCGTGGTTTTGGATGCGATAGTGGTAAACTGTTGCAGCTCTTTTTTACTTTTTACTTTTTTGTTTCAAATTTGTATGTGTTGGATTTAAACCAGCAAACTGGAGAAGCTGATGTATATGTTTTTTTTGTAACAGACATGAAGTCTCAGACTTGTTGCCTGGAAAGAAGTATACTTTTCGGGTGATAGCCCACAATTTGTTAGGTATGTCTCCTCCAAGTTTAGTTACGGAGGCCACTACCCTGCCTTCTGCCCCTGGAGCACCAGCACCGCCTACTTTCAGTAGAGTCACGCCCACAAGTGTGCACATAAAGTGGTCGTCCCCTACACGGACTAATGGCGATCCAGTTAGGAGGTGAGGAGTGAAGTCGACCATGTTTACTGTGTTTGAACAGCAATGCATCGAGATTGTGTTTTTGTGATTGGGTGTGTATTTTGGATAATGTCATGTAATCATCCATGGAAGACACAGTTATAAACTTCATTTCCCATGTAAGAATTGTTTGACTAGGTTTGTTTAGTGGGTAGATCTCTAGCTGCAATTTATTTTAAGTCTCCTGCTCTTGTTCCTTTTTAGTTTATTGCTGTTACTTATTTTGACTTCATGTGCAGCTATATGCTTATGATGGATGATGGCCAAGGAGGTCCTTTGGCAAAGGTACATGTGGGTGGCTCAACATCCTACAAGGCAATGAAGCTCCAACCTGCTTCTAGATATCGTGTTGCAGTACAGGTTTGTCTCTACTCTCATTTATGTTTAGGCACATCATGTATGAATTTCCTTGTTTGCAAGTAAATATGTTGATATCGTGTTGCAAATTTATTTTCTTTTGCAAAATGTTTTGTGCCTGCAGTCGTTTAACAATTTTGGAGCGGGGGAACTTAGTGACATAGCCGTCATTGAGTTGCCAATGGCTCCTCCACCAGCACCTTCAACTCCCAAAGTCGATTTTCCTATCGAGGGTGGACAGGCACCATTAGTGCTTGTCAATAAACCAAGACCTTCGCTTCTGGAGTTCATGGAGGTAGTCAATTCATTCAAACAGGTCAGTAGGAATGTGCAGCAGCCATGGTCCTTGCAGATACGGCGTTGGTTATCTGGTATAGGAGTTTCGGTTACTTTGCTTGCCGCAATCATCGCAAATCGTTAGAATTGGGAGAGGATTTCTCTCAGGGGAAGGGAACATTTGTCCCTTAATATAGAAACCCCCGGTTTCCAGAATTCACATTCACAAACCTCTATGCTTAGTAGATAGTCTCCTCGCGAGGAAGCATGAGGAATTATGAAGAGTAATATACATTCATGATCAAGATTCTGTCAAGATTTAGGGTCCATTAATCAAGATTCTGGCCTGAGTAGACTCGGGAGATAGGGTTCTGCCTACATACTGGTATATAAATGTAAACACTTTGCTGCAATGCACATAGTCAGATTCCTAAAAACGAAAATTTCATCAAATTTTGACCGTCTACCTTACCAGTTGTGCATACCTACTTCACGGAGAAAGATCTCTGTCTGCAGGTTTCAACTGTATCGACTATCCTGCTCTTATATTTTTGAAATAAATACCCAGAACCTCATTGACTATATATTACCTCAATATTTTTTGATATTAAATGCATATCATTGTCTTTTTTTCTTTACCTGATATTTGAAGTCTCAAGGATCCCAGTTGAAAATATGGTGTGTAACATATTGTGATTGCCTCCTTTTTAAGTAGCAGCCGCAGAAATGCTTGGCAGCCCTTCAAGCTGAACAACGTGCCTGATATAAGGTTAGAATCTCTCAAGCTCTCCGTAGTTACATTATATCACTAAGGTATCCGTACAAGCTAACCGTTCATTTATATCTTGCATCTTCGTCCTCTTAATCTAGACAGTTGTAACAATTGCATATTCTGTATCTGGTATACCTTCCGAGTAATGAAACAGATCAAGTCCTGGCTTGCGTTCCTCCTGGCTTGGCTCTTCTACAAGAGAGGCAGCTTGCATGTATTCGGACCTGGGATGGAGGGAAGAGATGCAAGGGTTTGGAGGAAAGGTGGAGTTCGAGTCGTTAGGGTGAAAGGTGCTGACGATATTGTGCAAAACTTGGGCATCTCTCAAGGTGGCGTATCTGTTGGCATCTCGCGTGGCTCTCAGGAAAGATTCTAGCTTGGTCTGCATGACATTCAGGGCGGCACTCTTTTCTTCCAAGGCCACTTTTGCTTCCCCGAGCTTCATCTGAACACGCTCCTCCCGCCAGACCTCAGCCATCTGCAGCATGCACCGCTCCTCTTCAAGAGCTTCGCGTACTTGTTGCGTCTCACGCTTTATTTTTTCCAGCTCCAGCTTCTCATCTTCACTCTTCTGGGCTAACTCGTTGCAGACCTCTTCTATGATCAGCCGGGCCTTGCGTTCACTCTCAAACTCTTGGAGAGCTTTGGAGGTCACCGCTTGGGCCTCCATGAGCTCGTTCGTTAGTCTGCGGTTGGCGCTTTGAAGCTTCAGCCTCGCCCGACGCTCTTCCTCCAATTCCTTCTTCACAGACAGCACCGCATCTTTGATCCTCTCCTTCTCTTTCGTTTTCCAGCCTAGCTTTGCGTCCGAAATCTTCCTCTTGAGATCTTCAATCTCTCGTTGTGTCTCTCGTCGCGCCATCCTGTGAGGCTTCTCGAGCTCCCTCACCCGAGCGTGAGTTCTCATCAGCTCCCTCTGCAATGCGTTCGTCAGATGGAGGCTGGAGTTGTGGTGCTCCTCCAGCAGGCGTATCTGATTGAAAATTCTCAGAAGTTCCTGTGACATGGTGCCAGTCACGTTAAGCCCGATTTCACCGTCGCCCTTCCGAGGACTAGCGAATAGACGACAAGGTAATTGTTTCCGCTTCTCAACCTGTTTGCCAAACCAACCCTCAAAGTTCAGAGCTCCCATAAATTCCCATTCCCGTAAGAGGTTCCTAGAGTACTAGGGCTAGATAGATGCAAGTGATTTCAAAATCGGCCACTAAATCGGATTGCGTAACTAATTATTTCACCGAATTACAAAATAGTCCTCAAAGGACATTACAGAAATGGAATCGTGAGCAGTCGAGCCGTCAGGTTCCAAATTAATCGTCTGCAGCAACCTCTGAAGGCTCCCGTTTGTGCTGGTCTGTTGCAGGAAAACTAACGATATCAATGAAAAATTTATAATCAAGACAGTGGGATCCCTCAGTCAAACTTCAATGAATCACATTGACGGCCGCAGATGCATTGGTTTGCAATAAACCTTTCCGAGGTGAGGATTGCGGGTCCTGCAGGTCTCTGGGGTGAGCACATAGTCAGGCTGCGAGAACGGGCTGTCAATGATGCCTCGTTGCGAAGGCGAGGAACAGGGGATCAAATTGGGGCTGTTGTGACACGCAGGAAGATGAGCTGAGAGAGGAAGATCTTCGACCCTCCACAACGAGGCTGCAAGCTTTCGCGCCGAAGCGGTTGTTTGGTTGCCGCCAACCATGCTCGTTGTGGAGGGTATGGCATCGTACAACTGATGGTTGAATACCTTCCACTTGGACACGGGGGTTGCAGGAGCAGCTCGTCTGCCCATAATGACTCCCCTCGCGTGCATTCCGTGCAGTGATGGCAAAGACATCTCGATGCGGTGCCTGTTCATCCCCTGCATCCTGGGTCACTCACTCTCGCTGCTTTCTCACACTCTCATCCTCGACAACTCTGTTCAGATCTTTCGGCGAATTCACCCATGCTTGCTCGAACTTCATTCCAATTGCCGACTGCATCATACATAGTTGGTCTTAGCACAATCAACTCGTGCTCCAAATTCTACCTCGTAGCATAACAGCCTAATTCCACTCCGCTTGAGACCCTTCTTCTGAGATTTGCGCTTGTTTCAGCTCACGATTTCCCCTACGCTTCAACAGGGCAACTCCCTAAGGTTCGAATCATGGACTTCTATCAGACTCCTCGCCGTCTACAAGCTGCATAGACAGTGTAATGATAACCGCGGTGCCCCGCCCAGATCCTACTTCGACAGGGTTTCTCTTTGACGTGTAGGTGCAGTACACGAGCAAGTCTGAATGCGCCAAGCTCTCCTATTTTCTACAAGCGAACTCTCCACTCCCCTCTTCACTCAAAACTCAAATTCGAGACTGGAAGCAATTTATGGCCAATTCATAGCCAATTCATGCCACCTCTAACTCCTGTCTCGCGAACTAAATTCACAGCAAAGCACTCAGCGTACTTGAGAAATCACATACACAAACAGACTGTTGTGTCTCTCTCTCTCTTTCGTGCACGCGCAAACAGACCAAAAGTCAAGTCCAATCTCCACAGTACTCCTGTGCCATCCAATTTCTGGTATCACCATAGAGTCTACCCTTTCGCGCACGCTAAAAGCGCCCACAAATTGCCGCAGACCGGGTCGAATTACGGCAGTGAGAACTCATGCACCCCTCAGCGACGAGCCTGAGAGAGTGAGCTCGCATGCAGCTCCTGTGCATGTGAGACGAGGAGCACCTAGTTTCTTCATACGCAATCAGGCCGCAAGGAATTGCGAAGAATCTGGAATTGCGGGGAGAGATGCTGCATATGGTGAGAGAATCTAAGTTCGCTCTAATTCTTTGGTTGCTTCGCCTCCTGGAAGCTCGCGAGCGAACTGCAAGAGCCAGGAATCTGTTCTATCTACTCCAAGCTAGTGATGTGTCGGAGACGGCATTGCTCGTGGAATTCTACAGGTCAGGGGAGGGGTTGGTATGTTGGCGGATCGAAAGTGTCGAAGGTGGTGGACGTGCCGACAGCGTCTTACTCCATAGCGGCAAATTACTGAAGCTGGAGACCACTCGCAAGTGATCTTTTGGCTCACCCACCCTCGTCCTAATGCAACCAAGTGATGAGCGTGGGCTATTTCAGTTCGGCGAACGATGCTGAAACCCTTCTTCAGCTCTAGAGGATCGAATTCAGTCGATCGGGACTTACTTTTGGATGCGAAGGCTCGAAATCGTGGGGAAAGATGAGTTCTCGTGCGGAGGAATTCATCACCATCAAAACAGTTCACAGATTCCGATGCTCGTTTGATGTGACAATAGCTAGAAGTCATGAACTAATATCCGATTTGCTACGAAAGTTGGAATAGTTCAATTTGCTTCCCGTTGTTGGAGGTTCGCTCAATATGACGACCTTAAACCAAAGTAGTTTGTGATGATGTAAAATTCCTTCGATTACCTTCAGAAAGACGAGATTCGCACAGCCAGCCTGCACCATTGTAATTAGATTAGACACAAATCTCTCTCTGATAAACACTCTGTTTGTTTGGTGAACAGAGGTGCGGCTTGTCGTATCCCAATTTTTAATTTTTTACCTTGTGTTGAAAACAATGATAGAGACTTCAACTACTAATTTATATTCAAAGAGCCAGATTAACGGGCAAGTAAGAAAAAAATACAGACTTTGAAAATGATCCGTAAAATTGACATGTGGTGAAATCAGTCACGAAGGTGGAAGAAACGGGAAAATTGGACTTGTAAACGTGACGCTGCATTCATTCTACGTGACACCATGGCAACGGCGCACCTTGTGATGCGCCATTGAATCCCAATCACCAGTGTGGCTTCACAGAAACTGGGCCAATGAGCGCATGTTTCAGGTCCAGAGAGGAGGGGGATTCGAAGCCAAATCCGCGCGGTAGATATGCACGGCAAAAATATCTCGAGATCTAGAATTTGAGGGCACAGAAACAGTCAGAAAGTGGGCACGACTGGTTCGAGGCGTGCAGTCAAAGCACCCATATCAAAAGCGTGATGGAACCGGCAAAAGGCACCGGCACTGCGATCTGGTCCCCAAACTCCGAGTTCGATGTGCCGGGGCTATTCCCAACCCAGCGCAGAACGCTTCTGTGCTGGATTTCGGGTGGAGCTCCCGGGCACGCCAGCAATGACGAAGTCCCTCGCCGAAAATCGGGTCCCGCCTCGACGATTCAATGACGTCCTCAGGTCTCGCTGGCTCTACTACCCGTGTCACCGTACTCTGTCGCGCCATTCGATCGATCCCTGCGCTACCATCGATCTCGTCACAGAAGCGGGTGGCCTATGCTGCTGCTGCAGCATCGTGGTCGCCACTTCCTGGTGGTGTGCTACGATGTCATCGTCGCGGTGTTTCATGCGCCGAAGCCGTTGATTTCCCGAGCTGCGTTTACACGCCTCGTTCGTCGTTCGCTGCCGGCGAATTTTCAGCTACGCTTGGAGAGCCTTCCTTCAGCAATAGATTTGCTAAACAGGTCAAGTTGTCCTCCTCGAAATAGTTTCCCATATCCCCTCGAGCCTGGCCAAGCGACGCAGCCATAGCTTCGGGGAATAGGAGCGGGATGTGTACAACAACCACAACCGCCGTCTTGTAACCCACCCCGCAAGAATGGATTGGGAGTTTCGGGAAGCGCTCTTCATGTGGGTCAATTAGGGCTTGTGCAAAGGTTGCACCTTTGGTTGCTGCTTTGGGAGTGTTTCTGTGGTTTATATTTTGCTTCTCATCTTGCAATCTATTTCTCATTTTATAACTCATGTTTTGGATTGAAATGGGGAGTTTTGTGTGGTATTGGTTCTGATCACCTTATCAATGGAATTTGTGAATATATGTTTATATTTGTATCAAGTTTTTCCTAATATATCTAATTAAACATTGTTGTGCTTGCCATACTTATTCCATGGATTGCTTGCATTGTGGATTTTGAATTGTGGATAAGGTAGACTCCAAGCGGGCTTGATCGACATTCAATGCAATATATTTAATGCTCCCTATACATTACGTAACTCATTTAAATGTGATTATATATGTGTACATAAATATAAGGAGTTGTTAAAGCCACACCTTAATGTTGTTAAAGTCACACCCCCAAACCATGTGATGATTAATTTTGGAGGATAGGGAATAAAGAATGGAGATTGAGAACAAGGCATGGGAGTTGGGAAAGGGAGACATGGATGGATGGTATTGATCATGAGATGGTAATGTGGGGTGTAGCTTTAACAACTTCTTTTATATATATATATATATATATATTCAATCATCAATGGATTCATTTATTTGTCAATTATTTTAAAAAAGCACCTATTTAAATGAAAGTAAGCATGGAATTCTTCAAAAAGACAATACTTTTGTAATTTCAAGTACTGTACAAAGAAGTAAATATAATTAAAAACATCATTTTATATTCTAACTTTTGGTGTTGCAATAAATTAGATATAATTAATAATCTTTTAGAAATATGTTTAAAACAAAAAATTATTAGGTCATTAATATATATATATATATAAATATAAAATAATAAATAATGGCATGTTTATTAAGAATATTTCATATTTTAAGAGTATATTTGGATATTTTATAAAATATAATAGCAAAGAATTTAAATTCTCAATAAATAAATTATTTCTTTTTAAAAGTGTTATTTATAAAGAAAAAATAATGGATCAAAATTTTATTTTATTTTATTTTATAATTTTTAATAATAATATTTAAAAATTATTTTATTTCCATTAAATTAATATTTTTATTTATTAAAGAAGTGATAGTATAAAAATAGTTTATTTCTTCTTATTTTTAAATTTATATTTTTGATTATTAATATTTATTCTTACTATTATGTTTAATGTGGTATTTTTTAAAATACATATTTTTTGAAATAAGTTTAAAAAAGAAAAAAAAGAGAACATTAGTGAAGTTTAAATAGTAAAAATATTACATATAAAAATAAATCAATTATCAAAAAAATATAAAATAAAAAATTCAAATGTTTAATTTTATGAAAATGTAGACTAAATATTTTATATAAAAAAATTTATATATAAAAATACTACAACCAACTCAATATAAGGTCTAAAGTAACCAAGTAAATAAAAGTCAATGTTATTTCATACCTATTGATGCTTGTGTGCAAAATATTCATCTTGTGATTCTAAAAGCCCACTTTTAGACTTGAGTTGGAAAGAAGGTTGACATCTACATTGCAATTCTGTTGCTTTAATGGTCTTCAATAGTTTCAACTTGACAATATCCCTCCATCATCTTTTTTGTATGAGGAGTTACCTCTTGTGATATTTTAGGAATATTATTGTGATGAAGTATGACTGCACACATTCAAAAAGCCATAAGCCTTGTCAATAGTAAAAAACACATAATACATAATATCAATGCATAATATATTACAAGTGCATGGTAGAATAAAAGGATATGTAAAATTTGCTTGCAATAAGAGATATCCCATGACTAAAGATGAAGGTATTAAATAGAGGGTTGGAAGAGAACATCACATCCTATACAAATCAAGTCTAGTTATTTGAAATGCTTCTATTTTGAGTGTTGCCAAATGCAAACATTTTCCTAGCTTCAAAGCCATCAATTCTACCTATAACTATATACATAATCTAACAAAAGTAACACATGTGCCAGTTGTAGAATTTGAATATAAATTTTGAAAATTTGTAGATAGTGGAGCTTGATCATTTTAGGAAATCAACTCTCTTAATTTTTACATAGTTCAATTTGTTAGTTCTTTTAGGTTGTATTAAAGTGTATTTTTCTAATCTTGTTTGAGGAGATACAAGCCTTATAAACGACATTGCAAAATGTTAGGTCATGGGTTTAGTTTGTTGTGGCTCAATGAAGACGAAAAATGGTTATTGTTTGCACCCCTTCTCATGCATTATGCTGTCATAGGAAAGTCATGGATGAAAGTGTGCAAAAAATCTTCCTCTCAATTTTCTTTAAGAATGTAGTTGGTATGACAATTCTGGAGGCAAGAATCAAGACATATGGTTATCATCATTGAATGCCCCACAAAACATTGTCACAAGTGTTGGAGAGCGAAGGAGCTTCTGGATGTGGCGAGGAAATGGGCAACTAAATGTCACATGTTTTTTTAAGAAATACTACTAATCTCGTCCAACTATTTGTTGTAATTCACATTACTCCTCTGCTGCCATACATTGGACTTGACATATCCATCGAAGAATCTGAAAGAAAAGGAAAAATAAATAGAGTCGGTCACTTTTGAAGTTGGTTGATTTTGTGATGTTTGGGATGGGAAAATTCACAGAGAATGTACTTCAGGGTGTCACTTGTATTCTTGTTGTCAACCTGTTGCGCACTCTCCCTCTTGCCCACCACGAAATCATAAGTGCCGAAGGTGATGCAGACGACGAGGAGCCTGTTACGGACCCCATATGGCCGCAATTTGCAAATTGAGTATGAGTTCTTGTTACGGTTGTGGAGAAGGATTCCAAACTGCCCGAAGTTTCGGACGTGGTGGTCGCGAAGGGTCCAGAATTAAAGCTTATAACACTCCAAGGAAGGCCATGATAGCAAATAATGAGCCTCAGAGCTGAGCTAACACAAGAAATAAAGATGCTAACAAGACAAAATCTACAAAGTAAAATGCTCAACAAAGAGATAGAGTCAGAACAGTAACAGAGAACACACCTTAGTACAACAAGCTAAGCAAGACAACAAGGTCTGTGAGGGGTATGAATGATTCAGAAGAGAGTTGGACGATGCAGCTTGACAACTAAGCACGACAACCACGTCTGTCATGGGATATCGATGCCACAGTAGAGCGGTGGACGATGGAGCTCGACAGCGCAGCCCAACAACGAGGTCCGTGAGGGGTATTGATGATGAAAGGAGAGCGACAAACGGTGCAGCGCGATTGCAGGGGTGTCGACATTGCCATCCACTACAGGGTGTATAAATCCATTGCAGGAGCAATAAGGAGCTTTACTGATAGGAGGTATGTTTTTGAGAGAAGGCGGAGAGGAAGTAGATTTTGGAAGAAGAGGAGAGCGAAGGGTGTCTATCAAAATTAGTTTTGGACCTTTTTTTTGGCGCAAGATTAGTACAGAAAAGTAGATCACAAGGTTAAGCAAGTGGATAGGCGAGGACTGAGCAATGGCTCCAGAATCTTTTGAGATTTAATTTGGAGCAGCAGCAGTGGTTCTTGTGTCGTTCAAAAGCCCTAACACTCATGATTCTAGTTGTACTACAGATGCACTCGTTAGATTAGCGTTGAATGTATACTATATTATGCACAAGTTAAATATTGTGATTTGAATATCGTGAAATGCTGCATGAGCTTATTGCCTTCTGCGTCTTGGTTGTGGATGTCGCTAGTTGTTCTCTAGAGCCTCGTTAGGGGTCTGTGCGCATGCTCAATACAATTAGAAAACATCATCGGTTGTGAGTCTACTCATGGTTGGAGGGCTTTGGATTGTCTTCAATTATTCTCTTAAATTAACAAATTTTGGGTTGGAATCCCCTAGCTAGGAGCCGCTTGATGGTAGCTCCTATACAAGCTTATGGACATCAAAATCGGAGCAAAGACAAATTTTTGGTAACATCTGAAGTAACCTGTGGTCTATTTGGGCAATTTGGATGAGCTTTCTTTGGAGGAGTAGTTTTCATTTTGGAGGAGTAATTATCAGAGATCAACAATTGGATTGTATTTGCAAATATTTGTGTTACAAAAGTTGCTTAAATGTTTGGTTCCAAAGCTAAAGATTGCAAATTAAGATTGCATATTGAAGAGATTGGAGTGGTTATTGGCCTAAAGAGCCTTCAAGCAAGGGACATAAGGTACAGTATTTGATAAGTGGTTGAATGTATCAAAAGCAAAAAGAAAGTATTGAATATTTGATTATATTGTGTATAAGTTAGAAATGTGATTTAGTTTGTAATTGTGGTTATATTTTCTTATATAATTTAATAATAATAATATTATAATATAATTAATAAAAAATAGATTTTTTTAGGGTTTGCAAGATTAAAATTTGTTAACTATATTATGGATTTATTTTATTCATTTGGAATTGAGATTTGGAAGTAGTGAATTTTTTTATAATTATAATAAAGATTTTTGTGAAAGTATTTTGTGAATTTTTATAGATTGAAGATTTTAGAATTTAATTAAAACTTGTTAGGTTTAGATTTTGCTTAATATTGATTAATAAATAGAATATTCTTAAGATTTTTTGCATTAATATTTGTTACATTAGAAATTTCTTATGCTCTTATTAGCATTTGACAACTTCTAATATTTCATAGATATATTACAAAGGTTTGTATCTTATTTTTAGAAGCAAACATTTACAATTAAGATGGTGAGTCCCATCAATAGATTTTAATTGATGGAATTGTTAAAAATATAGATTTTAGTTATTTAAATATAAAAATATTAAAATCAAAGAGTCTTTTAAATGATATAATTATTTATTAGAATTTAATAATATTTATAGGATACAAGAGTCTTATAAGATTTTTTTATAAAAATAGAATCTTAATAAGTTTTGGAGGCAATTATCTTAGTTGGTTTATTATTTATTATTTTTAAATATTAAAAATTAGTTATTAAGACCAATTTCTATATTTTCCTTCTATCTATATTTATTACTTATTAAAAATCTATAAATATTAGTTAATAATTATAAAAAGCATGAAAAAGAACTTCATGTCTTTTAAATTATTTATATTAGAAATACTATTTTTAGTTGATTTAAATTTATTTTATTATTATAAAAAATAAGAAAATAAGAAAATATGATTTTAATTTGATATTAATATTATAAAAATATTAGAAGAATTTTTAGAATTTATTTAGAACCTTTAGGAATTTTTAGAGAAAATTTCAAGACTTTAGTAAAATTAAGTTTTTACCACCTTAGGGGCCTTTATGAAGAAATGAATCAATTTGATATAGTTAAGTAATAAAATGTCAAGTACTTCTATTAGTATAAATTTTTTTTTGGCTTAATTTAATAATTCTAATCATAAAAGATTAGAATTAAAAAATAAATAACAAGGTTGAAAAAGTGAATAGGCAAGAAATGAACAATGGCTCCAAAAACTTTTGAAATTTGGTTTCGAGCATCAACAATTTTTATGGCATTTAGAAGCTCTAATACTTGAGATCAAGTTGTATTGTGGATTTATTTATTGGATTAATATGAAAATTTTATTATTATGCATATATTAAATATTTTGATTTAAATATCATAAATTGTTATGTGAGCTTACTTTTTTTTTTGAGTCGTAGATGTAAAACTTGTTAGTTTTTTTTAAAGCCTTGATAAGATTTTGTGCACATACTTTATATATTTAGAATATACTATCAATTGTGAATTGGTTCATTATTTGAGGTCTTTATATTTTCTTTAAAATATCTCTTAGATTAATAAATTTTGAAGTAAAATTTCTTATTTAAGAATCACTTAATGTTAATTCCTTGACAAGCTTTTAAATATTAAGGTGTTTAATTATTTGATGGTAATTGATAGTACATCTCAAATATTACTTCAAAATTTGATTCATCTATTTAATATTTCTATTAGTTTAAAAATAAAAAACCAAAGTTAATTTTATATTCTTTTTTAGAACCTTAAAAAGAGTTCTTCAAAAACTTGATACAAATTGAGTTCTTTTATCTAATATAATATCTCTTGGAAATTTATAATTATATTAAATATTGTCAAAAATGAGCTTAATTTTTTCTTCATATGTAATAGATTATATACATGGTACAAAATGTGCCATCTTGGTGAAAAAATATACTATTATAAATATAGAGTCAAAAGAATCTAAGATTGAAAGATCCATAATAAAATCCATGGAAACAAAAGACCATGGTTGTTTTTGTATATATAATGGCTAAAAAAGTCCATAAAGTTGATGATGAAGAGTTTATAATTTTGATGAAAATCACATCATTGTATAAAGACTTTAACTGCCTTCTATACTTGAGACCACAAAAAATCTTTAGATACTAGCTCCAAAATCTTATTGTATCCAAAATGCCTTGTTGAAAAGATGTGATGAGCTTAATGAACATATAATTATGCTTTGTCTTTTGGAACATATAAGCACTTTTTAAAATATATTAGATTATTCAAAAACTTAAATTTAAAAGTATCATAAGATTTAAAATTATTATTCTTAATATCATGAATAAGAGGGTTAGATGATATATTTAATTAAAATTATATGAAAAAGATTAAATCAATAGTTAATGTTGATTTCATTGCTCAAAGATGAAATTATTTAGCTCAAGAAGATTATTTTTTTTTTCAATCGAAAGTTGCATCTCTTTGTTTTGGTAGAAGATAAAAGATTATTAGATTAGAAGCACCTTCTAAATAATAATGTCATTATTGAAATGAATCCATAATTACAAGAAGCTCATTTTTATTAATCTTGTTATAGATCTTGGCTACTAAAAATTTCTTGGAATAAAAAGCTATTGAGTAGAGGTTGTCATTTGCTCCTATTTCTAATAATATTTCACCCTAGGCAAAATTTAATACATTTGTTTCCATAAAGAATGGCTTAGAGAAGTTGATTCAATGCAAAATTGATTTCAAAAAAAATATTGACTTTAAAGCTTCAAATAATGCTCCAACTTCTTTATTCTACTCAAATTTATCTTTACAAGTCAAATATATAAATGGAGTTACAATTTGAATTCTTTTTTTAATAAAGATTTAGTAGTAATTAGCAAATTTTGAAAAAAATATTTTACATTCTTATTATTTTTAGAATCTTTTAATCTATGATAGTTTAGACTTTTTTAAAATTTATTTTATGGCCATTATCTAAAATAGTATATTATAAGAAGTCAACTAGGATAGTATGAAATATATAATTTTTTTATTTTGGCATACAATCTTGTATCTATAAGTTTTTTTAATATAAAATAAACATAAAGTTTATGCTTTTTTATATTTGTAAGATAAATAAATTTTTTTTCTAGATAACAAAGAAAGAAAGTATCTGTCACGGACACAGAATACAGACTTGATATCTACCAAGAAGTTCAAGAAGAACTGGCAAGAACTAGATTAATCAGATGAATACAAGAACAACACCAGAGAGGTGAGCTAGAGCTCCAAGAGATGTGTTGTCGAGACTGAAGAACTCTTCAGCCTCGATCCCAATATATACTCCTATTTAGGAAGCTTCTCAAGCAACTTCTACCAACTAAGAAGCTTCTAGAAGGTTCCAGAGACTTGCTTCTAGAAGGTTCTAGAAACTTATCTCTAGAAGGTTCTAAGGACTATGTTCCTAACATCTTCTACCAACTAAGAAGCTTCTAGAAGGTTCCAAAGACTTGCTTCTAGAAGGTTCTAGAAGCTTGTCTCTAGAAGGTTCTAGAAACTTGTCTCTAGAAGGTTCTAAGGACTATGTCCCTAACATCACCCCCTCCTTTAGCTTCGAGGTCTCTGAGAAGTAATGTTGTTGTCAATCAGTACCAACGCAAGAAAATGAAGATCTGTCGTATAACGTCTGCTATGAACTCCAGCTGTTGTTCACGAGGTAAGTGGTTCATCGGCCCTTGAAGCCAACGGTAGTGGCCCACTCCTTCAACTTCTGACCAAGCATGAACTTCCATGTCTTCATTGTGAAATTGTCCTGCAAATATGCCTTCTGGTTGACCATCGTAAGCAAGCTCGGACTCAAATACAATCACCAATGATCCATTACTTGGTATCTTCCGTCGTCGTCGTGGTACAGGTGGTTCTTCATCTCGAGGTTGCCTTCGTGAACTAGTTGGTTGAGATAATCTGACTGGCATAGTATCTATCTCTTGGCTATCCATATCAGAAGACCAAACTATGGCTATTGAAAAAATTCTATTTTATCTTGGAGAAAATAACTACATCAACTACGAATTTTGGTGGTGCTCTCTCTCTTTCTTATATTCTTGGGTGAGCAAGCTTCAGAAAGAAGCTATTGTCGAACCGGCTTAGGTTTATGAGGATGTTGTTGATGAAACTCTTATACCTTTTGCGGTGCATTGGTGAGATTTTCAGCTGGCTCCCACGTTTGTTCATTAATGTCATAGCCGCACCAATGAACAAGATACTCCAACTTGCCCCACCTTTGCCAAGAATCCAGCACCTTTTCAACCTCGTATTCCTCGTGGTTCTCGATCTCAATACTAAGTGGCGGACATTGCACTCTTCCAGGAAAAGATGACTCTCGATAAGGCTCCAACAAAGAAACATGAAAGATTGGATGTACCTTCATAGAAGCCGGTAATTCTAAACAGTACGCCACTGGATTGATTTGCTTTTGGATGATAAATGGTCCCAATCTTCGATAGTCCAACTTATCACATGGTTGCTTGGTCTTGATATTCCGTCGAAGAAGCCATGCTTTATCTCCAATTTTGAAAGTAGGTGCTTGATTCCAAAATCTATCTGCAGACGCCTTGTAGGATTCTTGAGCGGATTGTAATTGAAGCTTCAATGTATTTTGAAGCTCTGATAGTTGTTTCGCAAACCCTTTAGCTGCTGGATTATTATTTGTTGATGGACTCAATAAATCAAGCTTTGGATGATACCCATAGTTGGAAAAGAATGGTGTGTATTGAGTCGACGCATGGAGGGTGTTGTTATATGTAAACTCCGCTAGCGGCAGATATGTGGTCCAATCGTCTTGCTGATAGTTGATGCTGCATCGTAAATATTATTCCAAGACTTGATTCACCCGTTCCGTTTGACCGTCAGTTTGAGGATGAAAAGCCAAAGAAAGCTTGATATCCACCTTCAGTATCTCAAAGAGAGATCTCCAAAACTTTGATACGAACTGGATTCCTCGATCTGATATGATATCATCTGGTAGTCCATGATATCGATACACATTATCAAGAAAGAGCCTTGTTGTGACTTCACTGGACGATGTCTTCTTGCAAGGAACAAAATGTGCCATTTTTGTAAGCCGATCTACCACGACAAAGATGCTGTCAAATGAGTTCGATGATGGCAGGTCCGTGATGAAGTCCATGGAAATTGAAGACCATGGTCGACGTGAAATCGGCAATGGCTGTAGGAGTCCATAAGGGCGATGCCGAGGATTCTTAGATCTTGAATAGATGTCGTAGGAGAAGACAAAATCTTTTACATCCTTCCACATTTGGGGCCACCAAAAATCTCAAGAAATAAGCTCCAAGGTCTTGTTGAATCCAAAATGTCCCGCAGCTGGAAAATCGTGGTGAGATTGAAGAACTCGGAGTCGTGCTGATCCTTTTGGGATATATAACTGCTCTTCAAAGTATAAAAGATCTCCCTCCACCTTGAACTTGTTGTCATTGGCACGCTGCTTAATATCAATGGCTACTGAATCTTCAATGGTTACGGCACGTACCTAATTCAGGAAGTTAGCATCAATTGGCATAATAGTAGCGCAAAGCTGAAATTGCTCTGGCTTCAACAATGTCGTACATTGTTGATCAAACGCTGCTTCTCTAGCCTTTGGTACAAGATACGATCTCCTCGATAAGACATCAGATAGTCCTTGCTGCTTTTCAGTTCGATAAGTGATAATAAAATCGAACCTAGATAGCAACATACTCCATCAAGCTTGACGTCGATTTAGAACTCGAGCCGACATGAAATACTCCAAATTCTTATGATCTGTGTATACGGTCACTAGATGTGCAGCTCCTTCAAGAAAGTGATGCCATTCTTGGAAAGAATCCATTATAGCAAGAAGTTCCTTATCGTGGATCTCATAATTGATTTCAGCAGCAGAGAACTTTCGAGAATAGAATGCAACCGGATGGAGCTTCTTATCTTCTCCCATTTGTAAAAGTACAGCTCCCAAAGCAAAATCCGAAGCATCAGTTTCTAAATAGAAGGCCTTTGTAAAGTCTGGATGTATCAAGATTGGAGCCGTAGTAAATGCGGTCTTCAGATTTTGAAACGCCTTCTCTACTAGAGGTCTCCATTCCAGCTTATCTTTGCATGTCAACTGAGTGAGAGGAGCAGCAACTTGAGAGTAATTCTTGATAAAGATCCGATAGAAGTTGGCAAAACTAAGAAAGCATTGTACATCTGTAACCGTCTTCGGAACCTCCCAGGACACTATTGCTTCCACCTTCTTGGGGTCCATCTTCAAGCCTTCCGTAGTCGCAACGAACCCCAGAAACTCCATCTCTATTTGGTGAAATAAACACTTCTCTAATTTGGCATATAGTCCTCACTCGCGTAGTTTTTCCAATACCAAACGAATGTGTTTTTCATGCACTTCCTCATTTTTGGAGAATATCAAAATATCATCCAAATAGATGACAACAAAATCGTCAAGGTACTCTCGGAAAATGTCATTCATCATATGTTGAAAGACCGCTGGAGCATTGGTAAGACCAAAGGGCATGACATTATATTCAAAATGGCCATACCTTGTACGGAACGCTGTCTTCCACTCATCTCCTTCCTTGATTTGTACGAGGTTGTAAGCTCTCCTTAGATCAATTTTTGTAAAGATCCTTGTACGTCCAAGTTGTTCTAAGAGACCAGAAATCAAGGGTAACGGGTAACGATTCTTCTTTGTTACCTTGTTGAGGCCTTGATAGTCCATGCACATCCGCAACGAGTCATCTTTCTTCTTCATAAATAAGATGGGTGCTCCAGCTGACGATTTTGAATGATGGATGAAGTTCTTGGCTAGATTCTCGTCGATGTACTTCCGCAACTCTGCCAACTCTATCTGCGATAGATTGTAGATTAGGCCAAAAGGTGGTTGTGCTCCTTCCTGTAAGTCTATGGCGCAATCATATGGTCTGTGTTCCGGTAGCATGTTGGCATTTTTCTTTTGAAACACATCTTTAAAATCCTTATATTGCTCTGGTATACTTGCTGTCGAGATCTTCTCCTCGGTAGTTGGAGCCGCATAAATGACAAACGGTGTGCCTCCCTTGGACAATCTTATAAATGCTCTTGCTCCAATAAATAAGGATTTCTCTATTCGGGGTTTTCTACTAGGCTTGCTCTTGGGTGGTTTTGTGGGAAAGGTCATCTTCCACAATCTCCAATCTATGGATGGGTTATGCTTTTTCAACTAGGAAAGACCAAGAATAACAAGATTTGATGGAGTTCTAATAATATTGAAAATAATATGACTACTATGGTCCTTAAATGTCACTTCTATAGGTTCTGATTCATGGGTGACACTACCAGACAATAAAGGTCGTCCATCTATGACCTCAACGTGAACAGGTTTGGATTTTTGTACTAAAGGGATCTTATGACGCTTTGTAAATTCTTCGTCTAAAAAACAAGCAGATACTCCTGAATCTAATAATGCTAAGGTTCTCAGTTTCTGAGGGCCAATAAGCAAAAGATTGTAAAACAAAGGGCAGGTTGAGCGGAAAGAAAGGAACTTGGTTGTTGTTGCGATATTTCACTGTCCAGCCGCACGGTTCCTATTGTGGCTGGGCATCCTCATTTTCTTGAATAAACGCACCCCTAGTCTTGATAATACGTCGATTTTGCTTCTTGGGGCAGTTTCCAACTTTGTGGCCTTCTTTACCGCAATACAAGCATAGACCTTCCTCCATACGCCGCTTTTTTTCTTTTAGAGTAAGAGATTTGACATGTACCGCATTAATTTGCATGTCTTCTACCTTTGAATGTGAATTCACGCTACTTGCCGACATAGTTGGGGTGTGGCGAACCGTATGTTGTCTTGAACGTTGATCTTGGCGACGTTGAAATAGGCGGTTATCGCACTTCACAGCTTGGCTAATAGCTTCGTTGAGCGTTTGCGGATCAGGAAGAGTTAACAGCAAATCCTTCACATCGTCCCTTAAACCCCAATAGAATTGACTCATCAATACTTCTTCGTCCCAATTGATGTCGCATGCTAATTGCCTGAAGTCCGATGCATAAACTAATGTAGAACGCATCCCTTGTCGTAGTGATCGGATCTTTGTTGTAGTCTATCGAACCTTGTCGTGTTCACCAAATGCTTCTGCAAATGCCTCCAAAAAGGTTTCAAAGTTG
Source organism: Physcomitrium patens (assembly GCF_059467195.1). NCBI lineage: Eukaryota > Viridiplantae > Streptophyta > Bryopsida > Funariales > Funariaceae > Physcomitrium > Physcomitrium patens. Next base: position 1,083,786 of record NC_143431.1, on the reverse strand, counting down.
TTTAGTATGGACGATCGTTTTTCAAACAAAGGAGCAAACCATGATAGAACTTGTCTTGTAAGTAAGGTTCCAACAAGCCCAACACGTGACTCCTTCGTTGGATAGCGTTCGGGCTGTAAAACTGTTATCAACTTGATTTGATTGACGAATCCTCGAAACTTAGAACGTGTACCATCGAACTTGTCCGGAAGGCTAACTCGGGGTTCCTTATATTGTAGAACCAGCGGTGCTTGTCGAACCTGAGGCAAAGTTGCTTCTCCAAGTGTAGAAGTTTGAGGCTGGTGCAACCTAGATTGTGCCATCCCAGATGCTCTATCATTATGAAGCCTTGCCACGACTCCTTCAATCTTTGCAGTTCTTTGCGATAACGTAGCGAGGGCATTCATGATAGCATCTAACTTGGACTCTGAACTTTCCGTCATACTAATGTCTTGGCCCCCGACCATTCTAAGAGAAGGACAGAAATGACTCTACAAGAAGACAATATTGGTTTAGAGGAGGGTACTCCGCAACCTCTAAAATGCCTTAAGAGCTTCAAGAAAAGGGGTAATCCACTCTCTCTAAGAAGAATAAGACTCCAATATTGTAACAAAAGAAGTATCAGTTTAGAGGAGGGTAATCCGCAACCTCTAAAGTGCTAGTACACTTCCAAGCAGAGAGGTAATCCACACTCTAACAAAGAAGAAACTAGCTCTGATATCTGAGGTGAGTGAAGTCTCGACAAACTGTCATGGACACAGAATACAAACTTGATATCTACCAAGAAGTTCAAGAAGAACTGGCAAGAACTAGATTAATCAGATGAATACAAGAACAACACCAGAGAGGTGAGCTAGAGCTCCAAGAGATGTGTTGTCGAGACTGAAGAACTCTTCAGCCTCGATCCCAATATATACTCCTATTTAGGAAGCTTCTCAAGCAACTTCTACCAACTAAGAAGCTTCTAGAAGGTTCCAGAGACTTGCTTCTAGAAGGTTCTAGAAACTTATCTCTAGAAGGTTCTAAGGACTATGTCCCTAACATCTTCTACCAAGTAAGAAGCTTCTAGAAGGTTCCAAAGACTTGCTTCTAGAAGGTTCTAGAAGCTTGTCTCTAGAAGGTTCTAGAAACTTGTCTCTAGAAGGTTCTAAGGACTATGTTCCTAACAATATCTTAAAAAATATCATTTATTAGATGTTAAAAAATAATTGATACATTTGAAAGTCCAAAAGATATTTAATTTTTGAAAAGGCTCTTAAATTAGTCTTTTTAAAAGTTGTAAAATCTTTTCCTAAGTTTTTTTTCAAATTCTATTCTTGAATCAATTAAAAAACCTTAAAGTCATAATAGGTATATAATTTAATATCTTAAGATTTCATTTTGATCTTGGTTCATAATTGGTCTTTTTTAGGTATCAATTCTTTATATTTTGATATAATTTTTGCTAAAATCTATCCTTGATCTCCTACTAAATATTTTTATATTAATTATTTATTTCATTTACTTTAAAATGGTTCACTTATACTCCTACAAAATAAATTAAAGTCTCTTTTTCAAGAATACAATGTTAATATTTATTAATTTTACTACCTCTTTGTTTACTATCTATATTTACTAAATTATTTTTATTTAAGCTCCTTCATAATATAATCTTTTTTTTCTTTATTTATCATATAATCATGTTATCACACAATAGTAGCAATCACACAAAGAAAAGATGAATCAAATACTATATCACCTTGCTTGCTTTCATCTTGTATACTATATTACAATACTTCTATGGAGTAGAAGAAAGAATAAGATGCAATAAAGCCTAGCCTTATTAGAGAGTAGCAATAAAAAAAAAATAGCAAGAAGGAAAAAACCTTGAATGATACCATTGCTTGACTTTAATCAATTGCCACCACCTTAAGAGCTATGAGCTCTTTCAATACAAAATACAAGAAGAAAAAAAAAGAAAGAGCACAAATCAAGATCCAAGTTAGACCTTTATCACATTAACCTCCTCTATTCCAATGGAAGAGGCCAACAGTACCTAAATTCCAATATTTAGCATTAATAATGGAATAATCTTATTTGGTATCAATAATCACTTGGTACTATTATTAATATTTTATTTATAAATCTATTAATACTAAATCTATATTATAATTGATATTATATCCAATTAGATATTTATTTCTATATCCAATACAAAATAATTCTATGATATTATATTATATTTATACCATATAGTATTATATCAATACTATATTCAATTAATACTTTGAATATATTTATACCATATCTAATATATTATAGTTCCTATAAAACTGGACTGGTCTATCTCCAAAGTTTAAGATCCTTTTAATCTACAACAATATAAAATCTAATCACAAAGTAGGACAAAATGGACCAAAACCAAAACCAAAAAAAATTAAATAGAATAAGACATAAAATATAAAATTAAGTAAATAGAAATAGAACAAAACAAGACTAAATAGAAAGATGCAAAATCAAACTTTACTAAAAGAAAAGGTTCAAAGCCATACTTCTGGCTAGTCTTATTCATACTTTATCCAACCATCTTAGAACTTTTTAGAATATTTTTAATAATGGATTTCACTTAGATAACTAATTTAGATTTTTTCTAAAAAGTTCCATAGTGGATCTTACATAGTCTATTAATATAGTTCCAATTCTAGAAACTTCTATAACTTTTCAAACATGGTTCCAACTATCTATCTCTATGTGTCAATAGTACAAATATTTTATTTATATTCCATTACAATTAATCTCCTTCCATTAATGCAGAAAATCTTTATTTTTTTCTGGATGGTATCTCTAAATTGTCTCTTGGCAATCAATGAAATTCCATACAAGTTTTTATATTGCATTAAATATGAAATAACCTTTCCAAAAAACTTTGTATTGAAATTGTGGACGTCCACTGCCATAGCAAAGATAGCAATGCTCCATAACACTGTCCACTTCATATTCTTATTTGTTATTAATTACAATTGGTGGTAGTGGTAGTTGGTATCAATCCAGAGAGTGCTTTGGCTTGGTATGAAATTTCTTGAGTTACAAAATATAAAAGACTAGATGGATCCAAATATGTGGCAGAAGCTCAAGGTGATATGTAACATCAAAAATCACGTCAGAAATGTGAAAAGGTTTAAGCCACCAAGGTGCTAGTTTACAAATTTAGATTGATGTAACAAGTGTCAAGTTGGCATTAAAAAGTAACACTTAATCACTCTCTCGAAAGGTCTTGTGTTGCCAATGGTTATCCACATATTGCTTCTATTAATTCTATGGGATAAGGAGGCAATATTGTACCTCCTATAAGGCTATTGGAAACCGTTGTATAAACTTCTCCTTTATCAAATTGTTAGTATTAATGAGACAATAAAGAGTTTTTGGCATAATTGAATGCTGATTGATATTAAAAAAAAAATAGTGAATGATCTGTACTTGCTTCAATATTATCATTGTAAGCAAACTCCAAGGGCATCAAATATTCATCTCAATTATTATGATGAACTATGACAAATATTTACAACATATCTTCAAAGGTCTGATTTACATGTTCTATTTGTTCATTTATTTGGAGATAAAATGCCATAGACATGGCAAATCGTGTATCTAGTAGTTTAAACAAGGCTTGCCAAAAATTTCTCCTAAAGCATAGATCTTGATCTAAAACAATGACATGAAGTAATTGATAATGATGAAAGATAGTATCAAAGAAAATCTATGCAAGTCCTTGGCATTAATATCTAATTGCATTGCAACCAAGTGAAGTTGCTTCAAGAATTGGTCTACAAAGACGGTAACTATGATATGATTATATGACGTCTGCAGAAACATGTAATATGCAATAATATATTGTTACATATTCTAGATGCAAATCATGTACCAAGGATCGATGGTCAGTCTGAGCAACTACTGGCTTCCTCAAGAGACAGTGTCGCCACATCTTTGTGGCATGTATAATTGCTAATTGCTTTCAATTGCATCTTAAGTAATTATGCTCTATCCTTTTGAGCTTGCATGATTCATATGCCACAAGTTGAAGGTCCCTATCAAAGTCTTCTTGAAAGAATGCTCTAATAACAAAGTCAGAAGTATCAATATCAAGTATATAAAGAAGATTGAGATCATACAATTACAATATTCAAGCAGTAATGAGTGCCTCCTTCAACCTATTAAAGATGTTTTTTTACTCCACTTTCCATTCAAATGAGGCACCTTTCTTCAAACTTCTTAGATTGCCTTGGTATTGTGGCACCTTCCTTCAATTATTTTTGCAATGAAGGCGTTAGCTGGATGAGTTGTCCAAAAGATATATTTGCCTTTACACAAGCTAGGTCTTTCCACAAATCATAAGGATCTGCTGGATTATTCACCTTGAATTTCTTGACTTTAGTCTTTGATTGAAGGGATGCTTGGAAATCATTGTTATTCACAAATTAGAATTCATCATCATCAGATAGTTCCATATCATATGCATCTTCAAATTGTACATCTTTGACTATTTCTTTAGTGGTGTTATTAAATTCTTGGAAGTAAAGTGATTCTTCTGATGAAGATGGAAATTCCACATCTTCTAATTCTTCTTTCTTCGGTTCTAAAGTAGTGGTTCTAGTATCTCCACATGTAACCACCAAAGTTGGTAAGTGCAACTTTGGTAATAAGTTCTAAATTGGTACTATAGATATCAAGTTGGTACCTTGTATTGGCAATTTTTGAGGCTCCATATAACAATTATCTTGAGATTTTTGTCCATATGATAAAGAGACCACACTTTGTAAAGTTTGGATAGCCATTGGTGGATGATGTGTTTGTTTATCATTTTTTCTATCATAATATAGACTAGGTGGCCTTTTTGGTTGTAATTCAGGCTCCAATTGCCTTATATTGTGTAAATTTTCTGCCACTTGCCTCATATAATCTCCCATTGGTGGTTGCAATGGAATGACCTTATCACGTTTTGTGCATCAGTCTGATGGATGAATTCCTTCACAATTAGAGTACTTAACTCCATTTTCTATCCAGCATGTACCAAGAATATGGAATTTTTCATATATTCTATATGATGGATATCTTTGTTTTTGTAGCTGAGAAGCCTCTTTACCTTGGTGAAGATGTGGAGGCCTACAAGGTTGTAGTAATTGACCAACTTGTCTTACATCTTAAGATTGTCGAGCATAGGGACAATTTTACATTGAATGATTTTGTTGTCTACAACTTGGACACCATAATCATGTTGTATGAGTTCCTGATTGATATTAAAATGATGGAGGCCTTCCTACATCCTTCATCAAGTATGAAATTTGCTTAATATGCATATTGACTATATCTTGAATCTTTCATGAGATTTTGTGCGTAGACTGGATGAGGGTCATATCTTATTGGAAGGTAGCTAGGAATTAGATCTTTTCTTTGACCCCTAGCCCTTTCATTTTCTTGTTCAGTCTCTTCAATGAATAGAGCAACTTGGATTGCATGATCCAATGTTTGTGGCCTATGCATCCAAATTTCTAGAGATACTGAGGACCGGTCTAGTTCTTTAAGAAAGTAATCTCTAATAGTAGTATTATGGAACAAATCACCTACAAAGCTACTACAGACTTCTTTAAAATGCCTTACATATGCCGAAATTTTTTCTTTGGGATGTTGGCATGTACTTGTTAAAGCAGCAACTGCTTGTTGTTGTCCTGTCCGAGGCAGGACTTGACCTAAAAATGCAACTAACAACTCATCCCATGTCTTAAATTTTTATGCATTGTGGGACCTATACCACTCATATGCACCTTCTATTAATGTGGTAGGGAACCAAATCAAATAATAGCCATCGTTGAATACCATATAAGATGTCATTAATTTCAAAAATCTTTCTACATAGGCTGTAGGATCTTCATCTCTAGAGCTCGTGAATTGTGATAAATTAGGAGGCATTATGCTCTTAGGAAGTCCTCGAGGCACTACTATAGGTAGTCCTCGTGGTAGCATCCTTAGTTGAGAAAGTCAAGATGGTAGAGTAGTTGATACCATTGGTAGAGAAGCTGAAGCTTACCTCGAGTTAATTACCACATTCATTAGTGGAATTGTAAATATATGTGATGATCCAACTTGTTGTATAAAAGTTGGGATAGGTAGTTGTGTAGATATATGAAGTTGCACTTCTCCACTTGCCATTCTTGATGAATCTATTCCAAGTCCTTATTCTAATTCCATTAAGTCTTGATTTTTTTGTTGTAAACTTACTCTTGATTTAGTGAGCCTTCCTATTGATCTTATTGCCAAAGTAGCTGGATTTGTCTTTGGCATTTGAGGCCTATCTATTCATCAAGGTTGGACTTGGATGAATTGAGGTAACATAAAAGATAGTGAAGATTAAGGCCTTCCTTGATCTTTAGTGATAAACCACTTTATAAGAGAAAAAAGGCTCAACTTTGTCCCATATGTAATCAACTAAGCCTTCTTCATTGCATACTTGATAATGTCCAAAGAATAAAAGAAGTTTACCAAAGACTTTATACTAGCCCACTTGATGATAGAATAACTTGCACTTTTCTTGATTTCCCCACTTTCATAAGCGTAATAAAATGAAAAATCAACTAGATAATAATAATAATAATAATAATAATAATAATAATAATTATTATTTTTTTTAATAAAAAATAAAATTAAACATCTATAAGTGAATTAAATAAGATGAATTATTTGAAACATACCTTGACAAAGATCAAAGACCACCATTTACTCCACTTCAATGCACCTTGATAATACCAAAAATGTAACACAAGACATCCAATGGAACTAGAACAAGAACAATTAGAACAAGGACAACTAAAACAACCACATTTGACTAATGTGTATCACTCACAATAAGTCAAAACCAACTACCATCGACTTAAAAAAACTTTGCACATAAAAATCAATCAAGATCAAATAGATAAGATAAAAACAAACAATAATACAATTTCCACCTTCCGGCAAATGTACCAAAATGTGAGGCCAAATTTCACCACTTCATGAAACCTATGCCACACAACAAGTCTAAAAGGTGGAATTGGAGAGCTCTCAATTGTATAATTGTTAGATTAACTTAAATCTTTATATTAAAAATTTAATTAATTTTAGGCCTTCCAAGCAATGGTTACCAATATGAAATTCACATGTTAAATAAAATTTACTATGCAAACACAATAAAAATAATTAACTAAGTTATTACTATTAATTGACCATAAGAATAAAAACTTAAGTTTGAATTAAAAGCTAATTTAATAATTAAGTTAAAAAAAAGTTAAAAGTTAAAAATTAAGATTAAAAAGTTAAGTAAAAAGTTAAAATTAAAAGGTTAAGTAAAAAAAATTAACTTAAAAGATAAGATTAAAGGTTAAGTGAAAAGTTAAAATTAAAAGTTAAAGTGAAAAGTTAAAGTAAGAATATTAAATATTAAAAGTTAAACTTAAAATTTAATAGCCAAAAAGTGAAATGTGGAGCTTACAAGTCACTGTGAAGATGATAGTAAAAATAAAGTGAGAGAGGTGAAAGCAAAGGTATCTTGACAACATGTAAGGATTGAAGGTATCGACTCCCTTCTACTCCAAAATTTGCCAAAATTTTTAATTGGCTTCAATTTGAATGATTCTTAGCTTATTGCAAGGCTGACTTGAAGACGCTTTTGATCCAACAATCTTCGTTGCAATCTAATGATCCAGTCGTGAGAATTCCTCTTTTGAAGTTGAGTGATCCAAACTGCCGCGGTGACCAACCCTCTTCACTTGGAAATTCACTAAAAATTCATTTTGTCTTAAAATTCAACAAATCTTAAGCCTTATAGAACTTAGCTTATAAAGCTTGATGTTCCCAAAATTTCAAATAAAGCCAATCATCAAGCACTGAGAAATGTTTTTCCAGACTCGATTGATTAAAACTGCAAAGGCAGTTGACTCCCTCAAACTCAAAAATTCACCAAAAATTCCTTCTCATTCTAAATCAAGAAATTCTTATCTTGTTGAAAAGCTAACAACAAAAGCTACAACTATTCAGAATCTCACATTGAAACAACAGAAATTGAATGACTGATTGAAGAAAATCCGAGGCCCTTGAAACCCTTGGGTATTTGAAAGGCCGAGGAGATATCTACCGAATGAAACATATTTTAAAACTTAATAACCACCCTTCACAATGCAAAATCCATACATACACAATAACAAGATTCACAATGAGAATTAAAACCTAAATGAAATTAAGATTAGGATTTTGGCCAAATTTTAGCATAGCTTCGCCCTTCACCCAAAAGAGGAGAGAGAGAGGGCTTGGAAAACCAAGCCTCTCTTATACAATTGAGTGATGTTCGTAGAAGGGTGGCTACATCTTCACCCTTGATTTTTAAGATCCTTAATCTAGATCTACGGCCTTCATTCATCCAAGAACCAATCTCGTTACTAAGGCTGATGGCTCTTGTAAGTGGTCAAGAAAGCATTTTTTTTGAAAATCTAACTTCACTATTGTGTTCAAAACACCTTTTTAAGCTAAGATCGACTACTCACATGCCTCAATCCATACTCAATTATAATTTTCATGGAAGTTTTTACTTACAAGGATCTTGGCAATTTTTGTGAAATTCTTCAAAATGAGAATTTCATTGCTTCTCTTGTATTTTGAAGGAGAGGTTGCTGATCTTGTTTTCTTCATTCTACGAGGTAAATCCGGTACCACCATTGCATTAAAAAGACTCCCATTAAGTAGAAGAACCACCATGCCACTTGAATTTGTTGAATTTGGAAGAAAATCCAAAATTATCATTGCTAACTTCCCTAATTCGTTTAGAGAATTATAATTTCAATCCCTAAATTATGTGAATGATTATAGATGTACTCATAGACTTTTAGTCAATCCTTAGAGTAATGACTAACAATATCTAAATTATCAAACTAACTAAGTTGCCATTCTAATTTTCTAACACTTATCACTTTAGTCTTAATTAACCTAATTCAAGGAATTAGGCTATAATTTATACCATGAAGGATTATAATCCTAAAAATTCTATAAAACTAAATTCTACTTATATAAATCCTCATCTAATATGTTTAATTATCATAAAATAGGAAAATAACAAAAATTTAAATTTTAGAATATAATTGAGAGCTCTTTGCATCCTTAGAGGTTGGCCAATCTTCCACTACTTTTATCTTATCTTGTTCCATATGCATGACTTTGAAAGATACCACATGTTCTAAAAAAATAACTTTTGACTTCTAAAATTAATATTTTGATTACTCACAATAGAAGCAACTAACTTGTAGTCCGCATTATACTTTTCATAAGTATTGCTTATGTAGTTCAAGATTTTTACTATATGCGAGGATATCATCAATGAAAATAATTACATACTTATCGAAAAGTTTCCAAAACAATCTATTCATATAATCTATGAAAGAAGCTGGACTATTGGTGAGGCCAAAAGATAAAAGAAGTCATTCAAAATGTCCATAGCACATACAAAATGCCATCTTTTCTATATCCTTTCTTGCAATAGGTATCTGCCAATAGCCACTTCAAAGATCTAATTTGCTAAAAATGATTACACCTCAAAATTGATGAAGAAGATCATCCATACGTTGTTGTATTACGTGCTTTCTTGCTCGAGAATGCATCGGACGTCTGGCTGTAGAAGGTAGTATGGAGATTTGCTAATATTCAAGCAGTCTATCGGTTTTTGACTGTTGGAATATAAACAATTGCAAGAATATACCATAAATCTATATGGATGTCCTTCGACTGCTCGCCGAAATCCTTTTTGCCCCACTTGGTAGGTCTCTAGACATTACAGAGAATCCCAAACAACCCAATCTGTTAATCTCCGATACTACTTTATACTCACGATCTTGTATCCATTGACTGTCTTGTTAGATTAACCCAAAAATTTTCATTCACTCCGCATACTCAATCTTATAAACACCCTTTTAATTCTTCAATCACAGACATAACTTCGATTTTACAAAACAGTCAAGAGTAATCACACCCACTTCATTAAAATCCTGATTCACGAGTACAACACTGACTTCAGCAACGATTGTCTCAGTCTTCCCAAAACCCTATGAAGAAAAAAAAACCCAATTCTTTGTCTTTTTTTTCCCCCCCCCCCCCTCCGAAGCATGAAGCTAGCTCTCCGACCCATTTTAAAACCCTGATTCTCCTCCCTTCAATTCTTAACCTATCAACCCCTTTAACCCTAATTCTTCCCTCTTTCAAACCTTAGCCTCTGAATTTCTTCAATCTTCTGTCTTGGATCCGGAATTGGCTCCGCCGTCAGAGCTTTCTCTTCCATTTTTTGCCTTTTAAAAGGTTCTTTTTTCAAAAACAACGTTCTCTGAAATAGCATAGAGAACAGGACTGCTTGAAACGGAATCGAAACCCCCGTAATCGGAACCACATTGAGTCGCCCGACCAATTCAGGTCTCATATTGGCTAAGAGGCCCGTAGTAAGACCTGGATGTTCCCATAATTGGGTCAAATTGGTCCTTCGCATCAGGCTCACTCAGTCATCGATTTAGTCCTTTCAATTCTGTTGACTCTCACTATTAGACTCGAACGGAGCATTTCATTACTAGTAAGTATGCCCTGACCGACTATGACGGGGTGTTTGAACTGGCCCCTGAATATTGGCATTGGAATCGGTTGTTGCTTTCAATATTTGAGGTAACTAAATATTAATAAAAGTCCTTTTTTTTAATATTTTTATGATATATTCGTGTTACAACACGATATCCACTCCCTCTGAACCTGTGCATCCTCAGGCATGCACTAATTTATCCAATTGCTATTTGATTTATAATATATTCTCTACGTCTTTATCCAATTCGTCTTTGTCACCTTCATTATCTAAATCACTTTCATCTTCTTGCTGCATACCTAACTTGCATAATTCTCCTTCAATATTATATAATCTTTTTCTTTCTTTTCTTTTAAAATCATCAACTTTCTTATACATAACATTTCCATTCTCCAAAATACCAATAAAACTTGCATTAAAGGCACCTTCATCTCGCGAGAGTACCTCCTCTTTTGTACCTCTATAATCTCGCTTTATAGTGGTACCTCCCCAAAATCCTTAAATCCTTCAACAATCTTTGGCAATGGTTTCTCCCTCAACCTATCTCGATTTTGTTCATGGTTAGGAGGTACTGTTAGAAATTATACAGCTTTCCTCCCATCTTCGCTATGTACTCTTACATAAGCAGAACCATCATCAAGTACCTTTGTTTCTATCCGTGTTGCCGTAATATAAGGTTGTCTTAAAATCAACGGATAAGACGTTGTATCTTGAACAAAGAAATGTTGCTTCGTCACAACATCCCCAATCCAAATTTTGACATCTGAACAAGCTCCATATAATTTGCCCCGTGTGTTATTAGCTGCTCGTATTGCCCATCCATGTTCCATATCAATTGGCCATTTTTGCTTCTTATAAAGATCTTTAGACATGAGATTTATTTCAGAACCATGGTCGACTAAAGCAACAATTGGTTCTTCTATATCTCCTACTTTCACCAATACCTCAGTAGTTGCCCTTGCCCAATGCTTTCGAGTATAATGACTCAAAGTTTCCATTTCCTTATCACTATAATCTTCGAAACGTACTCGTTGATTATACCCATTCTTTTCATTTGTTGGTTGCTTGTATCCAATATCAACCTCTTCTTCATCTTTATATATTCTTGTATCAATAGCATGACTCATTTCAGTTTCGCCCATTAATTGCCTCTTTTGCTTAATGCTGTCAATGATAACATCATGAAACTCCTTCTTTGTAATTTCGAAAACTTCTTTCAATGTGAATTCTACCTTGGCATTTAATATACGTTCTTCCAACACCCCTTTCAAATTTGTTGCCGCTTCAATGTCAGAAAGTAGCTTATAAGCAATTGATTTGCCCTTATCTTTTGTCTCCCTTGTTTTTTCTTCTAATGATGCTGAGGTATCATTTACAAACAAATCTTGTGAAGCTGCCTCTCGAGCCTTGTCTCCTCGAGTTTGCCTCTTAGAAGAATTTCCTTCTCTCGTATCATCAAAATTTCCTCGTCTCTTTTCTTCCATCAAAGCTTCATATTGGCTCTTAGCAATATATGCATAAACTGAAAGAGACTCAACAAGATCCTCCCAACCTGTTGCACCTCGTATTGTAGCTGCAGTCCTGAATAATGCTTCTCGAGGTAATTTTTTTCTTGTATTGTAGAAATGGCAGAAGCCCAAAACTCACTAATTTCCGTACTTCCACCAAGGTCATCATCTATTCTAGCACCATAACTTGCACTTTCTTATGCTGCTGTTTCATGCTCTTTTAAGTAATCTTGAACTAATGCTCTCATTCCTCCCTTGCCAAAATTGGTTTGAAGAAGATCCTCCCTATCTTTTAATGCTATCTTCCCATCTTTCCAGCAAATAATTCTTTGCCGTATCATATTATTAAATTCATTGTAATCTTTCCTAGTGTGTGAAGCATCATCACACCAAATGCACCTTTGTACATATCCTTGTTTTGAAACATTCTTCAAATTATTTGTAGAAGTATTCTCTTCAAGTCTTGCCAATTTGATTTGAAGATCTCGCATTCCTCGTATAATTTCTTCCATCTCCATATCTACTTTCTTTGATAAGAATGTCGAAGGTTGAACTGTAGGCATTGTTGGTGGTGTTGTACGTATTGGAGCTTTGGGTGCTTGTACTGTTTTCAAAATATTGCTCCTATCCTTCCTCCTTTGTCTTTTTGTAAGCAATCCCACCGCATCTTCAACGTTCTTCCACTTTGTTGTCAATCCTTTATCTTCAAGAAGGAGTTCTAATTTCCCTTGCAATTTTCTATCAGCAGCTTGAAGAAATAGATCAACTTTGTTTGGCTCCAATGTCAATTTTTCTACCTTCGATAATTGAGAGTACTGCCTCTCAAATTTCCTTAGTAGCTCTGTTGCTTGCAAATTCTTATTAGGCCATTCAATCCATTCCAAAAACAGCTTCTTAGTAACGCGATCAACATCTTCCAAGAAATATTTGTCTTTCAATGCATGTGAAAAAACCTCCCATGAATTCCCATAACGATCCGTAATCGATGTAATATGGTCTCTTAACTTCGTTATCGTGGCAAGTCCAAATAATTCCACCATTTTCTTCTCAGAAACCCGATTTAATTCCATTTCATGAACATAACATCTTAAATACCTTGAAATATTCCTTCCATCAAATTGATCAATTTTATTGACCACTGCTTGCAATGCTTTAGTTGTCAAAGCTTTTTTTTTATCATTGCTTTGTTATTGTTGCATTAATAATGAGAAGGCTTGAAACATAATAGCAATAGACAGATCCATGTGCATATCTTATCCTTTAGTAGAACCCCCACTAGAAACTCCTCCCAAAGATTCTTCAAAATTTTTATTTTTTTTCTCCATAAAAATAAAAATAAAATCAAACAAAATCTAATACCTTCCACCTTAAGCTTTCACATCGGATTCACCACTTATGTCATATTACGTGCTTTCCTGCTCGAGAACGTACCGAACGTCTGGCTGTAGAAGGTAGTATGGAGATTCGCTAATATTCAAGTAGTCTATCGATTTTTGACTGTTAGAATATAAACAATTACAAGAATGTACTGTAAATCTATATAGATGTCTTTCGACTACTCGCTGAAATCCTTTTTGCCCCAGTCAGTAGGTCTCTAGACGTTACAGAGAATCCCAAACAACCCAATCTGCTAATCTCCGCTACCGCTTTATACTCACGACCTTGTATCCACTGATTGTCTTGTTAGATTAACCCAAAAAATTTCATTCACTCCGCATACTCAATCCTATAAACACCCTTTTAATTCTTCAATCTCAGACGTAACTTCGATTTCACAAAACATTCAAGAGTAATCACACCCACTTCATTAAAATCCTGATTCACGAGTACAACACTGACTTCAGCAATTATTGCCTCAGTCTTCCCAAAACCCTATGAAGAAAAAAAATCCAATTCTTTGTCTTTTCTTCCTCCCCTCCTTCCCGAAGCATGAAGCTAGCTTTCCGACCCTTTTTAAAACCCTGATTCTCCTCCCTTCATTTCTTAACCTATCCTCTCCTTTAACCCTGATTCTCCCCTCTTTCAAACCTTAGCCTCTGAATTTCTTCAATCTTCTGTCTTGGATCCGGAATTGGCTCCGTCGTCAGAGCTTTCTCCTCCATTTTTTGCCTTTTAAAAGATTCTTTTTCTGGAAATAACGTTCCTTGAAATGGCACAGAGAACAAGACTGCTTTAAACGGAATCAAAACCCCCGTAATCGGGACCACATTGAGTCGCCCGACCAATTCAGGTCTCATATTGGCTAAGAGGCCCATAGTAAGACCTGGATGTTCCCGTAATTGGGTCAAATTGGTCCTTCGCATCAGGCTCACTCAGACATCGATTTAGTCCTTTCAATTCTGTTGACTCCCACTATTAGACTTGAACAGAGTATTTTGTTACTGGTAACTATGCCCTGACCGACTGTGACGGGGTCTTTGAACTGGCCCCAGAATATTGGCACTGGAATCGGTCATTGCTCCCAATATTCGAGGTAACTGAACATTAATAAAAGTCCCCTTTCTTTATATTTTCACGGTATACTCATGTTACAACACGATAGCGTGGAAGTGGATAGACATTCTTAACAGTTTGCTTATTGAAGCCTCAATAGTCAATGCAAAGCCAAAGTCTACTATCCTTCTTTGGTGCAAAGAGTATAGGTGCTCTCCATGGTGATGTGCTTTCTTCAATGAGATCCTTCTCTAAGAGTTCGTTCAATGTCTTTTACAGCACTTTAAGTTTATTTAGTATTAGGTAATAACTTAGTCGACTTTTTGATTTAGCTCAAAAGAGTAGTTCTATTTGAAAGAAGGAACCTCAATTAAGAGGCATGCTACTGGATAGGTCAATTGGAAAGACATCCCGTATGAGTTGCTCTATCCATTCTATTCCTTCAATTGTTGTTTCTACCACTGATGCAAGATTTGGAACCACCATATATATTAATTATTTATGTTATATTTATTTCTTTATAAAATTCATTTCTACAAATTAGTCTTTAATTACAAATTATTTTTCTTCTTGACTTGATGGGGAGGTATAAAGAGTGTGAATTCTCATTTATGCTCCAAAATTTTATTTTTTATTTTTTTATTATTTTATGATAATTGAACATATTAGATTAGGATTTATATAAGTAGAATTTGGTTTTATTAAATTTTTAAGATTGTAACCTTTGATGGTATAAATCCTAGCTTGATTCCTTGATTTAGATTAATTAAGACCAAAATGATAAGGATTAAAAAATTAAAATAATAATTTGGTTAATTTTAATAATTTAGAGGTTATTAGTCATTGCTATAAGGATTGATTGAGAGCCTATGAATTCACCTACTATCATCTCATATGATTTAGAGTGAATTAGAATTAGAACTTTCTAAAAGATTTAGTGAAGTTTAGAAATGACGATTTTGAAGCTTTTCCTTCAACTTTAACAAATCCAAGTAACAAAGTAGATTTTTTTCATTTGATGGAGGCTTTCAAATGCAATGGGAGCATTGGATTCACCTCATGGAATGAAGAAAACAAGATCATCATCTTTTCTTCCAACATACAAGTGGAACATTAAAATTTTTATTTTTGAAGAATTTTACAATAATTGCTAAAATCTTCAGAAGTAAAAAATTTCATAAAAACTGAAAATAAACATAGATAAAGGCATGTGAGTAGTCAATCTTGGTATAAAAAGGTACTTTAAATACAAAGATAAAGTTAGATTTGTCAAAAAAAAAAAAATCACTACTTACAGTAGCGATCAGCTTTGATAATGAAATTAACTTTTGGATGAATGAAGGCTGTAGATCTAGATTAGGGATCTTAGAAATCAAGGGTGAAGATGCAGCCATGCTTCTATAAGCCTCCATTCAATTATAAAAGAGAGGCTTGATTTTCTAAGCCCTCTCTCTCTTTTTTTTGATGAAGGACAAAGCCATGCCCTAATTTTAATTTCATTTAGATTTTTAAATCTCATTTTAAACTTTGTGGATAGATATGCATGGATTTTTAGTTGTAAATGATAGTCATTGGATTTTAAAACATGCTTCATTGTGGTAGATAGCTCTCTTGGCCTCCCAAGTACTCCAATGGTTTTAAGAGCCTTAGATTTTTCTCTATCAGAGATTCAATTTTTTTAGTTTCCATGTGAAATTCCTTATGTTTGTAGCTTTTATTGTTATTTTTCTAAAAAAATAAGGCATGCTCAATTTAGAGTTGAATTGAATTTTTGGTGAAATCTTGAGTGTGAGGAAATCGAATGCCTTTGCAGTTTAGATTAATCAAGTTTGGGAAGGCATTTCTTAGTGCTTTGCGATTGGATTCAATTGAAATTTTAGAAAAATTGAGCCTTATAAGCTAAGCTTTTAAAGGCATTAGTTTTTCTGGATTTGAAGACAATTTGGAGTTTTAGCAAATTTCTAAGTGAAAGGGGTTGGTCACCACGGCAGTTTGGATCACTCAACTTAAAAAGAGAAATTCTCACGATTGAATCACTATATTGCAATGAAATTTATTAAAATAGAAGCACCTTTAAGTTAATCTTGCAAAAAATTAATAATCATTTAATTTGGAGCTGATTAAAATTTTTGGCAAATTTTGAAGTAGATGGGGGTTGCTGCCTT
This sequence comes from Physcomitrium patens, assembly GCF_059467195.1. NCBI lineage: Eukaryota > Viridiplantae > Streptophyta > Bryopsida > Funariales > Funariaceae > Physcomitrium > Physcomitrium patens. The sequence continues at coordinate 1,067,089 of NC_143431.1, read as the reverse complement.
CAATCTTTGGATGTTGTCAAGGTACCTTTGGTTGTACCTCTCTTGTTTTATTTTTACTTTTATCTTCATAGTGACTTGTAATCTCTACATTTCAACTTTTGGCTAATAAATTTTAACTTTTAACTTTTAACCTTTAATATTCTCACTTTAACTTTTAACTTTATTTTTTAACTTAAAATTTTAAATTAAATTTTTAACTTTAATTTTTAAAATTTAAATTTTAACTTAAATTTTAAATTTAACATTAAACTTTTTTTATTCTTACTATGAATTAATAGTAATAACTTAATTTATTATTTTTATTATTTTTTCATAATAAATTTTATTTAATATTTTAATTTAATATTGATAACCATTGCTTAGAAGGAGTTAATTTTAATTGAATTACCAACACAAGCATTTAAATTAACTTAACAATTTCATAATTGGGAGTTTTTGTATTCTACCTCTTAAGCTTGTTGTGTAGTAGTAATTCCATAGAATGGTGGATAATAGGCTTACAAAGAGTCACCTTGTGTCTACCATCTTTAAAAGAGATTATCTTTGCTACCCAATCAACTTGCTTATTGCCTTTAGCCATGGCATACCAAAGATATCATATCTTAGCTTTGTTTCCTTAAACCTCTTTCTTAAGACGTAGGTGTCCGTCAACCTCAAGGTTTATTTTTCACACATGTCACTCAATACATTCTCCCAGTCATGTATAAGATATATATTCCCTCCTTTAATTACCTTAGTTTTAATCCTAAGTTGCTTAGTAATTTCAATTAAGATGTAATTTTTCATAAAACCACAATTTACAAGAATTTGATATGGTTGTCTTCTTAATAGTTGTGTTAGATGTACTAATCAACTAATGCATCTAAAGCTATGCCTTTTTATAGTTATCCAAGGCTAGGCTATTTGTCTTTGAGAGATAATAGTTATGTCCAATATTAGCCCTCATCTTTTATTAAGGAGCTTTATTTTCCTGCTTTGATTCATTATCAACTTGGTGAATCTTGAAACTATAAATCTACCTTATTTTGTTGGTGCTTGAATTTTGACATTTTGAATAACCTCCAATCTGATGGCTTCGCTCCCAACATAGAAATATAATTCATTTTGTGCCAATATTTGTTATCTTTGTGGTATCAATAATTCTTTATATGACATCAATTTCCATTGGCATTGGTTGTTGTACTATAATATTAGATAGCAGCATAGAACTTTATGTTGATGTTGTGCTCCACAATTTTTGAAATCTATAGCATTGACCCTCTCTACAATTCTAATTGCCTCTTCAAATACTTGTTGATTCTTTAGTTCCACTTCTTGTTGGATCCCAAGTTTCAAACCTCATTGAAATTAATCCATCATCTTTGCCTCTAAAATATTGTCAATTTAGAGATATAGGGACTTGAATCGAGAGACATAATCTTACATTGACCTAAATTGTGTAAGATTTATCAACAGATTGCATGCTATCTTTTTCGCATTGATGGCCCAAAATTGATTCCTAAACTTGATCTCAAACTCCTCTTAATTACAAAATCCACCTTGAGCTATATAGCTTTGAACTTGAAGTTATCACCAAATAATTACCATATTTTTTAAATAGCTAATTGTATATATAATTCCTTCAATGGCATTTGTCCCACATAGTTGGAAGTATTGTCACATGTTGAAGAGCCATTGACATACATCTTCTTGTCTTGAAGTTCTAAAATATGTACTAAGCTTACTCAATTTCAGCCTAATAGATCTTGACTCTCTTATCTTAGAGATTTCTATTTGACCTTGCAAAGTAGCTATCTGGCCTAAGAGATGCTGTATTTGAACTTCTATCTAAGATTACTGTGACATATCTTCCATGTTGTAATTTCTTCACTAGATTATACTATTATAATGTCTTTTTATCTTTTGAATAATTTTTTAAGAATAACTCATGATAGCTTCAATACAGTATCTAGTGTGACTACAACAACTCATTTTGAACTAGATGACATACTACCAAAGAATAGTTTAATATTTACTTTGTTACCAATGAAATAAGACCAGTCTATCTCAAGAGTCTAAAATCATTGTAATCCACAATAATATAAAACCTAATCATGAATTAGGACAAAATCGACCAAAACCAAAATTGAATAGAACTAAACAGAATAGGACTCAAAAGAAAAGAATCTATTTGATGTCTTAAAGATATTTTTTATATAAAAAATTCAAATAGATTATTTATAATAATTATATTTTTTCATTAATACTATTTTACTTATATATAACTTCTTTTAATTAATCTTTACTTAATAATTACAATATTGGTACTCACAATATATTTTTTTTTACAACAACTAATAAGTCAACTTAATGACTCACAAAATTTAATTTGTAGAAGAGTCATAAATCTTTTTTTCATTAAAGGTGCAAACTAAAAGAGAACACTTCCAAATAGAAGTGCATCTATAAATTCAACTTAAATAAATCCATCATGGTATTGAAAAAGTATTAAAGTCATGAATCTTAAAAAAATAAATCTTTAATACACTCTTATGTAATTTAAAAGAACTAAAAAGTCACTCTAAGATGATATAATATTAAATTATAATGGCTTTTGCTAAAAAAAAGAAGACTAGAAAGTCTTGAAACAAAACTGAGGACTAAAAAGGCATTGATAAGAGTAAAGAAGGCTTCACTCTTGCCTCCATATATACTCTTAATTAAGAACTACATGGCAATGTCCTATAGTACCTCCAAAACATGTTGACTCTGTAAAAAATGCATCTTAATTTGCAAAGCAAGTTTTTCATATGTATGCCACATAATTAACTTGTTTTATAAGCTACCAATACGTGATTAACTTAATGACCAAGTTTCTAACCTATCAATCAACTACAAATACCTATAAAGTCAAATCAATGTTTATAAAGCTTTTAAAAAGCTTGTTTAGAAGGTATTATGAAATTAACTTACTTTTATTTATTTTTATATATTTCTACCTAATTATATAGATATTTATTAGAATACATATGTATATTTGTGAAATTATCCCTCTTTCTAGTGACGAATTCAATAAAAAGTAATTATCATATATTGATGAAATCCAAGATGCGATAAATTATATTTGCTACATACTTTGAACTCTGTTCTTTTTGAAGATGGTTGATAGGTCCTTTCAGCCATTGATAGTATCTTATATTAGGATGAGAAGACCACCTTGTTATTTGAATATTATTGAGATCTTTGTAACTTCCTTCAAATAAAATATTTGGAACACTGTCAAGAATTTTTTCTATTTCTAATAAAATCACCAAACATTGGGAGTCTCTTCTAAGATCGTGATACCAAACATCTTGTATCTAGCCATGTATTCAAGGAAGGATATGTTTTTCTTAAGGATCTTCATAGATTTGGATAGATATAATTAATAAGCAACAAAATTGATTTGTTTATTAATAAGAAAAGGTCCAATCCTACAACAGTCTACCTTGTCACAAGGGTGAGTAGTCTTAGTATTGTAACAAAGTAATCATATCTTATTACCTACATTGAATTGTAGTTGTTTCTTAGAATAGGCATTTGTATTAATCTTTTATTGTTCTTGAGCTTCTTTTAATTGTACCTTTATTGTTGCATATAGCTTTGACAAATGATTTGTCAAAACTTTCATCGCAAGATTATCAACTTTTGAAAAAGCAAAAATATCAAGTCATAGATGATAACCATAATTAATAAAAAAAAAAAAAAAAAAAAAAAAAAAAAAAAAAAAAATCAATGGTAAAATTTACCAAATTATTGTATACAAACTCTATCAATGGTTTAAGAGTTGTCCAATCATTTTCATGATAGTTGATGGTACACCTCAAGTATTTTTTTAAAACTTAATTCACTTGTTTTATTTGCTTATCAGTTTGAAGATGAAAAGCCAAAAAAACATAATATCCACCTTCAAAATCTTGAAAAGGGATCTTCAAAATCTTCATATAAATTGAGTCTATTTATCGATATAATATCTTTAGGCAATTCATGATAGCAATAAATGTTGTTAAAAAAAAACTTATCCATTTCTTCACATATGATAGATTTTATATATGATACAAAACATCTATTATCACAAATATAAAATTATACAAACCTAAGACCAGATGATCAGTGATAAAATCCATAGAAACAGAAGACCATGGTTGTTTTAGAATAGGTAATGGCCAAAGAAGTCCATATGATTGATAGGAAGGAGTTTTGGATCTTGAAAAAATATCACTTAATTGTATTAAGTCTTTTACTACCTTCTACATTTGAGGCCACCAATAATTTCTTAATATTAGGTCCAAAGTCTTGTTGCATCCAAAATATTCAGCTATTAGAAAGTCATGACAAGTTTGAAGAATATATAATCATGTCCTACCTTTGAAATGTATAATTGCCCCTTCAAATAGAATAGATTATTCTTGAACTTAAACTTAGAAGTATTGTGACATTTAAAAGAATTATTCTTGATATCATGGACAAAAAGATTAGAAGATATATAATGACTTAAAAAATTATTTGAATGTTGACATATTTTAGAAAGAATAGTATATTATAGATGAATTGTAGTGAATAAAGACACGTTATTTATATAGAAAATAAAGTATTCTTTTACAACTATCAAACGAGCCCAAGTTGAAAAAAATCCATTAAGTAATTGCAGAGCTATGACCAATCTAATTTGAAGTAATATTAAAACAATTTTTTGAGTATGGTGTCTAATTTTTGGATTCTATCAATTACTCAACATTTTAACATTCTATCATCATAAAAATTATTATAAAAATATTATTACTAATTTAATGCCATCATTGATGCTTACTAATAGCTATAAAAGTACCATTTTTAATCACAATTCTTGATATATACATATTCAAAATTATCTCATTTTAAGATCTTTTAGAATCTTTTATAAATTTTTAGAATCTTTTAGATACTTATAGAATCTTCTACAATCTTTTAGAAAGTTCTATAGGCTTCTAAAAGCCTCTTTAGATTCCTAGAAACTTCCATAGAAAGTACCATAGACTTTTATAACCTTCAATATAGTATAAATAGGAGTCTTTTGAACTACTTTTTTTTTATCAATCTCATTCTTTGTCTTTAATCTTGATATATTTCTTTGTAAGATTCTTGTATCCTTGATAATTCTTTGAGCAACTATGAGATCCATTTTTTGCTCTGTCTAAGACAATATCTTTTTTACTCTTCTTCATTTTCAAAAATCTTATGGCCAAATTATTTTTGAACTTGGCTGCACTAAAGCTACTATCTCTAGGCTAGCAAAAAAGATCATTTTTAATTTAAAAAAAAAAAAAAAAAAAAAAAAAAAAAAAAATCTTAAATTAGGCAAATCAAAGAAACTCATTGTAGTAATTGAAAAAATAATCATTTTCCAAATCAACATTGAGAAGGGTGAAAACACTATTGATATTGCTAAAAATCTTAAGAATCCAAATCAACCCAAATCATTCAAAATATTCTCAAGAAATTGAATATGAAAGCTGTGGTGAAGGAAAAAAAAAAAAAAAAAAAAAAAAAAAAAACACTATTATCTACTTGCCATTAGAAAAAATGCTTGGATTTTACTTTGAAGTATAAAGAATGGACTATGAAAGTTAGGAAGATGGTTATTTGGTCAAATGAGATAAAAATCAATAGGTTTGGATTAAATGGCAAAAAGCAGGTGTGAAAACAAAAGAGTCAGTCCTTGCTTAACAAGAAGATCTAAGAAATAGTTAAGCATGGAGGTAAAAATATAATCGTATAAGATTGTATGGGATAGAATGGAATTGGGAGAAAGGCATAGGTTGAGGAGAAGATGGATGCCAAGCAATTTGTGGAAATTCTTGAAAAAATCTTGCTCCTTAGAATTGAAGAAGTTGCAATTTCTAAGGAGGAGGTGATTTTTCAGCAAGATAATGATCCCAAGCATAACTCAAAATTAATATGAAAGTGATTTGATCATCATAGAATTGAAGTAATGAATTGGCTTGCTCAATCTTTTAATCTTAATTCCATTGAACATCTTTGGCAATACTTCAAATGCCAGCTCAATTCTTAGAAGATAAAATCAAATGAAATTTGAGAATTATAGAAAAGAATAGTTGTAGAATAGAATAATATTAAAGAAGTTTTGTACCAAAAGTTAATAAAAAGTATGCCTAGGAGATTAGAAGCAATTATCAAGGCCAAAAGAGGTCTTACAAAGTATTGATATGTAATTGGATACCACATTCAAAAAAATAATTCAATACTATTTCAAATTTGATTAGCCATAGTTTAACAATTATCTAATGGATTCTTTTTAACTTGGACTTATTTGATAGTTGTTAAATAATACTTTATTTTCTATATAAACTACATGTTATTATTTATTATAATTCATCTATAATACACAATTCTTATTGTAGAAAAGAAGTTTAAAAGCTACAAACACTTAGCATCAGCAAGGATTGTAGTCTAAGAGAAGTGTGGAAAAAGATGACTCTTACTTCCAACACTCTTTACTTATAGGTGGTGGTTTTCTCACCATCGAGGCAACTTCCATCTTTTTGATATTACATCCATTTCTACCTCATCCAAATAAATCCTTGATGCCACCACAATAACTTACTTTAACTCTTTGCTATTTTTTTACTATTAACAACATACTATGTTTAATCTCTATGTAGTTGTAACTAAGAAAGTACTTGCTGATCTTCAACACTCCCACTTTGCTAATATTCAAAAGGCTTTTAATCCTAATCTCTGAATCAAGTCATGATGTCTATCCTTCACTAATGCCTTTGTAAAGACATCAGCAAGCATGTCATTTGTAGCACAATACTTCATACCTATTATTCCATCTTCAATCTTCTCTCGTATAAAATGATGTTGAACATCAATGTGCTTGGTCCTTGAGTGGTGTTTTGGATTCTTGGCAAATACAAGACATCCTTGATTATCACACATAATTAGAGTTGCTTCTAATTGCATTAGACCAATGTCTTCTAAGAATTGCCTTATTCAACACGCCTCCATTGCACAATGACTTGCTCCCATGTACTCTGCTTCCATCGTTGATCTTGTAATGGTAGGTTGTCTCTTATAATTCCATGAAATGGCTCCCACTCCAATGAAGAACACATATCCTATTGTGGATCTTCTATCATTTGCATCTCCAGCCCAATTTGTATCACAATAATCTTGCAAGTCAATGTTCTTACCACCAAGGCATAATTTGAAGTCTTTTGTACCTTTTAAATACCTCAATATCATCTTTACTGTTTTTCAATACATTGGTTCAGCCTTAGACATGTATTGGCTTACAACACTCACTGCATATGCAAGATCCACTCTTGTGGCCACCATTGCATACATGAGTGAGCCTACTACTGCCTTCTATGGAACACTTTGCATCTCACCTTCAACTTCTGTAAACTCTTCATCTGTGAGCTTCATCAACTTCAAATTTACCTCCAAGAGTATTCCAATAGGCTTGCATTCCTCCATGTTGAATCGTTTCAACACTTCTTCAATGTACTTGATTTGGCTCATTGTAATGGTCTTGTTACCACGATCTCTTACAAATTCCACTCTCAAGTAATAGTGCAATTCTCCTAAATCACTCATCTCATATTCCTTCTCTAATTTGGCCTTCATCCGATCAATCTTTTCCATATTGTTAGCCAAGATGATCAAATCATCAACATAAAGGATTACAATCAGCAAGAACTCTCTAGATTGCATCACATACAATGAATGATCAGCTTCACTCCTCACAAATCCTTCATTGATAAAGAAGGTGTCAATTTGTTGGTACCATGCCCTTGGTAATTGTTTCAATCCATACAAGGATTTCTTCAATTTTCACACAAGTCGTTCTTTGCCTTGTTGTACAAAACCTTGAGGTTGGTCCATGTAGATGTCTTCTTGTAATTATCCATTCAAAAAGGCCGTCTTCACATCCATTTGGTGTATTTCTAAATCCATTGTTGCCCCAATTGCTACAATGGTCGTAATGGTGGTTAATTTTGTAATGGTGTCGTGTTGTGGTTCGGCTACTATATGAAAATAATGTAATTATGTACTTAATATATAATTTATTAAGTAACATGGTGAGAGCCATGTTAGTAGATTTTAGTTGGTTGTAGAATATAATTTGATTATTACTTTGAGAAGAAGGTATTTAAAAAGATTACTATAGAATTTTTATAACTTTAATTTCCTTTTGATAGTAGCTTTTAAGATTGGTTTTGGTTGATAGTAACTTCTAAATATTTAGAGTCACCTTTGTTAGACATTGGTGACATTTGAAAACTTATTTTGGTTCTTTTATTTGGTGTTTAGAGCATACATTATGTAAATCTTATAAGAAAAAGGATTGAAGAAGGATTTTGGTAGCAAAGGGAGTAATTAAGGCACCAATATAGATGAATGGAGATGAAAAATAAAAATCTCCATTCCTATTGGTCAAAAATCATGACCAATGGGCTTTGAGGAAGCTGCCCGAGGCCATATTAGGGATTAGGGTTAGTTTCTTGAAGCCATTCGAACATTGAAGACTAGGGTCAGAAGGTTTAGGTTTTTGGTTAAGATTTTGGTGCAAGTTTTGTGTCATTTGGGGTTTTTATGAAGAATTTATAGGTGCTCAAAGTTAAGATGTTAGTTTTGGACCTACTGTCACTCTTTTGGGCATAACGCACCTGTACGGATGGCAATTGAGGATCGGCAACCGTGACTGGAGAGAACATTTTTGCGGCTATACTTTTTACATACTTTTTACTGGATTCTAAGTTAAGGTAAAGGAGTTATTGGATTTTGAAGTCAGCACATGCAATCTAAGGGTAGTAAGTAAACCGATTTACTAGTATTTGTCTCTTGAGCTATATCTTGAGCAATTTGACAAATTTTTTGCTCAAAATTTTTAAAGAATGTGTAATTTCATGTTAGTAAACTTTATGCATAAGTTTTATGACATTTGGAGTTCGGGTTTTTGAGATATAAGGAAAATAGTTTTTCGGGTGCTTGTAAATTAGGGTTTGGAGTGTCTGCTAGGGTTTCTTAGATGCCAAAAGATCGGTAGTGAATTTGCAATTGGTTTTTTTTGTAGTAAAATTTAAGGGTAAATTCTACCTATATTATAAATTTGAAACAAACTGAACGATTAGATCAATAGTTATGATTTTCTAAAGTTTGCGGCGAGAAAATCCTTCACAGAAAAAATATGTTTTGAAGGGATTTTGTTATATTTGGAGTTTTATACAAAAATAAAGGAGTTTTGGAAGCCAAGAAAAGAATCACATAAAGGTTTAAGGTACACTCTCTATAGCTAGATATCCAATGTATTTCCAGATAGCAAATCATGCCATACGACAACGGGTGCATAAGTCTCATTGAAATCAATTCCAACAACTTGTGACTATCCTTTTTCAACTAATCTTGCCTTGTTCCTCACCACCACACCCATTGCATCTCTTTTAGTCCTAAACACCCACTTATAACCAACAATAGATCGATTTGTTCAAAGACGTGTCAATTCCCATGTACCATTGTCTATAAGAAATTGATACTCTTCTTCCATAGCCTTCTCCCACTGGATTGCATCATCACACAAAGATAATGGATCAGCAAGAAGAGCAACATTTGCATGTTCTTTACTTACTTGAGGAAAGATGTGATCCTTCCACCATTCGCCATATTGCCTTCTTTCTCTCAAAGGATATCTCCTTTGACTTGTAGAAGAACATTCACCTTCTTGCACTCCTTGCTCTTTTCCAACTCTTAAACCTTGTCGTTTTTCACTCAATGGTTGGTACTCTTTATCATTATCATCATTCCAATCTTCAACATCTTCATTTCTTTTATTGCTGGTCCTAGCAATTATAGGAGCCTTCATCTTTTCAATCTTCTTTGGCTTTTCATCTTCATCATCTTCATTATCTTTATCTTCTTGTTTCTTTGTTGAATTCAAAGATGTATCCACAAACACACCATTACTCCTACTTTGACACATCTCTAAGTGCTCACAAGTACTCTTATACTCCAAAAACTCAACATTACCACTTTTGATGATCTTCTTGGTTTCCAAGCACATTAGCCTGTATGCCTTAGTACCTTCATAATAACTAAGAAACACACACAATGTACCTTTTGGATCAAGTTTGGACCTCATACAATCTGGTGTTTTTGCATATGCAATGCAACCAAAGGTCCTCATATAGAAAATGCAAGGTTGTCTTCCACTTTAAGCTTCTTGTGGTGTCATTGATACAAGAGCACTTTTTGGATACCTATTTCTTGTATGCACTGCATTCACCACAGCTTCCGTCCAAAATTCATAGCCAAGGTTTTGAGCATGAAGCATGCTCCTTGCCATCTCTACAATGGTTTGATATACTCTTTCACCAACACCATTTTGTTGTAGAGTGTATAGAATTATGATTTGTCTAGCAATTCCTTCATTCTTCAAATAAACATCAAATTACTTAGACATGTACTCACCTCCATTGTCCATACACAGCACCTTGATCTTTTATTCACTTTATTTCTCAATAAGTGCTTTAAACTCCTTAAACCTCCAAAAGCATTCACTCTTGGCTTTAAGAATGTAGATCCAAATCTTTCTTGAATAATCATCAATGAAAGTAAGAAAATACCTTGATCCTCTAATACTTGTATTCTTCGTAGGTCTACATACATCCAAATGGACAATCTCCACCTACTTCGTAGCACGTGTTGCTACACTCTTTGGAAATGAGGCCCTTTATTCTTTACCTTGTATGAATCCTTCACATATAAGTTGTTTTGCATTATGGCTTGTATTTCCAGGATCTAAGTCAGTTACCATGGTCTTAAGCTCTCTCATGCTCTTCACATTCAAATGGCTAAGTAACGATGTCATATATTCAATTTGTCTTGGTTTGATGTCAACTCAGCAAATGCGGCTACCTCCACTCTATTCACCTTCTTATAAATGACGTAGTACAAATTTCCCTCTTTCAAGCCTTTGAAGACCTTGTCTCCACTCAATGTTCTTACAAAACATCCATTCATGTCAAATTGAATTTTAAAACCTTCCATTACAAGTTTATTCATGGAAAGTTGGTTTTGCTTCATCTTAGGCACATGAAGGACGTTTTTGAGTCTGATCCTATTGGTTTGTCCATTCACAACCACTACCACCATAATAGAGCCAATTTCAATAGCTTCACATCTATCACTATCTCTTAACACCACGTTTGATGTTGGAATAGCCTCATAAGTGTCAAATGAACATTTATAAGATGTCATATGCTTGGAACAACCTGAATCCACAATCCATCTTGAAATGGCAGTCATAGAAGTCCCATTTGTTGCCATGAATGCTTAATCTTATCCTCCAAACTCATCTTGCACACTATTTGCATTCTCCTTCTTCATCTTTTTTCTTTTGTAGCAATTTCGAGCAAAATGGCCTACTTTGCCACAAATGAAGCAAGATTTGACATTACCTCATTGATTTGAATAGTTGCCCTTGCCTTAACGTGAGTAGAATGCTGAATCTTCACTTTGAAGCTCTTTTTTTTCTTCTTGGTTAATTCATCGATAAGTCTTGTCATCACACAATCCATTGTAAGCTCTTTTAGCTTGATGGACTCCAATGCCATAATAAGGTAGTTGTAGGATTTTGGAAGGCTCATTATCAAGGTCATGAGAATATCACTTTCTTCTAAAGGCTTGTCAACAATTGCTAGTTGGTTTGCAAGAGCCTTTACCTTATTGATATGAGCCATGAGGTCTTCACTTTCTTCCATCTTACAAGTGAAGAACTTCCTCCTTGTATAGATGATGTTGGATAAGTTTTTGCTCTGATAGATGTTGCAAAGAGTCTTCCATGCTTCCGGTGGTCCTTTGCAAGAGATAATGTGGGAGAAGTTGGCTTCATCCACATTACTTGCAATCAATCCAAAAGTTTTTTTTTCACGATGTTTGAACTCCTTCTTCTCCTTTATATCAGCATCTTTGCTTAAAGCCTCTTCACTTTCATCCACAATATTCCAAAGATCGAAGGATGCCAACAAAAGCTCTATTTTTACCTTCCAATGGTAGAAATTGTTACCTCTAAACTTCTCAATAACTCTCAATCCTTCACCCTCACTTGAAGCCATGTCTAAGGAAGAGTTGTATCAAAAAAGATTGTAAGAAGAAGTCCTAATGCTCTCAAAAATCAGCAAGAAGGTTTTGTTGCCTTAGAATCACAGAATCCTTCTTTGTAAACAAACTAGTGTTTTAACTCTCAAAAAACTCTATCAACTTCACTTCTAAAACTTGTCACAAGTCTGATGACTTATCTAAGTGTCTCAAATCTGATTTGCCACTCTAATATCTTTCTTATGCTCACAAATCACCTCTATACACCATAAGACACCTTTTAAGCACAATCAACAACTTTAAGACATGAAATCATAAAGTTAGATTACCAAAGATCTATCTCAGCAAAAGTACAATGCAAACTTTGTCTATAGGTGAAAAACAAGACACTAACATCAAAATGCTCTTAACCATAAGTAAGAGCAAACCATAATCTAGATCTAGATTTGAATCTGAAAGTTAGGTTCTTCCAAAGCCTAACATCAGCAACAACAACTTGATCTACTCCACACTTACAAAACCACTTCAAAGAACTTCAAAAAATATTCAAGCAAATGTGAGTGGGTCCATAACCTATTGAAAAAAAGAAGTCTAAAAACTACAAACACTTAGCATTAGCAAGGATTGTAATCTAAGAGAAGTGTGGAAAAAGATGACTCTTACTTCCAACACTCTTTACTTATAGGTGGTGGTTTTCTCACCATCAAGGTAACTTCCATTCTTTTGATATTACATCCATTTCTACCTCATCCAACTAAATCCTTGATGCCACCACAATAACTTACTTTAACTCTTTGTTGCCTTTTTACTATTAGCAACATACTATGTTTAATCTCTATGCGGTTGTAACTAAGTAAGTACTTCCTCATCTTCAACAATTCTTTCCAAAACATGTCAACATTCAAATATTTTTTTTGAGTCACTATACTTGTTGAATTTGCTTGGCAAAGGTTGAATCAACAATCAATGTTGATTTTTTTACTCAAAATTGAAAATGCTCTAGCTTCAAGAAAATTATTCTTTGTTGATCAAAAGATGCATCTCTTTTTTTTGGTGCAAGATAAGAATGTCTAAAAATGACATCAACCAAATCTTATTATTTTTTAGATCAATAAGAGATCTTGAAATCAAATCTTGATGAAGATATGCTCCAATGAGCTTGACAATAATTCAAAATATGTGCCAATATAAAATACTCAAGATTCCTATGACTTGTATACTTAATGATTAGACTCAAAGCACCTTCCAGCTAATGATGCAATTCTTAAAATGAATCTATAATTGCAAAGAGATCTTTATTGTTAATCTCATCATTAATCTTCATTGCTGAAAAAAATTAGAATAATAAGCTACTAGATGGACTTTGTCATCTACTTCTATTTATGATAATATTATACCTAAGGTAAATTTTGATGTATTTATTTATATGAAAAATTTCTTTAAAAATTTAATATAATATAAGATTGGTATAGAAGTAAACTCCCTTTTTAAAGCATCAAACAATGCTTTGGCTTCTTTCTTCTATTTAAATTTGTCTTTACAAGTCAAATATATAAGTAGAATTATAACTTGAAAAAAAATCTTCATAAAGATCTGATAGTAACTGGCAAAGGCCAAAAAGCATTGCACATTTCTTATTGTTCTTAAAAACTTCCAATCTATTATATTCTAGACTTTCTTCAAATCCATCATTAGCTTTTCATTAGTAATAATGTATCCTAAAAAATCAACTTGAATAGTGTAGAATATACACTTTTCTAACTTGGCATATAATCTCATATAATTTCTAAGTTTTTGTAATACTTAACAAACATGAACTTCATATGCTTATGAATTCTTAGAGTAGATTAAGATGTCATTCAAATAACAAATGACAAAATTATCAAGAAACTCGCAAAAGACATCATTCATTAGGTATTGAAAAGCAGCTGATGCATTTATAAGTCCAAAAAGTAAGACATTATATTCAAAATGTTCATATCTGGTTTAAAGCATAATTTTTTATTTATCTCCTTTTTTAATGCATATCAAATTATATGCTCTTCATTGATTTATTTTTATATAGATCTTTGCTTGATTGAATTGATTAGAAAATTTTGAAATCAAAGATAGAAGAAATCTATTTTTGATGTTCATCTTATTGAATCCTTGATAGTTAATATACATCCACAGAGATTTGACTTTTTTCTTCATAAATAAGATAGGAGCTCCAACTAAAGATTTAAAATGACGTATGAAATTTTTAGCCAAGTTTTCATTAATATATTCTTAAAGTACATTTAACTTGTTTTATGATAAGTTATAGATTGGTCCAAATGAAGGTTGAGCTCTTCCATAAAGATTGATGGAACAATCATAAGAATAATACTTTAATAGAATATCTATATTATTTTTTAAAAAAATATCCTAAAAATCATGATACTCATTAAGAATACTCCTTGTCATCTTTTTACCATCAAAAATGGGCGTGGCATGTATAGCAAAAGATAATCTTTTTATTGTAGCATATATGAAAGCTCTTGCATCTACTAATAAGAGTTTAGATGCACTAAACTTATGTATTTCTACTTAACTAACGGAATTTTAGATTAATTTATAAAAAAACTAGGATTATAAGAAATCTAATGCATTTAAGGATTATACTTTTTTAATCAAGATAATCCTAAAATAATTGAATTGAATAGAAAATATATTATATTAAATATAATTATGATATTATAATCTTTAATTGCTATATCTAAAGGAACAATCTCATACATAATATTTCTAGAAGATAGCAAATAACCATTTATGACTTCTATATGTATAGGTTTAGTTTTTTTGACTAACGATATTTCTTATTTTTTGACAAAATCTTTGTCTATAAAATAGATTCAGGTTCTAGAATCTAACAAAGCTAAGACTTTGTGATTTTTAGATCCTAAATAAATTTCTATTGTAAAATAAGATGAGAGATTTGAGGAGAGAATAGAACCTTTATTGGAAGTTATGCAAGATTCTAGCCAAATTGTTGCTATTGTAACTAGAAAAACTTGTTTTTTGACATATTGTCTTTTTTGGCAACCATGCTTCTTATTTTGAGGTTGCATTGTTTCTTTGGATAATATTGAGCAATATATTTAGCTTCTCTATAATATAAGCATAAGCCTTTATTGCATTGTCAAGACTTTTTTTGCTCTGTGAGGGATTTAAAATATATCATATCAATTTCCATTGGTTCTGGCCTTGATCAATAAGTTTTTCAAAAATTAGAAGTTTCTGTTGTCATACTATAAATGCTTATAGTATATAAAAAATAGTTAAAACATATTATGTGTTGATAAATCTAGATGTATGTTAGAGTTGTCAATAGATTAAATTAAAAGGAGTTGGTATAAAAAAACCTTACTTTATTTTTTTTACTTATTTTGATTTTGGTATATATATATATATATATATATATATATATATAACCTAAATATTTAGTATGAAGCCTTGAAAGAAGGTGGAAGCCTAAGAAAAAAAATCCAAACTAATGGGAGGCTAATTGAGAGGGATGAAAGCAAGGCATGGTTGGATGAAGGCAAGGAATGGAGAACTTCATCCCTATTGGTCGAATATCATGCCCAATAGGCTTTGAGGAGGCTGTCTATGACCTTAACAAGGATTTTGGCGACTTCAAAGAAGGCATTTGGAAATTAGAAGCTAAGGTTGTAAGATTTAGGATTTTGGCTACAATTTGTGTGCAAAAATTAGAGGATTTGGAGTTAGGGTGAAGAAGTTATAGACGTTTGAAGTTAAGATTTTAATATAAGTTATACTGTTACTCTTTTGTGAATATGAGGAGTTGCGCGGTAGTTTTTGAAGATCGGAAGGTGTGGCTGAAACAACGATTTCAAGTCCTACAGCTTTTAAAAAAGAATTATTATTTTTGAAGTTCATATGAAGGAGATATAAGGAATTGAAGGCGACGCTTCTAATTCAAAGGTAGTAAGTAAGCAATTTTGTTTATAGTAATAGTTGGAGCCATAACTTGAGTTTTCGGACAAAATTTTGACTCAAACTTTTGGAAAATAAAATTTTTTTGTTATAAAGCTAAAAATAAAAATTTTGTGGCATTTGAGCTTTTATTTTGTGAGATATAAAGAAAAATACATACATGTGTATAAAGACAAGGATTTGAAGTGATTGTTAGGGTTTTTAAGATATCTCAAGATCCGCAACAAATTTGCAATTGAAATTTGTTGTGAAAGTTGATAAAAATATATAAATATTTCATATAAAATTTGAGTACGTTTGGATGGTTGGATCACGAGTTATGAGGTATTGAAATTTGGAAAAAAATTCAGATAAGGATATACAAGGATTTAGAAGATTTTATCATATTTTGGATATTTTTGATTACTTGAGGCTTATGTATTTGGTGTAATTACTCCAAAAGGGAAATTTTATATATAAACTTAGGGCTTCCCTTATTTTGAAGCTTGATTAAGTAATTAGTGACACCCAGGATCCTAGTGCTTTCTTGAAACAAACTCTCTCTACCCTAATACCATCATTATTTGACTTGTTCTTCTCCAACTAAGTCTTTATTCTTGATGTCTTTCAAATAATCAATTGTTGCATGCAATAGCTTGAGCAATAAACTATTTCAAAGATTTTGCCTTTGGCATTATCAATAATAAATCTTTAACATTGTCCTTCAATCCATATTGAAATTGATTGATAAGGACTTTGTTATTCCAGTCCACATTACAAGGAAGGTTTTGGAATTCAATAGCATATATGGTGGTTGACCATGATCCTTGCCATATAAATAAGAACTTAATTTTTGCTACTCTTTTTAGATCAATTTCTCCAAATGTGGCTATAAACACTTTTAAGAATGAATTCCAATTATAAAGGACTTGCAAATCTTTTTACATTAAAGGTGCAAACTAAGATAGAGTACTTTCTTATAGAAATGTGCCTATGAATTTGACTTGAGTAAATCCATCAAAATATTCAAAGGCATGGAATCTTATATAAAGCTTGACTTATTATAAAAATCCTTGAAATTTTGACCTTGTTCCATCAAACTTCTTAGGCATATCAATCTTTATCCTTATCATACTTGTAGAAGCAAAAACTCTTAAGATTTGGTTGTGACGTCTATCTACTTGCTTCCTTCAACTGCACAATTTTTTGATGTAGAGTCTAAATTTCTTCCATAAGTATAAGAATAATACTTCTATGATTCACGTTGAAAATATGTAACATTTCTACTCTTAGAGTATTGACAAGCTCATAAAAATCTACAATAATTATAAATTTATTCTCACTTTTGTTGAGAGTAGCATCCATAATCTTTCTTTCCATAGATAATTCAAACAATCTCAAAAAGTTAAATTAGAGCAAGATAATCTACAACTTTAATATTATATATAGCTATTGCCAAAAATAAAAAGACTAGAAAGTCTTGAAATAAGATTAAAAACTAGAAAGGCATTGACAAGAATAAAGAAGGCTTTACTCTTGTTTCAATATATATTCTCAATTAAGAACTAGGTAGCAATGTCCTATAGAACCTTCAAAATGTGTTGACTTTGCAAGACATATATCTTTAACTTACAAGATAAGTTTTCTATATATATACCACATAGTTAACTTGTTCTGCAAGATATCAACATATGATTAATTTATTGACCAAGTTTCTAATCTATCAATCAACTATAAAAACATATAAAGTCAAATAATATCTATGAAGCTTCTAAAAATCTTCTCTATAAGTTATTATAAAATTAACCTATTTTTATATAATTTTATTTATTTCTACCTAATCATATTGATAATTATTAGAGTATATATGCATATCTATGACAAAAAGATGTAACTTTAGATAGAACTTTACATGTTGAAATCCATAAAGTTTTGATCTTCTTCCATCAAACTTCTCTAACTTACTTATACTTGCTTTCTTCATACTTGTAGTAGCAAGATTTTTTGGATTCAATTATAATATTGATGTACTTGCTTCTTTCAATTATATAACTTCTTGGTGTAAAATTTGAACTTTATTGTTGATATTTTCTATAGGCACAAGAATAGTATTTCCATAGTTGACAATAGAATTATGTGAAATTCCTATCCTAAGAGTTTTTACAAGCTTGTAAAGATTTGCAATAGTTACAAATCTATTTTCATTTCTATTGATTGTACCTTCAATAATTTTTTCTTTGATTTCTATACCAAAAGGTTTTAATAAATCCATAATTCAAATTAGAGAAGGATAATTTGTAACCACTATTGATAAATGAAAATTTTCACAAAAAAGAATAATCTACTAATTTTTAAACAAAACAAAAACAATAAATTAGTAATTTTGTCAAAATTTAAAGGACATAAATTTCAAAAAATTAAATGGTGAGTATATTCTTATATTACTTTAAAAAAAATAGATAATCATTCAAAGCTAATATAGTATTGAACTAAAATTGATATTGCTAAAGATAAGAAAACTAGAATTTCTTTAAATAAGACTAAGAACACCAAAGGTGTTGACAAGAATGAATAAGGTTTCATTCTTTCTTCCATATATACTATCTAATTAAGAGCTATGTAGTGACGTTCTATAAGACGTATAATATATGTTTAACTTGCAAAATACATGGTTAGCTTATAAGAAAAATTTCCTAAATGTGTGCTATATAGCCAACTTATACAATAAATTGCCAATATGTGTCAGGGACAAGAACTCGATGAAAGCTAAAGAGTAAGTGAGACTTTTCTCAAAAAGAAATAGGACAAAATAGAAATATGTATATTAAGAAAGAAACTGGAATGGCTATTGCCAAAATACAAGAAAACTAGAGACCCTTGAAACTAGACTAGAAGCAAGAAAGGAGTTGACAAGAGTGAAGAGGGCTTCACTCTTGCCTCTATATATACTATCTAACTAGAAGCCACGTGGCGATGTTCTATAAGACCTCCAATATATGTTGACTTTCTAGGCCACATGCCTTTGCTTGCAAGGCAAGTTTTCTATGGATAGACCACGTAGTTAGCTTGTTCTTTAAGCTTCCAACATGCGTGGCACATGGCTAACTTGTTGACCAAGTTTCTAACCTAAAAGTCAACTATAGACTCCTATAAAGTCAAAGCAGCGTCTATGAAGCTTCTAAGAAGCTTCTCTAGAAGATATTACACAATTAACCTACTTTTACATACTTTTATCTATTCATATAGGTAATTATATGTATGTCCGTGACAATATGTGCAATACAAGGCCAACTTGTTGATCAAGATTTCAAGCTATAAATCAACTATAAATACATATAAAGTAAAATTTGCATCTATGAACCATCTAAGAAGCTACTCCATAAGATATTATTGAATTTATCTATATTTATTTTCTATCTAATAACTCTTATCTAAATAATTATACATATTTATACCAAGCTTAATTGTACAAATAGTTAAAAAAAGTTATAATATTAAGATTATAATGATTTAATAAAATATATACTTTTTTATTTTTTTATTTGTTTATTTTAAAAATACAAAAAAATAGATATTGATATCTATATCATAATAATATTTAAATATTATCAAATCAATAAATAATTTTCTACTTTAATTTAAGTTATAAAAAATTACATAATATAAAAATAATTTTAATGACCATGTTTAATATAATATTAAGTACAAAGATAAATTCCACCCTTTAATCTAAATTACAATATGGTCTCAATTAAGAGTTGCTTCTAATTGGTAGTCTGAAGTAAAAGAAGCAAATAACAAAAACAAAAGAAAAACAAACAAAAAATAAGTAAAATAAATGAAATCAAGCAATTATACAATCCAAAATTAAGTTACAATCTATTTACTAAATTTTACCTAATAAAAAATAAAATTAATTTCTTTTTAAAATAAAAAAATAAAAAAATAAAAAATAGCTTTCTAATAATATAAGAAATATGTGAATTAATATTATTATAAATAATTTTAAAAGGTTTAAAGATAGCAAGTAAATACATAAAAAGTTAAATAAAATTATTTTACCTTAAAAGTAACATGTTTATAGATCAAAGATTCCACCTTCACCAAGACTCACATGTAGTATATTTTGGATTTTTAAGAAAGGCCACAAGGCCTTACTCTTACCTTCTTAACTACATTTAAGGTGATATAATCTATATGGAACTTGTGTACCTCCCTTCCTGTAAGGACTAAACTAGCTGCTCATCTTCCTATTTTTTACTAGTAAAATTTTTATTTTTGCATTTTTGACTTCCCCATAGTATTCAAAAAAAATCCAATTAGCCTAAGAACCTAGTGTGGTCTTTAAATCTTGCTTCATTTCTTCATAAAGGCTCCTAAGGTGATACAAATTTAATTTTACTAAAGTCTTGAAATTTTCTCTAAAAATTCTTAAAGGTTATAAATAAATTCTAAAAAATTTTATAATATTTTTATAATAGTAATATCAAATTAAAATCATGTTTTCTTATTTTCTTATTTTTTATAATAATAAAATAAATTTAAATCAATAAAAAATCGTATTTCTAATATAAATAATTAAAAAGACATGAAGTTCTTTCTTGTGCTTCTTATAATTATTAATTAATATTTATAGATTTTTTAATAAATAATAAATATAGATAGAAGGAAAATATAGAAATTGGTCTTAATAACTAATCTTTAATATTTAAAAATAATAAATAATAAACCAACTAAGATAATTGCCTCCAAAACTTATTAAGATTCTATTTTTATAAAAAAATCTAATAAGTCTCTTGTATCCTATAAATATTGTTAAATTCTAATAAATAATTATATCATCAAAAAGACTCTTTGATTTTAATATTTTTATATTTAAATAACTAAAATCTATATTTTTAACAATTCCATCAATTAAAATCTATTGATAAAACTTATATTAAGATAATTTGAAGATCATTAATATAAGAAGTTTTTTAATAATAGTTATTTTTACATCTAATATTTTTTAATAAACTATTATATGTTGATATATTTTATATTCATATTTTGATTTTATATAAGTATTATTACTAAAAAATAATAAAATTAACAATAATAAAGGAGATTCTTTTATTTTTTAATTATGTATGTATATTTTATTTTTTATTTTTTATAATTATATTATTTCTTATTTTGGTTGCATAGAATTGATATTTTATTTTTTAATAATGATAGTGTAGAAGTAATTAATTTGATTAAGCTATTGTAATTTTTCTAAAGAATCTTAATTTAAGACCAAAAAAAAATAATATTTAAATATTTAAATTTAATTATATTATTATATTTCATTAGATCTATTTTAAAAATCTAAAGATATATGAATTTGTGATATTTTAGTAATAATCTGATATTTTTTTAATTTTAAATCAATAGATATAATTATTATTGACAGTATTAGTATATTCTTACTAAAAGTGTCTAAAGGTACTAAAAAAGTTCATAGGGTATAAATGTAAACAAATTGTAATTAAATTTTAATTATTATTAAAAAAATATTAAAACAAAATTTTGAAATTTTAAAAAATCTCATAAGTTGACTTTATATAGTATTAGAATAAAATTGTAACTATATTCATAATAACAACAAAACTAGAAGAATCTACAATCTTTATGTTTTACATATTTTTTGATACTTTAGTAAGTGTTCTTAGGCCATATCAAATAAATGACATAAAAAAATATAATACTGAAAAAATTTCATCTTATCTATTTTAGACAAAATTAGCAAAATTGCAATGATAGTTTTTAAAGAAATTTTTTTTGAAATTATTTTTATGATGAATCAACTAATTTAAAAAATTCATAATTGATAAATTAATATAACAAGAAAAGTATTTGATGTAAATAGTGAGATCAATTGTGAGATTTTTAAATATATATATATATATATATATATATATATATATATATATATATATATATATATATTTTTTATCAAAATTATATTACTTTAATATTTATAATTGTTAAATTTGTTGTCTTATGGAACTAGTTTGTTTTTTAAAATAAGTTTGAAATAAAAATCTTTAAAGATAAAATCTCACAATAATTTAATATAGTTATACAGGTTTTAATTACACCTAAAATATATGTTAAAGACAAACTAAAGAAATTTAAGAACAATAGAAAAAGTCATAGTTTTAAAATACTTAATCAAAATTAATCTATATAAAAATAGGAAAATAAAGATAAATAAAATCTTTTCAATAATACATTCTTATCAATCTATGTAGCTTACTATTAACCAATTTTTTTATAGTTTACATGTTCAATTTAATTATAAAATTTGGTTTGTAACATGTGCTTAAATGTTGTTGTTAACAATCTCAACTAAGCAATTTGCATCTATGTATCCATAAATTTTCATAATCTTTTTATGTATATATATAAACTCAATTTTGAGATTCTTTACTAGTTCATATAATTATATATTTTTATTTCATACTGATTGAATTTTTCATATTTTGATTGAATAAAAATTATCAATATTTGTTACCTAAAAAATAATACAAGTATATATGGTGATTTTTCTTTTTCTTTTTCTTTTTTTTCAGAGTTGATGTTTTGTACATCACATGTTTCTTTACTCCAAAAATTGTAATTACCACTCAACTAAAATTAAATTATTATTTGATAAAAAATAAAAAATATTGATTTTACAAAAAAATATATATATATAATTCTAATACATAGAATAGTTGCAATATATTCAAATGTTTAAATCTAATAATAGTAGTAATTAATAAATAAAAACGAATATGTAAACATACTCAGTTGATACAAATGCGTTTTTGGCGTGATATTTTCTTTGTAATCCACAAAGCTGTTATAAGTACATTTTTTAACTATCTAATCTCTATTGATCTTTCTTCAACCATATTTCACTATTTTTTATCAACAACAATGTTTTCTTACATGATATGTATTTTTCATATAATACAAACACAGAACTGGCAGCAGAGAAACGCAGAACTGGCAGCGACAGCAACCACAACAACAACATGCAAATGCATCATCACATGAGGTTGTCAGCATCGGCAATGGAGCCACCTCCTGAACCTGCGAGACAACAACATGCAAATGCATCATTACATGAGGTTGTCAGCAACGGAAATGGAGCTACCACCTGAACCTGCGAGACAGGGTCCAGAACGATGGAGTCGTTCTGAATTTAGCAATACCTGGTCGGCGTGAATGAGTGAAGCAACAAGTGGAGTTTCATCGCATTCATAAACTTTATATTTAGAGCGATGAGACGTCACCCGGAAGCTGGACAATCTTCGATGCGTCGCGGTCCGGGTGTCGACGAAACAGGCATCGGAGCAGCGGGGTGGGGGTTGATATTGTGAGATCGGATCAGATGGGAGTAGTGATCGGCGATCGCCGAAGAAGCTTGCACAAATGGTGGAGTTCGTTGCCTGCTTCAGGACCCTCGATCAAGAGTCCAGGTGGGTGCATTCCATCGAACAAGGTTCACGACACACAAGAGCACCTGTTTACAGACTGTGGAATGGCACCGATTTCGGTGGCTCGACTGGCAAGAAACTGCCTGGATCGTGGAAACAACTAGATTTAGCTTGCGAACGTCGCTATCTCTGCGGTGCTGCGCCGTGTTCGGTGCAGACTGCGCATGAGAACCTTCCATTTCGATGTCCCCCACCTCCGCGTTCCGCGTCCCAGTGTGCCTACATATGCAGTCACTTGCTCCCTCAATTTCATCAGGTTCTGCTTGATCATTGTTCACGATATCCCTTCATGACCAGTTTTGAATCTGATTTCGCCTGGTGTATCACCGGCTCTGATCAAACTTGTGTCGAGGGTGTTGCGTTTTGATTTTTTTGGTTTTTTGGTTTATTTTGTGTTATTGTAATCGTTTGTGTGGAACTTCAGTGTCGTTTTGACACTATTTGTTCGATTCCTTCCATCTTTCGTTGATTTGGAAAAACCTTAGGCTCGCAATGGCCATTTCTGCTCGCCGCAACACCATGTCAGTGGCTATCTGTTTGGTGGCGCTCTTCGCTTCAGTGTTTGTACAATCAAATGGACAAATGGCACCGGAAATGGCTCCTACGTACGCCCCTGAGATGACCCCCGGCGCGCCCGTGTATGCTCCGGCTCATGCACCCACTTATGCTCCCGAGCACAGTCCCCAAGGCTCGCCCATGTCTCCTCCATCGACGGCCCCCGTGGCTTCTCCAGGTTAGATCGCTCTTCTTTTCGCCATCGGGTTTGCTGAACCCGTTTCTGCTGGTTGAGCTTTTCTGATTGTTATTTTGTTTGTGTCTCTCTTTTGATCCGAAGCTACCTTCAGTGCTTGATTTGGATCTATCAATATCTGATCTTTCGGTGTGGTTTTGCTCTACCAGTTCCGGAGTCTAGCCCTGTCAATGCGCCCACTGCCTCCGAGGGCCCTGTCGCTGACGCTCCAGGACCCAGTGCACCTGAATCCGCCGCCTCCACCAACGTTGCCTCAAGCGTGATTATCTTCATGGGTGTTGCAGCTGCCGCATTCTTATATTAAATTCAGTACTGTAGTACAAGACTTCCGGTGAATAACCCCATTTTTGTTTAGGAGTAACGCATTCTGTCGAATGCATCGCTGCTGATGGTTATGCGAACTTAGGGAAGTGGATATTAGGGATCATAAATCTTGTATGTCTTTCTCAATTCATTAATTTGACCGTCATATTGATCGCCTCTAAGTACCGTGTTGAAAGCTAAAACATTATTCGCACTCTGATTCTTCACCTGTTCTGCTTGTTTGTTTGATCATTCTTCATTGTAATCGTGTATCAGTTCCCGAGTGGTCATTTTAATTTAAATCTTGTCGGTGGCTCTCTTGCTTTACACGTCTAGTTGATCTGGTATGCTTCTATTTCGCTAGCTTAGAAACAACTCCTGCGTCCTGTGCACGCACAGCTGGAACTTTCTGACCTTGTGTACTCTTTGAGAAGAATGGGTCTCATAGACTTTCACCAAGGTCTTTTCAATACCTTACCGAAGTTGTATCTTCTTCGCAAGTAGTAAAACATTTCCAGGTGATGGAAGAATGAATAATATATGCCCCATCATCTGACATATCTCTCTCCCATATCAGTATCTATCCAGCATATATTTGTTGTTTCTCACTAAGCGGTATATTTGGGACAGTATGTGACCAGGAATCTTTCCCTCAATGTAGATATCAATTTATTGTCTTTAATCTACTGCTGTGACAGGTCGTGTGTGACTTCCAATAGTTCAATGACAGTGAGCAATTGACAAAAATCGGGTCTGAACTTCACGTACAACAGTAGATTGAATTGATTGTCCTTTTATGTTACTATTACATGACAACACATGCCACATCTAATTAGGTTGGTCACATTATAATTTTTGAACTAAAACCTTGTTTGATTAGAAGTTACTTATTAGAAAATTCGCTTCATCCTGGTCCTTGAATAACTTTTGGAAGACGTGCTGTGCAATCGTGGAAATTCAACAAGTATATTCCCCCTTATTCTCAGTAAAAGAAACAGACCAACTGCGAATCCTGGACACAATCAAGAAGTAATTAAGTCGTCGAATGGACACGAATGGAGTACCAATCTTCCTGACATTCACCTACAATAATACTGGCACGTTACACCCCATTTGAATGAATGGTCATCCGAAGAAGCCAATGAGGTCCCATTCACATCATTAGGAAGAATGGTCACAAACATGGTAATTCTTTTCTATATCATAAATTACATCCCACCATTTGGTCATGTGCAATGAAACTGAAGATTTATTCACATGAGCTATAAAGACAATTTCGTACAGTACGATTGCTTCTAAATGTAGGCATCTAAAATAATGATACAGGCTCAAAGAATGTCCCAATCACAATGAAGAGCAAATATTTCGCAGCATTTTGTTATCCGACATACCTATTGAGTACACCCCTTTTACTACCGGCAAATCCTTTCACATTCCAGGCCTTTTGCTTCCTCTGGAAAAAGTGTGCAGTTCTTGATGAGATACTCTTCAACCTCCACATCCAGAAATATTTCGGATGTCTTGTTACACTCGTGCTTTGCACCTTTCACCAGATCACATTTAATCATACGGTTCCCGCCAAAGCCCCAAAATTGATACATAGCAGTAATCGGCAATACAATCCTTAAACGGAAGGTGGCACGCCTGGCTGCCCTCGTGTTGTCCGTGACCACGAATGGAGAAGAATACGGCAGATTGAATTAAATCTCCTTCAACACGTTGACGTTCTAAGGTTACATGATTTTCTAGCATGTAAATGCTTAGTCTTGGAGACTTCAAAATGAGAGTGTTTTCAACTTCAAGGAAGAGTATCAACTCACTTGCTCCCCAATTAGATCAAGTCCAACCACCAAGAATGAGATACCTTGAAAGAGCAGAAAATAGAAATGAATTCCCTGCGCAGAGAGCAAACTCCGTGCGGCAGCTGTAAGTAGCAGAAAAGAAAGTAGCAACTCCTTACGATACAGTCGATTCTTCTTTTTCATTGGCGGTTGCAATGCATCATGAACTGAAGGGGGTACAAGAGGATCCAGCTTCACATCAAGCGTCTTCAATGCATCTATACCGGACTCGGACATGGTTTTGTCCAGAGCCACGGTAGATCTAGCCGTGTCTTTCTCCAATACGTCTCCCTCAGAAGCTCGCCCAGTTTTTTTGGTCACTACCCACTCGTGCGCACTGCTAAGTTGGAAGAGGCCAGAAATCATGGCATTGAACTTGGTCACTGACATGGTATTCTCAAAGAGGAGGTAGGGGACTAGGAAAGGAAATGACTTGGGTGAAGGGATGACATTCAAGATTGACATAAGTGCCGGAATGTAGCACACAACCCAAACTGGCAGAGTCGCTTCCGGAACAAACATGGTCAATGGTAGAATAATACAGAAGAGTGTGAATGAATAGAATGGGAGAATGAGTTTCCTCAGAAGGAAGAAGAGAAAGATCATGTTTGCCTTCTTCATCCAGGAGATCTGCACAATTCAAGAGTCCTAAAAAATTTCAGTTACATATTCATGTACCATAAGAATAATAACAAAAGAATAATGTGCGTTTGCAAGATAACTCTGCAATGGCAAAGCTGTTACACACCTTAGCTTTTATGATGTCTGGAAAACAAAGGCGGAAAAGCTGCATAGGGCCAGAGTGCCATCGATGTTGCTGCTTACGATATGCCTCGTACGACTCGGGCAATTCACAAAGGCACTGCAACAGGGAACCGCACATATCAACCATAAGTTACATGCTACGGATATCAAGCACTAACAATGGAAGGCTTTCAACGAGCTCCAGCAGAAAATGCGATTCACACGGTGAATTGGTAAAATGAAAACTAAGATTTATCAAAATGTGCAGAGACAAATAGAAGCTTCTGATATATATATATATATATATATATATATATATATATATATATATGATTTACTTCAATATTTCATTAAACTAAACGAAAGAAAACTAGTGAGAACATTAACCCGAACATCGTTGAGAAAGATGAACTTCCAGCCTTGAAGATGAGCTCTGACAGCAATGTCCATGTCCTCCACAGTAGTCCTTTCCAACCAGCCACCTGACTCCTCCAGTGCTGTAATTCTCCACACCCCTGCTGTGCCGTTGAAGCCGAAGAAGTTGATGAATATACCATTCACTTGCTGCTCCACCTCGAAATGAAAGGACAAATTGATGTTTTGAAGGCGTGTGAGTAGATTCTCATCCTTGTTGACAAAAGACCAACGGGTCTGCACGAGTGCAAGCTCAGGATTGTCCTACAATCGACGATACCAATGTTCATAAGCGAGAAAGAATTAATAAATAAAGAACAAATCAAAAATAGAATAGTTTAGCTCAGTACACATGAAAAGCACAAATTCCGTAAAACTGATCAAAGTGGGCACTCGAAATCTTAATGCAAACTATCTTAGAAAAAGAACTCCACAGTTTCTCTTGAAACTCTTCCTGCCAGCTAACAGGAACCCCATTTGAAGAGAAACGAATGCACTGAAATTTGCGCAGCAAGCCATATCTACAACTCACAACTACACTGTGAGTGATTCACAATGCACAACAGAAGCATGACCGCCAGACACGCACAGGCTCGAAGACAATAGAAAGTGGTCACTTCACAATGCCTGCAGAATTAATCCATTCATTAGGAAATTCAAGAGCTTACTCTAAAGTGAGGAACTGTGCGTTTGAGGAAGTCAGACTTGGGCTGAAAGTCTGCGTCAAAAATGGCCACAAATTCATACTTCTTTACGTAATCACACTGCATGGCTGACTTCATGTTCCCGGCCTTGTATCCTGTGCGGTTAACCCGGTGTCTGTACACTATATTCACTCCCTTCTGTTGCCATTTAGAAACCTCACTTTTAATTAGAAAACGTGTCTCAACATCTGACGAATCGTCCAAAACCTGAATCAGGATACGGCTCTTGGGCCAATCAAGCTGACAAACAGCTGATATGGATTGCTCGTATACCTATATACAACCAAAGCAATACGAAAAGCAGAGTGAATTATCAATTTAGCTCACAAGAAAAAATGCATCCGCCTTGACGTACGCTGAACACTTCACTGCAGTGGAACAGTTCTGTAAGACAATTCATATAACAAACTGAACACCTATGGGTTCATGTAACCACAATTCGGCTCTTACGTCCAGTTGATCCAACAAGTAATGCTTACGACCCTTGACGAATCCTACACGTAGCAACCACAGGAGCGCGCTCTACAATTCTCAGAAATTCCATATGAAGATCAGAACGTCCGCCTATAAATGCCCAAATATAGACTATCTCCGCTAAAATGCATTAAGATCTTGGGCCAGTACAAACCTCTCGCTCGTTGCACATAGGAATCTGAACAAGAACCATGGGATGCCCGCTATCTGGGTTCTCGGCGTCGTCAGACTCCAGGGATGGATTGATGGGAACAGGCTTGAGGCCCTTCCATCTGATGTACACACAGCCGAGAAACAACACAATTCGATCTACTGACTGGATGAGGAACAACCAGATACAGAAATCTGTCAATTTTTGAAGCGTAGGCGCAATGTAGCTGGCACGAAAGTACATCCACCCAACATACACCACGTGCGGAAGGTCCTGAATCCGGAAAGAGGAAGGCCAGTGTGGCGTTGAGAAGTGCCAACTCAAAGCATGAGCTGCAACTTCCACACACAACATCATCACGGCAAAAACCAAGAAACCTGTAATTGCCTTAAACAACTTTCCTTTGTGAGGCTTGTCTTGCTGAGCTAATCCTTGTCCCAGGATGAGGCGTTTCTTAATGGCGGCAAGCAATATCATTACACCGGACCAAACCCAAGCGACACAACCCGCGGCCCTGTGTGCTTTGAGAAGAAGCACCCATGTTAACTGTTTGGCGTTCTTCTCTTTATCTTTCTGGTCCTCAAAACTGGACTTAGGGCTCTCAATCTCCAGCATGGAATAGTTTGGGTTCTCCATCTTGACGACCACGGGAGTCCCACGGCGGACCTCCTTGCTCCACCAATCAACAAAATCGAACTTCTGGGGAGCCATTTCGACAACCTTTCGTTGCCAAGATTCGAACACTCTTGATGCCCGCTTATTTCTATCAAGTTCTTGGAGCCAACCTCAGGGCTTGTTTTAGATGGTGTGCTAGTCCTGCTGGGCTCGATGATACAACAGTTGTCTGCAGGCGATCGAGTCCACAAACAGCATCGAGCGCATTCGTATCAATTCCAATCTTCCACTTTAACCGCTTCTCCAGATGATTTCTAAACGCAACAGACGTGAACAACGTCTTTTGGAAACGCCTACCATGAGTTGTTTGGATTACCTATGGAGGGGGGGTTTAAAATACAGTTGACACTCAGAAATAGAGCCACAAGCGCACATTGCAGTGTCGGTCCTTACTAGCCACCCAAATAACTTCTGATTCAAGGCCTCGCTCAAAAACAGTGTGCGCACTGATGACACAGAACCAGTTCCACAACTGCGCTTGTTTGCCGCCAAGCGTGTTCCCCACGATTTGTACCCGGCGACATTCAGTCCGATCACCTTCAAAAAAAAATCGGCCACAACAAACTTCACTAAATCGTCAAATCAATGCTAATCGTCCAAACTCCGCCATGCACACATCTAACATGCACGTGCCAAGTACGAATTTCCTCCGAAGAAAATCATAATGCAGTGATCAGAAACCATTTTCCAGCTCGGAAAACCGTTGCTACAACCTCAATCCCGCATAAAGAATAAATAAATAAATCGTAGCACCTCAAAAAACACTCTCTCCGTTTCACTCACTGTATCAAAGCTTCCCCTCTTTCACATCAACACTCGTCAAACAACTTTCCCCCCTACAAAGCAACCCCAAGAAAGAAAAAAATATATATAAAAAGTACAAATCGCACAAATCTCCGACTGCGCTCACATTCAACACCACCACATTCCACTCCGCTTCGTCTCCTCACAATCAACCACCATTGTCTCTCTACTTCAAAAAATCTTCACTACTAATCGCGGTCCTAAACCACTCCCTCTCCAGCTAAATCACCACCTCCAAATTATCTAAATTATTCTCGCCTCCGCATTCTTGCCCGCCATTTCCCACTCTACGTTGCCATACACCTCAAACAACTCTAATCTCAAAAAAAAAAAAAAAAAAAAAAAAAAAACACCACAACAACACAACACAACAAATAACTAAACCCGTCTACCTCCCGCGTCCGGCAACCTCCTCCCCTGGAAAACCTCTCACTCGCTTGCTTGCTAACATCCTCACACTAGACTGTGCACCTCCTTCCCTCCCCCAAGGAGCAGCAACGAGTAGCATCGTCCTCGTGCGTTTTATTTCTGGCGATGGCGAGACAGGCAGTCTGACAATCGGCAAGACTGCGCGTTAATCCTCC
The DNA here is from genome assembly GCF_059467195.1 of Physcomitrium patens. Classification (NCBI taxonomy): domain Eukaryota; kingdom Viridiplantae; phylum Streptophyta; class Bryopsida; order Funariales; family Funariaceae; genus Physcomitrium; species Physcomitrium patens. Next base: position 1,036,059 of record NC_143431.1, on the reverse strand, counting down.
AGTTGTAGGTGAGACACACACAGAAAGAGAGAGAAAGGGTCACCTGACCCCCGCCCGGGTTCCCAAGCGAAATGTCCAACCTCCTGCACCCGGCCCGGGCGGTACCCCTTGCTGCCCTAATTTATAGTTTCAATGAACGCAGGGTTCGATCCCCCCCAGCGACAGCCACCACCACCTGGCCTCTGCTCGTCAGTAGCTTTGAGCACGCTACCGATTTTACCTCCTCCTGGTTCTAATAGGACTCGATACAAGACCTCATTATCATAATCATGTTTGAAGAAATGCTGCAAAACAACATGATTGGTAGACATCTAGGGCATGATTGCATTATTATACACTTCACATATATATATATATATATATATAGATAGATAGATATATAAGATTCGTAATGCATCTTACTATTATTATTATTATTATTATTACATGTTATCGACTAAACAATAATGATCATAAAAATAAAAATAATTTAATGATAAACAGTAAGCTTACAGACTGCTTTCTAAGCTGATACCTGATTCACCACCACCACCACCACCACCTCAGTCAGCAGCAGCATTCCTGCTTTTCTTTCCAGGTGGGGAATAGTACTCTAGGTGGAATTCTCTGCACAAGGCCAATTCTACAATAGATTCTGCACACAACAACAACAGCCAACCCACAAATAAGTAAATTGTCAATGCATGTGCCTCAGTGATCAAACCCTAATCCTACCAATTTCCATATTAAGTTGCAAGAGGAAAAAAAACAAAACAAACACTATTTGTTCATTAAAAAAAATTTACTGTGGGAATTAAGTGTGCTGACCATGGAAGAGTCTTGTAAAACGTGGCAAAAACCACAATACTAATTGTTTTCTAATGTTTCAAGAAAGGCAGAAAATGGAATCATATGATGAGGATTAAAGTTTTTTAAACCCACATAATAACCCATGCACATACATGTGTAGTAGTCAAAAGTTTTATGAAGGGGGGGCCAATTGGTACCCCCCCCCCTCCCACTGTATCAAATAATTCACTCGAAGGGCATATGCTGTGGCTGGGCTTGACTGGGCTGAGGAGGAGGAGGAATGGGTTCCCCACAGGTTCCCACAGGGCTCTCAATTCCCACCCATTGGTTGCAGAATCTCTGGCTGAGCACATGCTCCCCATCACTTGGTATCTTTTCCCTTTGATATAATCTCGAAGGTTCCTTATTAATTAATTAATTCATTTTGTATATTTTCATCCATCACTAAATGTGGTAGTATTATTCATTCATTCATCGTTCATTAATTTAGGGGTTTGCGAGGGGGGGTCGGGAGAGAAAAGGCTGCTGTGGAATTGACCTCAAGTAGAAGAAAACAGTGGGGTTCCCACATGACTACATGTGCAAGCCCTATTATTTTATTATTATATTTGTCTAAGCAGCAGTATGGGTATTGGGTTGGGGCAGAACACCCCACCTGAGACCTTGTCAAGGCAAAAAAAAAAACGATAAAAGATAAAGAGAAATAAGAAAAAGTACATCCCCTGCCAAGCACAGTGTTCCCCCACAGTAGCTCCAGCTTTGAGCAGCAATGCTTTACAAAGCACTAACTGATAGAAAGAAAAAGAAAATGAGAGAGTCATTGTGGACTTTTTGAGGAAGGGTCCAGAAGCTTCTTCTTCTTCTGCAGTGGCACAATTTAATACCCAGCTGGAGCTTGCTCAACAAACAAAAAGCCTAAGTGTAGTACCAACACTGACAACGGAAAGATATAAAAGAAAATAAATAAAGCAATTAAAAAGTAAAATAAAGTAAAAGTGGAGCAAAAAAGGACACACAGACGTGGGTGTCTCTGGAAAAACAAGAGAGGTTCTGAAGCTTTTCCCTTTCTCTTGTAGATAAGCTCAGTTACATTTTGATATTCTTTCTTATACAATACTGGAAGTTATTAATGGTATGAATTTATTGGAAATTGTGAATTCTCAAACACAAGTTCCATCCATGCATTCTGCAACTTAAGCTTTAAGGAAAAGACATTTTAAGAGTGGTTTCAAGGTTTTTGAAAGAGATTTTTTTACTTGTGTTTTTGTTTATTTTTATTTTATGTTGAAGAACGAATCTAATTTTTTTCATGCTTGGCAGTTTTTTATTTTATTTTATGCATCATGTTCTACAAAACTTCACACATTGATTTGTGGGTTTTGGTAGCAAAATCAGTCAACATTTGTGTACCTCTACTCTGAGTTCACTACTTCAAGCTTGTGGGTCCAGAACCTTGGAACAATTTGTGTAGAAGATGAGGAAACAATAGATTACAAAAAATATGTATTTGAGCACTTAATTTTTTGTTGTAAAATGACTATTCTGTAGTATCAAAGGTAAATACAATACTAAACAGAAACAATGTGATATATCTCTAAAGAAAATTTACAAGATTGGTTGTATTGCTTGATTTTATTTTTTATAATGTGAAATAAAAATATTAAGCTTTGATTATTATTAAATGTACCAAGATTGAAGTGTACAAGTAAAGCACATAATTGATGCTTTCTCAACTGTAAGTACCTTCAATAACATACCTCATTAACAAAAGTGACTTACAATAAGATTATTAATAATGTCATCATTTTTTGTACTTTTAAATAGAATTTTCAACATAACTTTGGTTCTATTGTTATTAACAAAAAGAAAAGAAAATTTAATATTTCCAAAGTGATGGTGGTATCTACCACTTTGAAAATTCAAACCATGACACGGCTTAGTTGATTACAAAGAAAACAAAGTTCTAAACCACATACACAATGTAATAGTAACATTCTAAAATTATCTTTGTGAAGCATTAAAAATAGCATTTCAGACATTAAATTACCAACCATGATGCATCCCAATAAGAATCTGAGAAACAATTAAAGTACAAAATAACAATGACAAAACTTGCATCGGAGTAAATCAATCAAGTCAATGTTGATATATATATATATATATATATATGCAAACTAAGTGTCCACTTTTTCATCATATGTTTTATATATTTAAAATTTATCTATTAAAAAAAATCATAAACCAATGAAGGGTAAAATTGAGGAAAAGTGTTTGTTTTTTGTGAACTGGTTGAAGTCACAAAATAAATTAATTTCTTGCAGCAAAACCTTGTAAAATTTTATAAAATACAAACATGAAATCCAAAGAGCCTAGAATAGTTATGCCAATTCCTTTTGATGTCCATGAAAAATAGAAGTTGGTGAAAATTTCAGCCACTCAAAGCAATATATAATACTAAACAAGATTATGACTATTTATTGATGATCTTTACATGGCTAAACATTTGGCTTGGACAGATTTTTGTTATTAATGAATCATATTGGCTGAACTAAATTTAGATGGATGTTTGCAATCACATTCAATACAATAGGTAAAATAAACATGACTATTCATTCTAAAAATATCTTTGGAGATCATCAAAATTTAGTAAAACTTGTTGTTCACCCTAGTTTAAGAATGTGAGTCAACATAGCCTACATATACCTTTGGAAAAGATGGAGTGTATATACATATATTAAAAAATATTAAATTTGAATATAGATAAACCGAAATTTCTACATGCTCAAATCAAGAAATACACACATATATATATATATATTGAAATTATTTTATATCATTTAGAATGTAGATGTCCGTTACGAAAATATTTAAACCAAGGAAGCTTCACAGCAACTAGTCGATCACAGTCTTGAAGCCGAATCCAAGCAAAGAATACCGACAGCAGTGTCGGTATCACGAACCAATCATCACCGACAAGGACTGGCAAGAAAACCGGCACCGAGACGAGAGTGCGACTTGCAAGACATCATTCAATCGGTGGTTCCCAATAAAATCTTCTACGAAGGCTGAAACTGAACTCCCCACTCCCCACAAATCATTCATTAAAGCAAAATTTGGCCGTTATTTGTACAGATTGGACATCGGAACTTGTCGCTGGTTCCGGCGATCTCGTCGACCACGCTTCGGGAACCTGCGGGATACCAGTTTCGAAACCGTCGGCTGAAACATTGATTTCGTTTGCTACTGAACCACTTGTGAAGAGTGCAACGATGTGCATCTCCTCACCTGTTCGATGTCGCTGAGGATTGGTTTTATCATCACGCAAAGAGCATTCATGCTGTGGTCACAACAGCTCGATATCCGTGGGAAGATGAGCTTCTTCATGTAGCAACCTGGAGCCTGTTCTTTCCGATCGGCAGTTTGATCGTCAGGCTGGTTTTCGAGTGTATCATTTGGTAGGGTACAAGGGATGACGTGCTCATGTGAGATTTCGCCCACTGGTTGGAGGTCCACGTGGAATTTCCGCCTGACGAACCATTTTTACTGCGCTGCTACCTATATCCTTGTCACGTGTTCTCATTTGGGGTGCATTAGCAGAGAAAATCACCAATTACAGCGTTACTGATGTAAGGGTGGTTAACATCGAGAACGAAACAGAAGTTTTGATGACAGTAGTTGCAACACCGGTCCGATGTGCCGATTCAAGAGTAAGTGAGTAAAACCCACCAACGCATTTCTAGAGGAGCCGACGACCATGCTGTGACACTGCTTGATTCCGAGACTTAAATTAGAAAATTTACTAGTGTAACTGTGGGAAGGAAATTGGGGGAACTAATTCTCTGAACGTTTACGAATTCTTCCGGGCCAGTTTGAGACCCATTTATATTCTAAACCTGGTGCACATGCACCGCCAGGAAAACACTTCGTCCATCCTAGCACCCGATAGGGCAGGCACAGACTGTTGGAGGAAAGGCCCTGAAAACATCGAAACATGAAACCTTCCGAATTTAGATTTATTTACATAACAAAAAACCTGGAGTGCGACCTCATCAACTAATACCGTAATCCCGCAAGTTTACAATTGTACGTTTAAATCAACACAATGTTGAGCATCTAAATTATTCAAGAATTGCCATGGCTAGTTACATTCAACTTGGAGGACGAAGTTAAGCGTGCAAGAAAACCCGAAAGCACACCAGCTAGAGACTGATCATGATGCCAATCAGGGAGCACATCTCTACCTAAAACAACTACTAACATAGAAAGAAAGAATATGACAAGCAAGAGCAGAGATCCCTGCCGTGAGCCGCTGTTGGTCGGTTCAACTGGGGTGACGCGTGCACTAGAATCTGCTGATACGGACAAAATAGCTCGACCACTTGGAGAAAAGTCCATGGATGTCACAAAGATCATATGTGCACGCTTCAACGTTTGACACACTGACAAACTGGCAGCATCGACAATCGATATAGCTCCCTCACTGCTTCCAATAGCAAGAAACCTGCGCACAAGTGGCATAGAGATCGATCAAAAAAATGATGGTGAGCACTCGGTATTCCATGAAGGTCCGCCTTCATTTCCTAAAACCTCCCACACTTTGCAAGTTCAAGCTGTACCAACAAAATCGAAACCCGAGAAACACGTGTGATTGACGATGCAACCATTGAGAAAATTACTGCAGCCTTCTTAGCACGGCAGATATACAAATACTGGCAGGAGATGAAAACAGCTGCAAAATAAGAGATACTTGTTTCCAATTACCTCCCATCTCGAGAAATAGAAAAGGCAGAGATAGGATCTTCTTGTAGCTTGTGCGAGGTCGTCAACTTCCAAGTGGTGGTATCGAATGCTGACACAAAACCGGCCCCATATTTTCGCACAGCTACATACAGTAAGGGCTTTCTACCATCTCGAGAGAACCTCACAAACCCAATACCTTCCCCTCTCACGGAAGGAAGTGAAGAGACACAATTTCCCGACATGTCCCAAATTCGACAAGCGCTATCATCGGATGTCGAGGCTACCAATGAACCGTCCAAGCTAAAGTCCAGATCCTTAATTGACTTGTGAGCTTCGGCTTTGTCAAGTAGTACCTGAAAAAAATAATGTCAAATTCGACCACCAAGCTCGCCCAAATGCAGTAACAACGACAACATACCATAAAAAGTAACCCATTTATGTCGAAAAAAGAAAAAAGAGAGAAAGAGGGGGGGGGGAAAACACGACGCTCATGGAAAACCCCTAAAATCACACCCTCTCGTTCCTTCAGGGAGGATTAAGCAATGGCACCTTAAATGTCCCCCACTCGATCACACGCAAGTGTCCGTCGTCACCACCAGCCGCGAGACAGGTACCATCAGGACTAAACACCAGACAGTTCTGCTCCCCAACTCCCTGCAAACCCTGGATCTCCCGCTCTGCCACCCCCACTTTCACTTTCCCACTGGCATCATCTCGGCACACTTCAAACAATCTACAATCCTTCTCAAAGCTGCAGACCACTCCCTCCCCAGCCGGATGCGCGGCCATGCGGTAGGGCGGGTCATCGGCCGTGGTGAATGTGTCCAGCGCATCCGTCAAGACGGTGGACTCGAAATCATACTCCGCAAGCAGCAAGCTATTCGGCACACCACTCCGCTGGTTCCCGCCGCCTCCCGCTAACAGCACCAAACCTTCCTCCTCCGCTTCCTCTTTCCCATCGCCATCGCCATCGCCCTTCTTCTTCCCCTTCACCCACGCCCCTGCGAACAAAGGCTGTCCATACTTCTTCGAGCACAGCAAGTAGCGCCCTTTCTTACTCATGCTAATCAATGGCTCCACCGATCGCAATGCTCCTCCTCTTCCCTTGCGGTGGAAAAATCCAAACTCTCACTTCGTGCGAGATCATCAAACACCTCCCTCCTCTGGCCTCGCTCGCTCGCTCGCTCTGCGCTGTGCCTTGCTCTTCTGCATGATGGAAGAAGGCGACCGACCCCCGATACCCTACCAGGTTTAGAATAGCTGCCCTTGGTTGCGGGCACGATTATTAACCAGGGTATCTGTGGAGGACATGTGACCCATATCAGGGTATTTAGGTTTGACTTCGGTAGGCGGGTTTCTACTCCCTGACCAAAGCTTGACTCTGTTCACACTGCGACAATTGCAAGGTGACCTAAGAAAGCCCATTAGGTGGTGATGGGGTTTATTATGTAAGTATTCTATTTAATTTTGAATTTTTCAATTAACTATTGCGAACAGTCTTCTGTACTTTGATAACCTTTCTCAAAATAGCATTCACTATAAAAAATAAAAATAAATTACGTTCATGATCCACGGTTTTATGCGGTGGTATATTAATACCTTTTAACGGAATTAATTATATTCATATATAGCTTATCTACTTGAGAACGTCAGAATAAAAAAACTTAATAGTCTAATTTTTCTAGCAATGCAAAATTTACTAAGTAGCCTGAACAATAAATTCAAAAAAATTATTATCAGGATATATATATATATATATATATATTAAAAAAGGAAAAAAAGAAAAGAAAAGAAGAAGTATGAAACCAAATTAATTGATGATCTAAAACTTTCTCAAGCTATGCAAATATTAAGCATTGTCTTCAGTTTTAAACTTTATTCCATTTTCAGCAATAAATTGAGCAAGAACATATGTAAGGCTTTTACAAAACAACACGATTTGTACTAATCAATTACAGGAAAGTTACTAAATAGTGGTGGGAATTATCGATGAAACAAATCCATAACTTTCTGCGATTTTATCATTTTTTGGCGACGTTTCAAATCACTTGAATATGACGCTTCTGCATCATCAACGTAGCAAGAACAACATAAATCTGTTTATTAAACTAACCCATATAAATACACCAAAGATTACGTTTTAAAGTATCTCATTATCCTTCTGAATATTCCCAAGTCGTAACATTATGAGTACTAATTCATTTTCCCATTTTACTATTATCATTTTAAATTATATTTTCATCATTTTTGAATTAAAACTGCATATATATTTTTGAATAAAACAATTACAAAACCTTGTCACAATAATAGACGGTCTTTCTAAATCATCCTCTGGAACACATGGTGATGAAGTCTTTATAATAAATTTTAATTATAATTTTAAGACAACCATGAGATTCGCTTTCTGTAGGTAACTGTTCAACATAGCATCAAAATAATATGTTTTTTTTTTAAAAAATTTAAAATCTTTCAATAGATTTAGTGATGAATCCATCAATTTCAAATTTAATTCATTTTATACATTTTTTTCCCTCCTTAGATATGACACAGAACGATACATTATTAAACAAAAATATAAATAAAAAATATTATAAAATAAAAACATGACATTTTGTTTATTTCCTGTATGTTGCAATACAAAAAAAAAGTAGGTACCATCCAGAAGAAGTGGAAAACCTCATTAGAAGTTGAGGTTTGTAGTCTACCATGGTGAAGCACATGAAATACCGTGGTAAAGCTCTGGGACGTGGGGGCGGGTATCTTGGATATTGAGAACCTGAGAGACACGGCTGAAAAGGGTATCGCTCGCTGGGTATCGCGGGTGGAGGTTGAAGGTGAAGCAAGCAGGAAGTTATTCCGCACAGCAAGTTGTCTCGGGAGGGGCGAGGTGAAGCCGATGCTTTCGTCCCATCCCAGACACAATTAGGGTTGAGATTAGAGGCACGGAAAGGAGGTGATCGCAATTCTGTAGAGGGGAGAGAGAGAGAGAGAGAGGACCTGCGAGCGGGCGTAGCCATGGGGAAGAAGAAGAAGAAAACGTACAAGGTGTGGTGTTTTTACTGCGAGCGTGAGTTCGAGGACGAGAAGATCTTGATCCAACACCAGAAAGCCAAGCATTTCAAGTGCCATGTGTGTCATAAGAAGCTTTCGTCTGCCAGCGGCATGGTCATTCATGTACTGCAAGTGCACAAGGAGTCTGTGTCGAAGTACTTTCCTGTGACCTGCCTCTCGTTTCGATTTTTTCCAAGTTTTTTTTCCAAGTCCTTTTTTTTTTTTTTTCCAAAACAGTTATGATGAGCATGTTTTCTTTGGGGATTTCGTTGTTGTGATTGGTCTGGCTTCGATACTGTATTTTCATGGGCGCTGCGCATGGAGTACCTTTCATCGCTATTCCTTAACCGCCAAATGCCTCTGAAGGCTCTATAACCCTCGAAGGTGACTCATTAATAGCATTAGGGTTTCAGTGTGCGCAGCCATTGTTCGTGCTGGTAGAGAAGACCAGTGGTGGAATTGAGCACGATGACTTGTTGACTTCCGCTTTTAAGGTTTTCGTCTTGTGGGAGAGAGCAGTTGCAGCAACTGAAGCGCACTCCGTACGCTATGAGGAGCTTGAGCCTAATCATAGAAATCGAGTCTTTTTTACTTTCCGCTGCCGCGTCTTCTTTAAATTATACCACGCTTTGTTGTTTAGAGGATTTACTTCCATGTCAGCCCGCGTTTCTCCTGAGTAGTTAGTGTGATGTAGTCAGTACCGGGTTTCTGTTGGTTCAGCACCTGACATAGTTAATTTGTTGATCCTGACATTTCCTTGGTTGTCTGCAGGATACCTAATGCCAAGCCTGAAAGAGAAGCCTTGACCGATCTTGAAATATATGGCATGGAGGGTATTCCAGCCGAAATTCTAGCAGCCCATGACGGGGATTATGATGGTGCGTTCATCAATCATGTGTCTTATGTTTACACCTTGAATTTCCTTCGCCAGGTTTGTAGGATTGGGCTGGGAGGTGAATTCCATGGAACATGCATGATGTCAATGTATCATTTCCAAAACATGACCTGAAGTAGGTGAAAGAAATCGATAAACGCGCAGCCAGAATTGTGTCCCCGTTTTGGTATTTTAGTGACCGCTTAGTCTTTCTTTGACTTACCAAAACGGTGTGTGCAATCATTCCCCGGAATCATCCAATTCAGTGATCCATAGTTCATCTATAAATGTGATCGAAAGAAATTAGTTTGATTGGTTCTTATGAAAAGCTAGTGTTTAACTACAAGTATCTGCCTACAACAAGTTCGAAAATACCACATTTTTGCTGATGCAAGCTTTATCCTGAGACGGATTGCTGTCATACAATCTTCTTGGCTGGAGCCTGGGCTGGCTTGAAGAGTCTGCGTAATCAGTAAGTGACAAATGTGGAGAATGTTTACATTGTAAGAGTAGTACAGGAACTTGTTTGTATTCTTGATTTAGTAATTTGCTGAGTAGTTCATGTGAAATAGCCGCACGAATAATTAAAGGGACTGAGTCATGGCGTACTCAGAATCTGCATTGGAACAGGTCCTGGTACGATTTACAGTTGTGTAGAGTCTATGCTGATTTGTTTGCAAGAGAGTGCCAATGTTAATGTTTATTGGGAGCTTCGGCTCACGCAGAGGATGAGAACCCATCAAAAGTTGCAAGAGTGGAGGTTCCACCGTTATTACCCTTTGTTGGAGGGGGATTGATGGGGTCGAATGCAATTGGTATGGCCCCACAACCAATGTATACTGCAATGCAACCTATGTAAGTCTTTCTTCGAACCCTTACATTGCGGTGCTTGTCTGTTTTGCCAGGTATTAATGGATGCATGCTTACATGCAAGGTGCGTAGGTCATTTCTTTGTCGAGTCTAGGTTTTGATGGACAATAATTGTTTTCTCCTTCGAAAATGAATTCTAGCTCGTAGCAGTTTTTTGTTCGAGAAAACAGGTCGGATGAGATTTTATTTGGTTACAGACCAAGTAATCTGTTAATTTTGGTTTTTTCATAGGAAAAAATCTAATCTCCTAATCTATCTGTTTCATAGTTGTACAGTGCCTGCGTCAAGATCTACTATACTGAGATCCTCATAGTAAAGTTGTGGTTAAACATAGCTGATCACTTCTGTGGACGTATCTATTACATGGAATTTTGCTACCTGTTTCTATGTTTACAGGTACAGGCCATCACCAGGGTTGGGTCCACGTCCACCCCCAAATTGGCAGCCACAACCTCCACCTCCCCAAGGATGGAACGGTCCTCCTCTTCCTGGCCAACCAGGCCCACCCCGCATGCCCCAACCTCCACAGCCTCTGTTTCCTATACAAGGCCAACGACCTCCCACTCCCTCTCAACCTCCCTCCCAACCTCTTTTTCCTATTCGGCCCCCTCTCCCTCCGGGTTCGTCTCTCGCTCCTCCTCGACCCTTGTTCCCTGTTACGCAGCCGCCAAATGGACCCCCTCCTCCACCACCACCTTCAGCTCCACCACTCAGTCCTGCTGGTTCTCTCGTGAAGCCACCTCAGCCTAGCCCAGGTAGCAATCAATCAAGTATTAATGGAAGTCCTGGCATAGCTCCTCCATTGCCATCACCAGGAGCATCCTCTGGAATGAACATGGGTCCAGGATCCAATGCTCGGTTGCCTCCTCCACCTTATGGAGGTGAGATTCTTATTTCGTTTCTTGTTGATGAGGTCTTTTTGTACCCATGTCTATTAGACTTAATCCGTTCAACAAATCGAGTTCTAAAGCAGAAGTTGATATTTCTATTGTTCATGTTATGTAACTTTAGTACTAAACGTTGGTAGTGATATGTTTGGCGACAATATGCAGCTTTGAGTGGACCACCCCCTCCACCACCCTGCAGTCATATGTACTCATCTGGCCCCAACACTGGCGGACCATCGATAGGGCCCCCACCTGTTATCTCAAACAAACCACCAGGGGTCGCAGGTGGCACAAATGAAGTCTATCTTGTTTGGGACGACGAGTTTTTCTCCATGGTATTTTCTATTCTATTTCTAATACTAATATTGAATGTTGCAGACCCATCGACGATATAGTGTAATGACAGCAGCATAGTCTATGTAGATTCGATTGTGTGGTACATAACCTGGTTTCGCTTAGAGGTCTCCTGTAAATTGACCTTTTCGTAATTTACAATAGAGACTATCATGTGCTCTGAGTTTCCTTACTCTTTTCTTAATTGTTTGCAGGAGGAGCGGAGATTGTCTTTGCAGAAGTACCAGGTTCATGACGAAACAATTCAGGTAAGTGAATCCCACGTTTTTGAAATTCCTTGATATTTAAACAAAAACTGTCTTGGATTTATGTTGTATTCTTTAAACGGACCTTGAGCTGTAACTTACACGTGTTGCTGTTGTCTACAGATGAGTTCTGTTGATGCTGCAATTGATAAGAGGATTTTAGAAGGCAGGCTGGCTGGTCGCATGAGTTTTCATGTTTAAGATTTTTGTTTCTTAGCATTCGTTCCTCGATTTGGAGGCTCAGGTACAGTTGATTTGTGGTGACAGATAGAAAATTAGTCTTTCTCTTATCATGGGACCAGTTCTCTTGGCTTGAAGCAATGAAATTTGTGTGTCACTGCAGCATGAGCTGCTTAGGTCAGCTGCCACTGATTTTTACACCCCTGTGTTCAACCCAAGATGTATTTTAATTTTTGAGAGTAGAACTTAGTCGTATCAAGCTGAAGCAGATTACCTTCTATGAAAAAATATGTTCGGCTAAGTCGATTGCTACGTAAGCGTAACACTTTCTTCTTTGTTTTACCTTCAGACCTATTTGTGAAAAGGGTTTGTTTTTTTTGTTTTGGTTTTTCTTGAATCTGCCTGTCACTAAGGAATTTAGGACGAATATACCTTCTATTGATTGAGCGAATAATAGTGGTGGACTTTGACAGTGGCTAATAAATATATTTAGGTTTAGGTTTTCCTCTTCCGATTCATTTCTTTAGTTTAATGTTTTAAAGTAATTTTACTATTCCAATGTGGTTGTCTTATGCAGCATTGGTTTTAGGTGCAGGGACTCTTACGAGTTCCTATGTGATAGATTGCTCTCAGGTTATGTTATTCCATTTAGATCGCCAAACGCGTCTTGCTTCTGTCGTAGTATTGGTGGATTAATCATCAGACGTTTTCGGAGCTCAGAACCATTTGATTGGTTTTCTGATGATAATATTTGTATCTTTGAAAGCAACGCGATGATATCAAAGCATTCGATTATCTTGATAATAGGAAGAAAATAAAAATTGATAGTTAAATATGACTAGTTAGTGTTGCTATCCCGCTGTCACCCGAAGTGTTTATTTTCTCATGATTACCGAAGGGGTTTCATCTGCTGTTGTGCAATGCCAGGCTGCCAGAGCTTAGCTAGTAGACCACAAGCAAGTCCCTGATGTGCCAACAACTTGATTTTGCAAGGTAGTGAAAGCTGTCTGTGTGGGCCCGCTGTACTCCGTCCACTTCGTCATTTTATTCATCATTCTCGACTAGCTTCATGAGATGGTGGTGGTAAGTGTTGAACAGTTTCAAATTAATGGACTGCAGGTTTTAGCTCGAATTCGCTATCCTGATCTCGAACTTGAAATCAGTTAGAAGTGTGGATAGCGGATCGGCATTCATATCCTTCATTTCTCAGCAGTTCGTGTAGCTTCACGCTCTAAATCTGGTATTCTTTCTAGTTTTTGAACTCGTTATTGAAATTAGTTTTTAAAGTCAACGAAGGTGGTGTAGGTCGGTAATGGTTAGGAATTCACCTTGGTACGGGATTTCATGCTTTAGGTATCCAATCAGTCAGTAGTCTTGTGAACAATTGAATTGCAGTTTTCTTGAAGAGGAGGATGTAATATTGTCTCATTATAACTCTACTTATAACTAAACTTGGGGGGCTCTTGCTTTCGCAGTAGTATGTTAAAGAAACCTAGTGATTTATAACAAAATAAATTATAATATCGAATCACAATACAAACACTGTAACTCGGAACCACAATGTCGTATTTTGTTTCAAACTACAGAGAATCTAAATACAAGAATGAAGATACACTTGCAAAACATACATACAAACTTACATATATACATGAATACAAACTCTCATGTATAATTAGAAGAATGTGTTTAAAAATAAAATAAAGTTTGACTTATACGACTTGTGGTAACAATTGGTGGTATGTTTTAAATTTTATGTGAACAAATAGTAGAAGTTCAGAAACTCCTAATAAATACCTTTTAGTATTTTCTTCACTGGAATTTTTTGAAAAAATATCCACTGTATTCTACTCTGTTATCTAACTGCTACATTTAGACAAGATACTAAAACATTAGCATAGATTATTAGCAATGTTATGTTGAACATTGATTTGGTAAATACATCATAGATCATATTTTGAAACAATCTTGAGTTAATTCAAACAATATATCTATATATTTACATTTTTTTCTTTTTTCTTTTTAATGGCACTTTAAAAATGAATTCTAAATTATAAATGAATATCTTGTATCTTTTTTTTTATGTTACAGCTAAAGATTTTGTATCTTTTTTCTTTTTTTTTTTATTGAACTGTCAATATGTAATTTAAAAACCCTCGATTTTATACTATTTTAAAATTAAAACTAGGTTGATATTGAATCGATTATAATCTGTTTATAGAACTAAATATACACATCAATCAATTTAAGAAGAAATTAATACTGACTTTAAAAAAACTAAAGAAATAATACTTTTTGGATTAACTTGTCTATTGAATATTTTTTAAATGATTTTGATTTTATCTATCCATTTGCATACACTATACAAAAGAAAATTTGATTAAAGTTTTTGTTGGAAAAAACATTAATAGGGTGTTCTCTTTGCTGAAACGCTGTAGAGATTTTTAAGAACAATTCAGAAGTGGTTGAATGTTTAACCATGAGTCCATCTTGTCAAACATTTCGAAATATGAAAATAAATTGACTTAAACACATAAATCTTTACTTATTATACTATCTATTATAAGATGTAAATATTATATGTTGTGAAAAATGCTGTCTTTCCATTTAATATTCAATTTGATAAATTGATAGTTTTTTACTGATTTGACAACACTTATGGTTTTTACATTTAACAAAAACTAGGTTTGTAGATGCCAAGCCTAATTTGGAAAAGAGTATAATGATACAATAGAAGTTGCAGGTTACAAGAGATAAATAAACTTTATTTTTATTAACAGTTTATCTTTGATTATTGAAATTTTTGTGCAATACTGTATGTTTAGATAATTATGAATTGCTACAAAAACCCTCCAAAATCCATCTTTGTTTTATTGTCCATTCTTGTTTATAGACAAACATTTATAAATACGTAAATTGGCAAGTAGGCAAGTTGCGCTTTTGGAGATCCAAGTTGGCTTAACAATCCTTTAATTCATTTATAATTGAGGCATGTACAAGAATTTTGATAAGAGCCAAATCCATGTGATGATAATTTTTTGAATTATTATTGCATTTTTTAATGAAATTATTGAACAAATTCTCATATGTAATATCAAATAATCATAATGTATTTTTTTTTTAAAATAATCCAACAATATTATGTCTAATACATTTTTAATATTATCTTTTCTTCACTCTTTAGGATTATTAAGAGATTTCTGAAGAATTCATAATGTTTGGATATTATGATTAGTATCTTTTTCATATATTTATGTTTTTAATTAAAAACACATATTTGCATGGAAGAGTCTAATAAGGTCTTCTATTAAAGTAAGTAATGTTATTAAAGAACTATATGCATCTTTCAACTCTATACTAAAAACAACTATATAAACACCACAATAGTAATACAGTTAAGTGTGATTTGATCACATAATAAGTAGAATATTACACCTTATGCTAAATAAGTGAGTTGGTGGCATTAAAAGGTTAGAACTTTGTAATGTGTTAGATATAAAATTATTTTTAGGTGAGTTGATTGAACTTTAGGGTTCTATATATAGATAAAAAAATGTTAAAGTCACCTAATGTTTTAATAAAGCAACGTACCTCCCTCATTCCTAGCCATGCTTCCTTTATTCTTGTCTTTTTTCATCTCGACCCCATTCTCCATTCTCATCCCAATGATGTGGTGTGGTATTTATTGGACAAACAGAGGCTATGGTGAGGATTGGTAGTTCCCTCTACTGAATAGCAATAAGGACATTGCTTAGCCATAACTACCAATTTTCACTTTTGTTGCTACTTCTGATTTTGAATGAAAAAAATTCAAATGAGTATTTCTAAAGTTATGTTTCTAACATAATCTGATTGTTTTTGTAGCTATTATATATGTAGTTGGCTCAATTTTTGTTCTATTATGCATTCATAAAAGTTGGTCTAAAAAGGCTAGAATTAATTAAATCTTTGAATGATGTGCATTGTCATGAAGTCCAAGGTACAAAAGACCTGACCATGTTGGAACTCTATGCTAGTGACATAGTTGAAAAAAGTTCCAAAAACTCTAGTTTGCATAGCATGGTCAAGAGTAGCAATACTGAGAAGACTCTCTCAAAACAATCAAATAAATTGTCAAATTCTATTGGCTTTGAGCATTTAAACCAACACAAGTATGAGGCTTCCATTGGAGATCTTTACTAGAAGGAACAAAGAGAAGGAGATATGATGGAGAGGAGGAAGAATGACAAATGAAAGAAGTCACCTTCTAAAGTAACTTCAAACTTGATGACACTAGAAATTTTGACATATTCTGTAAAAAATTACTCAGTCTAAAAATTACAAAAAGAAATGTGATGAGAGTTTTGATCTTTGAACATATTATCACGGACATACATATTTATCCTGATAATTATCTAGATAATAAGAATATGTAGAAGTAAGTCAAAATAAATAAATATGATAATAGCTTGTAGAAAGCTTCATAGAAGCTTCATAGACGCTACTTTGCCTTTATACATGTCTATAGGTGATTGATAGATTGAAAACTTGGCCAACAAGGAGACCACGTGTCGACATGTTAACCACTTGTATTGTAAGTTGGACATATGGCACACGCTTAGGAAACTTGCCTTGCAAATTAGACATGTGTCCTGTAAGTTAGACTCATATTAGAGGTCCTATAATATGTCGCTACATATTCCTTAGTTAAGAAGTATATATAGAGGCAAAAGTGAGGCCTTCTTCACTCTTGTCAATTCTTTTTTTGGTTTTTAGTCTAGTTTCAAGAGTCTTATGTTTTCTAGTCTTTGGCAATAGTCTGTCACGGACACAAAATACAGACTTGAAATCTAACAAGAAGTTCAAGAAGAAGTGGCAGAACTAGATTAAACAGATGAGTACAAGAACAACACCAGAAAGGTGAGCTAGAACTCCAAGAGATGTGTTGTCGAGACTGAAGAACCCTTCAGCCTCGACTCCTATATATACTACTGAATAGGAAGCTTCTCGAGCTACTTCCGCTAACTAGGACGCTTCTCCAACAACTTCTACTAATTAGGAAACTTCTCGAGCAACTTCCTAGAATCTATCAGAATATTCTAGAACCTTCTAAGAGAATCTTTAGGGAATATTCTAAGAATCTTCTAGAACCTTCTAAAGGAATCTTTAGAGAATCTTTAGAGAATATTCTAGAAGAATATTCGAAGAATCTTCCAATGTATGTCCATGACATCACCTCCTCTTCTAACTTCGAGGTCTCCGAGAAGCAATGTTGTTATCAGTCAATACCAACGCAAGAAAATGAAAATCTGTCGCATCACATCCGCTATGAATTCCAATTGTTGTTTGCGAGGCAAATGATTCATCGGCCCTTGGAGCCAACGGTAGTGACCAACACCTTCAACCTCTGACCAAGTGTGGACTTCTGTGTCTTCATTCTGAAACTGTCCTCCAAACACACCTTCTGGCTGACCGTCGTAGGCAGGCTCGACCTCAAATACAATTACTAGCGATCTGTTGCTCGGTATCCTCCGACGTCGTCGTGGTGCAGGCGGTTCTTCATCTCGCGGTCGTCTTCGTGAGCTAGTCGCTTGAGATGACATAACAAGTGTAGTATCTTGACTATCCATGTCTAAAGGCTAAAATGATGAGAGCAAACTATAGTTGCTAAAAAAGTTCTACACTATCGAACTATGGGTTTTGGAGGTGCCCTCCTCTTTTTTTATGCTACTTGATGAGCAAGCTTCAGCAAGAAGCTATCGTTGAATCGGCTTAGGTTTATGAGGATATCGTTGATGAAATTCTTGTACCTTTTTTGGCGCATTGGCAAGATTTTCGGCACGCTCCCACGTTCGTTCATTGATGTCGTATCCACTCCAATGCACTAAATACTCCAATTTTCTTCTATTACGCCGTGAATCTAGTACCTTTTCCACCTCGTATTCCTCATGGTTTTCAATTTCGATACTTGGTGGCGGACTTTGTACTCTTTGGGGAAAAGCTGACTCTCGATAAGGTTCCAACAAAGACACGTGAAAGACTGGATGTACCTTCATAGTAGCTGGTAACTCCAGACGATATGCCACCGGATTGATCTGCTTCCCGATAACAAATGGCCCTAATCTCCGATAGTCCAATTTGTCACATGGCCGCTTGGTCTTGATATTCCGTCGAAGAAGCCATACTTTACTTCCAACTTTAAAAGTAGGCGCCTCATTTTGATATTGATCTGCAGATGCCTTGTAACTCTCTTGGGCAGATTGCAATTGAAGCTTCAACGTCGCTTGAAGCTCCGATAGTTGCTTCACAAATCCTTCAGCTGCTGGGTTGTTATTTGCTGAAGAACTCAATAAATCGAGCTTGGGGTGGTATCCGTAGTTGGAGAAGAATGGTGTTTGTTGAGTTGACGCATGAAGAGTGTTGTTGTATGCGAACTCAGCAAGCGGTAGATATGCAGTCCAATCATCTTGTTGATAGTTGATGGTGCATCGTAAATATTGCTCCAAAACTTGATTCACCCGCTCCGTTTGACCGTCAGTTTGAGGATGAAAAGCCGAAGAGAGCTTAATATCCACCTTCAATATCTCAAAGAGGGACCTCCAAAACTTGGATACAAACTGAGTACCTCGATCCGACACGATATCATCTGGTAGGCCATGATAACGATATATGTTATTAAGAAAGAGTCTTGCGGTGTCTTCACTTGACGATGTTTTCTTGCAAGGCACGAAATGCGCCATCTTGGTAAATCGATCTACCACAACAAAGATGCTGTCAAATGAATTCGATGGCGGTAGGTCCGTAATGAAGTCCATAGAAACTGAAGACCATGGTCGGTGCGGAATAGGCAATGGCTGGAGAAGTCCATACGGACGATGTTGAGGGATCTTGGATCTTGAACAAACATCACAAGAAAGGACAAATTCCTTCACATCCTTCCACATTTGGGGCCACCAAAAATCTCGTGAAATGAGCTCCAAAGTCTTGTTGAATCCAAAATGTCCTGCAGCTGGAAAGTCGTGGCGAGATTGAAGTACTCGGAGTCGAGTTGGTCCTTTCGGGATATACAACCGCTCTTCAAAATACAGAAGATCTCCCTCCACCTTAAACTTGTCATTATCGACATGTTGTTTGATGTCAAGAGCTATAGAATCCTCAATGGTCGCAGTACGTACCTCGCTTAGGAAGCCGTCATCGATAGTTGCAACAGTAGCAAAAATCCTGAATTTTTCTGGTTTCAACAATGTTGTACATTGTTGATCAAACGCTGCTTCTCCAGCCTTTGGCGCAAGATACGATCTCCTCGATAATGCGTCAGATAATCCTTGCTATTTTCCAGGGCGGTAGATGATAATAAAGTCAAATCGTGATAGAGACATATTCCATCGAGCTTGACGACGATTCAAAATTCGAGCTGTCATGAAGTACTCCAAATTCTTGTGGTCCGTATAAACAGTCACTGGATGTGCAGCTCCTTCGAGGAAGTGACACCACTCTTGGAAGGCATCCACTATAGCAAGCAGCTCTTTGTCGTGGATCTCGTAGTTGATCTCAGCAGTAGAGAACTTCCGTGAATAGAACGCAACTGGGTGAAGCTTCTTATCTATGCCCATCTGTGAAAGCACAGCTCCCAAAGCAAAATCTGAAGCATCGGTCTCTAAATAGAAAGCCTTTGCAAAGTCAGGGTGTACTAAGATTGGAGCCGTAGTGAATGCCGTCTTGAGATCTTGAAATGCTTTTGCTGCTTGTGATCCCCATTCGAGCTTGTCTTTGCTTGTTAGACGCGTGAGTGGTGCAGCAACTTGAGAATAATTCTTGATGAAGATCCGATAGAAGTTAGCAAATCCAAGAAAACACTGAACATCTCTAATTGTCTTCGGAACTTCCCAAGATATAATTGCTTCTACCTTTTTTGGATCCATCTTCAAGCCCTCTGTAGTCGCAATGAAGCCCAAAAATTCCATCTCATTTTGGTGAAATTGACACTTCTCCAACTTGGCGTAGAGTCCTCGTTCGCGTAGTTTTTCAAGAACCAAACAAACGTGCTTCTCATGTTCTTCTTCATTCTTGGAAAATATCAAAATATCATCCAGATAGATGACAACAAAGTCATCGAGGTACTCCCGAAAGATGTCATTCATCATATGTTGAAAGACCGCTGGAGCATTGGTAAGACCAAAAGGCATGACATTGTACTCAAAATGGCCATACCTTGTACGAAAGGTTGTCTTCCATTCATCTCCTTCTTTGATTCGCACAAGGTTGTAGGCTCCTCTTAAATCAATCTTTGTAAAAATCCTTGCACGTCCAAGTTGATCTAAGAGGCCGGAGATCAAAGGTAAGGGATAGCGATTTTTCTTGGTCACCTTGTTGAGTCCTCGGTAGTCCACGCACATCCACAGTGAGCCATCCTTTTTCTTCACGAATAGGATTGGTGCTCCAGCTGGCGACTTTGAATGTCGAATAAAATTCTTGGCTAGATTCTCATCGATGTACTTCCGCAATTCTGCCAACTCCGTCTGCGATAGGTTGTATATTGGACCAAAAGGTGGTTGCGCTCCTTCCTCTAAGTCTATGGCGCAATCATATGGTCGATGTTCCGGCAGTATATCGGCGTTCTTCTTCTGAAACACGTCTTCAAAATCCCTATATTGCTCTGGTATATTCGATGTTGAGATATTCTCGCCGCTAGTTGGAGCTGCATAAATGACAAATGGTGCGCCTTCCTTGGACAATCTTAGGAACGCTCTCGCTCCAATAAACATGGATTTCTTCATGTAGGTTCTACCAATAGGTTTATTATTATTTTTTTCAGGAAATGTTATCCTTCGTAGCCTCCAATCAATGGACGGATTATGATCTTCTAACCAAGAAAGACCAAGGATAACAGGGCTTGATGGGGTTCTAATAATATTAAAAACAACGTGACTACTATGGTCCTTAAACACCACTTCTATAGGTTCTGATTCGTGGGTAACGTTGCCTGACAATAAGGGTCGTCCATCTATGACCTCTACGTGAACAGGTTTGGACTTCTGTACTAAACGGATCTTGTGGCGTTTAGCAAACTCTTCATCTAAAAAACAAGTAGATGCCCCCGAATCCAATAAAGCTAAAGTTTTTTGTTTTTGAGGGCCTAAAAACAAAAGAATTGTAAAGCAACGGGCAGGTTGGACAGAGAAGGAGGAACCTGATTGTTGTCGTGATATTAGATTGTCCAGCCGCACGGTTCCTACTGTGGCTGGGCGTCGTCGTTTTCCGGAATCATCGCACTTCTAGTCTTGACAGGGTGCCAATTTTGCTTCTTTGGGCAATTTCCAACCTTGTGACCTTCTTCTCCACAGTACAAACATAACCCTTCCTTCATACGCCGTTTCTTCTCTGTTGGAGTAAGAGATCGGGCACGCGCCGTGTCAATTTGCATGTCTGTTGCCTCCGAATGTGAGTTTAAGCTATTTGCAGACATAGTCACGTCGTAACGAGTCATTTGGTGTCTTGGACGTTGGTCTTGGCGACGTTGGAATAGGCGGTTGTCACACTTTACAGCTTGGCTAATAGCTTCGTTGAGCGTTTGAGGATCAGGAAGAGATAACAGCAAGTCCTTCACATCATCCTTCAAGCCCCAATAAAACTGACTCACCAACGCCTCTTCACCCCAATTAATGTCACTTGCCAATTGTCTGAAATCCGAGGCATAGACTGATGCAGAGTGTGTTCCTTGTCGTAGCGATCGGATCTTTGTTGTAGCCCATCGAACTTTATCATGCTCGCCAAATGCTTCTGCAAACGCCTCCAAGAACGTTTCAAAGTTGCTCAGGATTGGCGATCGCTTCTCGAACAAGGGAGTAAACCAAGACAGAGCTTGTGCTGTAAGCAAGGTTCCAACAAGCCCAACACGCGCTTCCTCCGTCGGATAACGTTCGGGCTGTAAAATTGTTATCAACCTGATTTGGTTGACAAAACCTCGAAACTTGGAACGAGTTCCATCAAACTTATCCGGAAGACTAACTCGAGGCTCCTTTCGTTGTAGGACTACTCGATCTTGTTGAACTGAAGGTAGAACTGCTTCTTCTGGCGCAGAAGTTTGAGGCTGATATGCTTTAGATGGCGCTATCCCAGATGCTCCATTATTATGGAGTCCTACCATGACTCCTTCGATCTCTGTTGTCCTATGTGACAACGAGGCAAGAGCATTTATGATGGTGTCTAGTTTGGATTCCAAACTTTCAGCCATTTTAACGTCTTAACCTTCGGCTAACCTTCAGAAAGAAGAAAAAAGAGTTTTGACAAGAGGACAATATTGGTTCAGAGGAGAGTACTCCGCAACCTCTAAAACGCCTTAAGACTCCAAGATGAGGGGTAATCCACTCTCTCCAAGAAGAATAAGGCTCCAATATTGAGAAAGAAGAGATATCAGTTTAGAGGAGGGTAATCCGCAACCTCTAAAACACTAGCACACCTTCAAGAAGAGGGGTAATCCACTCTCTAACAAGAAGGAACTAGCTCTGATACCAGTGAAAATGCAGTCTCGACAAACTGTCACGGACACAAAATACAGACTTGAAATCTAACAAGAAGTTCAAGAAGAAGTGGCAGAACTAGATTAAACAGATGAGTACAAGAACAACACCAGAAAGGTGAGCTAGAACTCCAAGAGATGTGTTGTCGAGACTGAAGAACCCTTCAGCCTCGACTCCTATATATACTACTGAATAGGAAGCTTCTCGAGCTACTTCCGCTAACTAGGACGCTTCTCCAACAACTTCTACTAATTAGGAAACTTCTCGAGCAACTTCCTAGAATCTATCAAAATATTCTAGAACCTTCTAAGAATATTCTAAAACCTTCTAAGAGAATCTTTAGGGAATATTCTAAGACTCTTCTAGAATCTTCTAAAGGAATCTTTAGAGAATCTTTAGAGAATATTCTAGAAGAATATTCGAAGAATCTTCCAATGTATGTCCATGACATAGTCATTCCAGTTCTTCCTTGAATATACATACTTTCCTCTATTTTGTTACTTTCATTTTGACACAAATTCCATGATTTTATGCATCTTCTTCCAATTTGTGTCCTTGACACATTTCCATCTACATACCTTGCAATAACTCACTTTCTGCAAGTTTCCTTTAAGCAATTGCAAAATTATGATAGATATTATTCAAACATAGACAAAAGTGTGGATCCAACACTAATATCCATAGAGGGAAGGCCTCTAGTATTTGTCTTTTCATTAGGTTTTATGGGCAAGAAGTGTCATTATTGCTATTCAGTAGGAGTTGCCAATCCTCATTGTAGCCTTTGTTTGCCCAATAAATGCCACACCGCACTTGCAGCCCCTCATATCATTGTGATGAAAGCTAGGAATGGAGTTTGGATTGAGAACTAGAAACTGGGTGTCAAGACAAGAATGAAGGAATGAGGTTGAAATGAAAAAAAGATGGGAACTTAGGAAGCATGGCTAGGAACAAAGGAGGTGGGTTGCTTTAGTAAAACATAGGATTGCTTTAACATTCCCTTGTATATGTATATATATATATATATATATATATATTTATATATATCCATAATTTATGTACAATTAGTTGCATCTAATAGTTCTTTAGGTTGGATGGTAACAATGGCACAATCTTCACACATAGTGTGCAAGTAGGCTTTGATTGCATATATGCAAAAATAGACCACGGGGGAAAGAGAAAGAAAAAAAGAAAAAGAAAAAGAAAAAACAATGTTAATGAGCTTGTATTTATACGTGTATACTATAAAATAAAATTAATGTGAAACTAATTTGCCCAATCCATTATGTACAATCAGAAGAAAAATATGTGATAAAAATATTGTGTTTGAATTAAAAAGAGCTGGCATTGGACCTTTTTGAATACTACAAAGTTTGGCTATGAAGCTGTTTTGCAAAATTACTTAAGTATAATCTAGGTATTTTACAAATACATATACGCTGAAAGCAAGAATTTTATAAATTGGGCATTTTTCACTGAACAAACAACGCAACATTTTGTGTCTACCAGCGAGTGGGTTTGAGTGTCGAAATTTCAATTTTGCGCCATTGATTATCTTTTTCTTTATTTTTTTTGTTTTGCTTCACTCCACTTTTTACTACATTTTTCCTACTCACCCCCAGTTTTTTTTCAGTCGAGTTTCCAAATACCGAACGCGCGATGGCGAGGGCCCGTCGCGTCTGCACGCAGATCCTGCAGCAGCCTCGATGGAGCATTCCTCGTCACCGTAAAGCAACGCATCAGCGAAGCAACGCACAGCAAAGGCTGAAAGAAGAAGAGGAAGAAGGAGGAGTTTGTACTGGCAACGGGATTGTTAATGAGGTTCGCTTAGAGATGGGCAGCACGCCGTGACCACATCCCTGCATCGCCTGTCGCTCCGACAATGCTGCCTGGCGCGCATCTTCACACAGTTCAATCCTGCACCTCCCTCGGGCTCGAAGCCGCTCGTCTCGGCCCCCCGCCTTCGCGTACCTAAGTCTATGGCTATGTCACCATAAGAGCTATATTACTCGGTGCTGGTCCTGGTTGTTACCATTCCTCTTTTCCCCTCTCCCTCAAATCCAGGACTCATCGACATATCCAGACACTGCCAGGAGTTGTTGGTACAGGGCGACGCAATCCCGTCCGTTTGTGCACCATCGGCGACTCCGCATCCGGCGATCGCATGCACTTGAATTTTACTGCCAGCCGAATGCAAATCTGCCGCTCTTTCGGTCCCTGCGTTGGGACCCATGTCGCCTTTTTAAGATGATGAGGGTGTGGTCAGATTCGACGATCATCTCGAAAGACACGCAATTTTATTTATTTATACACGGATGTGTATAATTCCATTGTGTAGAATCAGCAGAATCTCTGCCGCTCTGTTCAAAATCATCTCCGGAGGCAGCCCAAATACACACACATTATAAATAAATAAATATATATATATATATATATATATATATATGTCTAGATCGGCAACGTCGCTTTGAATCCAGAATTAATGGTTTGAAATCTACAAAGTTTCCTGTAGAATCCATCCGAAGTTTCCAACACACTCACCAACAGACAAAAATAGCTACAGTCACTAGAAACTTTATCAGGTGGGTTCGTTCTCCGTGGTGAGTTTTGGCTCAGACTCGCGACATACGAATGTTTCCCAACAGTTTACTCATTTTTGACACACCCGGAACAAGTGTTACCGCTACGTTCTTCACAAATCCAACGATAGAATGGATGGCACATTGAATTTTCAGTTTCTGAAGCTTTTCAGCAGATGGGAGTTTGGAACAAATTCCGGCAGAGAATTTGAGGTGAAGTTTTCGCCATTGGTTGTATGGTATTTTGAAAATACAACGGCGTTGCTGCACAAACACAACACAATAAATGCAATGGTGTTGCAAAAAGCAATGCTATCTGAAAGAGACCCGGAAATGTAGATTCACTGAACAGTGTAATGTTGTGAGGCACGATTGTCAACTATGGCGCGAAGGGGTGCCAGCTGGGACCTTTAGATGCATCCCGCCTTATCGTGGAATGCCACGTCAATCCCCCAATCGCGGTTACCGGGCTCCCGGTATTACCAGTGTAAAACGCGATCACTGGTTTTTTCTACCGGGTGGAGGTTGCGAATAGAGGGGCCGGCAAGGTGAGGTCGGCTGCTGTGATCCCGGCGTCACTCTCGGCGAGCAGGGTGACGGACAAGGCCGCAAGCAGCGTGACGCTGAGTGTGTGTGTGTGTGTGTTTGTGTGTGTGTGGCCATGGAGGTGGAGGTATGCTGCAGAAGCACTATTAGCAGGAGCAGTAGCAGCAGAAGACGCTGCTGGCGCTTCATACGGGGAGGGCGCTAGGGCTCAACACCACTGCTGACTAAGGATCTCATGTTGCGACAGGGAGTTGCGTTGAAGAGCGTCGCAGCAAGCAACGCGTTAGGTTCAGAGTAGTGATGACTCGGGCATATTTGTAGCCTTGGGGTCGAGGAATGCGGTCGGTGTGTTTGGATGCCCCGCGACAGTGCTTAGATCCTGGAGTGACGCGCAGCGTGTGAGGAAGAACACAGGGTTGCGCGCTGTGCCCGGTGTGTGAAGAGGCATTGGTCTGCGTTTACTTGCGCGTAGGTTTGTTGCAATATCTTTGTCGTTTCACTTCGAGTCGGAAGGAGCTTGCAGCGTGTGGCGCTTGTGTTTCGCTAGGAAGAATCAACGGCGCAGGAGGTTGTTGTTGTTGTTATGGATCAGATTGGGAGGTTTATTCTCATGCCATGAAATGATGTCTCTGTTTTGTTAAGAAGCAGCTGTTCTCGGGATAGTCTCCTTCTAAGTGGTCGCGCCGTTTTCTTGTCCACGCCTGGATTTTACTTGGCCTACCTGCGTCTCATTTCACCATCTATGGTGCCTTGCCGTGATAGCAGCACACAAGGCTGGTACCAACCGGATTATGTGAAGAAGGTGGATTGATTTACTGTGTTGCATTTCCTGGTAGCGCGAGGAGTGCATTGATTCCTTATCCTGTCAATTCACGAGGGAACAGGTTTCTCTCTGTCGGAGGTCGTATATGTGGATCGGGAGGCATCCCTGAATGTTTATGGGTTTGCGATCTTAGCAGCATTCGAGGTAGATAATACTCGGGACAACAGAGTCTGTCGTGCAGCCGTGGAGATGAAAGATCCGGGAAAGGCAGCATTCAAGATCTTTACATTCACAACTACTATCGAGTGAAACGAAGATCACTATTTTATTTTATTTTTTAAAAAGTTTTAATTGGTCGAGCAGAATGGGTTTCAAGGATCCGCTGGTACTGCTTCTGCTATCTTGCATGTTTTTGGGGCGCACGCTCGAGGTTCGGGCTCAAGGGACAACTACTCCAACGAGCCCTGTGCTACCGGGCTCGAGTTCTGCATATGGTGAATGGAGCGTAGTTGAAAGTCCCGAAGAACGTATTAGAAAGAAAACTATTCTCGTGAATGGGACCTTTTCCTTCAATCTTATGATTACAAGCCATTCAAGGTTTCCATGTGTGGCTGCAGTGCAGCATTCTCCCTCAAACTTAACCGTCTGGGTTGCCAACTTCAATGGAAGCTTCGATGGCAGCACGGATGGTGTGGGAGGAAATTTGAATAATCAACCATTGGTAAGCCTCCGTTCTTTCACTATTATCATCAAATCGGCTCCGGCTCTGTAATACATAACTTAATTCCTTTTTTCGACCGACGTTGTTCGTCGATGCTCTGCTCTTGCTGGAGAGAGAGCCTGCTCTTAGTTTTCTTTCTGGGGATCTGTCTCTGCTTACATGTTTTGTCGAGTTGTTGAGTCAGGATCGTGTCTTGTGAACTTTGCGCCACATGTTTTCGAATGTGTTGTGGATTGGGAGGAGACGAGGATCTTTACGGTGATTGATGCTGGTCTTATGCGGTTCTTAGTTTTGAACTGTCTGTGATTTGACGAATTCTTCAGGTATGTATCCTTCGATTCTCGGAGAAGGGTGGGTTAGTGCTGACTGCAAGCGACCGGGAGATATGGAGCAACTCAAAAGATGTTCTCAGCAAGGGTTATTTCAGCGACCTACAACTAGACAGCAGGGGATGCCTCTCGATATCCAATCGTTATGTTGAGGAGAAAGATGCCATAGTATGGAAAAGTTTTGACTACCCAACCGATACCCTCGTCTCTGGACAGAAACTCACAGTCAACTCATGGATGACTGCGGCACAATTGGATCGGGAGTATTCTAGTGGAGACATTTTCTATATGCAAGTGACCCCGGAGACTGTGGTCCTAGCTCACGATTTTAAAATCAACGGCACTCGACGTGTTCCGTATCGAACTTTCCCATCGTTACCACAGCATTCCAGTAACGGGGAGAGCATACAGTATATTGCAATGTGGAATGGACTTGATGCCTATGGTGAGAATGATAATAAATTGTTTTTGCTTTCCAATGGAAGCATCGCAAACTTGGATAACGCACAATGGGATTATGCGAGGTTGGGTTCCGACGGAGGCTTGAGGTTGAAAAAATACAATAGTGCAGACACGAAACTGCTGTACCCCGAGAGCGATGATAGTTGCTCTCTTCCTGGAAAGTGTGGATCTTATGGTATATGTACTGGAAACGGCAAGTGTTCATGCCCTGAAGGTTTTGATATCATCACAGGTAGCTTCAGCTGTCAACGTGCACATGCTTTACCTGCCAATGATATAAATGGATGCTCGGGGGACAGGCTCGTCAAAGTTACTGGCCAAACGTTTTTGGATATATTAAACGATACCACCGCAAGTGATTTGAAAGAGTGGGAATGTGAAATTCGTTGTAAAAATAGCTGCAATTGCACGATGGCCTTACATGTGAGAAGGAATGCGACGACTGATCTGGGAGCTTGCTTTGTCAACCTTGACGATGCGGTGCAGACGATCCACCAGACGGGTAGTAAGGACGACCTCCAAACGTTGTTTTTAAGAATTAGTACTACTGGTTTGAACCCCGGATTTGTGCCTAGTCCCGGATCAGGAACAGGATCAGGGGGTAGGCCTGATGCTAAATCCTCGCGGCGAAGTGTGGCAATAGCATTCGCAGGTGTCTTCGGGGCCTTAGTTTTTCTGCTTTTTGTAGGTTCAGCGTGGTGGTTATACTATTTGCGTAAAAAGTTATTCGAGGAAGCTGGGAGAGAGGAGTTTGATTTAATACCCCCTCAATTAGGCCCGCCTCAATTCACGTACAAACAACTAGTTGAGAGTCCCAGCAACTTCGCCTAGATGCTCGGCTATGTCCCGACCGGGCCCTGTCTAGGTTGGTACCCTGTTCGGAAATACTAAGATCGCTGTCAAGAAGCTGAATGACATCACATCGTGCATGAAGGAAAGGATTTTTCGGTAGCTGTGGCGACTGCGGAAGTCATCTCTTGTGCGAATATGGTGCTTCTGTGGGGGCTCTGCGAGAAGTACAAGCATAGAATGCTCATGGCTAGAGAGACACGAATGGAGGTGCCCGTTCCCTGTAGTCTTTGTTGCCCACTTTGAGATTTTCTCTCCGTCGTGGTGACGGTGATCCGGATTTGAATCCATATCCCATATGCGAAAGCTTGTGAATCTGTGTTTAGATATAAAAAGCCTTATCAGAATCTCATAAGCAGGTGCTCCGGATTATGATATGTGGTATTGTGGTGCAAGCAAGTAGACTTCTATCCTTTCGGCCTTGATGACCGAGGTCATGATGCTGGAATGCGAATCCGGTAGTAGTCTTCTCATGCACTCGGTCTGTTTGCTTGGGAATCCGGACGTCTGATGCTGGTGATCCACCGCATGAGACTCCCTGTACTGACGATTGAAAGCGCAAGGGAGCACTGCACACCAGTCTCCACATCTTCAACGCAGGTCTTCTGTTGGACCACGGCAAAGACAGGACGACCATGGACATTGCATGAGATAGTAGTTCGTCCCTGGAGCCTCGTGTAGATCCGTCAGTCAGGATAGGCGAAATGGGTACGTTGCTGGTTACCTCCCTGGAGGTGAAATGTGTTCTGGCTGCATTCTTTTAGTCCACCATGAACAAAGGTGGACAGGTTTAGTCTAGGGATCATGCATTTAGTGATTGTAAGAGGAATTGAGTAGATTCGCAGCAGATGGGACCATTCTCAAGAATATCCATGAGTTATGTCACAACACTGATTGTTGGAGGATTAGAAAGTGTAATAATTCTGAAAGAATGCAGAGTTACATCATTCTCCTTAACCTGACTTCGCTGGATATAGGCTTTATTGGCTGAATCTTGTGGAGCTCTTGCATGCTGTGGGAGAGTGCAGGAGTCATAACAGACGATAGACTGTAGGGGAATATGCTTATATTGATTAGTTGAGCTTTCAAGAATTATTTCTACCTAACTCAAACTCTATTAGCACAGTGATATAAAATTTCCAGTTAGTTGTTTTCTGATATTAATCATTTTTGAAATTGATGTGGAAAGTTGTGTTGATTTGATTTCATGTATGTGAAATTTGGTTACTTCATTAGTCACTTTGTATAAAAGAACAAAACGATATGCTTACTCAAGTTGTTGGTAATTGGTTGCATGCCTGTTTCAAAAAGTGTTAGCAATATTGTACAACTCTGTACCATTACTCCATAAGTAGTTTGTAAAATGGTATGTTTTGAATATGGTCATGTAAAAATCGTAATTGAGTTTTAATAATCATACTTATGTATGATATATATTTTTTAAATTGTTTGGTGTGAGGGTCAAAACTCAACCCTCACCGTGCTTTGTGAGCTTTTGGGAGAAAGGGCGACCTAAAAGTAAAGATGTGACCTATGCCCATGGGCACTTCAATACGAGGTGGCAATGGAGTGGATGGGAGAGCCATCACCTGCCCCGGCACCTAGAATTGTAATTATTAACTTGTGCTTTAATTGAGAATATCAAAGTTGGAGAATATAATTACAAAATGAATTAATTGTCTTTTACATGTAAAAAGTAGAAGAAGAATATACATATAAAATAACTTGTGTGATTTTTTTTGGGAAGAAAAAGATCACAACTCAAACAAGGGAAGGAATATAAGACTTGTCATAGTTGGTATATAAGTGTTATTGTAGAATATTCTTTTGTGCTTACTTCATAAGGATCCATTATTTGGGATAGGATTTTAAGTTTTTAAAGCATTAAGATGGGATCTAACAACATTGTTTTTGGAATAAGAGAAGACCAAAGTAATCACTTTTGATATATATTTTTTTACTTTTTAGAATGATAACCAATACCTATAGTGTTTGGTATAACAATTTTTTACATAATATAAATTTATATAAATTATATAAATAAGTTTGCAGAAATATGTTAGGTAGGTTATATTTTATTTAAGAACACATTGAAGATGCTTCTCCGACACTAATAAAATTGATTATTTTTTATTTTTATTTTTATTTTAGACATGTCTTGTAATTATGAATTTTTTTAAATATTTTTTATTTTGAGAAAATTATTATTAAAACAACCAACAAAATGGATGCTTGACATACAAGCTTGATGGTTCTTAAGCAACTTCAACATGACATTCTTATTAGTTAGTATATATAGTTGACCAAAGTAGACTAGTCTTCGTTCAAGATTCTTGTATTACTTTGTATTTTGCAATAGCCACTCAAATTTTTTTTTATCTTATAATTAAACATCTTATTTAATTTATTCTCTTCTTTCTTGATGATATATGAATACTTTGTCTTTTTAGAAGTATATCTGGATTTATGATCTTGACATTTTGATACAACTAACAAACATAATATTAAATTCAATTTTTCTTAATAAAGAAGAGATTAATTATATATTTATGAAAGTATCAAATTACATTAGAGATTTTGAATTATCTTATTCTAAAATGAATCGGTTCTACAATGTAGTTGATTGATTTATTTATTTAAAGCTTTTTGTACTTATATCAAATTCTTAAGTTATTATACTTATAGCACAATTGGTAAAAATAAAAATATTATAACAGAAAAAGTGATTTTTATTTGTATATGTATCACAATTTTGATACTTAGAATGAATGTCCAGTGAAATGATGTATATTAGTTTTTTATTATTTTTATAATTTTTATATATAAATTATTACATAATATAAAGAAAATATTATTCAACTTGTTTGATTCTTTAAGATTAAATCAAACAATTGATTATTGAGTTTTGAACATAAAGTTGCATATTAACACCTCAAAAACTTTTATACTTTTGCAATAAATACTTCTAGCAAGTAAGAAAATAATTAAATGTGGAAAGTATGCAAATTAATGTTATAAAATTTAAATTTCTTAAAATAAAAAACAAAACTTTAAATCTAGAAGAAAGAGTATTCTTATGTTTTAGAAAACCAAACATAATATCTAATATCATCTAAAATAAAGAAAAAAAAGAAGAAAAGAAAACAAGGAATATATTTATAAAAGAAGACAATATATAAAAACCAAGGTTGCTCAACTAAAAAAAGACTTTGTGGCTACATGTTTGTATAACACCATTTAATAATGATTGTGTATCATCTTTTTAATTATTTTTTTTGATATTTTGGTAAAAGATTTGTTTGAAAATTA
The DNA here is from genome assembly GCF_059467195.1 of Physcomitrium patens. Classification (NCBI taxonomy): domain Eukaryota; kingdom Viridiplantae; phylum Streptophyta; class Bryopsida; order Funariales; family Funariaceae; genus Physcomitrium; species Physcomitrium patens. The sequence continues at coordinate 1,004,018 of NC_143431.1, read as the reverse complement.
AAAACCATATATTTTCTATCCTTATCTTATTAGACTCTTAAATATTTTTTTTATATTTGTATAGTTTTAATACAAATAAATATAAATTAAAGACGTTGTTCTATTGATTATTAATTAAGAAAATTCTTAATAATCAAGACTAATTATGATATATATATATATATATATATAATATTATAGATTCATATTTAAAATGATATTTGTATCTATTTTTATTTTTATTATAATTATAGTTAATCTTAATTATCAATGCCTTAGGTATTTTGTATCAATAAATATCTAAAATCATTACTTAGTACTTTGAATTATATCTTTGTCACAACTTTAATTCGATACTATATTTCGTCTCCAAAAACAATGTATATATTTGTAGAATGTTCTATATAGGTATTTTTATCCTACATCAAAAGAAAGATATAGTGTGTGTAACTAATATCAAATCTCTTACTTTGAAACTTGAAAAATTACATCTATAAGTTATTAAGTCAAGAATTTCAATTTATTTTATAATTTTCATTATTATTTTCCAAATATTTCAACAAATATTTTTTTAATTAATATCACAAATAGCCATCAATATTATTATAATAAAATTAATTTTAAAGATTATTTTTTATTTTAAAAATATTTATAAAAAATTAATTTTGATTATATAACTTCTAAGTATAACATGGCTCTATACAAACAATTTCTTTAGATAAAATAAAAATATATATTTTTTTTGACAAGATTTTTAGTTGTTTTAAATTTTGAAATTTATTAAAATATTTGTAAGATCTTATGGTACTTATTTGTCAACAAGGGTTTTACAACACTGATTGTATGTACTTTTCTAATATTTAAACTCTTCTAAAATAATAAGAATTTATTTTCAATATAATTTTTTATTTAATTTTTTTTTTGTTATAACTCTATTTTATAATGATAATTTAATAACTAAAATAATATATTTTAAAATTTTAAAAAATATATTAGTAGATAATATATATGTATATACATATATTATTAATATCTATCATTACTATAGAATTATGATTTGCATATTATTTTATTAAAAGTTTTAAATTTGTATAAAGATTTTAGAAAATTATTTATAGATATTATAAATAAATATAAATTTTTATTAAAAAAATAATCTTAAAAAATAAAAAATGTAATATATAAATAATATATTAAACAAGTAATTATAATATACTATCTATCATTATTTAAATATGATAAATTATTATTTGTTATCAAATTTATTTATATATACTATTATAATATATTCTTCTCTTTTATAGATATTATTTTTTGGCAATTATGGTTATTCTTTACAACTAGATCATTTTTAATTTTATATATTAATAATCAAAGAAGAAAGGATTTTACAAGTATAATATGAAGGTTTAACTTTACAATAATATAGCTTACAGAAGTGTAAAAATACCAAAATTATATATATATATATATATATATATATACCAAAGTATGGTTACTTTGTTGTAATATCAAAATCGATTAATCTTGTGATATTTTGAATTATCAAAGGTTTGAAATATTTGTTAGAAAAGGACTAATTATATTACTTATAAATTAGTTTCATTTCATAAAAACTTCATTAATAGATTTTATATTGATTAGATAGAAGAAAAAAATACAATAGATTTATTTTTAGAATTATGTGTTAGCTAAGTATAAAATTGAGCACTTTAGTTGTTTCAATTTTTTATATTTTAATAGTAATATGTAGAATTTTAAAAATAACAAATCCCTCAAACAATAGCTAGCAAGTTATAAAATATGTAATACCACAACCTTAATAGAGAGTCTTGGTGTTTAAAAATACTATTAGAAGTATATAGAATATTTGATAACCCTCTAAATATATTAATTTAAATTAGTTTAATGACTTCTATAGTCATAAATTAACCAGTTGGTATATTAACTTTATGCAAGATAATATGAACAATTTAAAAACCTATCAACCATCTTTGTATAGAGTATAGGTTTAATTTTGCAACAGACACAATTCTATAGATCTTAGACTTCATCAACTTATAAATCTACTAGACCTTATTTTGTAGAACTTTTTTTTAAAGGAAAAGAGGTAGCATAACAAATGCCTATACTATTTGAATAAATCGAAGTAATTATAAAGGAGTAGATTTAGATGGAATCATATTTGGTAAATAATATCTTTTTTTAGAAATATAAAAAAATCTTTACAAAAAATTTAGATTCAATGTATCTTTTAGATATGTCATTGTTTTATAAAAGCTTGTTTCTAATATTTTTCTATTTTATGGCCTTCTTGTTAGCAAGATTGCATAGAAATAAAATTGAGCTTACTTTTAATCTTATTGATTTTTTTATTAGATAATAATCTGAATTGAAGATTATCTGATTTCTATGAGTTTGACAATAACAACTTTAGTTTATATTAATCTTATATATATATATTAGTAGTACGGAAATATATTTTCTTTAGCAAAGTTTATTTGGATTTATATTTTTTAAAATAGTATACTAATTATATTTTTAAGAATTAGGTATATATAATTTAATTATAACAAATAACTAGATGGTTTTCTTTCTTGGATGTAAAATATTACCAATGGTATAAGAAGTTTTAACTTCATTCATAGTAAAAATATTTTAAGATTTAGAACAACTAATATTCAACAAATATTTTACTTTATTAATTGCTATTTTATAGATTTTTTTCTTCGTAAAGATGTAGATTGTAATTTTATTTTTTTAACACGTTTTAATTATAGAATTATATTTATCTCTATTACTTGTAGCTTATTATTATTATCTTTTAACATTTAAATAGGAACTTTTTAGTAATAGAACTATTAAAGTCATTTAATTTTTTAAAAAAAATTAGAAAATATTATTTGAATGTGAAGAAAGTGAGATTTTATTTATATTGCCATATCTTGCATGTTATATTATCATTAAATAATAATAATAATTTAGAAGTTTAATATAATGGATGGTCAATTTGTTTTATAATATATGAAAGAAAATAAAATATAATTTTTGTAGAGAATATAAGGATTAGAAAAGATAGTTATAATATTTATTTAGATTGTAAAACAAATATGACTAAGTAATTTCTAAAGAATTTTTTAAAATTTAAAATATGATTTAGTTGGTGAATTTAGATTAGAAGAATTGCTTGGTGAGTGCTTTGGTAAAATATCCTTGTTACTTGTGTAGTAAAGTTGTCTCATAAATAGACATCCTTGCATTTATAAACATAAGAATGTAGAATTTTTTGAATATTTTATTGTAAAAAAATATGTTTTTTTTTTTTTAAAATTTTTTTGATAGAATATTTTCAAAGCCTTAAATGATTAACATTTCTTACCACAAGTCATTACAAAAAATTGTTGTGTTACTTTGAAATAAAAAATATAATTTGAAACTTATGAGCACATTTTAAGAAATTAACTTGATTCTTAAGGCTATAAACAAATAGAATATTTAATTATAATATATATATATATATATATATATGTAATGTAAATTAATTATTGTTTTTGAAAAAATAAATAAACAGTAAAATTATAATTCTTAAACTTAAAAAAATATTGAATGAAATAATTTTTTTTTTAGAATTATTGCCAATTGTTTGATCCTCTATAAATTTACTATCTTTAATTAAAAAAATTAAAAAAATTAAAAAAATGCACAAAAACTTAGTGGGTCTTTCTATAAATTTATTATCTTTAATTAAAAAAATTAAAAAAAATGCACAAAAACTAAGTGGGTCTTTCTAGTCAAGGGAGCAGGTGTAAGGCCTCAACTTTGAAATCCCTGAAATGACTGAAATTGAGCTTCATCTCAATTTCAGTCAATCGAAACAATTAGATAGTTGTAGTCATTTACCTTCTTTTATGAGACAGTTATTAGGGATTTATCTATACTATTAACTATAATAAATTCTAGCACATTTTTAGATCCACCACATTTATTCATAACCAAGATAATCAAAGTTTAACCAATAGAGATCATGTCGTATACTGATTCTCACATTGAATTGCAAATCTCCCAGTTCTATTAGACAGTTCATCCATTAGTCACCCATAAAGTAATGATTTTGAAAAGTTCATCCACGTGACATCCAATGGACAAAGAAGTCCTTCTTCGTAGTGGGACTTGCGCATTTATGGCGGTGGAGTGGAAGACTTGAAGTTGAAGGCTCTTGCAGCTTCGGTAGAAATGTAGAATAAAGCTTGAAGATTTAGTGTGCGATCGCGCGTTGAGGTTCTCCGGAAATGATTCAGTTACCAACTTTCGGAGTATAGTAGCAGACGGAGGAAACATCGACCGAGTACGTCCCGGTTGCGCTCGTTAATTGAGGCTCCTTTTTTCAAATGTGGACCCACTGTGCAGTGCTTTGAAGCCCAATGGCGAGACCCAAGCGTCGTAGAGCTGCATCTCCTCCTCCGGAAGAAGCTGCAGCAGTAGCAGCACCGTCGAAGAGCCGAAGCAATAGAAAGGAGGCGCTCATGAAGAGTGTAGTTCAACAGCCAAGTAAAAAGAGCAAAAGGAACCAGAAGGATGGACTGAAGCAGGGTGAGGGAGAGCCATCCGGGAGCGTAGCGGAGCTGAAGAGTAACCCACATAAATTAGCTGCCCCTCTCGTCGTATTCGCGCACGGTGCAGGAGCCAATTCCTCTCACGAATGGATGGTCAGGTGCGCGTGGTCTGTGATCGCCATGCTCGTCTTGATGCGTTTCCATGCCTTCGAACAGACAACGCGCTTGCCGATCACCAATAGTGGCCTTCGTAAATGTCCCTCAGAATTAGAGGAGCAGAAGCAACCTTTTCTTGGACGCAAGCTTTCACTCGGAGTATCTGAGTTATGACATTCCATGCAGTGGTTCCTGTTGCTCCCATTCTGGTGTTCTACCTCTGCCAACAGATTTGCAATAGAGAAAACGATGTAGTTACTCGATAGTTGGCCTGTACCGATGCCTTTGTTTGCCTCTCAAAGCGGGTGATGTCAATGTGTGTCAACACATTATCTAGCTTAAGCACTGAGCAGATAAGCGATGTTTGCTAAGAGGCAGAATAGAACGCGACTTGTTCTATTTCGAGTTTAGGGTTCAAGCTAAACTTTGATGAATTCAGTGGTGAATCTATGGCAGATGGAAGAAGCTGTTAGCCGAGGCAACTAACGCGGTTGAGGTCGTCACCTTCGACTACCCGTGTAAGTTGCTTATTTGACAACCATTTGGCTTTAAGTAAACTCTCCTCTGCGTGTTTGGAGACTATACGATTTGTTAGTCGTATGTGCATACATTAATCTTCATGCAACACGACCATACTTCTGTATCTGCCTCCACCTATTGTTTGGTCCGATTACCGTTCTTTCAATTGCTCGAAAAGACTTTCTTACTGTCATTGACAAATGTCTGACTGAAAACAAACCTTTCAGCTCAAGCTTTACTCAAAATCTGAGATGCAAGTTGATTTGGGAATTTTGTATCCACAATAGGGTAATTTTAATTATGTTGACTGAAGATTCTCGGTGCAGTTGGCATAACCCAGCGCTGACTGGATTCATTTTACAGATTGTGCAAATGGCAAGAAAGGGGCTCCTCCCAAGGCCGAGAAGCTAGTGGAGAGTCACAGGGAAGAAATCAGCAGGGCAGTCTCACAGCATCCTGGCCACCCGTTGGTGCTCGTTGGGAAATCAATGGGTTCAAGGTACTTTCAGGGGGTGCTATTATACTGAGCGTTTATCTTGGGAATGTCATGCACATGACTGCAATTGCTGTTTCAGAGGGTGGTTTATGCTTCGATCGAGTATGCTTTGGTCTTCGAATGAGGAAACTTCGAATTCCTGTTGTTTAGCAACGGAATTAGTCGGACATTCCTGGTCCCGCGATGTCTGCTAACCTTCAACGTCATGATGGACAGGGTGAGTTGCATAATAGCAGGAACGGAGGGCACCGACGTGGCTGCTGTGGTATGTCTAGGCTATCCCCTCAAGGTATATATCTGCAATACTTCACTTAAAAGCATGGCTAATACATTGTGCCGTAACAGAAGTCAACTGAGGCTATGTATGATTATCATTATCAGCTTCAATCTTCTTTGGTGCTGTTGAGTGAACCGAGCGCTTTCTTTTCCAAGGTTCGATCTGACATTGCATTGATAGTGGTGTGACTGGGGAATGGATTGAATGCATTGTTGAATGCTTTGCATAACACGGAGTGCGCTTTGCTTTGTCTGCTCTGCAGGGAGCGAACGGCGCGCTTCGTGACCAAACTCTGTTGGAGCTCCAAACCCCGGTCTTATTTGTTCAGGTGCAGCTTATTGCATGGACAATGCTTTGGCAAGCACAGTTTTTACTCAAGTGAAAGTAAAATCCATCTTACCCCTTTTCAATGATGGATTGCGCTGTAGGGAAGCAAGGACTCAATGTGCCCGTTAACGGAGCTTGAGAAAGTGCTGAAGAATCTATCTGTGATGAACGAGGTGCATGTGGTGGAGGGCGGTGACCACTCCCTTAAGAAAGGCAAACGTGCTGGAGGACTAAGCCAAGAGGAAGAGGATCAAAAGGCACTAGAACACATCAATGCATTCATCACCAAAGCCCTTACTAATACCAAGTGAAGAGTTAAGCCGACCCATCTTGTCTAATGTTGGTTTTGCTGAATATCATGTTTCATAGTTTGGCTGCTTGTCTTGTCTTGGAGTTGAATGTCACCTACTCATTAACTTCTAGCTCCTTTTATTGAGCTACAGAAGCAGTGGAATTTGTTGGCTATCTCAAGTAATGGCAGGATTGTAGTTCGTTTCTGTTTCTTTACAGGATCTGTAATCACTTAATGACTTTGTCTCGACACTTCGGAGCGTGCCAATTGTTTTGACATTTTGCCATTTAGGACATCAGTTCTAACAGGATTGACCTTGTGCAACAAAGATGATGAGTTGCTTGGATCTAAAATGATGCACATTTTGGATTTTGGTATGTGGCAATTTAAGTGTTTCATCTGCAGTTAAATCTATGTTACTGGTCCCTTCAGAGTAAATGCTGTCATTATTGTATGTTTTTGTCTCTTGCTTTCTCTACAAGTAGAAGTTATCCATTGCTTATTTGATCATTCAAGTCCTACTCATATTTCTAATTTGTAGTTTTACAACAATTTCATGAGCAATAAATTTCACCTAAAGAAATGAGTATAAGACAAATCTTATGGATGCAGATTTGACAATTGTTGGAATTTTAAAATTAGGTTAGAATTTATTACGTATAATTTTAAGAATTTTTGGTGTTTATATAACAAATTCAAAACAAACTTTGAATGTGAATATATGAACAAAAGATACTGGATTAGATTTGGTTATATTTTGCAAACATTATTGTTACATTTTTTTAATTTTTTAATTTTGTAAAGAATCAAAAAATAAATTAATTGCAAACTTTACGTGTTTCTTTGTTAATGAAAAGAGTCAAATTTTATAATTTTCGGTTATACAAAATCAAATTTTAAACATGAATTAATTGTATTATTAAATCTTTTTATATTTTGATTTTGAGATAATACTATAAATTGATTTATATGATGATTTTAGGAAATTATTAGGTAGTTATTTCATTTTCATTGTATAGACACTTTGTGTGCCATGGGCCTCCACATACATACAAAAAAAAAAAATACTTGAATTTATACTAAAACATTTTAGGACAGCTATACAATAAGCTTTTTAATGTAAATAAAAGTATTATAAAAAATATATTATGACTTTTTAATAAGTTTTATAACAATATATAATAAAAGAATACCATAAGCCAAAGTTCACAAATCTTTTATTACAAAATATATTCTTAATTTTTTAGTATAAATAAGAGATTTATTGTGTGTAAGTGGCACAAGGGGTGTTGACCTAGTGGTTTCCTAATTTTGTATTAAAGGATAGTATGCAATTGTGCAATATCAAATGCATGTAATATATGTATAATAATTACTCTAAATGTTGTAATTAAATTTATTTTGTGATTGAATATTCAATGAAATAATATAGTTCTATGTACTTATTTGTTTACTATAACATATCGTATCATGAATAAGATAAGTCTCAAAGAGAAACTTTTGAATAAACTTTTGAATAAACTTTTGAATATTTTTGATACAATTTTTTTAATAATATTTTTAACTAAAAAAATTATAAGTCTATATTAAATTCCTTGTGTGTGTGTGTGTGTGTGTGTGTATATATATATATATATATATATAGGTATGTATTTTTTCTTAAACAAATAAGTGTATTTAATATGAATTTTATTGAAATAATTTGTAAGTTCAAAATGAGATGAAATTGTGATTTAAAAAAAATCATAGTATTTTAAAGTTAATCTTGTAATATAAATATCTTTATAAAAAAATATTAATCCCATTGATTTATTAATTAGTTGCATTTGTATAAGAACAAATAATCATTGATAAGAACAATAGATAAAAATCAATAAAATCTCAGCAAAAGCTACCAAGGGCATCAAATATACAATAGTAATGTATGAAAGTCAACTAATTAATAATAAGAGCAAGATGCAAAAATCTTCATCTCAATCAAATCAAAGAGTTTTGAGTAGATTAAATTAAAAAAATTTATATCATTAAATTAACTTAAATGATAATTATTTCAAATAATTATATTTTATGTAACATTACTATATATATATATATAAATTTAAATTAAGTATCAAAATATAATTGAATTAGATCAAACTACATCTTAAAGATTGTATAAATATATATTTATATTTATATCTAATGTGAATTAATACACCTATTGTATTATTGTATCAATAGAAGATAAAATTTTTTATTTTTGTGCATTTAAATTTTAACTTAATTAGCATCAAAAGTATTATGAACTTTACAATGAAACTTGGCTAATTATCAAACCTGTAAGTAAATGAGAAATTCATTAAAGCTCAAAGAGAATTCTAAAGATCATCCAAAAGAAGTTTTTTGGCAATGAGAAGTTGAATTAGTATCTATAAAATATTTTTTTAAAAATAAAAAACTAATGAAAATAATTATATATATATATATATATATATATAAGTATTAAAAAAAATTTACATGCAAAATAATTAGATAGAAAAAGTAAACATATAAAAGAAACTACAATTTTGTTATATAAAATTTAAGTTTGTAAAAGCTTTATGATAAAAAAATGTTTGACATCAAAAATCTAGAAAAATATTTAAGTCTTTATTTTACAACTAAAAAAAATTAAAATCTAATACTTTATTTGTATGATAATATTTATGCTAAATTAAATTATATATAACTTATTCAAGATTAAAAAAATAAAATTTATTCTTTAAAATATATTAATTTTTTAAATTTTAATATATATATATATATATATGTCAGCAAAATCAACCCATCTTAATTGCGTTTGGTAGTTCGATGGAGTAACTTCACTTACATAAGACTAGATGTCTTCTATTTCTTAACCATTATTTACCTATGGTTTTTTTTATCAAAATTTTATATATTTTTATATATATTATATATATATTTATTTATATAATTATTTATTTAATTATAATTTATTTATTTATTTATTATATATATTATCTTAATTAATTAATAAATTATTTAAACTACCCAATAATTAGGTCATGAGAGTTTTTAAATACATTACTTTTTTTAGAAAAAAAACCATATTATAACATTGATCACAACACCATCATTGCTTATTCTCACACCAAAAATATGTACAAGAATCCTTCAAAACTTGCTGTCTAATCACTACTGGAAATCAACTATCACCTTGTAACATGGCAAATCATGGTGGATTTGCTATAATCATCAACTTCCAAGTCATATCTTGCCCTTGTTGCTATCAGATCATTTCTATGTCCCCGCAACACAACCGCTCTAATTTCCTTTGATATGTATGCCTTCACCTCACTGAGTCCTTTGAAACAGCCGTATAACTTAGATTTGTCAACACCAACCCATCATAGCACTGCCATTGGTTCTTTTTTAGTCAACTTAAGCTCATCTAAATTAGCACCCCCTTCTCTTCCTAATCGGCAATCTTCTCTATTGATCTGGATCTACTCCTATGCCTATGACAAACAATTTTTTTTGCCATAACCCTCACCTTCTTTTTCTTAAATTCTCCCATTCACCCTCTAAAACTAAATCACAATTTGATCTTCTATGCAATTCCAGCACAAATTGCTACTTTCTTTGTAATCTCTACTTCTTCTTTGAGCAAAAATAAGAAAAAAGAAAAAAGAAAAAGAACTCTCTAAGTAGCATACATGTCCCTCATCAGATCTGCCACTCCTCAACTTCCTTGTCTATTGCATACCACACCTTTTGCCGCTTTGCCTTGCTCCATACCTTGTCCACCTAATACTGTTGACATAACCTACCTGATTCAAAACCATCTTAACCGGAACTTATGCAACCCAAACTGATCCAACAAAGTAAGTTCCAAGTTTGTGGTTTTTTTTTTTTTTTTTTTTTTTTTTTTTAAGTTTGACACATCCTTAAGAGAGATTGTTAGGGACCCTTCTAGAAGTCTTTCTTACTCTATTTTTGCTTAGAAATAGTATGTCCAATTTTTACTATTTTTAGTATATTTTTCTAATTCTAAAGGTTCAGATAATGTATTTCCTAATATCTATCCCTTCCTTCCCCACTTTATCAATTTAACACCACTATCCCACTTGGACGATGCAACTCGACAGCTAATCACGACAACCACGTCTGTCATGGGATATCGATGATACAGCGGAGCGGTAGACGATGGAGTTCGATAGCTCAGCCCAACAAGGTCTGTGAGGGGTGTAGATGATAAATTGAGAGTGGCGGACGGTGCAGCGCGATTGCAAGGGTATTAACATCGTCATCCACTGCAGGGGTGCAAAATCCACAGCAAAAGCGGTGGGGAGCTCTTTTGACAAGAGGCATGTTTCTGGGAGAAGGCGGAGAGGAAGCAGATTTCGCAGGAAGAGGTGAGCGGAGGGCGTCCATCAAAATTAGTTTTGGGCTTTCTTGTTAGCGCAAGATTAGAACAAACGGATAGATCACAAAGTTGAGCAGGTGGGTAGGCGAGGACGAAGCAGTGGCTCCGAAATCTTTGAGATCTGGTTTGGAGCAGCAGCGGTTCTTGTGTCGTTCAAAGTCCCGACACTCATGATTCTAGTTGTACTACTGTGCACTCATCAGATTAGCATTGAATGTATACTATACAATGCACAAGTTGAATGTATATTATACCATGCACAAGTTGAATATATATTATACTATGTACAAGTTGATTATATACTATATTATGCACAAGTGGAATGTATACTATACTATGTGCAAGTTAAATATTGCGATTTGAATATCTAAAAATGTTCCATGAACTTACTGCCTTCTAGGTCTTGGATGTAGATGCTGCTAATTGTTTTCTAGAGCTTTGATAGGGCGCTTTGCATGGATCCAATACAATTAGAATACATCATTGGTTGTGAGTCTACTCATTATTGGAGGTCTTGGATTGTCTTTGTTTATTTTGTTCGATTAACAATTTTTGGGTTGGAATCTCCTAAATAGCAGCTGCTTGATGGTTGCTCTCTAACAAGCTTAAAGACATCAAAATTGGAGAAAATACAAATTTATGATAACATCTGAAGTAACATGTAGTATGTTTGGATGATTTGGATCAACTTTCTTAAATGCAACAACAAAATTCTACCAAGGCTAATAGAATCTCAAATAAACCTTAAATAATCTTCAACAATCCTAATCAAATTTTAGCCAATATTTTTTATTAAAAAGAAGTTACAAAAAAACATAAAGAAATCATAATTAATCTCAAAGAAAAATAATAAAGAAATCCTAAAGAAATACAAAAATAAAACCTTAAAGAAATAATAATAATCTTAAAAATATTAAAAATAGTTTTTTTAAAGAAATAATAAAGAATTCTAAAGAAATATCAAAAACAGAAATTCTAAATAAATTTTAAGTAAATCCTAATCAAAACCTAATTAAAATTTAATCAAATCTTAAACCTTAAACCAATCCTAATGAAATTCTAATGAATCTTAATCAAATCTTAGACCAACTCTAATAAAATCTTAATGAATCCTAATCAAATCCTAGATTAAATCTTAATAAATTCTTAAATCAACTCTAATAAAATCCTAATAAATCCTAACTAAATCCTAACCAAATTCTAAACCAAGTCCTAATTCAATCCTAAATCAAATCCTAATGAAATCTTGAATCTTAATCAAAACCTAATAAATTCTTAATCCAAAACTTAATTCTTAAATAAATTCTTAACAAATCCTATAGCAAATTGAAATCTTAATAATTGATAATTGAACAATTGATTTTGATTCAAAGTTTTTAAACTTTTTGATAATTCAATTGGCAACAAGTACAAAAAATTTGAAGGAGATCAAATATACCAAATAGAAGGTAATTCCTAAAATCTGCTTAAGTGTTGGCCGGCCTTCTTCTCCAACCTTGATGCTAATATTCCAAAGCCTAAATCTCTTAATTTTACCATTTAATAGGCTTCAAACTTTGTACAATTTTTAGAAGTTAAGTTTAATACTTATGCACAAAATTTTATTTTAATCCAATTAACAGATTAATAAATATCTTAAAAACCTTATCTTGTCCTTTAAATCCCAATTCTTCAGACCTTAATATATTAGAGCTTCAATAAACTTTGCACAAACTATTAGATCAAGCTCAAACTTCCAATACAAATTAAATACAATAATTATTATATAATCACAAAAATTTACTTAGAAATCACTTAAAAATTTTACACAAATGTCCAAGGTATAAATTCTTTGAATATTTTAAAATCTAAAAACTTTCAAAAACAACCTTAACTTTGTAAAGCCTTTAAAAAGTTGTTATCCTTTCAAATCACTTAAAACTAATGCTTAAAGAACCTCTTTCTTATCTACTCTCCAATTTTATTTTCTAATCAATCAAAAAATCCTAGAATTATTGTAGATGCATAATTTTGTACCTCAAGGTTTGATTTTGATCCTAATTCACAATTGGTCTTTTTGGAGTATTAATTCTTAGTAATTTGAAGTAATTTTTACTTTTAAGTGCTTTAAGGTCTCTTTTAAGCATGCTTATGTCAATTTCTCATCTCATTTACTTTGATTTGGTTTATTTATATCTCTATATAATAAATAGATTTTTTTTAAAAAATAAAAAGACATCATTAATTTTAAATTTTTTACTACCTTCTTATTATTTATTCTTATTTTTTTATTATATCTTTTTACTAGGCTCTTCTATAATAACATCTATATTTTTATTTTTTACCATATGATTGTATTACCATACAACATCCACTCTCTTTGAATATGTGCATCATGTGATATGCACCAATTATTCTAAATCTTATTTAATTTTTTTCTCTATATCTTCATCTTAATCTACTTTATCATATTTTCTCTCTATATCAAAATCATCTTCTTGTCTTGGAAGATTTATATCTTCAATAAGGTCTTTTATATTTATTTCTACATGTTATTTGAATATCTTCACTTGCTTCCTTGCAATTGGTATTTTCAACCTCATTCCATCTAGTTCTTATAATAAATAGGATGTATTATCATGAATAGTTATTACTATATATGGTCCAAACTATTATTTAGAATTTTTTTTAAAACTATTATGTTAATTGTCTAAGTTATTATAATAGACCAAAATCCAATCACCTTTTTCAATTGTTTTAGGTCTTAATCAAAGTTGTTTATCAAATTATGCCTTATTTTGTAACCTTATCCTTTTTAACCTTTTTAATGCTATTTACACATCTTTTGGTCTTTCCTCAAGTTGTTGAATCCTAATAGCTAAAAGTCCTTCTCTTGTCAATTCATCTTTCGATGATAACACACTTCAAGTAGGTACTTTTTCTTCAATTGGCATAATTGGTTTTTGAACTGTCATTTGTTCAATAGATATATATATCTTGTTATTTAACTATGAGTTGTTCAATTAGTCCATAATAAATATGAAAAAATTCAAGGCTATTTTATAACCTTCTCATTACAAGCTTTAAGTAATACTTTTATAATTGGTAGATGATCACATTTATTTTTTGCAATTCCTTCAAGATTATAAATAGTAGTCATTGATAACTTAATTCCACATCTTTCAAAGAAATCACGAGTTTCTTGTGTATTTAATTTTCAACAATCAATAGTGATCTTTCCTATACATCTATAAAAGTATATAATACCTTTAAGTAAAAATCTACAAATTCTTTCTATAGAATTTTTTTTTTCAATGTTCTACCTTCTACTTGGTTTGATAAATCTTCTTAAGTCAAGACTAAATATCTCATTTGACATAAGCCAATTAATATAATAATTAAACCAAGAATCCATTTAAAATAAATAGTGAAAGGATATATTGATTATAGACCATCTCAAAGTTGTATATTAAAATACATTTGACAAAATTTATACAATTTTATAAATAAAAATACATCTCAATACTTATTTTTTTACCAATATTATTCTTTAAGTAATCCAAACTTTCCTATGTCATGCCTATAAAATATTATGAAATTCTTTTAATACTTTGTGTGGTGTCTAAAACTTGATTTAAGGAGTTTTCATGTCTCTAATATTAAGAAAGATATGAGATATTTTGTTTTACAGATTTGTATTACAATTTGAAAATTTGAAAAAACTATCCAACAAATTATTTAGATCAACAAAGAAATTGTAATTTTTACTAATCTATATTATGGCAGAATATGGTAGGGATATTTTTCATTGTATTGTAGGATGTGTTCAAGGATATTAAGATTATGTACAAACAAACTATGAAATTAGAATTTTAAGCCATTAATCTATAATGGTATTCGTATTGATTCTATAATTGTAATAAATAATATATACTAATTATTTATAATATTTATAAATTTATATGATTATTTTATGTTTCAATCAATGTATATAATACTTTTATTTTAAATGAGCATATATAACATAACTAATTTGAAGTAAAGAAATATGTGTTAAATTTAACATTAACATATTAAATACTTTAATATAATTTTTTAATTTGAAAAATACAACAATGTGCATGGAATAAAATATGTCTTTACAAAATGTACTCATATATTGTCATTTGAAAAACAATAGATTTTTCACAAATAGTTAATATCAACTATTTTATTAGCTCTCAATTAGTCAATGTAATGATCCATAAGGAGAAGAAATCATAGGTTTGTTGTTTAGCATATTAGATTTACTTGCACAAAAAAGTCTACATCACTATTTAAAAAAGATTATTATGTTAAAAATATATTAAAGTGCATTATAATAAATAATTATGGAAAAAAATATATTAGTTTTAATAGAATTTTATTATTTTAAAAATATATTAAAAATTAAATTAAATATTATTAAATTATGCTTCGATTTCTACTAGAAGTTGTCTATATAAACACTAGACCATATTTATTTTGTTATAGATAATGGTTGAAGAAGTCCATAAAATTGATGATAAAAAGTTTTTGATTTTAAACAAATACTACATGATTGTACAAAGTTTTTAATTATCTTTTACATTTAAAACCACAAAAAATCTTCAAATAATAACTCTAAGGTTTTATTGTATCCAAAATGTCTTCTAGCTAGAAAATTGTGAGGAGCGTAAAGAGCAAAAAATTGAGCTTTACTTTCTAGAATATATTAGTATCTCTTGACATAAAGTAGATTATTTTTTAAGTTAAAATTTAGAAATTTTATAAAATTTATATAGATTATTTTTAATATCTTGAATAAGATTATCAAAAAACATACATGATTGAATTTGATTAAAAAAATTTGAATCAACAATCAATATTGATTCATTATTTAAAGATATATAGCTCTAACTTTAAAATAATTATTCATTATTGATCAAAAGTTATATCTTCTTCTTTTGATGTAGGACAAAAACATCTAAAAAGAGCATCTAATAATTTTTTTTTTTTTTTTTTTTTTTTGACTAGTAAGTGAATTTGAATTCAAATCTTAACAAAGACATATTAAAAACTTTGTACAATCTTTAGAACAAAAAAATACACTCGCAGTGCCAAAATCAATAATTTAAGGATAGTCAATGTAGAAATCTTAAATTAGTGGAGAAACTAAGCTTGTTGTAGAAATATGCCTCATTGTAAGAATTTTCATATAGTTTTCTAGGATAATTACAAGTTGAGTTGGACTTTGAGTTATCTTATCGTTATATATATTTATAGCAAATTATTGAGTATTTGATCAATTAAGTAAAGAATATTGAAGAAAAAATTGCTAAAAGAAGGTAAAAATACCTTTGATTAATAATTAAATATTATTATTTTGGAAATATATAAAATTATTCTAATAATTATCTAGATAATATGAATATGTACAAGTAGATTAAAGTAGATAAATTTGATAATATCTTATAGAAAAGCTTTTGAGAAGCTTCATAAATACCACTTTGACTTTATGCATGTTTGTAGTTGATTGATAAATTAGAAACTTCGCCAACAAGTTAGCCACATATTGCACATGTTGGTAGTTTGTAATACAAGCTAATTATATGGTACACATATATAAAACTTTCTTTGTAAGTTAAGACATATGTTTTGTAAGTTGAACACATATTGGAGGTCTTATAGAACATTGCCACATATCTCTTATTTAAATAATATATATGAGGATAAAAGTAAAGCCTTCTTTATTCTTATCAATTTCTTTTTTTATTTCTAATCTAATTTCAAGGATCTCTAATTGCTTGTTTTTGACAATAGCCATTTTAGTTTTTTTTTAATATGTATATTTTTTCATTTTCATTTTATTATCTTTTTTTGAAAAAATTTTCACTTATTTATTTATATTCATAAAATTCTTGTACTTGACATATTGTCACTAAACCTTTTCAGAATAAATTAAGGTTGATTGTATTTCAACTTGGCACTAAAAAGTATGCAAGAGAAGATGTATTAGATCACAACACTTAACAATCAAGCACAAGAACTATTAGATCTTTTGTTGATTGGCACCATCAAAAGAGAGAAAATCTATTTCTTTCAAGAAGAACTAGTCTAAAAAAGGCTTCATTGCCTTCAATAGTGTTGAGAGTATTAAATGTAGCCAGCGCTCTCTATGATATTTACTATAGTCTACAATAAATACTATAGCTACAATATTTGCAATGTAGTAGAGAGGAACAATTTATCTTCTCTCCTTCCACTCTTATATACAAGACACAACCAAATCAAGTGATTTTTATGTGTGAAGCTCTCTCTTTTTAGAAACCCTCTTGTATGTATTACTTACTATTATTCTTGTATCTTTTTAAACATTTTCAACACGTTATTAGTACGAATTTCTTCTACATACTATCACATTTGTTTTTGCTTTAGTCTTCAAACTTGTTGCTACTCCTGCTCCCTGTCTAATTCATGATCTTATTGCACTTCTTGCTGGCCCGTCACACATTAGCTACTTGCTTAGAGTACTTGCTCTACTCTCTACCTTGTTTGCTTAAAATACTTGTTCCAGCGCAGCCTCCCTACTCTGCCTCCTACTTGCTGCCAAACAACCGCTGACCTTGCCACTGTTGCTAACTGCCAACTGTCACCGGCTTTGCTGTTGCTGCTGCCACTACCGCCCTACCACCATTGCCACTACCGCTGTTATCGCTACCACTGCCATCCTACTGCCATTGCCACCAATGCCCTGCTGCCGCTATCGCTGCCACTTGCTACTATTGCCCTACTATCGTCGCCTCACCATTCTACTGTTGTCGCCACTGCTAACTGCTGCCACCGTCCTACTACTACTCTGCTGCCACAATCCATAATATTATTAAAAAAATAAAATAAAAATAAATTAATATTTTTGATTTTCAAATTCAAATTTATTATTTTATTTGACTTTATATTTTAAGGTACATTTTACTTAACTTTTCTTCTTGATCTTGTATTTTCTTTACAGATTTATTTATAATGAGAGCTTCAACATCTTCAATTACTTCTACTATGGTTCCAACTATTACCACTGTATCCCAATATTTTCAAGCTTTTTTTATTTCCACCATTGATTGTAGATAGAAACAATTATCTATTATGGAAAAAAATGACAAAAATAAATTTATTTATAGAACAACTCTTGGATGCTATTATGTTTGAAGAATCTCCTATAATAAGTATTTCTATTCTTCTTGCTACTTATTGGAAAGCACTTCTTCTCTTTCGTTGTTACCTTATACCTACATTACAACATCAATATTTAGAAATGGAAGATTGTGCAAAACTTTGGAAGAATCTTAAATCTAGATTTGATCATCAAAAGACCATTTTCCTTCCACGTACATGTCATAATAGGATACATTTATGTGTTTTGGATTTTTCAAATTTAAATGCTTTCAATAGTGAAATGTATAGTATTATCTCACAATTATGATTATGTGAACAAAGCATCTTTGAAGAAGAAATGATTGAAAAAATTCTCTCTATATTTCTTCCTGTATCTGTTGTGCTTGTACAATAATATAGGAACATGAAATTTTAGAGTCATTCTAATATCATGTCTTATTTATTTCTTGCAGAGAAGTAAAATGAGCTACTCTTATGCAATGCGAAAGCTCGTCCTATTAGAAACATAGTTCGAGAATCTCATGCACTTAATATTTCAAAGTCTAAGAAAAAATTATATAAACATGGAAAACATGCTCATAAGTATCAGAATAGTCATAATCATGACTATTTCTATCCACATAGAAAGAATAAATATTCTACTATTAATTATAGTAGAAAATAAAAATTAGAGATGCATTCTTACCATAAGTATAGAATGATTGGACATTTAGCACATGCGTGTTGTATTTCAAAATATTTTATTAAAATATTCTAAGAAAATAAGAAACTATAAGTTAAGGCTTGTGAAATTCACACCATGGATAAATCCATGGATTCAATTGATACTCATGACTTAAAGGCTTGTATGAATGACAAAACCTCTAATGATGAATCAAATGATGCACTCATTGATTTTGCATATTGATTTTATATTGAAAAAACTTCAACTTGGCAAACTAAAAATATGATGACCATAGCTGGAACAAATGCATTTTGTTTCTAAGAGGGCACAACAATGGTAAAATTACCTACGAGTTCCATCATAAAATGTAAATATGTGATATTTACACCCTTAGTACCTCGGAGTCTAATCAGCTACAGAGATGTGCGTATCAATGGTTATCACCTCTCGATCGCCATTTTAAATTGTAAAGAGATTTTGGTTCTTGCAAAGAACCATAAAGTTGTTGAAAAAGCTTTTGCTACAGAAAATGGTTTATACTGAATTGCGATTCGGCCACCGATTACATTTAATTTTGCATCATCTATCATAGAGAGTCGTGCTTCTCTTTGGTATGGATGATTGGGACATCCAAGATCTACATTATTTAAAAAAATCATTTCATATATAACTAGGCACAATTTAAAGCTTGAGGATGTAGACTCTATGGAATTATATCATGCATGCATGCAAGGTAAGATGATTACTCGGTCTTTCAATTTGGAAACTCCTATAAGAATTACTATCCATACTTGAAAGATTGTATGGTGATATTTGTGGTCCTATTAATCAAATATCGAGACCATTTTGTTATTTTTTGGTCCTTGTTGATGCATCAGGTAAACAATTACATATCTCATTATTATCAACTCGAAACATGATGTTTGCCAATATTATATCTATGATTATTCGTTTTTATATACATTTTCTTGATTATCCTATAAAAACATTGCATATGAATAATGTAAAAGAATTTACATCAAAGTCTTTTTAAGACTATTGTACTACAACAGGAATTGAGTTGACATATTTTTTTCTATATGAACATGCTCAAAATGGACTTACAGAGTCATTTATAAAGTATTGTCGTATTGTAAATGCTTACAATATGTAAAAATTAGTTAAAACATATTATATGTTAATAAATCTAGATGTATCTTAGAGTGGCTAGTAGATTAAATTAAAAAGAGTTGGTATAAGAAACTTTACTTTATTTCTTTATTTGTTTTGATTTTGATATATATATATATATATATATATATATAGGACCTAAATGTTTAGTATGAAGCCTTGGGAGAAGGTGGAAGCCTAAGGATGAAAATTTAAACTAGTAGGAGACTAATTGGGAGGGATGAAAGCAAGGCATGGTCGGATGAAGGCAAGGAATGGGGAACTTCAACCCTATTGATCAAATACCATGCCCAAAGGGCTTTGAGGAAGCTGTCTGCGACCTTAAGAAGGATTTTGGCGACTTCAAAGAGGGCATTTGGAGATTACAAGCTAAGATTGTAAAGTTTAGGATTTGGGGTACAATTTTTGTGCAAAAATAAGAAGATTTGGAGTTAGGATGAAGAAGTTATAGCCGTTTGAAATTAAGATGTTAATTTAAGACATACTGTTACTCTTTTGGGGCTACGAGGAGTTTTATAGCAGCTTTTGAAGATTGGAAGGTGCAACTAGAACGGCGATTTTAAGGCCTACATTCTTTATAAAAGAATTATTACTTTTGGAGTTCATATAAAAGAGTTCAAAGGAATTGAAGGCGGTGCTTCCAAATCAAAGGTAGTAAGTAAGCGGTTTTATTTGTAGTAATGGTTGGAGCCATAACTTGAGTATTCAAACAAATTTTTGGCTCAAAATTTTTGGAGAATATAAATTTTTGTGTTAAAAAGCTATACATACAAATTTCGTGGAATTTGAGCTTATATTTTGTGAGATATGAAAAAAATTGCACATAGGTATATAAAGACAAGGATTTGAAGTGACTATTAGGATTTTCAAGATATCTCAAGTTTCGTAATGAATTTGTAGTTAAAAATTGTTGTAGAAGTTTATAAGAATACATTAGTACCTCATGTAAAATTTGAATTTGTTTGGACAGTCGGATTAGGAGATATGAAGCATTGAAGTTCGGAAAAATCTCCACATAAGAATATACAAGGTTTTAGAGGATTTTATCATATTTTGGATGTTGTTGGTTACTTGAGGCTTGTGTATTTGGTGCAATTGCTCAAAAAGGGAAAATTTATATATAAACTTAGGGCTTTCCTTATTTTCAAGCTTGATTGAATAATTAGTGACAACCAGAAGCCCAACATTTTCTTGAGGTAAATTCTCTCTATCCCAATAGCGTATACAAATCATTACTTGGCCACTCCTCCTTCACGCAAATTTACCTACATCTATGTGGAGTCATGCAATTTTATATGTTACAGCATTAATACACCTTTGCCTTTCTTTTTTTGAAATTGTTTCATTACATGAGCTTATTTTGGATCATGTTTCAAATGTATCTCACTTACGAGTATTTGGTTGTCGTGCTTGGATTCTAGTACCAAAACCTCAATGGCATACCATTGAAACTCATCAACAAGAAGACATATATATTGGTTTTGATTTACCAAGTATTATTCATATTTTTGATTTATTAACTAGCACATTATCTCTTCAAGGAGGTCTATCAAATCAACAAAGAAATAAAGTACTTATATTTGAAGCATCAAAAATATTTACAATGAATTCCAATCTCAAGACATCTTTAGTTGAAATTGAAGTTACTAAGATTTTGCATCTAAAACAGATTGCAGATGAAATACCTGATGGTTTCAATGATGCACTAGGAATTACAAAAGTTCCCATTAATGACATTCAAAATGCACCTGTTCCAAGACAATATTGTATTATTAATTTATGTGAGGCCTTGTATAGTTTAAAACAATCCGGACACATATAATATCAACATCTTCGAGATTATTTAATTACATATAAGTTTGTAAGTGATCCACTAATCCCTTGTTTATTTATCAAACGAGATAAAACTGATTTTGTGATCATCGCTATATATGTTAATGATCTCAACCTAGTTGACAGTACATCTGCATGTGTTGTACCTATTAACCTATTTATATGTGAATTTGAGATGAAAATGCTAGGAAAAATAACTTTCTGCATTGGTCTTCAGATTATGCATCTCACAGATGGTAGCATTTTTTTCTATCAACTAACGTGTATTAGATGAATCTTACAAAGATTCAATATGATTGATGCTTATCTATTATCCACACCAATGGTTGGATGTGGTCGTGATGGTCATGATCCATACCGTTCATGTGAGGAAGAAGAGGAAATATTAGGAGATTAATATCCATACCTTATAGTAGTTAGATCACTTTTATATTTGGCTACATCTACAAAACTAGATATTGCATTTGCAGTTAGTGTTCTTGCAAGACATAGTGCATGTCCAATACTATGACATTGAAATAGCATCAAATATTTATTACGTTATTTAAAAGATACTGAAGACTTGGCATTATACTACACACAATCCACAGATCCAAAATTGGTTGGATATTGTGATGTGAAATATAAATCTGATATTGCAACAGCTAAATCTCAAACATGATATGTATTTTTAAGACATGGAGTTGCAGTATCATAGAAATAAAAAATAACTACAACTTCATCCAACCATGTAGAAATTATTGTCTTACATGAAGCATCTTGAGAATGTATTTGGTTGAGATCAATTGATAAATTCATTCAAACAACTTGTGGATTTTCATATGATGATTCTCCAACTATATTGCATGAAGACAATAGTGCTTGTATTGTACAAATATAAGTTGGTTTCATTAAAGGTGATAGGACAAAGCATATTGATCCAAAGTATTTTAGTTATATCTATGACTTGATTACTGATCAAGCACTTATAATTAAGAAAATTGAATGTGTAAATAATCTTACTGATCTCTTCACCAAAGCTCTCCCATTGTATAACCATCATCAACTTACTTATAGCATTGGTATGCGGTGACTTACTTTTTTAAAATAAGAAAGTTAATGAACTCTTTAAATAATGAAAAAAATGATGTTGTACTCTTTTTCCTTCATCTGTGGTTTTGCCCTTAAATACAATAAGGTTTTCCTAGATAAGGTTTTAATAAGGCAACAATTTTTGATCTTGTAAGATTACAAAAAAGTATAGATCATAATTCTATACAAATTTTATATTATGTAAATATTATGATGAGCAAGGAGGAATATTGAGAGCATTAAATGTAGCCGACTTTCTCTATAATATTTATTGTAGTCTACAATAAATACTATAGCTATAATATTTGGAATATAGTAGAGAGGGAGTGTTTATCCTCTCCCCTTCTCCTTTTATATACTAGATACAATCAAATCAAGTGATTTTTATGTGTGAAGCTCTCCCTCCTTAGAAACCTTCTTGTGTGTATTACTTACTATTAGTCTTGTGTGTGTATTATTTACTATTGTGTATTTTTAAATATTTTCAAAAAATGGCATACTTTTTCTTCATTCTTGGATCTAGAGAGGGTCACTTGAGCATTGTTTTGTCCTCTTCTACTTGTGCTGCAAATCAATCCCTGAGTTTTTGAGCTCTAGTTCGGCTGCAGTATTGGTATTTGGAGCTTGGCTTTCTTCCCATCTTGGTGCTAGCGGCCATTTTTTTCTCTATTTCTATTCAAGGTAGAATTGCGACACCACTAAAAAAATCTTTATTGTGGGTGGATCCATCGATCTTCTAAACTTGTAGGATTCTGCTGTAGAAGCGTGGTCATCTTTTACAGCAACATTGTGTTCTACTCACCTTGCTTCTTCTTTGTTTTGATGTTTGGTGGACGTTGGTGGTAGTTGTGGAGTGCACATTTGATAGGAAGCTGTTTTAGCTCTAGATCAAGTTATGTGTTTTAGTTTTGTGGCTAGATTATTTTTGGCATTTGAGATTCTGTCATTTTTTTTCACTAGTTGTGTCTTAATCTAATTAATTCATTACTGTGTCCCCTTTTCTTGTCATTTTTCTAAGCATCGATTGGATGTTGACCGAGCTTTGTTCCCTTGAGCTATTCAGTCCGGTGTTTATTTCTTCCTTCCTTGTTATCACGAGCTGCTGGATTTGTGAAAGTAAGATGTGGTGAAGTGATAAGTACAAGTGTGTTTTATCTCGACTTAATATCCAAGTATCAAGGGACGTGATATTTACAGCCAAAGCTTGATTGCATATAGCTACTTTTTTGAAGAAAGACAATAAGCAAGACACAAGTAAGTAGAAATCAACAAGGTTAGACACAAGAGAAGTGTGGAATGAGATACCTCTCACTTCCAACATCCTTTACTTATAGATAGAGGTTACATCTATTTTAGCTAGTATTTATGTTACTTTCATCCAACTAAACCCTAGATTCTTCTTAATCTAGTTACCACCTATAACCTTAGCCGCCCCTTAAAACCCTAGCCACCACCTTCGTAACTTTCTTTCATCCTTTTGTTGCCTTTTGACCATTAGCAACTTATCTAAGATAATATCTTTTACCTTCTAACTTATCCTCCATTTACTTTAAGACTTCCACTTTGCTATTGGTCAAAGATTAATAAATCTAATCCCTTTGTCAATTTGTAATGTCTATCCTTCACTAATACTTTTGTGAATAAATCAGCAAGCATGTCTTCCATTGTATAATATTTTATGTCAATTACTCCCATCTCAATCTTCTCCTGTATGAAGTGATATTGAATTTCAATGTACTTCGTCCTTGAATGATGCTTTGGATTCTTGAGAAAAGCAAGGCATCCTTGATTGTCACTTTTCATTGGAGTTTCTTCGAATTGTACAAGTCCAATGTCTTCTAAAACTTGTCTTAGTCATATTGTCTCTATTGCACCATGACTTGTTGCCATGTATTCTGCCTCCATTGTAGACCTTGCTATTGTTGGTTGTCTCTTACAATTCCATGAAATTGCTCCCACTCCAACAAAGAATACATATCCCATTATTGACCTTCTATCATTTGCATCTCCAATCCAATTTGCATCACAATATCCATGCAATATAATACTATCACCTCCAAGACTTAATTTGAAGTTCAAAATACCTTTTAAGTACCTCAAGATCCTCTTAATGGTTGCCCAATGAATTGGTCCAGCTTTAGACATGTGTTGACTTACAACACTCACCGCATATGCAAGATCCATCCTTATACCAACCATTGCATACATAAGTGAGCCTATTGCTACCTTGTATGGAACATCTTTCATTTCTTCTTCAACTTCAGTAAATTCCTCATTCATGAGCTTCATTAACTTCAAATTTGCCTCCAAAGGTGTTCTAATCGATTTGTACTCCTCTATGTTGAACCATTTCAATACTTCTTCAATGTACTTCTTTTGGCTCAATATAATGATCTTTTTAGCTCGATCTCTCACAAATTCTACTCCTAAGCAATACTGGAGCTCTCTCAAATTATTCATTTCAAATTCTTTTGCTAACTTTATCTTCAACCAATCCATCTTTTTCAAAGTATTGGTCAAAATGATCAAATCATTAACATAAAGAATAACAATCAACTAGAAGGCTTTTGATTGCATCACATATATGGAATGATCAGCTTCACTCCTCACAAATCCTTCATTCACAAAGAAGGTGTCGATACGTTGGTACCATGCCCTTGATAATTGCTTAAGCCCATACAAGAATTTCTTCAACTTACACACAAGGTTTTGTTTGCCTTCTTCAATAAATCCTTGAGGTTAATCCATGTAGATGTGTTCTTCCAATTCTCTATTGAAGAAAGCCGTCTTCACATTCATTTGGTGCATCTCCAAGTCCATTGCTATTCCAATTGCCACAATGATTCTAATGGTGGTGAATTTGGCCATGGGAGAAAATGTCTCATTGAAATCAACACCAGCAACTTATGAATAGCATTTGGCAACCAATCTTGTCTTATACCTCACAATATTTCCCATTGCATCTCTTTTGGTTCTAAACACCCACTTACAACCAATTGAAACTCGATTTCGTGGAAGTTGAGTCAATTCCCATGTTCCATTGTCCATGAGTGATTTGTACTCTTCTTCCATAGCATTCTCCGACTTCATAGCATCCGTGGACTTCATTGCATCATAAAAATTCAACAGATCAGCAAGAAGTGTAACATTGGCATGTTTTTTACTTACTTGACGAAAAATATGGTCCTTCCACCATTCATCACATTTTTTTCTATTTCTCAAAGGTTATCTCCTTTCATTTGAAGAAGATTCAATTTGTTACACTCCATAGTCACCTCCAATCTTCTTTTCTTTTGAAGATAGTCTTTTTTCACTAAAAGGTTCATAATCCTCATCACCATCATCATCAACATCTTCATGCTCTACAATTACTGGTCTTAGCAATTGTAGAGGACTTCTTGTCCACCTTCTTTGCCTCTTTATCTTCATTTCCACCTTTACAACCATCATTGTCTTTGTCTTCTTCTTTCTTTGCTGAATTTCAAGATATATCCACAAACACACCATTACTCCCACTTGGATACATCTCCAAGTGCTCATAAGCACTCTTGTGCTCCAAAAACTCAACATTATGACTTTTGATGATCTTTTTAGTCTCCAAACACATGAGCCTATAAGCCTTTGTACCTTCACAATATCCAACGAATACACATTTTGTACCTTTTGCATCAAATTTTGATCTCATACAATCTGGTATCTTTACATATGCTATACATCCAAAGGTCTTCATTTGAGAAACACAAGGTTTTCTGCCACTCAAAGCTTCTTCTGACGTCATTGATGTAAGTGCACTTGTAGGACACCTATTTCTTGTGTATACTATATTCACCACTACTTCCGCCCAAAATTCGTGTCCAAGGTGTTGTGCATGAAGCATACTCCTTACCATTTCCACAATGGTCCGATTTGCTCTTTCAACAACTCCATTTTGTTGTAGAGTGTAAGGAGTAGAGGTTTGTCTTACAATACCATGCAACTTTAAGAAATCATTGAATTGCTTTGATATATATTCACCTCCATTGTCTGTATGTAATACCTTGATATTGCATTCATATTGCTTCTCTACAAGTGCCTTAAACTCCTTAAACCTTGTGAAACACTCACTCTTTGCTTTGAGAATGAAAATCCATACTTTCCTTGAAAAGTCATCAATGAATGTGACAAAATACCTTGCACCTCCTATTGATGGCATCTCCATAGGTCCACAAACACGAGAATGGACAATCTCCAATAACTTGGTTGCACGTGTTGCAACTCTACTTGGAAATGAGGCCCTTTATTGTTTGTCTTGAATACAACCTTCAGAAGAAAAGTGTCATAGCATTGTAGCTTATATGATGAAGATATAAGCCACTTACCATAGATTGGAGCTCTTTCATGCTTTTGGCATTCAAATGATCAAGGCCTCGATGCCAAATGCCAAACTTATCTTAACCTTGAAGAAATTCAACAAATGCTACCACTTCAACTCTATTCACTTTCTTACACTTGATGAAATAGAGGTTGCTATCTCTAAAGCCCTTTGCAATATGATCTTCTTTCAATGATTTCACAAAACATCCATTCTTATCAAATTGTACTTTACAACCATGTGAAACAAGTTTACTCACCAAGAGGAGGTTTTTCTTCATCTCTAGTACATGTAAGACATCCTTCAATCTGATCCTCTTGGTTTGGCCTTTCACAAAAATCTCTATAACAATGGAGCCTATTCCAATAGCTTATACTATACCATTGTCTCCTATGAGGATATTTGTTGTTGAAATCTCTTCATAAGTGTCAAATAAATATTTGTATGGAGTCACGTGCTTGGTGGCACCAGAATCAATGATCTACTTGGACATGGAAGCAATGGAAGTACCTTCACTTGCCATGAATGCATAATCATCACCTCCATATTCATCACGAGTATTGTTTATACTTTTTCTATCTCCTTTCTTAGCCTTGTAGCAATTTCGACCAAAGTGACCTGGTTTTCTACAAATGAAGCAAGTTCTCACATTGCCACATTGGTTGAGATGACTCCCCTTGCCTTGCCTTGAAAAGAGAGCCGAATTCTTACTTTGGGGCTCTTTATCTTTTTTCTTGATCACTTCATGGGCAAGTCTTGCCGTCACATAATCCATTGTGAGTTCTTTTACTTTGATGGATTTCAATGCCACAATGAGGTAGTTGTAGGACTCAAGAAGGCTCATAAGTAAGGTCATGACAATATCACTCTCTTTTAAAGGCTTGTCAATAATAGCAAGTTGATTAGCAAAGGCCTTTACCTTGTTGACATGAGCCATGAGGTCTTCACGTTCTTCCATCTTGTAAGTGAAGAATTTCCTCCTTGTGAAGATAATATTAGACAAGTTCTTGCTCTCATATATGTTGCAAAGAGTCTTCCATGCTTCTGCTAGTCCTTTGCAAGTGATGATGTGAGAAAAGTTGGCTTTATCCAAATTAGTGACAATCATGCCAAAAGCCTTCTTTTCACGTTTTGTGAAGACCTTCCTCTCTTTAGTATTAGCATGTGTGCTTGGAGGCTCTTTACTTTCATCTATAATGCCCCAAAGGTCCAAAGTTGCCAACAAAAGCTTCATTTTGACCTTCCAATGGTAGAAATTGTCACCTCTAAACTTCTCAATCACTCTCAAATCTTTACCCTCACTTGAAGCCATATCTTAGAAGAGGTCTATCAAAAAATATCAAAAAAAAGAGTCTCTATGTGTTTAAAATCACTAAAATAATTTTGTACTAGCAAAATCTCAAAATGCCCTCTTGTGAATAAATGAATGTTTCTTCACTCCAAACACTCCCAAATCAACTTTTGAAGCTTCTAACAAGTATGTGAACTCCAATCAATTTCACCATCTAGTTCTTCCACTCTTAAAACTCACTTTTTCACCACAAAATCAAAGACACTATCAAGGTCTTTGTATAAGGTCTTAATCACTCAATCCTAGGAATTAAGAACCTTCAATCTGATATAAGAGATCTATAAGGCCCAAATCAGAACCTCCACAAGTCAAAACACCAGATTAGATCATACAATCTCTAACATCAGTAAACACCATAAGATCTATTCCATACAAGAAGAACAACCAGCAAATGACTTCAACTTACTTGAATAGCACAACAAAGTGTGTGTAGGTCCATAACCTTTTGAAGAAACACAATAAGCAAGACACAAGTAAGTAGAAATCAGCAAGGTTAGATTTAAGAGAAGTGTGGAATGAGATACTTCTCACTTCCAACACCCTTTACTTATAAGTAGAGGTTACATCCTTTTTGGCTAGTATTCATTTTAATTTTATCCAACTAAATCCTAGATTCCTCTTAACCTAGCTGCCATCTATAATCCTAGCCGCCACTTAAAATCCTAGCTGCCACCTTCATAACTTTTCTTCATCCTTTTGCTACCCTTTGATCATTAGTAACTTATCTAAGATAATATATTTTACCTTATAACTTATCTTCCATTTACTTTAACATACTCAGTATCAGAGGGATGTGAAGGCTTCTAGTATTTGATAAATACTCATCCATGTCACGCTATTCTCATGTCATACCAGCCGTGTTCACTTTGTCTTCCTATGCACATGGTTGTTCATTCCATCTTGTTGCTATGAAGCGAGGTTCACTGATTGAATAATGAACTCGAATGGCTAGCCAAGGATGCTCTATACACTTTGAACTAGAATTGCACATGGAGTCAAAGGATCATGTGGAGTTGAGTGCAAGCAGTTCGGAATTCCTATTCCATTCTAACTCAACTTCAAAGTCTTCTACCTTAGGTGAAAAAATTCAAAACGGATGAAGTAGACTAGGATAAACTTTTACTTCAAATGAAGTTAGGTTAATATTGGATGATGTTAGGGTTTGAATGAAATCAGGTTAAATAGCTGGATAATTGAATTTGAATGAATATAAGATATAGATGAAATTATATTAAATAGATAAACAAATAATTGAATTTGAATGAATTTAGGATGTGGATGCAATTTTATTTATAAATAAATTACTATTATTAGATAAAATTTTGTTGAAAGATGAATAATAATATAAAATAATATAGAATTTCTTGATTTGTAAAAACTTTTGAATTGATTAGTATTGCATATATGGTAATGTGAAAGTTGTAGCGATTATATAGGATTGATTGAGAGAGCTTAATATATCATTTAATAAGTATTCAATAAAATAATTATAATAAAAACATAAGATAATCAATTCTAATGAGTTATAATAAACTCTCAACTATTAAATATTCATTATAGTATACAAAATACTTAAGGTTCTTGTGATTTGTATATACGATAATTAGATTTGAATATCTTGCTTGAAAATGTACATTGCATCTGGTTATAGAAAATAAATTAGAAGTTGTAATAATAGGATTTTAAGAATTCTAATAGAATCTCAAATAAAATCTAATTAAAGCTTAATAATTTTATTGAAATTTGAATCAAATCCAAAAGAATTCTTAACAAAATTATAAAAATATTCTAAAGAATTTGTAATGAAATCACAAAGAATTTTGCATAAAAACAAAAAACCTTAAAAAATAATAAAAAAATCTTTTTAAATATTAAAAATAGAAATTCTAAATGAATCCTAAGTAAATTTTAATTAAATCTTAATATAATCCAAAAATTCCTAACAAAATCCTAATCAAATCTTAAATTCTAAATCTTAATTTAAATTCTAATTTAATCAAATCCTAATTTAAATCCTAATTAAATTTTTAATCAATCCTATAAAAAATTAAATCCTTAATAATTAATAATTTAATTGTAGATTTTGACTAAAAATTTGTACATCCTTCAATAATTTAATTCAAAATAAACTTAAAAAATTTGAAGAAGATTGAACTTAGTAAATACAAAATAAACCTTATAATCTACTTAAATATCAACTAGCTACTTTTTCCAATCTCTCAATGCCAATATCTCTTAATTTTATTTTCTAATAGCTCTCAAACTTTTTACAATTATTAGAAATTATGTCTACTTTTAATATGCAAAATTTTATCTCAATTTCACTTGCAAGTTATTGCAAATTTTAGAAATCTTCACTAATTCTCTTAACTCTAATTCGTAAGATTCTAACATTTTAAAAATTTAATGATCTTTATATAAGTTATTTGATTATGCTCAAATATATAACTTATATTCAATATAATAATAATCATCTAATCATAAAATTTCACTTATAGATTATCTATCAATCTCACAAAATTTTCTAAAGTATAGATTTTTTATACTTATAAAAAATCTAAAGTCACCTCAAAAAAATCCTAACATTGTAAAATCTTTACAAAGTTATTATAAATTCAAATCATTAAAAATTATGATTAAAGAATTTCTTTCTAGTTTTCTTATAAATCTTGTTTTCTAATCAACCAAAAACCTTTGGATTGCCATGCAAGTATTTAAGATTGCATTCTACTTTCTATCTTTGTTTGTAGTTTTTATGTATTTATTGCATTAAAGAGATGAAGAAACAATAGCCAATAGTTTCAATTTAAGATCCATTATTTGTTGACTTATTAGATGAGATATTATAATTATCATAGCCTTCAAGACGATATATTAGGGATGAAGACCTTTGAGAGCAATATGTTCTTCCTTAAATAGATAGCAAGATACAATGTATTTAGTATTACAACCTAAGAAGAGAATCTTGATATTTGGTGATATTATTAGAGGTAGGAATGACTCTTGGTGATACTAAAAATATTTTGTTTAAAGGAAGTTATGAAGGTCTCAACAATGATCAAATAATAGGGTGGTCTTTCCATCCTAAAATGAGACATTACCAATAATTGAGAAGACCTATCAACTACCTTCAAAGAAAACAAAGATTAGAATACATAGCAAATATAATTTTTTGCACCTTAAACTTCTTTAATATGTGATTACCGATCCTCAAAGAAATTGTCTCTAGAAGGAGGAGTAATGTCATAGATATATATTGATTATAATTATTACATAGCTGATATTAATAGATAAAAGTAAATAATAATAGATTAATTTTATAATATCTTTTAAAAAGCTTCTTAGAAGATTCATAGATGCTACATTGACTTTACATATATTTATAATAATTTAGTAGATTAGAAACTTAGTCAACAAGTTAAGTATATGCCACAAATGTTGATAGCTTGTAGAATAAGCTAACTATATCGTGCTTATTGATATATTGTAATTATTTATAGTACATAAAAGTTAACTAAAATAAATAATATATTTATAAGTATTGATGTACTTTAGAATAGTTAGTAGGTTAATTTAAGGAGATTTGATATAAAAAAATTTATTTTGAGATTTACTTAAGTTGATTATAATATTTAAAATATATAGAATTTAAATATTTAGTATAAAATTCAAGGAAAAGATTGGACCTCTAAGATGAAGATTCAAACCTTTAAGAAGCTTATTTAGAAGGATGAAAGCAAGGCATGGATGGATGAAGGCTAAAAGTAAAGATCTTTATCTCTATTAGTCAAAGCCCATGCCTAATAGATATTCAGCAAGCTATCTACGACTATAATAAGGATTTTTGCAACTTCAAAAGGAGAATTTGAGAATAAAAAGTAAAAATTGTAAAGTTTAGGATTTGAGCTAAAATTTGTATAAAAATTTTAGAGAATTAAAATGATGAAGTTATAGTCATTTGAAGTTAAGGTATCTTTTTAAGACATACTATTGCTATTTTGAGGATACAAGGAGTTTTATGATAGATTTTGGAGATCAAGAGAAGTGTCTGCAAGGATGATTTTAAAATCTATATCTCTTATGAAAGAATTTATGTATTTGGAGTTTATATGAAGAAGTTATAGAACATTGAAGACAATATATGTAATTCACAGGTAGTAAGTGAGTCATTTTATTGATAGTAATGGTTGGACCCATATCTTGAGTTTTTGGATGAATTTTTGGCTCAAAATTTTTAAAAGTGAGTATTATTAGGTTAAAAAGCTATAGGTAAAAATTTTATGGTGTTTGAGTACTTATTTTGTGAGATATGAAGAAATTTTCACACAAGTGTATGTAAGCAAGGATTTGAAGCTATTATTAGGATTTTGTCAATATCTCAAGTTTTACAATGAATTTACAGTTGAAATTTGTTGCAGTAGTTTTTAAAATTATATTAGTACTTCATGTAAAATTTTTGTTTGTTTGGATGGTCCAATCGTGAGATATGAATTGTTGTAGTTTGAAAAAAATTCACCTTAAGGATATACAAGGTTTTATAATATTTTTATTATATTTTTGGTGAACTTTGGTACTTAGGGCTTATGTATTGATGTAATTATCTCTATAGAGATAATTTCATATATAAACTTGGTATTTTTTATTTTTATTTTTTTATCTTGAAGCTTGGTTGAACAATTAGTAATAGCTAGAAGTCCAATACTTTCTTAAGGCAAATTCTTTTTACTTCGACATCATATAGAAAACTTGTTTTGTAAGTTAAGGTATATATTGTATAAAGTCAACATGTTTTGAAGGTCGTATA
Organism: Physcomitrium patens; assembly: GCF_059467195.1. NCBI lineage: Eukaryota > Viridiplantae > Streptophyta > Bryopsida > Funariales > Funariaceae > Physcomitrium > Physcomitrium patens. The sequence goes on along the minus strand of NC_143431.1, from coordinate 970,621 downwards.
GAATGTCACCATATAGCTTGTAAGTAGATTGTATATATAGAGGTAATAGTAAAGCCCTCTTCATTCTTATCAACTTATTTTTTGCTTCTAGTCTAGTTTTAAGAGTCTATAGTTTTTTTATTTTTTAACAATAGTCATTTCAGTTTCCTTTTAATATACGTACTTTCTTATTTTTCTTTTTTCATACTTCTTTGAAAAAGTCTCACTTGTTTTTTAGCTTTCATTGAATTATTTTCCTTGACACTTATTGATATTCTTAATGAATAATCATTTTTTTTTTAAGTTTTGAAAATTTTATTTGTAAATCTTTCATTCTACATATGATTTTATTTTTTTATATGATTCTACATTGATGCTCATTTTTTCTTTCTTTGATGAAGCCATTGAAGGTTAAATCATAGAAATATGATAGATAGTAGGTATTTTTATCTTAGATGCTTGCAATGATCTTTGAATATCTATCATGTTCTTTTTTATATATTGTTTTTCAAGCAAACTATTATGTCTTCTACTTGCTTCTAATTTATTGTCTATATTTCATCTTCTACTTTATTTTTAAGCAAATGTTTTAACTTCTCTTGCAACTTCCTATTAACTACATGAAGAAAAAATTCTTCTTTACTTGAATCTAATAATTTCTTCTCTTTATTTAATAAACCAAAATTTTGTCTTTCAAGCTTCTTCAATTATTTTATTGCTTGAAGATCCTTTTTTGGACTCTCAATCAATTCAAAAATGACTTCTTTGTAACCTAGTCACTATCTTTTAAAAACAATTCATCTTTCAATACTTGAAAAAAAATCTCTCATAAACCTCTAAAATATCCTATAACAGACTTGTTATGATTTCTTATTTTTGGAGAAAAAGCTAATTTAAATAATTAAACCATTTCTTTCTTAGAAACATGCTTCAATTTTATTTCTTTAAAATAATACTTGAAATATTTTGTAATTTCATTCTCTTCAAACTAATCAATCTTATCTGCAACCGCCTATAAAGCTTTATTTTTCATACCCTTTTTACAATATTTAACCTATAGTTCTTGCATAAATAAAGCAAAGGCTTCAAATATGCTTCAAAATTAGAATCAAAATATATATCTTATCTTACATTCATACCTCTACTTATACCTCCACTTGCAACTCTATTAAAAGTTCAAATTGAAGTACTATCCATAGCTCCTTCTTCAACTTTCTTATCTTTCTTCTCTATAATTTAAATAAATAAAATAAAATAAAATAAAATAAACACCTTTTGCTTTAAGCTTTTTATATTGGATTCACCAAATATGTCGTATTATATTAAGTCTTGCTTAAGAATAAATTGGACACTTGACTATAGAAGGTAAAATTGGAATTGCAACAACAAGGTCCTAACAACTCTAATAGAATCCTAAATAAACCTCAATTAAAGCTAAAAAATCTTAATCAAATCTTGATCAAATTAAATTTAGATTTTTAAGAATTTTTTAAAGAAATTCTAAATAATTCATAAATTATTCTATAAAAAATTTAAAGAAATAATAAAAAAATCTAAAGAAATATCAAAATAAAAATTATTTTAAAAAAATTAAAAAAAAAATTCTAAATAAATCATAGATAAATCCTAAAGAAATTCTAATGAAATATTAATCAAATTTTTAATCAAATTCTAAATAAAATCCTTATTTATTCCTATTCTAAATAAATTCCTTTAATAGTATTTATCCCAAATAGTTGAAGGTATTGTTGTATGTTAAAGAGCTATTAACATACATTTTCTTATTTTGAAGCCCTAGAGTATATATTAAGCTTACTAAATTTCAGCCTAGTAGATGTCAACTCCCTTGTTCTAAAGGCTTCTATTTGTCCTTGCAAAGTAGCTATTTGGCCTAAGAAGTATTGTATTTAACCTCCATTTGAGATTATTCGATGATATCTTCCATGCTATAATTCCCCGCTAGACTTCACTTTTGTATGCCTTCTCACTTCTTGGTTGACTTTTTAAGAGTAACTCACAATAGCCTCAATATAGTACCTAATGTGACTACAACAACTGACTTTAAACTAGACGATGACTATCGATACACTACCAAAGAATAGTCTAATACTTGCTATGTTATCAATAAAATAGGACCAATCTATCTTAAGTGTTGAAGATCCTTCTAATTCATAGCAACATAAAACCTCCTCACAAAGTAAGACAAAATGGGCCAGAATAAAACTAAATAGAACTAAACAAACCTAAACAAAATAGGACATAAAGGACAAAACTGAGGAACCGGAATTAGAACAAAATAGAAGAGAATAGAAAGATATAAACTCAAATTTTATTAAGAAAAAGGGTCCAAAGCCATATTTGACAAGCTGCCTCAAAAGGTCCTAGCTAGTCCTATTTATACTTTGTTCTACCATCCTAGACTTTCTAGAATGTTCCTAAATGATAGACCCCACTTAGATAACCGTCCTAAAATCCATCTAGAAGGTTTTATAGTAGGTCCTACCTAAATAATCGTCCTAAGCCATTTCTAGAAGGTTCCACAATGGATCCTATATAGTCTACTAACCTAACTCCAATTCTAGATACTTCCACAACTTTTTAAACATGGTTCCAATTATCTATTCATATGTGTCAACAATACAATTATCTTATCATTACCTTATTATAGCATATGTAGACGTGCTAAATAAGATAATTCTTATCATTTGGAATAAAGTGCCAACATAACATTGCTATTGTATTGAAGCAATTGATAAAATTCTCTATTACATAAATATCACTAATAAATTATTTGGTGGAATTACTATAGTCTTTAAAAGAGATTTTTGATAAATTATTTATATTATTCTTTGCAACAATCATATATTTGGTCTCATATTAAAGTGTACAAGTTGATCAAAAATATGCATTTGAAAAGTATATTTGTTGAAGAACTTTTAAAGATATACATTATATAAGATTGTTATATTTGAAAAGTTCTTTATGATACAATGTTTTTGTTTAATATGTTTAAGGATGGTTTCCATTTGTAGGTTAGAAATGGATCAATTATTGTAGATCTAGAAGTATAGTGATTCCTCGAAAATCTATGAAAGTAAGTCCAATATCAAATGATTTGATTCAAGATGTCAATTTGAGATTAAATAAAGATGGAAATCTTGAAGATGAATATTTTACCAATATGTCTATTTTATCTACACAAAATTATGATATTGATGATCTAAAAAAGCATGCTATGGAGAGATTTTTTGATGTTTCATGTGTCTATTTGAACACAAATATAGTAATTATGGAAGATGGTACCAACAATGATAATCGTTATCTAATCGAGTATTTAAATAACTAAATTCCATTAAGATTGCTACCATTTAGCTTAGAGACCAAGGTTGGATGTCCTATTATGTTTTTACAAAATATTGCTCTACATGAAATACTTTGCAATGGTTTATGTTTAGTCATTATGCAACTAATTGATTGAATTACATCGGCAAGGTTATTATTTGGAGAATAAAATGGACAATTGTAAGGATCACATTACGCCCATCATCCGTAGAGATTCTACAGAATGCAGCTTTGGGTGGAGGCGGGCTGGTAGGCTGTTTAGTGTGTTCACCCCCTGTCAACTGGTGTGTAGATTATTAGAGTGGGATAGTAGTTTAGGGTGGAGCGAGAGAGTGTGGAGTTGTTGGGTGTGGGCACTTGTTGCAGAACAACCAACCAACCACCCTGTTCTGCTCTGCTGTGGGATTGCCATTGCTGCTGTCATCGTCATCGTGAGTGAAAGTGACAGTGCTGCTGCAGTGCAGTACACAAGGCGGGGCTGTGTCGCAGCCACAATGGCCGCGCCGCCTGGACGGGGCGGGGCACTGGTGCGATCTGTGGGAAGGCTGCTGGAGCGTAGCCTTCGCGGGTCTGATTCCCCTCGGGGGCTCAGACTTTCCGGCATGCAGTTGAGGGTGACGAGACCTGACCAGCGGTTGCGGCAGGTGGTCCCAATGCTGCCAAGGGCGTTGCCTGGTGGGGTGCCTTGGGGTTGTCGAGCGCCACCCGAGCGTGGATTTTTGAGTGCTGGCGATGGGGATGAGGAGAGTGGATTGGCTAAGCATTTCGAAGAGGATCGTGTTATTGGGTACATTTTATTTTGGCCCGATTGATTGATTGATTGATGTGTGTAATGCAATCCATATCACTTGGACGTTTAGGGACGCATTCGTTGCAAATATCTCGGCAATTAGAGCACGTATGGAGCTTTTACTGGTTGTTTTGTTATGGTCCACATTCGGGATTTAATCTCGCTTTCTCATGGCATGAGAGCAATAGCTGCATCACCTCCTCATTTGTTGCATAACCGCGACACACCATATTCGTTCTGATACGGTCTGCATCTTTCCGTCATGACTCATACCGTCACAAATCTGTTGAGTTGTGACGCAGATAGAATGCCAGTATGAGTCATGGCAATGAAATGCATTTAGACACAGTTTTTTCTTTGAAGGCTCTGTCTACACGGTTTATGGCAAGGCAAATTCGCACCGACTGAAGTGGAGAGAATGTGTGTTTGTTTGCTATTACTGACCTAATAGGGGTAAAAAGAAAAAAAAATGCGCGGTTAGGCTGATGCACTGTTCATAGATTTCTGTTAGAATTTCGTAGAGTTTCGTTGCAGCGCCCAGGTGTACCAATGATGTTTGTATCCTGGGATGTCGAAATTTGGAGCACGGCAGCCATTTTATTGTTATGCACTACTCTTGCGTTCTGAAAGAAAAAAGGGATTGTCTGTAGGCACACACCGCAGCAGGTGTTCGATGTGGTGGCAGGCGTTGATACGTATGCGGATTTCGTACCTTGGTGCCTGAAATCAAAGGTCTTGTGTCGCAAAGACAACAAAATGGACGCAGAGTTAGAGATTGGATTCAAGGTTTTTGTTGAAAATTACATCTCTCATGTCGAACTTAAGCCTCCCGACCTGATTAAGGTGCTCTCGCATACCCTTCCTACCTGTTGTACGTGACACAAAGACTGTTGCTCAAATTAGAATGTCACTTTCGTCAAGTCTGCGAAGTATTTCTGATTTCCGAACATGTCTAAAATTGGTTCAAACATTGATGGATCCTTTTGAAACGTGATTTAACTGTCTTGTAAACCAGACAACAGTTTCACAAAGTACTCTATTCGACTTCTTAAATAACGAGTGGCATTTCAAGCCTGGTCCAACTCCCGATTCTTGCCATCTCTTTTTTGTGGTTGATTTCCAGTTCAAGTCAGCTTTGTATCGAAAGGTATGTACTCTCTGCTTTTTTAGACTATTCTCTAGGAGCTTATTCAGATCTAATATGATATGATTTATCAGGCATTTTGTTAACAAATTTTTGTACGTATACTATGGACTGATCTACGTATGTCCATGTAGGTGGCCAATATTTTTTTCAGTGAAGTGCAAGCTCGCCTTGTCGACTCATTTGAAGAGCGATGTAAAATTGTTTATGGTCCCAGCGTGGAAATCGTGACGAGGTAGTTATCACCATTATTACTACGGTAGTTCATTATGGTTAATTCACGTAGTTCAATTCATTATTTGATAAGTTTATATATATATATATATATATATATATATGTATCTCCAAAAGTTCCGTTGGAAATTGAAACGTGCATGTGAACTGAATGTTCGCAGGAAAAAAAATAAAAAGTAACGTTTTTGTGAGACTCGATGTGTGAAAACGAGAAGATGATGTTAGTTCCATCTGGTGCATTGGATTCCATCGCAATGGTGGCTTTGGAGTCTGGACATTTCTTAAGCATTTTTGTTGCAGGTATTATGGAATGATTCTTAAGTCTAAGCGAAGATGCAGCACAATGTTTTATGCTTCAATCCTCAACCACCTGATATTTCCGGCTGTTAATGAATTTCTATATTGTCCATCATTGATTTCTGCTGGCATATTTTCAATGAGGCCGCTATATCTAGATCAAAGTTCATGTACTGCGGGACGATTGTTCTTGCCCTCACCTTCTATGTTTCTTTATAATCTTGTGTCTGCTAGAGCAGCTTGAAGCGTTACAAGCGATGGATTCTCTGGTTTGAACAGTCGGATACTATCCCTTATCAAGGTACGAGACCTATTTGGTTGAACAGTCGTAAGACCATGAGTGCATTAAACGATTGTGTAATATTAGCAGCAATAGAATCCATGTACATTCGCTTCATGTTACCGGTTGTGATTGGAAACTCTATCATCTGTTTAATATTGTGTATAATTGAGCACTCTGCACGCAAGGATGCTTCGTTTGAAATCAATGAGTATTTGGTTCATGTAATTAATGCAAAAGTTGAGGCTTCAGAGAACTTTCGTATGTTCGTCGTTGCAGTGCCCAGACTACAGAGAACGGTGCCACAACAACTGGGTTCTCACGTTGCACATAGCAATACTTTCAGTCTAGATGGCCGTTCAATCCTGCTGTGTTTCTTACCGCATTCGCCTCATGCCCTGAGTTTGAAGCTGTATCACAGCGTATGCTTCTCGTTCCCAAGCCCCTGCTTCCTGCACCAGCGTTCGATATTATTTTATTCAATTTCAAAGAACTTGTTTATTTTTTATTTAGATCTTTTGAAAATGGGGTAGCGCATTTCTTGCCTTCTCAGCAGGTGAACAATGAATAATTTTTGCTCGCAAGTTCCAGTTGCCTTTGGTGATATAATTAATTTTAAAATAAAAGGTTTACCGTTGAATGTTCATAAATGAGGCTCACAATATTCATTCTACAAAGATCTGACTGCTAGAATTTCAACCGTATATATTAAACTTAAGCACAGATGATGAAGCACAACATTAGAGTGGGATGTAGACTTTAATAAATGATAGGTAAAAATTTGAGTAGAATTCCAAACTTTGGTTAGATTATGTGTTATTATTTAGGAGTGTCTTATAACCAAGTACCAGAATAGACACTTAAAAAAAAGCCAAATCTTGGATTGCTTCTATAATGGAAATGTAAGAATGAATAGCACATTGAGAAGAAGTAATTACAAGAAGAGACAAAAATTGCAAGAAAAAATTAAAATTTTAAAAACTCTATTTAGTATAGTCCCAATGAAAAAAATTAGGGGATCAAGTAGGCTATTTACACCCTAAACGTACTTCATTAGAAAAGCAAGCTGCTCATACTAGTTTTTTGGAACAGTGTTTTGTTTCCAAAAAATCAACTGATCTTTTCTCTTGACTTCTACCAAAATCTACCAACAAGCCAACATGGCAAGCGAAGTCAAAGAAGTTAGAAGAAGAATTTAGAAGATTTGTTAGAAAAACACATAAAAGTAGAAGCATAGCAAAAGCTCTCTTTGATACTGGGCTTCAATGTCATTCAATTCCTCCATGAGCCAAACATACAAGGTTTATCGTCCCCACTGGGAGCTCATGTAAGGTCAAAAACCATCACCAGGAGATAGGAATAGTCCATCAATTGTAAGTAATCTCTGATCCGCAGCTCAAAAATACATGCCTAAAATGTCGTAAAAAGTTTCGTACTAATAGCGCGCAGCCAACAACTTTTTGGACTCATTGTTGTTGTTGTGGAATGATGCTTCGTCCTTCCGCACAGCAGAGATGGCAACCACTAGTGCAGCTCCTAGGCTCTCCTGCATCACCTTGTTGCTCTCCAACGCTGCAACGGCCTCCTCCAGTACCGCTGGCAACAGCCTGACTGATTCTTTATCCAACTCTTCAATGTCTGTATTTGACCAATCAATGCACAAATCAATCGGTTAGCGAATCAAACGGCGTAAACTAAATCATGTGATTAAATTTGAAACAAATCCATGCATACCAGTTTCTACATCGTTTCAATGAAACTCGGAATTTGAAGTTGAGTTTGAGAAGGCTTATACCTATGGGCTTGGGGACATGAATGTGCTTGCGTAAGCCATCGATTCCTGCAGCGAGGATGGCAGCTAAGCCCAAATGGGGGTTGACACATCCGTTGAATTGTCTCAACTCTAGGCTGCTCACTTCGTTGGGGCTAGCACCATAAGTCGTTCGAAGAGGTGCTAGCAAATTGCCTTGTCCCCAGAAGTGGTAGCCAGCACCATTGTTTGAATCATAGCTGTAGATGCCCAAATTGTTCAGGGTCACTCCTTTAGCTAACAGTGAGCATGAAAAGTATGTTCCTTAATTAGGACTAGCAGCAAGATGTACTTTCTTCTAGAAGACCATGCTCGTGACCTATTTTTTCTAACACAGTAAAATATATTCGTTCCAGAACACAAAATGCACCAAACGGAAGAAATAAGTTACCAAATTGGGAGTGGCGCAGTGAACGCAAGAAGGGCAGGCAAATGATGGAAAATTCCTCCAAGGAACCTTTGCCCGAATTGAGATAACCCATACTTGTCGTTCGTAGTATCCATGGATCCGACCACATTTAAATCTTCTTGCCACAGGCTTAACCGGACGCGTGAACTGCCAATGCCTGAAGCCTCTTGCCTAGCAACAGAAGTCAAACAAACCAGTCCACTATAATACACTTGACTGCAATGCACTGAAGATTGCAAAATGCTGATAGATTCACGGTTCAAGTCCTAAAATACTGTGGTAAATCTACGCATTCATAGTTGGTAGATACAGTACATAAATCAGTCGACAAAGAAAACGATGAGCACTGCATACAAGTTTGGTACAAACGTAGCACGCAAGGAGTGCTTGCTAGCAACTGCATTCACAGTCTCTCTGACAAGCAGGAAATTGTCTGCAGCAGTAAGAACGTGGGTATTTCCAACAGTCACCACAAATTGACCTCCTCCTTCACAGTGCATCTGCCAAAAACCTCAAAGTTAGGAGTGGAAGTTATCCATTCATCTTTTCAACAGCAAATTTGATCGCTCTGTTTTCGAAATCAGCAGGATGCAGATTTTCGGCGCCCTAAAGAGACTAGAGCACATTCAAATCTAGAATTGTTGACCAGTAGCGACTCTTTCAGTTACCTCTTCAATGTGGATGTTGAGAGATGATAATATATCGTAAATCTCGGCCAAAATGGACGAAGCTGCATGAACACCAGCTGCAGATGAAAATGGGCTTGCGGTCAGAAATTCAAAGTTTTGGAATCCAGAAGATTGTTTGATAAGGTAGAATCCAATGTCAAAGCCTGCCCGCATCACCTACAGCAACATCACCAAACAGGAGTGTTCGGAAGTCTCAGTGTCAGTGTCAAAAACGGCTAACTTCATAACACTACCATTCCAAACTCAAATATGCTGTAAAAAGCAAAACCAAAGAAGAAGAGCAAAAAACAAAAATAAAATAAAGGAAAGAAAAGAGAGAAAGAGAAAGCATTTTCACTAGATTGTAGCTCATGCGAAGCGTTTGCGAGAGGCGTTGCAGCGTGTTGCGAGGGTCACACTTCCATGGAAGTCCAGGCTTTTCATGTATGTTCACAAAGACCAATGCATCCTCTGAACACCTGCACCAACACTAGGGTTAAAACTAGACGCATGGAACTCTGGCATTTGTCTGAGCAACAGATTGCCTAGTAATAAAACTATGCATACCTCAAAAACAGATGGAACAATGAAGAACTACTATCTACGGGAAAGCAAGGACCTCAGTACAACTCACCAGGGAACCGTGATCTTTGTGCTAAGATCTGGCATTAGACGAACTTCACCTACTGATGATAATCCAGAACCAAGAGCAGCAAAATCTGAGTGAGCCGTCATGCCCATGATGCATGACGGAATCCCCACCCCATGCTCCACCACCACCTCCTCGAACCTCCTCCTGGGAACAACCTACATCACAATATAAGACTTCAATTTAACATGCTTGAACATTTCATTAACTCGCAGCAAACAGATCAAGAATGGATTAACCAATGCGACCTCTACGTGTTGGAGACATGCTTTGCTTTTAACCATATTTTATGTTGCTGATACCCACACGCATCTGATTAATACGTAGGTTTTGATTGACTAAGAGCGGTAAACATACCCGACAACGAAGTTGCCCTGATGTGTCCGCATAAAGCAACCGAACACGTTTAACTTCAAGAGGTTTCTCGTCAACTGCTATTACAGCAACAGGTACAACAACTTCAGGCACGGCTGTCACTAAAGCCACGGGAGCTACGGGAGCCACTGGAGCCAACGAAGTCGCTGCCGTAGCTCTAGGTACGAACTGGGGAGCTGGGCCAAATTTGGGAGTTGGATTCGCCTCGTTATAAACATCTTTTGAGTTTGGGTGAGCGGAGCCATTAGGATGCGGCGACCTCCCCGGTAATCTAAACTCAAAAGAGGACGGAGGTTTTTCAATTGTTAAAGGAGGAGCGAGACTCTCCTGCAGTCTCAGAAGGCTTTCAGTTGAATGTGAGCGAGCTAAAGAAGAAAACGGTGCACGAGAATTTCCTTCTAGCTTGTAAAATTCAATTGCATTGCGGTTCAAGATCAGCTCAGCAGCTGCAATTGCTTCTTCGAGCGTCAAGTCGCCGTTATCATACGACTCACAGAGCACACGAGCTAGTATGTCGCGTGACCACTTTGCCCCTACAAGTCGGCACATTACACAGGTTATTAGATATCCAAAGACGGGCAACACAACAGAAGAATGCAAGAGCCTATAATGATTTAACCACTGTAATCAATGTATTAAAGCTTCAATTTCCCACTCGGTAAAACGAAATCACGGTCTTGTATCAAAAGCTTGACAAGCATGCACATTTGTCCACACCTAAATAAAACGTCTCCGGAAAGGCGTATCCATCACTGCTGAACATTATCTGCAACACAAGTTGGAACCAGTTCAACAAATCAAATACCGGTAATTCGCCACTTGAGAGTTGACCCAATTTTTATTTGAGCTGCATAAATTAGAGCTCAATAAAAAGCCGAAGCAAACTCTCGTGAAAAATCAGACCAACTCATTTACAACCAAAAAGTTGCAAGTCCAGGGATTTCTTCGTTAGGACCACGCATCACTCTGCATGAGGATTACCGTAATTCTAATTTTCGAGCTATTTATTAGCATGGTTTGTGGAGAAACTCACCTTGTTCACAGGTGCCAGATCAAGTAGATCACTGAGAGCACACCGCATCCCTCGAACGCTTAACATAGGCACAACAAGGCCAAAATCGATGTGCACCTGTCAATCCATGGTGTCTAAGCCAGAATCACTCCGGGTACAAATACTTCATCCCACATGTACAAATTGCAATTTGCAAATATCTTCAACCAGAAACTTTCTGCCACTGGAGGAACTACTGCATTAGTGCATGTTGTCTTGCTTCGGATGCTAAGATTAATTATGCTTCGGAAAATGCACACAATCGTACAAATACAGAGTTCTTGAATGCCTACGAATACCAACGTGCATTCGACAGTACTTTTCAAAATGAAGAATTGAAACAAAACCTGGGGGTAGACGCTCGCAAGATACGACGCCTCACGCATGAACGGATAGGACCCATGTAAGAGCACGATGCGGCTTTTTGCAAACAACGGATCTTCTAAAATAGCACGAAGATGTAGAGGATTTGCCAGCTCCAGCTGCAAGTCCTTGTCGCCAAAGCTAGAACACGCACAACGACGTGTGTGAGCTTCACCTTTTGGCTTACAAATATCGTAAATGCGGCAACAAACCATCCCAAAGTGCAAGAGAAGAAATAGTACCCAGTATGAATTTGCATGGGAATGTTACGCTCCGTAGCAACCTCAAGTGCGCGGACAAACATGAAGTCAATAAACGCTTTGTTGGAAACTATGACAGACTGCCCTGCCTGATGGTTTTCTGCATATCCAACACTAAAGTACTTGGTATCTGATTCAGCTGACTAATCATAAACAGTATATCAAATTGTAGCCCACACGCAGCGAACAGAAATCTCTACAAGCAGAGAGTTAATTTTTAAGGTCCAGGAAGACAACACGTACGGAGATTTTCATGGAGGCCAGTCTCAGCAGCTTGCGCAGAGACCAAGGGGTTGATACGAAGTCCACTTCGATACGCACATATGCTCTTGAACGCAACTACCTTCTCCGCAAGTGTGAATCCTTCCAGTTAAAGAAAATGAAACTTCGGGCAAAAGAAGGAGTTCATTCACCAAAGAAACTTTCGGCAGGAGATTCTTAGGAATTGTAGCGAGCTATCACTGACTACCCCTATATGGCACTTCACGTGGTTATAACTAGCAATGCTGTGTTTCAAGGAAGAAAAAGCATATGTCATCTCCTCAACAAACCACTCCATGAGTACAAAAACATTAGGGGAAAACAAAAAGAAAAACAACAAAAATAAACAAAAGAAACACACAAACAAACAACGAAAGTTATGAAGGATATGACTCTAGTGTCGACACAAATCGGTGGTCAAAGCTACTCAGCGTCCAAGTTGCAAATCCACCTTGGCTCTGTCAGCATCAAGCAACAGCATAATGAGAAATTAGGTGACGAAATTTTCCAGGTGTAATGAAGAATTCATGAAACTTCGGACTAAATCTGGATTTCTCGGGGTTAAAGATGACGACCTGCTCCACTTAGCCTCAACCACATTGTAGCACACACTGCAGAGAACAGAACTGCTTACCACGGGCTGGTTGAGCACGGCCTCCGCAACAGTTTCAATTCGCAGAACCCTATGCACACTACGAATATACTTGCGATGCCAACCCAACCCCAGCATTCGATCCATAGTCAAGCCATCGTCCAGAAGGACATAGTCGATGTTTGCACCACCGAAGCATCTCTCACTCACAGCTTCGAGGCCTATAGATTCCCTGTGCGCCTTAAGAGAAGCCTCGTTTGGCTCAACGCCGTACATGTCTCCTAGTTCTTCCAGGCTCCTCTGTCAACACCAATATACATGAAAGGGATGAGAAATCTGATTAATTTGAAAGATACTGATGCTCCGATTCAACACCCACAAAAAAAAAAAAAAAAAAAAGGGGGGGGGGGGGGGGGGGGTAAATGTTCAGTGTTGAGCCTGAACGAGATAATTAACCAGCTATAGTTCCACGTCTGTAGACCAAAAGCCTCGTGATAAATGTGAAGCTGTATAAGTTAGATCTCTTGATCCCTAGAGAATGCAAGACATAATCCACTGTGAGAAACACAATATCTTATGAAATTCGATACGTTTACCCCTTTTCTGCATGCTAGAGATGTTTGCCAAGCTCTAGAGATGTGCAAGAGTAGGGATCGGCAATGAATGGGTGGGGAATAAACCTGGTAGGCGAGGCTGAGGGGCACACCGGAGAGAGTTTCATGGCCACGTTCGTCAGAAAGGCATCGCAAGAAGGGCAAGTGGGAATCGAGAGCCACCACGTTGTGTGCATGCGAGTCCACAAGGGGCACCTGCAGGCATGTCTGCCGGATATTCTCGTGATCTTGCTCCAGTGTGCTCGCCATCTTCCTACACTTCTTTTCCCACCCAGTAATCGCCGAGGACAAGATCTGCTACTCACCAAGAGATGACGATTTCCGCGAATCTGCGCAGACTCTCACAAATGTTGGAAAAGTCACGAATCTCCTAAACAACAAACTCCTTGAGCTAGGTCTGGATCGTTTTTAGATGCAGTGTGATTCGTGTCGTTTCCAGGCTTGATTATATTGTACAGATGCAACGAACTTTTAGTTGAAAACAGATTGGATGTCTTGAGAGGAGCTCGAGATTCCTCTCCTGCGATCCAAGCCAGAGACACCAATGAGACCCCCTAAACGCTCGTCAAACACCTAATCTCAAGATTTCCTCAGCAATACTATCTCACAATTCTCCTCAATCACCTTGCGCACACCTAATTTCTCTCCTCCTCCTACTCCTCCTCGAGGAACCATTTGACTACTAACCACTCAATGTTGATTTAGCAGCCGCACCCAAGCTAGGAAATAAGAGTTCCAGCAACAGAAAGATTGTTGGGCAAACCCAAACAACACAAGGAGACTAATAAGAAAGCACTCCACGGATCGGGAAGAGACGATCACGAAACCCAACTCAGCCCAGAGCCAAATCAACCTGCCAACCTCGGCGCGCCTGCTGTGGCATCGACCTACCTGCACTTCCTGCTGCTGCTGCTGCTGGTTGAGATCATGGCAACACATCAGCTCCTGACAGTGCAAGCCACCTGTGAGAAGGAATCAATGGAGCGATCTATCAATGGAAGTCACCCCCTCACGTCACCAGCATCGCAAATACCGCTGCGGGGGCTAGCTCATGCGAAGGAGGCCAAAATAAACCTCACCTGGGGAGCGGAACAGAGCCCCAGTCGGCCGATGCCTTGCATTTACTGCTCTCCCCGTGCCAGAGGTGGAGCTCTGATAGGTCGGTCCCGCACGAACGATTCGCACAACCGTGCATGCGATACCACGCATTTACCCCGACGACTCGGGTGGGCTCGAAACAGACAAGAAATTGACGCCCCTGGTTCAGTCTCCTCCGCCTCCGTCGCAACCTCCCCTCCTCTCCCCTCCCCTGCTTGCCTGCCTGCCTGCCTGCTTTTTCTTTCCCTAAGCTTACACCTTTGGTACTGCATCTTTCTCTACGACCCCTGCCGGACCAAACCCATTTCGTCGATCGTCATCGCTGTTGCTCATCCCAATCCGAAATGATCCATTCCATCGTCCTGACGCTGCCGCGGTTCCCGCTCAGCAGGAGCTGAATCTGGGTTGTGGGGGGGGGGGGGGGTAAAGGGTTCGCGGATCCCTTTTCACACAAACCTAGTAACGTTTTAAATTACTTTTCATGGTTGTCTTTCAGATTCCGATTTTTCTCTAATGCTGGGATTTTTTCACGCTGCCTATCTAGAAACTGTTTGAATCTTGTTCTATACAATATGCTTTTGTACATGATTTTGAGTTTTCTGGTGTGCACAGTTTTAAATTATATATTGATGAGTGTATGCTAATTATTGTTAATTAATAAATAAATAAATCTTTAATAGATCACTTGAGTTTTTTTTATTAATAAAAATATAATGAAATAAATATTTATATTATATAATAAAATCATGTAATAAATATTTAAATATAGAAAATAAAAATAAAACCCACAACTACTAAACAAGTATAACCTGACAAAGGAATTTACAAATAAAAAATGGCTCTAATTTTGATTCTAATTATACTTTCAATTACAATTTTAAATTTCTTTTGTTGAGTTTTAATAACTTGTCACTTAAGATTCTAATTTTTTTCTTAATTTAAACAAGCATTTGAAGAAAAAAAATTAAATAAATTAGTAATTAATAAATATAATAGTAGTATTATATATCTCTCTCTATATATATAAGGAGTTGTTAAAGCCACACCCTACATTACCATCTTATGATCAATTCCATCCATCCTTATGTCTTGTTTCATGTCTTCCATCTATTATAAATATCTATTTAAAGAGTTTATTATAAAAGATATTATATTAAACATTTATTTTGTATAAAAACTAAATTTTTGTGTTTAATTTTAATTTTGAAACTAATATAATATATAAAAAATACAATTTATTTGAAAAAATTCAACCATGATAAAAACAACTATATTCAATAAGTTGTTTTCTAAATAACTCAAATTATATAGATATCTTATTTATGAGTGATTGTTTGTGAGTGAACAAATATTTCAGATAAATTACAATAGAATGTTTATTGTAATAATAATAATCAAAAATTTGTGAAATTAAAACTAGAATAGATTGACATAATATTTGAGATCAATGTATGCAACAAATATTTATTTCTATTAAATATAATATACTTAAATTAAAATAATAGGAGTCAAAGTTGTATCCCATAATAAACATTCTTTTGTCTAAAAAATATATATTGTGCTATTATATATATATTATAAATATTTTAGGATTTTATTATTAATATTATAAATATTTATAGAATAATAGAATTACTAAAATTTTATAGCATTATTAAAAAGAAGCTTTAAAAGTATTATAACATTTATCTATTTATAAAAAAATAGTTGTATATTTATATGTATCTATAATAGAATTAAATTCAATTTAAATAACAATTGATATTAATTAAATTATTGATTTTATATCAAAACTTGCATCATTTGGATAACTAAATTATTTTTTTAAAATAAGAAACAGAGAGATGGTGACACCATTGATAACACTTAGATTCAATAAAGTAGATGTACTTTTAAAAAAAAAATTATAATAATAATAAAAAATAAAAAATAAAAACTCTAAGTAAAATTATCACAAGTTGTAAAATGTTAATTTTTATGACATGTTTTTGTGGTCTATTGTGTTATAATACTGAAAACTAATACCATGTATCAAGCACAGCATTTTCAAAACCAAGAATTATAACATTTTTTCATATATATTTTAAAAATCAAATATGAATGTAATAAATCAAATTGTGTGTGCATATAAATATAATTTATTTATATTAAAAAAATAGCTTTTTAAGTCAATAATTATCATTTCATATTATTTATTTATTACTAATAAAATTATTATAAAAAGCATAAAGTATCATAAATTATTTTATTACTATTATTAAAATATGCTAATCAATCTATATCCTATATTATGTTAAATGCTTTAAATATGGATTCTATCCATTTTTTTTTAAATCAATGAAATCATTTATATATTTTTTATTTATAGAAAAAGTTTTATGTTTTAGCGCAAGTATGGAATGAATTTATGCCATACACTATTCTTCTTATAGAACAATTATATATTTTTTTTAAAATTATTCTTTGACTTTGCTAAAAAAAATCTCAATTTTGTTTTTCTCTGTACTATTATATTCAAACCAAGAAGTGGAGAGAAATAATTTAAAATCCATGTTTACTTACATAGTCACTACAAAATGAAAAATGACTCTTAATGAGAAATGACCATATAATTGCTATTGGATAAAATTATTCCATGCTCAAAAAAAAATGAATTTTAAAATATAAATAAATAAAATATCTAAATATTTCCAAATATATAATAACAAAAAAAAGATTATTTGTTTTATTAAATCAAATCATGTTACTTGACACAATTCCAATTCATGTATGAATATCAAAGCTTTGGGGATATTGCAAGCTTTAGTGCTCCTTGGTTGGACCAAGAAGGCAATACCACCATGCCTTGCATGCAAATCAATCAAGATCGGCATTTGCATTGCATCATTCACTTCTCAATTTTGAATCTATGTTAATGACCAAGGAGGGGCTTTCCATGGTCTTTGTTGGATGTGATTTAAGGCTTTCAATGTTGAGCTTATTATTTGTAGTAGATAGTGAATTGATGTTGGTTCTTATGTAGGTACAAATTTACCTCTCATATATAGCTAGATTATTTTTCTAGAGCCACAAATGAAGATAGTTTGATAGATTAGTGACTTGAGGTGGATATTTTTTGGAAAAGTTATGTGTTGATTTACACAATAATCTAAGAAATGTAATAACTTTTGTTGTAGGAATTGTTTGATCAAATTGCTGAATAGGTTATTAAGACGTGTTATAAAAACTAGATGAATATTATTCTATTATAAACAAGAATCTAATAGAAACTAGAAAGTGAATACCTCTCAAGTCTTTGTTATATATTGGATAAATCACAACTTTTGGTATATAAAATATGAGATATTCAATATTCTTTTTCTAAAAATAAGACTTGGTTTTCTACTAAAATAAGAACTAGCATATCTCTCAAAGCTAAAAATTTATTTTTAAAGAGAGATTTTGTAGAGATATCTATTTCAATCTACTTGTCATGAACATACACATATAAATCAATAATTATCTATATGATTTAGATAATAATATATAAAAGTAGGTTAATTCCATAATATATTCTATAGAAGCTTTCTAGAAGCTTCATAGATGCTGGTTTGATTTTATAGGTGACTTTAATTGACTTTTTAGATTAGAAATGTGGTCAACAAGTTGGCCATGTCCCACATATATTGGTAGCTTGAAAAACAAGCTAACCATGTGGTCTACACATAGAAAATTTGTCTTGTAAGCTAAGGCATGTGTTTTACAAAGTCAATATATATTAGAGGTCCTATAGAACATCACCATGTAGTTCCTAGTTAGATAGTATATATATAAGCAAAAATGAAGCCCTCTTCACTCTTGTAAATTCCTTTCTTGCTTCTAGTCTAGATTTAAGAGTCTCTAATTTTCTTGTCTTTTGACAATAGCCATTTCAATTTTTTTTTAATATATATATATATATATATATATATATATTATTTTATTGTTATTTTTTCACTTTTCTTTTAACACAGGTTTTCTAGATTTATGCATCTTCTTCTAGTTCATGTCTTTGACAAATTGATAAGAATACACTTATAATATTAGAGCTTTGTCTTTTCTTGATTTAAAATGGATTATCTTTTTTTCTTGATAAGACATAAGTATATCAAAAGTTATAGATTATCGTCTTTTAAATTAATATTGTTCTTAGTATCTTCTTTGTTCTCAAGTCCCCTCTTCTGCTTGTCTTGAGCAATATTAGATATTTATTTTTTAAGTATTATCATGGCAGAGCTTGTTGAAATGAAGAGTACAATGGTACAAATGCAAGAGTAATTGAAGGAGTTAATGCTTGCAATGCATCAACTTAGTTTACCACCACAAGTATCAACAAGAATGGTAAGAAGTGATGATATAGATATGATTGGAGCTGCTTCAATATATGTATCCAAATTTATCTCTTTTCCTACGATAGAATATCCTTCCATTACTAAAGAACCATGAGTTGACTTGTCTGAGAAGTTTGATGATACAAGATCCAAATTTCAATGACTTATCAATCAAGTACAACTTGTGATTGAACTTCTATCCCAAAGCTATTCAACTTTAAGATCACAAGTTAGATTCATTAGTACACTTCTTTCAGGTTCAATATTATCATGATTTTTATCTTTTCTTGAACGACAAAATTTAATATTGGATAATTTGGAGGCTTTTTTAGTGGAATTTCAATCTATATATGGAGAACATAATACAACTCGTATTGCAAGCAATAAGATCCGTATTTTACAATAAGACAATCAATCCATAACATTATATGTTTCACAATTTTGAGAACTTACAACTGATATCAAGTAGGATGATGTTGCACTTATTAGCCAATTTCTTTATGGATTATAATATAAGGTAAAGAAATTGATACTCAACTTACTTGATCTTCAAACATTGAATCAAGCAATTGATTTTGATATGAAGTGTGACAATTAAATGTTTGAATTTCAATCTGAGAGATAGACAAGTAGGCCTCAACATTACTATAATTCAATGGCAACACCAATGCCTCTTCAATACATATATTCAAAAGTAGAGGATATACAAATTGATGTGGTATGTTTCAAACCTCTTGCTAAGCAAGAAAAGACTCATTGCCATGAAGAAGGATTGTACTTATATTGTGGAGAATCTAAGCATACTGCCTAACATTGTCCAAAGAAGCGATGCAATTATAAAATGAAGAGTATGAATGTCAAAGAAGATAATATATCAGAAAACAAGTTTATCCAACTACAATAGGAACTGTGTGGCTGGAACCTTGTATAATACCTAATCAAAGTCTTATTCTCTCTTCAAAATCCTCTCCTTGTTTTATATTAAATATTATTTTAGGACCTATACATTACAAAGCCTCTGCCTTGTTAGATTCAAGAGCCTCAACATGTTTCTTAGATAAAGAATTTGCTAAAAGACTTAACATATCTTTATTAAAGAAAACTAAATGTATTCACATAGAAGTCATAGATTGTTGCCCATTGTCTTTTGGAAATGTTACTCATGAAATAGTTCCTATAGAAGTAATATCTAATATTCATGATAGCTTTGTGGTATTTAATATCATTAGATCTTCTTTTAATCCTATGTTTTTAGATTTATCGTGGTTATAAAAAATACAACCCTTAAATAGATTAGATTTCTTATACTCTTGACTTTTCTAAAAGTATAAATGAGAGTGTAGTTAATCAAGTAAAAAATCACAAGTCTAATACTAATAAACCTATGTTTGTAGGTGCAAGAGCTTTGTTGGATGCTGCAAGAGAAGGATCACTTTGTGTCATTTATGCCACATCCGTCTCGAATGATATAAAGACTTTAAGTCGTATTCTAAGCCAATATTAGGATTTTCAAGACATATTTGAGAAAAAAAATGTGGATACTTTTCTAGAACATCGTCCCTATGACTATCTAATTGACCTTCAAGAAAGAGCACAACCACTATTTGGACCAATCTACAATTTATCACAAAATGAATTGGCCAAACTCAAAGAATATATTGAAGAAAATCTAGCCAAGAACTTCATATGCCATTCCAAATCTCGACCAGGAGCTTCAATTCTATTTGTGAAGAAAAGAGATAGATCATTGTAGATATGTGTTGATTATCAAGGACTCAACAAGTTCACCATCAAGAATAGGTACTCATTATCTTTAATATCTGGACTTCTTGATCAGTTGAATAAAAAATCAAATCTATACAAAAATAGATCTAAGAAGAGCATACAATCTAGTATTCATCAAAGAAGGAGATGAATGGAAGAATGCATTTCGAATCAAGTATAGACATTTTGAATATAATGTCATGCCTTTTGGACTTACAAATGCACCAACAGCTTTTCAACATCTTATGAATGATGTTTTTTGAGAGTTTTTGAATGTTTTTATTGTCTGTTATCTAGACGACATTTTGATTTATTCTAAGAATATAAAAGAACATAAACTTCATGTTTGTCGTGTATAACAAAAATTAAGAGATAGGGGACTCTATGCCAAGATAGAAAAATGTATATTCTACACTACTCAAGTTGACTTCTTTGGTTACATCATTTCAAACGATAGACTTATGATGGATCCTGAAAATATTCAAACTATTACGGATTGGAAGATCTCAAAAACGGTCTAAGATGTTCAATGTTTTTTGAGCTTTGCTAATTACTATTAGATCTTCATCAAGAACATTTCTCGAACTGCAGTTCCACTTATATGTTTGACTTATAAAGATAAACTTCAATGGAATCAAGAAGCTGAAGAAGGATTTGAAGCTTTAAAGACAGCCTTTGATTCTACATCAATCTTATATTGTATTGACTTTTTTAAGGAATTCTTTATAAAAACAAACGCATTGGACTTTGCTTTAGGTGTTGTATAATCACAAATCGAAATATATGATAAACTTCACCTAATAGCTTTCCATTTCAAGAAATTTTTAATAACCAAGATTAACTACAAAATCTACGACAAAGAACTTCTTGAAATTATGGATTCTTTCCAAGAATAGCATCATTATCTAGAAGTCACTTCCAATCCAATCATAGTATATATAGAGCACAAGAACCTTGAGTATTTCATGGCTGCTCGTGTTTTGAATCGTGGCCAGGCTCGTTCGAGCATGTCTTTGTCAAGATTTGAGTTCAATATCACTTATCGGCTAGTAAAACAACAAGGTTTGTCTGATATCCTTTCCAAACGTTCTTATCTTGCACTTAAAGAAGGAAATGCAACTTTTCAATAGAAGACAATCTTATTGAAACCAAAATAATTTCATCTTTGAGTACTGAAATCAGCATTGACTATTGATTCAACTTTTGTCAAAAAAATTGAATCAAGTATGTCTTCTGATCTTCTTATTCATAATATTAAGAATATTTCTTTTAAATCTTAAGATACTTTTAAATTTGAGTTTAAAAACAACCTACTTTATTTCGAAGGATGCTTATATGTGCTAGAAAGAGAAGCATATTTACATGTTCTTCAAGCTCATCACGACTTTCTTACAGTATGACATTTTGGATACAACAAGACTCTGGAGCTAATATCTAGAGTTTTTTGGTGGCTGCAAATATAAAAGGCTATAAAAGACTTTGTTCAATCATGTGATATTTGTTCAAGGTCAAAAACTCCTCGACATCGACCTTATGAACTTCTTCAACCATTACTTATTCCAAAACAACCATGGTCTTCTATTTCTATGGATTTTATGACAAATCTTCCACTCTCAAGATCGTGTGATTCTATACTTGTGATAGTAGATTATTTTACCAAAATGGCACATTTTGTACTATGTATAAAATCAATCACAAGTGAAGAAATTGCCAAGTTTTTCCTTGACAATATCTATTGATATCATGGATTATCGAAAGATATTATATCAAATAAAGGGATTCAATTTGTATGAAGATTTTGGAGAACTCTTTTTAAGATTTTATAAATAGACATAAAACTTTCTTCAACCTTTCATCCTCAAATTGATTGATAGATAGAGCACGTAAACCAAGTTTTAGAGCAATACTTAAGGTGTACTATCAATTATTAATGAGATGATTGGAGAACCCTCTTGCCATTGGCAAAATTTACTTATAATAATATCATGCATTCTTCTACACAATAAACACCTTTCTTTGCTAGTTATGGTTACCATCCATGATTTGATACTTTAAAACTTTTTAAAAGTTGATAATCATACGACAGAAGGTTTGGCAAATCATTTATCAAAGTTACATGCAACAATGAAGGTGTAATTAAAAGAAGATCAAGAACGATAAAAGATCGACACAAATGCCTATTGAAAGAAATAATCACAATTCAATGTAGGTGACAAGGTATGTTTGCTTTATTGTAATATCAAGACTACTCATTATTGTGATAAGTTGGAGTACCAGAAGCTTGGACCTTTTTCTATTTGTGGACAAATCAATCCAGTTGCTTATTGATTACATCTACCAGAGGCAATAAAGATCCATATTGTCTTCTACGTGTCTTTTCTTGAACCATACAAGACTATGAACATACTAAGAAGAAGACAAGCTCCACTTCCTCTTATAGAAGTTGACAATAATGAAGAGATTGAAGTAGAAGAAGTTCTAAATTCAAAGTGGCGCTGATATAAATTGAAATATCTTGTTCATTGGAGCAAATATGATATTAGTAAATGCACATAAGAACTAGTAAAGAATCTTGCAAATGTAGCAAAGGTGGTAGAGGCTTTTCATTGATGACATCCATTTAAATCAAGATGAAGAATAGTAAATCTTTTCTATAAAAGAAACAAGGTCTAAGAAAGATTACATTCTACCTTCTATCTTTCTTTGTAGCTTTTGTGTATTTGTGATACTAAGGAGATGGAGAACCAATAACCAGTAGATTCAACTTAAGAGCTTTTATTTGCAGACTTACTTGATTAGACATTGTGATTGTTACAACCTTCAAGATGACAAAATCGAGATGAAGATCTTCAAAAACGACATGTCCTTCCTCAAATAGATGGCAAGCTACAACGTATTTGTTATCACGACCTTGGAAGAGACTCCTGATGTTTGATAATTTTATATCACGGACATATTCATGTAAGCTAGTAATTACATATATAAATAGGTGGAAGTAAGTAAAAGTAGATAAAAATAAGTTAATTCTATAGTATTTAATATGAAAGCTTCCTAGAAGCTTTATAGACGTTGCTTTGACTTTATAGGTATCTTTAATTGATTTTTTGGATTAGAAACGTGGTCAACAAGTTAGCCATGTGCCATACATGTTGTTAGCTTGAAGATCAAGCTAACTATGTGGCCCACACGTAGAAAAACTTGCCTTGTAAGTCAAGGCATGTGTCCTACAAAGTCAACACATATTGGAGGTCCTATAGAACGTTGCCATGTAGTCCCTAGTTAGATAGTATATATGGAGACAAGAGTGAAGCCTTCTTCACTCTTGTCAACTACTTTTTTGCTTCCAATCTAGTTTCAAGGATCTCTAGTTTTCTTGTCTTTTAACAATAGCCATTCTAGTTTCTCTTTCAATATACATACTTGTTTATATATATTTTGTTACCTTTCTTTGAGTGAAGGCTCACTTGTCTGAATTACTTTTTCATCGAGTTCTTGTCCTTGACATTTTATTGGAAGTAAGAACAACTCTTGACGATGTTTCAAATGTTATATTTGAAGAAAATTATGAAAGTCTTAACAATGACCAAATAATAGGATGGTCTTTTTGCCCTACTATGGAATACTATCTATAGTTGAGAGGATCTATCAACTATCTTTGAAGAGAATAAAGATCGAAGTATGTAGCAAATACAATTTGTCACATCTTGGATTTCCTCAATATATGAAGAGTGCTTCCCGTGGAACTTGTCCCTAGAAGAGAGGTAATGTCACGATCATACACATGTAAATCAATAATTATCTATATGATTTAGATAATAATAGATAAAAGTATATTAATTCCATAATATCTTTTATAAAAACTTCCTAGAAGCTTCATAGATGCTGCTTTGATTTTATAGGTATCTTTAATTGACTTTTTAGGTTAAAAACGTGGTCAACAAGTTGGCCATGTCCTACATATATTGGTAGCTTGAAGAACAAGTTAACTATATAGCCCACACATAAAAAACTTGTCTTGTAAGCTAAGGCATGTGTCCTACAAAGTCAATACATATTAAAGGTCCTATAGAACATTGCCGTATAGCTCCTAGTTAGATTATATATATATATATATATATATATATAGGCAAGAATGAAGCCTTCTTCATTCTTGTCAACTCTTTTCTTGCTTTTAGTCTAGAGTTAAGAATTTCTGATTTTCTTAACTTTTGGCAATAGCCATTCCAGTTTTCTTTTAATATACATACTGTTTTATTGCTATTTTATCATTTTTCTTTTAACATAGGTTTTTCAGGTTTATACATCTTCCGGTTCATGTCCTTGAGACTCTTCTATGGAACAATATTTCAAACCAATTTGTCCTTGTTTCATACATTGCCTAATAAAATAATGTTCTATATTCCAATGCTTTGTACAACTATAGTGTGTTGGATTCTTTGCAATAGTAATGGCATTCTAATTATTTTCATAAATAAAAATATTTCTTAGCTCAAAAATGTCATAATTTCTAAATAATTTACAAAACCACAAAGTCTCCAAAATCTAAAATTGGTTGCAGGGTCTATTTCACTAATTGCAAAGACTTTTGTGAAATAGTCTCCAAAATAGACTTTGTGTGCAAAAACTGACTGTGCACACAAAGTCTATTTCACTAATTGCAAAGACTTTTGTGAAATAGATTGTGCACACAAAGTCATATCAATATCTAAATTGGCTGCAACGTCTGTCGGGAAAGAAGCAGCTTGTGTAACTCTGATTAATAGGTTGACGTGTAGTTTGGAGTTTGTAGTTCTAAATCATCATTGATGTATTGGGTCGATTAGGTACAAATCAGGATTATACGTCGACTTCTACGAACATTTCCATGTATCAGATTCCTTCTTCTAGTCTCTTCAACATTTGTAAAATCTTGATTTCTCAAGGCTTGTGAGCTTCTGCTTCTCCTGGCCAGCGAGGAAGAAGAAAAAGTATTACGTTTACACTCACAGGCACACACGGTCGGATCTCCTTACAGCAGAAGCTTCAGTATATCTTGAGTGCCAGATGGAATTATTTTAGCATACATTCAAGTGGACGTTTTAACTCATTCCTGATCATCTTGGCAGATTCGAAGTCCTTCCTCATCGAAGTTATTATTTTAAACGGTTTCGGAGATGTGTCTCAATGAATTTATGGGTTCATCCCATGGAGATAAATCGTATCAGGTGAAGGCCAAGTGATGGTCGGACAGAGAACTGTTTCTCATCTGTGCACCCGAACTTTTTCTTCCATCATACTGATACATGCATGAACAATCCGTGGGACTTCCAAGACCGTTTTTTGGTTCAAACAGATGGCTTGAACTTGCACCTGCTGCACAAGATGAATTCGTTCATGTATACAGGCATCTCCTCGAACCCGACAAAGAGTTGTTAGGACAGTTCTATGCATTCCAAAATGGTCTCCAGCTCCTTACTGAGATGTTGATGGATCATCAAATGATACCGACCTCGAAAGCTTCCCAAGTTTTCTGGCATTTAGATTGTAACCACCTATCAGCCTTCCGCTACGGACACGAGGTTCTATTTCCGTATCGTGTGCCTCGGCATAAGTATAATGATGTTGACTGTAACCACACAACTCTCAGCTGCTTTTTCAGGTTTGCGAATGGGGACATGTACATACACACATATTTTGAATGTTTTGCTATGATTTGGAACACTCAATTAATTGGGATCTCTGGGTTTTCCACTTCTGATGAACTAGGAGGCTGAGCGGAGAACTCACTTCACAAGCTCCAAGCTTCAAATGTCCTTTGTGGGTCTCGTGGCGTTTCAGATTGAACATTAACCACGACAGGCGAGAATTTTCACATGCACAACTACGACAACGAATGTGCAAGTGGCAAGACTTCAGCATCACTGCAGCACCGAGTGGGCCTGAAGCCTACGCATGTTGAAAGCTCTCAGTGGATGAGGAAGAGTGTAATAAGGTTCACATTCAGTCTGTTAACAATGTACACTGTTTTGACTGGATTCAGCAGCTTTATCTCAGGTTTTCCAAAAACGAGATTGATAGAGAGATCAATAGATATAAATACAATTTTATGTCATTGGTTGATGGTCCCACATTCTGGATTTTTCCTCCACACTCTGGACTCTTCCAAATAAGCCGTCAGTTCTGCTCGAAGGGGCAGAAGCAAAGACGTGGCAGCCTTATCATTTTTGTTAGTAGCATGTAATTTCAAGTATATGGTTACCATAAAATTTAATTATTAGTTATCAATTAATTAAAATTTTATCATAGTAGTTCCAATTCGTAATGTAATGAAGAATACTACATACTGTAACTACACCTCACAACAGACTCCGCAAATTCATCAATACATCCATGGGTTGATATATTCATTTAGTTACTCAGACGCACTAATTCATCCACTCACATATTCGTTCACTTTTTCGTTCGTTCGCTTGTTCATTCGTCTTTCAGCCGCAGTTGACCAGGCAAACAGTGGAAGAAGACGCCGTCAAAGTGACAACAGATCCAAGATCGTTGGAACCATTTCTGCGTCGACAAATTTGCAAGATATGCGAGATCCGCGAGCTCTGATGTTAAACTGTGAGGAGGCGACAGTGGACCTCGATTCATGTGCTTAGCGGTGGAAACGTAATCATTGGTCGCGTCTCCGAAACGCATAGAAACAAACTAATCGATATACAATCACGGTATCGAGACAGAAACAATCTCACAAGAGCCGTTGTGGCCATGGATCTATCGCGTCCAGAATCAATCGCAGGCCATTTTGAGAACACCCTACCTCCACCCAACTTCGGTGCCGCAACCAATGACTGCATATCCACCAGTAAGGTCAAACTTTGCACTGTGCTCCATCGCGGAATGAGAATGCAAAACTCGGCTAAACTGCGAGTGACACTGATCTGTTGATCTAAAGAGCCGATGAGCTGTAGGATTTGTGTGGAGTACAGGACGGGGAGGTAGACACTGAACGATGGAGACCACAGCTGTAGCATTCGATTAAGAAGTATTGTCTGAAAACTACAGCGGGTCCATGCTCAATTTATAGATGGTCGTAGAATCAGGGAGTGATGCCATGGCCTACTCGTTGGTCCAATCCAAGCGTCTCTCAATGCCAGAAATGTCGACATATTGCGATGGCGACATGCTCGTGGGGATATGTGCTCATGCTTAAATTTGTCGATCTCATTGGCTAAGTCGCATCGCAAAGTACCGCGCTGGACACTAGAGTGGAAGTCTGCACGATTCAATTCCAGGGGTTTCATACTGTCGGTGGAAAGGATCAAGGAACCGGAAGGCAAGCTCCTGTAACTACGTCCCGGGGGTGCTGATTATTCACCAACCATCGGGAACTTGGCTTGATTTTCAACTATGCAGCATGGCACGCAAACATGCAGCCATTTTTTAGTAACCTCATTCAAGATCAAACGTGCCACAAAATTTGCAATTTTATTAGGTTTCCTCCGTATCCAACTTCAAATTGCCACTGTATTTCTGAAGTTAGGAATTAATCGTGTAACCAACATGTAGGTCGTAAAGTACACATGTGTGTAACACCATTTACATCATTTTATAATAATAATATAATAATAATAGATTAATAAATCAAAACATGGAGTCAAGTTTCAGGATGCGACATTCTATACACTTAGTATGCAATTTGTCAAGAGTTTAGCACACAGCTGGTTCTTATTAAGAAAACGATGTGAATTAGCCTACATATCACATTGTGGAGGTCATAATCAATTATGAAAATATTTTGTACAACCATTAATGAAATATGGCTATTTGCATGACAAGGAGGGAATGAAGTCGAGCTTCAAAACAACTTGCACAAATGAATAGCCTTCCAATTCAGAATGCTATGTAGTTGCCAGCTGGCTAGTGGTACAATAAATTACATAGTTGATCTCTTACAGGGTAAGGCAAAGAGCAAGGTCATCAACACAACTTGCATGTAGTCTGCCTGCTGCTTGCTCCATCAAGCAATTCTAGCCGGTCTTTCATGATCCCACTCTACCATTTCCTCTCTTTGAAATTGACAAGAACTCGTAATGAGGATGTATCTCCACAAGACACTGCATGAAAGAAACCAACGAGGCTTAGTTGGTTTCAAGCCCCATCGTCTAAACGCATACACCAGTGTAATCAAAGCACAGCGTGGTGTATATGCTGAACTTTCTCGACATCTTCACCTGTTTTTCTCAGGCACAAATGTGGTTAGATTAGTTTAGCAGAAAAGGAGGCGATCAATACTAACACTAATAATACTAATAATAATAACAATCATAAACTAACAAACGAAGGAACTAACAAAAGAGGCCCACACACCGCCAGATAATGTACTCGCTACAAGTAAAATATATTGGTTACGAACGACTGAAGCTGGGTTTGCAGTATCTTCCACACACACACCAGATGTTCAGACTCGGCAATAAGACACATAGTAGTCCAAAGATGGTATTGTACCTACTCATGGACAGATCCCCACTTCTCCTGAAACGTTCAAAAACTCGACCTTCACAAGACAACGCTACAAACCCACGTAAGTTTGATCAATTGCTCTCGGAAAACTGGTCATAAACCTCGATAACGGAAGACACGGAACTGCCGTTCTCAGGTCATGGTCTCTAGATACGAGTGATGCATATTCCTAAACAGACTCTCAAGCGGGAGAGGATCTCTCACATAATTCAACGTCACGCCCTCTGCACAGTTACAGGCCTCCTTAGAACTGCTACAAAGAATCATTAAGGGAGAAAAGGAAGAGACCCGAAAACACTTAAACCTGAGAATGTATACCTAGCGAAAGTGTGAAATCGATTGACAGCAGCTGCCACGGATGCTTCTCTAACAGATGTTGCACACTCCTTATAAACCAACAGGGAAACAAAACCAAAGGGATCATTAGCTGATAGGCATCACAAGGTTTCGCTATCAATATAATACACACGAGTTCTCTAGATGATCCAGTCCCTTCTCCTTTTTCTCAGCTCAACATTCACTAAAGTCACCGCTTTCCACCACAGACAAGCATTCTGCCTTGCGAAATGCGAGGCTGCAATCGAGTTCTCTCGAACAAGAACTCGTCAACATTAACGACACCTTCATCTTTCCCTCGCTCCCGGTTGGAGCTTTTTCCCCACTGCACTGATTTCCGAGCCCACGCACTTTTCCACTCCCGGAAGTCACACACAGCTTTCTCAATCCGTTCCTTCCTTCCAAGATCAACTTCCGGCTCCCAATCCAACCATG
This sequence comes from Physcomitrium patens, assembly GCF_059467195.1. NCBI lineage: Eukaryota > Viridiplantae > Streptophyta > Bryopsida > Funariales > Funariaceae > Physcomitrium > Physcomitrium patens. The sequence continues at coordinate 941,022 of NC_143431.1, read as the reverse complement.
GCAGCGCAATTCCCTCGTTATCGAGGGGTTTTATCTCCTTCCTCACTGACACTATTTCCTGACTCTCCGAGCTCTGCCTCCTGGACGACGGTCTTGGGTCGTCACACACCGTCGTTTCGCCGTCACTTACTCCGTCACTGCACAATGATATGTCGTCTACATCTACCACATTCGCATCGAAATTAGCGATGATGGCGCATTCCTCGAAGTACCGCGCTGCCTCCTCATCTAACGATTGTCTAATAAAGTCAGACTCATCCATATCCTCCATGGAGTACCGATGAGGCTGCTGAGGCCTTAAATCCTCCTTCTTCAAGACTGTCACTTTGAGGTCAATGTCGTCTGCTTCCACGTCTACGGGATCCACAGAACCTTCCTTGATGTCCTTCACAGACTTCACCAGATGTAGACATCTTTGTTCCTCCGTTGCGAACTGTGACCACAACTCCGAAACCTTCCTCTCTGATAACTCCAGCTTTGCTTCGATCACTTTTCGAAGCTCCTCCTCCTTCACATTCCCCAGCTCATTCCTCGCATCAGACACGGCTCTCCGAAGTTCAGCACATCTAGCATTGTACAAGGCCACGAAATCTACGTCTCCAGGTGCTGGAGCTTCCGTCGAATTTCCGGCCACTTTCAGCTTTAAAGGTCCGATCGGGGATGTGGCATCTGCGGGAACGTCCGTAGAAGCAGACACATCATACAGACAATTGTAACATAATGTATGCACTTTGGTTTGTGTGTGCACCTCCTGGATAGTCTTCTCTTCAACTCTGCCCTCCACTTGAGTGTCTACATCAATTTTTCCAACGTTGCGATGATGATCCTCCGCACCAGCAGTTTTAGGCTTCTGATAGTAAACCGGTGTAGATGTGTCCGAAATCTCAAGATTTGTCAATGACCTACGCATCTCCAGTTGCGTGCTTGAGGTTCTCCGCGAGATCCTCTCTCGCAATCCATTCGGATGCCTTCTGCTCGTCGACCTAGACGACTGAACGCTCTCATTATCAGAGCTGTCACGGTGGGTGCTGAAACTTCCACTTCTGTCTAATCTCCGCGCATAACGTGGCTCAACCTCGCTCTCAGAGTCGCTCGGAAGCATCCGAGACGAAGCCCTTAGCCCGATGCCACTCTGACGGGTAGTGATAATCGTCGGAGAATCAGAGGCGACAGGAGAATCAGGTTGGAACTGAGCGAGAGCCACATCTGCAGTACTTTGAGATCTTCTGTGCACATGCCCGAATGCCCTAGCGGTACTTCCTCTTGGAGGAGAAGAGACTCGGGGACGAGGCCCTACAGAGGCCTCTCGCCCTCTTGTAGGGCTAGTGGGACGAGTTTGAATTCTTGCCGGAGAGGCTGGGGTTAGACGAGCACCTCGAGTTGGGCTTGGACCTCGCGATACTCCTCTGCGTCCACGAGTGGGACTTGGATTTCGCGATACTCCTCTGCGTCCACGAGTGGGACTAGGATTTCGCGATGGCGAAAGTCTCCTAGTTCTGACCGGGCTAGCAGCTCTCGCTGTGGACTGGCGTGTGGGGCTGGGAGCTTTGGACATTGCGCGACGAGAAGGGCTCGGATTGCGCGACACTCCACGGCGACCGCGAGTGGGACTAGGAGCTTTAGACATTGAACGCCTGCGAGTAGGGCTGGGCGCTTTGGACATTGAGCGGCGCGTGGGAGGAGGTTGGCGGGACGTCGCGCGACGGGTAGGGCTAGGAGCACGCGACATGGAGCGGCGGCGTGAGGGGCTTCGATTCCCCAATCGCCCTCCACTTGGATCTTCAATTTCCACCCCTCGAATGTCATATTGCTTACGAGTCGTCGACTTGAACGCCGAAACAGCCATCGCTGCAGCACGAAATTCCCTCCTATTGCTTCTTCAGAGAACAATTCCTACCAAGTTCTTGACCTTCCGAGTGAAGCAAGTTGTTCGCGTCTCAGACTGACTTTCATTCGAACTCCTAAAAGCATACAAAAGGCACACCGCATCCCTTACTGCGTACCATCTCCGTCAAAAGTTAACCCACTCTCACAACCCCACTTCCTAAAAGCTGCGACATCTACAACACCCACGAAAGCAACTCCCAACCACGAATGCCAAACACAAACGCGTAAAATTTCAAGCTCTCGACCCACACCTACCTCCAATGCTTTAGTGCAGTTGACGAAGCACACGTTCAAATTCCCAGAACAGGGACACGCAGAATCCCTCATCCGCGACTTTGACGTCTATAAGAACAACCGCTTTCGTTAGAAGATGAGCCCCAGTCGAGCCTGTCCCCTTCAATTCAATCATTCTAATATTACCCCCATCCCCTCAACACTGAGTATCTCCGTCAAGATCGTCCTTTAACCGTCCAATATTTGAAAATATATGCTCTCCTCGAGTCTCGCCCGCCGTGACTGATGGGAACTCATCCTCTCTGATTGTGCATCATGTTGAGATCTTCATCGACTTCACTCTGGATGCATCATGCTGCAATTTGGGGTTCGAAGTGTCAAGACTTGCAAAGACATGTTACTGCCTGCGGCAATGGACGCTTCGAGCCTGTCCAAACCAGCGATCTCTTCCTTTTATTAGACTTCTAGGTCAAATTTATATGAGTCTTGGAACAGAGAGTAATTGTTCGACCCAGTTCAATATCCACTTTCGTGAGTTCTTTTCTGCGCCTGATGCGGGCAGGGTTGGTGCATTTGAAACATGGAAGATTGCCAGAGTTATTATAACGTTCTGAGTGACATGCATGATTGGGAGTCACTGATTCGAATCCCATTCTCTTCAGAAATATGCACCTAGACGATAAATTGTAGGTGGATTATTTTTAGGTGAGGAAACGGCAGGCATACAGTGCAGTAACGAACTTTTGAAGATTTCACGCAATGCACATGCATCGCAGTGCGGGCAGAAGCATTGCGTTTTGTACTGCAAGACACACACCGCACCAGCTCCAAAACCTACGACAAAATCCTCCTTTCAGTGCGTGCAGTACAGAAGTTCATCTCAGTCAAAAACAGTTCCAGGAAGAGGATGTTATAGTAATGTGATGAAAAGCTGCACCGATCGCAGTCGCTTTTCGATTACGGCACTCGAGCATTTCGAAGCAGTCAATCAGTTCCCAAGTGTCAACGTGGAAGGTGAATGCGAATGACTCAAGTAGGTGCGGAACACCTGTAATATTATCCCACTTTCGGAGGTTTTGAGTTTGTGATCATTCCTTTGCGAGAAATTACTCCCAATCCTGCAGTTTTATCTTCGGCAGTAGAACAACGGAAGAGCGAAAAACCACCCCTACGATTCCCAATACATATTCAGAGAGTTTTGGAGTTTTTGAATGTGCATAGCTCACAATCCAAGAAGGCATATGCTCTACTTAAAGGGGACATGCGATAAAACTAACCAATCACTGGCTCGTCCATTTCGTAAGCATAGGCAGCCGTATACAAGTTCTTAAAAATATCTACCACAAAATTATCAGTAATCCCTGAACTTCGAAACCTCAAAGGCCAAATTCTCTCGACTAACAGATCCTGCTAATTTTGCTTCCGAACGTCTATCACGAAGATGTCCTTCAAAACTGAAAGGCTGAAGTGAGCACGGGTAAGCCACTCAAATCAGTATTTGAGTCGCCGACATCGTAACATGATGTACACTTTGATAATATTGACGCTCCCATGAATGTCAGAAGATGTAGTTAAGATATAGTAGAACAGCCTTCCAGTATTCATGTAAGACTATAATGAGGCATTGCCTTCAAAGAAAGCAGGCCCCAGCAGACCACCATGCCGCTGATAGTAATCAACACTTCAAGTTATCTTGCTTTATTGCGATACACCATACCTCCAATGCTCTGCACCATTTGTTTATCTTGCCAAGGAATCCACAGCAGTGCTCTATTTCAAACAATACAAGGGAACTGATGTCTGTCGCAAATAAGAAACGACTGAGTCATTCTTGGTGAAAAACCCAAGTCACGTATCTGTAATCCTCTATGGATGCACTATCTATCTTTGAGTGAGCCGTGTCCAATGCACGACCATCAGAAGACCAGCATTACAATGGACTCCGACACTCCAGAATCTTTATACGTTTCAAGAAAAGAAACCAAATGGGACTTCTCAATATCACTGTAGCATCAAACCGCTCTTACTATCAATACTTCCTTATACATTATAAAGGAGGAAAGGAGAAAAAAAAAAAAAAAAAAAAAAAGAGAGGAGGGGGGATTCACATAATCATACAAGCAATAATGGAGGCTGCAATAGCCACCCAAAAAAAACTCCTCACCCGGCCGCAACAACCGTTTTTACAATTCTTTCGCGCCAAAGGCTAGTGCCAATTCTTAGACGTAGCCACCAAATGCAATTGTTAAGCAATGACTTGTGAGGCCAGCAAGTTGACTTCATTCCCCCGAACATTTTCTTCAATACCGTACCGGCAGACTATGCACCCATTTCAACTGAATTCTCAGAATGAGAGGTTCCGAGAGTAGTCTTTCCGAATATAATCCGCGCTGTCAGGGCTGGGCCGTGAATTTGTCTCGGAGAAGGGCGATGATTCACACTTCTCCAGCCCAAGCGTAAGCTGCTGGCTCTCCAACCGAATATCTTCGATTGACACAACCGCGCGAGAGTTGTCAGCCTCTTTCGCAGCGTCACTCAAAAGAGGGGTCGAAAGCACCCTCACCATGAAAGGCCTATCAAATGGAATGTCCAGAACTTTACCCGAAAACCCGTCGTCTTCCGCTCCAGATGTCACAACACTCGAGGTTTGTGTGCTGCTGGACTCTTCGACGGCAGAAATGAGGGAGCTGTTCTCATCGTGCTGGCTGGAGAATTCACTGCACTCCGCCTCATCATCCATCAGCTTCGCGGGCTTTTGCAGACGCTTCAACTGCACTACAACCTCGTCCATCATGGGACGTTGGTGCGGGGAAATTTTTGTGCAGTCCAGGGCCAGGTAGAGCGCCTTCGTCATCGCCTCCTTATTTGCATCCTTGTCAGCTGGATCCAGCATTCTCACATCAAAAAAGTCTGGGGAGCTGCCCATTCGCCGCTTCACCCAGGCAATAATGTCGAAGTTCCTGCCCATGGAAGGATCTTTCCCTGTGAGCAATTCGAGCAGCACAATCCCGTAGCTGTAAACATCGCACTTAACTGTCAGCCTGAGGCTCTTCTGATACTCCGGAGCAATGTACGCTTTCGTCCCTGCAATAAATGTGGTAACGTGCGTCTTGGCTGGATCAATCAGCCTGGCAAGTCCAAAGTCAGATACCTTAGCCTCGAAATTCTCGTCCAAAAGGATGTTGCTGGCCTTCACGTCACGATGGATGATCCGAGGGTCCCGTTTGTGAAGGTAGGCTAACCCTTCCGCGGCTCCTAGTGCAATCTTGAGCCTGGTTTCCCAATCCAAATGTGCTTCCTTGCTGCCTGGATTCCGTCTCATATACTTGTTGAGACTCCCGTTTTCGAAGTACTCATACACAAGTAACTTACCATCCTTCGTCCTACAGTATCCCAGCAGCTGAACTAGATTGGGGTGATGGCAGTTTCCCACTGTCTCAATTTCTGCGCGAAGCTCACGGTCACTCTGCTTCCCTCTTCCAAAGAGTTTCTTCACAGCTACGACTCTTGAGTCTGGCAGAGTCGCCTTATATACCTAGAATATTCCAGAGCAACACAAAGAGTTTTTTTTTTACGCCACGGAAACAGTCTCCGAATTCTAGCACTTATATTTCTAGAATGGTCTAAAGAAATTAATTAAACAATATGTAATGATCAAGTCGGGATTGCAGAAGTAAAATCGCGGGAAAAAAAATCAAATCAAATCAAAACGAAAAAAAACAAGAAAAAAAGACGAGGGATCTGAAAATCTACGTACCTTTGCAAAACCTCCAACGCCGATGAGATTTTCCTTGTTGAAACCACCTGTTGCATCCTCAAGCTCCTTGTATTTGAAAGTGACGTTGGATTTAAGAGTAGGCTGCTTTGGCAAATATTTGAGGCCATTATTTGAGGTCTTGGGCTTCCCAAGGTCCAACCGCTTGTTCCAGACTATCCAGGTGTTGAAAAAGGTGGAGAGTTGGGAGCCCAGGTAAACATAGATGGGAGCGACGCAGGAACACATTAGGACAACGAAGGTAGTTTTACAATGAGATCTAATATGATGATGGTTTGCTAGGTGTGAATTCACGGACTTGGTCGTCCAGGAGGGAGACCGTCTCCCCTTTCACACAAGGGCACATCACCAACGAACATTCCCGAAGAATGATATCCACTGTGAAAGCCACAAAGAAGTTGCAAACACACACACACAAACACTCACAGGGAAACTTGGCAGGCTGAATGATCAGCACGTTAGGACATGAAACTCTCTCAACGCAGAAACCCTCCGAAACAATCAAGGAGGAGCTCCCTTCTCAATCCACCAAGACCTTCCAATGCAAACATAAACAGAAACGGAAACAGAAAACCAACAGGGCAAGACAACAGCACAGCAACTGCGCCGCGACTCTCGGAAACAACGGCTACCACCTCGAAATCAACTACAAACACAGAGAGACCCGCAACCAGAATTGAACCACAAGAGACACAGAAATGCTTGATTTCGCCAGAAGCGTGTCCACAACGACAGTGAGACACGCAACTTGAAAGAGAAGAAACAAGACACGAAGGGTGGGTAAATAAGTAGTAGTAGTAATAGAAGAAGAAGACGAAGAAGAAGCAAAGTGGGTCTTGCGAAAACGCTGGGCAAGTCAAGAGCAACAAGAGAGACGAGAACGCGGGGCGAAGAAACGATAGAATGGGGAGGAGGAGGGACGCCGCAGGCAGCCAAGGAGGGGGCGCAGCAGCCGTGAAAGAGTGACAGCTCGTCTTCCAAAGGGAATCTGTCACCTCCTTGCTGTGTTTGGCATTCGCCTCCCTTCTCTCCCTTTCTCTCACTCACGCTCTCTCTCTCGCTTTCTCTCTCTCACACTCTCTCTCACTTCCCTTGCGAGCGAGCAGGCTTCGCCGTCACCGTCACGAGCGCTGCCTCGCTCGCGGGGCCATCGTCCCCCGCCACCCCCACCCGACCAGAGCCATCCCTCTATATTTACGCCTCTACCTTCGCCTTCATAACCCACCATACTTACTCCACAAGTTTTCATCTTTATTGCGTAATTCTCCGCCCATTTCGAGATTGGATCTAACCCATCTTTGCGCTATCGCAATTTTTGGGTGGGGTAAGGAGTGGTGAATACAACGAGGAAATCCACTGTCGGAATGCAAAGTTTTTAATACTGTCGTATACTTGTGGGTGTAGGTAGGTTTGTATCAACTATACCTCGTTTATTTTTTTCGTTCTCCACCTTATGAGCGTTGCCCACGTGGTGCGTAGTAAAATGAACCAATTTTGTTGATTTTTTTTTTTTTTTTTTTTTTTTTTCTGTTACAGTAAACTGCTCTCTCACGGTATTGATTTTTTCACACACTTCATATGGTCTTTGCTGTACACCTGACATCATGCTAGAAGTACACGGCAAATGTTTCACATTGCTACGAAGGCCTCGGAAGAATATTACATACATGTGTATGTGTGTAAATATAGCTATATATATATATATATATCCTGGCAGCAGTTCCCCATCTACTCATAGCAAAAGATAATAATAATTGAAACCTGGTTGTTTTTTATTATTTTTTTTTACTTTTATTGGTTGGGGGAAAATCGTTTGAGATAAACTTAAGGTGTTGTCTCATGGTCTGACCCTAAAACCTGGTTCCCATCAAGTCCACGTGGCAACAGACCGGAATATAGTTGCACCCCCCCCTGCCGCAGAACCGAGTCCGGTCAACACGTGGCAGGGGGGTCGAAATTGTCAGAAGGGGGGGTAGGTAGGTCGATGGCTAACTTCGCCATTCCCGAGGAAAGGATGCATGTTGCCACGACGATCCGGATCACTGCTCATTTATGAGAGCTGCTCTCTCTCTAAAGCGCACCCCATTCCCGTTTTTCAAAAAGCGACCTGCTCCCTTCACCGAGGCCTCGTCTATCAGCAGTGCCACCGCGGTACCTTTTTCAATGGGTGGAGGGGAAATCCCCCCCTCCCCCCCATCGCCGTGGTTGAGACCCTGAAACCCTAAACCCGAAAGGAAGGAAGTGTGGTTGCCTAAAAGAAAAGGAAAAATGTCACGTGGTTTTAGAAGGAAAAGGAATACATTGTCCTTTAATCAACCTCCATCTTGAACCTTTTCAGTAATGTAACGCTTCACAACCTAGCCAATGGGTATATAATAAAACAACACTGTTATTGAGTGATTTTTAATCATTATTTTTTATGTAAATTTTTGCTCACAAGAGTTGTTAGATAGTTTATTTGCAGACACGCTCAAAAGAGTGATTACATGACACTCAATGCCCTTGTGCCATAATCCAGTGCTTGACAGCTTCATACAATAAAGGAGAGTAAGGAGGAAGTAACTATTTGAAGCTGTGGGGCTGAAAAAGATTGCTATTTTTGGGGGAATAGGAATACAAAAAAGATAATCCTACAAAATCACTTGTGTGGACATGTATAATTAATCAACATTTGGGTGGTCAATATATACCCCCCATTGTCTCCCATGGATGACAAATGCCCTTACTCTCATCTATTCTAAAACAATGTTGCATAATATGCAATGAGTACTTAGCTTAATCCCCACAACCTGCAGGTCACAAGGAGGTAGATAAGTGGGTTTCCAATCATGTTAGTAGGGGCAGCAGAAAAGACCATCCACACATTCACAATCTGTGCATTGGTAATCGCGACAGACTTTTAATTTTCTATAAACACCCTTATTGGTCAAAAGGCTCCAATTCAAGTGCATAGAAATGTCATGAAAAAAAACACTCTATAAACAATCCACATGTGGTTTAAAATAAGCTATGTGCTTTCCTTGTACTTTGATTTTTGAGCTCATTTCCAATCCAATCCAATCCAATCCAATAAGTGTGGTGATCCTACATTTCATGTGCAAATATATATATATATATATATATATATATAGATATAACTTACCATAATTAAAGAGAAACTCCTATTCAACATAAGATGAGCACTGGATTAGCAATTGATTCCTGGAAACTAGCTTTGCTCAATCAATTTATGTTGGTTGTTTGTTACAATAACCCACAAATTTGGCTTGTACCAAATGCTAATAAAATGACATATTTTCTTATCATGTGTAATGTCTCACTCCATTCTTCTCTTACTTTAATCACTTATCATATATTCTTTTTAAAAAATAACACATGGAAAAGCATGAAACCAAGTAAAATGTGGGTTCTAAAATCGTGGCCTTTTTGCATTACAAAAACAAAACTTCAATCAGAATTAATTGATAGGTTGCCCAATTCAATGGAACTGTTCCCATCTTTCAATAGAACCAGTCCACTGAGAAAGGGTGCTTTGTGAGAAGGCGGTGTATCATTGTAAGACCAAAATAGCATTTGATAAGAATTTGTGGAACATGGATATGTTTTCTATTATTACTAATTCTATTAATAATATTAATTGAAACTTTATCTCTCATGCCAACTAGGTCATAAGGCAATTAGTCTAGGTGGGTGGGCACTTGCCATTTTGTGCCCAAATGTGAGAACAAGTCCACAATTTGAAAAATAGCCCATTGGATAAGTTCAAATTCAAACCCCATTTTCTAAAACCCCAGATCATGGGCTCACGTTCCCATGCTTTGGGCACCTGTGTGTGTGTTGGCCAGGAGGCTATTTGAAGCAGCCAAGTCATGTGCCAGCTAGTCTGCCTTGCTGGCACATTATTTTTAACGTACAGTAAATGTTATTTCTCCGTAAGTTACATGTAAAAGTCTTCCATAACCGCGTGGCAGATGGATGGATGGACGAGACAAATGGATGAACGTTCTCATGGTGAAATTGTTCAAGTTTTGTAATTGCGTAGATTTATCATAAAATGTAATGAGAATATGTATGCCAATATACATATCTATACATGTATACATACATACATATATATATATATATATATATATATATATTGGATTTTACACTAAAAGAATGTACATAATCGTCACAATTGGAGTACTAGAAAAAAGCCTGAATCTATTTTTGGGATATGAAATTTCAAATACTTGATGTGGGGTTTGTTAAGGCCCTAAATCGATAAAATATTGTTGTTTCTTTTGTCGGCCTTAAGTTTGTAGTGGTTGGAGCTCCTTACTCTTTGCTCAACACATGGTTTCTAGTTGCATATGACTGTTCTTTTGGTTCAAACTTTTGTCATCTCATTTTATTAATTAATTAATTTATCATCTTGTTTAATTAAAAATAATAATAAGACTTATTATTTTTGATATTCAAATTATTTCTGTATGGTTCAATGCAATGTTATCGAATGAAGTTTTAAAAGTTCTATAATTTTTATACTATCTTATTTTGTTTATTTCAAGTTTGTTATGATGCTGTAAAACTTTAACTATACAAACTGACAGATTAGAAAAATAGAATTTTAATTCAACGGAACAAATGGAATCTTTTTACTTTTGAAAAAACAATATTTCTACAAGAAAACACTAGTAAATATTTTTTTAATTATGGTGAACAAATTTGATAATTTCTTACATTAGGATTGGTAGTATTCTTTTGTAACCAAAACTTTGTATTTAATATAAAAAGTTGTGAACGATAAATATAGTATTTAGACATGTTTATAAAGTAAATAATTTTATGGTGACTATAATGACTATAATTTTATTCTGTAATGATTTGATTTCAGATTTGATATTTAAAATTGTTTTTAAAATGAAATTGAAAAGAAAAACCATCAAGCTGTGCTTTTAATAAGTTTAATACAACTGAACTATTAATAGAAGAAAATAGAAGAAAATAGGAAAAAAAGTGTAATTCTATTGTTATGACTTCGTTACCAAGCATTGCCTCAGCAATCTTCAAGAAGAACATTGTTATTATATTTCAGTTTTTGGCTATCATTTTTGGATCTTAAAGCTGGAAACATAACATTAAGCTAAACTAAAGTTTATAGTTTTGAAGCCTATCTATATATATATATATATATATATATGTGTGTGTGTGTGTTTAATTAGGAATTTGAGAAGTTTTAAAAGAAAGTTTAAACAGGAAACACTAGAAGACATATGAACCAAAATTTAAAAGTGAAAAAAAGAAAAAGAAAAAGGAAAAAACCCACAAATAGTTTTGAATTGTACTATCAAGAGTTTGCAACATGCAGCCTGTCACAAATGACATAGTAATCTTGCTTCCAGACATTTTGACTTTTATTATCAGATTAATTTAAAACATTATAATGGCATGTAGTGAATGGTAAATTGTGGTGGCAATAGCAATTGTATACATATAATTATGAATACTACTATTGTTATATTTAATAATAATGAGTAATTTTTAAAACATTAATGAATATATTATTATATTACAAGAAAATTTACAAATTTCATTGAATATTTATAACAATTTTTTTAGTTCTTGAAGTAATCAAAACATGATATTTTAAGAACTCATTTATTTATTAGGAAAAATTAAATTAAACTGATAATAGATTTTAAAATCAGATTTTGAAAATTAAAAATAAATATGAAAAGGATGGAAGATTGTGGTGGCAATAGCAATGCCCTATATAAACATATATAATCACATCCATCTAATATTTTACTTCATTATGTTCTTATATTATAAATGATATAAAAATAATATATATATATATATATATATATATATAGAACTTTAAATATAATTTAAATTTTAAATTTATGTAAATTTTTTGTAATAAAACACTTAATAAAGTTATTGATTTGAAAAAGAAAAAGAAAACAATTTTCCTAATTTTTTTAATCATACAAAACTATAAAAATTAAATATTTGTTCGAATCGTATTTATAATGTAGTTTTGTCGTTATAAGAATTGTTTCATGATCATTCAAAACAAATGCTTATTTACTTTGATTTTTTTAATCTAAAATATATATATATATATATATATATATATATGATTTAAAATTAATGATTCAATGTACTTTTATAGTTGATACAATAATTTAACTTTTATAAGTGATTTGATAACACAATTTTGGATTGAATTTATAAGATTAAGTTTGTTTTTAACAAATAAAAATACTTAACTATATATATGTATATATAATTATAAAACATAATATAAAATTTAGTAAGTTAATAAATAAATAAACTTATGATAAAATTATTTTATTTAGATAAAATATACATATTTTAAAAATACTATTAATATCATTTGATGGAAGATAAAAGAAAGAAAGAAAGAAAAACTTTTGTATAGACACATAACAAATCAAAGGACATCCATGAATTTAATTTATATATAAGAAGCTACTTAGGTGCTTCATAAAAAATATATTATTTATAATTTATTTATTTATTTATTTTAATTTTTAGAAATGTATCTCTTTCTATTTATATATATCAAAATATTTTCATCCAAACATAAAAATTATTAAATATTAGTTATATATATATATATATATATATATATATAAATTTATCATTTAAATTCTAAAATTTTATATTATAAATTATTAAAAATTTATAATAAGTATAATTATAAGTAAGTTTAATTATAGTAGTTTGATTGATAAAATAGTAATCAAAATAGATATTTAAATAAAGTATAAAAAATAGATTCATAAGGCTTGATTTGAGAATTTTTTTTGGATTGTCCAAAAGGCATAGTGTAACGAGATATAAATAAGATATTTGTATTGTTGAAGCATAAAGATAGATAGTTGGAACCATACTTTAGAAGTTTATAGAAGTTTTTAAAATTGGAGCTAAGTTAGTGGACTATGTAAGATCTACCATAGAACATTATAGAAGAGCTTAAGGCCATTATTAAGATATAACCTACCATGAAATATTTTAGAAAAGGACTTAGGGTAGTTATTTAGATAGGATCCACTATTAAGAACATTCTAGAAAGTTTTAGGATGGTTGAACAAAGTATAAATAGGACTAGCCAAGACCATTTGGGTATTTGGTCAAGTATGGCTTTGGAACCTTTCTGTTAATAAAGTTTAGTTTTGCATCTTCTTGTTTAATTCTGTTCAATTTATTTTATTGTTGTAGTATTCTTTGTCTTACGTTGTGATGGGATTTATGTTATTGTGGATTAGAAAGATCTTAGATTTTTGAAATTATCCGATTTCATTTCATTAATATCCAAGCAAGTGTTAAACTGTTCTTTAGTAGTATGTTGATAGCCATTGTCTAGTTTGAGGTCAGTTGTTGTAGTCACACTAATACTATGTTGAGGCTATCACGAGTTACTCTTAAGAAATCAACTTGAAAGAGTGAAGGTATTACAATAATAGAGTCCAACAAAGAAATTGTAACATAAGAGATATGGTGGAGCAATCTCGAATGGAGACTCAGATACAACACCTTCAAGGCCACATAGTTCATTTATAATAATAAATAGAAGCTTTTAGGACAAAGGAGTCGACATCCTTTAGGTTGAAATTGAGTAAGCCTAGTACATACTTTCAAACTTCAAAATAAGAAGATATTTTCTAATAACTCTTCAATATATAACAATACCTCTAATTATCTGAGACAAATATCACTAATGGAATTATGCATGCATTGAGCTATTTAAGAGATGTAATAGCCATTTGGTGGCAACAATGAATTCAAAACTATGGAGCTCAAGGTAGATTTTATGATTGCGAGAAGTTTGAAACCAAGTTTAGGAACCAATTCTAGTCCATCAATGCAAAGAAGATAACATGCGATCAGTTGATAAATCTTGCACAATTTAGATAGGTGTAAGATTATGTCTTTCAATTGAAGTCTTTATATCTCTAAATTAATAATATTTTAGAAGTATAGATGATGGATTGATTTCTACGAGGGTTGAAATCTAAGGTCTAGCAAGAGGTGGAATTAAGAGATCCACTAACATTTGAAGAAATAATTAGGATTGCAGAGAGGGTCGATGTTATAGATTTCAAAAATCATGGAGTACGACCTATAATACAAAATCTTATGTCACTATCTAAGACATAAGATTTGGTATTATATTTTTATTGTTGAGAGTTAGGCCATGACATTAGAAGTTGTCCAAAACGTCAAAATTCAAGTAACAACAAATCAAGACATGTTCATAGTCTTGAGATTTATAAAGTGGATAATGAGATGGAATAGAAAAACATGATTTTTTAATAAAGGCATTGAGGGCCAATATTAGAGATAGTTATTATCTTTCAAAGACAAACAACATAGCCTTAAACAACTATAAAAATGATCAATTGGTGTATATAATGGGACAACTAAAAGGACAACCATGTCAAGTGCTTGTAGATTATGTCTCTACAAAAAATTACATCTTGATTGAAATTGTCAATTGATTTGGAATTAAAAATAAAATAATTAAATTAAAAAGTATTTATATTAAAAATTACCAAGAAAATATATTAAATGAAACATGTGAAGAAGAAATCTTGAGATAAAGTATTACTTATATCTTAAGAGAGAAGTTCAAGGTATCAAAGTTAAGATATGATGTTATCTTTGATATACCATGGCTAGTTGTGAAAAATAGGCAACTTGGTTGACTAGCAAGGAAAATTTCCTTTAAAGATGGTAGATGCAAGATGATCTTTAGTACCTCTAAATATAGTGAGGATAAAAACAATCTGCAGCCCAAGACTTACTGATAGAGATGACTTTTATGAAGAAACAAAAATAATATAAGCAATTAGTATATATGGTGGTTTTAAATCTTACGTTAATGGTATAAAAGACAACTAAAGGAGTTGAATAGGTAGAACAACTTATATGAAAATATCGGAATGTCTTTCCAACTGACCTATCTAATAGCATGCCTTCTAATCAAGGTACCTCCTTCTAAATAGAACTATTGTATAGGACCAAAATAACAAGTCAGTCAATTTATTGCCTAGTACCAAATAAACTTAAAGAGCTATAAAAGACACTAGACAAATTCTTTGAAAAGGGCCTCATTTAAGAAAGCACATCACCATGAAGAGCACATGTACTCTTTGCATTGAAGAAGGATGGTAGACTTAGGCTTTGCATTGACTATTAAGGCCTTAATAAGCAGATTTTTAAGAATGCATATTGTTAAGGACATAAATCTTGAAGAAAGAAATCTTCAATACACTCTTGTGATACTAAAAAACACTAAAGAGTCACTCAAAGATAATAAATGTTATTGAACTAGAATGATTATGGCAAAAAACAAGGGGACTAGAAAGTCTTGAAACAAGACTAATGACTAAAAAAGCATTGACAAGAGTAAAGAAGGCTTCACTCTTGCTTCTATATATACTCTTAACTAAGATCAATATTTTTGTATTACATGTCATCCTATTTGGAAATGTATTGGGCAATTGATTGCAGAAGATGGGATTGTATTTTATAAATGTCCAAGAATCCTAATATGTTTCATCGTTATAAGAAGAATGAAATTTAAATTTGAATTCAAAAGTACTTAAATCTAATATAAAGTACTCAAAAATACTCTTTTTAGTAATCTCAACTATACATAAACTCCAATTGCCATATTAATTTCATAATTAGGTAATTTTAAATTTTATTTACAAACTTTAATCCTAATTATCAAGCTTTAGCAAGTTGTAGCTCTTAATCTAGCTATTTACTTAAAGAAAAATTTTGCACACAAATGCTACTATAAGTCTTCTATGTGCTTAATAGAATTCACTCTAATTCAACTTATAAATCATGAAAAAATGCCTAAAAACCACATTGTTATTATTTGGCTGCCAACTTGAAAGTTGATGCAAATGTTTTAGTAGTAATTTTTTCTTCATTAATTATTAAATTCAACTCAAAATTGGTATGTAGCTTTATCTTCAAAACTTCTAATACCATGCCAAATTTTACTTTTATCCAACTAATAGAACTTCAAAATATCATAGAAACTCTATCCAACCTCAAACTGACAACTTTTGATATCTTCTTATATCAAAATCTAGGTATCTCCTAACCACACTATTAGATTTTTATAAATTTTTATACAAACTTAGCACACCTAATTAACTAAGTATTATCAAATTTTGAATTGTAGATATGACACCAATCTCACGAACTAGCTAAAAGTGTTAGCCCTAATTATATTGCATAAATTCTAAGTTATCCAAAAAAATCCTAATTTTGAACAATAATTATCAAGTTCAAACAAAACCTACAAAAATAAGTCTTATATCTTTAAAAAAGATTTAAACTAGCTCTTGAATTCTAATCTCCAATCTTTGAATGAAATCCTCTTTTGTCCTAAGTTGTCGTTTTAGTGACTAGAGGTCTGATTTTGACCCTCTCTCACCAATGATCGACCCCTGGGTATCAATCTAATCTATCTTAAGCTTTTTTTAGTCCAATCCTATCCTTAACTTAATCTTAATATCAACCATGCTAACTATTTATCTCTTTTAACCTGATTTTATTAATTTATGGTTTTTTTAACATAGTAAAAGAGTCTCTATAGCTTAGATGGTAAAATTACTAACTAACTATTAACCTATTAACTATTAAAATAAAAAATAAACTAAGAGGCTTTTATAAAAGCCATATTTAAATATCTTAAATTATTATTTAACCAAGATAATTAGATATTAATTAAAAATTTATTTTTAATTATATTTTCACTATATAGTCATATTACATCATGACAACCTAGTGATGTCCTATGAGACCTCCAAAACATATTGACTTTCTAAGACACATATCTTAAATTGTAAGGCAAGTTTTTTTATATATGTATAATATAATTAGCTTGTTTTAGAAGCTATTAATATGTGATTAATTTGTTGATCAAGATTCTAACCTACCAATCAACTATAAATACTTGTAAAGTCAAAGCAATGTTCATGAAGCTTCTTGAAAGCTTTTCTAAAAGATATTATGAAATAAATTTATTTTTATCTAATTTAATCTACTTCTATCTAATTATATAAGTATTTATTAGAGTACATATGTATATCCATGACTTTATCTCTTCTTCTAGAAACAAGTTTTATGAAGAAAAATCATCATATGTTGAAGAAATCCAAGATGTTGTAAATTGTATTTTCTATATACTCTAATCTTTGTTTACTTCAAAGATGGTTGATAGATTCTTTTAGCCATCAATAGTATCTCATATCAGGACAAGAAGTCCATCTTATTATTTGACCATTGTTAAGGCCTTCGTAACTTCCTTCAAATAAAATATTTTAAACATTGTTAGGAGTTGTTCTTACTTCTAATAAAATCACCAAATATTAGGTGTCTTTTCTAAGATGGTAATATCAAACATGTTGTATGTGACCATCTATTCAAGGAAAGACATGTCTTTTTTGAGAATCTTCATCTCAATTATATCATCTTGAAGGTTGTGACAATCATATTATCTCATCCAATAAGTCAGCAAATAAAAGCTCTTGAGTTGAATGTGCTAGTTGTTGGTTTTCCATCTCCTTAGCATTATAAATACACAAAAGCTAGAAAAAATGATAATATATATATATATATATATATATATATATATATATATATATATTTTATTCTAGTTCTTTTATAGCAAAGATTTACTATTATTCATCTTGCTTTTGATGGATGTCATCAATGAAAAGCTTCATTTTTCTTTGTTGCATTTATAAGATTCTTTGCTTGCTCCCATTTACGTTCACTAATATTATATTGATGCCAATAAATAAGATATGCCAACATATTTTGGCACCACTTTGAATCTAAAACTTCTTTTACTTTAAATTCTTGATAATTATCTATTTTTATAGAAAAAAATAGTATTTATCTTCTTCTTGAGATATTTACTATCTTATATGGCTTAAGAAGAGACATGTGAAATATGAGGTGGATCTTCATAGACTCCGATAGATATAATTAATAAGAAATATGATTGACTTTTTTACTAATAAAAATAGGTTCAAGCCTATGATAATCCAATTTGTCACAATGACAGATAATCTTGGTATTACGATGAAGTAATCATATCTTGTCACCTACATTAAATTGTGGTTGTTCATCAAGTTTTATATCCACCTTTAAAATCTTGAAAAGGATTCTCTAAAATCTTGATATAAATTAAGTCTTCCTATCTAATATAATATCTTAGGCAATCAAAGATAGTGATAGATGTTGTTAAGAAAAAAGTTATCATTTCTTCACCTATGATAAATTTTGTACATGGTACAAAATGAGCCATTTTGGTAAAATGATCTATTACCACAAATATAGAATCATATGAATTTGAGACTAGAAGATTCATGATAAAATCCATAGAAATGGAAGACCATGGTTGTTTTATAATAGCTAATGGCTGAAAAATTTCATAAGATCAATGGCAAGGAATTTTGGATCTTGAACAAATATAACATGATTGTATGAAGTCTTTAATTGCCTTCTATATTTGAGGCCACCAAAAATCTCTTGATATAAGCTCCAAAGTCTTGTTGTATCCAAAATGTCTGACTGTTGGAAGGTCATTGTGAGTTTGAAGAATACATAATCATGCTCAACCTTCTAGAATGTATAATTGACTCTCAAAATACAATAGGTTGTTCTTGAATTTGAACTTGGAAGTATGATGAGACTTAAAATAATTATTCTTGATATCATGGGCAAGACGATCAAGGGACATACTTGATTGAATTTGCTCGAGAAAAGTTTAATCAACAATTAATATTGATTTTATTGCTCAAAGGTGAAAATGCTCTAGCTTCAAGAAAATTATTCTTTGTTGATCAAAAGATGCATAACTTTATTTTGATGTAAGATAAGAACATTTAGAAAGGGCATCCGACAAACCTTGTTGTTTTTTGAGCTAATAATTGATCTTGAAATCAAATCTTGATAAAGACATGCTCCAATGAGCTTAGCAATAATTCAAAATAAGTGCCGACATAAAATATTTGAGATTCTTGTGATTTGTATATATTGTGACTAAACTCAAGGTGCCTTCTAAATAATGATGCCATTCATGAAATGAATCCATAATTAAAAAAAGCTCTTTATTACAGATTTCATAATTAATCTTGATTTTTGAAATTTTTTGGATTAAAAAGCTATTAGATGGAGTTTGTCATCTGCTCTTATTTATGATAATACAAAATTTAAGGCACAGCCTGATGCATTTGTTTCCATGGAAAATACCTTAGAAAAGTCAATGCGATATAAAATGAGTGTAGAAATAAACTTCTTTTTTAAAGCATTAAATGATGCTTTGGCTTCTTTACTCCAGTCAAGTAAGTTTTAACAAGTCAAACATATATGTAGAGTTGTAACTTGAGAAAAATTCTTGATAAAGATTCAATAATAATTATCAAAGGCCAAAAAGCATTGTATGTCTCTTATTGTTCTTGAAATCTTTCAATCCATGAAAATTTAGATTTTCTTTGGATCCATCATTAGCCTATTGTTGAAAATGATGTATCCTAAGAAGACAACTTGAGTAGTAAGGAATGCACTCTTATCTAATTTGGTATATAATCTTGCATCTTTAAGTTTTTATAATACACAACAAATATGAAATTCATGCTTTTTGTGTTCTTAGAATAAATTAAGATGTTATTCAAATAACAGATGATAAAATCAACAAGAAGCTCTTTAAAGATATCATTTATTAGATGTTGAAAAGCATCTAGTGTATTTGTGAGTCCAAAAGGCATAACATTATATTCAAAATGCTTATACTTAGTTCAAAACACAGTTTTCTATTCATCTCATTTTTTAATGCATATCAGATTATATGCTCTTTGTAGATCTATTTTTATATAGATCTTTGCTTGATTGAGTTGATGAAGAAGTATTGAAATAAAAGGCAGAAGATACCTATTGTTAATGGTGATCTTATTGAATCCTCGATAGTCCACTCACATCCATACAAATCTATCTTTTTTCTTGATAAATAAGATAGGAGCCTTGGTTAGAGATTTAGAATGACATATGAAATTTTTAGCTAAGTTTTCATTAATCTAATCCTTAAAAGTAGCCAACTTATTTTGAGATAGGCTATAGATTAGTCCAAATAGTGGTTGAGTTTTTTTTGTCAAAATCATTAGAAGAATCATAAAGATGATGCTTTACAAGAATGTTTGCATTCTTCTTTTCAAAAACATCTTGGAAATCTTGATATTGATTAGGAATACCACTTGACAACTTATTACTAAGAAAAATGGATGTGGCATATAAAGCAAAAAATAAATGTTCTTTTGCGACATTAATTAAAATTCTTGCAACTAATAATAAGAGTTTGGATGTACTAAACATATATATTTCTACTTGACTAATGAGATTTTGGATTAAACTATCAAAAAAATTAAGGTTACAAGAAATCCAATGTATCTGAGGATTATATTTTTTTTAACCAAGATAATCTTAAAATAATTGGATTAAAGAAAGACCTTATAACATTAAATATTACTATGCTATTATGATTTTTAATTGCTACATCTAAAGAAATAGTCTCATACATAACATCTCCAAAAGATAGTAAAAAACCATCTATGACTTCTATATATACAAGTTTATTTTTTTTGACTAATAATATATCTTATTTTTTGAAAAAATCTTTATCTATAGAACATGGTGAGGCTCTTGAATCTAACAAAGCTAAGACTTTGTAATTTTTTGGTTCTAAATTAACTTTTATTATATAACAAGATAAAAGATCTAAAGATAGAAAAGACCTTTATTAGATATTACATAAGATATCAATTGTACGGTCCCTATTGTAGCTAGAAAAACTTGTTTTTTGTCACATTGTCTTTTTTGACAACCATGCTTCTTATTTTGAGGTTGCATTGTTTCTTTGGATAATGTTGAGTAGTATATTTAGCTTCTTTATAATACAAGCATAAACCCTCATGATGTCATTGATTCCTTTGCTATTCTATGAAAAATTTAAAATATATTATATTTATTTATATTATTTTTGGTCTTAAAAAATGAAACTTGGGAGCTAGCATCTTTATTTGATTTGTTCTTCTCTACGAAAGTCTTTATCCTTGACATATTTTAAATAATCAATTGTCATATGTAATGTATTAAGAAATAAATTATTACAAAGATTTTATTTTTGGTATTATTAGTAATAAATCTTTGAAAATATCCTTCAACCTATATCAAAATCGATTGATATATATTATGAACTTATATAGATATTCTAATAAATAGTTCTATGATTAGGTATGAATTGATAAAAGTAAATAAAAATAGATTAATTTTATGAAATCTTTTAGAAAAGCTTCCTAGAACCTTCATAGACACTACTTAATTTTAGATATTTTTGTAGTTGATTAGTAGATTAGAAACTTAGTAAATAAGTTAACCACGCGTTGATAGCTTGCAGAACAAATTAACCATGTGGCGCACATATAGAAAATTTGCCTTGCAAATTAAGATACATGTCTTGTAAAGTCAACATATTTTAGAAGTTCTATAGGACATTACTATGTAGCTCATAATTAAGAATATATATGGAAGCAAGAGTGAAGCCTTCTAAACTCTTGTCAATGCCTTTCTAGTCCTTAGTCTTGTTTTAAGACTTTCTAGTCTTCTTATTTTTGGCAATAGTCATTCTAGTTTAATATTATATCATCTTTGATTGACTTTCTAATTCCTTTTAGTGATACAAGAGTGTATTGAGGATATTTTTTCTTCAAGATTCATATCCTTGATAGTTTGACAAAAGTGCTAATGTATTGTTTATTTCTTGTTTTAAAAGTGAATGGATTAGCTCACTTCTATTGTTATATTTTGAAGGTTGAGAATTATCCACCTTTAAATAAAAAATCTCATTTTTTTAAATTGATCTTTTCCTTTAAAAGAGTGAATTATCCCTCTTTGTAGAAATTTTTATTAGAGGTTGTAGATTATCCTCCTCTAATTTAACTCTTTGAATTTACTTAAATTGTCTATGGAAGAAAAAATTATGGATGCTACTTTCAGTAGAAGTGAGAACAAATTTGTAACTTTTGCAGATCTTCATGAGTTTATCTATATTCTAAGAATAGAAATCTCATGTATTTCTAACATGAATCATGGAGGTACTATGCCTACACTTATCAAAAAAATTTAGAGTCTATGACAAGAAATTGTACAATAGAAGGAAGCAAATAGATTGATTTCACAACTAAATGTAGGAAGTTTTGCTTCTACAAGTATGATGGGGATAAGAATTAGTATGCTTGAGAAGTTTGATGGAACAAGATCAAAATTTTGAGGATTTTTACAACAAGTCAAGCTGTATTTAAACTTGCATCTTTTCCAATATCTCGATGGATTTATTCAAGTCAGATTCATGAGTGTACTTTTATCAAGAAGTGATCTCTCTTGATTTTCAACTTTAATAGAAAAAGATTTGTGACTCTTTTATGATTTGAATTCATTCCTAGAAGTATTTACACCTACATTTGGAGAAAGTAATTAAGAAAGAGTAGCACAGATTAAGTTCTTATGTTTATGGCAAGGATCATGGTCAGCGACCATATATGCTATGAAATTCCAAAATCTTGCTTGTAATGTAGATTGGAATGCCAAAGCTTTTATTAATCAATTTTGATATGGGTTAAAGGATAATATCAAAGACTTATTACTAAAAATTTCAAAGATTGAACCTTTAGAATAATTTATTATTTAAGCCATTTTATGTGACAATCAATTATTTGAAAGACATCAAGAACAAAGATATGGCTAGAAAGGAAAAAATCAAATAATGATGGCAACTCTTAAGTTTTCAAAAATTTATTTACCAAAGCGTCAACTAATGCCAATTGATATGGTATATTTAAAATCTTTAAAATCTTTAATATAATTAAATTTTCTTCTAATCCAATCATTTTAGGATTATCCTAGTTAAAAAGATTTAATCTTCAAATAGATTGGATTTTTTGCAATCTTTATTTTTCCCATAGTTTACACGAAGGTCTTGCTAGGCAAATAAAAATCCATAAGTCTAGTATATCTAATCTATTATTGATAGGTGTGAGAGCTTTCATACATGTCACAAATAAAGGGCAATCTTTTACTATATATGCTACATCCATTGTTGATGGTGAAAAGATATCAAAAGATTTTTTTAGCCAGTATCAAGATTTCTAGGATGTTTTTGAAAAGAAGAATGCAAATATTTTTTTGGAACATTGTTTTTATGATTGTACCATCGATTTTCAAGAAAGAACTCAACCACTATTTGGACCAATCTATAGCCTATCAAAAAATGAGTGGACTGTATTCAAAGAATACATTGATGAGAACTTGGCTAAAAAATTTATACGCCATTCTAAATCTCCATTCCAGACTCCTATCTTATTTGTATAAAAAAAAGATGAATCTTTGCGGATGTGTCAATTATTGAGGACTTAACAAGATCAATATAAAAAATAGGTATCTTCTATCTTTGATTTTTAGATTTTTTGATCAACTAATTCAATCAAAGATCTATACAAAAATAGATCAATGAGGAGCATATAATCTAATCCACATCAAAAATGTGGATAAGAAGACTGATTTTTAAATTAGGTATGGATATTTTGAATATAATGTCATGTCTTTTGGACTCACAAATGTACTAATTGCTTTCTAACATCTAATGAATGATGTCTTTTGTGAGTTTTTTGATGATTTTATTATCTGTTATTTGAATGATATTTTAATCTATTCTAAGAACATAAAAAAGCATGAAATTCAGGTTTGTCATGTATTACAAAAACTAACGCAAAGATGAAAAAGTATATATTCTACACTACTCAAGTTGACTTTTTGAGGTACATCATTTCCAATGAAGGCCTTATGATAGATCCAAAGAAGGTCCAAAATATCATAGATTGGAAGATCCCAAGAACAATAAGAGATGTGCAATGCTTTTTGAGCTTTGTCCATTGTTACAGAATCAATATCAAGAACTTTTTTCAAGTTGCATTTCTACTTATATATTTGACTTGTGAAAAAAAAATTAAGTGTAATAAAATAGCCAAAGCATTTTTTGTTGCTCTAAAGAAAGAATTTACTTTTGCATCAATTTTATATCACATCAACTTTTCTAAAGCATTCTCTATGGAAACAGATGCATCAAACTTTTTCTTTGATGTAGTATTGTCACAAATGGAAATAGATGACAAATTCCATCTAATAGCTTTTTATTCTATGAAATTTTCAGCAGCCAAGATTAACTATGAGATTCACAACAAAAAACTTCTTGCAATTATGGATTCATTTCAAGAATGATATCATTATCTAGAAGGCGCTTCAAATCCAATCACAATATATACAGATCATAAGAACTTCTAATATTTCATGTCAATACATATTTTGAATCATCATTAAGCATGTCAGAGCCTGTTATTATCAAGATTGATTTGAAGATAACATATCTATCTTAAAAACAACAAGATTTATTAGATGCTCTTTTTAGATACTCTTATCTTATATAAAAAGAAAGAAATATAGCTTTTGATCAATAAAAAATAATCCTTTTGAAGCTAAAGCATTTTTATCTTCGAGCAATGGAATCAATATTGACTATTAATTTGTCCTTTGTCAAACAAATTCAATTAAATATGTTCTTTGATCTTCTTGTTCATGATATCAAGAATTTTTTTTCTAAGTCTCATGATATTTCAAAGTTCGAGTTAAAGAACAACCTTCTTTATTTTGAAAGATACCTATATGTTCCAAAAAGATAAGTACATTTACATATTCTTTAAGCATATCATGATTTTTCAGTAGTAGGATATTTTGGATACAATAAGTTTTTAGAGCTTATATCTAGAGATTTTTCGTGGCCACAAATATAGAAGGTGGTAAAAGACTTTGTTCAGTCATATGACATTTGTTCAAAATCAAAAATTCTTTGTCATTGATCCTTTAGACTTCTCCAACCATTACTTATATTTGAATAACCATGGTCTTCTATTTTTATAGATTTTATTATAAATCTTCCAAGTTCAAGTTCATATGACTTTATATTCATAATTTTAGATTGCTTTACCAAAATAATACATTTCGTATCATGTAAAAAATCTTTTTCAGGTGAAGAAACAACTAAGCTTTTCATTCATAATATCTATCGCTATCATGGTTTGCCAAAGATTATATTAGATAGGGGGACTCAATTTGTATCAAGATTTTGAAAAATCTTACTCAAGATTCTAAAAGTAGATATAAAGTTTTTTTTGACTTTTCATCTTCAAATTGATGAACAAGCAAATCGGATGAATCAAGTTTTAGAGCAGTAATTGAGGTGTATCATTAACTATCATCAAAATGATTGGACAACTCTTTTGCCATTAGCAGAGTTTGCATATAATAATTTGATACATTTTTCTACTCAATAAATACCTTTTTTTGCTAATTATGGTTATCATCTATGACTTGATACTTTTGACTTTTTAAAAGTTGATAATCCTACAAAGAAAGATTTAGTAAATCATTTGTCAGAGCTACATGCAACAATGAAGACACAATTAAAAGAAGCTTAAGAATAATAAAAGACCAATGCAGATGCCTATGATAAGGAGCAACCACAGGTCAATGTTGGTGATGAGATTTGATTACTTTGTTGCAATATCAAGACTATTTGTCCTTGTGATAAGTTGACTATTGTAGATTGGGATCTTTTTCTATTTAAAAATAAATAAATCTTGTTGCTTATTGATTACATCTACTGGAGTCTATGAAGATCCACCATGTATTTTACATATTCTTTTTTAAGTCGTATAAGACAATGAATATTTTAGAAGGAAGACAAATGCTACCTCCTCCTATAGAAGTAAATAATAATCAAGAATTTGAGGTGGAAGAAGTCTTAGACTCAAGGCGGCACCAAACTAGGTTGGAATATCTTGTTTATTGGTATAGATATGATATTAGTGAATGTACATGGGAGCCATCAAAAAATCTTATAAATGTAGCAAGAAAGTTGAAGCTTTTTATCAATAATATCAATCAAAACCAAGATGAAGAATCTTTGCCATAAAAGAAACAAAATGAAAAGAAGATAACATTTTACTTTCTATCTTTTTTATAGCTTTTGTGTAATTAAAGCGATGAAAAATCAGCAACCAGTATGTTTAACTCAAGAGCTTGCATTTGCAAACTTATTAGATGAGATATTACGAATATCACAACCTTCAAGATAACAAAATCAAGATGAAGATCCTCAAAAATGATATGTTCTTTCTTGAATAGATGGCGAGATACAACGTGTTTGATATCACAACCTTCAAAGAGACTCTTGATGTTTGGTGATTTTATTAGAGGTAAGAACTATTTCTAATAGTATTCTAAATATTTTATTTGAACGAAGTTATGCAGGCTTGAACAATGACCAAATAATATGATGGTCTTCTTACCCTAGTATGGGACATTATTGATGGCTGAGAGGGCCTATCAATCATCATTGAATAGAACAAAGATTGGAATATGTGGCAAATATAATTTGTCGCATCTTAGATTTTGTCAATATGTGAATACGACTCTTCATGGAACTTATCTCTAGAAGGAGGGATAAAATCATAGATATGCAAAAGTATTCTAATAAATAATTATATATTTAGATAAAAATAGATAAAAATAGATTTATTTTATAAGACCTTTTAGAAAAACTTTCTAAAAGCTTCATAGATGTTGCTTAAATTTACATATGCTTGTAGGTAATTTATAGGTTAGAAACTTAGTCAACAAATAAACCATGTGTTGGTAACTTGTGGAACAAGCTAATTATGTGGCGCACATATAGAAAATTTGCCTTGCAAGTTAAGATACATGTTTTGCAAAGTCAACATGTCTTAGAGGTCATATAGGACATCGCCATATAACTCATAGTTAAGAGTATATATAGAAGCAAGAGTGAAGCCTTCTTCACTATTGCCAATGCCTTTCTACTCTTTATTCTTGTTTCAAGACTTTCTAGTCTTTTTATTTTAAGCAATAGTTATTCTAGTTTAATATTATATCATCTTTGAGTGATTTTCTAGTTCTTTTTAGTAATACAAAAGTATATTGAGGATTTTCTTTCTTTAAGATTCATGATCGTGACAATAAGGGCTTTCTTATTTCAATCTAAGTTGTAATCAAAGTTTTAGAATTCAATAGCATATATAATAGTTGATTGTGATCTTTGCTATAAAGATAAGAGCTTGATCTCTACTATTCTTTTTTGTTTACTTTCTCCAAATGTAGTCATAAATACTTCTAAGAATGAATTCAAATCATAATAGAGTTATGAATCTTTTTTCCATTAAAAGTATAAATTAAGACAAAGCACTTTTTGATAGAAGTACACTTATAAATCCGACTTGAATAAATCCATCCACATATTGAAAGATATGCAACTTTAGATTGAGCTTGACTTGTTGGACAAATCCTCAAAATTTTGATCTTATTCCATCAAACTTTTCAAGCATATTAATCCTTGTCCCCATCATCCTTGTAGAAGTGTGAGTCATCAAATTGACTCATTAGTTGTTTTACGACAAAAGAATGCATGTAGAGTGCCAAAATTAAAAGTTTTAGGTAAAAATGTGCTTAGAGGATGTTAAATGAAGGAAAATAGTATTAGTGGAGAAGAAATGGAGTTTTAGTAAGTCTTGGAGGCAATTATCTTAGTTGATTTAGGATTTTTATTTATTATTGAGTAGTGAAGATTAATTATTAAGGTTAATATTTATATTGGCCTTTTAGTTATACATATTACTTATAAGAAAAACTATAAATATTAGTTAGTAGTTAGAAGAATCATGAGAAAGAACCTCATGTCTTTTTAATTAGTTATATAAAAAGTAAGATTTATAATAGATTTAAATTAATTACATTACTATAAAAAGCCTAAAGATAAGAAATTATATTTCTAAACTGACATTAGTATTATAAAACCATTAGAAATTTTTTAGAATTTATCTAGAATTTATTTAGAGTTTTTTAGGAATTTTTAGAGCAATTTCTAAGACTTTGGTAAAAATGAGTTTTACTATTTTGAGGCCCTTATGAAGAAATGAAGCAAGCTTTGAAGGCCACGTAAGGCTCCTAGGCTAATGAGGTATTTTTCAACACCATGGTGAAGTCAAAAATGAAAAATTATAGAATTTACTAGTGGAAAATAGGAGGACCAATAGCTGGTGTAGTCCTTCTAGGAAAGGAGGTGCACAAGTCCCGTATGGATTGTAGCACCTTGAAGATAGTTAAGAAGATAAGACTAAGGTCTCATAGCCTCTCTTAGGAACCCATATACACTACTTGTGAGCCTTGGTGAGGCTCAAAGTCCTGATTCCTTAAGTAAGTTATTCTTGAGATAAAAATTATTTACTTCATTTTTTATTTATTTACTTTTTATTTTTGAAACCTTCATAATTTAGACATAGTAACTCAGATTTATATGTTTCTTATATCATTAAAAAGATAAAAAATTAAATTTCTAAAAATATATTTTAAATTTTATTTTTAAATTTTATTTTTTAATTTTATTTTTTAATTTTTTATTAGATAAAAATTTAATGAAAAAATTATGATTAGTTTTGTAGTATACAATTGCTTGATTGCACTTCTTCCACTTGTTTTGTGTTTTGCTTCTTTCGTTCTTGTTCTTATTACTTTCACTTCATACCACCCATTATAAGCAGTTTATAATTGAGGCCATCTTGTAATGGAGTTGAGGAGTGAATTTTACACTCAGAAGAAGTAAAATCCCTTGGATTTGGCTGTAAAGTGGATCTACTTGCTTCTTTCACCTATACAATTTCTTAACATAGATTCTAAATTTCTTCTATAGGCATACAAATAGTACCTCCATAATTTGTATTGGAAATACATGATATTTTTATTCTTGGATAGTTGACATGGTCATAAAGATCTGCAATTATTACAAATCAATTCTAATTTTTGCTAAGAGTAGCATTCATAATCTTTTCTTTCATAGATAAGTCAAAAAAATTCAAAAAGTTAAATAAGAGGAAGATAATTTGTAACCTCTAATATCAAATAATTTTTTTAATAAAGAGGAATAATCAACTTTCTTTCAAGAAAAGGTCTTTATTAGAAAATAATATTGTTTGTTTAAAGGTAGATAGTCCATGATCTTCAAAACATAACAATAGAAATCGGATAATTCACTCACTTCTAAAATAAGATAGAAATAGTAAATTAGCACTCTTGTTAAACTATTAAGGATATAAAATTTAGACAAAAAAATTCTCAATATACTCTTATGATATTAAAAAGAACTAGAAAGTTAGTCAAAGATGATATATATTATTGAACTACAATGGCTATTGCCAAAAACAAAGAAACTAGAAAGTCTTGAAACAAGACTAAAAATTCGAGATGTATTAATAAGAATAAAGAAGGTTTCAATCTTACCTCCATATATATTCTTAATTAGGAGCTATGTGGCGATGTCCTATAGGACCTCCTAAACATGTTCACTTTACAAGATATGTATCTTAACTTGCAAGGCAAGTTTTTTATATATGTACTACATAGTTAGCTTATTTTACAAGCTACTAATATGTGGTTAACTTCTTGACAAAGTTTCTAACCTACTAATCAACTACGAATATATGTTAAGTCAAAGCATCATCTTTGAAGCTTTTAAGAAGTTTTTTCTAGAAGGTATTATAAAATTAACATACTTTTATTTATTTTTATCTACTTCTATCTAAACATATATGTCACAAAGGTATAGTAACACTATCTATTGAGGAAGCAAGTCATTATTTGGATTGACCATTGATATTTGCTATAAGATTTATATTTAAAAAATATAAAATCATAATATCATCATTAGAAAGAATAATTACAGTTTTTTGACATTCAGCTTGAGTACAAGCAAGGACGACAACATACTATCCCACATAGCTTATTGCACAAATTGAATTTGAAGGTAAAATTAAAGAACAAGATAGAAAGTGCTATCATTAATAGTATCATTTCAAATCTAATCAAAGAGGTAGAATAGAAAGAAGCTATGCATTAGAATGCTTATTTTAAGATAATTAGTAATTGGATGAAGATGGGAGTTATATAGTATTAAGATTACAATCTTAGTAATGTCTTGCTCTATTTCAAGAAGCAAATTTATATACCTTAAAATGTTATATTTTAGATGTGCATACTTCAAGGAAGACATGACATCTCAATATGTGGACATCTAGGGCATGAAAAGACTATAGAACAAATCTCAAGAACATGATTTTGGATAAATTTGGATCATGATGTTTAAGCTTTTATATGCTCCTACAACTCATGCCAATATAACAAAGCATACAACGCAATATCTTTTGAACTATTGCAGCTAATTCTACTACCTGTGGTATGATGGGAGTAAATGAATATAGATCTCATTATATATTTGTCGTAGACTCCTTACAATCACATTGCAATTGTTAACTTTATAGACCGACTCTTGAAGTAACTTCACTTGGCCACAGTACACTCAGATATTGATGCCTTAAAATTTACACAATGAGTTATTACGTATCATCATTTCAAATCAAGATCCACCTTTTATGAGAAGTTTTTGGCAAGCCTTATTTAAGCTATTGGATATATGATTTGCCATATCTATAGTCTTCTACCTTCAAATAGATAGACAAAAAGAGTGTAAAAATTGAATTTTGGAAAATATACTATGGATATTTGTGGTACTTCATCATAATAATAGGAATGAATATTTGATGCTCTTGGAATTTGCTTATAATGATAGTATTCAAGTAAGAATAACTCATTTATCATTCTTTTTTAATATTGATTAATATTTAATTATATTAGCAATTCTCTATTGTGTTATTAACATCAACAATCCCACAATGGAAGAATTTATACAATGACTTACAACAACCTTATAGGAGGCACTGTACTACCTCTTTACTGCAAAAAATTGACAAAAATAATATGAAGATAACCACCGATTATATAAGATCTTCTAGGAGGATAATTAGATGTTAGTCTCTAATACCAACTTAATACTTACTACATCAACTCTAATCCATAAACTAGCACTTTGATGGCTTAGACCTTTTTGCATATCTGTAGTAATTTTTGATATCACATACTACCTTGAACTTCCGCCACATATTCAAGTCCATTCGATTTTCCATATTTTATAATTTAAAAAATTTCATATCGAGCCAAGGTAATATCATGTTGTGGTTTGGCTACTATATGAAAATAATGTAATTATGTACTTAATATATAATTTATTAAGTAACATGGTGAGAGCCATGTTAGTAGATTTTAGTTGGTTGTAGAATATATTTTGATTATTACCTTGAGAAGAGGTTGTTTAAAAAGATTAATATAGAATTTATATAAATTTAATTTCTTTTGATAGTGGCTTTTAAGATTGGTTTTAGTTGATAGTAACTTCTAAATATTTAGAGTCACCTTTGTTAGACATTGGTGACCTTTGAAAACTTATTTTGGTTCTTTTATTTGATATTTAGAGCATAAATTATATAAATCTTATAAGAAAAAAGATTGAAGAAGGATTTTGGTAGCAAAGGAAGTAATTAGGACACCAATATAGATGAATGGAGATGAATGATGAAAATCTCCATTCCTATTGGTCAAAAATCATGACTAATAGGCTTTTAGGAGGCTGCCCGAGGAAATATTAGAGATTAGGGTTAGTTTTTCGGAGCCATTCGAGCTTTGAAGGCTAGAGATAACAAGTTTATGTTTTTGGCTATGGTTTTGGTGCAAGTTTTGTATGATTTGGAGTGTATATGAAGAAGATATAAGCACTCAAAGTTAAGGTATTGATTTGGAAGCTATTGTCACTCTTTTTGACATAACATACGCGTATAAATTGCAATTGAGGATCTGTGACTACAACTAAAGAGAGCACTTTTGCAGCTACACTTTTTACATACTGTTTGCTGGATTCTAAATTGAAGTGAAGGAGTTATTGGATTTTGAAGTCAGCCCATGAAATCTAAGGGTAGTAAATGACCCGATTTACTAGTGGTTGTGTCTTGAGCTATATCTTGAGCAATTTGACAAGGTTTTGGCTCAAAATTTCAAGAAATGTGTAATTTTATATGAATAAACTTTTTACATAAGTTTGGTGATATTTAAATATTGGGTTCTTGAGATATTAAGAAAATAGTGCTCATGTGGTTGTAAATTAGGGTTTAGAGCATCTTCTAGGATTTCTTAGATGCTAGAAGATTGGGAGTGAATTTGTAGTTAGTTTTTTTTGTAAAAAAAGTTAAAGATGATTTCTACCTATTTTATAAATTTGAAAAAAATTAAATGGCTAAATCAAGAGTTATGAATTTCTAAAGTTTGGAATGAGAAAACTCTTCACAAGAAAAATATGTTTTGAAGGGATTTTGTTATATTTTGAGTTTTATGTAAAATAAAGGAGTTTTGGAAGCTAAGACAAGATTCATATAAAGGTTTAAGCTATACTCTCTATAGCTAGATACTTAGTGTATTCCTAGATAGCAAATCACGCTATACGACAAAGCTTTTTAGATTGATACCAACTACAACCACTACCAATTGTAATTGATCATCAATAAAAGTATGAAGTGGACAATATTTTGGAGCATCATTACTTTTGCTATGGCAATGGACATCCACAACTTTAATACAAAGTCCTTAGGAAAGGTTATTTCATCCATGATGCAATGTGAAAACTTGTACAAAACCTTATTTATTATTAAAATATAATTTGTAGATACTATCAGGAGAAAAATGAGGATATTTTGTATTAGTGGATGGAAATTAATTGTATAGGATATAGATAAGATATTTATATTTTTGATGCATAAAGATAGATAGTTGGAGCAATGTTTGAAAAATTTATAGAAGTTTTTAGAATTAGGGCTAGGTTAGTGGCTTATATAGGATTCATCACAGAATATTCTAAAAGAACTTAGAATAGTTATTAAGGTAGGGCTTACCATAGAATATTTTAAAAAGGGCTTAAGACAATTATTTAGATAGGATCTACTATTAAGAACATTCTAGAAAATTCCAGGATGGTTGGATAAAATATAAATATGACTTGTCAGGGCCATTTAGGCATCTAGTCAAGTATGGCTTTAGATCCTTTCTCTTAAAAAAGTTTGGTTTTACATCTTCTTATTTAGTTTTGTTCTATTTGTTCTATTTTTTTTATTTTATTTTATTTTTTTTATTGTAGTTTGCTCTATCTTACATTATGATAGAATTTATAATGCTATGGATTAGAAGGGTCTTAGATTTTCAAGATAGTTTGGTTCCATTTCACACAGTGAGATTTTTGCTGAGTATAATTCCTACTTGTGATTCCAAATTTTTTGGATTAATTTTTTTCAAAGATATCCTCAAATTGAATATATGAGAATTCTTCCAATTGGAGTAAAAAATTTATAAAACATCCTAATTAATTAACTAATTACTTTTTTTGTAATAGAATTTTTTCTATAAGATCCTTTACTTTTACTAAAAATAAAAAATAAAAAATAAATCAATAAAAATACCAAAGATTATTACTTCATATAAAAATCCTAAAATAATTAGAAGCCATTTTAGCTTTTAAGAAGCTTTAGGAATTAATTTCTTTATATAAATCTATTTTATATTATTTTAAATTAGAATATGTGGATTATAATTTAATTATTTTTTTATAATTATTTAATTATTCAATTGCTACTAAGTATATACAAAATATTTTACAAAAGTTGAAAAAAATATTTATAAGGAGTATTATTTTTTAACAAAGTATTTGATTTAGATGTTGATTTATATGTACATATACACATAGAATTATGTTTGTATGCACATTCATTTGTTATTAAAAATCAGAAAAGTATTTTTTAAAATGAAATATATATATATATATATATATATATATATATTTTTTTTTTCTTGATATGACTCATTGTGTTTCAAACCATGAATTTGTAAAACACCAATTGCATCAATTTTTTTTTATATATTTTACTTTATTTTGAATCAGTATTATTCCTCTAATATAAAAAGCTTAATTGGATCATATAAAATTCTAAAACAAAAGTACATGTACATCACACATAAACTTCAAGATTAGTCAGATTGAACTGAAATTCTATTAAGTACCTTCACATTTACAAAATCAACAGACAACGCATTCACAAATGAAGCATGCTTATCAAAAAAGAAAACCAACTATATTCACTTTTCTTTCTCTCTTTCTTCTTGATGCAAAGACTGCAAAGTTTTTACAGCACCAAGACGACACTACAAGCCAATTTGCAATGCATTTTTTAACACTATTTTTGCCCTGATTGGAAGCCTCCTTTTGACTCTTTTTATCTTTTAACCAACTTCAATGCAGGTCCCCATTCACACACTGTCGAACCACTGATTGTTCCTGGATGTAAAACATGATCATTGTTAACTTTGGACAGTGATACATGACCATGAGTCTTTTTGTGAAGCCAAATCTGTATCACAAGTACAGAAACTAATAAATATCGTTAATCAATGGACGAGGTTCTGTCCAAACATTCGAAAACCTTGTCCGGAGACAGAACAGCAAACCATGTCTCTGCCATTGGTTTGGATTCCAAGGAGTATCTTGTTAAAGTTGATGTTTCTGCACGTATTCCAATTGGAGCAGTTGCCCTTTGATGTTCAAGAATTGAGCAAAGTGTCTTTGATGATCTCGAGGGTATCAGCCGAACTTGAATTATGATGATTGTTACTTTTCCATTCAATCTGTCAAATCTTTGCAGATGAAGACAAGACAATGCAACAATTCGATGACTAGCATGCAACCAAGACTTATCTTGAGGAATTGTCTGCTCTCTCAAATAGTTGTGTGGATACACTAGGGTTTTGAGGATATCATCATAGAAAACAAACGGTGATTGAAAATTGGCCACTTCACCTGGGACATGAATCTGAGATGCTGCTCCCCAGTGATCTTAGAACTGTTAAGTGAGATCTGTGTGCGGATTGTGACTTCTTTCGCGAACATGAGTCCAGTTGTTTAAATGAAGTATGAGGAACGTTTCGAGTATCTAGAAAGCAATCATCAAAAAGGAGTTCTCATGAGGAACTACATCAACCAAGCAACAAACTAAACCTGTTAGCAATGCACATTTAACAAAGATGGAACCCTCAAGATATTTATTGATTCCAAAACATAAAGAACTATTAAAAAAATAAGAATTAAACACCACAGCATCAATGCTTTACCTCTCCTCTTTATTCGAACTGGCATGACGAAACTGTCCATGGGTCCTGAATGAGCCAACTGACTCTCAGCTCGCACCCGTTTCACAGCTAAAAGGCATCACACTAAAGATGAATGTCATTCCACATTATAGACCTCAAAGTTCAATGCAAACGCAACTCTCACAAACAAGTAGAATGGAGTCAAAAACAAACTGCTTCGATCATTTAATGTTAATGTATCGACCGGCAACAGTCAAACAATTAGAAATATCAAATTACCACCCCCTTCAGGTTCATTGCTTGCGACACAACTCTGTCGGAGATCAAAGCCGATGTTCTAGGAACTCGTCCTTGCTGACTGCATAATATTACTGAAGCTGCAATAAGAGAGAAAAATTGTATCCAAAAGTTGAAGACTACACTGGATATTAATTGATTTGATAGCATTGGACCATAAACTCATGCATCTGGTAGAGCATTCAACCCGAGTCTCTGTGCTCTCTACCGGCAAGTAAATGCATCATCATTGTTATGTTGTCTCCATCCGTTTTACTCTGCATTAAACCCATGAACTCAGTTGTGCCACCTGACTGTGTTTGTCCCATCATCTGCAAATTATATGAAGAGAAAAGCACAGACCACAGTCTTTGCAGAAATATCAAGCTTTACGAACATACGACAGTAAATCTCACGGGGTCCACGACCCCAGTTTCTCACTTGAATACAATTATGGTATTGTTTACCAATTATGGTAGGAGTTCCTTTTTCAAACCAAGTACATTTCTTTGTTTATCTTGTTAGCTATGAGTGACACAAAAATATAAAACTTAAAAAAAAAAAAAAAGAAAAAAAAGAAAGAAAGAATGAAATTCATCTTAATTTAGCTCAGTGGGGTCTTTTTATGACAAAGATAAGAAATTAAATTTGTTTGTTTTGAAATTCACTTGGGAGGACCCTTCCGCGAAGTTTCAGAGACAGCGATCGGCTGACCAGGAATCAACGACAAACGACCTTAGTCAACGCAGAAAGAGTTCTCGACGTCACTGCCACGACTCTGCCTCGTCGGATCGAGGGCACGCTGGCGAAAGGTGGATCAATCCTGCATGAAAGCTGACTTGGCAACAGTCCCGCCATGCTTCTCGTGTTTGCCGCCATCGTCACTCACCGACACAGGCTTCGCGCTGTATGCTTCCAGACCCGTCCTCTTAGTTCGGCGCCGTTCGCGATGCTTCAGCATTCATGTCCATTGGTCGCGTAAAATTTGTGGAGCTCGAGGCAACAGTCTGCGGAGGGTAGGAGGAAGCAGACCGGATTCCGATGGTTGAGAGTGGGAGAGCTGTTTATGATGGCTTGGGCTGCTGTCTTTATTTTTTTGGTTAGAGTCTTTCTTTTGGGAGGTTAAGTGCAACGTCGACAGGAATTTCAGAGTCGTTGAAGTTTCGAAAGAATTTTGGTGACGGTTTAGTGATTCGAAGGTTTGAGGACATGATGAATACGGTGAGATGCTCGTGGAAGTCGAATGAAGCGGTGGTGGCGGGGCAAGGGCTAGTGACCGAGGGTTGGTCATGTTTCAGTGTTCGCCCACTGCATTTTGTTCGTGCTCTGCTCAATGGCAGCGAAGGATTGTTACGGCAGGCTGTTGCTTCAGTGTGGGGGTGCTGACCTGATGATCAATTCTGTCGAGTGGGTATTGAATAATGCGGTAGAGAAGATTCCGTCTCAGAGTCCTGATTTCATTGCTATCCCTCGCAGCACTGCGCTTATCGAGGTGCTTATCGAAGGCGCATTGTATGTAGACGTCGAGAGGCGGCTCGAGTTCCGTTGTTGATCGGCGCTAACTGAGGATCCTCAGAATGCAGAGTGTTTGGAGCACGCTGATGCAAGTGGTTCTACGAAAGCGTTGGCTAAATGCATGCTCATTTCTGTTGCTAGCAGTTGCCGTTTGTATGTACTTGATTCTACTCTCTGGTCATTACCTAAGGTGGATATAGTCGATCTCAGCGGCAATCGAATCGCTGCTTTAAGCACTTGGCGGACTTCATTTTTGTGAATCGTAAAAATAGTGGGACTTGAATGATGGAAACGGTTGACAGGGAATGTTGAGTATCCGAATTTATTGTTAAAGTTGTCACATCTTACGCTTGCTGGTGTTCGGCGTCGGGCGAAGACAGGGATCGAGGCTGTAGGAAGATCTTCGAAGAAAATAGACAACGCAGCTACTGACTTTAACCTTCAAGCTCTGAAGGAATATGCAAGGGATTTGGTGGAGGATAATGCCAACGCGGGTACTGTCATTGGTCGAGATGACGGAGCTCGGAGAGTTGTAATAATTCTGTCGCCTAGGACAAAGAACGTTCCGCGTTTATCGGAGAGCCTGGCGTTGGAAAATCTGCAGATATCGAAGGACTTGTTCAACGTATTGTGAGAGGGTACATGACTAGTTATGTCTTACACCAAGTCTTTCATATTGGGTTCGGATCTCTTTGGGATCCCTTCGTTCAGGAAACGCAAAATGTTCTACACTATATTCAGCCAGATTATGTTTGGATTGCTGCGTTGTGGTGAATGCTGAAGCTCTCTGTTTGAGTATATTGAAGAGAGCTTTAGCTCTCACCCAACGTTTCCTATCTGTAACAACATGGCGGTTTCAGAACCAAGTTTAGCAGGTACTATCACCATCAATAAAGACATGAAGGACATCATGATGTGCATCTCCTTGACATAACCTTGATTCGTTGCAGCCCAACTTTCGAACACATATATCAGGGGCAGGTTCTTGCCTGACAAAGGGATCCACCTAATGGATGAAGCATGTGCCAATGTTCTTGTGCAACTGAACAGCCAGAAAGACGAGATTGTCGTGATTGAAAGGCGTAGCGTCCAGGTTGAGGTGGAGGGTCCTGCTCTGGAGAATGGGGACAAATGCAACAAGTTCCGTGTAGCTGAAATACTATAAGAAGTCAGAAAGTTAGATCAAGACATCTGAAAACGAAAGAGAGAAGGAGAAGGTATAGAAGCAATCTAAAGAGTTTAAAAACTTGGAAGCAATCTCATTGTAGGCACAAGTTGTAGTGGTGTTTGGATTTACTTGTTTCTTGTCTTTTCCAACTTTAGAAACAATTTCACTTATTCTTTAGTAATTAACTTTTCAATATTGTTTCTCTTGGGGCTTCTCAAAGTTCCATGTTCTAATAGACTTAGCTTCAATCAATGTTTATCTTTAGATGAATTAGCCTTGGTGTGCAACTAGCATTGGCAGTGTTTAAATTTCATTGCTTTTATCTTTTGTACATTCTCATTTCTCTTGTTTTTAATTACACTTCATCTTGTTGTTATTTATTTATTTATTACAAATTTCTTTCTTATCCTTTATTGTATCTTAGATTAATTTGTAGTAGTTAAAGAGCTCTTTATTTCAAGTTGTTTTTGTTTTTGTTTTTTTTGGATGCAATAATAATAACTTCTAATAAAGAAGTTTTATATTATATTATTTAATTAATTACCTTGACAAAAAAAAGTATTATTGAGACTCAAATGTATTTATAAATTATTCATCAATTATAACTTAGATTAATCTTGAAGATAAGAAAGATGCACACATCTCATTGAAATAATGAATATCTTAACATTAATATTAAATCTTTGCTACTAAAACAAATTTACCATCAAAGATGAAGATAGTTAGTATTTGTTCTTAAATAATTATATGATATTATAATTTTATACTAGGTATTTAATTTTTAAATTTTAAAGATTTAACTAAAATATTGAATTTAATGTTTTTATTTTAAAAAATATATATTGAATTCATTGTTGATTTTAA
Organism: Physcomitrium patens; assembly: GCF_059467195.1. Taxonomy (NCBI): domain Eukaryota; kingdom Viridiplantae; phylum Streptophyta; class Bryopsida; order Funariales; family Funariaceae; genus Physcomitrium; species Physcomitrium patens. The sequence continues at coordinate 902,011 of NC_143431.1, read as the reverse complement.
ATCTAATATTTGAAGTTATATTATATTAATATTAATATCAATCATTAAATTAGAAATATGGAGTTTATATTAGTTAATTTTTTATTCTTATTATAATTTATTATCTGATATTATAGAATATAAAAAATATTTTAAAGCAAATAATCAAAGTGGTTTCTTTACTATTAAAGAAAAAAATAAAACATAAAAAAATTAATTTTATAATCGTGGTTTAATTTTTATACAATGGTTTAATTTTTAAAATCAATTATAATTCTTAACTCATAAGTTAGTTCATAATTTGGTTATATCTTAGTTAAAATCTAGTCATATGGATTCTATTATTGATTTTTTATACCTTGAATCTATCTTTGTAAAAATTAAAATTATTAAAATTATAATATATATATATGTATATATATATATATATATATATATTTATATATATTTATATAGTGATTTTATAAAAGATATGTGTGTGTATATATATATATATATATATATATATAGATAAGATTTAAACTATGTAATTGAAAAAATTTACCTTATCTTACATACATATTTACTACAATTGACATACATATTTACTACAATAATTATTTAGATAATATGAATTGATAGAAGTATATAAAAGTAGATTAATTTGATATTATCTTATAGAAAATATTTTCTTAAAAGCTTCATAGACACAATTTCTTCTTTATATATGTCCATAGGTAATTGATAGGTTGAACATTTGGCCAACAAGTTAGTTACATGTCACACATGTTAATAGCTTGTGGTACAAGTTAACCATGTGGTGCACATATTAGAAACTTACCTTGCAAGTTAAGATACATCTCCGAGGTCTTGTAGAACATTGTTATGCTGAAAAGTAGTATAATATGTAAAAATAGTATTAAATATTATGAAAATATAATTATATAATTAATAATAAAATAGAATAAAAATAAAAGTAAAAAATTAATATAATAAAACATTTTTATAATTTATTTAATTTTATAATTTAAGTTTTGCAATTAAAGATAGAAGTAATAGGATTTATTAGAATTTTTTTTAAAGTGGCTTTGGAATCAAAAATATAATATTTTGACTTCTAGACTATTCTATGTAAATAGATAAGATGAATGATATAAGAATTTATTTCTATTGATTGAAAGTCATGCCCAATGGACTTCAAGATGTTATCTAAGATCATACTAGAGTTTGGAACTACTTTAAGGCGACCTATTCGAGGCAAGGCATTCAAAGTTTGGAGATTGGATTCAAAAATTTTATTTTTTGAATGAGAATTTGAGTGAAAAAAATGATTGATTTGAAATTGTGATGAGAGGGTTATGGTTGTTTGAAGTTAGGATGTAATTTTGATATCTGCTGTTATTATTTTAAGCATATAGAGATTTAAAAGAAAGCTTTGAAGAATTTGAAAGTAAGATTTGAAAGATCACTTAAAGAGCTACATTTTTATGTAAAAATATCAGTACATTCCAATTTAGAATAAAGAAAAAAGAGCTATTGGAAGTTAGTATTCAAAACTAGGATTTATAAGTGAATTGTTTTTAATGGAGTTTTTGGTTTTTGCCATATATTGAGTTTTTGGATAAATTTTTTGTTCAAAATTTATTCAAATATAAATGACTATGTTAGAAAAGTCCATATAAAAAATTCATGGTATTTAAGCATTGGATTTTTGAGATATGAAAGAATTATTATGTAAGTACTTAAAAATTGATATGATTAGGACATGCTAGAGGTTATGCAATATCCGAAGTCTTATAATGAATTCATGGTTGAATTTTTGTATAAAAGTAGTCAAGGATATAAGTTAACTTCTAAATTTTTTTGAATCCAATTAGACGATTAGATTATAAATTATTCAATGATACATATATAGAAAGAATCTCCACAAGAATAGAAGTGAATTTAAGATATCTAGTCTCATCTTGGATACTCTTGTACATCCTAGACTTGTATATTTGATGTATTTATTTTCTGGAAGACAAGATATAAATCATATTTGTATTTTATAATTTTATAACTTATTTAAGCAATTAGTGGTAGCTAGAGGCTTAGCACTTTCTTGATACAACTCTTTCTATTACAATAATGTAGCCATGTAGCTCCTAGTTAGGTAGTATATATAGAAATAAGAGTGAAGTCTTCTTTATATTTTTCATTTTTTTTAAAAAATAAAATAAATTAAATTTTTTAATCTAATTTCAAGGATCTTTAGTTTTTTTTATCTTTTGAAAATAACTATTTTTATTTTTTTTGAACATATATATATATATATATATATATATATAAAATTTTCAATATATCATATTTCTTTGAAAAAAATTTCACTTGTTTATTTGCCTTCATCAAGTTCTAGTTTTTAATAGATTGACAAATGTATACTTATAATATTAAAGCCTTGTCTTTTCTTGATTAAAAGTAGATTACAGATTTTTTCTTGATAAGACATAAGCATATTAGAAGTTATTTTCTTCTAAATTGATATTATTTTTAATATTTTTTTATTTTAAATTCCTCTATTTTATTTATCTTGAGTGTTATTAGACATCTTCTTTTCTCTAGTATTATGATGACAAAATTTCTTGAAATAAAGAGTGAAATGGCATAAATATAAGAAAAATTGAGGAAGTTAATACTTATGATATATCAACTCAATCTACTACCACAAGGAGCAACAAGATTAATAAGAAGTGAAGATATAGAGATGGTTAGAGTTGCTTCAATATCTGTACTAAATTATGTTACTTTTCTTATGGTAGAACATTATTCAAGCATTAAAGAATCAAAAGTTGTTTTGTTCAAGAAGTTTGATGGTATAAGATGAAAATTTTAAAACTTTATTAATCAAGTATAATTAAGGATTAAACTTAAATTCCAAAGCTATCTAACTTTAGGATCACATGTGATATTTATTAGAATACTACCTTTAGATTTTATATTATCATGGTTTTTTTTATCTTTTCTTGAATAATATGATCTAGTATTGGATAATTTTGAGGCTTTTTTTTTGCAAAGTTTCAATCCATGTATAGAGAACATGATGCAATTTGTATTGCAACCAACAAGATTCGTATTTTGTAATAAGGCAATTAATTGATAATATTATACATTTTATAATTTTAACAACTTGCAATTGATATCAAGTAAAATAATGATGCACTCATTAACTAATTTTTCTATTAATTATAATATGAAGTAAAAAAATTGATGCTCAATTTACTTAATCTTCAAACATTAAATCAAAAAAATAATTTTGCTATGAAGTATACCAATTGGCTTCTTGAATTTTAATTTGAGTGTCGCCTAAGTGGGCCCTAACATCATTATAATTCAATAGCAATACCATTGTCTTTTCAATACATACATTTGAAAGTAGAAGACACACAAATTGAAGTAATATGTTTCAAACTTCTTATTGAGTAAGAAAAAACATATTGTCATCAAAAAGGATTAATCTTTTATTATAGAGAACTTAAGTATACTACTCAATATTATTCAAAGAAGAAATGCAACCACAAAATAAAGGCTATAGTTATCAAAGAAGACAATATATTAAAAATCAAGTTTGTCCAACTATAATATAGATTGTATGTCTAAAACTTTAAACAACATCTAAAGAAGGTCCTATTCTTTCTTCAAAACCTTCTTCTTATTTTATAATAGATTTTAGTTAGGGATCTAAATACCAAAAATTTTCTATCTTATTAAATTTAAGAACCTTAGTTTTTTCTTAGATGAAGAATTTTTTAAAAGACATAACAAATATTTAATGAAGAAAATTAAATTTATTCATGTAAAAGTCATAGATAGTCATCTATTATCTTCAAGAGATGTTACTTGTAAAATCCTTCTTATAGAAATAGCAACTAGTGGTCATAATAGCTTTGTGATGTTTAATATAATTATATCTTATTTTAATCTAATTATATTAGATTTATCATGGTAAAAAAAATTTAACTCTTAAATAAATTGGATTTCTTATAGTTATAACTTTTTTTTCTAAAGTATAATTGAGAATTTTATTAATTAAGTAGAAAGACATAAATCTAATATAAAAAAATATTTATTTATAGGTATAAGAATTTCTTTATATATTATAAAAAAAGAATCATCTTATATTATTTATGCAACACTTATTTTCAAAGATAAAAAGACTTCAAGTGGCATTTGGAGCCAATATCAAGATTATTATGATGTCTTTGAGAAGAAGAATGCTAATATTTTTTTGGAATATTATTCGTATGATTGCTCAAGTGACCTTTAAGAGAGAGTTCAATTGCCATTTAGACCAATTTATAGTTTATTGCAAAATGAATTGGTTGAATTCAAAGAAATTAAATATAATATCATGCCTTTAGAACTTATAAATGTACTAGTTTTTTTTTAATATCTTATGAATAATATTTTTTAAAAATTTCTTAATGATTTTTTCATTTCTTATTTGAATGATATTTTAATCTATTCTAAGAGTACAAAAGAACATAAACTTCATATTCTTTGTGCGTTATAAAAACTTAGAAATATGAGATTATATGCTAAATATGTATTTTACATATTGGATGAATCTATGGCCTAAACTACATACTATACATATTTAAGGCCTCTACAAACAAGATGCATGTGGTCCCTTTGCTTTGTTTGTTTGTTTGTTTGTTTTTTTTTTTTTTTTTATATTTTGCTTCCATTTTTTGCTTTGCCACAATATTATGCCTATGGTGCAAGAATCAACTAAACTTAATTTGAAAATTTTTACAGCAATGGTACTTTGAAGATCAATAATACTCTTTTTTTAGTCATAAGTTTAGTACACTTATTAAATTGACAAGTTTGTAGATTGATTTTAAAAATTTTTGTGATTTGTGTAAGTAACTGTCTTATACACAACTTTAAAAAATATTTGTCAACTAGGCCTTCAAAAAATAGAATCACAAGGCTTTTAAAGTCTAAAATTTAAATTATTAATATATTATTTATATAGCTAAATTTTAATTTTTTGAATAATTGCTTTGTAATAAAAAAATCAAGTTTCTTAGATGCTAGTATTATCTTCTTTGTCTTAGAAATAAAAAAAATTATCCTTATAATATACTATAAAATAATAAAATCAAATAGTATTTCAAAGTTTTATTGTTTCAATATAGTTTTAATAAACAAACTACACTACAAGAAATGGATATTTGTATACATTAAAAAGCATAAAAATAAGCAATTAAAGATGTAATAAAGGCTATATATTCAATATAAAAATTACATTGAATAAAAAATTAGATTTTTAGAATGAAATTCAAAATTTTCATCAATGCTAAAAGCTTAGTCTATCTTTATAATTGCATTGCATAAATTACAAGCCTTACATATACAACGTGCTAATTATTGAAGTTAAATCTCAATCTAAACCTGAGTCATCACACTCTAGCTAAGTCTAATGTATTTAACTAAAAAGAATGTTCTACTAAATTTTATATATTTTCTTAATAATTACAAGAAATAGCCATCCAAATGTCACTTGTACCACCTCTACATATTAAATAAACTTGCTTTTAAGTCAATATATTAAAAAATCTAATTAAATTTATATTTGATCTTAGATGGATTGCTATAAACTTTGGTGTGATTGCTAGGTGTCAAGGATATGAATCTCAAAGAAAGAAAATCCTCAATACACTCTTATGTCATTGAAGAGAACTAAAACGTCACTAAAAGATGATATAATATTGAATTAGAATGGCTATTGCCAAAAACAAAAAGACTAAAAAGTCTTGAAATACAACTAAGGACTAGAAAGGCATTGATAAGAGTGAAGAGGGCTTCACTCTTACCTCCATATATACTCTTAATTAGGAGCTACATAGTAATATCCTATAAGACCTCTCAAATATATTGACTTTGTAAGATACATATCTTAACTTATAAGGTAATTTTTTTATATGTAGGCCACATAATTAGCTTGTTCTACAACCTATCAATATGTAGTTATCTTGTTGATCAAGTTTTTAGCCTATCAATCAACTACAAATACAAGTAAAATCAAAGTAGCATCTATAAAGCTTTTAAAAAGCTTTTTTAAAAGGTATTATAAAATTTATCTATTTTTATCTATTTTTATCTACTTCTATTTAATTATATAGGTATTTATTAGAATAAATTGTTATGTAGCATGATTTGCTATTTAAAAATATATGGAATATTTAGCTATAGAGAGTTTAGCTTTAACTTATTTGCTAAGCTCCAATAAGAAATTCATTCCATCTTTAACTTATATACAAAGTCTTAGCTTCCAAAATCTCTTTATTTTATATAAAATACTCAAATTGTAGCGAAATCCCTCAATATATATTTTTCCCATAAAAAACTACTTCTTCTCAAACTTTAGAAATTCATATCTTTTGATCCAACTATTTGATTTCTCTCGAAATTTTATATAACATAGCTATTATTCTTAAGTTTTACTACAAAAATAACAAACTATAAAATCACCATCAATCTTTTGGCATTTTAGAAATCCTAGCAGGTGCTATAAATCCTAACTTACAAGCACCTAAGCTCTATTTTCTTCATATCTCAAAAACCCAAAATTCAAATTCCACAAACTTTTATGTAAAAAATTTATTTATATGGTTTTAAATATTTTTAAAATTTTTGATCCAAAATCTCATCAAATTTCTCAAGATATAGCTCAAAAAACAACCACTAGTGAATTGGATAACTTACTACCCTTAGATTTGTAAGTGTTGATTTCAACCTCCAATATCTCTTTCATCTCAATTTAGAATCCATAAAATAATATACCAAAAATATAGCTAAAAAAGTATTGTCTTCAATTTCAATTGCCAATTCTTTATTACTTTTTGTATGCACATGTTATATCTAAAAGAGTGACAATAGGTACAAAATCAACACCTTAACTTTGAGCATCCATATTTTTTTCATATAAACTCCAAATCATACAAAATTTATATCAATACCATAGTCAAAAATCTAAACTTATTGATGTTAGTCTCTAAAGCTCAAATAATCTCAAAAGAGTAACCCTAATTCCTAATAAATTCTTAGGTAGCCTCCTTGAAGTCTATTGGGTATGATTTTTGGCTAATAGGAATAGAGATTTTTATCATCCATCTCCATTCATCCATATAGAAGTCATAACTTTTCTTTTTACTATCAAGATCCTTCTCCAATCTTTTTTCTAATAATATTTATATAATATGTGCTCTAAATATCAAATAAAACAAACAAAATAAGACTTCAAGGATCACTAATGTCTAACAAAGGTGACTTTAAATATGTAAAAGTTACTATCAACCAAAATTAATCTTAAAAACTACTACAAAAAAAAAATAAAGTTATGTAAATTCTAGTAATAATTATTTTAAATAATTTTTTTTATAAAATAGTAATCTAACTATATTCTATAATCAATTTAAATCCACTAATATGGCTTTTATCATGTTGCTTAATAAATTATATATCAAACATATAAACTCAATATTTTCATATGGTAGCCAAATCACAATATGATATCCACCCTTCCAAAATTATCCATCCTTTGGTATACACTAAGAAGAATGAAAGTTGTGGTCGGGATCATACTATGTCCTTAACATCATTTCTTTTATGATCTATGTCTTCTTCTTCATTTGTAAAGAAATCAATGTCTTTTCCAATAACTTCACTTATAATATTCTAATTTCGTTTCTTAATAAATTTTATACATTTTTTTGTAATTAGAATCTTAAGGTGTATTCTCTCTAACTCCTTTAATATATATGTAATATTACATGAATGTAAATTTTACTCTTCAACTCCAATTATTAGATGGCCACAATTAAGAGTTGCTTATAATTGGTGATGTGAAGTGAAGTAAGAAATTGGCAAAAAATCAAAGAAGAACAACCACAATACAAGTGAAAGAAATGAAATCAAGTAATTACAACATCCAAAACTAAGTCACAATCTGTTCACTAGATTTTTACTTAGTAAAAAATAAAAGTAATTTTTTTTAGATAGATAATTCTTTTATCTTTTCAATGACATAAAAATTATATAATTTCAATTTACTATGAATAAGTTATGATAGATTAAAGATATGATATAAATAATAAAAAAATTAAGTGAATAATTTTTACCTCAAGGATAACTTACTTAAGTAATCAGGAGTTTGAGTCTCACCAAGGCTCACAAGTAGTGTATATGGATTGCCAAGAGAGGCCACAAGACCTTAGTCTTATCTTCCTAACTACCTTCAGGGTGCTACAACCCATATGAGAATTGTGCACCTCTCTTTGTATAAGAACCATACTAACTGCTGGTCTTCCTATTTTCTACTAGTAAAATTAATTTTTTACATTTTTGACTTTACTATGGTGTTAAAAAATATCCAATTAGCCTAGAAACCTTGTATAGCCTTCAAATCTTGCTTCATTTATTCATAATGGCTCTCAAGGTGGTAAAATTTAATTTTACCAAAGTCTTAAATTTTTTTCTAAAAATTCATAAATAATTCTAAATAAATTCTATAAAATTCTAAATAAATCTTATAATATTTCTATAATAACAATATCCATATGAGACTATATTTTTATATCTTGGTGATTTTTTATAGTAATAAAATAAATTTAAATCTACTAAAAATTCTATTTTCTATATAATTAACTAAAAAGTCATTAAGTTCTTTTTCATGCTTCTTCTAACTACTAACTAATTATTGATAGGATTTCATAAGTAATATATATAAATAGAAGCCAATAAAGATATTGGTCTCAATAATTAATTTCTAATATTTAACAATAAAAAAAACTAAACTAACTAAGATAATTTCTTCCAAAAATTACTAAGACTCCATTTTTATAATTTTCCTTCTAATAAGACTTTTTCAACTTATAAATACTTCTAAATTATAATAAATACTTAAAAAGTTAAAAATAATTTTTAATCTTAATATTTGTATTATTAAATGACTTAAAATCATCTTCAAGAATTTCATGAGGCCTTAATCAGTGCCACTTATCAAATCTATCTTTCTTTTTCAATAATGTCTCTTTCAACTTCACAATTAATTTTTTTGTGTTCTCAAGTCTTCTCTCTAGCTGAAAAATTTAAAATACAAAAATTTCTTTTTTAGACATATTTTCTTGCTAAGACAAAATACTCAAAGTAAATATTTATTTTTCAATTTGTATGATAGGCTTTTGTTCTTATATCAATTCTACTTGCATATATCCAATTAGTGAATTGTGAATAATACGGTCAATCCATAAAGCAAATGGTAATAAACTTGGCCATTCTTTTGCTCTTTTTTTGAATGCTTTTACAATGGCTTTAACTATTGGAGGATGATGCCACTAACTTTTGGCATTACTTTCAAGATTATATGCTATTGTAAGTGTAAGCTTAATTTCACATCTTTTAAAAAATTTTCTTACTTCATGTGCATCCAATTTTCTATAATCAATATTAATTTTTTCAATTCATTCATATCTACAAACCACATCTTCTAATAGAAATCTACAAATTCCTTCAGTAGATTTTGTTTGTAGAAGTCTTTCTTTCACTTAATTAAATAAATATTTTCATGCCAAAACCAAATAATGCATCTACCATAATTCCATAAACATAGTAACTAGATCCAAAATCTACTTATAATGTATTGCAAGAAAATATGTCAATTGTAACTCATCTTTAAGTCAAATCTTTGAATACATTTGATAAATTTGGTATAATTCTATAAACTTTATCACATCTCTATATGTATTACACCACCAATATCTTTCTTTAAGCTTGTTAAAAGTAGCATAAATACCTCTATGGCCCCCTCTCAAACTATCATAAAATTCTTTAATCAGTTGTTCTTGTATTTTGTTTTACAAATCACTCTTTATGGAATACTAATATCCATTTTGTACTGCTTCTACAAGTAACTACTTTATAAAAGATAGTTGTAGGCTTTCCTTCTAATTTGCTTAAAATGAATATCATTCCATCTTAATTCTTTTGATAATATGCTCAAGTAATGCCTAATATCTATCCATTTTTTTTCATATAATTCTTTCATAAATGATTTAAGATATTCATTCTCTCATTTATGTGTTCTAAAATAGAAGGTAGTATCTATATCTTTGATATTATCAATCAAAACTTCTTCTTATTTATACCTAGCTTGGAATAACATATCGGCTACCGGTGTCGTAGTGTAAATGCTTATAGTATGTAAAAATTAGTTAGAACACATTAAATGTTAATAAATCTAAATGTATGTTAGAATGGATAATAGATTAAATTAAAAAGAATTGGTATAAAAAAACTTTATTTTGTTTTCTTTACTTAGTTCGATTATAGTATATAAAAGTTATAGAACCTTAATGTTAAGTATGAAGCCTTGAGAGGAGATAGGGGCCTAAAGATGAAGATTTAAACTAATAGGAGGTTAATTGGGAGGGATGAAACCAAGGCATGGTTGGATGAAGGTAGAAATAAGGATCTTCATCTCCATTGGTCGAAATCCATGCCCAATGGGCTTTTAGGAGGCTGCCCACGACCTTGATAAGGGTTTCGGCGACTTCAAAGAGGGCATTAGGAAATCAGAGGCAAGGGTTGTAAAGTTTAGGGTTTTGGCTACAATTTTTGTACAAATTTTATAGGGTTTGGAGTTAGGGTGAATAAGTTATAGCCGTTTGTAGTTAAGGTATTAATTTGAGACCTACTGTTACTCTTATGAGTTTAAGAGGAGTCTTACGGAAACTCTTGGAGATCGGAAGGTGCGGCTGGAAGAGCAACTTCAAGACATACATCTTTTGCGAAGGAAATTTTGCATTTGGAGTTTATGTGAAGGAGTTATAGGGAGTTAAAGACAGCGCATTTAAATCAAAGGCAGTAAGTGAGCGGTTTTGTTCAAAGTAGTGTTAGGAGCCATAACTTGAGTTTTCGAACGAAATTTTGGCTCAAACTTTGGGAGAATGTAAATATTTGTGTTAAGAAGCTATCTACACAAGTTTCATGGCATTTGGACTTATGGTTTGTGAGATATGAAGAAAATTGCGCGTGGATATATAAAGATTAGGGTTTGAAGCGACTATTAGGATTTTGAAGATATCTCAAGATCCGCGATGAATTTGCAGTTGAAATTTTTTGTACAAATTAATAACAACATATCAGTATTTCATGTAAATTTTGATCTTGTTTGGACGGTTGAATCAGAGTTATGAGGTGTTGAGGTTTGGGAGAATTTCCACACGAGGATATACAAGGTTTTAGAGTACTTCTACCATATTTTGGGTGTTGTTGGTTATTTAAGACTTAAGTATTTGGTGAAATTGTCCCAAAAGGAGAACTTATATATATAAAATTAGGGTTTCCTTATTTTAAGCTTGATTGAGCAATTAGTGACAGCTAGAAGCCCAATGCTTTCTTGAGGCAAAACCTCTCTACTCCGACACCAGATTATTTTTGCTTGCTATATGCTTAAATTCAAGATTCAAGGATTTAATATATATAATCTATTTTAGCATGATAATATCAATGGTGGTATAATTAATGATTATTTCTAGTAGTAGCAAAAAATCTATTTTGACTATTACTAGTAGTCCAATTAAATAATCTCTTTCATCTTTATAGCTATAATTGTCTTTCATAATTTCCATTTTACTTGTAGATAGTTTTTATGTCGTTCATTTAATACTTTGGCTCCAAATCTTATAATAAAGTTATTTCTTTCTTCATCATGTTATTCTAAAATCCAACCAATAGCTATTAGAGTTGTATTGATTAAAAGTATTACTAGTTTGCCTCTTTCATAACTTATCTTTTGCACCATATGTGGAGAAGATAATAACTACTTTAGTTTTTGAATTAATTTTGTATGCTTCTTCTCCCATTTGAATTTCTTTCCTTTTTGTAACAAACTATAGAAAGAATCTACTACATGTGCATAGTGAAGAATCCACACATAATAAAATATCTAGGCTCTTAAAAATCTCTACACCTCTATTTCTGTGCTACAAACTTCTTTCATTCATTATATAGTATCTACTTTACTAAGATATGCCTTACAACTAAACCACTCATATAAATGACCTACAATAGGAACCTCCTAAACTCCAAAAATAAATTTAGCTCTTAATAATGTTAAGTGTACTTCATTAAGCCATGATAAAATCTTATTATAATCTGAAATATAATTAGATATAAATTTATGGTATCGGAGTAGAGAGAGTTTGCTTCAAGAAAGCACTAGGCTCCTAGTTGCCACTAATTACTCAATCAAGTCTTGAGATAAGAAAGACTAAGTTTGTATATATATATATCTAATACTTTTAGGTACTTTTATTCCAAATATATAAATCTTAAGTTCCCAAAAATATCCAAAATATGATAAAACCTCTAAATCCTTAAATATCCTTATGAGATATTATTCCCAAACTTCAAAAACTTATATCTTCTAATTGGACCGTTCAAACATACTCAATTTTTATATGAAGTTCTAATGTACTACTAACAACTAATATAACATATTTCAACTGTAAATTCATTGTAGATCTTAAGATATCACCAAATCCTAACTATAGCTTCAAATCCTAGTTTTTATATATTTGTGTACAATTTTCTTCATATTTCACAAACTAAGCTCTAAAATACCACATAATTTATATGTATAGCTTCTTAACACAATAATCTCTCTTTTCCAAAAGGTTTGACTCAAAAATTCGTCCAAAAATTTAAGATATGGCTCCAATAATTATGATGAATAAAATCACTTACATATTGCCTTTGATTTCGATGTACTGACTTTAATTCTCTATAACTTCTTCATTTGAACTCCAAATTCATCAAACAGTTATGAAAAGTGTATTCGAGGAAGTGCTCTCTGCAATCCCAGTTGCCAATGTTGGCGGAAAGAGAGCTTGCCTTAAGAAAGCATTGGACTTTTGGCTGACACTAAATTCTCAATTAATCATAAGATGAAAAATATTCCAAGATTATTTATAATTTTATTTTTATTCCTTTCCATAATATTAAACATAATAGTAATAAATATCAAATATCAAGCTTCTAATAATAGTAAAAGTTATAATAGTAAATAATAATTACTAAACCTCTAATAATAATAAAAGTTATATCAATAAATAATAATTACTGGACCTCTAATAATAGTAAAAGTTGTAGCAATAAATAATAATTATCAGATCTCTAGTAATAATAAAAGTTATAGGAGTAAATAATAATTATTAGACATCCAATAATAATAAAATCAATTAGTAATTTCCAAATATTTTGTAATTTCAAAATCCTTTTTGTAGTAGTAAAATCCTTATAATACCAAAATTCCTTCAATATCGAATCTCTGTGATACATTGATCTTTAAAATTTGATAATTCTCAATCCAACCATTAGATTGAGCTCAAATTATCTGAGAAGTAAGGTAGTACCTTTAACTCTTTTATATTCAATTTTCAACCGTTTATTCTTTATAAAACTCTAAATAACACAATTTGAGTAGTATGGCCTTTACATGTTGACTTACAATTACCTATGTACTGATTTTGCAATTTCTTATAAATCCAACACTCAAATGACTATTAAAGTAAATTGAGGATAAGTTAGAAGGTAAAAGATATTATCTTAGATAAGTTGCTAATGGTCAAAGGACAGCAAAAGGATGAAAGAAAGTTACCAAAGTAGCGGCTATTAAGTAAACAAGTACTTAGAAGACACAATACTTAGCATCAGCAAGGTTGCACACAAAGAGAGTATGAAGTAAGATATCTCTCACTTTCAACACCCATTACTTATAGGTGGTAGTTGCTGCCCTAAAAGACAACGTCTACTCTTTGATTTTTACACACATGGCCCTAGGATCCTTTTGGCATCTCACGAATTCCAAGAGTATCTTATGTCCAATACTAATTACTCTTACGTCTTACACATGCTCTTAGGATCCTTTGGCATCTCACGAACTACGAGGGTATCCTATGACACACACTAATGACTCATACTTAGTCTTGAGTTATTTCCTTGTTAATACTTTATCCTTTTGACTTTGACTCTTGGTCCATAACTTCGTCTTATATCCATTGGATGTCCTTACCATATACCAAGAGTCAAATCTTTGACCACTAGCAACTTACCTAAGGTAATATCCTATACAGGATAATATTTTCTATTTTTATTTTAATAGCGACTAGGATTTTAAGTGGCGGCTAGGGTTATAGGTAGCAGCTAGGATTTAAAGTGATGGCTAGGTTAAGAGGATTCTAGGATTTAGTTGAATGAAAGTAAGATGAATACTAGCCAAAATAGATATAACATCTACCTATATATAAAATGTATTGGAAGTAAGAAGTATCTCATTCTACACTTCTCTTGTGTCTAACCTTGTTGATTTCTACTTACTTGTATCTTGCTTATTGTATTTCTTCAATAGGTTATGGGCCCACACACATTTTGTTGTGCTATTCAAGTAAGTTGAAGTCATTTGCTGGTTATTGCTCTTGTGTGGAATAGATCCTATGGTGTTTACTGATGTTAGAGATTGTATGATTTTATCTTGTGTTTTGACTTGTGGAGGTTTTGATTTGGGCCTTATAGATCTCTTACATTAGTTTGAAAGTTCTTAACTCCTAGGATTGAGTGATTAAGACCTTATACAAAGACCTTGATAGTGTCTTTGATTTTGTCGTGAGAAAGCGAGTTTTATGAGTGGAAGAACTTGATGGTGAGGTTGATTGGAGTTCACATACTTGTAAGAAGCTTCAAAAGTTGATTTGGGAGTGTTTGGAGTAAAGAAACATTCATTTGTTCATAAGAGGGCATTCTGAGATTTTGCTAGTACAAAATTATTTTAATGATTTTAAGCACATAGAGATTCTATTTCTTGATATTTTTTGATAGACCTCTTCTAAGACATGGCTTAAAGTGAGGGTGAAGGTTTGAGAGTGATTGAGAAGTTTAGAGGTGACAATTTCTACCATTGGAAGGTCAAAATGGAACTTTTATTGGCGTCTTTGGACCTTTGGAACATTGTAGATGAAAGTGAAGAGCCTCCAAGCATGCATGTTGATGCTAAAGAGAGGAACGACTTCACAAGACATGAAAAGAAGGCATTTGGCATGATTGCCACTAATTTGGATGAAGCCAACTTTTCTCACATCATCTCTTGCAAAGGACTAGCAGAAGCATGGAAGACTCTTTGCAACATATATAAGAGTAAGAACTTGTCCAATATCATCTTCACAAAGAGGAAATTCTTCACTTGCAAGATGGAAGAAGGTGAAGACCTCATGGCTCATGTCAACAAGGAAAAAGCCCTTGCTAATCAACTTGCTATTATTGACAAGCCTTTAGAAGAGAGTGATATTTTCATGACCTTGCTTATGAGCCTTCCTGAGTCCTACAACTACCTCATTGTGGCATTGGAATCCATCAAAGTAAAAGAACTCACAATGGATTATGTGATGGTAAGACTTGTCCATGAAGTGACCAAGAAAAAAAGAAAAGAGCTTCAAAGTGAAGATTCGGCTCTCTTTTCAAGACAAGGCAAGAGAAGTCATCCTAATCAATGTGGCAATGTGGGAACTTACTTTATTTATAAAAAAATAAGTCACTTTGCTCGAAATTGCTACAAGGATAAGAAAGAAAATAGAGAAAGTACAAACAATGCTCGTGATGAATATGGAGGTGATGATTATGCATTCATGGCAAGTGAAGGCACTTCCATGGCTGCCATGTCCAAGTGGATCATTGATTCCAGTGCCACCAAGCACATGATTCGACACAAGTGTTCATTTGACACTTATGAAGAAATTTCAACAGCAAATATCCTCATGGGAGATAATGGCATAGTATAAGCTATTGGAATGGACTCCATTGTTATAGAGATTGTTGTAAAAGGCCAAACCAAGAGGATGAGATTGAAGGACATCTTATATATACCAAAGATGAAGAAAAACCTCCTCTCGATGAGTAAATTTATTTCACATGGTTGTAAAGTACAATTTGATAAGAATGGATGTTTTGTGAAGACATTGAAAAGAGATCATATTGCAAAGGGCTTTAGAGATGGCAACCTCTACTTCATCAAGTGTAAGAAGGTGAATGGAGTTGAAATGACAACATTTATTGAATTTTCTCAAGATCAAGATAAGTTTGGCATTTGGCATCAATGCCTTAGTCATTTGAATGCCCAGAGAATGAAAGAGCTCAAATCCATGGTAAGTGGCTTAGATCTTGGTCATATAAGCCACAATGCTATGACACTTATTTGTGAAGGTTGTATTCAAGGCAAATAATAAAAGGCCTCATTTCCAAGTGGAATTGTAACACATGCAAATAAGTTATTTGAGATTGTCTATTCTGATATTTGTGGACCTATGAGGATGCCATCAATAGGAGGTGCAAGGTATTTTGTCATATTCATTGATGAATTTTCAAAGAAAGTATGGATTTTCATCTTTAAAGCAAAGAGTGAGTGTTTCATAAGGTTTAAGAAGTTTAAGGTACTTATAGAGAAGCAATGTGAATATAAAATCAAGGTATTATATACAGACAATAGAGGTGAGTATATATCAAAGCAATTCAATGATTTGTTAAAGTTGTATGGTATTGCAAGACAAACCTCCACTCTTTACACTCCACAACAAAATGGAGTTGCTGAAAGAGCAAATCGGATAATTGTGGAGATGGCAAGGAGTATGCTTCATGCATAATATCTTGGACATGAGTTTTGGGCGGAAGCAGTTGTGAATGCAGTATACACAAGAAATAGATGTCCTATAAGTGCACTTACAACAATGACGCCAGAAGAAGCTTGGAGGGGGAGAAAACTTTATATTTCTCACATGAGGACCTTTGGATGCATAGCATATGTAAAGATAGTAGATTGTATGAGATCAAAATTTGATGCAAAAGGTACAAAATGTGTGTTTGTTGGATATTGTGAAGGTACAAAGACTTATAGGCTCATGTATTTGGAGACTAAAAAGATCATCAAAAGTCGTGATGTTGAGTTTTTAGAGCACAAGTGTGCTTGTGAGCACTTGGAGATGTGTCCAAGTGGGAGTAATGGTGTGTTTGTGGACATATCTTCAAATTCAGCAAAGAAGGAAGAAGACAAAGACAATGATGGTTGTAAAGGTGGAAATGAAGATGAAGAGGCAAAGAAGGTGGACAAGAAGGCCTCTACAATTGCTAAGAACAGCAATGAAGAGCATGAAGATGTTGATGATGATGGTGATGACGATTATAAACTTTTGAGTGAGAAAAGACTATCTTCAAAAGAAAAGAAGGTTGGAGGTGACTATAGAGTGCAACAAGTTGAGTCTTCTTCAAATGAAAGGAGATATCCTTTGAGAGATAGAAAACAATGTGGTGAATGGTGAAAGGACCATATTTTTCATCAAATAAGTAAAGAATATGCCAATGTTATATTTTTTGTTGATACATTGAATTTATGTGATGCAATGAAGTCCACGGATGCTATGAAGTGGGAGAATGCTATGAAAGAAGAGTACAAATCACTTATGGACAATGGAACATGGGAATTGACTCAACTTCCACCAAATCGAGCTTCAATTGGTTGTAAGTAGGTGTTTAGAACCAAAAAGGATGCAATGGGTAATATTGTGAGGTATAAGGCAAGATTGGTTGCCAAATGCTACTTACAAGTTGCTAGTGTTGATTTCAATGAGACATTTTCTCTCGTGGCCAAATTCACCACTATTAGAACTATTGTGGCAATTGGGGCAGCAATGGACTTGGAAATGTACCAAATGGATGTGAAGACTACTTTCTTCAATGGAAAATTGGAAGAAGACATCTACATGGATCAACTTCAAGGATTTGTTGAAGAAGGCAAACAATACCTTGTGTATAAGTTGAAGAAATCCTTGTATGGGCTTAAGCTACCATCAAGGGCATGATACCAACGTATCGACACCTTCTTTGTGAATGAAGGATTTGTGAGGAGTGAAGCTGATCATTCCATATATATGATGCAATCAAAAGCCTTCTTGTTGATTATTATTCTTTATATTGATGATTTGATTATTTTGACCAATACTTTGAAAAAGATGGATTGGTTGAAGGCAAAGTTAGCAAAAGAATTTGAAATGAGTGATTTGGGAGAGCTCCACTATTGCTTAGGAGTGGAATTTGTGAAAGATCGAGCTAAGAAGATCATTACATTGAGCCAAAAGAAGTACATTGAAGAAGTATTGAAACGGTTCAACATGAAGGAGTGCAAGTCTATTGGAACACCTTTGGAGGTAAATTTGAAGTTGATGAAGCTCACGGATGAGGAATTTGCTGAAGTTGAAGAAGAAGTGAAAGATGTCTCATACAAGGCAGTAGTAGACTCACTTATGTATGCAATGGTTGGTACAAGGGTGGAACTTGCATATGCAGTGAGTGTTGTGAGTCAACACATATCAAAGGCTGGACCAATTCATTGGACAACCATTAAGAGAATCTTGAGGTACTTAAAAGATACTTTAAACTTCAAATTATGCCTTGGAGGTGATAGTATTACATTGCATGGATATTGTGATGCAGATTGGGCTAGAGATGCAAATGATAGAAGATCAACAATGGGATATGTATTCTTTGTTGGAGTGGGAGCAATTTCATGGAATTGTAAGAGACAACCAACAATAGCAAGGTCTACAATGGAGGCGGAATACATGGCAGCAAGTCATGGTGCAATGGAGACAATATGGCTAAGACAAGTTTTAGAAGACATTGAACTTGTACAATTGGAAGCAACTCTAATGAAATGTGACAATCAAAGATGCCTTGCTTTTGCAAAGAATCCAAAGTATCATTTAAGGACAAAGCACATTGACATTCAACATCACTTCATATGAGAGAAGATTGAGATGGGAGTAATTGACATGAAATATTGTGCAATAGAAGACATGCTTGCTGATTTACTCACAAAAGCATTGGTGAAGGATAGACATTATAAATTAATAAAGGGATTAGGTTTATTAGCCTTTGATCAATAGCAAAGTAGGAATATTACAATAAATGGAAGATAAGTTAGAAGATAAAAGATATTATCTTAGATAAGTTATTAATGGTCAAAGGACAGCAAAAAGATGAAGGAAAGTTACGAAGGTGGCGGCTAGGATTTTAAGTGGTGGCTAGGATTATAGGTGGTGGCTAGGATTTAAAGTGATAGCTAGGTTAAGAGTATTCTAGGATTTAGTTGGATAAAAGTAAGATGAATACTAGCCAAAATAGATGTAACCTCTACCTATACATAAAAGGTGTTGGAAGTGAGAGGTATCTCATTCCACACTTCTCTTGTATCTAACCTTGCTGATTTCTACTTACTTGTGTCTTGCTTATTGTGTTTCTTCAATAATGATATGAATTTTTTTGTGTAGCTTCTCAATATAATAACTACACCTTTGGCAAGTTTGAGCCAGAATTCATTAAAAAATGCTAAAAATAAAATGGCTCAAAACATAACCATCAATAATTCGGTTTACTTACTACTTTAATTTGTAAGCTCTGACTTTGATTAGTCATTTCTTTCTCACTTCAGATCTAATTTTATCAAATTGTATACAATACTTGAAGCCCTTCACGTTAGCTTTCAAACTCCAGCATTCGATTGTTAAATGCCTTTCTACAACTCTTTGTATGCTTGAAAGAATAATGATAGGTACAAATTTTACATCTAGACTTTTAACAGCCATAACTCTCTCATTACAGACTCAAATTTAATAATCCTTGTATGAAATTTGTATTGCTTCAAATCAGCTTTTCAATGACACCTTATATTTTCCAAAAAACCTTTACAACATTCTGGATGCTTAAAAGAGTGACAGTCGATAAATAATTCACATCCTAACTTCAAACAACCTTAACTTCTTCATACAATACTCAAATAACAAACTTTATATACCAAAATTATAGCCCAAAATAAAAGATTTTTGAATATCTCCTCTAAATCCTTGAATGTCCTTGAAGAAGTGGCCTCTCCTTCGGTTTTCTCTCGGACAACCCTTTGAAGCTCATTAGTCATGACCTATAGCCAATGAGAGTGAAGATCCTCTTATCCTTGCCTTATCTATGCACATAGATGCCCTAAGGCTACAATATTATAATATCAATATGTATATCTTTCTACATCTTTCATATTAAATAACCCTAATACTTCTACTTTTACTTATAAAACTTACACAAGTTATTTAAGATTTCTATAAACCATAAAATTCTATAGAAAATAATTCATTATTTTCTAAGATCATAATTAAATAATATCAATATAATAACCATTATTTTTATACTATAAATAAATTATAACATGACACCGATCCTTCATTGCTCTCTATAAACATATATTATGTCTCAAAGAATGATAACAAATATGAAATTGACACTTTAACTTTAAGTACCAATAATTCTTTCATTAAAACTCCAAATTACACAAAATTTGTATCCAATCTATGCCCTAAAATATAAACTTATTGATCTTAGCCTCCAAAGCTCAAATGTCCTCAAAAAAAAACCCTAATCTCTAATAAGACCTCAAGTAGCTTCCTTGAAGCTCATTAGGTATGGCCTTCTATCAATAGGAATGAAGATCACCATTCTTTATCTTCATCCATCCATATTTTACTTTCATCCTTCCCAATAAGCCTTCTATTAATTAAGATTTTTATCTTTAGGCTCTAATCTCCTCTCAAGGCTTTATACTAAACATTTAGGTTCTTATAGAATAGATAAATAAACTTTGTGGTAAGTTATTGGTTGGTTATTGATAATCTTGAGAATTAGACTTATGATTAGGCAATTTAGTTGATAAGAGTAGGTTAGTAGAATAAATGGTTAAGAATTCAAAGGGTCATAATCTTTGGAATCCGCTAGCTGACGGATCATCTTTTGGTAGGATAAAGAAGTTGAGGAAAGAGAGATCGAGAGCCAGACTGTGAGAATCGTAAGCCAAGAGCCAGATTGTAATAGTCATAAGCTGGGATAAGCTTGGTGCTACCTCTTTTTGTTTCTTTGTTATTGACGAGTAATAGATAGTTTTTGAATAATGAAAAGTTAGTCTGGAGTGTCAGACTGTGAAAGTCGTAAGCTGAGATATTGAATTCTGTGTGATGAATTAAAAAACTGAATACAATAGGTAAGCTGGAGATCAGTAATTGAATATATAAATTACAAAGAGAGTGAGCAAGGGATGAATTGATAAGAATATGAAAATATTGTTGAATTGATAGTTGTAGAATGGATTATGTGTTGAATTAAGATGGAAGTAGTAAGCCTTGGTGTTTTATAGTTTGATAATTGGTTTTAGATAGCTAGAGTATAGTCAATTGTGACACTAATAGACCCAATTCATATAATCAGTCTTTTCCTGTGTTTGAATCCACCTCTATTAATTCAATTGCTTTGGTATACTGAAGCTTGAACACAACAAGAATAACATTTTTGCATCGCTGTCAGCAAAATGATAACAATATGAAATTTTAGAAATTTATTGTATGGGAAGAATGAAAGATTATGAGTGATAATCATGAAGGAGAGGATTATCAAAGGATTAAATGATAAGTGAAAGAAAGACAGGAGTAATTATGCATAAGAAATCTCCTACATGAACGATAAAAAAGAATTGTAGGTCCAAGTAAAACCAAAGGAAGAAAAATTCAAATTCAAATAGCAAGGAGATCAGTGATAATACCAATGGCCACGAGAGTGCCAAAAGTACCAATTGCAGTACAAATGGGAGCAATAGAAGACCAAACTACAAGTGTAGCACCATTACCTACTTTTAGTAGTTGGCTGGGCTTTGATCCAGATTACCATATATCTCAATTCTTGATAGCTTACATGGCTAATAATGATAGAATTGAAGACATTTGATTGAGATGGTTGCTAATAACTTTAAAAGATACAGCTTTTGAATGGTATATTCGGCAATCAATGGATAGATTTTCTAATTGGAAGGCCTTGAAGAATGCCTTCTTAAGTCATTTTAGACCAATTGGATTTGAAGATTCGCTTAGAAAAAGTTTGATGAATAGCAAGATGTTTGCGGGGGAATCAGTAGAGTCCTATTATGGCCGGGTCGTGGATATACTTTGTAAATGGACAAATAATCAAATGTCAGATGCGTTTATATTGTCAATATTAATCAATGGTTTATATCCATCAGAATTGAAAATGTTTATAAAAGATGCTCGACTAGCTATGGTAGAGGCATTGTTGGCACGAGCAAAGGTGTGGGAAGAATGTCATTATGACTAATTATTAACAGTGGGAGCCACGATGATTCCAAGTTCAGGAAGTGAACAAATAAAATTGAGAAATGTATCGATGAGTAATTATCCACAAATGGCTACATCCAACATGAAGAATGTTATCTTGCAAAAATCAATTAATGCTACACCACTCCAAGCAATAGCACCAATAACAATGACACCTTATTTTACATCGCCAACCTATCAACAATCGGAGTTGCTCACAAATGTGACTGTTAAAGATCCAAATGAAGCCTTATTATTAAATCTAACAAAAAAGATAGAAGAATTGGCCGTGAATTTGGCTAAAGACAAGGAAAAACGACATAAGCCTTCTAATATGAGACCTAATGTATGGTGTAATAATTGTAAGGGACAAGGTCATTTTGATACAGAATATCCATCACCTAGATAAACGGGTGTTCAATGTACATTTTGTGGAAGAAAGCACCCTACCCAAAACTGTTGGCATTTACAAAGGCAACAACAGTTCAATAACCAAATGATACAACCAACTCAATGGGATGTTAATCAAGTACAAATTGAAAATATGGGTGGTTGGAATAGTAATTGCTCAAATTGACCTAATCATGGCTTTGGGAATTTTTAAAATACTAATTATAATCTAGTTTATACAACAAAGATGCAGAACGGTGGAAATAATTAAGGGAATAATCTCCAAACTATACCAATTCAGTACTCCAATTCTCAACCAGTAGCAGCTGCTCAGCTAAGATCATTTACTATGACTACTTGGAATTGGCCTAGTAGATATATTCTAATAGAGACTCCAAGTGTACCTGACGGTATGGATCAAAAACCACTACGTTTCTACCTGTGCCGACAAATTGGTCATTATGCCAATGAATGCCTTAATCCAAGGTTTATAGACAAATATGATTCAGTATGTGGAAATTACAAGCAATTGGGTCATTTTCATTAAATTGGGTATCTAGCTATAAAGAGTGTAGCTTAAATCTTTATATGATTCTTGTCTTAGCTTCCAAAACTCCTTTATTTTTGTATAAAACTCCAAATATAATAAAATCCCTTCAAAACATATTTTTTCTGCGAAGGATTTTCTTGCCTTGAAATTTAGAAAATCATAATGATTGATCTAACTATTTGGTTTGTTTCAAATTTACAAGATAGGTAGAATTTATTCTTAACTTTTACCACAAAAAAAACCAACTACAAATTCACTCCCGATCTTTTGGCATCTAAGAAATCCTAGCAGGCATTCTAAACCCTAATTTATAAGCACCCAAAAAATTATTTTCCTTATATCTCAAAAATCCAAACTCCAAACACTACAAAATTTATGTAGAAAGCTTTATAATAAGATTATACACAATCTTAGAAATTTTGAGCCAAAAATTCGTCAAATTGTCTAAGATATAGCTCAAATCACAAGCACAAGTAAATCGGGCTACTTACTACCCTTAGATTCCAAGTGCTGACTTCAAAATCCAATAACTTCTTCACTATAACTTGGAATCTAATAAGCAGTATATGAAAAGTATAGCCGCAAAAGTTTTCTCTCTAGTCGCAGTCGCCAATTCTCAATTGCTGTCCGTACGCGTGCATTATGTCCAAAAGAGTGACAGTAGGTCCAAAACTAACACCTTAACTTTGAGCGCCTATAACTTCTTCATAAAAACCCCAAATGATACAAAACTTGCATCAAAATCATAGCCAAAAACCTAAACCTTCTGACCCTAGCCTTTAAAACTCGAATGGCACTGAGAAACTATCCCTAATCCCTAATATGGCCTTGGGTAGCCTCCTCAAAGCCCATTGGTCATGATTTTTGACCAATAGGAATGGAGATTTTCATCATTCATCTCCATTCATCTATATTGGTGCCCTAATTGGTCCCTTTGCTACCAAAACCCTTCTTCAATCCTTTTTCTTATAAGATTTATATAATTTATGCTCTAAATACCAAATAAAAGAACCAAAAGAAGTTTTCAAAGGTCACCAATGTCCAACAAAGGTAACTCATAATATTTAGAAGTTACTATCAACGAAAACCAATCTTAAAAGCCACTATCAAAAAGGAAAATTCACGTCGGATTGTGAAGATGAGTCTACAAAAGAATAAATTGGTGCACCTGACCCAATTTATGCTGATATAAGGTAAATTGTTGAGCACACTAGAATGAAATATTAGTATAGGGGATCAGGAGAGTACTTAGTTCCTCTAGATGTTATTGACGATTTTGATCATATGATTGCATATTGGATGAATAGACAGGATGTTAATCACGTTAGTACTATGAAATTGGAGTTGGAAAGTTTTAATTTGTTAGATTTTATGAAAAATTCTAGAATTGAGTAGAACATTATTGTAGAGACTCTTGAAATTCCACAATGTCAATCAATTAATTCAAGTACAAGGGAGGCTCCCCAAAACATTCAGATTTACGATGATATAAAAGGTAAGGAGAAAGAAATTTAGGTGGATTACTTTTTAATGCATAACACTGCTTTCGCATAGTCGTATGTGGATTTGAAAGGAATTCCAATTGAAGTTTGTGAGCATCGAATTATATTGGAGGAGAACGCTACACCAATACACCAAAGACAACATCGACTTAATCCAAAATACTAACTTATGGTAAAAGAAGAGCTAGATAAACTCTTGTAGGTTAAATTTTTTTATCCAGTTCCTTTCACTGAATGGGTTTCACTAATTGTGATGGTGCCAAAAAAGAACGGAAAAATCCAAATTTGTCAGGATTTCCAGAAACTTAATGCGGCCACCAAGAAAGATTACTTCCCATTACCTTTCTTGGACAGTATGGGTAACATGTCATTATCACCAGGTAGTAAAAGAATAGGAGTGGAGCATCAATTAAAGTCATTCTGTGGTGTTGTTTTGGGTTAGTTGGAGTGCCATTTTCTTATGTTTCTTATGTTGTTGAGAGTAGTAGTTTTAATTAAGAGTTAACACTGAGGAATCAGTCACAAGTGTCTATTGAAGGTGTTCCAGAATGGTTGAGTTAGCAGCAGCAACAATTGAAACTTCGGGATGTCCAGATCTTGAAATTAGAAGCTCAAGTCAGTCAATTGGAAAAGTATAATGAAGATCTTTCAAACCAGTTGAAGAAGGAATTGATGGACAGATTGGAAGAGGAAGAAGAAGATTTAAAATTGGAACCAGATTCGATGGAACACACATTCGATAATACAGCAAATAATCAATTGGGTGGTAAGCCAATGCCATTGAGTGAAGAAGCCAACGCTGCTAGGTCTTTATAAGTTGAGGCTAAATAATGTTTGAGAGGATGCTGGACAATTACGACTGGGGCTATATAGAATAGGTAAATGAACTTTGTGGTAAGTTGTTGGTTGATTATTGATAATCTTAAGAATTAGACTTATGATTAGGTAGTTTAGTTGATAACAGTAGGTTGTTAGTGAAATAAATGGTTAAGAATTCAAAGGGTTTTAACCTTTGGAATCCGCTGGTTGATGGATCATCTTTTGGTAGGATAAAGTGGTTGAAGAAAGAGAGATCGAGAGGCAGACTATGAAAGTCGTAAGCCGAGAGCTAAACTGTGAGAGTCATAAGCCAAGAGCCAGACTGTGAGAGTCGTAAGCCAAGAGCCAGACTGTGAGAGTCATAAGCCAAGAGTGAGACTGTGATAGTCGTAAGCCGGGGCAAGCTTGGTGCTACCTCTTTTGTTTCTTTGTTGTTGACAAATAATAGATAGTTTCTGAATACTAAGAAGTTAATATAGAATATCAGATTGTGAAAGTCATAAGCCAAGATATTAAATTCTAAATGATGAATTGAGAAACTGAATACAATAGGTAAGCTGAAGATCAGTAATTGAATGTATAAACCACAAAGAGAGTGAGCGGGAGATGAATTGATAAGAATATGGAAGTATTATTGAATTGATAGTCATAGAATGGATTAAGTGTTGAATTAAGATGGAAGTATTAAGCCTTGATATTTTGTAGTTTGATAATTGATTCTAGAGAGCTAGAGTACAGTCAATTGTGACACTAATAGATCTAATTCATATAACCAGTCTTTCCTCGTGTTTGAACCTTCTTCTATTAGTTCAATTGCTTTGGTATACTAAAGCTTGAATATAACGAGAAAAATTGTTCTATAATTTTTTTAAATATTATAAAGAAAATAAATAAAACTCAAAATAAAGTTTCTTAAATCCATTTTCTTTAAATTAATCTATTAACCATTCTAACATATACCAAGGCTTATAAACATATTATATATTCTAATTAGTTTTTACATACTATAAATATTTATAATATGATATCGTATGAGTTGCTATGCCTATTTTGTTTGTTTGACTATTTTGCTCACTATTGATACAAGATTTGGAACTACCATATATATTGGTTTCTTATGCTATATTTGCTTCTTCATAAAGGTCATCTCTACAAATAAGTCTTTGTCTGTAAATTGTCTTTTTTCTTCACTTGGTATAGAGGTACAAAGAGTCATCTTGTGTCCACTATCTTTAAAAGAAATTTTCCTTGCTACTCAATCAACTTGCTTATTTTTTATTTCTAGCTATGTCATATCAAGAATAATATCATATTTTAGTTTTGTCATCTTAAACTTCTCTCTTAAGACATAAGTATCAATCAGCTTTAAGGTTTTTTTTTCACATATCTCATTCAATATGTTCTCTTAGTCATCTGTAAGATATATACTTCTTTTGATTGCCTTAGTTTTAATTTCAAGTCAGTTAGCAATTTCAATAGAGATATAATTTTTTGTAGATCCACAATTTCTAAGCATCCAACATGGTTGTCTTCTTAGTAGTTCTTTTAGATATACCAATCAATTCTTTTATAGTTATTCAAGGCGATGCCATTTATCTCTGAGAGATAGTAATTATCCCTAATACTGGCCCTTGGTGCCTTTACTAGAGAGCCTTATTTTCCTGCTCTGTCTCATTATCTACTTAATGAATTTCAAGACTATGAACCTGCCTTGCCTTGCTAGTGCTTGAATTTTGATGTTTTGGATAAGCTTTGATCTAATGGCCTAGCTCCCAATAATAAAAATATAATTTCTTTTACACTAACATTTATCATCTTTGCAATATCAATGATTTTTGTATGGCATCAATCTCCATTGGTATTGGTTATTTGCTATAATATTAGATAGCAGCATAAGGCTTTGTACTATAGGTCTTGTTCCATGATTTTTGAAATCTATACCATCGACCCTCTCTGTAATTCAAATTGCCTCTTCAAATGTTTGTGGATCTTTTAGCTCTACCTCTCATTGGATTCCAAGTTTCAATCCTCATAGGAATTAATTCATCATCTCTGTCTCTGAAATATTCTCAATTTGGAGATATAGAGAATTGAATCAAGAGACATAATCTTGCATCAATCTAGATTGTATAAGATTTGACAATTGATCACATGTTATCTTTTTTGCATTGATGAGCCAAAATTGATTCTTAAAATCTATCTTAAACTCCTCCCAATCACAAAATCCACCTTGAGTTCTATAACTTTGAACTCGATGTTGTCACTAAATGGTTGTTGCATCTTTCAAATAGCTGGTTGCATATATAATTCCTTTAGTGGTATTTGCTCTAGATAGTTGGAGGTATTTTTGCATGTTGAAAAGCCATTGACATACATCTTCTTGTCTTGAAGTCTAAGAATATATACTTGGCTTATTCAATTTTAACCTAGTAGATATTCACTCCCTTGTTCTTGAGGCTTCTATTTGTCCTTGCAAAGTAGCTATCTCACCTAAGAGGTATTGTATTTGAGCATCTATTTGGAATTGCTCCGCCATATCTTCTATGTTGTAATTTTTCTACTAAATTTGACTATTGTAATGCTTTTTCACCTCCTAATTGATTTTTTAAGAATAGCTTGTAGAAACCTCAACATAATACTCAATATAACTATAACAACTGACCTTGAACTAAATGATGACTATTAATATATTATCAATAGTAAAGAGTCTAATACTTGTTCTCATACTAATGAAACATGATTGATCTATCTCAAGTATCTAAGACTTTTTTAATCTACCACAATATAAAACCTCATCACAAGATAAGATAAATTGGATGAGAATAAAATTAAATAAAACTAAATAAAATGAGATATAGAAGACAAAATTGAGTAATTAGAATTAAGACAAAACAGATAAAATATTAAGACACAAAATCCAATTGTATTAAGAAAAAAGATTCAAAGCCATATCTAACCAGATGCTCTAAAAGGCCATGGCCTATCTTATTTATACTTTATTCTATCACCTTGGACTTTCTAAAATATTCTTAGATAGTGGATTCCACTTAAATAATTACCTTATATTCCTTCTAGAAGATGCTTTGATAGACCTTATTTAGATAACTATCCTAATTCTTTTTCAGAAGGTTCTATGATGGATCTTATGTAAATAATCATCCTAAATTCTTTTTAGAATGTTCTACAATATATCCTACCTAATCTACTAACTTAACCCCAATTCTAAAAACTTCTATGGTTCTAACTATCTATCCCTACACAAATATCTTATCTATACCATATTACAAAAAATGTATCAAATAATTGTATCCAAATTTTACCAATGACAAAAAAATTATCCAATCATCTTGATGATAATTGATGGTAGACCTCAAGTATTACTCTAAAATTTAATTCATCCATTCCGCTTGCCCAATAATTTGAAGATGTAAAGCCAAAGAGAGCTTTATATCCGCCTTTAAAATCTTACAAAAAGGTTTTCTAAAATCTTCATATAAATTTAGTCTTCCTATCTAATATAATATCTTTAGACAATCTATGATAGTAATAGATGTTGTTAAGAAAAATGTTATTATTTCTTCACTTATGATAGATTTTTTATATGGTACAAAATAAACCATCTTTGTAAAATGATCTACTACTATGAATATAGAATCATATGAATTTAAGACTAGAAGATCCATAATAAAATCCATAGAAATAGAAGACAATGGTTGTTCTAGAATAGCTAATGGCTGAAGAAGTGCATAAAATCAATGGCAAGGAGTTTTGGATCTTGAACAAATATTACATAATTATACAAAGTCTTTAACTACCTTCTATATTTGAGGCTACCAAAAATCTTTCAATATAAGCTCTAAAATCTTTTTGTATCCAAAATATTCAGCTGTTGAAAAATCATGATGAATTTGAAAAATACATAGTTATGCTTGATCTTTTAGAATATATAATTGTCACTCAAAATAGAGTAGGTTTTTCTTGAACTTGAACTTAGAAGTATGATGAGACTTAAAAGAATTATTCTTGAGATCATAAATAAGAAGATCAAAGAATATACTTGATTGAATTTGCTTGACAAAGGTTTAATCAACAATTAATGTTGATTTTATTGCTTAAAGGTGAAAATGCTCTGGCTTCAAGAAAATCATTCTTAGTTGATAAAAAGATGCATTTCCTTCTTTTAGTGCAAGATGAAAATATCTAAAAATAGCAACTAATAAACCTTGTTGTTTTTTGAGTTGATAAGTGATCTTGAAATTAAATCTTAATAAAAATATACTCCAATGAGCTTGGCGACAATTCAAAATACTTGTCAATAAGAAATTCTTGAGATTTTTGTGATTTGTATACACAATGTTGTAATGTAATATAATTATATAGTAAAAATATAATTAAAAATAAATTTCTAATTAATATCTAATTATCTTGATTCAATAATAATTCAAGATATTTAAACATGAATTTTATAAAAGTATTTTAATTTATTTTCTTATCTTAATAATTAATAGGTTAAAGGTTGGTTATTAACTTTACCTTCTAGTCCTTAGAAATTCTTTTAGTACCTTAAAAAGTCCATAAATTACTAAAATCAAATTAAAAGAGGTAATTAATTACCATGGTTGATAAAAGAGTTAAATTGAGGGTAGGGTTGGGCTAAAAAATTCCAAGGATAGGTTAAATTATTATCCAAGGATCAATTGTTTGTAAGATAGGATCGAAATCAGACCTCCAACTACTAAAATAACTATCTCAGAAAAATTAGGGAGGTATTTGAAGATCAATGATTAGAATTCCAAAGCTAATTTAGAGCTTCTTTTAGAAATGCAAGGCTTTTCTGTATAATATTTGTTCAAATTTAGGGATTGTATTGGCAAATTATGATTTATGCAATACAATTAGGGCTACCACTCTTGGCTAGTTTATAAAATTGGTGTCACTTTTATGGTATAAAATTTGATAATATTTGGTTAATTGGATGTATTTTTATTAGGTTTTAGAATTTAGAGTTTAGAATTTAGGATTTTATAGACGTAATTTTTTTTTTAAAGCATAAAATAATCCTTTGGCTTCTTTACTCTATTCAAGTTTGTCTTTATAAGTCAAATGTGTAAGTGAAGTTGTAACTTGAGATAAATTCTTGATGAAGATCCAATAGTAATTGACAAAGTTCAAAAAGCATTACACGTTTCTTATTGTTCTTAAAATCTTTGAATCCATGATAGTTTGGACCTTCTTTGGATCCATCATTAGTCCTTCAATAGAAATGATGTATCCTAGGAAGTTAACTTGAGTAGTGTGGAATATACACTTTTTTAACTTGGCATATAATCATACATCTCTAAGTTTTTATAACACATGAAAAACATAAACTTCATACTTTTTTATATTCTTAGAGTAGATTAAAATATTTTTTAAATAATAGATAATAAAATTAATAAGAAACTTTTAAAAAATATCATTTATTAGATGTTGAAAAGCAGTAGTGTCGTGTTGCAACATGACTATATAATAAAAGATGATAATATAGATCTTATTATAAAAGAGCCAAGTTAAAAGATAAAGTAGAAAATATAAATAAAAGATAGGAAGGTAGTAAAACTTTTAGTAGTAATGCTGCCATTTTAAAAAAGTGACTTCTATTTACTTTGTAGGGCCATAAATAAGGCAAAACAAAGTAGATTGGAAAAATAAATGATATAGACATCTTAAAGAAGAAGTTAAGAATAAATTTTAGCAAAAATTACCTAGAAAAACTAGATATTGATACCTAAAGAGGGCCGGTTATGAACCAGGGTCGAAATCAGACCCTGAGGCATAAAAACAAGCCTCAACAATGATTTCGAGGTTCTTTGGTAGATTAGGAAATGGACTTAGAGAGCAAACTTGATACGGTTTTGATAAGCATTGATTTTGGGTGATTTAGATTTGTATTGACTTTGTAAGAGCTTTACAAAGTCAAGGTTTGTTTTAGGTGACTCTAGATTTGTGAAATAAAATGGGAGATACTTTTTGGAGAATTCCATAAGTTTGGCAATAGATCTATAAATGAAATTTTGAGAATTTTTGTATTTATATGTATTTAATATATATTGTAAGTTTGACCTTGATCAAAAGAATAGATCAAAGATTATTGACGTTTAAGTAGAAAGGGGTCTTAGAAAGTAGAGTTTTAGGTTGAGTGAGGATTTCTAAGATTTCTTACAATCTATTACTTAAATTGGAGTAAAAATTATGTATATCAGTAGTAGACTTATTTTCCTACGTATGTGAGAAATTTGAAATAAATTGAATGGTTCAACACGGAGATACTGGTGTTGGAAATTTAACATTTAGATTGGAAAAGGAGGCCGGCCAACATCTGAGCAAATATTAGGATTGAGCTTCTTTTTGATAAGTTCGATCTTCTTCAAAATATTTGCACATTCTATCAACTTAATTGTTAAGAGGTGTACAAATTTTGAGTTAAAATCGACACTTCATTCATTAGTTATTGAAGTTGAAATCTGTTGTAGGATTTACTTAGAACTATTTAGGATTTGGTTAGGGTATGTTTAGAAATCGATTAGGATTTGATTAAGGTTTCATTAGGATTTGATTAGGCTTTGGTTGAGATTTTATTAAGTGTTGTTTAGAATTTGGTTAGGATTTGGTTAGGATTTGGTTGAGGTTTTACTTAGAATTGTTTAGGATTTAGTTAGGATTTGGTTAGGATTTGTTTAGAGCTTGACTAGGATTTGATTAAGGTTTTTTTAGGATTTGATTAGAATTTGGTTAGAATTTGTTAGGATTTGACTAGGATTTTGTTAAGATTTATTTAAGATTTGTTTAAGATTTAGTTAAGATTTGATTAGGATTTGACTAGGATTTATTTAGGATTTGATTAGAATTTATTTAAGATTTGTTTAAAATTTGGTAAAGATTTATTTAGAATTTTTTTAAGATTTGTTTAAGATTTAATTAGGACTTGATTAAGGTTTGTTTAGAATTTAATTAGGATTTGGTTAAGATTTATTTAGGATTTGATTAGAATTTGGCTAGGATTTGTTAGGATTTGTTTAGGATTTTCTTAGAATTTGTTTAGAATTTGGTTAGGATTTATTTAGGATTTGGTTAAGATTTATTTGAGATTTGGTTAGAATTTATTAAGATTTGATTAGAATTTGGTTAGAATTTAATTAAGATTTCTATTTTAATATTTTATTAAAGTCTTTATTTTAGTATATTTTTGAATTTCTATGTTATTTCTTTATGATTCTTTAAAGGATCTCCAAAAATACTTTTTATTTTTTATATAATTTCTTTGAAATTTTGATTGAATTTGATTGATGTTTGATTATGTTTAAAAATCTATTAGAGTTGTTAGGACTTGTTATTATAATTTTTATTTTATCTTCCACAGTCAGGTGTCTGGTGCATTTTTAAGCCAAATGCCATGCAATACAATAGCGAGTGTATTTGTGAATCCAAAAGGCATGACATTATATTAAAAATATCCACACTTGGTTTGAAATGCAATTTTTTATTCATTTATTTTTTTAATATTTATTAGATTATATGCTCTTTGTAGATCTATCTTTGTATGAATCTTTGCTTGATTCCATTGATGAAGAAGTCCTAAAATTAAAGGTAGAAGATATCTATTCTTGATGGTGGTCTTATTGAATCCTCAATATTTTATACACATTCCTAGAGATCCATCTTTTTTCATCACAAATATGATAGGAGCCTTGACTAGAGTTTTAGAATGACATATAAAATTCTAAGTAAAGTTCTCATCAATGTTATCTTTAAATACAACCAATTCATTTTGTGATAGGCTATAGTTTGGTCCAAATAGTGGTTGAGCTCTTTTGTAAAGATTGATGGAATAATCATAAAAATGATGATTTGAAAGAATTTTTGCATTCTTCTTTTCAAAAATGTCTTAGAAATCTTAATATTGGCTAAGAATATCACTTGACATCTTTTCACCATTAGAAATAGATATGATGTATAGAACAAAAGTTAATCCTTCTTTTGTTGCATGCATAAAAGCTCTTGTAGCTATTAGTAAGAGTTTCGATGTACTAGACTTATATATTTCTACTTGACTAACAAGATTTTGAGTTAAACTATTAAAAAAACAAAGGTTACAAAAACTCCAATCTATCTAAGGATTATATGTTTTTAACCAAGATAATCTTAAAATAATCAGATTGGATAAAATTTTATAACATTATATATTTCAATGATATTATGATCTTTAATTGTTACATCTAAAAGAATAGTCTCATGCATAATATTTCATAAAGATAGTGAACTACTTTCAATGACTTCTACATGTATAAGTTTAGTTTTTTTGATAAATTTTTTGTTAATAAAATAGGCAAAGGCTTCTAAATCTAACAAAGCTAAGATTTTGTGATTTTTTGGTCATAAATAAACTTCTATTATAAAATAAGATAAGAAATCTAAGAAAAGAAAAGAACTTTTATTAGATATTATATGAGATTCTAACTATACGGTGTGGAGATAGAAAGAATTTGTCTTAAGAAAGCACTCAGCTTCTAGCTATTACTAATTACTCATCCAAGCTTCAAGATAAAAAAAAAAAAAAAAAAAAAAAAAAAAAAAAAAAAAACATCAAATTTTATAGTAAATATCTAAATCCTATATAGCTTAAATATTATAATCAACATAAATAAACCTCAAAATAAATTTTATAACATCAATTTTTTTAAAATTATCCTACTAAAAATTCTAAAGTATATCAATACTTATAAATATATTATCTATTTTAGTTAATTTTTATATACTATAAATAATTATAATACGACATCCATCTTCTTCAAATATACACATCTTTTGATATGTATCAATCTCACCATGCTTGACTTCTTCATCATCTCTATCTATTTTTGCATGTTTCATTTGATCCAAATTTATTGTTTTAAAATTTGAATAATTACTTAGAATAAATCTCCTATCTCTTCTCTTAAATGCATTGATTTACTTTTTAGCCACATATATCTGCAACATCGCATCATGCAATTTACAAAGCAAATAAGTAGCATTGTTATACACTATTACTATTATATTTGGTCTAAATCATCTTTGAATAAACTTCTTAAGAGTGCTATGTTGATATTCCAAACTACTATCAAACACTTACAACCAATTCCTAACTTCATTTGATTTGGACCTCAAACAATGGATTTAGTCAAAACTCTCTTTATTACTCAACCTAATAGCCTTTAATTTCTCTAATGCCATCTATTAAACTTCAAGTAATCTTTGAAGCTACTAAATTTGGAGCTCGAATAATCTCTCTCTTATGATACTATCCTTGCAATTCAATAATATTCAAGTATGCACAAAATCTTCTACAGGCATAATTAGCTTTTAGTCCAATATTAATTCAATAGGCATATAAGTAGTATTAGTACAATGGGTGGTTCTATTTATCCATAAAGCAAATGGTAGAAATCTTGGTCATTTCTTTGGCTTACCTCTCTAATTCTTGATAAGAACATTAATGATGAAAAGATATCTTCTCATACTCTTCCTATTACCTTCAAAATTATAAGTAATTATTAGCTTCAATTTTACACCATATCTTTGAAAAAAAATCTTTGGCCTTTGTTGTATTCAATTCTCCTCAATTAACCTTCATTCTTCCAATACTGCTATATCTACTAAAGATATCCTCCAAGATAAATATATACATTTTTTTAATGATTTTGGTCCTCAAAGCTCTCTCTTCAATATAATTTCAAAGGTCTTTTCTTGCAAAACAAGTGATTTCATGTTCCATAATCCTAATGGCATAGTTACCACGTCAATCATGTATTGAAAATACATAGCAAGTGGATAAGTAGGATGTAATTTATTTTTGAATCTAACTTTGGACTCAATTGGGATTTAATGTCAGAAGCCACAAATTTTTCTACATCTTTGTAGAAGCTCTTCTACTAATATTGTTCTTTGATCTTATAATAGGTTGCCCAAATTCCTATGTGGCCTACTTAAAGTATATCATGAAACTCCTTGAGAACTTGATTCTTATTTTTTGCATCATCTACCACTTTCAATGGTATTCCATCCATCTTCTTTGGCCTCTTCTATAAAAAACTATCTCTCAAAATATAGTTATAAGATTAATATCTAATGTCTTTGAAGGCATTGTTTGATTAGCCTTCTTATTTCCTCATGGTACTCAAATAAATACTAATGTCTCTTAACTTACCTCCATAAAGATCTTCTCTAAAAGCCACATCTTTATCACTTGTGCTTATTCCATTAATTATTAGCATATAGCCATAGTCCTCATCTTCATCATCTTTAGTAATTTCTTATATTTTTATCTCTTTTATATAAATATATCTAACTCTAGATAGCATATTGTCACAGATATATACATATAAACTAAAAATTATCTATATGATTAGATAGAAGTAGATAAAAGTATGTAAAAGTATGTTAATTTCATAATTTCTTCTATAAAAGCTTCTTAGAAGCTTCATAGATGGTGCTTTGACTTTATAGGTATCTATAATTGACTTTTTAGATTAGAAACATGGTCAACAAGTTAGCAATGTATGATACATGTTGATAGCTTGAAAAATAAACTAACTATGTAGCACTATCAAATTATAACACGACTATATTCTAAAAGATGATAATATGGATCTTATTATAGAAGAGCCAAGTTAAAAGATAAAGTAGAAAAATATGGATAAAAGATAGGAAGGTAGTAAAACTTTTAGTAGTAATGCTGCCCTTTTAGAAAAAAATAGCTTCTACTTACTTTGTAGGGCCAAAAATAACGCAAAATAAGGTAGATTGGAAAAATAAATGATATAGAAATCTTTAGGAGGAAGTTAAGAGTAAATTCTAGTAAAAATTACTTAGAAAAACTAGATGTTGATACCCAGAGAGGGCCGGTCATGATCTAGGATCGAAATCAGATCCTTAGGCACAAAATCAAGTCTCGACAACCACTTTGGGACTCTTTGGCAGATTCGAGAGTGGAGTTTGATAGAAGATTAGATAAGATTTCTATGAGCATTAGTTTTGGATGATTTGAATCTGTATTGACTTTGTAAGAGTTTTGCAAAGTCAAGGTTTGTTTTGGATGACTTGGATTTTGTGAAATAAAATAGGATTTATTTTTTGGGTGATTTCAAAAGTTTTATAATAGATCTATGGATGAAATTTTGTGGATTAATGGTTATAATTGTGTTCAATATGTGTTGTAAATTTGAGCTCAATCTTACGGTTGAATTGAGGATTATTGAGGTTTAAGTGAGTCAAGGTTTCAGAAAGTATAATTTTAGGTCTAGTAAGGGTTTTTAAGATTTCTTGCAATCTACTAGTATTATTAGAATGAAATTTATGTAAAAGGATACTAGACTTGTTTTTCTATATGTATGAGAATTTTGAAATCAATCGAATGATGAAAACAAGAGATATTGGCTTTCAGAGATTGGCATGAAGGTTGGAAAAGGAGGCTAACCAATATCCAAGCACATTTTTGAGATTATCGTCTATTTGGTAATTCCAATCCTTTTCAAAAAAAATTTAATTGTTTTTAACTTAGTTTTTAAGAAGTGTGTAAAATTTGAATTAAGATTGATGGTTCATTCATTAGTTATTGAGGTTTAAATCTGTTGTAGAAATTACTAGGATTTGATTAGGATTTAGTTTAGGATTTAGAATTTGGTTAGGATTTGGTTTAGGGTTTAGAGTTTGGTTAGGATTTTATTTAGGGTTAGAATTTGGTTAGGATTTGATTTAGGATTTAGGATTTGGTTTAAGATTTGTTTAGGGTTTAGGATTTGGTTTAAGGTTTGGTTGGAATTTGGTTTAGGATTCAAGGTTTGATTAGAGTTTGGTTTAGATTTAGAGTTTGGTTAGGATTTGATTTAGGATTTAGGATTTGATTTAGGGTTTGATTTAGGATTTGATTTAGGATTTAGGATTTGGTTTAGGATTTGGTTTAGGATTTAGAGTTTGGTTAGGATTTCATTTAGGATTTAGAGTTTAGTTAGGATTTGGTTTAGGGCTTAGGGTTTGGTTTAGGATTTGATTAAGGTTTGATTTAAGATTTTGGATTTGATTAGGATTTAGGATTTGATTTAGGATTTAGGATTTTATTAGGATTTGTTTAGGGTTTAAGATTTAATTAGGTTTGGCCTAAAGT
The DNA here is from genome assembly GCF_059467195.1 of Physcomitrium patens. Taxonomy (NCBI): domain Eukaryota; kingdom Viridiplantae; phylum Streptophyta; class Bryopsida; order Funariales; family Funariaceae; genus Physcomitrium; species Physcomitrium patens. The sequence goes on along the minus strand of NC_143431.1, from coordinate 864,325 downwards.
TTGAATGAAGTCCAATATAATTTTAACTAAGATTAAATTAAGATTGAATTAAGATGTATTTGAGATATATTTGTGATCATTCTAATATTTTTTTAAGGTTTTTTATTATTTCTTTGAAATTTATTTGAAGTTTCTTTGAATTTGATTAAAACTTGCTTAGCATTATTATGGTCTAATTAGAGCATTGTTAGTATTCTATTAGAATTAGGATTTTGTTGTTGCAATTTCCATTCTACCTTCCACAGCCAAGTGCCCAGAGCATTCTCAAGCAAGACTTCACGTATTACGATAGCGTACATATAGAAAACTTGCCTTGTAAGCTAAAGCATGTATTATGCAAAGTCAACACATATTAAAAGTCCTATAGAACATCACCATGTAGCTCTTAGTTAGATAGTATATATAGAGGCAAGAGTGAAGCCTTCTTCACTCTTCTCAATTCCTTTCTTACTTCTAATCTAGATTCAAGAGCCTTTAATTTCTTTGTCTTTTGGCAATAGCTATTTTAATTTCTTTTTAATATAGAAATTATTTTATTTCTATTTTGTTACTTTTCTTTTGATACAAATTTCTCAAATTTTTACATCTTCTTTTAATTCATGTCCTTAATATACATTTATTATAGAATTTTTCTTATCAGAAATGTGTACTAACATAGGATTGAGTGATTTAATATAGGCTATCTATATCAGCACGGCAATATTAAGAATAGAACAGTTGGCAATCATATCCAATAATAATAAGAAATTAGTCTCTAGTACCACATTGGATCTAATTAAGTAATTTTTGTCTACTTTTATAACTATATGTCACGGACATACATATAATTACCTATATGAATAGATAAAAGTATGTAAAAGTAGGTTAATTGTGTAATATCTTCTAGAGAAGCTTCTTAGAAGCTTCATAGACGCTACTTTGACTTTATAGGAGTCTATAGTTGACTTTTAGGTTAGAAACTTGGTCAACAAGTTAGCCATGTGCCACACATGTTGGAAGCTTAAAGAACAAGCTAACTACGTGGTCCATCCATAGAAAACTTGCCTTGCAAGCAAAGGCATGTGGCCTAGAAAGTCAACATATATTGGAGGTCTTATAGAACATCGCCACGTGGCTTCTAGTTAGATAGTATATATAGAGGCAAGAGTGAAGCCCTCTTCACTCTTGTCAACTCCTTTCTTGCTTCTAGTCTAGTTTCAAGGGTCTCTAGTTTTCTTGTATTTTGGCAATAGCCATTCCAGTTTCTTTCTTAATATACATATTTCTATTTTGTCCTATTTCTTTTTGAGAAAAGTCTCACTTACTCTTTAGCTTTCATCGAGTTCTTGTCCTTGACAGATTGACAAGAGTACACTTACAATATCAGAGCTTTGTCTTTTCTTGATTAAGAGTGGATTACCCCTTTTTCTTGATAAGACATAAGCGCATTAGAAGTTGCGGATTACCCTCTTTTAAACTGATATTGTTCTTAGTATTTTCTTTGTTATCAATTCCTCTCTTCTATTTGTTTTGAGCGTTGTTAGACATCTTCTCTTTTCTAAGTGCTACTATGGCAGAGCTTGTTGAAATGAAGAGTGCAATGGCACAGATGCAAGAACAATTGAGGGAGTTAATGCTTGCGATGCATCAACTCAATTTACCACCACAAGGAGCAACAAGAATGGTAGGAAGTGAAGATATAGAGATGATTGGGGCTGCTTCAACATCTGTACCAAACCATGTCCCTTCTCCCAGAATGGAACACCCTTCGAGTGTTAGAGAACCGAGAGTTGCCTTGCCCGAGAAGTTTGATGGTACCAGATCCAAGTTTCGAGGATTCATCAATCAGGTCCAACTAGTGATTGAACTTCAACCCCAGAGCTATCCAACTCCAGGGTCACAAGTAAGATTCATTGGTACACTTCTTTCAGGTTCAGTATTGTCATGGTTTTCATCTTTTCTTGAACGACGAGATCCAATATTGGATAATCTGGAGGCTTTTTTGGCGGAGTTTCGATCCATGTTTGGAGAACATGATGCAATTCGTGTTGCAACCAACAAGATCCGTATTTTGCGACAAGGCAATCGATCAGTAACATTATATGCTTCGCAATTTCGACAACTTGTAATTGATATCAAGTGGGATGATGCCGCACTTGTGAGTCAATTTTTCTACGGATTACAATATGAGGTAAAGAAATTGATGCTTAATTTACCTGATCCTCAAACATTGAGTCAAGCAATTGACTTTGCTGTGAAGTGCGACAGTCGACTTTTTGAATTTCGATCCGAGAGTCGCACAAGTGGGCCTCAACGTTACTACAATTCAATGGCAACACCGACGTCTCCTCAACACATACCTTCGGAAGTAGAGGATATGCAAATTGATGCGGTACGTTTCAAACCTCTTACTGAGCAAGAAAAGTCTCGTCGTCGACAAGAAGGATTGTGCTTATATTGTGGAGAACCTAAGCACACTGCTCAACATTGTCCAAAGAAGCGACGCAACTACAAAATGAGGAGTACGGCTGTCAAAGAAGACAGTATGTCGGAAAACGAGTACGTCCAGCTACAATAGGGACCGTGCGGCTGGAATCTTGTACAACTTCTAATAAAGGTCCTATCCTCTCCTCAAAACCATCTCCTTGTTTTATAATAGATGTGCGTTTAGGACCTAATAATTACAAAGCCTCTGCCTTGGTAGATTCAGGAGCCTCATCTTGTTTTTTAGATGAAGAATTTGCTAGATGTCATAGAATATCATTAATACAAAAAACTAAACCTGTACACGTAGAAGTCATAGATGGTCGTCTGTTGTCTTCTGGAGATGTAACTCACGAAACACTTCCTGTAGATGTAGTAATAAATGGTCATAGTAGTTGCGTAATTTTTAATATAATTAGATCTCCCTCTAATCCAGTAATTTTAGGCTTATCATGGTTAGAAAAGTATAATCCTCGAATAGATTGGATTTCTCGTAAACTTGATTTTCCTCAGAGCATTAGTAACAGTTCTATTAACCAAGTAAAAAACCATGAGTCTAGTATAGTAAAACTCACACCTATAGGTGCAAAAGCATTTATACACGCAGCAAAAGAAGGATCAACTTTTGCTATTTATGCTGCACCTATTTCTGAAAGCGTAAAGACTTCAAGTGGCATTCCAAGTCAATATCAGGATTATCAAGACGTTTTTGAGAAAAAGAATGCAGATATTCTTCCTGAGCATCGCCCATACGATTGTTCAATCGATCTCAAGGAAGGAACTCAGCCACCATTTGGACCAATTTACAGTTTATCGTAAGATGAGTTGGCTGAACTCAAGACATATATTGACGAGAATTTAGCGAAGAATTTCATACGCCATTCAAAATCTCCAGCAAGAGCTCCAATTTTATTCGTAAAGAAAAAAGATGGATCTTTACGAATGTGTGTTGACTATCGAGGACTCAACAAGATCACAATCAAGAACATGTATCCATTACCTTTGATATCAGGACTCCTTGACCAGTTAAATCAAGCTAAGATCTATACAAAAATAGATCTAAGAGGAGCATATAATCTAGTACGGATCAAAGAAGGAGATGAATGGAAGACTGCGTTTCGAACCAGGTACGGGCATGTTGAATATAATGTCATGCCTTTTGGACTCACGAATGCACCAGCTGCTTTTCAACATCTCATGAATGATGTATTTCGTGAATTCTTAGACAATTTTGTCGTCTGCTACCTAGACGATATCCTGATTTATTCTAAGAATGTTGAAGAACATGAAATACATGTTCGTCAAGTATTACAAAAACTCAGAGATGCAGGATTGTACGCCAAGATGGAAAAGTGTGTATTTCACACTACTCAAGTTGACTTTTTAGCATACATCATTTCAAATGATGGTCTTATGATGGATTCTAAGAAAGTCCAAACAATCATGGATTGGAAGATTCCAAAGACTGTGAGAGATGTCCAATGTTTCTTGGGATTTGCCAATTACTATCGGATCTTCATCAAAGACTTCTCACGAGTTGCAGCTCCACTTACACGCTTGACTAGTAAAGATAAATTCCAATGGAATCAAGAAGCGGAAGCAGCATTTGAAGCCTTGAAGACATCGTTTGTCTCTGCACCAGTCTTATATCGTGTTGACTTTTCCAAGGCATTTTTTATAGAAACAGACGCATCGGATTTTGCCTTGGGTGCAGTTTTATCACAAATGGGAACAGATGACAAACTTCATCCGATAGCTTTTCATTCAAGAAAATTCTCAGCAGCCGAGATCAATTATGAGATCCACGATAAAGAACTTCTTGCAATCGTGGATTCTTTTCAAGAATGGCGTCATTATCTAGAAGGTGCTTCTAGTCCAGTCACTGTGTATACAGATCACAAGAACCTCGAGTATTTCATGTCAGCACGCGTGTTGAATCGTCGTCAAGCTCGTTGGAGTATGTCTTTGTCAAGATTCGACTTCATTATCACTTATCGGCCAGGAAAACAACAAGGTTTGTCCGATGCCCTGTCTAGACGTTCTTATTTTGCACCAAAAGAAGGAGATGCAGCTTTTGAGCAACAAAGAACGGTCCTCTTGAAACCGGAGCAATTTCATCTCCGAGCAGTGAAATCAACATTGACTGTTGATTCAACTTTTCTCAAGCAAATCCAGTCCAGTATGTCCTCAGACCCTCTTGTTCATGATATCAAGAATAATTCTTCCAAGTCTCATGATTCTTCTAAGTTCGAGTTCAAGAATAATCTATTATATTTTGAAGGACGCCTATATGTTCCAGAAGGAAAAGCACGTTTGCGTGTTCTTCAAGCACGTCATGACTTTCCAGCAGCAGGGCACTTTGGATATAATAAGACTCTGAAACTCATATCAAGAGATTTTTGGTGGCCACAAATGTGGAAGTCAGTCAAAGACTTTGTACAATCATGTGATATTTGTTCAAGATCAAAAATTCCTCGACATCGACCTTACGGACTTCTTCAGCCATTACCTATACCAGAACAACCATGGTCTTCTGTTTCTATGGATTTCATCACAGATCTTCCAAACTCAAGATCTTATGATTCTATATTTGTGATAGTAGATCGTTTCACCAAGATGGCACATTTTATGCCATGTACAAAATCTATCACAGGTGAAGAAACAGCTAAGCTTTTCATTGATAATATCTATCGCTATCATGGATTACCTAAAGATATCATATCGGATAGGGGAACTCAATTTGTGTCGAGATTCTGGAGGACTCTTTTCAAGATTTTAAAAGTGGACATAAAGCTATCTTCAGCTTTCCATCCTCAAACTGATGGACAAACAGAGCGCGTAAACCAAGTCTTGGAACAGTATTTAAGGTGTACCATCAACTACCAACAAGATGATTGGACAAACCTTCTGCCATTGGCAGAGTTTGCTTATAATAATACGGTACATTCCTCCACGCAACAAACACCTTTCTTTGCCAATTATGGCTATCATCCACGACTTGATACTTTTGATTTTTCAAAAGTTGATAATCCTACAGCAGAAGATATGGCAAATCGGTTGTCAGAGTTACATGCAATAATGAGGGCGCAGTTGAAGAAAGCTCAAGAACGACAAAAGATAAATGCAGATGTATATCGTAAAGAGCAACCACAACTCAACGTGGGTGATAAGGTATGGCTACTTCGTCGCAATATCAAGACCACTCGACCTTGTGACAAATTGGACTATCGTAGGCTTGGCCCCTTTTCTGTTTCTGAACAGATCAACCCAGTTGCATATCGGTTACATCTACCGGAGTCAATGAAGATCCATCCTGTATTCCACGTGTCTCTTCTTGAACCATATAAGACAGTGGATATACAAGGAAGAAGACAAATGCCACCGCCTCCTATAGAAGTAGATAATAATGAAGAATTTGAGGTGGAAGAGATATTAGACTCAAGGCGGCGCCGAAATAAGCTGAAATATCTTGTTCATTGGTGCGGATATGATATTAGTGAGCGCACATGGGAGCCATCCAGGAATCTAGCAAATGCATCAGCTAAAGTCAAAGTTTTTCATCAACGACATCCATCAAAACCAAGATGAAAACCTCTCTTATAAAAGAGACAAGATTGAGGCAAGATAACATTCAATTTTCTATCCTTGTTTGTAACTTCTTTGCATTTTGTGACGCTAATTAGATGGAGAGCCAATAATCAGCGGATTCAACTCAAGAACCTTCGTTTGCTGACTTACCGGATGAGACATTGCGATTGTCACAACCTTCAAGACGACGCAACCGAAATGAAGACCCTCAAGAACGACATGTTCTTCCTCGAATAGATGGTGAGATACAACGCGTTTGGTATCACGACCTTGGAAGAGATTCTCGATGTTTGGTGATATTATTGGAGATAGGAACGACTCCTGATGGTGTTTCAAATGCATTATTTGAAGGAAGTTATGAAGGCCTCAACAGTGATCAAATAACAGGGTGGTCTTCTCGCCCTGGAATGGGACACTATCGATGGCTAAGAGGACCCATCAACTATCTTCGAAGAGAACAAAGATCAGAGTATGTAGCAAATATAATTCGCCGCATATTAGATTTTCTCAATATATAATCACCGCTCCTCGTGGAACTCGTCCCTAGAAGGGGGGGTAATGTCACGGACATACATATAATTACCTATATGAATAGATAAAAGTATGTAAAAGTAGGTTAATTGTGTAATATCTTCTAGAGAAGCTTCTTAGAAGCTTCATAGACGCTACTTTGACTTTATAGGAGTCTATAGTTGACTTTTAGGTTAGAAACTTGGTCAACAAGTTAGCCATGTGCCACACATGTTGGAAGCTTAAAGAACAAGCTAACTACGTGGTCCATCCATAGAAAACTTGCCTTGCAAGCAAAGGCATGTGGCCTAGAAAGTCAACATATATTGGAGGTCTTATAGAACATCGCCACGTGGCTTCTAGTTAGATAGTATATATAGAGGCAAGAGTGAAGCCCTCTTCACTCTTGTCAACTCCTTTCTTGCTTCTAGTCTAGTTTCAAGGGTCTCTAGTTTTCTTGTATTTTGGCAATAGCCATTCCAGTTTCTTTCTTAATATACATATTTCTATTTTGTCCTATTTCTTTTTGAGAAAAGTCTCACTTACTCTTTAGCTTTCATCGAGTTCTTGTCCTTGACACTATAAGTACTCCTAAAATTTTCATCTTTACTTGTGGATATACTCTCTATTTATTTGTAAAAATTCTTGCTCTAAATTTGATAGCAAAATTTTTACCTTTTGCATAATTTTGACCGATAGCCCATCCAATAGCAATAGGATTTGTATCAACAATAACAATAATTGCTCTACGTTGATTACAGTCAACTTGCCTGAAGACTAGTAGCGACTTCAAAATCTCTTTTAGAACATCCATGGCTAATCTTTGCTTTTTCTTCCATCTAAGCTTAGTTCTTTTTTTTAAAAGATTGTACAATAGATCACTTATGTAAAAAAAGTAAGAAACCGAAATAAGATAGAAGATACAAGCTCCTAAAAACCTCTTTACTTTAGTGATGCTATTACATGCTTTTATCCTAGTAAAAGAATCAACCTTGTTAGGATTAGATTTTCTACTATATCTTCTACACAAGTATTCAATTACCACAATCTTATCAACTTCAAATTTAAACTTCTCAATTGGCAAGGTTAAATCCACTTCTTCAAGCCTCTTTAAAATCTTCTCCACATCTTTAATATTATCTTTTACAAACCTTCTACATCCATCAATATCCAACATCAAGTCTCTAACCTTTTCTTTGCCGTTCTTAATAAGTATATCATCTACAAAAAAATAGTCTTCTTAAGCAAAAAATTCCTTAAGATTTGATATTCCGCATATAAGCTATTGAGTGAATAGCACTTTGAAGCAAAGGGAATATTTTTATAAGTTCCAATGGAATCTTTATGGTTATCAAATCTTTACTTTTTGATATAAGTTAAAATTGATCATAATCAAAATAAAGATCTTCAATAGAATAGATGACATATCTTGTAAAAGCCTCAACAATTTCATCTATAATCAGTTCTAATCTCTTATTTTTAATTGTCACCTTGTTGGTTGGCTGCATATCTTGAATGAATCTCAAAGCTCCAAACTTCTATAATATTATGAATCATTCATTAGAATATAGAACCATAGATGATTCAACTATTTTTATTTATATCTTTTCCTTCAATAGACTCACCAACTTAGATAATAAGGCTTTTGACATATGAATTGGCTTTAAATTCTAATGCACATGTGGAATAGTAAAAATGACCATTGACGCAACAACCTTTGGACTAACACATCTAATCTAATATTGTAAAAAGATAAAAGCCTTACTATTCTTGAAAATTATTTCTTGAAACTTTTTTTTCTTACGTTCTTTCAAGAATTCACTCCCTCCAATCTTCACCTTAGCTAATGTTTCTTTTGTGAAATTGTGTTCAATCCTTCTTGTCTCTTTTACTTTAGGCTCTTTTTCAATCTTCTTGATGTAATCTTCAGAGTGCAGTCATAGTTGTATTACTACTAGCTTTATCCTTTTTGCTATAGTTTTATACTTGGTATTCACTATTGCCTCAATTTCCAAGTCATAACTCTGAATCAAATTTATATTAGCAGCTATCTTCAATATCTCTTCATATAGTCTTCTTGAATGAATTTCTGCTATCATATTAATAGATGCAATACCTTCACCTTATAAAGTTTCTAAAACTTGTAGAATATCATTCAAAAATCTTTCTTCTTCAATAACTCTAGAAATAGACTCATAACTCAAAATTACACCAATTCTTTTTAATTTTTCTTCTATCTTCTTAATTGATCCTCTATACTTGGAATGCAAATCTTTAACCTTTTGAAAACTTACACATCCATCAATTGTCAAACTCTTCTTTGTATATTAAAGCATACTATAATAGATGATTTCTTTATACCTGTGGCACTCCATGCTCTACATGTGCAATCTAGAAATCCAAAAAATTATCTTGTTCATGGTTTATAGGAGTTTTTTTAAGTTAAATTTTATGCCTCTCATGATCTCGCCTTACTATAAGAAATTGATTTGACCTCTTGTTATCATGGCTACAAATTCTAGTATAGTATGAGCCATTATTCAACACCTTAGTTTCCATCCTTATTGCAGTGATATATTAGTCCTCCAAAATGATTGGAAAATTACCTTAATTTTATACAAAGAAATTTTGTTTTACTTTCACATCACTAATTTTGATGTCCACTATTGGACATGCTCTATAAAAGCTACTTCTTTCATCATTGGCAGCTCTCAACACCCATCTATGGCTGGTGTCAATTGATTACTTATCCTTCTCATAAATCTTTCTGCATAAGGTGTTGATCTCAAAGCCATGATCTATAAATGCAAGAATTGGCTCTTCAAGGTCTCTAATCTTTACACATGTCTCCATAGTAGTTTTTATCCAAAATAGATGAGTATAAGTTATCAAAGCTTTAGTATCATTCCTCCATAGCTTATTAACCTTACATTGAGATACCTTGGTCTCTATTGTAATTCCTTCTTGATTCTTGTTAGTATTGGCTTCTACCTTTATGTTAGCTATTCCATCATATAAAAATATTTGTAGCACTTCATCTTTTATTTCATCACCCAAATCTTCTTTCATAATTTTAACTTTTTTTTTTACAATCTAATCAAAAATAATTCTATGCCTTTTGCTTTGGTTACTACTATCCATATTATTGCATTTCAAGGCAAAAACTTGTCCAATCTCCTCTTCTTCTTTCTTGATCATCAAAGTATCTAATACTCTTGCCATGACTATTTAAGTTGTCATTTACCTCTTCCTCTTCATAAACATCAATGATGAGCTCATAAAAATCTTTTTTGGCAATATCATTAGCTTTTCTCAAGGTAAACTCAATCTTAGCATTCAAAATCCTCTCTTCTAAGATATCCATCATATCACCTAAAGATTCAATATTAGATTAAAGTTTATAGGCTGATACCTTACCCTTTCTCTCAATGTTGTTTTTTTTTGAGAGTGAAACATCAACTCTTAGATGTGAAGCAAAAGGCTTGGCCTCTTACTTCTATCTTATTTTACTTATTGGTTCTTCTTTTGGAGCAGTGTTTCTACCATTTAGAACCTTTTCCTTCTTAGTTGACTCTTTTACCTCCTCTTTTTTACTAGTTTTGCCTTTTAATCTCTATTGATGCATCATAGGATTTCTTCTCTCCATGCACACTTACCAAATAGGCCCTTATAGTAGTTGAATCAATTGAATCATCTCATCTAGTTAGTCTTCTAATAGCTTAAGCTTCCTTCACCATTACTTCTTTAGATACTTGTGTAGATATTTCTATCTTGATGTATTTAGCCTCAATGGTATAAGTCTCTACTTTCTTATTAAATGAAGATTTTTTCCTCTCTAATCTATTTTCTATCAATTTTTTCATGCCTCTTCTTCCAAAATTAGTCTCTAGAGGCTTATTTGTTGTAGCATCTCTGATTTTGTATTTTTTGAAGTTAATAATATCATTCTTCATGGTATATGTATATAATCCACAATCATGAGGTGCTTGACCTTGTGTCTTTTTTCAAAGCACTCATTTCTATCTTTAATTTTTTCATGCTTTTTATTAGTTCATCAAGGATTTTTTTATCTATATTCTTATTCTTGAAAAAGTTTGATGGAGTAGGAGTAGACAGAGTTGTTGTTGGATATTTCATATCTTATACTAGTATAGCTTCCATCCTTGTCCCAAATCCTCTAGACTTTACATATTATTGCTTAGCAATGAGATTCATCGTCTCATTCAACCTTCTCCAATCAGTATTAAAACCACCTTTTGTTGTTCCATCTTAGAAAAAGAGAAAAAATCTATCATCTAACATCTCATATGCAGCTTGTAGGAATAACTTTGATTTCTTCACGTCTAGAAGGTGCTTTTTAGATAATGGAATTTGGCCAAATTTCTTCTCAAACTTCCTAAGTAACTTGTTTGATTCCATATATTTACGTTTGTTGCTCCACTCCATCAAAAAAACTTCTCCTAGTTATTCTTTCATTATCTTCATTAAAGTATTCATCTCACAATCTCTCTTTAAATCTAGTCCATGATTTTACATCAATACTTCTATATAGTTGTTTCTCTCTTTCTTTGATCTTTAATACGATTACTAAATTAAAGATTTCAATCATCCTATCTTTTGGAACTTATTAAATTTTTATTTCTTAAGTATAGACCTTCAAAAACTTTGTGATATTTTTTCCATCAAACCTCTCTATTTTATTAATAACATCCTTCAATGCTTTGGTAGCTCCTTGCAAAGTTGCTTTAATAACTTGTTGGTTTATGAATATTTATATGGCCCTTAAAAATTCATCTATAGGATTTTAATTACCTCCATCATTTGAACTTCCTTACTTTGTATCTTCCATCTTGACTTGTTAAGAAATTAGTACCTTAAAGCACTCTTAATAGAAGCACGAATATGTCAAGATAAACATTTGCCTTCAAAAACCATTGGACAATTGGCTATCATTAATTGTTCAACCAAGCCTGAAGATATAAAAAAAAAATAAAAAAAATAAAAAAAATACCAAGTTTATATATAAAATTGTTCCTATATAGGCAATTACATCAATACATAAGTCCTAAGTATCAAAGGTGACTAAAAATATAATAAAAGTATTATAAAACCTTATATACTCTTAAGGTGAATTCTTCTTGAACTTCAACAACTCATATCTCATGATCAAACTGTCTAAACAAATCAAAATTTTATATGAAGTACTAATGTACTTTTAACAACTACCATAAAAAAATTCAAGTGTAAATTCATTATGGATCTTGAGATATTGCTAAAATACTAATAATAGTTTTAAATCCTTGCTTATATATATCCATGTGTAAATTTCTTCAAAGTAAGCAATCTTATATTATATTGACTTTTTCATGATATTTTTTATAGAAACAAATGAATTAGACTTTGCTTTAAATGTTATATTGTCAGAACTAGGAGCAAATGATAATCTTTATTATATTTCTTTTCATTCAAGAATATTTTAATCAATCGAGATCAACTACAAGATCCACAATAAAAAACTTCTTACAATTGTAGAATTATTTTAAGAATAGCATCATTAAATAGAAGGTACTTCTAATCTAGTTATTGTATATATAAATCATAAGAATCTTAAATATTTCATGTTAGGACATATTTTGAATTGTCACCAAACTTGTAGGAGTATGTTCTTGTTAAGATACAAATTCAAGATTATTTATTGATCAAGAAAATAATAAGGTTTGTTTGATGCCCATTTTAGATGATCTTATCTTACACCAAAAGAAAGAAATGCACCTTTTGTTCAATAAAAAATGACCCTCTTTATCTTTTTTATCTTTTAGTAATTTTTTTTTAAGCAAGTTTAGTTATGTATGTCCTTTGATCTTCTTATTTGTTATATTAAGAAAAATTCTTCAAAATCTCATAATACTTTTAAGTTTAAATTTAAAAATAATCTATTTTATTTTAAAAGGTACTTATATTTCTAGAAGATGAAATATAATTATATATCCTTTAAGTTCCTTACAAATTTCAAATAATATGATATTTTGGATACAATAAGATTTTGGAGCTAATATTAAGAGATTTTTGGTAGCTTCAAATGTGAAGGGTAGTCAAAGACTTTGCACAATCATGTAATATTTGTTAAATATAAAAAATTTCTCATTATCAATTACATGGACTCTTTCAATCATTACTTATTCTAAAAAAATCATCATCTTTTATTTTTATAGATTTTATCATAGATCTTTGAATGTTAGATTCTTATGATTATATATTTAAGATAGTAGATTAATTTATCAAAATGGCATATTTTATACCATGTAAAAAATCTATCATAAGTAAAGAAACATTTAAATCTTTTTTTGATAACATTAATAGCTATCATAGATTATTAAGAAATATTATATTGAATAGAGAGATTTAATTTGTCTTAAGGTTTTAGAAAATACTTTCCATTATTCTAAAGATAGATATAAAATTATTTTTGGTTTTCTATCTCTAAATTGATAGACAAACAAAGCACGTAAATCAAATTTTAGAGCAATATTTGAAACGCACCATCAACTATGAACAAGATAATTAGTAATTCTTTTAATATTAGTAGAATTTATTTATGATAACATGGTACATTTTTTAACTCAATAAACACCTTTTAATATTAATTATGATTATTATCTACAATTTGATACTTTTAAATTTTCAAAAGTTGATAATCCTATAGTAGAAGATTTAACAAATGATTCATTTGAGCTATATACAACAATGAAGATAAATTTTTTTGAAAAAAACTCAATATCAACATAAGACCAATTCAAATGCCTATTCTAAGAAATAACATCAATTCTATGTTGATAATAAAATATGATTACTTTGTCATAATATCAAGACTATTTTTTATTATAATAATTTGGATTATTATAAATTTGAACTTTTTTATTTATGAATAAATCAATCCAATTGGTTATTGATTATATCTATCAAAGTCTATGAAGATTCATCTTATATTTCATGTATCTATTCTTGAACCATATAAAACAATGAATATCTGAGGAAGAAGTTAAGTCCTAATATTTCTTATAGAAGTAAGTAATAATCAAGAGTTTGAGATAAATGAAGTTTTAGGCTCTAGGCAATATCAACTTAAGTTGAAATATCTTTTTCATCGGCATGGATATAATATTAATGAATACATATAAGAGCCACTAAAGAATCTTGCAAATGCAACAAAAAAAATCAAAGTTTTTCATCAATAACATCCATCAAAACCAAGATGAAGAGTCAAAAAAATCTTAACTATTAAAGAAAGGATGTTCAATAAAGTTTGAATTTTATCTTCTATCTTTTATTGTAATTTCTTTGTATTAGTAGTACTAATAAGATGAAAAACCAACTATAAGTAGATTCAATTTAAAAGCTATTGTTTGCTAATTTATTGGACAAGGCATTGTAATTGTTATAGCCTTCAAAACTATGTGATAGAAATAAAGACCTTCAAGAATGACATGTTCTTCTTCAAATAGATGATAAGATATAATGCATCTAATATTACAACCTCAGAAGAGACTCTTGATATTTGGTGATTTTATTAGAGGTAAAAATGACCCTTGATGGTGTTAGAAATATTTTCTTTGAAAGAAGTTACAAAGCCTTTAATAATAATTAAATATCAGGATGATCTTCTTACCTTGGAATGAGACATCTTCAATGGTTGAAAAGTCCTATGAACTATCTTCAAAAAGAACAAAGATCAAAGTATGTCAATTGTTTTTAAGAAATAGCTATTATTATTATTTTTTGAAGACACACATATATATATATATATATATATATATATATATTATCTTTCTTTGAGAAAAATTTGACTTTTTTATTTGCCTTCATCAAGTTCTTATCCTTAATAATGACTTAAGATGATTATTAAAAAAAAGATTAAAATATTTCTTAGTATGTATTAGACTAGATTACATAAACATTATATAAGAGAAGTATTCTCTTATGAATAAATTATAAATTATATGAAAAAAATTTAATTGTACTCATGTAAAAAATTAAATATTTTTTTGATCATTATAATATGTATTAAAAAATTACATCCATGATCTCATGTAATGAAAGAATTATTTTACTAAAAGTTTTTAATATTATACCAAAGTAGAGATTCTTTGAATAATTATAAATTCTTTCTTTCTAATCATACAAAAATATAAGATGAACTTAAAAGTGATAAGACAACATACATCAAAAGGTAAGAAGATGAGGAAAAATAAGAAGTAAGCAAAAGACATGTAATAAAAAGTGAAAGAATGAAGTTATTCAAGAGATATCAAACATAAAAATTAAAATAAAATATAAAAGACTACACTCTTATTTTATTAAAAAAATAGAAATTTAACAAATATGTATGAAAAAAAATAAAATAAATATTATTAATTAATAAGAATATAGATAAACTTGAATTAGGACTAGAATATAAGAAAAATATTGATAACATTAATGATGATCTTAATTTTGTCTCCATATATATTTGCTATTAAAAAGGTCTTATAGAAGCTTTCTAGAAACTACAAGGCTTTTGTATTAAGAATCAAGTAATAAATTGCTTCTAATATAATTCTCTAAAAGTAAAAAACTTATAGGATAAGTTGAAATAACCATATAATATATCTATAAAAGTCTAAATATTTAATTCTTTCTAAAAAAATACTTAAAACTTCTTCTAGAAAATATCATCTATTTAATATATTTTTATTTTCTTCTATTTAATTTTATTTATTTAAGTAATGAATGAATCTATTGCTAGAGATTAAAATAAAAAGTTTTAGGCACTATCAATGGTAGTTCATCCAATATCACCAACTAATTAATGCTAGCCTAGGAAGATCCAAGATTTTGACATATCTCAAAGTGAAAATGAATAAAGATGATTTTAAATTTTAAACATTTAAAAGATAGATTGAATTTCTTTTAGTAATTGAATCCTTGTTTATATACAAGTTCATACTTTTACCTTCAATTGCACCTCATTTTATTACCTTTAATTGCTAATCATAATGTAGAATTGATTCTAATAATTAGAAGAAAAAATAAGTAACTCCTAAATATTAAACTTAAAAAGAGGATTTTTAAAGAAACATATTAAATGCAAAAAAAAACTAAAATTTGATAAGATCATCAAACCTAAAATATAAAACTTTAATAGAAGTAGAAAAAAATAATAAATATTTAAAACAACATGAATATATATAACACATCATACTTACAAAACTCATGTATCAAAATAAAACTATATAATGAACATTATATAAAAAACCAACTTTCTTTTATTTAACTTTTGATATAGATATATGAGATATTTGATAGAAGTCAATATATATATATATATATATATATATATATATATATATATTTGTGTGTGTGTGTGTGTGTATGTGTATTTTTAAAAGTAGAAAATTTAAAAATTTTAATTTTATATAATACTTTTAATATTTATAATTTTGGATTTTTTGTTGATATAATAATTTTTTATTTTATTATATTTCATAAAAAGGTATATCTTATTAGTTGTAAATAATCAAGTTATTTCATTTTATATTTATAGATGATACATTTCTAAAATAGATATACTATTTAATAATAGAAAAAATTTATAAACTATTATTATATTATATTAGTCTTGTAAATATATCCAATCTTAATTTTTTACCTTAGATATGTTTTATCTATCCATTTATCAAAATTTTGTTTATGATTTGAAGAATTCTTTCTTAATTTTATAATAATTTTTTATTTTTAAAGAATAAAAGTAAATTATATATGCATGTAAATTAGAAAAAATAATTATTCTTATAATTTATTCTATGTATAAATCAATCCTGATATTGATATTCAATGTGCTTTGTGCCATTTTTAAAATTTGGAATCTATTTTCTATATATTTTAGAATTTTCATGAAGCTTATAAAATTTGAGATTGGTCAATCTTTCTTTAATTAAATTGATGTTAAAATCTAAAATATAAAATCATTGATAATCTTTCACTTTAAAATAAGCCTTTTGTTTTGAAACTTTATTCTCTAAATTCAAATACTTTTGTAAGATCTAGTCTTTGTTAAAAAGAATTTGTCTATTAGCTATATAGATTTGAAAAAATAAATTTATTTTTTAAAATGAACTATAGAGTAAATTCCATAATAGAAGCCTTCTTTAGAAAATTTTGTTTGAATATGGTCAAATCTATCAGATATTTATCAAAAAGATACTAATTGAATACCTGAAATATAAAACTATCTTGCTAAAGAGATAAAATAAATTATAGATGGCAAATCACATATCAGGTTCTAGATATAATAAAGTCCTTTAATGATATTTTAGAATACTTTAGTGTGATGTGATCCTACATAAAAGTATAAATAAATTAACTTTAATAGCTATCCCTTCTTTTTAGTATTCTTAGCTTTGCCCTCTAAGTATTAAAAGTTAAGTAGTCTAATGTACTTTTATTACTTCATTAATACATTAGATATCTTTTATTTTTGCATAAAAATATAAAAAATAAAAAATAATATATATATATATATATATATATATATATATATATATAAATTGTAGAATAAATTTTATTTAATGCTTGATACTTAATAAATTTTCTTAGTGAGATTAGAATTGCCATAATATTTTTTAAAACCACTTTAATTAAAGTATTTATTTAAGTTTTATTTTATTAATTAAATATTATAACTTAAAAATAGTAATTATTTTATTTTATTCTAAACTAAATGCTAAATATGATTATTCATATAGAATAACATTTTTCTCTCTCATTCTTTCTCTCTCTCTCTATATATATATATATTATTAAAATTTAAAATAATTATATTCATATATATCTAATTATTTTGTATTTTTTTGTTTTATTTTTTTTACTTCTTTAATAGTAAAAAATTAGATTTTAATAGCTATATAAATTAGAATAGATATAAATGATAGGTATTATTTGCTACTTACTACACATCATAATTATTTTATCTTAATGTCATTCTATACTTTTAAATATTAAAATATATTCTTTTAAATTAAAAATTTTAACCTATAATTATTTTTTATTTTCTTAGTGTTTAATTATTTATTATAGAATGTGTATTGTTTTAAAAAAATTTGAAATATTATTTGAATTTTTTTTAATTTTTAAATATCTATTATATAAAATAGCTTAGAGGAGAAAAATACACAAGATAAACAATAGGAGACAAAACAGCTTGTTGCTTGCTTGCATGTATTATTGGTTTTATAAAAATAGTGAATCAAAATTGGAATTCATGTAGAGAATCAATCTTAAAGCTTGAATCAAAGAAAATCTAACATGTATCATTGAATCTATTGTTGTAAGGCATAATTTTCTATTTGGAAATACATTGGATACTTAGTTGTAGGAAGTTTAGCTTTAACTTATTAGACAAATTCCAATAAGTAATGTATTCTCATTATAGAGGCCAAAAAAATACAATAGTATCAAAAGATATTTTATTAATAAGATTCTTTTATATTTAAGAAGCTTTATACATAAGGCTTTCTAAAGCATTTAGAAATATCCTAACATCCTTTGTTATATCAAATCATAACTAACTATTTGCCAGTAAGTTTGATTTCCCATAAGCTTAGAGAAAATTCATAATTTTCTTATAAATATCCATCTCTATATCATAATTTTGCTATGGCTATATATCTCTATCTTTAACATATATATAAAGTCTTGGCTCCCAAAAACCCCTTTACTTTACATAAAATATCCAAATTATAGCAAAATCCTTTCAATATATTTATCTCTCACAAAGGATTTTTTTTTTTCTTTTTGAACTTTAGAAATTCATACTTCTTGATTCAACTGTTTAGTTTTTTTCAAATTTCTAGATAATATAGAATTTATTCTTAAGCTTTTTTATAAAAAGAAATAAACTAAAAATCTACTATAAATCATCTAGTATCTTAGAAATCCTAGTAGGTGATTTAAATCCTAATATATAAGCACCTAAATACTATTTTCTCTATATCTCAAAAATCCAAACTCTAATTGCTATAAAATTTATATATAAAGTTTATTAACATGATAATATATATTTTTTTAAAAAATATTAGCCAAAATCTTATCAAATTATCTAAGATATAATTCAAAATACAACCACTAGTAAATTAGGTCACTTAGTATCCTTAAATTGCAAGTGTTGACTTCAACTTCTTATATCTCCTTCATTCTAGCTTAAAATTCTTTAAGTAGTATGTAAAAAGTAAAATAAAAAAGTGCTCTTTTCAACTCTAGTCGTTGATCCTTCATTGCTTCTTGTATGCATGCATAATATTCAAAAGAGGGACAGTAGGTATAAAACCAACCACTTAATTTTGAGTACCTATATTTCTTTTATAAAAACTCCAAATCACATTGACTCCAGTAGGTATAAACAATATGCAACTGGATTGATTTGTGCAAAAATAAAAAATAGTCCAAGCCTTTGATAGTCCAACTTATCACAAAGACGAGTAGTCTTGATATTGCGATGAAGTAACCATATCTTATTACCTATGTAGAATGGTGGTTGTTCCTTTTGATAGACATTCGCATTGATCTTTTGTTATTCTTGAGCTTCTTTTAACTATGCCTTCATTGTTGTATGTAGCTCTGACAAATGAATTGTCAAATCTTTCACAACAGGATTATCAACTTTTGAAAAGTAAAAAGTATCAAGTCGTAGATGATAACCATAATTGGCAAAGAAAGGTGTTTGTTTTGTAGAAGAATGTATCGTGTTATTATAAGCAAACTCTGCTAATGGCAAAAGATTTATCCAATCATCTTGTTGGTAGTTAATGGTACATCTTAAATACTGCTCCAAAATTTGATTAATACGCTCCGTTTGTCCATCAGTTTGAGGATGGAATATCGAAGATAGTTTTATATCCACTTTTAGAATCTTAAAAAGAGTTTGCCAAAATCTTGATACAAATTGAGTTCTCCTATATAATATAATATCTTTGAATAATCCATGATAGCGATAGATATTATCAAGAAAAACCTTAGCTATTTCTTCACTTGTGATAGATTTTGTACATAGTACAAAATATGCCATCTTGGTAAAATGATCTACTATCATGAATATAGAGTCATAAGAACCTGAGATTGAAAGATTCGTAATGAAATCCATAGAAATAGAAGACCATGGTTGTTTTGGAATGGGTAATGGCTGAAGAAGTCCATTAAGTCGATGATGAGGAATTTTTGATCTCGTGCAAACATCACAAGATTGTATAAAATCTTTGACTGCTTTTCACAGTTGGGGCCAACAAAAGTCCTTGGATATTAGTTCCAAAGTTTTATTGTACCCAAAATATCCTGTAGCTAGAAAGTCATGACGAACATGAAGAATACATAATCGATCTTCACCTTTTGGAACATATAGGCATCTCTCAAAATATAGTAGATTCTTCTTGAATTCAAACTTGAAAGTATTATGAGACTTTGAAGGATTTCTCTTAATATCACAAATAAGAGGATCAGAAGACATACTTGACTGAACTTGCTTAATAAAAGTTGAATCAACAGTTAGAGTTGATTTCATTGCTCGAAGATGAAAATGCTCTGGCTTCAAGATAATTATCCATTGTTGATTGAAAGTAGCATCTCCTTCTTTTGGTATAAGATAAGATTGCTTAGAGATTGCATTTGACAAACATTGTTATTTTTTTGGTCAATAAGTGATCTTGAATTCAAATCTTGACAAAGACATACTCCAATGGAC
Organism: Physcomitrium patens; assembly: GCF_059467195.1. Classification (NCBI taxonomy): domain Eukaryota; kingdom Viridiplantae; phylum Streptophyta; class Bryopsida; order Funariales; family Funariaceae; genus Physcomitrium; species Physcomitrium patens. The sequence continues at coordinate 843,996 of NC_143431.1, read as the reverse complement.
TTGGCAAAAATTTAAAACACGTGTTGACATAAAATATACAAGGTTCTTATGATTCCTATATACTATGATTGGGCTAGAAGCACCTTTTAGATAATGGCACCATTCTTGAAACAAATCCATGATTGTAAGAAGTTCTTTGTCATGGATCTCATAGTTGATCTCGGTTACAAAAAAATTTCTCAAATGAAAAGCTATTTGATGAAGTTTATCATTTGTTCCCATTTGTGACAATATGGCACCCAAAGTAAAGTTTGATGTGTCTATTTCCATAAAAAATGGCTTAGAAAAATTGACGCAATATAACATTGGTACAGAAACAAAGGCTGTCTTCAAAGCTTCAAATGCTACTTCTGCTTCTTGATTCCATTGAAGTTTGTCTTTGCAAGTCAAACGTGTAAGTGGAGCTACAATTTGAAAGAAGTCTTTGATGAAGATCCGATAGTAGTTGACAAATTCCAAAAAGCATTGGACATCTCTTACCATTTTTGGAATCTTCCAATCCATAATAGTTTGAACTTTCTTAGGATCGATCATAAGTCCATCATTTGAAATGATGTATCCTAAGAAGTTGACTTAAGTAGTGTGAAATGTACACTTTTCTATCTTGGCATAGAGTCCCGCATCTCTTAGTTTTTGTGATACATGACAAACATGAAGTTCATGTTCTTCTATATTCTTAGAATAGATTAAAATGTCGTCTAGGTAACAGACAACAAAATCATCTAAAAATTCCCAAAAGACATCATTCATTAGATGTTGGAATATTGCTAATGCATTTGTAAGTCTAAAAGGCATGACGTTATATTCGAAATGTCCATACTTTGTTTGAAACGCTGTCATATTACGTGCTATCTAGCTTGAAAATGCACCGAGCGTCTAACTGTGGAAAATAAAACAATGTTTTGTAAGTATCCAAGTAGTCCAGTGGGTTTCAACCATCTAAATACAAACTATTTTGGATTTCAATGTAAAAGCTTAATCCTAATACAAAGTGCTTAGAAACACTATTTTAATAACTTTTAGATATTATAAGCACAAATTCTTTTGTTATTTGTTATTTTTACTTTTATTTTATTTTATTTTTAAAAAAATTTTAAATCCTAATTCTACATACCGAGCTTCGGTAAGCTGTAATTCTCAATCTGACCTTCTGATTGTTGTAAAACTTCTACCACTAGTGACTTTGCAAGTCTTCTAAATGCTCAAGAAGTTCAATCCAATCCAACTTACAGATTGCAAGAAAATGCCGTAAATCCACACTAATGTCCCTTGATTGCCGCCTAGAAATTGATGACAAACTTTGACTTACAATTTCTCCTTTTTTAATTATTAATTCTCATTCAAACTTTGTGTGCAGCTCCGCTTTTAAGCCCTCGACTTACTACATCAAAATTCACCTTATTCCAGCTAGTAGGTCTCCAAATATTACAAAAATTTTAAACAACCCCAATATGCCAACTTTTGATACCTCTTTATATTAATGATCAAATATCCTCTATGTGTACCGTTAGATTAATACAAATTTTTGCATGCACTCGGCATACTCAACCATTTAGATACCTCTAAAATTTCAACCACAAATGTCTTTCTAATTTTGCAAAACAATCAAGAGTACTAGCCTTAATTTTATTTGCAAAAAAAACCAAATCACAATACAAACATTGACTTCAAGCAACGATTGCCTAATCCTCCCAAATCCTATGAAAAACTAAGTCTAACACCTTTCGAAGGAGCTTGAAGCTAGCTCTCTGATGTCGTATTACGTGCTTTCCTGCTCGAGAACGCGCCGGGCGTCTGGCTGTAGAAGGTAGTATGGAGATTCACCGATAGTCAAGCAGTCTATCAGTTTTTGACTGCTGGAATATAAACGATTGCAACAATGTACCGTAAATCTATACGGGTGCTCTTCGACTGCTTGTCGAAGTCCTTTTTGCCCCAGCCGGTAGGTCTCTAGACGTTACAGAGAACCCCGTACAACCCAAACTGTTAACCTTCAATACTGCTTTGTACTTACGATCTTGTATCCACTGACTGTCTTGTTAGATTAACCCAATAAATTTCATTCACTCTGCATACTCAATCCTATAGACACCCTTTTAATCCTTCAATCACAGACGTAACTCGATTTCACAAAACAGTCAAGAGTATTCAAACCCACTTCATTTAAAAATCCCGATTCACCATTACAACACTGACTTCAGCAACGATTGCCTCAGTCTTCCCCAAAACTCTACGAAGAAGAAAAATCCAAATTCTATGTCTTTCCTTCCCCGACCCAAGACATGAAGCTCCTCTCTCTAATTCCCCTGATCTTCAAAAAACCTCCAATGAAAACCGAACTCGTAACCTTGCAGAAGCTTGAAAACTAGCTCCCCCATCGATTTCCCTCCAAAAAAAAAAAAAAACCACCCCCCAAAACTATATCCCACCTAACCTTATCCTCTGAATTTCTTCAATCTTCCGTCTTAGATCCGGAATTGGCTCCCACCTCAAGCTTGGATCCGAAATTGGCTCTCGCCGTCAAGCTTTCTCCTCCGTTTTTGCCTTTAAGAAATCCATTTACCGAAAACAACGTTCCCTGAGACGGCACAGAGAACAGGACAGCCTGAAACAGAATCGAATCCCGTAATCGGGACCACATTGAGTCGCCTGACCAATTCAGGTCCTATATTGGGAAAGATGCCCGTAGTAACCTGGATGTTTCCGTAATTGGATCAAATTGGTCCTCACGTCAGATTGGCTAAGACCCGTAGTAAGACCTGGATTTTCCGTAACTAGACTGCATTGGGTTGCCCCACCAATACAGGTCTCATATTGGGTAAGAGGACCCGGATTGGATTATCGAAATTGGATCCAATTGGCTCCTCGAACCCGTCGTGTAAATTGGTCCTTTTTCTTCTTGGTGACTCCCGTTATTGGAATCAAATGGTGCATTTCAGTATGCCCCGGCTGACTATAACGGGGTGACTGACCCTGGCCACTCAGTATTTGCACTGGAGTTGGTAGTTGCTCCCAATATTCGAGGTAACTGAACATTAATAAAAGTCCCCTTTCTTTATATTTCCACGGTATACTCGTGTTACAACACAACATCCACCCCCTCTGAACCTGTGCATCCTCTGGTATGTACCAATTTACCCAATTGCTATTTGATTCAGAATATATCCTCTACGTCTTTGTCTTGTTCGTCTTCGTCACCTTCATTATCCAAATCACTTTCATCTTCTTGCTGCGGAATGTCTATACCTTCATTAAGGTCTTCCATATTTATTTCCGCGTGTCTTCGTTTAAATATTTTTACTCGCTTTTCTGCAATTGGTATTTTCAATTTGGACCATCTAACTCCCATAACCAGTAAGTCGCATTATCATGAACTGTTGTTACCACATATGGTCCAAACCAACGTTTGGAAAATTTCCGCAAAGTACTATGTTGATTATCCAGACTATTGTCATAAACAAGTACCCAGTCACCTTCCTCGATTACTTTTGGTCTCAATCAATGTTGCTTATCGAATCGCGCCTTATTTTGTAACCTTGTTCTTTTTAACCTTCCCAATGCTATCTGGACATCTTCCATTCTTTGCTCCAATTGTCGAATCCTAATAGCCAGAAGTTCTTCTCTTGTCAATCTATCTTCCCATGGTAGCATACTCCAAGTAAGTACCTTTTCTTCAATCGGCATAATTGGTTTTTGACCTGTCATAAGTTCTACTGGCATATATCCTGTCACCGAACTATGTGTTGTTCGATCAGCCCATAATGCAAATGACAAAAGCCGTGGCCACTCTTTAACCTTCCCATTACAAGCTTTAACCAATGCTTTCACAATCGGCGGGTGACCGCGTTTGCTTTTCGCATTCCCTTCCGGATTATAAGCAGTAGTCAGTGATAGTTTAACTCCACACTTTTCAAAGAACTTACGAGCTTCTTGTGCATTTAATTCTCCACGATCTGCAGTGATTTTTCCTACGCACCCGTAATGGCAAATGACATCTTCAAGCAAAAACCTACAAATCCCCTCTGTAGATTTTGTCCTCAATGCTCTTCCTTCTACTTGATTTGATAAATCTTCACGAGCTAAAACCAAATATCTCATCTGCCATAACCCAACCGGCATAATAACCAAATCAACAACCCATTTAAAATGAATAGCCAGAGGATACGTAGGATGAAGACCATCTCGATGTCGGATATTAGAATACGATTGACAGATTTCACATGACTCTACAAATGAGAGCACATCTCGATACATATTTTTCCATCAATATCGTTCCTTGAGTTTAGCAAAAGTAGCCCAGATTCCTCTATGCCCTGCCCATAAACTATCATGAAACTCCTTTAATAATTTTAGTTTTTCTTCCCTTTTGCCTATCACTCGTTGTGGCATCCCAATTCCTTTCTTCGGTCTCTTCCATAAGAATCCATCTCGAAGTAAAAATCCATATGCTTTTTTTCTTATTTGTTTGAATTTTTCTATAGACCAATTCCCCTGCTTAGACAAGGTATTCAAATAATGACCAATATCCAATAATTCTCCTTCATAAGATTCTTCAAGAAATAGCTTGTCTTCTCTATTGAGATTTGATATTGAATAGAATTTCAATCCGACATCATCAATGTCTTCAACCATTTCGTCCTCCCTCTCGTATCTTACTCGAGATAGCATGTCTGCTACTAAATTGTCCTTTCCAGTGATATGCTTAAATTCTAGATTTAGTGACTTAATATAAGCAATCCATCTCAACATTGTAATATCTGGCGTTGAACAGTTAATAATCATTCCAAGCAATGGCAAGCAATCTGTTTCAATTACTACTACTGCCCCAATCAAATAGTGCTTTTCAGCTTTCATAGCCGAAACGACTCTCCAAAGTTCTCTTTTGACTTGCGAATATGCACGCTGACGAATACTTAAAACTTTAGCCCCAAATCGAACTGCAAATCTACTCCCATTCGAATCATCTTGATCCACCGCCCATCCAACGGCAATTGGACTAGCGTCTACAGTAAGAATCACTGGTCTATTGCACTTATAATCAACCTTCCTCAATATTGGAGGTGACATCAATAATTTCTTCAATCTTTGCATTGCCTGAATATGCCTTTCTTTCCATTCAAATCGGTAACCCTTGCGTAACAGTTCATATAATGGATCCGCTATGTGAGCAAAATGAGGGATCCAGATTCGATAAAATACACATGCACCCAAAAACCTGCGAACCTCTGTTAAAGAACCACAATCCTCTTTCATCCTTCCAATTGCATCAACTTTAGTCGGATCTAGTTTTCTTCCGTAAGATCCGCATAAATGTCCAACAATTACAACCTCTCGCACTCCAAATACGGACTTCATACCCGATAATGTAAGATGAACTTCTCCAAGCCGAGTTAAAATCTTTTCACAATCTTGTATATGATCAATAACATATCTGCGACATCCCCTTGTATCTAAAGTTTCATCCTTGTCTCCTTCTCTGCACCCTTTTATAGGAACATCATCCAGAAAAGGCATAGTCTTTTCCGGAATAAAATCTCTCAATACCTTATTCATCCCATTCATCATATGCGCAACTGAGTTGGTCGCGCCTTGAGGAAGAGTGCACATTCTAACCAATCCAAGCGGTGTTCTCATCGTTGTCATATCTCTATTTCCTTCGGCAAGTTGAAATTGATCATAACCTGAATACAAATCACCCATTGAATAGATCGCCCTTCCAGCAAACGCCTCAGCAAATTCATCCACAATAGGTCCAATTCCTGCATTCCTGACAGTTAAAGCATTCACCGACTGCATATCTTGAATAAACCGCAGTGACCTATTCTTCTTAGGTACCGTAAACCATCGACTAGAATACGGTGCAAATGAAGGTTCCAATATTTTCATCTTTATCTTTTCTTTCAATAGTTCCACCAATTTAGGTAAATGTGCCCTCGGTACTAGAATCGGTCTTAGATTCCAAGGTACATGCGGTACAGTGAAGATAACCATAGGTGTTATAATATTTGGATCCACACACCCAATTTCATGAGATTCGAAGGCAAACGATCTACCTTGTTTAGCCAACATCTTTTTGAAGTAAGTAATTTCCTCCGACAATAAAGAACCATCAGAACCAATCTTCAATTCTTCAAAAGTCTCTTCAGTAAACTGATGTCCAATACTCATTGGATCTCTTAAACTTGCTTCTTTTGATGCTTCTCCCATTTGTTCTTTAGAATCCTCTGGTAATGGTCCGGCAACAGGCTTTACCTTCTTATCTGCCGTTTTATATCTCGTCTCTACTGTGACTTTTGGTGCTTGAAAAGATTCAAGCATGGTATAAACCTCTCTCGAATGAATCTCAACAATCTTATCATTATCCCCTAACCCAATAGATGTAATCAATTCCAATGAATCTTCCAGTCCATTTTCTTCATAAACACCGAAAATCCTATCATCATCTTGCAATGTACCTATCTTGCGTAACTGTCCTTCAATATCATATAATCTTTTTCTTTCTTTTCTTTTAAAATCTTCAACTTTCTTATACATAATATTTCCATTCTCCAATATACCAATAAAACTCGCATCAAAGGCACCTTCATCTCGCAAGAGTACCTCCTCTTTTGTACCTCCATAATCTCGCTTTACAGTGGTACCTCCCCAAAATCCTTAAATCCTTCAACAATCTTTGGCAATGGTTTCTCCCTCAACCTATCTCGATTCCGTTCATGGTTAGGAGGTACTGTTAGAAATTGTACAGCTTTCCTCCCATCTTCGCTCCGTATCCTTGCATAAGCAGAACCATCGTCAAGTACCTTTGTTTCCATCCGTGTTGTCGTGATATAAGGTTGTCCTAAAATCAACGGATAAGACGTTGTATCTTGAACAAAGAAATGTTGCTCCGTCGCAACATCCCCAATCCAAATTTTGACATCTGGACAAGCTCCATATAATTTGCCTCGTGTGTTATTAGCTGCTCGTATTGCCCATCCATGTTCCATATCAATTGGCCATTTTTGCTTCTTATAAAGATCTTTAGACATGAGATTTATTTCAGAACCATGGTCCACCAAAGCAACTATTGGTTCTTCTATATCTCCTACCTTCACCAATACCTCAGTAGTTGCCCTTGCCCAATGCTTTCGAGTATAATGGCTCAAAGTTTCCATTTCCTTGTCACTAGAATCTTCGAAATGTACTCGCTGATTATACCCATTCTTTTCATTTGTTGGTTGCTTGTAACCAATATCAACCTCTTCTTCATCTCTACATATTCTTGCATCAATAGCATGACTCATTCCAGTTTCACTCATTAATTGCCTCTTTCGCTTAATGCTGTCAATGATAACATCATGAAACTCCTTCTTTGCAATTCTCAAGACTTCTTTCAATGTGAATTCCACCTTAGCGTTTAATATACGTTCTTCCAACACCCCTTTCAAATTTGTTGCCGCTTCAATGTCAGAAAGTAGCTTATAAGCAATTGATTTGCCCTTATCTTTTGTCTCCGTTGTTTTTTCTCCCAATGATGCTGAGGTATCCTTTACAGGCAATTCTTGTGAAGCTGCCTCCCGAGCTTTGTCTCCTCGAGTTTGCCTCTTAGAAGAATTTCCTTCTCTAGTATCATCAAAATTTCCTCGTCTTTTTTCTTCCATCAAAGCTTCATATTGGCTCTTAGCAATATATGCATGAACTGAAAGAGACTCAACGAGATCCTCCCAACCTGTTCTTCCTCATATTGTAGCTGCAGTTCTCAATAACGCTTCTCGAGGTAATTTCCCTTCTTGCATTGTAGAAACGGCAGAAGCCCAAAACTCACTAGTTTCCGTACTTCCACCAATTTCATCATCTACTCTAGCACCATAACTTGCACTTTCTCGTACTACTGTTTCATGCTCTTTTAAGTAATCTTGAACCAATGCTCTCATTCCTTCCTTGCCAAAATTGGTTTGAAGAAGATCCTCCCTATCTTTCAATGCTATCTTCCCATCTTTCCAGCAAATAATTCCCTGCCGTATCATATTATTAAATTCATTGCAATCTTTTCTAGTGTGTGAAGCATCATCACACCAAATGCATCTTTGTACATATCCTTGTTTTGAAACATTCTTTGAATTATTTATAGAAGTATTCTCTTCAAGTCTTGCCAATTTGATTTGAAGATCTCGCATTCCTCGTATAATTTCTTCCATACCCATATCTGCTTTCTTTGACAAGGATGTCGAAGGTTGAACTGTAGGCATTGTCGGTGGTGTTGTACGTACTGGAGCTTTGGGTGCTTGTATTGTTTTCGGAATATTACTCCTATCCTTCCTCCTTTCTTTTTTTGTAAGCAACCCCACCGCATCTTCAACGTTCTTCCACTTCGTTGTCAATCCTTCATCTTCTTCTTTGTCTTCAAGAAGGGATTCTAATTTCTCTTGCAATTCTCCATCAGCAGCTTGAAGAAATAGATCAACTTTGTTCGGCTCCAATGTCAATTTTTCTACCTTCGATAATTGAGAGTACTGCCTCTCAAATTCCCTTAGTAGCTCTGTTGCTTGCAAATTCTTATTGGGCCGTTCAATCCATCCCAGAAACAGCTTCTTAGTAACGCGATCAGCATCTTCCAAGAAATATTCGTCTTTCAATGCATGTGAAAAATCCTCCCATGAATTCCTACAACAATCCGTAATCGATGTAATGTGGTCCCTTATCTCCGGTATCGTGGCAAGTCCAAATAGTGCAACCATTTTCTTCTCAGAAACCCGATTTAATTCCATTTCACGAACATAACATCTTAAATACCTTGAAATATTCCTCCCATCAAATTGATCAATTTTATTGACCACTGCTTGCAATGCTTTGGTTGCCAAAGCTTCCTTTCAATCATTGCTTTGCTGTTGCTGCATTGACAATGAGAAGGCTTGAAACAAACTAGCAATAGATGGATCCATGTGCATACCTTGTCCTTTAGAAGACTCCCCACCAGAAACTTCTCCCAAAAATCCTTCAAAATTTTTATTTTCGTTTTCCATAAAAATAAAGATAAAATCAACCGAAATCCAATACCTTCTACCTCAAGCTTTCACGTCGGGTTCACCACTTATGTCGTATTACGTGCTTTCCTGCTCGAGAACACGCCGGGCGTCTGGCTGTAGAAGGTAGTATGGAGATTCGCCGATAGTCAAGCAGTCTATCAGTTTTTGACTGCTGGAATATAAACGACTGCAACAATGTATCGTAAATCTATACGGGTGCTCTTCGACTGCTTGTCGAAGTTCTTTTTGCCTCAGCCGGTAGGTCTCTAGACGTTACAGAGAACCCCGTACAACCCAAACTGTTAACCTTCAATACTGCTTTGTACTTACGATCTTGTATCCACTGACTGTCTTGTTAGATTAACCCAATAAATTTCATTCACTCTGCATACTCAATCCTATAGACACCCTTTTAATCCTTCAATCACAGACGTAACTCGATTTCACAAAACAGTCAAGAGTATTCAAACCCACTTCATTTAAAAATCCCGATTCACCATTACAACACTGACTTCAGCAGCGATTGCCTCAGTCTTCCCCAAAACTCTACGAAGAAGAAAAATCCAAATTCTATGTCTTTCCTTCCCCGACCCGAAGCATGAAGCTCCTCTCTCTAATTCCCCTGATCTTCAAAAAACCTCCAATGAAAACCGAACTCGTAACCTTGCAGAAGCTTGAAAACTAGCTCCTTCCTCGATTTCCCTCCAAAAAAAAAAAAAACCACCTCCCAAAACTATATCCCACCTAACCTTATCCTCTGAATTTCTTCAATCTTCCGTCTTAGATCCGGAATTGGCTCCCACCTCAAGCTTGGATCCGAAATTGGCTCTCGCCGTCAAGCTTTCTCCTCCGTTTTTGCCTTTAAGAAATCCATTTACCGAAAACAACGTTTCCTGAGACGGCACAGAGAACAGGACAGCCTGAAACAGAATCGAACCTCGTAATCGGGACCACATTGAGTCGCCCGACCAATTCAGGTCCTATATTGGGAAAGATGCCCGTAGTAACCTGGATGTTTCCGTAATTGGGTCAAATTGGTCCTCGCGTCAGATTGGCTAAGACCCGTAGTAAGACCTGGATTTCCCGTAACTGGGTCAAATTGGTCCTCGCGTCAGATTGGCTAAGACCCGTAGTAAGACCTGGATTTCCCATAACTAGACTGCATTGGGTTGCCCCACCAATACAAGTCTCATATTAGGTAAGAGGACCTGGATTGGATTATCGAAATTGGATCCAATTGGCTCCTCGAACCCGTCGTGTGAATTGGTCCTTCTCTTCCTGCTGACTCCCGTTATTGGAATCGAACGGGGCATTTCAGTATGCTCCGGCTGACTGTAACGGAGTCACTGAACCTGACCACTCAGTATTTGTACTGGAGTTGGTTGATGCTCCCAATATTCGAGGTAACTGAATATTAATAAAATTCCCCTTTCTTTTTATTTTCACTGTATACTCATGTTACAACACGACACCGATCCCTAAAATCCCAATCTCCTAATGCCCTCTTCTTTTTCCTCCCTTTTCCTATAACTTCATGAGGTCTCCTATTCTTCTGCCCTGAACTCTGAATTAGAACAACAGACCGTGCTTCTATGAAATTCTTGCCTTTAAGAGGATCTTTCCATGGAAAGGACATTTTCTCAAAACAGCCTAGAGAACAGAACAGCTTGAAATGGATTCAAAGCCTCCATAATCAGGACTTCATTGGGTTGTCCAATCGAATCAAGTCTCATACTAGGTAAGAGGCCCGTAACAGAACCTAGATTGGATGTCCCTATAATTGAATCAAACTGGCATGAAATCATCACTAGCTTTAGGATTGGAACATTCACTAGAATAATGATCAATCTGTCTGCAATGAAAACAACGAAGTGGTCTTCTTGCACCCCCATCAGGCATATTGGGTGTCTCTACCAGTATATACCTACTAGACTTGTTCCATATAGAATTAGAAAATGATCTTGGTTGCCCAGTTAGTATGGAAGGTACTCGGTTTGATGACGCCAGTGGAGCATATTGCTGATGTCACGTACGGTGTTGTGTTGAAACACGAGTATACCGTGGAAATATAAAGAAAAGGGACTTTTATTAATGTTCAAATACCTCGAATATTGGGAGCAACTACCAACTCCAGTGCAAATACTGAGTGGCCAGGTTAAGTCACCCAGTTACAGTCAGCCGGGGCATACTGAAATGCTCCATTCAATTCCAATAACGGGAGTCAGCAGGAAGAGAAAGGACTAATTCACACGACGGATGAGCTTGGTTCGAAGAGCCAATTAGATCCAATTTCAAGAATCCAATCCGGGTCCTCTTACCCAATATGAAACCTGCATTGGTCGGGCAACCCAATGCAGTCTAATTACAAAAAAATCTAGGTTACTACGGGCATCTTACCCAATATGAGACCTGCATTGGTCGGGCAACCCAATGCAGTCTAATTACGGGAACATCCAGGTTACTACGGGCATCGTACCCAATATGAGACCTGCATTGGTCGGGCAATCCAATGCAGTCTAATTACGGGAAAATCTGGGTCTTAGTACTAGACTCTTATCCAATATGAGACCTGAATTGGTCGGGCGACTCAATGTGGACCCGACTACGAGGTTTCGATTCTGTTTCAGGCTGTCCTATTCTCTGTGCCATTTCAAGGAAGGTTGTTTTCGGTAAATGGATCTCTTAAAGGTAAAAATAGAGGAGAAAGCTCTGACGGCGGGAGCCAATTTCAGATCTAAGCTCTGACGATGGGAGCCAATTCCAGATCCAAGACGGAAGATTGAAGAAATTCAGAGGATAAGGTTTAGGGGGGTTTTTTTTTTCAGATCAGGGGTTTTTTGGATTGGAAAGCTAGCTTCAAGCTCTTTTCAAGGTTACAAGTTCAATTTCATTGGAGGTTTTTTGAAGATCAGGGGAATTAGAGAGAGGAGCTTCATGCTTCGGGTCGGGGAAGGAAAGACATAGAATTTGGATTTTTCTTCTTCGTAGAGTTTTGGGGAAGACTGAGGCAATCGCTGCTGAAGTCAGTGTTGTAATGGTGAATCGGGATTTTTAAATGAAGTGGGTTTGAATACTCTTGACTGTTTTGTGAAATCGAGTTACGTCTGTGATTGAAGGATTAAAAGGGTGTCTATAGGATTGAGTATGCAGAGTGAATGAAATTTATTGGGTTAATCTAACAAGACAGTCAGTGGATACAAGATCGTAAGTACAAAGCAGTATTGAAGGTTAACAGTTTGGGTTGTACGGGGTTCTCTGTAACGTCTAGAGACCTACCGGCTGGGGCAAAAAGAACTTCGACAAGCAGTCGAAGAGCACCCGTATAGATTTACGGTACATTGTTGCAGTCGTTTATATTCCAGCAGTCAAAAACTGATAGACTGCTTGACTATCGGCGAATCTCCATACTACCTTCTACAGCCAGACGCCCGGCGTGTTCTCGAGCAGGAAAGCACGTAATACGACATAAGTGGTGAACCCGACGTGAAAGCTTGAGGTAGAAGGTATTGGATTTCGGTTGATTTTATCTTTATTTTTATGGAAAACGAAAATAAAAATTTTGAAGGATTTTTGGGAGAAGTTTCTGGTGGGGAGTCTTCTAAAGGACAAGGTATGCACATGGATCCATCTATTGCTAGTTTGTTTCAAGCCTTCTCATTGTCAATGCAGCAACAGCAAAGCAATGATCGAAAGGAAGCTTTGGCAACCAAAGCATTGCAAGCAGTGGTCAATAAAATTGATCAATTTGATGGGAGGAATATTTCAAGGTATTTAAGATGTTATGTTCGTGAAATGGAATTAAATCGGATTTCTGAGAAGAAAATGGTTGCACTATTTGGACTTGCCACGATACCGGAGATAAGGGACCACATTACATCGATTACGGATTGTTGTGGGAATTCATGGGAGGATTTTTCACATGCATTGAAAGACGAATATTTCTTGGAAGATGCTGATCGCGTTACTAAGAAGCTGTTTCTGGGATGGATTGAACGGCCCAATAAGAATTTGCAAGCAACAGAGCTACTAAGGGAATTTGAGAGGCAGTACTCTCAATTATCGAAGGTAGAAAAATTGACATTGGAGCCGAACAAAGTTGATCTATTTCTTCAAGCTGCTGATGGAGAATTGCAAGAGAAATTAGAACCCCTTCTTGAAGACAAAGAAGAAGATGAAGGATTGACAACGAAGTGGAAGAACGTTGAAGATGCGGTGGGGTTGCTTACAAAAAAAGAAAGGAGGAAGGATAGGAGTAATATTCCGAAAACAATACAAGCACCCAAAGCTCCAGTACGTACAACACCACCGACAATGCCTACAGTTCAACCTTCGACATCCTTGTCAAAGAAAGCAGATATGGGTATGGAAGAAATTATACGAGGAATGCGAGATCTTCAAATCAAATTGGCAAGACTTGAAGAGAATACTTCTATAAATAATTCAAAGAATGTTTCAAAACAAGGATATGTACAAAGATGCATTTGGTGTGATGATGCTTCACACACTAGAAAAGATTGCAATGAATTTAATAATATGATACGGCAGGGAATTATTTGCTGGAAAGATGGGAAGATAGCATTGAAAGATAGGGAGGATCTTCTTCAAACCAATTTTGGCAAGGAAGGAATGAGAGCATTGGTTCAAGATTACTTAAAAGAGCATGAAACAGTAGTACGAGAAAGTGCAAGTTATGGTGCTAGAGTAGATGATGAAATTGGTGGAAGTACGGAAACTAGTGAGTTTTGGGCTTCTGCCGTTTCTACAATGCAAGAAGGGAAATTACCTCGAGAAGCGTTATTGAGAACTGCAGCTACAATATGAGGAAGAACAGGTTGGGAGGATCTCGTTGAGTCTCTTTCAGTTCATGCATATATTGCTAAGAGCCAATATGAAGCTTTGATGGAAGAAAAAAGACGAGGAAATTTTGATGATACTAGAGAAGGAAATTCTTCTAAGAGGCAAACTCGAGGAGACAAAGCTCGGGAGGCAGCTTCACAAGAATTGCCTGTAAAGGATACCTCAGCATCATTGGGAGAAAAAACAACGGAGACAAAAGATAAGGGCAAATCAATTGCTTATAAGCTACTTTCTGACATTGAAGCGGCAACAAATTTGAAAGGGGTGTTGGAAGAACGTATATTAAACGCTAAGGTGGAATTCACATTGAAAGAAGTCTTGAGAATTGCAAAGAAGGAGTTTCATGATGTTATCATTGACAGCATTAAGCGAAAGAGGCAATTAATGAGTGAAACTGGAATGAGTCATGCTATTGATGCAAGAATATGTAGAGATGAAGAAGAGGTTGATATTGGTTACAAGCAACCAACAAATGAAAAGAATGGGTATAATCAGCGAGTACATTTCGAAGATTCTAGTGACAAGGAAATGGAAACTTTGAGCCATTATACTCGAAAGCATTGGGCAAGGGCAACTACTGAGGTATTGGTGAAGGTAGGAGATATAGAAGAACCAATAGTTGCTTTGGTGGACCATGGTTCTGAAATAAATCTCATGTCTAAAGATCTTTATAAGAAGCAAAAATGGCCAATTGATATGGAACATGGATGGGCAATACGAGCAGCTAATAACACACGAGGCAAATTATATGGAGCTTGTCCAGATGTCAAAATTTGGATTGGGGATGTTGCGACGGAGCAACATTTCTTTGTTCAAGATACAACGTCTTATCCGTTGATTTTAGGACAACCTTATATCACGACAACACGGATGGAAACAAAGGTACTTGACGATGGTTCTGCTTATGCAAGGATACGGAGCGAAGATGGGAGGAAAGCTGTACAATTTCTAACAGTACCTCCTAACCATGAACGGAATCGAGATAGGTTGAGGGAGAAACCATTGCCAAAGATTGTTGAAGGATTTAAGGATTTTGGGGAGGTACCACTGTAAAGCGAGATTATGGAGGTACAAAAGAGGAGGTACTCTTGCGAGATGAAGGTGCCTTTGATGCGAGTTTTATTGGTATATTGGAGAATGGAAATATTATGTATAAGAAAGTTGAAGATTTTAAAAGAAAAGAAAGAAAAAGATTATATGATATTGAAGGACAGTTACGCAAGATAGGTACATTGCAAGATGATGATAGGATTTTCGGTGTTTATGAAGAAAATGGACTGGAAGATTCATTGGAATTGATTACATCTATTGGGTTAGGGGATAATGATAAGATTGTTGAGATTCATTCGAGAGAGGTTTATACCATGCTTGAATCTTTTCAAGCACCAAAAGTCACAGTAGAGACGAGATATAAAACGGCAGATAAGAAGGTAAAGCCTGTTGCCGGACCATTACCAGAGGATTCTAAAGAACAAATGGGAGAAGCATCAAAAGAAGCAAGTTTAAGAGATCCAATGAGTATTGGACATCAGTTTACTGAAGAGACTTTTGAAGAATTGAAGATTGGTTCTGATGGTTCTTTATTGTCGGAGGAAATTACTTACTTCAAAAAGATGTTGGCTAAACAAGGTAGATCGTTTGCCTTCGAATCTCATGAAATTGGGTGTGTGGATCCAAATATTATAACACCTATGGTTATCTTCACTGTACCGCATGTACCTTGGAATCTAAGACCGATTCTAGTACCGAGGGCACATTTACCTAAATTGGTGGAACTATTGAAAGAAAAGATAAAGATGAAAATATTGGAACCTTCATTTGCACCGTATTCTAGTCGATGGTTTACGGTACCTAAGAAGAATAGGTCACTGCGGTTTATTCAAGATATGCAGTCGGTGAATGCTTTAACTGTCAGGAATGCAGGAATTGGACCTATTGTGGATGAATTTGCTGAGGCGTTTGCTGGAAGGGCGATCTATTCAATGGGTGATTTGTATTCAGGTTATGATCAATTTCAACTTGCCGAAGGAAATAGAGATATGACAACGATGAGAACACCGCTTGGATTGGTTAGAATGTGCACTCTTCCTCAAGGCGCGACCAACTCAGTTGCGCATATGATGAATGGGATGAATAAGGTATTGAGAGATTTTATTCCGGAAAAGACTATGCCTTTTCTGGATGATGTTCCTATAAAAGGGTGCAGAGAAGGAGACAAGGATGAAACTTTAGATACAAGGGGATGTCGCAGATATGTTATTGATCATATACAAGATTGTGAAAAGATTTTAACTCGGCTTGGAGAAGTTCATCTTACATTATCGGGTATGAAGTCCGTATTTGGAGTGCGAGAGGTTGTAATTGTTGGACATTTATGCGGATCTTACGGAAGAAAACTAGATCCGACTAAAGTTGATGCAATTGGAAGGATGAAAGAGGATTGTGGTTCTTTAACAGAGGTTCGCAGGTTTTTGGGTGCATGTGTATTTTATCGAATCTGGATCCCTCATTTTGCTCACATAGCGGATCCATTATATGAACTGTTACGCAAGGGTTACCGATTTGAATGGAAAGAAAGGCATATTCAGGCAATGCAAAGATTGAAGAAATTATTGATGTCACCTCCAATATTGAGGAAGGTTGATTATAAGTGCAATAGACCAGTGATTCTTACTGTAGACGCTAGTCCAATTGCCGTTGGATGGGCGGTGGGTCAAGATGATTCGAATGGGAGTAGATTTGCAGTTCGATTTGGGGCTAAAGTTTTAAGTATTCGTCAGCGTGCATATTCGCAAGTCAAAAGAGAACTTTGGGGAGTCGTTTCGGCTATGAAAGCTGAAAAGCACTATTTGATTGGGACAGTAGTAGTAATTGAAACAGATTGCTTGCCATTGCTTGGAATGATTATTAACTGTTCAATGCCAGATATTGCAATGTTGAGATGGATTGCTTATATTAAGTCACTAAATCTAGAATTTAAGCATATCACTGGGAAGGACAATTTAGTAGCAGACATGCTATCTCTAGTAAGATACGAGAGGGAGGACGAAATGGTTGAAGACATTGATGATGTCGGATTGAAATTCTATTCAATATCAAATCTCAATAGAGAAGACAAGCTATTTCTTGAAGAATCTTATGAAGGAGAATTATTGGATATTGGTCATTATTTGAATACCTTGTCTAAGCAGGGAAATTGGTCTATAGAAAAATTCAAACAAATAAGAAAAAAAGCATATGGATTTTTACTTCGAGATGGATTCTTATGGAAGAGTCCGAAGAAATGAATTGGGATGCCACAACGAGTGATATGCAAAAAAGAAGAAAGACTAAAATTATTAAAGGAGTTTCATGATAGTTTATGGGCAGGGCATAGAGGAATCTAGGCTACTTTTGTTAAACTCAAGGAACGATATTGATGGAAAAATATGTATCGAGATGTGCTCTCATTTGTAGAGTCATGTGAAATCTGTCAATCGTATTCTAATATCCGACATCGAGATGGTCTTCATCTTACGTATCCTCTGGCTATTCATTTTAAATGGGTTGTTGATTTGGTTATTATGCCGGTTGGGTTATAGCAGATGAGATATTTGGTTTTAGCTCGTGAAGATTTATCAAATCAAGTAGAAGGAAGAGCATTGAGGACAAAATCTACAGAGGGGATTTGTAGGTTTTTTCTTGAAGATGTCATTTGCTGCTACGGATGCATAGGAAAAATCACTGCAGATCGTGGAGAATTAAATGCACAAGAAGCTCGTAAGTTCTTTGAAAGATGTGGAGTTAAACTATCACTGACTACTACTTATAATCCAGAAAGGAATGCAAAAAGCGAACGCGGTCACCCACCGATTGTGAAAGCATTGGTTAAAGCTTGTAATGGGAAGGTTAAAGAGTGGCCATGGCTTTTGTCATTTGCATTATGGGCTGATCGAACAACACATAGTTCGGTGACAGGATATATGCCAGTAGAACTTATGACAGGTCAAAAACCAATTATGCCGATTGAAGAAAAGGTACTTACTTGGAGTATGCTACCATGGGAAGATGGATTGACAAGAGAAGAACTTCTGGCTATTAGGATTTGACAATTGGAACAAAGAATGGAAGATGTCCAGATAGCATTGGGAAGGTTAAAAAGAGCAAGGTTACAAAATAAGGCGCGATTCGATAAGCAACATTGATTGAGACCAAAAGCAATCGAGGAAGGTGACTGGGTACTTGTTTATGACAATAGTCTGGATAATCAACATAGTACTTTGCGGAAATTTTCCAAACGTTGGTTTGGACCATATGTGGTAACAACAGTTCATGATAATGCGACTTACTGGTTATGGGAGTTAGATGGTCCAAATTGAAAATACCAATTGCAGAAAAGCGAGTAAAAATATTTAAACGAAGACACGCGGAAATAAATATGGAAGACCTTAATGAAGGTATAGACATTCCGCAGCAAGAAGATGAAAGTGATTTGGATAATGAAGGTGACGAAGACGAACAAGACAAAGACGTAGAGGATATATTCTGAATCAAATAGCAATTGGGTAAATTGGTACATACCAGAGGATGCACAGGTTCAGAGGGGGTGGATGTTGTGTTGTAACACGAGTATACCGTGGAAATATAAAGAAAGAGGACTTTTATTAATGTTCAGTTACCTCGAATATTGGGAGCAACTACCAACTCCAGTGCAAATACTGAGTGGCCAGGGTCAGTCACCCCGTTATAGTCAGCCGGGGCATACTGAAATGCACCATTTGATTCCAATAACGGGAGTCACCAAGAAGAAAAAGGACCAATTTACACGACGGGTTCGAGGAGCCAATTGGATCCTATTTCAAGAATCCAATCCGGGTCCTCTTACCCAATATGAGACCTGTATTGGTGGGGCAACCCAATGCAAACTAGTTACGGGAAATCCAGGTCTTACTACGGGTCTTAGCCAATCTGACGCGAGGACCAATTTGACCCAATTACGGAAACATCCAGGTTACTACGGGCATCTTTCCCAATATAGGACCTGAATTGGTCGGGCGACTCAATATGGTCCCGATTACGGGATTCGATTCTGTTTCAGGCTGTCCTGTTCTCTGTGCCGTCTCAGGGAACGTTGTTTTCGGTAAATGGATTTCTTAAAGGCACAAACGGAGGAGAAAGCTTGACGGCGAGAGCCAATTTCGGATCCAAGCTTGAGGTGGGAGCCAATTCCGGATCTAAGACGGAAGATTGAAGAAATTCAGAGGATAAGGTTAGGTGGGATATAGTTTTGGGGGCTGGTTTTTTTTTTTTGGAGGGAAATCGAGGGGAGATCTAGTTTTCAAGCTTCTGCAAGGTTACCAGTTCGATTTTCATTGGAGGTTTTTTGAAGATCAGGGGAATTAGAGAGAGGAGCTTCATGCTTCGGGTCGAGGAAGGAAAGACATAGAATTTGGATTTTTCTTCTTTGTAGAGTTTTGGGGAAGACTGAGGCAATCGCTGCTGAAGTCAGTGTTGTAATGGTGAATCGGGATTTTTAAATGAAGTGGGTTTGAATACTCTTGACTGTTTTGTGAAATCGAGTTACGTCTGAGATTGAAGGATTAAAAGGGTGTTTATAGGATTGAGTATGCGGAGTGAATGAAATTTATTGGGTTAATCTAACAAGACAGTCAGTGGATACAAGATCGTAAATACAAAGCAGTATTGAAGGTTAACAATTTGGGTTGTACGGGATTCTCTATAACGTCTAGAGACCTACCGGCTAGGGCAAAAAGGACTTCGACAAGCAGTTGAAGAGCACCCGTATAGATTTACGGTACATTGTTGCAGTCGTTTATATTCCAGCAGTCAAAAACTGATAGACTGCTTGACTATCGGCGAATCTCCATACTACCTTCTACAGCCAGACGCCCGGCGCGTTCTCGAGCAGGAAAGCACGTAATACGACAACGTACAACACCACCAACAATGCCTACAGTTCAACCTTCGACATCCTTATTAAAGAAAGCAGATATGGAAATGGAAGAAATTATACGAGAAATGCGAGATCTTCAAATTAAATTGGCAAGACTTGAAGAGAATACTTCCATAAACAATTCGAAGAATGTTTCAAAACAAGGATATGTACAAAGATGCATTTGGTGTGATGATGCTTCATACACTAGAAAAGATTGCAATGAATTTAATAATATGATACGGCAGGGAATTATTTGCTGAAAAGATGAGAAGATAGCATTGAAAAATAGAGAGGATCTTCTTCAAACCAATTTTGGCAAGGGAGGAATGAAAGCATTGGTTCAAGATTACCTAAAAGAGCATGAAACAGCAGCATGAGAAAGTGCAAGTTATGGTGCTAGAGTAGATGATGAAATTGGTGGAAGTACGGAAACTAGTGAGTTTTGGGCTTCTGCCATTTCTACAATGCAAGAAGGGAAATTACCTCGAGAAGCGTTATTGAGGACTACAACTACAATACGAGGTAGAACAGGTTGACAGGATCTTGTTGAGTCTCTTTCAGTTCATGCATATATTGCTAAGAGCCAATATGAAGCTTTGATGGAAGAAAAGAGACGAGGAAATTTTGATGATACTAGAGAAGGAAATTCTTCTAAGAGGCAAACTCGAGGAGACAAGGCTCGGGAGGCAGCTTCACAAGAATTGCCTGTAAAAGATACCTCAGCATTATAAGGAGAAAAAACAAAGGAGACAAGAGATAAGGGCAAATCAATTGCTTATAAGCTACTTTCTGACATTGAAGCGGCATCAAATTTGAAAGGGGTGTTGGAAGAACGTATATTAAACGCTAAGGTGGAGTTCACATTAAAAGAAGTCTTGGAAATAGCAAAGAAGGAGTTTCATGATGTCATCATTGATAGCATTAAGCGAAAGAGACAATTAATGGACGAAACTGGAATGAGTCATGCTATTGATGCAAGAATATATAGAGATGAAGAAGAGGTTTGTATTGGTTACAAGCAACCAACAAATGAAAAGATTGGGTATAATCAACGAGCAAGTTTAGAAGATTATAGTGACAAGGAAATGGAAACTTTGAGCCATTATATTCGAAAGCATTGGACAAGGGCAACTACTAAGATATTGGTGAAAGTAGGAGATATAGAAGAACCAATAGTTGCTTTAGTCGACCATGGTTCTGAAATAAATCTCATGTCTAAAGATCTTTATAAGAAGCAAAAATGGCCTATTGATATGGAACATGGATGGGCAATATGAGCAGCTAATAACACACGGGGCAAATTATATGGAGCTTGTCCAGATGTCAAAATTCGGATTGGGGATGTTGCGACGGAGCAACATTTCTTTGTTCAAGATACAACGTCTTATCCGTTGATTTTAGGACAACCTTATATCACGGCAACACGGATAGAAACAAAGGTACTTGACGATGGTTCTGCTTATACAAGGATACGGAGCGAAGATGGGAGGAAAGCTGTACAATTTCTAACAGTACCTCCTAACCATGAACGGAATCGAGATAGGTTGAGGGAGAAACCATTACCAAAGATTGTTGAAGGATTTAAGGATTTTGGGGAGGTACCACTGTAAAGCGAGATTATAGAGGTACAAAAGAGGAGGTACTCTTGCGAGATGAAGGTGCCTTTGATGCGAGTTTTATTGGTATATTGGAGAATGGAAATATTATGTATAAGAAAGTTGAAGATTTTAAAAGAAAAGAAAGAAAAAGATTATATGATATTGAAGGACAGTTACGCAAGATAGGTACATTGCAAGATGATGATAGGATTTTGGGTGTTTATGAAGAAAATGGGCTAGAAGATTCATTGGAATTGATTACATCTATTGGGTTAGGAGATAATAATAAGATTGTTGAGATTCATTCAAGAGAGGTTTATACCATACTTGAATCTTTTCAAGCACCAGAAGTCACTATAGAGACGAGATATAAAACGGCAGATAAGAAGGTTAAGCCTGTTCCCGGACCATTACCAGAAGATTCTAAAGAAAAAATGGGAGAAGCATCAAAAGAAGCAAATTTAAGAGATCCAATGAGTATTGGACATCAGTTTACTAAAGAGTCTTTTGAAGAATTGAAGATTGGTTCTGATGGTTCTTTGTTGCCGGAGGAAATTACTTGCTTCAAAAAGATGTTGGCTAAACAAGGTAGATCGTTTGCCTTCGAATCTCATGAAATTGGGTGTGTGGATTCAAATATTATAACAGCTATGGTTATCTTCACTGTACCGCATGTACCTTGGAATCTAAGACCAATTCTAGTACCGAGGGCACATTTACCTAAATTGGTGGAACTATTGAAAGAAAAGATAAAGATGAAAATATTGGAACCTTCATTTGCGCCGTATTCTAGTCGATGGTTTACGGTACCTAAGAAGAATGGATCACTATGGTTTATTCAAGATATACAACCGGTGAATGTAGTAACTGTCAGGAATGCAGAAATTGGACCTATTGTGGATGAATTTGCTGAGGCGTTTGCTGGAAGGGCGATCTATTCAATGGGTGACTTGTATTCAGGTTGTGATCAATTTCAACTTGCCGAAGAAAGTAGAGATATGACAACAATGAGAACACCACTTGGATTGGTTAGAATGTGCACTCTTCCTCAAGGCGCGACCAATTCAATTGCGCATATGATGAATGGGATGAATAAGGTATTGAGAGATTTTATTCCGGAAAAGACTATGCCTTTTCTGGATGATGTTCCTATAAAAGGGTGTAGAGAAGGAGACAAGGATGAAACTTTAGATACGAAGGGGTGTCGTAAATATATTGTTGATCATATACAAGATTATGAAAAGATTTTAACTCGGCTTGGAGAAGTTCATCTAACATTATCGGATATGAAGTCCATATTTGGAGTGCGAGAGGTTGTAATTGTTGGACATTTATGTGGATCTTACGGAAGAAAACCAGATCGGACTAAAGTTGATGCAATTGGAAGGATGAAAGAGGATTGTGATTCTTTAACAAAGGTTTGCAGGTTTTTGGATGCATGTGTATTTTATCGAATCTGGATCCCTCATTTTGCTCACATAGCGGATCCATTATATGAACTGCTACGCAAGGGTTACCGATTTAAATGGAAAGAAAGGCATATTCAGGCAATGCAAAGATTGAAGAAATTATTGACGTCACCTCTAATATTGAGGAAGGTTGATTATAAGTGCAATAGACCAGTGATTCTTATTGTGGACGCTAGTCCAATTGCCATTGGATGGGCTGTGGGTCAAGATGATTCCAGTGGGAATAGATTTGCAGTTCGGTTTGAGGCTAAAGTTTTAAGTATTCGTCAGCGTGCATATTCGCAAGTCAAAAGAGAACTTTGGGGAGTCGTTTCGGCTATGAAAGCTGAAAAGCACTATTTGATTGGGACAGTAGTAGTAATTGAAACAGATTGCTTGCCATTGCTTGGAATGATTATTAACTGTTCAACGCCAGATATTGCAATGTTGAGATGGATTGCTTATATTAAGTCACTAAATCCAAAATTTAAGCATATTACTGGGAAGGACAATTTAGTAGCAGACATGCTATCTCGAGCAAGATACGAGAGGGAAGACGAAATGGTTGAAGACATTGATGACGTCGGATTGAAATTTTATTCAATATCAAATTTCAATAGAGAAGACAAGCTATTTCTTGAAGAATCTTATGAAGGAGAATTATTGGATATTGGTCATTACTTGAATACCTTGACTAAGCAGGGGAATTGGTCTACAAAAAAATTCAAACAAATAAGAAAAAAAGCATATGGATTTTTACTTCGAGATGGATTCTTATGGAAGAGTCCGAAGAAAGGAATTGGGATGCCACAACGAGTGATATGCAAAAAAGAAGAAAGACTAAAATTATTAAAGGAGTTTCATGATAGTTTATGGGCAGGGCATAGAGGAATCTAGGCTACTTTTGTTAAACTCAAGGAACGATATTGATGGAAAAATATGTATCGAGATGTGCTCTCATTTGTAGAGTCATGTGAAATCTGTCAATCGTATTCTAATATCCGACATCGAGATGGTCTTCATCTTACGTATCCTCTGGCTATTCATTTTAAATGGGTTGTTGATTTGGTTATTATGCCGGTTGGGTTATAGCAGATGAGATATTTGGTTTTAGCTCGTGAAGATTTATCAAATCAAGTAGAAGGAAGAGCATTGAGGACAAAATCTACAGAGGGGATTTGTAGGTTTTTTCTTGAAGATGTCATTTGCTGCTACGGATGCATAGGAAAAATCACTGCAGATCGTGGAGAATTAAATGCACAAGAAGCTCGTAAGTTCTTTGAAAGATGTGGAGTTAAACTATCACTGACTACTACTTATAATCCAGAAAGGAATGCAAAAAGCGAACGCGGTCACCCACCGATTGTGAAAGCATTGGTTAAAGCTTGTAATGGGAAGGTTAAAGAGTGGCCATGGCTTTTGTCATTTGCATTATGGGCTGATCGAACAACACATAGTTCGGTGACAGGATATATGCCAGTAGAACTTATGACAGGTCAAAAACCAATTATGCCGATTGAAGAAAAGGTACTTACTTGGAGTATGCTACCATGGGAAGATGGATTGACAAGAGAAGAACTTCTGGCTATTAGGATTTGACAATTGGAACAAAGAATGGAAGATGTCCAGATAGCATTGGGAAGGTTAAAAAGAGCAAGGTTACAAAATAAGGCGCGATTCGATAAGCAACATTGATTGAGACCAAAAGCAATCGAGGAAGGTGACTGGGTACTTGTTTATGACAATAGTCTGGATAATCAACATAGTACTTTGCGGAAATTTTCCAAACGTTGGTTTGGACCATATGTGGTAACAACAGTTCATGATAATGCGACTTACTGGTTATGGGAGTTAGATGGTCCAAATTGAAAATACCAATTGCAGAAAAGCGAGTAAAAATATTTAAACGAAGACACGCGGAAATAAATATGGAAGACCTTAATGAAGGTATAGACATTCCGCAGCAAGAAGATGAAAGTGATTTGGATAATGAAGGTGACGAAGACGAACAAGACAAAGACGTAGAGGATATATTCTGAATCAAATAGCAATTGGGTAAATTGGTACATACCAGAGGATGCACAGGTTCAGAGGGGGTGGATGTTGTGTTGTAACACGAGTATACCGTGGAAATATAAAGAAAGAGGACTTTTATTAATGTTCAGTTACCTCGAATATTGGGAGCAACTACCAACTCCAGTGCAAATACTGAGTGGCCAGGGTCAGTCACCCCGTTATAGTCAGCCGGGGCATACTGAAATGCTCCATTTGATTCCAATAATGGGAGTCAGCAAGAAGAAAAAGGACCAATTCACATGACGGGTGAGCTTGGTTTGAAGAGCCAATTGGATCCTATTTCAAGAATCCAATCCGGGTCCTCTTACCCAATATGAAACCTGCATTGGTCGGGCAACCTAATGCAGTCTAGTTACGGGAACATCCAGGTTACTATGGGCATCTTACCTAATATGAGACCTGCATTGGTCGGGCAACCCAATGCAGTCTAATTACGGGAACATCCAGGTTACTATGGGCATCGTACCCAATATGAGACCTGTATTGGTCGGACAACCCAATGCAGTCTAATTACGGAAAAATCCGGATCTTAGTAATGGACTCTTATCCAATATGAGACCTGAATTGGTCGGGCGACTCAATGTGGACCCGACTACGGGGTTTCGATTCTGTTTTAGGCTGTCCTATTCTCTGTGCCGTTTCAAGGAAGGTTGTTTTCGATAAATAGATCTCTTAAAGGTAAAAACGGAGGAGAAAGCTCTGACGGCGGGAGCCAATTTCAGATCTAAGCTCTGACGATGGGAGCCAATTCTGGATCCAAGACGGAAGTTTGAAGAAATTCAGAGGATAAGATTAGGGGGAGAATAAGTTTTGAGGGGGTTTTTTTTTGATCGAGGAGCTAGCTTCAAGCTCTTTTCAAGGTTACTAGTTTGGTTTCATTGAAGGTTTTTGAAGGTCAAGGGGTTTGGAGAGGAGCTTCATGCTTCGGATCGGGGAAGAAAAGACGAAGAATTGGATTTTTTTTCTTCATAGAGTTTTGGGAAGACCTAGGCAATCGTTGCTGAAGTCAGTGTTGTAATGGTGAATCAGGATTTTTTTAATGAAGTGGGTTTGATTACTCTTGATTGTTTTGTGAAATCGAGTTACGTTTGTGATTGAAGAATTAAAAGGGTGTCTATAGGATTGAGTATGCGGAGTGAATGAAATTTATTGGATTAATCTAACAAGACAGTGAGTGGATACAAGATCGTAAGTACAAAGCGGTATCGGAGATTAGCAGATTGGATTGTTCGGGGTTCTCTGTAACGTCTAGAGACCTGACGGCTGGGACAAAAAGGACTTCGACAAGCAGTCGAAGGGCATCCGTATAGATTTACGGTATATTCTTGCAATCATTTATATTCTAGCAGTCAAAAACTGATAGACTACTTGACTATTGGCGAATCTCCATACTACCTTCTACAGCTAGATGCCCGGCGCGTTCTCGAGCAGGAAAGCACTTAATACGACAACGGCGAGAGCTAGTTTTGGATCTAAGCTCTGACGGCGGGAACCAATTTCAGATCTAAGCTCTGATGGTGGGAGTCAATTTCAGATCCAAGATGAAAGATTGAAGAAATTCAAAGGATAAGGTTAGGGAGGAGAATAAGTTTTTGGGGAGTTTTGAAGGAGGGGAGAGAGCTAGCTTCATGCTTCGGGTGGGGGAAAAAGACAAAGAATTGGGTTTTTTTTTTCATAGGGTTTTGGGATGACTGAGGCAATCGTTGCTGAAGTCAGTGTTGTAATGGTGAATCGGGATTTTTAAGGAAGTGGGTTTGAATACTCTTGACTATTTTGTGAAATCGAGTTACGTCTGTGATGAAGAATTAAAAGGGTGTCTTTAGGATTGAGTATGCGAAGTGAATGAAATTTATTGGGTTAATCTAACGAGACAGTCAGTGGATACAAGATCGTGAGTATAAAGCAGTATCGAAGATTAGTAGATTGGGTTGTTCGGGGTTCTCTGTAACGTCTAGAGACCTATCGATTGGGACAAAAAGGACTTCGGCAAGCAGTCGAAGGGCATCCGTATAGATTTATGGTATATTCTTGCAGTCGTTTATATTCCAACAGTCAAAAACTGATAGACTGCTTGACTATCGAGAAATCTCTATACTACCTTCTACTGCTAGACGCCCGGCGCATTCTCGAGCAGGAAAGCACTTAATACGATAACCTAGCCCCTAGTTAGATAGTGTATATAGAGATAAGAGTGAAGCCTTCTTCACTCTTGTCAACTCTTTTCTTGCTTCTAGTCTAGTTTCAAAGGTTTTTAGTTGTTTTGGCTTTTGGTAATAGCCATTCTAGTTTCTTTCTTAATATACATATCAAATTATTTCTATTTTATCATCTTTCTTTGAGAGAAGTCTCACTTGTTTATTTTTTTTATCATATTCTTCTCTTTGACAGATTGACAAGAGTACACTTACAATATCAAAGCTTTGTCTAATCTTGATTAAGAGTGGATTATCCCTTTCTCTTGATAAGACATAAGCATATTAGAAGTTGTGGATTACCTTCTTCTAAATTGATATTGTCTTTAGTATTTTCTTTGTTCTCAAGTCCTCTCTTCTATTTTTCTTGAGCAATATTAGACAACTTCTCTTGTCTAAGTATTATCATGGCAAAACTTGCTGAAATAAGAGTGCAATGGTACAAATGTAAGAGTAATTGAGGGAGTTAATGCTTGCAATGCATCAAATCAATTTATCACTACAAGAAGCAACAAGATTGGCAGGAAGTGAAGATATAGAAATGATTAGAGCTGCTTCAACATCTGCACCAAATCATGTCCCTTCTCCTATGGAAGAATGTCCTTCCAGTGTTAGAGAACCAAGAATTGCCCTACTTCAGAAGTTTGATGGCAGCAAATCAAAGTTTAGAAGATTTATCAATCAAGTACAACTTGTGATTGAACTTCAACTCTAAAGCTATTCAACTCTAGGATCGCAAGTTAGATACATTGGTACACTTCTTTCAAGTTCAACATTATCATGGTTTTCATCTTTTCTTGAACGACAAGATCCAATATTGGATAATGTAGAGGCTTTTTTGGCAGAGTTTTGATCCATGTATGGAGAACATGATGTAATTCATGTTGCAACCAATAAGATTCTTTTTTTGCGACAAAGCAATCGATTAGTAATGTTGTATGCTTCACAATTTTGACAACTTGTAATTGATATCAAGTGGGATGATGCTGCACTTATTAGCTAATTTCTCTACGGATTATAATATGAGGTAAAAAAAATAATGCTCAACTTACTTAATCATCAAACATTGAGTCAAGCAATTGACTTTGCTATGAAATGTGACAATCGTCTTTTTGAATTTTGATCTGAGAACCGTACAAGTGGACCTCAACATTACTATAATTCAATGGCAACACCAACATCTCTTCAACACATACATTCGAAAGTAGAAGATATGTAAATTAATGCGGTACGTTTCAAATCTCTTATTGAGCAAAAAATGACTCGTCGTCGTCAAGAAGGATTATACTTATATTATAGAAAATCTAAGCACACTGCTCAACATTACCTAAAGAAACGATGCAATCATAAAATGAGGAGTACGACAATCAAAGAAGATAGCATGTTGAAAAACAAATTTGTCTAGCTATAATAGGGACCGTGCGACTGGAACCTTGTACAATGCCTAGTGAAGGTCCTATTCTCTCTCCAAAACCCTCTCCATGTTTTACAATAAATATTATTCTAGGACCTAAACATCATAAAGCCTCTGTCTTACTAGATTCAAGAGCCTTAGCATGTTTTTTAGATGAAGAATTTGTTAAAAGATATAGCATATTTTTAGAGAAGAAAACTAAATCTATTCATGTAGAAGTCATATATGGTCGTCTGTTGTCTTTAAGAGATGTTATTCATAAAACCCTCCCTATAGAAAGAACAACTAATGGTCATAGTAGCTTTGTAATATTTAATATCATTAGACCTCTTTCTAATCTAGTCATTTTAAGTTTATTATGGCTAAAAAAATATAATCCTAAAATAAATTGGACTTCTTGTAGTCTTGACTTTTCTAAAAGTATAACTAAGAGCATATTTAATCAAGTAGAAAGTCATAAGTCTAGTATAATTAAACCTATATTTATAGGTAGAAGAGCTTTCTTGCATGCTACAAAAGAAGGATCACCTTGTGTCATTTATGCCACACCTATTTCCACTGGTGGAAAAACTTCAAGTGGCATTCCAAGCCAATATTAAGATTTTCAAGATGTATTTGTAAAGAAGAATGCAGATACTCTTCCAGAACATCGTTTCTATGACTATTCAATTGACCTTCAAGAAGGAGCACAACAACTATTTGGACCAATGTACAATTTATCTCAAAATGAGTTGGTTGAACTCAAGGAGTATATTGAAGAAAATTTGGCCAAGAACTTCATATGCCATTCCAAATCTCCAACATGAGCTCTAATTCTATTTATAAAGAAAAAAAATGAATCATTGTGCATGTGTGTCGATTATCAAGGACTCAACAAAATCACTATCAAAAACACGTACCTAATATCTTTGATATCTAGACTCCTTGATCAATTGAATCAAGCTAAGATCTATACAAAAATAGATCTAAGAGGAGCATACAATCTGGTATACATTAAAAAAGGAGATCAATAGAAGACTGTGTTGTCGTGTTGTAACATGACTATATAGTAAAAATATAAATAAAAAAGATTTTATTAATATATAGTCATCTTGGATATTAGAAACAATGGCCAATTCTAGTGCTAATATTCAAGGACCAGTTAATATCACCCCATTGCAAGCTATACCACCATTATCATATTACGTGCTTTCTTGCTCGAGAACGCGCCGAGCGTCTGGCTGTAGAAGGTAGTATGGAGATTCGCCAATAGTCAAGCAGTCTATCAGTTTTTGACTGCTGGAATATAAACGACTGCAAGAATACACCGTAAATCTATACGGATGCCCTTCGACTGCTTGTCGAAGTCCTTTTTGCCCCTGCCGGTAGGTCTCTAGACGTTACAGAGAACCCCAAACAACCCAATCCGCTAATCTCCGATACCGCTTTGTACTTACGATCTTGTATCCACTCACTGTCTTGTTAGATTAACCTAATAAATTTCATTCACTCCGCATACTCAATCCTATAGACACCCTTTTAATTCTTCAATCACAGACGTAACTCGATTTCATAAAACAGTCAAGAATAATCAAACCCACTTCATTAAAAAAATCCCGATTCACCATTACAACACTGACTTCAGCAACGATTGCCTCAGTCTTCCCAAAACTCTATGAAGAAGAAAAATCCAATTCTCCGTCTTTTCTTCATTGACTCGAAGCATGAAGCTCCTCTCCAATCCCTGATCTTCAAAAACCTCCAATGAAACCGAACTAGTAACCTTGAAAAGAGCGTGAAGCTAGCTCCTTGATTCAAAAAACCCCCGATGTGAAAAAAAAACCCTCCTAAACCTTATCCTCTGAATTTCTTCAATCTTCCGTCTTGGATCCGAAATTTGCTCCCGCCGTCAGAGCTTAGATCTGAAATTCGTTCTCGCCATCAAAGCTTTCTCCTCCATTTTTACCTTTAAGAAATCCATTTACCGAAAACAATGTTCCATGAAACGGCACAGAGAATAGGACAGCCTGACACAGAATCGAAACCCCGAACTCGGATCCACATTGAGTCGCCCGACCAATTCAGGTCTCATGTTGAGTAAGATGCCCGTAGTAACCTGGATGTTCTCGTAATTAGACTACATTGAGTTGCTCGACCAATGCAGGTCTCATATTGGGTAAGATGCCCATAGTAACCTGGATTTTTCCGTAATTAGACTGCATTGGGTTGCCCGACCAATGCAGGTCCCATATTGGGTAAGATGCCCATAGTAACCTAGATTTTTTTGTAATTACACTGCATTAGGTTGCCCGATCAATGCAGGTCTCATATTGGGTAAGATGCCCATAGTAACCTGGATGTTCTCGTAATTAGACTGCATTGGGTTACCCGACCAATGCAGGTCTCATATTAGGTAAGATGCCCATAATAACCTGGATGTTCCCGTAACTAGACTGCATTGGGTTGCCCGACCAATGCAGGTCTCATATTGGGTAAGAGGACCCGGATTGGATTCTTGAAATAGGATCCAATTGGCTCTTCAAACCAAGCTCATCCGTCATGTGAATTGGTCCTTTCTCTTCCTGCTGACTCCCGTTATTGGAATCGAACGGAGCATTTCAGTATGCCCTGGTTGACTATAACGGGGTGACTGACCCTGGCCACTCAGTATTTGCACTGGAATTGGTCGTTGCTTCCAATATTCGAGGTAACTGAACATTAATAAAAGTCCCCTTTCTTTATATTTCCACGGTATACTCGTGTTACAACACAACATCCACCCCCTCTGAACCTGTGCATCCTGAGGTATACACCAATTTATCCAATTACTGTTTGATTCAGAATAAATCCTCTATGTCTTTGTCCTGTTCATCTTCGTCACCTTCATTATCCAAATCACTTTCATCTTCTTGCTGCGGAATCTCTATACCTTCATTAAGGTCTTCCATATTCATCTCCGCGTGTCTTCGTTTAAATATTTTTACTCGCTTTTCTGCAATTGGTATTAAATATTTTTACTCGCTTCCCTGCAATTAGTGACCCATTTTTCTTAGGTATCGTAAACCATCGACTAGAATACGGTGCAAACGAGGGTTCCAATATTTTCATCTTTATCTTTTCTTTTAATAGTTCAACCAATTTAGGTAAATGTGCCCTCGGTATTGGAATCGGTCTTAGATTCCAAGGTACATGCGGTATAGTGAAGATAACCATAGGTGTTATAATATTTGGATCCACACACCCAATTTCATGAGATTCGAAAGCAAACGATCTGCCTTGTGTAGCCAACATCTTTTTGAAGCAAGTAATTTCCTCCGACAATAAAGAACCATCAGAACCAATCTTCAATTCTTCAAAAGACTCTTTAGTAAACTGATGTCCAATACTCATTGGATCTCTTAAACTTGCTTCCTTTGATGCTTCTCCCATTTGTTCTTTAGAATCTTCTGGTAATGGTCTGGGAACAAGCTTTACTTTCTTATCTGCCGTTTTATATCTCGTCTCTACAGTGACTTCTGGTCCTTGAAAAGATTCAAGTATGGTATAAACCTCTCTTGAATGAATCTCAACAATCTTATCATTATCTCCTAATCCAATAGATGTAATCAATTCCAATGAATCTTCCAGTCCATTTTCTTCATAAACACCTAAAATCCTCTCATCATCTTGCAATGTACCTAACTTGCATAATTGTCCTTCAATATTATATAATCTTTTTCTTTCTTTTCTTTTAAAATCATCAACTTTCTTATACATAATATTTCCATTCTCCAATATACCAATAAAACTCATATCAAAGGCATCTTCATCTCGCGAGAGTACCTCCTCTTTTGTACCTCCATAATCTCGCTTTATAGTGGTACCTCCCCAAAATCCTTAAATCCTTCAACAATCTTTGACAATGGTTTCTCCCTCAACCTATCTTGATTCCGTTCATGGTTAGGAGGTACTGTTAGAAATTGTACAGCTTTCCTCCCATCCTCGCTCCGTACCCTTACATAAGCAGAACCATCGTCAAGTACTTTTGTTTCCATCCGTGTTGCCATGATAAAAGGTTGTCCTAAAATCAACGGATAAGACGTTGTATCTTGAACAAAGAAATGTTGCTCCGTCGCAACATCCTCAATCCGAATTTTGACATCTGGACAAGCTCCATATAATTTGCCCCGTGTGTTATTAGCTGCTCGTATTGTCCATCCATGTTCCATATCAATTGGCCATTTTTGCTTCTTATAAAGATCTTTAGACATGAGATTTATTTCAGAACCATGGTCGACTAAAGCAACAATTGGTTCTTCTATATCTCCTACTTTCACCAATACCTCAGTAGTTGCCCTTGCCCCATGCTTTTGAGTATAATGGCTCAAAGCTTCCATTTCCTTATTACTATAATCTTCGAAACGTACTCGTTGATTATATCGAATCTTTTCATTTGTTGGTTGCTTGTAACCAATATCAACCTCTTCTTCAACTTTATATATTCTTGCATCAATAGCATGACTCATTCCAGTTTCACCCATTAATTGCCTCTTTCGCTTAATGCTGTCAATGATAACATCATGAAACTCCTTCTTTGCAATTCCCAAGACTTCTTTCAATGTGAATTCCACCTTAGTATTTAATATACGTTCTTCCAACACCCCTTTCAAATTTGATGCCGCTTCAATGTCAGAAAGTAGCTTATAAGCAATTGATTTGCCCTTATCTTTTGTCTCCTTTGTTTTTTCTCCCAATGATGCTAAGGTATCCTTTATAGGCAATTCTTGTGAAGCTGCCTCCCGAGCCTTCTCTCCTCGAGTTTGCCTCTTAGAAGAATTTCCTTCTCTAGTATCATCAAAATTTCCTCGTCTTTTTTCTTCCATCAAAGCTTCATATTGGCTCTTAGCAATATATGCATGAACTGAAAGAGACTCAACAAGATCCTCTCAACCTGTTCTACCTCGTATTGTAGTTGTAGTCCTCAATAACGCTTCTCGAGGTAATTTCCCTTCTTGCATTGTAGAAATGGCAGAAGCCCAAAACTCACTAGTTTCCGTACTTCCACCAATTTCATCATCTACTCTAGCACCATAACTTGCACTTTCTCATGCTGCTGTTTCATGCTCTTTTAGGTAATCTTGAACCAGTGCTTTCATTCCTCCCTTGCCAAAATTGGTTTGAAGAAGATCATCCCTATCTTTCAATGCTATCTTCCCATCTTTTCAGCAAATAATTCCCTGCCGTATCATATTATTAAATTCATTGCAATCTTTTCTAGTGTGTGAAGCATCATCACACCAAATGCATCTTTGTACATATCCTTGTTTTGAAACATTCTTCGAATTGTTTGTAGAAGTATTTTCTTCAAGTCTTCCCAATTTGATTTGAAGATCTCGCATTCCTCGTATAATTTCTTCCATCCCCATATCTGCTTTCTTTAATAAGGATGTCGAAGGTTGAACTGTAGGCATTGTTGGTGGTGTTGTACGTACTAGAGCTTTCGGTGCTTGTACTGTTTTAGGAATATTGGTCCTATCCTTCCTCCTTTCTCTTTTTGTAAGCAACCCCACTGCATCTTCAACGTTCTTCCACTTTGTTGTCAATCCTTCATCTTCTTCTTTGTCTTCAAGAAGGAGTTCTAATTTCCCTTGCAATTCTCCATCAGCAGCTTGAAGAAATAGATCAACTTTGTTCGGCTCCAATGTCAATTTTTCTACCTTCAATAATTGAGAGTACTGCCTCTCAAATTCCCTTAGTAGCTTTGTTGCTTGCAAATTCTTATTGGGCCGTTCAATCCATTCCAGAAACAGCTTCTTAGTAACGCGATCAGCATCTTCCAAGAAATATTCGTCTTTCAATGCATGTAAAAAAACCTCCCATGAATTCCCATAACGATTCGTAATCGATGTAATGTGGTCTCTTATCTCCGGTATCGTGGCAAGTTCAAATAGTGCAACCATTTTCTTCTCAGAAACCCGATTTAATTCTATTTCACGAACATAACATCTTAAATACCTTGAAATATTCCTCCCATCAAATTGATCAATTTTATTGACCATTGCTTGCAATGCTTTGGTTGCCAAAGCTTCCTTTCGATCATTGCTTTGTTGTTGCTGCATTGATAATGAGAAGGCTTGAAACATACTAGCAATAGACGGATCCATGTGCATACCTTGTCCTTTAGAAGAATCCCCACCAGAAACTCCTCCCAAAAATCCTTCAAAATTTTTATTTTTGTTTTCCATAAAATAAAGATAAAATCAACCGAAATCCAATACCTTCCACCTCAAGCTTTCACGTCGGGTTCACCACTTTTGTCGTATTACGTGCTTTCCTGCTCGAGAACGCGCCGAGCGTCTGGCTGTAGAAGGTAGTATGGAGATTCGCCGATAATCAAGCAGTCTATCAGTTTCTGACTGTTGAAATATAAACGACTGCAAGAATACACCATAAATCTATACGGATGCCCTTCGACTGCTCGCCGAAGTCCTTTTTGTCCTAGTCGATAGGTCTCTAGACGTTACAGAGAATCCCGAACAACCCAAACTGCTAATCTTCGATACCGCTTTATACTCACGATCTTGTATCCACTGACTGTCTCGTTAGATTAACCCAATAAATTTCATTCACTCCGCATACTCAATCCTATAGACACCCTTTTAATTCTTCATCACAGACGTAACTCGATTTCACAAAACAGTCAAGAGTAATCAAACCCACTTCATTAAAAATCCCGATTCACCATTACAACACTGACTTCAGCAACGATTGCCTCAGTCTTCTCAAAACCCTATGAAGAAAAAAAACTCAATTCTCTGTCTTTTTTCTCCACCCGAAGCATGAAGCTAGCTCTTTCCCCTCCTTCAAAACTCCCCAAAAACTTATTCTCCCCCCTAACCTTATCCTCTGAATTTCTTCAATCTTTCGTCTTGGATCCGGAATTGGCTCCCACCGTCAGAGCTTAGATCCGAAATTGACTCCCGTCGTCAGAGCTTAGATCTAAAACTAGCTCTCGCCGTCAAAGCTTTCTCCTCCATTTTTACCTTTAAGAAATCCTTTTACCGAAAGGACGTTCTTGGAACGGCACAAAGGACGGAACAACTTGAAACGGACTCGGAGCCCGTAATCAGGACCACATTGAGTCGCACGACCAATTCAGGTCTTATATTGGGAAAGAGTCCAATAGTAAGACCCGGATGTTCCCGTAATTGGATCAAATTGGTCCTTCGCGTCAGATTGGCTGAGGCCCGTAGTAAGACCTGGATTCTCTTCTAATTAGACTGTATTGGGTTGCCCGACCAATTCAGGTCTCATATTGGGTAAGAGGACCCGGATTGGATTCTTGAAATTGGATCCAATTGGCTCTTCGAACCAGGCTCACCCGTCGTGTGAATTGGTCCTTTCTCTTTCTGCTCACTCCCGTTATTGGAATCGAACGGAGCATTTTAGTATGCCCCGGCTGACTGTAACGGGGTGACTGACCCTGGCCTCCCAGTATTTGCACTGGAATTGGTCGTTGCTCCCAATATTCAAGGTAACTAAACATTAATAAAAGTCCTCTTTCTTTATATATTTTCACGGTATACTCGTGTTACAACACGACAACGTTGTGATGTTTTATAGGACCTCCAATATATGTTGACTTTGTAGAACACATGCCTTGACTTACAAGGCAAGTTTTTCTACATATGGACCACATAGTTAGCTTGATCCTCAAGCTAACAACATATGTAGCACATGGCCAACTTGTTGACCACGTTTCTAATCCAAAAAGTCAATTAAAGACACCTATAAAGTCAAAGCAGCATCTATGAGGCTTCTAAGAAGCTTCTATAGCAAGTATTATAGAATTAACTTATTTTTACTTACTTTTACTTACATCTATCTATTTATACATGTAATTACTAGCTTACATGCGTATGTCCACGACAATGTCCTAAACATCAAATAAAAGAAATAAAACAAGATTTTAAGAGTGGCTCTAAATATATAAAACTATTATCAACATAAAATCAACTTCAATAATAGCTTTTTTAAACTAACCACTTCAAAGTGATAATCTAACCATATTTTGTGACTAATTAAAATCTAATAATGTGGCTCTTATCACATTGTATAGTAAATTATACATTAAATATTTATATGCATTATTTTCACATAATAGCCGAATCACAATATAACACCATGCCAATATAAGCAAAAACATATAGATATTCATAAATGTAAGCAAAAATATACCATAAGCAAAAAGAGCCAATACTAAAGCAAATTATTATGTCAATAAGATGTGATGGCCATAAAAGTGTAATAAGTGGTTGTGTATTTCTTTGTTACGGAATTTGTATGTTATATTTGATGACAAGCAAAGATTTTTTTATTTTCACTAACACAATATGGTTCTAAAGAAGTACAAGAAATTACTTTCTATTTGAAAAATATAATACCATTATATTACTCATACATTTATTGTTAACTTTATCTAATTAGTATTCATTTTGTAAAAGCAATATTAAACTTTAGTAGGCAATTATTTACTATCTCTCAATCAAATATAATTCTTTCCAAACCTTATTGAACAACAATTAATTTATCTAACTTTGACATATGAATCTTAGATATATTGTGGACATTGCATGTAGCAAGCTACAAAGAAGTCATATTTGACTATAAGAAAAATGAAGAAACCATATTGTTTTCAACCAAAAATAATCATTCTTTGGTGGATAGATGGAAGTTAGGATATGAGAGCATGCATGTGGGTAGAAAGGTGTCACAAATATACATATTTATTCTAATAATTACCTAGATAATATGAATAGATAGAATTTAATAAAAATAGTTTAATTTAATAATATCTCTTAAAATAGCTTTTTAGAATAAAAAAACATGTTATATAAGAAGAGTTGGAATAAAGTAAATATGTTAGATGTAGAACTAATCAAAGATTTGTATGTATGTGAATATATATATATATATATATATATATATATATAAATAAAAAATAAGATTAAAATTTTATATGATTGTCATATTATATGTCTTAAAGTGTTTGTTTGTTTGTTTGTTTTTTTTTTTTTTTTTCTTATTATTATTACTTCATACTATGTTTTTGATGTGTAGAGCATACTAAAATGATAGATTATCAAAATGTAGAGAATACACAATGACTGTCTTTTAATCTCATTGTTTAAAATGAATTGATTTAGTTCCATAAATTGTGTCAAAAGTTTTGGTGATTTTTGCAAGTTTTTTTGTCTCGTAAATTCAATCATCCTTTAAAGAGTAAAGAAATCATTAATTATTGAATTTTAGTTTTTTTTTCATTTCTATTTGAGCACTTTGCTACATCTTAATTATAAATTCTTATTGAAATACAAATCTTGAGTAAATTCTCATTATTTGTATGTTTATTTTTTTTTTGTTGTAGTTGCTTTTACACAATTGTACTTGTATTTACAAATGTATACAAACATCCAAATACATAAGAATTTTTTTTGTAGTCATGTATAAAAAAAATCATTGAAACTAATACATAACTCATTAAAAATAAATTGTTGATTTTCAATAACTTGAGGCTCTAATATATCATACACATAAAATAAAACTAATATTTTATTTTAAGAATTTAGAATCAAAATATTTAAAAATAATAATAAAATTACAAATTTATATAAAATATTTGATAATTAAGCTATTTTTTAAAGATAAAAACAAAAAAATCAATGGAATCAAAATCACATAGTCTATTGTACAAATAATGCATTAACATGTGTGATTTGAATTGTCAATCTTAAAGTTGTTCTATTCAAAGATGTGCCTCATTTTAAAAATAATTTTTTACATTTATTCATATTAGATAAAATATTATATATACTTATTTATATATATATTTGGTTCAGCACCAACTCACATGCTGAAATCTTTTTGTAGAGTACTAGTTGTGCTAAAAAAGCTAGTTCTTATAAACTCCCTTTATTCCTCTTCAAGACATTTCTTTAGGAGTTGTCAATTTTTGACTTAGCAATTGCAAATTAAACTTTCATATCTTTTTTGTGGCCAGTGGCATAGGTTACTACTAACACACACACACACACATATATATATATATATATATATATACTAGCTGTAACTTATGCCCTTGTGAGTGAAAAAGTGTAAAAACTTCTAGGAGAGGTCTCTTCTAGAATCTAGGGCCTTAGAAAGCCCCATGTTGATGTGCTCATGCATTCCCGCATTCCCCAAGTTCCTTGTTCCCTTCTTCAATGAGAAGACTTCTTTATCTCTTTGTCTTATATCCAAGTTATTATATATATATATATATATATATATATATATATTTCTATATTTTTAATTTTTTTTATACAAGATTGGAAGCATTTTGTTTTTCAACTTTACTCTACATAAATAAATAAAACATCAGTATATTGTTCTTCTGCAAACCTTACAGCATCAGTAAAACACAATTTGCAAAAAATCATCAACTTTCAATTTGAGGACTTCAGATGTGCTTTCAATTTTGCAAGTTTGATGAATCAATATTAAAGACAAGAACTTTATTAACTATCTCTCTAAAATGTTAAAAAAAAATACAATATCACTTTATCAAAGTGTATACTCCCCATATCTAGGGTGAATGAGGCTCCAATCCTATTAACACCCCACAAGAGGTCACTCTAAACTTGCTCTAATTCCATGCAAAGATCACAACAGCACAAGTGTTGGTTAAGCATAAATGATCAACGCAAATCTGCACATTCACTTTAGAATGATTCTCTTCCAAAACATACACAACCCTTCGAACTGAACAAACCAGATCCATCGCTACATATCAATCGGAATGGAAGTGTTGCGCTGCGACATCGCGCATCGGAATCGAGAACCGAATCAAGGCATGCATAGGCGTCGCGATGGCTGCTGCTGCGATCGTCTCCGAATAAAGTCACTCTGTCCATTTGATTGTGGTTCGATGGCTGCTTGGATTCGTAGTTCAGATTCGCCATGTTCGGCGAGAAAACCACAACTCGACGCAGCGGAATTCCCCGTCGAACGAGCCGCGGGGACTCGTTGGACGTAGCGAACTGAATGGGGGTATCGTCCGGCACCTGGCAATTCTCGGCGAGGGAGTGCCGAGTATCCGGGATAGTGATAGTGGCACAGTTGGACAATCAGAGCATCCGGTTTCCTCCACCCTCTTCACCCCAGATTTCATCCGTCCATGGTATTTGTTCTCTGGATCCGGACACCCACCTGCGTCGATCGATGTGCTGAGGTCGCATTGCCAAGGGTGGTGCTGCGGTGTTTGGATCCAGCCGCACGCGATCCACTGCTACCTCGCTGCCTGGCTCCTGCGTCAATCACATCACGGTCCCAGAGCCCGCATTTCTTCTCCTCGGATCGGCGCCGC
This sequence comes from Physcomitrium patens, assembly GCF_059467195.1. Classification (NCBI taxonomy): domain Eukaryota; kingdom Viridiplantae; phylum Streptophyta; class Bryopsida; order Funariales; family Funariaceae; genus Physcomitrium; species Physcomitrium patens. Next base: position 804,109 of record NC_143431.1, on the reverse strand, counting down.
AGCAGTGCATTTGCCCGCCGCAGCTCAGGTGCGTTGTTGTCTTTGTAGATCTGGGTTCCTCTTCGCGAGTGTGAGTGACTTGAGCTTCTGCTGGAGAAGTTAAAGTCAGATCGGGTGCATATTCACGACGAGGATCAGTTTAATCCTATCTCAAAACGAAAATTAGGGTGGTATTTTTTTTTTTTGTTTTTGAGGTGTATTGTGGTTCTGTGTTGGATCTGTGGTGGAATTTTGTGTTGCAGCATTTATTGTTGGGATCGGAAAGAACCGCGGAATGATAGAACTTGTTAATCCAGACATGTAGGCACCTTGTTAGGTGTTAGAGAATCGCTTTGGGTTACATTGGACGTCGCAATGCAGATCTTGCTTCACCCACTGTTTGAAATTTGTTTCAATCTGTTAATTAGGCTGTTGTACAGCTCTACAAATGTGCAGAGATCTATCACTCATACACGTCCAGAAATAAAACGCTGTTCCGGCGAATAGATTCCGACACTGCCATTGTTGGAGGAACGAGAGTCTCTTTGGAACTGCTGCGATGAGTTTGTGCTGCATCTGTTAAAGCTTTAGGAAGCTGTGTTTTGGTATCGCATTTGTCACATTGTCTGGGATCAGGGATACAAACTTGTTATGATGTGGTCTATGGACTTGTCATAAAACTTGTTGACGGTGGGTTTTTCAACAGTAGTTGTTGCCTTTCTAATACGCAGTTGGGTAGAGATTGAAGAATACGTGTAATAATATTTTGTTGCTGTTTCGCTGAAGTTGGTGGCACTGCAGGTACTGACGTTAGTGGTACGAGACTCAGGCCTGGGTGGCTTTTGTAAGGTTCCAAGGGAGGGCTCAAAATGGATAACCTGATTGGGCTAGTGAACAGGATCCAAAGGGCTTGCACTGCCCTTGGTGATCATGGTGGTGAAGGTGCTGTACAAAGTCTATGGGAAGCCTTGCCATCAGTTGCTGTTGTTGGAGGGCAGGTATGAAAAATTCACTTTCAATTGATTAACGATTTTCCATAATTTCATTTACTCTGAAAACTCTTAAGTACTAAAATGTTGATGTTCTGCTCTTTTAGTTCGACAAGGTTTGAATGATGATAATTTTATCATCAGATGCTCTCAATGTCTTAAATCCTTCTTGAAAAGTCCACCAAAGCGAGACAGGTTGGACACCTTCCGCATACAGCTAGCTTGATGTTGGGTCATTGACTAAAGGATTTAATCTTCAAAACCTAGTGATGTCATGATGTTGATGACAAGAAAGTGCATACCTGTGGAAGCTCAATAATATTGAGCATGCCTTTCAAGTCAGGTTTGTGTTGGGCTGAAGTTGTGAACTTTTCAATTAATTATTAATTCGAATCTTTGTGTCTTCATTACCCATGACAGTTCCACCTAACTTTCGCTAATTCCTCGCTATTGCTCTTCAGAGTTCCGGGAAGTCTTCTGTTCTTGAGAGCATCGTCGGACGTGATTTTCTTCCTCGGGGTTCCGGTAACTAGCCAACTCTTATCCGCCATTGAGATGCTTAACTCCAAGAGCTTAGAATTGCAGAAGAACATGGAATCATGGTCGATTTTGGAGTAAAAACTGATTCTACTCCTTGAGCCTCATCTCTAACAAAACATTGAGATCCTTGAATGTAGTGCATGTGTTGCAGCTTTTCATTGCAATTGAGAGTATATAGTAATTATAACTTTTATTACTCTGGTTGTACTTAGCATGATCTACGCGTGATGTGGCAGGTATTGTTACTCGGCGTCCATTGGTTTTGCAGCTGCATAAAACTGACGAAGGCACTCCAGAATACGCTGAGTTCCTTCATATGCCCAAGAAGCGCTTTTCTGATTTTGGTACGAGATCGTCAAGTTCATCTTTAGCTTCTATGATCCTTTGGTTCGACTGTATGCCAAAGAAGGCCCACTCTTTTTAAATTGTCCTTGCGTATTGTCCTATTGAGTTCTCTAGTAGGTAGTGCCAGCAGGTTGTATCTGGACTTCAATGCTGACGGATATATCGTCTAATGTTGTGGTATTTTTAATGCAGCTGCTGTGAGGAAAGAGATCTCAGACGAGACAGATCGGATAACTGGGCGAGGCAAAGGGATTTCAGTTGTTCCAATTCAGCTCAGTGTTTATTCTCCTAATGGTACATTCTTTTTCTAGCGGCTCACTCAAGCGCATTCCCTCTTATGGCACTGTATTAGATACCTTATAGTATACTTTGGAACAGGATCTGTTATTTAGAGATTTCTTTGTTGTTAATGACATGAATTCCTTACTGATTTCAATAATCTCTGCAGTTGTGAATTTGACTCTTATCGATCTTCCCGGCCTTACAAAAATTGCTGTTGGTGAGAACACTCGACATCTCTCTCTTTGAACAAGTTTTTCACACTGATTCTGAATGTGCTCTACCTTTCTAGATCAACTTCAAAGTGTTACTGGTTTATTAACTGTTGAGAATGTGCGTTCCCCTAAACAATGTTTAATTTTTGAACGGTGTATTGTTGTGAAGATGGCCAATCGGATAGTATCGTTCAAGACATTGAGAACATGGTCCGCTCTTACATCGAGAAGGTAACTTCAATTCATCCTACTTTTGATCTCATGTTAAGTACGCTTGGCCTTCCCTAACTAGAGGCCCTTACCTTGTAGGAGGGGCTTTGTTCTTTTGATGTTTTAATTTGTAAAAGTGATTCCCTCTTCAAGAGGTGAGATTATTGGTCTTGTGGAAACTCATTGTATAGAATGTGTCTGTCTTTGTTGCAGCAAAATTCAATTATTCTTGCTGTATCTCCTGCCAATCAAGATATCGCAACTTCAGACGCGATGAAAATCGCAAGAGAAGTGGATCCCACTGGTAGGTATCACTGTGGTTTATTTTCCGTTTATGTTTTGTCTTGCGGAGTGCTTTGTAGTCACAACGAATCAAGCTCTGAGCTTTAAAGGACACCTTGCAACCATGTCATGGACCTAATACTTCTTGATCCCTTGGCAATTGTTGTATTTTTACGTTCAACCCCACACAAATCCTAGTAGTCATACTGTTCTATGTTTATTTTATGATTTGACGTCCCAGTATCAATCTGCAGGAGAGAGGACTTTTGGTGTTCTCACAAAGTTGGATCTTATGGACAAGGGGACCAATGCCCTCGATGTAAGTCGAAAGTGTACTGTTTTGTGCTTGAAATCTGCATGTTTTATGAAACAAGTTAGATTACTCGATAACCAAGTTTCTTGGTGACGAATGAGCATGTCATTGTATGTGCGTTTTGTCTGGACCAGTTTCCTTTTGCCTCAGTGGAAACATACCGCTCATGAACGTCTCTCTATTGCTGCAACAGGTCCTGGAAGGCCGTTCCTACCGTTTGAAACATCCGTGGGTAGGAGTTGTAAATCGTTCCCAACAAGACATCAACAAGGAAGTGAACATGATAGCAGCCAGACGTAGAGAACGAGACTACTTCCAGACCAGTCAAGATTATGGTCACTTGGCCAGCAAAATGGGTTCTGAATATCTTGGGAAAGTGCTCTCGAAGGTATGTGGGAACGGCTCTGACTCCTGGGAAACGTACCTGGTGTTATGTTTCAGCTGTAACTCATGGACTAATATTTCTTGACGTTTATATTGCAGCATCTGGAAGCTGTTATCAGGTCGCGTATTCCTAGCATCCTGGCTATGATTAACAAAAGCATTGACGAAATTGAGGCGGAGCTCAATCAAATTGGCAGGCCACTCGCCAATGACGCAGGGGTAAGAGAATGATGCTCTGCGTCGTCCTGTGTGTATCAGCTTGTTGTACACCAGTCATTATGGTAATTCGTGGATACCACTACTTAGCTTCGGCTACTATCTACTACGGAAGTAACAGCTCGACTATCAGATATCTAGTTAAATATCTCTCAGGTTGGTGTTATGCAACACTGACACCACATTTGAGTTTGAGATGCAGGCTCAGCTGTACACCATTCTGGAACTTTGCAGGGCATTCGATCGCATTTTCAAGGAGCATCTGGATGGAGCGTAAGTGTTATTGGCACTTCTATTCATTTACTTGTTTATTTTCTGTGAATTGAATGATCGATTCGATGTTTGTCGTTGTGCTTCAGTATTGCACTGGCGTAACTATCTTTTGGAACGAAACTTCGCTGTGCATTAATTTTGGACACTTTTGGACATTTATGGAATTGTGTCTTCTTTCAGACGGCCTGGTGGAGAGAAAATATATGCCGTGTTTGACAATCAACTACCAGCTGCATTGAAGAAACTTCCGTTCGACAAGCATTTGTCTGGACAGAATGTTCGAAGAATCGTGTCCGAGGCCGATGGGTACCAGCCCCATCTTATAGCTCCTGAACAAGGTTACAGGCGTTTGATTGAAAGTTCGCTACAATTCTTCAGAGGCCCAGCAGAGGCAGTTGTTGATGCAGTAAGTCACTCATTTGCATGCATTCGTTGACTGTTAGCTCACATATTTTCATAAGCAAAATTTCTCATTAAAACTATTGTGGTTTTAAGAGATTGGATGAACGTCAACCTATATACTCGTGGATATTTTAGTTCAAATCATAGAGTTTTCGCTTATTCATGGTTTGTTGACTACTCAGGTGCATTTTATTCTTCGGGATCTGGTTCGAAAATCGATCGGAGAGTGTTCGGTAAGCGAATGATGCTTTGAATCTTTCTGCTTTAAAGAATGTGCTTACGTTTCCAAAGTAATACATTTCGTCGGAGTGTCGGGGCTTTTCTTGGTTACTTCAACTAAATATATGTTCAGTCAATGTAATTACTTATACATTATTGACTTCAGAGCATAAATCTATGATGATGACTTCCTTTGTACAGGAACTGAAAAGATTTCCATCACTACAAGCGGAGATTGCTCAAGCGGCCATCGAATCCTTGGAGAGGTTGAGAGATGATAGTAAGAAGACTACTTTGAGGCTTGTGGACATGGAGTCCAGCTACTTGACCGTAGACTTCTTTCGAAAGCTTCCTCAAGAGATAGAGAAGGGTGGAAATGCAGCTGCCGCAGCTAATGATCGTTACACGGACAATCATTTGCGACGCATCGGTAATGCCGACATGCTTGTCAATAGAATTGCAAGTGGTATTGTGCATCTTATTTTTCTTCACATGTGAATCTGTTTCTGTGCCCGTTCTATCTGTCTACCGTCTGATTTGTTGCTCGGTGAATCTCGCTGTTGTAGGTTCCAATGTGGCATCGTACGTAGGAATGGTCTGTGACCAACTGAGAACATCTTTGCCCAAAGCTGCGGTGCACTGTCAAGTGCGAGAAGCGAAACGATCATTGATGGACCACTTTTACACTCAGATCGGCAAGCGTGAGGTGAACACCGTAACGTTGATTACTGAGTCAGACTTGGGATTGCCCAATAGCCAACCATAATTTCATGGAGTTTATTAAGAGGTCCGTCATATCTGATATTTCATACATCACTACTCTCTGTTGTGGTCCTTGAGCTGTTTTTTTACCTCGTATCTGTGCAGGGGAAGCAACTATCTGCAATGCTGGATGAGGACCCTGCGTTGATGGAACGCAGAGTTCAGCTGTCCAAAAGGTTGCAACTTTACAAATCAGCTAGGGACGAGATTGATGCTGTGGCCTGGAAATAGATCAACGGCTATACTCATTTCTCCTATATATGATCAGCGTAAATCTGACGCTCCATTTCAACAAGTAAATCAAATACGAAAGGTACTTTTGCTACAGATAGTTGCGTTTTTTCACACCTCTAAATGTCTTAGTGCTGACTTATCAATGCTTGTATTGATCAATGAACTCCACTTGAGGTATTCCTTCATCCGTTTAGAGTGAAGGTTGTTGGCAACTTAAACAGAGCCCTTAGTCTTCAGTACGAACTTGGTCCTAACCACAAGTCGGGTCGACCAGAAGTAGGTCTTTTCTTTCATTTGGGCAGTGCATGTAGTTGAGCCCGAACATCAATTCACGTTGACGATTCTTTGCACATTAATCTTATTGGAACTTTTGCAGTCGACCATTTTTCTACAATTGTCTTCATCTGAATTGTCAATCCAGCTCCAGCAATCGACCATGCGTGTTCAGAAGATATCTTGCAAATTTGCGGCATAGCTTTGATAAATATTTTATGAGATGCATGCTTTGGCCACACTTGGTTTCATTATCGCGAACATGGTGATGTCTCTTAGAGATAAGGTTGGTGATTGTCCACACAAAGAGACAGGAAATATTTTTGGCAAATGTGGTTGCCACTTTTGCTAATGTAAGGAACCTTAAGGATGTGAACTAGTGTTGTACTAGTGAAAATTATAATTCGGTTTCTAGTACGAGTTAGTTAGAATACGTATTTAGAACGGAAGGTGAGATTATGAAAAAAAATATTGATTACAATTACCTCAAATATAGACCATGGTCGAAGTCACTTCTAAATCAAATGGAATGTATTCCAAATTGATTTGACCATAACTAAACCATCTAGATCATTTTGAGCATCTTATCAAATGTTAATTAGGACATTGCAAGGGCAAAAGCTTTCGCTTCATCAACCTGTGACACCCTAAAACTAAGATATAATTAAATTTGAAAACTGGATTTTTCGATCGAATTAAAAATTCACACAGTTGAATTGACGTGTAGGACAGAACACTGGCAATAGAAGGAATATGATTCACAGAAGGAGCTCTTGCAGAGTAATATTCAGCTCGATACACGGGTAGTGGCCAGCATTGCACTAAAGAAACAGTTGCACTCTATCTGCTAAAAAGCCATCCCAGTGTCGAATGTGACAAATGTGTATAGCTTTCCAGTGTAACTTCTCACCCCTTCCAGAGTTCCCTCCGAACCGACAAGTTTAATCGAAGCACAATCCTATTTCAGTATACAAAGAGAACAATACAGCGCTTATCTGACACTTCAAGCTCTTGGTAGATGGATCCAGAAAATAGCATTAACCTGTCGTTTATTCTATCATCCCACTAGCGAGCAATTAGTGTACTATCACATTTGCTATCAGCTAATCCCGTCTTTAGGTGTACTAGCTGCAAGTACACACGAATTGGTCGTTGAATTCGTAATTTTAAGATGTAATCTGCTCTTGTCGTGCCTTTGAAACTTCCCACCTACGTCGGAAATGGACACTTTGATGATCCAACCTTCTCTACACGCCGTTGCCTCCTGGGAACTAGTCTCCCAAAGTCATCTTTGTTGTGCTAATGTACAAAACTGTGCAGACAGAGTCGATTCAGTTACAAGCCAGTAAATACAAAAATGCGAAAAGAAAACCTAACTGAGAAAAATTACTGCTAAAATGTACAGGTCGGCATAACGTCTTGCAGAGATACGATGAGAACAGTTCCAAAGAAAAGAACAACAGTTTCAGACAGGATGAATAGGAGGACGAGCTCTCACCATTATTGCCCCGAATGAAAGCATCACCATACTTGTTCTTCAACTGACCATTTACATACTCCTCTGTCTGCTCCATGGCAATGTTCATATAGCCATCCAAACAAGCCAGAATACCTAAAAGTGCAAACCAAAATAAGGCGATTATCCAGATTCATTCCATCACAGTGCCACAGCAATATTGCGTAATCTCTACACGCTGGAGGAGGAAGATCTCCATTGCTCAGAAGGCACTGTTCGCAACCGTGCAAACCATAATTATCTGGGCATAAACGCATAGGAATGGCTGGCTCTTTCAAAGGCAACAGTAGTTCAGCATGGTCCCGCAACAACCATGCGAATCGAATCACAAAACCCACAATATCACTGAATCACAGGATGTCATGAAAAGACAAGCAACTCGCTTTATGGCAAAACAAGTTCTCCAAGAAATAACCTTAATCATCCACACTCCGTCCGCCTTGGTTATAAAAGTGAAAACCCTAGATTTGAGCTATATTCAACAACAGAAAAAAAAAAAATTGATAGGGCTGGAGCGTGCAAAGCCAGAGGCCAGGAATCAGCATCTACAATCATGAAGAAAAGAGGGAGAGAAAACCGAGACGAGAATGAGAAGGCCAGGCATACCTCGATAATCCACGCCAGAATTGAGCTTGACAACTACGGGGCGGCCCTTGATGGACTTGAGAAAATCGTTGGGCGTTTTCGCAGACCCCGTGGGCTGCGCTGACGCAGCATCGCCACTCATCTTCCTAACAGAAACCACCAGGCGAGACGAGACGAGACGGGACGTCACGACGGGAGCAGCGTGACGGGGGCGGGCCACACAACAGACCTCAATGGACAAGCAGCAGCAGCGCGTCTTCACAACACGAAGACAGCGAGCTTTTCCAACCTCAACGAGGAGAAGTTTCGTCCATTTTGTTTTCGTCCACGGATATCGGGGGTTCTGACCACAATGGCCATAGGTGTTCCTTTTACGTCGACAATGACCGTGTCAATTGAGAGGTGGGTGCCAGTGGGCCTGTCACCGCGATGGCTGACCCTTGCTGAGGCACATTGTATTGCATTGTCTTTTTGTTGGCTTTGTCATTTTGGGGCCATGACTAGTCCTGGAGTTCTCTTCTTATTTATTATTACATGCAGAAAAGTTAATGTACTGTATGAATTGAAACGTCATTGTTAAGTATGGTTGTATGATGTTTGTAATGTATAATTGATGTGCATTTCTCATTAGGTGGGTATGATATTTCCAAATAATATATTATGTGAGTTAGGGACATTAGAAGATGATGAAAGATTTTTAATATTTATCAAGAAAATGGATTGGAAGATTTTTGAAGAAAATTACATATATTGGATTAAAGGATGATGACAATAGAAGCAATTGAAGATATTCAAACAAAAAAAAACATAAATAAATAGAGAAGACTTTCTCAAAGATATAAATCTTTCAAGATAACAAGATGATTTTGATTTGAATAGCGAATATGAAGAAAAAAAATTGGATGAGGACATTAAAAATATTATATGAATCAAACAAAGTTGGATTATTTGGTGCATATCAGATGATGCACAAGTTCAAAGGAGGTGGATGTCGTGTTGTAACAAGACTGTATGGTCAAAGATAATAATATGGATCTTATTATAGAAGATCCAAGTTAAAAGATAAAGTAGAAAAATATGGATGAAAAATAGGAAGGTAGTAAAACTTTTAGTAGTAATGCTGCCCTTTTAAAAAAAATTGCTTCTACTTACTTTTTAGGGCCAAAAATAAGGTAAAATAAGGTAGATTGGAAAAATAAATGATAAAGACATCTTTAGGAGGAAATTAAGAGTAAATTCTAATAAAAATTACTTAGAAAAATTAGATATTGATACCCGAGGAGAGACGGTTATCAATCTGGATTAAAATTAGACCCTAATGCACAAAACCAAGCATCTACGGCAACTCGGGGATTCTTTTGCAGATCGGAGAGTGGGGTTTGATAGAAAACTAGATAAGGTTTCTATGAACATTGGTTTGGATGATTTGGATTTGTTATGACTTTGTACGAGCTTTACAAAGTCAAGATTGTTTTTGGATGACTTGGATTTTGTGAAATAAAATAGGGTTGATGTTTCTAGTGATTTCAAGAGTTTGTAATAGTTCTATAAGTGAAATTTCGTAGATTAATGGTCATTGTTGTGCTTAATATGTGTTGTAAATCTTAGCTCAATCCAACGATTGAATTGAGGGTTATTGAGATTTAAATGGGTCAAGGTCTCAAAAAATAGAATTTTAGATCTAGTGAGGGTTTTTAAGATTTCTTGCAATCTACTAGTTGGATTGGAATGAAATTTATGTGAGAGGATATAAGACTTATTTTTCTATGTATATGAGAATTTTGAAATCAATTGAACAATGCAAAGGAGAGATATTGGCTCTAAGAGATTGGCATCAAAGTCAAAGAAGGAGGCCGGCTAATATCCAAGCACATTTTTGAAGCTATCATCTATTTGGTAATTCCGATCATTTTTAAATTTTTTCGTACTTGTTTTCAACTTAATTGTTAAAAAGCATGAAAATTTTGAGTTAATATCAATAGTTCATTCATAAGTAATTAAGGTTTAAATCTGTTATAGGGTTAGGATTTGGTTAGGGTTTGATTTAGGATTAGGATTTGATTTAGGGTTTAGGATTTGGTTAGGATTTGATTAAAGGTTAGGATTTAGGATTAGGATTTGATTTAGGATTTAGAATTTGGTTAGGATTAGAATTTGGTTAAGATTTGGTTTAGGATTTGATTTAGAGTTATGGTTTGATTAAGGTTTTATTTAGGATTAGGGTTTGGTTTCGGATTTAGAATTTGATTAGGATTTGATTTAGGATTAGGATTTAATTAGGATTTGGTTTAGAATTTAGGATTGATTAGGGTTTGATTTAAAGTTTAGGATTTTATTTGAGTTTATTTAGGATTTAAAATTTAGTTAGTTTTTGGCCTAAATTTTGAATGAAGTCTAATAGGATTTCAACTAGAATTAAATTAAGATTGAATTGAGATGTATTTGAGATATGTTTGTAATCATTCTAATATTTCTTTAAAATTTCTTATTGTTTCTTTGTAATTCTTTTGAAGTTTCTGTAAATTTTATTAAAGCTTGTTTCACATTATTAGTGTTCTATTAGAATTAAGATTTTTTTGTAGCAATTTTTATTCTACCTTCTACAGCCAAGTGCTGAGAACATTCTTAAGTAAGATTTCACGTATTACGACATATTTGGTGAATCCAACATGAAAAGTTTGAGATAGAAGATATTTGATTATCTTGGATTATTTGAACTATAGAAAAAAAATACAAGAGAGTTGAAAGAAGAACTTTGGGTTGTGCGTGAATTGGAGCTTTTGAATTCTTAGAGCTTTGGAGACTATCTTAAAATACAATGACAATATTTGAATTATCATAGAGTATTGTAAGGCTTTATAGATATGTTGGAGTATTTTGAAGTATCATAAGGTATTTATAGAAGCATTTTAAGGAATATTTTTGATTATTGTACAATAAAATAGAAGATGTATCATCAAGGTCTTTGAATAGGTCGAATATTTTAGATGAATCAAATATTAGTGAGTTTTTTAAGGCTTTCTATATATTCATGGAGGAATAAAAAAGAATGCAAGCAATTGAAAGAGATATCACAAGGGCATTGCAAGGAGTCATCAACAAATTTGGGAGGTTAGAAAGATGCAATATCACTAAGTTTTTATAAGTTTATACATGTGAAATGGAGACATGCCAAATTCTTAAGGCAAAGATGATCTCAAGCTTATATTTAGCTATTGAATCTAGATTTCATAAAAAAGTGGAGAGATTGCTTAGAGAGGGTATAGAAACATGGTCAAAATTTCAAGAACTTTTGAAGGAAGAATTTATTGATAGAGATGAAGATAGGATTATCAAGCAAAAGTTTTTGGATTGGATAGAGTTGCAACCAAGCAAGCATATGGACCTTTATGAATTCTTAGAAGAATTTGATAGGAGATTTTATCAATTCTCATCCTCAGAGAGATGATCATTGGGTGCTTTAAAGGTAGAATTGTTTTTAAATAGTCTTGATGATGCCTTGAGAGACGAGCTTTTCATGCTTCTTGTAGATGAGTCTATGAAGAGTAATTGTACTAATAATTGGAAGAAGTTGAAGGAAGTAGTAGTTGTTTTAGTAAGGCAACAAGAAGTAGAAGCTAAAGGAGTCGAATATGGCCTAAGAAATCTTGTACTTTGGTTTCTATGTCATCTTTATCAATACGAGGGACTAATCTTAAAAAAAAAGAAATAAAAGAGCACGTGGGGGACTTTAATAGAGAAGTCAATTCTTTGTAGATGAAAGAAATTGGATCTTATACCAAGGGTAGTAAAAGAGAGAATAAAGATTCTTTTCAAACTATTACTATGGAAGGCCAAGGTATCCAAAAATTTGAAAGTAATATGAAGATCAAGGATTTGGAAACTAATGACAATGCGATTGGAAGCTATGGCTATTCTACATTAAATAAGTTTGTATAAGTTGGTGATGGCAATTTGGATGGAAAATCTCTTGGTGATAAAAAGATATTTTCTACATTTGAAGGAGGTGAAGATGTTTTGTCCAATATTTTGGAATATATTGAAGAGTTTAAAGTTGAGCCTTCAAAAGAGATGGATTATGGATCTACTCAAAATTATGATTATAGAAATTATATAAATTCATAATATTATAATGTACAAAGTGGTGGAATTATGCATGAGGATGATGATGAAAGTCAAATTGCATACAGCTATGAGACCACATATGGGTTGGATAAAAGAAGTTATGAATTTTCACATGATTATTATAGAGAGGGTTATGACATTGCATAAGGTTATGTTACTAAATGTGGTTGTAAAACTACAAAGGATTATCATGAAAGTTATGAGACTTTTCAAGAGCATAAGATTTTCAAAGGACAAGAGATTTTTCAATATTATGAGGTTATACAATGCTTTGAAACAACAAAAGGTTATGATATTTCACAAAGATGCATTCAAGAAGATATGAAGGATGTTATACAAGATTATGTAGCAAATAAAGATTATGGGACAAAAGATAAGGATGCCAAGTCATTGACTATAATTAAATTAATTGTGAGCACTTTTCTTTTGGACCAAGGTCAAAGTTATATAGATAATGCACATGTAATGGAAACACAGTTGGATTTGGCAAAGATAAGGTTTATCATCAAGTATGGAATTCAAGGATTGAAAATCTAAAAATCTTCAAATATAAAGATATGGAAAATGGATTTAAAGATTACATGGATATCTTAAATGGGACTTAAAATCAAAGAAATAAGATAAAAGATACAAGCAAGATGTATGTGGTTATATAGAAGAAGTTTAGATTTAATCTTTTTATTTCAAATTTTGTACCTTGCCAATGGTTTGGTCATGTACAAAGGAGGATATTTCCAAACTACTTACACATGGGGAGTAGAAAGAAACATTGGCATGAAAAAAAAAAAAAAAAAAAAAAAAAAAGACAAATTTAGAAAGTATTATTGTAAAGCAAGACTATAGAGGTATAAAAATGGTGGTACTCTTATAAGATATAATTGCCTTTGATTTAAGTTTTATTTATATTTAACAAAATTAATAAATAAATAAATAAATTGGAGAAGTATCATTGTAAAGCAAGACTATGGAGGTGTAAAAAAAGAGGTACTCTTACAAGATATAGGTGCTTTTGATTCAAGTTTTATTGGCATTCAAAAAAAAAAAAAAAAAAAGTGAGAAAGAATTATGTGAGTTAGGAACATTAGAAGATGATGAAAGATTTTTGATATTTATCAAGAAAATGGATTGAAAGATTTTTGAAGAAAATTGCATATATTGAATTAAAGGATGATGAAAATGAAAGCAATTAAAGCTATTCAAACAAAAACAAACATAAATAAATAGAGAAGACTTTGTCAAAGATATAAATATTTCAAGACAACAAGATGATATTGATTTGAATAGTGAATATGAAGAAGAAAAATTGGATGAGGACATTGAAAATATTATATGAATCAAACAAAGTTGGATTATTTGGTGCATATTAAATGATGCACAAGTTCAAAAGGGGTGGATGTCGTGTTGTAACACGATTATATGGTGAAAGATAATAATATGGATCTTATTATAAAAGAGCCAAGTTAAAAGATAAAGTAGTTGGCTTATAAATTATTACTCCTTAAATAATTGATGGTAAAATTAATTGATTAAGTTATTACCATTAATTTATAGTAAAAATAAAAATTTAAAGGTTAAATTAAAAGTAATAGTCAAAAATAAAAAAGAAGAGACTAAAGATTAAAAGTTAAAGATTAAAAATTAAAAGTAAAAAATAAAATATTAAAGTTACAAGTTATTGAAAGAATAAAAGTAAAAATGGAACTAAAGAGAGATAAAAGCGATGGTACCTTGTTACTACCCAAGAATTGAGGGCAGCAAACCCCCTTCCACTTCAAAGTTTTTCAAAAATTATGATTAGCTCTAAAGTGAATGATTTTTAGTTTTTTACAAGGTCAATTTGAAAACGCTCTTAGTCCAATGACTTTTAATTCAATCCAGCACCTAAACCGCGAGAAATGCTCCTTCAAAATTGAATGACTAAGATTGTTGTGGCAGGCAACTTCTCTCCTTTTGGAAATTCATCAAAAATTCAATTCATCTTCAAATTCAGTGAAATTTTTGCCATAAGAAGTTTAGATTAAAGTTGAAATTACTCTCAAAAATTAACAATAATCAAATTGGGAGGCACTAAGAAATGTCTTTTCAAAAGTGATTGATCTAAATTACCAAGGTAACCAACCTCCTTGCATTCTAAATTTTTCCAAATTATTTTCTTTAATTTTAATTGAGCGAGCCTTATCTTATTGAAAAGCTAATACCAAAAGCTAAAACTAAAAAAAAATTCACATAGAAACTAAAAAAATTGAATGACTGTTTGAGAAAAATATAAGGCTTTTAGAACCCTTGGAGTATTTGGAAGGCTGAGGGAGCTATCTACCACAATGAAGTATGTTTTAAAATCCAAAAACCGTCATTCAAAAATCAATATCCATATACACATACCTAAAAAGTTCACAATGAGATTTAAAATCAAAAATGAAATTAAGATTATGATTTTAGGCCAAAATTTGGCATAGCTTTGTCCTTTATCAAGAAAAGAGAGAGAGAGAGAGAGAGAGAGAGGGCTTGGGAAACCAAGCCATTCTTATACAATTGAGTGGTGGCTTGTGAGAGGGTGGCCACACCTCCACCCTTGATTTTTAAGATCCCTAATGTAGATCTATAGCCTTCATTCATCTAGGAGCTAATTTCGTTATTGAGGCTGATGGCTCTTGTAAGTGGTCGAAAAATTATTTTTTGGTAAATCTAACTACACTATTGTGTTCAAAAAACCTTTTTACGCTAAGATCGACTACTCACATGCCTCAATCCATGTTTATTTGTAATTTTTATGAAGGTTTTTTTCCTATGAGGATTTTGGCAATTTTTGTAAAATTCTTCAAAAATGAGAATTTCATTGCTCCACTTGTATTTTAAAGAAGAGGGTGCTGATCTTGTTTTCTTCACTCCACAGGATGAATTTTATGTCATCATTGCATTTGAATGACTTTCATTAATTAAAAGAACTACTTTGCCACTGGAATTTATTGAATTTAGAAAAAAACTTCAAAACTATCATTATTAAACTTCACATGATATGGAAGCAAGATATTAGAAAATATTATATTGGATAATTTTGTAATGCAAATAATAGGTCTTTTTGCCATGCAGAGTGCATAAGAGCGAGTTGTAATGCGGTACTAGATGGAAGAGCATAAGATTGTAGCATTATCAAAGATTGTAGGATTTTGAAGCATAGTTTGTATGGAACATCAAGGTTTTAGTGCTTGGGGTTTTAATGTGCACACACATAGTCTATTATTTTTTATTATCATATTTTATTGCATCACACTAGGTGGTGCAATATAATAATCTAGTATATTACATTAAGATTGTCGGATATAGCATATTAAGCTCATTAATTTTGACACAAGGATTTGATTGAAGGAATGCAATCTTTTTTTTTATGCTACATTCGACATGATGTATAGGTTGTGCTTAAGTTTTATATATAGAATTATTTTAAAAAATAAAAAATAAAAAGAATAAAAAAATAAAAAATTGTAATGGTTTAGGATGGCAATTGGCAAAGAATTCATTGGTATTCTTGATTTTTAGAATGAAGATCATTTGAAGCATTGAAGTGATATTTATTAAATACTAATTGCTTTCTAAGTAAATTTTTTATTTTCTCTTATTTATTCAAATTTTCTTTTATTACAATTATTTTTTATTGTCAATAGATTTTATATTTTGTAATCATCAACCATAAGTAGATGCCAGTTGCTCTAGTTCACTTTTGATTTTTACTTCTTTGTTGTTGAAAATGAAGATCTAATTTAGATTTTTAGATTTTATTTTTGATATCTTTTTTTAGTTTTAGATATTATTCTTGAAGGTTTATTGTGGTTGTTCCATTTTATGTTTGTACTAGTTTATATTGATAGACATATTTTAGAGATGGAATTGAGTTGATAGCTAACAAGATCCTTCTATTTATAAATATATTGGATGTATAGTGATCCGAAGGTGATGATCAGAGAACTGCAAAGCTTCGTGGTGTTTGTAGGTATATGTTGTTTATTTAGCCTTTAAATAATTATAGATATATAAATAATTTCTTTTTGTAGTACATATTAAGAATTGATTATTTTTTTTACTAGACTACTTGAATAGTGACCACATCAAGGTCTTTGGGCCAATAGTAGATATTAATAGAGTTTTTAAATTTGTTTCAGAGTTAGATACTATTAAGAAGCTTTAGACCTTGAAAGAAGATATGTTTCATTAGATAGAAGAAGATCCTTACAATATGGCAAAAGTTTGGTTCTTAGAATAAGTTGAAGGCATTTCTTTGTTAGATTGAAAGTTTAGATTTCAAATGTGGATAAAGAAAAAAAAAAACAACATCAAAGTTCTCTACATTTCAATGAGTGGTATGCCTTTGAGCTCTTATTACAATACTTGAACCATGAGGGGCTCCAAATCATAAGGAGATAAAATGAAGAATACTCACTTAAATTGTAAAAAACAGAGCATGATTAAGAAGTACAAATAAAGCTTATTTCAATTCTTAAAGAGAAAACTATCTCATATTTAATGCCCACAATGAAGGAAGAAGATCTAATTTAAGAAAAAGTTGGTACATCTTTGGAAGATATCAAAAGAAAAAGAATAGGTATTTCTTTAATTAATACTCTAACTACTTTATCATAGATGATTCAAGCAATGAAAGTAGCTTTGTTTACAATGTGAGAATCACCATCATTTCTTGCCTCTCCAAATATTTATTAAATACTTCAAGTATAAGTATAGAGATTTTAGGTGTAATCAAATGTAATTTATTCAATACTTTCAATGTAAAAAGAAAGATACTTCATATATCATATATAATTATTTGGCTTGATTTGCAATAAAGTTTAGAGGTGTATTTGCTGAGGGTCAACTTGGAAAGATCTTTTTATCTAAGATGGACAAGAGACTCTTGGATTTAGCTACACTAAGAATTATATTTTAATATGATGGCAAGGCAATATTAATACAAGTATTTATTGATGTTAAGAAATATGATAGGGCACTTGGTTACTATGATGCTATTGATATGATAGCTTGGATGATAAATGTGTCTAAGCCTAAAAAGATTAAAAATACCACAAGTAGCTTGGTAGAAACTCAATTTGAAAGGATTGTGCATTATTGGAGGTATAGTGAATTTTGTCGCAATAAAAATGATTCAAATTTTCTTAATAAAAAAAAAGCTTTATATATAGAGAAGCCTAAATTTAAAAAAAAAATGGCTAAGGTTGGAGATAAATCTAAAATAAATAATTAAAGTATACTCATAATTATAAATTTAATCATAATGAAGATAATTATTTTATATTATATCCATATAAGTAGCTTGCATTGAATAAGAAAAAAAAACTTTAAAAGCTAAAATTACCTTTTTAGAAAATAAATTCAATGATATTGCTTTATTAAGCCAAGTCTATAGATTTTATATAAAGTCTAAAAATAGAATAAGTTTTTTTTAAAAAAAAAATTATATATTTGGTGCATTAAAAAAAATGGTAGTTACAACTATTATATATGTCTAAAAAATAGCTAAGAATATGGCACCAATAATAAATGAAGCACTAGAAACTTTGTTTGACCATCCAAAAAATCATAAAGGTCCTAATATTCATATGCAATTACTTTTATCATTTGGCCTTGTATTTGTTAATTCTATAATAAGATATTTTATTTTTATTTTAATAATAGATAGACATATTAATATTAAAGACATAGCACATACTTTGATATATAAAATATTAAATATACCTATATTTTCTAATATTGATTTGTTGGTTCCAAAATTTAAACCAACATGGATCTTTGAATTAGTTGATAAAATGTTAAAAAGTAAAGTGCTTATATTATCTTTACAAGTAGTTCAAGCAATCATAAAGCCTTCAATAGAAGAAAAATTTAATAAGATGTAAACAAAGCTTGTAGATGAAACTATTGCTATATTTAATGAATGTCACTTACAAGAAACAAATATAAATCCTCAAATAAGGTGCTATTAGCTACAAAGGTAGAAATTTTGTTTGATGTTGTGGCTAGACTTGCTTGAAAATATAAAAACTTGTATCTAAAAGTTATATAATTAGTTAATAACAATGTACTTGTTATAAGCCATATTAGTAGCATACTACTTGTGCCACACTTTTATATATTTTAGTCTTGAGAAGTGGTATAATATGTAAAAATAAGATAAAATATTATAAGAATTTTATTTTTAATAAAAAAATAAAAATAAAATAAAATAAAATAAAATAAAAAGATATTTATAGATATTGATAGTTTATTTCCAAAGATAAGTCAAGATAGATGGATATGGATTTAAAATGGAGTAGTATGGTATTAAGATAAAAAAACATGGACTGAGGTAGAACGACATGGACTTGTGTAGTCTTTTAGATCCCTCTCTCTTTCTCTTTTGATGATTTTTTTAGATTATTTTTAATATTTTGTTTGAAGATTTTTGTTCTTCTCTTTTTTATCTTTTCAAAAAGCTCTCACTTGTTCTAAGAGGAGTTATTATAAAGATGGAGTGTTTTAATGAATAAAAAAAGAATAAATCACTTTTTAAGGTTTTTTTTAAGATGATTCTTATAGTTTTTTTAATATTTTATTTAAGAAATTAAAGAATGGTTTTTTTATTTTTTAGCTTTTTGAAAAGCTTTTATTTTCTTCAAAAGAATTAATATGAAGATATAGTGATTTTTTAGATAAAAAAGAATCAATTGACTACTCTTAATATAATTATTAGCTTTGTTTATTTATAAAATATATTATAATTTTTTTTTTTTTTTTTTAATATATATATATATATATATCTGTATGGACTAAGTAGCTCTTCAAAGCATCATTACATGTTCAAATCTAATGAAGTATGGAGCTATGGCGCCTAATTGAATAAAAAAGAGATATCAACTTCTACATATTATTAAGAACATGAAGTAGTAGAGTTCATTTGAATAAAAGGTACTATTTGACCATATTTAATTGTAGCCATAAACCTTGTATTATTTTAAAATAAACGTTCCTATCTTGACAATATTATGATGGATCTTTAAGCTCAACCAATTATAATTGACAAGTAGCTTGTTCAAGAATTAGGTCTTACTCCTATAGACTTAGAGCCTTGTACTTTTACTATTTTCACTTTAGTAGGGAGCACAAAGCAAACTATCAATTATATTAGGCAACCATTGCAATTAATATTTTGTATTAAATTTGGACCACTTTATTCACACCTTATAAAATAGTTCTTTTGAAAGAAATATTAAAATTTATATCTAATTTTGTAAAACAAAATAATCTACTAAGTTTAGAAGTTCATATAAGATATTAAAAAGATCCATTTCATCTATAAAAAAACATGAGCAAAATTTTTTTGTCATTGAAAAGAGATTGTATCTTTATTAGATATATTAAAGATATCAAACTCTTCTTTATTATCTACTTTTACTCAACTTATTTATTAGTATCTAATAGATGAAGGTATTAACTTTATGAAGCTTTTTGCATGTATCGATACAAGTTTGGTAATAATATTGGAGTTTGAACTTATTATTAAATAATAAATTTATGTAAATATTAAAATTACACCTAACCAAGCAGCCATATATTATCTCCAAAGGTTGTTGATTTTATATTCTAAACAATTATAAGAATGAAGAAGTCTTTAGTCTTATTTTAAGACTTTTTAATATTCTTGTTATTATCAATAGTTATTTTAGTTTAATATTATATCATCTTTGAGTGATTTTTTAGTCTTTTTGATTGATACAAGAATGTATTAACTTTTTAGTTGTTTGAGATTCATGTCCTTTATAGTTTGATAAGAGTGTTAATTTATTATTTTTATCTTATTTTAAAAGTAAGAAAATTATTTTATTTTTATTATTTTATTTTAAAGATTACAAACTATTTATTTTTGAATAAAAAATTTAGTTTTTTTAACATTGATTTTTTTCTTCAAGAGAGTGGATTATCCTTTTTTATGGAAATTTTCATTTGATATAAGAGGTTGCATATTATCCTTCTCTAATTTAACCTTTTAAATTTATTTGAGTTATATATGGAAGAAAAGATTATAGATATTATTTTGAGAAAGAGTGACAATAGATTTATAACCATTGTAGATCTTTATGAATTTTTTAATATTCTAAGAATAAAAATCTCATGTATTTTATAAAGATAAATTTTTCTTTCAATCCAATTTAAAAGATTGCCTTAATTAAGAGTTACTTGTAATTGGTGGTATAGAGTAGAAGATATAATAAATAAGAATAAAAAAAAGAAAAATAAAAAATAAATGAAATAAGTAAAATCAAGCAATTTTATACAACAAGAATAATTGATAGTTTGTTCACTAAATTTTTATCTAGTAAAAATAAAATTAAATATTAAAAGTTATATTTTTAAATAAATAATTTTATTATCTTTTTAATAGCATAAGAAACATATAAATTCAAATTATTATGAATAAATTATAAAAATTTAAAGATAAGAATTGAATAATTAAAAAATTAAGTGAGTATATTTTACTTCAAATAGAATTTATTTATAGATTAAAGATTTGAGCCTCACTAAGATTCACATGTAGTGTGTATGAATTTCTTAAAGATGCCTTAAGGTCTTAGTCTTATCTTCTTACCTATATCTAAAGTACTACAACTCATATGAGACTTGTGTACCTTCCTACAAGGAGCAAATTAGCTGCTAGTCCTCCTATTTCTACTAGTAGAATTCATAATTTTGTATTTTTGACTATATTTTGATATTTAAAAATATCCAAATAGATAAGAAATCTTATATGGCCTTCAAATCTTATTCCATTTTTTCATAATGACTCCTAAAGTGGTAAAACTTACTTTCACTAAATTCTTGAAATCTTTTCTAAATATTCCTAAATATTTCTAAATAAATTCTAAAAAATTATATAATATTTTTATAATACTAAAATTTATTTAAGAATATATTTTCTTATATTTTTTATTTTTATAGTAATAAAATTAATTTAAATATATTAAAAATCTTATTTTCTATATAATTAACTAAAAAAATATGAAGTTTTTTTTATGCTTCTTCTAACTACTAACTAATCATTGATAGGATTTTTATAAATAATACATGTAGGAGGAAGGTCAATAAAGATATTAGTCTCAATAATTAATCTTTAATACTTAATAATAAATAAAAATATTAAATTAATTAAGATAATTACTTGCAAGACTTACTAAATTTCTATTTTTATAACTTTTCTCTTAATAAGAATTTTTTAACTTATAAATAATTCTAAATTCTAATAAATAATTAAATAATAAAAAAATTCTTTAATCTTAATATTTATATAATTAAATAACTTAAAATTATATCTTTAATAAATCCACCAATTAAATTGCATTGGTTGTACTCACAAATTTCCAATGTGAATCATAGAGGTACTATTCCTATGTCTATGGAAGCAGTCAATAATGAAGTTCATAATCTGTGCCATAAAATTATAAAATTAAGAAAGGCAAGTAGATCAAGTTTATAACTAAATTTGAAAAGTCTTGCTATTATAAGTATAAGAGAGGCAAGGATAAGTATGCCCAAGAAATTTATGGAACAAGATCAAATTTTTGAGGGTTTTTATAAAAAATAAAGTTCTATCTAAGGTTGCATCTTTCTCAATATTCTAATAGATTTATTTAAGTTGGATTCATCAGAATACTTTTCTTTGGAAGTACACTTTCTTGGTTTACATCTTTGATAGAAAAAGTTTCATGACCACTTTATGATTTGAATTCATTCTTGAAAAAATTACAGCTATATTTAAAGAAAGTGATTAAAAAATGGTAGCAAAGATTAAGCTCATATTTCTATGACGAGGATGATGTTCAGCAACCATATCTACTACTAAATTCTAAAATCTTACTTATGATGTAGATTGAAATGACAAAGCTCTTATCAATCAATTTTGATATGGATTGAAAGATAATGTCAAAGATTATTATTAACAATGATTAAAAGCAATGTCTATTATTGACAATGTCAAAAGCAATTTATTACTGAATCTATTGCATGTGACAATTGACTTTTTGAAAGATGTTAAAAACAAAGATTTGATTAGAGAAGTATAAAATAAGCCAGAGTGATATCTTTTAAATTTTTAAAAGCTTATTTTTCTAGGCCAAAGCCTATACAAATTGATATGATATGTTTTAAATCTCTTATCAAACAAGAAAAGATTTATCATTATTAAGAGGATTTGTAACTATATTATGGAGAAGCTAAGGATACTATTCAATATTTTTCAAAAAAACAACATAATCAAAAAATGACGAGCATAATTGCCAAAGAAAATAATGTATCAAAAAATAAGTTTTTTTTAGCTATAATAGCGACCATGCAATTGGAATGATGTACAATATCTAATAAAGGTTCTATTTTTTCTTCAGATCTTTTATCTTATTTTATAATAGATATATATTTAGGACCAAAAAATTACAAAGTCTTAGTCTTGTTAGATTGAAGAGCCTTAGCTTATTTCATGGACAAAGATTTTGTCAAAAAATGAAATATAGCTTTAGTTAAAACCAAATCTATACATGTAAAAATAATAGATAGTCATTTGTTATCATTTGGAGATGTTATATATGAAATTTTTTCTTTAGATGTAGAAATTAGTAATTATAATAGTTTAATAATATTTAATGTGATTAGATTTTTTTTAATTGAAAGATTTTAGGATTATTAAAACTAAAAAAAATAATCTTCAAATAGATTAGATTTTTTGTAACTTTATTTTTTTTTATAATTTAGTCCAAGATTTTCTTGAGCTAATAGAAATCTATAAGTTCAATATATCCAAATCATTATTAATAGGTATCAAGGACATAAATCTTGAAAAAAGAAAATCTTTAACTTACTCTTATCTCACAGAAAGGAACTAAAAAGTCACTCAAAGATGATATAATATTGAACTAGAATGGATATTGCCAAAAACAAGAAGATTAAAAAGTCTTGAAACAAGACTAAGAACTAGAAAAGCATTGACAAGAGTGAAGAAGGCTTCACTCTTATCTTCATACATACCCTCTAATTAGGAGCTACATGGCAATATTCTATAGAATCTCCAATATGTATTGACTTTGCTAGCCACATGTCTTAACTTACAAGTCAAGTTATCTATGTATGTACTATATAATTAACTTATTCTATAAGCTATTATATGGAATTAACTTATTCCACAAGCTATCACGACATGATTAACTTATTAGCTAAGTTACTAACCTACAAACATATTTAGAGTCAAAATCATGTCTATAAAGCTTCTAAGAAGCTTTTCTAGAAGACTTTATGAAATTAATCTATATTTACTTACTTCTATCTAATCATATAAGTAAGTATTAGAATAAATGTATATATCCATGATATTACTTTCTCTTTTGGAGACGAGTTCCATGAGGAGCAGTCATCATCTTTCATAGATCTTTGTAATTCTTTATCTTGGTTTTGATGGATGTCATCAATGAAAGGCCTCAACCTTCTTTGTTGTATTTGCAAGATTCTTTGCTGGCTTCCATATGCATTAATTAATATCATATACATGCCAATGACTAAGATATTTCAACCTATTTTGGTACCACCTTAAATTTAAGACTTCTTCTACCTCGAACTCTTGATTATTATCCACTTCTATAAGAAGAGGTAGTATTTGTCTTCTTCTCAAGATATTCACTCTCATATACGACTCAAGAAGGATACATGAAATATAGGATGGATCTTCATAGACTTTGATAGATGTAATCAATAAGCAATGGGATTGATATATTTACAAATAAGAAAAGGTCTCAGCTTACGTATAATAGGATATAGATAAGATAATTATATAGATAATAGAACCATTGAAGTTTTTAGAATTGAAGTTAAGTTATGAGTAGGTAGGATCCATCATAGAATATTCTGAAAAGAATTTAGAACAGTTATTTAGCTACGTCCTATCATAGAACCTTCTAAAAGAAAGCTTAGGGTAGTTATTCAAGTAAGGCCTTCCATAGAACCTTCTAGAAAGGAATTTAAGGTAGTATGTAGGTGGAATCCACTACCTAAGAACATTCTAGAAAATCTAGGGTAGTAAGAAAAAATATAAATAGGATTGGTTAGGGCATTTTGGAGCATCTACTCATGTATGGCTTTAGATCTTTTTTCTTAGTAAAGTTTGATTTTACATCTTTCTATTTAGATTTGTTCTATTTTATTTTTATTTTTTCAATTTTATCTTTTATATTTTATTTTGTTTACTTCAGTTCAGTTTTATTTTGGTATGTTTTGTCCTATTTTTTGAGGAGGCCTTATATTGTTATAGATTGGAAGGATCTTGAATTTTTGAGATAGTTTAGTTCTGTTTTATTAGTATTAAAGCAAGTGTTACACTATTTACTTTTAGTAGTGTATCAATATTCATCATTTAGTCTAAGGTCAATTCTTACAGTCACATTGGATATTGTGTTGAGGTTATCATAAGTTACTCTTAAAAAGTCAATCGAGAGGTGAGAAGGTATTACAATAATAAAGTCCAGCAGAGAAATTATAATATAGAAGATATGGCAGAGCAATCCCAAATAGAGGCTCAAATACAACACCTCGTAGATCAGATAGCTACTTTGCAAGAATAAATAGAAGCCTCGAGGACAAGAAAGTTGACATCTGCTAAGTTGAAATTGAGTAAGCCTAATGCATACTGTGGAACTTCAAGATAAGAAGATGTATGTCAATGGCTCTTCAATATGTGACAATACTTTCAACTATCTAGGCAAATACCACTGAAGGAATTATATATGGAGCTAATTATTTGAGAGATGTGGTAGCTATTTGGTAGCAACATCGAGTTCAAAGTTATTGAGCTCAAGGAGGATTTAGTGATTGGGAGGGATTTAAAACTGAGTTTAGGAATCAATTTTGGCCCATCAATGTAGAGAAGATAGCAAACAATCACTTAAAAAATCTTACTTAATCTACGTTGATAGAAGATTATGTCTTCCAATTTAAGTCCTTATTTCTCCAAAGTGAGAATATTTTGGAGGCGGGGATGATGGATTAATTCTTATGAGGTTTAAAACCTGGAGTCTAGCGAGAGGTAGAGCTAAGGAATCCACAAAAATTCAAAGAGGTAATTCAAATTGTAGAGAAGGTTGAGACTATAGATTTTAGAAATTGTGAAGGATGACTTATAACACAAATTTTTATGCTACTATCTTATATTACGGTACAACAACCAATACCAATAGAGATTGATGCCTTACAAGGATCATTGATACTATAAAGATAACAAATATTGGTGCAAAAAGGATTGTATTTCTATTATCAAGAGCCAGCCCATCAGATTGGAGGTTGTTTAAAATGCCAAAGAATAAGTACCAACAAGACAAGGCGAGTTCATAGTCTCAAAACTCACCAAGTCAATAATGAGTCAAAGCAAGAAAACGAGGCTTCCTAGTAAAGGCACTGGGGGTTAGTATTGGGAGTAGCTATTGTCACTTAGAGATAAATAATATAGCCTTAGATAACTATAAAAAGAGTCGATTAGTGCATCTAACATGACTATTAAGGAGACAACCATATCAAGTGCTTGTAAATTGTAACTCTAAAAAAAATTATATCTCAATTGAAATTACTAATCAACTTAGAATTAAAATCAAGAAAATCAAAAGAAGAAGTATATACCTTGCAAGTGACCGAGAAAACATATCGAGTGAGACATGTGAAGAAGAAACCTTGAGATTGATGGACACTTACATCTTAAGAAAGAGATTCAAGGTAATAAAGCTAAAGTATGATGTTATCTTTGGTATGCCATAGTTGGAGATGGAAAATAAGTAAGTTGATTGAGTAGTAAGAATAATCTCTTTTAAAGATTGAAGAAGCAAGGTAACTCTTTGCAAGGTGAAGAAGAAAGATAATCTACAATCAAAGACTTACTTATAGAGACAACTTTTAAGAAGAAACAACTACAGCATGAGCAGTCAATATATATGGTAGTTCCAAATCTTGCATCAATGGTGGAAAAGAGAGCCAAATGGATAGAATGAGCGGGGCAACTTATATGAGAATATCATAATATCTTTTCAACCAACCTACTTAGTGGCATACTTCCTAATCAAGGTGCATCTTTTCAAATAAAACTATTGCTTGAAACCAAACTAACAAGTCGATCAATTTATTGCCTAGCACCAAAAGAACTTGAAGAGTTAAAGAAGACATTAGACAAACTCTTGGAAAAAGGCCTCATTCAAAAAAGTACATCACCATAGGAAGTACTTGTACTCTTTGTACCAAAGAAAGATGGTGGACTTTGCTTTTGTATCGACTATTAAGGTTTCAATAAGCAGAGTATTAAAAATGCATATCTACTTTCATATGTGGATAATTTTCTTGATCAACTTTAAGATGTGACCATCTTTAGTAAATTGAATCTTTGGAGCAGATATTAGCAAACACCTATTATAAGAGAGGATGTGGAAAAGATGGCATTTTGTATGTGCTATGGATATTTTAAATGGCTGGTTTTATCCTTTGGCTTTACAAATACTCCAGCTTCTTTCATAGGTCATATAAATAGATTATTTTGAGATCTTTTAGATAATTATGTAGTCATCTTTATTGATGATATCCTCATATATATTTAAAACTTTGAAAAGCATAAGCAACACCTATGAAAGGTATTATACCAACTATAAGATAATTATATTTATTGTAAGTAATCAAAATATAGACTTTGGAAGTCGAAAGTCACTTTTTTGGAGTATATAGTGTCTTCCAAAGGTAGGCATATAAAAGAAGATAAGATAAAAGTAATGGAAGATTGACCAACCTCTAATGATATTTTTGAAGTTTTCTCATTTTTAGGCCTTGCTGGATACTATCACCATTTTATTTGGTGATTTACTCGCATTGCTACCTCATTGAAAAATCTATTAGAGAAAGATGCTTCATTTGAATCGAAACTAGAGTAGCAAAATGTCTTTAATAAGTTGAAAGAGGTACTCATTACTACTCCATTATTGCAATCGTATGATTAGACCTTGGAAGACATGTTGTGGATATTTGTGGTGGTTCATCATAATAATTGAGATGAATACTTAACACCCTTATAATTTACTTATAATGATGATATTTAAGCAAGTACCAATCATTCACCATTTTTCTTTAATATCAATCAACATCCAATAATGCCAATAACTTTCTATCGTCCCATTGATATCAACAACCTAATAATGGAAGAATTCATACAACGGCTTACAATAGCCTTATAAGAAGCATGACATTGCTTCTTTATTACATAGAATCAATAAAAATAGTATGAAAATAACTATCAGCAATACAAGATCTTTTCGGAGGGTGATCAAGAACTACTCTCCAACACCAACTTCTCACTTGCTACATCAATTCAAATCTATAAACTAAAATCTCAATGACTTGGACTTTTTCATATTTCTATAGTAATTTTTGATGTTGCATATCGCCTCAAGCTTTTGCCACATATTTGGATCCATCCAGTTTTCTATGTTTAGCAACTCAAGGAATTTTATATCAAGGCAAAGTACTTTTTGGATTGACACTAACTACTACCACTACTAGATGTAATTAATGACCAATAAGAATATGAAGTGGATAGAGTTTTGGAGCATTGCTACCTTTATCATGGTACTAGACATCCACAACTTTAGTACAAAGTTCTTCAGAAAGTTTATTCCATTGACAATGAAATGTGGGAATCTACACAAAATCTCATCCATTATCAAGAAACAAGTTGGAGATACCATTGAGAACCAAATGAGGACATTCTGTATTAATGGAAGAGAATTAATTATAACAGGGTACAAATAAGATAATTATATAATTAATTAGAACCATAGAAGTTTTTAGAATTGAGATTAGGTTAGTGGATCATGTAAGATCTACCATAGAATCTTCTAGAAGAAAGCTTAGGATAATTATCAAGATAGAGCTCACCATAAAATCTTCTAAAAAAAGAATTTAAGATGATTATGTAGGTAGAGCCTATCACTTAGGAATATTTTAGAAATTCTAAGGTGGTAGGATAAGGTATAAATAGGATTGGCCAGAGCCTTTTGAGCCATCTAGTCAGATATGGCTTTGGACTCTTTTTCTTAGTAAAGTCTTGTTCTACATCTTTTTCTTTAAATCTGTTTTATTCTTTTTTTTTTTTTTTTTTTTTTTTTTTTTGCTTAGTTTTGTCTTTCATATCCTATTTTGTATAGTTCCATTCAATTTTGTTTTGGTTTATTTTGTCCTATTTTGTGAGGAGGCCTTATGTTATTATAGATTGGAAGGATATTGGATTTTTGAGATAGTTTAGTCCTCTTTCAATGGTTTAATTATTTGAACTAGCTATTGCTCCAAAGATAAGAAATCATATGAGGTCTATTATAAGATATTTTAGAGGTTCATGGAAGAAATATTTTCAAGCATTAAAAGATGAGTTTTTTATAGAAGATAGGGATCAAGTCATAAAGAAATCATTTTTTGAGTAGATTGAAAGGTCTAAAAAGGCTCTTCTAATAATAAAATTATTAAAAAAATTCAAAAAGTAATATTCTTATTTATGAAAGAAAGAGAGATAATTATTAGATCTAAGTAAAGTGATTTTTTTTTTTTTTTCAAGAGGCTGATGGAGAATTGCAAGAAAAGTTAAAAGTCTTACTTGAAGATAAATAAGAAGATGAAGGATTCACAACACATTAGAAAGAAGTAGAAGAGGCAATAAGATATCTTAAAAAAAGAGGAAGAAGAAAGTATAGAGTGAATATTCAAATACTATTGCAAGTACTTCAATTAAAAATACCTATTATCAATCCTACATCTATAATTCAACCTTCAATAGTTACATCAAAGAACAAAGAAATAGACATTGATGAAATTATACAAGGAATAAAATATTTGGAAATAAAATTTATAAAATTTAAAGAGAAGGAGCAACCATTAAGAATATCAACAAAACAAAAGTTAGGATTGATAGAAGGTATAGTATATAGATACATGTGATGTGATAGCATGGATCATTTGAGAAGAAAATGTAAAGATTTTATAGAGGCATTATGCAATGGAGTTATTTTTTTTTAAAGATGGTAGGATATATTTAAAAGAAAGTAGGCAGAATTTTTTAAAAAAATTTGGTATAGAGGGGATGAAGGTATTTATAAAAGAAGCATTTAAAAATTCAAGCAAGGAAGCACCAATTTATTAGATGGAAGCAAGTCTAGGCAAATATTTAAGCATAAATCTTAAATTTTTAGGAAAAACTAATTTGTTGTGGTCAACTATAATGAGCTATGGTAAAAAAAGAAATTTTTCTATAGATAATTTAAAATATGTTAGCAATAATATTTGGCAAATTACTAAGTGGAATGATCTAATAGATGGATTATCGATGCATGCTCATATTGCAAGGAGTCAATATGAAGCATTAATAGAAGAAAAATAAAGGAAAGATGAAAATAATAAAGGACCATAAAAAAGAACTACAAGAAGAGTAAAAATAGGACAATAAAAGAATCCTATGCATGAAGAGATAATAAAGAATATTTCTAAAAAAGAAAAGAAAATTGTAAAAGAAAAAGAAAAGGTTTTTGCTTATAAATTACAATCAGATATTGATGCAATAATGGATTTGAAGAAGATTTTAGAAGAACGCATTTTAAATGAAAAGATGGAATTTACATTAGAAGAAGTTCTTGAGATAGAAAAGAGGAAATTTTATGAGGTTATTATGAATATTATTAAAAAAAATACAAATTTTGGATGAGAATATGGCTTCAAATGCATATAGGATAAGAGTGATGATAAATGAAGAGAAAAGTAGTTATGTATATGGAGATGTTTCATGTATAAGGATTATGAAAGAAGAAGAAAAAATCACACATTCTAGTCATTATTCTTGTAGTTATTGGACAAGAGCAACAACAGAGATATTAATAAAGTTAGAGAATTTAAAAGAATCTCTTGTAATATTAATTGATCATAGTTCGAAGATCCATTTGATGTCAAAAGAGTTGTATGAAAGAAAAAAGTAGTCTATTAATACCAAGTATGGATGATTTCAGTGGAAAATAATTCTTGAAGAGAATTATATGGAATATGTCCAAATATGAATGTTACAATAAGAGATGTTAGTAATGAACAAAACTTCTTTATGCAAGAAATGTCTACTTATTCTATTATTCTAAGAAAACTTTATATTATGGCTACTTGCATGGAAAGAAAAACTATGAATGATGGATTAGCATATGTTCGGATTAGGAGTTGAGATGGAATAAGAACAATATAATTTTTGATGGTATGTACTATTGATGAGAAAAATTATGGAAGTTTGTGAGAGCAACCTTTGCCAAATATTACTAGAGATTTAGAAATGAGCATGTGAGGGATTTTCACCACTTGCTATTATAAATTAGGATTCTAATAGTAAAAAAGATGATGGATTCTTGCTCTCATATTGTAACACGAGTATAAGGTAAAAATATAATCAAAAATTAATTTTTAATTAATATTTAATTATCTTGATTCAATAATATTTCAAGATATTTAAACATGGCTTTTATAAAAGCTTTTTAGTTTATTTTCTTGTCTTAATAGTTAGTAGGTTAAAGATTGGTTAATAAATTTATCTTCTAGACTGTAGAGATTCTTTTACTGCCTTAGAAAGACCATAAATTTATAAAATCAGGTTAGAAGAGATAAATAACTAGTATGGTTGATACTAAGATTAAATTGAGAATAGGATTGGACTAAAAAAATCCTATGATAGGTTAGATTGATACCAAGGGATCAATTGTTTATGAGAAAGGGTCAAAATCAGACCACCTCCCACTAAAACAACCTCTTAGGACAAAATAGGGGGACATTTGAAGATTAGTGATTAGAATAAAGAGCTAACTTAGAGATTACTTCAAAGACATAAGACTTTTTTTCATTGGATTTGGTTTGACTTTGTAATTATTAATAAAAATCATGGTTTGTATTATTGACTTGAGATTTATGTAATATAATTAGAACTACTACTCTAGGCTAGTTTGTTAAATTGGTATCAAATCTAAAGTTCAAAATTTATCAATGCTTAGTTAATTAGATGTCCTAAGTGTATGTGAAATTTTGTTATAATCTAATAATGTTGTTGTGAGATATTTGGATTTTGATACAAGAAAGTATCGAAAGTTGGAAGTTTGAGGTTGATTAGGCTTTTTATTATATCTAAAGATCTACTTGTTAGATCAAAGTGAAATTTGGCATGGTATTAGAAGACTTGAAGGTTATGCTACATACGAATTTTGAATTGAAGTTAACAGTTGAAAAAGAAGAAATCACTACTACAACATTTGCATCAACTTTCAAGTTCATAGTCAAGTAATATTAATGTGTTATTTAGGCGCTTTCTCAGGATTCATAAATTAAATTGAAGTGAATTCTTTAGAGCACATAGAAGACTTATAGTGGCATTTGTATGCAAAATTTTGCTCCAAATGGATGGTTAGATTAAGAGCTATAAAAAAGCATAGATTAAGAGCATAGGTTGCTAAAGCTTTAGCAACCTATGCTCTTTATGAATAAAAAAGAAAAATGTCAAAAATATGAATCGAATTGAAAAAATGTGAAGCACTTATTGAAAATGAAGGCATATTAAGGATGTTTGAAAAAAGTGGCTTTGGTGATACCATGTATTAATTGTAAGTATTATTAGATTTGGATTTTGAAGGAGATGATAAGATAATAAATGTACAATTTAAGGAATTTTATAACAAGATAAAAGAATATATTAATAGATATGATATAAAAGTGGAAACTAAGTATAAGACTTTTGTTAAGAAGGTTAAACCAATGGCATTGCTACTACCATTGAATTGTAAAAAAAAGATTAAAAAGACTTCTATGCAACCGAATTTGAAAGATCCAAGGAAAATAGGACATAAATTTAAAGATTATTTGACAATAGATAGGTTGAAGGTTGGATGTGATAACTTTTTGACTGAAAATGAAGAAAGATATTTTAAAAAGATATTTTTTTGATACGACAAGACATTTACATTCGAACCAAATGAAATAAGATATATGGATCCAAGTATGGTAGCATCTATAGTTATTTTTATGATTCCATATGAACCATGGAATTTAAGACTAATTCCAATTTCAAAGGTCCATTTGCTCAAGCTTATTGAATTATTCAATGAAAAGATTAAGATGGAAATTTTAAAACCATCTATTGCACCATATATTAATTAGTGGTTTATAATACTTAAGAAAAATAAAACATTGAGGTTTATTTAAGTCTTAAAAATCGTAAGTAAAGTGACTATTAGAAATATGGATTCTAGTCAAATAGTGGATGAATTTATAGAGGCATTTGTGGAAAAAGAAATTTATTCTATGTGTGATCTTTATTTTGGATATGATCAATTTTAATTGGCAATACAAAGCAAAAATTTGACAACTATGAAGATGCCATTGGAATTTATTAGAATGTATACATTACTACAAGGAGCTTCAAATTTAATAGCACATATGATGAATGAAATGCATAAGGTATTAAGACATTTTATTCTAGAAAAAATATTTTTTTTTTAGATAATATGCTAATTAAAGAATGTGATAAAGAAGAAAAGAGAGAACATTGGATTCAAAGGGATGTAGAAAGTTTGTAGGAAATCATATTGATGATTGTGAGAAGATTTTGATAAGATTTATTTAACATTATTAGGAGCAAAATCAATATTTGGAATAAAAGAAGTTTTGATGGTAGGACATATATGTCAACCATATGGACATAAGCCATCAATAGAGAAAGTAGATGCAATTTAAAGAATAAAATAATGTTCAAATATATTAGAGATTCAAAGGTTTTTAAGATCATGTATTTTTTACTATATTTGAATTCTATATTTTGCACATATAGGAGAATCATTATATTATTTATCAAAGAAAGAATTTAAATTTCAATAGAATATTGAACAAAGCTAGGTAATAAAATATGATAGCAAAAAAGGTAACTAATATGTTAATTAATTAATAAAACATGGTAGCAAAAAAGGCAATTAGGACACTCATATGAATGAATGGAGATGGATGATATAAATCTCTATTGCTATTGGTCAAAAATCATGACCAATGGGCTTCAAGGAGGCTGCTTGAGGCCTTATTAGGGATTAGGATTACACTTTTGAGCCATTTGAGCTTTTGAAAGCTAAGTTTGGTAATTTTAGGTTTTTGACTATGGTTTTGGTTCAAATTTTGAATCAATTAGAATTTTTATGAATGAGATATAGATGCTCAAAGTTGAAGTACTAATTTTGTATCTACTATCATTCTTTTGGGTATAATGCTCACGTACAAAAAGAAACAAAGGATCGGCAATTAGATTAGAGAGAGCACTTTTTTTACTACAATTTTGGCATACTTTTTGATGGATTTGAAGTTGCAATGAAGGAGATATTGGAGGTTGAAATCAGCACTTACAAATCTAAGTGTAGTAAGTGACCTGATTCACTAGTGGTTGTGTTTTGAGCTATATCTTAAGCAATTTGATTAGATTTTGGCTCAAAATTTCTAAGAATGAGTGTAATTATGTTATTAAAATTTATATATAAATTTTTTAGCATTTAAATTTTTGGTTTTTGAGATATAAAGAAAATAGTACTCAAGTGCTTTTGGATTAGGATTTAGAATACCTCCTAGGGCTTCAAAGATGCCAAAAGATTGGTAGTAGATTTATGGTTCATTTTTTTTGTTGTAAAGCTTAAGGATAGAATCTATGGTATTTAGAAATTTGAAAAAAATTGAACTGTTGGATCAAGAGATATGAATTTCTAAAGTTCAAGGTAAAAACATCCTTTATAAAAAAAAAATGATTTGAAGGGTTTTATTATAATCTGAGATTTTGTGCAAGATGAAGGGATTTTTTTTGGGAGATAAGACATCATATATAAGCCAAAGCTAAACTCTCTATAGCTAGATACCCAGTGTATTTCCAAATTATAAATCTTGCCATATGACACTTGTGACATTGACAGTTGATGCTAATCTAATAAGTATTAGGTGGACAATTAGATAACATGATAAAGAGAAAAATAGATATGTAATTAGATTTGGAACAAAGATTTTAAATCCTCATCAAAAGGCTTAAATATAGGTCAAGAGAGAATTATATGGCATAATAATCTTAATAAAAAATAAAAAAGAATACTTAATTAATGCAACTGTAATTGTTGAAATAGATTATCTATCACTATTAGGTATGATTGCTAGTTGTTCAATACCGGTGTTGTGATGTAATATCACTATATAGTGAAATTATAATCAAAATTTAATTTCTAATTAATATCTAATTATCTTAGTTCAATTATAATTTGAGGTATCTAAACATGGCTTTTATAAAAGCATCTTAGGTCATTTTCTTATCTTAATAGTTAGTAGGTTGAAGGTTAGTTAGTAATTTTACCTTTTAGATTATAGAGACTCTTCTACTACTTTAGAAAGACCATAAATTGAAAAAATCAAGTTAGAAGAAATAAATAATTAGTATAGTTGGTACTAGGATTAAATTGAGAATAGGGTTGGACTAAAAAATCCTTAGGATAGATTAAATTGATACCCAAGAGTCAACCGTTTGTGAGACAAGGTCGAAAGCAGACCTCTAGCCACTAAAACGATGGCTTACGGTAAAATAGGGATTCATTCAAAGTTCAAAGGATAGGATTTGAGAGCTAGCTTGAACTTATTTTTAGAAGCATAAAGATTGTTTTTGGAGGATTTTTGAGGACTTAGAAATTGTTGTTCAAATTTAGGATTTATATTGGTGATTTGGATTTTATATAATATAATTAGGGCTAAAAATTTTACCTAGTTTGTACAATTAGTGTAGCATCTATGGTTCAAAATTTGGTACTATTTGGATTATTAAGTGTGCTAAGTATATAAAAAATTTTGTAATAATCTAATAGTGTGGTTTAGAGATATCTAGTTTTTAGGACAAGAGGATTTTGGAAGTTGGCAGTTTGAGATTGGATAGGATTTCTGTGATATCTAAAGATCTACTAGTTGGATTAAGGTGAAATTTGGCATGGTGTTGAAGGACTTAAAGGTAAATCTGTATACCAATTTTGAATTAAAGTAAACAGTTAGAAAAGGAAAAATCACTGTTGGGGTTTTTGCTTCACTTTTTAAGTTGGCAGCCAAGTAACATCAGTGCAATTTTTGGAGGTTTTTTCACAATCTGTAAGTTGGATTGGGCTAAAAATTCTTGAGCATATAGAAGACTTACATTGAAAATTGCATGCAAAATTTAACATCAAGTGGATGGTCAAATTCAATATTACATCTTCCTAAAGCTCACTAATTATGATTGAGGCTTATAAGAAAAATCTAAATTCCTTAAATATGAAAGTAACAAGATAAATGGGATTTATGTATGATTAAGGCTATTAAGAAGAATATTTTTTAGTACTTTTGAATTAAAATTTAGATTATATTTTCTTCTCGTATGAATGAAATCTATTAGGATTTCTTAGATACTTGTGAAACACAACCTCACCTTCTACAACTAGGTGCCCAATGCATTCCTAAACAAAACAACACATAATACGACACCAGATATTGTAATGTTAAGGTAGATAGCATACATTAAGTCTATAAATCTAAAATTCAAGCACATTTTTTTTTAAAAATAATGTGATTGCAGATATGTTATTCCGAGCACAATATGATGATGAAGAGGATATGATTAATGATAAAGAAAATATTGGCACTAACTTTTATTCATCTTCATGTGCAAAAAGACAAAGGTTGTGTTTGACTAAACCACTTAAAGTATTTTTAGAGGAGTTATATGATAATAAATGATTGCACATTAGAAAGTATTTAAGTACATTAAAGCGACAAGAAGATTGAGATTATGAATTTAAAAGAATTTGGAAGAAGACTTATAAATATTTACTTCAAGATGGATTTTTATAGAAGCATCCAAAGCAAAGGAATGGAATACCAAAATGGATTGTATGTGACTATGGCACTTAAGAAAATATTATTAAAGAATTTCATGAAAGTTGGTAGATCAGACATTGATGCATTTAGGTAACATTTGTAAAGATAAAAAAAATATATTGGTAGAAGGGCATATATAAGGATATAGTAGATTTTGTAGGATCTTAAAAGACTTTTCTAACATATTCAAATATTTTTCATTGACATGGATTGCATCCAATATATCTATTAGCAATTAATTACAAATGGATAGTTGATTTAGTTGCAATGCCAATGGAATTAGGACAAATGTTTAGTACTTGATTGGTACAAAAAAAAATATATGATACTTGCTCAAGAGGATTTGAAAAATTAAGTATAAGGAAGAGCACTTTGAAAAAAAAACTACAAAAGGAGTATGTTAGTTTATATTAAAAAAAATTATTTGCCGATATGGTTGTATTAGAAAAATTACTATAAATAGAAAGAAATTAGATACAAATGAAGTACAAAAATTCTTTCGAAGGATGGATATTAAACCTGCATTAATAATTACATATAATCTAGAAGGTAATGACAAGAGTGAATATGGACATTCTCTAATTATTAAAGCATTAGTTAAAGCATGCAAAGGTAAGATAGGTATTTGGCCTAATTTATTATTATTTACATTATAGTTAGATTGCATAATTCATAGTATGATTATGAGATACATGCCAACGGAATTCATATATGGGTAAAAATTGGTGATGCCATTAGAAGAAGTTGTACTATCATGAGATATATTATCTTAGAAATATGATTTAATAAGAGAAGAGTTAATAGCATTATGAATTTAACAACTTGAAAGAAGACTCAATAACATTGAGGTAGCTATAAAAGAGTTGAAAGAGGCAAGGAAAAAAAAACAATGAAAGATTTGACAAAAAGTATCAATTGTATCCAAAACTAATTCAAAATGGTGATTGAGTGTTGGTTTATGATAGTAGTTTGGACAATCAATATATCATGATAAAGAAATTTGCAAGAAGATGTCTTGGGCTTTATATTTTCAAACAAGAATATGACAATGGAACATACTTGTTATGAAAACTTGATAGTACAAAATTAAAGATATTTATAATAAGTAAGAGAATCAAATTATTTAAAAAAAGAGATAAATATATTTGTTTTGATGAAGAAAAAAATCTATTATAATATATTGAGATGGAAAAAAAAGAGCAAATTAAAGATCAAGAATTTGACCAAGATAAAAAATACCCTAATCAATGTAATAAAAAAAAAATTGTACATGTTGAAGAATGCACATGTTGAAGGATGATGGATGTTGTGATGTAACACAGTTAATGAATGAAAAAAAAAGAAAAACATTATATTATAGAAGATCTTATTTTAAAATATTATAGTAAATATCTTAGAAAATAGGTAATAGTCAAAGAGATAGTAAAATTAAAGGATATTATTTTTATTTTTTATAAAATAAGCTTCTACTTATTTTGTAGAACCATAAATAAAATAAAATAAAGTAGATTGGAAAATAAAACAATATAAGCATATGTAAGAAGGAGTTAAGAGTAGATTTTATTAAAAATTACTTCAAGAAGCTTAGAATTGATATCCAAAGAAGACCAGTTATCAACTTGAATCAAAATGAGATCCTAAGGTATAAAACCATGTACCTATGGTTACTTTAGGGTTTTTTAGAAGATCAAAGAGTGGAATTTGAAAGGAGACTTAATAAGGTTTTAATAAGCATTAGTTTTATATGATTTGGATTTGTAATGACTTTGTAAGAGCTTTATAAAATTAAGATTATTTAAGATGACTTGGATTTTTATAAAATAAAATAGGATTGATATTTTAGACAATTTTGGAATTTTTGTAGTAGATCTATAGATAAAATTACATAAATTAGTGGATATAGTTGCGCTTAATGTATATTATAAATTTAAAGTCAATCAAAGAATTAGATCAAAATATGTAAAAGTTTTTGTAGGTTAAGGTCTCAAAAATTGAAGTTTGAGTGCTAGTGAGTATTTTTAAGATTTTTAGTCATTTGTTGATTAAATTGAAGTGAAAGTTTTTTATATAAAGACTAGATTTGATTTCCATTAATTTAAGTGAATTTTGGGAGAAAATCCACAATTCAAATAAAAGATATTGATACTAAAAATTTAATATTTAATTTGAAGTAAGAAGCTAGCCAACACTTAAGCAGATTTTAGGATTTTTTTTCCATTTGGTAAATATGATATATACCTATTATAATTTTCATCTAGGAAATATAAATATGTAGAAGTAAATAAAAATAGATCAATTTCATAATACTTTCTAGAGAAGCTTCCTAAAAGCTCTTCAGACATTGTTTTGACTTTATATATGTTTGTAGTTGATTCATAGGTTAGAAACTTAATCAACAAGCTAACTATATGCCACATGTATTAGTAGCATGCAAAACAAGTTAATTATAAGGCACCTATATAAAAAACTTGCCTTACAAGTCAAAATATGTATCATATAAAGTCAACATATTTTTGGAGGTCCTATAGAATATCGCCACATAGTTTCTAGGTAGATAGAATATATAGAAGTAAGATTGAAGCCTTCTACACTCTTGTCAATTTCTTTCTTGCCTGTTATCTAGATTCAAGAGTCTCTAGTTTCCTTATCTTTTGGCATTAGCCATTCTAATTTTCTTTTAATATAGATACTTATTTATTTCTATTTTTTTACTTTTATTTTGATATGGATTTCACATATTTTTACATTTTCTTATAGTTCATGTCTTTGACAAATTGACAAGATTGTACTTATAATATTAGAGCTTTCTCTTCTCTTGATTAAGAGTAGATTATTCTTTTTTCTTAATAAGATGTAAGCATATTAGAAGTTGCAGATTACTCTCTTCTAAACTAATATTATTCTTAGTATTTTTTTTTTCTTAAGACTTTTTTTCTGTTTGTCTTTAGTGATATTGGATATCTTTTTTTTAAGTATTATCATAATATAGCTTATTAAAATAAAGAATACCATGGCACAAATGCAAGAATAATGGAGGAAGTTGATATTTATAATGCATCAATTCAATCTATTACCACAAAGAGCAATAAAAATGGCAAGAAGTGAAGATACAAATATGATTATAGCCGCTTCAATATCTATACCAAATTACATTCTTTTTCCTATAATAGAATATTCTTGTAATATTAGAGTTACCTTGTTCAAGAAATTTGATGGCATAAGATTCAAATTTTGAGGATTTATTAATCATGTATAACTTCTGTTTGAACTTCAATTTTAAAGCTATTTTATGTCAAAATCACAAGTTAAATTTATTAGTATATTTTATTTAGATTTAACATTATTATGATTTTTATCTACTTTTGAATGACAAGATCTAGTATTGGATAATTTAGAGGCTTTTTTAACAGAGTTTTGATCGATGTATAGAGAACATGATGCAATACATGTAGCAAGCAATAAGATTCTTATCTTGCAACAAAGCAATCAATCAATGACATTATATGCTTCATAATTTTGACAACTAGTGATTATTATCAAAAAGGATGATGCCCCTTTTATTAGCCAATTTTTCTATAGATTACAATATGAAGTAAAGGAATTGATACTCAACTTATCTGATCTTTAGACATTAAGTGAAGTAATTGACTTTTCTATCAATTGTGACAATCGACTTTTTGATTTTCAATTTAAGAATTACACAAAAAAACCTCTATGTTATTATAATTCAATGACAATATCAACAACCTCTCAATCTAAATATTTGGAAGTAGAAGACATAAAAATTAATGCAATGTGTTTTAAACCTCTTAATGAACAAGAAAAGACTTATCATTGTCAAGAAAGACTGTATTTATATTATAAAGAGGCTAAATATATTTCTCAATATTATCCAAAGAAATGATGCAACTATAAAATGAGGAGTACGATTGTTAAAGATGAGAAAGTATCAAAAAATAAATTTGTCTAGATAAAATAAGTATCAAGCAACTAAAATATTGTACAAATGAAGGTCCTATCCTCTCCTTAGAATCCTCTTGTTGTTTTACAATAGATGTACATTTGAGACTTAATAATTATAAAACCTTTGCCTCGATAGATTTAGGAGTCTCAATTTATTTTTTACCTCAAGAGTTTGCTAAAAGCCATAGAATATTGTTAATACAAAAAACTAAACTCCTATATGTAAAAGTCATAAGTAACCATCTGTTATCTTCTACAGATATTACTTATGAATTACTTCTTATAGATGTAGCAATAAATGGTCATAGTAGTTGCATAATTTTTAATATAATTAAGTCTCTCTTCAATCTCTTTATTTTAGATTTATCATGGTTAAAAAAGTATAATCTTTTGATAGATTAGATTCATAAACTTTATTTTTTTTAGAGCATTATTAAGAGTTTTATAAAAAGCTATAAGTCTAGTGTAGCTAAACTCATACTTGTAGGTGCAAAAGCTTTATTGCATGCTTCAAAAGAAGGATTTCTTTTTTTATTTATGCCACCTATTTTCAATAATAGAAAGACTTCAAGTGGTATTCCAAGTTAATATCAAGATTTTTAAGATATTTTTGAGAAGAAAAATATAAATATTCTTTCAAAGCATTGTCCATATAATTGATCAATTGATCTTAAAGAAAAAAGTCACCCACTATTTCGTCCAATCTACAGTTTATTATAAAATGAATTAGCTAAATTTAAGAAGTATATAAATGAGAACTTCGCCAAAAATTTCATATGCCATTCAAAATCTCATGCAAGAGCTCCTATCTCATTTCTAAAGAAAAAAGATAGATTACTACAAAGGTGCATAGATTATCAAAGATTCAATAAGATTACTATCAAAAATAAGTATCCTTTATCCTTAACATATGGATTTTTTAATCAATTAAATCAAGCTAAGATGAATATAAAAATAGATCTATAAAGAGCATACAATTTGATCTGTATTAAAGAAAGAAATGAATGGAAGACTTCATTTTGAATAAGATATGGACATTTTGAATATAACGTCATATTTTTTGGTCTTACAAATATACTAGCTACTTTTTAACATCTTATAAATGATATTTTTTGTAATTTTTTAGATGATTTTGTTGTTTGTTATTTAAACAATATTTTAATCTATTCTAAGAATATAAAAAAATATGAAATTCATGTTTGTCATGTGTTACAAAAACTTAAGAATACAATATTGTACGTCAAGTAGGAAAAGTGTATATTCCATACTATTTAAGTTGACTTTTTAGGATATATCAATTCCAACAAAGGACTTATGATGGATCCAAAGAAGGCTCAATCTATTATAGATTAAAAGATTTTAAGAATAATAAGACATCTATAATATTTTTTGGACTTTGCTAATTATTGTTGAATCTTCATTAAGATTTTTTTTCAAGTTACAGCTCCTCTTACACATCTTATATTCAAAAACAAACTTAATTGGAACAAAGAAGTTGAAGCATCTTTTGAAGCTTTGAAGTGGCCTTTATTTTTGTACCAATCTTGTATTGTGTTGGCTTTTTCAAGGTATTTATTATAGAAATATATGCATCAAATTTTACTATGGATGTTGTTTTATCATAAATAAGAGAAGATGACCAGCTCTATTTAATAGCTATGCATTTCAAGAAATTTTCAATAGCCAAGATTAATTATGAAATCTACAATAAAGAACTTCTTAGAATCATGGATTCTTTTTAAGAATGGCATCATTATCTAGAAAAAACTTTCAATCTAGTCACTATATATATGGATTATAAGAACCTCAAGTATTTTATGTCAGCACATATTTTGAATCAACACCAAGCTAATTGGAGTATGTCTTTGTCAAGATTTGAATTTAATATCAGTTATTGATTAGGAAAATAATAAATTTTATTCAATACTTTTTTTAAATGTTCTTATCTTATACTAAAAGAAAAAAATAGAGTTTTTAATTAATAAAAGATAATTTTATTAAAGCCAAAAAAATTTCATCTTTGAGCTATGAAATCAACATTAACTATTGATTCTACTTTTCTCAAGCAAATTCAATCAAGTATGTCCTCTAGTCCTCTTGTTCATGATATGAAGAATATTTCTTCTAAGTCTTGTGATAATTCTAAGTTTGACTTCAAGAATAATCTATTTTATTTTAAAGGACATCTATATGTTCCAAAAGAAGAAGTACATTTATATGTTCTTCAAGCATGTCATGACTTTCTAGCAGTAAGACATTTTAGACACAAGAAGACTTTAAAACTAATATCTAGAGATATTTGGTGGTTGCAAATGTGGAAGGCTATAAAATACTTTGTTCAATCATGTGACATTTGTTCAAGGTCAAAAAATCCTCATCGTTGACCTTATAGACTTCTTCAACCATTACTTATTTCAAAAAAACCATGGTCTTTTGTTTCTATGGATTTTATTAAGGATCTTTCAATCTAAGATTTGTGTAATTTTATATTTGTGATATTATATTATTTTATCAAAATAGCACATTTTGAACTATGCACAAAATCTATCACATGTGAAGAAACTACCAACCTTTTTCTTAATAATATCTATCAATATTATGGATTGCTGAAAGATACATCAAACAAGAAAACTTAATTTATATCAAGATTTTAAAAAATCCTCTTTAAGATTCTAAAGGAATACATAGAGCTTTCTTTGATCTTTCATTCTCAAATTGATAGACAGACAAAGTGCATAAATCAAGTTTTGGAGTAATATTTAAGGTATACCATCAATTATAAACAAAATAATTAGACAACACTCTTATCATTGGCAGATTTTGCTTATAATAATATGATGCATTCTTCTACAGCAAAACTTTACTATAAAAGAAACACAATTCAAGAAAGATTACATTTTACCTTCTATCCTTATTTTTAATTTTTTTTATAATTGTGGCATTAAAAAGATGGAGAATCAATAATCAACAAATTCAACTCAAGAACTAGCATTTTCTGACTTACCAAACAAGACATTGTAATTATTACAACCTTCAAGATGATATAATAGGAATGAAGACCTTCAAGAATAACATATTCTTCTTCAAATAGATGGCAAGATATAATGCATATCATATCATGACTTAAGAAAAGACTCTCAATGTATGGTGATTTTGTTGGATGTAGGCACGATTCTTGATGGTATTACAAATGTTTTATTTGAAAGAAGTTACAAAAGTTTCAAGGATGATCAAATCATAGGGTGGTCTTTTTGCCCTAGAATGGAACATTATTGATGGCTGAGAAGACCTATGAATTATCTTTGAAGAGAAGAAAGATCAGAATATGTAGCAAATATAATTTGTCGCATCTTAGACTTCATGAACAAAAAATCAGTGCTCCTCATGGAACTCATTCCTAAAAGAAGGAGTAATTTTATGGATATATATCAGTTATAATTATAATTTAGGTAATATGAATAGGTAGAAATAAATAAAAGTAGATTAATTTCATAATACCTTCTAGAAAAGCTTTTTAAAAAAATTTAGACATTGTCTTCACTTTACATATGT
Organism: Physcomitrium patens; assembly: GCF_059467195.1. NCBI lineage: Eukaryota > Viridiplantae > Streptophyta > Bryopsida > Funariales > Funariaceae > Physcomitrium > Physcomitrium patens. The sequence continues at coordinate 760,441 of NC_143431.1, read as the reverse complement.
TTGTAGTTGATTGATAGGTTAAAAACTTGGTCAACAATCTAACCATGTGTCATATATATTGGTAGTTTGTGGAACAAGCTAACTATGTGGCGCCCATATAAAAACTTGTCATGTAAGTCAACATACATGTTATACAAAGTCAATATATTTTTAGAGGTCTTATAGAATATTGCTATATAGATCCTAAGTAGATAGTATATATAGAGGCAAGAATGAAGCCTTCTTCACTCTTGTCAATTCCTTTCTTGCTTCTAGTCTAGATTCAAGAGTCTAATTTTTTTGTCTTTTGGCAATAGCTATTCCAAATTCCTTTTAATATACATACTTCTTTATTTCTATTTTGTCACTTTTTTTTTAACATGGATTTTACAAATTTATGTACCTTTGTTGAATTCATGTCATTGATATCCAAGAAAAAATGACATTGTTCTTCAATAAGATTATAAGCAGTTGTAATGCTAGTTAATTAACTTCTATAGCATGCTCTATTTTATTAGCATTAAGATTTTCATAGATTTGTAAATTGACATCTCAAATCATATCAAGTCTATATGCTTAAAATGCAAATGATGCTAAAAATGTTACAAATGTAGAAAATGTACCAATAAGTACTTCCTTCTTATTAATTAAGGCTAGAAGAGATTCATTAGCCTTAGCGACAACTAAAAAAATTTGATTATTATCCAAAATATTATCAATATAGCATTAAAAAGATTATTTAATCCTAAAAAGTATTTTTATAAGTATGTGAAATAATATCAAGTTGGTCCAAATTAAATGAAGTTGATAGAAATACAAGCCGAGAGCCGCAACATCTATATAGGTTGAAGAATCAAGTAGTTGCTTAATATATTGATGAGACTCTAATACTTATATTCAAATGTCACTTAATAGTTATATATTTTCAAAAACATATTTAGATGGTATAATTTGATATATAAACCACCACTATATAAGCCACATCAAATTTGTAAATAAACTAGATTAAAGATCATCTAACCTTTGACCTCTTTAAGTATGTAAATGACCTTGATAAGGCCATTTAATTATTAATATGTGTATGTTGTCTAATCTTTTCAAATTCTTATTACTAATGAAGATCATATCTCAAGAAAGTTAGCTAAAATAATCAAAAATGGCAAGAAGTTGTAGTTATTTAGGATATATAACTAATAATCTTTCGAGATGATATTAGACTACTTTGTAAGGTGCAGTTCTAATATCCATATAAATATATCATCAAAAAATAAGCCAACCTCCAATACTACTACTAAACTTGTACCAATGGCTAAAAAGAGGTCTACAAGGATAATACCTTCATTTGGTAGATTCTAATGAATAAGTTTGGCAAAGGTACGTAAAAAAGAAGATTTTAGTATCTTTAATATATTTAATGAAGATACAATCTCTTTATATTGGCAGAAAAGATTTACATGTATTTTCTAAGGAGGAGATAGATCCTTCTAGTATTTTGCATGACCTTCTAAAGTTTGTGGATTAATTGATTTTATAAAATAAATATGAATGCTAATATTTTTTTAAATAGAACTCTTCCAAAAGATAAATTAGATGCCAATGTACTACAATCAAATAAGATTTTTCTTAATATAATCATAGTAGTTGTTGTAAATGTGACTAGAATGAGTTCTTTTTTTTCATGACCAATAGACCATCCTAGTCAAATCCATACTTCTTCAATTTAATTATCTAAACCAAAACCAATTGAATAAAAGACTTATTGATCTACTAAAATATCATAATTGGTAGCACAAGTCATTGTACACTTTCGAGATAAGTATGAATAAAGTGGACCAGATCTAGTGTAAAATATTAATTGCAAATATTTTTTGGTATAGCCAATAGCTCATTCTATGCTTTTTATTGAAGTGATAATGGTGAAAAAGACAAGATTCCAAGTTTGTAGGAGTGAGACCTAATTCTTCACCAAATGACTTACCAATCATAACTAGTTGAGTCTTGGAATCCAACATAATATGCAAAGATATAGCATGAGTGGTTTTGCTATTAGTATGGCTAACAACCAATATGTTGTTGTTGTTAAATAATCATACAACTCTTGAGCACAAATTTTGATATTTTCAATGAGGTTTGGCTACAACATCAGATAAAAATGCTACCTTTATAGCCAATGGTACTTCACTTGAAGAAATTATACTTGTGGCCTTTAAATAACCTTCATCAAATATGACAATAGCTTCACTTATAAATTTTGCTTATAACTTAATAAAATCTTTTTATATTAAAGGTTTTGTTATTGCTTGAGCCTCTTTTAATGATGACAAAGGTACTTTTTCTTTCAATATTTTATCAGCCAATTGAAAGATCCTTACTATTTTAAATTCTAAAATCAACAAGTCAATACTAAAAATATAAGAATATTTAATATTTTATAAGTCGAAGTATATACTATTTTTTTAACACTAGTATCTTTATCTCGTATTGAAGTTAAAATAGAAGTCTACACTATAGAATTAATATTTGCAAGGTCAAAAGATAAAAGAAATTGCACATAAGTATTAGGATCTTTACAATTCTTTTCATGGCCAAACAAAGGTTTTAGTACCTCTCTTATTATTGGTGTCATAATTCTGGTTGTTAATTGGATTTGTATGAAAATTGAAACCATCATTTGTTTTAATGCACTATACATATAATTTTCAAAAAAAAAAAAAAAAATCTATTTCTAAAATCCATATGAGATCCAATGACTTGGCCTAATGATACCATACTATTGAATCTCTTTTCTAACTCCACAATTTTAGCTTCTAATACCTTTTTCTTATCCAAAGAGGTCATTTGTGCAGATGTAATATAAAAAAATTATCTATATTGTGATTAAGCTTATCACAATGAGTACACTTTAATTGCTTCTTTTTAGATTTTATCTCTTTTTTTAACCATTTTAACTTTTAGCTAAGACTTTTTTATGTATAAGGCTTTCTTCTTTTTGGAACAATTGAGATCATTCTTTGTGTGTCTAGATTCATTACTCCTAAAAATGCATAGTCCTTTTAGGTTGAATTTTTGCTAAGCTACTCATGGCAATTGCAACCTTCTTGGGCTGGGACATATTTTTCATCTAAGCTACTATGTCAATAGCATCATGTTGACAAAATAACTTATCATATTTTTCAACTTCAGAAAATGCTTGTACTAACATTGTCTTGCTATTATAATTAAAAATAATTCTTGGTGTGGCTAAATCCAAGAGTTGTTTATTGATCTTTGATAAGAAAATTTTAACAAATTGGCTTTCAACAAACACACCTCTTGATTCTATTATAAAGTAAGCCAAACAAGTATACATGGTATATGGAGTATCTTCTTTTTTACAATAGAAGTCTTAAATGTGTTGCATTTGATTATGCCTAAAATCTCCATACTTGAGCTTCAAGTGCTTAATAAATATTTGAAGAGGTTTAAATGATGGTAGCTCTCCTATTACAGATAAAGCTATCTTCATTACTTAAGCCATGTAAGACAAAGTAGTTAAAATATTAGTTAAATAAGTAATTATTCTTTTTTCTTTAGTATCTTTTAAAGAGGTATTACCTTTTCTTTGAATTGGATCTTCTTCTTTCACCATAGGCATGAAGCTTGAGATAGAACCTTTTTTAATAATTGAAATAAGTTTTATAAATACCTTTCAATAATACTCTACTTCATATAATTCAAGTGAGTGTTCTTCATTCCATTTCTTGTAAGTTTGGAGTACCTCATGGTCCAAATATTGTGATAAAAGCTCAAAAGCATACCACTCATTAAAAGTAGGATTTTTTTGATGTTTTTTCTTCATCCATGTTTAAAATTTGAATTTCCAAATTAGCAAAAAAATACCTCCAATTCTTCTTAAGAATCTATCTTTTACAATGTTACAAGAACCATCTTCTCTCTTTTAAAATGTATCTATCTTTAGGACCTAAAGTCTTTGACTAGTATTTAATATTAAAATAAGTTGAAAAGCCTTGTTAGTATCAACTCTTAGCCTAAAGTACTCAGTGTATTTACTATCCAAGTAGTTTGGTGAAGAAGATTGATAATATCAACTCTTAATATATACTCTAAAAAAACTACTTAGATACTTGTAACTATCTAAAAGCTAAAAGGACAACATGTGACTACAAAAAAATTAAGCTTTATAATTTACTAGCAATCACCTTTAGATCACTACAGATCCAACATATTCACAAATAAAAAGATCTTGTTGACCATCAATCCAACTTCATCTCTATAATATGTCTATTAAGATAAATTAGTACAAATATAAAATAGAATAATTATGAAAAACCTCTAAGAATAATATCTAAAAATAAAAGAAGGTATAAAAAATAAAATCCATATTAGAATCTCATTTCTAACAACACATAAGAAAAAATCAAAAGTGAACTAGAGCAATTAGTATCTATTTATGGTTGATGGTTATAAATTATAAAACCTATAATAATAAAATATAATTGTAATAAAATAAAATATAGAGAAATACAAAAAAATCAAAAATTTACTTAAAAAATAATTGGTATTTAATAAATGCCACTTCAATGCTCCAAATGATCTTTATTCTAAAAATTGAATATACAAATACATTCTTTGGACCTCTTCTACTTAAAATTGACTTAAAAATAATCAAATTTGAACTACATATGTACTTGGAGTGAACTTTTAAACTTGACACTTAAGAGTTTTAGACAATGCGTGTTTTTTTTTTTTTTTAATGTTCTAAAATTGCGTATTGGATCTATAACTATCTGCTATTGTCATTATGGTTTTATGATTGCAAAGAGCCTTTGACTGTGGTGCCATGTCACCATAGTCCTATGCCTGTGAAGAATCTTTGATTGTAGTACACAATCATCATGGTCCTATGATCATGAAGAGTCTTTGACCATAGTGTCCTATGATTGTGAAGAGCCTTTGATCATGGTGCCTTATTATTACAGTCTTATAGCAACAAAGAAACTTTAACCATAGTACCCCGTCATCATGGTTCTATTATCATTGATTAATACTTTGAGTTGTAAGTAAACATTATATGCCACCATCTACTATAACAAATCCTTGTTGTTTTTTCATAATTTGTATCAAATCCTTATGTTGCACTACCTTATATAAAGTATATTACTAAGAAACCTTGATGTTGCTCTCAATGCCAAAAACCAAAAATTTAATACCTTGTTGTAAGAAAAACAAGTCTCACAACAAGCCCCTTAAAAAGAAAAAATCAAAACTATGCCCTTGCAACTCCAATGTTGCCTTACAACTTTGTTACTACCTTGCAATATTCTACCTTGCACAATCAAATATCATGATTATACTATCCACATTATTGCTCTATTTCAATACTCTAATATTGCAATCCCACCATATCTCATACTCTCATCCAATAGACTAGCAATCCTATATAACACTCTAATACACCGCAACTTTAGTTCTATGATAGCATCCTAATATCCAAATAGTCCTCCAGTACTACGTATTGCACAGTACCTATAATAATATTTTATCCAATGTCCAATACTATTATATCAATATTGCCATAGTCTAATAATATAATCTACCTAGTTCTGATATCCAATATAAAAGTGTTCAAAACCTAAATGCAAAAAAAAACCAAAAACTAGATTTTTTTTGTTTTTGTTTTTTTGTTTTTTTTTTTGTTTTTTTAATTGCTTCATTTTAATTTTTTATATGACAAATTAAAGAAAAAAGAGAGATTTTTATTAACTAAAAGATTAGAAATCTATACCAAACTAAGTCAAGCTAACTCTCACACCACAAAAAGAAAATCCAAGTGTACAAGTGTAAAAATAAGAAAAATCCTAAAGCTTTACTAAAATGGCTAAAACACCATAACCAAGCAAATTCTTACAACAAATTCTTTCATTTTCAAAATCACTCATAAGACTTGACTTGACAAGAATGTCAATTTAAAGATTTTTTTTCTACTTAAATATTCAAATCCTAATTGAAATAAATAAGTCAATTAACAAAAAAATTATCAATGGATGAAAAACCACTACTCAAACTAAACTACATACATTTGATGGGATTTGGGACCTACTGCAATATCACGTGATATAGAAATTAAAATAATATAAACCAAAATATAATAAATATGTTTCAAAAATACATCATAAGTTTTTTACTTTTGAAATAACATGTTACTTGACTTGGTCTTTCTTTGTAAGAGATTTTAATCGAAAAAAAAATTAATTATGTCTATTTTTTTCTCAAAGTACCAACTTGGATATACTTAAACATAATTCAATGTAGCAAATTTATCTTTTGTAAGAGTAAAAGAAAATAAATTTAAAAATTAAATTTAAATTATATTATATTTATCAATATTCTTCTATTATTTTTTGGAATTCATAAAAAATATTACAATAATATTTTTTATAATTTTTTTTATGAATTCTACTATATTTTATCTTTGTAATATTAAATTATATTATGTTTATCAATATTCTATTATTGCAAAGATAAAATATAGTAGACAACTAAAATAATTTTTTAATTTTTCTATGAATAAAATTTATGTCAAAAAAAATTCTTAAAATTTATCTTATTAAATATTTTTTTAAAAAATCAAAAATCAAAAATCAAAGTTAGTCTACAATATCATTTCAAATTCCTACACTAATAATAATATATGTCATATTTTTTGTATTTGTTTTTATTATGTCATCAATGTACTGTTAGCCTTAAAATAAACAATAATGTAATATTGTTCTTTTAGGAAGCACTTCAGTACATCACAATTGTACATTCTTATGTTGTAATATTTTTTAGAAAAAAGTATAAAATACCATTTCATATTCTAGAAGGAAATAGAATATCAAAAAAAGAATACAAAATAGAAATATTTTAAGTTACATCAATAAGTTCATGATTGAATATAAAAAGCTGCAATATATTATATAATCTAATTTTAATTTTTTTAATATTTTATTTAATAATTTCTAAACTTATATCAATCAGGTCAAAATAATAAATAATAATAATAATAATAATAATAACAAAAAATCTAAATTTGTAATAAGAATAAGAATTTTTTGATGCATAAAAGTTATATTTAATTATTTTAGATATATTTTAATTGATAAAATTTTATTGAATTTTTCATTACTTTTTTAAATTTTATTGTTTTGAAATAAACAAGATTGTCTTTGTTTTATTTTCAATCTAACTAAGTTAAGATTTTAAAAATGAAATTCAAACTACAAACTAATATGGTGTAACTAGAAATAATAATTGTTTTGATAGTTAAGATCATTGCAAATTGTAGAATAGGTAAATAAACTTTGTGGTAAGTTACTGGTTGGTTATTAACAACCTTAAGAATTAGACTGATGGTTAGGCAGTTTAGTTAGTAACAGTAGGTTGTTAGTAGAATAAATGGTTAAGAATTCAAAAGATCATAACCTTTGGAATCCACTTGCCGATGGATCATCTTTTTGGTAGGATAAATAGGTTGAGAGTCGTAAGCCGAGAGCCAGAGTAAGAGTCGTAAGCCGAGAGCCAGAGTAAGAGTCGTAAGCCGAGAGCCAGACTGAGAGTCGTAAGTCAAGAGTCAGACTGAGAGTCGTAAACCGAGGGCCATGCTGAGAGTTGTAAGCTGAGGTAAGCTTGGTGCTACCTCTTTGTTTTCTTTATTATTTGCTCATGAAGAATGGTGATTGAGAGAAGTATTGTTGAATTGATAATTGTAGAATAGATTATGGGTTGAATTAAGATGGAAGTAATAAGCCTCAATGTTTTGTAGTTTGATATTTGATTTCAAATAGCCAGAATACAGTCAATTGTGACACTAACAGACCCAATTCATATAATCAATCTTTCCCCGTGTTCAAATCCACCTCTATTAGTTCAATTGTTTTGGTCTATTGAAGCTGGAATACAACGAGAACAACATTTTGGCACTGCTGCCGGGGAAATGATAACAATATGAAATGTTAGAAATCGATTGTATGAGAGATGGAATTATATGTTGAATGAGAACGTGAAAAAAACCAGTTTTAGGATTACAAATATGTGAGTTATAATTCAAGGTAGTATTGATTTTGTAAAGAAGAATGAAAGATTATGAGTGATAATCACAAGAGGGAGGATTATCAAAGATATAATCGACAAGCAAAAGAAAGATAGGAGTGATTACGCATGAGAAATAGCCTATAGGAACGACAAAAAGGAATTTCAGGTCCAAGAAAAATCAAAGGAAGAAAAATTCAGATTCAAATAGTAAGGAGACCAGTGATAACACCAATGGCCGCAGGAATGCCAGAAGTACGAATTGCAGTACAAATAGGAGCAATAGGAGACTGAACTACAAGTGTGGCACTATTACCTATTTTTAGTAGTTGGTCAAGCTCTGATCTCTATCACCATATATTTCAATTCTTGACAACCTACGTAGCTAATAATGGTAGAACTTAAGACATTTGGTTGAAATGGTTGCTAGCAACTTTAAACGATACAACTTTTGAATGGTATATTCGGCAACCAATAGATAGATTTTTCAATTGGGAGGCCTTGAGGAATGTCTTCCTAATCCATTTTAGACCAATTGGATTTGAAGATCAGCTTCGAGAAAGTTTTATGAATAGCAGGATGTTTAAAGGGGGAATCCGTAGAATCCTATTATGGTCGGATCACGAATATATTTTATAAATGGTCAAATAATCAAATGCCAGATGTGTTTATATTGTTGATATTAATTAACGGTTTGCATCCACCATAATTAAAAATGTTTATAAAAGAGGCTCGACTAGCTACGATAGAGGCATCATTAGCACGAACAAAGGTATCGGAAGAATGTCATTATGACCAATTGTTAATAGTGGGGGACACGATGATTCCAAGTTCAAGAAGCCAACAAATACAACCAGGAAATGTGTCGATGGATAATTATCCATAAATGGCTACCTCCAATGTGAAGAATGTTATGTTGCAACAACCAATTAATGCTACACCACTCCAAGCAATAGTGCCAATAATGATGACACCTTATTTTACATTGCCAACCTATCAACAACTGGAGTTGTTCACAAATGTGACTGTTAAAGATGCAAATGAAGCCTTGTTATTAAGTCTAATTAAGAAAATAGAAGAATTGGCCGTGAATTTGGCTAAAGATAAGGAGAAACGACATAAGCCTTTTAATACGAGATCTTATGTATGGTGTAATAATCGTAAGGAACAAGGTCATTTTGATACGGAATGTCTATCACCGAGACAAACGAGTGTTCAATGTACATTTTGTGAAGGAAAGTTCCTACTCAAAACTGCTGGCATTTACAAAGGCAACAATAATTTAGTAATCAGACCATGATTCCACTGACTCAGTGGAAAGTCAATCAAGTTCAAACGGAAAATATGTATGGATGGAATAGAAATCGATCTAATCAACAAAATTGAACATTTAATACTTTTCAAAGTTCCAATTTTAATCAAGGGTCTGCATCAAACCCTCAGAACTACGGGAAGGAGCAGCACAGATATCAGCAATATGCTCCACCGGCATCATTGAATCAAGTATCTTCCGTACCAACAGGACAACCAAGATCATTTTCTAACCCTACATGGAACAAGCTTAGTAGGTATATACCAATGGAGACACCCAATATGCCAGATAGAGGTGCAAGAAGACCACTTTGTTGTTTTTGTTGTAGACATATTAGTCATTATGCCAGTGAATGTCTCAATTCCAAAGCCAATGACGATTATGCACCAATATGTGTGAATTGCAAGCAGTCAGGACATACTTATCAGTAATGTAATGCTCCGTTCAATTTCAATAATCAAGATCAGCAAATCCAAAGCCAAGAAAAAATGGAAGAGATAAATCAACGTGCTCAATATTCACTAGTTCATCGGATAGAAGTAGTCCAAGCTGTCCTTACAAGAAGTTAGAAAAAGAAGAAAGGACCAATTGAATATTTGGGTGATCCTGAAGCGAAGGACCAATTAGATCCAATTATGGGGACATATAATCCAGGTCCTGATATGGGTCCTTTACTCAGTATAAGACCTAAATCGGTTGTGCACCCCAATGAGGTACTAATTACGGAGGCTTTGATTTTGTGTTGAGCTGTTTCGTTCTCTACACAGTTCCAAGAAACATCTTTTCTATTGAAAGATCCTCTAAGAGGCATGAATTTCAAGGAACCAATATTAGCCCAATTAGGAGAACAATCTTATCCATTGAAAGAACCAATTTTACAAGCTCCGTCAAATTCAATTTCAGGAGCTTTACCAATTTTCAATATAAAGAAAACCAATTTACCTACATCGATGTCTAGGACTGGGAAGAAGAAACGGATATTGGGAATTACCACTAATATAGAACCATATGATATTCTAAAAGATTTGGGCACCATACAGCCTACGATCTCTATGAAGCAACTATTGGTGGTAGCACCTGAGTGCCAAACTATCTTGAATTCCTCATTAATTTATCATAGATCTTGAAATAAAGAAATCCAGGAAGTAAGTTTGAATCCCGATCCGGGTACACCTACAATTGATGTCTCAATTAATGGAATGTTATTATAGGGAGTACAAGTAGACGGAGGATCTAGTATAAATCTTATAAATGTCGCTACAATGGAGGAACTCGGTTTAGATCACTTATTGCCTATTATAGTGGTTTTGAGAATGGCTGACTCCAGTAGAGTTAAACCTATGGATATTTTATGAAGTATTGATACAATAATTGTAGAGATTACCTACAAAATTGATTATATTATTTTTTAATTGCAAAGCTCTATATTGTCATACCCAATTTTATTAGAGCAACCATGGTTGTAACAAGCTAAAGCTCGAAATGACTGGAGCTATGGTACATTGACAATTGGAAAAGGTAATGATAAAATTGTGCTTCAAATGTACCCTGTCCAATATTACGGAGAAACTCAAGTGGCTAGTTCAGAATTCTCGTCGGATTATGAAGATGAGTCTATAGAAGAAGAAATTGGTGCACCTGCCTCAATTTATGCTGATACAAGACAAGTTGTTGAGCACACTAGAATGAACTACCAATACAGGGGACTGGGAGAGTACTTAATTCCTTCAGATGTTATTGACCATTCTAATCATATGATTGTATATTGGATGAATAGATGGGATATTAATCACGTTAGTGCTATGGAACTAGAATTAAAAAGTTCTAATTTGTTGGATTTTATGAAAGATTCTAGAATTAAATAGAATATTACTGTAGAGACTCTTGAAATTCCACGATGTCAATCAATTAATTTAGGTATAAAAGAGGCTCTCCAAATCATTTAGATTTACAACTATATAAAAGGCAAGGAGAAAAAAATTTGGGTGGATTACTTTTTAATGCATAAAACTACTTTTGTATGGTCGTATGCAGATTTGAAAGAAATTCCAGCTGAAGTTTGTGAGCATCGAATCATATTGGAGGAGAATGCTATACCAATACATCAAAGACAATATCGACTTAATCCAAAATACTCACTTATGCTAAAAGAAGAACTGGATAAACTCTTGGAGGTTGGATTTATCTATCCAGTTTCTTTTAGTGATGGGTTTCACTAATTGTTATGGTACAAAAAAAGAATGGAAAAGTTTGCATCTATCAAGATTTTTGAAAATTAAATGCGGCTACCAAGAAGGATTATTTTCCTTTACCATTCACGGATAGTATATTGGATGCTGTCATTGGACATGAATGTTATTCATTTCTTGATAGATTCTCTGGTTATAATCAAGTTAAGATTGCAAAAGAAGGCTAGTTAAAAACTACTTTTACTACGGATTGGGGGACCTTTGCCTATAAAGTTATGCCGTTTGGGCTTTATAATACTCCAGCTACATTTCAAAGGGTAATGATGCAAGCATTCCAAGATTATCTACAAATTTCAATGGAAATATTTCTAGATGATTTTTATACATTTAATATGAGAGACATGCATTTAGAATGTCTAAGTCAATGTTTGAATCAATGTGCTAAATATGAAATTTCTTTAAATTCAAAAAAGTACCAATTTGGTATATTTTTTGATTAAATGTTGGATCATATAGTTTTGATGGCAGGCATTGCTACAGATCCGGATAAAATAAAGATTATAGTAGAATTAAAGCAACCAGACACTGTTACAGGTGTTTGAGAATTGTCAGCCATGTCAGTTATTATCGGCAATTTATCTATCTATTTGCAGTTATATGCCTTTCCTTCACAAATCTCTTGAAGAAACCACCAATCGATAGGACCAGTCCATTTTGGACAAAGGAATGCACAATTGCATTCGAAACATTAAAACAAAAATTGGTTTCAGCACCAAATATGGTGGCACCTTGTTGGACAAAACCATTCTAAGTTTATGTGGATGCATCTAATATCGTAATTGGTTCTGTGCTAAGCCACAAAAATAACCAAAGTTTTAATCATCCTATTTATTATGGAAGTCGTCAATTGATAGCAACTGAAAGAAATTATACAACAACCAAAAGAAAAGCATTGGAAATGATTTATTCCATACAAAAGTTTTGACATTATCTTCTTGGTTATAAATTTGTTTTCCATGTCGACCATGATGCTTTAAAATATATGATTAATAAGCCTCAATTGAGTGGTCATATTGTACGATGGATTTTTTGTTACAAAAAGGAGAGTCGACCCAATTGATTGGACCATAGTAAGAAGTAGGAAGGGAGCTTTTGACAAGCATCGTGTTTTCTTTTGTGGTTAAGGAGAAGATGGCGAACATGATATCTAAGACAGTAAGCATGGCGATCGATTGGAAGGAATGGCAAGAACGGCTGCAGGTAGAAGTTGCGATGTTATAGACTAACCTAGCAGTATTAGTAAAGGAGGCCAATAATTTAGTATAGACCAATATGTCAGTTTCAGCGATAACACCTTTGAAGATAACTTTAAAACTGACAAAAGAATGGAAGAAGATGTTGGAGGAGCGTGATAACCAAATTAGCCGACATGAGTCTGAGGTACGGGAATTGGGTTTGTTGAATGAAGATCTGATGGCACATTTGGATGGAGAACCATCGAACACCAAGGTAGCCGACGAAGATGTAAAGAAGAAAAGGTCACCAATTCAAAAGGTGGTAAGCCAACGCCATTGACTCAAAAAGCCAATGCTCCTACGTCTTTATAAGTTGAGGCTAAATAATGTTTGCGAAGATACTGCACAATTAGCATTAGGGCTATGTAGAATATGTAAATAAACTTTGTGATAAGTTACTGGTTGGTTATTAACAACCTTGAGAATTAGACTGATGGTTAGGCAGTTTAATTGGTAGTAGTAGGTTGTTAGTAGAATAAATGGTTAAGAATTCAAAGGGTCATAATCTTTGGAATCCATTGGCTAATGAATCATCTTTTTGGTAGGATAAATAGGTTGAGAGTTATAAGCCGAGAGCTAGATTGAGAGTCATAAGCCAAGAGCTAGACTAAGAGTTGTAAATTGAGTGTCAGACTGAGAGTCGTAAGCCGAGGGCCAAACTGAGAGTCATAAGCCGAGGGCCAGACTAAGAGTTGTAAGTCGAGAGTCAGATTGAGAGTCGTAAGCCGAGGTAAGCTTAGTGCTATCTCATTATTTTCTTTATTATTTGCTTATGAAGAATAGTGATTGAGAGAAGTATTGTTGAATTGATAATCATAGAATGGATTATGGGTTGAATTAAGATCAAAGTAATAAGCCTTAGTGTTTTATAGTTTGATATTTGATTTCAGATAGCCAGAATATAGTCGATTGTGACACTAACAAACCTAATTCATATAACTAGTCTTTCTTTGTGTTCGAATCCTCCTCTATTAATTCAATTGCTTTGGTCTACTAAAGCTAGAACGCAATGAAAACAACACAAATCAAACTATTAATTAATCCTAAGAAATAAAATTAAGAATTAAGAATTATAATTTTGTACATTCTAAGTCATGTCACAAAACTTCTTTCAAAGAATTGACTTCTACTTTGATTCTTTGAATATGTAGATGACTTCTACTTCTTTCTATTTTCTTCTCTTTGATACTTATACTTGTGCTACTTCTTAAACATCTTATATTGCACCTTTATATCTAAGAAGTCAATACAAAATTAGTATTCATGAGAACATGTATTCAAAAGAAACTATGTTAACAGGATCCAAAAATTACAAACATTGAATCATGACAATAGAGATTATTTTTGAAAAAAAAGATCTAAAGAAGCTCATTGAAATTGAAGACAATTCTTCTTCAAATAATGATAACAAAAAAACAGAAGAAAAAACATAGGACTTCATAGCTACATTAAGATGACTTCATATCAACCACAAATAAAAAAGTCACATGAATACTTTCTTATAACTCTCCTTTGTTTAACATCTATACTTTCCTCAATATTCAATATCCTAGAATTTTATGGAATTTCTTCAAAAACATCTTTTTCATTAATACTATTTTTGATACTATGATTATACTAAATTCTTAGAAACACTGACAAATAAAAAAATACCAAGATGTTATTTTATTTATGTAACATATTAATAATGTTATTAATAATGTTATTAAAAAACTAAAAGTCATAAACTTGATGAAACTTCTTGCAAATATAGTTTATAAAATACTAAATTGATTATCAAATTATTTTAAAAAATTCATGATTTGTATGCAAAATAAAATAAATAAAAAATAAAAAATAAAAAATAAAAATTATCTTCTATAGTCAAATTATGAAGTTATTTGCATATGGAAGAAATTAATGTAATACTCAAAAAATCTCAAGAACTTTTTAATGAAGCTCTTATCATACAAATTTGCAATCTATATAATAACAAATTTCAGCAAGAACATCCGCATTACTAAAGCTAGAATTGAGGTAGAACAAGTAAACTTCAAAGATCTTCTTACTATTGAAAAGGACCATTACAAGGCTCATTCATGTGTAATTGTTGCAACAAAGAAGATCATATTTTAAATATCTATTGTGCATTAGCCAACATGATCCTTCATCAAGGCTATACAAACTCCAATTTCTACCGAAATATAAGAAATCCAAGTGGATTCTTTTCTACATCAATAACAAAAAATAATTATGGAATTAATATCAATGAAGAATTCTATGGAGATCCTACTTCATCCAATTTATTAAGTACCTATGTTAGGTTAATACAAAAATTAACCTAACATAGGTACTTAAGTAGAATGTAAAACTCTTTCATTTGGTGATACCTTATAAAACTATTGATTCTCTCACCTATCTTTGATACTTGTATTTGACGTATTTAAACTATAAAAGCCTTAAATATATCCAAAAAAATAATTTCGTTTTAAGACTTAATATTTCTTTTATAAAAATTTAAATATATAATTATTATTATTAAAATAAATAAATTAGAATTCAAATCCTAAGATAGCAACAATGAGATCCACAAAATTTCTATAACTTAAATATATAAACATATGTAGGTCTCTTCCAATCAAATTCTTAACTCACTTATAATTTTTTATGGTGTTTACTAATAACTTTTTAAAAAAATCTTAGATCTATTTTATGATCTTAAATAATTAATTTCTTAAAATATTTAAGAAAATTCATATATTAATTGAGAAAAAAACCTACAACTACATTTTATTGCTTTGATCTTACTAAAGAGGTAAGGTTATGATGCAAGAATTTACAAAGTACCTATAAGATCAAAATATTAGGCATCAATTTTCTATTGTTTGAAAATCTCAATAAAATAGGATATTTAAAAATATATATATAATTATTTTAAACAAGATATAAACCACATTGATAAATAAGAGCGTCCTTTTATTTCTTTGGATTAAAGCTATCTACATTGTTATTTAACTTATCAATTGCAGTCCTACCTAAGTAAATTAAGTTATGCATTTGACTATTTTTTCTATAGAATAAACTTAGATTTTAGCTCAATAAAAATACTTAAGTGTTTTTATTTCATAAGAAAGAATTGTATACAAAGACACAAATTTGAATATAAAACAAAATTTGAAATCTATCTTGAAATTGATGAAAAATCAAAGATTTACATGATATACCTTCTTATTATTTGTGAAATCTAAGTTACTTGTAAAAGGCTTTTTCGATGAAACTTTTTTTTTAAAATTAGATCCTATAATAATAATTCTTAGTATTAAATTTCTCTAAATATTTTTTTTCCAAAAAGCCACACTTAATGATATGAATGACCACAAAAATATTAGAATTGAGAGTATACTATCTTCTATCATCACTATGCTATCTTGTGACAATTATACAAATCAAAAATCTTTTATGTTCACCTTAGACTTTATGCCACTAAATCTTCTAATATCAAATTTGAACCTTCTATCTATCTTTGGAGATACTCTTATATCATCTCCAATATTAAATTTTATATTCTATTATATGGAATTTAAAAATATTGATACATGATGTAATAGGGCATGGATAGGATAGTTGTATTATTTGCAAATAAAGATATATAGCTAGAGTCATTTTTGAGAAGCTTCTAGAATTGATATTAGGATAGTAGTTTATATAGAATCTATCAAAGAATCTTCTAGAAAGGCTTAGGATGGTTATCATGGTAGGACCTACTTCTAAAATCTTCTAAAAGGGCAGCGATCTTGATAGAATCTACTATTAGGAACATTCTAAAAAGTTCTAGGATAGTTGAACAAAGTATAAATAGGATTGATTGAGGTTATTTGAGGCATTTGGTCAAGTATGGCTTCAAATTCTTTCTCTCAGTAAATTTTAGTTTTCTTATTCTATTCTATTTGATTTTTTTATTTTTTTTGGTTTTATTCTCTTTTATTTAGTCTTATCTTTTATATTCTATTTTTTTTAGTTACTTTCAGTTTTGTTCTAATGTGTTTGGTCTTACATTATATTGAGATCTTTGTTATTAAGGATTTTGTAAGGTTTTAGACCTTAGAGTATCTAGTCATGTTTCATTGGTATCAAAACAAGTATTAGTTTATTTTTTGATAGTATATTAATAGATATTATTTAGTTAGAAGTCAATTATTGTGATTACATTGGATATTATTTTGGAGCTACAATAAACTATCTTAAGAAGTTAACTAGAAGGAGAGAAAGCATTACAATAACAAAGTTTAGCAAATAAATTGTAGCATGGAAGATATGGTGGAGCAATCCTAAATAGAGACTCAAATAGAACATCTTATAAGCCAAATAGCTACTCTGTAAGGACAAATAGAAGCTTCTAAGATAAGAGAGTTGACATCTCTTAGGCTGAAATTGAATAAGCTCGATACATACTCAAGTACCTCAAGGCAAGAAGATGTATATCAATTCATCTCCAGCATGAAAGAGTACCTCTAATTATTTGGGACAAATATCAGCAAAGAAATTATATATGCCACTAGTTATTTGAGAGATGCAGTAGCCATTTGGTGATGACATCAAACTCAAAGTTATAGAGCTTATAGTAGATTTGGTGATTGGGAGGAATTTGAGACTGAACTTAGGAGTCAATTTTGGCCCATCAATGCAAAGAAGTTAGTATGTGACTATTTAGCTAATCTTACACAATTTAGATCAGTGCAAGATTATGTCTCTCAAATTAAGTCATTTTATTTCTAAATTGATAATGTTTTTGAGGTAGAGATGATGGATTGATTTGTATGAGGGTTAAAATCTATGGTCTAGCGAGAAGTAGAATTAAAGGATCCACAAATATTTAAAGAGGCAATTAGGATTACAAAGAAGGTCGATGCTATAGATTTCAAAAATTATGGAGTATGATCTATAATGCAAAGTCTTATGCCACTAGCCAATACTATGGTATAACAACCAATGCTAATGGAGATTGATGCTCTATAAGGACCATTAATACCACAAAGATGATAATTATTGGTACAAAAGAGATTATATTTTTATTATTACGAGTCAGACTACTAAATTAGAAATTATCCAAAATATCAAAGTTCAAGCATAAAAAAATCATGATAGATTCAAAATCTCAAAGGCTATCAAGTTCATAAAGAAGTGGAGCAAGAAAACAAGGATTTCTAATAAAGATACTAAGGAATAATATTAGAAATAGTTATTATTTTTTAAAGACAAACAACATGGCATTTGACAACTATCAAAAGGATTGATTGGTGTGTTTAACAGATTGACTAAGAAGACAACCATATCAAATGCTTATAGATTATGACTTTGTAAAAAATTATATCTCCATAGTAATTGCCAATCGACTTGGAATTAAAACAAAGATAATTAAAGAAAGAAGTATATACTTAGCAAATAACCAAGAGAACATGTTGAGTGAGATAAGTGAAGAAGGAATCTTAAGGCTAAGTGGCACCTATGCCTTGAAAGAGAAGTTTAGAATAATAAAATTTAGATATAATATTATTTTTAATATCCCATGGCTAGAGGTGGAGAATAAACATGTCAATTGGCTAGCAAGGATAATTTTTTTTAATGATGGAAGACACATGGTGATTTTTTGTATTCTTATATTAAGTGGAATAATAAAATAATGTACAACAAAGAGCATATTGATAGGAATGACCTTTATGAAGAAGTAAATATGGCATAAGCAACTGGTATATGTGGTAGTTTTGAATCTTGCCTCAATGGTAGGAAAGATAGCCTAAAGAGTAGATGGAGTAAAATAACTCATATATGAATATCAAAATATCTTCTCAATCAACTTACCTAGTGGTGTATCACTTGATTGAGGTGTCTCCTTTCAAATAGAACTAGTACCTAGAATAAAACCAGCTAGTTGACTAATTTATCAACCAGCACCAAATAAACTTGAAGAATTACAAAAGTCAGTGGATGAGCTATTGAAAAAAGACCTCATTCAAGAGAGCATGTTGCTATAGGAAGTACTTATACTCTTTACACCAAAAAAGATGGTGGACTTTGACTTTTCATCAATTATCGGAGCTTTAATAAGTAGACTGTCAAAAATGCTTATCCACTTCCACATGTGGATGATCTTCTTGATCAACTTCAAGGTGCAACCATCTTTAGCAAATTGGAACTTTGAAGTAGTTATTGGTAGATTTCTATTGCCAAGAAAGATATAAAAAAGATGACATTTTGTATACACTATGGACATTTTGAGTGGCTTTTGTTACCTTTTGGCATCACCAATGCTCTAGCTTCTTTTATAGGTCACATGAACAGATTATTTTGAGACCTTTTGAAAAAATATATAATTGATTTCATTAATGATATCTTAGCTTATAATAAAATCTCTGAAGAATATAAACAACATCTATATAAAATATTGCATTGGCTATGTGATAATTGCTTCTATTACAAGGAATCAAATTGTGAACTTTAGAAGTCAGAGGTCATCTTTTTGGAGGATGTGGTGTCTTCCAAAGGCATACAAATTGAACAAGATAAGATAAAAGCAATGGAGGATTAGCCAACTTCTAAGGATGCATATAAAGTCTACTCATTTTTAAGCCTTATTAGATATTATGACTATTTTGTTTAGCAATTTGTACATATTATTGCCTCATTAACAAGTCTATTAGAGAAAGATGCTCTATTTGAATGGAAACTAGAGCAACAAAGTACCTTTGACAGATTCAAGGAGGCACTCATTAATGCTCCAATATTGCAACTATATAACCCCAACATTTCTTATATACTTGACATTGATGTTTTTAATTTTGTTATTGGAATAGTCCTTCAACAAGACTTTAAAAGGAGCCTTCAATCCATGGCATATGAATCAATTAAGCTCAGAAGGGCATAGCACAATAATTTTGTATGTGATCAAGAGCAATAAGCAATTGTACATACCACAAAAGTATTGCGACACTATCTATTGAGAAAGCTAGTCATTATTCGGACTGACCATTGATTCTTGCTATAAAATTTACATCTAGAAAACATGAAATAACAACACTATTGTTGAGAAGATCAGTTGTAACTTTTTAACATTCAGCTTAACTATAAGCAAGGGTGATAATATATTGTATTAAATAGCTTATAATGGAGACTAGACTTGAAGGCCAAATTAGAAGAGAAGGCAAAAATCACTACCATTAGTAGTGACATTTCAAATTAATCAAAGAGGCAAAATAGAAGAAATCTATGCATTAAGATACTTATTTCAAGATGATTAGCAATTGACTGAAGGTAGACATTGTACAGAATCAAGATTATAATCTTAGTGATAGTTTACTCTATTTCAAGAAGTGGATTTATATACTTGATAATGCTATGCTTTGAACATGCATACTTCAAGAGAGACAAGACATCCCAATATCTAGAGACCTAAGGTGAGAGAAGACTCTAAAACAAATCTCAAAGACATAATTTTGGATAGATTTGGATTATGATGTTTGAAATTTTGTGTGCTCCTGTAAGTCATGTCAATGTAGCAAGGCTCACAATCCACCATTTTTTAGACTAGTGCAGCCATTTCCATTACTTACTATATATTGGAAGCAAGTGACTAAGGACCTCTTTATATATTTGCTGCAGACACCTTACAATCTCATTGTAATTGTTGTCTTTGTAGATTAACTCTTGAAACAACTTTATTTAGGTACAATGTACTTTGATATTAATGCTTCAATATTTGTACAAGTCTTCTTCAACTTTGTCTTTTGTCACCATAGATTACTTCATATTATCATTTTAGATTGTGCTCCATGCTTCCTATGAAATTTTTGGCAAGCCTTATTCAAGCTACTAGGCACATGACTTGCTATGTCTATCGCCTTCTATCCTCAAACAAATAGACAAATTGAGCATGGAAATCAAATCCTAGAAGATATGCTATAGATATTTGTGTCAATTCACCACAATGACTAGGATAAATATTTGATGCCCTTAGAATTTACCTACAATGATAGTATTCAAGCAAGTACTAATAATTCACCATTATTCTTTAATATAGGTCAATATTTGATTATGCCAATAATCTTTCATTATTCCATTGATACTAATAATCTAACAACAAAAGAATTTATATAACGGCTTACAACGATCTTATAAGATGTACGATATCATCTTCTTACTATATAAAATTGATAGAAGCAATATGTAAATAACAATCAACAATACAAGACCTTCTAAGAAGGTGACCAAGCATTACTCTTCAATGCCAATCTTCCACTTGTTACACGAATCCAAGTCCATAAGCTAAGATCTCAATGGCTTAGATCTTTCCATATTTGTATAATAATTTTTGATGTTGTATATTGTCTCAAGCTTCTGCCACATACTTGGATCCATTTGATCTTCTATATTTTGTAGCTCAAGGAATTTCATATTGAACCAAGGTACTTTCTAGACCAATACCAATTACCGTCGCCACCACTAGTTGAAATTGATGACTAATAAGAGTATGAAGTGGACAATATTTTGGAGCATTGTTATGTTTGCCATGGCAGTAGATGTCCGCAATTTTAGTACAAATTTCTCTAGAAAGATTATTCCATCCGTAATACAACATAGAAACTTACACAAAACCTCACTTAATGTTAAGAAACCATTTGAAAATACCATCACAAGCAAAATGAAGACATCCTTTATTAATGGAAGACGATTAGTTATAATAGGGCATAGATAGGATGGTTGTATTATTTGCACATAAAGATATGTAATTAGAGTCATTTTTTAGAAGCTTTTAGAATTATAATTAAGATAGTAGTTCATATAGGATCGACCATAGAACCTTCTAGAAAGGCTTAGGGTGGTTATCATGATGGGATCTATCTCTAAAATCTTCTAGAAGGGCGGTTTTCTTAATAGAGCCACCATTTGGGACATTCTAGAAAGTTTCAAGATAGTTGAATAAAGTATAAATAGGACTAATTGAAGCCATTTGAGGCATTTGGTGAAGTATGGCTTCAAACTCTTTCTCTTAGTAAAGTTTGGTATTCTATTTGATTTTGTTTGGTTATGTTTGGTTTTATTTTCTTTTATTCATGTTGTCTTTCATGTTCCATTCCATTGTTATGATATAAAACAGCTAATAGGTGAAAAGATGAATAAAATATCATATTTTTGAAGATCTTATTTCAAATATATTGTAACAAATTATCTTAGAAAAATAGATAATAGTCAAGGGGTAGAAAAATTAAAGATGCTAATACTGCCTTTTTTACAAAATAGGCTTGTACTCACTTTGTAGGACCACAAATAGAGGAAAATAAGGTAGATTAGAAAAATAAACAATAGGAGCATCTTTAGAAAGAATTCAAGAGTAGTTTGTAGCAAAAATTACTATAGAAATTCAAGATTTGATATCCAAAGAGGACCAATTATGAATCTAGATTGAAATCAGACCCCATGGCAATAAACTGAGCTCTTATGGGAATTCAAGGGTTCTTTTGGAGGTCAAAGAATAGGACTTTGAAGTAGACTTGATAGGCTTTCTTTAAACATTGATTTTGAGTGATTTTAATATGTATTGACTTTGTAAGAGCTTTGCAAAATTAGAGTTTGTTTTAGGTGACTCTAGATTTGTGAAATAAAACAGGTGATACTTTTTGGAGAATTTCGTAAGTTTGGCAATAGATCTATAAGTGAAATTTTAAGAGTTTGTAGATATATATAAGCTCAATATATATTATAAGTTTGAACTTGATTGGATGGTTGAATTAACAATTATTGAATTTCAAGTAGGTTGAGGTCTCAAAAATTAAAATTTGAAAGACACTTAGAATTTCTAAGATCTTTAGCAATCTATTAGTTGAATTGGAGTAAAATTTGTTTTTAAAAGTAGTAGACTTAATAAAATACACATACATGAAATTTAAAAACAATCAAATAGTTTAAAAGGGAGATTTTGGTATTGGAATTTTATCATTCAAATTTGAAAAGGAAGGTGGCTGACACTTGAGCAAATTTTAGGATTGATCTTTTTTTTGGTGAGTTTGATCTTCTTCAAATTTTTTATGTTTGTTATAAACTTAATTTTTAAGAGGTGTGAAAATTTTGAGTTAAAATCAATGGTTCATTTATTAGTTATTGAAGTTTAAATCTACTATAGGAATTACTTAAAATTGATTAGGATTTGATTAGGATTTTGTTAGGATTTAGAATTTGATTTAGGATTAGGGTTAAAATTAGGATTTTGGTTGGATTTAAGCTTGGCTAGGATTTATCTAGGATTTGGTTAGGGCTAATTTAGGATTTTTCTAAGATTTGATAAGGATTTATTTAGGATTTGATTAAAGTTTGGTTAAGATTTGATTAGGATTTGACTACGATTTGTTTAAGATTTGATTAAGCTTTGTTTAAAATTTTATTAGGATTTGATTAGGGCTTATTAAGAATTTGATTAAGATTTGACTGGGATTTATTTAGAATTTGATTAAGATTTTATTAGGATTTATTTAGGATTTGGTTAGGATTTGTTTAAAATTTGATTAGGATTTGATTACGGTTTGACTAGGATTTAAGTAGGGTTTGTCTAGGATTTGGTTAGGACTTATTTAGAATTTGTTTAGGATTTGACTATGATTTATTTAGAATTTGATTAGGATTTGGTTATGTTTTGTTTAGATTTTGATTAGGATTTTATTAGGATTTGACTAAGATTTGACTAGGATTTGTCTAAGATTTGGTTAAGGCTTATTTAGGATTTTACTAAGATTTAATCAAGTTTTGACTAGATTTTGATTAAGATTTAATTAAGATTTCTATTTTAATATATATATATATATATATATATATATATATATATATTTTTTAAAAAATTCTATATTATTTCTTTGTGATTACTATAAAAGATCTCTAAGGATTCTTTGTATTTCTTATATAATTCCTTTGAAAATTTAATTGAATTTGATTAATATTTGATTATATTTTTTAATCTTTAATTATAATTTATTTAAGAATCTATTACAGTTTTTAGAACTTATTGTTGTAATCTTTCTTTTATCTTCCACAGCCACGTGCCCAGTGCATTTTCAAGCCAAATTTTACATAATACGACATCATTTAGTTACTTTCAGTTTTATTCTAGTGTGTTTGGTCTTATGTTGTATTGAGATCTTTATTGTTATGGATCTAGTAAGGCTTTAAACCTTAGAATATCCAGTCATATTTTACATGGTCTATTCAAAGCACTAATGATGCCTCTTCTATTAAATTGGATACTTCTATCAAATATCTTGATGATCAAGTAAAAGACTAATATAGACTAAATTGCTTACTCGATAGCATCATCACTTCTAATTCAATGATTTATATTAATAAATAAGTTGCAAAACCACGAAAATGGATATAAGACTACTTTTATAATTTTATTAGTTTATAAAATTTTTGAGCCTTCTTACCTTGAAGCTATTAAAGACAAGTGTTAAAGAACCTTAATAGAAAATAAAATACAATCTATCTATAATGACAAAATATAGACCTTCATTTCACTTCTATTTTACAAGTAATCTATTTCTACAAAATAAGTATTCAAAGCTAAGCTAAAAATTAATAGTACTCTTCAAAGATAAAGACAATATTAGTTGTTTGAGGTTTTAAACAATAAGTTGAAGTAGACTATAAAGAAAATTTTGTTAAAATTATAAAATAAAAAATAATAAAAATGATGATATTATTAATAGTACAATAGGGTTGAAAACTTTACCACATAGATGTTAAGACTATGTTTCTCTATGATGACTTCAAGAAAGAAATATATATCACATAACTATAAGATTTTGATAAAATCAAATAAGAATGCCTTGTTTGTAGACTCTACAAAGCAATATATGGACTCAAATAAGCTCCTAAAGCTTAGTATGACAAAATTAAGTCCTTCAAAAAACAAGATTTTTTTAAAGAAGAAGGAAATTATAATCTCTATATTGTTAAGTGCACAAAAAAATATTATTCCTTATCCTATACATGGATGATCTACTATTTAGTAGAAATTTTTTAAATTAAATTAATTAATTTAAATGACAACTAATATCTAAATTTAAAATGTTGGAACTAAAAAAAAGAGATATGATATTATACCTCAAAGCAAAGTGTGTTAAATTGCATAGAGATATCTTTATGACTCAATGGAATTATACGTTCTAAGTATTTGGCATTGAAAATTGTATTTCCACTACAATACTAATGCAAGAACGGTTGAAACTAATAATCAACATAAATGCCAAACCTTGTTATCTTACATACTATAAATCTATGGTAGAGAAATTAAATTGTTTCTTTTGTACTCAATTTGATACTTCATCATTTATTAGTATTTGCTCAAGATTTTTTGCTTGTCCTCAATAATTTCACTTAACAATAATAAAGAAGATAGTCATATGCATCAAGCACACTTTAAATTATGGTAGCTTTAATATATCAAAATCAAATACCGAAATAACCAGATTTGTCAATACAAATTGGATTGAAAATATGATTGACATACATTCTACAATAGAATGTACTTTTATACTTGGCTTTAGCTCCATTACTTGACTCTCAAAGAAACAACTAATAATAACTATGAACTCCTTTGAAGCTGAATACATGAGATTATCCACCACTTCTAAAAAAACAATTTGGTTGATTAAACTTATTTAAGACTTTGGTCTTCAAATCACAAGACTTGTTCCTATCTTTGAAGACAACATTTGTATGGCAATAAACCTTGACATCAACCTCAAGACAAAATATATCAATAAAGATCATTATTTTATATAAAAAAAAATATAAATAATAAAAATATATTTAATTATATTTATTCATTAGAATAAGTTGCACATATTTTTACAAAAGCTTTAAAAAAGTTCTATTTAAAAAATCCATAACAAACCTAAAACTTACATTTTAAAGCTCAAATTTTGTATTATATCACTTATTATCTCTAATTCTATAGACAATCACTAGAATCTTCATCTTTCATAATCTAGTCTACATCTACTTATAGTTAAAATTGAAAAACTTTGATCAATGCATCCAACTTGTACATAGCCACAATGGTTTTTTTTATCCTTTTTTCTTCAACTACACTATCATCATCTTCTTTAATCAATCTTCTCTTCAAATATTCACATAGTACTTGTAATAGACACATCAATCTTAGAATCTCATTATTATCCTCAAGTTCTCTCATCAAGGTAGGAATTATTAAATTTTCTATTAATACTTTTGGTATAAAAAATAGAAATTAGATTGCTTCTCTAAATTATTTAATTACCTCTAATACTATCTACTTTTTTAATACAAACACCTTTATTTCCTTCTCAAATTTCTTTGTCAATCTTTTGTCTTTATCTTCTTCTTTTACTCTAAAATTATTCATATATGAACTATTATTTATAGAAGTGTATCAACTTGGACAACTTTGGCTTGCCATTTCTCTATATTTCAATATAGATACAATATCAACACTACAACATCCTATCAATCTTAAGTAACCTTCATTAACGCCTTGAAAATAGTCACAACAATAAGAAATTAAATATAACCTTAATAAAATAACATCACTAGAATCCATATCAGTGACCTTATCTTCATAACTTTCACATAACTACACTCAACTCATCTACAACCATTGTCTCTAAAATCTGGAGTATGATCAAATTTTTATCTTTTATATGTCATACCCTAGTATAAAATTAGCTTATTTTATTTTTTCTTGTTGAAGTGATCTCTCTTAGCAGATATAATGGCACACTCAAAAAATGCCACTCCTTTACTTCTTGTCAATGTGATCCTTTTGCAAACATGACAATATTCTTGTAAAATTGGCACCACCCTTCATCAATCCCTCTTCATCAATCCCTCTATGACACAGTGACAAATCAAGAAAAGAGCCTCATTTTATCTTTTTCACTAACCCATGTCTTCACCTCTTTCTTTTTAAATTGACCAAATTAGACAATATGGGAGCTTTGAACACTCACCTTGATAAAAATTCCATATCACTTCTAAGACTATTGTGCCACTCAACATCAATGCAATGCTTGTTGCAAGAGGGGTGTTGAAAACATAATATTGTTTAATGTCAATTCACATCCATCCATTGATGAAGTCTATAGATAGATACACGTCAGACTATTGCATTGAGATCCTATACTTTCGGATATCATCCTGTGTACTTACACCATGTGCATACATAGTGGTAAAAAGTTATCTTATTGTTAATGTTATTTAAATCATTTTCTTTTGATTCTTCTTGTTATCCCTAGAGTTTCTGAACAAAAGAATCACCAAACAATCATTGCCAGGACGTCACTGTTTCAAGCCTGATTCTGCATCTCATGTTTTCTAGTGCTTCCAGTGAAACAATGGAATCTGGATGCAGCGGTCTTAAGTTTCGAGGCGAAATTTTGAGATATCATCGCAGAAGTTTTCAGCACTTGCAGACTGAGATCATCATCCTGAAGTCTGAGAATGAGCATTGTCGATTCTAGTGGCACGCTTTGTTTTCTTTTATAATGGACTCGGAAATGTTGTGGTGTTCGTTTAGGTTCAAAAGCGTTTGTTATGTGACACACCAGATTAATGGGTCACCGAGATCTCGTTGCGTTATCTTAGTGAATCCCATTGTCTACGAAGAATGGAAACTATGAATACATCGTTGACTATGTTTTTATTAGTTTGTCATCCCGACACATTCGTTCACATCATCTTCTGGATCCAGCTGTAACTTGGATCAGACGGGCCAAATGAGCTCTGTATTAATTTTTTGGCAGTTTTTGATAATTACAACCACGGCTCTTTTTAGTGTTCAGTGATTGAACTCTTGCCGAGTATGCTGTATAGGTAAAGATGTGGCGGTGAAAGCGTTTACTTCAAATACTTAAACATAAACTCAGATTTCACAGCTCAAAAGGAGAATGTTCTTCCAGTATGCTCACAGCAAGCCCATCCTCAACAACCAGAATGAGATTGACAGGTGGGAGATGCTTTGTGTGAACCCCCTGGCGAGTTCTACACCACTTGGTAGAGAGAATGGACATGGAGGAGATTGTCCGACGTGCTGGTGCAGCTGAATAGTGATGTAGAGCGCTCACTGGTAGAAATTTCTCGTACTTAATGCTAGGCTGTCGTCGAGAACTGGGTATCATGTGAATTATGAGAATGGTGTACGCCATTTGTAATGTAGGATGCTTACCAATCTTAACCTACATTTGATAGGCATGCAGGAGGACACACGAACTATCATGCAAACTTTTTTGGAGTTTTAAAATAAGTGGTATCTGTACATTGAGTCTACGATATATCACGAGCCCAGAGTACAAGATGAGAGACTTTTATGCTTCGAAAAATTGTGGCATAGAAACCATTATACATTCCGACCAGGTGGAAACTACATCCTCAAAAGACGTTTCAACTGTTCAGTAAAGGATGCAGAAACCCAACCTTGACTATGGATGCCTCTTGAGAACTCAACACTGTGTACGATGTAAATGTGCCCAACAGATTCTCCTTTCTATACTCAATCGATGAAACCTGAAGTCATGGTTGAATTACTCAAAGCTAACGACCACTAGTGCTGCAGCACAACAAAGATCCGAAGCACACGAACTTCACTTACGTACAGAACAAAACCAAATGAGTTCAGATAAAAACTTCGAGTAGAAATTTAAGCTAAAACTCCTTTCGTACGTCATTATTTGATCACTTTCAGTGTAGTGAATCTATGAACAAAACGTAGCTAAAAGTATATTCAGTTAGACTCGTGCAAAACAACTGAGATTGCGTGGATGGCAGAGACAATATCGAGACAATCTTTGTATAACATAATATTCTCATAAGTACACAAGAACGTGCGAGCAAGCAACTTTCCTACAACCCGAGGGCGAGGAACAATGTACATTGGGTGACTGCATAAAAGTATCGAGCATATTGAGACAGAAACAGCATCAAGGCACTCGGTCCCTCAACAAGTTATGCTAAAGAATGCCTGAGTTGTAGAAGAGTCAGTAACAGGTGTAGAAGTAGCAGTTACAAAGGCAATAACGCCTCATAAATGTGCACTCACATCCCATCACCACCGACCAGTAATTGACTCGAGCGCAAAAATGCTCCTCACGAAACACCTACCGTTTCAACGTTCCTCATCTCTCCTCAGGATTTAGCCAACGGCGTGTATGATTAACAGGACCCACTCGAAAACTGGGTCCTTTGTGAGATGATGTGATATGAGGGTACACTATCCGAGTTGTGAGGATGGGATCCTGACCACCGCAATGCTGCAGTTCACTGTGGTCACTTTCGACCTCAACCCACTCCCTTACGCTGTAAGGACTGGTCTGGGATGGCACAACCTCTACGTACCAGTGTTTTTTTGTTGTCCATGTAACATCCATTTAAAATCCAACTTCGTCCTATACGAATATCCACTACCGAAGGAGTACAGAGAGCGTAGAGTACCTCCGTACTGGGCTCCACGTGCTTTGTACCATGATTCGGCTATTGTTTCGTAGACAATGAAAGACGAGTTTTCTTCACGAACAACCTAGCATACAAGAGACAACAGATCCGTAGGTGTTTGAAGTTTCAACTCACAAAATGCAGAAACACTCTTATACTTTGATCATCAAATTTAGGCATTCATCAACATGTGAGATTAATGGAACCCTGTTCAAGAAACGTTCCACAACGATTTCACAATAATCTTTCAACCGACCAACTTTTGCCGCTGCATCCAATCAAGTCTAGCTTTCCAAACCTTGGTCTGTTTAAATGCTGATACACCTCTAATGTGCCCAAACGACCTTAAGAGTGTGGATGGTCGAACTGAGCAAAGCCAGCATCACGAGACAATCGTGCACATAAAGTGTCAAGTGGCCCAGCTGAAGCATCTAATTTGCAAAGCTTATACCCTGCAAGATGGAGCTCCCACTGTGAAGATGCCGAGCCCCTTGAGCTGAGTGCGAGCGTGCGATCCAGAACTCTGAACATCCTATGCCGATCTGCACATTTCTCTACCCTTTTGAGCGCTGAACACAGGGACAACAGTTCCAGAGGTATTTGTTTCTCCCCGTACCGATGTTGTTTGCGTTACCGTCCGCAAGCCCACGCTCTCGCAGCCTTACAGATCGAGTCATTTTGTTCAAGGACCTTCAACCTCCATTATGCTTGCCTCTGAATTAGGAATAGTCACCTGCTCGGAATCCCGTAGCATTTGCTTCGCAGCAGCTTAAACCATAGTAATCATAATGGATTGGCAATTCGGCCGTCTCTTGTATCGCCCTGGTCTATACAATATGGCTTTCATCTCTAGCTATGGGCCCGGATAACACGGAGCCTACTCGTCTGGAATTACTGTATAATCGGGCAACGAGGGAGTCAAGGTGATGAATCAGCTCACGCCCAGCATGTTCTCGAGTGTTGCGAAGAAAGTCGATTCTCTCGATCGTGAGGACAGTGTAGACATCGATGCTATTCGGGAGAGACTCTCCAAAAGGTTAGGCAAAGATATACACCGTTTCGGCAACTTGGAGCCATTTGACACCAAAAGAGCTTCAAAAGAGGACTTGCGAAATATCAAGCAAAAACTCTGCGATAGATTCAAGCACATCAAGTTGCCAACTCTTTGTGGAGCAAGGTATCGTCATGCCACCAGCTTCCGTGCTAGAGATATACCGGAGGAAGCCACTTCTACCTACGCTATCGTGCTCAGCAATCAGAAAGTATACCCCAATCTCTGCTCCAAATAAATGGAAATTGCTTCCACAACGAGGAACCGGTGGTGAGCAATTTTATCTCAACTCTCTGAGATCTAGATTTTCTAAAACTACTATCGTTGTCACAAATGTCAGCAGTGGACGCTCTTTGCTGAAGAAAAGAATACATACTGATTTTCTCTGTCATGGGAAACCTGCATGTATCCAAGTCATGATGCTGTTGCTGCGAACATGACCTGGGCAGGTAATTGACTCGTTGATTATTACATTGAACATGAATGAATGATATTCAAAGTAGTAGCCTCAAACTGTGTCCCAAAACTTGATGCATTTAGAGATTCGCAATGAATTTAGGATTGTAAAGACCAGTTATAATATACAATCACCTATTCTTGCGCTCCATTAGCATCGCTCAGAGAATTACGGAGGAAACCTCGAGCTGCATTATACAAGTATATCGATGTATGAGAATTAGTTTTTTTAATTTTTAGGTTTTGGAAAGTGGAAAGAAAGCCGAATGAAATACACATCACTGAAGGCATTTGAAAGATAACTAACATGAAGGCTTGATCAAGTTCACCAGCAACAGGAATTGTTATTAGCGGTCCATAGAAAATGGAACAATGCCGAACTAGTGTTTGTGTTGCACCTACTGTTGCGTGCGCAAAAGCAAACTCGCGAGTAGACTTTGTTACTCGACACCTAATTACTGGACACTTATTGGGGAGACCGTTCACAGACTCGAATGTGTAGTTGGATTCTTTGTTTTTCCGACCTCTTTAATTTTTGTATAAAAAAATGTAAAGTATCCAAATAACCACAAAGGATATCCACTGTCAAAATTTATGAGAGCATCTCTATAGATCATGGATATCCTTAACACATATCCTAAGCTTGATTTTTCTCAACATAGAGATTCTCACGTGGCTTTCAGCCAACTCCGTCAATAAAACTGACGTAAATACTCTTCACTCCTTAGCTTTGATAACGCCCACTTCAGCAGGCCGAATAACGCGGTCATGGAGCAAGTAACCCACCTGTCATCATTGATGGGCAAGACCCTTAGCACCACAAAAGCGTGTAACACACATGCCACAAATGTAATCAAAGCTTTCATCTTGACTCAACGAGAACTAAAAAAATGTTCATAGTTTCAGCATACCTTCGTGACTATGGCAACTGTGCCAGGAGTTTTGGTTTCGTCTTCCAATTCAAACATTGCAGAATGGTAGTTGGGGTCAAATTCTTTTCCCTCGGATTCGAATTTCTCCAAACCATTTTGTCTAAATACCTGGTTGTATGACCCATAAACCATATATCCATTGTGATAAATTCATTCACCAACTAAAAGAATGAAAGATCTGAAAATACCACTACTTTGTTCTCAAAAAAAATTAAAAAGAAAAGAAAGCAAAAGATACTAAAGGATTCTATTTTCGATACGTTAGCAAAATCTACGAGGACAACAAACCTGCTGTAGTTGCTTTTCCGTCATCTCGACACCCTGCAGTAATGTAATCAACACCTTCGCCGCGCCACTTGAATCTTCCAAAGTAGAATCTAGTTTACGAAGGTTTTCAGGAACTGCCCCTGTAGCTCGCCCAAGGTTATCGGCCACGTCCAGTAACCCCTTGGCAAAGCCCTGCACCCAAGTAATATTCCCAGATAAATCCATGCGACGGGTAGTTTGAAAGAGGCCAAATTGCTTAAGAGGAGCATTTGTTCGTTGCTGATAACAGACAAGAAATGTCAACCCGATGAAACGACGGTTCAGTTCAATAAGCTAAAAGAGGGTAAAATAATTGATAACGAACTGCGTTGCACCAGGAGTAGAAACCTATAAGCTCTTAATACACCCGTTCCTCTACATTGCTACCCATGGAATGATAAATACAGAAGAGACTAACTAAAAGACAAGTACATCATTACGATAAGCTACCGTCGAATTTCTTAGTAGGTGAGAGCAGCTCCTAACATACCTGCAGGGCAAATTTACGAGTAGACTCAGCTTCCCGTCTTGCCCTGGCCATGACATTCTCAACTTCGGCATAACCTCTGAGCACCTTGTCTTGCAATTCCTTAATAGTTTTATCTTTCTCTTGCAGTAGGGCATCTCTTTCTGCAACCATTCTCGCTAAATCATCCGCTTTAATGTCATTGGATCTTTCTGCGTGTTGGACTGATTCAGAAGTTCCTTCAGCTGTTGATGTACGACTAGGTTCTGCTGCAGAATACTCTGGACTGCCCGTTTTGTCTGTAGCAAGGTGAATCACGTGGTTAAGCAATTGTTCTGGAATGTTGTTTGCCGTCTTCACTCCAAGAATGCCAACTTTTCATAGAAGCATAAAGCTAATAGTACTAAGCGCAAGGATTTTAGACATGCGAGAAAGATTACTTACACTCAGGCAACTAGATAGTGTCAAATTATAGATTACCTGAAACATCTGGAGAGGCGGCAGATGAAAAATGTGTAAAACTGTTGAGGTTAGAAATAGAAGAAACTTGGGGCACTGCACGATGAAGCGAAAAAGCGGTCCATCTCTGCGCACCACATCACGAAAGCACAAAAAAATATATCTAAGACAGAATATTAAAACGGTCTGCTCTGGATCAAACATATATTTTACCCTTATTATTAGCGAGAACTCAGGGTTTAGGGTTTAAGAAACTTCGATTGCGAAAGTCTCCTCATAGTCGTCATCGCATCCAGCAGAAACAGGGGAATTTCAAGATGAAGCAGTACCTTGGAGAGTGGAGAGAGAAATTCGGTGCCACTCAACTTCGTGGAAAACACAGATTTCTCATTAATTGGCGCAGACGACGATGGCGCTCGAAAACACCGTATCTGCGGCGGCTTTTGAAACGCTTTGAACAGCAACCTGGCATGCTTGCTACTACTCATGGCTTCTAAAACCCTCTTCCTTCAGCTAATCCTCAAGCTCAGAACACCACGATCGTCGAATGCTGTACAACTAAGATTTCCTATTTCTCACTCTCACCCACACGCACACACAATATGAAACGAATGCTAGTGGACGAAACCCTGAGGCAAATCCTGCGATTCCAAGAACGAAACGGGTACAAGCGCCGAAGCGGCTCTACGAACACACGAAGAATCACGAAGACCTGGAGTAGTGACCAAGCAAGAATTCTACACGTTCGGCACTTCGACACCACAGCCGATTGGATCCAGAGCATCCCAACACTCACAGAAGACGAAGCCACGCCGAAAAAACAAGAACTACCCACCCCCCCCCCTCGTTACCACGTGTAGCGTTTTTAGTGGTGCCATTTCGGAGATGGCCACGTCATATATCCATGGACAAAACCATTTCGGAATGTTCTTCGCATTTGCAATTATATCAGTTCGGTGAAGAATAAAAAGCATCTAAAATTACTTTCAATATTATGTATATTTATTAAAGCAACCCACTCTATCTTAACCATCATTGCACCCTTGCAGCCCCATTCTTGTTCTCATCCATTCTTATTCCCAACCATTACTAAAGATGGGGGCAAGGGGCTAGGAATGGGGGCAATGGTTGGGAATAGGGGAATGGGGGCAATGGTTGGGAATAGGGGAATGGGGGCAATGGTTGGGAATAGGGGAATGGGGGCAATGGTTGGGAATAGGGGAATGGGGGCAATGGTTGGGAATAGGGGAATGGGGGCAATGGTTGGGAATAGGGGAATGGGGGCAATGGTTGGGAATAGGGGAATGGGGGCAATGGTTGGGAATAGGGGAATGGGGGCAATGGTTGGGAATAGGGGAATGGGGGCAATGGTTGGGAATAGGGGAATGGGGGCAATGGTTGGGAATAGGGGAATGGGGGCAATGGTTGGGAATAGGGGAATGGGGGCAATGGTTGGGAATAGGGGAATGGGGGCAATGGTTGGGAATAGGGGAATGGGGGCAATGGTTGGGAATAGGGGAATGGGGGCAATGGTTGGGAATAGGGGAATGGGGGCAATGGTTGGGAATAGGGGAATGGGGGCAATGGTTGGGAATAGGGGAATGGGGGCAATGGTTGGGAATAGGGGAATGGGGGCAATGGTTGGGAATAGGGGAATGGGGGCAATGGTTGGGAATAGGGGAATGGGGGCAATGGCTGAGAACAAGGGAATGGGGGCAATGGCTGAGAACAAGGGAATGGGGGCAATGATTGGGAACAGGGGAATGGAGGCAATGGTTGGGAACATGGGAATAGGAGAATGGAGGCAATAATTGGGAACAAGGGAATGGGGACAATAGTAGGAAACATGGAAATGGGGACAATAGTTATGAACAAGAGAATGCAGATGGGGTTGAAAGAGTACAATGATGGTTTAAACATGTAGGTCGTTTTATCATTTCCCTATATGTATGTATGTATGTATGTATGTTTGTGTATTTATAAATGTATAAATTGGTATATCTTAAAAACTTTTAATTTCTAAGAAATGTAGATTTCATGAATACATTAGGATGGACTTTTTAACCTAAATCATAAAAATAAATTATTACTTATTCATTTAAAAGTATTGGGAATAGAAGTTGTATTATTATCTTATTGAATAAAAATAGAAAAAAATCCACATTAAAGGGATATGATTATATATATATATATATATATATATATTATTAATTAAAAGTACAAATTAAAGTTGGTGATTTTTTATTTAATCATTTTTTTGAATAAATTTATTTCACTTCTTATATTTTGTAGAATTATTTTCTATCATTTTTTTAATTAAAACATTTAAACTATTAATTTATATTCTATTAAAATTCTTAATCTTGTTATACTATTATATTATTTTTCAATACTCTTTTTATTGCTATTTTTCTAAAATTTATTTTTGGTAGAAAAAATTTAATATCTTCATTATCTTTTTATTTTTGATTTTATAAATTTTATTCATAAATATATTTATTTATTTTTATTGTTATTATAATTAGTTACTAAATCTTCATAAAATTAAAATAAGTATATGCTATTTTCTTCAATTAACATTTTATTTGTTAGACTTAAAGTTTTATAAATAAAATATGGTTTTGTTTTTATTCTAATTAATCTACTTATCACAATTCAAAAATATCTACATACTAATACTATATTAGCAAGAACTTAAGATATTTTATTTTATATCTTTGATAAATTAATTATAATTGCATTTACAATTAAAAAGTTTAAAAATGTATCCAATTAATATTGCTTGAATGGGCAATTTACTAGATCTTCAAAGCCTTATATTTAAACTGCAACAATTTGTAATTCCAAACTTAACTTACAAGAACTATAAGATTAATACCTGCATACAAATCTACTTAAATATTTTCTAAGGCTTTGGTGTTCCAACACAAACCTATTGGATTCTTAGTACAATACAAGGTTGTAAAGAAAAACTTATATTTGTAAGTAATTTTTTATCTAAAATGGTAGATTTTGTGTTCAATATATAATGATTGCTTAACATTGTTTTGTGCAAAACTTAGCTGCACAAAATAAGAGGAGGTTCAATCTTGAAGTTACTTAGTTTGTTTTTTATCATTGTATTATAAGATTTTTTTTGTTAACTTAAATAAGAAAAAAAAGATTAAGTTATATATTTTTTAAAACAAATATGATACATAATTTTTTTAAAATAATTTTTGTGGTTGAGCTTGACAAAGATGATTAATTTTTTAAAATATGATAATAAATTGAATAGATTTTGTCTTAATGTTAATCTATAAAATAGATGTATTAGCTAAATATAATTTAATTTATTACACTACTAGCTCAATTTTCTATTGTGTATTTTATTTATTGCTAAATAATCTAAAAGGAAATAAATAATTTTTCTTATCAATTTTAAGATACTAACTAATGAATAATTTTGTAAAATTGAGAGTTTTTTCATATATGTTTATAGATATAGGTATATGTTTTTTTATTTTATTTTTATCAAGGACATAATTCTAGAAAAAAATCTAAAAATAAAATACATCATTTATTACTAAAAGAAAAAAAACTAAACAAAGCATAGATTATTAAAAGATTAAAAAAGAAATAAAGTGACTATTCCCAATTATAAAGAAACTAAAGAGTCTTGAACCAAGATTTGAATATAAGAAAAGTGTTGACAAGACTAAGAATGGTCTTTGTCTTGCCTCCAAATATAATAGCTACTAAAAAGATCTTATAAAAGCTTTTTTGGAACCACAAGGCTTGTAGCTTGAGCATCAAGTTATATATTGCTTCTAATGCAACTTCATATAAATAAAAACAACTCATTGGATAAGTTTCAATAGCCATGCAATATATCTATAGGAATCTAAATATTTAATTTTTATTTGGAAAATTTTCTCAAAGGTTTCTTAAAAAGATATATTATCTATCTACAATGTTTCTACATACTTCTATTTGCATTTATTTATCTTACTTTTATAAAGTCACATTGGAAGCAATCTACAAGTGACAATTCAACTACAAACTTTGTAATCCTAAAGAAGCTTTCTTAGGAATGCAAAGGTTTTATAAACAATGATTATTTTTGTTGATTAAAATTTTTATTGATTTTTTGAAGACTCTTTTTTTGAAACTATACTAAATACTTGCTATGTCTTGTTTGATGATAGGATTATATTACATCACAATTATACACATTGGTGAGATTGCTTAGGACTAAATCAACTCAAGTATTAATTACAAGCTCATAATATACAACTCACAAGGGTTGTTAATATAAGCTAAATGCATGATGTGGCAATGAGTCTCCATATCTTTAAGATATGTGGATTAATCTACCTATTTATTCATACTCTTAGATACATGCATGAGTGTACCATTGCCTCAAATTTTTTAACTTGCTAAACTATAGTTTTAACTACAATTTTGATTATACAATTGCATTATCTTGATTACTAAACTATGGAAAAGAAAATTAAGATCATACCTTATCTTGGACTGCACTACCCTCATCCACATCCCCTAATCCCTAAAACCATGCTTAAATTTCTATATAACTCACAAAACCCTCTCAAAGCCCTCTAAGAATTCACACCAACTCTTTCACAAGCCTTCAAAATACATCCATTTCACCCTCCCATTAGCATTTATAACATATTCACTTAATAATTCTTAAAGCTTCTACCATTGAGTCTTCCTTAATCATAATAATTCTAAATTAACATAAAATAATGGTCCAAGTATGAATGTGATGCAATTGTATTTGGAGTATCATATATATTTTTTCTTGAACCTTCTGTGAATATTTACAGATTGTATTCTGGTGGCATCCAATGTTAATGTATGCACATAACAAGAAGCGGGAGGGGGAATCAAATGAGAGAAAAGTTTATTTTGAACAATATGCATTCAAAGTTAATAGTAGAAAATTTGCAAGGGAAGTAAAAGGAAAAGTATCAATCCAAATTCTCCATCAACTCCAAGTATTAATGTGATGCAAGACATTTCTTAAGTTTAGGATTTTAGGGTAAAACCAGGCACGAATTCATTAGTAGAGGCGGGGAGAAACCCACTCCCGGAGCCCTGAAGGAAGGAACACCAAGACGGGACCGGGTGCAAGCCCTAGACGAAGACTAGACGCAACGCAGGTGGGTTCACTTGCAGACTCTAGCTTGCTTACCTAAGCTAAATCTCCTAGGGAACTGCTTTACGAGAGAACCCAACTGTGTATGTGTATGAGAGAGAGAGAGCTTGAGCTCTGGCGCTTCTCGGACTTAAGTTTCACACGCTGGGTGGGCACATTTTTAACTAGTCAGCGGTATATCAGCAGGTTACCGACAGCGGGTTACCGACAGCAGATCATTGAGTGTAGATCGCCTCGAACTCGTTCTCCACGGCTCCATCGCCCTCACTGCTCTCCTCGCTCCCGGAATCGATCTCCACGGCTTTCGCTGGCACCTCACCACGTGGCCGGGCTCATCCTGCTGCTATGCTTTGATGAATTCGATGTAACTGTGTGTACGGATCGGAACATAGAATGGCGGATTTGGTTACTGCAAGAAAAGTGCGATAGGTCAGATCAAGGGTAGTGTGCGCTTTGGAGTCCAATTCAAGATTTAGTGACACCGAAGTAACAGGTTTGGAGTGGATTGAATGAGAGAGAACTGGATCCGTGCCAAGTGATCCAGAGTTGAGAGGTCGAGTGAGTCACAACTAGAGAGAGTCCAGGAATGTTCGGTTCGGAGGCTTCGGCGTCGAACAGAAGCGCTCCCTGACGTGAACTACGGAAGCCAAGGTTTAGGGCTCTTTACCAAAGTATTCAAACTCATTCCCTACTAGCAAGTTTAAGCTGATGGGATTTCTGGATTCTTCTCCAAACTGATTTGTGCAAGCTTTAGAACTATTCAATTTCTGGTATTCCACCTGGGCCCATTTGAGCTTTACTGATGTAATTCACCAAGTTTGATAGGAAGGATCTCAGGAGTGGACCTACCGATGCAATGTCTTAGGTCCAAAAATGCTTGTTTGATCATTGCAAGTTTTTTCACTTGTACCACATCAAATGCTGGCTTTATCAATCTTCATTACACTTCAGTTTCTGAAACCTAAATCTACACAAATCTCATGAGGAATAAGTGAATATCATAGCCACTGACACTATGAGCATCAATACAAAGACCAGAAAGACATCATGATCCAGTGAATGATTGTGCATTGGAAACTGAACCACCATCTACTTCCGCTAACTTCAAGATGCTTGATTGCCACATTTCATAGTTGCAGAGGTCTTCAACTTGGCGCAGCTTTCTTGATCAAGTTCTGTGAGTAGGTGAGTGATCCTTGCGCTTTCTTGAGGACATCTCGTTGTTGTGATCAGTTTTGTCTAGAATGAGCCATGTTGGGTCTGTCCTCAGTCTGTATGTGATGTGAAATGATTCACGATGGCTGGTTTGAATGCTGATGAAGGCTCAAGAGTGATTACATTTTGTGATTAGGGTATTGTTTCAGCTCCAAGGGCACTAGTATACTGTTTGCAATCACCTTAGAGTTTCTGATTAATCTGTCTACTTTTTAACAGATAGAGGATAAGCATATTTAATCCCAAGATGCCAACTAATTTTGGTGTATCATTCTGATAATATTGTGACAAGCTTCACATTTCGGAAACCACTGACTGGAACCCTGGCTCACATTTTCGCACTTGTTATATCATCTAATATATTATCATCACATCAAAGTTGTTACTCTGTGTGTGGTAAGCCCAATCTGAATGAAGGATACTATACTGGATGAATCAAATGGAGAGGGTTGTTGAACTAAACGACAATTCAGCTCAGTTTCTTAAGTCCTGAATATTCTTCCCAAACATTGTCAACTGAATCGAACTGAATTGTCGTTCAGGGCTTAAGCAACTGAACTGAAATTTGTGGATTTGTTTAGGGATGCACTATGAGCAACCATTTGATGTTTTCATCAACCACCGAGGCCCAGATGTGAAGAAGACGTTTGTGAAGGAATTAAATGAGGCTCTGCGATCGGCTGGGGTGCATCCCTTCGTGGATGCGGATGGGATTGAGCAAGGAGAAGCCTCGTGGGATTCCATCTTGGAAGCCATCAGGGTAGCTCCAATCAGCATCTGTGTTTTCTCGCCGGGTTACGTTGAGTCCATGTGGTGCCTTGATGAGCTGGCTGTGATCCACCGAAGCGCCGACAAGAAAATTCTCCCCGTTTTTTACAATGTGGAACCCTGGCATCTCAGGCATCCAGAAGCTATCACGAGTCCTTTTGCAGCAGGAGTGAAAAAATTGCAAAGCCGGCATCCAGAAAAAGTGTCAGGATGGAAGGGTTGGCTTGCTAGAACTGCCGACATTTACGGCTACGAATTAAACAAATTTTCCAGGTAATTGGCCCTTTCTTTCAGTGTTTTGCTTCTTCTTCTTTTAAACTCTACTCTCATGGTTTCTTTCCTCCTCAATGGCGGTTTCATTCTTTAAACGCATCATTTTTGCAATTAATCTTGAATGTGTCTATAGCTCGGAAACTTTACTAGGGTGTAGTCTTGATTAGGGCTCCTTCAGGAAGTAATATTGAATTTTTTAAAATTTTCATGTTTGTTGGCATTTTGTACGAGTCCAGAAGTGAAAACATTAGAGTGTATTAGTGTATGATCAACCTCTACATGAGGAGGTGTCAGACTGTCCAAATTTGATTTGTTTTTAAAAAAAAATTGTATTAATGCTCAAGGGTGGTTTAAGAAAGAAGAGTTTGAATATGTAATTTTGAAAGGTTTTTATTCCGTTCACTGTATTGAGACCATTCTCTCCTTGGATGTCCAGATCTGACACAAATCTTGTTCAGGCCATTGTTAGTAAAGTTCTTCAACATTTGAAATCTCTCTTTCCGGTGGCGCTCGATCAACAAGCTTCGGAATTCTTATCCTTTATTCGGAGCCAATCTCAGAAATCATGCAGAATTGGAATTTTCGGCATGGGTGGGATTGGAAAGACAACACTTGCAAAAGAGATTTTCAAACGCATTAAGGATGAGTTTCCTGTGTCGAGCT
This sequence comes from Physcomitrium patens, assembly GCF_059467195.1. Taxonomy (NCBI): domain Eukaryota; kingdom Viridiplantae; phylum Streptophyta; class Bryopsida; order Funariales; family Funariaceae; genus Physcomitrium; species Physcomitrium patens. The sequence goes on along the minus strand of NC_143431.1, from coordinate 719,361 downwards.
TTTTGGAAGATGTTGCAAGGGAGACGTCGAAAGGCGATCAAGGGGTTGCTTCTTTGCAACTACAACTCTTGAGGGACATGGGTAATGCAGACCGTGTCAATATTGTGGAAGATATTAATGATGGGAAGTCCAAATTGCGACAGTGTTTACAAAGCAAGCGAGCATTCATCGTTCTGGACAACGTTGAGAGCCCTCTCTCTATTAAGGCTTTATGTGTTGATGAAAATCTTGGCGTTGGTAGTTGCTGCATTCTAACATCTCGAGATGAGTGGATCTGTTCAGTATTCAGTGATTTCACTTATGAGATGCCATTTTTGAAACCAGCCGAAGCCAAACAGCTTTTCTGTTGGAATGCTTTTGGGTCAATTTTTGCAGCTCAGGGGTTCCAAGAGCTTGCAAACGAAGTAGCTCTAGCTTGTGGTGGACACCCTCTGACGTTGGAGCTTATGGGCAGTCTCCTGAGGCGTGAAAAAGACCTTTTGGTATGGGACGCTGTTTTACAGCATCTCCGAAAGCATGACTCACTGCAGAATCATGACAAGATGTTACAGCGGTTGAAAATCAGCTTCGATTCATTAGAGCCTAGACACAAGGAAATGTTCCTTGATGTGGCTTGTTTCTTACTTGGGAGCCCTCCTCAATTGTGCAAAGATCTTTGGACGTCTCTGAAGTGGCCTGCGGAATTAGGGCTGCGAAACCTTGTCAACAAATCTTTGCTCAAGGTGGAAAATAATTTAGTGACCATGCATGATCTTCTGATTGACCTGGGTCATAGTATTGTAACTGAGGAGGATGTGGTTAGACCCGGAAAGCGCAGCCGGTTGTGGATGAACGAGTCAGAGGAAGAGCTTCTGGACAAAGAGGTGAGCTTGAGTTATGCGCTCCTTTTCATGACAATCGATGACACAAAACGGTCCTCTTTCTTTTTATTAAAACCTTACCCCGAGAGAAAATGATGAGGTCGTGGTTACAATTGAGTTCAGTCATGGTTAATCGTGAAACCTAAAAATTTAACCACTTGCAGACACCTGTATAATCAACATACAGAAATTGTAGGTTACTACTTTGTTGCAACTGCTCATTTGTGTATGTTAGTAAATATATGGATATCGTTACCGTTAGTAAATGTTTAGATCGTTTGATTTGTACAGGTGACAGATAAGGTACAAACTTTTAGCCTTGCTGAAAGCAAAGCTGACCTCTCGGATCAAAATCTCAAGCCTATGGAAAATTTACGATTACTAAACATGGATGGTTGCGGTGGAACCCGTATTCAATTCCCTCATAGGCTGGGATATGTACGGTGGCAAAGATTACCATTGGAGAAAATTCCCTGTGAAATGTATGACATGCGGAAGTTGGTGGTGCTTGACTTGGCATCAAGCAAAATCACTCACTTGTGGAACGTAGACTCAACTGCAACGGTATGGTTTCAATAAAAAAATAAAAAGAATAAGATTATTTTATTTTATTTTTTTAAATGTTCACTCTTTGATGATACTTGTTTTAATGTTTTTTTCATGTCTGCCCTCAATGACTTAGTTAAATTTTGTATTCACTTGATTTGTGAGTAACAACCTCAGTTAAAATTTTCTACTTTGGATGTGGCAGTTCCCAAGGTTGCAGACACTCATCCTTGACGATTGCAAGGAGTTGAGAGAGCTTCCTGACTCCATTAACGGATCTAAAGATCTACGTAATTTGCATTTAGAAAAGTGCTCCAGTCTGGAGAGTCTCCCAGAAACGATTGGAGACCTATCTAAGCTGGAGGTCCTCAGACTTCGTGGATGCACGAAATTAAAGCATTTGCCAGAAGCTTTGGGATCCTTGACCAATCTGTGGAGCTTATACTTGACCGATTGCACTAACCTAGTGTCAATACCGGAGTCCATTGGCAATTGCCGAAATTTGTCGAATTTAAGTTTGGGACGATGTTACAATTTGGAGGCGATTCCGGAGTCAACAGGAAAGTTGTGTAACCTGCGCACGTTTGAGTCTCCTTCTTGCGACAAGATAAGTCACTTTCCGGAGCTTATGAAGGACCTCTTTGTTTTGAAGACTCTGAAAGTGGGTTGTGGTAGCTTAACAACCCTTCCATCGTTTATTAGTCACCTCACTGGACTCCAGGAACTGAGTCTCTGTTTGTCAAGATTTGTAACGCTTCCCAGTGCTATCTGTGCTTTGACGAGGCTGCAAGACTTGAAGCTGATTGGATGCGACGTGCTTGAAAGCCTACCAGAAAATATGGGTGCTTTCCAGGAGCTGAGAATCCTAAGTCTGGTTGGTTGTGTGAGTCTAAAAAGGCTACCAGATTCAGTTGGGGAGCTCAAGTATTTGGAGGAGCTGAACTTATCTTGTTGTGCTAGCCTCCAAAACCTGCCATTGAATTTTTGCCAGTTGACAAGATTGCGCCTTTTGTGTCTCGAAGGTTGCTTCGAGTTATTGGAAATTCCAGATCCCTGCTCCATGCCGGAGACCGGCTGTGCTGTGATATTTTACGACTTCCTTGTGTCTAGATGTTTGCAATATCTAGAGCAAGGCAAGTTTTCGAAGGCCGAGGAAGTTCTGGTATTCTTGATGAAGTTCAAGCACGAGGATCCGAGACTCTTACAGATTCAAGCGTTTCTAGAAGAAGTGAAATGCAGACAAACGGAACTTGTGGTCATGGATGTGGAGATGTTGCGACAAGAAGCGTTGCATTGGGTTGTGCAGAATGATATGCCTCGTGCTTTGGAGTACATTAATAGAATGGTGGAGCTGGAGCCTGAGAGTGAGATGTCATACCTCACACGGTTTGCGGCTCGAATGATAGTTAACGATAATACGGGAGCGCAGGAAGACACGAAGATGCTGTCGCAGTGTGTGGCTGCTAGAGAACTTGCAGGACGGAAATTATCTCAGTCTGTTTTGGAAAAGGTGGACAAGTTCAATAATCTTTTTCGCTGTGACTGGAAACACTCTCTCTTGGCACTTCTGAACTCTGGAAGCACTCTAGAAGTTGAGCACAGCAGAAACTCACGAATACCAACATTTCCAGGCAAGATCATCACGTTCTTGGAAGTAGCAAGTTGTGCCATTCTTTCTTAAAGTCTTATGACTAGAATTCAATTGTGAAGTTCAATGTTTCATTCTCGTAACCTGGCTCTCATGGGCCACTATGTTGAGACTTTAGAGAACACAAATTGTTAATTTTACATAATCTCAACGAAGAGTCATTACCTTCAGCTGTTGATCGGTTGGTTGCTCCGTAATCAATGCGTTCATTGTAGCCCAAAGTCCGTGATTGAGTCTTAAAAGACCGGTTATCAAGTACAGAACCCCTCCTTTCCAGCTTATATTCTAACTCTCAGATTTCTCAAGATTTGCTCCTCTATCAAATCACCCAAGATGATAGCATCGACATGGGGATTATGCTAGCTAACTCAAATTTAGAGCCTAGTTGTAAAATCAGTGCATGGTTCAGCTTGTACACTTTTCCACAATGGGGCTTAATATTGCAGATCAACTGATAGGAATACTTGCTTGAGAACGAATGAAATCATATGACGTTGAATCTGTAGGGCTCCAATTTTGCAGGTACTCTGCAAGCACTGGGAAGGAGTCTAACATGGAAGGAAGTGGGCGAGCCTCAACCGGAAATAGCTGCCGCATTGCGCAAAGCGGCAATGCAAAAGTTCGAGCTGGATGATTTCTACGCAGCCTTGTATTGCTTGGAACCAGCAAACGCGTTGGACCCAAACAACGTAACAACTCTGAGTCTGTTAGGACGAGCCAAGCACCGCACAGGCGATTTTGCAGGGGCAGAGGCTGCCATGTCTCAAGCTCTGGCATTGGATCCCAGACACGAAGCAACACTCTTTCACAGAGGAATGTTGAGAGAATCTGTGTTTCCTTTCGACTTGCAAGGATCACTTCAGGATTATGACAAGGCAATTGAGGTGAATCCTTTCAATTGTGCACTGTTTTTGCGAGCCAGAGCCAAGGTGAAGTTCAAACTTGGGGACTTTGAGGGCGCAGAAGAGGACTTGGATCGGTCGTATGTCATGTACCCGTATCCTCAAACGCTGAAGTACCAACAAGGGCTGAGCAAGTGGAAGCAAGGTGAATTTGAAGCCGCACTGATCGACTTTGAAGTGCCTTATAATTTCCTTCCAGATCCTTGTGTGTTGCGGTATAAGGAGAACGTGATTGAGAGCCTCAAAGATGATGCCAAGGTAGAACTATCTTGACTATCCCAAAGACCGAGGGGCCCACAGAAAATATACCAAAATGGGAAGATGTTTGAGGATCACAAATCAATGAAAACAGAGTGACTTTGAAATCAATTTCAAATTGTTATAATTGCCCAAACATAGATCTATTACAAGCTCATGTTTATTTTAAACTAGTTTCATCTAATTATAATATTTGATAATTCACATTGATAACTATAAAATCTATTAGTTACTCGTTTTTTAAATTTCTAAGAAAATTGAGAGATTAGAAGAGATTGGTAGAGATTCCTAATAAATAATTTATAGATTAGATAATCAAATTTGTACTTTTGTTTGGTATTATTGTTGGGTACATGTCAACAATTTGTCAAATGTTTTTGAACAATAGAAATATTGCATAGAAAATATTATTAAATAGGCATGTCTATTTTCTTATGTCTTGCATATTGATATGTGGTGTGTTGCCTTCAATCTCATGTGAAGTTGTTATCAAATTCACATAAGTATCTTAAATTCTAAATCATAAAACTTGATTACAAAATATTGAAAGTATATGTTGATTTTTTTAAGAAGGTTGTCATTGTTGTTATGGTTGTTTTGTAAAAATTACTACAAATAGAGGTGAATTAGATGCAAAACAAACAAAAGAATTCGTGGGTAGAATGGATTTTTTATTTATTTATTATTATTATTATTATTATTATTATTATTTTGACAATAACATATAATTTGGAAGTTGATGGAAAAAGTGAGCATAGATATTGAGACATTGTTAAGGTATTACTAAAGACATGCAGTGGCAAAATACATAAGTAATTAGATTACTATTATTTGCATTATGAGTAGACTTCAGAATTTCTATACAATGATAAGTTATATGCTTTTTGAATAAATGTATACATTAAAATCCATGATGCCAATAAAAGAGATATTGCTTATATGGAATATATTACTATAGAAGGATGATCTTATGAGATGAGAATTTTTAGCATTTTAAATTAAGCAATTGGAAAGAAATCATAATGATATTGAAGCATTTATAGAGAGGTTGAAAAAAACAAAAGAAAAGAATAAAGAGATATTTAATAAAAAAAGACATTGACTATGACCTAAAACAATTAAAGAAGATGATTGCATCTTAATTTTTGATAATAGTTTGCATAATTAATATAGTACATTACAAAAAATTTTAAAATTTTGATTTGAACTATATATTATGAAAAAAGTCTCTGACAATGCCTCATACTTGTTTTGAAAACATGATGGTAAAGAATTAAAGATATCTATAGCAGATAAGTTAATTAAGTTATTTAGATAAAAGAGTGAATGTACTTATTTTAATGAAGAACAAATCCATTACATGATATTGAAATAGAAATAGATGAACAAATTATAGACAAGAATTTGACTATGATGAAAAAGATTCTCTATGAATATATTAAAAAATAATTTGCACATATTAAAAGTTGCATAAATTTAAAGAAGATTGATGTCATAATATAATACAACTATTAGGTGAAAGAAAAAGAGATGATTATATTTTAAAATTTATTATTTTTAAATATTTTAATAAATGGTTTTAGTATTAAAAATAAAAGTATAGGAGGAAGTAAAATTTTTTATATTATTAATGTTGTCTTTTAATAAAATAAATTTTTACTTACTTTACAAAACAATAAAAAAATAAAATAAAGTAGATTAGCAAAAATAAAATTATACACTTCTTTAGGTAAAAATAAAGAGTAGCTTTCAATAAAAATTACTCAAAAAAAGCCTTAGATTGATATTCAAGGAGAATTGGTTGTAAACCAAGGTTGCAACTAGACCTTGAAGCACATAACTAGGCATTCAAAACAAACATGAGATTTTATTGTTGATTGGAAATTAGGATTTAAAAAAAATTAATAATATTTTTTAAACATTACTTTGGAGAGAATATAGTTTCTAATGAATTTGTAAGAATTTTTGAAAATTATGATTGTTTTGGATATATATATATATATATATATATATTTTAAGGAATAATAATAGAATTATATTTTAATGAATTGTGTGAATTTTATAACAGATCTATATGTAAAATTTTGTGGTTTTATAAATATAATTGTATAAAATGTGGATTATAATATTATATTTAATCAAATGATCAAATCAAAATAGATTGAGATTCTAGTGAATTAAAATCTTGAAAATTGAATTTTGAATATTAATATAAATTTTTATGATTTTAAATAATTTGTGTCTTGGATTGAAATAAATTTTGTGTATTTATAGTTGATTTAGTTTTTAATATTTATAATGTTTTTGAAAACAAGTAAACGGTTTTAAAATGAGGTATTTAAGATGGAAGGTCAACCTTAAAATTTAAGAAAGTTATTTCATGGACATAATCAATATTATTAATTATGTAAAATAACTAAAAGTAAGCAAATTATATATTATTTTGTAGAGAAGTTCTTAGAAGCTACATAAACACAGATTTGACTTTAAACTTATTTCTAGGTAATTGGTAGATTAAAAAATTACCCATTAAGTTGTCCAAGTGAGGTATAAGTTGGCCATGTGGCACACATATGGAAAACTTGCCTTATAAGTTAGACATGTGTCTTGCAAGTTGGACATGTATTAAAGGTCCTATAATGCATTGCCACATGATTCCTATGTAGATAGTGTAGATAGTGTATATAGTGGCAAAAGTGAGCCTTTTTTCACTCTTGTTAATTTCTTTCTTACTTCTAGTCTAATTTCAAGAATTTTTAGTTTTTTTGTCTCTATAAATAGCAATTTTAATTTCATCTCAAATATACATACTTTCTTATATCTCTTTTGTCATTCCTCTTTGATATATGTTTCACTTGTTTATTTATAATCTTTGAGTTCTTTTCCTTGATAAGAAGATAATCAATACCTAAATAGATTAAAAATAATTTTTAATATATATATATATATATATATATATATGCATATATTTTAATCTTTTTAAATCTTTTCAAATTTCTAACTAATATTCTCACTTATAAGAATTGAATCCAAGAATAAGCTTTGTTAATTGAATAAAAAAAAAGAAAAAAGAATGGTATTCTTTGTCTTTTGCACATAATAAATTATATATAAAAACAAACTTATGCTTTTGTATTTATGTCTCTAATAAATATAAGCATGCTCATGAACAAACAATCTTGCATTAAAAATAAAGCTGGCACTTATACATTCAAATTGCAACAAAGTTTTAACAAAAATCTTTATTCATTCTTTTAAATTCCAAATATATCAATTCAATAAATAAAATGCAAATTCTCACATTTATTTTGTTTATTTTGTTTTTTTTTATCTCTCTGTAATTTAGAATTTTTGATATTTTATAAATCCACATAATGTATATAAAACCTTATGTAACTAATAAAATTCCTATACTCTAAGATTATAGATATGTATATAGATATTTTTAATAATATTTTAATATTTTGTAAAAAATAATTTTTTAAAGTTGCCTTCTAAATTTTTTAGGAAACAAGATTATTTATACCATATAATAAAATTATATTTTAACTTATTTTTTATAATTTTAAATAATGTTTTTGAGATGTAAACTTACAAAGTTGAACTTTTTAATTTTAATTAATTACAAGTTTGAAAATTGTAGCTTTTCTCCTTATTTTTTGAGCATAAAATGTCTGTCAATAAAAATAATTAAAAAAATTTTAAAAATAAAAATTCCAAAAGATGTTCTTTAAGGATCTACAGACCTAATTTAGAATACAATAGTATTTATGTTATATATATATATATATATATATATATATAAAAATACAATTCTATCAAAAACTTTGTGCTTATTTTTTTAAATAGTAAGAAAATTAAATACACTTTTTTAATTTTAGCCAATCAAAGAATTTAATAATATGCATTTTTTTTAAGTATTAATATTCTTTTATTCAACATTGCACAACCAAAGATGCTTATAGATTTAACTTGCATCTAAATAGCTTCTATTATTACTTCTAAAATAAACACAATTATTTTTAATAACTCACAATAATTTCTACTAAACCAAATTTATTTAAATAAACATATATTTACATAAATTTTAAAAAATCAACAATATAAAATAATTATTTTTATATTTTTATAAATTTATAAGATTTTATTATAATTTTGTATTTTCATATAACGTTTAAAATTATATCCTTGGGTTGCGACACATGAAGATTGGATGTCTCAGCTTGATGGAACGTAATGCTTCGGTTGTCGTGGCTCAGTGGCCATTGGTCACAATGGGGGCGGGAGATTTGTTGCAGCCAAGAAATCTTACGGATTGGAAGTGGGATGGATTTTGATATGCCTTGGAGTGAGAAAGCGAACCATGATGATGGCCTGACGAGCACGCACCCCAGCCATGATTGACGTCAACTTCTGGACAATTCACGTAATTATGAACGCTATCTTGATGACGTTGTTGGCTTAATCTCTTTTCTCGACTCCATTTTGAGTCTCTGAGGGAAACATGACAATGCCTACGAAATCAGATGTCACCGTTAGCTTGACCTTGAAAAGTAAAAACTATCCCTGCACATCATGATCAAGTACTACACAAACCCTTAATGGTGAAGGTCTTGCCAAGATGTGAACGAGGAAGACAAAATATGCTTTAGTTGTGTTTCAACGAGCAACATCGCAACTGAAAGGGTGGACATACAAAGTGATATTAAGGATCAGAGATTTTTCCTCACTGGAGAGGTAGAAGCGCCTTTGAATAGGAATGTGACAATCAGGCAATCTGTAGCAGAGCACAATGTGATCTGCGGGGTGAGAATACAATATTAAGTTGCTGCAGTGCAGTGGAGACTCGTGTCTAGATTGGGGAGCCTGCATCGTGTTCTCTCAATTCCAGTATCCTACTCGAGATTCTGAATACTCACCACCACATGACTGTTAACAATGTCCAGCTGTGCCTCAGGATTTAATCGTTAAGATATTCTAGCAGGCTCCCAGTAGAGTCATTCGTTCGCGATGTATACGCGGTTTTGTTTTAGACTGGTCGGTAGGCTACTGGCAAGTGAGAGGGCGGTATTTTGGCGAACAGATCGATGCTATCACGGATATTTCATTAGTAAAACTCCATCAATCTGGCTGTCTCTGTGAAATGCATCGACCAAGCAGAGTTGCGAAAAATATTCCCAGAATCTTTGCTCTGTTCCGAGAAATTCATTCTGGCAGGATGTGGGTTGACATTGGCGGACCCGAAAGCTGCACCGGAAAAAACTCTCCAGACCCACCACACATTCAACTCCATTCTCAAGATCATCTCGACGAGACTTGCATTGTATATCCACGAGCATGACAGCCAGCCTTTGGTTCGTGTCTAAAAAAAGGCTAGGTCGAGACTCAAATGTGGGTGAATGGGGATCCTATCTAGCTTTCAAGCGACACAATGAAAAGCTTCTTAAAAGGTGCTGAAAAGATCTGTAGGAATTGGAATCCGCCAGTTCTGTGATGGCTGTGAAGCCGACCATGACCCAGAACGATTCGACCTGTGGTTGCCGTGGCGATGCTTGTCAGTGACGCATTTCCCAGGCGACGAAACTTGCTGCCACTGGAACTGTGAATCTACCACGCATGGAGTTGCTGCTGCAGGCGTTGCGATGATCTCGCCGTGGCGAAACGCTTGATCATCGATCAGCGATGACTCACATGCACTCCGGGATTTACAACAAAAAACACCCGCGATGCCCTGATTCAAGCTTTAAAAACACAAAAGAAGCATCTCAGAAAGTCCATTATTTGTAGTGTGGATTATTCCCATGCTTAGAGTTGAATTTAGTTTCATACAAAATTGAGGCAGTTCACAAATTCTGTTTGTATCATTTGAATGCTATTTTTTTGGTAGGTCATTTATTGGTGGGTAAATCTGTGAAAGATTAATGTGCTTTAAGCATCAACAAGTGTAGGGGTCAATAGGTCGTGTATTTTTATTTATTTATTTATTTATTTATTTTTCCTTTATTTTTCCTTTATTTTTCCTTTTTGAAATCCAAAGCTAAAAATTACTATTAAAGATAACTTTGTCATTAAAGGGATTTGAGAGCTTATAGTAGATAGTAAGAATTGGAAATTATTGATAGGTAGTTATGGAATAATTGTAACCAATTTGAGAAGACTTCTTGTATTGATTATATAAGGATATCACTAAATCAAAAAGTAGTTAGTTTAATAAAAGAAGCATAAAATTAATCTTTAAGAATTATGCAATTTTAAACTGATTTATAAAAAAATATCTTATATCAAATTTTCATAAAAAAAAATGTTGTAATTGAATTCATAGTCTTCTATGTGCTTGATAAAGCAAAAATAGAGAAGTATATAAGAAAAGTCCAAATTTTAAAGGAAATTAAAAAAAAAAAAAAAAAAAAAAAACATAAATTAGATGAAGTCATTAGATAATGAAGAAGCATAAAATTAATCTTTAAGAATTAGATAAATTGGAAAAGTTATAGGTTGCACCAATGTCATCGACTAATTTTAGGTTTTTACAAAAAGAAGAAAAATTGAAGGCATTTGATCAAGAAGAATTATAAACTAAAGAAACAATTAATATGAGTATAAATTTTAGATTTTAAAATACAACTAATCTTATATAATAAGCACCAATATTAAATCCTAATTGATTAATGTAAAGAAGAAGACTTTGATATATATATATATATATATTAAAAAAAACTATAGATTCTACTAATAGATCTTGATTAGTGGAATCGTTAAAAATATATTTTTAATTTTTTTAATTATAAAAATATTTAGATTAGATAGTATTTTTATTATTTAAGTTTTATTTAAATTTAGAAGTATTTATAGGATATAAGAGTCTTATTATTAGAAAAAAAAAGTTATTAAAATGGAGTCTTAGTAAGTTGTCAAGGTATTTATTTTAATTGATTTAATATATTTTCTTATTATTAAGTATTAATGTTTAATTAATAAAACCAATGTTTGCATTAGCTTTCTATCTACATATATTATATATATAAAAATCATGATTATTAATTTTTTAAGAATTTTTAGAATGATTTTTAAGACTTTAGAAAAAATGAATTTTATCATCTTGAGAGTCATTATGAAGAAATGCAATAAGATTTGAAGACCATATAAAGTTCTAAAGCTTACTGGATATTATTAAATACCATGATAAAGTCAAAAATAAAAAAATATTAGTTTTATTAGTAAAAAAAAATGAAGACCAATAACTAGTCTAATCTTTGGAAGAAAGGAGATGCATAAGTTTCTTATAGGTTGTAGCACCTTCAATATAGTTAAGAAGATAAGGCTAAAGCCTTGTGGCCTCTTTAAGACATCCATGTATATAACTTGTGAGCCTTTGTGAGGCTCAAATCCTTGATTTAGTAACCAAGTTATCTTTGACATAAAATTTATTCAATTATTTGTTTTAATTATTTACTTCTTATTTTTATACCTTCATAATTTATAAATAGAAACTTAAATTTATATGTTTTTTGCATTATTGAAAAGATAATAAAATTAACTCTCTAAAAATATAAATTATATTCTTTGATTTTACTTATAATTAGGTGAAAATGTAATAAATAAATTGTAAATAAGTTTTGTAGTGTACAATTGCTTGATTGCACTTATTTCACTTATTTTGTATTGTTTATTTTTTTTATTTTTTCTACTTCATACGATAAATTAAAAAAAATCTTAATTGAGATCATTTTTTATTTTGAGGTGAGTGATGAATTTTACTCTTTCACAAATGGTGTGTTTGTCAAAAGACCATCCTTATAGTGTATATAAATATAACTATAGTATGCTGTGATTGATCTTACTTGGTCTTGTTGAATGAGCCTTGCAACTTGGCTTTCATCATTGATATGTTTTCTACTTCTCTTCTTTATTGATTAAACAAAAAAATTTAATTTCAAACTCACAAGATAGTAAAACATTAAATTATTTAATAGAATATTTATTTATTCTTGGATTTTTATTAATAAAATTTTACTTGCTTTAATATTATAGTCTAAAATTGGCAATATATGTGTTTTAATTTTAGCCTTCTAAAAAGCTAATATATGCTTAATTTAGAGTTATTATAGAATTTTAGTGATTTTTTTTTTATTATAAAAAGATTCACTACTATATATTATATATTGAAAAGGTATTTTCTAGTGCATAATAACTATTTGGTAATGGATGTTTTTAATATAAGTCATATAAAGATAATCTTGTAGTAATAGAAGTTTCATTAAAATCAAATTAATATTGAATTTTTGGCAATTTTTGGAATAGAATGAGGTTGTTGTCTTAGATAGAATACAATTGAGGTTGGTGATTTCTATCTCATCTATAACTTATTTTATCTTTTTAAATTCTATTTTTAAAATTTTTTACTTGATTATATTATAAATTATAATGTTAAAATAAATAGCTATAAAATATATTTTTATATAAATAAATATAAATATAAAATTAAAATTAAAATATAAAAATAATATAAAAATAGACTTTAATTTCATTTTGAGTTTTTAATTTCAATCTTTCTTTAGTTAATTATTTAATTTATTTTTAATTTATTTTTAATTTTTAATTTATAATTAATTTGATTTATCATTTATTCATACTTTTTATTTTTATTTTTATCCAATTTATTATTATTAATGATTTTATTTGATTGTCCTCTCCAAGTTGGTTGTCTTTCCAAAAGTATAAAGATTGGAGTTGAAGTATAACTTCAAAAATATAAAAGACTAACTTTGTTAATTTTTAAATCTTATCTCTTTAAATTATTTATATATTTAGGTATAAAAAAAAAAGAGCATAATCGCCAACATGATTTTTTTTGTTGTTCAACCTATACTTGTGAGAAGTGATGACTTCTATGAAGCATAGCTAATTGTTGTAGATTGCTTTAATAGTTGTCTTTTATATGGTTGATCTAACTTTTGTAGTATCTATATAGTGAAACTTTTAATTTACTTATACTATCTTTGGTCTTCTTATCTAATTTCTAATTATAAAATAAAATCTAATTAAAGATATATATTCTATTTTAATATTGGTATAAGATATTAACTTGATATTTAGTTAGACCACATGCATTATTTGTGAGAATGATTCTATTATAAAGTGATACCACTAATTTGAGATCAACACAAGGTTTCATCTTAGATTATAATTATACCATATGCATCACAAATGAGTAAGAAGAAAGAAGATTATATGTTACTTTATTAAATAAATTTTAAAATATTACAAGTCTTTTTAATTTTTATTTGTTTTATTTTAAGTTATCTATTAGGTCTTATTTTACCTTAAGTAAATAATTTAGAAGCCATATATTTGTTTGTATGCCATTTAGATCTATATAATAATAATGTAGCTTATAATTTTAATAATTATATTTTGCAATTTGGATGTATTTAAATAAATCCAAATAAAATTAGAAACTATAGTATTAAAAATTGATATATTAAAAGATCTTTATAATAAGATGTTACAAAATTCTATTAAAAATGGGCAAGGTAGAGGTTATTCTTTAAAACCTCCAGTTCATCCTTCTCTTATTGTAACTTCAAGGAATAATATAATTAATAAAATTAAATAAAATCTTAAAACAAACATATAAATTGATTAGATGATATTATCTAGGAAATTGCTAGGTATAGTACCTTAAAGATTGCAAGGATTTTCAACTTTATTCAATCTCTTAATATTTAGTGGATTTTTTGATGAAGACTTGTTAGTATATGTAGGAAGGTTTAGAAAGATATTCATTACTAATTTAGTCACTAATCATGGCTAGGTATTATATAATTTATAATCTGGCATGATTTATATTATAAGATTTATAATCTGGTCAAGCAAATAATGTATCCAACACCCTCCCTTGCCTTCAAGGTTGAGATTTTTGATTTTATCCTAAAGCTACTTCTTATTTCTATGCTCTATGAAGATTTCTTTTTTTGAAATGCAATGTATTGGCAAAGAGATTGTAATGTGATGCAATAGTGAGGAAAGTGAAGAATCCTCAATATTTACTAATAATATTTTTTTATTCATATATTCTATTTTTAGAAATTTTAAGGTCATTATTTGATTGCTGCTATTTGTAGCAAGTCTCTACAAATGATTGTTGAGAAAATTAGAAAAAATGTTGTTTTATATTTTGGTTGAAGATCTTCGTCAAGATGGAATAGGAGAAGATTCTTCTACTTATTCATTTGGATTTGCTGCTAATTCTTTAGCTTCGGCTCATCATACAAGTTTCTCATTGTTTTTACATTCTACTTCTAATACTATTGAAGTTTTTGACGATGGTTTGATACTTCATACATATTATACAACAAAATGTAGATTTCATCTAGCAGTATATGTATCTTAGATATCTTGTGAGGTTGAGGTTAAGGACTTTAGAGATACTAAGTTTCAAGCATTTTGAAAGAAAATAGATGCTAAAAAATATTTTTTAAATTAGATATGTATTTATATGAGTAATATTTTTATTTTTATTTTTATTTTATTTTTATATAGTCAAACTGAATTTACTAATTATATTCAATCTTTCTTGGAATTTTTTGAATAAAAAACTTTCTAGTATTTTATTAAATTAGATTTTTCTTAATTTTATTTTTTCTTTGATAAAATGATAATGTATAATAATATGTCTTGTTCTTAAATTCACTCTTGGATTGGTAGCTATGCTTATACTTCTAACATTATCACAATGTATGATTATTGAATGTTGTATCTTGATTTACAAATCTTTGAGTAATATTGATAGTTATGTAGGTTCTCTTGAAACTTTTGCTAGTACTCTATATTTTGTTTCTAACAAAGATAGAGTTATTATTGGTTGTTTCTTGAATGATCATGATATATGTGTATTGACAATATTAAATACAAAATTTGTGGTAGAGTGTATTTGTTTTATATCTCAAATGCAATCAAAATCTATATATCCAATTAGATGATTTTAATTGTTCTTACTACAAAGAATTCTATAAACTTGAGTATACTTGATGTAACTTAGAATTCTTTTTTCTATCAAAAGATATAATTTTTAAGAACTTACCATAAATCTACTGATAATTCCAATGGCAAATTGAATATAAAAATGAACATGGATTAAGTAGAGACATTTGCTAATTATGCTATGGTATTTCATTGAGTCTACTTCTTCCTCTTTCATATCAACCTTGAACTTTAATTTTTTATTTATTGGAATTATTACAAATGTACAATTTTCTGTACCAAAAGTAACTAATGTATTGTAAGCACAGGCATTTTGTTGTATTTTGGACTCTTCTATCTTGTTATATTACATCAATCTACTTTACGTAAAGTAACCTATTTAAAAATATATATACATTATCAACATCCATGTTGATTAGGAATATAATATATATAAATTAACTTTGAAATATACAAATTCTATTTGTAGTCCTTTTAATACTACACATTCTACAATAATTTAAATGTGTTTTTATCTACCAATATGTCTAGATGTACTATAAATATACCAATAATTTTGACATTTATTGTACACAACTTTTTATTGCTTTCAATGCTTTTATTAAAGAATATTTTTTTAGATATACAAGAAATTTAATTTTTATATATTCTATTTATTAAAAATTTTAAAATTAAGATTTAAAATAATTAATTTATAATCATATAAAATTCATAGTAAAATGAACATAATAATAAAATATTCTATTCACAAGTTCTTCTGACTATGTGCTATCTCAAAATGCTAAAGCTTCCAAGCAACATTTTTTTCTTTATCCAACTACATATCTTCATATGCAATTTGTACCATAATCTCTTTATATGGGCTTTTAAATATATACTCCTATCTTGTGCCATGACTTTGAGTTTGTATTCTATAGACTACCAAAATTGTCTTATTGCTTCTCTTTCCTATGGTAGAATGGAATGTGTTTACAACCTTTTCCATTACTTTATTTCATACTATTCTTTCATATGTTTGCTTGGGCAATACTATTTGCTACCACTTATAATTTTCAACAACTCTACTCTCATCCATCCTTCTAATGGTTGTGTATTTGGTTTTACTCATAAGATGAACACATGGATTCTACTACAAATGTGTCTTTGTGAAAGATGACTATTGTTGTAATACAAATTTAGATTCAACAAAGAACTATATATGCTTACTCTAGATTTTACACCAAAATTATATGTTCTATAAAATGATGCATCTTTCACGTTGATAGGCTCTACTTACAAATCATAAAACCATGTGCAGTTGCATTCCTTGGAGAGTGTTACATGTCTTTATGGTCATCTCTTAGTTCCTTGAAATATAATGCTAAACCTTCTTTGCATTTGTGGTGTCAATTTTTCACAAAGTTCATTATTAATGGAATTTTTATTAGACTAGTAATTTAGGCCAATGAAAATGTCATTTTGAGAAGAAATTCGAAATAGTTATTATACAAATTGTAAAAATTTTGTTTGATTAGTTGGATGAAGACTATAATAGATGAAGATTGAAATGGATGTATATTGATTAAATGAAGACCAAAATGGATGAAGATCTTATTAAGGTAGATGTTACGGTTTGGATGGCAGATAGGATTTGATGGTGATTAGGATTTTGATGGAGGTTTCAAGGATTTTTAGTCCACTTTGTCCTCCCACTCTTGTGTGTGTTGTTGGTATCATTTGTACTATTGTTGTTAAAGAGTTGTAAGAGTGTATAAGAGATTATAAATAGAAGTGTTTTTTCTAGGAAGAACTTAAAAGGCTAGTTTAAGACCAATGTGTATTGTTTATATTAATATATGTCTAGTGTTGTAATTGTTGGTGTTGAAGGAAGAAAAACCTTGTATTATTAGATCTTGTGTTGTATGGGTAGTTTTGGATTAATCTAGTACATAGATATTGTAGATCAGGTTGTTGTCTGTATAGATCCATATTAGATCTAAGTAAAAAGGTGAAATCTGATTGTAGATGTGGATTTTAGGGTTTGGAGATCAGAGATTGATGTTGGGCCAAGGATAGTGCTTAGGAAAATAATTCATTCTTTTTGAAGATTTGAAGGGCAAGTGGTTGTTACCACCCTTCATGGGCATGGAAAAAACCTCTGTGTTACATCCATCCACTAACCATCCCTGTTTGAAGTGCAAGTCCATGAGCAGAGCAGCCAAAGCTTTGTTCCTCTAGATGGATGGAAGGCCAGGTGTTCACCCAGCTTGACCTAGTAACATGTTCTTCCAGTTTGGCAGAATAGCACATTTTGGGGCAAAATGGAATGGGAATGGGATTGGGATTGGATGCCTTGTGGATACAAAAGCACCTTGTGGGATTCCACTCTACATTCCAAAGTGTTCCACAAAACTGTTCATGTGTCCTTGATGTTGCTTGACCAGGCTGTTGTGAATATTCCTTGGGCACTTTTAGGTGGCTTGGAATCTCCACAACCATGCATTCCACTATCAATTCTCAAAATGGAGATGGTAGAATATGGCATCAAGGTGGAAATGTTACATGTCTTTCACATGCTTGTAAAGTGTTGAGATCATTAAATATAGCCCGCACTCTCTATGATATTTACTGTAGACTACATTAATTAGTATAGCTATAGTATTTAGAGTCTAGTGGAGAGTAATGTTTATCCTCTCCTCTTTTCTCTTCTTGTATATGAGACACAACCAGATCAATAGATTTGTGTGTGTGAAGCTCTCTCTCCTTAGAAATCCTCTTGTGTGTATGACTTACTACTATTCTCGTGTGTGTGTATGACTTTCTATTACTCTTATATCTTTTTGAACATTCTCAACACGTTATTAGCACAACTCTCTTCTACACACTATCTCAATTTTTGCTCTAGTCTTTGACTCTTAAAACCTGTTACTATCCTTCCTCAATGTCTGCCTCATGATCTTGTTCTTCTTATTGGTCCCTCACACATTAGTTTGCTTAGAGCACTTGTTCTACTCTCTGCCCTACTTGCTTAGAATACTTGATACAGCCCAACTCTATCCCAGCTTGCTCCCTACTCCCTACTGCCGCCAAACTGCCGTCGAACAACCATCGAACCTACCGCTGCCACCTTGTTGTTGTTGACACTGTCGCCCGCCGCCCGTCTCCGCCGCTGCCACTTGCCGCTACTATTCACCGTTGCTATCTCTTGCTGCTCGCCATTGCCACCCTGCCGTCCTATTGCTGCCGCCCTACTGCTGCTTGGTGTGCCATCTTATTGCTGTTCTGCTACCTTAATCTATAATCTCTTTAAAAAAAAAAAAAAAAAAAAAATTATATATTTTTGTTTTTTCAAGTTCAAGTTTATCATTTTATTTGACTTTATATTTTAAGGTACGTTCTACTCAACTTTTCTACTTGATCTTGTATTTTCTTTATAGATTTATTTATAATGAGTGCTTCAACATCTTCAACTACTTCTACTATGGTTCCAACTATTACTAGTGCATCCCAACATTTTCCAGCTCTTTTATTTCCACTATTGACTGTGGATGGAAATAATTATCTATTATGGGCAAAAATGGCAAAAAAAAATTTATTTGCAGAACAACTCTTGGTTGCCATTATGTTTGAAGAATCTCCTACAACAAGTATTTCTATATCTCTTGCTATTCGTTAGAAAGCACTTCTTTTCCTTCGTTGTCAAATTGTACCTGCATTACAACATCAATACTTGGAAATAGAAGATCCTACAGAAATTTGGAAGAATCTTAAATCTAAGTTTGATCATCAAAAGACCATTTTTCTTCCACGTGCACCTCATAATTGGACACTTTTACGTATCTTGGATTTTCTAAATTTAAATGCTTTTAATAGTGAAATATATAGTATTGTCTCACAATTACAATTATGTGGATAAAGCATTCCTGA
The DNA here is from genome assembly GCF_059467195.1 of Physcomitrium patens. Taxonomy (NCBI): domain Eukaryota; kingdom Viridiplantae; phylum Streptophyta; class Bryopsida; order Funariales; family Funariaceae; genus Physcomitrium; species Physcomitrium patens. Next base: position 700,258 of record NC_143431.1, on the reverse strand, counting down.
AGAAGAAATGATTGAAAAAACTCTTTCTACATTTCCTCCTATATCTGCTGTACTTGCACAACAATATAGGAACATGAAATTTCAGAGTCATTCTGATCTCATGTCCTATCTACTTCTTGTGAAGAAGCAAAATGAGCTACTCTTGTGCAATGCGAAAGCTCGTCCTATTGGAACAACAGTTCCAAAATTTCATGCACTTAATATTTCAAAGTCTAAGTAGAAATTATATAAACATGAAAAACGTGCTCATAAGCATCATGGTAGTCATAGTCAAGATCATTTCTATCCATATGGAAAGAATAAATATTCTACTATTAATTATAGTAAAAAATAAAAATCAGAGATGCATTCTTGCCATAAGTAAAAAATGATTGGACATTTAGTACATGCATGCCGTATTTCAAAATATTTTATTAAAATCTTCCAAGAAAATAAGAAATTATGAGCTGAGGCTCGTGAAGTTCATACCATAGATGCGTCTATGGATTCAATTGGTGTTGGTGACTTAGAAGCTTATATGAATGTTAGAACCTCTAATGATGAATTAAATGATGCGCTCATTGATTTTGCAACAACACATATTATCTTGGAAGATAGATGATTTTTTATTGAAAAATCTTCAACTTGGCAAACTAAAAATATGATGACCATGGCTGGAGTAAATACGTTTTGTTTCCAAGAGGGCACAACGATGGTAAAATTACCTGCGGATTCCATCATAAAATGTTAACATGCGATGTTTGCCCTTTTAGCACCTCGAAGTCTGATCAGCTACCAAGATGTGCGTATTAATGGTTATCACCTCTCGATTGCCACTTTAAATAAAAAAGAGGTTTTGGTTCTTACAAAGAACCATAAAGTTGTTGAAAAAGCTTTTGCTACATTAAATGGTTTATATTGAATTGTGATTTGGCCTTCCATTATATTTAATTTTACATCATCTATTTCAAAGAGTCGTGTTTCTCTCTAGCATAGACAATTGAGACAGACCATCTATTACAATAGATGAATCATTTGCACATATGATTATAGAAGCCCTTTCTTGTGAAGAAGTCAATTTTGAACCTCAAACTATCAAAGAGGCAATGCGTTGCTCAGATTGGTCAAAATGAAAAACTGCTATTGAGGAGGAGTATGCCTCTTTGTGTAAGAAGAAAATCTTTGGTCCAATTGTAGACACTCTTATATCTCACCCTATGGGATATAAAATGGTATTAATACTCAAGCGAGATGCTCAAGGCCAAATAATCTGCTATAAAGCTCGTCTTGTTACTCAAGGATTTATTCAACGATTTAGCATTGATTATGAATCCACATATTCTCCAGTCATGGATTCAATTATATTTTGATATATTATTGGAATGACAGTTCATGCCACCCTTGAGATGCATCTGATGAATGTAGTAATTGCATATCTTTATGGTTCTCTTGATACAAATATTTATATGAAAGTTCCACCTGGCTTAGAAATAAGAACTCCAAATCAACTCCAAATCAATTTATCTCACCATCGTCGACTTATTTATGGCATTGGTATGCGGCGACTTGCTTTTCTTGAATATGAAAATCAATGAGCTCTTTAAATAATTAAAAAAAATAATGTTGCACTCTTTTTCTTTCATCTATGGTTTTGTTCTTAAATAAAATGAGGTTTTCCTAGATAAGGTTTTAATGAGGCAACAATTGTTGATCTTACAAGATCACAGAAAAGTATAGATCATAATTCTATATAAATTTTATATTATGTAAATATTATGATGAGCGAGGAGGAGTGTTGAGATCATTAAATGTAGCCCGTGCTCTCCATAATATTTACTATAGACTACAGTAATTACTGTAGCTATAGTATTTAGAGTCTAGTAGAGAAGTATTGTTTATCCTCTCCTCTTTTCTCTTCTTGTATACGAGACACAACCAAATCAATAGATTTGTGTGTGTGAAGCTCTCTCTCCTTAGAAACCCTCTTGTGTGTATGACTTACTACTACTCTTGTGTGTGTGTATGACTTACTATTACTCTTGTGTGTGTGTATGACTTACTATTACTCTTGTGTCTTTCTAAACATTCTCAACACAAAGGCCTCAATGACACAGATGGAACTCTTTGCTGCTGTGTGTGGGAATGGTTGTGATTGTCATGCATCATGCTGCCACATCACACCATGCCACACAGTGCTCTGATAAGGGGGGTAGGGGGGGGGGGGACTGAACATCTCAAAACCACTGGCCACAGGTAGTGGATCTGCCCACTCAAATCACCCCCATGTGTGTGTATGGATGGACACAGATCAGGCTTGAAGCTGAATTTAAAATGTAGTCAGACAGCACTCACTTGCACACACACACACACACACACACAAATACACTGGGTTCAGCAATGCAGAGTCCAGGGCCAAAACCAGAACCAGATCCAAAGGCCTCTTTCTGCCATGTCCTTGCCTCCCAGCCAGCTTTGTGCTCATGGGTCTTCATGATATTTGGCAATGAGCCAGGGGGGGGATCAGGTCCACCTTGGGCCACTACAAACAAACAAGCAAACAAACAGGAGGGTGCAGTCAAGCATTTGAACTTTTCAGAGGTGGGTGGACTCCTGGTGATGTTTAACACAGGCACAGTTGAGGCTGCACTCATCCATGGATGGATGGAGGGAGGGAGTGCTGAGGTGGAAGGAAGAGAGAGCCCTATGGTGGATACCTATCTATCTATCTCTCTATCTAGCTCCCTTCCTTCCACATGGGTTCCAGGAGGGGACAGTGCTCTGATGAGAAGCAAAGATCATGTGAGCAAGCCCAGCCAAGCTGAGGTTCAAATGGAGGCCATATCTGAGCAGGAGGAGAAGGAGGAGGAGTCTTGTCCAGAAGAGAAGTCCAAGGGTATGGGAAAAAGATGCCAAGATACTTGGCCACCAAATGGAATATGAAATAAAATAAATAAAGAGCAAACAGTGGAGCAAATGATCATCTTGTGAATCCACTTCAGACTCCACTTCATGCATGCATACTCTGTCTTTGCATAACTTGACGATTTCTTGGACCATGCACTCTCTATTTCCATTGGTGAAGTGTTCTGGATAATGACTTCTCTTCTGGACAAGACTCCTCCTCCTTCTCCTCCTGCTCAGATATGGCCTCCATTTGAACCTCAGCTTGGCTGGGCTTGCTCACATGATCTTTGCTTCTCATCAGAGCACTGTCCCCTCCTGGAACCCATGTGGAAGGAAGGGAGCTAGATAGAGAGATAGATAGATAGGTATCCACCATAGGGCTCTCTCTTCCTTCCACCTCAGCACTCCCTCCCTCCATCCATCCATGGATGAGTGCAGCCTCAACTGTGCCTGTGTTAAACATCACCAGGAGTCCACCCACCTCTGAAAAGTTCAAATGCTTGACTGCACCCTCCTGTTTGTTTGCTTGTTTGTTTGTAGTGGCCCAAGGTGGACCTGATCCCCCCCCTGGCTCATTGCCAAATATCATGAAGACCCATGAGCACAAAGCTGGCTGGGAGGCAAGGACATGGCAGAAAGAGGCCTTTGGATCTGGTTCTGGTTTTGGCCCTGGACTCTGCATTGCTGAACCCAGTGTATTTGTGTGTGTGTGTGTGTGTGTGTGCAAGTGAGTGCTGTCTGACTACATTTTAAATTCAGCTTCAAGCCTGATCTGTGTCCATCCATACACACACATGGGGGTGATTTGAGTGGGCAGATCCACTACCTGTGGCCAGTGGTTTTGAGATGTTCAGTCCCCCCCCCCCCTACCCCCCTTATCAGAGCACTGTGTGGCATGGTGTGATGTGGCAGCATGATGCATGACAATCACAACCATTCCCACACACAGCAGCAAAGAGTTCCATCTGTGTCATTGAGGCCTTTGCAAGCATGTGAAAGACATGTAACAGTTCCACCTTGATGCCATATTCTACCATCTCCATTTTGGCAACTGGTACTGGAATGCATGGTTGTGAAGATTCCAAGCCACCTAAAAGTGCCCAAGGAATATTCACAACAGCCTGGTCAAGCAACATCAAGGACACATGAACAGTTTTGTGGAACACTTTGGAATGTAGAGTGGAATCCCACAAGGTGCTTTTGTATCCACAAGGCATCCAATCCCAATCCCATTCCCATTCCATTTTGCCCCAAAATGTGCTATTCTGCCAAACTGGAAGAACATGTTACTAGGTCAAGCTGGGTGAACACCTGGCCTTCCATCCATCTAGAGGAACAAAGCTTTGGCTGCTCTGCTCATGGACTTGCACTTCAAACAGGGATGGTTAGTGGATGGATGTAACACAGAGGTTTTTTCCATGCCCATGAAGGGTGGTAACAACCACTTGCCCTTCAAATCTTCAAAAAGAATGAATTATTTTCCTAAGCACTATCCTTGGCCCAACATCAATCTCTGATCTCCAAACCCTAAAATCCACATCTACAATCAGATTTCACCTTTTTACTTAGATCTAATATGGATCTATACAGACAACAACCTGATCTACAATATCTATGTACTAGATTAATCCAAAACTACCCATACAACACAAGATCTAATAATACAAGGTTTTTCTTCCTTCAACACCAACAATTACAACACTAGACATATATTAATATAAACAATACACATTGGTCTTAAACTAGCCTTTTAAGTTCTTCCTAGAAAAAACACTTCTATTTATAATCTCTTATACACTCTTACAACTCTTTAACAACAATAGTACAAATGATACCAACAACACACACAAGAGTGGGAGGACAAAGTGGACTAAAAATCCTTGAAACCTCCATCAAAATCCTAATCACCATCAAATCCTATCTGCCATCCAAACCGTAACATCTACCTTAATAAGATCTTCATCCATTTTGGTCTTCATTTAATCAATATACATCCATTTCAATCTTCATCTATTATAGTCTTCATCCAACTAATCAAACAAAATTTTTACAATTTGTATAATAACTATTTCGAATTTCTTCTCAAAATGACATTTTCATTGGCCTAAATTACTAGTCTAATAAAAATTCCATTAATAATGAACTTTGTGAAAAATTGACACCACAAATGCAAAGAAGGTTTAGCATTATATTTCAAGGAACTAAGAGATGACCATAAAGACATGTAACACTCTCCAAGGAATGCAACTGCACATGGTTTTATGATTTGTAAGTAGAGCCTATCAACGTGAAAGATGCATCATTTTATAGAACATATAATTTTGGTGTAAAATCTAGAGTAAGCATATATAGTTCTTTGTTGAATCTAAATTTGTATTGCAACAATAGTCATCTTTCACAAAGACACATTTGTAGTAGAATCCATGTGTTCATCTTATGAGTAAAACCAAATACACAACCATTAGAAGGATGGATGAGAGTAGAGTTGTTGAAAATTATAAGTGGTAGCAAATAGTATTGCCCAAGCAAACATATGAAAGAATAGTATGAAATAAAGTAATGGAAAAGGTTGTAAACACATTCCATTCTACCATAGGAAAGAGAAGCAATAAGACAATTTTGGTAGTCTATAGAATACAAACTCAAAGTCATGGCACAAGATAGGAGTATATATTTAAAAGCCCATATAAAGAGATTATGGTGCAAATTGCATATGAAGATATGTAGTTGGATAAAGAAAAAAATGTTGCTTGGAAGCTTTAGCATTTTGAGATAGCACATAGTCAGAAGAACTTGTGAGTAGAATATTTTATTATTATGTTCATTTTACTATGAATTTTATATGATTATAAATTAATTATTTTAAATCTTAATTTTAAAATTTTTAATAAATAGAATATATAAAAATTAAATTTCTTGTATATCTAAAAAAATATTCTTTAATAAAAGCATTGAAAGCAATAAAAAGTTGTGTACAATAAATGTCAAAATTATTGGTATATTTATAGTACATCTAGACATATTGGTAGATAAAAACACATTTAAATTATTGTAGAATGTGTAGTATTAAAAGGACTACAAATAGAATTTGTATATTTCAAAGTTAAATTATATATATTATATTCCTAATCAACATGGATGTTGATAATGTATATATATTTTTAAATAGGTTACTTTACGTAAAGTAGATTGATGTAATATAACAAGATAGAAGAGTCCAAAATACAACAAAGTCTATATTGTCAAAATTTTAAGTTAAATATTCTATTGAGCAATTATTATTTTTGAGTTGGTAATAAAGTATTTAATGTAATTAAAATATTATGTATTTAATTATCTTTATTTTATGGTTTTTTATTTAATTTATTTAATAAATAATTTTATATAAATTTAATTTAATATATTATATTTATTCATATGTAAAACTTTCAATAATTTGAAAATAATATTGATTGTTATATTAAGTTTTTGAGGTTAAAAATCTTGTTGATAAATTACTTTACCATCATTTTATTCCATAAACCAAGTAGTCAAAGTTTAGATAGGAATACTTCATTTTATATAAAAGGATTTTTAATCAAATTAATATTTTTATTAGTTAATAATTATATTATTGTATTATTATATTAATAATAGAAAATGAATCTTTGATTGATTTAATCTATATTTAATATTTAATTATTACAGAGAGCTTAGAAAATAATAAATTATATTGTTTATTATAAATTCGGATAAGAATGTAAATATTATGTTACTACAATGTTTTTTTATGTTCTATATAGTAGTTTTGAAGGACTTGAAGTGTATCAAACGTGTAATAATGATAATACACTTTTATATATATTTTTTTAAAAAGTAAATATCAAAGAGAATGAATATTGAAATAAAATTTGAATGATTATTTTTAAATACAAAATGACAAGAAAATATTGAATTAAGATAGAATACAAGATAGATATCAACTAGAGATAGAAATATTTTTATTTTGCATGTATGTATACTATTTATTTGAATTTTTTGTTGGAATGCTCTCTAAGCTATATTACATTAATTCAACTTGCATGACTCATGTATGTTTTGTAGGGAAGTTTTTTGATATATAAAATATATGACCAAATTTTAATTTAAATGATTAAAAATAGAATATGTAACTAAGTTGTTTATTAAGTTATCAACCTATCAATTAGTTGTAAATGCTTGTAAAGTCTTTAAAGCTTTTAGTAAGCTTCCAAATAAGATATGAATAATTTAGCCTATATTTACTTACTACCACCTAAAGTTATACATATAATTAAATTTACTATCAAATATAACTATTTGATATATTATTTTTTAAAAATAATAAGTTCTATGAAGAGCCATATTATTACTTTAAAAGTTGATAGAATTTTAAATAATCCAATATTTATGAAAAAAACTCAAATCTTTGTTTTGTACAAAGATAGTCCATAGATCTTTTAAACCATTGATTATATCTTATACAAAGTCCTATATATATATATATATATATATATATATATATATATATATAGATAATTATCTATATTAAAAGTTTTAGATGAATAATAGATGTAAATAGATTTGATAATATCTTAATAAATTTTTTTATAGAAGCTTTATAAATTTAGATTTGAATTTTTATTTGTTTTAGTTGATTTAAAATTTTAAAAAATCATATTAAAAAATAAATTTTGGCTAAATTTTTAACCTATTGATTACTTAAAAACATGTATAAATTCATATTTGAATCTATAAAATATTTTAGAAGCTTTATCATAAGATATTATCATATATATTTATATTTAACTTCTATCTATCACTTTTTATCTAGGTAATTATATGTATAGGTGACATTATTTTTTCTTCTAGTGGTAAGTATAAAAAGTGTCTTAATCATATGTTGAGAAAGATTGATATGTAACAAATAGTATTTGCCACATATTCTAATTTTTATCTTTTTTGTAATTTTTAGATAAGTCTGCTCAATTATTGATAAATTTTATATTAAGGTAAGATGATGACTTGATATTTCATCATTATTAAGACTTTTGTAACTTCTTTCAAATATACATTTAGTATGCCATCAACGATAGTTTTTACCTTCTAAAAATTTTATCAAATATTGAAAATCTTTTCTAAGGTTATGATACCAAATGCATTGTATCTTTCCATCTCTTCAAGGAAGAATATGTTATTTTTAAAGGTCTTTATTTCTACTATGATGTCTTTTATATTATAAAAATTTCAATATATTATCTTATAACTCAACAAAAAATAACTTCTAAGTTGAATCTATAAGTTATTAATCTTCCATCTTTTTAGCATGATAAATACAGAAAAAACCATAATCAAAGATAGAATGCAATCTTCACTCAACTTTATTCTTTGATAGCAAAGAATTGTTTTACTTTACATCTTAATTATAATAGAAATTATTGATGAAAAATATCAATTTTTTTGCTACAATTGTAAGATTCTTGAATGGTTTATGGATAGCTTCATTAATATCATATCTTTATCAATATATAAGAAATTCCAATCTATTTTGATGCCTCCTTTAATCAAAGATTTCTTTGACTTCAAACTCTTGGTTATTGGATTTTTTTTTTTTTTTTTTTTTTTTTTTTTTTTTGAATATGTAGTATTTATCTACTTTCTAATATATTCATTTTCATGTATAACTTAAGAAGCAATACATAGAATATAAGGTAGATCTTTATAAACTTTGATATATATAATCAATATATAATTTAATAGATTAAAAATATAAAATAGATTAAATTTATAATAATCTAATTTGTTATAAATACAACTAGTCTTGATATTACAAAAAAATATCCATAATTTATTATCAATGTAGAATTGAATTTTTTCCTTTTGATAGGCATATGCATTGATCTTTTATTGTTCTTAAGCTTCTTTTAATTATGCCTTCATTGTTGAATATAGCTTTGATAAATAATTTGTCAAATTCTTTGCCGTAAGATTATGAGTTTTTAAGAAATCAAAAGCATCAAATCATAGATGATAACCGTAATTAATAAAAAAAAAGTATTTATTAAAGAAAATAATTTATTGTATTATTATATACAAACTCTATCAATAGCAAAAGAATTTTCTAAGTATTTTGATAGTAGTTAATAATAAATCTTAGAAATTTCTCCAAAATTTAATTAATTAATTTATTTTATTTATTAATTTAAAGATAGAAAGTCAAAAAGATAGTTTTATATCAAACTTTAATAATATTATTATTATTATTATTATTATTATTATTATTATTATTATTATTTTAAATCTTGATACAAATTGAGTCCTTTTATTTGATATCATATTCATTAATAATTCATAATAGTGATAGATATTGTCAAGAAAAGATTTAGCTATTTCTTCATTTTTAACAAATTTTGAACATAATAAAATTTTTGACATCTTGGTGAAATAATCTACTATTATAAATATAGAACCATATAAATTTGAAATTAAAAGATTTGTGATAGAATCTATTGACAAAAAAGACTATGATTGTTCTTATATTTGAAAGAGTTGAAGAAGTCTATAAAGTCAATAATATAGAATTTTTAATCTTAAATAAATATCATTCAAATGTATAAAGACTTTCAATTTCTTTTACATTTCATGCCACTAAAAATTTCTTCATATTATTTCGAAGTCTTATTATATCTAAAATATCTTATGACTCAAAAATCAAGACAAGTTTAAAGAACACATAGACATGCTTCATTTTTTAGAACTTATGAGAGTTCTTGTCAAAAACTTAAATCTCAAAGATCAAAAAATTCAATATGCTCTTATATGATTCAAAAAATATAAATATTTATTCAAATTAAAATAATATTATAAACAAAATGGCCATTGTTAAAGACAAGAAGACTAAAAAGTCTTGGAATAAGATTAAGAACTAAAAAGGCATTGACAAGAATGAAAAAGGCTTCAATCTTGTGTCCATATATACTATCAATTAAGAGTCTTGTGACAATGTCCTATATGACTTTCAATACATGTTCAATTTTCATGATATATATCTTAACTTGCAAGGTAAGTTTCTTATATGCACACTACATCATCAGATTGTATCACAAGTTATCTACACATGCAACACATAGCTAATTTTTTGGCTAAATTTTTAATCTACCAATCAATTATAAATATGTATAAAATCAAATAGATATCTATGAAGCTACTAAGAATCTTTGCCACAAGATAATATCAAATTTATCTTTTATCTATCACTTCATATCTAAGTAAATATTTATGTCTATGATATTATTTCTTCTTCTTAAAACAAGGTCTATAAAGAACAGTCAACATATGTTAAATAAGTCTAAGATGCCACAAATTATATTTGCCACATCTTCTGATCTTTGTTCTCTTTGAAGATAGTTGATAGGTCTTCTCAGCCATTGATAATGTCTTATTCTAAGATAAAAAGTTGACCTTGTTATTTGATCATTATTAAGGCCTTAATAACTTTCTTCAAACAAAATATTTGTAAGATCATTAAGAATCATTTCCACTTCTAATAAAATTACCAAATATTGAGAATCTCTTCTAAGATTGTAATATCAAATATGTTGTATCTTACCATCTACTCAAGAATTTTTTTTTTTTCTTGAAGGTCTTCATTTCAATTACATTGTCTTGAAAGCTATTATAGTTGTAATATTTTATTTGATAAATCAACAAACAATAGCTTTTGAATTGAATCTATTGGTTATTAAATTTTCATCTTTTTAGTGCTACAAAAAAAGATAAAAGGTAAAATAAAATCTTTTCTAAAGTATTTTTTTTATAGTAAATATTTTTTATTCTTCACCTTAATTTTGATGGATATTATGGATAAAGCAAATATCAACTTTTTTTTGCTGCATTTATAAGATTCTTAGCTAGCTCTTATGTATGTTCATTAATATCATATTGATACAAATAAATAAGATATTCTAACCTATTTTGGTGTTATCTTAAATCTAAGAATTCTTTTATTTTAAAATTTTTATTATTATCCTTTTCTACATGAAGACGTGGAATTTGTCTTCTTTTCAAGATATTTACTATCTTATATGGCTTAATAAGAGATATGTAAAAAATAAGATAGAACTTCATAGACTTCAATAGATGTAATCAGTAAATAGTTAGATTGATTTGTTCACAAATAAGACATGGTCCAAGCTTATTGAAAGTTGATGGTATACTTCAAATATTGCTTCAAATTTTGATTTACATGCTTTGTTTATCTATCAATTTGAGAATAAAAATCTAAAGATAATTTTATATCTATATTTAGAATCTTAAAAATATTTTTTAAAAATCTTGATACAAATTGAATCTCCCTATTTGATATAATATCCTTAAATAATCCATGATAATGATAGATGTTGTCAAGAAAAATCTTAGTTATTTCTTCACCAATGATAAAATTTGTATATGGCACAAAATGTGCCATTTTGATAAAATAATATATTATTATAAATATAAAATCATATAAATTTGAGATATAAAGATTTGTAATAAAATCCATAGAAATAAAAGAATATAATTATTTTGAAATAGATAATAGTTGAAAAAGTCCATAAAGTCAATGATGAGGAGTTTTGATCTTAAAAAATATTATATGATATGATTGTACTAAGTCTTTGATTGTCTTTCCCATTTGAAGCCACAAAAAGTCTCTTAATATTAGCTCCAAAGCCTTATTGTATTCAAAATATTTGATTGCTCAAAAATTATAACAACCTTAAAGAACTTATAATTGTACTTTGTCTTCTAGAATATATAATTATTCCTTGATATAAAGTAGATTATTCTTGAATTCAAACCTTAAAGTCTTATGAGACTTAGAAGAATTATTCTTAATATTATAAATAAGAAGATTAAAGAACATACTCAATTGAACTTGCTTAAGCAGGGTCAAATCAATAGTCGATGTTGATTTTATTACTCAAAGATGAAAATGCTCTAACTTCAAGAAAGTTGTTTTTTATTGATTAAAAGCTGTATTTCCTTCTTTGGATGCAAAATAAGAATGATTGACAAACTTTATTGATTTCTTGATCTATAAATGATCTTGAAATTAAATCTTGATAAAGACATGCTTCAATGGACTTGAAAAAAATTCAAATTATGTACCAATATAAAATATTAAAGGTTCTTATTATCTATATATATATAATAATTGGATTAAAAGAACCTTTTAGATAATGATGCCATTTTAAAAATAAATTTATAATTACAAGTTCTTTTATTATGGATCTTATAATTACTCTTGATTGTTAAAAAATTCTTAGAATAAAAAACTAATAAGTAAAAATTATTATTTATTTTTATTTGTAAAAAAATATATCCATAGCAAAGTTTGATGTATTTTTTTTAAGAAAAATATCTTAGAAAAATAAATGTAAAATAAAATTGATAGAAAAATATATATTATTATTAAGGCTTCAAAAGATGCTTCAACTTCTTTGCTCCACTTAAGTTTGTTTTACCATGTAAAGCATATAAAAGAAGCTACAACTTGAAAAAAAAAATCTTGATGAAGATTTTGTAATAATTGGCAAATCTTAAAAAAAATTACATATCTATAACTATTTTTGAAACCTTCTAATCTATAATAGTTTGTAACTTTGTAGGATCCATCATAAGACTATCATTTGAAATGATGTATCTTAAAAAGTCAACTTGAATAGTATAGATTATACACTTTTTTAACTTCGCATATAATCTTGCATCTTTTAGTTTTTATAACTTACAACAAATATAAAATTTATGATTTTTTGTATTCTCAAAGTAAATTAAAATATTATCTTGATAACAAACAACAAAATCATTAAGAAAATAACAAAATACATCATTCATTACATGTTGAAAAGCAACTAGTGTATTTATGAGTCTAAAAGGTATCTCATTATATTTACAGTATCTATATCTAATTTAAAATATAATTTTTAATTCATCTCCTTTTTTAATGTATATCAAGTACTAAATGTTCTTTATAGATTTAATTTAGTATAGATCTTTGTTTAATTGAGTTGATCAAGAAGTCTTGAAATCAAAAGTAGATATTGCATATTTTTTATGGTGATCTTATTAAGACTTTGATAGTCTACATACATTCACAAAGATTTATCTTTTTTCTTTATAATTAAGATGGAAGCTTTTATTTAAGATTTAAAATAGAATATGAAGTTAATATAACTTAATTTTTAGTGCCATTCTAAATCAATAAGTTTTCAATATATTCCTTAAGTATAGCCAATTTATTTTGTAATAAACTATAGATTGGTCCAAATGGCCACTGAGCTTTTTTTTGATGATTGATGGAACAATCATAAAAGAAATATTTTAAGAGAATATTTGCATTTATATTTTCAAAAATATCTCAATAATCTCAATATTAACTTAGAATGCCACTAAAAATCTTTTTTCCATCAAAAATAGATGTGGCATAAATAACAAAAGTTAACCCTCTTTTTGCAGCATGCATAAAAACTCTCACACCTATCAATAAGGATTTGGACGTATTAGACTTATAAGTTTCTATTTGACTAGTAAAATCTTAGATTAAACTATGGAAAAAATTAAGATTTTAAGAAATCTAATCTAATTAAAGATTATATTTTTTTAGCTACAATAAGCCTAAAATAATTAGATTAGAAGAAAATTTAATTACATTAAATATTACTAAGCTATTTTGACTATTACTTGTTACATCTAAAAGAAAACATTTATGGATGATATCTTTGAATAACAATAAATGACCATCTATCACTTTTATATGCATAAGTTTGATTTCTTTAATTAAGGATATTTCTTATTTTTTGTCAAATTCTTTGTTTATAAAACAAGCAAAGATTCATAAATTGAACAAAGCTAAGACTTTGTGATTTTTTGATGCTAAATAAATTTCTATTGTAAAATAAGATAAAGAAAATTAAAAGATGATACAACCTTTATTAGATATTATTTAAGATTTTAATTACATAATTCTTAATATAGATTTAAAAATGATGTTTTGATATATCAACTTCTTTGAAAACCATGCTCTTAATTTTGTAGTTGTATTACTTCTTTGAACAATATCGAGTAGTATATTTAAGTTTTTCATGATATAGGTACAACCTTTTTTGATAGCATTAAGTCTTTTAATATTTAGTAAGATATCTAAAATATACCATATCAATTTGTATTTATTTTGGTTTTAATAAATAAGCTTTTGTGAACTTAAAAGTTATTGCTATGATTTGATTTGTAATTCTTCAACCAAATCTTTGTTCTTGGCATCTTTTTAAGAGTAATTATTGCATGTAATGGCTTAAGCAATAAATTACACTAATGAATTTATTCTTGGCATTGTCAATAGTAAATCTTTGAAATTATCTTTTAATCCATACCAAAATTAATTGATAAGAGCCTTATTATTCTAGTCTACTTTGTAAGTAAGGTTTTAGAATTTAACAATACATATGGTGGCTAAACATGATGCTTATTGTAAAAATATGAATTTGGTGTCTATTATCCTTTTTTGATCAATTTTGCTAAATGTGGCCGTGAAGACTTTTAAGAATGAATTTAAATCATAGAATAATTGTGAATCCTTTTCTATTAAATATATAAACTAAGAAAAAGTATTCTTAAAAATAAGTATACTTATAAATCTAATTTGAATAAATCTATTATGGTATTGAAAAAGATGCAACTTTAGATAGAGTTCTACTTATTGTAGAATCCTCAAAACTTTGATCTTGTTCTATTAAATGTCTTTAACAAACTTATCATTCCCTCCTTCATATCTGTAGTAGCAAGTTTTTTTGTATTTAGTTATAAACTTCATCTACTATCAAGAACATGAATTGGAAGATGATGCATAAATTTAAAAAATCTTTCTTAAAAGAAAATTAGAAAAATAAAAATAAAATAGGATGTATATTAAAAAGAAACTAGAAAGGCTATTGCCAAATGATAAAGAAGTTAGAGACTTTTGAATCATGGCTAGAAACAAGAAAGGAATTTATTAGAGTGAAGAGAGCTTCACTCTTGCCTCTATATATACTATCTAACTAGGATCTATGTGAAAATATTCTATAAGACCTCTAATATGTGTTGACTTTGCGGGATACATGCCTTAGCTTACAAGGCAAGTTTTCTACGTGTGGACTACATAGTTAGTTTATTCTTTAAGCTACCAACATGTGTGGCACATGGCCAACTTCTTGACTATGTTTTTAATCTAAAAAATCAATTAAAGACACCTATAAAGTCAAAGCAATGTTTATTAAGCTTCTAAGAAGCTTCTATAGTAGATATTATAGAACTAACTTATTTTTATCTACTTTTATTTAAATCATATAGATAATTATTGGTTTACATGTATATGTCCATGACATTGTCCTCCCTTCTAAAGACGAGTTTTATGATGAGTAATCTTTATATGTTGAAGAAATCCAAGATGTAGTGAATTGTATTTGTCACATATTCTATTCTTTATTTTCTTTAAAGATAGTTAATAGGCCCTCTCAACCATCGATAGTATTCTATACTATGGCGGAAAGAACACCTTATTATTTGGTCATTATTGAGGCCTTTGTAACTTCTTTCAAATAAAACATTTGAAATACCGTCAAGAGTTGTTTCTACCTCTAATAAAATCACCAAACATTGGAAGTCTCTTCCAAGGTCATGATATCAAATACATTATATCTTCCCATCTATTCAAGGAAAGACATGTCGTTATTCAAGATCTTCATCTTGATTTCATTATCTTGAAGGTTGTGACAATTACAATGTCTCATTTTATAAGTTCGCAAATGAAAGCTCTTGAGTTGAATCTCTTGGTAGTTGATTCTCCATCTCTTTAGCATCATAAATACATAGAAGCTACAAAAAAAGATAGAAGGTAGAATGCAATCTTCTTTGGATCTTGTTTCTTTTATAGCAAAAGACTTAATATTCTTCATCTTGATTTCAATAGATGTTATCAATGAAAAGCCTCCATTGCCTTTGCTGCATTTATAAGATTCTTTACTAGCTCCTATGTGCATTTACTAATATCATATCTATGCTAATGGATAAGATATTTTAATTTATTTTGGCAACGCCTTAAGTCTAGAACTTCTTCTACTTGGAAGTCTTTATTATTATCCATTTCTATAAGAAGAGGTGGAGTTTGTCTTCTTCTTGGTATATTCATAGTCTTATATGGTTCAAGAAGAGATATGTGGAAGACAAGATGGATCTTCGTTACCTTCAGTAGATGTAATCGATAAGCAACTAGATTGATTTATCCACAAATAAGAAATGATCCAAGCTTATAGTAGTCCAACTTATCACAAGTATGAATAGTCTTGATATTACAATAAAGCAACTATACCTTGTCCCTTATATTGAATTGTGGTTGTTCCTTTCGATAGGCATTCACGTTGATCTTTTATTATTCTAGAGCTTCCTTTAATTGCACCTTTATTGTTGCATGTAGCTCTGACTAATGATTTTTCAAACCTTCTTCTACAAGATTATCAACTTTTAAAAAGTCAAAAGTATCAAATCATAGATTATAACCATAATTGGCAAAAAAAGGTATTTGTTACATAGAAGAATGCATCGAATTATTATAAGCAAATTCTGCCAATAGCAAGAAGGTTCTCCAATCATCTTATTGATAATTGATGGTACACCTTAAGTAATGCTCTAAAACTTGGTTTACACACTCTATCTATCTATTAATTTGAGGATGAAAGGCTGAAGAAAGCTTTATGTCCACTTTTTAAATCTTAAAAAGAGTTCTTCAAAATCTTCATACAAATTGAGTCCCCTTATCCAATATAATATCTTTCGGCAATCCATGATATCAATAGATATTGTTAAGGAAAAGCTTGGTAGTTTCTTCACTTATGATAGATTTTGTGCATTATAAAAAATGTGCCATTTTAATAAAATGATCTACTATCACAAATATAAAATTATACGATCTTGAAACTCAAAGATCTGTAATAAAATCCATAGAAATAGAAGAGTATGGTTGTTCTGTAATAGGTAATGGTTGAAGAAGTCCATAAGATTGATGCCAAAGAGTTTTTGACCTTGAAAAAATGTCACATTATTAAACAAAGTCTTTTATAATTTTTTATATATGTAACTACTAAAAATTTCTACATATAAGCTCTTAAGTTTTGTTATATCCAAAATGTCTTGCTATTAGAAAGTCATGATGTGCTTGAAGAACAAATAAATATGCTTCTTCTTTTTATACATATAGGCATCTTTCAAAATAAAGTAGGTTTTTCTTGAACTTAAACTTAGAAGTATCACAAGACTTAGAAGAAGTATTCTTGATATCATGAATATGAGGATTAGATGACATACTTGACTAAATTTGTTTGAAAAAAAGTTGAATGAACTATCATTGTTGATTTCACTATTGAAAGATGAAATTATTTTGGCTTGAATAAAATTATCCTTTCTTGATCAAAAGTTGCATCTCTCTCTTAAGATGCAAGATAAAAACGTCTAAAAAAGATATTGGATAAATCTTATTATTTTTTTGACCAATTGCCATGGATATATATATTTATCTCAATAATTACTTATATAATTAAGTAGAAGTAGGTAAATATAGATTAATTTCATAAAGTCTTTTAGTGAAGCTTCTTAGAAGCTCTATAGATGTGGTTTTGAATTTAGATGTGTTTGTAGGTCAGAAATTTGGCCAACAAGTTAACCACATGTTAGTAGCTTACAAAACAAGTTAACTCCACATAATAGCTTGCGAAACAAGCTAACTATGTAGCGCATACATAGATAACTTGGTTTGCAAATTAAAACATGCGGCTAGCAAAGTCAACATGTTTTGTAGGTCCTACAAGACATTGCCATGTTGTTGGGGAAAAGAGAGTTTGCCTTGAGAAAGCAATGGGCTTTTGGCTGACACTAAATTTTCAACTAATCATAAGATGAAAAATACTCCAAGATTATTTATAATTTTATTTTTATTCCTTTCCATAATATTAAACATAGTAGCAATAAACATCAAATGCCAAGTCTTAAGTAATAGTAAAGGTTGTAGCAGTAAATAAAAATTATTAGACCTCCAGTAATAGTAAAGATTGTAGTAGTAAATAGTAATTATGAGACCTTCAATAATAATAAAATTTGTAGTAGTAAATAATAATTACCAGACCTCCAATAATAGTAAAAGTTGTAGAAATAAATAATAATTATCGAGCCTTTAATAATAGTAAAGTTATAGCAATAAATAATAATTACCAGACCTTCATTAATAGTAAAATCAATCAATAATTTCCAAACCTTTCGTAATTTCCAAAACCCTTTTTGTAATAGTAAAATCCTTATAATACCAAAATTCCTTCAATACCGAATCCCTTTGATGCATTGAACTTTAAAATTCGATAATTCTCAATCCAACCGTTAGATTGAGCTCAAATTATCTAAGAAGTAAGGCAGTACCCTTAATTCTCTTATATCAAAATTTCAACCGTCGATTCTTTACAAAAATCTAGATAACACAATTTCAGTAACACGGCTTTTATATATTGACTTACAAACACCTTTATACTGATTTTGCAATTTCTTGCAAATCCAACACTCAAATGACATGATTTTTTTTTGTGTAGCTTCTCAATATTATAACTACACCTTTGGTAAGTTTGAGCCAAAAATCATTCAAAATGCTAAAAAAAAATGGCTCAAAACATAACCATCAACAATTCGGTTCACTTACTTTCTTAATTTACAAGCTCTAACTTCGACTAGCCATTTCTTCCTCACTTCAAATCTGATTTCATCAAATCTTGTACAATAGTTAAAGTCCTTCAAGTCAACTTTCCAACTCCACCT
This sequence comes from Physcomitrium patens, assembly GCF_059467195.1. Lineage (NCBI taxonomy): Eukaryota > Viridiplantae > Streptophyta > Bryopsida > Funariales > Funariaceae > Physcomitrium > Physcomitrium patens. The sequence goes on along the minus strand of NC_143431.1, from coordinate 681,508 downwards.
TTCGATTGTTAAATGCCTTTCTACAACTCTTTGTATGCTTGAAAGAGTGACAGTAGGTACAAATTTCACATCTAGACTTTAAATAGCCATAACTCTCTTATTACAGACTCAAAGTTAACAACTCTTTCACAAAAATTGTAGTCCTTCAAACCAGCTTTCCAATGACACCCTTGACTTTCCAGAAAACCTTTTACAACTTTTTGTATGCTTAAAAGAGTGACAATTGGTAAACAATTCACACCCTAACTTCAAACAACCTTAACTTCTTCATACAAAACTCAAATAACAAACTTTATACACCAAAAGTATAGCCCAAAATACAAGCTTTCTGAATCTCTCCTCTAAATCCTCGAATCTTCCGAAGAAGTGGCCTCCCCTTTGGTTTTCTATCGGAAAGACCCTTGAAGCTCATTGGTCATGACTTATAGCCAATGAGAGTGAAGATCCTCTTATCCTTGCCTTATCTATCCACATAGATGGCTTAAGGTTACGATACTATAATATCAATATCCATATCTTTCTACATCTTCCATAATAAATATCTTAATACTTTTACTTATAAAACTTACACAAGTCATTTAAGATTTCTATAAACTATGAAATTCTATAAAATATAATTCATTATTTTCTAAGCTCATTATTAAATAAAATCAATATAATAACCATTATTTTTACACTATGAATAAATTACAATACGACAACGTAGCTCCTAGTTAAGAGTATATATAGAGACAAGAGTGAAGCCTTCTTCACTCTTATCAATGTTATTCTAGTCCTTAGTCTTCTTTCAAGACTTTCTAATCTTCTTTTTTTTGGCAATAGCCATTCTAGTTAATATTACATTATCTCTTGAGTGACTTTCTAGTTCTTTTTAGTGACACAAGAGTGTATTGAAGATTTTCTTTCTTTGAGATTCATATCTTTGATAGTTTGAAAAGAGTGCTAATATACTATTTTTATCTTATTTTAGAAGTGAGTAGATTATTCCACTTTTATTTTTGTATTTTGAAGGTTGCGAACTATCCACCTTTTAAAAAAAAAAAATCTTATTTTTTAATACTGATCTTTCTTTAAAGAGAGTAGATTATCTCTCTTTGTAGAAATTTTTATTAGAGGTTGTAGACTACCTTCCTTTAATTTAACTTTTTGAATTTGTTTGAGTTGCATATGAAAGAAAAGATTATGGACACTTCATCTAGTGGAAGTGAGAATAGATTTATAACTAGTACACATCTTCATGAGCTTATCAATATTCTTAGAGTAAAAATCTCATGTATTTCTAACATGAATCATGGAGGTACTATGCCTATACTTATAGAAAAAGTTTAGAGTTTGTAGTATGAAGTTGTGTAATTGAAGGAAGCAAGAAGATCAACTTCACAACTAAATCCAGAGAATTTTGCTTGTACAAGTATGATGGGGACAAGGATTAGTACACCTAAGAAGTTTGATGGAACAAGATCAAAATTTTCAGGATATTTGCAACAAGTCAAGCTCTATCTAAGGTTGCATCATTTTCAATATCCTGACGGATTTGCTCAAGTTGGATTCATAAGTACACTTCTATGAGGAAGTGCTCTTGCTTGGTTTGCATCTTTAATAGAAAAATATTTGCAACTCTTTTATAATTTGAATTCATTCCAAGAAGTATTTACGACGACATTTGGAGTAAGTGATCGAAAATAAGTAGCATAGACCAAACTCTTATCTTTATAATAAAAATCACGATCAGCCACCACATATGCTACTAAATTCCAAAACCTTGCTTGTGATGAGGACTACAATAAAAAAACACTCATCAATCAATTTCGATATGAATTAAAGGATAGTATCAAAGATTTATTATTAACAATATCAAAAATAAAATCTTTAAAATAATTTATTGCTCAAGCCATTGCATGCAAAAATTGATTATTTAAAAGGCGTCAAGAACAAAGACTTAGCTGGAGAAGAACAAGTCAAGTAATAGTGACAACTTCCAAGTTTTTTGAAACATATTCATCAAGGCCAAAATCAATGCAAATTGATATAATACATTTTAAAATTCTCATAGAGCAAGAAAAGACTTGATGTTGCTAAGAGGATTTGTATTTATACTATAGAGAAGCTAAGCACATTACTTAACATTGTCTTAAGAAGAAACATAATTACAAAATGAAGAGCAAAATTACCAAAGAAGATAATGTGTCAAAAAATAAGTTTTTTCAGCTACAATAGGGACCGTGCAGCTGGAATTATGTGTAATATCTAATAAAGGTCATATTCTCTTCTAAGACTCTTTATCTTGTTTTATAATAGATATATATTTAGGACCTAAAAATCACAAAGTCCTTGCTTTATTAGATTTAAGAGCCTCAGCCTATTTTATAGATGAAGTTTTTGTCAAAAATCAAAAAATATCTTTAGTCAAAAAAACTAAATCTGTACATGCAAAAGTCATAGATGGTCATTCGTTGTCTAATAAAAATCTAATCTATGAGACTATTCTTTTAGATGTAACAATTAAAGATCATAAAACATAGTAGTATTCAATATAATAAGATTTTTCTCAAATCCAATTATTTTAAGATTATTGTGGCTAGAAAAATATAACCCTCAAATAGATTAGATTTTTTGTAACCTTAATCTTTCTAGTAGTATAATCCAAGATTAAGTTAGCAAAGTAGAAATATAAAAGTCTAATACTTCTAAACCTTTATTGATAGATGCAAGAGCTATCATGCATGTTGCAAAAGAAGGATCATCTTTTACTATATATACTAGGCCTACTTCTAATGATGAAAAAATATCAAGGAGTATTCTTAGCCAATATGAAGAATTCGAAGATGTTTTTGAAAAAAAAATATAAATGCTTTTTTAGAACATCGACCTTATGATTGTACAATTAATTTGTAAGAAAGAGCTAAACAACTATTTGGACCAATCTATAGCTTATTATAGAATGAGTTGGCTGTATTAAAAGAATACATTAATGAAAACTTTGTAAAGAACTTCATATGCCATTCTAAATCTCCAGCCGAAGCTCCTATCTTATTTATAAAGAAGAAAGATGAATCTCTATGAATGTATGGTTTATTGACAACTCAATAAGATCACCATCAAGAATAGATATCCTTTTCTTTTGATTTCAAGAATTCTTGACCAACTCAATTAAGCAAAGATCTATACCAAAATAGATCTACGAGGAGCATGTAACTTAGTTCATATCAAAATAATTGATGAATTGAAGACTGCTTTTTAAACTACGTATGGACATTTTGAATATAATGTCATGCCTTTTACACTCACGAATGCATCAGCAATTTTTCAACATCTTATGAATAATATTTTTTCTTAAGTTTCTAGATGATTTTATCATTTTCTATTTAGACGACATTCTAATCTATTTTAAGAATAGAGAGGAATATAAACTTCATGTTCATTGTCTATTACAGAAACTTAAAGATGTAATATTATATGCCAAGTTGAAAAAGTATGTATTCCATATTATTCAAGTTGACTTTTTAGGATACATCATTTCGAACAAAGGCCTTAAAATAGATCCTAAGAAGGTCTAAACTATCATAGATTGGAAGATTTCAAGAACAGTACGAAATGTGCAATGCTTTTTAAGCTTTGTTAATTACTATTGAATCCTCATTAAGAACTTTTCTCAAGTTGTAAATCCACTTATATGTTTGATTTGTAAAGACAAACTTGAGTGGAATAAAGAAGCAGAAGCATCATTTGATGCTCTAAAGGAAGAATTTACTTTTGCACCAATCTTGCATTGTATTGACTTTTTCAAGGTATTTTTTATAATAACAGATGCGTCAAACTTTGCTATGGATACCATATTATTATAAATGGGAATAGATGACAAACTCTATGCAATAGCTTTCCATTTTGAAAAATTTTTAGTAGTTGAGATTTATTATGAGATCCATGACAAAGAGCTCTTTACAATTGTGGATTCATTTCAAGAATGGCATCATTATCTAAAAGGTGCTTCAAGCTAGTCATTGTGTATACGGATCATAAGAACCTCAAGTATTTCATATCAGCTTGTGTTTTGAATTGTTGTCAAGCTTGTTGGAACATGTCTTTATCTAGATTCAATTTCAAGATTACTTATTAACTCAAAAAATAACAAGATCTATCAAACACCCTTTTTTGATATGCTTATCTTATACCAAAAAAAAGAGATGCATCTTCTAATCAACAAAGAAAGATTTTCTTGAAACTTGAGCATTTTCATCTTTAACTAAAAAAATCAATACTGATTGTTGATTCAACCTTTGTCATGCAAATTCAATCTAGTATGTCCTCTCATTCTTCTTGTTCATGATATTAAGAATATTTTTTTTAAATCCTATGACAATTCAAATTTTGAGTTCAAAAATAACCTACTATATTTCAAAAATTACCTATATATTCTAAAAGACGAGGTACGATTATGTGTCCTTCAAGCTCATCATGATTTTTTAGTAACTAGACATTTTCGATACAATAAGACTTTGCAGCTAATATCAAGAGATTTTTGGTAGCCTCAAATGTAGAAGGCAGTCAAAAACTTTGTATAATCATGCAATACTTGTTCAAGATCCAATGCTCCTTGTCATCAACCTTATAGATTATTTCAATCATTATCTATTCCAGAACAACCATGGTCTTCTCTTTCTATGGATTTTTTCACAAATCTATCAGTTTCAAGTTCACATGATTTCATATTCATAATCGTAGATTACTTCATCCAAATAGAACATTTTGTACTAAATACAAAATCTATTTCAAGTAAAGAAACAACTAAGTTTTTTATTTATAATATCTATTACTATCATAGATTCTTAAAAAATATTATATTAAATTTAAAGAATTCTTATTTAGATTTTAAACGTGGACATAAAGTTCTCTTCAACTTTTCATCTTCAAATTGATGGGCAAACAAAATACGTGAATCAAGTTTTGAATTAGTATTTGAAGTGTACCATCAACTATCATCAAGATAATTGAAAAACTCTTTTGTCATTGGCAGAGTTTGCATACAATAATTTGGTACATTGTTCTACTCAATAAACACCTTCTTTTTTTTTAATTATGGTTATCATTCATGACTTGATATTTTTGACTTTTCAAAAGTTCATAATCTTACAACAAAAGATTTAGCAAATCCTTTGTTAGAGCTACATGCAACAATGAAAACACAATTAAAGGAAGTCCAAGAATGACAAAAGACTAATGCGGATGCCTATTGCAAAGAGCAAGCACAATTTAATGTAGGTGAGAAGGTATGATTACTTCATCGCAATATCAAGACTACTCATCCTTGTGATAAGTTAGACTATTATAGGTTGGAACCTTTTTCTATTTGTGAATAAATCAATCCTATTGCTTATCATTTATATCTATCAAAATCTATGAAGATCTACTCTGTATTTCACATGTCTCTTTTTAAGCTATATAAGATAGTAAATATCTCAAAACAAAGATAAATACCACTTCTTCCTATAGAAGTGGATATTAATCAAGTGTTTGAGGTGGAAGAAGTCTTAAACTCAAGGTAGTGCCAAAATAGGTTAGAATATCTTGTTCATTGGCGTGGATATGATATTAGTGAATATACATGGAAGCCATCAAAGAATCTTGCAAATACAAGAAAGAAAGTTGAATCCTTTCATCAATGACATCCATCAAAATTAAGATGAAAAATACTAAATCTTTGTTATAAAAGAAACAAGACCAAAAGAACATAATACTCTATTTTCTATCATTTTTTGTAGCTTGTGTATATTTGTGACACTAAAGAGATGGAAAATCAATAACCAATAGATTCAATTCAAGAGCTTTCAATTGCGGACATACCATATGAGATATTACGATTGTCACAACTTTCAAGATAACAAAATCGAGATGAAGATCTTCAAGAACGACATGTTTTTCTTCAAATAGATGGTGAGATGCAACATATTCAATATCATGACTTTGGAAGAGACTTCCAATGTTTGGTGATTTTATTAGAGGTAGGAACAATTCTTGATGGTGTTTCAAATATTTTATTTGAAAGAAGTTATGAAGGCCTCAACAATGACCAAATATCAAGGTAGTCTTTTTGCTTTAATATAGGATACTATTGATGGCGAAGAAGGCCTATCAACCATCTTTAAAAAGAACAAAGATCAAAATATGTGGCACATATAACCTGTTGTATTTTGGACTTTTTCAATATATAAAGACCATTCTTCAAGGAATTTGTCTCAAGAAGGGGAAGTAATGTCATGGTGTCAGAATAGAGAGAGTTTGCCTCAAAAAAGCATAGGATTCTTAGTTGTCCCTAATTGTTCAATCAAGTCTTGAGATAAGAAAGACCAAGTTTATATATATATATATATATATATATATATATATAAAACTTTTAAGTACTATTATGCTAATTATATAAGTCTGAAGTTCCCAAAACATCCAAAATATGATAAAACCTTTGAATCTTTAAATATCCTTTGAAAATATTATTTCTAAACTTCAAAAATTCATATCTTCTAATCAGATTGTTTAAACATACTCAAAATTTATATAAAGTATTGATGTACTTTTAACAAATACCACATCAAATTTTGACTCCGAATTCTTTGCAGAACTTAAGATATCACTAAAATGCTAATAGTAGCTTCAAATCCTAGTTTTTATACATCTTCAAGCAATTTTTATTATATCTCACAAATAAGCACTCAAATAAAAAAATATTTGTTTTTCTAGCTTTTTAATACAATAATCCATCATCTTCAAATGGTTTGAGCTAAAAATTTGTCCAAAAACTCTAAATATGGTTCTAACCATTACTATGAATAAAATCACTTATTTATTGCCTTTGATTTGGATACACTGACTTTAACTCTCTATAACTTCTTCATCTAAATTCCAAAATCATTAAACATTACATAAAAAGTATAGTTAAAAAAGTATTTTTTTCAATCCCAATCACCAATTTTTTGTTGCTCTTTGTAAACATATGTTATGCCTTAAAGAGTGACAATAGATATGAAATTGACACCTTAACTATGAGCACCAATAATTCTTTCATAAAAATCCAAATCACATAAAATTTGCATCCAATCCATACTCAAAAACCTAAACTTACTAATCCTAGCCTCCAAAGCTCAAATGACCTCGAATAAAAAATCCTAAATCCTAATAAAGCCTCAAGCAGTTTTCTTGAAGGCTATTGGACATGGCTTTCGACCAATAGGAATGAAGGTATCCATTCCTTGCCTTCATCCGACCATGCCTTGCTTTCATCTCTCTCAATTGGCCTCCTACTATTTTAGATTTTCATCCTAAGGCTTCTACCTTCTCCCAAGGCTTCATACTAAACATTTAGATCCTATATTTGTTTTAATATCAAAATCAAAATAAGTAAAATAACAAAATAAAGTTTTTTATATCAATTACTTTTAATTTAATCTACTAACCACTCTAACATCCATATAGATTAATTAACATATAATATATATTAAGTAATTTTTACATATTATAGGAATTTATAATATAACAATAGACATATATATTTATCTCAATAATTACTTATGTGATTAGGTAGAAGTAGGTAAATATAGATTAATTTCATAAAGTCATTTATGAAGCTTCTTACAAGCTTCATAAATATGGTTTTGACTTTAGATGTGTTTGTAGGTTAGAAACTTGGCCAACAAGTTCACCATGTGTTGGTAGCTTGTGAAACAAGTTAACTCCACATAATAGCTTGTTAAACAAGCTAATTATATGATGCATACTTAGAGAACTTGCCTTGCAAGTTAAGACATGTAGCTAGCAAAGTCAACATGTTTTAGAGGTCCTATAGGATATTGTCATGTACCTCCTAGTTAAGAGTATATATAGAGGCAAGAGTGAAGCCTTCTTCACTTTTGTCAATGTTGTTCTAGTCTTTAGTCTTATTTCAAGTCTTTCTAGTCTTTTTATTTTTGACAATAGTAATTCTAGTTGATATTATATTACCTTTTGAGTGACTTTCTAGTTTTCTTTAGTGACATAATGTCACGGCCATAATCATGTAAGCTAATAATTACATATAGAAATAGGTAGAAGTAAGTAAAAGTAGATAAAAGTAAATTAATTCTATAATATTTAATATAGAAGCTTCCTAGAAACTTCCTAGACGCTGCTTTGACTTCATAGGTGTCTTTAATTGACTTTTTGGATTAGAAACGTGGTCAACAAGTTGGCCATGTGCCACACATGTTGTTAGCTTGAAGATCAAGCTAATTATGTGGCCCACACGTAGAAAAACTTGCCTTGTAAGTCAAGGCATGTGTCCTACAAAGTCAACACATATTGGAGGTCCTATAGAACGTCGCCACGTAGCTCCTAGTTAGATAGTATATATAGAGACAAGAGTGAAGGCTTCTTCACTCTTGTCAACTCCTTTCTTGCTTCTAGTCCAGGTTCAAGAGTCTTTAGTTTCTTGTCTTGTGGCAATAGCCATTCCAGTTTCCTTTTAATATACCTACTTGTTTATATTTTGACTTATTATATCGAGATAGCCTTTTTGTATATTTTCCCTCATCGAGTCTTTATCCTTGACAGATTGACAAGAGTACACTTACAATATCAGAGCTTTGTTTTTCTTGAGTGAGAGTGGATTACCCCTTTCTCTTGACAAGACATAAGCGTATTAGAAGTTTGCGGATTACCCACTTCTAAACTGATATTGTTCTTAGTATCTTCTTTGTTATCAAGTCTTTCTTTTCTTTTGTCTTGAGCAGTATCAAACAAATTTTTCTTAGTGTCATTATGGCAGAGCTTGTTGAAATGAAGAGTGCAATGGCACAAATGCAAGAGCAAATGAGGGAGTTAATGCTTGCGATGCATCAACTCAATTCACCAACACATGAAAGAACAAGAATAGCAGAAAGTGGGGATATAGAGATGATCGGAGCTGCTTCAACATCTACAACAAATCACATTCCTTCTCCAATTGTACAACACCCTGTAAGCACTAGAGAACCAAGAATTGCCTTACCCGAGAAATTTGATGGTACGAGATCTAAGTTTCGAGGGTTCATCAATCAAGTACAATTGGCAATTGAACTTCAACCGCAAAGCTATCCAACTCCAGGATCACAAGTCAGGTTTATTGGCACTCTACTTTCTGGTTCTGCATTATCATGGTTTTCGTCTTTTCTTGAACAACGAAATCCAATATTGGACAATTTGGAAGCTTTTTTGGCGGAGTTTCAATCTATGTATGGTGAACACGATGCAACTCGTGTTGCAACAAATAAGATCCGAATTCTGCGACAAAGAAATCGCTCAGTAACAGTGTATGCTTCACAATTTCAACAACTTGCAATTGACATCAAGTGGGATGATGCTGCACTCATTAGTCAATTTCTTTATGGATTGCAATACGAAGTAAAGAAATTGATGCTCAACTTACCTGATCCTCAAACTTTGAGTCAAGCAATCGATTTTGCGGTAAAATGTGATAATCGACTTTTCGAATTTCGATCTGAGAATCATTCACGGGAACCTCAACGTTATTACTCAATGGCAACATCAACATCTTTGCCAAACGTACATTCGGAAGTAAAAGACATGCAAATTGACGCGGTACGTTTTAAACCTCTAACTGAGCAAGAAAAGATTCGTCGTCATCAAGAAGGATTATGTTTATATTGCGGAGAACCTAAGCACACTGCTCAACATTGTCCAAAGAAACGACGCAACTATAAAATGAGGGGTACGACGGTCAAAGAAGACAACATGTCAGAAAACGGATTCGTCCAGCTACAATAGGGACCGTGCAGCTGGAACCTTGTACAATTCCTAATGAAGGTCCTATCCTCTCCTCAGAACCCTCTCCTTGTTTTATAATAGACTTATATTTAGGACCTAAGAATTACAAAGTCTCTGCTTTATTAGATTCGGGAGCCTCAGCATGTTTTTTAGATGAACAATTTGTTAAAAGTCGTAAAATACCCTTTGTACAGAAACCTAAACCAGTACATGTAAAAGTCATAGATGGTCGTCCCTTGTCTTCTAAAGATGTCACTCATGAAACTCATCCTATAAAAGTAACAATAGACGGTCATGATAGCTACATAGCTTTTAACATAATTAAATCCCCGTCCAATCCAGTTATTTTAGGTTTATCCTGGCTAGAAAAATATAACCCTCGAATAGATTGGAATTCGCGTAAACTTGACTTTTCCCAGAGCGTTATTAATAGTTCTACTAACCAAGTAAAAAATTATAAGTCTAGTATAGTAAAACCCGCACTGATAGGTGCAAAAGCATTTATACATGCAGCAAAAGAAGGATCAACTTTTGCTATTTATGCTGCACCTATTTCTGAAAACGTAAAGACTTCAAGTGGCATTCCAAGTCAATATCAGGAGTATCAAGACGTTTTTGAGAAAAAGAATGCAGATATTCTTCCTGAGCATCGTCCATATGATTGTTCAATCGACCTCAAGGAAGGAACTCAGCCACCATTTGGACCAATTTACAGTTTATCGCAAGATGAGATGGCTGAACTCAAGACATATATTGACGAGAATTTAGCGAAGAATTTCATACGCCATTCAAAATCTCCAGCAGGAGCTCCAATTCTATTCGTAAAGAAAAAAGATGGATCTTTACGAATGTGTGTTGATTATCGAGGACTCAACAAGATCACAATCAAGAACAGGTATCCATTACCTTTGATATCAGGACTCCTTGACCAGTTGAATCAAGCTAAGATCTATACAAAAACAGATCTAAGAGGAGCATATAATCTAGTACGGATCAAAGAAGGAGATGAATGGAAGACTGCGTTTCGAACCAGGTATGGACATTTCGAATATAATGTCATGCCCTTTGGACTCACGAATGCACCAGCTGCTTTTCAACATCTCATGAATGATGTATTTCGTGAATTCTTAGACAATTTTGTCGTCTACTATCTAGACGATATCCTGATCTATTCTAAGAACGACGAAGAACATGAAATATATGTTCGTCAAGTATTACAAAAACTTAGACATGCAAGATTGTACGCCAAAATGGAAAAGTGTGTATTTCACACTACTCAAGTTGACTTTTTAAGATACATCATTTCAAATGATGGTCTTATGATGGATTCTAAGAAAGTCCAAACAATCATGGATTGGAAGATTCTAAGGACGATAAGAGATGTCCAATGTTTCTTGGGATTTGCCAATTACTATCGGATCTTCATCAAAGATTTCTCACGAGTTGCAGCTCCACTTACACGCTTGACTAGTAAAGATAAATTTCAATGGAATCAAGAAGCGGAAGCAGCATTTGAAGCCTTGAAGACATCGTTTGTTTCTGCACCAATCTTATATCGTGTTGACTTTTCCAAGGCATTTTTTATGGAAACAGATGCATCAGATTTTGCCTTGGGTGCAGTTTTATCACAAATGGGAACAGATGACAAACTTCATTCGATAGCTTTTCATTCAAGAAAATTCTCAGCAGCCGAGATCAATTATGAGATCCACGATAAAGAACTTCTTGCGATCGTGGATTCCTTTCAAGAATGGCGTCATTATCTAGAAGGCGCTTCTAGTCCAGTCACTGTATATACAGATCACAAGAACCTCGAGTATTTCATGTCAGCACGCGTGTTGAATCGTCGTCAAGCTCGTTGGAGTATGTCTTTGTCAAGATTCGACTTCATTATCACTTATCGGCCAGGAAAACAACAAGGTTTATCCGATGCCCTATCTAGAAGTTCTTATTTTGCACCAAAAGAAGGAGATGCAGCTTTTGAGCAACAAAGAACGGTCCTCTTGAAACCGGAGCAATTTCATCTCCAAGCAATGAAATCAACATTGACTGTTGATTCAACTTTTCTCAAGCAAATCCAGTCCAGTATGTCCTCAGACCCTCTTGTTTATGATATCGAGAATAATTCTTCCAAGTCTCATGATCCTTCTAAGTACGAGTTCAAGAATAATCTATTATATTTTGAAGGACGCCTATATGTTCCAGAAAGAGAAGCACGTTTACGTGTTCTTCAAGCACGTCATGACTTTCCAGCAGCAGGGCACTTTGGATATAATAAGACTTTGGAACTCATATCAAGAGATTTTTGGTGGCCACAAATGTGGAAGTCAGTCAAAGACTTTGTACAATCATGTGATATTTGTTCAAGATCAAAAACTCCTCGTCATCGACCTTACGGACTTCTTCAGCCATTACCTATACTAGAACAACCATGGTCTTCTGTTTCTATGGATTTCATCATAGATCTTCCAAGCTCAAGATCTTATGATTCTATATTTGTGATAGTAGATCGTTTCACCAAGATGACACATTTTGTGCCATGTACAAAATCTATCACAGGTGAAGAAACAGCTAAGCTTTTCATTGATAATATCTATCGCTATCATGGATTACCTAAAGATATCATATCGGATAGGGGAACTCAATTTGTGTCAAGATTTTGGAGGACCCTTTTCAAGATTTTAAAAGTGGACATAAAACTATCTTCGGCTTTCCATCCTCAAACTGATGGACAAACAGAGCGCGTAAACCAAGTCTTGGAGTAATATTTAAGGTGTACTATCAACTACCAACAAGATGATTGGACAAACCTTCTGCCATTGGCAGAGTTTGCTTATAATAATACGGTACATTCTTCCACGCAACAAACACCTTTCTTTGTCAATTATGGCTATCATCCACGACTTGATACTTTTGATTTTTCAAAAGTTGATAATCCTGCAGCAAAAGATATGGCAAATCGGTTGTCAGAGTTACATGCAATAATGAAGATGCAATTGAAGGAAGCTCAAGAACGACAAAAGATAAACGCAGATCTATATCGTAAGGAGCAACCACAACTCAATGTGGGTGATAAGGTATGGCTACTTCGTCGTAATATCAAGACTACTCGACCTTGTGACAAGTTGGACTATCGTAGGCTTGGCCTCTTTTTTGTTTCTGAACAGATCAACCCAGTTGCATATCGGTTACATCTACCGGAGTCAATGAAGATCCATCCTGTATTCCACGTGTCTCTTCTTGAACCATATAAGATAGTGGATATACAAGGAAGAAAATAAATGCCACCGCCTCCTATAGAAGTAGATAATAATGAAGAATTTGAGGTGGAAGAGATATTAGACTCAAGGCGGCGCCGAAATAAGCTGGAATATCTTGTTCATTGGCGCGGATATGATATTAGTGAACGCACATGGAAGCCATCTAGGAATCTAGCAAATGCATCAGCTAAAGTCAAAGTTTTTCATCAACGACATCCATCGAAACTAAGATGAAAATCTCTCTTATAAAAGAGACAAGATTGAAGCAAGATAACATTCAATTTCCTATCCTTGTTTGTAACTTCTTTACATTTGTAACGCTAATTAGATGGAGAGCCAACAACCAGCGGATTCAACTCAAGAACCTTCGTTTGCTGACCTGCCGGACGAGACATTACGATTGTCACAACCTTCAAGACGACGCAATCGAGATGAACATCTTCAAGAACGACATGTTCTTCCTCGAATAGATGGTGAGATACAACGCGTTTGGTATCACGATTTGGGAAGGGACTCCCGATGTTTGGTGATTTTGCTAGAGGTAGGAACAACTCCTGATGGTGTTCCAAATATTCTATTCGAATGAAGTTACGAAGGCCTCAACAATGATCAAATAACTGGGTGGTCTTCCCGCCCTGGTATGGGACACTACCGATGGTTGAGAGGCCCTATCAATCATCTTCGAAGAGAACAAAGATCAGAGTATGTGGCGAATACAATTTGTCGCATCATAGATTTCCTCAACATATGATGACCGCTCCTCGTGGAACTCGTCTCTAGAAGGGGGGGTAATGTCACGGCCATAATCATGTAAGCTAATAATTACATATAGAAATAGGTAGAAGTAAGTAAAAGTAGATAAAAGTAAATTAATTCTATAATATTTAATATAGAAGCTTCTTAGAAACTTCCTAGACGCTGCTTTGACTTCATAGGTGTCTTTAATTGATTTTTTGGATTAGAAACGTGGTCAACAAGTTGGCCATGTGCCACACATGTTGTTAGCTTGAAGATCAAGCTAATTATGTGGCCCACACGTAGAAAAACTTGCCTTGTAAGTCAAGGCATGTGTCCTACAAAGTCAACACATATTGGAGGTCCTATAGAACGTCGCCACGTAGCTCCTAGTTAGATAGTATATATAGAGACAAGAGTGAAGGCTTCTTCACTCTTGTCAACTCCTTTCTTGCTTCTAGTCCAGGTTCAAGAGTCTTTAGTTTCTTGTCTTGTGGCAATAGCCATTCCAGTTTCCTTTTAATATACCTACTTGTTTATATTTTGACTTATTATATCGAGATAGCCTTTTTGTATATTTTCCCTCATCGAGTCTTTGTCCTTGACACATAAGAGTGTATCAAGGATTTTCTTTCTTTGAGATTCATATCTCAAACATCGATAAGTGATATTGAACTGAAAATCTTGACAAAGATATGCTCCAATGAGCTTATAGATTATTCAAAACATGAATTGATATGAAATACATAAGATTCTTATGATCTGTATATACAAAGTCGTGTTGTGGTTCGGCTACTATATGAAAATAATATAGTTATATACTTAATATATAATTTACTAAGTAACATGGTGAGAGCCATGTTAGTAGATTTTAGTTGGTTGTAGAATATAATTTGATTATTACCTCAAGAAGAGGTTGTTTAAAGAGATTACTATAGAATTTATAAAACTTTAATTTCTTTTAATAGTAGATTTTAAAATTGATTTTGGTTGATAGTAACTTCTAAATATTTAGAGTCACCTTTGTTAGACATTTGTTAGACATTGAAAACTTATTTTGATTCTTTTATTTGATATTTAGAGTATAAATTATATAAATTTTATAAGAAAAAATATTGAAGAAGGATTTTGATAGCAAAGGGAGTAATTAGGACACCAATATAGATGAATGGAGATGGATGATGGAAATCTCCATTCCTATTAGTCAAAAATCATGGCCAATGGACTTTGAAGAGGCTACCCGAGGCCATATTAGGGATTAAGATTAGTCCTTCAGAACAATTTAAGCTTTGAAAGCTAAGGTCAACAAGTTTAGGTTTTTGGCTATGGTTTTGATGCAAATCTTGTATGATTTGGAGTTTATATGAAAGAGATATAGGCACTCAAAGTTAAGATGTTGTTTTGGAAGCTACTGTCACTCTTTTTGACATAACGCATGCATACAAAGGGCAATTGAGGATCGGGGTCGTACTCTAAATGCTTACAATATGTAAAAATTAGCTAAAACATGTTATATGTTGATAAATCTAGATGTGTGTTAGAGTGGCTAGTAGATTAAATTAAAAGGAGTTGGTATAAGAAACTTTACTTTGTTTCTTTACTTCTTTTGATTTTGACATTAAAATATATATATATATATATATATATATATAAGAGCTAAATGTTTAGTATGAAGCCTTGGGAGAAGGTGGAAACCTAAGGATGAAGATTTAAACTAATAGGAGGTTAATTGGGATGAAGGTATGGTTGGATGAAGGTAGAAATAAGGATCTTCATCCCCATTGGTCGAAATCCATGCCCAATGGGCTTTTAAGAGGCTGCCCACGACCTTGATAAGGGTTTCGGCGACTTCAAAGAGGGCATTAGGAAATCAGAGGCAAGGGTTGTAAAGTTTAGGGTTTTGGCTACAATTTTTGTACAAATTTTATAGGGTTTGGAGTTAGAGTGAATAAGTTATAGCCGTTTGTAGTTAAGGTATCAATTTGAGACCTGCTGTTACTCTTATGAGTTTAAGAGGAGTCTTACGGAAACTCTTGGAGATCGGAAGGTGCGGCTGGAAGGGCAACTTCAAGACATACATCTTTTGCGAAGGAAATTTTGCATTTGGAGTTTATGTGAAGGAGTTATAGGGAGTTAAAGACAGCGCAATCAAATCAAAGGCATTGTTTTGTTCAAAGTAGTGTTAGGAGCCATAACTTGAGTTTTCGAACGAAATTTTGGCTCAAACTTTGGAAGAATGTAAAAATTTGTGTTAAGAAGCTATCTATATAAGTTTTGTGGCATTTGAACATATGGTTTGTGAGATATGAAGAAAATTGCGCGCGGGTATATAAAGATTAGGGTTTGAAGCGACTATTAGGGTTTTGAAGATATCTCAAGATCCGCAACGAATTTGCGGTTGAAATTTGTTTTAAAAATTAATAACAACATATCAGTACTTCATGTAAATTTTGATCTTATTTGGACTGTTGGATCAAGAGTTATGAGGTGTTGAGATTTGGGAGAATTTCCACACAATGATATACAAGGTTTTAGAGTACTTCTACCATATTTTGGATGTTGTTGGTTATTTAAGACTTAAGTATTTGGTGTAATTGTCCCAAAAGAAGAATTTATATATATAAAATTAGGATTTCCTTATTTTAAGCTTGATTGAGCAATTAGTGACAACCAGAAGCCCATCGCTTTCTTTAGGCAAAACCTCTCTACCTCGACATCGGCGACTGCGATTAGAGAGAGCACTTTTGCAACTATACTTTTTGCATATTGCTTACTGGATTTCAAGTTGGGATAAAGGAGCTATTGGATTTTGAATTGAGTGCATGCAATCTATGGGTAGTAAGTGACCCCATTTACTAGTGGTTGTAACTTGAGCTATATCTTGAGCAATTTAACAAGATTTTGGCTCAAAATTTCAAGAAATGTGTAAATTTATATTAATAAACTTTGAACATAATTTTGATGACATTTAAGTATTAGATTCTTGAGATATTAAGAAAATAGTACTCTAGTACTTGTAAATTAGGATTTAGAGCATCTGCTAGGATTTCTTAGATGCCAAAAGATCGGGAGTGAATTTGTAGCTGGTTTTTTTTGTGGTAAAATTTAAGGGTGAATTCTACCTACTCTATAAATATGAGACAAATTGCACAAATAGATAAAGAGTTATGAATTTCTAAAATTTGAAACAAAAAAATCCTTCACGGAAAAAAAATATGTTTTGAAGGAATTTTGTTATATTTTGAGTTTTATACAAATCAAAGGAATTTTGGAAGCTAAGACAAGAATCATATAAAAGTTTAAGCTAAACTCTCTACAACTAAATATCTAGTGTATTTTCAGATAGCAAATCATGTCATACGACAATAGTGACTAGATTAGAAGTGCCTTCTAGATAATGATGCCATTCTTGGAAAAAATCCACAATTGCAAGAAGTTCTTTGTCTCGGATCTCATAATTAATCTCAATTGCTAAAAATTTCCTAGAATAAAAAGCTATTGGATGAAATTTTTATCATCTATTTCTATTTGTGATATTATGACATCCAAAAGAAAGTTCAATGTATTTGTTTCCATAAAGAATGCCTTACATAATACAAGATTGATATAGAAATAAAGGCTATCTTTAAAATTACAAGTGTAGCTTTTGCTTCTTGATTTTAATAAAGTTTGTCTTTGTAAGTCAAACATGCAAGTAGAGTTGCAATTCAAGAAATATCCTTGATGAAGATTTAATAGTAATTGGAAAATTTTAAAAAATATTGGACATCTCGAACCATTTTTGGGATCTTTTAATTTGTAATAGTTTGAACATTCTTAAGATCTATCATAAGTCCATCATTTGAAATGATATAATTTAAGAAGTCAACTTGAGTAGTATAGAATACACACTTTTCTATCTTAGCATAGAGTCCCATATCTCTTAGTTTTTGTGACATACAACAAACATGAAGTTCATGTTCTTCTGTATTCTTAGAATAGCTCAAGATGTCATGTAAATAATAGACAACAGAATCGTCTAAAAACTCTCAAAAAACATCATTCAAAAAATGTTGAAAATCTGTTGGTGTATATGTAAGTTCAAAAGGTATGACATTATATTCAAAATATCCATACTTGATTCGAAATGCAATCTTCCATTCATCTCTTTTTATGATGTGTACCAGATTGTATGTTTTTTGTAGATTTATTTTTGTATAGATCTAAACTTGATTCAATTGATTAAGAAGTCCAAATATTAAAAGTCGTGGGTACCTGTTCTTGATGGTAATTTTTTAGATCTTTGATAATCAACACACATCTACAATAGTCCATCTTTTTTTTTTACAAATAGAATTGGGGCTCCTACTAGAGATTTGGAATGGCATATGAAGTTCTTGGTTAGATTCTCTTTAATATACTCCTTGAGTTTTGCTAACTCATTTTGTGATAAATTGTAGATTGGTCCAAATGGCAGTTGTGCTCTTTCTTCAAGGTCAATTGAGTAGTCATACGAATAATGTTTTGGAAGAATATCCACATTCTTTTTTCAAATACATCTTAAAAATCTTAATATTGGCTTAGAGTAACACTTGAAGTCTTTATACTATTAAAAATGGATGTGGCATAAATAACACAAGGTGATCTTTTTTTTTGAAGCATGCAAGAAAGCTCTTACATCTACAAACATAAGTTTAATTGTATTAAACTTGTAATTTTCTACTTGATTAACTACACTCTTATTTATATTTTTAGAAAATTTAAGAATATAAAAAATCTAATTTATTTAAAGATAGTATTTTTATAACCATGATCAATCTAAAATGATTGGATTAGAGAAAGATCTAATAATATTAAATACCACAAAGCTATTATGAACATTAATTATTACTTCTATAGGAAGAATTTTATAGGTAATATTTCCAAAAGACAACGGATGACCATCTATAACTTCTACATATATCACAGATATAGTATTGAAGAAGATTTTAAAAGGTTCTAGAAGGTTTCAGAAGGTTCCAAAAAATACCAATAGATTCTAAAGAGGCTCTTGATGGTTCTAAGAGATTCAAGAAGATTTTGGAAGGTTCTAGTAGATTCTAAGAAAGTTCTAGAAAGTCATAGAAGGTCCTAAAAGGTTCTAAGAGGCTTTAAATGATACAGGAAGTTGCTGAAGAAAGATCTTAGACTTACTTTGTTTTCAAGCCTCATAAAAACTTCTCAAGAAGCTTCTTAGGACCTAGTATATATAGGAGTCGAGGTTGAGGGGATCCTTAATCTCGATAACTCACTTCTTGTGGTCTAGACACAACTTTCTTGCCTTGTATCTAGTTGTTATTTTAATGTCAAGTTAATTCTATTTCTTCGTCTTGAATCCTTATCTTGTATGTGGTCTCTAACAGTTTGTCAAGACTACCATAAAATAATATTAGGAGCTTGATCTTTTTTGATAGAAAATGGATTATTCTTCTTTTTGGAAATACTATAGCATTCTAGAGGTTGCGGATTATCCTCCTCTAGACTAATATTGTTTTTTTTTATTATTCTTTTGGTTTCTTTTCTTTATATAATAAATCAGGTTTTTTTTTTAAAGGCATATGTTTCTCTCATTTTCTATGGTAAAAGATAGAAAAGTCAATATGACAGACTCAAAAGAGATGAAATTAGATTCTATTATTAATGCTCTTGAAGCATTGAGGATTAGGAATGAGACTTTGTCAAAGCAGAATGAAGAATTATATATGACCATACAAAATAGTCAAAGAGTCAGAGTGCCTCAATCACTACATCAAATCACAATAGAAGTTTGAAATTCTCAAACAACTATGTCTACTTCAAACATGGGAGGTGCATCTACTCAAGGCAATAATCTGATAAGAATAACAACAAAAGAACAAAGAATCAGCCTTCTAAAAAAGTTTGATGACATCCACTCAAAATTTTGTAGCTTTGTAAACTAAATATGACTAATCACCTTGCTTCAACCTCAACGATATTCCACTCTAACCTCTTGTATTGGTTTGGTTGGAACCTTGCTCTTGGATCAAGATTTATCCTACTTCATCCTATTATTTGAAAAGAATTTTCATATATTGTACAATTTTGAAGCATTTTTGGTAGCATTTGCAAAAGTATTTAGTGAACATGATAAGATTCATGCTTCAACAACTAAAATTCAAAGCCTTCAAAAAAGAACATACTTTGCATCAACGTATGCCTCAGATTTTTGACAATTAGCATGTAATATAAATTGGAAAGAAGATGCATTGATGAACCAATTTCATTAGAGATTAAGAATCGATGTCAAAAACTTATTGTTATTTATGCCAGATCCTCTAACACTCAATGAAGCCATTAGTCAAGCTGTGAAGTGTGATAACTGTTTATTTTAATGATGATAAGATAAATGTTCTTCAATTATGCCACATGTATATACCAATTATTATGCAGCTTCTTCATCACCCAATTCTAATGAACAGTTGAAAGCAGAAGATATGCAAATTGATGCAATTTGCTTCAAATCTCTTTCTAAATAAGAAAAAAAACGTGGAAAGGAACTTGGCCGATGCTTATATTACAGAAAATCTAGCCATAAGATTAATAATTGTTTAGAAAAATACCAACGTATATATCAAATGAAGAGTGCAGCTATATCATTAAAAGCGTTGTAGGAAAACGAAGGTATCTAGCTATAGTAGGGACCGTGCAGCTAGATTCTTCACTATCACAAACTAAAAAAGATCATGTATTCTTTGCCAACCCTTCTCGTTATTTTATTATACTTATACGATTAAAAGTCATAAAACTAAATTATCATGCATTACTTAAATTAGAAGTATATACATATTTTATTGATAAATAATTTTTAAGATCACACAAAATATATACATTCAAAAAATCCAAAGTCGTATATGAAGAAGTAATAAATGGTCGACCTTTATCTTTTGGAGACATCACTTATGAAACAACTCCATCAAAAATAACCTTTAACAACCATAGTAGTCAAGTAGTATTCAACGTCATTAGATCATTATCAAGTCCAATCATTTTAGGACTCTCATGGCTTGAAAATTAAAATCTACAAATAGATTGGATATCACAAAAGTTAGAATTTTCCCTAGTAGATCATAGAACTTCTAGATCTATAAAAAAGCTTCTAACACTTGACAAGGCAAAACTTATACAATATTTATTTATCAAAGCTAGAACATTTGTGAAGGTGGCTAAACAAGGTACTATATTTGCTATCTATACAAATCCACAATTGGAACCTATAGTTACTACAACAACAATTCGAGAGGCATATAAGGATTTTGTAGATGTATTTATAAAAAAAAATGTAGATATCTTGCCGAAGCATTATCCTTATGATTGTACAATTAAACTTCAAGAAGGTGCTAAACCACCATTTGGAGCCATCTATAATTTATTCTAAAATGAACTTGTAACTTTAAAAGAGTACATTGAAGAAAATATGGCTAAGAATTTTATTCAACATTTTAAGTCACTAGCTAGTGCTTCAATATTATTTATAAAGAAGAAAGATGGATCCTTACAAATGTGTGTCAATTATTTTAGTCTTAATAAAATCATAGTAAAGAATTGATATCCATTGCCATTTATATCCAGACTTCTTGATCAACTTAGTCAAGCAAAGATCTTTATAAAGATTGATCTACAAGGCATGTATAACTTTGTATGCATTAAAGAGGAAGATAAATGGAAGACTTTGCATTGGGAGCACTTTTGTTACAATATGGAGAAGATAGCAAGCTTTATCTAATTATATTCTATTTTAGAAAATTCTTAATGGCAAAAATTAACTACAAAATCTACAATAAAGAGCTACTTATTATTATAGATTCTTTCTAAGAATAGCACTACTTTCTTGAAAGTACCTCTCATCAGGTGATTATATATATATAGATTATAAGACTCTTGAATACTTCATATAAGTCCAAGTCTTAAACCATTGCCAAGTATGTTAAAGTATATCTTTATCACGATTTGACTTTTGCATCACATATTGATCCAAGAGCTAATAAAGATTATGAGGTGCATTATCAAGACATTTCTACCTTAAATCAAAAAAAAATAGGGCAACATATAATCAACAATTGGAAACCTTATTAAAACCTGAGAAATTTTATCTTCAAGCAACTAATGTATCAATGCTTGTGGATTTATCATTTCTTGATCAGATTCGTAAAGTGTCAAACACAGATCCTCTTGTTCTTAATATCAAGCATCTTATCAATAACCTTCTTTGAAGAATCTTCTAAATTTAAATATGAAGAAAACCACTTGTTCTTTAAAGAATATTTGTACATTCTTAAAGGACAAACTTACTTGTCCTTTCTTCAAACACGCAATGACTTCTCTGCAACCAGATATTTTGAATTCAATAAGACCTTTGAACTTTTTTCTAGAGACTTTTGGTGGCCTAAAATGTGGAAAGACATTAAAAAATTTGTACTATCATGTGATATTTTTTCAAGGTCAAAGAATCCTTGACATCAACTATATACACTTTTTCAATCCCTTCATATTTCAAGATAACCATGGTCATCTATCTCTATGGATTTCATTATAGATCTCCTACCATCAAACTTATTTGATACTATCTTTGTAGTTGTTGATTGATTGACCAAGATGGCATATTTTATACCTTACAAGAAGTCAATTACTCGTGAAGAGATGGCAAGACTCTTTATTGATAATGTCTATCATTATATAAAATAATACTTAAAATAAAATTGCTCAAGTTTTAATAAGTTTGCATATAACAACACAATCTATACATCTACACAACAAACTTCATTCTACTCAAATTATGATCATCATTCTAAGTTGGATATGATAAAGCCTTCAAAGTTGGCAAATTCAGCAGTAGAAGAGTTTGCTATGAAGATGGCCAAACTTCAAGCAGCCATGAAGATTTACCTAGAAAAGGCTCAACAACATTATAAACTACTGGAAAATGAATTGAAAAAGGAACATCTTCTATTCTAAGTTGGTCACAAAGTATGGCTTCTTTGGCGCAATATAAAAACCAATAGACCATGTGATAAGTTGGACTACCAAAGATTGGGACCATTTGTGATTCAGAAGTAAATTAATTACGTAACTTATTGCTTGGAGTTATCTTCATCCATGAAGATTCATCCAGTCTTTTATGTTTTATTTTTGAAAAGGTATAAAGAATCAAAAATATCAGGTTGAAGACAACCACTATCTCTTATGGTTGAAATCAATGATCATGTTGAATTTGAGATAGAAGAGGTATTAGATTTACGGAGAAGACATGAAAGGCTTAAATATCTAGTCCATTAGTGCGGATATGATATTAACGATTGCACATGGGAACCAGCTAGCAAGCTTATAAATGCACAAATGAAGATTTGAAGTTTCTATCAATGACATCTATTTAGATCAAAAGCAGCAAAATGAAGAATAGTAGCTAGGTAAGATAGCTTCAACATGAAGATTTTTAGTTCTTGACCTCATAAAGTAGAGGAAGAAGCAACCTTTGAAGAGGCAATTGTTATCAAATGTTTAGAATAGTATAAGTTAGTAGTTTGAATTCTTGACCATAGCCTGTATTTCAAATCTAATGTACATAAGACCAAAAGAATTTATCCATTCATGTAATGTTTGTTCAAGATCAAAAACTCTTTATTATTGACTCTATAAACTTCTCCAACCATTACCTATACTCAAACAACTATGATCTTCTATTTCTTTGGATTTAATTATAGATCTTTCAAATTCAAGTTTACATGACTCTATATTCATAATTACAAATTGCTTCACCAAAATAGCATATTTTGTACTATGTACAAAATCTATTTGAAATAAAGCAACAGCTAAGTTTTTCATTGACAATATCTATCACTGTTATGGATTATTAAAAGATATTATATTGGATAGAGGGACTTGATTTGTATTAAGATTTTAGAAAATTATCTTTAAGATTCTAAAAGTGGACATAAAGCTCTCTTCAACTTTTCATCTTCAAATTGATGGGCAAACAAAATACGTGAATCAAGTTTTGGATTAGTATTTGAAGTGTACCATCAACTATCATCAAGATAATTGAAAAACTCTTTTGTCATTGGCAGAGTTTTCATACAATAATTTGGTACATTGTTCTACTCAATAAACACCTTTTTTTTTTTTAATTATGGTTATCATCTATGACTTGATATTTTTGACTTTTCAAAAGTTCATAATCTTACAACAAAAGATTTAGCAAATCCTTTGTTAGAGCTACATGCAACAATGAAAATACAATTAAAGGAAGTCCAAGAATGACAAAAGACTAATGCGGATGCCTATTGCAAAGAGCAAGCACAATTTAATGTAGGTGAGAAGGTATGATTACTTCATCGCAATATCAAGACTACTCGTCCTTGTGATAAGTTAGACTATTATAGGTTGGAACCTTTTTCTATTTGTGAATAAATCAATCTTATTGCTTATCATTTATATCTATCAAAATCTATGAAGATCTACTCTGTATTTCACATGTCTCTTTTTAAGCTATATAAGATAGTAAATATCTCAAAACAAAGATAAATACCACTTCTTCCTATAGAAGTGGATATTAATCAAGTGTTTGAGGTGGAAGAAGTCTTAAACTCAAGGTAGTGCCAAAATAGGTTAGAATATCTTGTTCATTGGCGTGGATATGATATTAGTGAATATACATGGAAGCCATCAAAGAATCTTGCAAATACAAGAAAGAAAGTTGAATCCTTTCATCAATGACATCCATCAAAATTAAGATGAAAAATACTAAATCTTTGTTATAAAAGAAACAAGACCAAAAGAACATAATACTCTATTTTCTATCATTTTTTGTAGCTTGTGTATATTTGTGACACTAAAGCAATGGAAAATCAATAACCAATAGATTCAATTCAAGAGCTTTTAATTGCGGACTTACCAGATGAGACATTGCGATTGTCACAACTTTCAAGATAACAAAATCAAGATGAAGATCTTCAAGAACGACATGTTTTTCTTCAAATAGATAGTGAGATAGAATATATTCAATATCATGACTTTGGAAGAGACTTCCAATGTTTGATGATTTTATTAGAGGTAGGAACAATTCTTGATGGTGTTTCAAATATTTTATTTGAAAGAAGTTATGAAGACCTCAACAATGACCAAATATCAAGGTGGTCTTTTTGCTTTAATATAGGATACTATTGATGGCTAAGAAGGCCTATCAACTATCTTTAAAAAGAACAAAGATCAGAGTATGTGGCAAATACAATTCACCTCATCTTGGACTTCTTCAATATATAAAGATAATTCCTTGTGGAACTCAGTCCTAGAAGGTGGGGTAATATCACTAATATACATATGTATTTTAGTAAATACCTATATGATCAGATATGAATAGATAAAATTAGATAAAAATAGGTTAATTTCTTAAGACCTTTTAGAGAAGCTTTCTAGAAGCTTCATAAATAGTGCTTGACTTTATATGTATTTGTAGTTTATTGTTAGATTAGAAAACTTGGTGAACAAATTAATCACTTGTTAATATCTTACGGAAAAAGTTAATTATGTGGTGCACATATAAAAAACTTGCCTTGCAAATTAAGATACATGTCTTATAAAATCAACACATTTTGGAGGTCCTATATGACATCGCCTTATAGCTCCTACTTAAGAGTGTATATGGAGGCAAGAGTGAAGCCTTCTTCACTATTGTTAATGTCTTTTTAGTCCTTAGTCTTGTTTCAAGTCTTTCTAGTCTTCTTGTTTTTGGCAATAGCCATTTTAGTTTAATATTATATCACCTTTTCAGTAACTTTCTAGTTTTCTTCAATGACACAAGAGTGTATTGAGGATTTTCTTTCTTTGAGATTCATGTCCTTGTCACATATCCATCTTCTAAATAATATGTAATGTTGTAGTGGAACATTTGTCTTTTAAAATATCATATATATTATTTCTATTTATGCCTAAATTTTATATCAATTTATTATAAATAACAACAATAAATTAAAACAAGATGATTTAATACATCAATGCAAAATAAATTACTTGGTTTAAATATTTGAATGTGACTTGATTATTTTTCAATAATAATTCATAATATTCTCTAATAATGTGGTACAATAGATCAATGTAGATTGCGGTTAAATTACATATAATAATTACAATAATAATAATAAATTTATTATGACTTAAAATATAAAAATATATTTGATAATAAACCATTAAAAGATATTTAATTTTTGGTACAAGAGCATAAAAAAACATCTTTAATTGATTATTGTTAATTGATTCTTATTACTACTTTGACATATAAGATAAAATTGATAAGTTAAAAAAAAAAAAAAAAAAAAAAAAATCAAATGATTACAACAAATCTATGTAATATTGTGTCTAAACTACAAACTTTAGTAGGTGTGCAAAAAGCTGGGACCCACAAAACTTGGACTTATAGAATCTCATTACCTTATTTGACATTGCTATACATGAATTAAAAAAAACTCTTCAAACGTCTTAGTACACATCCTTTGATCTCTACTGTTACCAACAACAATACTTGGATGTCCTCATTTTACACGAAGGAATACATTACAACTTTGACACTAATCAAGATATGTTTCTAATTTATTTTCTGCAATGCTTATTTTTAAATTTTAATATCATGGAATAAATCATCATCTGCACAATGTGTATAGAGAAAATTAAATAGTACTTATTACATTACTTCAAAAAAAAAAAAAACAAAAAACAAAAAAAAAAAAAAACAAACAAACAAACAAGCAATCAAAAAAAAAAAAAAAAAAACAATGTGTATAGAGAAAAGTAAATAGTACTTATTACATTACTTTAAAAAAACAAAAAAACAAAAAAACAAACAAACAAACAAACAAACAAGCAATCAAAAAAAAACAAAACAATGTGTATAGAGAAAAGTAAATAGTACTTATTACATTACTTTAAAATAAAAAAATAAAAAAACAAACAAACAAACAATCAATAAAAAACAAAACAAAACAGAGAAATATGCCAAATAGAATGATGGTAGTAGTTAGTAAAAAGGTATAATTGAAAATAAATAGATTGAATAAAATAAAACAGTACTAAAAGTATATCATCAACAGGGTAATTTTAATAACATTTTTTTCTTTTGTAATAAAAGAGATGTAAACCTACTTCAGTTTAGAATCAGAAAGATGTTTTAATATTAAAATTTTCAACACATATTCCATTCGTTAATCAGTTTTAAGATCTTTTATAACAAACTGAGAGTAGAATCCGAAAAGTGATCGGAATAAAATCCTTGCACACAATGACGAAGATGCAAGCATGGCTTGAGAACCATTTTGATCCTGTCTCATCCAAGATCTTACCATTTTTATTAATAATTTCCATTTTTAAGATACCAAGTTTACACGCTTAAGTATGTTTATGAAATAGGACGAGGTTTGCATCACAATAAAACAGAATTTGTCAAATGTCATAATAAAAGTTGTCACCAATCTCAAAAGTAGAAAATAAAATCCAATTAAGTTTGTACAACTCGAAAGTAATACCCAACTTCATCCTTTCAAAATTAAAATGATTCATAATTAATATTATGTTTCCTTTTGTAAGGATCAACCTTGCACTTTACATAAATATATCCCCAAAAAAATCAAAATTGATATCAGCCACGATTTCTCATAACAGCGTGTTCGTTTTTATTCATTTTTCTTTTTATACTTAAAATCATGTGAAAATTAAATGTCGACTTTTCATGGCAAGCATTATATTTTAAAACATACTTTATTCAATCTACACTTTGAAAAATCATATAGAAGGTATTAATATAGCCACCAATTGCCACATTCTTGTCACGAAAATTCAAGTAATCAATACTTTGGTTTTTATAATATTTTCAAAAAAAAAAAAAAAAAAACTTTAATATTATCATAATATATAAAAATAAATTCATTTGCAGTAACTGATGTACTTTCTGATTCACTAAATTACAATAAAATAAAATGAAATGAAATGAAATACAAAATAAAGTCTAGTGCCCAAAAACAATTCATGCAAATTTTTAAAATTTATATGACTCATTCAAAAACCTGAAATTACATTCAAAAAAATAAAAAATAAAAATAAAACACAATTCATTATTTAAACTTTCTTATGTTTTGATACAAATTAGTCCGTTTAAACATGTTAACATGATGCATGTGATTGTGTTTGTTGAAGTTTTATTTCCTATCTTGTGGTTTATTCAGAAAGAAATGATGCAGTAATTACTACTGTGATATCTCATAATGCTGGTTAATATTTCATTATTTAAACAGCACCACATTACATGAGACTACAATTTACAGGTAAACTTAAATTCAAAACAACACAATTATATGTAAAACATTCAAAAGCAAGACCATCGGGTTGAGAAATTAAACATTTGTTAGAAATTTTCTTTTTCGATTTTAATTTGAATTATTTTTTTTAGATAAAGCATAAAATATACATTCTACAACTTTCAAAATTCCTTAAATAAATGTTTTCAGAAACAGGGAATTTTTCTTATATACTTCAACATCCAGAATGTACAAAGCCATCTACTAAGAAAAAAATTAAAAAAATTAAAAATTAAAAAAACTTTAAACTAAGACTATTACTCATGGAAATGTAAACATGCATTGCATGTAATTTTTTAATGATTTTAATATGCTGATATATTATTATAAAATGCTCAATGAAAATTTTAAAAAACAAACTATTTCGATTTTATTTTTATTTATTATCTTGGTATTTTGTCTTTTTAATAAATCCATGAACAAAGGGTTGTTTTAATTCTGTGGTTATGAAGGTATAAAAAGTACATGAAACTATGACGTAATCAAAATTCTATCATCAAAAACAAATGACAAATTGTCAAGTTTCCTGATTTATTTCTTTGTGATTTACACCATTGTAGAATTTAACAAATAGTACCTTGACTTTGTTGCGTTTAGTACTGAGTATTGTTTTTTTGAATTTTCAAAAAAAATGTGTATAAAATATTACATGGGATCCAAAAGATAAACATGGCACATGATGGCCAAGTAAAATTTGAAGTGTTTCATTTGTATTTAATACAAAATAGAGTTAACAAATAAAATCACTGTAGTGATCAGTTTCATAGAGTTATATCATGATTTGTGTGAAAGATCAGTCAAAAAAATAAATTTTAAGATCTGCGAACAGGAAAAATAAAAAATAAAACAACACATCCTATCTCTTCACCATCTCACCAAAAATGCAATCCACCTCGGCAAAAAAGCAAAAGCTCGGTGTCCTCCAGAACATGTGACAACGAAAAAGGAGTCAATGACCTAAAAGTTAATCAAGGCCATTTCTCGTCCAAATTCAATGAACCGAAACCGTGTAACGAAATTTTTTTCATTCATCCGCATGGTGGTACAAATCACCAGAGCACGTACAAGTGGGTCCAGCCATAGAGGCTATGAATGGTTGCCACGTCGGGCTGAGCTGTCATTCCACGTCGGATCGCTCGAAGATCTGCGTGGCGGTACGGATAGTGGAATCAGCTGGGCGCCACTTGGCGGAGCCGCATTGGGACGTGGTCCTGAAGATATGGATAGTGGATAAGGGAGGGGGGAAGACTTGGCATTACTATTGGAATTTGTGAGAGTGATAATTTCAAAAGCTGGACAGAATATAATAAAATAAAACTTTTTTGATAACAAATATGGAAATTTGACACGAACTGAATGTAAGAACCTTACACCAGTGTGTGTGTGTGTGTGTGTGTGTATATATATATATATACTTCTTTTTCTTTTTTGGTTATTTTATTTTATTTTATTTTGCATTATTTTGCGAAATAATGCAAAATAAATGAAAAATAAAAAACTTTTAAAAAAAATCCTTGTTAAATTTAATACCGTGTATATATATATATATATATATATGGAAATTAAATGTAAGTAAAATAATGGTTGGAAAAACATATTGAATATCAGTAATTAGAATTGTAGGACATCATATGATAGAATTTGTAGATGATACAATTCATTCAGCAGTTGAATACCAAAATATTGGTAATTTATTTTATACGTGCTGGAGTAAAATTAGCTTTTATATAATATTATTTTTTCAAGAAACCACCAACACATGAAAAACATAGCTACTTTTTTCATATTTTATTTTGTCTCTAACCACTTCAAAAATCGGTTTTTTTCCCTTTTTTTTTTTCTCTCTCTCTCTCTCTCTCTCTCTCTCTCTCTTTTAAAAAACATAATCATTTTTGCACTTTATATCATTAAAGTTCTTTAAACCTAAATTTTCAAACAAAGTGCTCTTGTTGCTTGATATGAAAGAACTCCCTCAAATAAAGGTGCATATTAGTTTCTTTTCACGATGTTATTTGCCTCTTTACAAGTTTTATTTATAGTCTGTAAATTTTTACAAAATTGATCATTATTAGCAGGGGTTGTTATTGTTGATTTTGAAAAGTATAAAACTTTTTTGAAATGTTTATATAATTTTGATTTTGTTTAATTTGCCAAAGATAGTAGCTTGTATGGTGTTTGAGATTTCTTGAAATGGTGCCATTTTTACCATAATATCAATATTAAAGTTGTTTGTCAATGTTTTTATTATTAGATATAATCAGCTTCTATATATATATATATATATATATATAATCGCAAGTACCAAAAATGAAATACACCTGATTTGTAAAATAATAAAATTAATTGCACTAGAATATAGTTACATGCATAGAATTATATAATAGTGAAGGAGTATATCAATATTAGAGTGAACATAAAATATTGAAAAAATAAAAAGAATTAAAAGCAACACTTCGGTAGGCACATCCTTTTTACTACGTGGACACCATGTCAGAGACCCCTGCATACACACAATAATATCATCATCATATTATTATTTAATATTCCAATATTTTATTTTTCAATATATGTGTTTGCAAGTTCAAAAATATGTAGTGCTTTAGGCTTTGGAGGTTTATATATATATATATATATATGTGTGTGTGTGTGTGTGTGTGTGTTTGTGTGTTGCTAATCCAACTGCAATTTATTGTTATTATCTTTTCAATTATATTTTATTAAAATAATAATTTCTTTCTATTTCATTTAAAAAACCAAAAAACACTTTGGAAGTAATATTCTTTTTTTTATTGGAACAATATATATGTTTGTATGTATGTATGTACAGGGGGGGGGGGGGCAAGTTGTGGAGGCTATATCGAAATTGTGTGTGTATATATATATATACATATATATTCTCAAACTTCAAATATAAAGCTACAAATCTAAAAGTTGCAAACATACAAATAATGAAAAATAAAATACTTAAATACAAAATAATGATATGACAATGATATTACTGTGTGTGTGTATGTGTGAGGACGTGTGGTACATGAAATGTCCATCTGATGGTTCTCTTAATTAAAATACATATTATGTTATCAATAATAATCCATGAAACAACCACCTGTATTAGCAATTATATTAGTATATTATTTTTTTAATATTGCAGATTACCATTTGCAATTAGTTCTTCTGTTTTGTAAATTCACCATTTGGCAAAATCAACTGCATTTTAATTGAATAACAGCCAATGTACTTACTAGGAATAAAATCAATATAAAACAAAAGTTGAATAAAAATTAAGTACTTTTTTATCTTCTTAAATGCCATACATGCAATATATGAGCACATTGTAGCAAAACATAACATGTTTTATTGCTTCATCATCATTTCAAATGATAATTAACAATTAAAATGGATTTATATAATGTATGTATAAATGTATGTATGTATTAAAAATAATAGATTAATACCTCAACAAGCCAATCTAAAAAAAACTTTTATAATTATTAATTCAGCCAATTAATAATGTTATTTACTGAAGCTGCCACCAATGAAATTTAAAGGAATCATAATAAAGTTAAAAAAAATCAAGGCATAATTTTATATCACTTAATAAGGGTCTAATAATATTCTTGATGTTGACGGATTATTTTGGAAAATAATATATTTTTTTCAAATTTTACTCACAAGAAGTATTGTATTATCACTTATGCTTACCATTTTTGCTTATAGATTAGCAAATATCTTAAAATAAATCAAGGAAATAAATCACTAAGCTATGAAGCCTTATAAATCTTGAAAACCACCAAATTACCACCCAAATATAGAATGTAGAAAAACAACCAAGATTTATCAAAAACAATTGTAGTATTGGTTCATAGTACATTATTTTAAATTTCATAATACAAAATTATTATTCATTTCAAATTTAAGACACTTATGGAGTATTATTTAACCATATTGTTATCCATAATGGTGTTAAATCTTTACTCTAATCTAATCTCAGTGAGTTAAAAATTGTGTGACTTTGTAAAAATATATTGCTCAATCATAATTGTATGATGACGCTTTTATTCTCACATGTTATAAATTTAATAAGTTGTTACAATTTTTGGTGATTATTTAGTATACCATCAATAAATATATATATAGAGAGAGATTTAAATATATAAAAACAGAATCTCATATACAAAAATGTATGTATATATATATATATATATATATAATAGCAAAATTTAAATTTTAAAAATTAGTTATTTTGTTCTTTATTATAAAGTAACTAAATAAATAAATAAAAATAATATATATATATATATATATATATATAAATCTTGTTACAAATGAATGATATGATGTTTCTTATCCGATGGTTAATTACCTAGAAAGTTTCAAAACAAGAAGAAGAATATGCAATATTGTGTAGTAAAACATTATATTCATTAAGTAAGAAATTTTGAAGGAGGGAAAAAAAAGTTTGACAATATTTTTTCAGAAAATTATCCTTAAAAAACTATTTAGATTACAATAACAAAATTATTAATATATTAAAGATAATGAATAATTAAATAAGAACTAGAAACATTTTTTTTATAATATTAATTTCTACCAGTTAAAAATATCAAATTACATGAAAAACTAAGATATATTAGTGAGCAATTATAACTTAGTGATTGTGATTGAAACTGCAAAGAACCAGATCTTATGAATTTCTTGGAGATGTCAAACATACAAAAATATAAGTCTTTTTAAAAATAAACTACACTTAAAAAATACGTTACAAAAGTAAAATTAGTAAACGATTATGATATATATATATATATATATATATATACATGTATACTAAAACAAATCTTGGTTAAATTTATTCCCTATAAGATTTGAATAATTTTTTTATAAGAAAGTATTAATTTAAATGCAATTACTTTTAACCATGTGAAAGGACCATGTATTTTGTGAATTTTACAATATTTTAAAACAAAACTATCAAACTAAGTACAACAAGACAAAACTAAATACTATTTTAAATGGTTGAAACAACATGAGATATTGTAGCTATGCCTTATTATTTATACAGTTTACATATCATAAATTAACAAAATGATAAAAATTTATAAAAAGATTGTACTAAATTTTGGATATAAATTTAACTAATTTTACAAGGGAATGTTTTGTACCATTACAATATAAAATAATGTATTAAAATTATTTAGAAAAAAATCAGATTAACATAGGGATAAACAACACACTGCTGAAATTGCAAGAGCATTGAGACATAAAAATAACATATTGTGAGTAAAAAGTCTTAAACTTAATGAATTTATTTATAAAGAATTAATTTGATTTTATTGACAAGAAGACTTGTAGAAAAGAAACTGTATATGCAAAATAAAAAAATAAAAAATAAAACCAATAGAAGAACAATTAACAAGAAAAGGAATCTCAGACCAAACTAAAAAGACTAGTTTTTGTTGGATACAATTTGGCTCAACTATCTCACAATAGATATTAAAATTTTATGTAGACAACAACAATATAAGTATAAGCTTAGTAATATGTAGAATTTGATGTAAGATTAAATGATCCACCAACAAAACTTCTAAAAATATGTTAAAAAGTACTTAGGACTTTCTAGCAACTTGGGTTTATCATAAAGAAACCAAGACGATTGTTTGCAATGTATCTTAGAATACAAGTTAAAAAGTCATAAAAGTTGAGGTGGAGACCGTTTCAAGTACTCACTTGTGTGCATTATGGTGATGAGTGCAAGCAAAGTGGGCTCTAGTGGTGCAAAACGTCAATGCCACACAATATTATTATTATATTATTATATATCATATGAGAATCTACCCAGACATCAATATTATACACATAATCCAACAGTCTCCGCTACATCAGAGCAGTCAACAGCACGCAAATGCACGCTTCGCAAGACTAACCGAGCTTCATTTTCCCAGTCCAGAACACTGAAAGAACAATCCAAAATTCTCACACGACGACAATTTCGTGAGCAGTACCTGAGATTAGAACAGGAACGCGTTGCACTACTACTTCAACACCACTTCCACCACAAGACGCACCGCTTCTCGCATCCAACAGAACACTGCATACAAATGTCAAGTCCCACCACCAAGCCAAGCCCCGACTTCACACACTACCAGCGCTACAACACTCGCACATCAACTTCAGATACACACGCATCACCACTCCTTCACCAATCGTGTATCCAATCACCAAATTGACCTCCTCTCCGCCACGCGTAACCAAGACCCGGAACACACCACGTCTTAAACCGCCTCAAACTCTAACAACTCTCACGCCGAAAAGTGTCCGTCGTCAAGGATCGAAGAGTCCACAAACGAAATGCGCAGCGGCAAGTGTGAATGACGACACAAGCGCTGAGCAAGGTCGGCAAGACAATCAATCAATCAATCGAGGCGACAATGAAGAAGAAGCTGCGGAGGCAGAATCGGAGCAAAGCAGAGCAGAGACACATCCATACATACATACATACATACATACATACACATGGCCAAAGAAAGGCGGGGGGTAAGGGCGAACACACTTCTTACAAGCGCCATTTTCTTTATACTGCAAGCAAGCAAGCAAGCAAAGCAAGCCAGACGTGGTTACGGGGAATATCCAGTCCCCGCTCCTGGATCAGCCGGTGGACGCGCGGGCCGGGTGGACGGGGGGGGGCACTCACAGTTGGGGCGCCATTGGACGCTCTATTCCAAAGGTAGATTCCGGGATCCTGTCATGGCTGAGATTCAAGCATGCTTCTTCTTCTTCTGCTGCATTCATCCAAAACGGCATTCATTCATGTCTTCATCCATGTATACATTCATCCATCTGGTGGGGAGGGACAGGTGTGTGTTTTTATTTTACAATTCAAAGTCACCCACACACGTTTGAAGTTCTTTTTTTATCAACTCAGGGGAGGGATATATTTGGGTAGTGTGGGCATGAGGCTGGACAGCAGCGCGACAACGGTCGCGTCTCCGGCTTCGGAGAGCTTCTGGCGGGTGGGACTGTTGCAAACACGCGAAAGATCGCCTGCGTCCTTGGGAAGAATTGTCGACCGTGACAAGGAGGAAGGGCGTCGAAGGGAAGTGGGCAGGCGCAGGGAGGAAGAGCGCGAGAGAGCTCAGGAGAGAAAGAGAGATTTTAAACTTCATAGCCGAGACGTTAGGTCGCAAAGTATTCCAGCCACGACTTTGGCCTCTGCGCCTCCAGCTTATAGCTTGTGCCCTCCAACCTTTAGCGTCGGATATGCTCTGACTACAAAAAAGATCAAAAGCTTCATGCAGCCCAAACTAGAGGAACTTGCAAGGTATCTTACATCTTTGCGCCAATTGACATTGCTGGATAAGCTTTAGTGTCGGCGCTGACCTAGAGGAAGATTCTGCAATGGTTACCTTCCCCGGGTTGGCATGGCTGGGTGTTCCTTTAACTAAATTGTTCAACATATTTCGATCGCCGATTTTTGCGTGTCGTCGACGTTGTTTCAGCCTTGTATCTGTCGGCAGGTCGAAGGGGATTTTACTTGTGGCAATAGAACACAGCATACCATTGATTGAGCAAGGACCTTTTGACGTCTTACTACACAAGGTCAGTGGTCTGCAGATCAATGTGAATTTTTCGTGATCTTGAGAGGATAGGCGTGTTTTTCCGCTTCTGTTCGGAAGCGCATCTGCATCCTCTGCATGGTCAGCAGTTGCTTAATTGTAAGTTCTGTTCTGGGTCTAGTGACTTGTACGCGTAATCAACTTAGATTAGTTCTTTTATCAAATGGAACCAGACCACGAACAATGATGATGAAACTGTAGTGTCGTGTAGATGTTTCCCTTATTGTCAAGACTGAAATGGTGATATTTCCAGTCTGATATTTCACTATATGCTATGATTCGTTGGTAGTTCCCTATTTAGGCAACACTGTGGGGCCTTTTCAGTGTCCATGTAAAATTAAGATAGGTTTAGCTTGATTGTGTGCTTTATTGCAAAGCAACGATTCGAAAGGTCTATGTTGCCGAGATTTATTTATGTTGTTAGAGATGTGCATAATTTTGGCCAATTTCTTAGTCTAACAAGAGTTTTGGCGTTGGTTCGTTTGATCTATCATGTTTGCAGAACACAGGGCAGGAATGGCGTCAATCGCTGGAGGTAAGAGTCGAAATGGCTGATTGAAATGGAATAGGTTTATGAATATTTTCTTTGAGATAATGACGGAGACGCTTCTAATTGCAATCTGTAACAAAAATGGTTTTAGGAATTGTTAATACATTGGGAACTCTTCTCATATTTGTCTCTGGCAGGGTTTTGAGACTCTGTTGATGCTTGCAGGACTACAAGAGAAAGTATCCTGATGTCGTTGTGCTGGACCCTCCTGAGGCCATTTTACAGTTGCGGGATCGCCAATCCATGCTTCGGGATGTGGCAGAGCTTGACCTAAGTAATGCTGAAGGTAATTCTGGTACTTAACCCTCTGAAAGGAACAATTTAGGTCATGTAACCCTAACAACCTATGATCGTGTAAAATAATATAATGTGTACTATGACCACATAATTTATTTCAGTTTTACCATCTGTTTGCAGGGCAAAAATGAACCAACAATCCTTAGAAACATCTATAATTGCGGGTAGGTTGAGTGCAGACCTACCTGAGACTATTCGATTACTTGTACTTAAAAAGTTACAATAAATTGGATCTTTGTCATTGAGTGTTTGTGGTGGATGCTTTTCAGGTTTCGTTGGAGTTCCGAAACAGCTAGTGGTTACTGGCAATGCAACCTCCATTTCTGACTCTGTCTCTGCAGCTGGCCTTAAGCTTCCCCTAGGTCAGTGTGGTGTACCTAGAGATAATGTGATGAATATCATTTACTCATTGGTTGCACATAGTACAAATATGAGCTATGGGTGTGATAGTCACATGCCGTACTAGTTGGTTAGCATGTTTCCTAACTCTCTTTGTGCGGGCGAATGTGTGCAGTGGCGAAGCCGCTGGTTGCAGATGGATCCCCAAAGTCACATGCCATGTCTTTGGTTTACGACAAATCGTGTTTGTCACAGTTAGATCCACCTCTAGTTCTACAAGAGTTTGTCAACCATGGTATGCGAACTCTTCCTTCACATCAGTACTCTGTCAATATGTTGTTTAATTCTCACCTTAATTTGCGCTTCAGGGGCGAATGTCCAGCTGTAGGAACTGGGATCACATGTTCAGCACCTCTTCCCTGTTGCCGTTTGCAGGGGGTGTAGTATTCAAAACTTACGTAGTCGGGGACTACGTTAGAGTAGTGCGGAGGTTTTCCTTACCGGATGTTCCTGAAGGGGAGACAAATCGAAGTGGTGTAGTGCCTTTTCCTAGAGTATCCTGCGCAGCTGAATCCGCTGAGGAAGCTGAGGAAGCTGGCATATTGGATCCTCAAGCAGCTGGTACATTTCATTCCTCGTTTTGATTCAACTAATTCTTTGTTTGGAATTGTCTAGGTAGTTATGTAATATGGAACTGATTATGTTTAACACTAAGGTTTGCTACTTTTTTTATTTCTGTTTTGTCTGTTTCTCCAGAGTTGCCACCTGGGCCGCTGCTGGACAGCCTTTCCAAAGGACTTCGCCAAAAGCTGGTAAATTCGCTGGGGCCGTCATGATTTTCTTCCTACAAGCACACGATACCTCATTCCAACGTAGCTAAAATATTACCTTTCATCCTCTCTATTCAGTAGATGGACAGTCAAATGACTTTGCTTAGGTTATATGTGTGGTTGGAGATCGCACTGGTATTATTCGTCGCGTAATTGATCTGCACAAAAGTGTCGATGGTGTATCAGAAAGACCCTATGATCGAATGTACCCTGATTGAAAACCTTATTCGACCCTAAGTAATTGAATGGCTGGATTGACAGGGTCTTCACCTATTTAATATGGATATAATTCGAGAGAGGGGAGCAGGAAATCGGTACTATGTCATTGATATCAACTACTTTCCAGGTAATAACATGCTTCTGAATTGTAAACCCTAATCCAGCATGAATCACGCATACTACAATTTTAGAAAACCCCTTCAAGGTCGAACCCTTCCATACTACCCTATTTTTAGCAATTGTTTCCACATTCTTGTCATGTATGTTGATTGGTGAATATGGTTTAGTGCATACTAATATTATCGGTGGTGCATTCTAAACTTTTAATATGCTTGTATCATGCAGGTTTTGGTAAAATGCCTGATTATGAAAAGGTATTCACAGACTTCTTGTCAGATATGGCGGTAAAGAGAAGCAAGAAAATATCTAGAATTGATTCGTCTGCTATCCTCTGAAATACTGACTGGCAGTGGGCATTATTCTCCCAGGCTCTATACGAGCCCCTTCATTATAGTAGCATGCTTTGCTGTTCAGACTGCACATTCTGCAAAGAATAATTCTTTTGTAAATATATTGTAGACGTCAACTAGGACTCAGAAAACGTGACATGAATGTATGTCTATTTAACAGTTTTTCTTATATGCCAAAATGTTATCACTGACTGCATGTCATAATTTTTTGAGAATGTTTAGAAAGACACAAGAGTAGATATAAGTAATACACACAAGAGGGTGTCTAAGGAAAGAGAGCTTTACACACAAAAATCTATTGATTTGGTTTTGGTTGTATGTCATAATTTGTTGAGAATGTTTAGAAAGACACAAGAGTAGAAATCAGTAATATACACAAGAGGGTTTCTAAGGAAAGAGAGCTTCACACACAAATCTATTGATTTGGTTCTGTCTCATATACAAGAGGAGAAAGAGAAGAGGATAAACACTTCTTCTCCACTATATTCGAAATATTGCAGCTATGGTATTTATTATAATCTATAGTTATATTTAAGCTATAGTTACATTTAATACTCTCAACACTCTTCCTCGCTCATCATAATATTTACATAATATAAAATTTGTATAGAATTATGATCTATACTGTTTAGTAATCTTGGAAGATCAACAATTGTTGTTTTGTTAAAACATTATCTAAGAAAACCTTATTGTATTTAAGGACAAAATCATAGATGAAGGAAAAAGAGTACAACATTATTTTTCTTAATTATTTAAAGAGCTCATTAACTTTCTTATTCAAGAAAAGTAAGTCGCCGCATACCTATGCCATAAGTAAGTTGACAATGGTTGTACAATGGGAGAGCTTTGGTGAAGAGATTAGCAAGGTTATTTGCAAATTCAATTTTCTTAATTACAAGTGCTTAATCAGTTATCAAGTCATAGATATAACTAAATTACTTTGGATCAATATGCTTTATCTTGTCGCCTTTAATGAAACCAACTTATATCTGTGCAATACAAGCACTATTATCTTCATGGAAGATAGTTGGAGAATCATCATATGAAAATCCACAAATTGTTTGAATGAATTTATCAATTGATTGCAACCAAATACATTCTCGAGATACTTCATGTAAGGCAATAATTTTTGTATGCTTGGATGAAGTTGCAGTTATTGTTTGTTTCACTGATTTCCATGATATTGCAACTCTATGACAAAAATACATATCTTGTTTGAGATTTAGTTGTTGCAGTATGAGATTTATATCCTCCATCACAATATCCAACTAATTTTGGATTTGCAAATTGTGTGTAGTTTAATCCTAAGTCTTCAATACCTTTTAAATATTATAATAAATATTTGATGCCATTCCAATGTCGTAGTATTAGACGTGCACTATGTCTTGTAAGAACACTAATTGCAAATGCAATATTTGGTCTTGTGGATGTAGCCAAATATAAAAATACTCTAACCGCTACAAGGTATGGATATTGATCTCCCAATATTTCATCCTCCTCTTCGCATGGACGGTATGGATCATGACCATCACGACCACCTCCAACCATTGGTGTGGACAATGGATAAGCATCAATCATATTAAATCTTTGCAAGATTTGTCTAATATACATTAGTTGGTAGAAAAAAATGCTACCATCTATTACATGCATAATTTGAATACCAATGCAGAAAGTTATTTTTCCTAGCATTTTCATGTCAAATTCACATATAAGTATGTTAGTAGCTATAACACATGCAAATTTAGTGTCCACTAGATTAAGATCATCAACATATACAATGATGATCATAAAACCAGTTTTATCTTGTTTGATAAACAAACAAGGGATTAGTGGATCACTTACAAACTTATTTGTAATTAAATAATCTCAAAGATATTGATACCACATGCGTTGAGATTATTTTAAAGCATATAGGACCTTACATAATTTAATACTATGATATTATCTTAGAGCAGGTCCATTTGGAATTCTTGTTTTTAAGCGAGGTGGAACTTTCATATAAATATTTGTATTAAGAGAACCATATAGATATGCAATTACTACATCCATTAGATGCTTCTCAAGGATGGTATGAACTGTTATTCCAATAATATATCGAAATGTAATTGAATCCATGACTGGAGAATATGTGGATTCATAATCAATGCCAAATTGTTGAGTAAATCCTTAAGCAACAAGACAAGCTTTATAGCGGATTATTTGACCTTGAGCATTTCACTTGCATATTAATACTATCTTATATCCCACAAGGCGAGATGTAAGAGTATCTACAATTGGACCAAAGACTTTCTTCTTATGCAAAGAGGCATACTCCTCCTCAATAGCAGTTTTCTATTTTGATCAATCAGAACAATGCATCGCCTCCTCAATGGTTTGAGGTTCAGGATCCTCTTCCTCACAAGAAAGGGCTTCTATAATCATACATGCAAATGATTCATCTACTGTAAAAGATGGTATGTGCCAAATATCATATATAGTACAATACAAAATAGATAATTCTTTACTCAACTTGTTCTTATTCCTTCCAATTCTAAGATTGTTTTTTACAAGAATTGAAGGTACATTATGCATGGATATATCATCATGAATTGGTAGTCCCGCAAGATGAGTGGCAATTTCTTCAGAAATAATACTAGAATTAGTCAATATTATAGCTTTCTTCTTATATGGTTGCTTATCTGGTCTACAAGTTATATTAGTTGTTGTTGTTATAACTTGAGGTATTGTAGTTAATGGCACTACAATCTGAGCAGGTGCATTTTGAGCCTCATTAATAGGAACTCTTGTAATTCTAAGTGCATCATTGAAGCCATCGGGTATTTCATCTACGATCCGTTTTAGATGCAAAATCTTAGCAACTTCAGTTTCTACCAAAGATGTCCTAGGATCGAGATTCATTGTAAACGTTTCCAATGCTTCAAATACAAGTACTTTATTTCTTTATTGATTGGATATTCTTCTTTGAAGAGATGGAGATACATTTTCTTCAAAACGACAATTTTGCAAACATGCACATAATAATGTGTCAGTTGATGGATCAACAATACAAATAATGCTTGGTGAATCAAAACCAACATATATGCCTTCTTGTCAATAAGCTCTAATAGTACGTCATTGAGGTTCTAGTATTGGAATCTAAGCATGGCAATCAAATACTTGTAAGTGAGATACATTTAGAACACGACCCAAAATGAGCTCATGTAGTGAAACAATTTCAAGAAAAGAAAGGCGGATGCATATTAATGCTGCAGCATGTAAAACTGCATGATTCCACATAGATGTAGGTAAATTTGCGTGAAAGAAAAGTGGCCGCGTAATGAGTTGTATATGCTTTATAAATGACTCTACAAGTCCATTTTGAGTATATTCATATAGAATAAAATATGTCAACTCAATTCCTGTTATAGTATAATAGTCTTCGAAAGACTTTGATGTGAATTCTTTTGCATTATTCATATGCAATATTTTTCTAGGATAATCAAAAAAATATGTCCAAAAATGAATAAGCATAGATATAAGATTTATAAATATCATGTTTTGAATTGATAACAATACAACATGTGATTGTTTACTTGATATATTAACAAGGACCAATAAATAACAAAATGGCCATGATATTGGATTAATAGGACCACAAATATCACCATGCAATCTTTCAAGCATTGGTGGTAATTCTTGTGGAAGTTTCCAAATTGAAGGGCGAATAATTATCTTACCTTGCATGCATGCACAATATAATTCTATAGAATTTATATCTATAGATTTTAAATTATGCCTAATTATACATGGAATGATCTTTCTAAATAATATAGATCTTGAACTCGATTCTCTGTGATAGATGATGCAAAATTAAATATAATGGGAGGCCAAATCATAATTCACTATAAACCATTTTTTGTAGCAAAAGCTTTTTCAACAACATTATGGTTCTTCGCAAGAACCAAAACCTCTTTTCTATTTAAAATGGCGGTCGAGAGGTAATAACCATTGATATGCACATCTCCGTAGCTGATCAGATTCCGAGGTGCTAAGGGTGCAAACATCAAATGTTTACATTTTATGATGGAATTTGTAAGTAATTTTACCATTGCTTTGTCCTTTTGGAAACAAAATGCATTTACTCTAGTCATAGTCATCATATTTTTAGTTTGCCAAGTATCAAGGACAAGAACATGATAAAGACAAATAAACAAGTGAGACTTCTCATAGAAAGATAATAAAATAGAAATAACTTGATATATGTATATATTAAGAAAGAAACTGGAATGGCTATTGTCAAAAGCCAAGAAAACTAGAGATCCTTGAAACTAGACTAGAAGCAAGAAAGGAGTTGACAAGAGTGAAGAAGGCTTCACTCTTGTCTCTATATATACTCTCTAATTAGGGACTATGTGGCGACGTTCTATATGACCATGTAATTATTGGCTTACATGCATATGTTAGTGATATTACCCCTCCTTCTAGGGACGAGTTCCACGAGGAGCAGTAATCATATGTTGAGAAAATCTATGATGTAACGAATTGTATTCACCACATACTCTAAATTTGTTCTCTTCAAAGATGATTGATAGGGCCTCTCAACTATCAGTAGTGTTCCATACCAGGGCGAGAAGACCACACAATTATTTGATCATTGTTGAGGCCTTCATAACTTCCTTCGAATAAAACATTTAGAATACCATCAGGAGTTGTTCCTACCTCTAGTAAAATCACCAAACATCGGAAGTCCCTTCCAAGGTCGTGATACCAAACGCGTTGTATCTTGCCATCTATTCGAGGAAGAACATGTCGTTCTTGAAGATTTTCATCTTGATTGCATCATCTTGAAGGTTGTGATAATTGTAATCTCTCGTCCGATGTCATACTGTAAATAATTACAATATGTAAAAATTAGTTAAAATATATTATATGTTAATAAATCTAGATGTGTGTTAGAGTGGCTAGTAGATTAAATTAAAAGGAGTTGGTATAAGAAACTTTACTTTGTTTCTTTACTTGTTTTGATTTTAACATTAAAAAGAATATATGATCTAAATATTTAGTATGAAGCCTTGGGAGAAGGTAGAAGCCTAAGGATGAAAATCTAAACTAGTAGGAGGCTAATTGGGAGGGATGAAAGCAAGGCATGGTTGGATGAAGGCAAGGAATGAAAAACTTCATTCCTATTGGTCGAAGGCCATGCCCAATGGGCTTTACGGAGGCTGCCCGAGGCCTTATTAGGAATTAGGGTTCCTCTTTCATAGGCATTCGGAAATTACAAGCTAATGTTGTAAAGTTTATGGTTTGGGATACAATTTGTGTGCAAAAATTAGAGGATTTGGAGTTAGGATGAAGAAGTTATAGCTGTTTGAAGTTAAGGTGTTAATTTAAGACATATTGTTACTCTTTTGAGGATACGAGGAGTTTTACAATAGCTTTTGAAGATCGAAAGATACAATTGGAATAATGATTTTAAGGTCTACATCATTTATGAAAAAATTATTGCTTTTGGAGTTTATATAAAGGAGTTATAAGGAATTGAAGGCGGTGCTTTCAAATCAAAAGCAGTAAGTAAGTGGTTTTGTTTGTAGTAATGGTTGGAGCCATAACTTGAGTATTTGGACGACTTTTTGGCTCAAACTTTTAGGAGAATGTAAATTTTTGTATTAAGAAGCTATACATATAAATTTCGTGCTATTTGAGCTTATATTTTGTGAGATATGAAGAAAATTGCATGTGGATATATAAAGATAAGGATTTGAAGCAACTATTAGGGTTTTCAAGATATCTCAAGATTTGCAACGAATTTGTGGTTGAAAATTGTTGTAGAAGTTAATAAAAATACATCAGTACCTCATGTAAAATTTGAGTTTGTTTGGACGGTCGGATTAGGAGATATGAGGTGTTGAAATTCAGAAAAATCTCCACATAAGAATATACAAGGTTTTAAAGGATTTTATCATATTTTAGGTGTTGTTGGTTACTTGAGGCAAGTGTATTTGGTGTAATGCTCAAGAAGAGAAAATTTATATATAAACTTAGGGCTTTTCTTATTTTCAAGCTTGATTGAATAATTAGTGACAGCCAAAAGCCCAACATTTTTTTGAAGCAAACTCTCTCTACTCCGACACCGGCAGATAAGCAAATGAAGGCTCTTAAGTCAAATCTGCTGGTTGTTGGTTCTCTATTTTGTGACCGTCACAACTACAAAGAAGCTACAAAAAATAATTGATAGTACAATGTTATCATACCTAGATCTTGTTTTTTTTATAAAAAAGATTTTCATCTTGATTTTGATTGATGTCGTTGATAAAAAGTCTCCACCGCCTTTGTTGCATTTACAAGATTCTTTACTGGCTCCCATGTGCATTCACTAATATCATATTCGTACCAATGGACAAGATATTCTAATTTATTTTGGCGCCGCCTTAAATCTAAGACTTCTTCCA
Organism: Physcomitrium patens; assembly: GCF_059467195.1. Taxonomy (NCBI): domain Eukaryota; kingdom Viridiplantae; phylum Streptophyta; class Bryopsida; order Funariales; family Funariaceae; genus Physcomitrium; species Physcomitrium patens. The sequence goes on along the minus strand of NC_143431.1, from coordinate 636,606 downwards.
CTTCAAACTCTTTATTATTATGCACTTCTATAGGAGGACGTGGAGCTTGTCTTCTTCTTGGTATGTCCACTGTCTTGTATGGTTCAAGAAGAGACACATGGAATACTGGATGGATTTTCATTGACTTCGATAGATGTAAACGATATGCAACTAGATTGATTTATGCAGAAATAGAAAATGGTCCAAGCCTTTGATAGTCCAACTTGTCACAAGGACGAATGGTCTTGATATTACGATGAAGTAACCATAGCTTATCACCCATGTGGAATGGTGGTTGTTCATTTCAATATACATCCGCATTGATTTTTTGTTATTCTTGAGCTTCTTTTAACTTCGTCTTCATCGTTGCATATAGCTCTGACAAATGAATTACCAAATCTTTCGCATGAAGATTATCAACTTTTGAAAATTCAAAAGTATCAAGTCGTGAATGATAACCATAATTAGCAAAGAAAGGTGCTTGTTTTGAAGAAGAATGTACCGTATTATTATAAGCAAACTCTGACAATGACAAAAGAGTTGTCCAATCATCTTGTTGGTAGTTAATGGTATATCTTAAATACTGCTCCAAAACTTGATTAACACGCTCCGTTTGTCCATCAATTTGAGGATGGAATGTCGAAGATAGTTTTAAATCTACTTTTAGAATCTTGAAAAGAGTCCGCCAAAATCTTGATACAAATTGAGTTTCCCTATCTGATATAACATCCTTGGATAATCCACGATAGCGATAGATATTGTCAAGAAAAAGCTTAGCTGTTTCTTCACCTGTGATAGATTTTGTACATGGTACAAAATGTGCCATCTTAGTAAAATGATGTACTATCACGAATATAGAGTCATAAGAACTTGAAATTGGAAGATTCGTGATGAAATCCACAAAAATAGAAGACAATAGTTGTTCTAAAATGGATAATGGCTGAAGAAGTTTGTAAGGTCGATGATGAGGAGTTTTTGATCTCGTGCAAACATCACAAGATTGTACAAAATCTTTGACTACTTTCTACATTTGGGACCAACAAAAGTCCTTCGATATTAGTTCAAAAGTTTTATTGTACTCAAAATGTCCTACTGCTGGAAAGTCATGACGAGCTTGAAGAATACGTAATCGAGCTTCACCTTCTAGAATATATAGGCGTCCCTCAAAATATAATAGATTCTTCTTGAATTCAAACTTCGAAGTATCATGAGACTTTGAAGGATTTTTCTTCATATCATGAATAAGAAGATCAGAAGACATACTTGACTGAACTTGCTTAATAAAAGTTGAATCAACAGTTAGTATTGATTTCATTGCTCGAAGATGAAGATGCTCTGGCTTCAAGAGAATTGTTGGTTGTTAATAAAAAATAGCATCTCTTTCCTTTGGTGAAAGATAAGATCGTCTAGAGAGTACATCTAATAAACATTATTATTTTCTTCGTCGATAAGTGATCTTGAATTCGAATCTTGACAAAGACATACTCGAACGGGCTTGGTGACGATTCAAAATACATGCTGACATAAAATATTCTAGGTTCTTGTGATCCATATACACTGTGATTGGGCTAGAAGCACCTTCTAAATAATGGCATCATTCTTGAAACGAATCCATGATTATAAGAAGTTCTTTGTCGTGGATCTTGTAGTTGATCTCAACCGCTGAAATTTTTTTGGAATGAAAAGCTATTGGATGAAGTTTATTATCTATTCTCATTTGTGACAATGCGGCATCCAAAGCAAAGTTTGATGTGTTTGTTTCCATAAAAAATGGCTTAGAAAAATCGACACGATACAACATTGGTGCAGAAACAAAGGTTGTTTTCAAAGCTTCAAATGCTACTTCTGCTTCTTGATTCCATTGAAGTTTGTCTTTGCAAGTCAAACGTGTAAGTGGAGCTACAACTTGAGAGAAGTCTTTGATGAAGATCCGATAGTAGTTGACAAATCCCAAAAAGCATTGGACATCTCGTACGGTTTTTGAGATCTTCCAATCCATAATAGTTTGAACTTTCTTAGGATCCATCATAAGTCTATCATTTGAAATGATGTATCCTAAGAAGTCGACTTGAGTTGTATGAAATACACACTTTTATATCTTGGTATAGAGTCCTGCATGTCTTAGTTTTTGTAATACTTGGCGAACATGAAGTTCATGTTCTTCTGGATTCTTAAAATAGATTAAGATATCATCTTGATAATAGACCATTAAATCATCTAAAAACTCCCAAAAGACATCATTCATTAGATGTTGGAATGTTGTTGGTGCATTTGTAAGCCCAAAAGGTATGACGTTGTATTCAAAATGTCGATACCTTGTTGGAAAACAGTCTTCTATTCATCTCTTTCTTTGATGCATACCAAATTGTATGCTCTTTGTAGATCTATCTTTGTATAGATCTTAGCTTGATTCAACTGATCAAGAAGTTTAGATATTAAAGGTAGCGGGTACCTATTTTTTATAGTGATTTTTTTGAGTCCTCGATAATCAAAACACATCCATAATGATCCATCTTTTTTCTTCACAAATAAAATTAGAGCTCTTGCTAGAGATTTAGAATGACGTATGAAGTTCTTGGCCAAATTCTCTTCAATATACTCCTTGAGTTCAGCTAATTCTTTTTGAGATAAATTGTAGATTGGTCCAAATGGCGGTTGTGCTCCTTCTTAGAGGTCAATTGAGCAGTCATAGGAACGATGTTCTGGAAGAGTATTCGCATTCTTTTTCTCAAATACATCTTGAAAATCTTGATATTGGCTTGGAATGCCACTTGAAGTCTTTCCACCTGTAGAAACATGTATGGCATAAATGACACAAGGTGATCCTTCTTTTGCAGCATGCAAGAAAGCACTTGCATCTACAAATATAGGTTTAATTGTATTAGACTTATGACTTCCTACTTGATTAACTACGCTCTTAGTTATACTTTCAAAAAAATAAAGACTACGAGAAGTCCAATTTATTTTAGGATGATATTTTTCTAGCCATGATAAATCTAAAATAACTAGATTAGAAGGAGATATAATAATATTAAATATTATAAAACTACTATGACCATTAGTTGCTATTTTTATAGGAAGGGTTTCATGAGTAACATCTCCTGAAGACAACAGAGGACCATCTATGACTTCTACATGAACAGGTTTAGTTTTCTTTACTAAAAATATGCTATGTCTTTTAGTAAATTTTTCATCTAAAAAATATGCCAAGGCTCCTGAATCTAGTAAGGCAGAGGCTTTGAGATGTTTAGGTCCTACAATAACATTTATCGTAAAACATGGAGAGGGTTCTGAGGAGAGGATAAGACCTTCACTAGGCGTTGTACAAGGTTCCAACTGCACGGTCCCTATTGTAACTAGACAAATTCGTTTTTCAACATGATATCTTCTTTGATGGCCATACTCCTCATTTTATAGTTGCATCGCTTCTTTGGACAATGTTGAGTATTATGCTTAGGTTCTCCACAATATAAGCACAATCCTTCTTAATGATGATGAGTCTTTTCTTGCTTAGTAAGAAGTTTGAAACGTACTGCATCAATTTATATATTTGCTACTTCCGAATGTATGTGTTGAAGAGGTGTTGGTGTTGCCATTGAATTATAGTAACGTTGACGTCTACTTGTATGATTCTCAAATTGGAATTCAAAAAAGAGATTATCAAACTTCACAACAAAGTCAATTGCTTGACTCAATGTTTGAGGATCAGGTAAGTTGAGCATTAATTTTTTTACCTCGTATTGTAATCCGTAGAAAAATTGGCTAATAAGTGGACCATCATTTCACTTGATATCAGTTGCAAGTTGTTAAAATTGTGAAGCATACAACATTACTGATTGATTATCTTGTTGTAAAATATGGATCTTATTGGTTGCAACATGAATTGCATCATATTCTCCATATATGGATCGAAACTCCGCTAGAAAAGTCTCTAAATTATCCAATATTGGATCTCGTCATTCAAGAAAAGATGAAAACCACGATTCTGCTGAATTTGAAAGAAGAATACTAATGAATCTAACTTGCAATTCTGAAGTTGGATAGCTTTGGGATTGAAGTTCAATCACAAGTTGTACTTGATTGATAAATCCTCAAAACTTGGATCTGATGCCATCAAACTTCTCGGATAGGGTAATTCTTGGTTCTCTAACATTGAAAGGGTATTCTTTCATAGGAGAAGGGACATGATTTGGTACAGATATTGAAGCAGCTCTAATCATTTCTATATCATTACTTCCTGCCAATCTTGTTGCTCCTTGTTGTGGTAAATTGAGTTGATGCATCGCAAGCATTAACTCCCTCAATTTTTCTTGTATTTGTGCCATTACACTCTTCATTTCAACAAGTTTTGCCATGATAATACTTAGAAAAGAGAAGATGTCTAATATTGCTCAAGACAAATAGAAGAGAGGACTTGAAAATAAAAAAAATACTAAGGACAATATCAGTTTAGAAGAGGGTAATCCACAACTTCTAATATGCTTGTGTCTTATAAAAAAAAAGGATAATCCACTCTTAATCAAGATTAGATAAAGCTGTGATATTATAGGTGTACTTTTGTCAATCTGTCAAGGACAAGAGTATGATAAAGACAAATAAAAAAGTGAGACTTCTCTCATAGAAAGATGACAAAATAGAAATAACTTGATATATATATTAAAAAAGAAATTGAAATAGCTATTGCCAAAAGCCAAGAAAACTAGAGACCCTTGAAACTAGACTAGAAGTAAGAAAGGAGTTGACAAGAGTAAAGAAGGCTTCACTCTCGTGTCTATATATACTATCTAATTAGGAGCTACGTGGCGACGTTCTATAGGACCTCCAATATGTGTTGACTTTATAGGACACATGCCTTGACTTACAAGGCAATTTTTTCTATATGTGGGCTACATAGTTAGCTTGGTCTTCAAGCTAACAACATGTGTGGCACATGGCCAACTTGTTTAGCAAGTTTTTAATCCAAAAAGTTAATTAAAGATACCTATAAAGTCAAAGCAACGTCTATAAAGCTTCTAGGAAGCTTCCATATCAAATACCATAGAATTAACTTACTTTTATCTTCTTTTACTTACTTCTACCTATTTATACATGTAATTATTGGCTTACATGCATATGTCCGTGACACCAAGTTGAAGATTTTTAAATAAAAAATCGTCTATCTGGCAAGATAGTATGTGTTGTTGTAAAATCAATGAGCGCATCATTTGATTCATCATTAGAGGTTTTGACATTCATATAAGTCTCTAAGTCATGAGTACCATATGAATCTATGGATGCATCTATGGTATAAACTCCACGAGCCTCAGCTCGTAGTTTTTAATTTCCTTGGAATATTTTAATAAAATATTTTGAAGTACAGCACGCATGTGCTAAATGTCCAATCATTCCACACTTTTGGCAAGAATGCATCTCTGATTTTTATTTTCTACTATAATTAATAGTAGAATGTTTATTTTTTCCATATGAGTAGAAATGGTCATGACTATGACTATTTTAATACTTATGAGCATGTTTTCCATGTTTATATAATTTTTCTTAGACTTTGAAATATTAAGTGCATGAGATTTTCGAACTGTGTTTTCAATAGGACGAGCTTCCACATTACACAAGAATAGCTCACTTTGCTTCTCCGCAAGAAGTAAATAGGATATGAGATCAGAATGACTTTCAAATTTCATATTGTGCATGCACTGTAGATATAGGAGGAAGTGCAGAGAGAATTTTCTCAATCATTTTTTCTTTAGAGATGCTTTGTCCAAATAATCATAATTATGAGATAATACTATATATTTGACTATTAAAAGTATTTAAATTTAGAAAATCCAAGACATGTAAATGTGTCCAATTATGATGTGCGGGTGAAAAGAAAATAGTCTTTTGATGATCAAACTTGGATTTAATATTCTTCCAAAGTTTTAGAAGATCTTCCATTTTTAAATATTAATGTTGTAATGCAAGTACAAGATAATGACAAAAGAGAAGAAGTTCTTTCCAAAAAATAGCAGGGAGAATAGAAATACTTATTGTAGGAGATTCTTCAAATATAATAACATCTGAGTGTTGTTCTACAAATAAATTTTCTTTTGCAATTTTTATCCATAATAAATAATTATTTCTATCCACAATCAATGGTAGAAATAAAAGAGCTTGAAAATGTTGACATGTACTAGTAATAGTTGGAACCATAATAGAAGTAGTTGAAGATGTTGAAGTACTTATTATAAATAAATTTGTAAAGAAAATATAAGATCAAGTAGAAAAGTTGAGTAAAATATACCTTAAAATATAAAGTCAAATAAAATGATAAACTTGAATTTAAAAATAAAAAATATTAATTATTATTATTATTATTATTATTATTATTTTAACAAGGGTGTAGATTTTGGCAGTAGAGCAACAATAGGACGGAGGCGAGCGGCACGACGGGCAGCAGTGGTAGGACGATAGCGGTAGGGTGGGTGGTAGTAGGCGAGCAGCAGCGGCAAGGTGGTAGTAATGATAAGGTGGCAGCAGCAGCAGGGCGGCAGTGGCAAAATTGGCAGTAGTTGGCAGCCAATTCGATGACAGTTTGATAGTTGTTTGGTGGCTGGCACAGGGCACAATAGAGAGGCTTGACTAGAGCAAGTATTTTAAGCAAGCAAGATAGAGAGTGGAACAAGTGCTCTAAGCAAGCAGCTAATATGTGAAAGGCAAGCAAGAAGAACATGAGCTTGACAGTGAGTAAGAGTAGTAATAGGTTTGAAGAATCAAGTCTAAAGCAAAAAAAAAATTGTGATAGATGTGTAGAAGGCAGTCATGCTAATAACGTGTTGAGAATGTTTAGAAAGATACAAAAGTAGTAGTAAGTAATACACACACACACAAGAAGGTTTCTAAGGAGAGAGAGCTTCACACATAAAAATCTATTAATTTGGTTTTTGTCTTGTATACAAGAAGAGAAAGGAAAGAGGATAAACAGTTCTTTTCTATTACATTCCAAATACTATAGCTATAATATTTACTGTACTCTATAGTAAATATTATGGAGAACGTCGGCTACATTTAATGCTCTCATTAAATTTGTATGTAGTCAAATTCAAAATGCTTTAAAAAAATTCGTTCTATAACATTGTATATTTTCTATTCCATGATGTAAATGTGCCTTTGTAGCAAACATATGATCTATGTGAACTTTTTACAGAATGTCAACAAAGGTGAAAGATAACTAATAAATTTTCACAAATAAAACACTGATTTAAATGATAAATTATTCATGAGGATCAAAAGTAGCTATTAATTCTTATTGCTTTTATTATTTTTCAGCAAGTCAAACTTAAATTGTCCATTTCTGAAAGAAAAATTGTTGACCTTATTTTTCAACTATGACTATGTCAGGAAAACATTTTTATACCACTTCTTTTGTATAATCATTATATATAAATATCACAGAGTATAAATTTATTAGTTGATTTGCACATGAAAGGCTTGTGGCTCACAAAGTCTGATTCATTGCAATTTGCCAGCAGGTTCATATTAAAATATAACAAATTGTTCATTCAAAATGTTTGTTTAGATAAACAAGTAAAATTTGTCATAAAATATGATATATGTATAATTATAGAATAGAAGTATAATAATGCAAAATACATATGACTTCACTATCCAACTATTGAACATTTAAGAGAACTAATTGCTTGAAATGAGCCTCATGTTTTAGTTCTTATAGTACAAGTTTGAGGTCTACTGACATAGAATTTTTAGTGTTAACATACTAACAATTAGTTTAGCTACTAAGATCCAATTGACATATGGACGCTTTTCTTGTTAGGCCCCATGATGGCTTAGTAGGTGACAATAATGATATGCTAACTACCAGCTAATATGGTGGCTATAAGTTATCAACTAGTAATGCAATTTTAACTATCCACGTAAGTAAACATATAATATCTAATAGACATTACACATGTATGCAAATACTCTTTTAATACTTTTACTTGATGACAAATTAAACTAATTTAATTTAATGATTTCTATCATCTCTTTGAATTTATAATGCTTCTTACAAATTAAATGTCTAATCAAAACATCTGCAACCAAGTCTTTAGTTCCACAAAAAATTAATTTGATCTTGCTATTCTTAATCTGCTTACAAACAAATTGATATTAAATTTCAACATAATTAGTACAAATATGGAATATATGATTCCTTGAAAGATAAATATAACTTTAATTATCACTAAAAATAATCATAGGATTGTCTTGTAAAAATCTAATTTTTTTGAATAACTTATAAAGCTAGACTACTTCTTTTATGACATGAATAGTTGCCATGTATTATGCTTTGGTGGTAGATAAGATAATTATTGGTTGTTTTTTATTGTTCCAACTAATAATACTATAAGCCAATAAAAATGAATAGTTAGTAATACAACGTTGTGTCAATATTTTTTACATAATCTATATTAAAGTAACCAATCACTTGTAAACTTAAAGAACTTCCACCATATTATAGCACATAATCCAACTTACCTTTTAAATATAAAAAAAACTTGCTTAACTGCAATCCAATGTTGAGGGCCAAGATTTGTCATGTATTGGCTGACAACTTCTATTATATATGAAATATTGACTTAAGTGCTTGTTATTGCATATACTAAAATTTCAAATACCCTTTCATATAGATGTCATGGACATACGCATATAAGCTAATAATTACCTGTATAAATACGTAGAAGTAAGTAGAAGTAGATAAAAGCAAATTAATTCTATAATATCTTCTATAGAAGCTTTCTAGAAGCTTTATAGATGCTACTTTGACTTTATAGGTATCTTTAATTGACTTTTTGGATTAAAAACATCGTCAACAAGTTGGCCATGTGCCATACATGTTGTTAGCTTGAAAATCAAGTTAACTATATGGCCCACAAATAGAAAAACTTGCCTTGTAAGTCAAAGCATGTATCCTACAAAGTCAACACATATTAGAGGTCATATAGAACATTGCTACGTAGCCTCTAGTTAGATAGAATATATAGAGATAAGAATGAAGCCCTCTTCACTCTTGTCAACTCCTTTCTTACTTCTAGTCTAGTTTCAAGAAACTCAAGTTTTCTTGTCTTTTGGCAATAAGTCTTTCTAGTTTCTTTTAATATACGTACTTCTTTATTTTTATTTTTTCACTCTTTCTTTGATACAGATTCTATTGGTTTATGCATCATCTTTTAATTCATGTCCTTGACAGATTGATAAGAGTACACTTACAATATCAGAGCTTTGTCTTGTCTTGATTAAGAGTGGATTATCCCTTTTTCATCATAAGACATAAACATATTAGAAGTTGTGGATTACCTTCTTCTAAACTAATATTGTTCTTAGTATTTTCTTTATCTTCAACTCTTTTTTCTACTTATCTTAAGTGGTATTAGATATTTTTTTGAGTATTATTATGACAGAGCTTGTGTCATGGACACAAAATACAGACTTGAAATCTAACAAGAAGTTCAAGAAGAAGTGGCAGAACTAGATTAAACAGATGAGTACAAGAACAACACCAGAAAGGTGAGTTAGAACTCCAAGAGATGTGTTGTCGAGACTGAAGAACCCTTCAGCCTCGACTCCTATATATACTACTGAATAGGAAGCTTCTCGAGCTACTTCTGCTAACTAGGACGCTTCTCCAACAACTTCTACTAATTAGGAAACTTCTCGAGCAACTTCCTAGAATCTATCAGAATATTCTAGAACCTTCTAAGAATATTCTAGAACCTTCTAAGAGAATCTTTAGGGAATATTCTAAGAATATTCTAGAACCTTCTAAAGGAATCTTTAGAGAATCTTTAGAGAATATTCTAGAAGAATATTCGAAGAATCTTCCAATGTATGTCCATGACATCACCTCCTCTTCTAACTTCGAGGTCTCCGAGAAGCAATGTTGTTATCAGTCAATACCAACGCAAGAAAATGAAAATCTGTCGCATCACATCCGCTATGAATTCCAATTGTTGTTCGCGAGGTAAATGATTCATCGGCCCTTGGAGCCAACAGTAGTGACCAACACCTTCAACCTCTGACCAAGCGTGGACTTCTGTGTCTTCATTGTGAAACTGTCCTCCAAACACACCTTCTGGCTGACCGTCGTAGGCAGGCTCGACCTCAAATACAATTACTAGCGATCTGTTGCTCGGTATCCTCCGACGTCGTCGTGGTGCAGGCGGTTCTTCATCTCGCGGTCGTCTTCGTGAGCTAGTCGCTTGAGATGACATAACAAGTGTAGTATCTTGACTATCCATGTCCAAAGGCTAAAATGATGAGAGCAAACTATAGTTGCTAACAAAGTTCTACACTATCGAACTATGGGTTTTGGAGGTGCCCTCCCCCCTTTTTATGCTACTTGATGAGCAAGCTTCAGCAAGAAGCTATCGTTGAATCGGCTTAGGTTTATGAGGATATCGTTGATGAAATTCTTGTACCTTTTTTGGTGCATTGGCAAGATTTTCGGCACGCTCCCACGTTCGTTCATTGATGTCGTATCCACTCCAATGCACTAAATACTCCAATTTTCTCCTATTACGCCGTGAATCTAGTACCTTTTCCACCTCGTATTCCTCATGGTTTTCAATTTCGATACTTGGTGGCGGACTTTGTACTCTTTGGGGAAAAGCTGACTCTCGATAAGGTTCCAACAAAGACACGTGAAAGACTGGATGTACCTTCATAGTAGCTGGTAACTCCAGACGATATGCCACCGGATTAATCTGCTTCTCGATAACAAATGGCTCTAATCTCCAATAGTCCAATTTGTCACATGGCCGCTTGGTCTTGATATTCCGTCGAAGAAGCCATACTTTACTTCCAACTTTAAAAGTAGGCGCCTCATTTTGATATTTATCTACAGATGCCTTGTAACTCTCTTGGGCAGATTGCAATTGAAGCTTCAACGTCGCTTGAAGCTCCGATAGTTGCTTCACAAATCCTTCAGCTGCTGGGTTGTTATTTGCTCAAGAACTCAATAAATCGAGCTTGGGGTGGTATCCGTAGTTGGAGAAGAATGGTGTTTGTTGAGTTGACGCATGAAGAGTGTTGTTGTATGCGAACTCAGCAAGCGGTATCGTATTACGTGCTTTCCTGCTCGAGAACGCGTCGGGCGTCTGGCTGTAGAAGGTAGTATGGAGATCCGCCGATAGTCAAGCAGTCTATCAGTTTTTACTGCTGGAATATAAACGACTGCAAGAATACACCGTAAATCTATACGGGTGCTCTTCAACTGCTTGTCGAAGTCCTTTTTGCCCCAGCCGGTAGGTCTCTAGACGTTACAGAGAACCCCGTACAACCCAAACTGTTAACCTTCAATACTGCTTTGTACTTACGATCTTGTATCCACTGACTGTCTTGTTAGATTAACTCAATAAATTTCATTCACTCCGCATACTCAATCCTATAGACACCCTTTTAATCCTTCAATCACAGACGTAACTTGATTTCACAAAACAGTCAAGAGTATTCAAACCCACTTCATTTAAAAATCCCGATTCACCATTACAACACTGACTTCAGCAGCGATTGCCTCAGTCTTCCCCAAAACTCTACGAAGAAGAAAAATCCAAATTCTATGTCTTTCCTTCCCCGACCCGAAGCATGAAGCTCCTCTCTCTCTTTCCCTTGATCTTCAAAAACCTCCAATAAAAAAAAACCCCGAACTGGTAACCTTGCAGAAGCTCGAAAAATCCTTCCCCCCCCCGATTTCCCTCAAAAAAAAAACCCCACACCCTCCAAAACTATATCCCACCTAACCTTATCCTCTGAATTTCTTCAATCTTCCGTCTTAGATCCGGAATTGGCTCCCACCTCAAGCTTGGATCCGAAATTGGCTCTCGCCGTCAAACTTTCTCCTCCGTTTTTGCCTTTAAGAAACCCATTTACCGAAAACAACGTTCCCTGAGACGGCACATAGAACAGGACAGCCTGAAACAGAATCGAACCCCGTAATCGGGACCACATTGAGTCGCCCGACCAATTCAGGTCCTATATTGGAAAAGATGCCCGTAGTAACCTGGATGTTCCCGTAATTGGGTCAAATTGGTCCTCGCGTCAGATTGGCTAAGACCCGTAGTAAGACCTGGATTTCTCGTAACTAGACTGCATTGGGTTGCCCCACCAATACAGGTCTCATATTGGGTAAGAGGACCCGGATTGGATTATCGAAATTGGATCCAATTGGCTCTTCGAACCCGTCGTGTGAATTGGTCCTTCTCTTCCTGCTGACTCCCGTTATTGGAATCCAACGGGGCATTTCAGTATGCCCCGGCTGACTGTAACGGAGTCACTGAACCTGACCACTCAGTATTTGTACTGGAGTTGGTCGATGCTCCCAATATTCGAGGTAACTGAATATTAATAAAATTCCCCTTTCTTTTTATTTTCACTGTATACTCATGTTACAACACGACATCCACCCCCTCTGAACTTGTGCATCCTCTGGTATGCACCAATTTACCCAATTGCTGTTTGATTCAGAATATATCTCCTACGTCTTTGTCCAGTTCGTCATCGTCACCTTCATTATCTATATCACTTTCATCTTCTTGTTGCGGAATCTCTGTACCTTCATTAAGGTCTTCCATATTCATCTCTGCGTGTCTTCGTTTAAATATTTTTACTCGCTTCCCTGCAATTGGTATTTTCAATTTTGTACCATCTAACTCCCGTAATGAGTAAGTCGCATTATCATGAACAGTTGTTACAACATATGGTCCAAACCAACGTTTTGAAAATTTCCGCAAAGTACTATGTTGATTATCCAGACTATTTTCATAAACAAGTACCCAGTCACCTTCCTCGATTGCTTTTGGTCTCAATCGATGTTGCTTATCGAATCGCGCCTTGTTTTGTAACCTTGCTCTTTTTAACCTTTCCAATGCTATCTGGACATCTTCCGTTCTTTGCTCCAATTGTCGAATCCTAATAGCCAGAAGTTCTTCTCTTGTCAATCCATCTTCCCATGGTAGCATACTCCAAATAAGTACCTTTTCTTCAATCGGCATAATTGGTTTTTGACCTGTCATAAGTTCTACTGGCATATATCCTGTCACCGAACTATGTGTTGTTCGATCAGCCCATAATGCAAATGACAAAAGCCGTGGCCACTCTTTAACCTTCCCATTACAAGCTTTAACCAATGCTTTCACAATCGGCGGGTGACCGCGTTTGCTTTTCGCATTCCCTTCCAGATTATAAGCAGTAGTCAGTGATAGTTTAACTCCACATCTTTCAAAGAACTTACGAGCTTCTTGTGTATTTAATTCTCCACGATCTGCAGTGATTTTTCCTACGCACCCGTAACGGCAAATGACATCTTCAAGCAAAAACCTACAAATCCCCTCTGTAGATTTTGTCCTCAATGCTCTTCCTTCTACTTGATTTGATAAATCTTCACGAGCTAAAACCAAATATCTCATCTGCCATAACCCAACCGGCATAATAACCAAATCAACAACCCATTTAAAATGAATAGCCAGAGGATACGTAGGATGAAGACCATCTCGATGTCGGATATTAGAATACGATTGACAGATTTCACATGACTCTACAAATGAGAGCACATCTCGATACATATTTTTCCACCAATATCGTTCCTTGAGTTTAGCAAAAGTAGCCCAGATTCCTCTATGCCCTGCCCATAAACTATCATGAAACTCCTTTAATAATTTTAGTTTTTCTTCCCTTTTGCCTATCACTCGTTGTGGCATCCCAATTCCTTTCTTCGGTCTCTTCAATAAGAATCCATCTTGAAGTAAAAATCCATATGCTTTTTTTCTTATTTGTTTGAATTTTTCTGTAGACCAATTCCCCTGCTTAGACAAGGTATTCAAATAATGACCAATATCCAATAATTCTCCTTCATAAGATTCTTCAAGAAATAGCTTGTCTTCTCTGTTGAGATTTGATATTGAATAGAATTTCAATCCAACATCATCAATGTCTTCAACCATTTCGTCCTCCCTCTCGTATCTTACTCGAGATAGCATGTCTGCTACTAAATTGTCCTTTCCAGTGATATGCTTAAATTCTAGATTTAGTGACTTAATATAAGCAATCCATTTCAACATTACAATATCTGGCGTTGAACAGTTAATAATCATTCCAAGCAATGGCAAGCAATCTGTTTCAATTACTACTACTGCCCCAATCAAATAGTCCTTTTCAGCTTTCATAGCCGAAACGACTCCCCAAAGTTCTCTTTTGACTTGCGAATATGCACGCTGATGAATACTTAAAACTTTAGCCCCAAATCGAACTGCAAATCTACTCCCATTCGAATCATCTTGACCCACAGCCCATCCAACGGCAATTGGACTAGCGTCTACAGTAAGAATCACTGGTCTATTGCACTTATAATCAACCTTCTTCAATATTGGAGGTGACATCAATAATTTCTTCAATCTTTGCATTGCCTAAATATGCCTTTCTTTCCATTCAAATCGGTAACCCTTGCGTAACAGTTCATATAATGGATCCGCTATGTGAGCAAAATGAGGAATCCAGATTCGATAAAATACACATGCACCCAAAAACCTGCGAACCTCTGTTAAAGAACGACAATCCTCTTTCATCCTTCCAATCGCATCAACTTTAGTCGGATCTGGTTTTCTTCCGTAAGATCCGCATAAATGTCCAACAATTACAACCTCTCGCACTCCAAATACGGACTTCATACCCGATAATGTAAGATGAACTTCTCCAAGCCGAGTTAAAATCTTTTCACAATCTTGTATATGATCAACAACATATCTGCGACACCCCCTCGTATCTAAAGTTTCATCCTTGTCTCCTTCTCTGCACCCCTTTATAAGAACATCATCCAGAAAAGGCATAGTCTTTTCCGGGATAAAATCTCTCAATACCTTATTCATCCCATTCATCATATGCGCAACTGAGTTGGTCGCGCCTTGAGGAAGAGTGCACATTCTAACCAATCCAAGCGGTGTCCTCATCGTTGTCATATCTCTACTTCCTTCAGCAAGTTGAAATTGATCATAACCTGAATACAAATCACCCATTGAATAGATCGCCCTTCCAGCAAACGCCTCAGCAAATTCATCCACAATAGGTCCAATTCCTGCATTCCTGACAGTTACAGCATTCACTGGCTGCATATCTTGAATAAACCGCAGTGACCCATTCTTCTTAGGTACCGTAAAGCATCGACTAGAATATGGCGCAAATGAAGGTTCTAATATTTTCATCTTTATCTTTTCTTTCAATAGTTCCACCAATTTAGGTAAATGTGCCCTCGGTACTGGAATCGGTCTTAGATTCCAAGGTACATGCGGTACAGTGAAGATAACCATAGGTGTTATAATATTTGGATCCACACACCCAATTTCATGAGATTCGAAGGCAAACGATCTACCTTGTTTAGCCAACATCTTTTTGAAGCAAGTAATTTCCTCTGGCAATAAAGAACCATCAGAACCAATCTTCAATTCTTCAAAAGTCTCTTCAGTAAACTGATGTCCAATACTCATTGGATCTCTTAAACTTGCTTCTTTTGATGCTTCTCCCATTTGTTCTTTAGAATCCTTTGGTAATGGTCCGGCAACAGGCTTTACCTTCTTATCTGCCGTTTTATATCTCGTCTCTACTGTGACTTCTGGTGCTTGAAAAGATTCAAGCATGGTATAAACCTCTCTCGAATGAATCTCAACAATCTTATCATTATCCCCTAACCCAATAGATGTAATCAATTCCAATGAATCTTCCAGTCCATTTTCTTCATAAACACCCAAAATCCTTTCATCATCTTGCAATGTACCTATCTTGCGTAACTGTCCTTCAATATCATATAATCTTTTTCTTTCTTTTCTTTTAAAATCATCAACTTTCTTATACATAATATTTCCATTCTCCAATATACCAATAAAACTCGCATCAAAGGCACCTTCATCTCGCGAGAGTACCTCCTCTTTTGTACCTCCATAATCTCGCTTTACAGTGGTACCTCCCCAAAATCCTTAAATCCTTCAACAATCTTTGGCAATGGTTTCTCCCTCAACCTATCTCGATTCCGTTCATGGTTAGGAGGTACTGTTAGAAATTGTACAGCTTTCCTCCCATCTTCGCTCCGTACCCTTGCATAAGCAGAACCATCGTCAAGTACCTTTGTTTCCATCCGTGTTGCCGTGATATAAGGTTGTCTTAAAATCAACGGATAAGACGTTGTATCTTGAACGAAGAAATGTTGCTCCGTCGCAACATCCCCAATCCGAATTTTGACATCTGGACAAGCTCCATATAATTCGCCTCGTGTGTTATTAGCTGCTCGTATTGCCTATCCATGTTCCATATCAATTGGCCATTTTTGCTTCTTATAAAGATCTTTAGACATGAGATTTATTTCAGAACCATGGTCCACCAAAGCAACTATTGGTTCTTCTATATCTCCTACCTTCACCAATACCTCAGTAGTTGCCCTTGCCCAATGCTTTCGAGTATAATGGCTCAAAGTTTCCATTTCCTTGTCACTAGAATCTTCAAAACGTACTCGCTGATTATACCCATTCTTTTCATTTGTTGGTTGCTTGTAACCAATATCAACCTCTTCTTCATCTCTACATATTCTTGCATCAATAGCATGACTCATTTCAGTTTCGCTCATTAGTTGCCTCTTTCGCTTAATGCTGTCAATGATAACATCATGAAACTCCTTCTTTGCAATTCTCAAGACTTCTTTCAATGTGAATTCCACCTTAGCGTTTAATATACGTTCTTCCAACACCCCTTTCAAATTTGTTGCCGCTTCAATGTCAGAAAGTAGCTTATAAGCAATTGATTTGTCCTTATCTTTTGTCTCCGTTGTTTTTTCTCCCAATGATGCTGAGGTATCCTTTACAGGCATTTCTTGTGAAGCTGCCTCCCGAGCCTTGTCTCCTCGAGTTTGCCTCTTAAAAGAATTTCCTTCTCTAGTATCATCAAAATTTCCTCGTCTTTTTTCTTCCATCAAAGCTTCATGTTGGCTCTTAGCAATATATGCATGAACTGAAAGAGACTCAAGAGGATCCTCCCAACCTGTTCTTCCTCGTATTGTAGCTGCAGTTCTCAATAACGCTTCTCGAGGTAATTTCCCTTCTTGCATTGTAGAAACGGCAGAAGCCCAAAACTCACTAGTTTCCGTACTTCCACCAATTGCATCATCTACTCTAGCACCATAACTTGCACTTTCTCGTACTACTGTTTCATGCTCTTTTAAGTAATCTTGAACCAATGCTCTCATTCCTTCCTTGCCAAAATTGGTTTGAAGAAGATCCTCCCTATCTTTCAATGCTATCTTCCCATCTTTCCAGCAAATAATTCCCTCTCATATCATATTATTAAATTCATTGCAATCTTTTCTAGTGTGTGAAGCATCATCACACCAAATGCATCTTTGTACATATCGTTGTTTTGAAACATTCTTCGAATTGTTTATAGAAGTATTCTCTTTAAGTCTTGCTAATTTGATTTGAAGATCTCGCATTCCTCGTATAATTTCTTCCATACCCATATCTGCTTTCTTTGACAAGGATGTCGAAGGTTGAACTGTAGGCATTGTCGGTGGTGTTGTACGTACTGGAGCTTTTGATGCTTGTACTGTTTTCAGAATATTACTCCTATCCTTCCTCCTTTCTTTTTTTGTAAGCAACCCCATCGCATCTTCAACGTTCTTCCACTTCGTTGTCAATCCTTCATCTTCTTCTTTGTCTTCAAGAAGGGGTTCTAATTTCTCTTGCAATTCTCCATCAGCAGCTTGAAGAAATAGATCAACTTTGTTCGGCTCCAATGTCAATTTTTCTACCTTCGATAATTGAGAGTACTGCCTCTCAAACTCTCTTAGTAGCTCTGTTGCTTGCAAATTCTTATTGGGCCGTTCAATCCATCCCAGAAACAGCTTCTTAGTAACGCGATCAGCATCTTCTAAGAAATATTCGTCTTTCAATGCATGTGAAAAATCCTCCCATGAATTCCCACAACGATCCGTAATTGATGTAATGTGGTCCCTTATCTCCGGTATCGTGGCAAGTTCAAATAGTGCAACCATTTTCTTCTCAGAAACCCGATTTAATTCCATTTCACGAACATAACATCTTAAATACCTTGAAATATTCCTCCCATCAAATTGATCAATTTTATTGACCACTGCTTGTAATGCTTTGGTTGCCAAAGCTTCGTTTCGATCATTGCTTTGCTGTTGCTGCATTGACAATGAGAAGGCTTGAAACAAAATAGCAATAGACGGATCCATGTGCATACCTTGTCCTTTAGAAGACTCCCCACCAGAAACTTCTCCCAAAAATCCTTCAAAATTTTTATTTTCGTTTTCCATAAAAATAAAGATAAAATCAACCGAAATCCAATACCTTCTACCTCAAGCTTTCACGTCGGGTTCACCACTTATGTCGTATTACGTGCTTTCCTGCTCGAGAATGTGCCGGGCGTCTGGCTGTAGAAGGTAGTATGGAGATCCGCCGATAGTCAAGCAGTCTATCAGTTTTTACTGCTGGAATATAAACGACTACAAGAATACACCGTAAATCTATACGGGTGCTCTTCGACTGCTTGTTGAAGTCCTTTATGCCCCAGCCGGTAGGTCTCTAGACGTTACAGAGAACCCCGTACAACCCAAACTGTTAACCTTCAATACTGCTTTGTACTTACGATCTTGTATCCACTGACTGTCTTGTTAGATTAACCCAATAAATTTCATTCACTCCGCATACTCAATCCTATAGACACCCTTTTAATCCTTCAATCACAGACGTAACTTGATTTCACAAAACAGTCAAGAGTATTCAAACCCACTTCATTTAAAAATCCCGATTCACCATTACAACATTGACTTCAGCAGCGATTGCCTCAGTCTTCCCCAAAACTCTACGAAGAAGAAAAATCCAAATTCTATGTCTTTCCTTCCCCGACCCGAAGCATGAAGCTCCTCTCTCTCTTTCCCTTGATCTTCAAAAACCTCCAATAAAAAAAAACCCCGAACTGGTAACCTTGCAAAAGCTTGAAAAATCCTTCCCCCCCCCGATTTCCCTCAAAAAAAAAACCCCACACCCTCCAAAACTATATCCCACCTAACCTTATCCTCTGAATTTCTTCAATCTTCCGTCTTAGATCCGGAATTGGCTCCCACCTCAAGCTTGGATCCGAAATTGGCTCTCGCCGTCAAACTTTCTCCTCCGTTTTTGCCTTTAAGAAATCCATTTACCGAAAACAACGTTCCCTGAGACGGCACATAGAACAGGACAGCCTGAAACAGAATCGAACCCCGTAATCGGGACCACATTGAGTCGCCCGACCAATTCAGGTCCTATATTGGAAAAGATGCCCGTAGTAACCTGGATGTTCCCGTAATTGGGTCAAATTGGTCCTCGCGTCAGATTGGCTAAGACCCGTAGTAAGACCTGGATTTCCCGTAACTAGACTGCATTGGGTTGCCCCACCAATACAGGTCTCATATTGGGTAAGAGGACCCGGATTGGATTATCGAAATTGGATCCAATTGGCTCTTCGAACCCGTCGTGTGAATTGGTCCTTCTCTTCCTGCTGACTCCCGTTATTGGAATCCAACGGGGCATTTCAGTATGCCCCGGCAGACTGTAACGGAGTCACTGAACCTGACCACTCAGTATTTGTACTGGAGTTGGTCGATGCTCCCAATATTCGAGGTAACTGAATATTAATAAAATTCCCCTTTCTTTTTATTTTCACTGTATACTCGTGTTACAACACGACAGCGGTAGATATGCAGTCCAATCATCTTGTTGATAGTTGATGCTGCATCGTAAATATTGCTCCAAAACTTGATTCACCCGCTCCGTTTGACCGTCAGTTTGAGGATGAAAAGCCAAAGAGAGCTTAATATCCACCTTCAATATCTCAAAGAGGGACCTCCAAAACTTGGATACAAACTGAGTACCTCGATCCGACATGATATCATCTGGTAGGCCATGATAACGATATATGTTATCAAGAAAGAGTCTTGCGGTGTCTTCACTTGACGATGTTTTTTTGCAAGGCACGAAATGCGCCATCTTTGTAAATCGATCCACCACAACAAAGATGATGTCAAATGAATTCGATGGCGGTAGGTCCGTAATGAAGTCCATAGAAACTGAAGACCATGGTCGGTGCGGAATAGGCAATGGCTGGAGAAGTCCATATGGACGATGTCGAGGGATCTTGGATCTTGAACAAACATCACAAGAAAGGACAAATTCCTTCACATCCTTCCACATTTGAGGCCACCAAAAATCTCGTGAAATGAGCTCCAAAGTCTTGTTGAATCCAAAATGTCCCGCAGCTGGAAAGTCGTGGCGAGATTGAAGTACTCGGAGTCGAGTTGGTCCTTTCGGGATATACAACCGCTCCTCAAAATACAGAAGATCTCCCTCCACCTTAAACTTGTCATTATCGACATGTTGTTTGATGTCAAGAGCTATAGAATCCTCAATGGTCGCAGTACGTACCTCGCTGAGGAAGCCGTCATCGATAGTTGCAATAGTAGCAAAAATCCTGAATTTTTCTGGTTTCAACAATGTTGTACATTGTTGATCAAACGCTGCTTCTCCAGCCTTTGGCGCAAGATACGATCTCCTCGATAATGCGTCAGATAATCCTTGCTGTTTTCCAGCGCGGTAGGTGATAATAAAGTCAAATCGTGATAGAAACATATTCCATCGAGCTTGACGACGATTCAAAATTCGAGCTGTCATGAAGTACTCCAAATTCTTGTGGTCCGTATAAACAGTCACTGGATGTGCAGCTCCTTCGAGGAAGTGACGCCACTCTTGGAAGGCATCCACTATAGCAAGCAGCTCTTTGTCGTGGATCTCGTAGTTGATCTCAGCAGCAGAGAACTTCCGTGAATAGAACGCAACTGGGTGAAGCTTCTTGTCTATGCCCATCTGTGAAAGCACAGCTCCCAAAGCAAAATCTGAAGCATCGGTCTCTAAATAGAAAGCCTTTGCAAAGTCAGGGTGTACCAAGATTGGAGCCGTAGTGAATGCCGTCTTGAGATCTTGAAATGCTTTTGCTGCTTGTGATCCCCATTCGAGCTTGTCTTTGCTTGTTAGACGCGTGAGTGGTGCAGCAACTTGAGAATAATTCTTGATGAAGATCTGATAGAAGTTAGCAAATCCAAGAAAACACTGAACATCTCTAACCGTCTTCGGAACTTCCCAAGATATAATTGCTTCTACCTTTTTTGGATCCATCTTCAAGCCCTCTGTAGTCGCAATGAAGCCCAAAAATTCCATCTCATTCTGGTGAAATTGACACTTCTCCAACTTGGCGTAGAGTCCTCGTTCGCGTAGTTTTTCAAGAATCAAACAAACGTGCTTCTCATGTTCTTCTTCATTCTTGGAAAATATCAAAATATCATCCAGATAGATGACAACAAAGTCATCGAGGTACTCCCGAAAGATGTCGTTCATCATATGCTGAAAGACCGCTGGAGCATTGGTAAGACCAAAAGACATGACATTGTACTCAAAATGGCCATACCTTGTACGAAAGGCTGTCTTCCATTCATCTCCTTCTTTGATTCGCACAAGGTTGTAGGCTCCTCTTAAATCAATCTTTGTAAAAATCCTTGCACGTCCAAGTTGATCTAAGAGGCCGGAGATCAAAGGTAAGGGATAGCGATTTTTCTTGGTCACCTTGTTGAGTCCTCGGTAGTCCACGCACATCCGCAGTGAGCCATCCTTTTTCTTCACGAATAGGATTGGTGCTCCAGCTGGCGACTTTGAATGTCGAATAAAATTCTTGGCTAGATTCTCATCGATGTACTTCCGTAATTCTGCCAACTCCGTCTGCAATAGGTTGTATATTGGACCAAAAGGTGGTTGCGCTCCTTCCTCTAAGTCTATGGCGCAATCATATGGTCGATGTTCCGGCAGTATA
The DNA here is from genome assembly GCF_059467195.1 of Physcomitrium patens. NCBI lineage: Eukaryota > Viridiplantae > Streptophyta > Bryopsida > Funariales > Funariaceae > Physcomitrium > Physcomitrium patens. The sequence continues at coordinate 614,709 of NC_143431.1, read as the reverse complement.
TCGGCGTTCTTCTTCTGAAACACGTCTTCAAAATCCCTATATTGCTCTGGTATATTCGATATTGAGATATTCTCGCCGCTAGTTGGAGCTGCATAAATGACAAATGGTGCACCTTCCTTGGACGATCTTAGGAACGCTCTCGCTCCAATAAACATGGATTTCTTCATGTAGGTTCTACCAACAGGTTTATTATTATTTTTTTCAGGAAATGTTATCCTTCGTAGCCTCCAATCAATGGACGGATTATGATCTTCTAACCAAGAAAGACCAAGGATAACAGGGCTTGATGGGGTTCTAATAATATTAAAAATAATGTGACTACTATGGTCCTTAAACACCACTTCTATAGTTTCTGATTCGTGGGTAACGTTACCTGACAATAAGGGTCGTCCATCTATCACCTCTACGTGAACAGGTTTGGACTTCTGTACTAAACGGATCTTGTGGAGTTTAGCAAACTCTTCATCTAAAAAACAAGTAGATGCCCCCGAATCCAATAAAGCTAAAGTTTTTTGTTTTTGAGGGCCTAAAAACAAATGAATTGTAAAACAACGGGCAGGTTGGACAGAGAAGGAGGAACCTGATTGTTGTCGTGATATTAGATTGTCCAGCCGCACGGTTCCTACTGTGGCTGGGCGTCGTCATTTTTTGGAATCATCGCATTTCTAGTCTTGACAGGGTGCCAATTTTGCTTCTTGGGGCAATTTCCAACCTTGTGACCTTCTTCTCCACAGTACAAACATAACCCTTCCTCCATACGCCGTTTCTTCTCTATTGGAGTAAGAGATCGGACACGCGCCGTGTCGATTTGCATGTCTGTTGCCTTCGAATGTGAGTTTAAGCTATTTGCAGACATAGTCACATCGTAACGAGTCATTTGGTGTCTTGGACGTTGGTCTTGGCGACGCTGGAATAGGCGGTTGTCACACTTTATAGCTTGGCTAATAGCTTCGTTGAGCGTTTGAGGATCAGGAAGAGATAACAGCAAGTCCTTCACATCATCCTTCAAGCCCCAATAAAACTGACTCACCAACGCCTCTTCACCCCAATTAATGTCACTTGCCAATTGTCTGAAATCCGAGGCATAGACTGATGCAGAGCGTGTTCCTTGTCGTAGCGATCGGATCTTTGTTGTAGCCCATCGAACTTTATCATGCTCGCCAAATGCTTCTGCAAACGTCTCCAAGAACGTTTCAAAGTTGCTCAGGATTGGCGATCGCTTCTCGAACAAGGGAGTAAACCAAGACAGAGCTTGTGTTGTAAGCAAGGTTCCAACAAGCCCAACACGCGCTTCCTCCGTCGGATAACGTTCGGGCTGTAAAATTGTTATCAACCTGATTTGGTTGACAAAACCTCGAAACTTGGAACGAGTTCCATCAAACTTATCCGGAAGACTAACTCGAGGCTCCTTTCGTTGTAGGACTACTCGATCTTGTTGAAATGGAAGTAGAACTGCTTCTTCTGGCGCAGAAGTTTGAAGGTGATATGCTTTAGATGGCGCTATCCCAGATGCTCCATTGTTATGGAGTCCTACCATGACTCCTTCGATCTCTGTTGTCCTATGTGACAACGAGGCAAGAGCATTTATGATGGCGTCTAGTTTGGATTCCAAACTTTCAGCCATTTTAACGTCTTAACCTTCGACTAACCTTCAGAAAGAAGAAAAAAGAGTTTTGACAAGAGGACAATATTGGTTCAGAGGAGAGTACTCCGCAACCTCTAAAACGCCTTAAGACTCCAAGATGAGGGGTAATCCACTCTCTCCAAGAAGAATAAGGCTCCAATATTGAGAAAGAAGAGATATCAGTTTAGAGGAGGATAATCCACAACCTCTAAAACACTAGCACACCTTCAAGAAGAGGGGTAATCCACTCTCTAACAAGAAGGAACTAGCTCTGATACCAGTGAAAATGCAGTCTCGACAAACTGTCACGGACACAAAATACAGACTTGAAATCTAACAAGAAGTTCAAGAAGAAGTGGCAGAACTAGATTAAACAGATGAGTACAAGAACAACACCAGAAAGGTGAGCTAGAACTCCAAGAGATGTGTTGTCGAGACTGAAGAACCCTTCAGCCTCGACTCCTATATATACTATTGAATAGGAAGCTTCTCGAGCTACTTCCGCTAACTAGGACGCTTCTCCAACAACTTCTACTAATTAGGAAACTTCTCGAGCAACTTCCTAGAATCTATCAAAATATTCTAGAACCTTCTAAGAATATTCTAGAACCTTCTAAGAGAATCTTTAGGAAATATTCTAAGAATCTTCTAGAACCTTCTAAAGGAATATTTAGAGAATCTTTAGAGAATATTCTAGAAGAATATTCGAAGAATCTTCTAATATATGTCCATGACAGCTTGTTGAAATGAAGAGTGCAATGGCACAAATGCAAGAACAATTGAGAGAGTTGATGCTTGCGATACATAAATTTAGCTTATTTCCACAAAGATCAACAAGAATGGTAGGAAGTGAGGATATAGAGCTGCTTCAACATCTGTACCAAATCATGTCCTCCTACCCATGATGGAACATATTTCAAGTATTAGAGAACCAAGAATTTCCTTGTCCGAGAAGTTTGATGGTACAAGATCCAAATTTTGAAGATTTATCAATCAAGTATAATTTATGATTGAACTTCAACCTCAAAGCTATCCAATTCTAAGATCACAAGTTAGATTCATTGGTACACTTCTTTTAGATTCAATTCTATCATGGTTTTCATCTTTTTTTGAACGACGAGATTCAATATTGGATAATTTGGAGGTGTTTTTGGTAGAATTCTAGTTTATATATAGAAAACATGATACAACTCATGTTGCAATCCAAAAGATCCATATTTTGTTAGAAGGCAATCGATCTGTAATGTTATATGCTTTACAGTTTTGACAACTTACAATTAATATCAAGTGGGATAATGGTGCACTTATTAGCCAATTTTTCTATGGATTATAATATGAAGTAAAGAAATTGATGCTCAACTTATCTGATCTTCAAACATTGAGTCAAGTAATTGAGTTTGTTGTAAAATGCAACAATCGATTTTTTGAATTTCAATCTGAGAATCGTACAAATGGGCCTCAATGTTATTATAATTCAATGTTAATACCAACATCTCCTCAATACATACATTCAAAAGCAAAGGATATGCAAATTGATATGGTATGTTTTAAACCTCTTATTGAGCAAGAAAAGATTCATTGCCGTCAAGTAGGATTGTACTTATATTGTAGAGAACCTAAACATACTCCTCAATATTTTCTAAAGAAGCGAAAAAATAACAAAATGAGAAAAACATTTGTCAAAGACGACAATGTGTAAGAAAATGAATTTGTCTAGCTACAATAGGGACCGTGTGGCTGAAATCTTATACAATTTCTAATAAAGGTCTTATCCTCTCCTTAGAACCCTCTCTTTATTTTATAATAGATATGTATTTAGGACCTAATAATTATAAAGCCTTTATCTTGATAGATTCAAGAGCCTCAACTTATTTCTTAGACGTAGAATTTGTTAAAAGTCATAAAATATTGTTAATACAAAAAATCAAACTTATTTATGTAGAAGTCATAGATGGTCATCTTTTGTATTCTAGAGATGTTATTCATAAAATACTTCCTATAGATATAGTAATAAATGATCATAGTAGTTGTGTAATCTTTAATATAACTACATCTCTCTCTAATCGAGTCATTTTAGGTTTATCATCGTTAAAAAAGTATAATCCTTACATAGATTGGATTTCTCGTATCCTTGAATTTTCTAAAAGCATAATTAAGAGTAAAATTAATCTAGTAGAAAGTCATAAGTCTAGTATAGTTAAACCTATGTTTGTAGGTGCAAGAACTTTCATGCATGTTGCAAAAGAAGGATCACCTTATGTCATTTATGCCACACCTGTTTCTAATAACGCAAAGACTTTAAGTGGCATTCCTAGCCAATATCAAGAATTTCAAAATATATTTGAGAAGAAGAATGTGGATACTCTTCTAGAACATCATCTCTATGACTATTCAATTGATCTTTAAGATGGAACACAACCACCATTTGGATCAATCTATAGTTTATTACAAAATGAATTAATTGAGCTCAAGGAATATATTGAAGAAAATCTGGCCAAGAATTTCATATGCCATTCCAAATCACCAGCAGGAGCTTCAATCTTATTTGTGAAGAAGAAAGATAGATCATTGCAGATGTGTGTTGATTATTGAGGACTCAATAAGATCATTATCAAAAATAGGTACCCTCTATCTTTAATATTTGGACTTTTTGATTAATTGAATCAAGCTAAGATCTATACAAAAATAGATCTATAAAAAATATATAATCTAGTACGTATTAAAGAAAGAGATGAATGAAAGACTATATTTCGAACTAAGCATAGGTATTTTGAATACAATGTCATGCCTTTTGGACTTACAAATATACCAATAGCTTTTCAATATCTAATGAATGATATTTTTCGAGAGTTTTTAGATAATTTTGTTATCTGTTATTTATATGATATCTTGATCTATTCTAAGAACACAAATGAACATGAACTTCATACTTGTTGTGTGTTATAAAAATTAAGAAATGTGGGATTCTATGTCAAGATAGAAAAGTATGTATTCTATATTACTCAAGTCAACTTCTTAAGATACATCATTTCAAATGATGGACTTATGATGGATCCTAAAAAAGTTTAAATAATTATAGATTAGAATATTTTAAAAATAGTAAGATATGTCCAATGCTTTTTGGACTTTACCAACTATTATCTCATCTTCATCAAAGACTTCTCTCCAGTTGCAGCTCCACTTACATGTTTGACTTGCAAAGACAAACTTGAGTGGAATAAAGAAGCTGAAGCATCTTTTAAAACTTTGAAGTCAACCTTTATTTTTGTACCAATCTTGTATCGCATCAACTTTTCTAAGGCATTTTTTATGAAAACAAATGCATCAAACTTTGCTTTGGATGCCGTATATTTATAAATGGGAACAAATGATAAACTTCATCTAATAGCTTTTTATTCCAAAAAAGTTTTAGCAACCAAGATTAACTATGAAATCCATGAAAAAAAAACTTCTTGTAATCATGAATTCATTTCAAGAATGGCATCATCATCTAGAAGGTTCTTCTAATTCAGTCACCATATGTACGGATCGTAAGAATCTTAAGTACTTCATGTCAATACATATTTTAAATTGTCGCCAAGCCCGTTGGAGCATGTCCTTATCAAGATTTGATTTCAAAATTACAAATCGACCCAAAAAATAATAAAATTTGTCAAAAATTCTTTCTAAATATTCTTATATTATACCAAAAGAAAAAGATGCATCTTTTGATTGATAAAGAACAATTCTCTTAAAATCAGAGTATTTTTATCTTCGAGTAATAAAATCAATGTTCATTGTTGATTCGACCTTTGTGAAATAAATCCAATCAATTATGTCTTTTGATCCTCTTATTCTTAATATTAAGAATCCTTCTTTTAAGTCACAAGATACTTCTAAGTTTGAATTCAAAAACAACCTACTTTATTTTGAAGGTCAATTATATGTTCTAAAAAAAGAAATATGATTACGTGTTCTTTGAGCAAGTCATGACTTTCCAGCAGCAGGATATTTTGGATACAAGAAGACTTTGGAGCTTATATCTAGAGATTTTTGGTGGCTACAAATATGGAAGGGTATAAAAGACTTGCGATATTTATTCAAGATTAAAAACTCCTTGTCATCGACCTTATAGACTTCTTCAACCATTACCTATTCTAAAACAACCATGGTCTTTTATTTCTATAGATTTCATCATAGATCTTCCAATCTCAGGTTCTTATGACTCTATATTCATGATAGCAGATTATTTTAATTAGATGGCATATCTTGTACTATATACAAAATCTATCTTAGGTGAAGAAACAGCTAAGTTCTTTCTTGGCAATATCTATCGCTATCATGGATTATCCAAAGATATTATATTGGATAGAGGAACTCAATTTATATCAAGATTTTGGTGGACTCTTTTCAAAATTCTAAAAGTAGATATAAAACTATCTTTGACATTCCATCATCAAATTATAGACAAATAGAGCATGTTAATTAAGTTTTGGAGTAATATTTAAGATGTACCATCAACTATCAATAAGATGATTGGACAACTCTTTTGTCATTGGTAGAGTTTGCTTATAATAACACAGTACATTCTTCTACAAAATAAATACCTTTTTTTACCAATTATAATTATCATCTATAATTTGATACTTTTGACTTTTCAAAAAGCTGATAATCCTATGGCACAAGATTTGACAAATCATTTATCAGAGCTACATACAATAATAAAGGCACAATTAAAAGAAGCTCAAGAATAATAAAAGATCAATGTGGATGTCTATGGAAAGGAACAACCACCATTCCACACGAGTGATAAGGTATGGTTACTCTATCACAATATCAAGATCACTCATCTTTATGATAAATTGGACTATCATAGACTTAGACCATTTTCTATTTTTACACAAATCAATCTAGTTGTATATCATTTATACCTACCAAATTCAATGAAAATCCATCCAATATTCTATGTATCTCTTCTTGAGCCATACAAGATACTTGGCATACCAAAAAAAAGACAAGCTCCACCTTATCCTATAGAAGCATACAATAATAAAGAGTTCAAAGTGGAAGAAGTCCTGGATTCAAGGCAGCATCAAAATAAATTAGAATATCTTGTGTATTAGTATAGATATGATATTAGTAAATACATATGGGAGCAAATAAAAAATATTACAAATGCAATAAAGGTGATAGAGGCTTTTCATTGACGACATCCATCAAAATTAAGATGAAAAACTTCTTTATAAAAAAAACAAGATCTAGGTAAGATAACATTTTACTTTCAATCCATATTTGTAGCTTCTTTATAGTTGTGACGCCAAGGAGATGGAAAATCAACAACGAGTAGATTTGATTGAAGAGTCTATGTTTGGTGACCTACTGGATAAGACATTAAAATTATTATAATCTTCAAGATGATGCAATCGAGATGAAGATCCTCAAGAATAATATATTTTTCCTTAAATAAATGGTAAGATACAATACGTTTGTTATCACAACCTTGGAAGAAACTCCTGATGTTTGATAATTTTATTAGAGGTAAGAATAACTCTTGACGATGTTCCAAATATTTTATTTGAAGGAAGTTATGAATGCTTCAATAACGATCAGATAACAAAGTGGTCTTTCTACCTTGGTATGAGACACTATCGATGGTTGAGAGGCCCTATCAACCATCTATGAAGAAAACAAAGATCTGAGTATGTGGCGACTATAATTCATTGTATTATAGATTTCTGCAACATATATTAATCGCTCCTCGTGGATCTCATCCCTAGAAGAGAAGATAATATCATAGACATGTACATGTAAGCCAATAATTACATGTATAAATAGATAGAAGTAAGTAGAAGTAGGTAAAAGTAAGTTAATTCTATAATATCTTCTATGGAAGCTTCTTAGAAGCTTTATAGATGCTGCTTTGACTTTATAGGTATCTTTAATTGATTTTTTGGGTTAGAAACGTGGTCAACAAGTTGGCCATGTGTCATACATGTTGTTAGCTTAGAGACCAAGCTAACTATCTGGCCCATACATAGAAAAACTTGCCTTGTAAGTCAAGGCATGTATTCTAGTTAGATAGTATATATAGAGACAAGAATGAAGCCCTCTTCACTCTTATCAACTCCTTTCTTGCTTCTAGTCTAGTTTCAAGAGTCTCAAGTTTTTTTGTCTTTTGGTAATAAGCCTTTCTAGTTTCTTTTAATATACGTACTTCTTTATTTCTATTTTGTTAATTTTTCTTTGATATGGATTCCATTGGTTTATGCATCATCTTTTAGTTCATGTCCTTGACAATAAAACATCTTTTATTGCTTCAATTTTGTTAAGAGTCTATGGACTCATCTTTCTTAACAATTTAATGTTAGAATCTAGAGATATAATCAAAGGTTTATAATCTTCTATGTCAAACCTTTTAAGAATATTTTTCAAGTATTTTTGTTGACTAAGATAAATTATATGATTTCTTCAATCTCTTACAACCTGCTTGCTTAAAATATAATGGATTTCTTTCAAAACTTTTATTTCAAATCTTTTGGCTAAGTAAACTTTTGTCTTAAAAAGAAGTCCCATATTATTGTAGACTATAGTATAGTTGCATCAATTTGTTGATGACAAAGTGTATAAGCTTGCAATCAAATCTTCTTTATTAAAGATGAAGGATTTGAAATTAGAACATTGTTGACCATTGCCATTTTCTAAATCTTCTACTATATTGTCACTTTTATTCTCAAAGTCAAATGTAATGTCTAAAGATTCAATTTTAACCATTATTTTTAAAGACTTATTATTAGAAATTTCTAAAATTATTATTTTTTTCTTACTATTTTTATATTCAATAAAATTAATATCATTATTCTTGATGATTGAGTAATTTTCAATGTAATAAAGATGATAGTACTTTATATCTTCAATATAGCCAATTTTTTTTTTTTTTTGCTTTTGGAATCAAGTTTTTTGTATTATTTTATTAAGAATATAAGTATAGGCAACACATCTAAAATTATGAAGGTATTAGACTCAAGATTTTATACCAAGCTATATTTCTTTAGGTATTTTTTCTCCTACAAGTATAGATATACATTTTATTAAGGTACATAAAATATAGAAAATTATCATTCAATTCCATTTTTTTATAAAATTTCTTTAAAGCTTTGGATGTACATTCACCACTATTGTTATTGTATAATTTTTAAATCTATAAGCCAATTTGCTTCTTAATTAAAGCCTTAATTTTTTTGAAATTTTCCAAAACTTTTGGCTTTTGATTGATGAAATATATAAAAGACTTTTTAAAAAAATCATCAATAGAATTAATAAATTATTTTGCTCTTCTATATAATATAGTTCTTATAGGATCCTTTATATTGAAATATATCAATTCCAAAAGTTTTGTTGTACATATATCACCTTATATTAGAAAAGCATCACAATATTATTTTCTATAAATACATATTTTAAAAAATTCTAGCTTTGTATACTTGCCTAAATTCAAATGCATAGTCATATCATCTGTATGTAATTTCTTTAAGTTGAAAATGCCAAAATCACCAAATTATTGATTCTATAGATCAATCTTGTTTGAATTTTGTTTTGCCTTAGAAATTAATGAAGTTTTTTTTTTTTTTTTTTTTTTTTTTTTTCAAAAGAGCCTAATAAATTATATGATTTCTCTAATCTAACATCTTTGATGATAGTATTGTTGCATTCTTTAAGACAAGCATTTGCTTTAAAATTCACTTCATAACTTTGATTTGTGATTTGATAAATAATAAGTTTATAGAAAGTCCTTATGATATTTTGCATGTATATCATTTATACATGTAAAATATCATTCATATCTTTTTTAATATTATTTATAATCTTAAAATAAATCTTATTATTTTTTTTGATTGCAAGTCATATATTAACTTCTAAATAAATCTTAGGATTGGATATGAGATTTTTATAATTTAAATACCAACTTTGATTGCACGTCATATATTGAGAAGCATCTAAGTCAATATACCACTCTTTATCACTTATAATAATAGAGAATGTAGCTACAAATTTACATTCATTATTTGTATTAGAATTCTTGTTGTCTATTGTATTAGCTTGTTTAAAAAAGTTTTTTTCAACTTTTATTAATTTTTATCTTTTTGTCCATTAATCTCTTTCATAGTAGATTTTTTTGCTATAATACATATATTTGGCATTCTTCTTATGGTCATGCAAATGCCTTTTGCTATTATGATTATAAAAATGTGATTTGGATTTATTATTTGCTGCCAATATTCTTTTTGAGGTTAGTTTTGCATCTTTGTCATAAGACTCTAGTTCCAATAGAATAGATGTGACCATTTGCAATTTCAATTCATTTAGAGATCTTATTCTCAATATCACTACTAATATATAATATGTCACGTCATATGGCATTGGCTACCAAATCTCATCAAATGTATATAATTTAGTTTGGTTAATAGTTTTTTATCCATTAATAGTTTTTTATTAGCTAACTTTGTTAATGTCAACTAAGATTTATTTACTTAAGTGGAAAAAAATCCTTGACTTGACATTCATATCAAGTCAAATCTTACAAAAGATTTGAGGGAGAGAACTTGTTGTAAGGTTTAACATAGCTATGATGATTTAGATGTTTTAGTATAATTTAGGATTTTTTCTATTTTCACACTTGCATTCTTAAATTTCTTCTTTGTGATATAAAAGATAGCTTAATTTAATTTGTTATAGATTTTTAATATTTCACTTCACAAGAACTTTTCCTTCTCTTCAATTTATAGTGTGTCAAGTTAAATTGAAGTAGATAAGAATAAAAAAATAAGAATAAAAAAAAAAATTAAAAAAAAATCTTGTAATTTTGGTTTATTTTTGCTACTTGGTTTTAGATATTATTACATCAGGCACCAAAATCTAACTACGCCAAATATTGATATATTACAATAGGTACTAGAATACAATTATAATGTTGGCTATTACCAAAGTTGTGGTATTATATGAAAATATGCTATGGCATGAGAGCAATTTAGTAGATAATATTATGTAAGATAAGATTACAATATAAACAATATGTTACTTTACTAAGTAAAGTATATTGAAATAAGTTATAGTACAGAATTAAGTGGGAGAATACAAGGTCACAATGTTGTCAAGAGTTGTAGGGTTTTGAGGTGAAATCTAGGTGTGATGTTAGGATTTTAAAGCATAGGATTTCAATGTGCAGAGGTATGGTTTGTTATTTTTTATTATCTTTTTTGTTGCATTGTGTATTGGATGGTGTAATGTAGTCATTTGGTATGGCACATTGAAGTCATTGAGTGCAGTATATTGAGCTTATCAATTTTAGCACAAAGACTTCATTAGAAGAATATAATCTTTGTGTTGTACGATATTTGGCATAATATACAAATTATATACAAGTTATATACACAAAATTATGTGAGGAAAAAAAAAAAAAAAAAAAAAAAAAAAAAGATTTATGGTAGCTTGTGATGGTAGTCACCAACTTGTGGTAATAAGCAAAGGGAATCCACATCACATGATGATAGGGCTACATTGTCATTTGATCCCATGGTGATAGACATTTGTAACTATAAGACCTTCAATTATAGGGCTACATTGTTATAGGACCACAATAATAGGATAAATATGGTCATAGAGCCAAAGTAGTCATAGGCCTATTATATGGTCATAAGATCATTAAAAATTAAAAAATTAAAAAAAAAATGTTCAAAATTCTTAAGTATTAAGTTTAGAAGCTCACTTTAAGTGCATATAGAGTCCAGATTTTATCATTATTTAATCAATTTTACATAAAAGAGACCTAAAAAATTCATTGGCATTCTTGGTTTTTAAAGTGGAGATTATTTGGAGTATTAAAGTAGCATTTATTAAATACCAATGGCTTTCTAAGTGAGTTTTTGATTTTTTTCCTGTTCTCTAAATTTCATTTTTTTACAATTATTTGTTATTGTCAACAAGTTTTGCAATTTTTGATCATTAATTGTAGGCAAGTGCTGATTGCTTTGGTTGAATTTTGATTTCCACTTCTCTATTGTTTGAGATGAGGATCTAATGTAGATTTTTAGATTTTATTTTTGGTACCTTTTTCTAATTATAAATATTATTCTTAAAGATTTTATGTGGTTTTCTTATTTTATATTTGTACTAATTTATGTTGATAGATATAGCATAGGGATGAGGTTGGATTGATGGCTAGTAAGACTCTACTATTTGTATGTATATTGGACTTGTAGTCATTCAAAGGTGATGATTAAAGAACTACAAAGCTTGGTGGTATTTGTAGGTGCAGGTTATTCTTTTAGCCTTTAGATAGTTGAAGATACCTAATTAATTTCTTTTTATGGTGTATACTATGATTCAATGTTATCGATCTCTTTTACCAAACTACTTGAATAGTGACTATACCAAAGACTAAAGGCTAATAGTAGATATTGATAAGGTTTTTCAACTTGTTTCAATATTTGATATCATTAGGAGGCTTTTGATCTTAGTGGTGGATATATTTTATTAGGTGGAAGATAATTCTCACAGCATGGTAAAAGATCAATTTTCAATAAGAATTACAAGCATTTCTTTGCAGAATTGGAAGCTTAGATTTTAAATGTAGATGAAAGAGAAGCATCAAAAGTCCCCTATTTTCAATGAATGGTATGCCTTTGAGCTCCTACTACAATTCTTGTAATATGAGGCACTCTAAACCCATAGAAGATAGAATGAGGAACACTTACTTGAGTTGTGAGAAGTAAAGCATTATTGAGAAATATAAATAGAACTTATTTCAACTCTTAAGGAGGATGCTACTTTATGTTTAATGTTTATGTTGAAGAAAAAAGTTCCAATCTAAAGAGAAGATATATCTTTAGAAGACACCAAAGAAAAATGAATAATTAATTTTTAGTTAATACTTTATCTACTTTCTGAAGAATGTTTCAAGTAATAAAGGTAATAATATTTGTAATATAAGAGCCACCATTATTTGAACTTATTTTAATGTTTATTAAATACTTGGAGCATGAATATGGAGGTTTTAGGTATGATCAAATGCAATACATTCAAGACTTCAAACATAAAAAAAAAGATAGTATACATACCATGTTTTTATTTAGCTTGATTTGCAATAGAGTCGGGAGATGTATTTGCTAAGAGCCAACTTGTCAAGATCTTCTTATTTAAGATTGACAAAAGACCCTTGAAGTTAGCTACATTGAGAATTATTTTCAACTATGATAGTAAGGAAATATTTGAATAAGTATTTGATAAGGCATATTATCATCATTATTCTATTGATATGGTAGCTTAGATGATAGATGTATCTAGGCCTAAGAAGATTACAACTATTATAAGTAGCTTGACAGAAACTCAACCTAAAAGAACTATCCATTGTTGGAGGTGTGATAAATCTCATTGTATCAAAAATGAATCCAATTATTCTATGAAGAAGAAAACTTTACATACAAAGAAGCTTAAATTAAAACTAAAAATAGCTAAGATAGGAGATAAATCCAAAAAAAAATAATTAAAGTGTATTCATTGTGGTAAACTTAACCACAATGAAGATAATTGTTTCATATTATATCTACACAAGTAGTCTATTTTTGATATAAAAAAAAAAGTGTTAGAAGCAAAAATTATTGAGTTAAAAAAGAGATTCAATAATATAGTATTATTAGGCCAAGACTATGGATTTTATATAAATTCTAAAAATAGAATAAGTTTTTTTTTCCAAAAAATTATATATTTGGTGTATCAAGACAGATAGTAGTTGCAACTCTTACACGTATCTAATAACAACTAAAGATATGGCACCTATAACAAGTGAGGCACTAAAAACTTTATTTTGTTGTACAAATAATTGTAGAGATCTTAGTACTCATGTACAATTGTTTTTATCATTTGGCCTTACAAATATTAATTCTATAGCAAGACCTTTCATTTCAACTTCAACACTACATGAAAATACTAGTATTAAAGATATGATACATACTTTGGCTTATAAAATATTAAATATACATATTTTTTTAAATTAATTTTTTTAACTCCAAAATTTAAATCTAGAAGGGACTTTTAATTAATTGGTAGAATATTGGAAGTAAAGTATTTATATCAACTTTATATGATGCTTAAGTAATCACAAAGCCTTCAAGAGAGGAGGATTTGGCTAAGTTGCAAGCAAAGCTTGCAACTATAAGTATTAGTAAATTTACTTCAAGACTTTTTAGTCCTCTTATCTTTAGCAATAGTCATTCTAATTTATTATTTTACCATCTTTGAGTGATTTCTTAGCCCATTAAAGTAACATAAGAATTTATTGAAATTTTCTTTTTTTGATATTCATATCTTTGATAAGCTTGTAGGTGAAACTATTGCCATATTTGATGAAGATCATTTGAAGAAAATAAATATAAATCCTTTAAGTGAGGTACAATTGGCTATAGAAGTAGTATTTTTGTCTGATGTTATAGCTAGACCTTCTTAGAAATGTCAAAATTTGTATCTAATAGTTATATTATTAGCTAATGATAACAACATATTTGTTGTTAGCTATATGAGTAGCAATACCATTCATGCTACATCTTTATATGTTATGATGGATTGTAGAGCTCAATCAATTATGATTAGTAAGCAACTTCTTCAATTATTAGGTTTTAGTCCTATAGACCTAAAGCCTTGTCTTTTTACTATAGAATAATTTATTGGCTATACGAAGAAGTCATTGCAATTAATATTTTGTACTCAATCTGGATCAGTTTATTCATAGTTGTCTCTAAAGTGTGCAATAACTAGTGACATCAACTATGATATTTTAATTGGTCAATATATACTTTATCTATTCAATTTGAATCTCTATAATTGGACTAAAGAAACATGGATTAGACTAAGATGGTCTACTAATGATAGAAGAAAAGAATTCATTTTAGTTATATTTGTAGCAACTACCATGATTATGTTGACAAAAACTTTATTTGATTATAGTACATTGGCATTTGATTTGTCTTATGAACTAGTTCTATTAGAAGAAATATTAACATTTATATCTAATTTTGTAAGACCAAATAATCTATGAAATTTAGAAGTTTAAGCAAGACACTAGATGAATCTATCTCTTCTTTAAAAAATTTATGTAGAACTTTTCTAATACTATAAAAAGATTGTATCTTTATTAAATATATTGAAGTTATTAAACTCTTATTTATTACCTACCTTTGTTCAACCTATTTATTGACATCTATCAGATTAGAATATTATTCTTATAGAACTTTTTGTAGGCAACAATATAAGTTTAGCAGCAACATTAAATATTGGATATATTATTAGATAGTAAATTCATGTGGATATTAGAATTATACCTAATTAAGTAGTCAAATATCATCTTGAAAGGTTGTTGATTTTGTATCTTCAGTAAATATAATATTTTACTATTTTTGATTATTTTAACTAACTCTCTTAAGATATCACTTTCATTAGTAATGAGGATTTGAAGAAATTAGGCAAAATTGATTAATTGATTGATTTCTAGATGGTCTTGTTAAGGTCATTCATGTATTGGAGTAAGTCAAGGATTGAATGACTTTTGATCTAATTTATTTATGGATTTCATGTGGCTTATAAAATGGTAGTTTATGTACTTGGGTACAATTTTGAAAATGTATCTCTATTAGATGACACTTATATACAAGTATTAGAATCTACTCAATATATTAATCAATTCTTTAATCTTCCAACCTTTGTGGATATTGTGGCTTTGGACTTTTATATCTATTGATCTCATTTGATTTAAAGTAATTTGAACTTATTTCACATGCTTATAAAAAATTCTAAAATTAAACAACTTCTTGAGTACCATGTTAATGATATCTTAGATTATTACTAAATTTATTTGGTTTTCATAAGACTAATGAATTATTTCTTCTTTTGATTAATACACTCGCAAAACTTTGTAGTATATTTCTTATCTTTATAATAATTCTAGCATCATTTTCATTTTGAGCACGTGGATTTGGTATGGATTGAGATGTTAATTCTCAAACCTATAAAAAATCTAATCCCAACAAAAAAATAAAAATAAAAAAATAAAAAAATGATGTGGTCTTTTTAACTAGCATTACAATTACTTATGATATCATTGAGAGACAACATCATTTTTTTCTAAGCTAGGCTATAGACTTCAACACTTTAGTAAGGTTTTTTGGTATATGCCTTGCAATTCAATAGGATTTTCATGGAAATTTTAGTATTCTAAGGCTAGAGAACAATGGTCAAGAGGTAGTAGATTCTAAAATTACTAAAGTTGAGGAATTTGACTCACTTTTTTACTTCAAATAGCATGTAATTAATAAGCTAGAAGCTTGTGAACTAAAATTAACCTCTACTACTTGGAAGCCTATTCTAGTTTATAACAATTTAATTACCTAAATATTCTAACAATTATTGATTAATTTTTTATTTCATGTCTAAGAATTTTAATAATATATGAGTTGTGAAATAAAACAACCATCCTAGTAGGTGGTTTCATCTAATTCATAACTACTAATTAACTTATGAGAGATTAAATAAAAAAAATTCTTACTTCTTATTAAGAGAATTTAACCAATTTAACAATTAAATTTACACTCAAGCAATCACAATCCACAATATAAGCCTTAGAATAATATTAAAATCACATACACTTAAGAAATTATTATTTATTTTATTTTATTTTATTTTTATATTGGTTTATTTTTAATTTTTTAATTTTATTAAATGAATTTTATTTAAATTTGAACCTCCTTCTAATAATTTTTCAATGTAAATGAATTTTTATCTACAAATGAAAATTCATCCAATTTCAATAATTAATTATCTTTTTCAATCCTAATTCATCCAATTTTAACCTAAATCACTAAATTCGAGTAAATCACTATGTTAGAGAGAAATTCATCTATGTAATGCATATCATGCATGCATTGGAAATATTAAGAAAGTTTAATAACAAGAATGAATTTTGATTTAACTCAATAGTTTTGTTTTTTTGGTAGATCATGGGAGATCCAACAAGATGCAATGACTGTAAAAAAAAACCTATGCCGCAACAACCTTCAATGAATGATACACACTCTAATTCCTCCAATCTTGGACTCGCAAAAGTAGACAGATTGTTGCATGCTGTTGGATATGGTACGGCGGAGGAACAAACTCAATCAATGTCAGGTCGGCTGTAGTTGGCCACCCGAGACCAACCCAGCTCAGCAGACTCTCGACTATGTGATTTTGCACCTCTTACACAAATAAGGACAAAAAATTTGAGCTGCCTAGATCCACCACTCTGCTGAGTGCCAAAATCTCTAGCCTCAGCACCTCCAGATAGCCGACAAATATCTAAGTGCGTCTACTCTGCAATCTTTGGGCTCCATACGAAAACTTTAAAAAAAAAAAAAAAAAAAAAAAAAAAAAATCATAACACAAGAAGTGCTGTATCATAGCCTTTGCAACGCAATGACAAGAGGGATTTGATAATGTCGCAGCTTTGCATATAACATTGATGTAACTTGGCCCGCCACAGGGAAAAAATTGAGGTTCGTAGCTTCATCCACTTCCACTCTTCCCAACTCTAGGAAATCATAGCTGCCTTGCGTCACAAAACAACGGAAGAAACTGAAAAAACCAGGCAATGCTGTAGGCATCTCCAAGTGCTGCTGCAACAATTTGACTCATCAAACCTCTCAACACAATAACTCAATCTTTGAAATTCATGAAGCACAAGAAATTTTCCTCCTAGTCGAATCGTTCGCAACGTCCAGAAAACCAAAAACAAGAGGCCAAGAAGCAGCATTCCGGAGCGCCAGAGCTCGTGAAAACAGAAAAAATAGAACAAAAGAAAGTGGATCCAGGGCGTCCCGGACCCCTATCTGTAGGGAGGTTGCCAGAATTCGAGGGCAGCCTTTCGCCCTCCAATCCATCTTCCGTTTATTTTCTTTTTCTTTTTCATTTCTCCGTTTCTTTTTTGATTTTTTTTTTTTTTCCCTTTTTATTTTTTTCTCCCTACTCTCTTCTATTTCTTCTATCCTTTATTTATTTTTATTTTTTTCTATTTTCTTTTAATTCTTTTTGAATTGGCCACTTCAAATTCACATTTTGCACCTAATCCAATTAAGTTTTTAATGAAATAAATCTGCTATAAAAAACGTCCTAAATATATATCAGCTAAATTAAAGGAGAAATTACTTATTTTTTAAATTCTTTCTCAAAGAATTTTATAAAAGACATATTCTAACTACCACTTCCTATTAATTGTTATTTATCTTTGATTCCTAAATTAATTTCCTAATTAATGACTTTAGGCACCATAAATGTCTTTTTTATATTAAAACCATTAGTAAGTCAATTATGTATCTCACACATGATGGCCATTTAGAACAACTTACAAAGGAGAAGAATCTAAAATTGACTATATAAAATCTACTACCTAAGAAGTAACATTGCTATAGAAGTTGTCAATTTTTCTAAGATTAGAATGAGTGAGCTATTTCCACTTAATATTTTAATTAAGTTGGATTGTTCTGGAACACTACCAAAAAAACATGAAAGAACTTGAAATCTATCTTATGACTAAGATTTTAAAGACAACAAAATACTAAAAATTTTAAAAAAATTAATACTCTAGAATCTTTTTCAACATAAAAAGAGCATGGCATCAAGCCATATAAGGCTTACATGGCCTTTAGGTTTTTATTATTGGTGCTTTTTGTGCTATTACTAATTCATTGAAATAACCCATTGTTTTCAACAAAATTTAAATCTGGAACAGTCCATTAAAAATTCTTCACTTAACCAACAATTTTACAATCTTTGAATGATTAATAAGACTTAACCACCACTTCCAAATATCTATTTTTATTTTTATTTTTTGAATCTAATGAAAAATTCTTTTCATTTGTTTAGAATAATTGAGATGTTTGATAAAGAGTTAATTAAAAAGAATATAAGATGAATGAATATATCAATTGCTAGTCTTAAATTTTAAAGTTTTAGAGTCCTAAATTCTATCTAATTTTGATGATTCATCACTTAAAGAATTGAATAAGAGTGAATTTAAGAATAAAATTTTTAGCCTTATGTATGATAAAAATCACATTTTATATTCTTTGCATCTATTTTCCAAAGTTCTCGTAGAAAAATAATTTTTATTTAGAATTTGTAATTAAACTAAATTATTTAGAAAGATTTTTTTGACTAAATAAGATTCCAATCATATGGCATCAAATTTGCCTAAGAAATCTAATCTCCTAGTATCTTATAAAAGAACCAATACGCTAGGCATAAAAATTCTAACCTTCTGTTGTTTGTCAAAGGTAATTTTTTTTTCTTATTTATATTGCTTATGAATGTTAAGTACTTCATCTTCTAGCTTTATCAAGACCTTCTAACCATTTGAGCCTATTGATTAAATAATTTTTAATTGACAATATTCCTATCAAGGCAATCCAAAGAGAAGGAATTTCAAATTCAATTAATAAAATTGCTTCTATGCCATAAACCAAGGAGAGTAGAGTTGCTTGAATTGTCACCTCAAATGTCATCTTGTAAGCCTATAAGGTTGTAGGAAGTTATATATTTTAATCTTGTTTAGACATTGACACTATTTTTTTGAATATATTAACTAAAATTTGATTGATCCATTCCATATGGCCATTGATTTGAAGGTGATAGGAAATAATCTTCCTATGATCAATTTTAAATTGTAAATTCAAGTCTTTTATTACTTCATTCAAAAAATATTTCCTTCTATCACTAATTAAGATTTTTGGACATCCAAATCTAATGATAATCTGCTCATAAAGGAATTTGGCACCTTACTTGGCACCATTGGTTTTAATTGCCTTTGTCTTAGTCTACTTGATCGACTATTTGATTGCTACCACCATGTATATTATTTTATTAATAGAATTGGGATAAACCTCTCTAATATAATCAATTCTCTATTTCTCAAAGGAAACTAAAGGTAGAAATATATGAAGAGATAAGCTCATCTTTAAGTTATTCCTTGCATATCATTGGCATGGATCATAGATTTTAGCATATCTATACATGGCCTGAAATAATGTAGGCCAATAATAGCTAATTTTAAGGATTTTTTGGCCAATTAAGGTTCTTAAAAAGTGACCCCAACATATACTATTGTGATATGTCCATAGAATGGTAGGAATTTTATCATCTATCATACATCTCCTTAATATTCTATTAAATCTTTATCTATATAATTTGTCCTTAATTATGATAAAGTATTTATTATTGATTTTTACCTTTATATGTTTTATTTTAGAAAGATGAAAAAAAAGACCTGATTTGTCAAAAACTTGATAATTAATTCATATCAAGTAGGAGTAGTTGAAACAACAAACAAGATTTTACCTATCAAGGTGTCATCAATTGGAGCTTAACCAATTTGTTTTAACAACCTAAATAAATGATTTACTTACTTGTGCATCTTATTTTTAAGACTATATTCTATTGTATAATTGAATTCTACTAATAGAAGCTTCCATATTATAAGTCTACCTTTCAAATCAATCTTATTAACAAGGTATTTGATTGCCATGTGGTCTACAAAAAGTACTATTAGATTTAAGAGAAGATAGTGCCTAAACTTCTTGATGGAAAAAACCATGGCAAGGCATTTCCATTTGGTGGTAGTATAATCCTTTTCTACAAGATTCAATTTCCTACTAAAAAAAGATATAGGATAGTCCTTGCCTTTTTTCTACTTGCTTGATACAATGTGCTTCTTACTACCACCAACAAAGTGTCATAAAGCATATAGAAGGATAATAATCAATTGGGTGGTCTTAAAATTGGAAAAGAGCTAAGTTTTATTTCAAGAGTATCAAATGCATCTTGGCATCTACTCAAACTTCATTTCTTTTTGTATTAGTTGAGTTATGAGTATAGAAAGTATAGCATAGTCTTTTATAACTTTCTAATACTATCCAACATGTCCTATGGTTCTTTGCATCTCTTTTATCATTGAAGAAGGACTTAATTCCATAATTATCTTGACTTTTTTTGGATTAAGTTCCCTACCTTTTTTTGACACTACATATTCTAATAGGACTCATCTTTTAATTGCTAGGAATATTATGTGAAGGTTCAAAGCAAACTTAGCTTTTCTATACCTTTAGAAACTAGCTTTTATACAATCATGAAGTATTGTCTTAGAAGATTGGATGCTAAAATCATTAATGAATATTATCATTGATTTGTATAGTAGATCTAAGAAGACATATGACATTGCTCTTTGAAATAGTGTAGGAGAATTGTAAAATCCAAAAAGAATAATCACATAGATGAAGGTGCGTCAAGGTATAGTAAAAGCAATTTTATGGTGGTTCTCTTAGGCTATGCATATTTGATTATATCCCAAATATCCATCCATAAATGAATAAAGTTCATGACTTGTCACTTCTTTTAAAATGATATTAATAAATAGCAAAAAAAAAAATCCTTTTGAGTATACTTATTAAATTTTATATAATATATGTATATTTAAAATTTTCTATTCTTCTTTTTTACTAATACTATAGGAGAAATCTAATCTGTGAGCTATATAAGTTGAATAGATCCAATTTAGAAGAGTTTTTCTAATTTTTCCTTGATAATTAATTGAAGATTAAAATTCATTCTTCTTTCTTTTTATTTCATAGGAATTGAATTGAAAAGGAGAGGAATTCTATATTGAACTATTTCCAAATGTATGTTCTTAAGATCTTTGTAAGATCAAGAAAATATATCCTTATACTCCATAATTAATGATTTATAACTTATCAATTCTTCCTCTATCAATTGAATCTCTACTTTTATGAGTTTTGGATCCTCACTTTCCAAAGATACATCCATTAATTTTTAATTGAGGTTAAGTATATGATATTGCTTTGTGGATCCTTTATACTAATCATTTGGTATTTGTGGATAAATAACCATGTCATTTTTGGCAATAAGATGACTAGAAGTTTGTTTAAATTGTAGGAGAGAAATTAAGGTCAAATTCTTCAATCATATCCTCTAATTCTTAACTTTGAATGTTGTTAAAGTTCACCTCAAAGATATCTTTAATTTTAATGTCATCAACTAAGGTAGCTAAATCTACCTCTATTATATTGTTTTATCAAGTAGCAAAATCTTCTATAAAGTTGATATTTATTACTTCATAAGTATTTGAAGTAGGATGTTTTGTTAACCATTAGATGAATTCTCTATCATCCTCTCAATTATATAATCTGAGGCCTATACAACTTAGTAGGGTAGGTTTGACTATATTAGATTGAGTCAATTCATTTCTCCCTAAATTAACAAATCTTACTTTCTTTTTAAATTTTTGCTTAGATTAAAGAATATATGTTTCATTGTCAAAAGAATTATTAGAGATTTTTTCTAATGCCAATCCTTGGAGTTGAATGAGGATTTTTGTTTAAATTTTGTAGAAGGCAATAAATAATATGGGATTTTTTACCACCTCAATCAATTTTTATCTTAGTTGCCTTTAATGAAGATCTACTTAATAGTAAGTAATAACAATTCTTACTTAGGTGCATATAAATAATATGAAAATTGAAGAAATACTCTTCACCACTTGTTGTGATGCTACATCCACTAATTTGGCCTAGGAGATGTATCTTGTCTTTGATTAGCCATGTTAATTTCATAGGAAGAAGGGCCGGTGATACTAAGGCCCAACTTTTCCATAGTTTATATGGGCATTATATTTAATCTACTACCCCTATCCACAATTGTGTAAGAGATGATCTTGTCAACTATTGATACTTCTAATTCTATTGCCTTGACTTCCTATACTCCTTGAATTGTTTTTATATGGAGTTGGATTTTTGCGTTAGACCTTTTTCATCTTTTAATAAGTAGGCTTGTTTTTAAAACCCTTCTCAATATTAGAGAAACCTCTAATAATTGAGAAATAGTTATTTTAGCCTTAATTTTATTCAAGTTTTTTCATAAATCATAAGATTTTTTTTATTCTTCAATTTTTAAGGAAAATGAAGTATTATATTTTGATTTAGAAATCCTAAGATCTTTTGATTCTTTTGTAGAAGGAAATTCCTCCATATGAATTTTTTTCTTTATTATTTAGGATTTCTAAAGGAAATTAGATTCAAAATTTGAGAGAAGTATTTTTGACTTCTTTATATTGTCCATTGCCTCTTTTGTGACTTTGTTTAGATTAAAGAAGTAAAGAGAATCCTCTGAGCTATTCTCACTATCTATTAAGATAGAAGGGAGAGGAATAGTATATCTACATCTTGTCATAACTGCCAAGGCCGGAATATTAGGAAGTTCTTTATCCTTATTAAAATTTTGTTCATAGAAAATGTAATTTGTCTAAGAAGATGATGGCTGATTTCTAATAAGTTGAGAATCTTATTCCTTAGATGGTATTTCTAAGAATATTTTAATAGTTTTTTTTTTTTTTTTTTTTTTTTTTTTTCCAATGTGAAAAATATAAAGGTAAAATTTATAGTTTTTATTTTTGGTTAAACTTTCTAATATGTAAAATATAATTTAGACATAATTGCATGCTTTAAGGATATAAATAATAGTATATGTGCATTAAATTTTTTAGTATCATTAGTTATTTAAATAAATAAATTTTAATTTATTTATTTTATATTGTTATAAATACATATCTAATATTAAAAATTGAACATTATTTAAAATTTTCTTTAGCACTTAAATGTTAATACTAAATGGTTGAAAATATAAATATTACCTTAAAAGATCTGATGTATTTAGTTCAATTAGATAAATTACAGCTCTATTTGTATTATAAAAAAAACATCCTACATTATACATTCAATTTTAAAATAATGATAATTGTTTTTAAAACAACTACATGTTTGATGCTATATATTTATTGCATCAAATTATTGAATGTATAAAATTTTATTAAAAATTGATGTCTGGCAAGACAAAAATATTTAAATTTCTAAAATTAATTTGCCAATTATACCATGCATAATATGATACCTAGGAACTTATCAATTTAAGCAAATTGTTATTAAAAATATTTGCACATAATTCATATGTACATAAAATGTTTATTAGTTTCATAAATGAAATTAATTTTTTTAATCTTAATCTTAAAAATAGAGGTTGTCAATGTGGAAAATTAGGTTTTAATGATAAAAAAGTGTCTAAAATAAAAATCTAATTTTTAAAATTTTATGTAGGAATCTAATAATTTATTCTAATAATCTAAATATAAACCCTAGTAGTCTAAAATATAAAATCCTGTTATCCAATGATTAACCTAAATATTAATTATTTAATTATGTAACCCTAAATATTAGATTTTGAATTAAATGAGTGCTTTATTATATTCTGGATTGGAATTTAGTCTAGAGTTACTTCCTTAGCTATTACAATATGGTTTTGAATTAGGTTCTAAATGTTGCTCATATTCATCTCCAAATCTCAACATTAATATAATACTTAGCAATGTTTAGCAATTTGTTGGAATATTATTAGTTGCTCAGCTTCCCAGACTGCGTGGCGAAAGCCTGTGAAATCAGAACAGAGTTTCTATGCTTTCATAGAAACGTAGGAGGCGCGAGGGGCACCGCAGGCTTGTGCAACACCCACTTCGGATACCTATCGAATCATGTGTCGGCAGGTGTGACAGATCACATTATCACAATTAGTTTTAACTCACATGCAACCACAGAACCATGAGAAATATTTTTGGTGCTTATGAAGCGTAGGTGTGAAAAGAATTGCCGGCTCCTTCTCCGAAAGCGCATTAAATTCGTTCGGCACAACAGAGTGTTGGTCCTTGTTTCATCTACGAGAATCGCTTTCATCAAGGGGATGCATTCATTAGTTTTATAAAAACACAGCAAATATCGTGGACTACCAATTCATCCTAGTTGATGAATGCTAGAGTTTTAGTGAGGCACCACTTCCCCGACCCCTGGATGGCGAACAGAAGTACGAGAGTAACACTAAATAGCGGCTCCCATCCACTGGATCTTACAACATTTGATACATTGGGGAGTGCAAGTCCAACGGTCGAGAGAGTAGGGCGGGAATAGTGGCTCGTGAGCTCTGTTTTGAACGATGAGCCAAGTGCTTTTGCCGTTGAGTCGAATTTGCGAAGCCGTCGACTGGAGCGAGATTGTGTTAGCGCCGCTCTGGTAATCTAGTCAGAAGGGTTCGTGTTATGGCTTGATTCTTGAATTGGCGCGATCATTAGGTTTTTAGCGTCGAGGACGTTGGTGTGATCCATGTCGGAGGTGCATGCAGGTCAGCCTTCTTCATACTACACCTCGGTGAGTTCGGGATTTGGGAGCGCAATTTCGTAGGAGCTTGAAGTATTTTCGCTTTTCGAGTGCTTTGAGCACCGAGGCGTTGCGTTTTTTTGAAGATTTGAATACCTACAGCATAGTTAGTGTTGGATTTGGCAATCCGATTGTGGGATGGACCCAGATAGTATGGAGAAGGGGGATGAGCCGAAGCTGCCCGAATTGAAGCTAGGTACATGAATTTTTCCTCGCATTGGTAATCTTTGACACTGAATGAGTGACGGTGTAGTTTTCGGACCGGAACGGTGCTTGAAAGGAAGATATCTAAGAAGAGAAGGGGTTTTTCAGGTTTTGGACGTAGCAGCTAGTTACATTTGAAAATTGGCGAGGCAATTCGTCCAATGCCTGTGTCTAAGATTACCGGAAGTGTGAGGAAACTTCAATCACTTGCCAACAGGACCGTGGAGAGTAGATCTAAGTCTAACGACTGTGCCCTATCTTGTGGATGTCGTATGCAGATGTTAAGCAAGCACAGGGGTTCATTTCTTTCTTCCGCAGGCTTCCCGAGGTTTGTATTTGTTCTACCCGATATCTCATGAAGAAATTCGTTGGTAGTTCCCTCATGTTGTGGGACAAGGCATCCTATCTGCGACATCTTAAACCCCTTCAGTATGCAGCTCGAAGTGTTCAAAGAGCTTGCGTCTGCGTAGAACATAAAGAGACTACCTCATATCACACACGAGATCTCTGTACTCCTTTCGCAGAAAAAAGAACACAATGCGTAAGATTTGTTCGTCATTTCAATGCCTTACTTAGCAAGGCATTTCAGTGATCCGAATGGCTTGATATGTTGGAATTATGTGTCTTACAGCTGGATTGATGTCCTGCTTGATGCTTATGCAGAACGAGCAAGCTGTGCGCTTCTTTGACCGCAAGGTGAAACTAGAATTAGCCCTTGCTAGCTTTTGTTATATGCCCAATATTTGTTCTTGCGTGCCGGAGCTTCTCATAGTGGGCTGTTAAAAAAATTCTTTAAAGAGCGTAGAAATACGTGTTTCCACTGAATTAATTATTCTATCACTGCATCTATCTTGAGTATTTTTGTAGGTCTCTTATGGGTGTCACTAAGTCCTTAATATTATCCGTGGTTATCCGATGTATTCTGTACCACAGGATTATTTCACTGCTCATGGTGATAATGCAACCTTCATTGCCAGTACGTACTATAGGACGCTCACAGTTCTCAGGCAGCTGGGGAGCGGGGCTGATTCTCTCCCTGGTGTGACCATCAACAAAAGCATGTTTGAGACTATTGTGAGGGATCTCTTGCTAGAAAGAACTGATTGCACTGTTGAACTCTATGAGGGCACCGGATCTAAGTGGCAACTTGTTAGGAGCGGGTCTCCTGGCAAGCTTGGCAGCTTTGAAGAGGTCCTGTTCGCAAGCAATGAGATGCAGGTATAGTCGAAAAAATTTGGAATGTCTGGAATGTCTACCGAAGCTATGGAGAAACTGGACACTGTTAGGATGAGATTGTCTTTGAAACGCATGCATTTGGTTACTCTGTGAAGCATTCGAGTTAATTTTCCATTCTGAAGTTGTGTTATTTCAAATTATCTGGTTCACTGTACTTACAACCTCCCTCTTCAATACTCAGGAAACTCCTGTAGTCATGGCTGTAA
The DNA here is from genome assembly GCF_059467195.1 of Physcomitrium patens. Taxonomy (NCBI): domain Eukaryota; kingdom Viridiplantae; phylum Streptophyta; class Bryopsida; order Funariales; family Funariaceae; genus Physcomitrium; species Physcomitrium patens. Next base: position 588,118 of record NC_143431.1, on the reverse strand, counting down.
ATATTACTACACGTCAAAGCGAGCGGTGTGTTGGGATAGCATTCGTGGATATGACGAAGAGGCAGCTTGGAATGACAGAGTTCTTAGACGATGACCTATACACCAGTTTGGAGTCCGCCATGGTAGCTTTAAGCTGTCGTGAATGTATCATACCCATGCCAACCGCTGCCAAGTCCCCTGATGATCGTAAACTTCGTGATGTAATGGCACGCTGCAATGTTTTGGTTACTGAGAAGAAGAAATCTGATTTTAGGTACGCTGTACTTCTGCAGTCAACGGCCGCACTGGCATCCATAAACAATGACCATTATTATCGCAGAAATGCTTGTGACAATGGTTTGTGTGCGTCGGCTGGTTATACTTCAGAACCCTCTCCGACCTGATTCTGGGCTTGTGCAGGTCGCGAGATGTAGAACAAGATTTAGGCCGATTAGTCAAAGGTCCTGCTGAGCAACATAAAGAACTGGTGGCAGCATCTGATTTAGCGGCTGCTGCTCTTGCCGCGCTTCTGACATATACTGAACTCCTCTCTGATGACACAAATTATGGAAAATACGTCATTCAGCCCTACAGTCTGGACCTCTACATGCGATTGGATGCAGCAGCTTTACGAGCTCTCAATGTCACTGAGAGCAAAACGGATTCTAACAAGCATTTTAGTCTGTTTGGTTTGATGAACCGGACTTGCACCCAAGGTATGGGAAAAAGATTGCTGAACCGGTGGTTGAAACAACCCCTAGTGGATGTTGTTGAGATAACCAAAAGGCTGGATACAGTGCAAGCGTTTGTGGAGGATCTAGAATTAAGGCAGGACTTGCGGTCTCACCTACGGCGAATGCCTGACATTGAGCGCTTGGTTAGCAAGCTTGAGAAGCGCAAAGCGGGATTGCAAGATGTTGTGAGATTGTATCAGGTGAATCGCATGTGACGTGTTATTGATCTCTTGTTATTTTACAATTAAGCCTACAAAGGAGTAAACAAGATGTCATGGCTTATTGTGTGGTTTTCATCCATCTTTATGGTAGATATGCTCTCCGCTATATGGTTAATCACACGATTTCTATTGAAATTTTGATGCTTTAGGTTCCTTGTGTCCCAAGTCGTGGGTGGAATTACAAGGTAGTCGCGAACTTCAGAATCATAATTGTTCTCAAATTTGTCATCAGATCTCAGAGGTATTTTAAAGCGAGATATTATTGTTTGCAGGCCAGTTTGAGGCTGCCTTTGATTCGAACCTGCCTGGAGAAGTATGACGGAGAGTTTTCCAAGGATTTGCAAGAGAAATACGGCACCCATCTTGATGTATGGACACAGCCAAATCATCTAGGAAAATTTGATGGATTAGTCGAGGCAGCTGTCGATCTTGAACAGCTCCAGAATGGAGAGTATATAATTTCAGCAGATTATGACAACAGTCTTCAAGAGCTCAAAACTGGGCGCGACGATGTGGAAAGGCAGATACTTAAAGTTCACCAGCAGTCAGCAGATGACCTGGGGCTTCCTGCGGAAAAGTCATTGAAGTTGGATAAGAGTACACAGTATGGACATGTTTTTAGGATTACTAAGAAGGAAGAGCCGAAGGTTAGGAAAAAATTGAATAGTCAATACATAACCTTGGAAACTAGGAAAGACGGCATAAAGTTCACGAATGCCAAGCTGCGAAGGTTGAGTGAACAGTACACAAAGCTCACAGAGGAATACTCGAGTGCACAGCGAGAGCTTGTTGCAAAGGTTGTGGATGTTGCAGCAACATTTGTTGAGGCAAGTTTCTCTACTGTTTACATTAGTCTTACTTGTATTTCATAATGTATGTTTTCTTCGATACCAATTCCCCTACATAGTCTTCCCAAGCACTCGACGCCTTAATCATGCAGATATTCTTTCCTGTTTTTGAGTGTGTCATATTAAACATGCATCTCTGTCCATTCCCTTCCAGATTTTCTCAGGAGTTGCAGTTCTTCTGGCTGATATGGATGTACTTCTTAGCTTTGCTGACTTAGCTTCCTGCAGTCCCGTACCTTACGTCAGGCCCTCAATCACTTCTGCTGTAAGCTACTCTTGACACTGAAACCACTTAATGTGTATATAGCTTATTGTGCTGGAAACCACGCCAAAGTCAAGATTGTGGTTTTTTTCTGTGAATGTTAGTCCGTATTCAGTCCTTAAAGTTACTATTTGTAAACAAGGCATTCTTTCCAACTTGAGACTATGCAGATGACGTGGGCCATTTTGATTTCAGGATGAAGGTGACATAATTCTGGAAGGAAGTCGGCATCCATGTGTAGAAGCCCAGGATGACGTCAATTTCATTTCCAACGATTGTCGATTGGTATAGTGGAGTAGAAATCACAATCTTCTCTTTGGCTTTTGAATTCCTTTACCTGTTTAGCTTAGTTTCAGTGTTGAATTTGAATTGTTGAACTTCTAGGTTTATCGTCTATTCTTCAGTTTACTAACTACTCTTATAAACAGAACTTTGGAGAAATAATTTTGTCACTTGTTTCTCTCAGGTGCGAGGCAAGAGCTGGTTTCAGATTATCACAGGACCCAATATGGGTGGAAAGTCCACCTTCATTAGACAGGTGAAGTTTATCACCTTTTTTTCTACTTGTTTCCTTCGAAAAAGTGGATGGGAGGATAGAAACCGCAATTGCTGCTGCAAATGGACCTAAGCCCTCATTAAGATTTGATGTTCCGTGGAACTAATCACTGACACGGTTAGTGATTGTCCGGATGGACTTGTTGTTTGGCTGTGTAATTTCACCGTGTGGAAGTACTTGCCTGCATCTAGCAGATTTATTTGGTCGTGACAAGGTCATGATATATCGTCATTCAGCTGGGACTGACTTATGGCACACTGGCCTTCGTTGTCAATTTTTAAGTAGCATTCTTGATGTTGCTTGATGTCTCATCTTCAGGTTGGTGTGAACGTGTTAATGGCTCAAGTTGGATGCTTTGTACCATGCGACCGAGCAGAGATCAGTGTGCGTGATTGCATCTTTGCGCGTGTTGGTGCTGGAGATTGCCAGGTACTAATATACGCATGCTCTCTTAGTGCGTATCAGCGCCACTCTGCGAAACTTCTGGGTGTTTCGTCTATTTAGAACTGCGCCAGATTTATGTTGTTAACAATCAGGATGTGAAATTGCTGTTTACGTTTTATACCTCTATTCTTTTGCAGCTACGCGGAGTGTCAACATTTATGGCTGAAATGCTGGAAACAGCCAGCATTATTAAGTCTGCTACAGAGCGTTCTTTGATCATTATTGATGAACTTGGTCGGGGTACTTCAACTTACGATGGATTTGGTTAGTTCTCTTTATAACCTTTCATGGAAAGAGGTTGACCAAATACTTTTCCTTCATGTGGTTAAGCTGTAGGCTAATGGAGCTTGGGACTTGCGAGCAGGATGAGGGTTCACTGTTATCTTTTGAAATCATGTTAGTCATTAGAGTCGTCTGTTTTGTTCTGTTCTTGTCGTGAAGTTACCGAGTTCAGATGCAATGTCTTCAGGTTAACTCCATTTTTTTTATTATGACACATTCAAAGAGCATTTATATGTCGATACTATTTGTGCTAAACCATCTGAAATACAGGTTTGGCGTGGGCAATATGTGAGTACTTAGTGGAGGTCACTCGTGCACCCACTCTCTTTGCAACCCACTTTCACGAGCTAACAGCTTTAGAACATTCAAACTCTCCACCTGTCCATGGACCTCCCAGAGGTCCACTTGTAGGGATTGCCAACTATCACGTTAGTGCTCATATCGACACAAAATCACAGAAACTTGCCATGCTCTACAAGGTAATTTTTTTTTTAATGAATATATATATATATATATATATATATTAATCGTGAGTGTAGTACTGTAGGAAGTGTGCAGCAATCAGAAGTCTTGCAAATGAATAGCTTCGTTAGCTAATTAAGCGAATGTATTAAGTGGCGGAAATACTTTCAGACCTTTCTGCCCTGTCATCCACAAAAATTGCGTTGGGGTTTCTCATCTATATCGTGTTCGATTGTACAGGTTGAAGAAGGACCTTGCGACCAAAGTTTTGGTATCCATGTAGCTGAGTTTGCGCATTTTCCTGAAAGTGTTGTTGAACTCGCTAAGCAGAAAGCGGCAGAATTAGAGGATTTCTCTGATACTGGGAAGGATGTTTCAGGGGGGCTTAGTAAGGATGAGGTGCGATTTAATCTGTTCTGTTGTGTTATTCATATTCCAATAGGTGTATGTCTTGTAAATTGTGATCACTGACAGAGAGTTCTTGTTCTCTATCTTTTGACATATTCAGACATTGAGTGATACTTATATTAACAAGCGTTTGTTTTAGTGATCATTAACAAAGATAAACTGCATTCGCCGTTTGATGCTCGTTTGAGTTCTTACGCGTTGATTTTGATATTTAATAGGTTGGCACTAAGCGAAAGAGAGTAAGTGGCCCTGATGACAAGGTATTAGGAGCTGGGCGGGTGCGAAGGTTCCTTCAAGAGATGGCAGCATTGCCTGTAGACAAAATGAGTCGTGAGGAGACTTATGCCAAATTAAAGGCCTTGAAAAGTGAGTTTGACAGAGACGCCGCAACAAACTCATGGCTGCAACAGATAGTTCATTGAAAGGTTCTCTGAACGTTATGTACATTTGATCTAGAGACAAACATGTTTTATTTATGAATATATCTTCCTTGTGAGGTGAAGTAAATGATGATGAAATGTGAAGTAATTTTTTTGATCCGTAGCTTTGACAAAATACTTATCTGTCTGGACGAAACGCAGTCTTCAAGCTGTTGTATTGTTCGACTTATTGATAAAGAGGGAAACTAATGATTCACACAATCGTAAAGATTTGGCATCATATGGGATTCCATTTCTTCATCTACCCGTTGTTACTGTTACACATGTTGGAAAGGAAACATGTATGTGGACATATGTTGTTGGTTTTGACAAACGCTATAAGTGTAACATATACGTTACACTTTGGTTAATTTCAGAAATTTATGTCACTTGAATCAGGAATCATGAATAATCTTATTAGAACTAAATATCGATCGATGTTCAAATTTTGTATCTGTACTTCAGCTTTTCTCATTTAAGTTTTATTATTATTTTTTTGCATTACAGTTATTTTCAATATAGGAAGGTGCATTGATAAACCAGTCACTATTGATAGAAGAGAACACATTCTTTTACCTCTGACACAGGAGAAAATTTTCTTTTACAATTGGACATGTCAATTTTGAAGTTAGATTCAAGATTAGCATCTTCTATTCAAATACTTGAGATGTATCTAAGAGTAGTTTTGATAGACAATACTATTCATGCCATGTAGGAAAAAAAAACACACACACACACACACACACACACATTCCACCTCATCATTTTTTTTTCTTCTTCTTTTAATTTTAGGGCCTTTGAACTTATTTTTCTAAGTATAAATCCAATTCAAAGAGATTTCTCGATTTCACCAATCAAAACATTTAAAGATTAAGGCCTTCCACCTTGCCTCCTAAGTATAAAAGTGGCTCTAAAATTCACAATTCATTATATATATATATATATAGAATATGTTATGCAAAAAACGATATTTTTAAGCCAAAAAGAGTACGTACTTGGTTTTTTATTACCAAAATTAGAATCTCCAAATTTTACATTGACCAATTTCTGCATTTGTTTGAATTCTGTTTCTTCAAAAATTCAGAAGCCAGAACTGAGAAAGTTTAAATCTCAACAACATATCATTCTTTATAATCATTCATTCCAAAGGAGCTCGTCTCATAAACAAAGTGCATAGCTCCCGCATCACATTTCATTCAAGAAACTACCACAAAAAGTTAAAAATCAATAAGAAATTTAGTGAATGGAATGTTTTTATGGGATGACCTTGTAAGCTCAGAAATTTTGGTTGTTACGAGCTGCCCGTCAATAACCCTAGTTAGTCTACGAGTCACCATCAACAAACACCACGGTGGAGCTTGGCCGATCAATCCGGAATCGTCTTCAATGGAACCCTAGAATTCTAGAAAGATCGTGCCCTGATGTTGAAGCGGATCGTCAGGTGTCCAGTCAGGTGTCCAAAATGCGCTCAATTCCGGTGGGTACCGAAGGTGATGGCGGATTCGCAATTGGAGACCTAATTGAAGCATCGTTCGTAAGCATCATTCCGTGAGGATTGCGGGGGATCAATGTGGTGGGTGATTCGACGGAAAGATGTTGGGCGAATTCTGATCCTCGGTGCGCAGAGAATCTAGCGCGTGGTTTAGCTTAGAGGTCGAACGAGGGACCGTGGGTCTCGATCGAGGTGTTCCGAGACTGGATCGAGAGGGAGGTTTTTGGAGTAGCGTTTTCATGGAAGCAGGAGGAAATTGTAGGGGTAGACTATGAGAGACAAGGTTGGATCGCAGTGGAGAAGAAATGAGGGGTAGTGTAATGGCTATCTTACTGCTTCCTGTCTCGAGAGGTCTCCACCGCTGGCTTCCGAATCATGTCTTGCTTCGCCGGTACGTTCTAGTCCCAAATTTCAGGTTTTGATCCTTCACACTCCTTCCTCCTGCTTGAATCGTCCATCTACAACGCGGTGGGTGTGACAAGTGTTACTCGTGAATTTGTATTTTTTCCTTTTTCTTTTTAGCTTCGGTGTATTCCCTGTTGTTGCAATGGAGTTGGTCAAACGAGTCAATTGATTTGGGTGAAATTAAGGAAGTTTTGTTCGTACAAACCTGGCGATTCATCGCTGTTGTCAGTGCAACCGTTTTGAGAAACGTTGGTCGGGACAGGAGCCTTCATGGGGTTAGCGGGCATGCGCATGGGGACAGGGGCGGGCTTGGCAACGTTGCCACCGAAAGGCCCGCTTCATACATCAAAGCCTGTGACGTAGATCAAATTCAGGTTCTCGTCTTTTCATCTCTCTATTTCATTGCAGGGTACATTCGGAAACCGTTTCGAGAGGGAGGCAGTCGGAGATGATTTAGTGAAAGGCTTAATTGAAAGTCCAGGATTTAGGGTTTAGGGTTTAAGGATAGGGAATTTTGAGATGTACTTTTATTATTGTGCTCAAGCAGTTTTTATAAGTTGGAGACGATACAGGTTTTCCTTTTGAGTAATCTGTGGGCTGTTTATTCCACAGCAGTTTCTTCTGGGACCACGCTGGGGTTTACGGATGAAACCCTTCGGGACCCAAGGCTTGTCAATGTCTGCAGAGATCGATGAGCAGACAGTTGACGAGGGCGAAGACGTTGGAACGAACAGTGCAGGCGAACAGCCTGTAATGGAGTATCTGCAATCACGGGGGATCGATATTGTGGCCTTGGAGGAAATGGAATTCGAATTACCGAAGTCAAAGTCTATAATCAAGGAACGTCTTGATTACCTGCAGAACGTGATTGGCTTGACTATCAAGGATATTAACGATTACCCACTCATGATTGGGTGTAGTGTGAGGAAAAATCTAAGTCCCGTTGTGCAGTATCTTCAGTCGCTTAAGGTGACGAAGAATTCTCTTCCTGTAGTGGTTCGGAAGTACCCACAGGTGTTGCATTCAAGCGTTGCCATCGATTTGATCCCAAATATACGCTACATCCAAGGCCTGGGGGTGGAGCTGAAGCAGGTTGGTTCTGTTTTGACTCGGTTCCCTCAAGTTTTAGGGTATAGAATAGAGGGAACCATGAGCACTTCCGTTGCGTACCTAGTGATGATTGGCGTGGACAAGCGTCAAATAGGGCCGGTACTGACAGAGAAGCCGGAAATAATGGGCATGCGCGTGTCCAATAACCTCCGACCGAAAGTGGAATTTATTGTCAGCTGTGGAATTCCTCACCTCGTTGTGGGGAAGATGATTGAGAATCGGCCTTACATTTTGGATTATGATGTTGATCTTAAGATGCGACCTGCCGTAGATGCGCTTCTTGAGTTAGGTGTTCGAAAGGAGGCTCTTCCACTGATGCTCGTGCAGTACCCAGAGCTGTTGGGAATGAAGATCAAAGATAAAGTGGAGGCGAAGCTCCCGTGGCTTACTGCAAAAGTTGGTGTTCGCAGAGAGGATACAGCTGCAATCCTTGAAAAGCTACCACAGATCCTTGTCATAAATGTTCCTACTGCTACTAAGCGAGTTCATGCTTTGAGAGACCTGGGATTGACAAAGGACGAGGTCGCTCAGATGATAGTAATTTGTCCTCAGTTACTTGGTTTGAGCATTGAGAAACACATATCTCCCAATGGCGAGTTCTTGGTTAAGGAGATGGGGCGGGACATAAAAGAACTGCTGGAGTTTCCTGCATTTTTGACTTACGATCTTGAATTAAGGATTCGCCCTAGGTTTGTAAAGATTAAAGAGAAGGGCGTTAATTGTCCTTTAGCATGGATGCTCAATTGCAGCGATGCCAAATTTGAAGATAGGTTGAACGGGGGTTATACTCCCGAATTGAAAGTTGAAGTGGATGCAACTTTTGACACTGTAGGCCGTCTGCGTGTCCATCAGGTGCCGAAGTCTCAAGACCAAAGCCTATCATTTAAGTCGATAATTTAAAAGTTTCGCAGGTTGAACATACGTCAGCTGCTCGTATTTATTAGATTAGCTACAGCCTAGGGCATATGACAAGAGTGACGTCATGAATCGTACCAATAGTAAGATGATGTTCTTCCTTGCCAATCATTAAGCAACCTTGCGACAATATCTTTGCAACTATCAGAATTTGCTGTTCTGGGTGTCAGAGCGCCTCTAATATTTACTTGTTCTCAATACAGCCGGCTTCCTCATAGTGCCACACCCCAAGCCGCTTGACAAGCAAGTAAATTTGGCCAGTGGCATGAGAATACCATAATCTACTCGTCGAAAATGATCACGCAAAGTGGATGCTTCGGGTACCAGGTAAACCTGAACGCAAGCGCTCCAACTGCCCAACTTGTGAATAGTTCACATTCAAGTTAACCTGCGATGTGTCACAAGCAGTGTTGATGGGTAAAATGTTCATTTGCAGTCCCTAACAGCCAGAAATTGTTAATTAATACCTGCAAATTACCGCGTAGAGGTGCCCTTTCAGGGAATTAAAACTTGGAAGACAACATACACCCCGTTCGAAACATTTCTGCCGTCATCACAAATAATCCGTCGTCTAAAGAAAGAGACAAAAATTGGTAATCAACTTTTAACTTGCAAATACTTCACGAAATTTCAACAGTGACAGCAGAAAAAATCTGGACAAATCTGCATGGTCAGTGTACTTTTCAATCTCTAAATTCGTGACCAAACACGAGATAATAAAACATGCATGTATTCGGAATTAAGGGTTACTCACTTTAGGACCATAGTTCTGAATGAACCACTCAGACACATTCGGGTCATTAGCTTCGAACATTATCTTCTCCAGTCCCAAGCGCTCAATAATCTTAGCCACGAGGTCAGTGTGGCAGTTGTTCGTACTGTTGGTGAGGCCATCTGAATTGACCATGATCATATCTGCTCCTGCCTCTAAATAACGCTCAGCCCGTCGTATTACCCAATCAAGATCTACTTTACCTGCATGAATTCCGAACACTGGAATGTCATCGACTCGCTTTATGTGATCACTATAGAGCCTTCGACAGCTCAGTGCATTGCAGTGATCGATAATACTAAGGGAATCTCATCAAATCCAACAACTGCACTAAATTCTTCAGTGGCATGGTGTTGTAAACATCAGTATGAACAAAGAGTGTTAAAAATTAGAGAAAGACAAAAGATTCATTCATTGAAATTAAATAAAGCGTTATTATGCAAAAAAAAAAATTTAAAAAAAATTTAAAAAAAAAACACAAAAGGTAAAACTGCCATCAATCTTCACATTAAAAATAAAAATGCACATAAACGATACAGCACACAGACAGGGGAAAACGAATTACCAGACGAAGCAAGTTCAGCATTTTCTCCACCAAAGAAAGAAAGCCCAAGCTCGGGTTTAGGCCTCATTCCTGAATTTTTCACCAAGCGTATTAAACGAAGTAGATTATCTTCATTAAGCTCAATGAAGCTAGCGTTCAGCTCTATCGAATCAAATCCAAGTTCCTTGCAGTCCTGGTCACAAAATATATTAGTTTTAATAGAGTAAGCAAGTGAACGGTCAACATTTTGTTGAGCTAATACATCCAAACTAAGTAGTTGAATGTGCCAAAATCACACCCTCTAATCCAAAAGAGTGTGAGACGAACATGAAGGATTATGGCTATCCTAGTAAGCATGTAAAGATAGAACTGAGAGCGTACTTGCACATACTGTTTGAAACTCCCCGGACCTTTGCGGAGAATGTGCTCTGCCCAACCACCAGTACTCACATACACATCGTGGTCATGAGCCTGGCGGATCAATTGCTTCAAGATGTCTCTAGCCATCAGGCTCATACAGCCTCCAGAGAATTTAAGGCCGTCAATGTATTCTCCCATGCTTTCGAACAGATTCTGCATCACACATGCGGCAAGCCGACATTATAACAGAAGATCATGCTCCAGAAAATCAGACCAAAAGCATAGAGGAGACTCAAGTGAACAAAAACGTTCCCAAGTAGAATAGGAATTGTCCTCCTTCAATCCACGACTCGGAGAATTGAAAAACTAGAAGGTAACTTTTCATACCCCAACGCAATGTGCAGAAAAAAAATGAAATAATTGATCCCTTCTCATATCGGAAAAAGCCAAGGCGTCAAAGAAAAAACAACGAATAACTACGACTTGAAATAAGTGGCTGACATAATGTTAGGCATAGATTTACTGTACCAAATCAAGGTAATTAAGACGTAGAATTGGTTATGGATAGACATAGACCTGCAAGTGTTCGGGTCCAGTGACAGAGTGATGCGGTCCATGAATCTCTGTTATTCCATACAGTCGCGGTTTTACAGACCTTCTATTGCTAGCGCTTAAGATTTGACCATTTTTTATCATCCGCTTACGGTCCTCTATGCGTTCACTGAACAGGAGATTACAATCAGTGAAGGTTCTAACGCAATTCTGATTGAATGACCAATTCACAAGATTTGTTGACAAAATTTTAGGCACTCCGCAAATGCCATCCTAACATTTGGCACACAATGAAAACAACAATCAGCCACTGCATACGATTCATGTTTAGACGTACCTTAGAAGAATAAGCTTTTCCTCCATCTTATTCAATTCGAGCAACCCTTCAATTAACCCTTCCCTGTATAGCCAAAGGAGATCGACTATACGTTATTCTGCTTGAGCAGAAAATATGATCTGCAGTACAACCAGTAATGGACACATGTAAGCACAACTCACCTGCTCACGAATCGAACTCATTGATGATGCTTACACAACTTCTCTCAAGTTTTTACATTTGTCGGCCGATGCCATCGTCACTAACAAAACGAGTGACTCCTACTGATCATATTATCATAACCTGGCATAATTGAGGCTAGGTTAGGATTATATGATTAGGAGAGGCCTGTAATATGGTTCAGCCATGGATCTCATGAGACAGCCACCTTCGCAAGTACAGGTACCTGCTAACCATGTGCCGTCGATCTTGTCGCTGAGAAAACATACTACAGAAAAATCTCATCTTCAGTTTGCAACCATTAACATCCTTACAAGAGTCTCTTACAAAATTCAGCGCCCAGGAATAATATGAAGATGGCCTAGATGAATACATTGATCATACCATTTCAATTCACCTTTGATCGCCAATCATGCACATCGCAAGCAGATGCGATCTACAATTTGAGAGAACTTCTGGAATAACAAATATTATTCTCAAATTCGAGTGTCCGAAATACTAGAATGTCTGAACAATTGAACTGTGCGAAATTCGACCACACTGCAGTGATCATGACCGCTTATCGCCTTCCTCGATGATCCAAGGCAAGAATCATCCTCCAAAGCCTGATACAGATGAACAACAAGACACTTACAATGTGCGGCAAGAACTAAAGGCACGAGGACAACGTGACGAGTGTTGCAGGCGTGCTACAGGAACGGGCAGGCGTTTCAATTCAGAGGGCAGCTCACTTCAGGCCACGCTCACTCTGCAAGCACTACGAACAAAGAAAGGCCTCGAATCGATTTCCACCAAAGGACCATCGCCAAGCCACTCACATTCAAACCGGATTAACGCTCTCACCCTTAAGCCAAATCCGACGAGAGAAACAAAATCACGTTGCATTGTGTTTACAAGCTCTCAGAACGACACCTTCAAAGCGATGCTTCTCTTTCGGTTCGAGAAACTACTAGAATTTTCCTGTAGCGTCAATTTGAACAAAAGCTCCAATAAAACTCACGCTAGAAGGTGCGAGTTGATAAGCAGGAAAATATATTTCCACCTGCCCAAAATCACATGCGTGGAATTAACCCATAGACTTCCCTATTAAAACCCTAGCTGCCCGAACAGAAAATTTTTCCTCAGAACACGATGAATGACGACCCTCATTCATCCACCCCATCCGAACGGGCAATAAAGAGTGGGACATATCTGCTGATGTGGCATGGAAGGGCTCTCCTCCTCTGTGAACTAGATATTCCAGTCCATGCCTTGAGGAGCTGCCCCTTCAGGAACTAGCCCATCTGTTACCCTAATTTGTTTTGACGCTGCTCGTACTTAGAGTATGTGCAAATAGTGTAGGTTTCGACGATTGTGGGGGTTTCGCAGGGAGCTTCTTCGGATGTGGAGGGTGTCCTCGAGGCTTAACTTACCACTCCCCCCCCCGCCCCGAAACATAGATGCTTGACTGTGTGAACGTAGTGAATTGTCCGAGTGTGTGGACTTTTGCTCGGAGCTCGGATTATTGTGCTTGGGAGACTTTTAGGCAATTGTGTAGCAGAGAAATGGCGATGGACATCGTTGCTTCGTTGTGTGTTGAATTGTTGCTAGGGTCACGAAGCTGAATGTAGATAGATAGATAGATAGATAGATTGTGCGTGTGTTTGGTTTGGAGTTACATTTGTATTCTGTGGTGTGGTATTTGTGTCACGGTAGCAGAGGGTTGTATGTTATTCAATCGCGAGGGTATGATTGCGGGGTGATAGCCAATTCACAATGGTACAGTAGTTCTTCGCGAGCCTCTTTGGGAGATGAGTGCTTCATTGTGGGGGAGGAAGTTGTGGATTGCGATTAGGTGTCTACTCTCTTTCATGAATTTTGTTTTGTCTATCTCCATTTGAATGTGGTGTGAAGGTCTTGCCGATCTCAAACATTTTCGGATACGGCTGAAACAGTTTAGGTAGCCGCTTTTTAGGTGAAGTTTTTCCATGGCGTCCTCCTCAAATGATGAGTTCACCTTGTATTACGAAGAGACTCCCTCTGTTATCGACGTCTCCGTGTCACAAATTCAATCCAAGTCGATTTACCCTTCGTTCTCGCAAGCCGCAGAGACTTGGTATGGTTTAGTGCCTCATACGAAAGTTAAGTATAGCTGGAGCGAACCCCATTGTGCAAAGAGTAAACGAAACAGAAGAGGAGGTGACTTATTTTTTGCTAGGGTTTCTGTATTCCAAAGCCTTGAATCGTGGCAGGAAGGAGGTTTTGGCGAGTTTGTTAGGGAGAGCAATCGCCGAATGAATCAAGTTTTCAGGTTCGTCGCTCCAATCCATTCTCCTATTGTTTCATCTTTTTGAAATAATTATGTCACCTTTTTGGAATGGGCTTGACTAGGCGGTAACATCTGCAATCAGCATTGTCTCGTCGTCACCAATTTTGGTGGCCCCACTCGTAAATATCGAGATTGAGATCAAATGTGCTTTTCTTATGCACTTGGTCTGTATCCGGAATTGTTGACTGTGATGATTGATCTTTTCCAGGTGCATGACAATTGTAGGAAGTAGCGCTGGCCGGATGGTTAAACTGCCTCTGCTCGAAAGGGCTGGTATCAGTGCTTTGGCTGGTGGCATAGCTGGAGGCTTCACGAATGCAACGCTGCACCCGATTGATACCGTTAAGACGAAGTTGCAAACTAGGGGTGCTTCAAAATTGTACTCTGGTCCTCTTGACGTTGTCTCTAAGGTGAGCAAGGAATCCTTCAATCATTCTTCTGTGGTTCTCTGCAATTCCATTGGCCATAATGCGGGGGATTGTTGAAGGGTTACAAAAGAACTTAGTGATGTGAATAAGGTTATTTTTTTGGTTTGGTACTAGTAAAAATGGAGTGAGGAGCCAAGGAGTCATAGTTAAACACTAAGACACTCTTCCGTGCATGGTTGATCTGGAACGGCTATCTTCATAATTGTCTTCGTGTACATATCCTTCAGCTTTGCGATACCTGTTTTTATTGAATCGATTTTCTACGATTCCTTGACTGAATACATTACATTAAAATATTACTGATGCAAACAAATATTAACACGCACATTTTTCCAGGTAATTGCAAAGCAAGGCATTGCAGGTCTTTACAGTGGAGTCCAGGCGGCTTTTGTGGGTTCCATAATTTCTTCCTCTATCTACTTTGGGACCTATGAACTAGGAAAGGGTGTCTTCACGTCAATAGGCAATTGCCCTAAAACCCTCGTTCCTCCTCTAGCAGCAGCTCTTGGAAACATAACTTCTTCAGCAATTCTAGTGCCGAAGGAAGTTGTGAAGCAGCGCCTGCAAGCTGGAATGGTCGGTTCAGAATTGGACGTATTTCTGCAAACTATTCGGACGGAGGGTATTGGAGGTTTATACGCGGGATATTCGGCTGCGTTGTTAAGAAACTTGCCATCGAATATTATCAGCTTCTCTACTTTTGTGAGTCTGATTTCTAGGAGTATTCTGCTTCTTTCTTTTGCTACGTGTGTAAATTGAGGTCACGATGGTGGGCTTGTAGCTAGCCAGTGAGTCTTGGTGCTCATACTACGCGTGGTATGTTTCAGGAATATTTGAAACTCGCCTGGTTGAAAGACAGTGAAAAGACAACTCTAGAACCATGGCAAAGTGTGATTTCAGGAGCAGCAGCTGGAGCATTGTCCGCCTCTTTAACGACTCCATTGGATGTGGCTAAGACTCGATTGATGACTCAGGCTCGTAAATCAGTCACTAGTGCTGGCCTTTCTGGAGTTCGTGCAGAAGCAGCTGCTCGTGCACAAGCTATAGCTGCGTACACTTATACAGGCGTCGCTTCCACTTTGCATCAAATATGGGTGGAGGAGGGAGCGCTCGGACTGACGCAGGGAATGGGACCTCGGTTATTTTACAGTGCGTGTTTTTCAGCACTTGGATTTTTCGCATTTGAAACCACGAGGGTCATTATACTTAAAAAATATTTGGAGGACAGAGCTGCAACTGAAAACGTTGATGTTAGAATCCTTAGAAGTTGATGCACGTTTTCTGCTCTCATAGCAGATTTGTAATATTAGCGGTGTACGTGCACTTCTCCAATCTCTCCAATTTGTTAGTGGGATAATTGGTCCGTTCACGGGGCGAGCTAATTAGTGACGTTTCCAGATCCAAAGTGCTGCACGTGCATTGGGTGCACCTAAGTTGAAGTGTGTAACCATGCATGGCTTCACTCTGCGAGTTTTCTCTTTCTCGTGATTAGTCCCTTTCGGAATGAGTGGTTAATGCAATTTCGCTTCTGAGCACACATACGAGGACTGCCATGAGAATGTTTTTGAGTGTATCTTGGTTTAAAGTATTTAATGCAATTCAAAGACTCTGGAGCTCATCTCGTGTCTAATCGTTATTTTATTTTTTAAAACTAAAGCCTCAGATAATTTATAATTTCGTCGAAATGTGACCACGATGCATTCCAATAGCAGGAGGCGTCATCTGTGTCATCATCTTCATTTCTCATGGTTTGTTGTGACTTCTCGAGGTTGATAATATAATCCACTGTCGCCCAGCTGACAATTCAGCGCTTTGCTTGTCGAAACAGATACTTTTGAAGCAGTGCTGGAAGATGTGTAACCTGGCGGTCATTGGGGTTATTGAATTAAAGCATTTATAACATCAGTAAGTTGAGTTACCATGACGGGAGATTGTGCCGAAGGTATTTTCAGAAGCAATCTTGTTTTCAGGGCAATTAAAGCACCTACGCTAATTCGAAAAAGAGAACTTGTAAATCACTTAAATTCCTCTGGTTTTTGCTGAGACAATAATTTTGATGATATTGCAAGTGGTTTACATCATCCTCCAGGGGATTGGCAAGATGGATTGGACACGTTCTGCACTCTAAATAAGAGCTTGGAACTCTACAGTATGATTCAAGCTGGTGGGCATCACGTGGATTATCAAAGCTTCGACTTACGAGGGAATATAACAAGTTGTGTTGTTTCTGTGAATCAGATTACATGATTTATCCAAAAGCCTCTGCTCGGCTGGACACCTTATCAGAACCCCATGCCCAATTTGCATGTAGTTCATACGTGCTATTTGTGTGCTCCTGGATTCTTTCTCGGATTGATGCACCCAAATTGTGCTAGTTGGAATTCCTGTTCAACATGTAAAGTTATCTCATGTGCACTTTGGCGAGTACGAGAATATTCATCATAATTTATCACGATGACACAAAAATTACGCTGTTCCAAAATGCTACTACTTTTGCAGAGCTGAATTGCAGAGCAGAGCTCTTCATATGGAGCAAGTCCAAACAAGGCCTGAGAGTTATCGTAAGCTCAGCCTTCCTTTCAGACCGGGATTCCGTTGTCGTCTGAGAGAGTGCTGGTATCAACACTTCACTGCACCACGTCATTAGACGTTGCAATATGGAACTTACAAGGACCGAACAATCGCAGTCTGCACAAGTGAAGGAGACAGAGATTGAAAATCTGTTTATCATCCAGCAGCAGTACGAATAAAATTAAACCCAACAACAACCCATGGCAGGAATCAAACAAAAAATATTACTGTGACATTGTAATTGCAACCGAGTACTCTCCAACTGAGCTCTCCCCCAGCCCAGAGGGTAGGGAGCTTCCGGGTGGACCGGCATCTCCAACCCACAACAATCGCACAGACAGGCAGACGCGTAGGCATTCATCATCTGTCAGATCACACATCTTCAAGCTCTGACACACCATCTTGGATCCCAATATCGTGGCGCGCAGTGCAGCTTAAAATAATCGAATTGTGATCCGTATGTTTGGATGATTGGAGGGGTGGATAATGTCCGAGGAGGACTGGCATTGCCAATTCAATCGAGTGGGAAGCCAACTCTACGAACATCGAATCATCAACCTTCCAGACCAAAACCACAGAAGGGACACACGCATGTTGTGCCGTTCTCGCAGAATACGCGGGAGGCTCCGAGATTATGGTGAAATCTACCACTCTGTCAAGTGGCTTTTAATAGTGAACACGAGAATGCACGAGCACGATGAAGCTCCGAAGAGGACCGCCGCTCAGGAGGAGAAAGCTTCGAGAGAAATTGCAAGGCAAACACCAGTGTTCAGAGTAGGATTTTTGCTCAATCGTAAGTGAAGAGAGGGAGAGGAACACCCGATCCACCCTGACTGCCTTGAGCGTTTACCGCGGAAAAAGGGACACTTTGGTAGTGCAGAGTAATTTTAGGGTTAGTGAGTGCAGTAGGTTCTGACCCCACTAGCAAAAGGGAGAAGTGGGATGTTTCTCACCCAACAACAATCGCTTAACTCGGGGGGTGGTTTACAATCAAGATGGCAACATATGCAGAAGTGCTAAAGGCAAGGTTGGCCCATGCCCTAGTAGATCCTACTGCGTCAGAAGCGAGTCGGAGGGTGGAACTTGCAAGGAATGGAGATTGCATGGAACCGAAACTAATTGTTACCACAGCAAACCTAGGTAAGTATGTTGCCTTTAACTCAATTCGTGCAATACTAGGAGAGCAGTTACCCGAAGGCTTAGTCAGGAGTTATACAAGGTTCTTATTCAATACTCAAATTGTAGAGGTTCAGTTTGATGAGGAAAAAATCAAGAAAGAAATGGACTATCTTCAGAAGTGCGTAGTAATAGTTTATTTTGTGGGAGGTAAACCCGCAAACAAAGCCTTACAAGTATGATTGTAAGGCTTTAAAACAGAGGCAGGCGAAGATTTGCATTTAGGTTGTGACTCAATTCACAACTTCTTTTAAGTAGTGTACCTAAATGAAATAGCTTCACAGAACTCACTCATCCAAAATCCATATCTTTTCCAATGGAAAACAAGCATAATTCAGTCATAGGTGGCTGGATTCAACCCAAGTCATGTGATCGGCATAAAAATGCCAACATGAATAATTCTTAAAGGACTTTCAAACGAGTTAGCAAGCAGTGTTAGAGAAATGGCGCAAAACATCAGAATGGTATTAAGATGCAATCAAAATAACAAAACAAGTGGAGATCAGAAATTTTGTATTGCTTTAACCAATGGCAACTTGTATGTGCTTACTATTGATGCCTTCAACCCGGTTACAAAAACAACAACTTGTATATAGGTGGATTACAATAATTTGCATATCAATTGTAGATTTTGTTTATCCATCCGGCACCTAGTTTGAGACTGCCTTTTAGTATATAGCCACTATCAAAAGGTAAGAAGTGAATATCAAGCACATAAGGAGCCAAATACCAAATCATTCCTAAAGACACAAGCTTGACCAAACTTACAAATAATTGATAATCAAATAGTTGGCTTAGACATTGTAAAGTGACACAAAGGGTTATACTTACATTGGGCTCTATAGTCAGCTCAAGTAGGTTAGTAATAGAATAAAGAGGCAACTTTATCATGGCAGAATTAAACCAAGGGAGATAAGGTCAACACAACAAATTTGCATCAACAAAGTCTAGAGTGGATTACTTAGCTTAACAGGGAATAAGTGAAGAAATAAGAATCGTTATCCAATACATTGGAGTTTTTGGATATTAATGAATTAAATGAGGTATGTAATGAATGGATACATCAAATGGCAAACAAGATCCAAATTATGGGAAAGATTGTTGAGAAACAAGTTGGAAAAGATGTCCAAATGGACTTGATATCACTGAGAGGTTCAAAGGACAAATAAGCCAAAGCAGAGACCAAAATTAGAATCTAGAAGAAAAAATCTGTTGTAGCATATAAAAAAGTGAAAATAAATAAAAAAAGATATAATAGTGGATTTCATGGGTAGTGATGTTGATGGAGAGGCATAATTAAACTCCCATTTAGCTCCAATTCATATAGACTGGATGGAAGGAGATATCAGCATTGAAGAATTGGGTGCAAGTAATGGCAAAATAAGCTTGGTATGCGATATGATGGATACTCACTAAGATGAAGGAAGCAACTTCTTCTTGTATTAACTAGATATTGATTTAAATTGAAGCAATCCATGACATTTAAGATCTCTATGGGTGAATTGTAAAATCATGATAAATATAAGATGAACCTCATATATGGCTAGTGAAGGAGGAAGAGAAGCAAGGTCAAAAGGAACTCTATAGTCCATAGAAGTTCCTACAAAAATCATATGCAAAGTATTAAAAGATAATAGACAACTTACTATGTATCTAACTCCATTATTCTAAGATTGATTACATAGCTAAAATTTGATGGTTGACATGATATAATCCACGATACAAGTATAGTTGTCTAGCACATCAATAATATAAAGAAATCAAAAAATATTTTCTTCAAAATGGCCCAAAGACACTCAAAGAATATTTTTTTCCATCAATTGAATCATAAGAGTAGCCATTTTTATATAAAACATACAAGGTATGAACAACTCGACTAAGATCAAAACTATTCAAAATTATCTACAAGAGCACTAATATAAAGTTGATATTTATTATATTTGAAAATATAAGCTTTAGGGGTTGAATTTGGAGATACTAAAAAGGGAGTTTTGGCCAAGATCAGCTTTTTTTGGGCAAGAAACTATGGTTGCATACAATCATTTGGCCAACAAAGAGAGATAAGGGAACAAAAGAGTTGGATTATAGATCGCCGCCCATTTCTTGTATTTTATTGAGTCTTTAGATTTTTTAAAATCAACGAGGATTCATTGAATATATCTCTAAGGCTTATTAAGTAATAACATCAAGATTTTGAATCTATATGCCTTATATATAGTACAAGAATAAATAAAATTATTTTCACAATTGATTAAAGTTCTACCAAGCAACTGCAAGTAGGTGCTTACAGATAACTAGAATAATGTAAAAAAAGAATATACTCTTGAAAGAAGAACAATGAATGTTTAATAGTGTTATATCTTTGCTGTAAGTCTTAAATAGCTTTTCAAAAGTCCATTCCTTATGTTTTAGTTTAGATAATAGGTGCTAAGGGGCAGACTCAGCTATAGTATATTTCAATAGTATATATGTATTCTTCTAACTGGATGTTAGTACTACCACCGTGAAGTACTTGATTCTTGCTAATAACATCTATTTGAACCATCTTGTAGTTTGAAGGCAAATCCATTTGCAACAAGTAGCATAGAAGAAGTTCTAATATGTGACAAGCACCCAATACTTACCCTTGAAAGAAGTCCAAAGAAAAATTAAGCAGATTTAGCATTCTTACTTATTTTATTTATTTATTTGTTTAAAAATAAAAAATATATACAATATTACAAACTATTTTATATTTACAAGGTGGCAAAATGTTGAAGGAACCAAGGTCACATTTGAAGTGAATTAGACAATGTAATTGATGCACTATAGAAGTATCCAGGGAACAACATTAATCAAGGTTGGCTAATTAGCTATGCCAACATGCTATAGGAGCTTAAAAGCTAGAAGGTGGAAAGACAAGTACTTTAAGTTAAAGTAAAATAAAAGATAATGGATAATAGTTGCCATGCTAATTTATTCCACATACATGGACGATAGTTTGTAACTTCATATATCACATAGTTAAGAGATGAAGATGACCAATTGTAAGGTAATATAGAAGTGTTGGCTTACATATATTAGACCTTCTATAGAAAATTGCATAAGCGACAAGATGTCACCCCAAGTATGAGAATTTTTAGAAAAAAGATAGCAAATTCTATGGCTGATTGGCTAGAAGAAGAAGCAAAAGAAAGCTTGAAGAGACCAATCATACTTAGGGAATTAACAACAACATTGAATGTCATGCAAGGAGGTAAGTCACTTGGACTAGATGGATTAATATTAAAATTTTACAAAGCTTAATAGCATCTAATAAAGATAGAATATTAAAATATGTTATAAGGGAGCATTATAGAGGGTCATCTTCCTAATGGAGTTATCCATAGACTAATAGCCTTGCTACACAAGACTAGTTCAAGATATGATCTATCTCAATAGTGACCAATTATTTTATTAAATATTAGATATAAGATCTTTGCTAAAATGTTATAGCTTTGTCTTCAACTTGTTTTTATATAAGTCATAAATAAAAATTAATTTTTCTTTTTATATCTATGCTTTATATTGAATAATTTACTATTGATTCATGAAACAATAGTATGGGTAGAAAAATCAAGACAACTTCTTTTATTTCTAAAACTTGATTTTATAAAAGCTTATAATATGGTAGATTAGAGTTTCTTATTTTTAGTACTTGAAAAAATGGGCTTTTTTAAGAAATTCAACTATATGAAATAATTATTATTTATCAATACTAAAGCTTGTATAAAGATCAATGACATTCTTTTTGAAACTCTTGAGATCGAGAAGGAGATTAAACAAATGTGTCTTTTATTATCCTATTTATTTTTGATAATAAAAAAAATACTAAATTCCATAATTAAGATGGAAGCAAAAAATAGAGCAACAAAAAGAATTCAATTATTGATGGCCAACAAGTAACAAATTATGGCATAATATGGAGATGACACTTCTCTAACTTTATTAGGTGTAGAAGACAATATGTAACATATTATTTGCATTTTGGAAACATATTGTGTAAGTTCAAGCCTCATTCTTAATTGAAATAAGTCAAGCATTCATTGAAAGAATAAACAAGCATTAATCTTCCTTCCATAGATAAATGAATTGAGTATCACATGGATAAATAAAGGATCAATGAGAAAATTATTAGGAGCCCCATTTCACCTTTCTATTGTTGTATTGTGATTTGGCTACCATGTGAAAATATTATATTTATATGTTTGATATAAAATTTACTAAATAACATAATAAGAGCCATGTTAGTGGATTTTAATTGATTGTAGAATGTAATTCAATTACTACGTTAAAAAGAAGTTGTTTAAAAGAACTATTATTTGTATTCACATAACTTTATTTTCATTTGATAGTGGCTTTTAAGATTAATTTTGGTTGATAGTAACTTTTACATATTTAAAGTCAACTTTGTTAGACATTGGTGATCCTTGAAGTCTTATTTTGTTTCTTTTATTTGATTTTTAGGACATATATTATGTAAATCTTATTAGAAAAAAGATTGAAGAAGGGTCTTGGTAGCAAAAAGAGAAGTTATGGCATCCATATGGATGAATGGAGATGGATGATAAAAATCTCCATTCCTATTGGCCAAAAATCATGCCTAACGGGCTTCAAGGAAGCTATTTAAGGCCTTATTAGGAATTAGGATTATTCTTACGAGGCCATTCAAACTTTAGAGGCAAAGGTTAGAAATTTTAGGTTTTTGTCTATGGTTTTGATACAAATTTTGTGTGATTTGGAGTTTAGATAAAAGAGATATGGGCACTCAAAGTTAAGGTGATGATTTGGTACCTACTATCACTCTTTTGAATATAATGTGCGCATTTAGAAAGAAATAAAGGATCAGAAACTAGAATTGAAGAGAGCACTTTCTTGGCTATACTTTTTGTAATGTGCTTGATGAATTTTAAGTTGAGATAAAAGAAATATTGGAAATTAAAATCAGCACTTCAAATCTAAGGGTAGTAAATAACCTGATTCACTAGTAGTTGTGTTTTGAGCTACATCTTAAGCAGTTTGATAAGATTTTGGCTCAAATTTTCTAAAAATGTTTATAATCATGTTATTGAACTTTATGAATAAATTTTGTGATATTTGAATTTTGTATTTTCAAGAAAATAGTACTTAGGTGCTTACAGATTAGGGTTTAGAGCACCTGCTAGGATTTCTAAGATGCCAAAAGATTGGTAGTGAATTTATGGTTTATTTTTTTAATAAAACTTAAGAATAAGTGTTACATTATTTAGTAATTTGAAAAAAATTAAATTGTTGGATTAAGAGATATGAATTTTTAAAGTTTGAAAAGCATAAATCTTTTGTAGAAAAAATAAGTTTTGAGAGATTTTGCTACAATTTGGATATTTTATATAAAGTGAAGAGGTTTTGGAAGCCGAGACTTTGTATATAAGTTAAAGGTGGAATAAATTATTTATTGGAGCTTAGCCAATATATTTAAATTAAACTCTCTATAGCTAAATATCTAGTGTATTTTCAGATTACAAATCACACTATATTACACCATTAAGTCTAAAGATTTTGATATCTTCTTACAACAAAAAAAACCAAAAAATTAAACCACTAGAGTACAATGATGGTTAATATCATGGATAGAAGAATAATTATCAACAATAGCATTTTTCTTTATATTCTTATGTAATGGAACAAAACAAGAATTATCCAAGAAAAAAACATCTTTGAACAATTATCTAGCAAAAGAAACAATATAATAGATCCATACAAAGATCTTTTGGTTACAATATTGCCAACCTATGCAAAAAAGATGAATTAATCTTATTAACCTAACAAATACAACAATAGCTTTAATAGTTAAATGGATCATTAAGGCCTTGGAACCTAATGAATCTAATTTACACTTAATTTTGAGGCATTATCTTAGCCAATTCCAACCATATGTGAAAAGGAGGTGGAAACTAAGTCTAGAATTTTTTACTTTAAAAAAACAAAGTAGAAAAGATTCTATGGTGTGGAATAGAATTGCAACAACATAGAAAACTCTCCTCCCTTTTATCACCTGTATTCTACCAAGAAGTCATAAAAAGCGACTTGTATACAATATGTGGTGCAAATGCAAGATATGGGAATAGGTGCTAGATTCTCTAAAAGTCAAGCATCACAGTGTTGCCATCAAATTCTAAACTTAAAGGGGTCAATACATGAAATAAAGAAAGAATGCAAAAAGAGGTAGGATTACTTTGGTTCACTTGGCATTGGATACTAGTTGTAAACTCATGGAGAGGCAGATTTAATGGAAACATAGATCAATGCTGCCCAGTGTGTTTAATTGTGGTGAGGGAATTAGTACTCCATAAATTTTAGGAGTGTACCTTCACAGAAAAAGCATAGAAATGGAAAATTAATGTTATACAGCTATTGGCTCATATAGACCAAATAATATAGCTGAAGAGACTTGCAACAGATGACCCTCTCAATGGAGTGTGTAATAGAGAGTCCATATGATCATAAATAGTGATATAAAAGTGGTTTTGAACGTCTAACAAATTCTACGCAGTTCTCCCCCTCTTGGAAGCATTGCATTTTTGGATATAATAGTAGTTTTGTACATAATAGTAGGCAGTAATCTAACCTGGCTAGACTTGGCTGGGGTAGTGTACTCTAACACTGTAATAAAGAAATCTTTATTTGTGTCAAAAATAAATAAATAAATAAATAAACGCCGCAGAAGAGAAAAAAATAAAAAAAATAAAAAAAAAATCATAGTTTACTCATCTATCTCAACTTTGGGTCAGATATCAACTCAGATGGTTTTTGAGCAACAGGACTGTCGTCGGAAAACGGCAAATTGTGAAGGGATGGCTTCGGTATGAGGCATCAGCAACTGCTGACACCACCGCCAAGGGGGATTTCGAGACCAAGCAGGTTGTGGACCGTGCCTTACAATTAGCCGGTGCCCTCTGATCATGCGGGGTGACCCCATAATTCCACTCACAGTCAAAGTGACTGGCGGTGTCGATAGGCCTGAAACGCGAAGCCTGTTGCAGCAGCAGTCGTAGGCGCCTTTAAAGCTGAGAAGAGGGAGGCTGAGCTGAAGATATCCCATGTCTTAGAACTTCACGTCTGTGTCCGATTCTGTGTCTGTATTCCCCCTATCAGTGCTGGTTGCAGTGCTGGTTTGTTTAGAGTGTTGCAGGCTTCAGCTGTGGATGTGTCGGCTGGCGTGATTCATCAGACCTCTAAGCCTAGAAGAGCATTCTAGCGACCAAGGATGTTCTGGTAGCCTGCGGTGCCACCGCTGTCTCTCAAAACCTTAGCTGTGGCTACTATACATGGAGGTGGATATGGTGATGTGCGGCATTTCCACCTCTTGTTATGAACAAAGACTTCAAGTCTCATGAGTGAAAAATATTGCATGGACGTTGAAATGGATGAAGAAACAGGCAATTCTACACCCCATGTGCCCATGTTATGATAAGTCTCACAATAAATACAGGAATAAATAAATAAATAAATAAATAAAAACGCAGTTTTGTAGGTTGGTGTTTCTAGGTTTATTATGTGAATGGTTCCATTTTATTTATTTATTTATTTATTTTTCCTTTTTGATGATTTGTGGTTAAACTATGCAGATAGAAGTAATTCTGTAACTGTAATAGATTCAATTAAGTAATTATTTTGGTTTAGTTAAAAGCATGGATCATATAAATCATGAAGAGTATGTACAAAGGCTGTGCATCCAACTGAAGGATGACACCAAACTTTTGATTTTGGTCATGTTGAGCATTTGGTACGAATCAAATGCACAATCAGTTTCAATACATTGACTCTGCCAAATACTTATAAGAACATGCATCTAATAATTATTATTATAATAAATATTAAGTAATTATCTATATGTTTCTTGGTAGCAGATAATTAATGGAAGGATAATTATTATTTGAATTAGATATTGTGAATTCTGTAATCAATATAATCTAGTTCTCCAGTCTTAATTGTGATTTAGATTATAACCTATTAACTTCGCTGCAATAGACTTCATTTGTAAAAAAAAATGTAACAATTTATTTATTAAAAAGTTAACTATCTGGTGTTTTTTTAAACAGTATACATTGAATAAAATAAAATAAAGTTGTGTATGTGTGTAGTGATGCTACATCATATTCAAATTAGTAGAAGCAAGAATAATTGATGAGCTATATAATTGATAAATCAAAGAGTGTGTATAATTTTACAAAAAGAGTTTTTAGAATTAAAAAAGTAGAATCAAATCATATCAATTTGTTACATTTTCTTATTCATATCAATGTTTAGTTAATAATTTTTTTTTTTAAAGATTCAGTATATATATATAATTTTTTTTTGAAAGATTATGAAACCTATAACTATGCTTATTTAATTTACAATTTATAAAATTTCAAAGAAACTAATCAACTTTTAATTACAAAAAATTAAAAAATAGAAATGTATTTTACTTTTATTTTTTAAAATTCAATAATGCTATTAAGTGTTAGTATGCAATCAATATATTTGCCTGTATGTATATTAAAAAACTATAAACTAAAAACTAAAAATAAAATGATGATGTACCTTTAAATTGAATGCAATGCACAAAATGATGGTTGTGTGGTTTTCATTATGGGTTATGAATGGAAGAAAGTACCAAAAACAGTTCACATTGATGCACAAGAGTTGTTATTACAGTGTAATTACCACAAAACATTTGATAAAATGACATAGATTTTTTTCTAAATATATATCAGTAATTCCGATAAATAATTAAGAACTTAAATGTTAGGAAAAGAGAGCCGAATAATTTTAATGATAAAAAAATAAGGTATTATAAATTGGATGATCAAAATTCATCACAAGATTATTAAGTAAATTAAATTAAGAAAATTGACAGCAGAAATAAGAATAAAGTTATACAACCTAATAATTGGAATTTTTGACATATTTCACAGGTACATAGATAAATAAGTTCAAAGATTATTCGTGGCCATGCAATTTTTCACAAATACACAAGAGTCAGAGTTGAAAAGAAAAATTGTAAATTGGATAAATACCTGGGTGAAATAGAAATGGATGAACAAATATGATTGAAAGAATTATGCCGAAATTTTGGATAAAACCTGTACTAAAAACATGATTACACAAATGAAAGGTATTTATGTGTATGTATGTAGGTATGTATGTATGTATATAAAGAGATGTCATTACCATATAAGTCACATTTTTCTTTCATGAAAGTGACTTGCAGTATTGCTTCTTTACTTTGAATGCAAGCCAAAAATGTGACTCAATGAACTTTGTGGGTTGAATGAGACAAGTGGACGTTCAAAAACCAAGAATGAACCAACATTAAACCCGAACAGAAGCTGTAATAAACATTCATAAAGTATACTAAGATATCATGAGAGAGCTTACTCACAACATCTAAAATATTCAAACCCACAGTAGAGTGGGTTTAGAATTAAAAAATCTGCATAAGTCGTGCAACGAAATGGCAATGGAAATCAACTTTCACGAAGTGGTGGGGGAGAAACAGTTCTCCAACCAAAATCATGATCCTCTTGTACATCTAGATATCGCCACGTCATGAACAAAACTAGTGAAGAAGACAAAGAAAATCTTCATTTTGTGTCAAACGTGAAACAAAAATTAGAAGGACCTGCAAGAATACTTGAATGCTACAAGCAAGAAGATGCTCTTGTGCACGACTCACTTCCATAATTTGCGAAAGTTGAACTGAGAAAGTGCGGGTGGCCAATCTGTGAAGTACAGTGTATGTAGCTGAACCACCTCGGCAGGTCTCAAATATAATCCTGGCTCGTAGGGGAAAACTCTCTTTAACCTCCTCCATCGAAGAAGCATGAGGTCCATGGGAGAAAACTGTGGGGAGCTCATGCCGATCGATGACATCGTGTTTGTAAATAATACAGCTGCAAGGAGCGGGTGGTGTAGTAAACAAAATGAATGAACATCTGGCACACACACCTCGGCATCCCTTATAATCCTCTCTTCATCTTCGACTTGGGGCTTATCGGTGAGGAGTGCAAGAATAGAAGTTTGCTTGCAGTCACTCGCTCCGAACACTGTGAGGTCACTCAACGACGAAAATGAAGAGTACGTGTATGTATATATATATATATATATAGTATGCAGAAGCGGGCGGTCACTTTTGTCGAACGCCTCAGCTATGCTGAACCCCAGAAAAGCTTAGGCCAGCACGACCAGCGGGCCGATGATCAGTTGCTTCAAAAGTTGGAGCCTTCGAAGGTCTGGCCAAAGCCCCAGTTGGGTGGGGCTACGTTGTTGGATACCGCGACAGACCCGTCGCTTGTGACAGCCTTGAAGGAGATGGCTTGGCCGTGCATTCTGCTGTTGCCGGTGAACTGCCACATCTGGCCCCAGTTGCGCTTTAAGGGTTGCCAGTTGGTGCTCGATCCCTTCATGTACAGTTGTTGGACATCACCGGCTCCTCCGACATTGGTGACAAGTACCAGCAAGAAGTAAGGGTTGCCGTTGACGGTGAATCTCATGCCTCCATCTTTCAAGCAAGACACTCTGCCAAATAATTCCAACTTCGAGCCGCATCAGAGGTGGTGTTTAAGAAACTACGGCGAATGACAGGGCAATGCGTGACGATTAACAGGCACTGCTCTGGTTGGACATATCGCAGGCAGTGCTTCTAGACTAGGAAGATAGTTCCGACCACAGTTTATGGAACGTGATGTACCTCCTGTAGTTGATTGGGACGACGCCACCAACTGTTCGAGCGATCTTCCTGAATACGGGCTGGGCCAAGTCAAAGTGCTGCTTCGGAGGATTGCACCAGCCTCCATTGGAACCGGTGGGGCAGAAGTTGGTCACGGTGATGATTGCTGATCCTCCAGGGATACAGAACTTGGAACCACTGGGGTCACAAGTAAGCTCGTAGCATGCTCCACAGCTGAGTCCGCTGTTGAATAAAGCGGAACTCAGCGCCGCAGTGTCAGTGCCATAGCCGGAGCTGTAGAGGTTTCCGAATCCACACGCGCCCCCTGCAGACTTAAACGTACACGCAAAAATTACAAATGCTGAACTCAACGGGGAAAGAATGAACGTATACAGATCAAAGGAACCACACTCCAAAATGTGGAGCAACTGTAATGCCACACAACTGACGATGACGAGCCAACATACCCTGAGAAAAAAAAAAAACAAAAAACCGACAACCTGAGCTTCGAAAACTTCCAAGACCCCCATTAATCACAGGAGACATGGAACTTTCATAGTGGTGGCAAAGAAAGCTAAAAAGCACAACAAAGCTTGAAAACAACTCGCAAACAACGAACGCTAAAGACCATGAAGTGACTAATAACTACAGCTACACTGCCAAACTCCTAACGACTCCAGCCCGCTTGTGCTCCTCATCTTAAACTTCGAGAAGCATTCATGTTCGACACGTCCGTCTTTACAACTCCAACAAAGGGGTAATCCCATACAAGCAGCCAAGACACAACAGATCTGGTTTTTATTTGTTGTTCGAAAACTGTATAGCAATCTGATGAGACCCACTCACTACAATACTGGAACCACAACCAAGAAACGGAGCCTGGAGGAGCGGTGTGGGATGGATACCCACCTTGGGTGCCGGAAGCATCAGCCCCGCCATAGTAAGTGGCGTGAGCTCGGCCCCAATTCAAACCACCCCCCCTAAAGCGACTCCCCGTCGCAGAAGCAGCCTCCACAGAGACCGGCACATCTATCATCATCATCGTCAGCAACAACAACAACATGGCTTCCAATGCAGCAGCATGACTCCTCCACGTCTCCATGACCTGTTGCTGCTGCGGTAGCTTGCTTCGACTCTCACTTCTCTTCACTTCTCTTCTCCTCACTGCTCTTCTCTCCTCTTCTCTTCTGCCCTGTCCCAACGGAGGAAGAGAAGGAAAGCCAAAGGGACTTGACTAGTAGTGGTGGTGGTGGTGGTGCAGTTAGTTGAGTGGGAAGCTGAGAGAGAGAGAGAGAGAGAACGGCCTCGCAGCTGCTGCTCCGGGTGGGTATAGTAAAGTGAAGAGGAAGTGAAGCGGTAGAGTAAAGTAAAGTATAGTGTGCTTGAGACTTCAAAACACATGGAGCAGCAGCAACAACAACAGAAGAAGGCGAAGAGGAGGAAGAAGAAGAAGACACCACCATCTACCACTGTGCCTTCATACATTCATTCATTAGTTTATTCATTCATCCCGACATTCATCTGTGGGTTGGTGTGATCGATTTCATCTGGAATTGTTCATCATTCATTCATTCATTCATCCGTGATTAATGGCGCGGTTTTATTTGTATCTTATTCATCCTTCATTCATCTGTGGTCTTGTGTGATCGCATTCATCCACTTTCATCCCTGCACTGTTGATGTTGTTTGGTTGCTGACCTGGCTGTCCTGTCTCTGGAACAATATATATGTGTATATTTGTATATGCCAAAGGGTAGATTTTCATTTATTGTATTTTAATGTAGATTTTGGAGATTTTTTTTTTTTTTTTAAATCAGAATTTTTTAAATTAAGGTTAGTTGATTGACTGTATTTTCGTTTGTTTGTTTGTTTGTTTGTTTGTTTTATTTTATTTCTTCATATAATTGTATATGATGTCTATGTTATATTGTCTACAAAAAAGATTCCAAATCAAGTCTACACATAAGATTTTATTACAGGTGTTTTGAAATTAACTTTTTTAATCCAAAAATTTGGCATCAACACTTACATTTTGAATTCCTCGCTTTCAAAACAACATTCAAGTTATTGAATAGCCATCTATTGTTGAAATCAGTCTATGAAATACTTGTATAACAAGAGTATTGAATCATTCCACATACTCATTTTTTAATTGAGATAAAAAAATTCATTTGTTTATTCCAAACAACATATTTGTGAATTTGTTTAAGAAGTATGACAAAGACTTAGAAAGTATTAATTGAAAATATTTTTCACTAAACCATTAAAAAAATTAAAATGGCTATAAAATATAAATAAATGCTTAAAAACTACAAGTATGTTAATCTTATCAAAAAGTGAAATATCTATGATATCATTAGGATATTGCTAATGCTACTATAATTTTACTTATTGCCACCACAATTTTTGCAGCTACACCATAATCTGCCACCTACTCAACATATTTCTTTAGTTTTTTATTTTTTATTTTTTTTAATTGAAAATTTCTGAAAAATTTAAATAATTTTTTAATATAAAATAATTAAAAAGCTAATATGAATAAATTATGGTGGTAGTAGCACAAAATGTGGTGGCATTAACAACACCTTAACTTTAAAATAATTTGTTTTTTTTATTTTTTTTATTTTATTAAATTTATGCTAGTTTTTTATTTAAAAAAATTATTCAATTCAAATAAAAACTAATACTTATGGTGATGATATCTCTAAATATTTTTTCTAAAAATATCTATTAAATTATATATATATATATATATATATATATATTTGTTGATTATACCTATATTTTCTAATTTTTTCACAAATTATATTGAGGCTAGGTACAAAACAATGTTGTCCAAAAATAAATGTGCCTACATACAACTTAGATTAACAAATATATCTAAAAAATATTAATATAAGAATTAAAGACAAAAAAACAAGTCTTTGATATTAATAATTTTTTAAACTTCACAAAAACTATATTTGACAAATGAATATGAATATATATATATATATATATATATATATGGCATTAATAGAAAAATTATTATTATTTTTTTAATTTACAAAAATATCAGTAATCATTTGATTTTGCTAAAATATTACATTGTAATATCTTTTGATGATTTGTTAAATACTTTCAAAGTAATGAAGTCTATTAAGTATTCTTTCTACCAAAATAATTCTTATAACTATTACATAATATATACTAGAGTAATTTATTAAAATCTTGTAAGATACCAGCTTGCCATGTTTGGAACTTTATAATATTATGTATTTTGTAATAAAAAATTCCACAAATAATAATAATAATAATAAATATATTTATATATGTATATATGGCAACCAACATTAATTTAAATTAAAAAAACACAGACTTAGAATGGTCTTTAAGGACATAAGAAAATAATATGATTTTTTTACAGTATCAAAATTGGAGATTCTTAGAAATAAACTAAATTAAAAGAAAGTTAAACATAGTATAAAAATAATCAAGACTGGAATGAGGAAATCTATAATCCAGCAAGTTATTGTAGAATAAATACAATAATATGACATTATTAACTAGTTGAAAAATTGATGTGACAATAAGTTGGAAGAAATACATGCAACTACAATTGTAATTTGAAGTACACAAATGTTCTCAATAGGTCAAAAAATCAACGAAAAATGGATGGCATAATTATTATAGAACAATATTAAAAGATACAAATATATTTATTTAACTGAGATCCATAAAACTACTTTAGAAGTCTGAGAAATGTAAGTCTAAAAACACAAATTCAGATCAATGTGATTCAATCTCTAATTTATACATTGTCATTTTATAGGATCTAATAAGAAATTTTGAACCTAATATTAAGATTGTAAAATTGTAATAAGGGCTCTTGCATCCAATATAGATTATATGTATTGTTTCTAATGCATTGCATATTTTTTAGATTTGTTCATCAAACAATGTATATTTTTTTTAAATGATTTTTTTACCACGTATGATAATTTCCATTGACTATTTTTTTGTTTTGTTTTGTTTTGTTTTTGTTTTTGTTTTTTTTTTTTGTCACAAATAAACAAAGACTTTATTACAGGGTAGAAAAATACATACAAATATGTAGGCCAAGGTGTGGTTCTATAAGGTGACCATATTACTTTCTAAGTATATCATTTCATGATAAGACTTGTTGGGTTTATTCAGCCATGACAAGATTTATTAATCTCTATTAGAAACGCCCTGAAAATCTACAATGTTATTATTCCATTAACACACCATTGGAGTCAAAAAAAAATAAAAAATGATCAATGTTTGTTCTTGTTTAGATGACTTCTTTGTTTTATACGTATTGATGCCTAAACTATTGTTCTATGGTCAATGAGGCAAAGCCTCATTATATTAACCATTTGTTCACAGTGCCAATGCCATCCATTAAAGGCAGCATCATTTTGCTCAATTCATAAGTTCTACATAATAATTTCCTTCAAAAGAAACCATTAACGACTAACTTTTATGTATTGTAGTGGTATGTTGTGGACAAATATTCCTTCTTTCTATGTAAGGTTGAAATCATGTTGTTGTTGGCCTCCTTGTGAATTGTTCTCTCTTGTACTTGAAACATGAATTGTTTATCTACCTCTCCTACCTTATCTTTGCTATGTTTAGTTTTGAACCACAAGGATGCTACGTCCACCATTCCTATCTCTTTGTGTGAGTAACTTACTTATGTTCTATTTTATAAAAAATTTAAGGACTTTGCAATGTCATGTCTAAGCTCTAGTTGCCACAAGATATGCCCAAAATCTGTATAGGATGGGTTTAGAACTCCTTACAAGGTATACAAGGGAATTCTAGTCCATGTTTGTATTCTTTCTGTCTCTCCATACGTTTATAGTAACTGCATAATGTCAGATTAGTTAGAGAAGGCTAGCTTCTTTTCATATGCATTTATTTCAAATATTGAGCCAATATAACTTGAATACATTTGGCAATATACGTCCTCACTTTCATGCCATAACTATTGATATCATATAACAATGTTGTAAGTATTGCTATATTAATTGTGTTGTGTACCACAAAATTAATTTCTTATCTTTCCAATAGAACATCTCTAAATTCCATTAGAATCAATTGACTCTATATAAAATAAATAGAAGTTGGTTATATGTTGGGTTCTTTTCACGTACTCTATTCTTATCCATTGAATTGTAACTCAAACTATTATATCTATAGTTGTATCCATGGTGCATGTAGATGTCTAAGATATTATATTCCACATCGAGACAAGGACTCAATTACATATGATTTCTTAGACCTAATATATGGATATTTCAATTAAAAGCCATAATTTTGTCTTGACTATTACTAAGTAAAGTGTTTTACTTACTTGAAATGTTGGATGTAGAAGTGTGTTGTTATCCATACCAAATACTTCCACTCAATTATCTTCTTTATATTTCAATTGGTTTGCAGATAATAAATTTTTCTATCAATCATATATGAAACTGCAAGCAAAATTCCATGTGCTTTATTCCTATGGAATTAACCCATAAATTTTTGTTACTTCTTTTGCTAAAATAAAATTTTGACCATTCCACATATGTCTATAGACTTGTATATTAGTTTTATGTAACTATGATGTCTTTAATTTTAAAAATTTGGATCCAATTAATGTGGCAGTTGGATAATATAATAAGTTATAATTTAGGAGTTTATTTATGGTTATAGGTGGTATATAAGTGTACTAAAGAAGTAGCTTTTTTTTATGTAAAAGTAATTTGGTTCCATCCAATTAATCTATGATGACTTTAATGGGATGATATCATAAAATAATCCAAATTGGGTTCCTATCTTCCTCTTTCATAAGATTAATAATATCCTAGTTTATACTTGACCATTGGTTAAAGATTTAACTAACTTAGTTTGAATGTCTTAATGATCTATTTTATCATTAATGCTATTGTAGCTTTATTAAGATAGATTAGATTAATATTATCCTTGCCTTAAAATTGACAATATTACAACTACTTCAATATAGCTCTAGATCTCTCTATAGAACTAAAAATGAGGTATGGTTTCAATTTTATTTTAATTTTGACTAATTATTTTTTTATATTCCCTTATTTGAAAATAAATAAATATAATAAAGATAATAATATACTATTTATTATTATTCCCCTTCTTATTGCATTGATATGTTTGATGTACCAGTAAGTAAGTTTCTTTTTGATATTTGTTTTTTAGGAATTTGTCTATATTTTGAAATTTTAATAACAATCAAAAGCAAGAGCCAAGTAATTTATTTACTCTATCATGCTTTTTCTAGGTTATCTTCAAATTTTATATCTAACTTGATTTAGGTACATTTTTTTATATTTTTCAATATTTGCTTAACTTAGTCTAATTTATATTAAGATCCAATGCCAAATAAAATATTTTAAGAAAAGAGATAAAAATCTTCTTTTTCATATAAAATAAATAATGTGATATTTTTAATTTATGCTATAATATATTAATTATTACCTATGGATAATTAAATACTTTGGATATATCCTCTCAATATGGCATTAAGAATTTGTACTATGATAAGAAAAACGTAAGAGGCTAGTAGAAAATTTTGTCAAATCCCTCTTTTATTTGCAAATCAAGAAGATGGAGATCCATTAAATTCAACATAGGCTTTTGCTTTATGAAAGAATAACTTTATCATTTTAATATATTCTTGAAGCATATCAAATGTTTTTATTATAAAAAATATAAATTTTTAATCTACTATATTGTATGTTTTAGAAAAATAAAGTTTAAGAAATAAATAAGGTTATTTAGATTGCTATGCTTGTCATTATTTCTTGAAATAATAGCAAATTGCTGAAGAGGTACTTCATAGGAAAGAAGACTCCTTAATCTAAATTGATGATATTAAATAAAATTGGTCATAGATAAAATTAAAAAGCTTTAGCAAAGATCTTGTAGTTTGTCAAGGACAAAAACTTGATAAAAATAAATAAACAAGTGAAACTTTTCTCAAAGAAAGATGACAAAATAAAAATAACTAAATATGTATATTAAGAAAGAAATTAGAATGGCTATTGCCAAAAGACAAGAAAATTAGAGATCCTTGAAACTAGACTAGAAGCAAGAAAGGAGTTGATAAGAGTGAAGAAGACTTTACTCTTGCCTCTATATATACTATCTACCTAAGAGCTACGTTGTCGTACTATAAATGCTTACAGTATGTAAAAATTAGTTAAAACATATTATATGTTGATAAATCTAGATGTGTATTAGAGTGGCTAGTAGATTAAATTAAAAGGAATTGGTATAAGAAACTTTATTTTGTTTCTTTACTTCTTTTGATTTTGACATTAAAATATATATATATATATATATATATATATATATGAAGAACCTAAATGTTTAGTATGAAGCGTTGGAAAAAGGTGGAAACCTAAGGATGAAAATCTAAACTAGTAAGAGACTAATTAGGAGGGATGAAAGCAAGGCATGGTCAGATGAAGGCAAGGAATGGGAAACTTCATCCCTATTGGTCGAATATCATGTCCAATGGGCTTTGAGGAAGCTGCCCACGACCTTAACAAGGATTTCGGTGACTTCAAAGAGAGCATTTGGAGATTATAAGCTAGGATTGTAAAGTTTAGAGTTTGGCGTACAATTTGTGAACAAAAATTAGAGGATTTGGAGTTAGGGTG
The DNA here is from genome assembly GCF_059467195.1 of Physcomitrium patens. NCBI lineage: Eukaryota > Viridiplantae > Streptophyta > Bryopsida > Funariales > Funariaceae > Physcomitrium > Physcomitrium patens. Next base: position 551,981 of record NC_143431.1, on the reverse strand, counting down.
AAGAAGTTATAGCCGTTTGAAGTTAAGATATTTATTTAAGTCATATTGTTATTCTTTTGAGGATACGAGGAATTTTATAGCAGATTTTGAAGATCTAAAGGTGCAACTGAAATGGCGATTTCAAGGCCTACATTTTTTATGAAGAAATTATTGCTTTTGGAGTTTATATGAAGGAGTTGTAAGGAATTGAAGGCGCGCTTCCAAATCAAAAGCAGTAAGTAAGCCGGTTTATTTGTAGTAATGATTGGAGCCATAACTTGAATTTTTGGACGAACTTTTGGCTCAAACTTTTTGGAAAATTTAAAATTTTATGTTAAAAAGCTATATATATAAATTTTGTGGTATTTGAGCTTATATTTTGTGAGATATGAAGAAAATTACATGCGGATGTATAAAGATAAGGGTTTGAAGTGACTATTAGGGTTTTCAAGATATCTCAAGATCTGCAACAAATTTGTAATTGAAAATTGTTATAAAAGTTAATAAGAATACATTGGTACCTCATGTAAAATTTGAGTTTTTTTGGACGGTCGGATTAGGAGATATGAGGTGTTGAAGTTTGGAAAAATCTCCACATAAGAATAAACAAGGTTTTAGAAGATTTTATCATATTTTGGAAGTTATGGGTTACTTGAGGATTGTGTATTTGATGTAATTGCTCAAAAAGGGAAAAATTATATATAAACTTAGGGCTTCCCTTATTTTCAAACTTGATTGAATAATTAGTGACAGCCAGAAGCCCAGTATTTTCTTGAGGCAAACTCTTTATACCCTGACAATATGGTGATGTTCTATAGGACCTCTAAAAATATGTTGACTTTACACAATATGTATCTTAACTTGCAAGGCAAGTTTTTTATGTGGACACCACATAGTTAGCTTGTTCTGTCAACTACCAACATGTGTGGTACATGGTTAATTTATTGACCAAGTTTCTAACCTACCAATCAGGTATAAATATATGTAAAATCAAAACAGTGTCTATAAAGCTTCTAGGAAGCTTTTCTAGAAGATGTTACTAAATTAATCTACTTTTATCTACTTCTACCTATTCAAATCACTTAGATAAAAATTATAGTAAATATATGTCCATGATATTATCCCCTCTTTTAGGGATGAATTCCACGAGGAGCGATGATCACATGTTGAGAAAGTCTAAGATGCAATAAATTGTATGTGCCACATATTCTGATCTTTGTTCTCTTTGGAGATGATTGATAGGGCCTTTCAACCATTGATAGTATCCCTTACTAGGGCAAAAAAACCACCCAATTATTTGATCATTGTTGAGGCTTTCATAACTTCCTTCAAATGAAATATTTAGAATGCCATCAGGAATAGTTCCTACCTCTAGTAAAATCACCAAACATTGGAAGTCCCTTCCAAGGTCATGATACCAAACGCGTTGTATCTTGCCATTTATTTTAGGAAGAATATGTCATTCTTAAGGATCTTCATCTTGATTGCATCGTCTTAAAGGTTGTAACAATCATAATGTTTCGTTCAACAAGTCAGCAAACAAAGGCTCTTTAGTCAAATATACTAGTTGTTGATTTTCTATCTCTCTAATGTCACAATTATAAAGAAGTTACAAAGAAAGATTGAAAGTAAGATGTTATCTTGCCTAGATCTTGTTTCTTTTATAAAAAAGGTTTTCATCTTAATTTTGATGGATGTCGTCAATAAAAAGCCTCCACTGCCTTTGCTGCATTTGTAAGATTCTTTATTGGCTCCAATGTGCGTTTAGTAATATCATATCTATGCCAATGGATAAGATATTCTAATTTATTTTGGTGCCACCTTGAATCTAGGACTTCTTCTACTTCGAGCTCTTCAATATTCTCCATTTCTATAAGAGGAGGTGGAGCTTGTCTTCTTCTTGGTATGTCTACTATCTTATATGGTTCAAAAAGAGACACGTGGAATACTGGATGGATTTTCATTGACTTTGGTAGGTGTAAATAATATGCAACTGGATTGATCTGTGAACAAATAAAAAATGGTCCAAGCCTTCAATAGTCCAACTTGTCGCAAGGACAAGTAGTCTTGATATTACGACAAAGTAACCATACCTTATCACCTATGTAGAATGGTGGTTGTTCCTTTTGATAGACATTTGCATTGATCTTTTATTGTTCTTGAGCTTCTTTTAAATATGCTTTCATTGTTGTATGTAGCTCTTAGAAATGATTTTTCAAATCTTTCGTCGTAGGATTATCAGCTTTTGAAAAGTAAAAAGTATCAAGTCATGGATGATAACCATAATTGACAAAGAAAGGTATTTATTTTATAGAAGAATATATTGTATTATTATAAGTAAATTCTACCAATGGCAAAAGAGTTGTCCAATCATCTTGTTGGTAGCTGATGGTACATCTTAAATACTACTCCAAAACTTGATTAACACACTCCGTTTGTCCATCAGTTTGAGGATGGAATATCGAAGATAATTTTATATCTACTTTTAGAATCTTGAAAAGAATCCGCCAAAATCTTGATACAAATTGAGTTCCCCCTTTTGATATAATATCCTTGGCTAATCCATTATAGCTGTCAAGGATAAGAACATGATAAAAATAAATAAACAAGTGAGACTTCTCTCAAAGAAAGATGACAAAATAGAAATAACTTGATATGTATATTAAGAAAGAAACTAGAATGGCTATTGCCAAAAGCCAAGAATACTAGAGATCTTTGAAATTAGACTAGAAGCAAGAAAAGAGTTGACAAGAATAAAGGCTTCACTCTTCTCTATATATATACTATCTAATTAGGGACTATGTGGTGATGTTCTATAGGACCTCTAATATGTGTTGACTTTTTAGAATACATGCCTTGACTTACAAGGCAAGTTTTTTTTCGTGTGGATCACATAGTTAGCTTAGTCTTCAAACTAACAACATATGTGGCACATGGCCAACTTGTTGATGATGTTTCTAATCCAAAAAATCAATTAAAGACACCTATAAAGTCAAAGTAGCATCTATAAAGCTTCTAAGAAGCTTCCATAGTAAATATTATAGAATTATCTTACTTTTACATACTTTTACTTATTTCTACCTATTTATACATGTAATTAATAGCTTACATGCATATGTCTGTGACATTACCTCCTCTTCTAGGAACAAGTTCTATAAGGAGCGATCATCATATGTTGAGGAAATCTATGATGCAACAAATTGTATTTACCACATACTCTGATCTTTGTTCTCTTCGAAGATGATTGATAGGGCCTCTCAATCATTGATAGTGTCTCATACTAGGGCATGAAGACCACCTAGTTATTTGATCATTGTTGAGGCCTTCATAACTTCCTTCAAATAAAATATTTAGAACTCCATCACAAATTGTTCCTACCTCTAGTAAAATCACCAAACATCAGGAGTTCTTTCGAAGGTCGTGATATCAAACGAGTTGTATCTCACGATCTATTCGAGGAAGAACATATCATTCTTGAAGATCTTCACTTCGATTGCATCATCTTGAAGGTTGTGACAATCGTAATATCTTGTCCAATAGGTCAGTAAATAAAGGCTCTTGAGTCGAATCCATTGGTTGTTCGTTCTCCATCTCCTCAGCATCATAATTAAAAAGAAGCTACAAACAAGGATTGAAAGTAAAATATTATCTTGCTTAGATCTTATTTCTTTTATATGAAAGGTTTTCATCTTAATTTTGATGGATATCGTCGATGAAAAGGCTCTACCACCTTTATTGCATTTGCAAAATTCCTTACTAGCTCTCATATGCATTCACTAGTATCATATCCACGCCTATAGATAAGATATTCCAATTTATTTTGGCGCCGCCTTCAAATTCTTCATTATTATCTATTTTTATAGAAAGAGATGGAGCTTGTCTTCTTTTTGGTAGGTCTACTATCTTGTATGGTTCAAGAAGAGATACGTAGAATATAGGATAGATTTTCATTGACTTTAGTAGCTATAAATGATATGAACTAGATTGATTTGTGTAGAAATAGAAAATGGTCCAAGCCTTCAATAGTCCAACTTGTTATGAGGACGAGTGGTCTTGATATTGCCATGAAGTAATCATACCTTATTACCTATATAGAATGGTGGTTGTTCCTTTTGATAGACATCTGCATTCACATTTTGTTATTCTTGAGCTTCTTTTAAATGTACCTTCATCGTTGCATGTAGCTTTGACAAATAAATTGCTAAATCTTTTGCAACATGATTATCAACTTTTGAAAAGTCAAAAGTATCAAGTCCTCGATGATAACCATAATTGACAAAGAAAAGGTATTTGTTTTGTAGAAGAACGTTGTCGTAATATGTGCAGTCTTGCTTGAGAATGCTCCGGGCACTTGGCTGAAGAAGGAAGAATAGAAATTGCGATAACAAAATCCTAATTCTAATAGAATACTAACAATGTTCTAATTAGACTATAATAATGGTAAACAAACGTAATCAAATTCAAAACAACTCAAAGAAATTTCAAACAAACAATAATTTTTTTAAAGAAATATTAGAATGATCACAAATATTATTCAAATATATGTCAATTCAACCTTAATTTAATTCTAGTTAAAACCCTAATGAATTTCACTCAAACTTTAGACCAAACCTAATTAAATCTTAAACCCTAATAAATCCTAAATCCTAAGTCAAATCCTAAACAAATCTTAAATTAAACTCTAAATCAAATCCTATTTCAAACCCAAAACCCTAAACCAAACTTTAAATCAAACCCTGAATCAAACCATATTTCAAACCCTAAATCCTAAATCAAACCTTAAATCAAATCTTAATCCAAATCCTAAATCAAACCCTAACCAAATCCTAAATCCTAATCCAACCCTAAACCCTAATCAAATCCTAAACCCTAATCCAACCCTAAACCTTAACCAAACCCTAAATCCTAATCCAAATCCTAAATCCTAACCAAATCCTAAACCCTAATCCAAATCCTAATCCAAATCCTAAATCAAACCCTAACCAAATCCTAATCCAAATCCTAAATCAAACCCTAATCAAAATCTAAAGCCTAATCCAAATCCTAATCCAAATCCTAAATCAAATCCTAACCAAACCCTAATCCAAACCCTAAACTCTAAATCACACCCTAAATCGAATCCTAGCCAAACCCTAATCCAAATCCTAGTAATTCCTATGACAAATTTAAACCTCAATATCTAATGAATAAACCGTCGATCTCAATTCAAAATCTTCATATTTCTTAAAAATCAAGTTTAAAACAAGTACAAAAAAATTTGAAAAGGATCGGAGTTACCAAATTGACGAAAACCTCAAAAATGTGTTCGGGTGTAAGCCGGCCTCCTTCTTCAATCTTGATGCCAACCTTCCAGAGCCAATTTCTCTTCTTTGCGCCGTTCGATTGGTTTCAAATTTCTCATGGACATAGAAAAATAAGTCTAATACCCTCTCACATAAGTTTTACTCCAATCCAACTAGTAAATTGCATGAAATCTTAAAAACGCTCACTAGACCTAAAATTCTACTTTCTGAGATCTTGATCCGCTTAAACCTCAATATCTCTCGCTTCAACTGTTAGATCGAGCTCAAATTCACAACATGTATTTAACACAACTATAAACATGAACTCAAAAAATTTCACCCGTAGATCTGCAACAAAACTCTTGAAATCACTCAAAACATAAATCCTATTTTATTTCATAAAACCCAAGTCATCCGAAACAAACCTCCACTTTGCAAAGCTCTTACAAAGTCATATCAACTCCAAATCACCCAAACTCAATGCCCATAAAAACTCTATCCAATCTTCTATCAAATCCCACTATCCGATTTGCCAAAGAGTCCTGGAGTCGTCGTCGAGACTTGGTTTTGTGCTTAAGGGTCTGATTTCGACCCTGGTTTATAACCGGTCCTCTCCGGGTATCAACTTTCGTCTTCTTGAGGTAATTTTTACTAATTTGCACTCCTAACTCCTCCTTACATATGTCTATATCCTTATTTTTCTAATCTACCTTGTTTTGCCTTATTTATGGCCTTACAAAGTAAATAGAAGCATAATTTGTAAAAAGGCAGCATTAGCACCTTTAATTTTTCTACCTTTTTACTAATATCTATTTTTCCAAGATAATTTGCTATAATATTTTTGAAGTGAGATCCTCAAAACATGATATATTTCTTCACCCTTTCACCTACTAGTCATATTACATCATGACATCCACCCCCCTTGAATCTGTGCATCCTCCGGCATGTACCAACAATTCTTCAATATGTTAGTGTGGAATGTTCTTCATCTTAGTACAATTCTTGATTTTTAGTGTACTCTTCTATTCCAATCTCGATATCTTGTATTGAAGTTTGTTCTTCATCAAAAAAAATATCTTTATCTCTTTGTTTAAATAACTTAATTTGTTTGCTTGCTTTGAGTACCTTCAATTCTGTACCATCAAGTTCTTATAATGAATATGTTCCATTGTTGTGTGCCGTTTTGACAATATACGGTCCAAACCATCTCTTTGCAAACTTTTTCATAGTGCTATTTTGATTGTCTAAGCTACTATCATAAACTAATACCCAATCACCATCTTCAATAGCCTTAGGTTGTAGTTGATGCTTTTTATCAAATCTTTCTTTATTCTTTTCTCTTGCTTCTTTTAATTTTTTTATTACTATTTTAATATCATTGGGCCTTTTTTCTAGCTGTTGAATCCATAATGCTAAAAGTTCTTCTCTATTGAGATAATTTTTCCAAGGCAATACACCCCATGTACATACTACATCTTCTATTGGCATTATTGGCTTTTGTCCATATATTAATTCAGAAGGCATATAACCTGTTACCGAACTATGAGTTGTACGATGTCATACTGTAAATACTTACAATATGTAAAAATTAATTAAAACATATTATATGTTGATAAATCTAGATGTGTATTAGAGTGGCTAGTAGATTAAATTAAAAGGAGTTGGTATAAGAAACTTTATTTTGTTTCTTTACTTCTTTTGATTTTGACATTAAAATATATATATATATATATATATATATATATTGGACCTAAATGTTTAATATGAAGCCTTGAAAGAAGGTGGAAACCTAAGGATGAAAATCTAAACTAGTAGGAGGCTAATTAGGAGGGATGAAAGCAAGTCATGGTCGGATGAAGGCAAGGAATGGAAAACTTCATCCCTATTGGTCGAATACCATGCCCAATGGGCTTTGAGGAGGCTGCCCACGACCTTAAAAAGGGTTTCGGCGACTTCAAAGGGGGCATTCGGAGATTAGAAGCTAAGGTTGTAAAGTTTAGAGTTTGGAGAACAATTTTTGTACAAAAATTAGAGGATTTGGAGTTAGGGTGAAAAAGTTATAACCGTTTGAAGTTAAGGTGTTTATTTAAGACATACTGTTACTCTTTTGAGAGTACGAGGAGTTTTACAGCAGCTTTTGAAGATCGGAAGGTGCAACTAGAACGGCGATTTCAAGGCCTACATCTTTTACAAAAGAATTATTGCTTTTGGAGTTCATATGAAGGAGTTGTAAGGAGTTGAAGGCAATGCTTCCAAATCAAAAGCAATAAGTAAGCGAGTTTGTTTGTAGTAATGGTTGGAGCCATAACTTGAGTTTTCGGACGAACTTTTGGCTCAAACTTTTTGGAAAATGTAAAATTTTGTGTTAAAAAGCTATACATACAAATTTTGTGGCATTTGAGCTTATATTTTGTGAAATATGAAGAAAATTGCTTGCAAATGTATAAAGACAAGGGTTTGAAGCGACTGTTAGGGATTTCAAGATATCTCAAGATCTGCAACGAATTTGCAGTTGAAAATTGTTGTAGAATTTAATAAGAATACACCAATACCTCATGTAAAATTTGAGTTTTTTTGGACGGTCGGATTAAGAGATATGAGGTGTTGAAGTTCGGAAAAATCTCCACATAAGAATAAACAAGGATTTAGAAGATTTTATCATATTTTGGAAGTTGTGGGTTACTTGAGGATTGTGTATTTGGTGTAATTACTCAAAAAGAGAAAAATTATATATAAACTTAGGGCTTCCCTTATTTTCAAGCTTGATTGAATAATTAGTGACAACTAGAAGCCCAGTATTTTCTTGAGGCAAACTCTCTCTACCCCGACAACGATCTGTCCACAATGCAAATGGTAGTAGTCTAGGTCATTCATGTGCTTTGTCATTGCATGCCTTTACTAATGCCTTAACAATAGGTGAATGCCCATGCTCACTTTTTTCATTACCTTCTGGGTTATATGTTGTTGTCAAAGAAAGTTTAATTCCTATTCTATTAAAAAATTCTCGTGCTTCTTTTGCATCCAATTCACTCCTATCCGCCGTAATTTTTTCAATACATCCATAATGACAAATAACTTCTTCTAATAGAAATCGACATACACCTTTAGTATCCTTTGTTTTTAATGTTCGCCTTTCAACCATATTCAATAAATCTTCTCGTGCAAGTATCAAATACTTCATTTGCCCAAGTCCCATAGGCATTGCCACTAAATCCACCACCCACTTGTAATGTAAAGCCAAAGGGTATGTTGGATGTAACCCATTTCGATGTCGAATATTTGAATATACTTGACAAGTCTCACAAGATTCTACAAATTTTTCTATGTCTTTGTACATTCTTTTCCACCAATATTTTTCCTTTAACTTAGTGAATGTTGCCCAAATACCTCGATGCCCTACCCATAAATTTTCATGAAATTCTTTAATAATCCTTTGTTGAGCTTTTAAACCACATATCATCCTTTGTGGTACTTTTCCTCTCTTTTTTGGATGCTTCCATAAATATCCATCATGTAAAAAATATCCATAGGCTTTCTTACAAATTTTCTTAAATTCTTGATACGTCCAACCTTTTTGTCGTTTTAATGTGCTCAAATACTCTCCAACATCTTTCCATTTATTTTCATATAAATCTCTTAAAAATGCTTCCAATGGTATATTAAAACATACACCCTTTTCCTTTGATAACGCATTGGTATAAAATTTTGTACCCACATCATCTTCTAAATCAATCATCTTTTCTTCATCATTATACCTTGCTCTCGATAACATATCTGCAACTGAATTTTCTTTCTCTGCAATATGTTTAAATTTAGGATTCATAGATTTGATATATGCTATCCACCTCAATATAGCAATATCAAGAGTTGAACAACTTGTAATCATGCCTAATAAAGGTAGAAAATCTGTTTCTATAACTACTGATACTTCAATCAAGTATTCTTTTTTATTTTTCATAGCTATTACTATAACCCATAATTCTCTTTTGATTTGCGCATATGCCCTTTGCCTGGAATTCAATACCTTTGCTCCAAATCTTACTATATATCTATTTTCTTGTTTATCATCTTGTCCAACTGCCCAACTTATTCCAATTGGACTTGCATCAACTGTTAATACCACTGGCCTTCCACCTTCATAATTTACTTTCTTTAAAGTTAGAGATGAAGAAAGAAGTTCTTTCAATTTTTCTATAGCTTTCCGTTGTTCTTCTTTCCATTGAAATTTTTGATTCTTTCTTAACAACTCATACAATGGATCTGCTATATGTGCAAAGTGAGGTATCCATATATGATAGAAAATACATGCTCTTAAAAATCTTTTCACTTTCGTTGTATTTGTACATTCTTTCATCTTTTTAATAATATCAATCTTTTCTATACTTGGTTTACGTCCATATGAACCACATATGTGTCCTACCACCAAAATTTCTTTTATTCCAAACATTGATTTTGTCCCCGATAAGGTTAAATGAACTTCTTCCAATCTTTTCAAAATCTTCTCACAATCTTCAATATAATCTGCCACAAACTTCCTACATCCCCTTGAATCTAAAGTTTCATCCTTTCTTTCTTCTTCACATCCCTTAATAGGTACATCATCCAAAAAAGACATTGTTATTCTTGGAATAAAATCTCTTAATACCTTATGCATTCCATTCATCATATGTGCTACAAAATTTGTAGCCCCTTGTGGTAATGTGCACATTCTAACCAATCCTAACGGTGTCTTCATAGTTGTCAAATTCCTACTTTGTATTATCAATTGAAATTGATCATAACCTGAATAAAGATCACCCATTGAATAGATAGCTCTTCTAGCAAATGCTTCTGCAAATTCATCTACAATTGGACTTGAACCCATATTTCTAATAGTCACTTTATTTATGGCTTGCATATCTTGTATAAATCTCATTGTTCCATTTTTCTTTGGCACTGTAAACTATCGATTAGAATAAGGTGCTATAGATGGTTACAAAATTTCTATTTTAATCTTTTCATTGAATAAATCTACTAACTTAGATAAATGCGCTCTTGGTACTGGAATTGGTCACAAATTCCATGGTTCATGAGAAATAGTAAAAATAACCATGGGTGCTACAATATTTGGATCCACACACCCAATTTCATGTGCTTCAAATGCAAAAGCTTTTCCATAACATGAAAGCATATCCCTAAAATATTTTTCTTCACATTTTGTCAAAAATCCATCACCTCCAATATTTAACCCATCTAATGTAACATCCATAAATTTATGCCCTATCTTCCTTGGATCTCTTAGATTTGGTTGTGTCGATGCTCTACTTATCATTTCTTCAGAATCAGATGGTAGTGACAAAGCCACTGGTTTGACCTTCTTTGCTACTGATTTATACTTAGTTTCAATATATACCTCTTGGCGACTTAAATTTTCTTTAAATCCTTAAATTTCATCATAAAATTCTTTAAAATATACATTAATAACTCTATTCTCTACTTGTAACCCACATTGTAATAGATAATTTAATTCCTCCATAGTATCTGTAAAACCTACTTCTTCATATGCTCCTAAAATAAATTCATTTTCAACTAATTTTCCATTTTCTTTCAAATTTTTCTCAATATTTTTAATATAACATCTGTCCCTCTTTTTCATTTTGTCAATAGTTTTAAAAGTCAATACACAATCTTGTGTCATCCCAATAAGTCCGGTAGATAACAATTCTTCTTCTTAATTAAATAGAAGCTTTTTTTTCTCTAATCCATTGCAACCCTGCCTTACAATGGTGTGTGGTAAAAACCCTCAAGGTCTTCAAATTTCTCATTTGATATTAGTTTCTCTCTCAACTTATCATGATTTCTCTCATGATTAGTACAAACAGTTAAAAATTGAACTGCTTTCATTCCATCTTGGCTTCTTATTCTTGCATAAGCTAAACCATCATCCATTACTTTTGTTTCCATTCGTGTGGAAATAATATATGGTTGTCCCAATATAATAGGATATGTAGACATGTCTTGCACAAAAAAATTCTGTTCATGAATAACATCTCCAATTGTCACTTTGATATTTGGACATGCTCCATACAAATCTCCCTTTGAATTATTCGCAGCTCTTATCATCCACCCATGTTCAGTATCAATAGGCCATTTTTTCTTATTATATAATTCCTTTGACATCAAATTGATTTCAGAACCATGATCAATTAATGCTACAACTGGTTCTTCTAAATTTTTCAATTTTATTAAAGTCTCCGTTGTAGCCCTTGCTCAATGACTTCTAGAATAATGGCTAGAAGCTTGAATGACATCTTCTTTTTTTGCAAACCTTACTCGCAAGACATCTCCAAAATTTTGTATTTCATCTTCTTTATCTTTATTTCTTTCCATTGCTCTTGTTCCTTGTGCATTCGATGTCATAGAGTCTCCTATAGATTGTCATTTTTTCTTTATTGTATCAATAATAACTTCATGAAACTCATGCTTTGTAATTCCTAGAATTTTATCAATTGAGAATTCAACCTTTTCACTTAAAATCCACTCCTCCAATACCTTCTTCAAATTTGTAGCTGCTTTAATATCTGATTGTAATTTATAAGCAGGAGCCTTTACTTTTTCTTTTCCAATTTCCCTCTTTTTTGTAGAAATATTCTCTATTGTCTCTTCATGAATAAAATTCTTTTGTTGTCGTACTTTTTTCTCCCTTGTAGTTTTTTTTGAGGGCCTTTCATTATTTTCATCTCTCCTTCATTTTTCTTCTATTAATGCTTCATGTTGACTCCTTGCAATATGAGCATGTACAGATAATCTATCTACTGGATCATCCCACCCAATTATTCGTCGAATGTTATTACCAATATGTTTTAAATCATCTCTAGTAAAATTTCTCCTTTCAGCATACCTCATTCCACTTATCCACAAAGAACTAGATTCTCCCGGAAACTCAAGATTTATACTTAAACATCTACTAGGATCTACTTCCACCCAATATGTTGATGCTTCATTGCTTGAGATTGTTTGCACTTTAAAAGTATCTCTAATAAATAACTTCATTCTTCCTTTACCAAAATTTGTTTCTAATTTTTTTCTATTTTCTTTTGAGTGTATCATACCATCTCTAAAAAAAACAACTCCTTTACGTAATGTCTTTGTAAATTCTTTACATTTCCTCCTCGAGTGATCTATGCTGTCACATCACATGCATCTATGTACTACACCCTCCATTGGCCTTGGTCTTTGTTTTGTTGATATTCTTGATGATTGACCTTTCTCTTCAAGTTTTGTAAATTTTATTTACAAATCTCTCATCCCACGTATGATTTCATCAATTCCCGTTTCTTCTTTCTTTGTTGTAACCATTGAAGGTTGAATCAAAGATGTCGGATGGATACTAGACACCTATACCTTAGATGCTTGTAATGGTCTTTGATCACCCCCCATATCTTTACTCCTTTCTCTTTTTGTCAACCTCCTTACAGCATCCTCTATCCTTTTCTAAATTGTTGTCAATCCTTCATCTTCTTCTTTATCTTCAAGCATGAATTCTAACTTCTCTTGCAACTTTCCATCAGCTGCTTGAAGAAAGAGCTCCACCTTACTTGAATCCAATAATTATCTTTCTTTCTTTGATAAAGAAGAATATTACTTTTTAAACTCCCTTAATAATTCTATTGCTAGAAGATCCTTCTTTGGCTTTTCAATCCATTCAAAAAAAGACCTTTTTGTAATCCTATCACTATCTTCTAAGAAAAACTCATCCTTCAAAGCTTGAGAAAATTTCTCCCATGAACCTCCAAAGTGTTGTATAAGAAACTTAACTTGATTTCTTATCTCTCGTGTAGAGGCTAATTCAAATAATTGAACCATCTCGCTTTCTGAAATACGCTTCAATTCTATTTCTTTTACATAACATCTTAAATATTTTGTAATATCCTTTCCTTCAAATTCATCGTTCTTGTCCACGACTACTTGTAATGCTTTGTTAGCCATACTCTCTTTGCGATCTTTAACCTATTGCTCTTGTTGTTGCATGAATAAGGTCAAAGCTTCAAACATGCTTGCAGAATTAGGATCAAAATGCATACCTTCTCCTCCAAATGAAGCTCTTCTTCCAACTCTACTTCAAGCACTATCCAAATTACCTCCTTCCATTCTCCTTTAATTCCTTTTCAAAAATTCAAATAATAAAAATAATAATAAATTCCTTCCACCTCAAGCGTTTCACGTCAAATTCACCAAATATGTCGTAATGTATGAAGTCTTGCTTGAGAATGCTCCGGACACCTGGCTGTAGAAGGAAGAATAGAAATTGCGATAACAAAATCCTAATTCTAATAGAATACTAACAATGCTCTAATTAGACTATAATATGGTAAACAAACGTAATCAAATTCAAAAAAATTCAAAGAAATTTCAAACAAATAATAAAATTTTCAATGAAATATTAGAATGATCACAAATATTATTCAAATATATGTTAATTCAACCTTAATTTAATTCTAGTTAAAGCCCTAATAAATTTCACTCAAACTTTAGACCAAACCTAATTAAATCTTAAACCCTAATAAATCCTAAATCCTAAGTCAAATCCTAAATAAACCTTAAATGAAATCCTAAATGAAATCCTAAATGAAATCCTATTTCAAACCCAAAACCCTAAACCAAACCTTAAATCAAACCCTAATCTAAATCCTAAATCAAATCCTAACCAAACCTTAAATCCTAATCCAAATCCTAATCCAACCCTAAATCCTAATCAAACCTTAAATCTTAATCCAAATCCTAATCCCAACCCTAAATCAAACCCTAACCAAACCCTAATCCAAACCCTAAATTCTAAATCGATCCCTAGCCAAATCCTAATCCAAATCCTAGTAATTCCTATGACAAATTTAAACCTCAATATCTAATGAATAAACCGTCGATCTCAATTCAAAATCTTCATATTTCTTAAAAATCAAGTTTAAAACAAGTACAAAAAAATTTGAAAAGGATCGGAGTTACCAAATTGACGAAAACCTCAAAAATGTGTTCGGGTGTAAGCCGGCCTCCTTCTTCAATCTTGATGCCAACCTTCCAGAGCCAATTTCTCTTCTTTGCGCCGTTCGATTGGTTTCAAATTTCTCATGGACATAGAAAAATAAGTCTAATACCCTCTCACATAAGTTTTACTCCAATCCAACTAGTAAATTGCATGAAATCTTAAAAACGCTCACTAGACCTAAAATTCTACTTTCTGAGATCTTGATCCGCTTAAACCTCAATATCTCTCGCTTCAACTGTTAGATCGAGCTCAAATTCACAACATGTATTTAACACAACTATAAACATGAACTCAAAAAATTTCACCCGTAGATCTGCAACAAAACTCTTGAAATCACTCAAAACATAAATCCTATTTTATTTCATAAAATCCAAGTCATCCATAACAAACCTCCACTTTGCAAAGCTCTTACAAAGTCATATCAACTCCAAATCACCCAAACTCAATGCCCATAAAAACTCTATCCAATCTTCTATCAAATCCCACTATCCGATTTGCCAAAGAGTCCTGGAGTCGTCGTCGAGACTTGGTTTTGTGCTTAAGGGTCTGATTTCGACCCTGGTTTATAACCGGTCCTCTCCGGGTATCAACTTTCGTCTTCTTGAGGTAATTTTTACTAATTTGCACTCCTAACTCCTCCTTACATATGTCTATATCCTTATTTTTCTAATCTACCTTGTTTTGCCTTATTTATGGCCTTACAAAGTAAATAGAAGCATAATTTGTAAAAAGGCAGCATTAGCACCTTTAATTTTTCTACCTTTTTACTAATATCTATTTTTCCAAGATAATTTGCTATAATATTTTTGAAGTGAGATCCTCAAAACA
The DNA here is from genome assembly GCF_059467195.1 of Physcomitrium patens. Classification (NCBI taxonomy): domain Eukaryota; kingdom Viridiplantae; phylum Streptophyta; class Bryopsida; order Funariales; family Funariaceae; genus Physcomitrium; species Physcomitrium patens. Next base: position 536,870 of record NC_143431.1, on the reverse strand, counting down.
TGATATATTTCTTCACCCTTTCACCTACTAGTCATATTACATCATGACAACGTACTGTATTATTATAAGCAAACTCTGCCAATGGCAAAAGAGTTGTCTAATCATTTTAATTGTAGTTAATGATACATCTTAAATACTGCTCCAAAACTTAATTAACATGATCCGTTTGTCCATAAGTTTGAGGATGGAATGCCAAAGATAGTTTTATATCTTTTTTTAGAATCTTGAAAAGAGTCCGCCAAAATCTTGATATAAATTGAGTTCTCCTATCTGATATAATATCCTTGGATAATCCATGATAGCGATAGATATTGTCAAGAAAGAGCTTAGCTGTTTCTTCACTTGTCATAGATTTTGTACATAGTATAAATTATGCCATCTTGATAAAACGATCTACTATCAGAAATATAAAGTCGTAAGAACCTAAGATTGGAAGATCCGTGAGAAAATCCATAGAAACAAAAGACCATGGTTGTTTTGGAATAGGTAACAGGTGAAGAAGTCCTTAAGGCCGATGACAAGGAGTTTTTGATCTTGAGCAAATATCACAAGATTATACAAAATCTTTACTGCCTCTATATTTGGAGCTATCAAAAGTCCCTGGATATTAGTTCTAAAGTTTTATTGTACCCAAAATGTCCTACTGCTGGAAAGTCATGACGAGCTTAAAGAACACATAATCGAGCTTCACCATCTGGAACATATAGGCATCCCTCAAAATATAGTAGATTCTTCTTGAATTCAAACTTGAAAGTATCATAAGACTTTGAAGGATTTCTTTTAATATCACGAATAAGAGGATCAGAAGACATACTTGACTGAACTTGCTTAATGAAAGTTGAATCAACAATTAGTATTGATTTCATTGCTTGAAGATAAAGATGCTTTGGCTTCAAAAGAATTATCCGTTGTTGATCGAAAGTAGCATCTCTTTCTTTTGGTGCAAGGTAAGATCATCTAGAGAATGTATTTGATAAATCTTATTATTTTTTTGGTCGATAAGTGAACTTGAATTCGAATCTTGACAAAGATATACTCCAATGGGCTTGGCGATAATTCAAAATATGTGCTGATATAAAATATTTAAGGTTCTTGTGATCTGTATATATTGTGACTGGACTAGAAGCACCTCCTAAATGATGGTGCTATTCTTGAAATGAATCCACGATTGTAAGAAGTTCTTTGTCATGGATCTCGTAGTTGATGTTGGATGCTGAAATTTTTTTGGAATGAAAAGGTATTGGATGAAGTTTATCATCTGTTCCTATTTATGATAATACGGCACCCAAAGTAACGTTTGATGCATCTATTTCTATAAAAAAAAATAGCTTAGAAAAATCGACGTGATGCAAGATTGGTACAAAAACAAAGGTTGTCTTAAAAGCTTCAAATGCTACTTCTACTTCTTGATTCCATTAAAGTTTGTCTATACAAGTCAAACGTTGTCTTGATGTAATACAACTATATAGTGGAATTATAATCAAAATTAAATTTCTAATTAATATCTAATTAGCTTAGTTCAATTATAATTTAAATTTGATAAACATGGATTTTATAAAAGCCTCTTAGGTTATTTTCTTATCTTAATAGTTAGTAAGTTCAAGGTTAATTAGTAATTTTACATTCTAGATTGTAGAGACTCTTCTAATACCTTAAAAAGACCATAAATTAATAAAATCAAGGTAGAAGAGGTAAATGGTTGATATGGTTGATACTAAAATCAAGTTAAGGGTAGAATTGGACTAAAAAATCCTTAAGATGAGTTAAATTGATATTCGGGGGTCGACCATTTGTGAAACAAGGTAGAAATCAGACCTCTAGTCACTAAAACAATTGCCGAGGGTAAGTTAGGATTTAATTTGAAGATAAAAGATTAAGATTTGAGAGCAAGCTTAAAGTTATCTTTAGAAATATTAGAATTATTTTTAGAAGATTTTTGAGGACTTAGCAATTGTTGTTCAAAGTCAAGGTTTGTATTGGTGATTCAAGTTTTATATAAATTATTAGGATTAGCAATTTTGGCTAGTTCTTGCAATTAGTGTAACATCTATAGTTGAAAAATTTTTACTATTTCGGTTATTGGTTGTGCTAAGTATATACAAAATTTTTTGATAATCTAATAGCGTGGTTTAGAGATATCTAGTTTTTAGCACAAGAAAGTTTTAAAAGTTGGCAGTTTGAGGTTGAGTAGGATTTCTATGATATCTAGAGATCTATCAGTCAGATCAAGGTGAAATTTGGCATGATATTGAAAGATTTCAAGATCAAGCTACACATAAATTTTGAATTGAAATTAATGGTTAGAAAGGGAGAAATCAATGCTAGGATTTCTGCTTCACGTTTCAAGTTGGTGGCTGAGTGACATAAGTGAACTTTTTGGAGATTTTTTCACAATCTATATATTGAATTGAGCTAAATTTTTTTTAAAAAATAGAAGAATTATATTGAAAATTGTATAAAACATTTTACATCAAGTGGATAGTCGGATTGGATGCTACAGCTTGTTAAAGCTCAGTGATTAAGATTGGAGCTTACAAGAAAAATCTAAATTCCTTAAATATGAAAGTAATAAGGTAATTTGGATTTATATATGATTAAGGCTACTAAGAAGAATGTTTTTAGTACCTTTGAATTAAAATTCACATTATATTCTTCTCGTATGGACAAAATCTATTAGGAATTTTTGGATACTTATAAAACTCAATTTTACCTTTTATAGCTAGGTGCCTGATGCATTCTTGAGCAAGACAACACGTAATACGATAATGTGTAAATAGAGCTGCAACTTGAGAGAAGTCTTTGATGAAGATATGATAGTAGTTAACAAATTCAAAAAAATATTGGATATTTTTTACCGTTTTTATGATCTTCCTATTCATAATAGTTTGAACTTTGTTAGGATCTATTATAAATCCATCATTTGAAATGATGTATCCTAAGAAGACAACTTGAGTAGTGTGAAATACATACTTTTCTATCTTAGCATAGAATCTTGCATCTCTTAGTTTTTTTAATACATGACAAACATGAAGTTTATATTCTTCTATATTCTTCAAATAGATTAAAATGTCGTCTAGGTAATAGACAATAAAATCATCTAAAAACTCCCAAAAGACATTATTCAATAGATGTTGGAATGTTGCTGGTATATTTGTAAGCCCAAAAAGCATAACATTGTATTCAAAATGCCTATATCTTGTTCAAAATACAATCTTTCATTTATCTCCTTCTTTGATGCGTACCAGATTGTATGCTCCTCATAGATCTTTTTTTGTATAGAACTTAACTTGATTCAATTGATCAAGGAGTCCAAATATTAAAGGTAGCAGGTACCTATTTTTGATAGAAATTTTGTTGAGTCCTTGATAATCGACATACATCCGCAATGATCTGTCTTTTTTCTTAACAAATAAAATTGGAGCTCCTGTTGGAGATTTGGAATGGCGTATGAAGTTCTTGGCCAGATTGTCTTCAATATACTCCTTAAATTCAATCAACTCATTTTGTGATAAACTGTAGATTGATCCAAATGATAGTTATGCTCCTTCTTGAAGGTCAATTGAGCAGTTATAGGAATGATGTTTTAGAAGAGTATCCACATTCTTCTTATCAAATACATCTTGGAAATCTTGATATTGGCTTAAAATGCCATTTGAAGTCTTTTTATCAATAGAAATAGATGTGGCATAAATGACACAAGGCGATCCTTCTTTTGTAGCATGCAAGAAAGTTCTTATGCCTATAAATACATGTCTAATTGTATTAGACTTATGACTTTCTACTTCAACAAGTTTAGTTTTTTTAACTAAAATTACGCTATATCTTTTAGCAAATTCTTTATCTAAGAAACATGTTGAGACTCTTGAATCTAATAAGGCAGAGGCTTTGTGATATTTAGGTCCTAAAATAATATTTATCGTAAAACAAGGAGAGGGTTCTAATGAGAGAATAGGACATTGACTAGATATTGTATAAGGTTCCAGCCACACGGTTCCTATTATAGCTAGACAAAATCGTTTTCCAACATACTATCTTCTTTAACAGTCGTTGTCGTATTACGTGCTTTCTTGCTTGGGAACGCGCCGGGCGTCTGACTGTAGAAGGTAGTATGGAGATTCGCCAATATTCAAGAAGTTTATCGGTTTTTGACTGTTGGAATATAAACAACTATAAGAATACACCGTAAATCTATACGGATGCCCTTCGACTGCTTGTCGAAATCCTTTTTGCCCGAGCTGGTAGGTCTCTAAACGTTACAGAGAACCCCGAACAACCCAAACTGCTAATCTTTGATACCGCTTTATATTCACGATCTTGTATCCATTGACTGTCTTGTTAGATTAATCCAATAAATTTCATTCACTCCGCATATTCAATCCTATAGACACCCTTTTAACTCTTCATCACAAACGTAACTTGATTTCACAAAACAGTCAAGAGTAATCAAATCCACTTCATTAAAAATCCCGATTCACCATTACAACACTAACTTCAGCAATGATTGCCTCAGTCTTCCCAAAACCCTATGAAGAAAAAAAACCCAATTCTCTGTCTTTTTTTTCCGCTCGAAGCATGAAGTTAGCTCTCTGATTCTTCAAAAACTCTCCAAAACTTATTCTCTCCCCTCTCATTTCTTAACCTTAATTTTGAATTTCTTCAATCCTCCGTCTTCGATCCGGAATTGGCTCCCACCGTCAGAGCTTGGATCCAAAATTGACTCTCGCCGTCAGAGCTTTTTCCTTCGTTTTTACCTTTAAGAGATCCTTTTACTGAAAACAACGTTCCCTGAAACGACACAGAGAACAGGACAGCCTGAAACAGAATTGAAACCCCGTAATCGAGACCACATTGAGTCGCCCAACCAAATCAGGTCTCATATTGGCTAAGAGTCCAGTAGTAAGACCCAGATGTTCCCATAATTGGATCAAATTGGTCCTTCGCGTCAGATTGGCTGAGGCCCATAGTAAGACCTGGATTTTCCCGTAATTAGACTGTATTTGGTTGCCCGACCAATGCAGGTCTCATATTGGGTAAGAGGACCCGAATTGGATTCTTGAAATTGGATCCAATTGGCTCTTCGAACCAGGCTCACTAGTCGAGTGAATTGGTCCTTTCCCTTCCTGCTGACTCCCGTTATTGGAATCGAATGGAGCATTTCAGTATACCCTGGCTGACTGTAACAGGGTGACTGAACCTGACCACTCAATATTTGCACTAGAGTTGGTCGTTGCTCCCAATATTTGAGGTAACTAAATATTAATAAAAGTCCCTTTTCTTTATATTTTCACGATATACTCATATTACAACACGACATCCACCCCCTCTGAATCTGTGCATCCTCCGGTATGCACCAATTTACCCAATTACTGTTTGATTTAAAATATATCCTCTACGTCTTTGTCCAGTTTCTCTTTGTTATCTTCATTATCCAAATCACTTTCATCTTCTTGCTGCGGAATCTCTATACCTTCATTAAGGTCTTCCATATTCATCTCTGCGTGTCTTCGTTTAAATATTTTTACTCTCTTCCCTGCAATTGGTATTTTCAATTTTGTACCATCTAACTCCCGTAATGAGTAAGTTGCATTATCATGAACAGTTGTTACAACATATGGTCCAAACCAACGTTTTGAAAATTTCCGCAAAGTACTATGTTGATTATCCAGACTATTGTCATAAACAAGTACCCAGTCACCTTTTTCGATTGCTTTAGGTCTCAATCGATGTTGATTATCGAATCGCGCCTTGTTTTGTAACCTTGCTCTTTTTAACCGTTCCAATGCTATCTACACATCTTTCGATCTTTGCTCCAATTGTCGAATCCTAATAGCCAAAAGTTCTTTTCTTGTCAATCCATCTTCCCATGGTAGCATACTCCAAGTAAGTACCTTTTCTTCAATCGGCATAATTGATTTTCGACCTGTCATAAGTTCTACTGGCATATATCCTGTCATCGAACTATGTGTTGTTCGATCAGCCCATAATGCAAATGACAAAATCCGTGGCCACTCTTTAACTTTCCCATTACAAGCTTCAACTAATGCTTTCACAATCGGTGGGTGACCGCATTCACTTTTTGCATTCCCTTCCGGATTATAAGCAGTAGTCAGTGATAGTCTAACTCCACATCTTTCAAAGAACTTACGAGCTTCTTGTGCATTTAATTCTCCACAATCTGCAGTGATTTTTCCTACGCATCCGTAGCGGCAAATGACATCTTCAAGCAAAAACCTACAAATCCCCTCTGTAGATTTTGTCCTCAATACTCTTCCTTCTACTTGATTTGATAAATCTTCATGAGCTAAAACCAAATATCTCATGTGCCATAATCCAACTGGTATAATAACCAAATCAACAACCCATTTGAAATGAATAGCCAGAGGATACGTAGGATGAAGACCATCTCGATGTCGGATATTAGAATACGATTGACAGATTTCACATGACTCTACAAATGAGAGCACATCTCGATACATATTTTTCCACCAATATCGTTCCTTGAGTTTAGCAAAAGTAGCCTAGATTCTTCTATGCCCTGCCCATAAATTATCATTAAAAACTAATTTAATAATTTTAGTTTTTCTTCTTTTTTGCCTATCACTCGTTGTGGCACCCCAATTCCTTTCTTCGGTCTCTTCCATAAAAATCCATCTTGAAGTAAAAATCCATATGCTTTTTTTCTTATTTGTTTGAATTTTTCTGTAGACCAATTCCCCTGCTTAGTCAAGGTATTCAAGTAATGACCAATATCCAATAATTCTCCTTCATAAGATTCTTCAAGAAATAGCTTGTCTTCTCTGTTGAGATTTGATATTGAATAGAATTTCAATCCGACGTCATCAATATCTTCAACCATTTCGTCCTCCTTCTCGTATCTTGCTCGAGATAGCATGTCTGCTACTAAATTGTCCTTCCCAGTAATATGCTTAAATTTTGGATTTAGTGACTTAATATAAGCAATCCATCTCAACATTGCAATATCTGGAGTTGAACAGTTAGTAATCATTCTAAGCAATGGCAAGCAATCTATTTCAATTGCTATTACTGCCCCAATCAAATAGTCCTTTTCAGCTTTCATAGCCGAAACAACTTCCCAAAGTTTTCTTTTGAATTGCGAATATGCACGCTGAGAAATACTGAAAACTTTAGCTCCAAATCGAATTGCAAATCTATTCCTACTTGAATCATCTTGACCCACAGCCCATCTAATGGTAATTGGACTAGTGTCTACAGTAAGAATCACTGGTCTATTGCACTTATAATCAACCTTCCTCAATATTGGAGGTGACATCAATAATTTCTTCAATCTTTGCATTGCCTGAATATGCCTTTCTTCCCATTTAAATCGATAGCCCTTGCGTAACAGTTCATATAATGGATCTGCTATGTGAGCATAATGAGGGATCTAAATTCGATAAAATACACATGCACCCTAAAAACCTGCGAACCTCTGTTAAAGAATCACAATCCTCTTTCATCCTTCCAATTGCATCAACTTTAGTCGGATCTGGTTTTCTTCCGTAAGATCCACATAAATGTCCAACAATCACAACCTCTCGTACTCCAAATATGGACTTCATATCCGATAATGTAAGATGAACTTCTCTAAGCCGAGTTAAAATCTTTTTACAATCTTGTATATGATCAACAACATATTTGCGACACCCACTCATATCTAAAGTTTCATCCTTGTCTCCTTCTCTGCACCCTTTTATAGGAACATCATCCAAAAAAGGCATAGTCTTCTCCGGAATAAAATCTCTCAATACCTTATTCATCTCATTCATCATATGCGCAACTGAGTTGGTCGCGCCTTGAGAAAGAGTGCACATTCTAACTAATCCAAGTGGTGTCCTCATTGTTGTCATATCTCTACTTCTTTCGGCAAGTTGAAATTGATAATAACCTGAATATAAATCACCCATTGAATAGATTGCCCTTCCAGCAAACGCCTCAGCAAATTCATCCACAATAGGTCCAATTCCTGCATTCCTGACAAATACTGCATTCACCGGTTGCATATCTTGAATAAACCATAGTGACCCATTCTTCTTAAGTACCGTAAACCATCGACTAGAATACGACGCAAATGAAGGTTTCAATATTTTCATCTTTATCATTTCTTTTAATAGTTCAACCAATTTAGGTAAATGTACCCTCGGTACTAGAATCGGTCTTAGATTCCAAGGTACATGCGGTACAATGAAGATAACCATAGGTGTTATAATATTTGGATCCACACACCCAATTTCATGAGATTCAAAAGTAAACGATCTATCTTGTTTAGCCAACATCCTTTTGAAGCAAGTAATTTCCTCTGGCAATAAAGAACCATCAGAACCAATCTTCAATTCTTGAAAAGTCTCTTTAGTAAACTGATGTCCAATACTCATTGGATCTCTTAAACTTGCTTCTTTTGATGCTTCTCTCATTTGTGCTTTAGAATCTCCTGGTAATGGTCCGGCAACAGGCTTTACCTTTTTATCTGCCGATTTATATCTCGTCTCTACAGTGACTTCTGGTGCTTGAAAAGATTCAAGTATGGTATAAACCTCTCTTGAATGAATCTCAACAATCTTATCATTATCCCCTAACCCAATAGATGTAATCAATTCCAATGAATCTTCCAGTCCATTATCTTCATAAACACCTAAATCCTCTCATCATCTTGTAATGTACCTAACTTGCGTAATTGTCCTTCAATATCATATAATCTTTTTCTTTCTTTTTTTTTAAAATCATCAACTTTCTTATACATAATATTTCCATTCTCCAATATATCAATAAAACTTGCATCAAAGGCACCTTCATCTCGCGAGAGTACCTCCTCTTTTGTACCTCCATAATCTCGCTTTACAATAGTACCTCCTCAAAATCTTTAAATCCATCAACAATCTTTGGCAATGGTTTCTCCCTCAATCTATCTCGATTCCGTTCATGGTTAGGAGGTACTGTTAGAAATTGTACAGCTTTCGTCTCATCCTTGCTCCGTACCCTTGCATAAGCAGAACCATCATCAAGTACTTTTGTTTCCATCCGTGTTGCCATAATATAAGGTTGTCCTAAAATCAACGGATAAGACGTTGTATCTTTAATAAAGAAATGTTGATCTGTCGCAACATCCCTAATCCGAATTTTGACATCTGGACAAGCTCCATATAATTCGTCTTGTGTATTATTAGCTGCTCATATTGCCCATCTATGTTCCATATCAATTGGCCATTTTTGCTTCTTATAAAGATCTTTAGACATGAGATTTATTTCAGAACCATGGTAGACTAAAGCAACAATTGGTTCTTCTATATCTCCTACTTTCATCAATACCTCAATAGTTGCCCTTGTCCAATGCTTTCGAGTATAATGGCTTAAAGTTTCCTTTTCCTTGTCACTATAATCTTCGAAATGTACTCATTGATTATACCCATTCTTTTTTATTTTTTAGTTGCTTATAATCAATATCAACCTCTTCTTCATCTGTATATAATCTTGCATCAATAGCATGACTCATTCCAGTTTCACCCATTAATTGCCTCTTTCGCTTAATATTGTCAATGATAACATCATGAAACTCCTTCTTTGCAATTCCCAAGACTTCTTTCAATGTGAATTCCACCTTAGCATTTAATATACGTTCTTCCAACACCCCTTTCAAATTTGTTGCCACTTCAATGTCAGAAAGTAGCTTATAAGCAATTGATTTGCCCTTATCTTTTGTCTCTTTTGTTTTTTCTCTCAATGATGCTGAGGTATCTTTTACAAGCAATTCTTGTGAAGTTGCCTCCCTAGCCTTGTCTCCTCAAGTTTGCCTCTTAAAAGAATTTCCTTCTCTCGTATCATCAAAATTTCCTCATCTCTTTTCTTCCATCAAAGCTTCATGTTGGCTCTTAGCAATATATGCATGAACTGAAAGAGACTCAACAAGATCCCCACAACCTGTTCTACCTCATATTGTAGCTGCAGTCCTCAATAACGCTTCTCGAGGTAATTTCCCTTCTTACATTGTAGAAACGATAGAAGCCCAAAACTCACTAGTTTCCGTACTTCCACCAATTGTATCATCTACTCTAGCACCATAACTTGTACTTTCTCATGCTCTTGTTTTATGTTCTTTTAGGTAATCTTGAACCAATGCTCTCATTCCTCCCTTGCCAAAATTGGTTTGAAGAAGATCCTCCCTATCTTTCAATGTTATCTTTCCATCTTTCCAGCAAATAATTCCTTGCCGTATCATATTATTAAATTCATTGCAATCTTTTCTAGTGTGTGAAGCATCATCACACCAAATGCATCTTTGTACATATCCTTGTTTTGAAACATTCTTCGAATTGTTTATAGAAGTATTCTCTTCAAGTCTTGCCAATTTGATTTGAAGATCTCGCATTCCTTGTATAATTTCTTCCATCCCCATATCTGCTTTCTTTGATAAGGATGTCAAAGGTTGAACTGTAGGCATTGTCGGTGGTGTTGTACATACTGGAGCTTTGGATGCTTATACTATTTTCAAAATATTGCTCCTATCCTTCCTCCTTTCTATTTTTGTAAGCAACCCCACCGCATCTTCAACGTTCTTTCACTTCATTGTCAGTCCTTTATCTTCTTCTTTGTCTTCAAGAAGGAGTTCTAATTTCCCTTGCAATTCTCTATCAGCAGCTTAAAGAAATAGATCAACTTTGTTCGGCTCCAATGTCAATTTTTCTACCTTCGACAATTGAGAGTACTGCCTCTCAAATTCCCTTAGTAGCTCTATTGCTTGCAAATTCTTATTAGGCCGTTTAATCCATTCCAGAAACAGCTTCTTAGTAACGCGATCAGCATCTTCCAAGAAATATTCGTCTTTCAATGCATGTAAAAAAACCTCCCATGAATTTCCATAACGATCCGTAATCGATGTAATATGGTCTCTTATCTCCGGTATTGTGGCAAGTCCAAATAATTCAACCATTTTCTTCTCAGAAACCCGATTTAATTCCATTTCACAAACATAACATCTTAAATACCTTGAAATATTTCTCCCATCAAATTGATCAATTTTATTGACCACTGCTTGTAATGCTTTGATTGCCAAAGCTTCCTTTCGATCATTACTTTGCTGTTGCTATATTGATAATGAGAAGGCTTGAAACATACTAGCAATAGACGGATAAATGTGTATACCATGTCCTTTAGAAGAATCCCCACCAGAAACTCCTCCCAAAAATCCTTCAAAATTTTTATTTTCGTTTTCCATAAAATAAAGATAAAATCAACCGAAATCCAATACCTTCCACCTCAAGCTTTCAGGTCGGGTTCACCACTTTTGTTGTATTACGTGCTTTCCTGCTCGAGAACGCGCCGGGCGTCTGACTGTAGAAGGTAGTATGGAGATTCGCCAATATTCAAGAAGTTTATCGGTTTTTGACTGTTGGAATATAAACAACTGCAAGAATACACCTTAAATCTATACGGATGTCCTTTGCCTGCTTGTCGAAGTCCTTTTTGCCCCAGCCGGTAGGTCTCTAGACATTACAAAGAACCCCGAACAACCCAAACTGCTAATCTTTGATACCGCTTTATATTCACGATCTTGTATCCACTGACTGTCTCGTTAGATTAACCCAATATATTTCATTCACTCCGCATATTCAATCCTATAGACATCCTTTTAATTCTTCATCACAGACGTAACTCGATTTCATAAAAGAGTCAAGAGTAATCAAACCCACTTCATTAAAAATCCCGATTCACCATTACAACACTGACTTCAGCAATGATTGCCTCTGTCTTCCCAAAACCCTATGAAGAAAAAAAACCCAATTCTCTGTCTTTTTTCCCCGCCCGAAGCATGAAGCTAGCTCTCTGATTCTTCAAAAACTCCTCAAAACTTATTCTCTCCGCTCTCATTTTTTAACCTTAATTCTGAATTTCTTCAATCCTCCATCTTGGATCCGGAATTGGCTCCCATCGTCAGAGCTTGGATCCAAAATTCGCTCTCGCCGTCAGAGCCTTTTCCTTCGTTTTTACCTTTAAGAGATCCTTTTACCGAAAACAACGTTCCGTGAAACGGCACAGAGAACAAGACAACCTGAAACAAAATCAAAACCCCGTAATCGAGACCACATTGAGTCGTCCAACCAAATCAGGTCTCATATTGGCTAAGAGTCCAGTAGTAAGATCCAGATGTTCCCGTAATTGGATCAAATTGGTCCTTCGCGTCAGATTGGCTGAGGTCCGTAGTAAGACCTGGATTTTCCCGTAATTAGACTGCATTGGGTTGCCCGACCAATCCAGGTCTCATATTGGGTAAGAGGATCCGGATTGGATTCTTGAAATTGGATCCAATTGGCTCTTCGAACCAGGCTCACCTGTCATGTGAATTAGTCCTTTTCCTTCCTGCTGACTCTCGTTATTGGAATCGAACGGAGCATTTCAGTATGCCCTGGCTGACTGTAACGGGGTGACTGAACCTGGCCACTCAGTATTTGCACTGGAGTTGGTCGTTGCTCCCAATATTTGAGGTAACTGAACATTAATAAAGTCCCCTTTCTTTATATTTTTAGTGTATACTCGTGTTACAACACGACACCGTATTCTTCATTTTATGGTTGTATTACTTCTTTGGGTAATGTTGAGCAGTGTGCTTAGGTTCTCTACAATATAAGCTCAATCCTTTTTAACAACGATAAGTCTTTTCTTGCTTTATAAGAAATTTGAAACATACTGCATTAATTTGCATATCCTCTACTTCCAAATGTATGTATTAAAGAGATATTCGTGTTGCCATTAAATTATAGTAATGTTGAGGTCTACTTGTACGATTTTTAGATCAGAATTCAAAAAGACGATTGTTGCACTTCACAGCAAAGTCAATTGCTTGACTCAATGTTTGAGGATCAAGTAAGTTGAGCATTAATTTTTTACTTCATATTGTAATCCATAGAAAAATTGGCTAATAAGTGTAGTATCATCCCATTTGATATCAGTTGTAAGTTGTCAAAATTGTGAAGCATACAACGTTACTGATCAATTGTCTTGTTGCAAAATATAGATCTTATTGATTGGAACACGAATTGTATCATGTTCTCCATACATGGATTGAAACTCCACCAAAAAAACCTCTAAATTATCCAATATTGGATCTTGTCGTTCGAAAAAAGATGAAAATTACAATAATGCTGAACTTGAAAGAAGCATACTGTAATTGTCATTTTACTTATTCTATAAATTCCTTTCAAAATAAACTTGTATAGGAGAATTCGAACATAGGGAAAGACTAAGCGCATGAGCTTTACTAGTTAGGGTTACACAATTAATTGTATTCTGAACTACTAAAATAGCAAGAAATACTACAATGCTTTCTTGTAGTAACAATACTCCTTTATCAACTAGTAACAATAGTGTACAATTTCGCACTATCAAAAGACTACTCAAAATTCATAAATTCCATCCAACACTAAGAATAACAGATTTCACTCCAACCAATCCGGATTCACAGAATTTCTGTAATCATAGACTTTTTCTGTTCAAAATACACACAACTCTCAATAAAAAACAATCATAATCTTCCATCCATAATCAATCTTCCAATAACTTCTCATATAATTCAATCACATAATACTCTAATTACATAATTAATAACTCATAAATCAATCTCTGTTTTACTCTATAGACTCACTTTTTAGTATTTAGAAACTATCCATTACTCTTTAACAACAAAAATAACAAAGAAAACAAAGAGGTAGTACCAAGCTTAACCTCGGCTCATGACTATCACAGTCTGGTCCTCAACAAACTTCTACAACTCCTATATAATTACTATTGATTTCTAGATCCTAACCGTAATCTTATAATAAACTGCTTTTAATAACTAAATCAACCATTTATCTTCCTGAATTGACTATTCTGTAGACTATTAATCTATTTTATCAATAACTTAGTAAAATAAACTAATATCCATTCTACATATACCAATAAATCTAACTTGCGATCTTGGAGTTGAATAGCTTTGGAGTTGAAGTTCAATCAAAAGTTATACTTGATTAATAAATCCTCTAAACTTTGATCTAGTGCCATCAAACTTCTCGGGTAGGGTAATTCTTGGTTTTCTAAGAGTGGAAGGGTGTTCTACTATATGAGAAGGGATATGATTTGGTGCAGATGTTGAAGCAGCTCTAATCATTTGTATATCTTCACTTCTTAGCAATCTTGTTGCTCCTTATGGTGGTAAATTGAGTTGATACATCGCAAGCATTAGCTCTCTCAATTGTTCTTACATTTGTGCCATTGCACTCTTCATTTCAGTAAGTTCTGCCATGATAATACTTAGAAAAGAGAAAATATCTAATATCACTTAAGACAAATAGAAGAGAGGACTTGATAATAAAGAAAATACTAAGAATAATATCAATTTAGAAGAAGGTAATCCACAACTTCTAATACGCTTATATCTTATTAAGAGAAAAAGGTTATCCACTCTAAATCAAGATTAGACAAAGCTTTGGTATTGTAAGTGTACTCTTGTCAATCTGTCAAGGACAAGAACTTCATAAAAAAAATAAAAAAGTGAGAATTCTCTCAAAGAAAGATGACAAAATAGAAATAACTAAATATGAATATTAAGAAAGAAACTGGAATAGCTATTGCCAAAAGACAAGAAAACTAGAGACCCTTGAAACTAGACGAGAAGTAAGAAAAGAGTTGACAAGAGTGAAGAAGGCTTCACTCTTGCCTCTATATATACTATCTACTTAAGAGCTATGTGGCAATGTTCTATAGGACCTCTAAAAACGTGTTGAATTTGCACAATACGTATCTTAACTTGCAAGGTAAGTTATTTATGTGGGCACCACATAGTTAGCTTGTTCCACAAGCTATCAACATGTATGGCACGTGGTTAACTTCTTGACTAAGTTTCTAATCTACAAATCAAGTTTAAACACATGGAAAGTCAAAGCAGCATCTATGAAGCTTCTAGAAAGCTTTTCTAGAAGTTATTATGAAATTAATCTACTTTTATATATTTCTACTTATTCATATCATTTAGGTAATAATTACAATAAATTTATGTCCATGACATAACTAATATTGAATAATATAATGGATCTCTAATTTTGAGATGTTTGCTTAGTCCTTCTTTATATAATAAAGAAATTAGCTTTTTAATCACTCAATATAGGAGGTGGCCATCTATTATTCTAATTTGTATCATTTGAAAAAAAAATAGCTCCAATTATGTTTCAAAAATTCAAGTAAAATTCAAGGATTATACCAACAAGGCAAAAGGCCTTGGAAGGCTTCATGGAATAGAGAGCACTTGTGAGTTCAATCAACTTTAGTGGCCATTATAGGATAAACTATATTTCTTGCATGGTTTAAAATAATAGACTCTAAAATGCTTGAGTGCTTATTATTTTCTAGCAATGTAAGGTATATTTTTAAAATATATTTTAATTAAATATTATTCACAAATGTGCATGATGATTGAGGAGCTGTAGTAAGTCTATCCAAATTTATCATCCCTTATGAGAAGATGAATAATTATTGCGAGATCTTTATATACCTTAATAAATTTCTTGAATGCCGTATTACCAATCTATCTCTATTTTAGCTTACTTTTGAGTCACATACCAATAACTTATTACTTTTGTACTTCTTAAAACTTATTCTTGTATCATATTAGGTGCATTTGTAGACTAATATTTCTTTGGTCTGATTATAATGTTAAGACAATCATGACTAAATTATTTTATATACAGATTTCTTTTGCTTATTGGACCTTTATTTTGTAAACATAATATTATTTATAAATATTGATATATTATTAGAGCCTATTGAAAAAAGCCAAATTAGAATGCAATATCTAGAGTCATTGGATCTTATCTTATACTTCAAATATTTATAGGTAGACTACATTCATGATATAAATTGATACTTGTCTTTTTTTTCTTTGTAATTTTGTTTACCTCTAAATTAGATAATAGTCAGAGTAAGTACAATCTCTATAAATCTTATATTTTCTATATGTCATTGGCCTCCTTAGTATTAATTATGTATAAATTTGATTAAGTCTTATCATTAATCTTCCTTCAATCCATTTCTAGTTGTTTTAGCTAAATTTAATAATATTGGCTACTAAGAATAGATTATCTATCTCTATTTCCATAATTAATATTAAAAGAATCTTCCATTATTTTTTTAAAATAATTATGCCATTAGCATTGGCTTTATCATATTATTTTTTGACAAAATTTTGCTTATCAATCATGATCTATTTTAAATTTTTCTAGTAATTTTAATGATTAATTCACACCAAAGCTTGCACCTCTTAGTAGAAGTTTGAAAAGAACACACATTGTGTATTGTCATATCACCTCTCATTATCCATCACAAGATTAACCATTGGATTTTTTTGAATTAAGAATCATGGTTTAATTTTATTAGTGAGTAGATATGGAGTGTAGTCTAGGTATATATTCCTCCATTCTTATAACATGGTATATATAAGATATTTATATTGTTGATGCCTAGGAATAGGTAATTGGAATAATGTTTGAGAAGTTTATAGAAGTTTTTAGAATTGGAACTAGGTTAGTAGACTATATAGGACCTACCATAGAATATTCTAAAATAGACTTAAGATAATTATTTAAGTAAGACCTACCATAGAACATTCTAAAAGGAGTTAAGAGAGATTATCTAGGTGGGATCTATCATTAAAGTCATTCTAAAAAGTTCAAAGATGGTTGAACAAAATATAAAGAGAACTAGCCAAGGCCATTTAGGCATTTAGTCAGATATAGCTTCAGATCCTTTTTTTAATAAAATTTGGTTTTATATCTTTCTATTTATTTCTATTTATTTATTTATTTATTTATTTATTTTTATAATTTTCTTTGTCCTATGTTAAGATGGAATTTATGTTTCTATAGATTAGAAGGATTTTAGATTTTTGAGATAGTTTGATTCCATTTCATTGGTATTAGAACAAGTATTAGTGTAACAAGGTATAGATGAAATATTTGTATTCTTAACATATGGGAATAGATAGTTGGAATCATGTTTGAGAAGTTATAGAAATTTTTAGAATTGAGGCTAGATTAGTGGACTATATAGGAGCCATCATAGAACATTCTAGAAAGAATTTAAGACAGTTATCTAGAGAGATCTATCATAGAATCTTTGAAAAAGGACTTAGGATGGTTATCTAAGTAGGGCCTATCATAGAACCTTCTAAAAAGAATTTAAGGGAATTATCTAAGTAGAGATTATAATCTAAGAATATTTTAGAAAGTTCACAATGGTAGAATAAAGTATAAATAGGACTTGCCAAGGCTTTCTGGGCATCTAATTAGGTATGGCTTTGGACCTTTTTTCTTAGTAAAATTTGATTTTGCATCTTCTTGTTTAATTCTATTTTTTTTTTTTTTTTTTTATTTACTCAGTTTTATCTTTTGTATCTTATTCTATTTAATTCTGTTGAGTTTTATTCTTGTCCATTATGTCTTATTTGCGATAAGATTATTTGTTGTTGTGGATTAGAAAGATCTTAGACTCTTGAAATAAATTGGTTGTATTTCAATTAGACTGTTCTTTAGTAGCATATTGACAGCCATTATCTAGTTTGAGGTCAATTGTTGTAGTCATGTTGGATATTATATTCAAGCTATTATGAGCTACTCTTAAGAAATTAGTTGGAAAGAGAAAAGGTATTACAATAATAGAGTCCAGTAAAGAAATTACAGCATAAGAAATATGACAAAATAATCCTAGATGGAGGTTGAGATATAACACTTCTTACATCAAATAGCTACTCAATAAAGACAAATAGAAGCTTTTAGGACAATGGAGTCAATAACTACTAGGCTAAATTTGATTATGCATGATATATACTTTAAGACTTCAAGGCAAGAAGATGTATGCAAATGGTTCTTTAGCATGCAACAATATCTCTAACTATTTAGAGCAAATACTATCGAAGAAATTATATATGCAACCAACTATTTGAAAGATAGAGCAATCATTTGGTGGTGACATTAAATTCAAAGCTATGGAACTCAAGGTGGATTTTTTGATTCGGAGGAGTTTGAGACCAATTTTAAGAATCAATTTTGGTCCATCAATGCAAAAAAGATAGCACATGATTAGTCAACAAATCTTGCATAATCTAAATTGGTATAAGATTATATCTCCCAATTCAAGTTTCTATATCTTCAAATTGATAATGTTTCAAAGGCCAAGATGATGGATCAATTTCTACAAAGATTGAAATCTATGGTCTATCAAGAAGTAAAATTAAAGAATCTATAAATATTTGAAGAGACAATTAAGATTGCAAAGAGAGTCAATGCTATAGATTTCAAAAATTATAGAGTACAACCTATAGTACAAAATTCTATGCTGCTATCTAATACTATAGTACAACAATCAATATCACTGGAGATTGATGCCCTACAAAGATCATTGATACTACATAAAAGATAAATATTGGAGAAAAAAGATTTGTGCTTCTATTATTGAGAGTGAGGCCATTAAATTGGAAGTTGTCCAAAACATCAAAATTTAAGTACTAACAAATCAAGGCAATTTTATTGTCTTGAAATTCACCAAGTTGATAATAAGATGAAATAGGAAAACATGGCTCTCCAATAAAGGTGCCAGTGACTAGGACTAGGAGTAGTTGATGTCTCTCATGGATAAATGATATAGTCTTAGATAACTATAAAAAGAATCAACTGATATATCTAATGGAATGACTAAGAAGACAATCATATCAATTGCTTGTAGATTATGGCTCTATAAAAATTACATTACAATTAAAATTATTAACTAACTTAGGATTAAAATTGAGATAATCAAAGGAAGAGGTATATCTTATAGATGACCAAAAAAATGTATTGAGTGAGACATGTGAAAAAGAAACCTTGAGGTTGAACGATATTTATGTCTTAAGAAAAAAATTCAAGGTAACAAAGCTAAGATATAATATTATCTTTGGTATGCCATGGCTAGAACTAGAAAATAAATAAGTTGATTGGCTAGCAAAGACAATCTCCTTCAAAAATGGTAGATACAAGGTGATTCTTTGTACCTTTGCATTGAATGAGAAAAAAAAATGATCTATGACTAAAGACTTCTTCATAAGAATGACCTTTATAAAGAAGCAAATATAACATAAGTAATTGATATATATATATATATATATATATATATATATATATATATTTATAATAGTTCAAAATCTTATGTCAAAGGTAGAAAAGACAAGCAAAAGAAGAGTACGAGCACAACAATTCATACAAAAATATCATAATATCTTTTCAATCGACCTACCTAGTAGTGTGCCTCTTGATTGAGGTGCTCTCTTTCAAATAGAACTATTGCTTGAGGCCAAATCAGCAAGTCAGCTAATTTATCATGTAGTACCAAATGAACTTGAAGAACTACAAAAGATATTGGATGAATTCTTGGAGAAGGACATCATTTAAAAAAATACATCACCATGAAAAGCACCTATACTATTTGCACATAAGAAAGATGGTGGACTTTGCCTTTACATTGACTATTAAGGCTTCAAATAACAAACTATTAAGAATCCATATCCTTTTTTATATATAGATGATCTTTTTGACCAACTTTGAAGTACAAGCATCTTTAGAAAATTAGACCTTTGAAGTGGCTATTAGCAGACATCTATCACAAGAAAGGATATAATGAAGATGATATTTTGTACATACTATGGACATTTCAAATGGCTTATTTTATCATTTGCTCTCACCAATGCTTCAACTTCCTTCACGGGTGATATGAACAGATTATTTCAGGACCTTTTGAAAAAATATGTATTTGTCTTCATTAATGATATCTTAATATATAATAAAATCTATAAAGAGTATGAGCAATATTTACAAGAAGTATTGCATTGATTGCAAGATAGTGGCTTTTATTGCAAGCAATCTAAGTGTAAACTTTGGAAGTTGGAAGTCACCTTTTTAAGGCATGTAGTGTCTTCAAAAGGCATGTACATGGAGTAGAATAAGATAAAAATAATGGAGGATTGGCCAACTTCTAAAGATGCTTTTGAAGTTTACTCATTCTTAGACCTTGTTGGATATTATTGCCATTTTGTTTGATGATTTATAAATATTGTTGCCTCATTGACAAGCCTATTAGAAAAAGATGTCCTATTGAAATAGAAACTTGAGTAGCAAAGCACCTTTGATAGGTTGAAAGAAGCAATCATTACTACTTCTATATTGCAATCATATGATCTCAACTTTCTTTTTATACTTAAAATTGATGCTTTTGACTTTGCTATTAAAATGATCTTTCAAGAAGACTTTAATAGGAGCCTTCAACTTGTGGCGTATGAATCATGCAAGCTTAGAAAGACAAAAGGTAATTACTTTCACGTGATCAAGAAAAAATATTGATTATATATGCTATAAAGATGTAATAATATTATTTGTTAGAAAAGCCAGTGATTTTTTGGACTGACCATTGATCCTTACTACACAATTTGCATCTCAAAAATATGAAATCATGACATTATTGTTGGAGAGAACAATTACACTTTTTGATATTTAACTTCAATGTAAACAAAGGTGACAATATATTGTACTAGATAGCTTATCGTGGAGGCAAAATTTGAAGGCTGAATTTAGAGATAAGGTAGAAGTCACTACCATTATTAGTGTCATTTCAAACTTAATCAAAAAAAAAAAAAAAATGGAAGTAACTATGTATCAAAATACTTATTTAAAGATAGTTAGTAATTGACTAAAGATAGATAATATATAATATCAAGATTACAATCTTAGTGATGGCTTATTCTATTTTAAAAAGTAGATTTATATACCTGATAATGGTATACTTGGAATGCACATACTTCAAGAAGGACATGATATCCCAATATTTGGACATCTAAAGTATGAGAAGATTCTAAAATAAATTTCAAAGATATGATTTTGGACAAGTTTAAATTATAATGTTTGAGCTTTTGTGTACTCTTGCAAGTCATGCCAACGTAACAAAGCATGCAACATAGCATCTTTTAGACTATTGTAGCCAATTCTACTATCTATACTACATTGGAGAGTAGGTGATTATATATCTCATTATATGTTTATTGTAGATGCCTTACAATTACTTTGCAATTGCTCTCTTTGTCGATTAACTTTTGAAGCAACTTTATTTAGTCATAGTGCACTTGGACATTGATGCCTCAATACTTGTATCGATCTTCTTCAATACTGCCATTCATTACTATGGATTACATCATATCATCATCTCAGATCAAGATCCATGCTTCATAGAAAAATTTTGGCATGCCTTATTGAAGCTACAAGACACTTAATTTGTTATATTGATGGCCTTTCAATCCTACATAGATAGACAAATAGATTGTATAAATCAGACCTTAGAGGATATATTACTGGCATTTGTGGTAGTTTATCATAATGATTGGAATTAATATTTGTTATCCATAGAGTTTACTTATAATGATAGTATTCAAGCAAGTACCAATTATTCTCCATTCTTTCTTAAGATTGATCAACATCTGATTATGCCAGAAATTCTTCATCATCCTATTGACATCAACAACCTTATAACAAAAGAATTTATATAATGGTCTTATAAGAGACATGGCACTACGTCTTTATAGTACAGAATTGACAAAAGTAGTATGTGGATAACTATTAGCAATACAAGATCTTCCGAGGGAGGTAATCAAGTATTGCTTTTCAATGCCAAGTTGTCACTTGCTACATCAACCCAAATCTGTAAACTAATATCTTGGTAGCTTGGACCTTTTGCATTTCTACAATGATTTGTAATGTTGTATATTGCCTAGAGCTTTTGCCACATATTCAAGTCTATTTGATCTTCTATATTTTATGATAAGATAGATATGAATAAATCTAGATTAATTTCATAAAGTCTTCTAGATAAGCTTCCTAGAAGCTTTATAGATGCAATTTTGACTTTAGATGTCTTTGTAGGTTGAGATTCTTTGCAATAAGTTAACCATGTATTGGTAGCTTATAGAACAAGTTAACTCTATGTAATAGCTTATAAAACAAGCTAACTATATGACACATACATAAATAACTTGCCTTACAAGTTAAGACATGTAGCTAACAAAGTCAACACATGTTCGAGGTCTTATAGAATATTGCCATATAGCTCCTAGTTAGAAAGCATATATGGAGGTAAGAGTGAAGTCTTCTTCACTCTTGTCAACACTTTTCTTGTCCATAGCCTTATTTCAAGACTTTCTAGTCTTCTTGTTTTTGGCAATAGATATTCTAGTTTAATATTACATCACCTTTTGAGTGACTTTCTAGTTCTCTTTAGTGACTTAAGAGTATTTTGAAGATTTTCTTTCTTTGAAATTTATATCCTTGATAGTTTTGCAACTCAAAGAATTTTATATAGAGGCAATGTGCTTTTCGGACCAACACCAACTATCACCACTAGTTGTAATTGATCAAAAAGAGTATGAAATGAATAACATTTTGGAGCATCCTTACTTTTGCTATGGCAGTAGACATCCATAATTTCAGTACAAAGTCATTTGGAAAGATTATTTTATCCACGATGCAATATAGAAACTTACATAGATTCTCACTCATTGCCAAGAAAGAATTTGAAGATACTATCGAGAGTGAAACAAAGATGTTCTATATTGGTGGAAGAAGATTAACTGTAATATGGTATAGATAAGATATTTGTATTACTCATGTATAGGAATAGATAATTAGAGCTATGTTTGAAAAGTTTACAGAAGTTTCTAGAATTGGACTAGGTTAATGGGATGTATAGGATTTACTATAGAACATTCTAGAAGCAACTTAGGATGGTTATCTAGATGGAATCTACAATCAAAGAAATTCTAAAAAGTTCCAAAATGATTGAACAAAGTATAAATAGGACTGATTAGGGCCATTTAGGCATTTTGTCAAGTATGGCTTTGGACCCTTTCTCTTAATAAAGTTTGGTTTTGCATCTTCCTATTTAATTTTGATTTTGATTTTTTTTTTTTTTTTTTTTTTTTTTGTAGCCTGTTGTATCTTATGTTGTGATAGAATATATGTTGCTTTGGTTTAAAAGGATCTTAGATTTTTGAGATAGTCTAGTTCTATTTTAATTCTCTATATAACCAACATTATTTTTATTTTTATATGCTATCACTATATTATTTCTATAAAAATTTCTAGCAGCCCATATTTGATGGTATAAGGCCAAGAGCTTATATTCTTAAAAACTAAAAAATATAAATCAAAGATTAATAGGTTGTACTAGTTTTTCATAATATCCACCTTTATAGGCCCATTAAGATTCTTTTTATTTTGTACCAAAATTGTTATTCATATTCTAATATTATTGAAGGAAGAATATTGAATTCTTTAAGAAGTAAATTATTTATAATAAATTACATTATGTCTTAGTGGCAATGGAATTAATGTACTTAATGATATTTGAAGGCTTCAATTACTTGATTTTTTCTTGCCATCATACATATAGACAATTGCAAGGGCACCAATAGTTTGTTTTGAATCCTTTGATCTCTTAATTATTCATTGAACATAATGAGTAGATGTGCTAAAATTTCCCTATTACCTTACATGGAATTTTTTTCAATCTCTTATATGTATAATATATTTTTTTATTTATTTTTGGATAAAAATTATATTACTTCTAAAGTTGCAAGCATCTTGGGTATAGCCATATTTAAGACTAGTTCTAAAATTGATTGAAATACATTGCCTTCATTGAAATCTATATTTGATTGATTGTCATTATTAGCCATGTAATTTTGTTGCTTTTGAGTTTTATTAATTTAGGCTTGTAGAAGAAAATCTCTCAAAGTCCTTGATTCCTTGCTTCTTGCCTACATGGTCTCTATAATCCACTTCATTTTTTCTTCTAAAAATAATGGAAGGACCATGAGAGGCCTTTCACTATGTCATAGATTGACCACAGTAGTTGGTATCTATGAGAAAGAAGTAATATTGTAATTAATTATTATCCTATATAACAATCAAAATACAAAGATGCCTTGTAGTATGGTATATTAATTATGAAGGATAGAATGAATTGGCTCTTTGCATTTAAAATTTAAAATTTTGCCATTGATTGTTGCTCAAATTTTGTGAAGGAGGATTATGTCTATGTCTTCTTTCCACTCATTAGTTCAAATATTTCTATATTACATTAGTTGTTAGACCTTTTGATCCATTTGATTGATCCACATATTTATAATTATCATGAATTTGTTTACTTTGGTGATTTCTCTTGTATTAGAGGATGAAGTCTATCTCCTATTTTGTTTATCTTCTAATACAAGAAAATTTGCGTATAGTCCATCATAATGAATTGAGCTCTCATTATCACAAGTCACTAGTGGATCATGAACATATATATTTATATCAATAGTTACTTATATGATTAAGTAGAAATAGATAAGTATAGATTAATTTCATAAATTCTTCTAGAGAAGCTTCGTAGAAGCTATATAGACACGATTTTGATTTTAGATGTACTTGTAGGATAGAAACTTGGCCAAAAAATTAACCATGTGTTGGTAGCTTGTGGAATAAGTTAGCTTTGTATAGTAACTTGTGGAACAAGTTAACTCTATGTATTACCTTGTGAAATAAGTTATCTATGTGGCACATACATAGATAATTTGTCTTGCAAGTTAAGACATGAGGCTAACAAAGTCAATACATTTTGGAGGTCGTATAGGACATTGCCACATAACTATTAGTTAAGAGTATATAAAGAGGCAAGAGTGAAGCCTTCTTCACTCTCGTCAATGTCTTTCTAGTCCTTAGTCTTATTTCAAAACTTTCTAATCTTCTTGTATTTTGACAAAAGCCATTCTAGTTTAATATTACATTAGCTTTTGGATGACTTTCTAGTTCTCTTTCATGATACAAGAGTATATTGAGGATTTTCTTTCTTTAAGATTTATGTTTTTGATAGTTTGATAAGAGTATTAACATATTATTTTTATTTTGTTTTAGAAGTAAGTGGATTACTCTACTTTTATAGTTGTGTTTGAAGATTATGGACTACCTACTTTTAAACAAAAAAAATCTTATTTTCTAACATTAAACAAAAAGTGGATTATCCCTCTTTGTAGAATTTTTTTATTAGAGGTTGCAAATTATCCTCCTTTAATTTAATTTTTTGAATTTGTTTGAGTTGTCTATAGAAGGAAAGATTATGGATGCTACTTCTACTGGAAGTGAGAATAGATTTGTAACTATTGCAGATCTTCATGGGCTTGTCAATACTATAAGAGTGGAAATCTCACACATTTCTAATGTGAAACATGGAGATACTATGCCTAAGCTTATAGAAGAAGTTCAGAATTTACCGCAAGAAGTTTTATACTTGAAAGAAGCAAGTAGATTGACCTCACAACTAAATCTAGGGAGTTTTGCTTCTACAAGTATGACATGGAGAAGGATTAGTATGCCTCATTAATTTAATGGAACAAGATCAAAATTTTGAGTTTTTTATAATAAGTCAAGCTCTATCTAAGGTTGCACCTTTTCCAATACCTTGATGGATTCTTTCAAGTCAGACTTATAGACGCACTACTATCAAAAAGTATTCTCTTTTGGTTTCCACCTTTAATGGAAAAAGATTTGTAACTCTTTTATAATTTGAATTTATTTTTAGAAGTATTTATGACCACATTTTGAAAAAGTGATCGAAGAAGAGTAATAGAGATCAAGCTCTTATCTTTACGGTATCGTATTACATACTATCTTACTTGAAAACGCGTCGGGCGTGTGGCTGTAGGAGGTAGTATGGTGTTTCGCTAGTACTCAAGCAGTCTATCGGGTTCTTGACTACCCAAATATAATCTATATCAGATTGTAATGTAAAAGCTTAATTCCAATATAAAATACCTAGAGACCCTATATAACTTCAATCTCTTTTGTTATTTTTATTTTATTTTATTTATTTTATATATTTTATTTTATCTTTATCGTTAATTACCTTAATCCTAGACCATAAACTTCGGCAAGTTGTGATCCTCAATCTATCCTTCCAACTTGTTGTGAAACATCTATCGCTAGTATCTCTACAAGCCATTTCGAATGCTCAAGAAGTTCTAGTTCAATCCCACTTACAGATTGTGAGGCTATGCTGTAATCCGCACCAATGTTCCTTGGTTGCTTGCCGATATTCCTCTTATCCCTGTCGGTAGGTCCCCAGTTATCATAGAAATCCTAAACAACCCCCAATTTACCAACTTCCAATACCTCTTTAAACTGTTGGCAAATATCCTCTATCCGTATGGTCAGATTAACACAACCACACATGCATTCAGTATACTCAACCTTCTAGACAACTCTGAATTTCAACCACAGAAGTATCTCCCATTCCATCAACAATCAAGAGTACCAGCCTTTCCTCCCTTACAAAAAAATCCAGTTCACCAATATAACACTGACTTTTAGTAATTTTCCTCTCAATCTCTCCAAAATCCTATAAAAAAATCCTAATTCTCCATCTTTTTCTGAAAGCATGAAGCTAGCTCTCCGACCTAAAAACCCCAATTCTCAAAAAAAATACATTTCTTAGCCTACCATCTTTTTTTATCCTAAGAAGATCCTATTCTTTTACCTTAGACTTCCCAAATTAGAACATCCGACCTCCACTTTCTCCTCCCCATTTTTGCCTTTAAGAGATCCTTTTACAGAAAAGACGTTCCCGGAACGGCACAAAGAACGGAACAGCCTGAAACAGAATCAAAGCCCATAATTGGACTGCATTGGGTTGCCCGACCAAGTCAGGTCTCATACTGAGTAAGAGGCCTATAATAGGACCTGGATTAGATGTCTTCTGAAATTGGATCCAATTGGCTCTCCGAACCAGGCTCACCCGATGTTGAATTGGTTCTTTCCCTTCCTACTGACTCTTGTTACTGGAATCGAATGGAGCATTTCGTTATTGGTGAGTATGCCCCGGCTGACTGTAACGGGGTGACTGAACCTGGCCTCTCAATATTTGCACTGGAATTGGCCGCCGCTTCTAACATCAAAGGTCACTAAATATTAATAAATCTTCTTCATTTATATTTTCATCATACAGACATGTTACAACACGACAATGGTAAGGATTACGATTAGCCACCATATATACTACTAAATTTCAAAACCTTACTTATGATGTTGTCATGTTGCAATACAACTATATGGTCAAAAATATAAATAGAAAAGATTTATTAATATTTAGTCATCTTGGATATTAGAAATAGTGGCCAATTCCAGTGCCAATATTGAGGGGCCTGTTAATATCATCCCATTGCATCTGTACCACCAAACGTGATAACAACGTATGCTCCATTGGCGTCATTGAACCAAGTACTTTCCGTACTAATGGGACGACCAGGATCATTTTCTAAACTTACATGGAACATGCCTAGTAGGTATATACTGGTGGAGACACCCAATATGCCTGATGGAGGTGCAAGAAGATCACTTCGTTGTTTTCGTTGCAGAGAGAATGGTGATTATGCTAGTAAATGTCTCAATTCCAGAGCCATTGACAATTATGTGCTAGTGTGTGGGAATAGCAAGCAGATAGGGCATACTTATCAGCAATGTAATGCTTCATTCAGTTTCAATAATTGGAATCAGCAGATCCAAAGCTAAAAAAAAGTTGAGTGGATAAATGAAGATCCTCAAGATTCTCTGATAAATCGGGTGGAATGAGTCCGAGCCATTCTTACCAAGAATTGAAAAAAGGAGAAAGGACTAATTCAATATTTGGGTGAATTTGATGTCAAGGGCCAATTTGAGCCAATTACGGAGACATCCAATCCAGGTTCCGGTATGGACTTCTTACCCAGTATGAGACCTGACTCGGTTGGGCAATCCAATGAGGTCCCAGATACAGAGGCTTCGGTTCCATTTCAAGCTATTCCATTCTCTATGTTATCTCGGAGAAACGTCCGTTTTGTGGAAAGATCCTTTTAGAGGCAAGAATTCTATGGATGCGGGTCTGCTGTTTCAATTCGGATTCTAGGGCAGAAGAAAAGAGGACGTCACGAAGTTAAAAGAAAGGAGGAAAAAAGGAAGAAGGCATTTGGAGATCGAGATTTTTGGGTCGGAAAGCTAGCTTCAAGCTCCTTTGAAAGGTCTAGAATTGGATTTCATAGGGTTTAGAAGGACTTTTGTGATCATTGTTGAAAGTTAGTATTTGTATTGGTGATTTGGATTTTTTTTTTGTAATAAAATTAAGGCTAATATTCTTGACTATTTTGTGAAATTGGAGAAACTTCTGCAGTTGAAATTTAGAGATATCTAAAAGATTGAGTATGCCGAGTACATACAAAAGTTTGTGTTAATCTAATGGAGCAGATAGAGGATATTTGACCATTAGTGTAAAGATGTATCGAAAGTTAGCAGATTGAGGTTATTTAGGATTTTTGTAATATTTAGAGATCTATCAACTAGAATAAGGTGACTTTTGGCATAATAAGTCGAGGACTTCTACGCTGTCGTGTTATAACACGAGTGTACCATGAAAATATAAAGAAAAGGGACTTTTATTAATATTTAGTTACTTCGAATATTGGGAGCAACGACCAATTCCAGTGCAAATACTGGGAGGCCAGGTTTAGTCACTCCGTTACAGTCAACCGAGGCATACTGAAATGCTCCGTTCGATTCCAATAATGGGAGTCAGCAGAAAGGGAAAGGACCAATTCAACGATGGGTGAGCCTGGTTCGAAGAGCCAATTGGTTTCAATTTCAAGACATCCAATCTGGGTCCTCTTATCCAATATGAGACGTGAATTGGTCGAGCAACCCAATGTAGTCTAATTACGGGAAATCCGGGTCTTACTACTGGACTCTTAGCCAATATGAGACCTGAATTGGTCAGACAACTCAATGTGGTCCCGATTACGGGGCTCCGATTTCGTTTCAGGCTGTTCCATCCTTTGTGCCATTCTGGGAACGTCCTTTCGATAAAAGGATCCCTTAAAGGTAAAAACGGAGGAGAAAGCTCTGACGACGAAGCCAATTCCGGATCCAAGATAGAAGGAGCCAATTCCAAATCCAAGACGGAAGATTGAAGAAATTCAGAGGTTAGGGTTTGAAAGATCGGAGAATTAGGATTAAAGAGGAGGATAGGTTAAGAAATGGGGGGGGGAGAGAATAAGTTATTGGAGGATTTTTTGAGAAGGATCAGAGAGAGCTAGCTTCATGCTTCGGGCGGGGAAAAAAGATAGAGATTGGGGTTTTTTTTCTTCATAGGGATTTGGGAAGACTGAGGCAATCGTTACTGAAGTCAGTGTTGTACTGGTGAATCGGGATTTTTAATGAAGTGGGTGTGATTACTCTTGACTGTTTTGTGAAATCAAGTTACGTCTGTGATGAAGAATTAAAAGGGTGTCTATAGGATTGAGTATGCGGAGTGAATGAAATTTATTGGATTAATCTAACAAGACAATCAGTGGATACAAGATCGTGAGTATAAAGCGGTATCGAAGATTAGTAGTTTGGGTTGTTCGTGGTTCTCTGTAACATCTAGAGACCTACCGGCTGGGGCAAAAAGGACTTCGACAAATAGTCGAAGGGCATTCGTATAGATTTACGGTATATTCTTGCAGTCGTTTATATTCCAACAGTCAAGAACCGAAAGACTGCTTGAATATCGGCGAATCTCTATACTACCTTCTACAGCCAGATGCCCGGCGCGTTCTCGAGCAAGAAAGTACGTAATATGACAAAAGTGGTGAACCCGACATGAAAGCTTGAGGTAGAAGGTATTGAATTTTGTTTGATTTTATTTTTATTTTATGGAAAACGAAAATAAAAATTTTGAAGGATTTTTGGGAAAAGTTTCTGGTGGGGATTCTTCTAAAGGACAAGGTATGCACATGGATCCATCTATTGCTAGTATGTTTCAAGCCTTCTCATTATCAATACAGCAACAGCAAAGCAATGATCGAAAGGAAGCTTTGGCAACCAAAGCATTACAAGCAGTGGTCAATAAAATTGATTAATTTGATGAGAAGAATATTTCAAGGTATTTAAAATGTTATGTTCATGAAATGGAATTAAATCGGGTTTCTGAGAAGAAAATGGTTGAATTATTTGGACTTGCCACGATACCGGAGATAAGAGACCATATTACATCAATTACGGATCGTTATGGGAATTCATGGGAGGTTTTTTCACATGCATTGAAAGACGAATATTTCTTGGAAGATGCTGATCACATTACTAAGAAGCTGTTTTTGGAATGGATTGAACGGCCCAATAAGAATTTACAAGCAACAGAGCTATTAAGGGAATTTGAGAGGCAGTACTCTTAATTGTCAAAGGTAGAAAAATTGACATTGGAGCCGAACAAAGTTGATCTATTTCTTCAAGCTACTGATGGAGAATTGTAAGGGAAATTAGAACTCCTTCTTGAAGACAAAGAAGAAGATAAAGGATTGACAACAAAGTGAAAGAACGTTGAAGATACGGTGGGATTGCTTACAAAAATAGAAAGGAGGAAGGATAGGAGCAATATTCCGAAAACAGTACAAGCACTCAAAGCTCCAGTATGTACAATACCACCAACAATGCCTACAGTTCAACCTTTGACATCCTTATCAAAGAAAGCAGATATGGGGATGGAAGAAATTATACGAGGAATGCGAGATCTTCAAATCAAATTGGCAAGACTTGAAGAGAATACTTCTACAAATAATTCGAAGAATGTTTCAAAACAAGGATATATACAAAGATGCATTTGGTGTGATGACGCTTCACACACTAGAAAAGATTGCAATGAATTTAATAATATGATACGGCAAGAAATTATTTGCTGAAAAGATGGGAAGATAGCATTGAAAGATAGGGAGGATCTTCTTCAAACCAATTTTGGCAAGGGAGGAATGAGAGCATTGGTTCAAGATTACTTAAAAGAGCATGAAACAGGAGTATGAGAAAGTACAAGTTATGGTGCTAGAGTAGATGATGCAATTGGTGGAAGTACGGAAACTAGTGAGTTTTGGGCTTCTGCCGTTTCTACAATGCAAGAAGGGAAATTACCTCGAGAAGCATTATTGAGAACTGCAGCTACAATACGAGGAAGAACAGGTTGGGAGGATCCTGTTGAGTCTCTTTCAGTTCATGCATATATTGCTAAGAGCCAACATGAAGCTTTGATGGAAGAAAAAAGACGAGGAAATTTTGATGATACTAGAGAAGGAAATTCTTTTAAGAGGCAAACTCGAGGAGACAAGGCTCGGGAGGCAGCTTCAGAAGAATTGCCAGTAAAGGATACCTCAGCATCATTGGGAGAAAAAACAACGGAGACAAAAGATAAGGGCAAATCAATTGCTTATAAGCTATTTTCTGACATTGAAGCAACAACAAATTTGAAAGGGGTGTTGGAAGAACGTATATTAAATGCTAAGGTGGAATTCACATTGAAAGAAGTTTTGGGAATTGTAAAGAAGGAGTTTTATGATATCATTGACAGCATTAAGCAAAAGAGGCAATTAATGGGTGAAACTAGAATGAGTCATGCTATTGATGCAAGAATATATAGAGATGAAGAAGAGGTTGATATTGGTTACAAGCAACCAACAAATGAAAAGAATGGGTATAATCAACGAGTACGTTTTGAAGATTATAGTGATAAGGAAATGGAAGCTTTGAGCCATTATACTCGAAAGCATTGGGCAAGGGCAACTACTGAGGTATTGGTGAAAGTAGGAGATATAGAAGAACCAATTGTTGCTTTAGTCGACTATGGTTTTGAAATAAATCTCATGTCTAAAGATCTTTATAAGAAGCAAAAATGGCCAATTGATATGGAACATGGATAGGCAATACGAGCAACTAATAACACACGGGGCGAATTATATGGAGCTTGTCCAGATGTCAAAATTCGGATTAAGGATGTTGCGATGGAGCAACATTTCTTTGTTCAAGACACGTCTTATCCGTTGATTTTAGGACAATCTTATATTACGGCAACACGGTGTCGTATTACGTGCTTTCTTCCTCGAGAACGTGCCGGGCGTCTGGCTGTAGAAGGTAGTAAGGAGATTCGCCGATAGTCAAGCAGTCTATCAGTTTTTGACTGCTGGAATATAAACGACTACAACAATGTACCGTAAATCTATATGGATGCTCTTCGACTGCTTGCCGAAGTCTTTTTTTTTTTTTTTTTTGCCCCAGCCGATAGGTCTCTAGACGTTACAGAGAACCCCGAACAACCCAAACTGTTAATCTTCAATACCCCTTTGTACTTACGATCTTGTATCCACTGACTGTCCTGTTAGATTAACCCAATAAATTTCATTTACTCCGCATACTCAATCTTATAGACACCCCTTTAATCCTTCAATTACAGACATAACTCGATTTTACAAAACAGTCAAGAGTATTCAAACCCACTTCATTTAAAAATCTCGATTCACCATTACAACACTGACTTCAACAACGATTGCCTCAGTCTTCCCAAAACTCTACGAAGAAGAAAAATCCAAATTCTATGTCTTTCCTTCCCCGACCCGAAGCATGAAGCTCCTCTCTCTAATTCCCTTGATCTTCAAAAACCTCCAATGAAAACCGAACTGGTAACCTTGCAAAAGCTTGAAAACTCGCTCCCCCCCCGATTCCCCTCTAACCTTATCCTTTGAATTTCTTCAATCTTCCATCTTAGATCCGGAATTGGCTCCCACCTCAAGCTTGGATCCGAAATTGGCTCTTGCCGTCAAGCTTTCTCCTCTGTTTTTACCTTTAAGAAATCCATTTATCGAAAACAACGTTCCCTGAAACGGCACAGAGAACAGGACAGCCTGAAACAGAATCGAACCTCGTAATCGGGACCACATTGAGTCGCCCGACCAATTCAGGTCGTATATTGGGAAAGATGCCTGTAGTAACCTGGATGTTCCCGTAATTGGGTCAAATTGGTCCTCGCGTCAGATTGGCTAAGATCCGTAGTAAGACCTGGATTTCCCGTATTAGACTGCATTGGGTTGACTGGCCAATTTAGGTCTCATATTGGATAAGAGGACCCGGATTGGATTATCGAAATTGGATCCAATTGGCTCCTCGAACCCGTCGTGTGAATTGGTCCTTCTCTTCCTGCTGACTCCCGTTATTGGAATCGAATGGAGCATTTCAGTATGCCCCGGCTGACTGTAACGGAGTGACTGAACCTGACCACTCAGTATTTGTACTGGAGTTGGTCGATGCTCCCAATATTCGAGGTAACTGAATATTAATAAAATTCCCCTTTCTTTTTATTTTCACTGTATACTCGTATTACAACACGACATCCACCCCCTCTGAACCTGTGCATCCTCCGGTATGCACCAATTTACCCAATTGCTGTTTGATTCAGAATATATCTCCTACGTCTTTGTCCAGTTCATCTTCGTCACCTTCATTATCCATATCACTTTCATCTTCTTGCTGCGGAATCTCTGTACCTTCATTAAGGTCTTACATATTCATCTTTGCGTGTCTTCGTTTAAATATTTTTACTCGCTTCCCTCTAATTGGTATTTTCAATTTTGTACCATCTAACTCCCGTAATGAGTAAGTCGCATTATTATGAACAGTTGTTACAACATATGGTCCAAACCAACGTTTTGAAAATTTCCGCAAGGTACTATGTTGATTATCCAGACTATTGTCATAAACAAGTACCCAGTCACCTTCCTCGATTGCTTTTGGTCTCAATCGATGTTGCTTATCGAATCGTGCCTTAATTTGTAACCTTGCTCTTTTTAACCTTTCCAATGCTATCTGGACATCTTCCGTTCTTTGCTCCAATTGTCGAATCCTAATAGCCAGAAGTTCTTCTCTTGTCAATCCATCTTCCCATGGTAGCATACTCCAAGTAAGTACCTTTTCTTCAATCGGCATAATTGGTTTTTGACCTGTCATAAGTTCTACTGGCATATATCGTGTCATCGAACTATGTGTTGTTCGATCAGCCCATAATGCAAATGACAAAAGCCGTGGCCACTCTTTAACCTTCCCATTACAAGCTTTAACCAATGCTTTCACAATCAGCGGGTGACCACGTTCGCTTTTTGCATTCCCTTCCGGATTATAAGCAGTAGTCAGTGATAGTTTAACTCCACATTTTTCAAAGAACTTACGAGCTTCTTGTGCATTTAATTCTCCACGATCTGCAGTGATTTTTCCTACGCACCCGTAACGGCAAATGACATCTTCAAGCAAAAACCTACAAATCTCCTCTGTAGATTTTGTCCTCAATGCTCTTCCTTCTACTTGATTTGATAAATCTTCACGAGCTAAAACCAAATATCTCATCTGCCATAACCCAACCGGCATAATAACCAAATCAACAATCCATTTAAAATGAATAGCCAGAGGATACGTAGGATGAAGACCATCTCGATGTCGGATATTAGAATACGATTGACAGATTTCACATGACTCTACAAATGAGAGCACATCTCGATACATATTTTTCCACCAATATCGTTCCTTGAGTTTAGCAAAAGTAGCCCAGATTCCTCTATGCCCTGCCCATAAACTATCATGAAACTCCTTTAATAATTTTAGTTTTTCTTCCCTTCTGCCTATGACTCGTTGTGGCACCCCAATTCCTTTCTTCGGTCTCTTCTATAAGAATCCATCTCGAAGTAAAAATCCATATGCTTTTTTTCTTATTTGTTTGAATTTTTCTGTAGACCAATTCCCCTACTTAGACAAGGTATTCAAATAATGACCAATATCCAATAATTCTCCTTCATAAGATTCTTCAAGAAATAGCTTGTCTTCTCTGTTGAGATTTGATATTGAATAGAATTTCAATCCGACATCATCAATGTCTTCAACCATTTCGTCCTCCCTCTCGTATCTTGCTCGAGATAGCATGTCTGCTACTAAATTGTCTTTTCCAGTGATATGCTTAAATTCTGGATTTAGTGACTTAATATAAGCAATCCATCTCAACATTGCAATATCTGGCGTCGAACACTTAATAATCATTTCAAGCAATGGCAAGCAATCTGTTTCAATTGCTATTACTGCCCCAATCAAATAGTCCTTTTCAGCTTTCATAGCCGAAACGACTCCCCAAAGTTCTCTTTTGACTTGTGAATATGCACGCTGACGAATACTTAAAACTTTAGCCCCAAATCGAACTGCAAATCTACTCCCATTTGAATCATCTTGACCCATAGGCCATCCAACGGCAATTGGACTAGCGTCTACAGTAAGAATCACTGGTCTATTGTACTTATAATCAACCTT
Organism: Physcomitrium patens; assembly: GCF_059467195.1. Taxonomy (NCBI): domain Eukaryota; kingdom Viridiplantae; phylum Streptophyta; class Bryopsida; order Funariales; family Funariaceae; genus Physcomitrium; species Physcomitrium patens. Next base: position 501,618 of record NC_143431.1, on the reverse strand, counting down.
CCTCAATATTGGAGGTGACATCAATAATTTCTTCAATCTTTGCATTGCCTGAATATGCCTTTCTTCCCATTCAAATCAATAACCCTTGTGTAACAGTCCATATAATGGATCCGCTATGTGAGCAAAATGAGGGATCCAGATTCGATAAAATACACATGCATCCAAAAACCTGCGAACCTCTCTGTTAAAGAACCACAATCCTCTTTCATCCTTCCAATTGCATCAACTTTAGTCGGATCTGGTTTTCTTCCGTAAGATCTGCATAAATGTCCAACAATTACAACCTCTCGCACTCCAAATACGGACTTCATACCCGATAATGTAAGATGAACTTCTCCAAGCCGAGTTAAAATCTTTTCACAATCTTGTATATGATCAACAACATATCTGCGACACCCCCTCGTATCTAAAGTTTCATCCTTGTCTCCTTCTCTGCACCCTTTTATTGGAACATCATCCAGAAAAGGCATAGTCTTTTCCGGAATAAAATCTCTCAATACCTTATTCATCCCATTCATCATATGCGCAACTGAGTTGGTCGCGCCTTGAGGAAGAGTGCACATTCTAACCAATCCAAGCGGTGTTCTCATCGTTGTCATATCTCTACTTCCTTCGGCAAGTTGAAATTGATCATAACCTGAATACAAATCACCCATTGAATAGATCGCCCTTCCAGCAAATGCCTCAGCAAATTCATCCACAATAGGTCCAATTCCTGCATTCCTGACAGTTACAGCATTCACTGGCTGCATATCTTGAATAAACCGCAGTGACCCATTCTTCTTAGGTACCATAAACCATCGACTAGAATACGGCGCAAATGAAGGTTCTAATATTTTCATCTTTATCTTTTCTTTCAATAGTTCCACCAATTTAGGTAAATGTGCCCTCGGTACTGGAATCGGTCTTAGATTCCAAGGTACATGCGGTACAATGAAGATAACCATAGGTGTTATAATATTTGGATCCACACACTCAATTTCATGAGATTTGAAGGCAAACGATCTACCTTGTTTAGCCAACATCTTTTTGAAGCAAGTAATTTCCTCTGGCAATAAAGAACCATCAGAACCAATCTTCAATTCTTCAAAAGTCTCTTCAGTAAACTGATGTCCAATACTCATTGGATCTCTTAAACTTGCTTCTTTTGATGCTTCTCCCATTTGTTCTTTAGAATCCTCTAGTAATGGTCCGGCAACAGGCTTTACCTTCTTATCTGCCGTTTTATATCTCGTCTCTACTGTGACTTCTGGTGCTTGAAAAGATTCAAGCATGGTATAAACCTCTCTCGAATGAATCTCAACAATCTTATCATTATCCCTTAACCCAATAGATGTAATCAATTCCAATGAATCTTCCAGTCCATTTTCTTCATAAACACCCAAAATCCTCTCATCATCTTGCAATGTACCTATCTTGCGTAACTGTCCTTCAATATCATATAATCTTTTTCTTTCTTTTCTTTTAAAATCATCAACTTTTTTATACATAATATTTCCATTCTCCAATATACCAATAAAACTCGCATCAAAGGCACCTTCATCTCGCGAGAGTACCTCCTCTTTTGTACCTCCATAATCTCGCTTTATAGTGGTACCTCCCCAAAATCCTTAAATCCTTCAACAATCTTTGGCAATGGTTTCTCCTTCAACCTATCTCGATTCCGTTCATGGTTAGGAGGTACTGTTAGAAATTATACAGCTTTCCTCCCATCTTCGCTCCGTACCCTTGCATAAGCAGAACCATCGTCAAGTACCTTTGTTTCCATCCGTGTTGCCGTGATATAAGGTTGTCCTAAAATCAACGGATAAGACGTTGTACCTTGAACGAAGAAATGTTGCTCCGTCGCAACATCCCCAATCCCAATTTTGACATCTGGACAAGCTCCATATAATTCGCCTCGTGTGTTATTAGCTGCTCGTATTGCCCATCTATGTTCCATATCAATTGGCCATTTTTACTTCTTATAAAGATCTTTAGACATGAGATTTATTTCAAAACCATGGTAGACTAAAGCAACAATTGGTTCTTCTATATCTCCTACTTTCATCAATACCTCAATAGTTGCCCTTGTCCAATGCTTTCGAGTATAATGGCTTAAAGTTTCCTTTTCCTTGTCACTATAATCTTCGAAATGTACTCGTTGATTATACCCATTCTTTTTTATTTTTTGGTTGCTTATAATCAATATCAACCTCTTCTTCATCTGTATATAATCTTGCATCAATAGCATGACTCATTCCAGTTTCACCCATTAATTGCCTCTTTCGCTTAATATTGTCAATGATAACATCATGAAACTCCTTCTTTGCAATTCCCAAGACTTCTTTCAATGTGAATTCCACCTTAGCGTTTAATATACGTTCTTCCAACACCCCTTTCAAATTTGTTGCCGCTTCAATGTCAGAAAGTAGCTTATAAGCAATTGATTTGCCCTTATCTTTTGTCTCCGTTGTTTTTTCTCCCAATGATGTTGAGGTATCCTTTACTGGCAATTCTTCTGAAGCTGCCTCCCGAGCCTTGTGTCACGGACATACATATAATTACCTATATGAATAGATAAAAGTATGTAAAAGTAGATAAAAGTAGGTTAATTGTGTAATATCTTCTAGAGAAGCTTCTTAGAAGCTTCATAGACGCTGCTTTGACTTTATAGGAGTCTATAGTTGACTTTTAGGTTAGAAACTTGGTCAACAAGTTAGCCATGTACCACACATGTTGGAAGCTTAAAGAACAAGCTAACTACGTGGTCCATCCATAGAAAACTTGCCTTGCAAGCAAAGGCATGTGGCCTAGAAAGTCAACATATATTGAAGGTCTTATAGAACATCGCCATGTGGCTTCTAGTTAGATAGTATATATAGAGGCAAGAGTGAAGCCCTCTTCACTCTTGTCAACTCCTTTCTTGCTTCTAGTCTAGTTTCAAAGGTCTCTAGTTTTCTTGTATTTTGGCAATAGCCATTCTAATTTCTTTCTTAATATACATATTTCTATTTTGTCCTATTTCTTTGAGAAAAGTCTCACTTACTCTTTAGCTTTCATCGAGTTCTTGTCCTTGACAGATTGACAAGAGTACACTTATAATATGAGAGCTTTGTCTTTTCTTGATTAAGAGTGTATTACCCCTTTTTCTTGATAAGACATAAGCGCATTAGAAGTTGCGGATTACCCTCTTTTAAACTGATATTGTTCTTAGTATTTTCTTTGTTATCAATTCCTCTCTTCTATTTGTTTTGAGCGTTATTAGACATCTTCTCTTTTCTAAGTGCTACTATGGCAGAGCTTGTTGAAATGAAGAGTGCAATGGCACAGATGCAAGAACAATTGAGGGAGTTAATGCTTGCGATGCATCAACTCAATTTACCACCACAAGGAGCAACAAGAATGGTAGGAAGTGAAGATATAGAGATGATTGGGGCTGCTTCAACATCTGCACCAAACCATGTCCCTTCTCCCAGAATGGAACACCCTTCGAGTGTTAGAGAACCGAGAGTGGCCTTGCCCGAGAAGTTTGATGGTACCAGATCCAAGTTTCGAGGATTCATCAATCAGGTCCAATTAGTGATTGAACTTCAACCCCAGAGCTATCCAACTCCAGGGTCACAAGTTAGATTCATTGGTACACTTCTTTCAGGTTCAGCATTGTCATGGTTTTCATCTTTTCTTGAACGACGAGATCCAATATTGGATAATCTGGAGGCTTTTTTGGCGGAGTTTCGATCCATGTTTGGAGAACATGATGCAATTCGTGTTGCAACCAACAAGATCCATATTTTGCGACAAGGCAATCGATCAGTAACATTATATGCTTCGCAATTTCGACAACTTGCAACTGATATCAAGTGGGATGATGCCGCACTTGTGAGTCAATTTCTCTACGGATTACAATATGAGGTAAAGAAATTGATGCTTAATTTACCTGATCCTCAAACATTGAGTCAAGCAATTGACTTTGCTGTGAAGTGCGACAATCGACTTTTTGAATTTCGATCCGAGAGTTGCACAAGTAGGCCTCAACGTTACTACAATTCAATGGCAACACTGACGTCTCCTCAACACATACCTTCAGAAGTAGAGGATATGCAAATTGATGCGGTACGTTTCAAACCTCTTACTGAGCAAGAAAAGTCTCGTCGTCGACAAGAAGGATTGTGCTTATATTGTGGAGAACCTAAGCACACTGCTCAACATTGTCCAAAGAAGCGACGTAACTACAAAATGAGGAGTACGGCTGTCAAAGAAGACAGTATGTCGGAAAACGAGTACGTCCAGCTACAATAGGGACCGTGCGGCTGGAATCTTGTACAACTTCTAATGAAGGTCCTATCCTCTCCTCAGAACCATCTCCTTGTTTTATAATAGATGTGTGTTTAGGACCTAATAATTACAAAGCCTCTGCCTTGATAGATTCAGGAGCCTCAGCTTGTTTTTTAGATGAAGAATTTGCTAGATGTCATAGAATATCATTAATACAAAAAACTAAACATGTACACGTAGAAGTCATAGATGGTCGTCCGTTGTCTTCTGGAGATGTAACTCACGAAACACTTCCTGTAGATGTAGTAATAAATGGTCATAGTAATTGCGTAATTTTTAATATAATTAGATCTCCCTCTAATCCAGTAATTTTAGGCTTATCATGGTTAGGAAAGTATAATCCTCGAATAGATTGGATTTCTCGTAAACTTGATTTTCCTCGGAGCATTAGTAACAGTTCTATTAATCAAGTAAAAAACCATGAGTCTAGTATAGTAAAACCCGCACTTATAGGTGCAAAAGCATTTATACACGCAGCAAAAGAAGGATCAACTTTTGCTATTTATGCTGCACCTATTTCTGAAAGCGTAAAGACTTCAAGTGGCATTCCAAGTCAATATCAGGAGTATCAAGACGTTTTTGAGAAAAAGAATGCAGATATTCTTCCTGAGCATCGCCCATACGATTGTTCAATCGATCTCAAGGAAGGAACTTAGCCACCATTTGGACCAATTTACAGTTTATCGCAAGATGAGTTGGCTGAACTCAAGACATATATTGACGAGAATTTAGCGAAGAATTTCATACGCCATTCAAAATCTCCAGCAGGAGCTCCAATTCTATTCGTAAAGAAAAAAGATGGATCTTTACGAATGTGTGTTGACTATCGAGGACTCAACAAGATCACAATCAAGAACAGGTATCCATTACCTTTGATATCAGGACTCCTTGACCAGTTAAATCAAGCTAAGATCTATACAAAAATAGATCTAAGAGGAGCATATAATCTAGTACGGATCAAAGAAGGAGATGAATGGAAGACTGCGTTTCGAACCAAGTACGGACACTTTGAATACAATGTCATGCCTTTTGGACTCACGAATGCACCAGCTGCTTTTCAACATCTCATGAATGATGTATTTCGTGAATTCTTAGACAATTTTGTCGTCTGCTACCTAGACGATATCCTGATTTATTCTAAGAATGTTGAAGAACATGAAATACATGTTCGTCAAGTATTACAAAAACTTAGAGATGCAGGATTGTACGCCAAGATAGAAAAGTGTGTATTTCACACTACTCAAGTTGACTTTTTAGAATACATCATTTCAAATGATGGTCTTATGATGGATTCTAAGAAAGTCCAAACAATCATGGATTGGAAGATTCCAAAAACTGTAAGAGATGTCCAATGTTTCTTGGGATTTGCCAATTACTATCGGATCTTCATCAAAGACTTCTCACGAGTTGCAGCTCCACTTACACGCTTGACTAGTAAAGATAAATTCCAATGGAATCAAGAAGCGGAAGCAGCATTTGAAGCCTTGAAGACATCGTTTGTCTCTGCACCAGTCTTATATCGTGTTGACTTTTCCAAGGTATTTTTTATGGAAACAGACGCATCGGATTTTGCCTTGGGTGCAGTTTTATCACAAATGGGAACAGATGACAAACTTCATCCGATAGCTTTTCATTCAAGAAAATTCTCAGCAGCCGAGATCAATTATGAGATCCACGATAAAGAACTTCTTGCAATCGTGGATTCTTTTCAAGAATGGCGTCATTATCTAGAAGGTGCTTCTAGTCCAGTCACTGTGTATACAGATCTCAAGAACCTCGAGTATTTCATGTCAGCACGCGTGTTGAATCGTCGTCAAGCTCGTTGGAGTATGTCTTTGTCAAGATTCGACTTCATTATCACTTATCGGCCAGGAAAACAACAAGGTTTGTCCGATGCCCTGTCTAGACGTTCTTATTTTGCACCAAAAGAAGGAGATGCAGCTTTTGAGCAACAAAGAACGGTCCTCTTGAAACCCGAGCAATTTCATCTCAGAGCAGTGAAATCAACACTGACTGTTGATTCAACTTTTCTCAAGCAAATCCAGTCCAGTATGTCCTCAGACCTTCTTGTTCATGATATCGAGAATAATTCTTTCAACTCTCATGATTCTTCTAAGTTCGAGTTCAAGAATAATCTATTATATTTTGAAGGACGCCTATATGTTCCAGAAAGAAAAGCACGTTTGCGTGTTCTTCAAGCACGTCATGACTTTCCAGCAGCAGGTCACTTTGGATATAATAAGACTCTGGAACTCATATCAAGAGATTTTTGGTGGCCACAAATGTGGAAGTCAGTCAAAGACTTTGTACAATCATGTGATATTTGTTCAAGATCAAAAATTCCTCGACATCGACCTTACGGACTTCTTCAGCCATTACCTATACCAGAACAACCATGGTCTTCTGTTTCTATGGATTTCATCACAGATCTTCCAAACTCAAGATCTTATGATTCTATATTTGTGATAGTAGATCGTTTCACCAAGATGGAACATTTTATGCCATGTATAAAATCTATCACAGGTGAAGAAACAGCTAAGCTTTTCATTGATAATATCTATCGCTATCATGGATTACCTAAAGATATCATATCGGATAAGGGAATTCAATTTGTGTCGAGATTCTGGAGGACTCTTTTCAAGATTTTAAAAGTGGACATAAAGCTATCTTCAGCTTTTCATCCTCAAACTGATGGACAAACAGAGCGCGTAAACCAAGTCTTGGAATAGTATTTAAGGTGTACCATCAACTACCAACAAGATGATTGGACAATCCTTCTGCCATTGGCAGAGTTTGCTTATAATAATACAGTACATTCTTCCACGCAACAAACACCTTTCTTTGCCAATTATGGCTATCATCCACGACTTGATACTTTTGATTTTTCAAAAGTTGATAATCCTGCAGCAGAAAATATGGCAAATCAGTTGTCAGAGTTACATGCAATAATGAAGGCGCAGTTGAAGAAAGCTCAAGAACGACAAAAGATAAATGCAGATGTATATCGTAAAGAGCAACCACAACTCAACGTGGGTGATAAGGTATGGCTACTTTGTCGCAATATCAAGACCACTCGACCTTGTGACAAATTGGACTATCGTAGGCTTGGCCCCTTTTCTGTTTCTGAACAGATCAACCCAGTTGCATATCGGTTACATCTACCGGAGTCAATGAAGATCCATCCTATATTCCACGTGTCTCTTCTTGAACCATATAAGACAGTGGATATACAAGGAAGAAGACAAATGCCACCGCCTCCTATAGAAGTAGATAATAATGAAGAATTTGAGGTGGAAGAGATATTAGACTCAAGGCGGCGCCGAAATAAGCTGGAATATCTTGTTCATTGGCACGGATATGATATTAGTGAGCGCACATGGGAGCCATCCAGGAATCTAGCAAATGCATCAGCTAAAGTCAAAGTTTTTCATCAACGACATCCATCAAAACCAAGATGAAAACCTCTCTTATAAAAGAGACAAGATTGAGGCAAGATAACATTCAATTTCCTATCCTTGTTTGTAACTTCTTTGCATTTGTGACGCTAATTAGATGGAGAGCCAACAACCAGTGGATTCAACTCAAGAACCTTCGTTTGCTGACTTACCGGATGAGACATTACGATTGTCACAACCTTCAAGACGACGCAACAGAGATGAAGATCCTCAAGAACGACATGTTCTTCCTCGAATAGATGGTGAGATACAACGCATTTGGTATCACGACCTTGGAAGAGATTCTCGATGTTTGGTGATATTATTGGAGATAGGAACGACTCTTGATGGTGTTTCAAATGTATTATTTGAAGGAAGTTATGAAGGCCTCAACAGTGATCAAATAACAGGGTGGTCTTCTCGCCCTGGAATGGGACACTATCGATGACTAAGAGGACCCATCAACTATCTTCGAAGAGAACAAAGATCAGAGTATGTGGCAAATACAATTCACCGCATATTAGATTTTCTCAATATATAATCACCGCTCCTCGTGGAACTCGTCCCTAGAAGGGGGGGTAATGTCACGGACATACATATAATTACCTATATGAATAGATAAAAGTATGTAAAAGTAGATAAAAGTAGGTTAATTATGTAATATCTTCTAGAGAAGCTTCTTAGAAGCTTCATAGACGCTGCTTTGACTTTATAGGAGTCTATAGTTGACTTTTAGGTTAGAAACTTGGTCAACAAGTTAGCCATGTACCACACATGTTGGAAGCTTAAAGAATAAGCTAACTACGTGGTCCATCCATAGAAAACTTGCCTTGCAAGCAAAGGCATGTGGCCTAGAAAGTCAACATATATTGGAGGTCTTATAGAACATCGCCACGTGGCTTCTAGTTAGATAGTATATATAGAGGCAAGAGTGAAGCCCTCTTCACTCTTGTCAACTCCTTTCTTGCTTCTAGTCTAGTTTCAAGGGTCTCTAGTTTTCTTGTATTTTGGCAATAGCCATTCTAATTACTTTCTTAATATACATATTTCTATTTTGTCCTATTTCTTTGAGAAAAGTCTCACTTACTCTTTAGCTTTCATCGAGTTCTTGTCCTTGACACCTTGTCTCCTCGAGTTTGCCTCTTAAAAGAATTTCCTTCTCTAGTATCATCAAAATTTCCTCGTCTTTTTTCTTCCATCAAAGCTTCATGTTGGCTCTTAGCAATATATGCATGAACTGAAAGAGACTCAACAGGATCCTCCCAACCTGTTCTTCCTCGTATTGTAGCTGCAGTTCTCAATAACGCTTCTCGAGGTAATTTCCCTTCTTGCATTGTAGAAACGGCAGAAGCCCAAAACTCACTAGTTTCCGTACTTCCACCAATTGCATCATCTACTCTAGCACCATAACTTGTACTTTCTCGTACTCTTGTTTCATGCTCTTTTAAGTAATCTTGAACCAATGCTCTCATTCCTCCCTTGCCAAAATTGGTTTGAAGAAGATCCTCCCTATCTTTCAATGCTATCTTCCCATCTTTTCAGTAAATAATTCCCTGCCGTATGTCACGGCCATAATCATGTAAGCTAATAATTACATATAGAAATAGGTAGAAGTAAGTAAAAGTAGATAAAAGTAAGTTAATTGTATAATATTTAATATAGAAGCTTCCTAAAAACTTCCTAGACGCTGCTTTGACTTCATAGGTGTCTTTAATTGACTTTTTGGATTAGAAACGTGGTCAACAAGTTGGCCATGTGCCACACATGTTGTTAGCTTGAAGATCAAGCTAATTATGTGGCCCACACGTAGAAAAACTTGCCTTGTAAGTCAAGGCATGTGTCCTACCAAGTCAACACATATTGGAGGTCCTATAGAACGTCGCCACGTAGCCCCTAGTTAGATAGTATATATAGAGACAAGAGTGAAGGCTTCTTCACTCTTGTCAACTCCTTTCTTGCTTCTAGTCCAGGTTCAAGAGTCTTTAGTTTCTTGTCTTGTGGCAATAGCCATTCCAATTTCCTTTTAATATACCTACTTGTTTATATTTTGACTTATTATATCGAGATAGCCTTTTGGTGTATATTTTTTCTCATCGAGTCTTTGTCCTTGACAGATTGACAAGAGTACACTTACAATATCAGAGCTTTGTTTTTTCTTGAGTAAGAGTGGATTACCCCTTTCTCTTGACAAGACATAAGCGTATTAGAAGTTTGCGGATTACCCACTTCTAAACTGATATTGTTCTTAGTATCTTCTTTGTTATCAAGTCTTTTTTTTCTTTTGTCTTGAGCAATATCAAACAAATTTTTCTTCTTAGTGTCTTTATGGCAGAGCTTGTTGAAATAAAGAGTGCAATGGCACAAATGCAAGAGCAAATGAGGGAGTTAATGCTTGCGATGCATCAACTCAATTCACCAACACAGGAAAGAACAAGAATAGCAGAAAGTGGAGATATAGAGATGATCGGAGCTGCTTCAACATCTACAACAAATCACGTTCCTTCTCCAATTGTACAACACCCTATAAGCACTAGAGAACCAAGAATTGCCTTACCTGAGAAATTTGATGGTACGAGATCAAAGTTTCGAGGGTTCATCAATCAAGTACAATTGGCAATTGAACTTCAACCACAAAGCTATCCAACTCCAGGATCACAAGTCAGGTTTATTGGCACTCTACTTTCTGGTTCTGCATTATCGTGGTTTTCGTCTTTTTTTGAACAACGAAATCCAATATTGGACAATTTGGAAGCTTTTTTGGTGGAGTTTCGATCTATGTATGGTGAACACGATGCAACTCGTGTTGCAACAAATAAGATCCAAATTCTGCGACAAGGAAATCGCTCAGGAACAGTATATGCTTCACAATTTTGACAACTTGCAATTGACATCAAGTGGGATGATGCTGCACTCATCAGTCAATTTCTTTATGGATTACAATACGAAGTAAAGAAATTGATGCTCAACTTACCTGATCCTCAAACTTTGAGTCAAGCAATCGATTTTGCGATAAAATGTGATAATCGACTTTTTGAATTTCGATCTGAGAATCATTCACGGGAACCTCAACGTTATTACTCAATGGCAACATCAACATCTTTGCCAAACGTACATTCAGAAGTAGAAGACATGCAAATTGACGCGGTACATTTTAAACCTCTAACTGAGCAAGAAAAGATTCGTCGTCGTCAAGAAGGATTATATTTATATTGCGGAGAACCTAAGCACACTGCTCAACATTGTCCAAAGAAATGACGCAACTATAAAATGAGGGGTACGACGGTCAAAGAAGACAACATGTCGGAAAACGGATTTGTCCAGCTACAATAGGGACCGTGCAGCTGGAACCTTGTACAATTCCTAATGAAGGTCCTATCCTCTCCTCAGAACCCTCTCCTTGTTTTATAATAGACTTATATTTAGGACCTAAGAATTACAAAGCCTTTGCTTTATTAGATTCGGGAGCCTCAGCATGTTTTTTAGATGAACAATTTGTTAAAAGTCGTAAAATACCTTTTGTACAGAAACCTAAACCAGTACATGTAGAAGTCATAGATGGTCATCCCTTGTCTTCTGGAGATGTCACTCATGAAACTCATCCTATAAAAGTAACAATAGACGGTCATGATAGCTACATAGCTTTTAATATAATTAAATCCCCGTCCAATCCAGTTATTTTAGGTTTATCCTGGCTAGAAAAATATAACCCTCGAATAGATTGGAATTCACGTAAACTTGACTTTTCCAAAAGCGTTATTAATAGTTCTATGAACCAAGTAAAAAATTATAAGTCTAGTACAGTAAAACCCGTACTGATAGGTGCAAAAGCATTTATACACGCAGCAAAAGAAGGATCAACTTTTGCTATTTATGCTGCACCTATTTCTGAAAACGTAAAGACTTCAAGTGGCATTCCAAGTCAATATCAGGAGTATCAAGACATTTTTGAGAAAAAAAATGCAGATATTCTTCCTGAGCATCGTCCATATGATTGTTCAATCGACCTCAAGGAAGGAACTCAGCCACCATTTGGACCAATTTACAGTTTATCGCAAGATGAGATGGCTGAACTCAAGACATATATTGACGAGAATTTAGCGAAGAATTTCATACGCCATTCAAAATCTCCAGCAGAAGCTCCAATTCTATTCGTAAAGAAAAAAGATGGATCTTTACGAATGTGTGTTGACTATCGAGGACTCAACAAGATCACAATCAAGAACAGGTATCCATTACCTTTGATATCAGGACTCCTTGACCAGTTGAATCAAGCTAAGATCTATATAAAAATAGATCTAAGAGGAGCATATAATCTAGTACGGATCAAAGAAGGAGATGAATGGAAGACTGCGTTTCGAACCAGGTATGGACATTTCGAATATAATGTCATGCCCTTTGGACTCACAAATGCACCAGCTGCTTTTCAACATCTCATGAATGATGTATTTCGTGAATTCTTAGACAATTTTGTCGTCTGCTATGTAGACGATATCCTGATCTATTCCAAGAACGTCGAAGAATATAAAATACATGTTCGTCAAGTATTACAAAAACTTAGAGATGCAGGATTGTACGCCAAGATAAAAAAGTGTGTATTTCACACTACTCAAGTTGACTTTTTAGGATACATCATTTCAAATGATGGTCTCATGATGGATTCTAAGAAAGTCCAAACAATCGTGGATTGGAAGATTCCAAGGACGGTAAGAGATGTCCAATGTTTCTTGGGATTTGCCAATTACTATCGGATCTTCATCAAAGATTTCTCACGAGTTGCAGCTCCACTTACACGCTTGACTAGTAAAGATAAATTTCAATGGAATCAAGAAGCGGAAGCAGCATTTGAAGCCTTGAAGACAGCGTTTGTCTCTGTACCAGTCTTATATCGTGTTGACTTTTCCAAGGCATTTTTTATGGAAACAGATGCATCGGATTTTGCCTTGGGTGCAGTTTTATCACAAATAGGAACAGATGACAAACTCCATCCGATAGCTTTTCATTCAAGAAAATTCTCAGCAGCCGAGATCAATTATGAGATCCACGATAAAGAACTTCTTGCAATCGTGGATTCCTTTCAAGAATGGCGTCATTATCTAGAAGGCGCTTCTAGTCCAGTCACTGTGTATACAGATCACAAGAACCTCGAGTATTTCATGTCAGCACGTGTGTTGAATCGTCGTCAAGCTCGTTGGAGTATGTCTTTGTCAAGATTCGACTTCATTATCACTTATCGGCCAGGAAAACAACAAGGTTTATCCGATGCCCTGTCTAGACGTTCTTATTTTGCACCAAAAGAAGGAAATGCAGCTTTTGAGCAACAAAGAACGGTCCTCTTGAAACCGGAGCAATTTCATCTCCGAGCAATGAAATCAACATTGACTGTTGATTCAACTTTTCTCAAGCAAATCCAGTCCAGTATGTCCTCAGACCCTCTTGTTCATGATATCGAGAATAATTCTTCCAAGTCTCATGATCCTTCTAAGTTTGAGTTCAAGAATAATCTATTATATTTTGAAGGACGCCTATATGTTCCAGAAGGAGAAGCACGTTTACGTGTTCTTCAAGCACGTCATGACTTTCCAGCAGTAGGGCACTTTGGATATAATAAGACTTTGAAACTCATATCAAGAGATTTTTGGTGGCCACAAATGTGGAAGTCAATCAAAGACTTTGTACAATCATGTGATATTTGTTCAAGATCAAAAATTCCTCGTCATCGACCTTACGGACTTCTTCAGCCATTACCTATACCAGAACAACCATGGTCTTCTGTTTCTATGGATTTCATCACAGATCTTCCAAGCTCAAGATCTTATGATTCTATATTTGTGATAGTAGATCGTTTCACCAAGATGGCACATTTTGTGCCATGTACAAAATCTATCACAGGTGAAGAAACAGCTAAGCTTTTCATTGATAATATCTATCGCTATCATGGATTACCTAAAGATATCATATCGGATAGGGGAACTCAATTTGTGTCAAGATTTTGGAGGACCCTTTTCAAGATTTTAAAAGTGGACATAAAGCTATCTTCAGCTTTCCATCCTCAAACTGATGGACAAACAGAGCGCGTAAACCAAGTCTTGGAGCAATATTTAAGGTGTACTATCAACTACCAACAAGATGATTGGACAACCCTTCTGCCATTGGCAGAGTTTGCTTATAATAATACGGTACATTCTTCCACGCAACAAACACCTTTCTTTGCCAATTATGGCTATCATCCACGACTTGATACTTTTGATTTTTCAAAAGTTGATAATCCTGCAGCAGAAGATATGGCAAATCAGTTGTCAGAGTTACATGCAATAATGAAGACACAATTGAAGGAAGCTCAAGAACGACAAAAGATAAACGCAGATCTATATCGTAAGGAGCAACCACAAATCAACGTGGGTGATAAGGTATGGCTACTTCGTCGCAATATCAAGACTACTCGACCTTGTAACAAGTTGGACTATCGTAGGCTTGGCCCCTTTTCTGTTTCTGAACATATCAACCCAGTTGCATATCGGTTACATCTACCGGAGTCAATGAAGATCCATCCTGTATTCCACGTATCTCTTCTTGAACCATATAAGATAGTGGATATACAAGAAAGAAGACAAATGCCACCGCCTCCTATAGAAGTAGATAATAATGAAGAATTTGAGGTGGAAGAGATATTAGACTCAAGGCAGCGCCGAAATAAGCTGGAATATCTTGTTCATTGGCGCGGATATGATATTAGTGAACGCACATGGGAGCCATCCAGTAATCTAACAAATGCATCAGCTAAAGTCAAAGTTTTTCATCAACGACATCCATCAAAACTAAGATGAAAATCTCTCTTATAAAAGAGACAAGATTGAGGCAAGATAACATTCAATTTCCTATCCTTGTTTGTAACTTCTTTACATTTGTGACGCTAATTAGATGGAGAGCCAACAACCAGCGGATTCAACTCAAGAACCTTCGTTTGCTGACCTGCCGGACGAGACATTACAATTGTCACAACCTTCAAGACGACGCAATCGAGATGAAGATCTTCAAGAACGACATGTTCTTCCTCGAACAGATGGTGAGATACAACGCGTTTGGTATCACGATTTGGGAAGGGACTCCTGATGTTTGGTGATTTTGCTAGAGGTAGGAACAACTCCTGATGGTGTTCCGAATATTCTATTCGAAGGAAGTTATGAAGGCCTCAACAGTGATCAAATAACAGGGTGGTCTTCTCGCCCTGGAATGGGACACTATCGATGACTAAGAGGACCCATCAACTATCTTCGAAGAGAACAAAGATCAGAGTATGTGGCGAATACAATTCGTCGCATCATAGATTTCCTCAACATATGATGACCGCTCCTCGTGGAACTCGTCTCTAGAAGGGGGGGTAATGTCACGGCCATAATCATGTAAGCTAATAATTACATATAGAAATAGGTAGAAGTAAGTAAAAGTAGATAAAAGTAAGTTAATTGTATAATATTTAATATAGAAGCTTCCTAAAAACTTCCTAGACGCTGCTTTGACTTCATAGGTGTCTTTAATTGACTTTTTGGATTAGAAACGTGGTCAACAAGTTGGCCATGTGCCACACATGTTGTTAGCTTGAAGATCAAGCTAACTATGTGGCCCACACGTAGAAAAACTTGCCTTGTAAGTCAAGGCATGTGTCCTACAAAGTCAACACATATTGGAGGTCCTATAGAACGTCGCCACGTAGTCCCTAGTTAGATAGTATATATAGAGACAAGAGTGAAGGCTTCTTCACTCTTGTCAATTCCTTTCTTGCTTCTAGTCCAGGTTCAAGAGTCTTTAGTTTCTTGTCTTGTGGCAATAGCCATTCCAGTTTCCTTTTAATATACCTACTTGTTTATATTTTGACTTATTATATCGAGATAGCCTTTTGGTGTATATTTTTTCTCATCGAGTCTTTGTCCTTGACAGCGTATCATATTATTAAATTCATTGCAATCTTTTCTAGTGTGTGAAGCATCATCACACCAAATGCATCTTTGTACATATCCTTGTTTTGAAACATTCTTCGAATTATTTATAGAAGTATTCTCTTCAAGTCTTGCCAATTTGATTTGAAGATCTCGCATTCCTCGTATAATTTCTTCCATCCCCATATCTGCTTTCTTTGACAAGGATGTCGAAGGTTGAATTGTAGTCATTGTCGGTGGTGTTGTACGTATTGGAGCTTTGGGTGCTTGTACTGTTTTCGGAATATTGCTCCTATCCTTCCTCCTTTCTTTTTTTGTAAGCAACCTTACCGCATCTTCAACGTTCTTCCACTTCGTTGTCAATCCTTCATCTTCTTCTTTGTCTTCAAGAAGGGGTTCTAATTTCTCTTGCAATTCTCCATCAGTTGCTTGAAGAAATAGATCAACTTTGTTCGGCTCCAATGTCAATTTTTCTACCTTTGATAATTGAGAGTACTGCCTCTCAAATTCTCTTAGTAGCTCTATTGCTTGCAAATTCTTATTGGGCCGTTCAATCCATCCCAGAAACAACTTCTTAGTAATGCGATCAGCATCTTCTAAGAAATATTCGTCTTTCAATGCATGTAAAAAATCCTCCCATGAATTCCCACAACGACTCGTAATCGATGTAATGTGGTCCCTTATCTCCGGTATCGTGGCAAGTCCAAATAGTGCAACCATTTTCTTCTCAGAAACCCGATTTAATTCCATTTCACGAACATAACATCTTAAATACCTTGAAATATTCCTCCCATCAAATTGATCAATTTTATTGACCACTGCTTGCAATGCTTTGGTTGCCAAAGCTTCTTTTCGATCATTGCTTTGCTGTTGCTGCATTGACAATGAGAAGGCTTGAAACAAACTAGCAATAGACGGATCCATGTGCATACCTTGTCCTTTAGAAGACTCCCCACTAGAAACTTCTCCCAAAAATCCTTCAAAATTTTTATTTTCATTTTCTATAAAAATAAAGATAAAATCAACCGAAATCCAATACCTTCCACCTCAAGCTTTCACGTCGGGTTCACCACTTATGTCGTATTACGTGCTTTCCTGCTCGAGAACGTGTCGAGCGTCTGGCTGTAGAAGGTAGTAAGGAGATTCGCCGATAGTCAAGCAGTCTATCAGTTTTTGACTGCTGGAATATAAACGACTAGAACAATGTACCGTAAATCTATATGGATGCTCTTCGACTGCTTGTCGAAGTCTTTTTTTTTTTTTTTTTTTGTCCCAGCCGATAGGTCTCTAGACGTTACAGAGAACCCCGAACAACCCAAACTGTTAATCTTCAATACCCCTTTATACTTACGATCTTGTATCCACTGACTGTCCTGTTAGATTAACCCAATAAATTTCATTTACTCCGCATACTCAATCCTATAGACACCCCTTTAATCCTTCAATCACAGACATAACTCGATTTTACAAAACAGTCAAGAGTATTCAAACCCACTTCATTTAAAAATCCCGATTCACCATTACAACACTGACTTCAGCAACGATTGCCTCAGTCTTCCCAAAACTCTACGAAGAAGAAAAATCCAAATTCTATGTCTTTCCTTCCCCGACCCGAAGCATGAAGCTCCTCTCTCTAATTCCCTTGATCTTCAAAAACCTCCAATGAAAACCGAACTGGTAACCTTGCAAAAGCTTGAAAACTCGCTCCCCCCCCGATTCCCCTCTAACCTTATCCTTTGAATTTCTTCAATCTTCCATCTTAGATCCGGAATTGGCTCCCACCTCAAGCTTGGATCCGAAATTGGCTCTTGCCGTCAAGCTTTCTCCTCTGTTTTTACCTTTAAGAAATCCATTTATCGAAAACAACGTTCCCTGAAACGGCACAGAGAACAGGACAGCCTGAAACAGAATCGAACCCTGTAATCAGGACCACATTGAGTCGCCCGACCAATTCAGGTCGTATATTGGGAAAGATGCCCGTAGTAACCTGGATGTTCCCGTAATTAGACCACATTGAGTCGCCCGACCAATTCAGGTCGTATATTGGGAAAGATGCCCGTAGTAACCTGGATGTTCCCGTAATTGGGTCAAATTGGTCCTCGCGTCAGATTGGCTAAGACCCGTAGTAAGACCTGGATTTCCCGTAATTAGACTGCATTGGGTTGACCGGCCAATTCAGGTCTCATATTGGATAAGAGGACCCGAATTGGATTATCGAAATTGGATCCAATTGGCTCCTCGAACCCGTCGTGTGAATTGGTCCTTCTCTTCCTGCTGACTCCCGTTATTGGAATCGAATGGAGCATTTCAGTATGCCCCGGCTGACTGTAACGGAGTGACTGAACCTGACCACTCAGTATTTGTACTGGAGTTGGTCGATGCTCCCAATATTCGAGGTAACTGAATATTAATAAAATTTCCCTTTCTTTTTATTTTCACTGTATACTCGTGTTACAACACGACAACGGATGGAAACAAAAGTACTTGACGATGGTTCTGCTTATGCAAGGGTATGTAGCAAAGATGGGAGGAAAGCTGTACAATTTCTAACAGTACCTCCTAACCATGAACGGAATTGAGATAGGTTGAAGGAGAAACCATTGTCAAAGATTGTTGAAGGATTTAAGGATTTTGGGGAGGTACCACTGTAAAGCGAGATTATGGAGGTACAAAAGAGGAGGTACTCTCGCGAGATGAAGGTGCCTTTGATGCGAGTTTTATTAGTATTTTGAAAAAATAGAAATATTATGTATAAGAAAATTGATGATTTTAAAAGAAAAGAAAGAAAAGAGATTATATGATATTGAAGGAGAATTACGCAAGTTAAGTATGCAGTAAGAAGATTAAAGTGATTTGGATAATGAAGGTGATGAAGACGAACTGGACAAAGACGTAGAGGATCTATTCTAAATCAAACAGCAATTGGGTAAATTGGTGCATACCGGAGGATGCACAGGTTCAGAGGGGGTGGATGTCATGTTGTAACACGAGTATACCGTGAAAATATAAAGAAAGGGGACTTTTATTAATATTTAGTTACCTCGAATATTAGCAGCAACAACCAATTCCAGTGCAAATACTGGGAGGCCAGGTTCAATCACTCCATTACAGTCAACCGGGGCATACTGAAATGCTCTGTTTGATTCCAATAATGGGAGTCAGCAGAAAGGGAAAGGACCAATTCAACGATGGGTGAGCCTGGTTCGAAGAGCCAATTGGATCCAATTTCAAGACATCCAATCCGGGTCCTCTTACCCAATATGAGACTTGAATTAGTTCAGCAACCCAATGCAGTCTAATTACGGGAAATCCGGGTCTTACTACTAGACTCTTAGCCAATATGAGACTTGAATTGGTCGGGCAACTCAATGTAGTCTCGATTACGGGGCTTCGATTTCGTTTCAGGCTGTTCCATCCTTTGTGCCATTTCGGGAACGTCCTTTCGATAAAAGGATCTCTTAAAGGTAAAAACGGAGGAGAAAGCTCTAACAACGGAGCCAATTCTGGATCCAAGACGGAAGGAGCCAATTCCAGATCCAAGACGGAAGGAGCCAATTTTGGATCCAAGCTCTGACGGCGGGAGCCAATTCCAGATCCAAGACGGAAGATTGAAGAAATTCAGAGGTTAGGGTTTTAAAGATGGGAGAATTAGAATTAAAGAAGAGGATAGGTTAAGAAATGGGAGGGGAGAGAATAAGTTTTTGGGGGGTTTTTTGAGAAGGATCAGAGAGAGCTAGCTTCATGCTTCGGGCGTGGAAAAAAGATAGAGATTGGGGTTTTTTTTCTTCATAGGGTTTTGGGAAGATTGATGCAATCGTTGCTGAAGTCAGTGTTGTAATGGTGAATCGGGATTTTTAATGAAGTGGGTGTGATTACTCTTGACTGTTTTGTGAAATCGAGTTATGTCTGTGATGAAGAATTAAAAGGGTGTCTATAGGATTGAGTATGCGGAGTGAATGAAATTTATTGGGTTAATCTAATGAAACAGTCAGTGGATACAAGATCGTGAGTATAAAGCGGTATCAAAGATTAGTAGTTTGGATTGTTCGGGGTTCTCTGTAACGTCTAGAGACCTACCGACTGGGGCAAAAAGGACTTCGACAAGCAGTCGAAGGACATTCATATAGATTTACGGTGTATTCTTGCAGTCGTTTATATTCCAACAGTCAAGAATCGAAAGACTGCTTGAATATCGGTGAATCTCCATACTACCTTCTACAGCCAGACGCCCGGCGCGTTCTCGAGCAGGAAAGTACGTAATACGACAATGCGGTGGTCAAGATACATCACTGTGGATTTGTAGCATTTTCTTGTAATCTGTAAGTTAGATTGGATTGAAACTTCTTGAGCATTTAGAAGGCTTGCAAAGACACTAGTGGTAGAAGTTTACAACAATCAGACGGCCAGATTGAGAATTACAGTTTGCCAAAGCTCGTTGTTTAGGATTAGGGTTAAAAAAATAAAATAAAAATAAAAATAAAAATAAAAATAAAAATAAAAAATAAAATTAAGAAATAACAAAAGACTTTGTGTTTATAATATCTTGAAGTTATTAAAAATAGTGTTTCTAAGCACTTTGTATTGGAATTAAGATTTTACATTAAAATCCAAAATAGTTGTATTTAGATGGTTGAAATCCACTAGCCTATCTGGATACTTACAAAACATTGCTTTATCTTCTACAGCCAGACGCCTAGTGCATTCTGAAGCTAGATATCACGTAATATGACAACGTGGATTGGAATGATAAAACACTTATTAATCAATTTAGATATAGATTGAAAGATAATGTCAAAGATTTATTTTTAATAATACCAAAAGTAGAATCTTTAGAATAATTTATTACTCAAGCCATTGCATGTGACAATTGATTATTTGAGAGGTGTCAAGAAATAAGACTTGGTTGAAAAAGAACAAGGCAAGTAATGGCAACAATTTCAAAGTGTTCTAAAATATGTTCATCAAGGCCTTAACTAATACAAATTAATATGATATGTTTTAAATCTCTCACGGAGCATGAAAAGCCAAGAAGGTTTGTGTTTATATTATAAAGAAGCTAAATACATTGCTTAATATTATTCAAAGAAATAACATAATTACAAAATAAGTAGCACAATCACCAAAGAAGTTAATATGTCAAAAAAGAAGTTTCTCTAGCTACAATAGGAATCGTGTGGCTGGAATCATGTACAACACCTTGTAAAGGTCATATTCTCTTCTTAGGCCTCTCACCTTCTTTTATAATAGATATGTGTTTATGACCTAAAAATTACAAAGTCTTAGCCTTATTAGGTTCAAGAGTCTCAATCTATTTTATAGAGAAAGATTTTGTCAAAAATGAGAAAATATCTTTAGTCAAGAAAACTAAACGTGTACATGTAGAAGTGATAGATGGTTATTTGTTGTCTTCTGGAAATGTTATCTATGAGACTATTCCTTTAGTTGTAGCAATTAAAGATCATAACAATATATTAGTATTTAATTTAACAAGATCTATCTCTAATCTGGTTATTTTAGGATTATCGTGGCTAAAAAAATATAACTCTTTAATAGATTGGATTTCTTGTAACCTTAACTTTTTTGGTAGTATAATCTAAGATTGGATTAGTGAAGTAGAAGTACATAAGTCTAGTACATCCAAACCTTTATTGATAGGTGCGAGAGCTTTCATGCATGCCACAAAAAAAGAATCATCTTTTCTTATATATGCTAAGCCTATTTCTAATAGTGAAAAAATATCAAATCGTGTTCTTAGCCAATATCAAGAATTTCAAGACATTTATAAAAAGAAAAATGTAGATATTTTTCCAAAGCATTGACCTTAAGATTGTTCAATTAATCTACAAGAAAGAACTAAACCACCATTTGGACCAATTTATAGCTTATTGCTGAATGAATTGGCTACATCAAAGGAGTATATTGATGAGAACTTAGAAAAGAATTTCATACGCCATTCTAAATATCTAGTTGGGGCTCCTATCTTATTTGTAAAGAAGAAAGATGATTCCTTGCGGATGTGTATAGATTATCAAAGACTCAATAAGATTACCATAAAAAATAGATATCCTTTATTTTTTATTTAAAGACTTCTTGATCAACTCAATCAAGCAAAGATTTATACCAAAATAGATCTATGAAGAGCATACAACTTAGTTCATATCAAAGAAGGAGATGATTGGAAGACTGCTTTTCGAACTAAGTATGGACAGTTTGAATATAATGTCATGCCTTTTGGACTCACAAATACACCAGCTACTTTTTAACATCTTATAAATGATATTTTTCGTGAGTTTTTGGATGATTTTATTATTTACTATTAAAACGACATTCTAATCTACTCCAAGAACATAGAAGAACATGAACTTCATGTTCGTGACATATTACAAAAACTTAGAGATACAAGATTATATGCTAACATGAAAAAGTGTATATTTGACATTACTCAAGTTGATTTTTTAGGATACATCATTTCTAATGAAGGCCTTATGATGGATCCTAAGAAGGTCCAAATTATCATAGATTGGAAGTTTTCAAGAATAGTATGGGATGTGCAATGCTTTTTGTGCTTTGCTAATTACTACCAAATCTTTATCAAGAATTTTTTTTAAGTTACAGCTCCACTTATACATTTGACTTGTAAAGACAAACTTGAGTGGAATAAAAAAGTCAAAACATCGTTTATTACTTTGAAGAAAGAATTTGATTCTGAACCAATTTTATATCACATTAATTTTTTTAAGACATTTTTAATGGAAACAGATGCATCAAACTTTGCTTTAGATATAGTATTGTCACAAATGGAAACTAATGACAAACTCCATCCAATAGCTTTTCATTTGAAGAAATTTTTAGTGGCCAAAATTAACTATGAGATCCATCACAAAGAACTTCTTACAATTTTGGATTCCTTTCAAGAATAGCATCATTATCTAAAAGGTGCTTCAAGTCCAGTGATAGTATATATAGATCACAAGAATCTCAAGTATTTCATGTTGGCACATGTTTTGAATCATTACCAAGCCCATTGGAGCATGTGATTATCAAGATTTGATTTCAAGATTATATACTGATTTAGAAAATAATAAGATTTATCAGATATTCTTTTTAAATGCTCTAATATTTTATCAAAAGAAAAAAACATATCTTTTTATCAACAAAGAATAATCTTCTTGAAGCTAGAGTATTTTCATCTTTGAGCAATAAAATCAATATTGACTATTGATTTGAACTTTGACAAATTCAAATAAGTATGTTCTTTGGAGTTCTTATTCATGATATCAAGAATCTTTCTTCTTAGTCTCATGATGTTTCAAAGTTTGAGTTCAAGAATAATCTTCTCTATTTTGAAAGATGCCTATATGTTTTTGAAGAAGAAGTATGTTTACGTGTTCTTTTAGCACGTCATGACTTTCCAACAGTAAGATATTTTAGATATAACAAGACTCTAGAGCTAATATCAAGAGATTTTTGGTGGCATCAAATATAAATGGTAGTCAAAGAATTTATAAAATCATGCAATATTTGTTTAAGATCCAAAACTCCTCGCCATCAATCTTATAGACTTCTTCAACTATTACCAATTCCAAAACAACCATGGTCTTCCGTTTCTATGGATTTTATCATAGATCTTCTAGTCTCAAGTTCATAAGACTCTATATTTATAATCATAGATCGCTTCACCAAAATGGCATATTTTTTATCATGTACAAAATCTATTTTAGGTAATGAAACAGCTAAGTTTTTTATTGATAATATCTATAACTATCATGGATTACCAAAGGATATTATCTCAGATAGGGGAGCTCAATTTATTTAAGATTTTAGAGAACTCTATTCAAGATTTTAAAGGTAGATATAAAACTCTTTTTAGCTTTCCATCCTCAATT
Source organism: Physcomitrium patens (assembly GCF_059467195.1). Taxonomy (NCBI): domain Eukaryota; kingdom Viridiplantae; phylum Streptophyta; class Bryopsida; order Funariales; family Funariaceae; genus Physcomitrium; species Physcomitrium patens. The sequence goes on along the minus strand of NC_143431.1, from coordinate 478,047 downwards.
TGATAGGCAAACAGAATGGATGAATCTACTTTTGGAGTAGTATTTGAGGTGTACCATCAACTATCATCAAGATGATTAGGAAACTCTTTTGCCATTGATAAAATTTGCATACAATAATTCAGTATATTCTTTAATTCAACAAACATCTTTCTTTGCCAATTATGATTAACATCCATGACTTGATACTTTTGACTTTTCAAAAGTGGATAATCTAACGGCAAAAGATTTAGCAAATCGTTTGTCAGAGTTACATGCAATAGCGAAGATATAATTAAAGAAAGGCTAAAAATGACAAAAGATCAATGTAGATGTCTATCGCAAGGAGTAACTACAATTCAATATAAGTGACAAGGTATGGTTACTTCATCGCAATATCAAGACTACTCATTCTTGTGATAAGTTAGATTATCATAGGTTGGGACTTTTTTTATTTATAAATAAATCATTCTTGTTGCTTATCAATTATATCTATCAAAGTTTATAAAGATCCATCCTATATTTCACATGTCCCTTCTTGAGTTGTTTAAAATAGTGAATATCTTGGAAAAAAGATAAATGCCACTTTTTTCTACAGAAGTGAATAATAATGAAGAATTTGAGGTGGAAGAAGTCTTAGATTGAAGGTGGCACCAAAATAGGTTGAAATATCTTATTCATTGGCATAGATATGATATTAGCAAATGTACATGGGAGCCATCAAAGAATCTTACAAATGCAAAAAAGAAGGTTGAGGCCTTTCATCGATGACATCCATCAAAATCAAGATAAAGAATTGCAAAGATCCATGAAAGATGATGACCACACCTCATGGAACTCATCCCTAGAAAGAAGGGTAATGTCATAGTGTTGTATTGTGTAGTTTTCTATTTGGGAATACATTGGGTATCTAGCTCTAGAGAATATAGTTTTAACTTATTAGCCAAGCTCCAATAAGTTATTTAACTTTTTAAGTAAGAGACAAATAAATACTACAATATCAAAAAGATATTGTACTAATAAAAAATTTTATATTTAAGAAGGTTTATATATAAGGCTTTCTAAAATATCTAAAAAATTTCTAATATTCTTGGCTATACCAATTCATAACTAACCATTTGCTGGTAAGTTAGATTTTTAATAATTCCAAAGAAAATCAATAATTCTTCTCAAAAACTCATCTTTATATCAAAATTTAACTATAGCTCTATATATCCATCTTAAACATATATATATAAAGTCTTGAATTCCAAAAAACCCCTTTACTTTGTATAAAATGCTCAATTTATAATAAAACCCCTTCAAAAATATATTTTTCCAGCAAAGATTTTTTTTCTTTTTGAACTTTAGAAATTCATATCTCTCAATCTAAATGTTATTTTTTGTCAAATTTATAAATAGTATAGAATTTATTCTTAATTATTACTAAAAATAAAATTTAGTTGTAAATTTTCTACCCATGATATAACATCTTAAAAACCCTAGCAGGTGCTTCAAACCCTAATTTATAAGCACCTAAGTATTTTTTTCTTCATATTTCATAAATCCAAAATTCAAATGCTACAAAATTTGTACATAAAGTTTATTAACATGATTGCACATATTCTTAGAAATTTTGAGCCAAAATCTCGTCAAATTGCTCAAGATATAGTTCAAAACACAACCACTAGTGAATCAGGTCACTTACTACCCTTAGATTTGCAAGTGCTGATTTCAACCTCCAATAACTCCTTAATTTCAACTTAAAATCCATCAAAAAATATACCAAAATTGTAGCCAAAAAAGTGCTCTCTTCAACCTCAGTTGCTAATCTTCTATTGTTTTCCGTACACATGTGTTATATCCAAAAGAATGACAGTAGGTACAAAATCAATACCTCGACTTTGAGTGCTTATATCTCCTTCAAAAAAATCTAATTGACTCAAAATTTGAACCAAAATCAAAGCCAAAATCTTGAGCTTATTGATCTTAGCCTCCAAAAGCTCGAATGGTCAGAAAGTGTAACCTTAATTCCTAATATGGCCTCAAGCAGCCTCCTTAAAGTCCATTGGTCATGATTTTTGATCAATAGGAATGGAGATTTTCATCATCTATCTCCAGTCATCTATATGGATGCCCTTAATATTTTTTTTGCTATCAAAATTCCTCTCCAAATCTTTTCTTTACAATATTTATACAATATAAATCCTAAATACCATTTAAAAGAGATAAAATAAGATTTTAAGGATCACCAATATCTAACAAAGGTGACTCTAAATATTTAAAAGTTACTACTAATAAGATCAACTTTAAAGTCACTATCAAAAGAAAATAAAATTAAATAAATTCTAATAGAAGTCCTTTCAAACAACCTCTTTTTGAGCTAGTAATCTATCCACATCCTATAATCAAAAAAAATCCACTAACATGGCTTTCACCATGTTATCTAGTATATTGTGTATTAAATATATAAACACATTATTTTCATATAATAGCCGAACCACAACACGACAACGGACATATACATTTTCTTCAATAATTACTTATATGATTAGGTAGAAGTAGATAAATATGGATTAATTTCATAAAGTCTTCCAAACAAGCTTTTTACAAGCTTCATAGATGTGATTTTGATTTTAGATGTATTTGTAGGATAGAAACTTGGCCAACAAGTTAACAACATGTTGGTAGCTTAAGGAATAAATTACCTTGTAAAATAAACTAAATATGTGGCGTATATATAGATAACTTACCTTACAAATTAAGACATGTGGCTAGTAAAGTCAACACATTTTGGAGGTCCTATAGGACATTGCCATATAGCTCCTAGTTAAGAGTATATATGGAAGCAAGAATAAAGCCTTCTTCACGCTTGTCAATGCCTTTCTAGTCCTTAGTCTTGTTTCAAGACTTTCTAGTCTTCTTGTTTTTTGGCAATAGCCATTCTAGTTTAATATTATATCACCTTTTAGATGACTTTCTATTTCTCTTCAATGATACAAGAGTATATTGAGGATTCTCTTTCTTTGAGATTCATGTGCCATACATAGTATCAATTTGGTCATTATATTTTTTATATCTCATTGCATTCCATCTTCTTTTAGTTACCTACTTCTTTGATCTAATTGATGACCTTATGATATAGTCATACATATTTGGTGCTTAATAAAATAGAGGGACAGCAAGAGAGCAAATGGTTTTACCTTTTGCTTGTATTCTTTCTTGAGAGTTTGCTATACTAACATTATTTGACAAGATTTGAGCTTTTGATGTAAGTTATATACTCACTAGTGCCTTTGTTTTCAACCTCTAATGTCCTAATAGAGCTAAGTATTCTTAAACAAGGTATATTGTGGCTAGACAATAGTGACAACAAATGGATAAATTATTATAATCAATTTGTATTTAAAACACATTAATCATGATCAATAGATTATAAGTTGTATCAACCGTGATTGCTATACAAAAAATTTGATTGGCATTCTTATTGTTTTAACAATCTCTATCTAATATAAGACCTAAACATTTTGGAATATCATGTGGACTACTCAAGAATTCATTGAGAAATTCTTTGAATGTGATTTATATTAGTATTCCATGCCAATTGATGTACTTGGGTTAAACCTTGGAATTCATAATTATAAGATATAAGTATTCCACTTAGAAAAAGGATGCATCTATATGAATAATTTTTATATGAATGTCTCATCTTTATTAATAATTTTAAAGAATTTATATTCTAAGTTCCTTCTAATTTAATAATCCTTGTTAGTTTTTATTTTAACTAAGCTTAGTCTCTCTTGTATGGTTTTGTGAATTTATCTTCTTTTTTTTTTAAATATACTATGGTCATGCTTTTTGACGAGAATTCCATCTCTTTTTATACTTTGATATCATCTACTTGTATCTTTATAGCCTTCTTATTCAAAAGAAATCATATGCAGCTACAAATTATGTCCATTAAGAGTTTTTTACTAAGCATAACTTTAATTGGGTGAATTTCTACATACCCTCTCAAACTTGTTGCTACAACAAAGTATTTGGACTTGATTTAATCCTCATGTTGCATCCATTGTGCTTGTCATCTTTTTTATAAGTGCATTGATAACCAAATAATCTAGTAGGCTTTTATTGATAATATATAATGTTTTTAATTTAAAAAAACTTAGATTTAAAAAATTATATTATTTTCTTTTTAGTGATCTTTTACAACCTCTAATATTATTATTATTATTATTTAAAAAAATCTCTTAAAATTCATTGATATAATTATTATTTTTTCAATTCCTTATTAAAAAAATCAAAAATTCATAAGCATAAAAAATGACAACACAACTTATTCATTCATATACCAATAAATTACTATTGCATCTCACAAGTAAGCTACTAGATTATTTGATTATCTAGCATATCTACTCTTGTTCATTCAAAAGAATAAAATAAACAATGCATTGCTTTCAATTAAACATGGAAATCTTTTTTATCACTTGGATACAGCCTATTTTAGATTTCAAAATTAGAAAAAGAAAAACTGGATTCCAACCAACAAAGATAGTTTATTCACTTGACTTGAAAAAAAAAAAAAAAAAAAAAAAAAAAAACATATATATATATATATATATATATTAAAAAAGATATCTTCAGAATTTATTTGAGTTTTATTATGTGTTTTGTTTACTTTTGATCAACTTCTATTTATGCTCTTTGTTTAAATATTTCTACAACCATGTTTTTTTCTAAAGGAGTGCCGCTTATTTCCACAAAGACCTTTTCAATCTACACATGTATCAGTAAAATCCTCACTAGATTATTCAACACAGGTTTTCTTAAAAAATACCGAATAATGCTGAACAGATCACGTCCACCTGGCATTGCCTTGCAATTGCTCATCCCTTCATTAATGATGTGTACAAAGTTAAATTCATTGACACTTTGTTAGTGTGTGGACCATCCTATGAAGAGCAAGAATGTGGCTCAAATGGCTTAATAAAAACGTCTCTGTGATTGATGAAACTATATATATATATATATATATATAAACAAAAAGAACGAAAAAAGTTAGCTTGAACAAGTGCCACGGATGACACTGCACAACCACAGAGACAATCCATAGGAAACCCAGCAAAGTATTAAATGCACGTCCTAATTAAATCCAGCAAGAGAAGACTTGAGGATCAAAGCAAATCTCAAACACAATAACTGGGTTCAACTTCACCACCAACAGTAAAATCCCTAAAGTGTAAAACAACGTACACACAGGATGATACACGAAGTAGCTACATGCTCTCAAAGTGGCCACAATTCCTCACAATTGTGCATTTTGTACCCACAAGACTCGCTATTGACATTGAGAAAAAAGTAAGAAAACAATTAGATAAGATAAAAAAATACAATAAAAATAAATAAAAAACGGAAAGAGTGCACAATTGTCATGGTACATTGATTGTGCAGACTCGTAGAAGGCGTCGTTCAGTAGCTGATGATGAGCCAGGCATCATCTGGAAGAGGAGGATATGTTATAAAAACTGAGGAGTACCGCAGAGTTCATGTTCTCTCACCACCGCAGGAGCGTGCCTGTGGAGTAGTGGAGTCTTTCCAAGTCCTCCATGAGGCCTTGCTTGTCACATCGTGTGTGCATTGCGAGGGAGAGAGTGAGATTGAGGAGTAGATGGCCCTCTCGTTACTCGAAGAGCTGGCTGTCGATTTGGTTTGGTGAACGGGTTGCAACGTGCCTCCAAGTACTGATTACGAAACTCCGCCTCTCCATCACCATTGATGATGCTCCATGGTTCTGCAACTCCAGGGTCGTTATACTTTACTGTTTTTTTATTTTCGTTTTTTTAATTGCAAGTGTGTCGTAAACTGCTCTCACCGTGTGCATTCCCCTGCCTGAAGACTGTCCAGCGGCGGTTGTTGTATCAGTTCATGCTCTCTTCAGAATTCTGAGTGGATTGTTATTCGTATTTGTAGCATCGATTTCGCAAACTTGACTGCAGAAATTGTGGATCAGGTGCTGTGGCAAATTGCATACTGAGAACTTGGCTTTGATTGAATAGAAGGCGTTGCGGATAGATACAGTTCCTATTTTTGTGAACGCTAATGTTTGCTTTACAAGTAATTGTGAAGTGGTTAATGGAACTTGCGTGAGGTTTTATTTTACTTTATGTTATTCTATTTCTCAAATCTGGATAAATAGACACAACCTGGTGACCGTCGTGAAATGTAGTGGCTCGTTTCAGAGAAGAACGTTCTCTAAAGCAATCTCAAACAGAGGAAGACAGTTTGAACGATATCACTTATGTAGCTACAGGTGACGGTCTCAAGGATAGACACTAATTGTGTTCACAGGGTCCGCAAGAATGCTCCATCCCAAAACAAAATCTGCTTGATAAAGAATTAAAAAATAAAAAAATAAAAAAATACCCATATCCTGTTCGTAATTGTACATACTTTAGACATTGAGGACTTGAAGTAAATCCTTTTACCTACACGGGGGTGGAAAGGCTAATAATCTTCATCCTGCAACAATTCATGTGTACATTTTGAGTAGATTACACTGCTATGTTTTAAGAGCTCTGCACGCATCTAAAACTTCTGGCCGGCCTTCTTCTCGGGAAGAGAAAGGAATAGAGGGAAGGTTGCTCTTGGCACCACTGATTGCGCTGCTGGCCTTGCTCTGTACATTGGAGGCTTCATTGTTGGCGTCATTCCCAGTTAGTTTGTCGCCTAATACGCTGAGGGCATCCTTGGCATTGTCCACAGCAGTCGATGCATTCATCTTGGCGACATTCACGACGATGGACGCATCACCTAATTGGAAGGTCTGGTTGGAAGTGCTGGTGGAGGCATCGCTAATCTTGCCCCTCACCTTGCTATTGCCCTTCCCCATAAGGTCACCGAAGCTTGCCTTGGCCCTGTTCAGGTTGTCCCTGGCACTCTTCACTGCTGCGTCTGCAATGTCCTCTACGTTCGATGAGGCTGCAGAACCGGCTCTGAAGAATCGTTCACAAAGGACAACATCACCCTCATAATCACACATCGTTCGAAAGCACAGCTCAAAATCTAGACTAAAGAACTTTGAATATCCAAAACTTTTCAAATCATTCACACATTGGAGAATGAAAATAAAATAAAACTTCTGAGACGTACTGCTTGGCTGTTGATCCTGCATTCTTCAACCCGCCTCCAAATCTCTGAGGGGAATCGTTCTTGGTCAAATTATCTGCGCGGTCGAGAAGGACATCGGCCTCCTTGGCGGTAGTAGCAGCACCATCGCCACCAGGACCAGTCAAAGCAACGCAGGCACTCCAGATACCATTATTGCACCTGCGGCCAGAATTCCAACCATGGCTTGCCTGACTGCCTTAGATTCCTGCAAAAAAAAAATAAATAAATAAAAAAAAATACACATTACCCACATCATGATTCGGTGTATCTGAATGGCATTCCTCCCCAAAGAGCTTCATACACCAACAAAATTGCACAAGGTGCACTCTGTTTCGCTTCCACGTAACTCATATCACCAACCTATGTAAAAACTCCTACGAGCACCATCAAAACCAAGCTGCAATGCAATGCATGAGGAGATTGGAGTTACCTCCGCAGCGCTGGCACGAATTGTGGCATTGGCCTTAACTGTTCCAGATCTCAAAGCCACAGGTGACAAGCACATGGCTCCAAACGTGGAAGTCTTGCAACACTCCGGGTCGTAGGAGGGCACCACGAAAGCGACGGCGGAGGCGCTGGAGGCGCTGGAGGTTGCAACCATTGCGTTAAATGCCATCGTAAGTGCTACGCCAGTTCCACGAAATGCAAATAAGAGGAAGAAGATCACAGATTGCTGCTTGTTCACTGCGTAATTGCTGAAAAATACTCTGATTCTGCAATTCAATTCGGATACAATTGCTTCGAACGACAACGGAGTGGAGTAGAGCAGAGCAGAGCGCCGTGTTAAGGAGGAGAGAAAGCAAGTCTAGCGCGGGAAAGGGGCTGCTGATTTGGCACAGGCTAGAATAGTGAAATCTGGAGTTCGCTCATAGGGCGATGCGATTGCTGTATGAAGTTACAGACCGACGTGGCGGACCGCATGGTGGCGGGGAAGTGTGGGAACAGTGTGACGCTCTCCGATCGTTCCCATTTTGGATCCCCGTATTGGGAACGCGGGAACGGCCGGTTCCGCGGCCACGGGGTGTCCGGGGTGGGGCTGCTCTTGCAACGCGGTCATGGGACCTGTTTGCTGACTGTATTTGTGCTTGTGGTAAGGGTGCCACGTCATCCATGAAGCAATTCAATTCTGATAATCACCGTGTTTTAGTTTTTTATTTTTTTATTTCAATATTTTAAAATTTTGGAAAATGGATGCTTGAAAGGTTTCCTTGAAGGTGGTCTATTATTTGGGTCTAATAACTTTGAGCCCATTGGAGTTGCATGGAATGTGAAGTTGGATTGAAAATCCTCAAATTACTATATTTAGAATGATATTTTGGTCAATATAATAGAAATTTATAGTTTTGGACCACTATAAATAAAAACCACTATGGGATTTATTAGAATTTTATAATATTAATTATTAATAGGCTTTCACAACCTCATTTTGCACATCTTCCATGTTTAAGTATGTACCTTGATTGCTAGAAGTATTTTTTGTGAAAGTATAACAATGTTGAGGTGCCATTGTACTATTTTCTGAATAGATTTTAAAAAGTTTTTTTTTTTTTTTTTTTTTTTTTATAGCAAATCTTACTTTTTAAAACATAATGTTTGAAAATCATGAAAATTAAACAACACTTTCTTACATTAATTTATAAATTAAAAAAATGATCAGCTAATAAGTACAATATCATCATACTTAACATAAATTGTTAATTATAAAATTCAAATTTTGTATATTGATGGAAAAATTACATAATGCTTTCTCTACATAAATCACAATCTTTTTAAAAATATTTGAGTCATCTAATATTAGATCTTATCATTCCAAAAGTAATGAAAGTTAATAAAGCATATGTCTATTTAATAAGTTTTTGATAAATCTAATCTTAAATGCTTAGGTTGGATAATTAACATGTCCATATTTAATAGCAAGTTGAACTTAATTTAATGAATCCTCAAAAATTAAATATAATATCATCAAAATTCTTTGAAAGAGTTAATTTTGTTTTAGATGAATGCAATTGTGTTTCTATAAGATACTTGAAAGACAAACATTTCTTAAAGAAATTCTTAACATCTTTTTGTCTTTCTAATAAAGTATTTCTATTATAAATTGGATGGCAAATATAGTTGATGTGATAAAAAAAAATAATTTTAATTTAATTTCAATATTTATAATATATTTCTCATCAGTATAAACATAAAATAGTTTCTATGCAAGAAAAAATAAAAATAAAAAAGATAAAAATAAAAAGTAAACATATATATATATATAGATAGATAGATAGATAGATAGATAGATAGATAGATAGATAGATAGATAGATAGATAATAGAAGTTTATAATCTATATTTAAAAAATTAGGTTATAATACTATAAATATTATTTTTTTACATTATTAAAGATTTGAATTTAGCCAAAATTTTGAAAAAAAAGTAAATGTTTTTGTTGCTAAGAATTAAGAAAGAAATAAAAGAAGATATATAGTTATATGGAAGAAATTAATTATAATAGCTATTGTCAAACACAAGAGATTAGAAATTCTTAAATTAAGATAAAAAAGACAAAAAAAAAATGTTGAAATTATTAAGAATGGACATAATCTTACTTCTATATATAGTAACTTAAGAAATGGCAATATAGAGGCTTATTGAGAACCACAAGGTTTAGATGATGTGTGTATAAATTGTAAGTTTCTTTAAGATTGTGTCTATCAAAAAAAAAAACAAAAAAACAAAAAAAACAAAAAAAAACAAACAAACAAACAAACAAACTTTTGTGAGAAGATTATATAACCATGTTATATATCTAATATAATCCATTATTTTAGAATGCATCTAAAAAGATTCCAATTCTCTACTATTTTTTCACAATTATGTAATATTCAGTTTTCAATATCTCCCAAGTATTAGTTTTTAGGATCTAAATGTTAGAATTTAATCTAAAAGTGATATTTGACCTATTTGTGGATTGTGTTTAAATAAAATGGATAATCCTCCCTTTCATAATAATCATAAATGATTACTTAATGATTTGATGGTAGCCAATATTTATATAATTATGGTTTGCAAGTTTATTATTTAGAATATTTAAAAAAACTCTAAGAAAGAAAATAAGAGAATAATAGTATATTATCATTTTTTGATAAATTCAAAAAAAAATACGAAAAGTAAAAAAATCTTCAATCTTCTAAATAAACTATATAGACATCATTGTTATTAATTTGTGTTGTTGATGTACAATGGCAACTTATTTGAATTCTAGAATATTGAGATACCTATTAAATATCTGAAAACTATATGGGATGAGTATATAAGATAGTCATTATAATATGTTGTTTGCATTTATTTCTCTCATTTATAGCTCTTAATTAACTGTTTTATTTTAACAAAATAGGCAGTATTGAATAGTATTTAGTTTGTATATATGTGATACTTTGTTTGTTACTTAACATTATTAGGTCATATTGATTTAGAGATTCATGTCATAGACTATTGTAAATAATTGTTTTAAAAAAACAATCATTATATAATTCGATCTCAAACTAAAACGCTTTTCTAGATTATTTTTTTATGTCTATTTTTACAATCATTAGCATGTAGAATAAAGATTTGTAATTCACCTGAAAATCACTCATTCATAATTGTATCCTACAATAAATTCCTGATTTTTATTGTGTTTATTTCTTTTCTCTATTAAATTTTATTTTATGTATTTGTTTATACAAACAGTTCAACATAAGTATTAACTGCACCATTTCCTGCGTAAAACTGTCCATTTCTACACAATACCAAGGGAGAAGAATGAAACTGTAAAATCTTATCGTAATGATATTGTGTAGATGTGTCTGTTTTTTCACTATCTTTTTCTTTTCATACAGTCGATAAAAGATCATTGTTCTGCTCACATCAGGGTTGAAAAAAGAAAAAAGAAAAAAGAAAAAAAACTTATTAATAAAAAAAAAAAAAAAAAACAAAAACAAATGCAACAATATTTGAACAACTTCGGATGGAACGATGGATGGCGAAGTGGGCAGAATCAATGGCTGCGCAAAGCATGAACAAAGCATTCAAGAATCGTAAAGCGATATATAGATATTTGAGTCGCACAGACAAGATTCAATCCTTGAGAACCACTCACTATCAGGCTCACTAGCAGCAGCCGGATCTGTGCTCCGGGTCAGTCTCGACAATGTGGGAGCTTCTCTGACGGGCAAATCGTCGTCGATTGTAAACGCCGCAGTCGGCTGCTCTCTCGACCAAGACTAAGGAGACTTCGATCACTGGCAACTCGGCAAGAACCTGTCAAAACTGAACTGAGAAGTACACAAGCTAGAGTTCCTTTCTCCAGGTGTTGTAGAGTCTTCCTCTTCGTAAACTCCGCCTCTGGCTGGGGCAAGATATACATGCATATTCACCCTGCTGGGCGTCTTCGCAGTTGGTTCGATATGCGCTGATATGGTGAACTAGTTGAACTAGTACCTAATCTGTACATTGCTCTCATACTGAACTCCTGGGCCAAACCAATCTGGGATCACATCCTCAGCGACGACAGTGTGGTCGTTCAGCTTCGTCGTGATCTTGATAGTGAGAGGGAACTGAAACGGTACTCCTGAGTAATTTATGAGCATCCAATTCGCTCCCCAGCTGTGCTGAGCATACTGGAAGTACCCGTTCTTACCACATTTTACTTCCACGGTGTTAATGTCGCCTGGCCCACCCAAGTACTTCACGGTGAAGGAAAACCAGTACTTGCTGGATCCTGCGTCCACTTTGAAGGCAATGTTCTGGTTGGGATACTCGCATGGCACGCGCTTGTACTGGATGTCGTACAATCCAATGTTGCGCAGCTCCCCGTCGCGACCCGGTAGCGCCATGGCAGTAATGGCTGCGCCGCTGAAGTCGAAGGCGGGCTGGTCAGTACTGCAATACTGGCCTCCGGGACACAAGTCAGTAATGACAATCCTGGTTCCCTGAGGGCTGCAGCTCGGGTAGTTGCACTTCACTTCGTAACACTGACCGCATCCCTTACCTTCTTGGAAAATGGGTGCATTGCCAGCGGCGATTTTGGATCCAATCGGTGTGCCCGTGAGTTGGGTGTAGCCGCATGCTCCTCCTACACGAAGGAAGAATCAGGCAGGATGTCAGTGACTGCAATCCGACCACAATTGGCGACAGTTCTCAAGCAACCGTGGCGTGAGTCTGGCTACACATTGAAGAGTTCAAAATACCTAACGTCAAAGCGTGAAGAATAGGCATGGACCAAGAGAAGAACCTACCACTCGAGCCCTCGCCGTAGGGGTCACCGTACCAGGTCGCATGTCCACCCAACCAGTTCTCATTGTAGCCCTCGGCACTAAGTTTGACACCCCCGGGCAGATCCCATGCTTGAGACACTCCCACGACACAGCACAGAAGCAGCAACCCCAACTGAAAGCCCCCCATTGCGGCAACTCAAGGCAGAACTGAGCTGCTACTCCAAGAGGATGTCAACGACCTTCGAAGGAACTAAATCTGGAACCGGAAAGCTCTTGAGCAGAACATACCGCCCCATTGACATTATATACAAGTCGTTGCAAGCTCTTGAGTTGTTTGTGCAAATCCTAAGCAGAAGCGCGCAATCGCTGAAAACGCCGAGCTCCTCTTTTGGTTTGTTCCGTAAATTAAGTGAATGTTCCGATAAATTAGACCTTGATGGACTCGTTCAATCATCAATGCACTCAACTCTTTCGAGCCAGAGGCTGAGAATTCTGTCCCTGCATGGAAGAAGGGCCCAGCCTTCATTCCTTCTTGCGGAGCTTTTCTCTCGTGCCTCGCAACTGGTCCACTCTCTGCAAAACGGCCAAGTTGTGGTGGCGGTCGGGTTGTTGACTTCGTGCGTAGCCACGCTCCCTTTTGTCACTATTCATGTCTATTTTCTATTATTGTCTTCCGCATGATCTAGTCAAAGACAGAGATGGAATAAAGGATTTCGCCGTGAGCGGGAAGGAGTGGTGAAAGACCTACAAGAGATTGTGGATTCCTCCGAAGCACTGGCGATGCTATTCACTTAGCGGCGACTGTCAGCAGATTTTAGAACTGAAACGGAGATGTGAATTCTGTTTTGGAAACATACTCTCTGATGCCCAAACCTCTTTTTCTTATTAATTAATATTTCCTCGTGTTTTATGAGGTGGTTACGTTTAGGAGAAGATGCCCACATGGCAAGGTTGGTTCTCCATAACCATGAGGGTCACAAGTTAGAGTCTACACGATGATGCTTGATTATCAACCACTCAAATTATTTTGAGACATTGCATTTTTTATTTTTATTTTTAGAGGGTTATTGTCAATCTTGGGCTATTTCTTTATTTAATTTAATTTTTTTATAATTTTTTTAGATTTCTCTTATAAACTAATAACTATATAGTAATAAATTAATTTGGTGTTTCAAAATTAGTGGCTTTGCACAATTTTTTTATTCCAATAAGTATTAATTATAATTATTCATCTTTTCTATTATTTAGTATTAATGTAGATTCTTGGTAATTCTTCTAGTTTTTATAAATAATGTTTATAAGAATGCCAAAGATTGCTTAATTTTGGATAAGAGTTTATAAAAATTTAAAATAATTTTAATTCTATATATGTAAATAGTTATATTTTTACTTTCTATTCTTTAGAACTTACCAAAATTTTAGATCCTAATGAGTTTAATTGTCAAAGATATGATTGCAGACAAAAACTTTGAAATTATAATATGTTTGTAGTTTAATAAAATAAAATAAAAAAACAAAACAAAACAAAAAAATAAATAAGAAACAGATATAAGATAGAAAGAAATTAAAATAATTATTGTTAATTGCAAATAAACTAAAGAGTCTTGAATTAAGATTGAAATATAAGAAAAGTGTTAGAAAGATTAATGATGGCTTTAATTTTGCCTATATATATATGTGTGTGTATGTGTGTGTGTGTAAGTGTCATGGACATACTCATGTAAGCTAGTAATTACATATACAAATAGGTAAAAGTAAGTTAATTCTATAGTATTTAATATGGAAGCTTCTTAAAAGCTTCATAGATGTTGATTTGACTTCATAGGTGTCTTTAATTGACTTTTTGGATTAGAAACGTGGTCAACAAGTTGACCATGTGCCACACATGTTGTTAGCTTGAAGATCAAGCTAACTATGTGGCCCACACGTAGAAAAACTTGTCTTGTAAGTCAAGGCATGTGTCTTACAAAGTCAACACATATTAAAGGTCCTATAGAACGTCGCCACGTAGCCCCTAGTTAGATAGTATATATAGAGACAAGAGTGAAGCCTTCTTCACTCTTATCAACTCCTTTCTTGCTTCTAGTCTAGTTTGAAGGGTCTCTAGTTTTCTTGTCTTTTGGCAATAGCTATTCTAGTTTTTCTTTCAATATACATACTTATTTATTTATATTTTGTTACCTTTCTTTGAGTGAAGGCTCACTTCTCTAAATTGTTTTTTCATCGAGTTCTTGTCCTTGACAGATTGACAAGAGTACACCTACAATATCAGAGCTTTGTCTAATCTTGATTAAGAGTGGATTACCCCTTTTTTTTGATAAGATATAAGCATATTAGAAGTTGGGGATTACCGTCTTCTAAATTGATATTGTCCTTAGTATTTTCTTTGTTCTCAAGTCCTCTCTTCTATTTGTCTTCAACGATATTAGACATCTTCTCTTTTCTAAGTGTTATCATGGCAAAACTTGTTGAAATGAAAAATGCAATGGCACAAATGCAAGAGCAATTGAGGGAATTAATGCTTGCGATGCATCAACTCAATTTACCACCACAACGAGCAACAAGATTGGCAGGAAGTAAAGATATAGAAATGGTTGGAGCTGCTTCAACATCTGCACCAAATCATGTCCTTTCTCCTATGGTGGAACGCCCTTCCAGTGTTAGAGAACCATGAATTTTCCTATCCGAGAAGTTTGATGGCACCAGATCCAAGTTTCGAGGATTTATCAATCAAGTACAACTTGTGATTGAACTTCAATCCCAAAGCTATCCAACTCCAGGATCGCAAGTTAGATTCATTGGTACGCTTCTTTCAGGTTCAGTACTATCATGATTTTCATCTTTTCTTGAATGACGAGATCCAATATTGGATAATCTAGAGGCTTTTCTAGCTGAGTTTCAATCCATGTATGGAAAACATAATGCAATTCATGTTACAATCAATAAGATTCATATTTTACGACAAGGCAATCGATCAGTAGAGTTGTATGCTTCACAATTTTGACAACTTGCAACTGATATCAAGTGGGATGATGCTGCACTTATTAGCCAATTTCTCTATGGATTACAATATGAGGTAAAAAAATTAATGCTCAACTTACCTGATCCTCAAACATTGAGTCAAGCAATTGACTTTGCTGTGAAGTGCGACAATCACCTTTTTGAATTTCGATCTGAGAACCGTACAAGTGGACCTCAATGTTACTATAATTCAATGGCAACACCAACACCTCTTCAACACACACATTCGGAAGTAGAGGATATGCAAATTGATGCAGTACGTTTCAAATCTCTTATTGAGCAAGAAAAGACTCGTCGTCGTCAAGAAGGATTATGTTTATATTGTGGAGAACCAAAGCACACTGCTCAACATCGTCCAAAGAAACGACGCAATCACAAAATGAGGAGTATGGCTGTGAAAGAAGATAATATGTCAAAAAACGAGTTTGTCCAGCTACAATAGGGACCATGTGGCTGGAACCTTGCACAACATCTACTAAAGGTCCTATTCTCTCCTCAGAGCCTTCTCCTTGTTTTACATTAAATATTATTTTAGGACCTAAACATTACAAAGTCTCTACCTTGTTAAATTCGAGAGCCTCAGCGTATTTTTTAGATGAAGAATTTATTAAAAGACATAGTATATCTTTAGTAAAGAAAACTAAACCTATTCATGTAGAAGTCATAGATGATCGTCCATTGTCTTCTGGAGATATTACTCATAAAATCCTTCATATAGAAGTAATAATTAATGGTCATAATAGTTTTGTAGTATTTAATATCATTAGATCTCCCTTTAATCCAGTCATTTTAGGTTTATCGTGGTTAGAAAAATACAACCCTCAAATAGATTGGATTTTCCGAACTCTTACTTTTTCTAAAAGTATAACTAACAGTGTAGTTAATTAAATAGAGAGTCATAAGTCCACTTCAATTAAACTCATATTTATAGGTGCAAAAGCTTTCTTGCATGCCGCTATGAAAGAATCACCATATATTATTTATGCCACACGTGTTCCTATTGGTGAAAAGACTTCAAGTGGCATTCTAAGCCAATATCAAGAATTTCAAGATGTATTCGAAAAGAAGAATACGGATACATTCTCGGAACATCGTTCCTATGATTGCTCAATTGACCTTCAAGAAGGAGCACAACCGCCATTCGGACCAATCTATAGTTTATCACAAAATGAGTTGACTGAACTCAAGGAGTATATTGAAGAAAATCTAGCCAAGAATTTCATACACCATTCTAAATCTCCGATAGGAGCTCCAATTCTATTTGTGAAGAAAAAGATGGATCATTGCGGATGTGTATTGATTATCGAGGACTCAACAAGATTACCATCAAGAACAAGTATCACTACCTTTAATATCTGGACTTCTTGATCAGCTGAATCAAACTAAGATCTATACAAAAATAGATCTTCGGGGAGCATACAATCTAGTATGCATCAAAGAAGGAGATGAATAAAAGACTGCATTTTGAACTAGGTATGGATATTTTGAATACAACGTCATGCCTTTTGGACTTACAAATACACTTGGAGCTTTTGAACATCTAATGAATGATGTTTTTCGAGAGTTTTTGGACAATTTTGTAGTTTGTTATCTAGACGACATCTTAATCTATTCTAAGAATCCAGAAGAACATAAACTTCATGTTCGTCGTGTGTTACAAAATTAAGAGATGCAGGACTCTATGCCAAGATAGAAAAGTATATATTCCACACTACTCAAGTCGATTTCTTAGGTTACAACATTTCAAATGATGGACTTATGATGGATCCTAAGAAAGTTCAAACTATTATAGATTGGAAGATTCTAAAAACGGTAAGAGATGTCCAATGTTTTTTGGGATTTGCCAACTACTATCGGATCTTCATCAAAGACTTTTCTCGAGTTGCAGCTCTACTTACACGTTTGACTTGTAAAGACAAACTCCAATGGAATCAAGAAGCAGAAGTTGTTTTTGAATCTTTGAAGACAGCGTTTGTTTCTATACCAATCTTGTATCGTGTTGATTTTTCCAAAGCATTCTTTATGGAAATAGATGCATCAGACTTTGCTTTGGGTGTGGTTTTATCACAAATGGGAACAAATGACAAACTTCATCCAGTAGCCTTTCATTCAAGAAAATTCTCAGCAGCAAAAATCAATTATGAGATCCATGACAAAGAACTTCTTGCAATTATGGATTCTTTTCAAGAATGGCATCATTATCTAGAGGGCGCTTCCAGTCCAATCACCGTGTATATGGATCACAAGAACCTCGAATATTTTATGTCAGTACACGTATTAAATCGTCGTCAAGCTCGTTGGAGTATGTCTTTATCAAGATTCGAGTTCATCATCACTTATCAGCCAGAAAAACAACAAGGTTTGTCTGATGCCTTGTCTAGACGTTCTTATCTTGCACCAAAAGTAGGAGATGTAGCTTTTGAGTAACAAAGAACGGTTCTCTTGAAGCCGGAGCAATTTCATCTTCGAGCAATAAAATCAACATTGATTGTTGATTTAACTTTTCTCAAGCAAGTCTAGTTAAGTATGTCTTTAGACCCTCTTGTTCACGATATCAAGAATAATTCTTCTAAATCTCATGATCACTCTAAATTTGAATTTAAGAACAATCTACTCTATTTCAAAGGATGCCTATATGTTCCAGAAGGAGAAACACGTTTACGTGTTCTTCAAGCTCGTCATAACTTCTCAGCAGCAGGACATTTTGGATATAATAAGACTTTGGAGCTGATATCTAGGGATTTTTGGTGGCCTCAAATGTGGAAGGCAATCAAAGATTTTGTACAATTATGTGATGTTTACTCAAGATCAAAAACTCCTTATCATCGACCTCTTAGACTTCTTCACCCATTACCCATTCCAAAACAACCGTGGTCTTTTATTTCTATGGACTTCATCACGGATCTTCCAATCTTAGGTTCTTATGATTCTATATTTGTGATAGTAGATCATTTTACCAAGATGGCATATTTTGTACCATGTACAAAATCTATCACAGGTGAAGAAATAGCCAAGCTCTTTCTTGACAATATCTATCGCTATCATGGATTACCCAAGGATATTATATCAGATAGGGGAACTCAATTTGTATCAAGATTTTGATGCACTCTTTTTAAGATTCTAAAAGTAGATATAAAACTATCTTCGGCATTCCATCCTTAAAGTGATGGACAAATGGAGCGTGTTAATCAAGTTTTGGAGCAATATTTAAGATGTACCATTAACTACCAACAAGATGATTGGACAACTCTTTTACCATTGGCAGAAATTGCTTACAATAACACAGTACATTCTTCTACAAAACAAATACCTTTCTTTGCTAATTATGGTTACCATCTATGACTAAATACTTTTGACTTTTCAAAAGTTGATAATCCTGTTGTGAAAGATTTGGCAATTCATTTATAAGAGCTACATGCAACGATGAAGGCGCAGTTATAAGAGGCTCAAGAACAACAAAAGATCAATGCGGATGTCTATCGAAGGGAACAACTACCATTCTTCTTGGGTGATAAGGTATGGCTACTTCATCGCAATATCAAGGCCACTTGTCCTTGTGACAAGTTGGACTATCGAAGGCTAGGACCATTTTCTATTTTTGCACAAATCAATCCAGTTGTATATCGTTTACATCTACAGGAGTCAATGAAAATCCATCTAGTATTCCACGTATCTCTTCTTGAACTATATAAGACAATGGACATATGAAGAAGACGACAAGCTCGACCTCCTCCTATAGAAGTGTACAATAATGAAGAGTTTGAAGTAGAAAAAGTCTTAGATTCGAGGCGGCGCCAAAATAAATTAGAATATCTTGTCCATTGGCGTGGATATGGTATTAGTGAACGCACATGGGAGCCAATAAAGAATTTTGCAAATGCAGCAAAGGCGATGGAGGCTTTTCATTGACGAAATCCATCAAAATTAAGATGAAAACCTTCTTTATAAAAGAAACAATATCTAGGCAAGATAACATTCTACTTTCAATTCTTGTTCATAGCTTCTTTGTAGTTGTGACGTTCAGGAGATGGAGAATCAACAACCAGTGGATTCGACTCAAGAGCCTTCACTTGCTGTCCTATCGGACGAGACATTACGATTGTCACAACCTTCAAGATGATGTAATCGAGATGAAGATCTTCAAGAACGACATGTTCTTTCGCAAATAGATGGCAAGATACAATGTATTTGATATCACGATTTGGGAAGGGACTCCCGATGTTTGGTGATTTTGGTAGAGATAGGAACAACTCTTGATGGTGTTCCAAATGTTCTACTCGAAAGAAGTTATGAAGGCCTCAATAATGATCAAATAACTAGGTGGTCTTCCCGCCCTGGTATAGGGCACTACCGATGGTTGAGAGGCCCTATCAATCATCTTCGAAGAAAATAAAGATCAGAGTATGTGGCGAATATAATTCGTCGCATCATAGATTTTTTCAACATATGATGACCGTTCCTCGCAGAACTCGTCCCTAGAAGGGGGGGTAATGTCACGGACATACTCATGTAAGCTAGTAATTACATATACAAATAGCTAAAAATAAGTTAATTCTATAGTATTTAATATGGAAGCTTTCTAGAAGCTTCATAGATGCTACTTTGACTTCATAGGTATCTTTAATTGACTTTTTGGATTTGAAACGTGGTCAACAAGTTGACCATGTGCCACACATGTTGTTAGCTTGAAGATCAAGCTAACTATGTGGCCCACACATAGAAAAACTTGTCTTATAAGTCAAGGCATGTGTCCTACAAAGTCAACACATATTGGAGGTCCTATAGAATGTCTCCACGTAGCCTCTAGTTAGATAGTATATATAGAGATAAGAGTGAAGCCTTCTTCATTTTTGTCAATTCCTTTCTTGCTTTTAGTCTAGTTTCAAGGGTGTCTAGTTTTCTTATCTTTTGGCAATAGCCATTCTAGTTTTTCTTTCAATATACATACTTATTTATTTATATTTTGTTACCTTTCTTTGAATGAAGGCTCACTTCTCTGGATTGTTTTTTCATCGAGTTCTTATCCTTGACAATAAGCTACTAAAAAGATCTTATAGAACCCTCCTATAAATTGTAAGGCTCATGGTCTAAATATCAAGCTATAGATTGCTTCTAATATAACTTCCTAAGATCAAAAAAATATGTAAGATAAGGATAAATAGCCATATGATATATCTATAAAAGTCTAAATATATAATCAATGTGTCATAGACACAGAAATATATGCTCGAGATCTAACAACAAGTTTAAGAAGAATTGGCAAGAATTAGATTAATCAGATGAATACAAGAACAACACCAGAGAGGTGAGCTAGAGCTCCAAGAGATGTGTTGTCGAGACTGAAGAACTCTTCAGCTTCGATTCCAATATATACTCCTATTTAGGAAGCTTCTCAAGCAACTTCTACCAACTTGGAAGTTTTTAAAAGGTTCCAGAGACTTGCTTCTAGAAGGTTCTAGAAAGTTATCTCTAGAAGGTTCTAAAAACTTGTCTCTAGAAGGTTCTAAGGACTATGTCCCTAACATCACCCCTTCCTTTAGCTTCAAGGTCTCTGAGAAGCAATGTTGTTGTTAATCAATATCAACGCAAGAAAATGAAGATCTGTCATATAACGTCTACTATGAACTCTAACTGTTGTTCACGAGGCAAGTGGTTCATTGGCCCTTCAAGCCAACGGTAGTGGCCTACGCCTTCGACTTTTGACCAAGCATGAACTTCCGTGTCTTCATTGTGAAATTGTCCTGCAAACACCCCTTCTGGCTGACCATCATAAGCAGACTCGAACTCAAATACAATCACCAATGATCAGTTACTCGGTATCCTCCGTTGTCGTCATGGTGTAGGCAGTTCTTCATCTTGGGGTCGCCTTTGTGAGCTAGTTGATTGAGATAATCTGACTAGCATAGTATCTATCTTTTGGCTATCCATATCAGTAGACCAAACTATGGATACTGAAAAAATTCTACTTTATCTTGGAGAAAATAACTACATCAACTACGAATTTTGGTGGTGCTCTCCCCCTTTCTTATATTCTTGGATGAGCAAGCTTCAAAAGGAAGCTATCATCGAACCAGCTTAGATTTATGAGGATGTTGTTGATGAAACTCCTGTACCTTTTGCGGCACATTGGCGAGATTTTCAACTGGCTCCTACATTCGCTCATTAATGTCGTAGTCACACCAATGAACAAGATACTCTAACTTGTCCCACCTTCATCGTGAATCTAGTACCTTTTCAACCTTGTATTCTTCATGGTTCTCGATTTCAATACTAGGTGGTGGACATTGCACTCTTTCAGAAAAAGACGACTCTCGATAAGGCTCCAACAGAGAAACATGAAAGACTGGATGTACCTTCATAAAAGCCAGTAATTCCAAACGGTATGCCACTGGATTGATTTGCTTCTGGATGATAAATAGTCCCAATCTTCGATAGTCAACTTATCACATGGTCTCTTGGTCTTGATATTCCGTCGAAGAAGCCATGCTTTATCTCCAATTTTGAAAGTAGGTGCTTGATTCCAAAATCTATCTGCAGACGCCTTGTAGGATTCTTGAGTGGATTGTAATTGAAGTTTCAACGTATTTTGAAGCTATGATAGTTGTTTTACAAATCCTTCAACTGCTGGATTGTTATTTGCTGACAGACTCAATAAATCAAGCTTCGGATGATATCCATAGTTGGAAAAGAATGGTGTGTATTGAGTCGACGTATGGAGGGTGTTGTTATATGCAAACTTGGCTAGCGACAGATATGCGGTCCAATTATCTTACTGATAGTTGATGCTACATCGTAAGTATTGTTCCAAGACTTAGTTCACCTGTTCCGTTTGGCCGTCAGTTTGAGGATGAAAAGCCGAAGTAAACTTGATATCTACCTTCAGTATCTCAAAGAGAGATCTCTAAAACTTTGATACAAACTGGATTCCTCGATTTGATAGGATATCATCTGGTAGTCCATAATATCGATATACATTATCGAGAAAGAGCCTTGCTGTGACTTCACTAGACGACATCTTTTTGCAAGGGACAAAGTGCACCATCTTTGTAAGCTGATTTACCACGACAAAGATGCTGTCAAATGAGTTCGATGATGGCAGGTCTGTGATGAAGTCCATGGAAACTGAAGACCATGGTCGACGTAGAATCGGCAATGGTTCTAGGAGTCTATAAGGGCGATGTCAAGGATTCTTGGATCTTCAACATATGTCGCAGGAGAGGATAAAATCTTTCACATCCTTCTACATTTGGGGCCACCAAAAATCTCGAGAAATAAGCTCTAAGGTCTTGTTGAATCCAAAATGTCCCGCAGCTAGAAAATCATGGCAAGATTGAAGAACTCAGAGTCGTGCTGGTCCTTTTGGAATATACAACCGCTCCTCAAAGTATAAAAGATCTCCCTCCACCTTGAACTTGTGGTCATTGGCACGTTGCTTGATATCAATGGCTACTGAATCTTCAATGGTCACGGTACGTACCTGATTCAGGAAGTCAGCATCAATTGGCACAATAGTAGCACAAAATCAAAATTATTGTTGATCAAACGTTGTTGATCAAACGCTGCTTTTCCAGCCTTTGGTAGAAGATACGATCTCCTCAATAAGGCATCAAATAGTCCTTGCTGCTTTTCAGGTCGATAAGTGATAACAAAATCGAACCTAGATAGCGACATATTCTACCGAGCTTGACGTCGATTTAAAACTCGAGCCGATATGAAATACTCCAAATTCTTGTGATCTGTGTATATGGTTACTGGGTGTGCAGCTCCTTCAAGAAAGTGACGCCATTCTTGGAAAGAATCCACTATAGCAAGAAGTTCTTTATGGTGGATCTCATAATTGATTTCAACAGCAGAGAGCTTTCGAGAATAGAATGCAACTGGATGGAGCTTCTTGTCTTCTCCCATTTGTGAAAGTACAGCTTTCAAAGTAAAATCTGAAGCATCAATTTCTAAATAAAAGGCCTTTGTAAAGTCTGGATATACCAAGATTGGAGCCGTAGTAAATGTGATCTTCAGGGCTTGAAACGCCTTCTCCGCTAGAGGTCCCCATTCTAGCTTATCCTTGTATGTCAACCGAATGAAAGGAGCAACAACTTGAGAGTAATTCTTGATGAAGATCCGATAGAAGTTGGTAAAACTAAAAAAGTATTATATGTCTCTAATCGTCTTCGGAACCTCTCAAGATACGATTGCTTCCACCTTCTTGGGGTCCATCTTTAAGCCATCTGTAGTCACAACGAACTCCAAAAATTCCATCTCTATTTGGTGAAATAAACACTTCTCCAACTTGGCATATAGTCCTCACTTGCTTAGTTTCTATAAGACCAAACGAATGTGCTTTTCATACTCTTTCTCGTTTTTGGAAAATAACAGAATATCATCCAAGTAAATGACAACAAAATCGTCAAGGTGCTCTCGGAAAATATCATTCATCATATGTTGAAAGACTGCTAGAGCATTGGTAAGACCAAAAGACATGACATTATACTCAAAATGGCCATACCTTGTACGGAACGCTGTCTTCCACTCATCTCCTTCCTTGATTCGTACGAGGTTGTAAGCTTCCCTTAGATCAATTTTTCTAAAGATCCTTGCACGTCCAAGTTGTTCTAAGAGACTAGAAATCAAGGGTAACGGATAACGATTCTTCTTTGTTACCTTGTTGAGGCCTCGATAGTCCACGCACATACGCAACGAGCCATCTTTCTTCTTCACAAATAAGATGGGTGCTCCAGCTGACGATTTTGAATGACGAATGAAGTTCTTGGCTAGATTCTCATTGATGTACTTTCGCAATTCCGCCAACTCCATCTGCGATAGATTGTAGATTGGGCCAAAAGGTGGTTGTGCTCCTTCCTTCAAGTCTATGGCGCAATCATATGGTTGGTGTTCCGGTAGCATATTGGCATTCTTCTTTTGAAACACATCTTTAAAATCCTTATATTGCTCTGATATACTTCCTGTCGAGATCTTCTCTCTGGTAGTTAGAGTCACATAAATGACAAACAGTGTACCTTCCTTGGACGATCTTACAAACGCTCTTGCTCCAATGAATAAGGATTTTTTTATTCGGGGTTTTCTACTAGGCTTACTCTTGAGTGGTTTTGTGGGAAAGGTCATCTTTCGCAACCTCCAATCTATGGATGGGTTATGCTTTTTCAACAAAGAAAGACCAAGAATAACAGGATTTAATGGAGTTCTAATAATATTAAAAATAATATGACTACTATGGCCCTTAAACGTCACTTCTATAGGTTTTGATTCATGGTTGATACTACCAGACAATAAAGGTTGCCTATCTATGACCTCAACATGAACAGGTTTAGATTTTTGTACTAAAGGGATCTTATGACGCTTTGCAAATTCTTTGTCTAAAAAACAAGCAGATGCTCCTGAATCTAATAATGCTAAGGTCCTCAGTTTTTGAGGGCCAATAAACAAAGGAATTATAAAGCAAAAGGCAAGTTAAGCGGAAAGAAAGGAACCTGGTTGTTGTTGCGATATTTCACTATTCAATCGCACGGTTTCTATTGTGGCTGGGCATCCTCGTTTTCTTGAACAAACGCGCCCCTAGTCCTGATAATACGTCGATTTTGCTTCTTGGGTAGTTTCCAACTTTATGGCCTTCTTCACTGCAATACAAGCATAGACCTTCCTCCATATGCCGCTTTTTTTCTTCTAGAGTAAGGGATTTGACACGTACCGCATCAATTTGCATGTCTTCTACCTCTGAATGTGAATTCACGCTACTTGCTAACATAGTTGGGACGTGGCAAACCATATGTTGTCTTGAACGTTGATCTTGGCGGCGTTGGAATAGGCGGTTATCGCACTTCACAGCTTGGCTAATAGCTTCGTTGAGCGTTTACGGATCAGAAAGAGTTAACAGCAAATCCTTCACATCGTCTCTTAAACCCCAATAGAATTGACTCATCAATGCTTCTTCATTCCAATTGATGTTGCATGCTAATTGCCTGAAATCTGATGCATAGACTGATATAGAGCGCATCCCTTGTCGTAGTGATCGGATCTTTGTTGTAGCCCATCGAACCTTGTCGTGTTTACCAAATGCTTCTGCAAATGCTTCCAAAAAGGTTTCAAAGTTCTTTAGTATGGACGATCGTTTCTCAAACAAAGGAGCAAACCATGATAGAACTTGTCATGTAAGTAAGGTTCCAACAAGCCCAACATGTGACTCCTCCGTTGGATAGCGTTCGGGCTATAAATCTGTTATCAATCTGATTTGGTTGACGAATCCTTGAAACTTGGAATGCGTACCATCGAACTTGTTTGGAAGGCTAACTTGAGGCTCTTTATGTTGTAGAACCAATGGTGTTTGTCAAACCTGAGGCAAAGTTGCTTTTCCAAGTGCAGAAGTTTGAGGTAGGTGCAACCTAGATTGTACCATCCCAGATGCTCCATCATTATGAAGCCTTGCCACGACTCCTTCAATCTCAGTAATTCTTTGCGATAACGTAGCAAGGGCATTCATGATAGCATCCAACTTGGACTCTGAACTTTTCGTCATACTAATGTCTTGGCCTCCGGCCATTCTAAGAGAAGGACAGAAATGACTCTACAAAAAGATAATATTGGTTTAAAAGAGGGTACTCCACAACCTCTAAAATGCCTTAAGAGTTTCAAGAAAAGGGGTAATCCACTCTCTCCAAGAAGAATAAGAGTCCAATATTGTAACAAAAGAAGTATCAGTTTAGAGGAGGGTAATCCGCAACCTCTAAAATGCTAGTACACTTCCAAGGAAAGGGGTAATCCACACTCTAACGAGGAAGAAACTAGCTATGATATCTGAGGTGAGTACAGTCTCGACAAACTGTCATGGACATAAGAATACAGGCTCCAGATCTAACAAGAAATTGAAGAAGAATTGGCAAGAAATAGATTAATCAGATGAATACAAGAACAACACCAGAGAGGTGAGTTAGAGCTCCAAGAAATGTGTTGTCGAGACTGAAGAACTCTTCAGCCTCGATTCCAATATATACTCCTATTTAGGAAGCTTCTCAAGCAACTTCTACCAACTAAGAAGCTTTTAGAAGGTTCCAGAGACTTGCTTCTAGAAGGTTCTAGAAACTTGTCTCTAGAAGGTTCTAAGGACTATGTCCCTAACACAATGTCTAAGAAACTTTTTTAAAGCTTCTTAAAGAATATATTTATTATCTAATATTTATTTTGATCTATTTCTATTTAATTGAATAACATATGCAATTGTTACACTATTTGCTTGGTATATTGATAATTGCTTAGTTTCATTGGTTTTGATATTATTTATGCAATATCTTTAAGGTGTTATTGTTGCTACCTTATTTTTTGCCATTTATACCTCAATTTGTCATCCACTACATACTACCATGGTTTTTGCTACTGTTACTTCAAGTTGTCCTAAATTCAAGCTTGAAACAACAAGGCATATTTGTCAACCACTTGTACAATTACCAAAGTTGATTATGACAACTTGTGACTCTTAATTACTTTTGTCAACTACTATTTATGAGAAGAAGGGAAGGTAGATTATGTATAATAAGAATATATATAAAAAACAACAATAATAATATTTTGAAAGAGTTACATCAAGTTATAACAAACCATGTGTTATCTATGTGGTATTATATAATATTTTTTATTATTGAATGCATGAATTATAATACAACTTTTTTTTAAAGTTTTGCCTTTATAGAGGAGGAAATTACTACATATTGTATGTGAGCTATCAACCAAGTCGTTGGAATATATTGTAGCAAGTTCTTAAAGAAAAATTTATCTTTGAACCTAAATGATAATTTGGAATTAATTAAGAGTTACTTGTAATTGATATTATGAAATAAAAGATGGTATTAATAATAAATAAATAAATAAATTACAAAAAATAAACAAAATATTTTCAAAGAAATATCTACTTCAAATACTAGTCATACTTTATTTATTTGATTTTCAACTAATATTATATGTACAATTATCTTTTTATTGATACAAAATATATGTAAATCTAAATTATTTTGAGTAAATTATAAAGATTTAAAGATCTAAAATAAAAAATAAAAGAATCAATTGAATATGTTTTATCTTAAGGATAACTTGCTTAAGGGACCAAGAATTTGAGCTTCACCAAGGCTCATAAGTAGTATACGTGGGTGTTTTAGAGATGCCATAAGGCCTTTGCCTTATACTCATACCTGCATTTAGGATGCTACAACTCCTATAGAATATGTACACGTCTCTTTCTAAAAACAATTGGTGGTCATTTTATTTTTTATTAATAAAATCACTTTTTTCTATATTTTTGACTTTATTATAATTTTTAAAAACATCCAATCAACCTTAAAACTTTTTGGGACCTTCAAATCTTTCTTAAATCCTTTATAATTGCCTCTTAAGGTGGTCAATCATATTTATTGAAGTCTTTAAAATATATTCTAAAAATTCTAATATATTTTTAATATATTCTAAAAATTCTAATATATTTTTAATATATTCTAAAAATTCTTATTTTGTCCATATAATGATATTATATATTCAAGACTAATTTTTTTGAAATTTTTATTTTTATATTAGTAGAATAAATTTTAATCAACTAAAAATTCTATTTTCTACATAAATAACTAAAAATTTATGAGATTTATTCTCATGTATCTTCTACCTACCAACTAATAATTTTAAATATTTTAAATCAGTATTAAATTTAAGTATTAGGCCAATATAGAGATTTATTTGAATAATTATATACTAATTTTTAGTATTAAAAAAATACTAAATTATAATAGATAATTGCCTCAAAAATATACTTAGATTTTATTTTTATGACATTTTATCTAAAAAGACTCTTGTAATGCATGAATCCTTCTAAATTATATTAAATATTAAATAATCAAATAAGATTTTAAATGTTGAATATTTTTGTTTCTAAATAATTTAAATGTTGATTTCTAATAATTCCACAAATTAAGATGAATTAATAGGATTCACTTGAAGAAAATATTTTGAATAGTTTATAAGAATAGAATGAAACATATTCTTGAGTTAAACACTATCTTTAATTTTATTATATTATTTTATCTTCTTTTTTTAAAGCTCCTATAAAGTAAGCAGAAGATTTTTTACAAAAAAAAAAAAAAAAATTAATACTATATGTATTTACTACCTTCTTATCTTTTCTTTTTCTTTTTAAATTATATTTTAATTTTATTTTTTTACCTTGTGGATGTATTATAATTTAGTAATATAGTTTAATTCTTCTACTTCTACATAATCTAATATAGGTTTAATAAACTATTATGTAATTTTAAATTAAATTAGTAATTTTTTATTTCAAATATAAAATTCATATCTTTACAAGAATCATAGATACTACCAAATATTGAGTCAATGAACTAAACAAAAATTTGCTACAAGTACAGATATTTTTAGTCAAATTAAATTATTTTTATTTTTATTTTTATTTCTAAATTATAATATTATTATTTTTTATTTTATTTAATATAATCTAGTATAAATTTTTATATTATTTTATATTATTTTCTTAAGGATAACTTGCTAACTAATAGATTACAATATGTAAAACTTTTAGAATAAAATCATTAATTTAAATAACAATTATTGATATTTTAAAAGTATTATATAATTTGATTAAGATTGAATAGGATTTGATAAGAATATCTTTAGAATTTTATTAAGATTTATTAGAATTTACTTAGGATTTGGCTAATTTTTTTCTATAATTTGTTAAAATTTGATTAAAATTTGATTAAGATTTTTTAATTTTTTTGGGATTTAAATAGAATTATAAGAATTTACTTAGGATTTAATCAAAATTTACTTAAATTTTGATTAGGATATTTTTAGGACTTATTTTTAATTTCATTAGAATTTTTTAGAATTTCTTTATAATTTTTTAATAAACTCTTTATGATTTTGTTAGAATTTTTAAAATATTTTTTATGATTTATTTAATGAATCTTTTAAATTTTTTATAGATCATTTAGGATTTGATTAAGATTTTATTAAAAGATTTAAGATTCAATTAAGGTTTATTTAAGGTTTTATTGAGATTGTTAGATTCTTTGTTTATTGTAAAATAAAATTTATCTTTTATAGCCAAGTGCCAAATGCATCCTCAGTTAAGACATCATACATTCCAATAATGTAAGAGAAATTTTTTAAATAAAAAATTGGCCTCAATTAGGATTCTTTATTAAGCTGATTTGATATTATATGAAGTATTTAGATGATTAAGCAACAAAAGATCTTCTTGTAGGGATCAACTTGCATTTTTTAAAGTATTTGTTAAATATACTAAAAAATTAAACAAAAATAAAAATATATCTTTTGATCAATAAGAAAATATTTCTTTGAAACTATAATAATTTCATCTTTGAGTAATAAGATCAATATTTATTATTGATTCAACTTTTCTTAAGAAAGTTCAATCAAGTATGTTCTTAGACCTTCTTGTTTATGATGTTAGAAATATTTCTACTAAATCTTGTGATACTTCCAAGTTTATATGTAAGAATATTCTTTTCTATTTTAAAAGATGTTTATATGTTTTAAAAGATAAAATACAACTACATGTTTTTGAAGCTCATTACAATTTTTGAGTTACAAGATATTTTGGATACAACAAGACCTTGTAGTTAGTATCAAAAGATTTAATATGGATTAAAATGTGAAAAGTATTTAAAAACTTTGTAGAATCATGTGATATTTGTTCAAGATCAAAAACTCCATGTCATTGGTCTAATGGGTTTTTTCAACCACTATCTATACCAAAACAACTATGGTCATTTATTTCTATAGAATTTTTTATAAATATTTTAATTTAAAGTTCTTATGATTTTATATTTGTGACATTAGATTATTTCATCAAACTGTCATATTTTGTATCATATACAAAATCTATTATAGATAAAAAAAAAATTATATTTTTTCCTAGATTATGATTATTACTCTCATGAATTATTAAAGAATATTATATTAAATAGAAAGATTCAATTTGTATCATATTTTTAAAAAACTCTTTTTAACTTATTGAAGGTCAATATAAAAACTATCTTTGGCTTTCCATCTTTAAAAAAATGGACAAACAAAATATATGAATTAGGTTTTGAAGAATATTTGAAACATACCATTAATTGTAATTAAGATGATGGAATAACTATTTTTTTATTGGTTTAATTTATCTATAATAACACACTACATTCTTCTATTCAATAAATACTTTTTTATGCTACTTATGTTTATTATCCACAATTTGATACTTTTGACTTCTCAAAAGTTGATAACCTTATAGTGGAAGATTTGGCAGATTGTTTGTTAAAGTTCTATATAATGATAAAGGCAAAACTAAAAGAATATTAAGAACAACAAAAACTCAATGTAGATACCTATCACAAGTAACTACTTCAATTCTATATCAATAATAAGGTATAATTATTTTTTTGTAATATTAAGACTATTTTCTCTTATAACAACTTAGATTGTCATAAACTTGGACTATTATCTATTAGTAAAGAAATCAATCTAGTTGCTTATTAATTACACTCATTGAAATCTATGAAAATCTATCTTGTACTCCATGTGTCTCTCTTTAAATCATACAAGATAATAAATATATCAAAAAGAAGACAAATGCCACTTTTTCTTATATAAATAGATAATAACTAAGAATTAAAGGTCAAAGAAGTATTTCACTCAAGACAATGTGAATGTAACTTGGAATATTTTGTATATTAGTATGAATATAATATTAGTAAATATACATAGGTGCCAACCAAGAATCTTACAAATGTAGCAAAGATGGTTGATACTTTTTATCAATGACATCCATTAAGGCTATGACAAAAACCAAGCAATTCTTTGTTATAATAGAAACAAAATTTAATAGATATTGTATTCTATTTTATATTATTATTTTTAGTTTTAAAGTAATTAAAAATTTAATGAGATAGAGAATTAAAAATTAGTAGATTTAACTCAAGAGCTATTATTTTTTGAATTACCAAACAAGTAATTGGAATTATTATAGCCTTTAAGACAATATAATAGAAATAATTACTTGTAAAAATAATATGTTCTTTCTCAAGTAGATGATGGAATATAATATAATTTATATCATAACCTTAGAAAAAACTCCAAATACTTTTTATTATTAAAAGTAAGAACAACCATTGATGGTGTTTCAAATATTTTAATTGAAAGAATTTATAAAGGCTAAATACAATGATTAAATAACAAAGAGGTCTTCTTGCTTTAATATTGAATACTATCAATAGCTAAATAGATCTATTAATTATCTTCATAGAAAATTAAGAATAAAATATGTCAAAAATATTATTTATTTTATCTTTAATTTTTTTAATGAATGATAATCAATCTTTGTCAATTTTATTCTTAGAAAAAAAAGTGTTAATAATATAAATATATATATTTATTTAAATTAAAGAAATTAAATAGAAATAAATAAATTTAATAATATTTTATAGAAAAGCTCTTTAATAGCTTCAAAAAAGCTTCACAAATACAAATTTAACTTTTTGCATATTTATAGGTGATTGTTATGTTAAAAAATTGATCAATAAGTTTGCACATGTTACACATGTTTGTGTATGTGATATAAGTTAGCCATATGGTATATATGTAAGAAACTTGTCTTTCAAATTAGATACATGTCCTATAAATTAGATATATATTGGAGTTTTTATAAAACATCACCACATAGATTTTAGTTAGATAGTATATATGGAGGCCACAATAAGTCCTTCTTCACTCTTTTAAATGTCTTTTTTACTTTTAATCTTATTTTAAGAGTACCTAAATTTCTTTTCTTTGAATAAAATCATTCTAGTTCTAATATTATATTATTTTTGAATGAATATCTATTCTTTTCAAGTAATACAAAAAATTATTGATCCTATGATTCTTTATGATTCATGTCCTTATTACTTTTACAACTTATACATATATCTCAAGATATTAAAGCTAAACATGATATATCTACTTATCTACCAATATTTAAAGATTAGTACTATAAGCCTATTAATTTAACATATGTGATAGAACAAGATTAGATTAAAGTTCCAATCAAGTGTAATGAAGAATCCAAATATATTAAGTTTGAATCTTAGTTAGATAAAAAACTTTAGAGAACTAAAAATTTTGGATAATAAAATAATGTGCTATAAATTACTTATCCTCTAATTTACTTGCTTCTATAGTTGTCCTATGTTTCTTCCCTTTGTTCTTAAAAATCCAATTGATAGTTGAAATTGCATCTAAGCAACAACTGTGATTTGACAATCTACAATGGCAGAGCTAGTCAATTGAGTAGTGAGATTATTGCATTTCAATTCTACAAGGCAATGAAGGAGGCATGAAGAAAAAAAGTGGAATTAGGACAAAGAGAATTAAAGAGAAGAAAGATGCAACAATAGAATTTAAATCTACGCTCTTTTAGAGCAATACTTAAAACTAATACATTAGATCAACTTGGCTATATTAATAATTATAGACAACTATCATTAAATAATCAATGAATGCAATATAAGAAATCTTGGAATTTTCAGATATCAATCTTCATAACTCTCATATGCATAGCAAGAACTCTTCCATTTAAATTGAAATGTATCAAAATGACTTGTTATAAAATTTACTAAAAATTTAAAGTAAGTTAAGTTCTCTTGGCATGCAGAGTATGCCAAGTGTAAAGCTCTTAATTTTAAGCCTATATGTCATGTTCCGTAGCTGACTCAATATCATCTTTATTCCTATTCTATTAAATTCAGGTATTTGGGTTTCTAAAGGATATTATCCAAGCTTCTTATTCTGTTGGGTATCTAAGTTTTTGGCTGGTATTGCTCGAGTTCCTATCTTATGGTATTTGAGTATCCAAATTCTTATCAAGTATTATCTTGATTTATGTTTGGCAGCTCATTACTTAGTTCTGGGGATCTGGAACCTCAGCAAATGTTGCTTTGTCTTTGGCTATCTATAATATGTTGTTTGTTTGTGTTGACATGTGCCTAAGGCTTTGATTTGGCTTATTTTGTGAGGATTGGTCTTCCTCTAAGTCTTCAATATTATGTATAATTTGTGTTAGGATGTATTCTACCATCAACTATGCAAGTTATTCTTTGATATCTTTGGATTGTGGTAGAGAGATGAAGCATGGTTGGATCTGTGTCTGCATGTGAGGCATAATTTTTTTCTATACTTTGTTGAAATGAGTTTTCATTTCTAAGTTCTTCTTGCAATTATATTGAATTTGCAATGAGTATCGAGATGGTTTGAAATTTATTGGTTAGGTCCATAGAAAAGAAGATAAGCTAGGAGATTGGTTTTTATTTGGATTGGTGTGTTGCCTTGCAGAATATATTTTCCTATGCCCATATTGTCATGAATTTGGATTCTATTTTTTTATGGTATTTGAATGAGTGACTATACTTGTATTTTTATAGCTCTATCAATGTATCTATATTTACATAGGCTGTGATCTTCCATCTTTGATACAATGCCATCTTGAGGTGGAATTTCTTTTTTTTAAGGTCGTATATGCATTTCTAGTACCATATATAATTGATAATAGCATGTCGTAGGATGTTTCAATTTTTTTTTGGTGATGGAGCATATATTGTCTGCATCTTAGAATATAGATTCATCTTATATATTTGTATTATTGACTAGTAGAATTGAAAGGATGCCATAGAGTGCAATCTTCTATATGGTATTAGAGGTGGTCGAATTTGTGAGTCTCTTGATGATTGCATATTTTTTTTTATATTGGTGCAATTTGTAGGCATGCAAAGAATGTATATTCTACTATTTCAAAGATTTAATTGACGCAGAGGTTGTAGTCATTATCTTTTTATATTTTATACCTCTATTTTACAATAATAATATCTTCTACGATTAAGAAGACACCATAGAAGAGATCTTACAAGATAGCCATGGATGCCATATTTTGGCAAAGTATTATATTTATTCAGCCAAAAAGTAGCCACAATTCACTATAGTCTTATCAAATTCTATCTACTTACATTGTTGTGTCAAGATGGTTCTATATCTTTTCTTTGTGGTATAGTAAAATAATTGTTTGATTAGCATTGGACCCTTATTTGACCACACTCATTCTTTTAAATGAATTTCAAGGCCTTTAGTGAGGCCTTATCTTTATATCCATACCATGTAAGTTCCTTCCAAATGATCAATTAGGTTTAATTCTACTATTCTATCTAATTAATTTTTTATGAGTATCCTCATTCTTTTTTATTACTTCCATATATATCATCATGTGATTTTCAATCATATCAAGTTGGTTTGTTTTGACTGTTCTTGTATATCATGAATCCTTCCACCTTTCAAGTCCACTTTTTATTTTTTAGTAGATCCATGTCTTGCACCCCAACGTTATCCATTTTTCTTTTGTTGGAGGGCTTAATTGTCTGAGATTCCATTTTATGTACAATGTATATGAACATCTCAATCTTCTTGGATCATGTCTTTTGTCTTAGTATTTAATTAATTTATCAATAGTATTGGTGGCCCTGCCATATGTCTTCCACCTTTTTGACCTCATTAATGGACTATGTACAAAACCTTCATTTGGCCTCTATTTCTAAGGTGATATTATTATTTGTAGTGATTTTTATATTTTAAAATAGAAGTTGACACATCTTTTTGGCATGTATGTTGATAAAAGCTTTGAAAAGTTATTTTTTGACTATCAATGAGATCGTCCATATTACTTGGCAAAGATTTGAGCCTTGAAGTCATATTTTGAAGGTCATGAATAACCAACTAGAATATTTGCTCCAATTTCCATCCTTAGAGAGTTGTGCATTTTTCATCTTGTATAAGATGAAAAATTTTAAAGGTTGTTTTTTCAAGATTAGGGCTCTCAAAATCATTTTAGCTAAGAGAGCTCTTGTTTGGCCTAATGGATTAAATAACTTAATCCTTTTTTTGGCTATTAAAGTAATTATTATGTCTCATGCCACTATGGCTCTCATCTTCATGTCTAAATTACTTGTCTATATAAAGTTTTAAATGAAGGCTCTTATCCTTGTTAGGACCTTTTATTAGATGTTGTATGAAGCCAAATATCATATGCTCTTAAGTATAACTTGATTTGATACAAGTACTATGATTAGAAGGGAGAATTTTTTGTTTGACTATTATGCTAATTTTTTGTGGATTTGTTGCATAACTACTTAATCTTTGTCATAATAAGTTATTTCATCTTTAAAGACAATGCCTATGTATTTGATGTAGATGCCTCAAGGAAGTTATATGAGGGCCTTGTTCTCTTCTTTAATTCTATGATCATAGATCATTACTAATCAGTAGTGCTCTTATTTTATTTTAATTGAGAAGTGATCTCAAGGTTGGACAAAAAAAAATCGAATACTTCAAAATTACATTGCATATTGTCAAAAATTTCCTTGAGGTAGAAAGTCATATTGTTTGTAAAGTACTACTTGCAGATCATATTGCCATTGGAGAAACAAAAGCTATCTATTACATAAGTGGGATCATTTATAATGTATAACATCATGTCCAATATGAAGAGATATAAGTAGGGTACCAATGAGCACCTTTTTTTAATCAATCTCTCTATTGTGAATCTTTGATTTTTTTATTCATTCACTAGGATGGTTAATTAGATATTTTGATAAAATATCGATGTTAAAAAGGCAAGCCTCCTTGAGAGAACATAGGGTCCTTCATTACAAGTGGATTATAAGAAGTACAATGTTGTCCAAATGAAGTCAAATATAAAAGAATAGCCAAAGATTAAGTTCAAAATTTAGACTAATTTCTTTCTTGTGCTAAGATGTATCCAATTTCTAATTCAAATCTTAAATCTAAACCTCATTTTATTAAAATATCTATAACTTACTTATTATTAATTCAATTTAAGAAAATTTTAGCTTTTTGAGCTTAATTCAAGTTACAAACTTTAAATTATTAAATTCTATAAATAAAATCTTGATGAAATGAGAGCCAAATCAAGGAAAAAAAAATTGGCTGCTTGTTGTAGTCATTGCTTTAAAACCCTTATCTATAAATTAGCTTGGATCTTCCTCATTATAGCTCTTTTTCTTGTATGCTAAGACTTATTAAAAAGCTAACAATGAACACTAGTTTTTTCGAAATTTTTAAAATAAAAAAATAAAATCCAATAAATGGCATTAAAAGTTCCAAACTAATCTTGAATTCTATCACTTAAAAACTCTACAAAAAATCCCCTCCAATAAATTCACGTGAATCTCCCTCATTACAATTCTTCTTCTTGCATAAAATAGCTTGTTGGAAAATTAACAATAAGATCTAGTTTCAAACAAAATTTTAGAATAAGAAGAAAAAAATACAAGAAATGGCATAGAAATCTCTAATCAGTCTTGAATCTCACGATCTACAAACTCCAAGGATCTCCTTCTGACAAATCTGCTTAGATCTCTGTCTTTATAGCTCCATTTCTTGCATGAAATAGCATATTAAAAAATTAACAAGCTTCAGATTCTCTCAAATTTCAAAACAAAAAGAAGAAAATACAAGAAATGGCATAGAAATCTCTAACCAAGCTTGAATCTCACTGCCTAAAAACTCCATTGACCTCCTTTTTTATAAATTTGCATAGTTTTCTTCTTTCATAGCTCCATTTCTTGTATGCTATAGTTTATTGAAATTCTAACAATATGATCTAACTTTCCTCAAAATTTTAGAATAAAAAAATAAAAATACCTTAAGTGGCCTTCAAAACCCCAAATTAGATGTAAATTTTATCACTTTCCAAAAATTTCTAGCAACCATCTTTTTCTCTTTTTTTTACCTCTAGCCTCCAAAATAATAAAAAATAATAGAAATAAAAATCTTTAATATCAAATATTTCTATTTTTAATCTCTTTTCAATATCCATCTTGAACCAGAGTTGGGTATCTATTTTAAAAGATGATATCCTTAAGCTCAAATAATCTATTCAAGACAAAAATTTCATATTCTAAATTCTATTCAAATTTATAAATATATTAGCATTATACTCTTTCTCTTCCTACAAGTAAAATTAATTATCCTCTAAATATCTTTGATATGCTTAAATTAAGTGCATCATGACAATGTTGTCTATTTCATCCATTGCTCTAAGAATCCTAATTTTTCTATCATTTGCTAGAAAAAGGTCTAATTAATTCGGTCATAGGCTTTTTCAAAATTGATTAGTAAGATTACTATCTCATGTTGGCTCTCTTTGGCCTAGTATATTGATTCTTGGACCAATAATATATTATCTAAGATATATCATTCTTTGATGAATCTTTTTTGTAAAAAATGGATGTAGGTTAGCAATACTAATTGGAGTCTATTAGTAAAGACTTTAGGTGTCAGTCTATATATGACTATTAACTCCATGATAGAGTAGTAATTTTTTATGTTTGATGCTATTTTCTTTTTGATAGGAGACTAATTAATCCATTGTTGAAGATTCTGTAGAGGCATTCTTCACTAAGAATAGTGTTGATGAGTGTGGAAACAACCTAGTCTATTGTGTCTTACATTTGGATAAAGAATTCGTCTCTTGCAGCTTTATTTTTTAGGATGGTATCTTCTCTTACAGCTTTATTCTTTAGAAGGTGTTTTGTGGCCTTATCTATTTCTATCATAAAGATAGAAGTAATGAGCTCCTTATTTAGTATGTATATAATCTTTTTTAATATGCTTTGTAGATAGTTGTTAGATGCTACTTGATTGTTTTTAATCCTTTGATTTTTTGTATATAAGATTGTATAAAATTGATAGATGAGGCTAGCTACTTTGGCTTATTTTTTCAAGCTCTTATTATTGATAATAATAAATTCTCTAGTGTTGGCTCTTGTATCTTTATTTTTGTAGAAATCAAAAAATTCCTTTAAATATTTATCACCTATTCTATTCCATGGTGTTGTAGTTTAATTTTTTATTTCTTCTAATTTTTTCCTTCTAATTTCTTTGAAGGAAGCTAAGGCCTTAATGAAGCTTATCTAAGCTTTGAATTCTATATAATTTCCTTAGGGACAACTCTCTACTTTCTCAGTTGCTTAAAATTAATTTATATATAAGATTTGACATTGTCTCATTATTTTTTTTAATATGATGCTTATTCTTTGTATCTATTCAAGTGCCATCATGACTTTCTTCCTTGAGGTTTTAAGGTCTATATTATCCATTGCATCTTTTTATACTATTATAATTTTTTTTTTTTACTTTTATATTGTATATGTGATCTCGATTAAAGTAGGCCTTATTTAGCTTCTTCTTCTTTACATATTAGATTTAAAAGAATGAGGCCAAGAGGTCCAATGTATATGTAATTTGTAGCTAGATGCCGTATGACCTTCCTTATATATAGAGCTTATAGTTTATGTAGAATTTATTGATTTGCAACTAACTAAGTAGGATTTTGTCTCTACTATGTGAATCTTTTTGTCCCAATCTATCAATATGAATCCATGTAGATCTTATTAAGGATGCCGAGGTACATCATCAAATTAATCCATGTCACTTATTTTCTTTGGTCTATACTAGATATATTGAATCTGGTATTCTTGTTTGATCTTAGTTCTGTCATATTGAAGTTTCTATCTACAATCTAAGATATTTGGAAGAAAAAATATTAGCTCAGTATATTCCATAGTTGAACTCTTTGTCTTATTGTGTTTGAAATGTATATATTCAATATAATGATTGATTTATTCTTTATTTTAATGATTATAAATTAGACAAGAAATTCTTCAATTACTCTATAATCTTGAATGCGATTGAAGAGTCTATATGATATGAAGATGGTCATGCCTTCCAAATACCTATTCTCATCTATGGAGTACATTACATTATTACAAAAACTTTTGCCCCTTTTGAATAAGATTTGGCTTATCTATTTTATGTAATTGTCTATGTTCTAATGATGTTCTTGCATGAAAATAATCTCAAGTTGAGATTAGGCTTCCTAAAATAAATTACATATTTTGGTCTAGGTGACTTAACATTGAGAGAAGCAAGAATAATATTATATTCTATCATTCAAAAAAGATAGTATTGTGGTTGATATCCTCCTTTGAGATAGTATATTCTATATATCCTCCTTGTCCCTCTATTGGTGATAGAATGGATTTGTTCTTTTTTTTTCTTCAATCTAAAAAGAAATATGTCTTTTCCAAATATTTGTATAGTTATCTTCTCTTACTCAATAATGTCCATATAGTTATCTTGGCTTGTTCTAGGAGTAGCTTTAATATTTTTTTCTATATAATTGATACAAATTCACATAAAGTGCTGTGCATTAGGATCTAAGTATGTTAATTTAGTTTTTTAAGTTTTATTATACTTGAGGCAATTGGGATGAATCCTACTCAAATGTAGTATGCCATTATATTGCCATTTTTTCTCCATTGATATCTTCATATAGCATCTTTTCATTTTTTTAATAAATTTTTAATATTATTCATGTTGATAACTATCTTTGAAAGTGCCATTGTAATTTTTTGAAGAAAGAATACTATTATTTATATATGAGACCATTCTATGTGATTCTCTAGGATGGATATTTGTCTATAAATAATCAATTGATTCACTAAGAGATTGAGATTGACAAGGATCTTACAAAAAAATTCTCTCATTATTGTGAATAGTATGGAAAATATCCTATAGTATGTAGTCTGGATGCAAGATTGTATCAAGAACATAAACTCCAAAGAAAGATAATCTCAATACACTCTTGTATCACTCGAAAATACTTAAAAATCACTCAAAGGTGATAATATATTGAACTAGAATGGCTATTGCCAAAGATTAAAAAACATGACCACTCTTGAAACTAGACTGGAAATAAGAAAGGAGTTGAGAAGAATAAAGAAGGCTTCACTCTTGTCTCTATATATACTATCTAACTAGGGGCTATGTGGCGACATTCTATAGGACCTCCAATATGTGATGACTTTGTAGGACACTTGCCTTGACTTACAAAGCAAGTTTTTTTCACGTGTAGACTACATAGTTAACTTGGTCTTCAAGCTAACAACATGTGTGGCACATGGCCAACTTGTTGACCACATTTCTAATCCAAAAAGTCAATTAAAGACACCTATGAAGTCAAAGCAGCATCTATAAAGCTTCTAGGAAGCTTCCATATCAAATACAATAGAATTGACTTACTTTTATCTACTTTTATTTACTTCTATTTATTTATATATGTAATTACTAGCTTACATGAGTATGTCCGTGACATTATCCCCCCTTCTAGGATGAGTTCTACGAGGAGCGGTCATCATATGTTCAAGAAATCTATGATGCGACAAATTGTATTTGCCACATACTCTGATCTTTGTTTTCTTCAAAGATGATTAATAGGGCCTCTCAACCATCAGTAGTGTCCCATACCAGGGCGGGAAGACCACCCAGTTATTTGCTCATTGTTGAGGCCTTCATAACTTCCTTTGAATAAAATATTTGGAATACCATTAGGAGCTGTTTCTACCTCTAGAAAAATCACCAAATATTGGGAGTCCCTTCTAAGGTCGTGATACCAAATGCGTTGTATCTCGCCATCTATTCGAGGAAGAACATGTCATTTTTGAAGATCTTCATCTCGATTGCGTCGTCTTGAAGGTTGTGACAATCATAATGTCTCATCCTATAGATCAACAAATGAAGGCTCTTGAGTCGAATTCAGTGGTTGTTGGTTCTCCATCTTCTTAACATCACAACTACAAAGAAGCTACAAATAAAGATTGAAAGTAGAATGTTATCTTGTCTAGATCTTGTTTCTTTTATAAAAAATATTTTTATCTTCATTTTGATGGATGTCGTCAATGAAAAGCCTCCACCGCCTTTACTGCATTTACAAGATTCTTTACCGACTCTCATGTGCATTCACTAATATCATATCCACGCCAATGGATAAGATATTTCAATTTATTTTGGCGCCGCCTTGAATCTAAGACTTCTTCCACTTCAAACTCTTTATTATTGTCCACTTCTATAAGAGGAGGTGGAGCTTGTCTTCTTTTTGGTATGTCCACTGTCTTATATGGTTCAAGAAGAGACACTTGGAATATTGGATGAATTTTCATTGTCTTCGATAGATGTAAATGATATGCAACTAAATTGATTTGTGCAGAAATAGAAAATGGTCCAAGCCTTCGATAGTCCAATTTGTCACAAGGATGAGTGGTCTTAATGTTGCGACAAAGTAATCATACCTTATCGCTCATGTAGAATGGTGGTTGTTCCTTTCGATAAACATCCGCATTTATCTTTTGTCATTCTTGAGCTTCTTTTCATTGCACCTTCATTATTGCATGTAATTCTAATAACCGATTTGCCATATCTTCTGTCGCAGGATTATCAACTTTTGAAAAATCAAACGTGTCAAGTCGTGGATGATAACTATAATTGGTAAAAAAAGGTATTTATTGCATAGAAGAATGCACCGTATTATTATAAGAAAACTCTGCCAATGGCAGAAGAGTTGTCCAATCATCTTGTTGATAGTTGATGGTACATCTTAAGTATTGCTCCAAGACTTGATTTCCCTGCTTTGTCTGTCCGTCAATTTGAAGATGAAAAGTCGAAGATAGTTTTATATCCACTTGTAAAATCTTAAAAAGGATTCTCCAAAATCTTGATACAAATTGAGTTTCCCTATCCGATATAATATCCTTTGATAATCCATGATAGCGATAGATATTATCAATAAAAAGCTTAGCTGTTTCTTCACCTGTGATGGATTTTGTACATGGCACAAAATGTGCCATCTTCGTGAAGTGATCTACTATCACAAATATAGAGTCATAAGAACTTGAGCTTAAAAGATCTATGATGAAGTCCATAGAAACCAAAGACCATGGTTGTTCTAGAATGGGTAATGGCTGAAGAAGTCTAAAAGGTCGATGATGAGGAGTTTTTGATCTTGAGCAAACATCACATGATTGTACAAAATCTTTGACTACCTTCCACATTTGAGGCTACCAAAAACCCCTAGATATCAGCTCCAAAGTCTTATTATATCCAAAATGTCCTACTGTTAGAAAGTCGTGACGAGCTTGAAGAACACGTAAATGTACTTCTCCTTCTGAAACATATAGGCATCCTTTGAAATAGAGTAGATTTTTCTTGAACTCAAATTTAGAGGGATCATGAGATTTAGAAGAATTATTCTTGATATTATGAACAAGAGGGTCTAAAGACATACTTAACTAGACTTGCTTGAAAAAAGTTAAATTAATAGTCAATGTTGATTTTATTATTTGAAGATGAATTGCTCCAGCTTGAAGAGAACTATTGTTTGTTGCTCAAAAACTACATCTCCTTCTTTTGATGCAAGATAAGAATGTCTAGATAAGGCATCAAACAAACCTTGTTGTTTTCTTAGTCAATAAGTGATGATGAACTCGAATCTTGATAAAGACATGCTCCAACGAGCTTAACAATGATTTAATATGCGTGTTGACATGAAATACTCGAGATTCTTATGATTTAAGTACACGGTAATTGGACTTGAGGTGCCTTCTAGATAATGATGCCATTCTTGAAATGAATCCATAATTACAAGAAGCTCTTTATTATGGATTTCATAATTAATCTCAACTGTTGAAAATTTCTTAGAATGGAAAGCTACTAGATGGAGCTTGTCATCTACTCCTATTTGTGACAAAATGGCACCCAAGGCAAAGTTTGATGTATCTGTTTCCATAAAAAATACCTTGGAGAAGTTGACGTGATACAAGATTGGTGTAAAAATAAATTCCTTCTTTAAATCATCAAACGCTACTTCACCTTCTTTACTCCACTCAAATTTGTCTTTACAAATCAAACGCGTAAGTGGAGTTGTAACTTGAGAAAAGTTCTTGATGAAGATTTGATAGTAATTTGCAAAGCCTAAAAAGCATTGCACATCTAATATTATTCTTAGAATCTTTCAATCTATGATAATTTGAATATTTTTGGGATCCATCATAAGGCCTTCGTTGGAAATGATGTATCCTAAAAAGGTAACTTGAGTAGTGTCGAATACACACTTTTCCAACTTGGTATATAATCCTGCATCTCTTAGTTTTTGTAACACATAACAAACATAGAGTTCATGTTCTTCTGTGTTCTTAGAGTAGATTAGAATGTCATCTAAATAACAAACAGTAAAATCATCTAAAAACTCATGAAAAATATCATTCATAAGATGTTGAAAAGCAGTTGGTGCATTTGTGAGTCCAAAAGATATGACGTTATATTCAAAATATCCATATCTAGTTCGAAAAGCAGTCTTCCATTCAGCTCTTTCTTTGATGCGGACCAAGTTATATGCTCCTCGTAGATCTATTTTTGTGTAGATCTTTGCTTGATTGAGTTGATCAAGAAGTCCTGAAATCAAAGGTAAAGGACACGTGTTTTTGATGGTGATCTTATTAAGGCCTTGATAGTCTACGCACATCTGTAGAGATCTATCTTTTTTCTTCAAAAATAAGATCGGTGCTCCTATTGGAGATTTTGAATGGCGTATGAAGTTTTTAGTCAAGTTCTTGTCAATATATTCCTTTAGTGTAGCCAACTTGTTTTGTGATAAGCTGTAGATTGGTCCAAATGGAAGTTAAGCTCCTTCTTGAAGATCAATTGAACAATCGTAAGGTCGATGTTTTGGAAGAATATCTGCATTCTTCTTCT
The DNA here is from genome assembly GCF_059467195.1 of Physcomitrium patens. Taxonomy (NCBI): domain Eukaryota; kingdom Viridiplantae; phylum Streptophyta; class Bryopsida; order Funariales; family Funariaceae; genus Physcomitrium; species Physcomitrium patens. Next base: position 433,964 of record NC_143431.1, on the reverse strand, counting down.
CAAAAACATCTTGGAATTCTTGATATTTACTAGAAATACCACTTGACGTCTTTTCACTATCTGAAATAGATATGGCATATATAGCAAAAGATGACCCCTCTTTGGCTGCATGCATGAAAGCTCTTGCCCCTACTAGTAAGGGCTTAGATGCACTAGACTTATGTATTTCTTCTTGATTAATAGAATTTTGAAATAAACTACTAGAAAAGTTAAGGTTACGAGAAATCCAATCTATCTGAGGTTTGTATTTTCTAATTAGGATAGTCCTAAAATGACTGAATTCAAAAGAGATCATATCACATTAAATATTACCACACTATTATGATCTTTAATTATTACATCTAAAAGAACAGTCTCATGGGTAACATCACCAGAAGACAACGAATGACCATCTATGACTTCTATATGTACGGGTTTGATTTTCTTGACCAATGATATTTTTTATTTTTTGACAAAGTCTTCGTCTATGAAATAAGCTGAGGCTCCTGAATCTAATAATGTAAAGACTTTATGATTTTTGGGTCCTAAACACACATCTATTGTATAACAAGGTGAGGGATCTGAGGAGAGAATAAGACCTTGACTAGGTGTTGCACATGATTCCAACCGCACGGTTCCTATTGTAGCTAAAGGAACTCGTTTTCCGACACATTGTCTTCTTTTGCAATCATATTCTTCATTTTGTGATTGCGTTGCTTCATTGAATAATGTTGAGCAGTGTGTTTAGCTTCTCTGCAATATAGACATAAGCCCTCTTGACATTGTCGAGTCTTTTCCTGCTTTGTGAGAGATTTAAAACATACCGTATCAATTTGTATTGGCTCTGGCCTTGATGGAAAGGTTTCCAAAAACTTAGAAGGTGTTGCCATGACTTGACTTCTTCCTCTTCAGCCATATCTTTGTTCTTGATGTCTTTCAAATAAACGATTATCACATGCAATAGCTTGAGCAATGAATTGTTCTAAAGAATTTATTTTTGGCATTGTCAATAACAAATCTTTGACATTATTCTTTAATCCATAGCGAAATTGATTGATAAGGGCTTTATCATTCAAGTCCACATCACAAGCAAGACTTTGGAATTTAGCGGCATATGTGGTGACTGAACGTGATCCTTGTCATAGTGATACAAGCTTGGTCTTTGCTACCCTTTCTTGATCACTTTCTCCAAATGTAGTCATAAATACTTCCAAAAATGAGTTCAAATCATAGAGTAGTCATGAATCTTTTTCCATCAAAGGTGCAAACCAAGAGAGAGTACTTCCAGATAGAAGTTCACCTATGAATCCAACTTGAGTAAATCCATTAGGGTATTGGAAAGGATGCAATCTTAAGTAGAGTTTAACTTGTTATAAAAACCCTCGAAATCTTGATCTTGTTTCGTCAAACTTTTCAAGCATACTAATCTTTGCCTCCTTCGAGCTTGTAGAAGCAAAACTCCTAGAATTTGGTTGTGAGGCTAGTCGACTTGTTTCTTTCAACTGCACAACTTCTAGGCATAGACTATGAAATTCTTCCATAGTAGTAGGAATAGTGCTTCCATGGTTGGTGTTGGTGATGCGTGAAATTTTGGTCCTAAGAGTGTTGATAAGCTCATGAAGATTTGCAATAGTTGCAAATCTATTTTTACTTCCACCAAGTGTAGCATCCATGATTTTTCCTTCCATAGACAACTCAAATGAATTCAAAAGTTAAATAATAGAGGATTATCGGCAACTTCTAAAAACAAATTCTATAAAGAGGGATAATCCACTCTCTCAAAGGAAAAGATCAATGTTAGAAAATAAGATTTTTTGTTTAAAGGTGGGTAGTCTGTAATCTTCAAAATACAATAATAGAAGTAGGATAATCCACTCACTTCTAGAATAAGACAGAAATAATATGTTAGTACTCTTGTCAAAATATCAAGGACATGAACTCTAAAGAAAGATAATCTCAATACACTCTTGTGTCACTCGAAAATACTTAGAAATCACTTAAAGGTGATAATATATTGAACTAGAATGGCTATTGCCAAAGACTAGAAAACATGACGACTCTTGAAACTAGACTAGAAATAAGAAAGGAGTTGACAAGAGTGGAGAAGGCTTCATTCTTGTCACAATAAATGAATTAACTATGTGAATTTAAAAATAAAGCTATTATTTAAATTTTAATCTACTTATTACTTGTTCTTATTAAAATACCAAGTTATTAATCAAATCCTCTAACATTACTCATATTGACAATTATAACTCGCTTCTTAACTACATGCAAAATAATTCTTTCTTCTACTTCTAATTAATTAATTTGGTTTATTTTTTATTTTATATTATTATTATTATTATTATTATTATTATTTTAGGGTGTTTTTTTTACTTTTTATTATTTTATTATTTTATCATTTTTAAAAATATATAAATTTTTACTTCTTAAATAATTGATGGTAAAAGTAATTAATTAAGTTATTATACTTAATCCATAGTAACTATAAGTTTTTTAAAGTTTGGATTAAAAATTAAAAGTTAAAAGTAAATTTTAAAAAATAAAAGTATAGTAAAAAACAAAAAGAAAGTAAAGGTTAAAAAATAATAAAATAAAAAAATGAAAGAAGATTTAAAGTTAAAAATTAAAGCCAAATTTGAAATGTAGAAGTTACAAGTTACTGTAAAAAAATAAAATAAAATAAAATAAAAAGAAAAAATAAAATTAAGAGAGGTACAAGTAGAAGTACCTTGACAATGCCAAGGATTGAGTGAAGCACCTCCTTTTTATCCCAAAATTAAAAAAAATCCAAATTAGCTCCAGATCTAGTGATTTTTGTGGTATTGGAAATTTAACTTCAAGATGCTTTTGCTCTGCAACTTTCGTGGCAATTTTGTACCTGAGCTGCAAGCAATGCTTCTTCAAAGTTGGATCATTAGGCCTGCCACTACAGCCTACCCCTTCACTCAAAATTCGTTAAAAATTCAAATTTTTTTTAAATTTAATGTAATTTGTGCCAATAAAATTTTAGGTTAAAGATGCTTGTACTTCCGAAATTTCATTAATTTTTCCTTTAAGTGGAACTGAGAAATGTCTTTTCAAAGTTGGATTATTGAAACTGCCAAGGTAGCCACTCTTTGCACTCAAAAATTCACCAAAAATTCAATTCAACTTCAAATTGAGCAAGCCTTAGCTCGTTGGAAAGCTTATAACAAGGGATATGTGAAGATAAATCTTCACTTACAAATCATAAAAAACCATAGAATGATTGAGGAGAATCCGAAGCCCCTCAAACCCTTTTGACTATAGAAATGGTTGGTGACCACTAATTGCAAAGGGGCGCCTTTTAAACCACAACAAGTGCCACCTATGACACAAAACCAATGCTCATATGTTCCTTAAGTTTATAATGAGATCTAAGATCAAGAAAGAAGCAAAAAAAATAAGATTAGGGTTAGGGTTGAGACCAAACTTTGGCATGGCTTCGCCCTCATCCAAAGAAAGAAAAAGAGAGGCATAGGAAACCAATCCACTCTTATGAAATTGAGTGGTGGCTTGTAGAAGGGCGGCCACATCTCCACCCTTGATTTCTAAGATTCCTAATGTAGATCTACGGCCTTCCTTCCTCCAAGAGTTAATTTCGTGATCAAGGTTGATAACTCTTATAAGAGGAAAAAAAATTCCTTTTATTTTTGTATTAGGTTTGTATTAGTGATTTGGAATTCATGTAATACAATTAGAGTTAGCACTCTAGGCTAGTTTGTGCAATTGATGTCACATCTATAGTTTAAAATTTGATAGTAATTAGTTGATTAGATGTGCTATGTATGTTTAAAATTTTGGATCAATCTAATAGTGTAATTGAGAGATATTTGGATTTTGATATAAGAAGGTATTAGAAATTGGCAGTTTGGGATTACATAGGATTTCTATAATATATAAAGATCTACTAGTTTGATCAAGGTGAAATTTGGCATGGTATTAAAACACTGCAATATTAAGCTATTCATTAATTTTGAGTTGAAGTTAACAATTGGTAAGAAGAAATTGCTATTGGAACATTTGCATCAACTTTCAAGTTGGTGCCCAAGTGACATTAGTGTGGTTTTTGGACTTTTTCTCACAATCTATAATTTGGATTGAATTGATTTTTTTTTTATATATATATAAGATTTATAATGGTATTTATATGCAAAATTTTGTACCAAGTAGATGATCAAATAAGGAGTTACAACTTGCCAAAGCTCACTAACTAGGATTAGGACTTGTAAAGAGAAATCAAAATTTCTTAATTATGAAAGTAGTAAGGTAATTGGAATTTATGTATGATCGTGATTACTGAAAACAGTGTTTTTGAACACTTTTCACTAGCTTTAAGGACTTTTGAATTAAAATTCGAATTGCATTCTTCTTATATAAGTGAAATCTATTAGGATTTCTTAAATATTTATAAAATACGACTTCACCTTCAATAGTCATATGTCCTATGTATTTCCAAACAAGACAACATGTAATATAACAATACACATGGGAGCGAGCAAAAAATCTTACAAATGTAGTACAGAAGGTCAAAGTTTTTTATTAACAACATCCATCAAATCTAAGATGAAAGATAACAAACCTTGGTTATGAGAGAAACACAATTTAGAAAAAATTACATTCTATCTCCTATCCTTGTTTGTAGTTTTTGTATAATTGTGGCATTAAAGAGATAGAGAATCAATAATTAGCTATTTTAACTTAAGAATCATCATTTGTTGACTTACCGGATAAGACATTGTAATTATCATAGTCTTTAAGATGATATAATAGGAATGAAGATCTTCAAGAACAATATGTTCTTTTTCAAATAGATGGAAAAATAGAATCCATTTGGTATCATGATCTAGGAAAAAACTCTCAATATTTGGTGATTTTATTAGAGGTAGATACAACTCTTGATGGTGTTACAAATATTTTGTTTGAAGAAAGTTTTCAAGGTTTCAATAATAATCAAATCATAGGGTTGTCTTCTTGCCTTAGAATAGGACATTACCCATGGTTGAGAGGATCTATTAATTACCTTTGAAGAAAACAAAGATTAGAATATGTAGCAAATATAATTTTCCACATCTTAGACTTCTTCAACATATGATCACCGCTCCTCATAGAACTTGTTTCTAGAAGGAGGAGTAATATCATGGATATATATCCACTGTAATTATTATTTAAGTAATATGAATAGGTAGAAGTAAGTATAAGTAGATTAATTTCATAATATCTTCTAGAGAAGTTTCTTAAAATATTTCTAGATGTTTTTTTGACTTTACATGTATTTATAATTGATTAGTAGATTAGAAACTTTGTCAATAAGCTAACCACGTACCATATGTGTTAGTAGCTTGTAAAACAAGCTAATTTTGTGGCATCCATATAGAAAACTTGTCTTGTAAGTTAAAATATATGTTATGCAAAATCAATACATTTTTGGAGGTTCATAGAATGTTGCCACATAAATCCTCAATAGATAGTATATATAAAGGCAAGAATAAAGCCTTTTGCACTCTTGTCAATTCCTTTCTTACTTCTAGTTTAGTTTTAAGAGTCTCCAGTTTCCTTATCTTTGACAAAAGCCATTCTAATTTCTTTTTTATTACACATACTTCTCTATTTTAATTTTGTCATATTTCTTTGAGAGAGCCTCATTTGATTATTTGCTTTCATCGAGTTCTTGTCTTTGACAAAGCCTTATTTAATTTTAGGACTATATGCTTTTCTAAAGCTAAATACTCCTACCTCAATAATGTATAGTCTTGCATCTCTAAATTTTTATAACACACAATAAATATGAAGTTTATGCTCTTTTGTATTCTTAGAATATATTAGAATATTATTTAAATAATATATAACAAAATCATCAAAAAAATCTCAAAAAATATTATTTATTAGATATTAAAAAGAAATTGGTGTATTTATGAGTCTAAAAGGCATGAAATTATATTAGAAATAATTATATTTGATTTAAAATATAATCTTCTATTTATCTCTTTTTTTAATGCATATTAAAAGGTGTGATTTTTATAGATCTATTTTTATTAAAATATTTGGTTAATTGAGTTAATCAAGAAGTCTTGAAATCAAAGATAAAGAATATAAATTTTTCATGGTGATCTTGTTGAGTTTTCAGTAATCTATACATATTTCTTATAATTTCTTTTTTTTCTTCACAAATATAATAAGAGCACCAATTAGAGATTTTGAATGGTGTATAAAGTTTTTAGCCAAGTTTTTGTCATTATATTCATTAAGTGCAACCAGCTTATTTTGTAATAATCTATAAATTGGTTCAAATGGCGATTGAGTTCCTTCTTAGAGATTAATTGAACAATCACATCGATGATGCTTTTAAAAGATATCTATATTTTTTTTTAACAAAAACACTGATATTCTTAATATTGACTTAGAATGTTGTAGTCTTTCTACCATTAGAAATAAGTATGGTGTAAATGATTATAGTTGATCATTTTTTTGCAAAATGCTTAGAAGCATTTGAATTTAATAAAATAACATATTACATGTTTTTTTTCAAAAAACATAATTTTATGCTAATTATGATTATCATCTAAGTCAATATTAAGAATATTCTAAGTCAATATTAAGAATATCAGTGTTTTTGATAAAAATATCTACAATTTGATATTTTTTACTTTTTAAAAGTTGATAATCATGTGGCAAAAGATTTGTAATTTTTTTTATCAAAACTATATGCAACAATAAAGATACAATCAAATGAAGCTCAAAAATGACAAAAGATCAATTCAAAAGTCTATTATAAAGAATAACCTTCATTTTATATGTACAAAAAGATATGATTAATTTGTTGTAATATCAAGGCTAATTGTCTTTTTGATAAATTAGATTATCATAAACTTAGACTATTTTGTATTTGTGAATAAATCAATCAACTTGTATATTAATTATATCTATTGAAGTCTATAAAAATCCATTATATAATCTATATATCATTTTTTAAGTCCAACAAGATAGTAGATATATCTAAAAAAAGATAAATACCACTTCTTTTTATAGAATTAGATAATAATCAAGTATTTGAAGTAAAAAAAGTATCAGATTTAAGGCAACACCAAAATAGGTTAGAATAGTTTGTACATTGGTATGGATATGATGTCAATGAATATACATAGGAACTATCGAAGAATCTTGCAAATACACAAAAGAAGGTTGATGCTTTGCATTGACGATGTCTATCAAAATTAAGATGAAGAATCAAGTAATTATTGCTACAAAAGAAATAAAATTTAGTAGAGATTGCATTCTATCTTCTTTATTTTTTTATAATTTTTATTTATTTGTGGCACTAAGGAAATGGAGAATCAACAACAAGAAAATTTAAATTAAGAGCTATTCTTTGTTAAGTTATTATATGATGCATTGAGATTGTCACAATTTTTAAGACAATATAATAAAGATGAAGTTAATTAAGAACAACATATTCTTCTTTGAATAGATAGTAAGATATAACATGTTTGATATTACAACTTTGAAAGAAACTCTTGATGTTTGTTGATATTATTAAAAAAGAAAACTACTTGTGATGGTGTTCTAAATATTTTGTTTGAAAGAAGTTTTAAAGGCTTCAAAAATGATTAAATATCAAGGTGATTTTTCCTCTTAGTATGGAATATTATCAATGGCTAAGAAAATCTATCAATTACCTTCAAAAGAAATAAAAATCAAAATATATATTAAATATAATCTATTGCATCTTAAATTTCATCAACATGTAATTCTAGATATCATATCAATGTAATTCCAAAAATCATCATCAGTGTTTTCTTGTTGATTTCTAATTCCAAAGTCACTCAAAATATCCAAAATAAAAAAATTATGTCGATGTATCTTAGATTGTTATCAAACCTATTAGAACACATCTTTGTTAAAACTTATATTTTAACATGTTTTATTGACTTAAAATCATTAAAGCTAATTAAATGCATTGTACAAATGTTTTTTTTTTTTTTTTTTTTTTTTTTTCTAAAAGAATAAATAAAATTCTTAATTACAAATTAGATGTCCTATTAAAACCAAAGGAACTACATCTTTAAACTATTAAGATAAAAATTTCTATTGACTTTAGATTTTTTAAGAAGTTATTTATATAAATTAATAAATATTCTTATTCCTAAAATTCAAAATAAAATATAATAAAAAATCATTATAATTATTATAATTTTTAAAAAATAATATATCTTTTTATTTAAAATTATTTTTTAAAAAATTAGTTAATTAAAAAAATTGTATACTTTTCAAGTATGACGTAACTTTCCTACAACACAATAATGTTGTTAAGAAGAAATTAGAGCTTATTTTTAAAATATTAATGGATTCAAATATAAGAATTTTTTAAAGAATTTTTTCAATCTATATTTTTAATCTTATAGATTTTTCTAAAAATTTTATTGTTTAATATAATTTAAAATATTTTTTTTACTTGATTTTATAGTAGCACTAATAAATTTTTTCTACAAGAATGAATATTAAAAAAGATGGATTGTCTAAGAAAAATGGCATTTTTTGTAATGTATTAAAATGAATCATTGTATTTAATGTCCTGCCACAATGATTGAGGAGAAATTCTTCATAGGTGTAGCTCACATATAAGAGCGGTTAGAGAGAGTAGAGAGAATGGAAAGGAAAAAGAGGGGGCTCTGTGAAAATTGGAACTGCATCCATATCCGCTTTTTTAGGAACATCATTGTGAGCTTTAAATTATGTTCTAAGATTAAATTTTATATTTTTTCTCATATTTTGTGGTAATTGAATAAGTTAGATCATGATTTATATAAGTAAAATCTAATTTTGTAGAATTTTGAGAGTTATAACCTTTGATGGTATAAATCTTAACCTAATTCTTTAAATTGGGACCAAAATTACAGACTTTAAAAAATTAGAATAACAAATTAATTAGTTTTAGTAATTTAGAAATTATAGTTATTGCTACAAGAATTTATTGAGAGCCTATGAATTCACTTACAATCATCTCATATGATTTAGAATGAATTAAAATCATAATCTTCTAAAAAAGATTGTAGTAAAAATTAGCAAGGGCAATTTGAAGTTTTTCTCCCAATTCAACAAATTCAAGCAACAAGGTGGCTTTTCTAATTAATAGAAGCCTTCCAAATGCAATAGCAGCATTGGATTTGCCTCATGGAGTGAAGAAAACAAGATCAGCACCTCTCCACCAAATTAAAAGTGGAGCCATGAAGATGTCATTTTTGAAGGAATTTTCAATAATTACTAAAACTCTTGGAGATAAAAAGTTCATAAAAATTGCATATGAATGTAGATTGGGAAAGTTGAGTAGTTAATCTTAGCATAAAAGGGTGTTTGAAATACATTTGGGAAGTTAGATTTACAAAAAAAATGTTTTTTTGACTATTTACAAAATCTATTAATCATAGTGACAGGATTAGCTCTTAGATGAATGAAGGCCATAGATCTTCATTAGGAATCTTAGAAATAAAGGGTGGAGATGTAGCCACCCTCCTACAAGCCACCACTCAATAGTATAAAAGTGGCTTGGTTTTTCAAGCCCTCTCTCTCTCTCTTTTTTGATGAAGGATGAAGCCATGCCAAATCTTGGCCTAAAATCCTAATTCCAATTTCATTTTGGATCCTAATGCTCATTATGCACCTTTTGAATGTGTGATCATTGATTTTGTATTGTGGGTGGTGCTTATTGTGGTTTAGAAGGCACTTCCTTAGAATTAGTGGTTTCCAAATACTTCTATAGATAAGTAGGTTTGAAGGGCATAGGATTTTTCCTAATAAGACTTTGATCCTTTTAATATTTGTATTGAATTGTTTTGAGCACATACCTCTTACTGTCAGCTTTCCAACAAGCTCAAACTTGCTCAATTTGGAGCTAAAACAAATTTTTTGTGAATATTTGAGTGCAAGGGAGTTGGCTGCCTTGGCAGTTTGGGTCACTAGTCTTTGAAAAGACATTTCACAGTGCTGTTTACTTAAAACATTCTGATATTTTAAGAATTAGAGCTCATACAAGTTGAGCTTTCAATGGCGTAAGTTTGATTACGTTTGAAGCAGATCCGAATTTTTGGTGCATTTTGGAGTGAAGGGTGGTAAGCTGCAGTGGCGGTCTCAGTTATTCAACTTTGAAGGAACATTGCGCACGCCTCACGTATTGGATTGCCACTTAGTTTCTTGGAGCAGGAGCGCCTTCAAGTTAGGTTTCCAACCAAGTAAAAATCGTCAAAATTGAAGCTGATACAAATGGTTGGCCAATTTTGGAGTAGAAGGGAGTTGCTGCCCTAAATTCTTGGTCGTCATCAAGGTGCCTTCTCTTCATCCTTCTTAGTTTTTATTTTTTCTTTTATTTTTACAGTAACTCGTAACTTCCATATGTAAACTTGAACTTTAACTTTTACTTATTACTTTAAACTTTTTACTTAATCGGTAATTTTATTTTTTATTTTCAATTTGTTAAAACTTAAACTTTTAATTTTTACTTAAGATTTTACTTTTACTATGGATTAATAATAATAATTTAATTAATTACTCTTACCACCAATTATTTAAGAAGTCATAATTTATATATTTAAAAAATAATAATAAAATAAAATAAAATAAAATAAAAAAATAAAATAAATAAAAATAAAATAAAATAAAAATAGCCTAATAAAAAAGAAAAAAAAGAAAAGAAATTATTTGAAATTAAATTATATAATTAGAATTAAAAGAAATAATTGTTTTGCATGAAATCTAATGAGTGAATTATCATTGTAAATGTCAATAATGATTAGAAGATTTGATTAATAACTTGGTATTTTATCAATAACAACTAATGATTGAATTAAAATTTAAATTATGGCTTAATTTTTAAATAATTTCTTAGAGAAACTAGAAGCATACTCTGATCAAATTTGTGCAGCCAAAGATGTTAGAATTTTTTGATATGGTTACCACCAGAGTATATTGAACATGCCTAGAGGGTTTTTGAAGTCAAATCATAGTTTGCCTTAGGCATCAAAAAAAACCACCATTATAAGAAATAGTACCGCTAGAAATTTTGAGAGAATAGATCTACAAAACCATCGCACATAGGACCTAGTACCACATCAATACCAAAAAAAATAATACTAGATTAGAACATAGACAACTTTGGCTGCATCACCATGAGGGATTCACATAATGGACTAACGATACAGAAGAGAATCCCACTTAGAAAATATTGCTGAGATATGACAATGAGAAGGTGACCACAACAATGACCGCAAGACAAAAGATGCGATAGCTAGAGAAGAATCCACAATAGACTAACAAAATAAAGAACAATTCCAGCCAGAGGTCATGACTTATCAGAACCCCTTGAATTATAACAGCATAGAAGATAGATACAATAGCCTGGGAACAATTGCAAGGGCATCAATGGGCACCTTCTAAATCCAAGTACTCTACTTCTTAGACACAAATTCAGACGACACAACCACGAGACATTACAAATTATACAATAAGGACCTCGCACGGCCATATGTGAGTGAAATTAGGCTACAAGGGACAAAACAAACAATAACACAAAATATTCATATAAGAGATCATCAAATACAGAAAGACACTGGAAAGACAACACATATTCTTTAGCGTGCAATCATTGATGTGACACAACCTGTAGTAGACGGCCATCTAATTATGAAATAATCATATTCTATTCTTTTTGCACGTGAATATGAATCTTTAAATCAACTACAACACATACCTTGCTCACCAACAACAATACCCACATCTTAAGACCACATCCCAAAGGAGACAATTGCAAGTGAAGATATGGAGTTCATAACAATACTAAACAACTTTGTAGTACAAGCCCTTTAAAACCTCAAATAACTCCTAAAGTCACGTTGGAAAGATAATGAGCAATTCATACAAGTCAATCCATAACTTAGACTAATCTATTGTGTAACATTGGGTTAGATAGAACTACAAAATATCTTAAATAAGCTAAAGCTAGATTTAGACTCCATACTGTTAATCTTTGGCACCACAACTCAAGAGCTAGGAGACTACAAATCTGTACAAAAAAAAAATCAAGACAATTATTCTATCTCACATCACCTATCATAGACATATATATTTACCTCAATAGTTACTTATATGATTAAGTAGAAGTAGGTAAAATATAATAATTTCATAAAGTCTTCTAGTGAAGCTTCCTAGAAGCTTCATAGATATAGTTTTGACTTTAGATTTGTTCATAGGTTAGAAACTTGGCCAAAAAGCTAACCATGTATTGATAACTTGTAGAATAAGTTACCTTCGTATATTAGCTTGTGGAACAAGCCAATTACGTGGCTCATACATAGATAACTTGCCTTACAAGATAAGACATGTGGCTAGCAAAATCAACACATGTTGCAGGTCCTATAGGACATCGCCACGTGGCTCTTAGTTAGATAGTATATATGGAGGCAAGAGTGAAGCCTTCTTCACTCTTGTCAACACCTTTCTAGTCTTAGTCTTGTTTCAAGACTTTCTAGTCTTCTTATTTTTGGCAATAGCCATTCTAATTAATATTACATCATCTTTTGAGTGACTTTTTAATTTTCTTCAGTAATAGAAGATTGTATTGAGGATTTCTTTTCTTCAAGATTCATATCCTTGATAATTTGACAAGAGTGCTAACATATTTTTTGTGTCTTGTTCTAAAAGTGAGTGAATTACTCTACTTCTATTATTGTATTTTGAAGGTTGTGGACTATCCACCTTTAAACAAAAAATCTTCTTTTCTAACACTGATCTTTTCTTTAAAGAGAGTGGATTATCCCTCTTTGTGGGATTTTTTTTTAGAGGTTGCGGATTACCCTCCTCTAATTTAACTTTTAAATTCGTTTGAATTGTCTATAGAAAGAAAGATTATGGATGCCACTTTTAATGGAAGTGAGAATAGATTTGCAACTATAGGAGATCTTCATGAGCTTGTCAACACTCTAAGAATGGAAATCTCATGTATTTCCAACATAAATCATGGAAGTACTATGCCTACGCCTATGAAAAAAGTTCAGAGTCTGTGACAAGAAGTTGTGAAGTTGAAAGAAGCAAGTAGATCAACGTCATAATCAAATCTAGGGAGTTTTGCTTCTATAAGTATGACATGGACAAGGATTAGTATGTCTGAGAAGTTTGATGGAACAAGATCAAAATTTCGAGGATTTTTGTAACAAATCAAGCTTTATCTAAAGTTGCATCCTTTCCAATATCTTCATGGATTTATCCAAGTCGGATTTATAGGCAGACTACTATTAGGAAGTGCTCTCTCTTGATTTGCAGCTTTAATGGAAAAACATTCATGACTCCTTTACGATTTGAATTCATTTCTAGAAGTATTTACGGCCACATTCAAAGAAAGTGATTGAGAACGAGTAACAGAGACCAAGCTTCTATCCTTATAACAAGGATCATGATCACCCACTATATATGCTTCCGAATTTCAAAATCTTGCTTCCAATGTGGACTGGAATGACAAAGCACTTATCAATTAATTTTGATATGGATTGAAGGATAGCATCAAAGATTTTTTATTAACAATGCCAAAAGTAGAATCTTTGAAATAATTTATTACTCAAGCCATTGCATGCGACAATTATTTATTTGAAAGGTATCAAGAACAAAGATTTGATTGAAGAGGAACAAATTAAGTAATGGCGACAGCTCCCATGTTTTTTAAAACGTATTTGTCAAAATCAGAACCAATGTAAATTGATATGATATATTTTAAACCTCTCACGAAGCAAGAAAAGATTCAACGTCACCAAAAGAGATTGTCTTTATATTATGGAGAAGCTAAGGACACTGCTCAATATTGTCCAAAGAAGCAACACAATTATAAAATGAGGAGTACAATTATGAAAGAAGATAGTGTGTCAAAAAATGAGTTTCTCTAGCTACAATAGAGACCATGCGACTGGAATCATATGCAACACCTAGTAAAGGTTCTATCGTCTCTTCAGATCCCTCATCTTGTTTTATAATAGAAGTATATTTAGGACCTAATAATTACAAAATCTTTGCCTTATTAGATTTAGGAGCCTCGACATGTTTTATAGACGAAGATTTTGCTAAAAATCAAAAAATACCTTTAGTGAAGAAAATTAAATCCGTACATATAGAAGTCATAGATGGTCATTCGCTGTCTTTTAGAAATTTTATCCATGAAAATATTCCTTTAGATATAGCAATTAAAGATGATAAAAGCATAGTAGTATTTAAAGTAATAAAATCTCCCTCTAATCTATTTATTTTAGGATTATCATGGCTAGAAAAATATAACCCTCAAATAGTTTGGATTTCTCGTAACCTTAACTTTCTTGATAGTATAATCTAAGATTGCATTAGCAAAGTAGAAGTATGTAAGTCCAATACATCCAAATCTTTACTAATAGATGAAAAAGCTTTTATGCATGCTGCAAAAGAAGGATCATCTTTTGCTATATATGCTACACCCATTTCTAATGGTAAAACAACGTGAAGTGGTATTCCCAAGCAATATTAAGAATTCCAAGACGTTTTTAAAAAAAAAATATAGATATTCTTCCTGAGTATCGACCTTATGATTGTTCAATTGATCTACAAGAAGGAACTCAACTACCATTCGGACCAATCTATAGTTTATCACAGAATGAGTTGGCTGCATTAAAGGAGTACATTGATGAGAATTTAGCAAAGAACTTCATACGCCATTCTAAATCTCCAGCCGGGGCTTCTATCTTATTTGTGAAGAAGAAAGATGGATCTCTACGAATGTATGTGGATAATCAAGGAGTCAACAAAATTACTATAAAAAATAGGTATCCTTTGCTTTTGATTTCAAGACTTTTTGACCAACTCAATCAAGCAAAGATCTATACCAAAATAGATCTATGAGGAGCATATAACTTAGTTCATATCAAAAAAGGAGATGAAAGGAAGACTACTTTTCAAACTAGGTATGGACATTTTGAATATAATGTCATACCTTTTGGACTCACGAATATACCAGCCGCTTTTCAACATGTTATAAATAATATTTTTTGTGAGTTTTTAGATGATTTTGTTGTTTTGTATTTAGACAATATTCTAATCTTTTCTAAGAACACAGAAAAATATGAGCTTTATATTCGTCGCATGTTACAAAAACATAGAGATGTGGGATTATATGCCAAGTTGAAAAAGTGTGTATTCCACACTACTCAAGTTGATTTTTTAGGATACATTATTTCCAACAAAGGCCTTATGATGGATCCTAAGAAGGTTCAAACTATCATAGATTGGAAGATTCCAAGAATAGTACGAGATGTACAATGCTTTTTGGGCTTTGTTAATTACTATCAAATCTTCATCAAGAATTTTTCTCAAGTTATAGCTCTACTCACACGTTTGACTTATAAAGACAAACTTGAGTGGAATAAAGAAGCAAAAGCATCATTTTACGCTTTAAAGAAGAAATTTATTTTTTCACCAATCTTATATTGCATTGAATTCTTGAAGGTATTTTTTATAGAAACAAATGCATCAGATTTTGCTATAAGTGTCGTGTTGTCACAATTGGGAATGGATGACAAACTCCATCCAATAGCTTTCCATTCGAGGAAATTTTAAACAGCCGAGATTAATTATGAGATCCATGACAAAGAGCTCCTTGCAATCGTGGATTCATTTCAAGAATGGTGTCATTATCTAGAAGGCAACTCAAGTCCAGTTACCGTGTATACAAACCATAAGAACCTCGAATATTTCATGTCAGCATGTGTCTTAAATCGTCGTCAAGCCCGTTGGAGCATGTCTTTATCTAGATTCAATTTCAAGAACACTTATCAATCCAAAAAACAACAAGGTCTATTGGATGCTCTTTTTAGATGTTCTTATCTTGCATCAAAAGAAAGAGATGTATCTCTTGATCAACAAAGATCAATTCTCTTAAATTTCGAGTAATTTCATATTCGAGCTATAAAATCAACATTGATTATTGATTCAATATTTGTAAAGCAAATTCAATCAAGCATGTCCTTTGATCCTCTTATTCGGAATATCAAGGATACTTCTTCTAAGTCCCATGATACTTCTAAGTTTGAATTCAAGAATAATCTATTCTATTTTGAAAGATGCATATATGTTCCAGATCGTGAAGCCCAATTACTTGTTCTTCAAGCTCGTCATGACTTTCCAACAACAAGATACTTTGGATACAATAAAACTTTGGAACTAATATCTAAGGATTTTTGGTGGCCACAAATGTGGAAGGTAGTCAAAGATTTTGTATAATCTTGTGATGTTTGCTCAAGTTCAAAAACTCCTCATCATCGACCTTACGGACTTCTTCAATCATTACCTATTCCAAAATAACCATGGACTTCTGTTTCTATGGATTTTATCACAGATCTTTCAATCTCAGGTTCTTATGACTCTATATTGATGATAGTAGATCGTTTTACCAAGATGGCACGTTTTTTAAACCATATACAAATTCTATCACAGGTGAAAAAATAGCTACGCTTTTCATTAATAAAATCTATTGCTATCATGGATTGCCAAAGGATATTATATCAGATAGGGGGATTCAATTTATATTAAGATTTAAGAGAATCCTATTTAAGATTCTAAAGGTGGATATAAAGCTTTCTTTAGCTTTTAATCCTCAAATTAATGGACAAAGAGAATGGATAAATCAAGTTTTAGAGCAGTATTTGAGATGTACCATCAACTATCATCAAGATGATTGGACAACTCTTCTACCATTGGTAGAGTTTACATATAATAATTTGGTACATTCTTCTATTCAACAAATACCTTTTTTTGCCAAATATCATCGTTATCCACATCTTGATACTTTTGACTTTTCAAAAGTTAATAATACTACGATGGAAGATTTAGAAAATCACTTGTCAGAGCTTCTTGTTTTCGTTGTATTCAAGCTTCAATATACCAAAGCAATTGAACTAACAGAGGTAGGTTTGAACACGAGGAAAGATTGGTTATATGAATTGAGTCTATTAGTGTCACAATTGATTGTACTCTAGTTATCTGAAATCAATTATCAAACCACAAAATACCAAGGCTTACTACTTCCGTCTTAATTCAACACATAATCCATTCTATGACTATCAATTCAACAATACTTCCATATTCTTATTGATTCATGTCCCACTTATTCTCTTTGTAATTTATATATATTCAATTATTAATCTCCAGCTTACTTATTATATTCAGTTTCTCAATTCATCACACAAAATTCAATATCTTCACTTAACACAAAACAGTTCGATAATCTCAATTCTCAAGATCACAGATTTTCTCCAAAATGGTCAGTCCAAAGTCATATTCTACAATATTCTAATCACAGTTTTCTACAATATTTCTCTCAATCACAATTCTTCATAACTAAATAATAAAAGCAAAAAAAATAAAGAGGTGGCACCAAGCTTACCCCGACTTATGACTCTCACAGTCTGGCCCCGATCTCCCTTTTTTCAACCTCTTTATTCTACCAAAAGATGGACCATCGGCCAACAGATTCCAAAGGTTATGAACCTTAGAATTTTTAACCATTTATTCCACTAATAACCTACAGTTACCAACTAAACTACCTAACCATAAGTCTAATTCTCAAAGTTGTCAATAACCAATCAATAACTTATGACAAAATTTATTTACATATTCTACATAGCTCCACTTTTAATTATGTAGCACCTTCGCAAACATTATTTAGCCTCATTTTATAAAGACGTAGCAGCATTGGCTTCTTCAGTCAATGGCATTGGCTTCTTCAGTCAATGGCATTGGCTTACCACCCTTTGAATTGGTGACCTCTTCCTCTGCTATATCTTTGTCATCTGCCTTGGTGTTTGAGGGTTCTTCATCCAAACGCACCATAAGATCTTCATTCAACAAATCCAATTCTTCTACTTGGGACTCAAGATGGATAATTTGGTGATCGTAATCCTCCAACATCTTTTGCCATTTTTTGATTGATTTCAAAGATATCTCCAAAGGTGTTGTCGCTAAAACTAGCGTAGTGGTCCACACTAAATTATTGGCCTCCTTTACTTATGCGGCTAGTTCAATCTGCAACATCCCATCTTCTACCTACAGCCGCTCTTGTCATTCCTTCTAATCAATCTCCATCCTTGCTTTCTCAGACACCATGTTTGCCAACTCTCTTTTTCCGCCATCCACTTCTCCTTAACCACAAAAGAAAATATGATGCTTGTCAAGAGCCCCCCTCCTACTTCTTACTATGGTCCAATCAATTGGGTCGACTCCTCCTTTTCGTAATAGAAAATCTATCCCAAATTTTTGTATAGTAAAATTTAAGCCGATTGCCATTGATCCGTTGTCCTGTTGTGGTTCGACTACTATATGAAAATAATGTAATTATGTACGTAATATATAATTTATTAAGTAACATGGTAAGAGCCATGTTAGTAGATTTTAGTTGGTTGTAGAATATAATTTGATTATTACTTTGAGAAGAGGGTGTTTAAAAAGATTACTATAGAATTTGTATAACTTTAATTTCTTTTGATAGTGGCTTTTAAGATTGGTTTTGGTTGATAGTAACTTCTAAATATTTAGAGTCACCTTTGTTAGACATTGGTGACATTTGAAAATTTATTTTGGTTCTTTTATTTGGTGTTTAGAGCATATATTATGTAAATCTTATAAGAAAAAGGATTGAAAAAGGATTTTGGTAGCAAAGGGAGGAATTAGGGCACCAATATAGATGAATGGAGATGAAAAATAAAAATCTCCATTCCTATTGGTCAAAAATCATGACCAATGGGCTTTGAGGAGGCTGTCCGAGGCCATATTAGGGATTAGGGTTAGTTTCTCGAGGCCATTCGAACTTTGAAGGCTAGGGTCAGAAGGTTTAGGTTTTTGGTTAAGGTTTTGGCACACGTTTTGTGACATTTGGGGTTTTTATGAAGAAGTTATAGGCACTCAAAGTTAAGGTGTTAGTTTTGGACCTACTGTCACTCGTTTGGGCATAACGCACGCGTACGGATGGCAATTGAGGATCGGCGACAGCGACTAGAGAGAGCACTTTTGCGGCTATACTTTTCATATACTGCTTACTGGATTCCAAGTTGGGATGAAGGAGTTATTGGATTTTGAAGTCAGCACATGCAATCTAAGGGTAGTAAGTAAACCGATTTACTAGTATTTGTCTCTTGAGCTATATCTTGAGCAATTTTGTGAGGTTTTGGCTCAAAATTTCAAGGAATAAGTAATTTCATGTTATTAAACTTTTTGCATAAGTTTTATGACATTTAGAGTTCGGGTTTTTGAGATATAAGGAAAATAGTTTTCAGGTGCTTGTAAATTAGGATTTGGAGTGTCTGCTAGGGTTTCTTAGATGCCAGAAGATCGGAAGTGAATTTGCAGTTGGTTTTTTTTTGTGGTACAAGTTAAGGATAAATTCTACCTATCTTGTAAATGTGAAACAAACTGAACGGTTAGATCAATAGTTATGATTTTCTAAAGTTTGGGGCGAGAAAACCCTTCGCGGAAAAAATATGTTTTGAAGGGATTTTGTTATATTTGGAGTTTTATACAAAAATAAAGGAGTTTTTGGAAGCCAAGAAAAGAATCATACAAAGGTTTGAGGTAC
This sequence comes from Physcomitrium patens, assembly GCF_059467195.1. NCBI lineage: Eukaryota > Viridiplantae > Streptophyta > Bryopsida > Funariales > Funariaceae > Physcomitrium > Physcomitrium patens. The sequence continues at coordinate 414,337 of NC_143431.1, read as the reverse complement.
ACTCTCTACAACTAGATACCTAGTGTATTCCCTGATAGCAAATCACGCCATACGACAGTCCTGGTGAACCCGACGTGAAAATTTCTGAGGTAGAGAGTTTTGAAGAAATATTTTGGCTTTTATTATGGAAGGGGGGCAAGGAAGTGGTAGTAGGAATTACATTGGAAAATTTCCATTGCAACTGGATCCTGCTACAACTCAAATGTTTCAAGCATTTACACTTTTTATGCAACAACAGCAAGCTGTGGAACGCAAGGAGGCAATGGCTACTAAAGCCTTACAATATGTTGTTGGTTTATTAGATCAATTTGATGGAAGAAATATTTCCAAGTATCTCAAGTATTATTCTCGAGAGATGGAGCTCAATGAAGTGCCAGAGAAAGATATGATTCTAACATTTGAGCTTGCAATTGTACCAGAGCTTTGTGAGCATATAAAGGATATTATTAAAATTCATGGAGAGAAATGGGAGGATTTTACCCTTCAACTAAAAGAAGAGTATTCTTTGGAAGATGCAGAAAGGGTGACAAGAAAATCGTTTATGGAATGGGTCAATAAATCTAACAAGGAGTTGGTTGCAACAGAGTTATTTCGAGAATTTGAAAGACAGTTTCTTCAATTGTCTCGAGTGAAAAAGCTTACACTTGAAAATGATAAGGTGGAGTTATTTCTTCAATCACCTAGCAATGATTTACAAAGAGAGTTGGAATTATTATTGGAGGATAATATAGAGGACAATGGACTTACTACTGATTGGAAGAAAGTCTCTGAAGCTCTGGGCATACATGCTAAAAGAGAGTATCGGAGGGGTAAGGTGGTAGTAAGGCAAGAGATTAGACCTCCACCAACTACAACATCTTGTAGGCAACAGCCAGAACTTGCTATACCAGTAAGAACTATTTCAATTCCTATGTCTACAGTTGCACTACAGAAAGATGTAATTGATGAGTTGGTAAAAGGAATGAAAGACTTACAAATCAAACTAGCAAAGCTAGAGGAGAAAGAAAGATTACCTGAGAGCAAATTTGTATCAAAGCCAGGATATATACAATGATGTATTTGGTGCGATTGTATGGAGCATCCTCGAAGGGAGTGTGGAGATTTTATTGATATTCTGCGACATGGAGTAATTTTATGGAAAGATGGAAAAATTGCATTGTGAGATATAGGTGAGTTTCTCAAAACCAATTTTGGAAAAGGAGGGATGAGAAAAGTTTTGGAAGAGCATTTATCTCAACAAGCTATGGCATCAAGAGAAGCTATTACTTATAGCATTGAGGCTGTAAGGGAGAAGGAGGATGTTTTTAATAAGTATATAAATACAAAGGATCTATGGAATCATGCTATTATCAGCATGAATAAAGGAAAAATAACAAGGCAGGAATTACTTAATACAGCTACAATAATTAGAAATACTACAGGATGGAATGACCCTGTAGATACTATGTCTGTACATGCTTATTTGGCAAAGTCTCAACATGAAGCTCTAATGGAGGTGAAAAGGAGAAGAAATGAAATAGAAGAAAATCCTGAAGAGCCAACAAACAAGAGGAGATCTCAAAGGCATGCAGAAACAGCACAAAATAAAGAATTACCTATACCACATATTAATAGACCATCTAAGGCTGGGCCATCAATATTGCATCCTGGAAATGCTTCACTGCCAAAAGAAAAATGGGAAGAAAGGATAGAGGTTGATAGAGTCAAAGGAAAGAGTAAGCATGTTACTTGTAAACTTCAATCTGATATTGAGGCAGCTATAGATTTGAAAGGAGTCTTGGAAGAAAGAGTATTGAATGCCAAAATTGAATTTACTCTATGAGAAATTTTAGGCATTGCAAAGAGAGAGTTTCATGAAGTCATCATAGACACTATTAAGCGAAAGAGGCAGTTGACAGGAGAATCTGCTGTATCTAATGCTTTGGATACAATCTTGACTGAAGAAGAGGAGCATGAATTGGCAGAATGTTGTATCAATAAAAAGGGACAATTTGATTTGGATGAATACAAGGATGATGACAAGGACCCTGGACACTATATCAAGGGACATTGGGCAAGAGCCACCACAGAGACTTTAGTAAAAATGGAAGACTTGGAAGAACCAATAATTGCTCTCATTGACCATGGATTTGAAATTAATATTATGTCAAAAGAGGTCTATAAACGTGGAAGGTGGCCCATTGATATTAACCATAGATGGGTGATTCGGGCAGCAAATAATACACGAGGAGATCTTTATGGTGCTTGCCCTAATGTGAAGGTAAAGGTTGGAGATGTGACCACAGAACAAAATTTTTTTGTTCAAGACACTACTTCATACCCGATGATTCTTGGTCAACCAAATATTACAGTTGTGAGGATGGAGACCAAAGTTTTGGATGATGGATCAGCATGTGCCCGTATTAGTAGTCAAGATGGAAAAAAGGCAGTGCAATTTCTAACAGTACCTGCAAACGATGAGCACAATCGGAATTATTTACGAAGTGAATTACTACCAAGGGTTAGTGAAGAGTTTACGGATTTTTGCAGGGTACCACTATAGAGCGGGAATGTAGTGGTACATCAAAAAAGGTACTCTCACATGAAAAAGAAAGTACCTTTTGTACAGGTGTTATAGAATTATCTAAGAATAGATTTGCTATCTATACACAACTTAATGATCTACCAAAGTGGGAGAAAAAAGTTGTGCAAAAATCTGAAAAAGACCTAAAAAGAGTGGGTGTGCTTGATGGAGATGATAAGATAATAGGTGTATATATGGAGACTGGTTTAGAAAATTTTATGGAAGAACTTTTAGAGGTTGAACAAGGAAATGAAGATCAAGTGATGCAAGTACATTCAAGAGAGCTCTACTCAGCTATACAAGCATTTTAAGATTATGAAGTCGAAGTTGAAACTAAGTACAAGACTGTGGAGAGAAAAATAAAACCAGTAGCTATACCATTACCTAGTGATTCCAATCAACAAGTTCAACAAGCTTTGAAGGAGAAGGTCTTATGGGATCCTAAACAAATTGGCCATAAGTTTACTAAGAACACACTTAATGAGTTAAAAATAGGATCTATAAATTTTCTATTGCCTGTTGAAGAAATGGAATTTAGAAAAATGTTAAGTATGCATGGAAAGGCCTTTGCTTTTGAACCTTCAAAAATTGGATGTGTTGATCCAAGTGTTGTGGCACCAATGATTATATTTACAGTTTCACATATTCCTTGGGATTTTAAGACCAATTTCAGTGCCTAAAGCACATCTACCTAAACTTATGAAGCTTTTAAAAGAAAAGATGCAAATGAAGATCCTCGAGCCATCATTTGCACCATATTCTAGCCGTTGGTTTACAGTACCAAAGAAAAATGGAACACTATGGTTTATTCAAGATATGCAACTAGTAAATCAAGTAACTATTAGAAATACTGGAGTTGGACCAATTGTTCAAAAATTTGCTGAAGCATTTGCTGGTAGAGCTATTTACTCTATTGGAGATCTTTATTTTGGATATGATCAATTTCAACTAGCTGAAGGAAGCAAAGATGTTACTACTATGAGGACACCTTTAGGGTTGGTTAAGATGTGTACATTACCACAAGGAGCAACAAACTTAGTAGCTCATATGATGAATGGGATGAATAAGGTTCTTCGTAATTTCATTCCAGAAAAGACTATGTCTTTCTTAGATGATATTCCAATAAAAGGGTGTGTGGAAGAAAAAAAAGATGAAACAATGGATCAGAAGGGGTGTCGTAAATTTGTATCTAATCATATTTTAGATTGTGACAAAATTTTATCTCGACTTGAGGAGGTTCACTTGACACTGTCAAGAGCTAAATCTACTTTTGGAGTTTGAGAAGTTGTTATTGTAGGGCATTTATGTGGATGGTTTGGTCGCAAACCTAATCCTAATAAGGTGGATGCCATACAACGAATGAAGGATATTTGTAGCTCACAAACAAAGGTACGGAGGATTTTAGGAGCTTGCATATTTTATTGTGTATGGATTCGTCATTATGCACATGTAGCTGATCCTCTTTATAGTTTGCTACGAAAAGAAAAGAGATTTAAATGGGAGAAAAAAATATACAGAAACAATTCAAAAGCTAAAGCAATTATTATCTTCTCGACCTGTATTGCGAAGGATAAGTTATGAGGATGGCAAATCGGTGATACTTACAGTTGATACTAGTCCAATAGCTGTTGGTTGGCCTTCAGGACAAAATGATGAAGAAGAGAACAGTTTTGCTATTAGATTTGGAGCTAAAGTATTAAGTGAACGACAAAGAAACTATCCACAGGTGAAACGGGAGCTATGGGGAATAGTTATAGCTATGAAAAGTGAAAGAGATTATTTAATTGGAGCACCAGTGATAGTGGAAACAGATTGCTTGCCACTATTGGGAATGATTACCAACTGTAATATCCCTGATATTGCTATACTAAGATGGATTGCATATATTAAATCTTTGAATCCTGAATTTAGGCATATAGCAGGCAAGGATAATCTTGTAGCAGATATGTTATCCTGAGCTAGATATGAACAAGAAGAAGATTTGATTGAAGATACTGAAGATATAGGTACTACCTTTTATTCTAGGATACAACAAAGAGAAGATGAACATCCAAGACTATTTACAAAAGAATTGTATGAAGAAGAATGGATTGATATTTGATGCTATTTAAGTACATTATCAAGACAATCAGGATGGAGTGATATTCATTTCAAGCAGATTAGATGGAAGGCTTATAATTATCTCTTACAAGGTGGTTACCTATGGAAGCGACGCAAACGGGATAGTGGAATGCCAGAAAGAGTAGTTTGCAAGAAAGAGATGCAAGAACAACTAATCTATGAATTTCATGATAGTTTGTGGACTGGACATAAAGGTATTTATGCCACCTTTAACAAACTCAAAGAAAAATATTGGTGGCGTAATATGTATAGAGATGTGGTGAAGTTTGTAAAATCATGCCAAACTTGTCAGATATACTCGGAGATTCGACATAGAGATGGATTGCATCCTACATATCCACTTGCAATATATTATAAATGGGTTGTAGACCTCATTACTATGCCTATGGGGATATGGCAAATGCCATACTTGGCTCTGGCACGAGAAGATTTATCTAACCAAGTAGAAGGAAGAGCTCTACGAAAAAAATCCACTGAAGGAGTTTGTAGATTTTTATTGGAAGACGTGATTTGTAGATATGGATGTATTGGAAAAATTACTGCTGATCGTGGGGAATTGGATGCACATGAGGCTAGACAATTCTTTGAGAAATGTGGAATCAAGCTAACACTTACTACATCTTATAATCCAGAAGGCAATGCTAAGAGTTAGAGAGGTCATCCTCCTATTGTAAAGGCTATTGTTAAAGCCTGCAAAGGAAGAGTAAGAGAATGGCCAAGATTATTGCCATTTACTCTTTGGGCTGATCGGACTACTCACAGTTCAGTGACAGGATATATGCCAGCAGAGTTAATACAAGGACAGAAGCCCATTATGCCCATTGAAGAGCAAGAACCTACTTGGAGTATCTTGCCTTGGCAAGACAATATATCTAAAGGAGAACTTCTTGTACTTCGAATTCGTCAACAAGAAAGAAGACCTGAAGATGTGGAAAAAGTAATTATAAGGCTAAGACAGTCACGTTTGAAGAATAAAGATAGATTTGATAAGCGACACAAGTTGAGGCCAAAAGATATTCAAGAAGGTGATTGGGTTTTGATATATGACAACAGCTTGGATAATCAACATAGTGCTCTTAAAAAGTTCTCTAAGCGTTGGTTTGGGCCTTATGTGGTTGTACATGTTTTGGATAATGCTACATATGCATTAAGGAAATTAGACAGAACAAGACTCAAAATTCCAATTGTAGGAAAACGTATAAAAATTTTCAAACAACGGAATCAAGAATTAATCCTTGAAGATGTTGAAGAAGAATTTGATCCATCTAGTTATGAGGAAGAAGAATTGGATTTTGAAGAAGACATTGCTGAAGAGGTAACATGATGCCGACTACAACTTTTGTTCTTCTTGGTGCATACCGGAGGATGTATAGGTTTAGAAGGGGTGGATGTCCTGTTGTGGTTCGGCTACTATATGAAAATAATGTAATTATGTACGTAATATATAATTTATTAAGTAACATGGTAAGAGCCATGTTAGTAGATTTTAGTTGGTTGTAGAATATAATTTGATTATTACTTTGAGAAGAGGGTGTTTAAAAAGATTACTATAGAATTTGTATAACTTTAATTTCTTTTGATAGTGGCTTTTAAGATTGGTTTTGGTTGATAGTAACTTCTAAATATTTAGAGTCACCTTTGTTAGACATTGGTGACATTTGAAAATTTATTTTGGTTCTTTTATTTGGTGTTTAGAGCATATATTATGTAAATCTTATAAGAAAAAGGATTGAAAAAGGATTTTGGTAGCAAAGGGAGGAATTAGGGCACCAATATAGATGAATGGAGATGAAAAATAAAAATCTCCATTCCTATTGGTCAAAAATCATGACCAATGGGCTTTGAGGAGGCTGTCCGAGGCCATATTAGGGATTAGGGTTAGTTTCTCGAGGCCATTCGAACTTCGAAGGCTAGGGTCAGAAGGTTTAGGTTTTTGGTTAAGGTTTTGGCACACGTTTTGTGACATTTGGGGTTTTTATGAAGAAGTTATAGGCACTCAAAGTTAAGGTGTTAGTTTTGGACCTACTGTCACTCGTTTGGGCATAACGCACGCGTACGGATGGCAATTGAGGATCGGCGACAGCGACTAGAGAGAGCACTTTTGCGGCTATACTTTTCATATACTGCTTACTGGATTCCAAGTTGGGATGAAGGAGTTATTGGATTTTGAAGTCAGCACATGCAATCTAAGGGTAGTAAGTAAACCGATTTACTAGTATTTGTCTCTTGAGCTATATCTTGAGCAATTTTGTGAGGTTTTGGCTCAAAATTTCAAGGAATAAGTAATTTCATGTTATTAAACTTTTTGCATAAGTTTTATGACATTTAGAGTTCGGGTTTTTGAGATATAAGGAAAATAGTTTTCAGGTGCTTGTAAATTAGGATTTGGAGTGTCTGCTAGGGTTTCTTAGATGCCAGAAGATCGGAAGTGAATTTGCAGTTGGTTTTTTTTTGTGGTACAAGTTAAGGATAAATTCTACCTATCTTGTAAATGTGAAACAAACTGAACGGTTAGATCAATAGTTATGATTTTCTAAAGTTTGGGGCGAGAAAACCCTTCGCGGAAAAAATATGTTTTGAAGGGATTTTGTTATATTTGGAGTTTTATACAAAAATAAAGGAATTTTGGAAGCCAAGAAAAGAATCATACAAAGGTTTGAGGTACACTCTCTACAGCTAGATACCTAGTGTATTCCTAGATAGCAAATCACGCCATACGACACCGTGTCATAAATTTAGTATCCATAAAATCTTCCAATTACATTGAACCATTTCAAAATCCGTCAATAACTTGATATGGCCCATGCTATCAAACTTGAAATTCTCTTGAAAATTTTTTAAATTGACTATCATAAAGAAGTATCAAATCATTTGGCATAAAAGCCTTTGGTCTATACTTACTATCATAATAAATCTTCCTTCATTTTTGAATAGTTTCCATTATCATTAATATATTAGCTCTTGTTTCATCTAATTTTTTCAATTCTTCTAAACGGTGCCATAATGAATCATGATCTCTCAATCTATTATCTATAGCAATTTGTAAACTTTGGACTTCCAATTCAATAGGTAATATTGCTTCCTGGCCATAAACCAATTGAAAAGGAGTAGCATTGGTAATAACTTTATATGCAATATGATGTCAAATTACATGCTAACTTGCTTGAGAATGCACCACGCATCTTGCTCTCGAAGATAAAACAATGTTTTGCAAGTATCCAAGTAGTCTAGTAGGTTTCAACCATCTAAATACAAACTATTTTGGATTTCAATGTAAAAGCTTAATTCCAATATAAAGTGCTTACAAACATTATTTTTTATAACTTCAAGATATTATAAGTACAAATTCTTTTGTTATTTGTTATTTTTTTATTATTATTATTAATATTATTCTTTTTTTTTAATTTTAAATTTTAAATTTTTAAATTTTTAAACCCTAACCCTAGATAGCGAGCTTCGGAAAATTGTAATTTTCAATCTGACCATTCGATTGTTGTAAAACTTCTACCACTAGTGTCTTTGCAAGTCCTCTAAATACTCAAGAAGTTTCAGTCCAATCCAACTTATAGATTGCAAGAAAATGCCATAAATCAACACTGATGCTCCTTGACCGCCACTTAGAAAGTTGATGACAAACTTTGAATTGTAATTTCTCCTTCTCCAACAGTGAATTCTTATTCAAACTTTGTGTGGAGCTCCACCTTTAAGTCTTTGACTTACCATGCCAAAATTCACCTTATTCTAGCTAGTAGATCTATAGATATCACAAAAATCCTAAACAACCTCCATCTACCAACTTCTAATATCTCTTTATACTAACAATCAAATATCCTCTATCCGTTTTGTTAGATTAACACAAGTTTTTACATGCGCTTGGCATACTCAACCATCTAGATACCTCTAAAATTTCAATCGCAGATGTTTTTCCAATTTCACAAAACAGTCAAGAGTACTAGCCTTAATTTTATTGCAAAAAACCAAATCACCAATACAAACACCTGCTTTGAACAACGATTGCAAAGTCTTGCCAAATCCTATGAAAACTAAGTCTTATACCTTTTGAAGGAGCTTGAAGCTAGCTCTTCAACTCCCAAAATCCCGATCTCTCCATATCCTCTTCCTTTTTTTTTCTCTCTTTTTTTTTTTTTTTTTTTTTTTTTTTTAATTCTGTGAGGTCTCTTATTCTTCCGTCTTGGATTCGGAATTGAAACAACAGACCGCGCTTCTATAGAATTCCCGCCTCTAAGAGAATCTTTCTACAAAAAGGAGGTTTCTCCGAAACGACATAGAGAACAAAATAGCTTGAAATGGAACCAAAGCCTCTGTAATCCGGACCTCATTGGGTTACCCAACCGAGTCAAGTCTCATACTGGGTAAGAGGCTTATTGTCGTAATGTGTGAAGTCTTGCTTGAGAATGCTCCGAGCACCTGGCTATAGAAGGAAGAATAGAAATTGCGATAACAAAATCCTAATTCTAATAGAATACTAAAAATGCTCTAATTAGATTATAATAATGGTAAACAAACGTAATCAAATTCAAAACAACTCAAAGAAATTTCAAACAAATAATAAAATTCTTAAAGAAATATTAGAATGATCACAAATATTACTCAAATATATGTCAATTCAACCTTAATTTAATTCTAGTTAAAACCCTAATGAATTTCATTCAAATCCAACTAGTAGATTGCATGAAATCTTAAAAATGCTCACTAGACCTAAAATTCTACTTTCTGAGACCTTGATCCGCTTAAACCTCAATATCTCTCGCTTCAACCGTTAGATCGAGCTCAAATTCACAACATGTATTTAACACAACTAAAAACATGAATTCAAAAAATTTCATCTGTAGATCTACAACAAAACTCTCGAAATCACTCAAAACATAAACCCTATTTTATTTCATAAAATCCAGGTCATCCAAAACAAACCTTTACTTTGCAAAGCTTTTACAATGTCATATCAACTTTAAATCATTCAAAATCAACCCCCGTAGAAACTCTATCCAATCTTCTATCAAATCCTACTCTCTGATTTGCCAAAGAGTCCTTGAGTCATCGTCGAGATTCGGTTTTGTGCCTCAGGGTCTGATTTCGACCCTGGTTTATAACCGGCCCTCTCCGAGTATCAACTTTCGTCTTCTTGAGGTAATTTTTACTAATTTGCACTCCTAACTCCTCCCTACATATGTCTATATCCTTATTTTTTTAATCTACCTTGTTTTGCCTTATTTATGGCCTTACAAAGTAAATAGAAGCATAATTTGTAAAAAGGTAGCATTAGCACCTTTAATTTTTCTACCCTTTTACTAATATCTATTTTTCGAAGATAATTTGCTACAATATTTTTGAAGTGAGATCCTCAAAATATGATATATTTCTTCATCCTTTCACCTACTAATCATATTACATCATGACATCGTAACAGGTCTTAGATTGGATGTCCTTGTAATTGAGTCAAATTGGCCCTTTGCATCAGGCTCATCTAATTGTTGAATTGGTCCTATCTCCTTTTGCGGACTCTCGGTAAGAACGGCTTAGACACATTCCACTCAATTTATCAGAGAATCTTAGAGTCTTCCATTTATCTCTTCAATTTCTTTCTTGACTTTGGATTTGCGGATCTTGATTATTAAAATTGAACGGAGCATTATTTTGCTAATAAGTATGCTCTGACTGCTTGCAATTCCCACACACTAGTGCACAATTGTCACTGGGTCTGGGATTGGACCATTCATTAGCATAATGACCAATCTGTTTGTAATAGAAACAACGAAATAGTCTTCTTGTACCCCCATCAAGCATATTGGTTGTCTCCATCGGTACATACCTACTAGGCTTGTTCCATATAGGGTTAGAAAATAATTCTAGTTGTCCCGTTGATATGGAGGATACTAAATTTGATGACGTTGGTAGAGCATATTGCTGATGTCACATACGGTGGTATAACTTACAATAGAGTGACATTAACTGGCCCTTGAATATTGGTACTGGAATTGGCCACTATTTCTAACATCCAAGATGACTAAATATTAATAAAATCTTTTTAATTTATATTTTCATCATATAGTCATGTTACAATACGACATACATCCCCTCTGAACCTGTGCATCTAATGGTATGCACCAAATCACCTAGTTGTTGTTTGATTCATAATATGTTCTTCAAGTTTCCATTCAAATCCTCTTCATCACTTTTGTTATTCAAGTCAAATTCATCTTCCTGTTGATGAATATCTATGTCCTCAATAAGGTCTTCTATATTTATTTCCGTATATTTTTATTTAAATATTTTTACTCGCTTCCTTATAATTGGTATTTTTAACCTTGTTCCATCTAACTCCCGCAACAAATAAGTTACATTATCATGAGTAATTGTTACCACATACGGTCCAAACCATCACTTAAAAAACTTCTTTAAAGTACTATGTAGATTGTCCAAGCTACTAACATAGACCAAAACCCAATCACCTTCTTCAATTATTTTAGGCCTCAATCAATGCTGCTTATCAAATCGTACCTTATTTTGTAACCTCGCTTTTTTTAACCTTCCTAATACTATTTACACATCTTCTGATCTTTACTCTAATTGTTGAATTCTAATAGCTAGAAGTTCTTCTCTTGTCAATCCATCTTCTTATGGTAGCACACTCCAAGTAGGTACTTTTTCTTCAATTGGCATAATTGGTTTTTGACTTGTCATAAGCTTAATAGGTATATATCTTGTTACTGAGCTATGAGTTGTTCGATCAGCCCATAATGTAAATGACAAAAGTTGTGGATTCTTTGAAAGATGTGGAATTAAACTATTACTGACTACTGCTTATTCACGAGCTTCTTGTGCATTTAATTATCTATGATCTGCAATGATTTTTCTTACACATTCGTAACGGCAAATAACATCTTCAAGCAAAAATCTACAAATTCCTTCTGTAGATTTTATTCTCAATGCTCTTTCTTCTACTTGATTTGATAAATCTTCACGAGCTAAGACCAAATATCTCATTTGCCATAATCTGATTGGCATAATAACTAAATCAACAACCCATTTAAAATGAATAGCTAGAGGATATGTAGGATGAAGACCATCTCGATGTCGTATATTAGAATATGCTTGACAAATTTCACATGACTTTACAAATAAGAGCACTTCTTGATATATATTTTTTCACCAATATCATTCCTTAAGTTAAGCAAAAGTAGCCCAAATTCCTCTATGTCCTACCCATAAACTATCATAAAATCCATTTAATAATTTTTGTTTCTCTTTCATATTGCCTATCAGTCTTTGTGGCATTCCAATTCCTTTCTTTGATCTCTTCTATAAGAATCCTTCTTGAAACAAAAATCCATATGTTTTTTTTTCTTATTTGTTTAAATTTTTTGTAGACCAATTTTTTTGCTTAGTCAAGGTATTCAAGTAATGACTAATATCCGATAATTCTCCTTCATAATTTTCTTCAAGAAATAGCTTGTCTTCTTTGCTAAGATTTGATACTGAATAGAATTTTGACCCAATATCATCAATGTCTTCAACCATTTCGTCTTCTCTTTCATATCTTGTTCGAGATAGCATGTCTGCTACTAAATTGTCTTTTCCAGTAACATACTTAAATTTCGGATTTAATGACTTAATATAAGCAATCCATCTTAATATTGCAATATCTGGTATTGAACAATTAGTAATCATTCCTAGCAATGGCAAGCAATCGATTTCAATTACTACCGCTGCACCAATCAAATAATCTCTTTCAGCTTTCATAGTTGAAACAACTCGCCAAAGTTCTCTTTTGACTTGTGAATATGTACGTTAACGAGTACTTAAAATTTTAGCTCCAAATCAAACTACAAATCTATTTCCACTTGAATCATCTTGACCCATAGCCCATTCAATAGCAATAGGACTAGTATCCACAATAAGAACTACTTGTCTAATACAGTCATAATAAATTTTTCTTAAAATAAGAAGTGTCACCTATAACACCTTTAGCTTCTATATTACTTCAGTATGCTTTCTTTTCCATTTAAATCGATAACCCTTACGTTGTCGTATTGTGGTTCGGCTACTATATGAAAATAATGTAATTATGTACGTAATATATAATTTATTAAGTAACATGATAAGAGCCATGTTAGTAGATTTTAGTTGGTTGTAGAATATAATTTGATTATTACTTTGAGAAGAGGGTGTTTAAAAAGATTACTATAGAATTTGTATAACTTTAATTTCTTTTGATAGTGGCTTTTAAGATTGGTTTTGGTTGATAGTAACTTCTAAATATTTAGAGTCACCTTTGTTAGACATTGGTGACATTTGAAAATTTATTTTGGTTCTTTTATTTGGTGTTTAGAGCATATATTATGTAAATCTTATAAGAAAAAGGATTGAAAAAGGATTTTGGTAGCAAAGGGAGGAATTAGGGCACCAATATAGATGAATGGAGATGAAAAATAAAAATCTCCATTCCTATTGGTCAAAAATCATGACCAATGGGCTTTGAGGAGGCTGTCCGAGGCCATATTAGGGATTAGGGTTAGTTTCTCGAGGCCATTCGAACTTTGAAGGCTAGGGTCAGAAGGTTTAGGTTTTTGGTTAAGGTTTTGGCACACGTTTTGTGACATTTGGGGTTTTTATGAAGAAGTTATAGGCACTCAAAGTTAAGGTGTTAGTTTTGGACCTACTGTCACTCGTTTGGGCATAACGCACGCGTACGGATGGCAATTGAGGATCGGCGACAGCGACTAGAGAGAGCACTTTTGCGGCTATACTTTTCATATACTGCTTACTGGATTCCAAGTTGGGATGAAGGAGTTATTGGATTTTGAAGTCAGCACATGCAATCTAAGGGTAGTAAGTAAACCGATTTACTAGTATTTGTCTCTTGAGCTATATCTTGAGCAATTTTGTGAGGTTTTGGCTCAAAATTTCAAGGAATAAGTAATTTCATGTTATTAAACTTTTTGCATAAGTTTTATGACATTTAGAGTTCGGGTTTTTGAGATATAAGGAAAATAGTTTTCAGGTGCTTGTAAATTAGGATTTGGAGTGTCTGCTAGGGTTTCTTAGATGCCAGAAGATCGGAAGTGAATTTGTAATTGGTTTTTTTTTGTGGTACAAGTTAAGGATAAATTCTACCTATCTTGTAAATGTGAAACAAACTGAACGGTTAGATCAATAGTTATGATTTTCTAAAGTTTGGGGCGAGAAAACCCTTCGCGGAAAAAAATATGTTTTGAAGGGATTTTGTTATATTTGGAGTTTTATACAAAAATAAAGGAGTTTTTGGAAGCTAAGAAAAGAATCTTATAAAGGTTTAAGGTACACTCTCTACAGCTAGATACCCAGTGTATTCCCAGATAGCAAATCATGCCAGATGACAACGTAATAATTCATACAATGGATCCACTACATGAGCATAATGAGGAATCCATATATGATAAAATACACAAGCTCCTAAAAACTTGGTTATCTCTGTTAAAAAATCACATGAATCTTTCATCCTTCCAATTACATCAACTTTGCTTGGATGTGGCTTTCTCCCATAAAAACCACACAAATGTCCAACAATAAGAACTTCTTGCACTCCAAACGTTGATTTTGCTCCTTAAAGTGTAAGATGAACCTCTTCAAGTCAAGTTAAAATCTTTTCACAATCTTGTATATGATCAAGAACACATTTGCAATACCCTCTCTAATCTAAAGTTTCATCTTTTTCTCCTTCTTAACATCCTTTGATAGGAACATCATCTAAAAAAGGCATAGTTTTTTCAAGAATGAAGTCTCTTAGTATCTTGTTCATCCCATTCATCATATGTGCAACTGAGTTAATAGCACCTTATGGCAGAGTAGACATTTTAAGTAATCCAAGTGGCGTTCTCATAATTGTTAGATCTCTACTCCCATACACAAGTTGAAATTGATTATAACCCAAATATAAATCATCCATTGTATAAATTGTCCTTCCCGCAAATGCTTCTATAAACTCATCTACTAAAGGTTCTATACCTACATTTCTTATAAAAACTACATTCATTGGCTGCATATCTTGAATAAAATATAACGATCCATTTTTCTTAGGCATCATAAATCAATGACTAGAATATGGAGCAAAAGAAAGCTCTAAAATTTTCATTCGCATCTTTTCTTTCAATAATTCCACCAATTTAGGTAAATGTGCCCTCGATACAGAAATTGGCCTTAAGTTCCAAGGCATATGAGGTACTGTAAAGATAATCATAGGAACAATAATATTAAGATCTACACATCCTATTTCATGAGATCCAAAGGCAAATGATTTATCTCGTTTTACAAGCATTTTTTTAAAATATTCAATTTTTATTGGAAATAAAGAACCATCACATCCAATCTTCAATTCTTCAAAAGTCTCCTTTGTAAACAGATTTTCTATCTTCTTTGGATCTCTTAAACTCTCTTCTTTTGATGCTTCTTCCATTTATTCCTTAAAATCCTTTAATAAAGCTCCGGCAACAAGTTTTATCTTTTTATCTATTGTTTTATATTTTGTTTCTACAATAACTTCTGGTGCTTGAAAAGATTCAACTATAGTATAAACCTCCTTCAAATGAATTTCCACAATCTTATCATTATCCCTTAATCCAAGAGATGCAATTAATTCCAAAGAATCCTCCAATTCATTTTCTTCATAAACACCTAAAATCCTCTCATCATCTTCTAATGTCCCTAACTTGCATAGATCCCTTTCAATACTATATAATTTTTTTCTTTTTTTTCTTTTAAAATCATCAACTTTCTTATACACAATATTTCTATTCTCAAAAATATCAATAAAACTTACATCAAAGGTACCTACATCTCACGAGAGTACCTCTTCTTTTGTACCTCCATAATCTTGCTTTATAATGGTACTTCTCCAAAATCCTTAAATTCTTCAACAATCCTTGGCAAGGATTTCTCCTTCAACCAATCTCGATTTCGTTCATGATTAGGAGGTACTATTACAAATTATACAGCTTTTCTTCAAGCTTCACTATATATCCTTGCATAAGCAAAACCATCATGAAGTACTTTTATTTCCATCCGTATTGCCATAATATAAGGTTGTCATAAAATCAATGGATAAGACATTGTATCTTGAATAAAGAAATGTTATTCTATCACACCATCTCTAATCCAAATTTTAACATCTAGACAAGCTCCATATAATTCGTCTTGTGTATTATTAGCTGCTCCTATTGTCCATCTATGTTTCGTTATCAAGGACAAGAACTCGATGAAAAAATACAAATTGTACAGCTTTTCTTCCAGCTTCACTACATATCCTTGCATAAGCAAAACCATCGTGAAGTACTTTTATTTCCATCCATATTGCCATAATATAAGGTTGTCATAAAATCAATGGATAAGACATTGTATCTTGAATAAAGAAATGTTATTCTATCACACCATCTCTAATCCAAATTTTAACATCTAGAAAAGCTCCATATAATTCGTCTTGTGTGTTATTAGCTGCTCCTATTGCCCATCTATATTTCGTTATCAAGGACAAGAACTCGATGAAAAAATAATCCAAACAAGTGAGCCTTCACTCAAAGAAAGGTAACAAAATATAAATAAATAAGTATGTATATTGAAAGAGAAACTAGAATGGCTATTGCCAAAAGATAAGAAAACTAGAGACCCTTGAAACTAGACTAGAAGCAAGAAAAAAATTGACAAGAGTGAAGAAGGCTTCATTCTTGTCTCTATATATACTATCTAACTAGGAGCTACGTGGCGATGTTCTATAGGACCTTCAATATGTGTTGACTTTGTAGGACACATGCCTTGACTTACAAGACAAGTTTTTTTACGTGTGTGCCACATAATTAGCTTAATCTTCAAGCTAACAACATGTGTGGCACATGGCCAACTTGTTGACCACGTTTCTAATCCAAAAAGTCAATTAAAGACACCTATGAAGTCAAAGCAGCATCTATGAAGCTTCTACGAAGCTTCTATATTAAATATTATAGAGTTAACTTACTTTTACCTACTTTTACTTATTTCTACTTATTTGTATATGTAATTACTTGCTTACATGAGTATGTCCGTGATATTACCCCCCTTTCTAGGGACGAGTTCCATAAGGAGCTGTCATCATATGTTGAAGAAATCTATGATGTGACAAATTGTATTCGCTACATACTCTGATCTTTGTTCTCTTCAAAGATGATTGATAGGGCCTCTCAACCATCGGTAGTATCCCACACTAGGGCGGGAAGTCCACCCAGTTATTTGATCATTGTTGAGGCCTTCATAACTTCCTTCGAATAGAAAATTTGGAACACCATTAAGAGTTGTTCCTACCTCTAGCAAAATCACCAAACATCGGGAGTCCCTTTCCAAATCGTGATATCAAACACATTGTATCTCGCCAACTATTCAAGGAAAAATATGTCATTTTTGAAGATCTTCATCTCGATTGCATCATCTTGAAGGTTGTGATAATCATAATGTCTCGTCCAACAAGTCAACAAATGAAGGCTCTTGAGTCGAATCCATTGGTTGTTGGTTCTCCATCTCCTGAATGTCACAACTACAAAGAAACTACGAACAAAGATTTAAAGTAGAATGTTATCTTGCCTAGATGTTGTTTCTTTTATAAAGAAGATTTTTTATCTTGATTTTGATTGATGTCGTCGATGAAAAGCTTCCACCGCCTTTCTTGCATTTGTAAGATTCTTTATTGGCTCCCATGTACGTTCACTAATACCATATTCGCACCAATGGATAAGATATTCCAATTTATTTTGGCACTGCCTTGAATCTAAGACTTCTTCTACTTCAAACTCTTCATTATTGTCCACTTCTATAGGAGGAGGTGGAGCTTGTCATCTTTTTGGTATGTCCACTATCTTGTATGGTTCAAGAAGAGATACATGGAATACATAATGGATTTTCATTGACTCCAATAGATGTAAATGATATGCAACTGGATTGATTTATGTAGAAATAGAAAATGGTCTCAGCATTCGATAGTCCAACTTGTCACAAGGACGAGTAGTCTTGATATTGCGAGAAAGTAGCCATACCTTATCACCCAAGAGGAATGGTGGTTGTTCCTTTCGATAGACATCCGCATTGACCTTTTGTTGTTCTTGAGCCTTGTTTAACTACACCTTCATCGTTGCATGTAGCTCTCATAAATGAATCGCCAAATCTTTCACAACAGGATTATCAACTTTTGAAAAGTCAAAAGTATCAAGTCATGGATGATAACCATAATTAGCAAAGAAAGGTGTTTGTTTGGTAGAAGAATGTATCGTGTTATTGTAAGCAAACTCTACCAATTGCAAAAGAGTTGTCCAATCATCTTGTTGGTAGTTAATAGTACATCTTAAATATTGCTAAAACTTAATTAACATGCTCCGTTTTTCCATCAGTTTGATGATGGAATGCCGAAGATAGTTTTATATCTACTTTTAGAATCTTAAAAAGAGTCTGCCAAAATCTTGATACAAATTGAGTTCTCCTATCTGATATAATATCCTTGCATAATCCATGATAGTGATAGATATTGTCAAAAAAGAGCTTGGCTATTTTTTCACCTGTGATAGATTTTGTACATAGTACAAAATATGCCATCTTGGTAAAACGATCTACTATCATGAATATAGAGTCATAAGAA
The DNA here is from genome assembly GCF_059467195.1 of Physcomitrium patens. NCBI lineage: Eukaryota > Viridiplantae > Streptophyta > Bryopsida > Funariales > Funariaceae > Physcomitrium > Physcomitrium patens. The sequence goes on along the minus strand of NC_143431.1, from coordinate 396,005 downwards.
CCTGAGATTGGAAGATCCGTGATGAAGTCCATAGAAACAGAAGACCATGGTTGTTTTGGAATGGGTAATGGCTGAAGAAGTCTAAAAGGTCGATGATGAGGAGTTTTTGATCTTGAGCAAATATCACATGATTGTACAAAATCTTTGACTGTCTTCCACATTTGAAGCCACCAAAAATCCCTAGATATCAGCTCTAAAGTCTTATTATATCCAAAACGTCCTACTGCTGTGAAGTCGTGATGAGCTTGAAGAACACGTAAACGTGCTTCTCCTTCTGGAACATATAGGCATCCTTTGAAATAGAGTAGGTTGTTCTTAAATTCAAATTTAGAAGGATCATGTGATTTAAAAGAATTATTCTTCATATCATGAACAAAAGGGTCTGAAGACATACTTAACTGGACTTGCTTAAGAAAAGTTAAATAAACAGTCAATGTTGATTTTATTGCTTGAAGATGAAATTGCTCCGGCTTGAAGAGAACCATTCTTTGTTACTCAAAAACTACATCTCCTTCTTTTGGTGCAAGATAAGAACGTCTAGACAAGGCATGAGACAAACCTTGTTGTCTTTCTAGCCGATAAGTGATGATGAACTTGAATCATGATAAAGACATGCTCAAACAAGCTTGACGATGATTTAATATGCATGCTGACATAAAATATTCGACATTCTTGTGATCCGTATACACGGTGACTGGACTGGAAGCGCCTTCTAGATAATGATGCCATTCTTGAAAAGAATCCACAATTACAAGAAGCTCTTTGTCGTGGATCTCATAATTGATTTTTGCTATTGAGAATTTTTTTGAATGAAAGGCTACTGGATGAAGTTTGTCATTTGTTCCCATTTGTGATAAAATTGCACCTAGAGCAAAGTTTGATGCATCTGTTTCCATAAAGAATGCTTTGGAAAAATCAACACGATACAAGATTGGTGCAGAAACAAACGCTGTCTTCAAAGATTCAAAAATAATTTCCGCTTCTTAATTCCATTAGAATTTGTCTTTACAAGTCAAACATGTAAGTGGAGCTACAACTCGAGAGAAATCTTTGATGAAGTTCCGATAGTAGTTGGCAAATCCTAAAAAATATTGGACATCTCTTACCGTTTTTGGAATCTTCCAATCTATAATAGTTTGAACTTTCTTAGAATCCATCATAAGTTCATCATTTGAAATGATGTAACCTAAGAAATCAACTTGAGTAGTGTGGAATATACACTTTTCTATCTTGGCATAGAGTCCTGCATCTCTTAATTTTTGTAATACACCACGAACTTGAAGTTCATGTTCTTCTGGATTCTTAGAATAAATCAAGATGTCGTCCAGATAACAGACTACAAAATCATCTAAAAACTCTCGAAAAACATCATTCATTAGATGTTGAAAAGCTGCTGGTGCATTTATAAGTCCAAAAGGCATGATGTTGTATTCAAAATGTCCATACCTAGTTCGAAACACAGTCTTCCATTCATCTCTTTCTTTGATGCATACTAGATTGTATGCTCCCCGAAGATCTATTTTTGTATAGATCTTAGCTTGATTCAGCTGATCAAAAAGTCCAGATATTAAAGGTAGTGGATACATGTTCTTGATGGTAATTATAGAATAAGTAATTATTTTCAGAATGTAGATACCTAGTGTATAGTATAAACAGGGATAGATAATTGCTGAAAAGGTGGTTCAGCAGGTAGAATGGATGAATAGTCAGGAAAAGTAGTTATCATCTGTAGTATAAGAGTTGGTATCTCGGGATAGTATAAGGAGGATAGGAGAGGGGAAGAAAATGCCAGACTGTGATAGTACTAAGCCGGGGATAAGCTTGGTGCTATCTCTTCTGTTAGTTTTCTTGTTTCTTTTGTGTTAGTCTTGATTCTAGTGAAGAAAATCGATTTAATGAATTAATGTTTGATTTACAAAGTTGTTTATGGATCACTGTTTATCAATTTTTGTGAAAGATTGAAGATGTATGGAAGTTTCCAGTCACTGATTATTGTAAGGTTGTAAGTTTAGTGGAGAGGAATTGTAATCAAAAGAATTATCTTGATTAGATTCTATGGATTGGAAGTTGTTCATTCGAAGGTTTGGAATATGCTTGTGAGTTCGTGAATTACACAGGATACTGAAATCGTTGTCATGGATGTTATTGTATTGATATGAGAGAGTGGACAGTAGGAGAAAAAATTAAGTGTTCTTCGGTATGGTAAGCATTCAGCAATAGCGGTTACTTGCGTGACCCTAACAATTAGAGCTCATATACATGGTCATTCCTCGTATTCGAATCCCCCTATATGGATTTATTTTGGGAGGTTTCTTTTGGAATAAGTAAAACGAGTAATCACAGTAATCTTGTTGAGTCCTCGATAATCAACACACATCCGCAATGATCCATCTTTTTTCTTCACAAATAGAATTGGATCTCCTACCGGAGATTTAGAATGGTGTATGAAATTCTTGGCTAGATTTTCTTCAATATACTCCTTGAGTTCAGTCAACTCATTTTGTGATAAACTATAGATTGGTCCGAATGGCAGTTGTACTCCTTCTTGAAGGTCAATTGAGCAATCATAGGAACGATGTTTCGGGAGTGTATCCGCATTCTTTTTTTCAAATACATCTTGAAATTCTTGATATTGGCTTGGAATGCCACTTGAAGTCTTTCCACCAGTAGGAACACATGTGGCATAAATAATATATGGTGATTCTTTCATAGCAACATGCAAAAAAGCTTTTGCACCTATAAATATGGGTTTAATTGAATTGGACTTATGACTCTCTACTTGATAAACTACATTGTTAGATATACTTTTAGAAAAAAGAAGAGTTCAGAAAATCCAATCTATTTGAGGGTTGTATTTTTCTAACCACAATAAACCTAAAATGACTGGATTAAAGGGAGATCTAATGATATTAAATACTACAAAACTATTATGACCATTGATTATTACTTCTATATGAAGGGTTTCATGAGTAATATCTCCAGAAGACAATGGACGACCATCTATGACTTCTACATGAATAGGTTTAGTTTTCTTTACTAAAGATATACTATGTCTTTTAGTAAATTCTTCATCTAAAAAATACGCTGAGGCTCCCGAATTTAACAAGGCAGAGACTTTGTAATGTTTAGGTCCTAAAATAATATTTAATGTAAAACAAGGAGAGGGCTCTGAGGAGAGAATAGGACCTTTAGTAGATGTTGTGCAAGGTTCCAACCACATGGTCCCTATTGTAGCTGGATAAACTCATTTTCTGACATATTGTCTTCTTTCACAACCATACTCCTCATTTTGTGATTGCGTCGTTTCTTTGGACAATGTTGAGCAGTGTGCTTTGGTTCTCCATAATATAAACATAATCCTTCTTGATGACGACAAGTCTTTTCTTGCTCAGTAAGAGATTTAAAACGTACTGCATCAATTTGTATATCCTCTACTTCCAAATGTATGTGTTAAAGAGATGTTGGTGTTGCCATTGAATTATAGTAACATTGAGGTCTACTTGTACGGTTCTCAGATCGAAACTCAAAAAGGCAATTGTCGCACTTCACAGCAAAGTCAATTGCTTGACTCAATGTTTGAGGATCAGGTAAGTTGAGCATTAATTTTTTTACCTCATATTGTAATCCATAGAGAAATTTGCTAATAAGTGCAGCATCATCCCACTTAATATCAGTTGCAAGTTATGAAAATTGTGAAACATACAATGTTACTAAGCGATTGTCTTGTTGTAAAATATGGATCTTATTGGTTGCAACATGAATTGGATCATGTTTTCCATACATAGATCAAAACTCTGCCAAAAAAGCCTCTAGATTATCCAATATTGGATCTCGTCGTTCAAAAAAAGATGAAAACCACGATAGTGCTGAATCTGAAAGAAGCGTACCAATGAATCTAACTTGTGATCCTAGAGTTAGATAGCTTTGGGATTGAAGTTCAATCACAAGTTGCACTTGATTGATAAATCCTCGAAACTTGGATCTGGTGCCATCAAACTTCTTGGTTAGGGTAATTCTTGGTTCTCTAATACTGGAAGGGCATTCCACCATAGGAGAAAGGACATGGTTTGGTGCAAATGTTGAAGCAACTCCAACCATTTCTATATCTTCACTTCCTGCCCATCTTGTTGCTCGTTGTGGTGGTAAATTGAGTTGATGCATCGCAAGCATTAATTCCCTCAATTGCTCTTGCATTTGTGCCATTGCATTCTTCATTTCAACAAATTTTGCCATGATAATACTTAAAAAAGAAAAGATGTCTAATATCGCTGAAGACAAATAGAAGAGAGGACTTGAGAACAAAGAAAATACTAAGGACAATATCAATTTAGAAGACGGTAATCCCCAACTTCTAATATGCTTATATCTTATCAAGAAAAAGGGGTAATCCACTCTTAATCAAGATTAGATAAAGCTCTGATATTATAGGTGTACTCTTGTCAATCTATCAAGGATAAGAACTCGATGAAAAAATAATCAAGATAAGTGAGCCTTCACTCAAAGAAAGGTAACAAAATATAAATAAATAAGTATGTATATTGAAAGAGAAACTAGAATGGCTATTGCCAAAAGACAAGAAAACTAGAGATCCTTGAAACTAGATTAGAAGCAAGAAAGAAATTGACAAGAGTGAAGAAGGCTTCATTCTTGTCTCTATATATACTATCTAATTAGTGGCTACGTGGCGATGTTCTATAGGACCTCCAATATGTGTTGATTTTGTAGGACACATGCCTTGACTTACAAGACAAGTTTTTCTACGTGTGCACCACATAGTTAGCTTGATCTTCAAGCTAACAACATGTGTGGTACATGGCTAACTTGTTGACCACGTTTCTAATCCTAAAAGTCAATTAAAGACACCTATAAAGTCAAAGCAGTGTCTATGAAGCTTCTAGAAAGCTTCTATATTAAATATTATAGAGTTAACTTACTTTTACCTACTTTTACTTACTTCTACCTATTTGTATATGTAATTACTAGCTTACATGAGTATATCCATGACATCCATATCAATTTGTCATTTCCGCTTCTTATAAAGATCCTTAGACATAAGATTTATTTCAGAACCATGGTCGACTATAGCAACAATTGGTTCTTCTATATCTCCTACCTTCACCAATACTTCAATAGTTGCCCTTGCTCAATACTTTTGAATATAATGGCTTGAAGCTTCCATTTTCTTATTACTATAATCTTCAAAACATACTCGTTGATTTTATCCATTCTTTTCATTTGTTGATTGATTGTAACCATTATCAACCTCTTCTTCATCTTTATATAATCTTACATCAATAGCATGATTCATTCCAGCTTTGTCCATTAATTGCCTCTTTTGCTTAATACTGTCAATGATAACATCATAAAATTCCTTCTTTGCAATTTCCAAAATTTCTTTCAATGTGAATTCTACCTTAGCATTTAATATACTTTCTTCCAATATCCCTTTTAAATTTTTTGCCGATTCAATATCAGAAAGTAGCTTATAAGCAATTGATTTACCCTTATCTTTTGTCTCCTTTGTTTTTTCTTCCAATGATGCTGAAGTATCTTTTATAGGTAATTCTTCTAAAATCACCTCACGAGCTTTGTCTCCTCGAGTTTGCCTCTTAGAAGAATTTCCTTCTCTTGTATCATCAAAATTTCCTCATCTCTTTTCTTCCATCAAAGCTTTATGTTGGTTCTTAGCAATATATGCATGAACTAAAAGAGACTCAATAGGATCTTCCCAACCTGTTGCACCTCATATTGTAGCTGCAGTCCTCAATAACGCTTCCAGAGGTATTTTTTTTTTTTATATTGTGGAAATGGCAGAAGCCCAAAATTTATTAGTTTCTATACTTCCACCAAAGTCATCATCTACTCTAGCGCCATAACTTGTACTCTCTTGTATTGCTATTCCATGTTCTATTAAATAATCTTGAATCAATGCACTCATACTTCCTTTGCCAAAATTGATTTGAAAGAGATCGTCTCTATCCTTTAATACAATCTTTCTATCTTTTCAATAAATAACTCCTTATTATATCATATTATTAAATTCATTTCAATCCTTCCTAGTATGTGAAGTGTCATCACACCAGATACATCTTTGTATATATCCTTATTTTGAAACATTCTTCAAATTATTTGTAGAAGTATTTTCTTCAAGTCTTGGTAATTTGATTTGAAGATCTCACATTCCACAAATAATTTCTTCAATTTCCATATCTCCTTTCTTCGATAAAGATATTGAAGGTTGAATAGCAGGTATTGTTGGTCGTGTTGTATGTACTGAAATTTTAGGTACTTGTACTACTTTTGGAATATTACTCCTATCTTTCCCCTTTTTCTTTTTGCAAGCAAATCTATCGCATTTTTTAAATATTTTTCTACTTTTTTGTCAATCCTTCATCTTCCTCCTTGTCTTCAAGAAGCAACTCTAATTTTCCTCATAATTTTCCATCAACAACTTAAAGAAATAATTCAACCTTGTTTGGTTCTTATGTCAATTTTTCTACCTTCGATAATTGAGAATACTACCTCTCAAATTTCTTTAGTAGCTCTGTTACTTGTAAATTCTTATTAGGCGGCTCGATCCATTCTAAAAATAGTTTTTTAGTAACACGATCAATATCCTTCAAGAAATATTTGTCTTTTAATGCATGTGAAAAAATCTTCCATGAATTTCCATAATTCTCCATAATTGATGTAATATGCTCTCTTATTTCCGATATCATGGCAAATCCAAATAATTCAACTATCTTTTTTTCAAAATCCGATTTAATTCCATTTTCCAAATATATCATCTTAAATACTTTGAAATATCCCTTCTATTAAATTGATCAATTTTATTGACCACTGCTTGCAATGCTTTGGTTGCTAAAGCTTCTTAGTAATCATTGCTTTCCTATTGCTGCATAGATAATGATAAGGCTTGAAACATATTAGTAATGGATGGATCCATGTACTTACCTTGTCTTTTAGAAGAAACCCCACTAAAAGCTCTACTCGAAGCTCCTCCCAAAGCGCCTTCAAAATTAATATTCTCGTTCCCCATAAAATAAAAATAAAAATAAAAAAATTTAAAATACCTCCTACCTCAAGCGTTTCACGTTTGGTTCACCACTTATATTGTATAATGTACTATCTTGCTTGAGAATGCATCAGGCATCTCACTGTGGAAGATAAAACAATGTTTTGCAAGTATCCAAGTAGTCTAGTAGGTTTCAACCATCTAAATACAAACTATTTTGGATTTCAATGTAAAAGCTTAATTCCAATATAAAGTGCTTACAAACATTATTTTTTATAACTTCAAGATATTATAAGTACAAATTCTTTTGTTATTTGTTATTTTTTTTATTATTATTATTAATATTATTCTTTTTTTTTAATTTTAAATTTTAAATTTTTAAATTTTTAAACCCTAACCCTAGATAGAGAGCTTCGGCAAATTGTAATTTTCAATCTGACCATTCGATTGTTGTAAAACTTCTACCACTAGTGTCTTTGCAAGTCCTCTAAATACTCAAGAAGTTTCAGTCCAATCCAACTTATAGATTGCAAGAAAATGCCATAAATCAACACTGATGCTCCTTGACCGCCACTTAGAAAGTTGATGACAAACTTTGAATTGTAATTTCTCCTTCTCCAACAGTGAATTCTTATTCAAACTTTGTGTGGAGCTCCACCTTTAAGTCTTTGACTTACCATGCCAAAATTCACCTTATTCTAGCTAGTAGATCTATAGATATCACAAAAATCCTAAACAACCTCCATCTACCAACTTCTAATATCTCTTTATACTAACAATCAAATATCCTCTATCCGTTTTGTTAGATTAACACAAGTTTTTACATGCGCTTGGCATACTCAACCATCTAGATACCTCTAAAATTTCAATCGCAGATGTTTTTCCAATTTCACAAAACAGTCAAGAGTACTAGCCTTAATTTTATTGCAAAAAACCAAATCACCAATACAAACACCTGCTTTGAACAACGATTGCAAAGTCTTGCCAAATCCTATGAAAACTAAGTCTTATACCTTTTGAAGGAGCTTGAAGCTAGCTCTTCAACTCCCAAAATCCCGATCTCTCCATATCCTCTTCCTTTTTTTTTCTCTCTTTTTTTTTTTTTTTTTTTTTTTTTTTTTAATTCCGTGAGGTCTCTTATTCTTCCGTCTTGGATTCGGAATTGAAACAACAGACCGCGCTTCTATAGAATTCCCGCCTCTAAGAGAATCTTTCTACAGAAAGGACGTTTCCCCGAAACGGCATAGAGAACGAAATAGGTTGAAATGGAACCGAAGCCTTTGTAATCCGGACCTCATTGGGTTGCCTAACCGAGTCAGGTCTCATACTGGATAAGAGGCCTATAACAAGACTTAGATTGGATGTCCTTGTAATTGAGTCAAATTCGCCCTTCACATCAAACTCATCTAATTGTTGAATTGATTCTATCTCTTTTTGCGGATTCTCGGTAAGAACGGCTTGGACACATTCCACTCGATTTATCAAAGAATCTTGGGGTCTTCCATTTATCTCCTCAATTTCTTTCTTGACTTTGGATTTGCTGATTCTGATTATTGAAATTGAACGAAGCATTACATTGTTGATAAGAATACCATGATTGCTTGCAATTCCTACACACTGGCACGTAATCGTCACTAGCTCTAGGATAGAGAATTCACTAGCATAATGACCAATCTGTCAGCAATGAAAACAACAAAGTGGTCTTCTTGCACTTCCATGAGGCATATTGGGTGTCTCTACCGATATATACCTACTAGGCTTGTTTCATATAGGATTAGAAAATGATCCTGATTGTCCCATTGGTACAGAGGGTACTAAGTTCTATGATGCCAGTAGAGCACATTGTTGATGTCATGTACGGTGGTATAGCTTGCAATGGAGTGAAATTAACTGGCCTTTGAATATTGGCACTGGAATTGGCCATTGTTTCTAACATTCAAGATGACTAAATATTAATAAAATCTTTTTCATTTATATTTTTACAATATAGTCTTGTTACAACATGACAATGGTATGCCCATGAAGCTGCAAATAATTTAGTGTCCCAATCTATTCCTGCTCCTAAAACTATTTTTATTAAGATTTTACATAAAATTCCATTAGTCTTTTCCATTTTTCCATTGGCTCTAGGGTGATACGGTGTAGTCTTACAATATTTTATCTCGTATTTAGTCAAAAGTGCTTCAATTGTACTATTTATAAAATGAGTTCTTCGATCACTAACCAATTCTTGTGCACAACCGAATCGTATAATAATATTTTCATACAAAAAGGTTGCTACTGTACTTGTACTATCGGTTTTCATAGCTATGGCTTTAGTCCATTTTATTACGTAATCCGTTGCTGTCAATATATACCATTTTTGTCCATTTCTTGAAGATGGTACAATTGGTCCCACAAAATCAATTTCCCATTTTTCAAAAGGTACTTGAGCCAAAATTGGTACCAATGGCATTGTCAAAATTCCAGTAGGTTGACTCGTTCTCTAACATGGGTCACAATGACGAACGAATTGGTGGGCATCTGCAAACATTGTTGGCCACCAATAACCAGCCTGTAAAGCTTTACGAGCCATGTTGTCCTCCGTAAAATATCCACCACAACTATCCAAGTGGCAACCTTCCAATATAGTACTCACTTCAGTCTAATAAATATAGCGTCACAAAACTCCATCCTTGCCTTCTTTATATAAAGCTTCACCAATCATCGTATAAGGTGCACATTTTAATATTTAGCATCTTTTAAGCTTTCCATCAAAATTGGGTGGGAAGGTTTGAAATGTCAAGTATTGAATTATTTCACTATACTCTAGAGTAATTACATCTACCACAGACAGTTTCGCATCGGGTAGTACATCGTTAATGTATTCATTACCCAATATATTAGATAACTAAGATAAATGGTCCACATTGGAATGTGATTTTTCTCGTCTTATCAAAATAGTAACATCAAATTTCTGCAAGAGTAAAATCCATTGTGCAATACGACCACTCAATTGAGGCTTATTAATCATATATTTTAAAGCATCATAGTCAACATGGAAAACAAATTTATAACTAAGAAGATAATGTCAAAACTTTCGTACAAAATAAATTATCTCCAATGCTTCTCTTTCAGTTGTTGTATAATTTCTTTTAGTTGCTACCAATTGACGACTTGCATAATAAATAGGATGATCAAAATCTTGGTCATCTTTTTGGCTTAGCACAGAATCAATCGCGACATTAGATGCATCCACATAAACTAGGAATGGTTTTTTCTAACAAGGTGCCACCAATATTGGTACTGAATCTAATTTCTATTTCAATATTTTGAATGCAATTGTACATTCCTTTGTCTAAACTGGATTGGTCCCATCAGTTGGTGGTTTCTTCAAGAGATTTTTTAAGGAAAGGTAGATAACTACGAATAGATAGATAAATTGCTGATAATAATTGATATAGCCAAAAAATACTCAAATATCTATAATAGTGTCTAGTTGCTTTAATTCTACTATAATCTTTATTTTATCCAGATCTGTAGCAATGCCTACCATCGAAACTATATGACCCAACAGTTTACCAGAAGGCACACCAAATTGGTACTTTTTAAAATTTAAAGAAATTCTACATTTGGTATATTGATTCAAACATTGACCTAGACATTCTAAATGCCTAGCTCTCATACTAAATGTACAGAAATCATCTAGAAATATTTCCATTGAAATCTGTAGATAATCTTGGAATGGTTGCATCATTATCTTTTAAAATGTAATTGGTGCATTATAAAGCCCAAACGGCATAATCTTATAGGCAAAGGTCCCCCAATCCATAATAAAGGTAGTTTTTAACTGGTCTTCTTTTACAATTTTAACTTGATTATAACTCGACAATCCATCAAGAAATTAATAACATTCATGTCCAGCGACAGCATCCAACCTACTATCCGTAAATGATAAAGAAAAATAATCCTTCTTGATAGACATATTTAATTTGTGGAAATCTTAACAGATACAAACTTTTTCATTCTTTTTCGGTACCATGACAATTAGTGAAATCCATTCACTAAAAAGAACCGGATAGATAAATCTAACTTTCAAGAGTTTATCCAATTCTTCTTTTACCATAAGTTAGTATTTTAGATTAAGTCGATATTATCTTTGGTGTATTGGTGTAGCGTTCTCTTCCAATATAATTCGATGCTCACAAACTTCAGTTGGAATTCTTTTCAAATCTGCATACGACCATGCAAAAGTAGTTTTATACATTAAGAAGTAATCTATCCAAATTTCTTTCTCCTTGTTATTTATATTGTTGTAAATCTGAATGATATGGAGAGCCTCTTTTGTACCTAAATTAATTGGTTGACATTGTGGAATTTCAAGAGTCTCTGGAATAATGTTCTACTCAATTCCAAAATCTTTCATAAAATCTAACAAATTAGAACTTTCCACCTCCAGTTCTATAGCACTAACATGATTAACATCCTATCTATTCATCCAATATGAAATCATATGATCAAAATCATCAATAATATTTGGAGGAACTAAGTACTCTCCCGGTCCCTTGCACTAGTATTTCATTCTAGTGTGTTTAACAACTTACCTTGTATCAGCATAAATTAGGTCAAGTGCACCAATTTCTTCTTCTGTAGATTTATCTTTACAATCCAACATGAATTCTAAACTAGCAAATTGAGTTTCTCCATGATATTAGATAGGATATATTTGAAGAACAATTTTATCATTACCTTTCTCAATTATCAATGTACCACGGCCCCAGTCATTTCGAGCTTTAGCTTGATATAACCACAGTCATCCTAATAAAATTGGATATGACAATATAGAGCTTTGCAATCGGAAAATAATATAATCAATTTTATAGGTAATTTTTACAATTACTATATCAATACTTCGTAAAATATCCATATATTTAACTCAACTAGAGTTAGACATTCTAAAAACTATTGTAGTAGGCAATAAGTGATCCAAATCCAACTCTTCTATTGTAGCGACATTCATAAGATTTACACTAGATCCTCCGACTACTTGCACTCTTGATACTAACACTCCATAAATTGAGACATCAATCGTTGGTGCACCCAGATTGAGATTCAAACTTAGTTCTCAGATTTCTTTATTTTGAGATCTATAACAAATTAATGAGGAATTCAAGATAGTTTGGCACTCAAGTGCTACCGCCAATAGTTGCTTCATAGAAATCGTGGACTATATGGTACCCAAATCTTTTAGAATATCATATGGTTTTGTATTAGTAGTAATTCCCAATGTCCGTTCCTTCTTCCTAGTCCTAGACACTGACGCAGATAAATTGGTTTTTTCCATATTAGAAATTAGTAAAGCTACTGGAACTAAATTTGATGGAGCATGTAAAATCCGTTCTTTCAATGGGTAAGATTGTTCTCCCAATTGGATTGATATTAGTTCCTTAGAATTCACGCCTCTAAGAAGATATTTCAATAGAAAGGACATTTTTCAAAACTGTGTAGAGAACAAAACAGCTTGAAATGGAACCAAAGCCTTCGTAATTGATACCTCATTAGGGTGCACAATCGATTCAGGTCTTATATTGAATAAAGGGCTCATATCAAGACCTGGATTGGATAGCCCCGTAATTGGGTCCAATTGGCCCTTCGCTTCAGAATCACCCAAATGTTGAATTGGTCCTTTCTCCTTTTGCTGACTTCTTGTAAGGACAACTTGGACTACTTCTATCCAATGAACTGGTAATTCTTGTGTTCCATTATTCTTTTCCTCTACAATTTGTATAGTCAATTGTATCTTCTGATCATGATTATTAGGATTAAATAGAACATTGCATTGATAATGAAAATGACCTGATTGCTTGCAATTTCCACATACTAGAGTATATTTGTCTATAAACCTTGGATTAGGGCATTCACTAGTATAATGATCAATTTACCGGCACTGATAGCAACGTAGTGGTTTTTGGCCCATACCGTCAAGTACACTTAGAGTCTCCAATGGAATATATCTACTAGGCCGATTCTAGAAAGCTATAGTAAATGATCATGGCTGATCAGTTGCTCTAGTCAAAAATTGGACTGCTGAATTGATATAATTTGGAGATTATTCCCTTAGTTAATTCCACTGTTCTCTATCTTTGTTCCATAAACCGGATTATATTTAGTATTTTAAAAATTCTCAAAGCCACGATTAGGTCAGTTTGGGCGATTACTATTCCAACCACCCATATTTACAGTCTATAGTTGATTAACATCTCATTGAGTTGGTTGTACTAATGTCTATTTATTGAACTATTGTTGCCTTTGTAAATGCCAAAAGTTTTGAATAGGGTACTTTCCTCCACAAAATGTACATTAAACACCTGTTTGTCTGGGTGATGGACATTCCAAATCAAAATGACCTTGTCCCTTACAATTATTATACTATAAATTAGGTCTCGTATTAGAAGGCTTATGTCATTTCTCCTTATCTTTAGCCAAATTTACGGCCAATTCTTCCATCTTTGTTAGATTTAATAACAAGGCTTCATTTGGATCTTTAATAGTCGTATTTGTCAACAATTCTAGTTATTAATAGATTGTCGATGTAAAATAAGGTGTCATTATTATTGGTGCTATTACTTGGAGTGAGGTAGCATTAATTGATTTTTGCAACATAACATTCTTTACATTAGAGGGAGCCATTTAAAGATAATTATCCATCGACACATTTCTCGGTTGTATTTCTTAGCTTCTTGAACTTGGAATCATTGTCGCCCTCATTGTTAATAATTGGTCACAATAACATTCTTCCCACACCTTTGTTCATGCCAAGGATGCCTCTACCATTGTCGTGTTGTAACACGAGTATACCGTGAAAATATAAAGAAAGAGGACTTTTATTATTGTTCAGTTACCTCAAATATTGGGAGTAACGACCAATTCCAGTGCAAATACTGAGAGGCTAGGTTCAGTCACCCCGTTACATTCAGTCGGGACATACTGAAATGCTTCATTCGATTCCAATAACGGGAGTCAATAGAAAGGGAAAGGACCAATTCAACGACGGGTGAGCTTGGTTCGAAGAGCCAATTGGATCCAATTTCAAGACATCCAATCCAGGTCCTATTACGGGCCTCTTACCCAATATGAGACCTGACTTGGTCGGGCAACCTAATGCGGTCCAATTATGGGAACATCCAGGTCTTACTACAGACCTCTTAGCCAATATGAGACCTGAATTGGTCGGGTGACTCAATGTGGTCCCGGTTACAGGGCTCCGATTCCGTTTCAGGCTATTCCGTCTTTTGTGCCATTTCAGGAACGTCCTTTCGATAAAAGGATCTCTTAAAGGTAAAAACGGAGGAGAAAGCTCTGACGACGGAGCCAATTTTGGATCCAAGACGGAAGATTGAAGAAATTCAGAGGCTAGGATTTGAAAGAGGGGAGAATTAGGATTAAAGGGGAGGATAGGTTAAGAAATGAAGGGGGGAGAATAAATTTTTTAAGGGTCAAAGAGCTAGCTTCATGCTTTGGGGGTGGGGAAAAAAGACAAAGAATTGGGATTTTTTTTTTATAGGATTTTGGGAAGACTGAGGCAATCGTTGCTGAAGTCAGTGCTGTACTGGTGAATCAGGATTTTAATGAAGTGGGTGTGATTACTCTTAATTGTTTTGTGAAATCGAAGTTACGTCTGTGATTGAAGAATTAAAAGGGTGTCTATAGGATTGGATATGCGGAGTGAATGAAATTTATTGGGTTAATCCAACAAGACAGTCAGTGGATACAAGGTCGTGAGTATAAAGCGGTATCAAAAATTAGCAGATCGAGTTGTTCGGGGTTCTCTATAACGTCTAGAGACCTACCGGCTGGGGCAAAAAAGATTTCGACGAGCAGTTGAAGGACATCCGTATAGATTTACGGTATATTCTTGCAATCGTTTGTATTCCAACAGTCAAAAATCAATAGATTGCTTGAATATTAGTGAATCTCCATACTACCTTCTACAGCCAGACGTCCGGTGGGTTCTCGAGCAAGAAAGCACGTAATATGACACCGTAGCTGGTCAAGCCTCTTTTACAAACATTTTTAATTTTAGTGGATGCAAATCGTTAATTAATATCAAAAATATAAATACATCTAACATTTGATTATTTAGCCATTTACAAAATATATCTGCAACTCAGCCATAATAGGACTTTACTGATTCTCCCGCAAATATCTTGCTATTCATAAAATATTCTCTAAGCCGATCTTCAAATCCAATTGGTCTAAAATGAGTTAAGAAGGCATTCCTCAAGGCCTCCTAATTAGAAAATCTATCCACTCGTTGCCGATTATACCATTTAAAAGTTATATCTTTTAAAGTTTTTGGCAACTATCTCAATCAAATCTCTTCAGTTCTACCATTATTATCCTAGCAAGTTGTCAAGAATTGAGATATATGATGATCAGGATCAGAGCCCGGCCAACCACTAAAAGTAGGTAATGGTGCCACACTTGTAGTGCAGTCTCCTATTGCTCCCATCTATACTACAATTGGTACTTCTTCTACTCCCCCGGCCATTGGTATTATCACTGGTCTCCTTAATATTTGAATTTGAATTTTTCTTCCTTGGTTTTACTTGGACCTACAATTTCTTTTTGTCATTCCTGTAGGAGATTTCTTATGCGTAATTGCTCCTGTCTTTCTTTCGCTTGTCGATTAATTCTTTGATAATCCTCCCTTTCATGATTATCACTCATAATCTTTTATTCTTCTTTACAAAATCAATATTTTTTTGAATTATAACTCACATATTTGTAATCCTAAAACTGATTCTTCTCACGTTCTCATTCAACATATAATTCCATCTTGAATATAATCAATTTCTAACATTTCATATTATTATTATTTCCCCGACAGCAATACCAAAATATTATTCGTGTTGTGTTCAAGCTTCAACATATCAAAACAATTGAACTAATAGAGGTAGATTCGAACACGGGAAAAGACTGGTTATATGAATTGGGTCTGTTAGTGTCACAATTGACTGTACTCTAGCTATCTAAAATCAATTATCAAACTATAAAACACCAAGGCTTACTACTTACATCTTAATTCAACATATAATCCATTCTACGACTATCAATTCAACAATACTTCCATATTCTTATCAGTTCATCTCCCACTTACTCTCTTTAAGATTTAAATATATTCAATGACTGATCTCTAGCTTACTTATTATATTCAGTTTTTCAATTCATGACACAGAATTCAATATCTTCACTTAACACAATACAATTCGATAATCTCAATTCTCAAGGTCACAGATTTTCTCCAAAACAGTCAATCCAAAGTCATATTCCACAATATTCTAATCACAATTTCAACAATACTTCTCTCAATCACAATTCTTCATAAGCAAATAATAAAAGCAAACAAAATAAAGAGGTGGCACCAAGCTTATCCCGGCTTACGACTCTCACAATCTGGCCCCGATCTCCATTTTTTTAACTTCTTTATCCTACCAAAAGATGGACCGTCGGCCAACAGATTCCAAAGGTTATGAATCTTTGAGTTCTTAAATATTTGTTCCACTAATAACCTACAATTACTAACTAAACTGCCTAACTATAAGTCTAATTCTCAAGGTTGTCAATAACCAACTAGTAACTAACCACAAAATTTATTTACATATTCTATAGAGCTACATATAATAATGAAGATACAATTAAAGGAAGCTCAAGAATGACAAAAGAGCAATGTAGATGCCTATCGCAAGGAGCAACCACAATATAATATGGGTGACAACGTATGGTTACTTTGTTGTAATATCAAGACTACTTGTCCTTGTGATAAATTAGATTATTGTAGGCTTGGACTTTTTCCTATTTGTGAACAAATCAATTTTGTTGCCTATCAATTATATCTTTCGAAATCAATGAAGATCCACCCTGTATTTCACGTATCTCTTCTTGAGCCATATAAGACAGTGAATATCTTCGGAAGAAGATAAATGCCACCTCTTCCTATAGAAGTGGATAATAACCAAGAGTTTGAGATGGAAGAAGTCTTAGACTCAAGGTGGTTCCAAAATAGGTTGGAATATCTTGTTCATTGGCATGGATATGATATTAGTAAATGCACATGGGAGCCATCAAAGAATCTTGTAAATGCACCAAAGAAAGTTGAAGTCTTTCATCAACGACATCCATTAAAACCAAAAAAAAAAATAGCAAACCTTTGCTATAAAAGAAATAAGATCAAAAGAAAATAACATTCGACCTCATATCTTTCATTATAGCTTTTGTATATTTGTGATGAGATGGAGTACCAACAACCAGCAGATTCAACTCAATAGCTTTCATTTGCGGACTTATAAGACGAGACATTACGATTGTTACAACCTTCAAGATGATGGAATCGAGATGAAGATCCTCAAGAATAACATGTCTTTCCTCGATTAGATGGTGAGATACAACATGTTTGGTATCACAACTTTGGAAGAAAATCCCGATGTTTAGTGATTTTATTAGATGTAGGAACTACTCCTAACGGTGTTCCAAATATTTTATTTGAAGGAAGTTATGAAGGCCTTAACAATGATCAAATAATGAGGTGGTCTTCTCACCCTAGTATGGGACACTATAGATGGTTGAAAGGACCTATCAACCATCTTCGAAGAGAGCAAAGATCGGAGTATGTAGCAAATATAATTTGCTGCATCTTGAACTTCCTCAACATATGAAGACTGCTCCTCATGGAACTCGTCTCTAGAAGGGAGGGTAATATCATGGACATATATATTTACTTCAATAGTTACTTATATGATTAAGTAGAAGTAGATAAAATATAATAATTTCATAAAGTCTTCTAGAGAAGCTTCGTAGATGCGGTTTTGACTTTAGATGTGTTCATAGGTTAAAAACTTGGCCAAAAAGCTAACCATATATTGGTAGCTTGTGCAACAACTTACCTCCGTATAGTAGCTTGTGGAACAAGTTACCTTCGTGTATTAGCTTGTGGAACAAGTTACCTTCGTATATTAGCTTGTGAAACAAGTCAACTACGCGGCTCATATATAGATAACTTGCCTTACAAAATAAGACATATGGCTAGTAAAGTCAACACATGTTGCAGGTCTTATAGGACATCGTCATGTGGCTCTTAATTAGATAGTATATATGGAAGCAAGAGTGAAGCCTTCTTCACTCTTGTCAATGCCTTTTCAGTCTTAGTGTTGTTTCAAGACTTTCTAGTCTTCTTGTTTTTGGCAATAGCCATTCTAGTTAATATTACATCACCTTTTGAGTGACTTTCTAGTTTTCTTCAGTGATAGAAGAGTGTATTGAGGATTTCCTTTCTTCAAGATTTATGTCTTTGACATCACCCTACAAGAATTATAAGATGGGATCGATCGTATGAGTCGCAAAGCCTTAATTGGACATGTCCTTTGTAACCTTGTACTATGAATATTAAAAGAGTGGATCCAAAAATCCTTCTATAGATCATTCCAATCAATCTCTATACTGGAAATAGGCTTCTTCAAAATATTTTTTGTAGATGAAGAAGATCAAACTCACACTCTTGCCAAACAATACCTTATCAATCAAACAGAAATTTGCTTCACTCTGTGGTACTCCAACTTCAACCCCAGAGCTGACATAGATGCAAATTCACAATTGGCCCATTTAGCATAAGCACAAATCTATGGCCTCTCGAATCTACTACATACACCATAAATTTCAGTAGAAATTGTCAACCAATTTGTGAAAGTCATATGCATTGATACTGAAAATCAGTACCAAGAGAAAGCAAGAAGTTCCAAAGTACACATCATAGTTAAAAACATTGATAATTTATCATCCAAAGTAAGCATTCTAGACCTACAAAATAGGACCTAAATAGAATATTATCTTGAATATAGTGGTTTATCTACCCAATATATTAGATGTCAAAGCACCACATACTAGGTCTGTAATTGCTCCACTCCAAAATCAAACAAGGATCTCAAGCAAGAAAGACTGAACAAATCTTCCAACCATGACTAAGGATCCATAGTTGAGTTAAAGAATAATCAACATCATTGAGTCACTTCATCCAGCCCTAGAGTGATCCGAATATATTCAAGGCCCAACTCAAGGTTCATATCGTAAAAAAAGAGCCTACTAAAAATATATTCTAAAAATCCAACATATGCCACAACTGGCTATAACACCAACATCATCCACTCCAATTTTTGGGCCACGCTAGGAGTACAAGAAGAAGAACAAATCTACAAAAGAAGTAGCATTACACCTATTTTAATCAGAACAACACCAAACCATTCAATGAAAATACTTATAGCAACACAAGAAGGACCAAAATTTCACCTCTATACCACATACATCCAACAAATAAAAAGAGAGTCACAGTGGACATTAGCATGTATACATCTCCATATGACGAATATTACAATGTATGTCTTGTGTAAAAAAATAATCAACCACAATAGTGGCAAAAATCTAGTGAAATAATGGACTAATTGAATATGGCTCTCAAACTCATCTAAAGACAACAATAACAATCTATGCATGAAATGATATGTAATAATTCTATCTAATCCAAACGTAATAAAAATCAAATATTAAAATAAAATAATATAGAAAAGATCACAAAATTTAGGAATAATTGGCTCCAAGTTACCATTGATTCAATGTCTAAAACATACACCTCCAATAGACTAGCACATACAGCTGGATTCCATCTCAAAACCAATAACATCTGTTGCCAACCTATTAAACCATAGCCCACGTCCAACTATTATATTTGAATCTTTACTTAGAGCTACTTAAGAAATAGAAATATAGACTAATATTTGAACTACTCACAATAGTCTCATATAATATTCAATACCTTAGAAGAGGTCTGGAAGGCACTTACAAATGCTATGAAATAACAGACCTTTTTAGAAATACTTAACTCCAACCCAACATAATTCTCCTACAAGAGACTATACTACCAATAGAAAATAGTTTAGATAAAACAAAAAAATTAGACTTTTTCAAAGGCATGATACTATGGAATAAAAGTACATACTCAACATACAACAATAGCTATATTAGAAGAACTCCAGTGATCCTTCTTCAAAAAATTGCAAACAACTTATGTGAGCATATAGTCATAGTAAAAAGATGAGCCCAATTTCTTAGTTATCAAAATCCAACAGCTAAGAAAATTGGAATCCTCAACATTTATAGATACATCTACATGGAACTTAGAGAAAAATTATGGAAGAAAATAACCAACTATCCGCTCTTAGAGGCCCATTGGATTGTCATGGGTAATTTCAACTTCATAGAAGATCTTACAAACAAATTAGGAGAACCACCTACCATAGGTAGAGGCACTTAAGAAATAGAAGCGTAGACTAATTAGCTCTTTAGAATAGAGGTTAAAGGCATATTTTGTATGAAAAAATTTGGATACATCAACATAAAATGATATGTTGTCAAGATAGAGAGAGTTTGCCTCAAGAAAGAATTGGGCTTCTAGCTGCCACTAAATGCTCAATCAAGTCTAAGATATAAAAATACCAAGTTTATATATATAATATAGTCCCTTTTATGGCAATTACATCAATAAATAAGCCCAAGTATCAAGAAAATACCCAAATGTATGATAAAGAATCTTAAAACCTTATATATCCTTATGAGAAATGTTTTTCAAACTTCAAAAACTCATATCTCATGATTGGACTGTCCAAACAACCTAAAATTTTACAAGAAGTACTGATATACTTTCAAAAACTACTACAAATAAATTCAACTTCAAATTTGTTACGAAACTTGAGATATCACAAAATCCTAATAGTAGCTTAAAACCTTAGCTTACATACACCCACGTGCTATTTTCTTCATATCTCACAAAATAAGTATTCAAATACTATGAAACTTTGATTTACAGCTTTTTAACCTAATAAAACACATTTATGGAAATTTTGAGCTAAAAATTCGTCAAGAAATTCAAGATATGGCTCCAACGATTACTATTAACAAAATGACTTATTTACTACCTTTGAATTACATGTACTTTCTTCAATGCCCTATAACTCCTTTGTCTAGACTTGGAATTCGTCAAATAATTTATGTAAAATATAGCCAAGAAAGTGATCTCTCCAACTCTAATTGCCAATCTTTCTATTCTCTCTGTACACATATGTTATGCTTCAAAGACTGACAGTAGGTACAAATTTGACACCTTAACTTTAAATACTTATATCTCCTTCAAAAAAAACTCGAAATCACACAAACTCTTCACCCAAATTATATCCAAAATTTCGAACTTTTTGATTCTAGCCTTAAAAGCTCAAATTCCGTTCAAAGAAAAACCCTAATTCCTAATAAGGCTTCGGGCAGCCTCCTTGAAGCCCATTGAATATGACATTCGACCAATAGGGATGAAGGTCTTCACCCCTTGCCTTCATCCAACCATACCTTACTTTCATCCTTTTCAATAAGCCTTCTAATAGTTTAGATTTTCACCTTTAAACTCCAACCTTCTCTTAAGCTTTATACTAAATATCTAAATCTTACATAATATAAACACTATAATCAAAAGAGATAAATCTCCAAATCAATTTTCTTATATCAATTCTTTTTAAATTTATTTACTAACCATTTTAATCTATATTAAGACTTACAAACATATTATATATCTTAATTAATTTTTACATACTATAAGTAATTATGGTATGACAATGCTTGAAACAACATGGGACCTCAACCTCAATTGATAGCCATCTACTATCATGGATACATTCTTACTGTAATTCTAATTTTAATAGGTAGAATTAGGTGAAAGTAGATTAATTTCATAATACCTTCTAAAAAAACTTCTTAAAAGCTTTTTAGATATTACTTTGTGTGGTGCCTAGGAAAATCATTTATTTTAAATTTTGTAGAAATAGATTAGGAAAGATCTGAAGAAGAAGCTGTTAAGTAAGAAGATAGGAGATAAATAGTGAATTAGGAATATAGTGTTAGAAGACTGAAGAGAAGGTCAAAATCCCAAAGATGGTTATCTTGAAGATCTTCGGAAATTTACATTTGGAAGATGACCTTCAAACAGACCTTCGACCTTCGAGATTAGCTATCTTCTAGATTTTACACTTAGTAGGATAGAGTTAGAGTTTATTGGAGAAAACCTTTTTGTACATTTTCCGAAGGCGAAGGACCTTCAACCCATTTCCTAAAGGAAGATGAGCTAGTCCGAAGACCAGAAGTTAGGAATTATTGGCAAGCTCTTCAAGCGAAGGATCGCAGATTCATAGTGACAAAAATCGCAGACTTAGAGGATGTGGATTTTGTACAATCACCGAAAGAGAAACGTAAGAGCGGAGTTGTAATCACGATACGCAAGAAACGAAGGCAGCAACCCGAAGATGTGCCCTCGGATCAGACAATTCGGATGGACGGGCAGCACCAACCTGAAGATGAGGTCGTTTCTCACCCGCATGTGCAGGAAACTGAAGGTGAGAAGAGCGGAGGTGCCTTTCGAAGGGCCTTCGAAAGAGCCACAAAGAGCAGGATGTTCGGAAGCAACTTTGGAAGCAACCCCACAGGATGATCGAAGATTTGAAGGCCTTCAATTAGCGAGCTGAAGGAACTCTGGAACGGGCTAGGAAGATCGATGAAGAATGGAAGGCGGCAGTAGTAGCGGCACAGAAGGCTCTTGAGAATCTTTTAAGAGTCTCAGTTGACACATTTTCTACTAAGACAGAAGGTACTGGACCTTCACGTACTTAGTAAAACAGACCTTCGACCTTCGAGATTAGTGTATCCACAATTATAACAGATTTCAGTTAGTTAGTTAGAGGTAGGTAGTTAGACCTTTCCGAACTGGAGTAGTATAAATAGAGAGGGATCTGAGGAAATCAGGATCCTTTGTTCCGGTGGATGTAGCTATTGAAGGTTGAATTCAGATTCCCTCGTCGATACTCTGAGACTCAAGCAGCTTGGTGCTCATCTCTTTTGGTAGTTGAAGCTCTGTGGGAGTAAGTCCCTGTACACAGTGAAGATCCTTGTCTTGGAGGCAAGAGTAGTTGTGTGGCATCCATAGTAGCATTGAAGGTAGCACACTTTGAGGAAGGTATTATTCCCTTGCAATAGACTGCCAAATCGAGAGGACCTGCCTTCAGATTGAGTTTCTGAGCTCAGTATAAAGTGATCATCCATCTCAAGAGACTTTGTTTCATTCCAGATAAGAGAGGATTTGAGTAGAGAAACTAGAAGATTGTGTATCTGAAGACCTGTTTAGAACTGGCCTTCAACTCGTTGGGTTATGTCTATCACCCAGGAGTCTAAACTAAGAGTGAAGTGACTGAATGAAGAAGATGTGGCATATTTGCAAGCTATTTGAGATCTTTGACCATTTTTCTCGTGGGATCGACCTGTATTCACCATATACCTACAATCTTGTGGTTTTGTGAGTCGTTACACTTTGACTTTATATGTATTTGTAGTTTATTGATAGGTTAGAAACTTGATCAAGAAGCTATCCATGTGCCACATATATTGGTAGCTTATGAAACAAGCTAATTATATGGTAGCTATATATAAAACTTGCCTTACAAGTCAAATTACGTGTCATGCAAAGTCAACACGTTTTTGGACGTCTTATAGAATGTCGCGACATAGATTTTGAGTTCATAGTATATATAGATGCAAGAATGAAGCCTTCTTCAATCTTGTCAATTTTTTTCTTACTTCTAATCTAGATTGAAGAGTTTTTAATTTTTTTTATCTTTTGGCAATAACCATCCTAATTTTCTTTTAATATACATACTATTTCTTTTTTTCTTTTTTTCTTTTTTTCTTTTGACACAGATTTCTCAGATTTATGCATCTTCTTCCAATCCATGTCCTTGACAAATTGACAAGAGTACACTTATATTATTAGAATTTATCGTCTCTTGATTAAGAGTAGATTATTCTTTTCTTTTGATAAGACATAATCATATTAGAAGTTGTGGATTATCTTCTTCTAAACTAATATTATTCTTAGTATCTTCTTTATTCTCAAGTCTTCTCTTCTACTTCTCTTGAGCAATATTAGATATTTTTTTCTTTTTGAAAGCTTGAAATGAAGAATGCAATAGCACAAATATAAGAACAATTCAAAGAATTGATACTTACAATGTATCAACTTAGTTTATTACCACCTAAAGCAACAAAATGGCAAGAAGTAAAGATATAGACATGATTAGAGTCGCTTCAACATCTACACCAAATCACATCTATTTTCTTATAGTATAATATTCTTTTAATGTTAGAAAATCCAAAGTTGCCTTATTCAAGAAGTTTGATGATATAAAATCTAAGTTTTGAGAATTTATCAATCAAGTAAAATTTGTGATTGAACTTCAATTCCAAAGCTATCCAACATAGGGATCACAAGTTAGATTCATTGGTACACTTCTTTTAGAATGACTATTATCATGGTTTTTTTTTTTTAAATGATGAGATCCAATATTGGATAATATAGAAGCTTTTTTTGTAGATTTTCAATCCATGTATGGAAAATATGATGCAATTCATGTTGCAATCAATAAAATTTATAACTTGTAATAAGGTGATTAATCAGTGACATCACATGCTTCACAATTTTGACAATTAGTGATTGATATTATGTAGTATGATGCTACCCTTATCAGCCAATTTTTCTATGGATTAAAATATGACGTAAAGAAATTGATGTTCAAATTATCTGATTCTCAAACATTGAGTCAAACAATAGATTTTGTTATAAAATATGATAATCGGCTTTTTGAATTTCAATCTGAGAATTGCACAAGAGAACTTCTATGCTATTATAATTAAATGACAATATCAACGACCTTTCAATCTAAACATCTAAAAATAAAAGATATATAAATTAATGCAATACATTTTAAATCTCTTATTGAATAAGAAAAGACTTGTTATTATCAAGAAAGACTATGTTTATATTGTAGAAAGCTAAGCAGACTAATCAATATTGTCCAAAGAAATGATGCCACTACAAATTTAGGAGTACAACTCTCAAAGATGAAAAAATGTTAGAAAATAAATATATCTAGCTACAATAGAGACTATGTGGCTAGAATCTTGTACAAATGAAGGTCCTATCTTGTCTTCAAAACCTTCTCCTTATTTTATAATAGATATGCATTTAGGACCTAATAATCACAATTCCTCTGCTTTGATAGATTCAAGAGCCTCAGCTTGTTTCTTAGATGAAGAATTTGTTAAAAGCTAGGAAATATCATTAGTACAAAAAACTAAATTTTTACTTGTAGTAATTATAGATGGCCATCCGTTATCTTCTAGAGATATTATTCATGAAATATTTCCTATGGATGTAGCAAAAAAAGGTCATAATAGTTGCATAATTTTTAATATAATTAGATCTCCCTCTAATCCAGTCATTTTAGGTTTATCATGATTAGAAAAGTATAATCTTCTCATAGATTGGATTTTTCATAAACTTGACTTTTTTTAGAGTATTATTAAGAGTTTTATGAAAAGCCATGAGTCTAGTATAGCCAACTTCATACTCATAGATACAAAAGCTTTCTTGCAAGCTATAAAAGAATGATCGCCCTTTGTTATTTATGTTACATCCATTTTTAATGATGGAAAGGCTTCAAGTGCCATTTCAAGTCAATATCAAGATTTTTAAAATATTTTTGAAAATAAGAATGTAGATATTTTCTTAGAGCATCATCCATATGATTGCTTAATTGACCTTAAAAAGAGATGTCAGCCACCATTTGGTCCAATCTATAGTTTATTAAAAAATGAGTTGGTTGAACTCAAGAAATATATTGACAAGAACTTAGCTAAGAACTTTGTATGCCATTTGAAATTTCATGCAAGAGCTCATATCTTATTTGTAAAGAAAAAAGATGGATTACTACAAATGTGCATAGATTATCAAGAATTCAATAAGATTACCATCAAAAATAGGTATCTTTTATCCTTGATATCTAGACTTCTTGATCAATTAAATCAAGCTAAGATCCATATAAAAATAGATCTATAAGAAACATACAACTTGGTCCACATTAAAGAAGGAGATGAATAGAAGATTACATTTTGAATAAGATATGGATATTTTGAATATAATGTCATGTCTTTTGGACTCACAAATATACTAGTTATTTTTCAACATCTTATAAATGATATTTTTTATGAGTTTTTAAATGATTTTGTTGTCTATTACTTAGACAATATTTTAATCTATTCTAAAAACATAAAAGACTATGAAGTTCATATTTGTTGTGTATTACAAAAGCTTAGAAATACGAGATTGTATGCCAAGTTGAAAAAGTGTGTATTCCACACTACTCAAATTGACTTCTTAAGATATGACATTTCCAACAAAGAACTTATGATAGATCCAAAAAAAGTTCAAATTATTATAGATTGAAAGATTTTAAGAATAGTAAGATATGTGAAATTTTTTTTAGGCTTTGCCAATTATTATTGGATCTTCATTAAGAATTTTTTTTAAGTTGTGGATCTTCTTACATATCTAACATGCAAAGAAAAATTTGATTAGACCAAAGAAGCTAAAGCATCTTTTGAAGCCTTGAAGTAGGCATTTATTTTTGTATCAATCTTGTATCAAAACAACTTTTTTAAGGTATTTTTATAAAAAGAGATGCATCAAATTATTCTTTAGATGTTGTTTTATTATAAATAAGAGAAGATGACTATAGAATAGGTAAATAAACTTTGTGGTAAGTTACTGGTTGGTTATTGACAACCTTGAGAATTAGATTGATGGTTAGGTAGTTTAGTTGGTAACAGTAGGTTGTTAGTGGAATAAATGGTTAAGAATTCAAAGGGTCATAACCTTTGGAATCCGCTAGCCGATGGATCATCTTTTGGTAGGATAAATAAGTTGAGGAAAGGTAAGTTGAAAGCCAGACTGAGAGTCATAAGCCAAGAGTCAGACAAAGAGTCATAAGCCGACAGCTACACTGAGAGTCGTAAGCCGAGAGCCACACTGAGAATCATAAGCCGAGAGCCAGACTGTGAGAGTCGTAAGCCGAGAGCTAGACTGTGATAGTCGTAAGCCAGGATAAGCTTAGTGCTACCTCTTTGTTTTCTTTATTATTTGCTTATGAAGAATTGTGATTGAGAGAAGTATTCTTGAATTGATAATCGTAGAATGGATTATCGATTGAATTAAGATGGAAGTAGTAAGCCTTGGTATTTTATAGTTTGATAATTGATTTCAGATAGCTAGAGTATAGTCAATTGTGACACTAACATACCCAATTCATATAATCAGCCTTTTTCCATGTTTGAATCCACCTCTATTAGTTCAATTACTTTGATATATTGAAGCTTGAACACAATAAGAACAACATTTTGGTGCCACTATCGGGGAAATGATAACAATATGAAATATTAGAAATTGATTGTATTGGAGATGGAATTATATGTTGAATGAAAACGTGAGAAGAAACAGTTTTAGGATTACCAATATGTGAGTTATAATTCAATACAATATTGATTTTGTAAAGAAGAATGAAAGATTATGAGTGATAATCATAAAAAGGAGGATTATCAAAGAATTAATCAACAAGAAAAAGAAAGACATGAGCGATTACGCATAAGAAATCTCCTACGAGAATGACAAAAAAGAATTGTAGATCTAAGAAAAACCAAAAGAAGAAAAATTCAAATTCAAATAGTAAGGAGAGTAGTGATAACACCAATGGCCGCGGGAGTGCCAGAAGTACCAATTACAGTATAAATGGGAGTAGTAGGAGACCAAACTACAAGTGTGGTACCATTACATACTTTTAGTGGTTGGCCAGGCTCTGATCTCGATCACCATATATCTCAATTCTTGATAGCCTGCGTGGCTAATAATGGTAGAATTGAAGATATTTGGTTGAGATGGTTGCCAACAACTTTAAAAGATACAACTTTTGAATGGTATATTCAACAACCAGTGGGTAGATTTTCTAATTAAGAGACCTTGAGGAATGCCTTTCTAACCCATTTTAGACCAATTGGATTTAAAGATCGGCTTCGAGAAAGTTTTATAAATAGTAGGATATTTGTGGAGAAATTCGTAGGATCTTATTATGGCCGGATCGCGGATATACTTTGTAAATGGTCAAATAATCAAATGCCAGATGCGTTTATATTGTCAATATTAATTAATGGTTTGCATCCACCAGAATTGAAAATGTTTGTAAAAGAGGCTCGTCGAGCTACGGTAGAGGCATCGTTGGCATGAGCAAAGATATGGAAAGAATGTCATTATGACCAATTATTAACAGTGGAGGCCACAATGATTCCAAGTTCAGAAAGCCAACAAATACAACCGGGAAATAAATCGATGGATAATTATCCACAAATGGCTGCGTCTAATGTGAAGAATGTTATATTGCAACAATCAATTAATGCTACACCACTCCAAGCAATATCGCCAATAACGATGACACCTTATTTCACATCGCCAACCTATCAACAACCAGAGTTGTTCACAACCTTTTTGTATGAAAATATTATTATATGGTTCAGTTGTCCATGAGAATTGGTTAGTGATTCAGGAACTCATTTTATAAATAGTACAATCGAAGCACTCACGACTAAATACGAGATAAAACATCACAAGACTACACCGTATTATCCTAGAGCCAATGGACAAATGGAAAAGACTAATGGAATTTTATGTAAAATCTTAACAAAAATAGTTTCAGGAGCAGGAACAGATTGGGACACGAAGTTATTTGTAGCTTTATCGGCATACCGTACTGTGTATAAAGTTACTACCAATACTACTCCTTTCCAATTGATTTATGGCCAGGAAGCAATATTACCTATTGAATTGGAAGTCCAAAGTTTATGAATTGCTATAGATAATAGATTGAGAGATCATGATTCATTACGACATCGTTTAGAAGAATTGGAAAAATTGTATGAAACTAGAGTCAATGCATTAATGATAATGGAAACTATACAAAAACGAAGGAAGACTTATTATGATAGTAAGCTTAGACCAAAGGCTTTTATGCCATATGATTTGGTACTTCTTTATGATAGTCAATTTAAAAATTTTCCAAAAAAATTTCAAGTTAAATGACATGGGCCATATCGAGTTATTGACGAATTTCCAAATAGTTTAATACAATTGAAAGTTTGTATGGGTACTAAATTTATGACCCGGATCAACGGCAATCAGCTTAAATATTACTATACATAATCCCTGGACGGGTTTGCTGTTACGAAAGGGAGAGTCGACCTAATTGATTGGACCATAGTAAGAAGTAGAAGGTGGGTTCTTGACAAGCATCGTGTTTTCTTTTGTGGTTAAAGAAAAGATGCAAAACATGTCTGAAAAAGCAAGGATGGAGACCGATTGGAAGAAACAGCAAGAACGGTGCAGGTAGAGGTTGCGATGTTACAGACTAAACTAGTCGCATTAACAAAGGAGGCCAATAATTTAGTGCAGACCAATACGCTAGTTTCAACGACAATACCTTCAGAGATATCTTTGAAACCAATAGAAAAATGGCAGAAGATGTTGGAAGAGCGTGACAATCAAATTGCTCAACGTGACTGTCGGGTACAGGAATTGGGTTTGTTGAATGAAGATCTGATGGCACGTTTAGATGGGGAACTCTTGAACATCGAGGTAGACGACAAAGATGTAGTAGAGGAGAAGGTCACCATTTCAAAAGATGGTAAGCCAATGCCATTGATTGAAGAAGCCAACGCTGCTACATTTTTATAAGTTGAGGCTAAATAATATTTACGAGGACGCTGCACAATTAGGAGTGGGACTATGTAGAATAGGTAAATAAACTTTGTGGTAAGTTATTGCTTGGTTATTGACAACCTTGAGAATTAGACTGATGGTTAGGCAGTTTAGTTGGTAATAATAGTGGTTATTAGTGGAATAAATGGTTAAGAATTCAAAGGGTCATAACGTTTGGAATCCGCTGGCCGACGGATCATCTTTTTAGTAGGATAAATAGGTTGAGGAAAGGTAAGCCAAGAGCCAAACTGAGAGTCATAAGCCGAGAGTCAGATTGAGAGTCGTAAGCCAAGAGTTAGACTGAGAGTCGTAAGTCGAGAGCCACATCGAGAGTCGTAAGCCGAGAACCACACTAAGAGTCGTAAGTCGAGAGTCAGACTGAGAGTCATAAGCTAAGAGCCAGACTGTGAGAGTCATAAACCAAGAGCCAGACTATGAGAGTCATAAGCCGAGAGCTAGACTGTGAGAGTTGTAAGCCAGGGAAAGCTTGGTGCTACCTCTTTGTTTTTTTTATTATTTGCTAATAAAGAATGGTGATTGAGAGAAGTATTATTGAATAGATAATCATATAATAGATTTTGGATTGAATTAAGATGGAAGTAATAAGCCTCGATGTTTTGTAGTTTGATAATTGATTTCAGATAGCAAGAGTACAGTCAATTGTAAAACTAATAGACCTAATTCATATAACCAGTCTTTTCCCATGTGCAAACCCATCTCTATTAGTTCAATTGCTTTGGTCTACTAAAGCTGGAACGTAACAAGAATAACAATGACAAGCTCCACCCAATAGCTTTTCATTCTAAGAAATTCTTAGCAAGAAAGATTAACTATAAAATCCTCAATAAAGAATTTCTTATAATTGTGGATTCTTTTCAAGAATAGCATCATTATCTAGAAGGTGCTTTTAGTCTAGTTACTATATATACAGATCATAAGAACCTTGAATATTTCATATCAGCACATATTTTGAATCATTATCAAGCTTATTAAAACATGTCTTTGTGAAGATTCAAATTCAAATTCAATATTATTTATCAGTTAGGAAAATAACAAGTTTTGTCTGATATCCTTTTTAGACATTTTGATCTTATACCAAAAGAAAGAAATGGAGCTTTTTATCAATAAAGGACAATTTTGTTGAAGCCAAAAAAATTTCATTTTCAAATAGTAAAATTAACATTGATTATTGATTCAACTTGTCTCAAACAAATTCAATCAAGTATGTCCTCTGATCTTCTTATTTATCATATCAAAAATAATTTTTTTAAGTCTTTTAATACTTCCAAGTTCTAGTTCAAGAATAACCTACTTTATTTCAAAAAATTCCTATAAATTCTAAAAAAAAGAGTACATTTATGTATACTTCAAGTACATCATGATTTTCTAGCAGCATAACATTTTACATCAACAAGACTTTGAAACAAATATCTAGAGATTTTTAGTGGCCGCAAATGTGGAAGGCTGTAAAAAACTTTGTTCAATCATTTGAAATTTTTTCAAGGTCAAAAACTCCTCATCATCAACCTTATCGACTTCTTCAGCCATTATCTATTCTAGAACAACTATGGTCTTCTATTTCTATGGATTTTATTATGAATCTTTCAGTCTTAGATTTGTATGATTTTATATTTGTGATAGTAGATCATTTTACCAAAATGGCACATTTTATACCATGCACAAAATCTATCATGGATAAAGAAATTACCAAGCTTTTCCTTGATAATATCTATTGGTATCATGGATTGCCAAAAGATGTTATATTGGATAAGAGGACTCAATTTGTATCAAGATTTTAGAAAATCTTTTTTAAGATTTTAAAAGTGGATAAAAAATATTTTTTGGCCTTCATCTTCAAATTAATGGATAAATAGAGTGTGTAAAGCAAGTTTTGGAGCAATACTTAAGGTGTGCTATCAATTATCAATAAGTCGATTGAAAAACCTTCTTACCATTAGTAGGATTTTTTTATAATAATATAATACATTCTTCTATGCAACAAACATCTTCTTTGCCAATTATGGTTATCATTCATAACTTCATATTTTTAACTTTTTAAAAGTTGATAATCTTGCGGCAAAAGATTTGACAAATTATTTGTCAGAGCTACATGCAATAATGAAGATACAATTAAAAGAAGCTCAAAAACAACAAAAAATCAACACGGATGACTATTGAATAGAACAACCACAATTCAATGTAAGTGACAAAATATGGTTACTTCATTGTAATATGAAGACTACTTAATCTTATGATAAGTTGGACTACGATAGGCTTAGATTTTTTTTTATTTGTAGACAAATCAATTTAGTTGCTTATCAATGACATCTACTTGAGTCAATAAAGATCCATCTTGTATTCCACCTATTTATTTTTGAACCATATAAGATTAAGAACATACTAAGAAAAAGACAAATCCTACCTCTTCCTATAGAAATGAACAATAATGAAGAGTTTGAAGTAGAAGAAGTTTTAGACTTAAGGCAACATTAAAATAAGTTAGAATATCTTGTCCATTGGCATGGATATGATATTAGTAAATGCACAAGGCAGCCAATAAAAAATCTTACAAATATAACAAAGACAATGGAGGCTTTTCATCGACGACATCTATCAAACTCAAGATGAAGAATAATAAGTCTTTTCTATAAAAGAAATAAGGTTCAAAGAAGATAGCATTCTATCTTTATTTGTAGCTTCTTTGTATTTGTGGTGTTAAAGAAAAAGAGAGCCAATAGATGGCAGATTCAACTCAAGAGCCATCATTTGCTGACTTATCAGATAGGACATTGCAATTATCACATCCTTCAAGATAACATAATAGGAATGAAGACCTTCAAAAACGACATGTTCTTCCTC
This sequence comes from Physcomitrium patens, assembly GCF_059467195.1. Lineage (NCBI taxonomy): Eukaryota > Viridiplantae > Streptophyta > Bryopsida > Funariales > Funariaceae > Physcomitrium > Physcomitrium patens. Next base: position 363,381 of record NC_143431.1, on the reverse strand, counting down.
AAATAGATGGCAAGATACAATGCATTTGATATCACAAATTGAAAAAAGACTCTTGATTTTTGGTGATTTTATTGGAAGTAGGCATGATTCTTGATACTGTTACAAATATTTTGTTTAAAAGAAATTACAAAGGTTTCAACAATGATCAAATTACAAGGTGATCTTTTCGCCTTAAAATGGAATATTATCAATAGCTAAGAGGACATATCAACTACTTTTGAAGAGAACAAAGATAGGAATACATATGTTTCTAGAAATTATAAAATTAATAACATAAAAAATTCTATGAAGGTTTTAATGTTATTCTTATTTATTTTAATTTTTTATTTTTAAAATAATAATTTCTTTTAATAATAATATTCTAATCAACATGTATTACTAAACTAGTGATGTTAAAAATACATATATATATATATATATATATATTTATATATTTTATTACTGTAAATATATTTTGATATTTTGATTTAAATATAAAATTTGTATAAAAAAATATTTTAATTAATTTTTTATGTGTACATATATATATATATATATATATATATATAAACAAAATTTAATATAAAATACATAATAAACTAGTATTATTTTTAAAAATACATCTTATAATCTTATATATAGATATATACATTACTTGAAAAAAAATTCTATTGAATACAACTGAAAAACTTCTTGAATTTATATTATATTTATTTTCAAACATATAATCTTATTTTTTCTTCAATTTTATTATTTTATTTACTTCTATTAAATTTATTTAAAAAATATGTATGTATGTATGTATATATATTTTTCATTTATTTATTTATTCATTATTTAAATTTATCATTGTTAATATTATACAAATTTCTTATAATGCTACAAAACAAGTTTTTAGCTTTGATCTTTTTCCAATATCTAATGGTTAATACAAATTTGATCTTATATTTTATAGCAAGTCTTCTATTGCAACTATTTGTAATGCTATTTTAATTAGAGCTTATATTTCTAACAAAATTCGAAAATGGTCATGATAAGATTAAATATAAATTTATAAGATTAAATAATTAGAAAATTGGTTAATTATCAAACATATCATCTTAAGTTTTATATTATTTATTTATTCCTAAAAATAAATTTTACTATATATAAGGTATGTCTTGCTTTAAAATACTTCTTTTATATATTCTTATATAAAATTAATTTAATAATATAACTATTTGTGGTAAAAGAAAATACAATAGAATTTGATTAAATTACTTTAGATCTATATTTATTATTATTATTATTATTATTAGATATATATTTATATATATATATATATATATATATATATATATATATTAACAATAAGGTGTTTTTTGCATTACTAAAGTTTTAAGACTATTATTTTAAAGTTGAACTATTTTGTTGTCATGAAACAAAAATCCTGTTATTTTTTATTTTTCATCGAAATAACATATGTTATATAGTTTTAAAAATCATATTAATAATCATTTTTAAGTTTTTCTTTTTTTGGATAATTATATTGTATGTTAATGCAAAGTAAATTTTTTAATTTTTTTTAACAGTTTTAAATTAAGTTTTTCATTAAATATATTATAATATATTTAATGATAAAATCTAATACTACCTAAAACTTTTATGAGTTGCAAGAATTCTTCCTAGAAACAAATTTATCATGTACATTGAGTGCTGTTGTGTATGCAAGACTGATGATTGAAAAGTAGGATCGGAGGCAGCCCCTGAACTCAATTCAACACCCATGTCAATGTGAATGCAAAACAGTGCTGGCCCAACCTGCCCGCCCCCCAAATTGCCCGGCCTCCAAACTGCCCGGCCTCTTTGTTCCCCTACGTTCCCTCCCTCCGTTCCCAGAAATCCGATCGGCGGTTTAGATTGTATCTGAGCGGCAGTTCCGATCCGACGGCCCAAGTAGGTGGCGCCAGTCGATTGAGTAATGAGGTTTCTGGGACTCGCAGTGACGTGGGAAGCATTGGTACCTCTGATGGCTACCACGTTTGTAGCTTGCTTCGTTTCTCAACATATTGCTAAATTGAGTGACACTCGCAACGCCCAGTTTCTGAGACTCCAGTGGTTGGCAATGGAAGTGCACCAGGGTCCTAAGAAAGTTGGAGAACGAGTTCATGCGGCATAAGCAGGTTTACTCTCGTGGAGGAGGTGTAAATTCTCGTGGGACAGGAGCGCCAGGATATGGCTATGGAATCTCGTGCGTCGATCATTATGATGTATGTCGTGTGGATTCGGGGGATTTCGAAACCAAATCTTGAAGAATGGATTAAGCTGAAGAGGCAAAGTTTACCCAAAGAAACGCAATAGAGGAGGACTTGCGGAGGACTCAACCCGAGTCTGAAGATTTAAAGGGGGAGAATTTAGAGAGGACGACATGAGGAAGAGTCAAACAGAAGCAGCGGGCCATATCTATCGGATATGGATCAACCAGCGAGCAGTTCAATTCAACATGGGGTTCGCGAATCCCTTCCAGCCGATTTTCTGGTGCTGATGCTGGTGCAATCGTCCCGTAGGATCTGCTAGTTCTGCCAGGTTTTTCGAGAAGCTACCAACTAGTCCAAATTGCAACGAGAACACAGACTTCTTTGCCCAACTGAGTGCTCTCTTAGTCCCAAAGTGTTCGACGACGAGAAAAAATTGAGGTCCTTGAGGGATTCAACTCCCGAAAAGGAGCGTAGACGAAACTGATTCCAGCACTGGACCCACGATTCTTTAAGGACAACCTTGTTCAGGACAACCCTGTATGAATGTAGTGGCGGTGAGAAGACCAAGTGCGTCTCCTGAAAAATAGAGATCTACGACTTTGCAAAAAGGAAGCGGTTGGGGAACTGTCGGGGACGGGCTAGGACTAGACTACTGAATGAACGAATACAAAGCAGGGATCTATCTCAAGGTTTTGAATTTTCTGTTGTGCGTGGGCAGTCTCGCGTTCGACGCAGGGCCGCGCATGGCTAACGGACTGGAGCTGTTCCTTTTTGAAGGTGAGACAAGACGGTGATCGTACCGCGATGGTCCTTACAGCATAGTTCAGCTCGTGAAAGTGTGATGGAATGATCCTCCTTTTCTACAACCAAGTGGCTGGGGTGCATCGACCCACTGCATTGATCGACTAGAATTACTCAGCGGACCACAACACGAATAGCGAAGGATCCTGACGCCTCCACGATTATGAGAATCTAGCACTGCTGATGTATTTGGAGTTCACATCTGCCTCGCTGCATGGACACAACCTGTGCATCTTCAACCCAATTGAGCACACTGGGGTGATCTCACGAGACGCTCGAGGAATCCGTCGATAGCCCCATCGACGCGGATCACTTTGACGACTTGCCAGCACCTCCCGAGATGAGACACAACGTCCGGTTCTAAAGCCACACGGCGATTGGCACTGAGTCTCGAAGACAAGTGATGAGGGCAAGAAGAACATGATGCGTTAAGCGAACGCATCTGAGAAGCCTACGACAATGTGATGATACAACGAAGAAGCGTTTCGATGAGTTCGAGGTAGGCAAGGGCAACGGAGAGCAGTTTGAATCCGTTCTTCTTCTTTTTCTTCTTCATTTCTCTTGTAAATTTCTAATCAGGGGATGAGAAATGAGAGCAAAGCGGGGCTTGCAGTAGATGGCCTACCGTGGAAAAACACAGAGCTGAGCAAGAAAATGTACAAGGAAGCAAGTATGGTTGGATAGTAATAAAGGAAATACGAAGTTGTCAAGTGACTTGTACTAATTGGTTAGTTTCTGAGAGGAATTAATTCAATTCTTTGTGCTAGCACAAATAGACAAGTTGATAAAATTTCGTTATCCAATCGTTAATTCTTAGGTTTTTTTTTTCCTACTTGCCTACACAATATTGGATTAGCACCATTGACAATCATATTTTATTCCATTCATTAAGTTTGAATTTTTTTAAAATAAATAAAGAGTAGTTGGATTTACTTTAACTATAAATTAGGGTTTGTGATTTATCAAGGTTCAGGGTTTTTTAATATATATTCATGTTGACAAAAATAAAAATATTTATAATTATTTACAAATAAAAATATTATTAGATTTAATTTTTAAGATTTAAGACAATAGGCTAATTTTTTAATAGAAATTGATATTTTCAAAAATAAAATAAAATATCTTAAAAATCTACAAAAGTAATAGATTTATTTGTTATAAATAAAAGAAATATTGTAATGTAAATAAAAGCAATGACTATAATATGTTTGAAGTAGAAAGTGATAGAATATACTAGAGTAGACTATGTGATATATTCTTTGAAATCTTTCTATTATGTATTTAATATAAGATTGAATAAATTTATTCTAAAAAAATATTTTTATTTAGTTGCTAACAATGTTTTGATATTAATTATAAATTATTTTAGTAAAACCAAAATATATTGCAAAAGAGATTCATTACCTTTTAAAATAATTAAAATTGATACCTTTTTTTTAGATAATTTCATAAGTTCATAAAATAATAAGATTGATTAAAAACGAGATTAAATCATATTTCTTGTGACTATTCATATATATATATATATATATAGTTGTTAAAGCCACACCCCACATTACCATGTCATGATCAATTTTGTCTATCCCTATCTTTGTCCCTTGTTCCATGTCCCCCATCCCATGCTCCTAATCCTTGTGTCTCATTCCCTATCCCTTGTTCTTTGTCCTCCAAATTAACCATCACATGGTTTGCAAGATGTGGCTTTAATAACAATGGAGTGTGGCTTTAACAACTCCCTATATATATATATATATATATATTTATAATTTTGATAATAAATTATTTTACAATATCTTACAAATATATATAGTTTTATTATTGATTGAAGTATGTGTTAATATTCAAATTGATTTCAAATTATTTGGTTTAAATTAATTTTTTAAACATAAAATGCAAAAAAAAAAAATTAAATTTTTTCAAAATTTTAAATAAAAATCTTATACATATTTTTAAAACATTTAAAGTATCAAAAATCTTTAATTAATGGCAATCTTTTCTATCACATGGTAATTTCAAATAATTTTAAATTTACATAAATATTTTTACATTAAAAAATTTAATCCATAAACAAACCATATAATGTGGCTAATATTTTTATTTGAAGCAGATCTTTCAAATTTGAATGTTAAGCCAGTCAATTTTAATTATTTTTAATAATCGAATTATTTAATACCATAGAATAAATCACAAATATTATATTTCTTTTGGCTTTGCTTATACATGCTCTAGCTTCTAAATATTATTCACTAGCTTCTAAATATTTTGAAAATATTTTGAATGTATCTTTTTATTTTATGTAGGTACCTTCTTTAATTGATATATTCTTTTTTAAAACTTAATGGCTTATTTATTTTGAGATTGTATAACTTAAATTTTGTATAATCTATTAAATCTTGTGATTCTTACATTTTGTATAATTTAAATTATCAAAATGTAAGAATCACAAGATTTAATAGATTTTAGATTTGGTTTTTTTTTTTTTTTTTTTTTTTTTTTCCCCGTATATGTGTGTGTGTGTCATTAAAGGTCCTATGATCATGCACCATTGCCTATGATTGCGCTTTCTTCCATTACCACATATATTATATATAAACCTAATATCTATTACTATATAGACCTACCACCATAGATTCTATTGACACACGTTACAAGATGTCACCAAAATCTACGCTTCTACTCCCAATGGATGCCGTCTAATACAAATTACCATCATTTTTCTTAGCTCATTTCAGGAAAATCTCATGCACTTTTACAAAACAAATGTATATGTTAAAAAACTAGTTTATGTGCAAATTCCACAATTTTGTAGAAAAAGAAGACAAGGCAAGGCAATATGCATCAAGTACTCTAACAATGCCATGGCAAGTCTTTGTAAACCAACTTTTTTCTATCTCAATCTTTCCACAAAAACTTGTGATCTCAACCACAATAATACTCAACTTCAATCTAGAACTTGTCTTCAAATACACTTCTTCTACAAATACATTGCAAAGACATTGCAAGTAATCAATCAAATTGAACATTGCTGCACAATTACCTTTGCTCCATTTCTTCAATATCTCTTGTATTGGTGCTACAATATTGTTGTCTTTAGTACTATTGTACCTTCTAATGTTGCAAGCTTATGCAACTTACATTGCAATCCTTGACGTATGTAAGAGCAACTCTATGCAATATTCTCTTCTTTGTAATATTTTAAACTCCATAAAGTAATTAATATTTAGTACCACAACAATATAGTAAAATCCAATACCTCAAAATAATAGCTAGTAGCATTGTATCTAGTAATAAAATCTTAAAATTCAACATCATAGAGACAAATCAACTTACAGAAAGAAAAAAAAAAAAAAAAAAAAAAAAAAAAATGAATGAAAATCCAATAAACTAAATTGAATTGTATACATCAAATAAGATTGGTGTATCACATGACTAATTGTATACATCAACTAATGTCATATCACATGACAACACCAAGAATGACTATTTCAAATCTACAACTTAAATTCTATTTTTTTATAAAATAAATAAATGAATAAATTTTAAAAAAATAATAAATATATTAATTTAATCAAATAGCCTTGATTTACTAAACAACATGACTGTCATTTCTTCTTGAATTTCAAAGTAGGAAGATGCAATAAAAAATCAATGTCTCTTAATTCTAAAATATTATTTTAAATAGTATTAAAAATATATTAGATGTTGTAGTATATTAATTAAAGAGATTTAAACTTAATATTTTTGGATAATCAAATAACATGTATTTTTGGTTTTAAGAAAGTCAAATATGACAAATCACTCAAAATATCACCTTTTCAAATATTACTGTTCAAATTTTATTATCTCCTTCAAGTTTTGAAGTATCACTTCATATTTTGGTGATTTGGAAAAATCAAGATAGTTAAGGCAAAGAGAAGATAATTAAAAAAAACAAAGAAATTTGTGATATTTCATTTATTTTTTTTATATTTGGATTTTAAAATAACCTACCTTGCAAGATATTGTAAGATAGGTGATTTTGAAGTATCAAGTGATACTTTGAAATAGCATCATGGGTAAAATATTACCCAAAAAATCTTAAGTCTAAATCCTCTTATTAGACACTTTATTACAACAAGGCTTAATACTTCTTTATCTCAGATTTTAAGATTGATATTTTATTGTGATTCTATTAAATTTTGTAACTATAAGGGTATTGTCTTTTGGAATATTGATTTTGATTATAAAAACTTTAATGTTACTCAATCAATTTAGAACATCAAATATCATTATGTGATATGAAATAAAAATAAAATAAATAGATAAATCATCTATTAGACTATATATATATATATATATATATTAAAATAAATTAAAATCCATCATAAAAACCACATCATATGTTTATATCTATTTCAATTTTTAAATCTTCAGCATAATGTTTCTTCTATTATTAATATCATTATTATTATCTTTTTATTTTTTATCCATGATTCGTTGAATTATATTCTATGGATTTCAAATTTTTATTTTATTTATAATACTTTATACATAAAACTATATTTACATGTAAAATCAATATAAATAATTTATAAGATCTAGTACTATTTGTATTTTAGATATAAAACTAAAATAATAAATTATGTTTGAGATGTACAAAAAAAATTCTTAAATTTGATGAGCTGTAATTCAACTACTACTCTTACTTCTAAAAACAATAATATAATAATTTGCTAATAGTATAACATATAAAGAGTTTAAAACATAATATAAATTCAATTATTCATTTGTGAATACATGCGTATATATTATGCTCCAATCAAAGATATGCCATTGATTTTAATTACTAAAGAAAAATCAAACAAGTAATTCAAATTAGCACATGGTTTGTATTAATGATTTTTTGTCTTGTATTTTAATTTATATGACACTTAGACTTAAGTTATGTTTAAAATAAATATATATATATATATATATATATATGTTAAATTCTATGATTAGCATATGATGTGTTATTTATTTTTATTAAATATGTAACTTAAGAAATGACCAAGTAGATGTGCAGAATATCTTAGACTTTAGCTTAGGATTTAAAATTATTTCTAAACTTATTTTAAATATAGCTAACAACTAATTATCTACAAAAGAATCTATAGCCAACTAGCCTTGGCTTAAGTTGGCTAATCTTAACCTATAAAAATGTACTAAATGCATCTACTACAACCTAAATATATTTTTATTCTTATTCTATAATTAAAAAAACATGTTTATTTCCAAGTTGTTATCTAAAATTTTGGAATTAAATGGCCTCACAAACTAATTGCCATTAAAGATTATTAACTCCAAAGGAGTTAAAGATCTTATAAAAATAAATACATCCTTTGAAATTTAGGCCAAGAAATGGAACCACTTTAAAACAAATAATTTTGTCAATTCTAATATATTTAAAAAAAAAATCTTGTTTGTCTTATTTGTAATTTTTAGATAATAAAAAATATTATTCTAATTTTTACCTTGATCTCATTGGTCTTTTAAAAAATTGATACTCTTTTGTTTTATTGACATGTTTGCACTTCAAAAAGCAAATCTTAATTGCACAAAATTCAAATTGTATTGCATCATTGTATCAAACTTGCTTCAATATTCTTCAAGCATTGTCAACATCCTTTTTTATACACAACTCTACATCCTTCATTGTGAGAATGATGACATGAAAAATAGAACAAATATAGAAATTCACACGAAGTGAACTAAAGTATTTGATTTTCACCAATTCTCTCAACCATTACATTTTACATTTTGGCATTATTATTGGTGGTGATATTCATAATGCATGTCAATATGCCAAACTCATGTAATACATTGTTTATGATATCACTCTTAATTGTCAAATTATGTGGAAGAAAAAATAATGAATGCCAAGACCACCAAATATAGGTCTTAGTCTCTACTCACTTGATAGGAGGTGATGGTGATATAGCCAAAAATATGCTTTTGACCATCAATTTGAAGTGAACCCAAAGCCAAATGTGACACCATTCACCAAAGAATAGAATTTCATTGTGTTAAAAGTATTATCATTTTTAAGCACTATTCTTAGTATGCCATGATAAGGGACTTTATAATCCAAATATAATATCTTCATGAGATTTTAGAACCATGACTTTTCACCAATATTAAACTATTGGTTGTTATCCAGAATATTGTGCCAATCCAAAGCACATATATTAGATAATATTGTTTGTATGTAGTTGTGAGCAAAATTCCAACTTTTTTTTTTAATCTTGTTGATATTCTTAAAATGATGGTTGAAAATACCACTTAGGATCAATTGGACATATAAATGCATGTTTTGGGTATTTAACAACTAGCATTTTATGCTCATTAGAAGACCATTGACAATCTAAATATGATCCTATATATAAAACAAAGATTTCCTCTTATTCATTATTTTTTTCTAGAAGATAAGATACTTTGAAAAAAAATACTCTACAGAAATGCTTTGATATTGGTCATGTTTGAATCAGGCTGCCTCAACAACCTTTTCTAGTTGGTCATCAACATTGATTTGAGTAGCAACACAACAACCTAAAAATTGTCCTTTTGCCAACCTTATACTCATCTTTCATGTTGTCTCCACACTAAACAACAAATAGCACAATGAAATGCAATCAACTAAACACATAGAGCAACAAGAAAACATGTACAGCAATGGCTGGAAAAACCTTAGATATCAACCGTAGAATAGCAATCGAGGTTATTTGCTTGAACCATGGCCAATCGACTTTTAAAAAGAATCAGTCAACGAAGTTATTGTTTAAGACAGCTCAGCGAATGGGTTATTTCTAGTCATTTCAGAACCCTATCACCCAGAACCTCGCCACCCCAGCGAGCAGGCATTGGTGCAGGATATTATCCTCATCCTCTAACCCAGCGCCACCTGGATCCATCCAACTGCCACAACAACAGCACAAGGCGTAGACCCAGAAGGCGCATCCACTCTTGACAGGTCTCCATTTGCGGCGCCCTCAGGAAGCGGAAGGAGGAGAGCCTCATTGACATTCAAGCAAGCAACTCCTTCGATGGATAGACCCCACGCGGCACATGATCGATAAACAGGCACTTTTCATAAGGGCTGAGCTGGTGGGGCCGATGGAGTCAGGCTCCAGTCACATGCAAAGAACATGTGGACTTGGCGTCCTGCTTACTCAGCACCGAAAAGCGGATCCCACCATCAGAATGGATCTCTGAGATCTGCTGTATTCACACTGTCCAGCCTGGGGATGCCGGTCTTGACTGATCAGTTGGAGCCTTCAATGCCTAATAAACACTCCCACTTCTGCCATCTAACCCTGAGACTCAACTAACCTCCCAAACTTTCCATCGTCGATTAATGCTTTGTAGAGGCCGACCCCCGCCATTTTTTATCGTGTTTAGTTACCATTCTGATCAAACACATTCTGTTAGCTGCTGTAACTCCTCACAGACAGTACTCGAGAACTAACTTCACGCCTTCTAGTATGAGCGACCTTTACTATCTTTTTGCTATTAAACATTTTTTCTTTTGGGTCGGCACTCCGATATCCAGGCTCATCCTTCGACTGAAAATGGCGAGAGTCAAATGGGAGCAACCTAGTGGTCGAGTTTCCATTTATCTCCGTGAAAAAGGAAGTTTTGGACTGTAGTGCGGGTGAGTCACCGATGGAGCCTTCAACAATATCTGTTCAGCAGAAGAGAGTTCTAACTTTAGGCAACGTGGATGGTCAATGTTGCCTTTATGAGTCAGATGGTGGTTCTGAGTGGTGTTATCATCGCGATTGTCATTATTTTATTGTTACTATTCTTATGTACAGGTGAACTAGATCACTCAGCTAATCTAGAGTGCAGAATCCCTATGCATGGACGCATGCATGAACTCACTCATAGGCTTTGTTAGAAGGAAAAAAAAAACATGCGGCACTTATATTCCGTGGTGGGTACCTCCTATGGCCCCAGTGCTAGTGGGTGTTTACTTGATTTGGAGGTTGTTTAATTTTGAGTGACGGCAATGTATGATCCCGATTCGCCTTTTCAGAGAGATGCGTTTACTTTTTATATAATGGATGAATGATGTAATCAGTAAATGGATGTATAAACACATTTTGCTTTCTTTTAAAAGTTATTCTGCATCGTTGTTCATATATATATATATATATATATATATATGTGTGTGTGTGTGTGTGTGGATTCCTTCTTCTGCTTTGAACCTCTAGATGATCTATGTTTTGAATCTGTGGATTGCTTGGTCATTAACTTTTAGGGGTTTAAATTTTTTTTCCTTTGTGCAAAATAATATAAATAAATAAACATAGATACAGGAGAAAGGATACATTCGATTGGGACCACATTGACTTGTCTTCAGAAAAGCTTTTGGGTAGTTGTTACAGGGCTAATATTTGCATTTTTTTTATTTGTTTGTGCGTATCAGCGGTGGTTAAAATGGTTGAATACAAGTTGTGGACATTGTTGATACTGCGTAAATGCTTATTGTATGAAAAAGGTAAAATGAACAAAAAAAACTAGACAATGGAATGTAAAATTTTCGGAAGCTCATGGCATTGATTCAACAGGAAAGGATGCAGAAAAAGGTATTTGGAAGATGAAAAAGGTCATCCTATGCCAAACTGAAAGGGAATGATATAGACAACAAGGAGCCAAGAGTTCCCCATGCGGAGGGAGCTTTGGGGAACACCTCTGTTCAAAGAGGATGAGGACGAGGCTGGCAGGCTCCGTCTGCCCGTCCGTTTGTTGGTCCGTCCGTCATCATCGCGCATCGTCTCCGTCCAAGCAGCAGCAGCAGCTGTAGCAGCCCTGCAAGTGCGTCGTGCCATTCTGAGTGAGAGTGTGTGAGAGACTGTGCAGACGTTGGATAAGTCACATGATGGTGGAGATGCCGCTGCCGGGGTGGCAGCCCCCAGTCTAGCAACATAGCCCAGGCACGAAAGAAATTTTGCTGGGAATATGAAAAAGAAAAAAGACATGAGCGAGTGAGTGAAGGAAGGGCTGGTGGGTGTGGTAGATAGTCAAGTTGCGAGAGGGATGCGGTCATTGTGCAAGGGAGGGGGATATTTGGAGTAGCAATCACTGGATTATTGGGATGGCGATTGGTGGATATGTGGATACGATATTTACCGCGGGAGGGCAACGGTAGACGAGGGAGAATAACATGGTGGTCGGCGATCCCCTCCTCTCCAGCGTCGTCGTCGGAGTCGTCACCTCCTGTCAGACCCTCTCCGAAAACGACGCCGGTCACAACGGCCGCACCGCTGCTCCTCCAGGCTCGCATCTCCAAAAGGCACGAGCTTTTCACCTTTTTGGTACAAATCCCACCCCCACGGCTCATTGCCTCATTCTGACGCTGTTTTTTTTCTTCTTCTTCTTCTTCTTCTTCTTCTTTGTTTTGTTTTGTTTTTTTTTTTTTTTTTTTTTTTTTTGATATTTGTCTCTTCAGCTCTGAAATCTCTCGCATCACTACGCAGAGGACGTTGATCGTCTGCTCGAAACTTGATTACATACATTCAGTTCCAAATAGGTCTCAAAGGTTTCGTTTCATTGCGTTTGTAACAGGACTACAAAATTTGAAGCCCCACAGCAGAGAAATTTGTGTGCAAAAGGCAAGACACTCTGTCATTGATAGGTGGTGTCTGTGCTGTTTGTTTTTGAACACTTGCCACTGTTTTTCTTTTGAGCTTCAGTGCTCGTTTGTGCGGAGGTTCGATCGGTCTTGGTAATCAACGCAGCAGCAGGTGGTCAAGATGAGAATACTGTGTGGAGGGTGTGATAAGAATCCCGCCTCAGTAATGTGCTGTGCGGATGAGGTCGCACTGTGCACCGAGTGCGACGCAAGAGCCCATGCTGCTAACAAGCATGCCAACAAGCGCGCTCGCGTCGCCCTTCGTCCGGCGCCGGAGCCGACTAAGTGCGACATTTGCCAGGTAGGTTTGGTTTCTTCAATTCCTCGAACTTGTGCTTTCTTGGGATGCGATGCAACAGAATCATAAGTAGATTCGCATATCCTTCACTATGCACACACTGGAACTGAGAAGAGTTCGTCATCTGAAATTTACTCACATCATGAAAGCGATGGTCTTGGTCAAAATTTACTCAATGGGAGTAATTTATGCATCGAGATTAAAAGATCACCGTCAGAGCTTCAAGAGAAATTATGGTTATGCTGTATTGAATCTTGGTGCCCCGGTACAGTAGCGTACGCAACAGGGTTAAGTTAGATGGTGCGGACATGAAGATGGGTGTGGTTCAAGTGCTCCGAGGTTGAAAATGCTCAACACTCTAACTATCACTGGAATGTCGATGTTTGTAGGAGAAGCAAGGATTCTTTTTCTGTTTGGAAGACCGAGCTTTGCTTTGCCGCGACTGCGACGTCTCCATCCACACGGCCAACACTCTCTCTGGCAACCACAAGCGCTTCTTGGTGCCCGGGACGAGGGTTGCCTTGGAGGATCTCAAGGATGAGCCCGTGGAGCCCATCACTCCAGGGTTTTGCTCTTTGCTGGCGAGTCCTGCTGCTTCCTCGGTGTCGCAGTCTTCGCATTGCAGTAGCGGCTCTTCTCTTCGGAGCCCCACGTCTACTCTTCAGGGACCCCGCAACCTCAGCAAGCAGTCATCCAGTGTCAAACCCGCGGGGGGCGTATACAGCGCGTCTCAGATGCACACTTTCACTCTTGAATTGGTTCCACCAGCCTACGCAGGAAACGGAAAGGCGCAAATTGTAGAAGATGTTTCAAGGCCCTCCCAGCAGTTTCGATCACCAGCTGCGCCGCTGCTGGTCGCGCCCCTCTCTACGGGCGTTCCAAGCGCCGGATGCATGCGGAGGAGTAGCGTCTCCGAATTCCTGACGGATGCGGTGCCCGGATGGCGCGTGGATGAGCTTCTGAACCTTGCGGATTGCTCCGAGCAGTTCAACACGACTGATTTCTCTTCGTCGAAGGTCGAAGGTGTGACCGCCGTTGGTGGCAACTACGATTGGACCGCGGATTTGAGCTTGTTCGAGGAGCAGATGTTCTCCATGCACGAGGTGCCTGAGTTCCCACCTCCCCCACCGACGCTCGTTGCACCACCCAGGCTCATCCGCGCTCCAAGGCAACTGGCCAGGAGTAGCCGAAGCAGGCAAGACGCATATCTCCAGGACGCTTTCGTCGTCCCCGACGTCGGGACTCCTTCAGCTCCTGCCTCCTCCGCATCTTTGCCGAAGAGGTTTAAACGCGACCATCATCACATGTCGAATTGATGGTGCTTGGAAGCTTTACAGGTCCAGGCAACGAGCAAGTGTGCTGATAGTTCTTTCTCTATTCAACAGCATCTTTCGGTGCCTCTAAAGCATAACGACAAGTGGATGGGTTTTCCTTCGGATTTCGAATCCGATTTCCCCTGCCCGCTCAGTGATGTTCTTACAACAATTTCCATCTGGTCTGTGTCCTTTCTTCAGGGTTATGTAGGATTTTAGCAGTGGCCGAAGTGGGGGTTTGGCAAACATTTGCTGGAGGATGAAGCGCGTCGGCTTCACTTCAGCACGGGTGTTTCCATTGGCTTCAAAAGGCATTCCGCGCAGAGATCGATTATCTCACGAAGACGAAGACCACGCTTACAACTGGGTTTTCTCTTTTCCCCGTGGACATGCCGCTGCATTACCTGTCTATGGTACACCATACATCTTTTTTCATAGCATCCCTTTTTTCTTTTCTTTTTTCGTGATCAACACCCCCAATGTGGTTTTCTGTGCTGTTCTCCCACCCCCGTGGGCATGACACCGATGCGTTTCGCAACGCGTTTGATCTGTGAGGCGGTTTTTTTGACTTGGAAGAAGGCTTTCGTGCACCTGTGCACGGGTTTTTTGCTGGTTCGTTCCTGCGGCGACGGTCGACTTCAAGTTTTCCCCCACTTCTCTCACCGGTTTTTTTCGCGAGGCAAGGCGCATGGGCATGTTACCAGATGTTATATCCCTGCACAAGATTGTTCAGTTGGACGCCTAGCGAGTTTTGCAGCTTAGGTAGCGTCCTGCTTTTTGCAATCTTTTTAGGACCCCTTATGTTGTTGTGACAACACGGTTCGGTGTGTGCAGCGATGTTTTGCGTCTGTATTTCTCCCACTTACTCATGTACAGTCGTAGGCGGTGGCGCAAACTTGGCGTCATCGCCCTCACAAAGAACTGCAAGTTTTTTTTGTTTCTGGAATTCTTTTACCTTTTATACAATTAGTGCACGCAGTGTCTTTGTCTTCAATGCCCCTCTTCCTGTCTGCAATGCTCCCTGCGCCATGAGAACATGTGAACTTCTTGTTCTCATATGTTGGGAACCACAATTGTGCTTGCAGCGTATAATACTGTACAAACATTGAGGTGTAGTAACTTTGGATCTGTTACTTCAGAAGATATGATTGATTTTGGTGCAATAAGCACCATTAACTCGAATATTTTAATTTCAAATATGTTTAAATAATAGAATGTTTGAAAATTCGAAAGGTGGTAATTCTGTTTGAGCCAGTACCAATAGTTGAGAAGAATAATTTAAATAGATTTATAGATATGTCAATGGAAAATCAACATATATATGCATTCTTATTGAAGTTGATATAGAATTGTACAATTATTCAAATACATTTAAAACAATACGTTTTGCACTTGATAAGACATGTAAGCACTCCATTTTAAACTTCTTAATTGTGTACATTCAATATTATATTTTTGGCATTCTTTAACAGTTAAAAATAATGACATGAAACAGAAGAAAACAGTAAAGTCTAATATTTTTCTCCACCATCTTAATCATAATACATATACTTTGAAAACACCAAATTTCTAATAGTATTATTACTATAGATATGTATGACTTACAACTACTAAAATACGTTGCATGAAATGTTTTTAATATTAAAATTTATTTTTTTAATCCTAAAAGAATATACATACATACTACATAATAATTGATAGTTTTTTTGAATAAAAAAATTATTTGATAATTAATATATATCTTGTATATTAGACTCAGTAGTAATTGTGTATTTTTAAGACAATTTTATGTGATGGTTCATTAGTATATTTCCATTTATTCAACTAATAAATAAAGCAATTTTTAACAATATGCTTTGATTTGAACTATAAGTACCCAAGGACAAATACAAGGTCCACTTAAATTCTAATACAATATAGAGCAAAGTAGCGGCAGTACAAGATTGATTTGGCATTAAAAATCATGAATTTAGTAGCATTGATGAGTAGTCATGATCCTTGTAAGAGTTATTTTGTTAATAATCAAACTTGTATTCTTTTAAAGTGGAGGCATAAAAGCTACAACTAAACCACAAATTCTATGGCAATGCACTACCTCACACTATGGGTAAAAATTACCTTGAAAAAAAAGCAAAAATCTACACTCTTTACTATGCATATCTCAATCCAATTTCTTTAAATTAAAACCAAATTCAATCAATAAGCCAACATAGCAACTGACTAAGTAGAGAACTGCAACAAGAATACTATTAATATATTAAGGGATTAAACAACAAGGGGTATGATATTACAAGATGGAGTTGGAGCCGAAGGTGCATAGAAGACTTGTGCATGTCCATATTGCATTGTTTTAGGAAGATATCCACTTGCTCTCTAAGGAAATAAAGAAGATAAACAATACCATGTAGATGATGTCTTAGTGGTGTCAATATGATTGCTTTAAATAAAAATTTGTAGGGAAAAATTGAAGTCACAAAAAATAATTGATGAAATATTCGCTTTTAAAAAAAAGTTTCCTAAAAAATAATGTTACAATAACTTGATCACACCACAAATAAGTAAAATAATGTATTTAGAATGATTTTGTAATATATATATATATATATATATATAATTATAAAACAAAGATAATTAAAAATATATTATAAAATAAAAATAATATTTATAAATAACATGCATGTATTAGTAAATCGAAAGTATATAAATAAGGTAACATAATATGTTATAAATAAATACATATAAGTCATAAAATATATGTGCTATTTGTTTTGGATATGTTAATTATTATATATACATATTTATTTTATTAGATACTTATATCAATATTCTTGTAATTTAAAAAAATTGAGATTAAATTTTAAATATGAATTTATATGTATTTTTTAATAAAATATATTGTGTACATATAAAAATATTATTATTATTCGAGATTATTTATTTTATAATTTTTATTTATTAATATTATATATTTAAAACAAACATTTTAACGTATTTATATAAATTTAATTAGTCGAAATTTATTAAAAGATAAAACTAATAATAAATTAAAATCAAACAATGATTAAAGCTAAATATAAAAACATATTAGGTTATGAGAAAAAAATCTCTACAATATAGAAGAGATAAAAAAAAGAGAAGAAAAGTATTTAAAAAAAAGAGTCAATATTAGCTTTAAAAACAAATTAGCAAGTAATTAATTTCTAAACAAACTAGAAAGATAATATACAAAATACCATTGATGCATTATAAAAAGTAGTAAAAATTATCTTATTTATTAAAAAAAAAATCTCTTTAATAAAACCAAATTTAATTAACTAAGTTTTTTTAATTGAAGTTGTTTTTGTATAATATACAAAATTTATTGTATTGATCAAATGATTCATCATTAAAATATAACTATGAAAATTTGAGATTAGAAGATATTTAAATAAATTTATCAAGATTTTAGAAAAAAGATAAAAATAAAATAAAATAAGTCCATCAGATTAATAAAATAAAAAATTATCTAAAACAAAATATGTAAAAGATAAAAAAAAAAAAAAAAAAAAAAAAAAAAAAACTTGAATTCTTTAATGATTAAGACATTAATTCTTCTAATAATCTCTTAAATAATTTATAAAATTTAATGTAAAAATTCTTGCTATTGAGAAGTCATTGTATTCTTAATGTCCATGTGATTATATTTAATCTTTTGGATCTTATAAGTGTTCTTTAATATAAAATAAAATGAAATTAAATATAATATTATATTAGAAATAATAAAATAATATTAGTGGTCAATTTTATCTTTAAATTTTAAGTTTTTCTTGGACATATATGATTCAATTCATTTAGTCCTTGCAGATCAACACATCAGTAATGCAACAATTAATAAAAGCATATGAAATATTCTTGGAAGTTATGAATTTCTATTATGAGCATTCTATTATATCTTAAAATTATTTAATCTAAAAATTATATATATTTTTAGAAATTTTCTTCAGACTCTTAATTATAATAATATATTCTAAAAAATCGGCATAATTAAAATAAAATTTCTTTTTTATGTAAAATCTTACATTTCTTAAATTTTTTGAATAAAATATTATTTTTTATGTTATTTTCTATTTTTAAATGTATAAATTTATCTTTTAAAAAAATAGCATACTTATTTAAATAGATACAAAATAAATTAGTAAAAAATGATTAAAATATAAATAATTCTAAAAGGTGTGTGATTATATTTTTAATTTTATTTTTAATTTTGAAAAAATTCTGTATATTTTATTGTATTTTATCATATACTATGATATTTTTTTTTATAAATATATTTTAATAAAAATATTTCTTTAACATATTTTAAAAAATTGAAAATATTAAAAGCAATATTTTTTTGATTAAACTATTTATTCTTTTATAAATTTTATAATGTTAATTTTTGTACTTAAATTATTTCATATATAACCCTAGTCAATTGTGTTGTTCTAAATATTTAGTATGTTTTTCATAAATATATAAATTTATAGTACCTAGTTAAAATAATAGTACCTAGTTGTTGCAATTAATCATGGAATCTATTTTCTGGTATTAATAGTTATTTTTTGGTTTATTGAAATTCAACTAAAATAATCCAGTTATATTTTCTATACATGTGTTGTTTATTTTCAGAATATTGAAATTCAACTAAAACAATCCAGTTATATTTTCTATACATGTATTGAAATTTTATTATAAAACACATCTAGCTTATGTAAAAAATAGTTATTGAAAGTTATTTTTTTATTAAAACTAATTGATTAATTAAGGTGTTATTATATGTAACTTAAAATTTTAGTATTTAATATTTTTATAATTGGAAGTTGTATTTGGTTGATAAATCTACAAAACTAGGATCTATGTTAAATCCATAGAAAATCTCTTATTTTTAATAATATTATTGAACCTTAGAATTATTTAAAAGAAGTACTTAGATCACATTTTAATCTTTTTACTTCATCTATTTGTTGTCTATGTGTATCTATTAACATAGATGCCAAGTACTAACTTTAATTTTGTGAATAACTCATCACTAAGAAATCAATTGTTGGAAATCTCTAAAATATTAGTAGAAAGAATGAAAGTTAAAAGATTTGGGATTAAAAATAAACATATACATCAACATAAAAAAAAATCAATTATAATAAAAATAAAACATACACACATATGCACACATACATATATACACAAAATAAATTTTGGAAAATTAGACACGATTAAAATTTTATGGTTTATTAAATTACTCAAGTTGAGGGAGCCACTTGGATTTTTTGTTCATCCAATATCAAGTATCAATTAGATATGTATTGTATTATAGCCTTGATCCTTATTACCTTTGAGAACAAATATTTTAATCAGTTGCTGTATTCAAGTTGTTATAGGACTAAATTTGACAATATATTGTTTTGCAATCCTAAAGATGTATCAAACTTTTCGCACTACTGTGGTACAAAAATCTTCTTTGTTGGCAAGAAAGGGTTTTTTTTTTTTTTTTTTTTTTTAATTACTTTTTTTTTATTATTTCTACTACCATTAAGAATTTTTTGACAAAATAAAATATTATTTTTCTTTATCTTTTTTTAAATCTTTAATCTCAAGTTATCAAATTATCAAGAAAATTACTAAATTTACATCTCTATTTTATTGTGTGGACATCTCTTATACCGTTTACCTCTACGCATTCATAATAAAATACTTAATTCTACTAAAATATTTAAGTATAAATTTACAATAACATATCTTCAAAAACAATTAATATACTTATTAGAGGAAATAAGTAAAATAAAAAATATTATAAAATATTATAAAATTTTATTAATAAAAAATTTGATATAAGCCTTTGAATAAAAATATCATAGTATAAATTTACTCTCAAAATTATGGATAAAATAAATAATAACAAAAATTAAATCCATAGAATAATTTAGTAAAGGAGATTAGATTGAGTAAAAATAGAAGAATTAGATATAGAGAAGAAATAAGAAAATAAGGGAAGTAAATATATATATATATATATATATATATATATATATATATATATATATATATATATACATAAATGTTAAAAACTAAGTTAATTATGGGTATTAAAAAAATCCAAAATAATAAAACAATTGCCAAAATATTAAGAACATTCATAGACTTTCAAAACCTAATTTTTTAGATTATTTTTTAACTTAAATCTAAATTACTTTTGATTTAATTGTCAAATTAAAATTATATTAGAATATATATCTAGCACAAATACTTTTACAAATCCACAAAATTTTACATATAGATTGGCTACATAATTCACATATTTTACTAAAATACAATCTCTTTTTTAGTCACTACAAAACTAAGTCGTCCAAAATAATCTTAATTTTGCAAAGCTCTCACAAAGAAATTATGCCAATAAATCCCTCAAAACTAATATTTAAAGATATTCTATAAATTTTTAATTCAAACTCTACTCTTTAATCAATAAAAAAACCTTACATTTGCCATAGGTGCATAATTTTGTGATCTTCGTTCATTATTGGCCCTCTTTGATTTCATTCTAAGTATTTTTTATTATTAAAAGTTACTCTTTACTTTCACGTAAAGATGCCTATAAGCTTTTCTTTTTAATTTACTTTATTTTGACTTATTTATAGTCTTACAAAGTTAATAGAAGTTTTTTTATCCAAAAAGTAATAAAAGTACTTAATTTTTTTGACTACCTCCTTAACTCTTCCTTATGTTATTTTTAAATCTATTATAAGATTTTTTTGATATAATAATTTTCTATTTCTTTCACTTAATAGTTATATTACAACACAACATCTTTTTAGCACTAAGTATAAATTCATGTACTTTATGACATGTTTTAAAGAGAGGGAATATGCACTTGTTTTCTTTCAAGTTGTGAAGATATCCTAGCATCGACATGACATTAATCATAAGTCTAAAATTGAGGTCCAAGCAAGACAAAGAAAACAAAGTTGAGAGAATAACAAGCTAAATATAAGTCAAAGAAAACATAAATTAAAGAACAATATACTTGCTATTAAAACTATAGACCAAGTAAGGTAGATTGAAGACATTTTAAGTTTTTTTCTTTTTACAAAAATAGAGGTAGATCAAATGCATTAGTTTAAAAAAATCAATAATTTTGTTCTTTAGATATAAAAATCTAAGCTCATTAGATGTAGTTTAAATGAATTTGTAACTCAAAGTATTGCCTTTGGAGTTTGGATTTGTTTATCAGAATATTATAAGGTATTACAACAAGAAGTAAAGAATTGATTTAAAAAAATATATAATATCTAAATAATCTATATTTTCTTATATTTACTTTTTATTTAGCTATATATATATATATATATATATATATAGCTAATTATTAGAAAATATATCTTATTGATAATCTCTTAGTCAAAAATACGTTTTTTATAATATATTCTATAAAATAAAATAATAGAATAATAAAATAGTATATATTTAATTACCTGAAATATAATTTATTTTTTATATTTTAAAATTTATTACTCCAACTATTTTTTGTAAAATTTTAAATTATCTCATATGTATCTTTTTTTTGTATTCCAAGATATTTAGTATTTATTAATCGTGGTAGAAAAAAATATCATTTAGATTTCTTATTATTATCAGAAGACGATTCTTAAGAATAAATGTTAATTTATATTAAATGATATAGTTGTTAAATAATCACAGAGTTCAATTCAATATTTGTCACAACTTTTATAACTATGGTGATGTCATCTAAGATTGATATATTATTAACAATAGTATCACAAGTTATACTAATTTTAAAAGAATATCTAAGTGTCACATTTTAAAATTTAATAATACAATATGTATTAAAAACCCTTAAAATATCAACTTGAAATAATACAAGCATATAACATGGATTTGATGCATATTAGAGATAAATTTTGTAGAAGATTATTTTAGCTAATGAATATTTTTTAAATAATTGAAATAATTTATAATATTTTTAGAAATATAGGCCACCTTTTTATGTCAATAAGTCTAGATTTAATTTTTTATTTTATTCAATATTAATTTTATAAAATTTAGATAAAAAATATTATTTTATTTTAAATTTTTTTATTTTATTTATTGTAAAAAAAATTGTGCAATATTTTATTAATTTCCAAATTTTATTATATTTTTCTAATTGATAGTGGTTTCTGATTATAATCCAATTAATACAAATAATAAGATCTATAATATATAGGTGAAGAGTTTTAGTAAATGTTAAATATATATTCAAAGTTTTGAATAAAATTTCAATCAAGTAGTAATTAAAGTGTCTTAAACTTAATAATTTTTTGAAAAAATACATTATAATAGCTTTTAAAATAAGTAGTATATAAATTAGAAGATAATTCCTTTTTTGAAAAATATAAATTATAAAAATTAAATTAAACATGGTAGAAGTTTATAAAAAATTAAATCCTCGTTTAAATTTTTACCAATTTTTGTATACCTTTAATTTTTTATAATCTTATAGAATTTTCTATAGGATATTAAAATATTTTTTTGATATTCTTAAGAAAATAACCTTTTTTCAATGTAAAATGTAGAAGACATTATAATTTTGGATAATTAACTAAAATTTATATAATGGATGTTATTATTTTGAAGAAGTCTAAACATTAAAAATTATTTTTATTACTTGATCTTAATAGTTTTTGAACATGATTATTAATCTATAAAGACTATGAAAGAAGTTGGAAGAAGGGAGAAAGTAGGATCTAAGAGAATAAACAATGTATTCCAATTAATATTAATTTCTTAAACAAAGATTGCACTTTTTACTGTAATTTTTTGTAATCATTGAATGATACTGTTGAGTATTATAAATAATTATTTTAAACTAAAATAGAATTTTAATATGGTTCTCATTCCTAAAATATATGTATATACATAGATACATACATATACATAGATTTACTAAGTAAAAATTTAGAAAAAAGACATTCATTTGAAAAAAAAATGAATTTACTAAAAATGATATTTTAAAAATAATCATTAGATTTTTTATATTTTTTATCAGCTAATGAAACTCTATATTATAATTATTCCAATAGAAAATATAATAAATAATAAAATAAGAACTAAATAATCTCTTAATGATAATAATAAAGAGTGGTTTATTTTTTGATACGTTAAAGATAGAAATTTTAGAGATGATTATCTTTTTAATAAAACACATATTATTATGAAATGAGAAGATATAAATCAAAATAAGTCTAATGTATATAAAAAATAATAAAAAATAAAAAAAGTTTTTTATCTTTTAAATCTTTGAAAAATTTAGAATATATAAAATTAAAATTTTGTTAAACATTAGAAGAAAGACTGTAAAAGAAAGACTATATAAATTTTGTTAAATCATGTAATATAGTATTTCTTATATAAATTTTGTGGCTTGTTACTGTAAAATAAAAATTAGAAGCTTACAAATACTAAATAAAGCAATAAACTCATGTGTTTTATCTTTGTAGAAAATCAATCTCATTTCTAACTATCTCTGTACAAATTTTAAAAAATTGATTTGTTTTTTTAAAAAAATGAAAGATCTACACGAGTTTACAAATCACAACATACATGTATTTCCAATTGCAGAATATTTTTACAAGTTTGAACAGTACTCTATGTTTTTTTTCTCCTTAACTACCTTTGAAGTTTATCATTCTTCTTTTTCAACTGAAATTGACTGATGCACAAGTTTGGATATCCTAATTTTTCTAAGTAAGATTGTAAAGAAATTGCTAATCGTCAGTACCACAAAAAAAATTGGTCACAAAAAAACCCCTAATTAATTAAGAAAACTTCTGAAAATAAAAATTTCCAATCTAAGACTAGAAGAAAAATATATATATATATATATATATATATAAAAAAAAGCTTGAAAACCACACCTCTTGTCCAGCCACCTCACATAACTGTTCTTCCCCACATCCCCACACAACAAGGCGACGGTTCTGAGTGAAAAAAGGTTCCGAAGCACGACTGCGAAAATGAATGCTCTATTCATCCACTCGCACATCCAACAATACGTTCATCCTGATTGATGGCGACGGCGTCCACGGAGGAGGAGGGGGCCTGTGGGCATGGAAGCACGAGCGAGAGCGAGAGCGAGAGTCTGGACCAAGCAAGCAAATCCTGGAACAGATAACATGCTTCGCAGTTTGTGGACGCCCTTCAGCGTCTGCTCTTGCGGCTCAGCCTCCTCCCTCGCTCCTCCCTCCGCACCTCATCGCTGCTGCTACAAAATTCTCCCTGCGCCGCATCATTCCCTCATCCCACAGTCAATTTGTCTTCCTGCCCTCCATCCAGCGTTTCAGTAGTACCGCGCTTGTACCCCAAGCGCTTGCAATGGCTTCCGTTGTCGCCACCTCCACCGTCGTGGCCCCCGCTGCCTTCGCAGCTTCGTCCTCGGCTGTGTCGACCTCCGAGTCGACCTCCGTGAAGGCCTTCTCCGGCCTCAAGAGTTCCACCTTGTTCTCCAGCAAGGCCCAGAGCTTGAGCTCCGTCCAGAATGGCAGCCGTGTGCAGTGCATGCAGGTGTGGAACCCCATTGGCATGACGAAGTTCGAGACCTTCTCTTACTTGCCCCCATTGTCCGATGACGCCATCGCCAAGCAGGTGGACTACATGATCCAGCAGAAGCTCATCCCTTGCCTCGAGTTCGACGTGGTAAGTCCCCTGTCTCTGTCGCCCCCGTAATTGGTTAAAGCTCCTTTTTTATTGATTACTTGACTGGATCCTTATATTCTCGTTGCAATCCATACTTCCTCAGGGCATCTAGTACGACGCTGCATGTAGCTCCATTCCGTTTGGTATCCTACCTCCCTGATTTTCTCTGAATTTTTGTCGATTGGCATTCTACTAATCGCTGCATTCTTGTGTTCAGAACGCCGACGGCGTGTCCCGCACCAACAACTCATCCCCCGGATACTACGATGGTCGCTACTGGACCATGTGGAAGTTGCCCATGTTCGGATGCCAGGACCCCGCCCAGGTATTGAGGGAGATTGAGGAGTGCAAGAAGACCTTCCCCGGATGCTTCGTGCGCGTCTTGGGCTTCGACAATGTGAAGCAGGTGCAGATCTGCGGTTTCTTGGTCGCCAGGCCCAACTAGATGATTCGTCGAGCCTACGTAGCTTAGTAGATAAGTGGATATCCAAAGAAGAATCACTTGTGTAACACTTATGGTAACCATTTATAAATAAAAGATTGGGGGATCGTTTGAATATGACGTTGTCGCTTCTGTTGCCTGTTTCGATATGCGGCATTTTTGCCCTGCGAACTGCGATGAATATACCTTATCCTTCCAAATCCACCGGCTGCTATGACAAATCTTTTGATGTCAACATGCCCGTTCGCTTTCGATGAAACACTACAATCGACTGGATCGCAAACGAACACAGTTACCATGGCAATTCCTGTCTGCACGTTGTACATACGCGCGAGTTCTATCCCCTCACCTTCCTACACTCATCCACTCTTGCCGTACCGTTTCTGCAAATTTTTACAGTAATGGTGCAAACCTTTACTGTGCCAGACATTTCTCTCCTACAACATGTAGTCAAATTGCCGGTGAATAATTACTTCGATACAGTTGTCCAATGAGCTGTTGCATTGATAAATCTAGTTCGCATCAGTGGAGGTTTCGTCACAATTCTGCAGTCACAATTCGTGGAAGCAGAGCAGAAGAGCGCTCTGCAAATTTGATTGCAACTTACATGGTGATAACTTTTGCACACTTCCGGTCATAACGAAGCTAATCGAAGCAGTGAACAACGAGTGACGAAGTACAACACTAGTCTAAGTGACCAATATCCTAAAGTTAGCAGAGATATGTGATGAAAATGCTATCATTTTCTAAAAAAAGAAAAGAAACACCGTAACCTTAATGACGTCTCAAGAAGCGACTCTACGTGAAACGTGTACCTACGAAATCTAAACCTAACATTCCAAGATCACTTGACAATTTGTTGACGATGCGATTCTGCCTTCTCACACTTTCTCCGTCCAAATTTGGTTGCTATGGATGATTCACTTCCGTGTAATCTTCTTCGCCTGGCTACCAGCCCACTGACTCACAGCGTGTGCAACAGCCCCCTCTCGCTGCCTTTGCAGCTTCGTCCTCGGCTGTGTCGACCTCTGTGAAGGCTTTCTCCGGGCCTCAAGAGAGGCACCAATGTTGTCTGGTCATGTTTTATCTCTCAAAGCTACAAAACGTCACATCGTGCAATTGTGCAAATCATAGCACAAAATAAAAACACAAACATTAGATTCAATTTTCAAGTAATATGAGTATTTTTTTTTTGTGTACATTCATAACTATGTTTAAATATTTGAGTTAAACTGTATGATACCAAATACCACAAGTATTATACAAAATGAACAATAAATATACAACATATATATATATATATATATATACAAAAGGAGAATGTTAAATCAACCCCATGAGTGGTTAAATCAATACATCCATCAAAACCATCATTGTATCTGAACACCATGAGTCCACAACATCCACCTCTCAGTCTATCCCATTACGCTATATTATGCATCATTATTCTTTGGTTTGTTTGTCAAAAGAGACAAACTTCCTTGCACCTCTGCTTGGCACTTTCCTTTTCAATGCAATTTATATTTCAATTTTTATCCTCAACACACTAGTCTTTTAACCTTCTTTGTATCTTTTGATACTTTTATATTTTTCTAGGATTTTTTTTTTAATATAATTTAGTTCTTTTGGGTGGATCAATTTAACCACTAGTGGGGTTGATTTAACATTCTCAAAAATATAAATATATTTATATAGCTTTTAATCCACTTTTTAAAAAATATTATAATAAATAAATAATTAAAATTATGAGTTAAGAAATAAGAATATAACAACAAAAAATCAACATAAATTATAAATACAAAAGAAACACAATTTGAATAATCAAATGTTGTCTTAAGAATCTGAACTAAACCTCAACAATGTGTTAATGCACTATCCAAACAATTACAATAAAGGACATCAAATAAGAATTAAGAAACTAATAACACTCCATAAGTATAGAACTAAACAAAACATGTGACATAATATAAAAGAAGAAAAAAAATTAGAACACAATTTGCGGAGAATATTAATGAAGACACACAAAGCATTACAAAAAATTGTTTAGTCTCATTCTAACTTCAAAATTAGAAACAAGTAAAAAGTCTTCTCTTTTTAAACTACTCAATTTTTGTGTGGGAAAACATGTGCTAATTTGATCATTTTTATATTGTTACATGTTAATTTTCTTGGAAGATTGAGTGGTTGATATTTTTCCTTGTCTAATGTTTACAAATTTGAAGGTATGACAATATCTTCATGTAAATTCAGATAATCTCAGAACCTTAATAAAATCATAATTTTTTTAATTAAAAAATATTTGAATTGCAACTAATGTTTATCATACCTAGTCTAAGAATATCCCAAGTCAATACTTTTGGTTTTAAAAAAACGTAATAAACTTTGCAATTGAGATTTGGTGAATTGAATATCAATCATACAATCAATTCCTTTTTTCCTTTGTACAGAAAAAGCACATTGAATTGAAATGTCACTTGGATTGATTAAACTTCTGAGATTCATTTACCCATCAAAAATAAATCAAGAAAAAGGCTTTTAAATTTTAGTTCCATCATGTCCAAAGACAAAAAATAAAATAAGATAATTTTTTTTTAAAAAAAATGTCAAGTTCATAAATCTGATGAAAAAAAGTTTTGGAAACTTTCAGGGCTGCCATAAAACTGCACAGCAAGTTGTGTCATTGTTATGCGCATACAAGGACATTTATGGCCACAAACAGGTGCAACCAATTATGAATGTGTGTTTTTAGAAAACTTCTACTGTAATTCTAAAAAGCCTTTACTTTATTTTTAAAAATACATCAATAGTGATTAAATGAGTAGACTTCATGATTAATGTTTCACATTATTGCTTGTATATATATATATATATATATATGTATATATGTATTTGTTTTTGAATTGATAATAGCAATGCATTCAATACTGGTTCAAAGTGATTATATGCGTAGTTTTTTTACCATCAGACATTTAAAATGTCTATCAAGTAAACTTATATTGATTTTTAAAGATACTAAACAGTTTTGCAATTTAATGACATTCTTGAAAACTTAAAAATTTCTATCAAAATATGGCTTCTTCGAAATGCAAAAGATCTCAACAAGTGCTTTAGAACAGTCATCCAATTCATATAACCATTCCGACTGATATTCATCAGTTTCATGAAAAATAGAAGGAAAATATCACACATGCCCCTGAAATTTTGGCCCCACATCTTTTCCTCACATCTCGAGCATCTCCCGAAATGGACGCCGCCTCGGAACACAGACACAGACAGATACAGAGTGCGGGCTCTGATACTTCCACTGATTTGCTCAACTGAGCCAATCCATCACCTTCTTCCTCACGAAGAGTGAGTATGACAGAGGTGTCATGTTTTCGGCGGAGGAGAGTCTTTTTATAAGCTCCGTATGCAGCTTTCTGTAAACTAGTCTGCAGTGAGTTGTGCAAGAATTTCCACCACGTCAATTCCCTAGGCAAAGAAGTCACGGTGCACATCAAAGGAAGGTTCTCATTTGCATGTGGTTCCACAAAATCATTCTGAGTTGGTAATCCCCAACCCTGCCAACGTACCGCAGGATGCTGACGTTTATTAAACATCGTAGTGTGTGTGGAAATGCATATGCTCCCTTAGGAGAGAAGGCAAGCAATTATAGAAAAGTTGTGCTGTTTTGTTGCAAGCGATCGTAGCTATCCGTTTTCGTTACAACATTTACATTTTGAACACAATAATTTGTCATCAGATCGATGGATCCTCAAACGATATCAACATTTGCATTCACAGTGAATGCAAACGATAGACCATTGCACTTGACCGCTGCACTTAGTATTGTATTGCCATTTGACAATATTGACTTTTATTACTTCTACTCAAGCTGTTCTGCGAACCTACTTACAACATGAGGATGTATCTACGGAGATTAGAGAAGTTTTTTTTTTGTAGTGGTGAAATGTGCAGATTAATATCCAGAAAATATTTTTTTATCATGAACATGACGTGCCTCTTGGAGCTTATTCACAACAAAGGCGTACAGGAAATCTTGGGGGTCGGATCAATATTCGTCTCAAGCTCAAGGCGGCGAATATTATGTACTTCGACCATGTCCCTTCACGATCCCCACTTGCTTGTTTTTGACTAATTTGACTGCAGAAGGGCTTCAGCTGGTACGAATCAAAGCCTCATGGTTAAGAACTTTTAAGCACTAATACGGAAGAAGTAAACGTGTTCCTCAGGCAATTATCACATGAGCTTGTTTGAGTATCGTCAGCGCCACCACACGCAGCTTCAAATCCCCAAGATATGAAATCGTTGGACGACAATCTCACCCCATAGTTGTGGATACCTTGACAACGAAAGTGGCTATGATAGCACTAGGTTATGGAACTTAATTTCTAGCAAAATTGGTTCACCAGCGGCTATGACTTGCACTCGATCCTAATCAGCAACGCAATACTCCAAAAATCATATTGACACTATTAAACATGGGAATCTTGGAAAGGTTCACCAACCCAAACTCCAATTCAAGCTCGACTTGGTCTCCTTGGTCCTGCCAAACCAAAGCCTCAGTGCAAACTGGGTGTCTGCAATTCTCAACTTCAATTTACACACAAACCATCCCTACAGCAATTAAAATCGCAACCTTTAAGTGTAATCGTAAGTGCAACCATGAACACAACCCATACAGACCAGATTTAAGGCTACATATTCTTTAAAAAACAATCGGTGACTTTGGTATGAGCTTTTATAAAGACTAAGGCGATGAAATAAGCAATCTGTCGCTTGTATAGTTATAAAGTTTGAAAACAACGTACTCATTCTGAAGCATCAAGGTCTCGGGTGCAATGTTTGTGTAACCAGTGTGGATGAGTATAAATAATGGAGTAACCTGGTAACTCCAAGTTATGAGTACTCCCACGGTTAACAAGTCTAGGAACTTTGCGATGCGAGAAAGACGTGGATTGGCTCAGTTGAGCAAAACAGTGGAAGTAGCAAAGTCTGTGTGTCTGTGATCCGAGGCGGCGTCCATTTTGGGAGGTGCCCGAGATGCGAGGAAAAGATGTGGGGCCCAAATCTGCGCGGCACGCAGTTCAAACTAAAAAAACAGAAAATAGATAGCTTGTCACGTTGAAGGGCAAATTTGCAATTATCGCAAAAGGAAGGGGTAGATTTGATATTGTCAAGAATACAGGGGTAATCTTGACATTTCGGCAAATTTCAGGGGGCATGTATGATATTTTCCCAAAAATAGAAAATTTAATTGATACAATACTAAAACCATCTCAGAAAGAATTTAAAACTATCTCACGGAAAAGAAATCCATTCCAGGTTCACTTTCCAACATACCTTTTCACAGTACAACAGTGCGTCGTAATAAAACCATTCCACTCATTGTTTTGAGGACGTTAGAAGACATGTTCAAATATCAAATTCAAATAGCAGTGCACTGTGCAAGTCAGCAGAATCCTGTAGAAATCAATGCTAAAAAAGTCCATATCTATTAACTCTACAAGACAAGCAAACCATTGCAGGAGGTTTTAGTAACATGCAACAGTAACTGTAATAGATTCATTCAACATCAGATCCAGACGAAGAGTACAAATGACCTCCAATTGCCATCGATTCCACAAATGCTCAGTTGATAGTTTCTACTGATAATTTACACAATCCTAATATTGTCGAATGCCCCACTTGCAAATCTACATATTAAATGAGTCCCGAGCTTACATAGCAAGGTAGAAATTTCTGCACACAACGAGAGTGATAGGGGAGCGTTGAGGTTGCGTGTAATATAAGCAGGATCAACACTAAGTCGATCACAATCAATAGACTATCAAGCGGGTTTAGGGTTTAGGGTTCAGGGTTGACACGGCATCCCGAGCAGCTACATCAGCAAGCATGTGTGGAAGGAGCGTGTTGTTGAATTCGATCGTAAACAAGATACAATTTGGGGTATGATCAATCGTTTGAATCATAAGAACGACTCAAGGGTGTCTCAAGTAATTTTAACTAAGCCCAACTCAAGGCAGCGCAATCAAATCTTGGTTAAATCTCTTGACACTCTAGACCTATCGGTTTCTAGTAAACTTTTTTGTTTTGTTTTGTTTTGTTTTTTTTTCTTTTCTTTTCCATAAAAAAACTCGCAGCTGAGCTCAACTAAAGATCTGAAGATTAGATGTCACTTCATCCCTCGTAGCCTGGTCACAAGCATTCCGCTTCGCAGACCAAAATGTTGGTGCCCTTCAAGAAGTTTGTATGATACAGGTTGGATCCGTGAGAGTCCGGCTTAATCCAACCAAAAAAACGAACATGAAAGGCATTAATCTCTTGGGCACTCGTCTCCCAGCCTGCAACAAATGTTGGTGAGGACGGTCCGAATTGGTGACGTGGGTTGGATATCAGGTTACGTGCTTGACCCGGAGCTTTCCTCGCCGCCCAAAAGTTGCTTTTCCTTAGAGAGGCTCAAATTCCTGGATTCTGACGGATCCACCTCGGACATTGTGTCCGAAATATACAGAGGATTGAATTCGTAGATGCGACTTCCCAATGTGTCCCGATCCACGAACACAGAATTCTCGAAAATTGTTGGACCAGTGTCGCTTTCGGAGTCCTGTTCCTCCTCTTCGGATACCTCCGTGATAGTGAACGAGGTCAAATTTGTTAAGTTTCTTGCCACCGGAGCGCTGCTGACACAAGCCGTCTTGCTTCGCTGCAAGCAGCGGAACAGCTCAGAAAACAAACTACACGACCTGGAACGACGCGGCGGGAGGTCCATCGTCCGGTTGCTCCCGCTGTCGTAGTGGCTGTCTGCACGCGCAATGAAGCGCAGAGACTCTCCAAAATTTCTAAAAGACTCGGCCATAGGGAGTCCGATGAGGCTTGCAAGGGTGATGCGATTGGAGTCATTTAGATCACAAAAGGAGGTTGAACCTGATCCCGACTCGTCACGCTGAGAGTCGAAGTCTGTACTCGTGGAGCGAGAAGTTGATTGCGAGAGGTAGGGGAGGATGTCTGTACCAGTAAACCGAATGGGGTCCTCCGCCTCCATCATGAACGCAGTCTCAAATTCCACAGTCAACCGTGACGAGACAGGAGACGGCATCATCGAACTCGACGACATGGGCGACCTCATGAAACTTGAGAGTGGAGACCTCATCGGGGTCGACGTGGCCGAAGACGTCTCCTGTGAACCAGCAGAAGAGGAAGCCATATCTAGTGCCTCAATCTCAGATCCACCACCTAAACCTCAGATTCACACTCTCAATGCTTGCGTATCAAGCTTCCTCAAATCTGCAAGATTTCATAAAATTTCGACATGATCCTGACTGCATTCTGCCCCTTGAAACCTCTGCACTCTGAAGCTTGGAATCCAACCGCCGACAACATTGCGCAATGCCCACTAACCAGTCACAAAATCTTCCAACAAGCTCGCAACTTATCCAGCAAGTATTAAAATAAAAATAAAAAATAAAAAACAAAATCGCACATCCGGCTATGTCCACGCGACGTCGTGAGCAGATCCAGAACTGTCCTGGTAACACGAACCCACCATGTTTCTCAACCAAGCT
Source organism: Physcomitrium patens (assembly GCF_059467195.1). NCBI lineage: Eukaryota > Viridiplantae > Streptophyta > Bryopsida > Funariales > Funariaceae > Physcomitrium > Physcomitrium patens. The sequence goes on along the minus strand of NC_143431.1, from coordinate 330,390 downwards.
CTGGCGTCAGAATTCTCCAAAAGTGTGAACGATCACTTCATATCCACATTGGTCCTCACAAGTCAAACTCTCGCCGCACTTCCGATCTACTGAAACCAGCTTCGCTACTCGTCGAAAATCAAGAATTCCCGCGACTAGTGCCGAATTGAACCCGCCCTCCGCCACTCCGGCTCAGGATCGTCGTGATTCTCGCAATCTGAGCCGGTCACCAAACTACATCGATCGAAGCGCGCTTTCATAAATATGACAGGCACGATGAGTACGCAATGCGCCACTTCAAAACCGGAAGTTTATCGACCTAGGGGGCACGGATGTTTCCAGAGACCTGCGAGCTCGGCTGTAGTGGAGCTGTGCTGGCAGCCACCGGTAGACGCATGTGGGTGCAATATTTAGGAGGGGCTTCGATAACTTTAGCCCATCGGACTGACGAGATGCGACGGGCGATTCATAGTGGAGGGGCCATTGAAGCAGAGCAGAGCCGATTTTCTTGTGATTGGAAATTATTTCGACCACAGGCGCGACTCCAGTCCCTCCCTCGCTCTTTGGGATTCCTTCACCGTCATCTTTTGTCTCTCTCGCGCTCACCCTCTCTGAGCGACTTCCCAACGAACTGCAGTCAGTTTCCATTTCCGTCATAGCGTCCAACGGATCCTCGAAACCTGATTCCGATACCCTCACTTTTTCATTCAATGGGTTGCAAAAGCATAGCTTTTCTTACATCGATGGAGTGGGTCGGATGAGTGCTTTAGTGGGTGGGAGAAAAGACGATGCTGTGTTTCCATTGCCGAGGCATGCAATGCCCTCGCACGCGCCGAGAGAACTATACCCCCCAGCACAGCCACACTCCCTCGCAATTCCTCAATCTTGCGGCTTGGCGATGCATATATTGTCGAAATTGGAAATCTTTTGCGACAAAACCCGATGCCCATTACGTGAGATGCCGGCGCCCAACAATGTCGACGACCAGGTCCAAAATCATCGCATTCCGCGCGCCTCGACAACGAGACCCTGTCGCGTCGTTGACGGACGTTCGTTTATCGTCGTTCGTTGGCAGACGACCGTCACAGGAGGACTGGATGCTCACTTCCGTCGTCATGGGTCACGAAATCTTCGCCTTAGCGGCTCCAAACAGCTTTTGACTTTTTGGGGGTTGGACCTTTTTCGAGGGTTGTGTTAGTCAAAGAATACGTTTGAATTAAGAATTAAATATTAACAAACAAATGAAATGGTCTTGGTTTGGTGGGTTTGTATAGTTGTGCGATTGTCCACAAACAAACAATGAGAAAAGAATGATAACCCAAAAATGGGAGTTAGTGCTGCTGTTATAAAAGTAATCTGTTTCTAAAGATAGATTTTGTGTGTAACGTGGTGGCAAAAGCAGTTTACTATTTCCTTTCATAAATTGTACTGATGCCTTTCTGGAAATTGTTCACCGATTGACTCGTGTACATATAGATACATTTGGTATTCTAAAGAATACCAAATGCTAACCAAAATAAAAACAAGGGTGTAGTAGAATGATGATATTTTATGATTTACAAATAAGCATATTTTGAGCTGTTGATTTGTTTGTATTAGTGTGCATTAAAATGTTTTTATTCTGCATTAAATAGTGTTGTACATAAAATTGATAAATTTGATGTAGAATTTTCTTATTGATTGCACAAGATACTATTTAAATTAGGTGCATGTTGCTAATATATGAATGGTATAAGGCCAAATAAGTTCTTAAGCGACTTGTTTGATATATATATATATATATATATATATTTATTTATATTTATATTTATATTTATTTATTTATTTATTTATTTAAATATTATATATATATATATATATATATATATATATCAAAATTATTGATCTAAACCAGATTGTATTGCTATTTTTTCATTGTGAACTTAATGTTGTTATCACTGCAAAGACAATATTTGTATGTATAAGCTTAAATATAATTTATATTTTTTACTATTATTTTTGGTATAAATTTGCTCTCATAAACGACTTCTAAAAGGAGTAGTAAGTTAGCATTACAAGAAGAATAAATGTATGAGTGGTTTATAGTATAATTTCCTCCGAACTCAGGAACTAAGGAAGACATTTAAAATAAATAAATAAATAACAAACTAATGGTATTCAACTAAGATAGACCAAAACATTTTGAACTGGCATGTTTGATATATATATATATATTTTTTTGTTTTTTGTATAGGCCCAACAGAGTTTGAAAATTTTAGTGTGATTGTGTTGGCAATGAAAGAATACCAAGTGAAGCTTATGTAGGGGTAAAGGTGAAAAGGATTGCATTCTGTGGATGATGATCTACAAACAAATTTTATCCTTAAACTCTCAATTTGGGAGGAGTTATATAGAATTAATGTGTATATGTATAAGGAGTATATATATATATATATATATATATAAAGTGCAAAGAGATTGCTTTTATAGCATGTGTTAGATATTAATTTTAAAAAAACATGTGATTCAAAAACATTATATAACTTTAATTGATTAATTATTTGGTTTGATACATTTATAATATTTTTCAAAAAAATTATAATACCTACTATTACTTTTGTGTGTGCATATATACACACACAATACTATAGGTTTTTGTTTTTATCTTTGATTTTTTTATTATTATTATAATACTATGCAAAGTATCTTTCAGAACACATCTACAATTGAAAATTGTCATATATTTATTTTAGAATAACATAAGGATGTATAACAAATGGCTATTATCTTAATAAAATTTATCATACCTAACTTGAAGGAATAAATTAGATCTTTTTAGATTATTATAGTTAATAATAAATGATAATAATAGTAATAATTATAATTCATATTGTTTTTTAGAAGTAAAAAAATGATATCAAGTAACAAACACAATTGACATGAAAATATTTATTATTTGAATAATTTTACTTTCTAAACAGTTTTATAGTAATTACATAAAAACGTGAAGTAACTTTGTATGGTAAATGATAGAGTGCTAGTATTATCATACATGATTAAGTCACAAAAATGTAATAATTCTATTCTATAATCATATAAGCGAACTGAAATTTAAAATGTTTATTTAACATATGGGTTAGTAACTTTTTAGTATTAAAATATTATAAAATGATAGACAAAGTTTATATTAACTGAGGTAGAAAAAAAAAAAACAATTATCACTACAAAGACAACAAGCTCATTATTGACTATGGATAAAAAAATTGCTAAAACAATTTTCAAAAGTTTTCAGACATTAACTATGTGGTTTTCTAAATTATAAATGGTAGAATAATATTTAAAAAAGAAAAAGAAACAAAAAAATATTTAAACATTTGAACATATATATATATATATATATATATACATACATACATACATATATATATAATGCAAAAATATTTTTCATTTATTAAAGATAAAAAAACATATTTATATAAAAATAAATCAATTTTTTAACTTGTAAGATATATATATACTTGTATTATAAATTGAATAAAAAGACAATGTTGTAATTTTTGATTTATAGAAGATGCAATGGATACATTTAAAGGTGTTATGTTGTTAATTACATAAGTGCAAGAACTTTCATATGCATCTTATATATAAAAATCAAACCCTTTTGATGTCAATAATTTTATTTTAAAAAAAGAGCTGGTACATATTAAGAATAGAATACTGGCGTTAAATTATATTGCTAGTGTGCAGGGTCTGGTCCTGTTTAGTTTATAGATATTTTTATTATTATATTTAATTTAAGTTATTACTTTGAAAATAAAATCATTAATTTTTACTTTTGATATACTTATTTTAAAATCCATGTTGGTTCTTTTAGCTATAGATAAGATTTTATAATGTTTAATAAATTGCTTAAATTATTGAATTCTGAACCATCTGACCACGATACTATATCCTACACTTATTCTTGCTAACTAAATTGGAGTGTTTTGACTTAATATGCTGATTTGACTTGGTAACCAATTATTTGTGTGATAGATTTCTCATATAGCCTTAGAAACCTCCAACATCTTCACTAGGCATTGAATTCAAAATTTTATACTTAAAATTTGAAGTACTGTTTTCTAGTACTTTATGATTTTTGTAATTTAACCTCATTTTTAAAATCGCCATTTGCTTCTGGTTTGTATGTATGTGTGTGTGTATATATATATATATATACGTTTTTTTTTTTTTTTTTTTTTTTTTTTCTCTTTTCCTCTGATTACATTTGTTTTTAATATTAATGTTTTAATCTTCACCAATTTATTTATTTATTTATTTATTTATTTATTTTTTGACTAATTTGAATTTATTAAGTTGAATATAACGTTGTTACAAACATTTAGTTGGTAAGTTGAATGGGTTGTATTGTATGAACTACGTTCAGCACCTATTGTTCAACAGCCTTACTCATGTTGATAAATTTGCTTGTCTAATATAAGCCACCTAATTTTATTGTCTTAGATGCACAGAATTCATCAATATCGTCTCAAATTGTAATTCACTACTTTGGAGTGCCCATCTTCTGAAAACCCTAAAGAAAAAAGAAAAAAGAAATCCTCCATAAATGCCAATTCAATTGTTCAGAAGAATGATCTGAATAATTTGACACAGTCTGACAGTTTCTCAAAAAATCACTATGTGTACCAACTGACTGAAGCAATCCATCATCACCGAAGACATTTTACAACTCTGTTATTTGACAAATCTTGCAATGAAAAATCCATCATATGCATAAACATGTTGAGCCACGATGCTAAAGAAAAATCAACAACAATTGCAACAATCCAAATCAGAGGGTTCCTGATGTGATGCGAGACATTGTTCGATTAGGGTTTGCTGTTGAAGTGCGAGTGCGAGGTTGCTCTTCTTCCATTTGTGTTGGTTCGAATGTGGTTTCTCTGAGACCCATTCTATGGCTGGATTGTCCAGGCAAATGTGCACAACATTTCTTCAGCTACTCGTCATGTGGTTGTCGGAAGCGGCGGAAGAGGGCTGTAACGATTCTTAACACGTGCTTCGCGGGCTTGTAGTTGCGTAATTTACTGGCTTCGTTCAGCCTTGGGTAATAGTACCTCTGAAGTCAAGCAAACGAAATCTATCGCCGCCGTCTGCTATAAATTAATTGGCACAAACTGCAAGACAAACTTCAACCTACGTGTAGAAATGTTAAAGCTAACAATAGAAAGGTTGTGCGTGGAGTAACCCCCCTTCTAGCACGATCAACACTGCATAAATCCTCAATTATTTCTGCATTCTCAGCCAAAGTTGTGACCGGTAGGCATTTTAGTTTGTGTTGGTTGGGCACAGAATGCTATGGAATCAGGCTTGGAGATTGGAGATCTTGTTTTCAGTTTTTATTCTTAGAAATGAATAGTTGCCATGTTCCTCCGAGCAAGGAATTTGTATTATAAAGGAGATGAATGCCTTCACCGAGCTCTGCAATTGCGGTGCGTGTCTCGTGGAGAGCGCACGAGTGTACAATGCTTGTTTCGGTATCAAAATATTTCAGCAGGAGAAGGACAAATATAGTCGTTTCCTCAAAGCATAACGAGTGCAAGGATGGAGCTTGTACTCTTTCGTCGCTGCAAGGGATTCATGTGAGTCAGTGCGAGGGTTTTTCTTCACCGTAGCTTTCAGTTGATTTCCAGCATTTCGGTTGTCTGTCGCACTAGCGATCGTTGTTTGGTTCTGTTTACGATTTTCCAGCGCAAGTAAAATTTTCGAGAGCAGAGATTATCGTGAGCGTTAGGTGGATGTTTCCGTCATGCATCACACGTTGTTTTCCCTAGCAATAGTATCCAACAGGTTTAGATTAACCCTGGTAGAGAGATGTACGGATCTTGTCCGATTCCATAAACTGATTCGTCACCCTTGTTGAAAAACTTGCCTGCGTACTGACTTCGAGCGAAACTATCCAATTCTTACATGCTTCGATTCACGTTACTTTTCTTGTAACCTTAGCGTCGCAGAGTCCTTCCATCTGGATTGCTAACTCCATTGATGAGCCACCCGCGTGCTCCCTCATCCTGTCCACCAAATTTCCTGGCAAGAGATCCTTACTTCCCTGGCATCATCTGTCTTGTGTAGGATACCATAGAGATGATCGAATAAGAGGCGGAATATTTATGGTGAAACAGCATAGAACCACAACCGGCATTATGGGTATGCTCATTCCCTTGAAATTTTATTTCACTTTCCTTAAAAAAACCTGTTGCAAGAATTATACACTCTATTTACTCCGATGTCTAGAGGATGGAATTGGGAAACTGAAGACGGCGGACGACATCAAGAATGGGTTAACCTCGGAAACCGTGGAGGCATTGACAGAAGAGTCGCAGAGACAATTTGAGCAGTTTGTTTCGGGCGCTCATCAAATGACTGCTTGTGCTCTCACTGCCATTGAAGCGTGCAGCGTCGATGTACCTCAAACTGCTCAGCTCCTACAGCTCCTGGTGTGTGCGGCCTTTTCACTGTACACTAATTCACTTGCTTCTCGTCCTTATTTTCCGCTCAATAGTTCAAATTAGCGTGGAAGTAAGGATTACTGCTAAGGCGTGTTTACAAAGACAATGAACGATCCAATTGGTTGGTTCATCAGGCCAACCAAGGGTGTGACCGGCAAAAGAAGCAAGAATGCTTAGAGTCGTTGCATTCCGCCTTCGAAAAGCACATGATCAAATGCGAAGTAAGGGTCTCTCTATCGCGTGATCTTGAGGCTGCTTGTTTTTATCATTAGTTACTTCTGATTGCGTGACTGGAGCTATCTGAACTAGTTTCTGATTGCTCAGGAAGAAGAAAAGAAGCACATCCAGAATCTTTGGGGTTCGATGAGCACTCAGCAGCAGGACCTCCAAGTTCGACTAGAAATTGGTAATCGGTTGCAGACGTTGAGACTTAAGGTAATTCTACTGGAATCGGTAGCCGAATTGTACTCATGCATCAATAGCGAGATTATCTGTTGTGGTATTGCAGGTTATGCCTCAATTTATCTCTTGTAGGTACTCACTTGGCAGTTGCGCGGTTGCAGAAGCAGAAAGTTGGCGAAGCGTTGTTGTGGCTGGAGATAATGTCCGGGCCTCCACCCTGAAGCTGCACACAACCTGACAGTATTCATAGTATTCTTAATAAAGCTATAGCAAAATCATCGAGAAATTGGCAGCTCATTTTATGCAGAGACAAAACCCGCAGGCTGTGCAGATTTTGTACAATAGTCCTAACAAGCTCCGGATTGTAATAGCAAGTATGCTCCAATGTTTGTGGATGTAGTAGCTCAAAAAGGTAGAGCTTTGCTCGCAGATGGTGAAAACACAGGGAGCCACAAACGTGTCATTTCGGTATTGAATATTCACAGATGATGAAGCTGAAACTTCTGTTGGAGTCTGATCCCAACCTGCTTCGTGCACAGCAAATTTTGTTTGGGCCATTTAGGAGATTTATGAGAGTGATCTGTAACCCGATCAATGTGTCTTCACCATTGCTCTTCGTCGCTTTTCCTTGTGAGAAATTTAGGCTACGGTTGTGGAATGTGGGGATGGTGGCAATTGCAATTAGCCTGTAAAAACGAGGGACATGATTGTATCTGTCTAGGTTTGAAACTTGAAATCGGGTCTCAGGCCTGCCAAGGACGATCACAAGGTGCACGAAACTGTTTTGAATTAGGCTTGCCCTGGAGTCCTCATCTGATGAAGCCTGTTGTAGGGACCCTCAACTCATCGTTCTTATGCCCTGATCTGTCAAATTACTAAGAATGTCGAAACCTTCAAGTGCATGTGCGAGAATCTCAAGGTCAGCATACTATTTTCCACAGAAGACAAAGCTTATTCAAGGAGTTGATAATCGCGTTGCCCCGCATACGCGAAATTGTTTAGCGGTGCTAAATTTCTGAGGTTCAAAGCTTCACAGGTGGTTCGAACATTCCAAACCACGCAGAGGCTTCAAAGTTGAACATTCCACACGAATGCAATAACCCACCTTAAAACGAAAGTGTGGAGGAGAGGTGGCACAAGCGGGGAAGAACGTGGGACTTCCTATCGGGGCTGCCCTCTGCCCCGATGTCGCTCCATTTGACTGCCGGTATGTCAGTCTCCGAATCACGAGGAGATCGACTGTGGGCCCTGAATCTGCGCCTTTCGCGCAATCCACTCATCTATCTGCATTTCCTCTTTCAACTTGGTGCTCTCCGTCATCCCCTTTTGTCAATGCTGTAGGGAGTGATATTGCTTTTCTCACTCTGTCAATCTCTGAGGGCTGTTGAGATGGCCGTAACCGAATCCGGTGAGTTCCGAGTGGAGGCCAGGGCGCCAGGCAAAGTCATTCTCAGTGGGGAGCACGCCGTCGTTCATGGCACTTCTGCCGTCGCAGCAGCGCTGGGTCTTTACACCACAGCGACCATCCGGCCTGGTGAGTATGTTTCGTCTTCCTGCTTAGGGTTTTGATCTTTTGAGAAGTTCTTATTTGCTCTCTGCGGAATTCCACATTTGGAGGTTGGATGTCGAATGCGGAATTATTCTGTTGAGAAATGTAGAATGCCTTCGGGAATACTTGTGGGTTTTTCTACGAATGATCCGATCGAACCTACATTGTCTTTCTATTGATCGGTACATTCTCGATCGGGGGATGCTCTTGAACACCTTAAGAGTTGATATCTTAATAGCTGGAAATACCTCAATTCTTTCAACTATGAGATTTGAGTGTACCATATTTATTTTATTTCTTTTTGCGTAATAGACCAACCTCCTTGATGTAGGGATGGACGACAGCTGTGTACTCGACCTTCCACAACTTGGAGTGTACTCAAAATGGCCTCTCAAAATGATAGAGGAACTTATAACGCAACCTCACTTGTTGAATCCAAAGCCCGCGCATGTCACCTCATATTCTGAGTCAGAGTGGCCGCAGTTAGCAGCGTTTGTTGAGCGGCAGGTCAGATCGCTCTCTGCAAAGGGAGCGAAGGGAGCGGATGCGGCTGTCACGGCGTTTCTGTTCCTGTATACATCAATCCTAGGGTAAGTAAACATTGATTGCAAATTAATCATAGGATTACATCGAGATCCACATCCTCAGTTTAGATTCTGACATTTCTCAGCGCAGCCATTTTCAATCATGAGCAAATCGGTCCTTCGTACAAGGTGGTTTGCTTAATCGGGGTTTGCCTAACAGAGCTTGGACCTCAGTTTGCAGCCAGCAACCGTGAGAGTGTCGTCCGAGCTACCAGTGGGTGCTGGCTTGGGCTCCTCCGCTGCCTACTGCGTCGCGCTGACAACCGCTCTGTTGGCTTATTCTCGAGAGATTGAGTTGCCACAACTCCCGAGCGTGGGAGAAGAAGTTTCCACTGATAGGAAAATATGGTTTGATGTAGACGAAAAGAAGGTAGACTTGGTGAATAAATGGGCATTCGAGGGAGAGCGCATCATTCACGGACGTCCCTCTGGTATTGACAACACGGTCAGCACGTATGGTAAGATAACATTTATCTGATGAAGTTAGAGTTGCGACACATCTTTTGTTTTCGTTTCTTCCATTTATTTCTTCCTTTCTAGCTTACACTGCTTTGTTTCAGGGTATGTGGTGAAGTTCAAAAAGGGCCAGATTACGCGCTTGCACACACAAATGCCACTTCGAATGCTCCTGACGAACACCCAAGTTGGGCGAAACACCAAAGCGTTGGTGGCTGGTGTTGGAGAGCGCGCTCTTCGTCATCCAGCTGCCATGGGCGCAATTTTCAAGGCTATCGACGAGATTGCGGAAGAAGTTGTCACCATCCTACAAACGCCACCTGAAACAGCACGGTTGGGCAAAAGTGGGGAGGTCGTTTCCTCTGATGAATGCGGGCCTCACCCTGTCGCTAAAACAGTACAGGAAATCAGACTCCAGGAGCTTGTGGATATGAATCAGGGTCTCTTGCAAGGCATTGGTGTTAGTCATCTCTCTATTGAATCAATTTGTCAGATTACTGCAGCGTATAGACTTTCGTCGAAACTTACCGGAGCCGGCGGTGGTGGCTGCGTCTTGACGCTTCTCCCTCACAGTATCCTCACACAATTGCTGATCAATCCAGAATTCTCTTTTTATCGTGTTTATTGCTGCCTGTGCATGTCCGCGTTGCAGATCCTGAATTGGTTGATCATTAACACGTTATTCAGAATTGTCTTCCACGTCAGTGGAATTGGTAAAAGTGGACATAGAAGGGAAAGGATTCTCCTGCTTTGAAGCTGTAATCGGTGGCAACGGAGTGCAAGTCAGTTGTCAAGCAGTGAGCTAAGCTGAGCTAAAGCCTTGTTTGACTCTATGATGCCTCCCGAGGAATCTTTGCGGACGAAGTGTTAAGTAATCAATCATCTGTCACGTTGGAAGGTGTTTCTGGACGCGCATGTGGTGCATGATCTTAGTTTTACGGCAGGTTTTAGTAAATGATAGCACATTCATCCACAACCTCATGAATGGCCTTGAATATAGCACTCATGGCTGGTGTGACGAAAAGTATGCTCGCCACTAAGTTGTCAGTGATAGTGGCGACTTGAGTGTAGATTGGGAGCATTTGAAGTAGGAATTTGAAGTTAAATTTCCGCAGCTGGTCAGCCCAGTAGAATCTTTTCCAGGCAATTTCCCTCGTGCGTAGTTTTAAAATTCTTGTAGATTGTAGGTATGGTGTTCACTTAGGTGTCTAGAACTATCTACTTTCTTAATTTCAAAGTGGAAACAGAAATTCCCGATTTTATACGTCAAATTTTCAAATGTTTCACTGACAGTAAGATGGTCTATTAAATATATATTGGCAACGAATGGGCGAAGTATATTTGGTCGAAAGAAAGTGCAATATTCTAACTGTCCAAAAACTATCAAATTTGTCAACCTCGCAAGTAACGCGAGTTCTACCATTTTCATCTACTCCACAACCTGCTAGCTAAATTGTTTGGTCGTAGCAGCAAATCCCGTGTTCTCCTTCTAACTCATTGTTCCAAAGGCACTGCATTTGGCTAGGATTCTGGTAATGGGTTATGATGTAATCATTCTCACAACCTCCGTGTTGATAGTGGTCGTCATGGACATATTTAACGACCTTGTGCTCCAGGTGTGCGAATCTATCAATCCATATTCCCATGGCTACGTCCTCCAGTTTATAAAACTGCAAAATCAATTCCTCCAGTGAAATGAGTGCCTTGGTATAAATCTAAGACTCTAGCATCAACTCAGAAACTTTTGAAAAGAACGCTCTACTCGACAAGATGAACTAGGTGTGGCGTTTACCTTCAGAAAATCCTTCTGGTGCCCCTTGACTACAAAAAGAGCAATATCTAGGGAAATAACATATCCAGGTCCATGAGCCCACGGAGGGTACGTCTTATTTGCCCAGTCCTGCAGCGAAGTAACAAATGTTGCCACATCAAACAACACAAAGCAACAATTTCTGTACAAATGTTATGAAAGATGATTGATCGTGTCTTCGAATTGAAGAACATAAGACGCGGCATCATCGAAGACATCCATTCAAGGAACTACTAGAGCACGAGAGCATCCCTTACCTTCGTGCTCATAAACCACTTGTTATCAGGGTTTCGGGCAGGAGCATCATTCCAGGCAATATTACCCAGAAGAAGGCTTTGGTTGTATTTCGGAATAAGAAGGGTAGAGTTGGGTTTCGTAACAAAAATAGATGATAGAACCGCATCCACTCGCAGAAAAGTGTCATCGTCAGTCTTCATTACATATTTTGCATTCACATTATACTTCTGTTTACAAGCACACAAGCAGTTAACTAGTTGGTAACATCGTATGGTGTTTCTACAATTTAGATGAATTTCAAAATATTCAGTCAAAAGCATCCAAAAAAAATTAAGGGAGGTTGATATAAGACGCAACACGTGACGAAGTACATACCGCGAACATACAAATAGCTAATGTTTTATACGTGATGATATCGTAGTAATCCACCATAGGCAGAAGCTGGACGTCCCCATAAGTAAGAGACTCGGTCCAAAGCTCCCTGTTTACTTGCTCATTCTGGTGCTGCGGAATAGAACAAGCGCAACATAAGACGTACGTGCATTCAATCGCTACCTGTTCCTTAGCTATTCTTTTCGTAATCTTAAACCTGAAAGCAGCAGAAATAATAATGAAACACCATGGAACATTATACTGTTTCAAATGGGGCTTCCTATCAATTTTGTGCCCAAGAGGAAAAATTATGGACAGGATGACAAACTTACCAACCCCACAAAAAACCGCACCACTACAGTACCATTTCGGACCTCCGGATACTGCATCCAAGTCCTCCTTATGCTCATCCTTGGAAAAAAATTGCTATTTGTTGAGAACACCCCTATGAACAGAGTTGTATTTTTTGGTAGTTTAGGTGCTCTAATGACTTTCAAGTCAGGTACATATGAAGCATCGTCAGATATTGGAAGACCGTTCGCAATCACTGAAGAAATATTCAGATCTCCTTTAATCCGAAAAGAATTAACCATCCAGGGTTCCAAGTTCTGTGAACAAAGTAATTCTTGATCAATACGGCAAGAATAAGAGCTGAAGCAGGTGGCACTGTCTGTTGGTATCTGGATAAAAATAAAACTTAAAATGCAACATATCTCACTCATCGTCCTCTATTTAACTAGAAGGAAATTCATCTATCATCAAAAAGAAAAAAAGAAAAAAGATGCTGTGGCGTCTACCCGAGCTATTCTCATACCAAAGCCAAATAAGACAGATTGGGAATTTAAATAAACCTGGCGGTACTTGAAGGCCGTGATATGCTTGCCGTTGACAGAGACATGATAACCGTCCCAGCCAGCCGATATGGTTGCCACAAAAGGAAATCCTTCAACAAAAGGAAACCAGACGTTGGTCGATCTTTGATTAAGACCCTTCCATGGCCTCCGACCAGACTCTCTTGTAATATTCTGTCCAACGTCCGTATTGCAGATTCTCAGACCGTCCACTGTAAAACCATTACACATTAGTGACATCAACTCCCTCACTTCGCTATATGCTTCGCATTCAAGGTTCACAATTCATGAATCATCCGGCATACGAAGCACTAGCCACAGTAAGTGGGGTGCAAACCTGTACTCTCGGGATCATCCTCGTCTGGTAGCGGCGGACATCGCTGCTCATCATGCCAATCTCTGCTTACTGTCCAAGTATTTTGGACAATGGAGGGCTTGTTGGTTAATTCATCGCCATGTAAACGTACAGAAAAATGAAAAACAACAGGCTCGTCTCCCTCTCCAAACAGCTTCGATCCTATCAACTCAAGAGAAAACGTCCCGGTTTTGATGCCTGGTGTGCCCACTACCGTGACTGAAGAATCCAATATCAACCCACATGGGATCGGCACTATGTACGGTATTGATTTCAATTCAGAAGCATTTAATGCGCTCACAAGGTACGGGCACTTGTTGCCATTCCTCCTATTAGATCCATCCATTACTCGTTCATGAGTCTCATCGATCATGGTTTTATTGATCTTTCTCCAAGCCCGCAAACCTTCTTTCATGGCTTTGGTTGCTGCCTTGGGCACGCTGCGCCTCCTCATGTAACTCGCGAGATATCTCCATATGGGTTCAAGCTTCGGAGCCTTGTTGATTCCAGGGAGAAGAGTCGGGTATTCAGATATTATAGATGTGTCAGTATAAGTGGGTAAAATCGGATCGCCATCTTTGTTACCCTGACGCAGCACGACGCTGGGAGTGGGTACTATGATGTCGCTGTCTACGGGCAAACTCGAATTGCCATCTTGGCGAGGCACGGCCTCAAGGCTGGGAGCGGGAGCCCAAAGCAAAGGTATCTCAAGGTCTATGGCCGAACTTCGATAATTCATGTAGTTCCCGTCTGCTCCGCGAGGAAACCCTATGGAAAGGCTACATCGTATGACGAAGAAGGTCAACAGTGAGATTAGAAGAATGCTCAATTGCTTCCTTGTCATGGCTTACCAAAGTTCAATTGCCATACCAAAACCGACGCTAAATATTGCGCCCTGGCTTCCTGCCACTCTGTAAGTATATTACATTTGCTATGAAATAGTTACCAAGCGCTACTAGACTGGAAACAACTCCAAACGTTTCCAGATCATTCGTATATGATCATCTATGTCTTTATTCGAAAGTCTTCACCAGACCTTCCATACCGAATTCTCTTGGAGAAAAATTCACCACCAGAAGCAGCTCTAGTTAAATCCTTGAGCTCCAGTTAATGTAAGATCTCCTTTACCCGAGTGAGGTATTTGCATGACGCCACAATAGGCACCATCTCAATAGGCCATCACGCGAAGTCCTGAAATTCCCCTTACAGACACCCAGGTAGAGCTCTTCCATCCTACGTGTCTTTGAATATTAATAAGAAGCTCTGTAAACTTTTACGACCGAAGTTGGTCATCCGCAGCGTCCAGAAGATCTATCGACTCATACATGCTGACTGAGAGCAAACGCTTCGTTAAGGCCACTATCAGCAAATGCCAACAATGCTTCGACACTCCTAATTCTCTTTCGCGGAGGCGTGACAAATTTGAGCGAAGTACTGCACCAGTCCGGGCACCCAGCCTTGAAAACCTAAACAGAACAGTGCGGCACCCAATCTTGCCTGCCAATTCAGAATCCAATTTGTTTTAGGAGATTCCAATCAATAGCTGCTCCATATAAGCTGAGATAAGTGAGGAAGATTTCTCCCAAGTTCTGACATCTGTAGATATGCTGTGTACCCAAATTGCATCAAAATTCAGCAGAAGTCTTCCGAACTTTCTAAGCAATGTAACAATATGGATCGGCAAGTGGCTCTCGGGGATTCCTTACTGGACATTGGACTAGGTGACAATGTTGGGATAACCAAGAAAACAAAAAAATAATTCGCAACTGAACGACACACATTAGAAATCAGATCAACTAAGATCCCGACAGATCGAGTCACTTAGCCTCTTTCATATGTTGAGAAAGATTAGCAGACTACAACACTAATCAGCACAATGGAGACCCGTCTCTTTACAAATTTACTGATCGAAAGATATTGTTCAACTGACGATCTGCACATTAACGACTCTAAATGCAACGAAGGATGGTGAACTACGAATCTGAACAATCTCTCTCTCACTCTCCCTCCCCTCCCTCCCTCTCCCCAAATGCGCGCTAATCGCCACACAATAACAGAACTGATACAACTCAACCTCGCAACACAGATCCATCAAAAGGAGCGGACATACCTGCAAGAAAAAGTGGAGCACTCACAAGAATCCAATAAAACCCACCAGCAGCCGCTCTGAATCCCTCTACAACCAGCCTCTTCTAAGTGTCTATCCTCCCCAAACCTGCGCATTGAACAACAAACTCCAAAAAGAATCCTATACTCGAACACCATCGCCACTAACACCGAAAATTGTTCACAAGACAGTAAGACAAAGTATAACACGAGCTTTCCACCCGCGGTGCTTCAATGCGAGAAACTGTCTCATTAAATTCACTCCACGAAACAGAAACGTGCACAGTTCGACGACGGGAATCTGACTCCGCAAGAACTGACGAAAGCCACCAATTATCAGGTTAAAAACCCCAAACTCCCTGTATCCCCACAATCCTCAATACCACCCCAGAAAAGACTGCGACTATCCACTCCAGATGATTGCGCGCCAAGCACCTAGTTCCGCAGGTTCCAGTCTTCAGCATTGCTCTCGAAATCATGCCAGATGGTCATACCACTCTGCATCCTCTGCCCGAGCGACCTCTGGTCGGATCCTATTTCCGTTGACTGGGGCTTCTGTCCAGGGTCCTCGAGCTCCGATCTCCCGCCCTAACACGGGTTTGCGAAGCGCCCCTGCCGTCCTCTGGTCGCCGATGGCCATCGCTGACGGTGAGCTACAGTGGCTAGGCGGCGACCGGCGCGTCCATGTGTGCTAACCGCCTCCATGCGAGCAGAACAGTTACAATCGAAGTTCGAACTTCTTAGTGGTGCAGGATTGCGAGGAGCAATGCTTAATATCTAAGTTCCTCTGCATCCTCAGCATCCCGTTCCAGCTTCGCGCCACCTAGATCCGCTCTCTCCACACAATGTGCTGAACGAGGCGCTTTTCTTCTGTCTTCCTGGAATGTGTGTTAATGCGGTTTCAATCACAGACTTATGGGTAAGGCCAGGAGAATGAATGAGACGCTTTTTCTTCTTCCTTCGTTCCGTGTGCAGATGGTCACTCATGCACTCACGGGTCATACTGGGAGAATGAATTAGGCGGAAAGAGAAATAGAACAATGACACTATTAAATCCACTCAGAGGATACAACTAATTGAGGAGGGGGGGAGGGGGGGGGGTGTGGCAATGAGGAAATAGAAACATTGTATAGCATGTTCAAAATATCAACAGAGGCTGCATCTAGTCTTATCCTAACTTTGGAACAAATTCTACCGCGAAACAAAATCTATTCCCATAGAGTGATGCATCGGTCATTCAGTCAACGTTTCTATAATGGTCCAAGGTTGATTCTTCAGGGACGTTTACTAAACTGCATCTTCCAGTTCTAACTTCCCCACCCCCGATTTGGTGATATCGATTTACCTCTCCCTGACAACGCGATTTCAAACTGCCGCGTCGAGCATGGGAAAGAGAAAGGGAGTTGATGCTCCGCTATCTCTGCTGCGACGAACTCAGCTCAGTGCGGACAGAATAACACGCTGCTAGCATATTCATTCAACGACTCTGCCTGTGGAAGAACTGCTGCTGATGCTGCCGCACGGCATCAAATAATAATTGGGCATGGTTGGGTCCCGCTCTTCCTTTCGAATGAAAGCACCGCCGCCGGTGCATTGGTTGGAAGGCTGGCGTCGTGCCCTGCCTACGTACTTCATATCCGAGGAATGTACGGTGGCGCTGAATACGATCTACTCTGGGTGCTTTGGTTCTCATCGGCATGGCATTGGTTGACCATGTTTGGAATATTCCTAGTTATTTCCTATCTTCCATAATTGCTATATTTGTATTTTACATGTTTATCTTAGAAGAATCACAATACTTTTTAATAGATTTACAATTGTTGATCCATTTCTAATCTGCAAATGAAAACTATTCTTACATATATTAAACAAAAATATTATATCATAAAATAACTTTCAAAAGTAATAATCTTGTATAATGCATATCTTCAAGAGCTCTTCTACAAATAATCAATTTTCATTAGATACATCTTTTAAATGCATATTTTTGATCAACTTGCACACTTTAATATTAGACCAAATCTTTAATCAGTACAAAGAAGCATCAACAATCTCTTCTCTTAAGTCTTTAATAATAATAAAAATTTGCCAAAATTCTCTATCAAAGACTACAACTCTATGCAATAAAATCTGCCAAATAACTTCTTGTCATTTATGGCTTAGAGAGTTTTATCAACTACCTCAACTCCATGGTAATGTTACATTGGTACCTCATCTCAAATGATAAAAATTGTCTTTCTTAACACATTTGCGTGTAGTGCATTCTTTATAATATTGCAAAATCAATTTTCATCAAGATGGAGTAAAATTTTAAACATTGTATGCAATCTGTCTACTACTTAAAACTTGCCTTGTGATTTTAGAGGAAGCAACATACAAAATAAATTTTCTATCACTTTAGAACTTCATTATTGCTGAATTGTAGATGAATACTTTTCTACTTCCAGTTGATCGTTCCAAAAAATACGTCTTTTTAAGAATTTTATGTATTGAAGCAAAGATATCCAAATATATGATGCATTGATCATCATTTAACTTTAACACCCATTCTTTGACTATTTGTTTTAGCTTGTTATGATTCCATGTCATATACTTCATAAACATTTAATTTATGGCATTTTTATTTTAATTCCTTTCTCACAATAACATCAATGGAAAATCAATAAGTGTTTTATTTGAATCTTAAAGAATTTCATCAAGAAAAAATATTCCATAATCTAATATCTCTCTATTTTTTAGTATTTCAATTCTATAATTTTGAATCAACAATTTATATTATTATAATTTTTTTTAAAATTTGAACAATTTGGAAGTTGTTAGTTATAAATCATTAAATATTCTTTAAAATATAATTTAAATTGATAAATCTTATTATTAATCTATTATGCTTTATAAGCAAGTTTCAATCAAAGGTGTTGCTATTTGGTAATACAACTATATAACAAAAAATAAAAATAAGAATGTTATTATAGAAGAGCCTAATAGAAAGATGTAATAAAAAAATAAAGATAAATAATGAAAGATAGTAAAAATCTTAGTCTTAATGTTATTTTTTTAGAAGAGATTTCTATTTACTTTTTAAAGGCATAAATGAACCAAATCAAAGAAAATAAAATAAAAAATAGACATAAACATGTTTAAAAAGGAATTAATAATAGGTTAAAGCAGAAATTACTTCAAATTATTAAGAATTAATCCCTAGAGAGGACCGATTGTGAACTAAGACCAAAATTAGACATTAAGGCACAAAACTGTGCACTTATGGTAATTCTAGGATTCTTTAGTTGATCAAAGAATAAGATTTGAGAGTAAACAAGAGAGAGGTTCTTTAAGCATTAGTTTCAAGTGATTTAAGAGTGTAATAACTTTGTAAAGGCTTTGCAAAGTTAGGATTGTTTTCAAGTAATTTTGAATTTTGAGAAGTTCTAAGGATTTGTACTTTAGATATTTGTGTAAAATTTATAAGTAATCTATGGATAAAATTTTGTGCTTAAGTAATAATTATTTTGTGTAGTCTTTGATGTAAGTTTGAGCTTAATCTAATGGTTTGTTCAAAGATTATTGAAGCTCAAACATATGTTGGTTGTTGGTTCTCCATCTCCTCAGCATCACAACTACAAAAAAGCTACAAACAAGAATTGAAAGTAGAATATTATCTTGCTTAGATCTTATTTCTTTTATGAAGAAGGTTTTCATCTTGATTTTGATGGATGTTGTGAATGAAAAGCCTCCATCGCCTTTGTTGCATTTGCAAGATTCTTTATTGGCTCCTATGTGCATTCACTAATATCATATCCATGCCAATGGACAAGATATTCTAATTTATTTTGGCGCTGCCTTGAATCTAAGACTTCTTCTATTTCAAACTCTTCATTATTGTCTTCTTCTATAAGAGGAGGTGGAGCTTGTCTTGTTTTTGGTATGTCCATTATCTTGTATGATTCAAGAAGAGACACGTGGAATACTGGATGAATTTTTATTGACTCCGGTAGGTGTAAACAATATGCAAGTGGATTGATTTGTGTAAAAATAGAAAATGGTCCCAGCCTTCGATAGTCCAACTTGTTACAAGGACGAGTGGTCTTGATATTGCTATGAAGTAATCATACCTTATTACCTATGTAGAATGGTGGTTGTTCCTTTCGATAGACATTTGTATTGACCTTTTATTATTCTTGAGCTTCTTTTAACTGTGCCTTCATGATTACATGTAGCTCTTACAAATGAATTGCTAAATCTTTTGCAACAGGATTATCAACTTTTGAAAAGTCAAAAGCATCAAGTCGTGGATGATGACCATAATTAGCAAAGAAAGGTGTTTGTTTTTAGAAGAATGTATAGTGTTATTGTAAGCAAACTCTACCAATGGCAAAAGAGATGTCCAATCATCTTGTTGATAATTAATGATACATCTTAAATACTGCTCCAAAACTTGATTAACACGCTCCGTTTGTCTATCAGTTTGAGGATGGAATACTGAAGATAGTTTTATATCCACTTTTAGAATCTTGAAAAGAGTCCGCCAAAATCTTGATACAAATTGAGTTCCCTTCTTTGATATAATATCTTAGGGTAATCCATGATAGCAATAGATATTGTCAAGAAAGAGCTTAGCTATTTTTTCTCTTGTGATAGATTTTGTACTTAGTACAAAATGTGCCATCTTGGTAAAACGATCTACTATCACAAATATAGAGTCATAAGAACCTGAGATTAGAAGATCCATGATGAAATTCATAAAAATAAAAGACCATGGTTGTTCTGAAATGGGTAATGGCTGAAAAAGTGTGTAAGGTTAATGACGAGGAGTTTTTGATCTCTAACAAACAATAAAAGATTGTACAAAATCTTTAATTGCTTTCCATATTTGGAGCCACCAAAAGTCCTTGGATATTAGTTCCATAATTTTATTGTACCCAAAATATCCTACTGTTGGAAAATCATGACAAGCTTGAAGAACACGTAATTGAGCTTCACCTTCTGGAACATATAGGCGTCCCTCAAAATATAGTAGATTCTTCTTGAATTCAAACTTTAAAGTATCATGAGACTTTGAATGATTTTTCTTAATATTATGAATAAGAGGATCAGAAGACATACTTGACTGAACTTGCTTAATGAAAGTTGAATCAACAGTTAGTGTTGATTTCATTGCTCGAAGATAAAGATGCTCTGGCTTCAAGAGAATTGTTCTTTGTTGATCAAAAGTAGTATCTCTTTCCTTTAATGCAAGGTAAAATCGTCTAGAGAGTGAATCTAACAAATCTTATTACTTTTTTGGTTGATAAGAGATCTTGAATTTGAATCTTGACAAAAACATATTCCAACGGGCTTAGCGACATTTCAAAATACATACTGACATAAAATATTTAAGGTTCTTGTGATTCGTATACACTGTGACTGAGTTAGAAGTACCTTCTAGATAATGGCACTATTCTTAAAACAAATCCGTGATTGCGAGAAGTTCTTTGTCGTGGATCTCGTAGTTGATCTTGATTGCTAAATTTTTTTTGGAATGAAAAGCTATTGGATGAAGTTTATCATCTATTCCCATTTGTGACAATACGGTACCTAAAGCAAAATTTGATACGTTTGTTTCCATAAAAAATGGCTTAGAAAAATTGACGCAATACAAGATTGGTGCAAAAACAAAGGCTGTCTTCAAAGCTTCAAACGCTACTTCAGCTTCATGATTCTATTGAAGTTTATCTTTACAAGTCAAACGTATAAGTGGAAGTGCAACTTGAGAGAAGTCTTTGATGAAGATCCCATAGTAGTTGACAAATCCCAAAAAGCATTGGACATCTCTTACCGTTTTTAGAATCTTCCAATCCATAATAGTTTGAATTTTCTTAGGATCCATCATAAGTCCATCATTTGAAATGATGTATCCTAAGAAGTCGACTTGAGTAGTGTGAAATACACACTTTTCTATCTTGACATAGAGTCATGCATCTCTTAGTTTTTGTAAGACATGACAAACATGAAGTTTATTTATTTTTTGAGTTCTAAGAATAGATTAAGATGTCATCTAGATAACAGACAACAAAATCATCTAAAAACTCCCGAAAGACATCATTCATTAGATGTTGGAATGGTGCTGGTACATTTATAAGTCTAAAAGGTATCACGTTATATTTGAAATGTCCATACCTTATTTGAAATGCAGTCTTTCATTCATCTCCTTCTTTGATGTGTACCAGATTGTATGCTTCTCGTAGATCTATTTTTGTATAGATCTTAGCTTGATTCAACTGATCAAGGAGTCCAAATATCAAAGGTAGCGGGTACCTGTTTTTGATAGTGATTTTGATGAGTCTTTGATAATCGACACACACATCCGTAATGATCCGTCCTCTTTCTTCACAAATAAAATTGGAGCTCTTGTTGGAGATTTGGAATGGCGTATGAAGTTCTTGGGGACATTCTCTTCAATATACTCCTTGAGTTTAGTCAATTCTTTTTGAGATAAATTGTAGATTGGTCCAAATGGCAGTTGTGCTCCTTCTTGAAGATCAATTGAGCAATCATAGGAATGATGTTTTGAAAGGGTATCTGCATTCTTTTTCTCAAATACATCTTGAAAATCTTGATATTGGCTTGGAATGCCACTTGAAGTCTTTCTACCAGTAGAAATAAGTATGGCATAAATGACACAAGGTGGTCATTTTTTTTTTAGCATACAAGAAAGCTCTTGCACTTACAAATATAGGTTTAATTATACTAGATTTATGACTTTCTACTTAATTAACTATGCTCTTAGTTATACTTTCAAAAAAGTCAAGACTAAAAGAAGTCCAATCTATTTTAGGATTATATTTTTTTAGCCATAATAAACCTAAAATGACTAGATTAGAAGGAGATCTAATGATATTAAGTATTATAAAGCTACTATGACCATTAGTTACTATTTTTATAAGAAGGATTTCATGAGTAACATCTCTTGAAGACAACGGATGACAATCTATGACTTCTACATGAATAGATTTAGTTTTCTTTACTGAAAATATGCTATGACTTTTAGCAAATTCTTCATTTAAGAAACATGTTGAGGCTCTTGAATCTAGTAAGGCACAAGCTTTGTGATGTTTAGATTTTAGAATACTATTTATTATAAAACATGGAGAGGGTTTTGAGGAGAGGATAGGACCTTCACTAGGCATTGTATAAGATTCCAACCGCACGGTCTCTATTATAGCTGGACAAACTCGTTTTCCAACATGATATATTTTTTGATTGCCGTACTTCTCATTTTTTTCAACGGTTGCATTGCTTCTTTAGGCAATATTAAGTAGTATGCTTAGGTTCTCCACAATATAAGCACAATCCTTCCTAACGACGACAAGTCTTTTCTTACTCAATAAGAGGTTTGAAATGTACCGCATCAATTTACATATCGTCTACTTCCAAATATATGTGTTGAAGAGATGTTGGTGTTGCTATTCAATTATAGTAACGTTGAGGTCCACTTGTACGGTTCATCAAAATTCAAAAAGATGATTGTCGCTCTTCACAACAAAGTCAATTGTTTGACTCAATGTTTGAGGATCAAATAAGTTGAGCATTAATTTTTTTTACCTCATATTGTAATCCATAGAGAAATTGGCTAATAAGTACAGCATCATTCTACTTGATATTGGTTATAAGTTATCAAAATTGTGAAGCATACAATATTACTGATCTATTGCCTTGTCATAAAATACGGATCTTATTGGTTGCAACACAAATTGCATCATGTTCTCCATACATGAATTGAAACTCCACCAAAAAAGCCTCTAGATTATCCAATATTAGATCTTGTCATTCAAAAAAAGATGAAAACCATGATAATGTTGAACCTAAAAAAAGCATACCAATGAATCTAATTTGCGATCTTGGAGTTAGATAGGTTTGGAGTTGAAGTTCAATTACAAGTTGTACTTGATTGATAAATCCTCTAAACTTTGATCTTGTGCCATCAAACTTCTCGGATAGGGTAATTCTTGGTTTTTTAACGTTGGAAGAGCGTTCCACCATAAGAGAAGGGACATGATTTGGTACAGATGTTGAAGCAACTCCAATCATTTCTATATCTTCATTTTCTGCCAATCTTGTTGCTCTTTGTCATGGTAAATTGAGTTGATGCATTGCAAGTATTAACTCCCTCAATTGCTCTTGCATTTGTGCCATTGCACTCTTCATTTCAACAAGTTCTACCATGATAACACTCAAAAAAGAGAAGATATCTAATATTGCTCAAGAAAAATAGAAGAAAGGATTTGAGAACAAAAAAAATACTAAGGACAATATCAGTTTAGAATAGGGTAATCTATAACTTCTAATATGCTTATGTCTTATCAAAAGAAAGGGATAATTCACTCTTAATTAAGATTAGACAAAGTTTTTATATTATAAGTATACTCTTGTCAATTTGTCAAGGACAAGAATATGATAAAAAATAAATAAACAAGTGAGACTTTTTTCAAAGAAAGATGATAAAATAGAAATAACTTAATATGTAGATTAAGAAAGAAACTAGAATGGCTATTGCCAAAAGAGAAGAAAAGTAGAATCCCTTGAAACTAGACTAGAAGCAAGAAAAGAGTTGACAAGAGTGAAGAAGGCTTCACTCTTGTCTCTATATATACTATTTAACTAGGGGCTACATGGTGATGTTCTATAGGACCTCCAATATGTGTTGACTTTGTAGGACACATGCCTTGACTTACAAGGTAAGTTTTTCTACGTGTGGGCTACATAGTTAGCTTGGTCTTCAAGCTAATAACATGTGTGGCACATGGCTAACTTGTTGATTACATTTTCAATCCAAAAAATCGATTAAAGACACATATAAACTTAAAGCAGTGTGTATGAAGCTTCTAAAAAGCTTCGATAGCAAATATTATAGAATTGACTTATTTTTACCTACTTTTATTTATTTCTACCTATTTATACATGTAATTATTAGCTTACATGCGTATATTCGTGACAATAGGAGGCAATGGTATTTCTCTTCTTTCCAAGATATTTATTATCTTATATGGCTCTAAAAGAGACATGTGAAATATGGGATGGATTTTCATAGACTTTGAAACATATAATTGATAAGTAACTAAATTGACTTCTTCACAAGTAGGAAATGGTTCAAGTTTATAATAATCCAACCTATCACGAAGGCGAATAGTTTTAATATTATGACAAAGTAATCATACCTTATCACCAATATAGAAATGAGGTTGTTCTTTGTGATAAGCATCAACATTGCTCTTTTGTTGTTCTTGAGTCCGTTTTAATCGTGCCTTCATTATTGTATGTAATTTAGATAATGATTTATGAATTCTTTTGCCACAAGTTTATCAACTTTTAAAAATTCAAAAGTATCAAGTTATAGATAATATCTATAATTAGTAAAAAAAGATATTTATTATATAAAAAAAGATATTAAATTATTATAAGTAAAATTTACTAATCGCAAAAGAATTATCCAATCATCTTATTGATAGTTGATAGTACACCTCAAATAGTATTCTAAAACTTGATTTACAAACTTTATTTGTCTATCAGTTTGAAGATAGAAAGGTTATCATAGTTTTATATCCACTTTTAAAATCTTGAAAAGCATTCTATAAAATCTTGATGCAAATTGAGTTTTCCTATTAGATATAATATCCTTAGACAATCCATGATAGCAATAGATGTTGTGTCAAGGACAAAGACTCGATGAGGGAAAATATACACCAAAAGGCTATCTCGATATAATAAGTCAAAATATAAACAAATAGGTATATTAAAAGAAAACTGGAATGACTATTCCCACAAGACAAGAAACTAAAGACTCTTGAACCTGGACTAGAAGCAAGAAAGGAGTTGACAAGAGTGAAGAAGCCTTCACTCTTGTCTCTATATATACTATCTAACTAGGGGCTACGTGGCGACGTTCTATAGGACCTCAAATATGTGTTGACTTTGTAGGACACATGCCTTGACTTATAAGGCAAGTTTTTCTACGTGTGGGCCACATAGTTAGCTTGATCTTCAAGCTAACAACATGTGTGGCACATGGCCAACTTGTTGACCACTTTTCTAATCCAAAAAGTCAATTAAAGACACCTATGAAGTCAAAGCAGCGTCTAGGAAGTTTCTAGGAAGCTTCTATATTAAATATTATACAATTAACTTACTTTTATCTACTTTTACTTACTTCTATCTATTTCCATATGTAATTATTAGCTTACATGATTATGGCTGTGACATTATCCCTCCTTCTAGAGACGAGTTCCACGAGGAGCGATCATCATATGTTGAGGAAATCTATGATGCGACGAATTGTATTCGCCACATACTTTGATCTCTATTCTCTTCGAAGTTGATTGATAGGGCCTCTCAACCATCGGTAGTGTCCCATACCAGGGCGGAAAGACCACCCAGTTATTTGATCATTGTTGAGGCCTTCGTAACTTCCTTTGAATAGAATATTTGGAACACCATCAAGAGTTGTTCCTACCTCTAGCAAAATCACCAAACATCGAGAGTCCCTTTCCAAATCGTGATACCAAACGCATTGTATCTCACCATCTGTTCGAGGAAGAACATGTCATTCTTGAAGATCTTCATCTCGATTGCGTTGTCTTGAAGGTTGTGACAATCGTAATGTCTCGTCCGGCAGGTCAGCAAACGAAGGTTCTTGAGTTGAATCCGCTGGTTGTTGGCTCTCCATCTAATTAGTGTCACAAATGCAAAGAAGTTACAAACAAGGATAGGAAATTGAATGTTATCTTGCCTCAATCTTGTCTCTTTTATAAGAGAGATTTTCATCTTGGTTTCGATGGATGTCGTTGATGAAAAACTTTGACTTTAGCTGATGCATTTGCTAGATTCCTGGATGGCTCCCATGTGCGTTCACTAATATCATATCCACGCCAATGAACAAGATATTCCAGCTTATTTCGGCGCCGCCTTGAGTCTAATATCTCTTCCACCTCAAATTCTTCATTATTATCTACTTCTATAGGAGGCGGTGGCATTTGTCTTCTTCCTTGTATATCCACTGTCTTATATGGTTCAAGAAGAGACACGTGGAATACAGGATGGATCTTCATTGACTCCGGTAGATGTAACCGATATGCAACTGGGTTGATCTGTTCAGAAACAGAAAAGGGGCCAAGCCTACGATAGTCCAACTTGTCACAAGGTCGAGTAGTCTTGATATTGCGACTAAGTAGCCATACCTTATCACCCACGTTGATTTGTGGTTGCTCCTTACGATATAGATCTGCGTTTATCTTTTGTCGTTCTTGAGCTTCCTTCAATTGCGTCTTCATTATTGCATGTAACTCTGACAACCGATTTGCCATATCTTCTGCTGCAGGATTATCAACTTTTGAAAAATCAAAAGTATCAAGTCGTGGATGATAGCCATAATTGGCAAAGAAAGGTGTTTGTTACGTGGAAGAATGTACCGTATTATTATAAGCAAACTCTGCCAATGGCAGAAGGGTTGTCCAATCATCTTGTTGGTAGTTGATAGTACACCTTAAATATTGCTCCAAGACTTGGTTTACGCGCTCTGTTTGTCCATCTGTTTGAGGATGGAAAGCCGAAGATAGCTTTATGTCCACTTTTAAAATCTTGAAAAGGGTCCTCCAAAATCTTGACACAAATTGAGTTCCCCTATCCGATATGATATCTTTAAGTAATCCATGATAGCGATAGATATTATCAATGAAAAGCTTAGCTGTTTCTTCACCTGTAATAGATTTTGTACATGGCACAAAATGTGCCATCTTGGTGAAACGATCTACTATCACAAATATAGAATCATAAGATCTTGAGCTTGGAAGATCTGTGATGAAATCCATAGAAACAGAAGACCATGGTTGTTCTGGTATAGGTAATGGCTGAAGAAGTCCGTAAGGTCGATGACGAGGAATTTTTGATCTTGAACAAATATCACATGATTGTACAAAGTCTTTGACTGACTTCCACATTTGTGGCCACCAAAAATCTCTTGATATGAGTTCCAAAGTCTTATTATATCCAAAGTGCCCTGCTGTTGGAAAGTCATGACGTGCTTGAAGAACACGTAAACGTGCTTCTCCTTCTGGAACATATAGGCGTCTTTCAAAATATAATAGATTATTTTTGAACTCGAACTTAGAAGGATCATGAGACTTGAAAGAATTATTCTTGATATCATGAACAAGAGGGTCTGAGGATATACTGGACTGGATTTGCTTGAGAAATGTTGAATCAACAGTCAATGTTGATTTCATTGCTCGGAGATGAAATTGCTCCGGTTTCAAGAGGACCGTTCTTTGTTGCTCAAAAGCTGCATCTCCTTCTTTTGATGCAAAATAAGAACGTCTAGACAGGGCATCGGATAAACCTTGTTGTTTTCCTGGCCGATAAGTGATAATGAACTCGAATCTTGACAAAGACATACTCCAACGAGCTTGACGACGATTCAACACGCGTGCTGACATGAAATACTCGAGGTTCTTGTGATCTGTATACACAGTGACTGGACTAGAAGCGCCTTCTAGATAATGACGCCATTCTTGAAAGGAATCCACGATCGCAAGAAGTTCTTTATCGTGGATCTCATAATTGATCTCGGCTGCTGAGAATTTTCTTGAATGAAAAGCTATCGGATGGAGTTTGTCATCTGTTCCCATTTGTGATGAAACTGCACCCAAGGCAAAATCTGATGCATCTGTTTCCATAAAAAATGCCTTGGAAAAGTCAACACGATATAAGACTGGTGCAGAGACAAACGATGTCTTCAAGGCTTCAAATGCTGCTTCCGCTTCTTGATTCCATTGGAATTTATCTTTACTAGTCAAGCGTGTAAGTGGAGCTGCAACTCGTGAGAAATCTTTGATGAAGATCCGATAGTAATTGGCAAATCCCAAGAAACATTGGATATCTCTTACTGTCCTTGGAATCTTCCAATCCATGATTGTTTGGACTTTCTTAGAATCCATCATGAGACCATCATTTGAAATGATGTATCCTAAAAAGTCAACTTGAGTAGTGTGAAATACACACTTTTCCATCTTGGCGTACAATCCTGCATCTCTAAGTTTTTGTAATACTTGACGAACATGTATTTCATGTTCTTCGACGTTCTTGGAATAGATCAGGATATCGTCTAGATAGCAGACGACAAAATTGTCTAAGAATTCACGAAATACATCATTCATGAGATGTTGAAAAGCAGCTGGTGCATTCGTGAGTCCAAAGGGCATGACATTATATTCGAAATTTCCATACCTGGTTCGAAACGCAGTCTTCCATTCATCTCCTTCTTTGATCCGTACTAGATTATATGCTCCTCTTAGATTTATTTTTGTATAGATCTTAGCTTGATTCAACTGGTCAAGGAGTCCTGATATCAAAGGTAATGGATACCTGTTCTTGATTGTGATCTTATTGAGTCCTCGATAATCAACACACATTCATAAAGATCCATCTTTTTTCTTTACGAATAGAATTGGAGCTCCTGCTGGAGATTTTGAATGGCGTATAAAATTCTTCGCTAAATTCTCGTCAATATACGTCTTGAGTTCAGCCATCTCATCTTGCGATAAACTGTAAATTGGTCCAAATGGTGGCTGAGTTCCTTCCTTGAGGTCGATCGAACAATCATATGGGCGATGCTCAGGAAGAATATCTGCATTCTTTTTCTCAAAAACGTCTTGATACTCCTGATATTGACTTGGAATGCCAATTGAAGTCTTTACGTTTTCAGAAATAGGTGCAGCATAAATAGCAAAAGTTGATCCTTCTTTTGCTGCGTGTATAAATGCTTTTGTCCCTATTAGTACGGGTTTTACTATACTAGACTTATAATTTTTTACTTGGTTGGTAGAACTATTAATAACGCTTTGGGAAAAGTCAAGTTTACGCGAATTCCAATCTATTCGAGGGTTATATTTTTCTAGCTAAGATAAACCTAAAATAACTGGATTGGATGGGGATTTAATTATGTTAAAAGCTATGTAGCTATCATGACCGTCTATTGTTACTTTTATAGGATGAGTTTCATGAGTGACATCTCCAGAAGACAAGGGACGACCATCTATGACTTCTACATGTATTGGTTTAGGTTTCTGTACAAAGGGTATTTTACGACTTTTAATAAATTGTTCATCTAAAAAACATGCTGAGGCTCCCGAATCTAATAAAGCAGAGGCTTTGTAATTCTTAGGTCCTAAATATAAGTCTATTATAAAACAAGGAGAGGGTTCTGAGGAGAGGATAGGACCTTCATTAGGAATTGTACAAGGTTCCAGCTGCACGGTCCCTATTGTAGCTGGACAAATCCGTTTTCCGACATGTTGTCTTCTTTGACCGTCGTACCCCTCATTTTATAGTTGCGTCGTTTCTTTGGACAATGTTGAGCAGTGTGCTTAGGTTCTCCGCAATATAAACATAATCCTTCTTGACGACGACGAATCTTTTCTTGCTTAGTTAGAGGTTTAAAACGTACCGCGTCAATTTGCATGTCTTCTACTTCCGAATGTACGTTTGGCAAAGATGTTGATGTTGCCATTGAGTAATAATGTTGAGGTTCCCTTGAATGATTCTCAGATCGAAATTCAAAAAGTCGATTATCACATTTTATCGCAAAATCGATTGCTTGACTCAAAGTTTGAGGATCAGGTAAGTTGAGCATCAATTTCTTTACTTCGTATTGCAATCCATAAAGAAATTGACTGATGAGTGCAGCATCATCCCACTTGATGTCAATTGCAAGTTGTCGAAATTGTGAAGCATATACTGTTACTGAGCGATTTCTTTGTCGCAGAATTCGGATCTTATTTGTTGCAACACGAGTTGCATTGTGTTCACCATATATAGATCGAAACTCCGCCAAAAAAGCTTCCAAATTGTCCAATATTGGATTTCGTTGTTCAAGAAAAGACGAAAACCACGATAATGCAGAACCAGAAAGTAGAGTGCCAATAAACCTGACTTGTGATCCTGGAGTTGGATAGCTTTGCGGTTGAAGTTCAATTGCCAATTGTACTTGATTGATGAACCCTCGAAACTTTGATCTCGTACCATCAAATTTCTTAGGTAAGGCAATTCTTGGTTCTCTAGTGCTTATAGGGTGTTGTACAATTGGAGAAGGAACGTGATTTGTTGTAGATGTTGAAGCAGCTCCGATCATCTCTATATCTCCACTTTCTGCTATTCTTGTTCTTTCCTGTGTTGGTGAATTGAGTTGATGCATCGCAAGCATTAACTCCCTCATTTGCTCTTGCATTTGTGCCATTGCATTCTTCATTTCAACAAGCTCTATCATAATGACACTAAGAAGAAAAATTTGTTTGATATTGCTCAAGACAAAAGAAAAGAAAGACTTGATAACAAAGAAGATACTAAGAACAATATCAGTTTAGAAGTGGGTAATCCGCAAACTTCTAATACGCTTATGTCTTGTCAAGAGAAAGGGGTAATCCACTCTTACTCAAGAAAAAATAAAGCTCTGATATTGTAAGTGTACTCTTGTCAATCTGTCAAGGACAAAGACTCGATGAGGGAAAATATACACCAAAAGGCTATCTCGATATAATAAGTCAAAATATAAACAAGTAGGTATATTAAAAGAAAACTGGAATGACTATTGCCACAAGACAAGAAACTAAAGACTCTTGAACCTGGACTAGAAGCAAGAAAGGAGTTGACAAGAGTGAAGAAGCCTTCACTCTTGTCTCTATATATACTATCTAACTAGGGGCTACGTGGCGACGTTCTATAGGACCTCCAATATGTGTTGACTTTGTAGGACACATGCCTTGACTTACAAGGCAAGTTTTTCTACGTGTGGGCCACATAGTTAGCTTGATCTTCAAGCTAACAACATGTGTGGCACATGGCCAACTTGTTGACCACGTTTCTAATCCAAAAAGTCAATTAAAGACACCTATGAAGTCAAAGCAGCGTCTAGGAAGTTTCTAGGAAGCTTCTATATTAAATATTATAGAATTAACTTACTTTTATCTACTTTTACTTACTTCTATCTATTTCTATATGTAATTATTAGCTTACATGATTATGGCCGTGACATGTTGTCAAGAAAAAGCTTTGCTATTTCTTCATTTATAATAGTTTTTGACATAATTCAAAATGTGCCATTTTTATGAAATAATCTACTATCATGAATATAGAGTCATAAGAATTTGAGACTAAAAGATTTGTGATAAAATTCATAGAAATGAAAGACCATAGTTGCTCTAGAATAGGTAATGATTGGAGAAATCAATAGGATTGATGACGAGGAGTTTTTAACTTTAAATAAATGTTGTATGACTAGACAAAGTCTTTCACTACTTTCTACATTTGTGGCCACCAAAAATCTCTGGATATAAGTTCTAAAGCCTTATTATATCCAAAATATTCAACCATTGGTTAGTCATGATATGCTTAAAAAATATGTAAATATGCTTCTATTTTTAGAATATATAGGCATCTTTTAAAATATAATAAGTTAATTTTGAATTCAAACTTGGAAGCATTATAAGACTTAAAAGAATGATTTTTGATATCATAAAGAAGAAGATTAGAGGACATACTTGATTGAATTTATTTGATAAGGTTTGAATTAACAATCAATATTGATTTTATTACTTAAAGTTAAAAGTGCCTCTAGCTTCAAGAGAATCATTTTTTATTGATCAAAAGATACATTTCTTTCTTTTGGTGCAAGATAAGAACATTTAAAAAATACATTTGATAAAATCTTGTTATTTTGCAGGTTGATAAGTAATCTCAAAATCAAATCTTGATAAAAACATGCTCCAACAAGCTTGGCAAGAATTCAAAATACATGCTGACTTAAAATATTCAAGATTCTTATGGCTAGTATAAGAAATAATTGGATTAGAAGTTCCTCTTAGATAATGGCACCATTCTTAAAACAAATCTACAATTGTAAAAAGTTCTTTGTTGTGAATCTTGTAATTAATCTCAACTGTAAAATATTTTCTTGAATGAAAAGTTATTGGATGAAATTTATCATTTTTTTTCCATTTGTAACAATACAACATTCAAAACAAAGTCCAATATATTTTTCTACATAAAAAAGTGGCTAAGAAAAGTCAATGCAATACAAGTTGGTATAAAAATAAAAGCTATGTTCAAAGCTTCAAATATTGCTTCTGCTTCTTCATTCTTTTGAAGTTTATTTTTACTAGTCAAATGTGTAATTGAAGCTGCAACTTAAAACAAATTCTTGATGAAGATCCAATAGTAGTTGGTAAATTCCAAAAAACATTTGACATTTCTTATCATATTTGAGATCTTTTAATCCATAATAGTTTGAATTTTCTTAAGATCTATCATAAATCTATCATTTGAAATAACATATCTTAAGAAGTTGACTTGAGTAGTGTGGAATATATACTTTTTTAACTTGACATAAAATCTTCTATCTTTTAGTTTTTGTAAGACATGACAAACATGAACTTCATATTCTTATATGTTCTTAGAATAGATTAAAATATTGTCTAGGTAATAGACAACAAAGTCATCTAAAAACTCTCAAAAAATATCATTCATCAAATATTCAAAAGTTACTAGTGAATTATAAGTCCAAAAGACATGATGTTATATTCAAAATATACATACCTTGTTTAAAATGCAGTCTTCTATTTATCTCCTTCTTTGATGCTTATTAAATTGTATGCTCTTTCTAGATCTGTTTTTGTATAGATCTTAGTTTGATTCAATTGATCAAAAATTCCTAATATCAAAGTTAGCAAGTACCTAATTTTGATGGTGATTTTATTCAGCCTTCAATAATCAACACACATCCATAATGATCTATCTTTTTTTTTTACAAATAAAATTAGCTCCCTTACTAGAAATTTGGAATAGTGTATGAAGTTCTTGAGAAAATTTATTTTACTAAACTCCTTGAGTTTAGCCTACTTATTTTATAATAAACTATAAATTGGTCCAAACAATGGTTGAGCTCTTTCTTGAAGATAAATTGAACAGTCATAGGAACGATGTTTTAGTAAAGTATTTACATTCTTCTTCTCAAATACATCTTGAAAATCTTGATATTAGCTTAGAATGCTAGAAATCTTTCAACCATTAGAAATAGATGCAACATAAATGACAAAAGATATATTTTTTTTTGCAGCATATAAAAAAGCTCTTGCACTTACAAATACAAGTTTAATTATACTAAGCTATGACTTTTTACTTCATCATGTATACTCATAGTTATATTTTTAGAAAATTTAAGACTATAAGAAATCTAATTTATGTTTGGATTATATTTTTTTAATCATGATAAATCTAAAATAATAAGATTGGAAAGAAATTTAATAATATTAAATATTAAAAAACTACTATAATCATTAATTTTTACTTTTATAGGAAGGATTTAATGAGTAATATTTTTTGAAGACAATGGACGACCATCTATGACTTCTTTGTGAATAAGTTTAGTTTTTTTCACTAAAAATATGCTATATCTTTTAGCAAATTCTTCATCTAAGAAATACATTAAGGTTCTTGAATCTAACACGGTAGAGGATTTGTGATGTTTGGATTTTAAAATAATTTTTATTGCAAAACAAAGAAAAGATTATGAAGAGAGAATAGGACCTTCATTAGATCTTGTACAAGGTTCTAGCTGCACGGTCTCTATTATAGTTGGACAATTTATTTTTTAACATACTATCTTCTTTGCTAGCCATCCTCTTCATTTTGTTATTGCATTGTCAGGGTAGAGAGAGTTTGCCTCAAGAAAGTACTCGGCTCTTGGTTGCCACTAATTGCTCAATCAAGTCTTGAGATAAAAAAGACCAAGTTTAAATATATATATATATATATATATATATATATATATATATATATATATATATAACAATTTTAAGAGCAATTATACCAAATATATAAGTCTTAAGTTTCCAAAAACACTCAATATATGATAAAATACTTTAAATCCTTATATATCCTTATGAGGTATTATTCTTGAACTTTAATAATTCATATCTTTCAATCGGACTTTTCAAACATACTCAAATTTTACATGAAGTACTGATGTACTTTGAACAACTATCACAAGAAATTTCAACCATAAATTCATTGTAGATCTTAAGATATGACCAAAATCCTAACAATAGCTTCAAATCCTAGTTTTTATATACTTGCATGTAATTTTCTTCGTATGTCACAAATTGAGTATTTAAATACCACAAAATTTATATATATAGCTTTTTAATACAATAATCTATTTTTTATAAAAGGTTTGAGCCAAAAATTCATACAAAAACTCAAAATATGGCTCTAACCATTACTATGAACAAAATCTCTTACTTATTGCCTTTGATTTGGATATGCTGACTTCAACTTTCTATAACTTCTTTATTTGGACTCAAAATTTATCAAATAATATATAAAAAGTATAGTCAAAAAAATATTCTTTCCAATCATAATTGTTGATCCTTCATTGCTCTTTGTAAACGTATGTTATGCCGCAAAGTGTTATAGTAGATACAAAATTGACACCTTATCTTTGAGTGCTAATAATTCCTTCATAAAAATTCCAAATCATACAAAATTTGTATCCAATCCATATTTAAAAAACTAAACTTATTGATTTTAGCCTCTAAAACACAAATGACTTCAAAAAAAAATCCTAATTCCTAATAAGGCCTTAGATAGCCTCCTTGAAGTCCATTGGGCATGGCCTTTGACTAATGACGATGAAGATCTCCATTCCTTGCTTTCATCTGACCATGCCTTACTTTCATCTGTCCTAATAAGCCTCCTACTTGTTTAGATTTTTATCTTTAGGCTCTGATATCCTTCCAAGGCTTCATACTAAATATTTAGGTCTTATAATGTTTTTAAATACTATAATAAAAATAGATAAAATTCAAAATAAAGTTTCTTATATCCAATCTCTTTAAATTAATCTATTAACCATTCTAATACATACTAAGACTCATGAACATATTATATGTTCTAACTAATTTTTACATACTATAAACAATTATAATACGACAATGTTATTTCTTTGGACAATATTGAGCAATGTGCTTAGATTGTACTTAATACAAGCACAATCTTTTCTTACATCAATAAGTCTTTTTTTTCTTAGTAAGAGGTTTGAAACATATCACATCAATTTTCATATCCTCTAGTTTCAAATGTATGTGTTGAGAAGATGTTGGCATTGTCATTGAATTATAGTAGCGTTGAAGTACACTTATGCAACTTTGAAATTGAAATTTAAAAAGCCAATTATCACATCTCACAACAAATTTAACTCCCTGACTCAATGTTTGAGAATCTGATAAGTTGAGCATCAATTTTTTTACTTCATATTATAATCCATAGAAAAATTGGCTAACAAGTGCAGAATCATTTCATTTAATATCAGTTATAAGTTGTCAAAATTATGAAGCATATACCATTATCAATTCATTTTCTTGTTACAAAATACAAATCTTATTGATTGCAACATGAATTACATTATGTTCTTTGTACATGGATCATAAATTTACCAAAAAGTCCTCTAAATTATCTAATATTAGATCTTCTTGAAAAAAAGATAAAAACTATGATAATGTTAAATCTAAAAGGAGTATATCAATGAATTTAACTTGCAATCTTAGAGTTGGATAGCTCTAGAGTTGAAGTTTAATCACAAGTTATACTTGATTAATAAATCTTTGAAACTTGGATCTTATGTCATCAAACTTCTCAAATAATGGAATCTTTAATTTTCTAATATTGAAAGGATTTTCGACCATAAAAAAAATATATGATTTGGTACAAATAGTGAAGTAGCTCCAATCATCTCTATATCTTTACTCCCTGCCATTCTTGTTGCTCTTTGTGGCGATAAATTGAATTGATGCATCACAAGCATTAATTATTCAAATTTTTCTTGCATTTATACTATTAAACTTTTCATTTCAAAAAGTTCAAACATGATAACACTTAGAGAAAGAGAGATGTTTGATATTGCTCAAGACAAATAGAAGAAAAGATTTAGAAACGAAGAAAAAAATGCTAAGGATAATATGAGTTTAAAAGATCGTACTTTGTAACAGTTAATATCCTTAAGTTTTATCATAAAAAAGGAATAATTTATTCTTAATCAAGAAAAGATAAAGCTCTAATATTATGAGTATATTCTAGTCAATTTATGAAGGACAAGAATTCAACGAAACAAATAATCAAATGATACTCTTTCAAAGAAATATGGCAAAATAAAAAAAAAATATATATATATTAAAAAAGAAATTAGAATGGCTATTGCCAAAAGATAAGAAAATTAGAGACTCTTAAAACTAAAACATAAAAAAAAAAGAATTGAAAAGAATGAAAAAAGCTTTACTTTTACCTCTATATATACTATATATCTAAGATATATATGATGACATTCTATAGGACCTTCAAAAACATGTTGACTTTGTATGATACGTATTTTAACTTGCAAGGAAAGTTTTTTATATGAACACCACATAGTTAGCTTATTTTATAAGCTACTAAACATATGGCTTGTGATTAGCTTAATAACTAATTTTTTAACCTATCAATCAACTATAAATACATATAAGGTCAAAACAACATCTATAAAGCTTCTATGAAGCTAATCTAGAAGGTATTATAAAGTTAATCCACTTTTATTTACTTTTATGTATTTCTATTTATTCATATTATCTAGATAATAATTAGAATAGATATATATCCATAATAAGCCTTCAACCTATGGAGTATAAATCACGTAAGCTAGAAGGGTAGAGCGCAATTATTTTGTACATGATTGAGAGCAACTAATAATTGTATATACCATAAAGGTGTGGCAATACCATCTATTGGAGAAACTAGTGACTATTTGGAATGGAATGGAAAGAAGCTATGCATCAAGATGCTTATTTTAAGATGATTATCAATTGATTGAAGGTAGATGATGTGTAATATCAAAATTATTATCTTTGTGATGGCTTAATCTATTTAAAAAATTAAATTTATATACTTGACAATGTTATACTCTAGATGCGCATACTTCAAGAAAGACATGATATTCCAATATCTAGACATTTAAGGTGTGAAAAGACTTTAGAATAGATCTCAAGAATATAGTTTTGGATGAATTTAGATCATGATATTTGAGCTTTTGTGCGCTTTTATAAATCATGCCAATTTAACAAAGCATAGAATGCAACATCTCTTAAACTATTACAGTCAATTCTTCTACCTACAACATGTTGGAATTATATGACTATGGATCTCATTATATGTTTGCTGCAAATGACTCATAATTGCACCACAATTACAATCTTTGTAGATTGACTCTCGAAGAAACTTCACTTGGCTATGATGCGCTCTGATATTGATGCGTTGGCACTTACATGGATTTTTTTTTGATAATGTCTTCTGTTACCATGGATTATCTTATGTCATTATTTTAAATTAAGATCCACGCTTCATAGAAAGTTTTTAAGAAACTTTGTTGAAGCTACTAAATACACAACTTGCCATCTTTAAAACCTTCTATTTTTAAATTAATGGACAAATAGAGTGTGCAAATTAGACCTTAGAAGATATGCTGTGAACATTTGTGATGGTTCATTATAATAACTGAGATGAATATTTGATGTCCTTGAAGTTTTCTTACAATGATAGTATTCAAATGAATATTGATCATTTATCAATCTCTCTTAATACAGATCAATATTTAATTATACTAAAAACTTTTTATTATCATGTTCACATCAACAACTTGACAATGGAAGAATTTATATAATGACTTATAATAGTCTTGCAAGAGAGATGACATTATTTTTTTATCACATAAAATTGATAGAAGCAATATATGGATAACTACTAGTAACATAAGATCATCCAAAAGGGTGAATAGGTGTTACTCTCCAATACCAACTTTCTACTTGCTACATCAATCTAAATTTGTAAGTTAATACTTTGATGGCTTGATATTAGGAACATGAATTTCAAAAAAAGAGAATCCTCGATACATTCTTGTGTCACTTAAGAGAACTAGAAAGTCACTCAAAAGATAATATAATATTAATTAGAATAACTATTGCCAAAAATAAGAAGACTAGAAAGTCTTGAAACAAGACTAAGGACTAGAACATCATTGATAAAAGTGAAGAAGGCTTTACTCTTACCTCTATATATACTCTTAACTAGGAGCTATGTGGTGATGTCCTATAGGACCTCCAAAACATGTTGACTTTGCTAGCCACATGTTTTAACTTACAAGACAAGTTATCTATGTATGCTCTACATGGTTAGCTTATTCCACAAGCTACTATAGGGAGTTAACTTGTTCCACAAGCTACCAAAATGTGGTTAACTTGTTGGCTAAGTTTTCAACCTATAAACACATTTAAAGCCAAAACCATTGTTGTATTGTAAAAGCTTATAGTATATAAAAATTAATTAAAATATATTATATATTAATAAATCTAAATATATGTTAGAATGGTTAATAGATTAATTTAAAGAGAGTAGATATAAAAAAAACTTTATTTTGAGTTTTATCTATTTTAATTATAGTATTTAAAAATATTATAGGATCTAAATATTTCTTTAAGAGGAGATTAGAGCCTAAAGAAGAAATTCTTAACTAGTACGAGGCTTATTGGGAGGGATGAAAGCAATGCATGGTTGAATGAAGGCAAGGAATGGGGATCTTCATTCCTATTGGTCGAAGGCCATGTCCAATGGACTTCAAGGAGGCTGCCTGAGGCCTTATTAAAGATTAGGGTTTTTTTTCCGAAGTCATTCAAGCTTTGGAGGCTAAGATCATCAAGTTTAGGTTTTTGGATACGGATTGAATACAAATTTTGTATGATTCGGATTTTTTATAAAGGAGTTATTGGCGCTCAAAGTTAAGGTGTCAATTTTGTACCTACTGTCATTCTTTGGGGCATAAAATATGTATACGGAGAGCAACAAAGGATCGACGACTATGATTGAAGAGAATATTTTTTTGATTGCACTTTTTATATATTATTTCATAAATTTTGAATCTAGATAAAGAAGTTATAGAAAGTTGAAGTCAATGCATCTAAATCAAATGTAATAAGTAAGTGATTTTATTTATAGTAATATTTTGAACTATATCTTGAATTTTTGGATGAATTTTTTATTCAAACTTTTTAGAGAAGATAGATTATTGTGTTAAAAAGCTATATATATATATATATATAAATTTTGTGGAATTTGAGTACTTAGTTTATGAGATATAAAGAAAATTGCATGCAAGTGTATAAAAACTAGAATTTGAAGCTACTATTAGGGTTTTGGTGATACTTTAAGATTCCTAATGAAATTGCTATTGAAATTTGTTGTGGTAGTTGTTAGAAGTACATCAGTAATTCTTGTAAAATTTGAATGTGTTTGAATGCTCTCATTGGAAGATATGAGTTTTTGAAGTTCAAGAATAATACTCCATAAGGATATTTAAGGATTTAGAGTATTTTATCATATTTTGGATGTTTTTGGAAACTTAAGACTTATATATTTGTAATTGCTCCTAAAATTATTATATATATATATATATATATATATATATATATATATATATATATATATATATAAACTTGGTCTTTCTTATTTCAAAACTTCATTGAGCAATTAGTAGCAGCTAGGAGCTGAGTACTTTCTTGAGGCAAACTCTCTTTATCCCAACACCACATCTATGAAGCTTTTAGGAAGCTTCACTAAAAGACTTTATGAAATTAATGTATATTTGCATACTTCTACTTAATCATATAAGTAATTATTGAAATAAATATATATGTCTGTGACACTTCAACTTTTTTGCATTTCTGTAGTGAATTCTGATGTTGCACCATATATTCAAGTCTATTCAATCTTCTATGTTTTGCAACTCAAGAAATTTTATATTGAGCAAAGGCAATTTTTGAATTGATACTAATCACCACCATCACCATTGATTGTAATTGATGACCAACAAGAGTATAGAATAGATGGCATTTTGGAATACTTATATAAAATCTCATGCATTGTCAAAAAACAATTTGGAAATACCATCAGTAGCAAAACAAGGATGTTTTGCATTAGTGGAAAGAAATTAAGTGTAAAGAGATATGGATAAGCTTTTTGTAGTGTTGATGTATAGAAATAGATAATTAAAGCTATATTTGGAAAGTTTTTAAGAATTTCTAAAATTAAAGTTAGATTGATGGTTTATATGGGATCTACCATCAAATATTCTAAAAAGGACTTAAGGCATTTATTTAAATAGAATCTACTATTTTAAACATTCTAAAAGGTTCTAAATTAATTGAATAAAGTATAAATAGGATTGGCTAAAGCGATTAGGATATTTGATTAGGTATTGCTTTGGTTCCTTTCTTTTAGTAAAGTTTTATTTTGTATCTTTTTGTTCAATTCTATTCTATTTTCTTTTGATTTTTTTTGCCTTTTATATTCTATTTTATTTAGCTCTTTTTAGTTTTATTTTAGTCTATATTATCTTAAATTATAATGAGATTTATATTGCTATAGATTAGAAGGGTCTTAGATCTTACAGATAGTTCAGTCATGTTTTTGGAGCTTCAAATAAAGGATAAGGTATATATATAGAGATCTGACTATTGCAAGTATTTACAAAGATGTATTTAATGTGATGATGCTTTTCATATTAGTAATGAATTTAATGACATCATGCAATAAAGAGTTATTTTTTGAAAAAATAAAAAAATAGCATTGAAAGATATAAGAAATCTCCTTCAAATTAATTTTGGCAAAAGAAATATGAAAGCATTGATTCAAGATTATGTGATAGCACATGGAATAATAATATGAGAAAATTTAAGTTTTAACGCTAGAGTAAATAATATTTTTGATGGAAATATAGAGACAAGTGGATTTTAGACTTTTAACTTTTTATCACGGACATAAATATTTATCTCAATAGTTGCTTATATGACTAAGTAGAAGTAGGTAAATATAAATTAATTTCATAAAGTCTTCTAAATAAGCATTTTAAAATCTTTATAGATGCGGTTTTGACTTTAGATATATTTGTAGGATAGAAACTTGGCCAATAAGTTAACCATATCTTGGTAGCTTGTGGAAGTAGTTAACTCTATATAATAGCTTTTGGAATAAGCTAACTATGTAGTGCATACATAAATAACTTACCTTGCAAGTTAAGATATGTGGCTAGCAAAGTCAACACATTTTGGAAGTCCTATAGGACATTGCTATATAGCTTTTAGATAGAGAGTATATATGGAGGTAAGAGTGAAGCCTTCTTTACTCTTATCAATGCCTTTTTAGTCCTTAGTTTTATTCCAAGACTTTTTAATCTTCTTATTTTTTGCAATAGCCATTCTAATTTAATATTACATCATCTTTTGAATGACTTTTTGGTTTTCTTTAGTCACACAAGAGTATATTGAGGATTCTCTTTCTTCGAGATTCATGTCCTTGATAGTTTGACTAGAATACTAACATACTATTTTTGTCTTGTTTTAAAAGTGAGTAGATTATCCCACTTCTATTGTTATATTTTAAAGATTACAGATTATGCACCTTTAAATAAAAAAATCTTATTTTCTAACAATGATCTTTTTCTTAAAGAGAGTGGATTACTACTCTTTTTAGAAATTTTTATTAGAGGTTGTAGATTATCCTCGTCAAATTTAACTTTTGGGATTTTTTTGAATTATCTATCGAAAGAAAGTTTATGGATGCTACTCCTAATAAAAGTAAAATTAAATTTTCAACTGTTGCAGAGCTTTACGACCTTATCAACATTCTTAGGGTGGAAATTTCACGCATCACCAACATCAATCATGAGATCACTACTTCTATATATATGAAAGAAGACCATTGTCTATATTTAAAAATTGTGTAGGTGAAGGAAACAAGTCAATCAGTTTCACAACCAAATTCAGAGGATTTTACTTCTACAAGCT
This sequence comes from Physcomitrium patens, assembly GCF_059467195.1. Classification (NCBI taxonomy): domain Eukaryota; kingdom Viridiplantae; phylum Streptophyta; class Bryopsida; order Funariales; family Funariaceae; genus Physcomitrium; species Physcomitrium patens. The sequence goes on along the minus strand of NC_143431.1, from coordinate 288,268 downwards.
CAAGAGAGGCAAGAATTAGTAGGCTTAAGCAGTTTGATGGAACAAGATAAAAACTTCGAGGGTTTTTACAATAAGTTAAGATCTACTTAAGGTTACACCTTTTCCAATATACGGATAGATTTACTCAAGTTGACTTCATAGGTGCACTTCTATCTAGAAGAGTTTTTTTTTGATTTACGTCTTTGATTGAAAAGGATTCATGACTTCTTTATGATTTAAATTCATTAGTAGAAATATTTTTAGCCACATTCAAAGAAAATGATCAAGAATGAGTAGCAAAGATTAAACTCATATCTTTATGATAAAGACCACAATCAGCTACCACATATACTACTTAATTCCAAAACCTTGCTTGCGGTGTGGATTGGAATGACAAAACACTTATTAATCAATTTTGATATAGATTAAAGAATAGCATCTAAAATTTATTATTAATAATTCTAAAAATAGAATCTTTAGAATAATTTATTATTCAAGCCATTAAATGTAATAATTGATTATTTAAAAGGCATCAAAATCAAAGATTTGATTGAAGACGAACAAATCAAGTAATGGCGGTGTCGTATTACGTGTTGTCTTATTCGGGAATACACTGGGTATCTGGCTGTGGAAGGTATAGTTGTTTTTGCAAATAACAAAAAAATCCTAATAGATTTTATCCATGTATGAAGAATATAATTGAAATATCAATTTTCAAGTATTTAAAAACACTCCTCATAGTCATTTTAACCATACAATATTCCAATTGCTTTATTTCTTTTATAATTAAGTTGTTTTTGTTTTTCTTAACAAGCTCTAGTCCTAGCCAGTGAGCTTTGACAAGCTGTAACTTTTGATCCAACCGTCCACTTAGTGTGAAATTTTGCACCCAAATACCAGTATAAGCCTTCTATATGCTCAGAAAATTTCAGCCCAATCCAACTTACAGATTGCAAGAAAACGCCCAAAAACCGCACTGATGACACTCGGCCGCAACCTTGAATTTTGATGTAGAAACTCCAGAAGTGATTTCTCCTTTGTCAACCGTTAACTCCAGCTCAAAATTGAATAGCCGCTTGATCTCCAAATCTTCTATTACCAAGCCAAAAATTACGTCGATCCAACCAGTAGATCTTCAGATATCACAGAAATCCTATCCAACCCTAGACTGCCAACTTCCGACAACCCTTTGTACTAAAACCCAGATATCTCTTGATTGCATTGTTAGATTAATACAAATTTTTGTATACACTTAGCACACCCAACTATCCAGACAATACCAAATTTTGATCCATAGATGCTACACGACTTGCGCAAACTGATTGAGAATGCAAACCATCAATATTTTATATAAAATCCGAAACACCAAAATAAACACTGACTTTGAGCAGTGATTGCTCTCCCCTCACAAACCCTAATGAAACCAAACTAGTGACCTTGAAAAGAGCTTGAAGCTAGCTCTTCGATCCAAAAAAATCCGATTTGAAAAAAAAAAACCCCCTTCATTTCTTAACCTTCCTCCCCTTTAACCCTAATTCTCCCCTCTTTCAAATCCTAGCCTCTGAATTTCTTCAATCTTCCGTCTTGGATCCGGAATTGGCTCCTTCCGTCTTAGATCCGGAATTGGCTCCTTCCGTCTTGGATCCGGAATTGGCTCTCGCCGTCAGAGCTTTCTCCTTCGTTTTTACCTTTAAGATATCCTTTTACCAAAAACAACGTTCCCTGAAACGGCACAGAGAACAGGACAGCCTGAAACAGAATCGAAACCCCGTAATCGAGACTACATTGAGTCGCCCGACCAATTTAGGTCTCATATCGGCTAAGAGTCCAGTAGTAAGACCCGGATGTTCCCGTAATTGGATCAAATTGGTCCTTTGCGTCAGATTGGCTGAGGCCCGTAGTAAGACCTGGATTTTCCCGTAATTAGACTGCATTGGATTGCCCGACCAATTCAGGTCTCATATTGGGTAAGAGGACCCGGATTGGATTCTTAAAATTGGATCCAATTGGCTCTTAGAACCAGGCTCACCCGTCGTGTGAATTGGTCCTTTCCCTTCCTGCTGACTCCCGTTATTGGAATCGAATAGATCATTTCAGTATGCCCCGGTTGATTGTAACGGGGTGACTGAACCTAACCTCTCAGTATTTGCACTGGAATTGGTCGTTGCTCCCAATATTCGAGGTAACTGAACATTAATAAAAGTCCTCTTTCTTTATATTTTCACAGTATACTCGTGTTATAACATGACAGCGGTAGCTCCTATGTTTTTTGAAACATATTCATCAAGGCTACAACCAATGCAAATTGATATAATAAGTTTTAAACCTCTCATAGAGTAGGAAAAGACTCAACATTGTCAAGAGGATTTATATTTATATTATAGAGAAGCTAAGCACATTGCTCAGTATTATCCAAAAAAGCAATGCAATTACAAAATGAGGAGCACAATTACCAAAGAAGATAATGTGTCATAAAATAAGTTTTTCTAACTATAATAGAGATTGTGTGGCTTGAATCATGTAGAACAACTAATATAGGTCCTATTCTCTTTTTAGATCCTTTACCTTGTTTTACAATAGATGTATATTTAGGACCTAAAAATTACAAAGTCTTTGCCTTATTAGATTCAAGAAACCTCAGCTTGTTTTATAGACAAAGATTTTGTTAAAAATCAAAAAATATCTTTAGTCAAGAAAATGAAATCTATACATGTAGAACTCATAGATGGTCATTTGTTGTCTTTTGGAAATGTTAGCCATGAGATTGTTCCTTTAGATGTAGTAATTAAAGTTCATAACAATATAGTTGTATTTAATATAATAAGATCTGTCACCAATTTGTTTTTTTTAGAATTATCATGGCTAAAAATTATAATCCTTAAATAGAATGGATTTCTTATAATTTTAATTTTTTTTGTAATATAATCCAAGATTGGATTAGTAAAGTAGAAGTACATAAGTTTAGTACTTCCAAACCTTTACTAGTAGTTGCAAGAACTTTTATGCATGATGCAAAAGAAAAATCATCTTTTGTTATATATGCTATGTTCATTTTTAATGGTGGAAAAACATCAAGTAGAATTCCTAGCTAATATCAAGAATTCCAAGTCATTTTTGAAAAGAAGAATGTAGATATTCTTGTAGAGCATCAATCTTATAATTATTCAATTGATCTGTAAGAAGGAGTTCAACCACTATTTGGATCCATCTATAGTTTATTACAGAATGAGTGAGTTGCATTAAAAGAATATAATGAAGAAAACTTGGAAAAGAATTTCATATGCTATTTTTAATCCTTAGTTGGAGCTCCTATCTTATTTGTGAAGAAGAAAGTTGGATCTTTGTAGATGTATGTAGATTATCAAGGATTCAATAAGATCACCATAAAAAATAATAACCTTTGCTTTTGATTTTAGGACTTCATGACCAACTCAATCAAACAAAGATCTATACTAAAATAGATCTATGAAGAGCATACAATTTAGTTTATATTAAAAAAAGAGATGAATAGAAGACTACTTTTTGAACTAGGTATGGACATTTTGAATATAATGTCATACCTTTTGGATTTACAAATGTACCAGCCACTTTTGAACATCTTGTAAATGATATTTTTTGTAAGTTTCTAGATAATTTTGTTGTTTACTATTTAGATGATATTCTAATCTACTCTAAGAATATAGAAGAACATGAATTTTATGTTTGTTTTGTGTTATAGAAACTTAAAGATCCACAATTATATGCCAAGTTGAAAAAGTATCTATTCCATACTATTCAAGTTGACTTTTTATGGTACATCATTTCCAACAAAGGCCTTACGATAGATCCTAAGGAAATCCAAGCTATTATAGATTAGAAGATTCTAAAAACAATACAAGGTGTGCAATACTTTTTAGACTTTGCTAATTACTACTAAATCTTTATTAAGAACTTTTTTCAAGTTGCAGCTCCATTTACACGTTTGACTTATAAAGACAAACTTGAGTGGAATAAAGAAGCTTAAGCATCATTTGATGCTTTAAAGAAGAAAATTACTTTTGTACCAATTTTACATTGTGTCGACTTTTCTAAGGCATTTTTTTATGGAAATAAACGCGTTAGACTTTGTTATGGATGTTGTATTGTCAGAAATAGAAATAGATGACAAATTCTATACAGTGGCTTTCCATTTTGAGAAATTTTCAGCAACCAAGATTAATTATGATATCCATGATAAAGAGCTCCTTGTAATTATGGATTCATTTTAAGAATGGCATCATTATCTAGAAGGCACTTTAAGTCCAGTCACCATGTATATGGATCATAAGAACCTTGAATACTTCATATCAGCATGTACTTTGAATTGTTGTTAAGCCTGTTGGAGCATGTCTTTATCCAGATTCAATTTCAAAATCACTTATTGATCCAAAAAACAATAAGGTCTATCAGATATTATTTTTAGATATTTTTATCGTATACCAAAAGAAAGAGATGTATCTTTTGATCAAAAAAAAATAATTCTCTTGAAACTCGAGCATTTTCATCTTCGAGCAATAAAATCAACATTAACTATTGATTCAACCTTTGTCAAGTAAATTCAATCAAGTATGTCCTCTGATCTTCTTATTCATGATATCAAAAATACTTCCTCTAAGTCTTATGATACTTCAAAATTTGAATTCAAGAATATCTTACTATATTTCAAACATCATCTATATATTTTATAAGGCAAGGTACGATTACGTGTCCTTTAAGCTTGTCATGATTTTTCAGCAGCTGGAAATTTTGGATAAAATAAAACTTTGGAGATAATATTAAAAGATTTTTACTGGCCTCAAATATAGAAGACAGTCAAAGACTTTGTATAATCATGCAATACTTATTCAAGATCCAAAACTCCTTGCCATCAACCTTATGGACTTCTTCAACCGTTACCAATTCTAGAACAACCATCGTCTTTCACTTCTATGGATTTTCTCACAAACCTTTCAAGTTGAAGTTCATATGACTTTATATTTGTAATCATAGATTCCTTCACTAAAATGAAAAATTTTGTACTATGTATTAAATCTATTTTAGGTGAAGAAATATCTAAGCTTTTTATTAACAATATCTATCACTTTATGGATTACCAAAGGATATTATATCAAGTATGGGGATTCAATTTGTATCAAGATTCTAGAAAATCCTATCTAAGATTCTAAAGATAGACATAAAGCTCTCTTTAACTTTTTATCTTTAAATTGATGGATAAACAAAATGAGTGAATGAAATTTTGGAGCAATATTTAAGGTGTACCATCAACTATCATCAAGATAATTAGACAATTCTTTTGCCATTGGCAGAATTTTTATACAATAATTTGATACATTCTTCTAGTGAAAAAACACCTTTATTTACCAATTATGGTTATCATCCACTACTTGATACTTTTAACTTTTCAAAAGTTGATAATTTTGCGGCAAAAGATGTAATAAATTATTTATTAGAGCTACATATAACTATAAAGATAGAATTAAAAGAAGCCTAAGAATGGCAAAAGATCAATGCAGTTGCCTATTGCAAGAAGCAACTACAAATCAATATAGGAGACAAGGTATGGTTACTTTATCGCAATATCAAGACTACTTGTCCTTGTGATAAGTTGGACTATCATAGGCTGGGACCTTTTTCTATTTGTAAACAAATCAATCTTGTTGCTTATTAATTATATCTACTAGAATCTATCAAGATCTACCATATATTTCACATATTTCTTTTAGAGCCATATAAGACAATGAATATATTAGGAAGAAGATAAATACCACCTCTTCATATAGAAGTGGATAATAATCAAGATTTTGAGGTAGAAGAAGTCTTAGATTCAAAACAACACCAAAATAGGTTAGAATATCTTATTCATAGGTACTGATATAATATTAGTAAACAAACATGGGAGCCATTAAAGAATCTTACAAATACAGCAAAGAAAGTTCAAGACTTTTATCAACGACATCCATCAAAATGAAGATAAAGAATTACAAAGATCCATGAAAGATGATGACCGCTTCTCATGGAATTTATCTTTGGAAGGACAGGTAATATCATGGACGTATACATTTACCCCAATAGTTACTTACATGATTAAATAGAAGTAGATAAATATAAATTAATTTTATAAAATCTTCTAAATATGCTTTTTAGAAGCTTCATAGATGTGGTTTTGACTTTAGATATATTTGTAGGATAGAAACTTGGCCAATAAGTTAATCACATGTTAGTAGCTTATGGAAGTAATTAAGTCCATGTAATAGCTTGTGGAATAAGCTAACTATGTGGTACATACATAGATAACTTGTCTTGCAAGTTAAGACATGTGGCTAGTAAAGTCAAGACGTTTTGGAGGTCCTATAGGACATTGCCATGTAGCTCTTAGTTAGAGAGTATATATGGAGGCAAGAGTGAAGCCTTCTTCATTCTTATCAATACCTTTCTAATTCTTAGTCTTATTTCAAGACTTTCTCATCTTCTTATTTTTTGCAATAGCCATTCTAGTTTAATATTACATCACCTTTTTAGTGACATAAGAGTATATTGAGGATTTTTTTTCTTTGAGATTCTTTCAAATTTATATCTTTGATACTTTTTTATGTAAAAAGAAACAATACTTTGAAAAGAATTATTAAAAATTATCACTATAATACATTAAGTAATATATTAAAAAGATCTTATAGAGATTCATTTAATTTATATATATATATTGCTAAAAGCCAATATGAAGCCTTGATGGAAGAAAAAAGAAGAAGAAATTTTGATGATACAAGAGAAGGGAATTCTTTTAAGAGGCAAACTTGAGGAGACAAGGCTAATGATGCGGCTTTATAAGAATTTTCCATAAAAGATACCTCAATAATATTAAAAAAAAATATAAATAAAATAAAACATACAAATAAATCAATATCTTATAAACAACTTTTTAATATTGAAGTAGTAATAGATTTGAAGAATGTGTTAGAAGAACATATACTAAATGCTAAGATAGATTTCACATTAAAAGAGATTTTAAGAATTGCAAAAAAAATAAATTATAATGTTATTATTGATAATTTTAAAAAGAAGAGAAAATTAATGGGTAGAGCTAGAATGAATCATGCTCTTGATGCAAGGATATACAATCATGAAGAAGAGATTGATAATTGTTACAAGCAATTAATAAGTAAAAAAAATGGTTATAATCAACAAGCTCATTTTAAGATTATAATAACAAAAAATTAGAAGCTTCAAGCCATTATGTTCAAAAATATTAAGCAAAAAAAACCGACAAAAGTATTGGTAAAGATGGAAGATATAAAAGAATTGATTGTTGCTTTAGTTGATTGTAATTTTGATATAAATCTTATAATTAAAGATCTTTACAAGAAGCAAAGGTGCCCAATTTATATAAAGTAAAGATGGGCAATATAAACAGCTAATAATAAATAAAGTAATTATATAGAACTTCTCTAAATGTTAAATTTCAAATTAGAAATTTTGCATCAGAGCAATATTTCTTTGTTTAAGATACAACAACTTATTCTATGATTTTATGACAATTATATATTATAAAAATATAGATGGAAATAAAACAACTTAATAATAATTCAATTTATACACGAATACATAGTGAAGAAGGAAGAAAAGCAGTACAAATTTTAATGGAGCAAACTTGAGATAGATTGAAAGAATATCAAGGGCATGAATCTTAAAAAATTAAAAGATCAATACATTCTTGTATCACTCTCAAAGACTAAAAAATTACTTAAATATGGTATAATATTTAATTAGAATGGTTTTTATCAAAGATAAGAATACTATAAAGTCTTAAAATAAGATTAAGGACTAGAAAGGCATTGATAAGAAGAAAGAAGGCTTTACTTTTGCTTCAATATTTATTATTTAGCTAGAAGCTACATAACAATATTCTATAGGACCTCCAATATATATTGACTTTGCAAGATACATATTTTAACTTATAAGGTAAGTTTTTTTTATATATACACCACATAGTTAGATTATTCAATAAGCTATCAAGAGGTATAATATGTAGTTAATTTGTTGACCAATTTTTTAATCTATCAATCAACTATAAACATGTATAAAGTCAAAACTATGTCTATGAAGTTTTTAAGAAGTTTTTCTAGAAGATATTATGAAACTAATTTATTTTTATCTACTTCTATTTAATTATATAGATAATTATTAAAATAAATACATATATCCATGATATTATCTCCTCTTTTAGAGACAAGTTTCATGAAGAACAATCATCACCTTTCATGGATCTTATTATTCTTCATCTTGATTTTGATTGATGTCATTAATGAAAAGCCTCAATCTTTTTTTCTACATTTGTAAGATTCTTTTTTTTGGCTCCCATGTGCATTCACTAATATCATATCCATACCAATGAACAAGATATTTTAACTTATTTTGGCACTACCTTGAATTTAAAACTTCTTCCATCTTGAATTCTTCATTATTATCTATTTTTACAGAAAGAGGTAGCTATTGCCTTCTTTTCAAGATATTCACTATCTTATATGGCTTAAAAAAAGATATCTAAAATACAAGATAGAATTTCATAAATTCTAGTAGATATAATCAATAAGAAATAATATTGACTTATTTATAAATAAGAAATGGTCCAAGTTATAGTAATCTAATTTGTCACAAGGGTGGTTAGACTTGATATTATAACAACGTAATCATACCTTCTTGCCAGCATGGAATTGAAATAGTTCTTTATAATAAGTATATGTATTGGTCTTTTGTTGTTCTTGAGCTTCTTTTAAATATACCTTCATTATTGTATGTAACTTAAATAAATAATTTGTCAAATCTTTCATTATAAGATTATTAATTTTAAAAAAGTCTAATACATCTAGATGTGGTGATTATCATAATTAACAAAGAAAGATGTTTATTGCATAGAAGAATACACCATATTATTATAAATAAATTTTATTAATGGCAAAAGAGTTATTCAATCACCTTGTTAATAATTGATTTTAATTCTTAAATATTACTCTAAAATTTGGTTTATATGTTCTATTTATACATCAATTTGAGGATGAAAAGTCAAAAAGAGTTTTACATCCACCTTTGAAATCTTAAAAAGGATTCTCCAAAATCTTGATACAAATTGTATCTCTCTATCTAATATAATATCCTTGAGCAATCTATAATAGCAATAGATATTGTTAAAAATAAGCTTAGTTATTTTTTATCTATAATAAATTTTGTATATGGTACAAAATATTCCATCTTAGGAAAATAATCTATTATCACAACAATAATTTCATAAAAATCTAAGATTAAGAGATTCATGATAAAATCTATAGAAACAAAAGATTCTAATTATTCCAAAATAGGTAATACCTAAATAAGTCCATAATGTCAATGATGAAGAGTTTTTGATCTTAAATAAATCTCACATGATTGTACAAAGTCTTAGACTACTTTTTATATTTAAATCTATGAAAAATCTCTAAATATTAGTTCTAAATTCTTATTGTATCCAAAATGTGTGCTTGTTAGAAAATTATAACGAATTTGAAGAAAATGTAATCATTCTTTATTTTTTGGAATGTATAATTATTCCTTAAAATAAAGAAGATTGTTCTTGAATTCAAACCTAGAAGTATCATGAGACTTAAAAAAATTATTTTCAATATCATAAACATAGATCAAAGAACATACTTGATTGAACTTGCTTGAAAAAAGTTGAATCAACATTCACTATTGATTTCATTATTCAAAGATGAAAATGCTTTGACTTTAATTTTTTTTTTTTTTTTTTTTTTAATCAAAAGATGTATCTCTTTCTTTTGGTACAAAATAAGAACATCTAAAAAAGATGTCTAATAAATCTTATTATTTTTTGAATCAATAAGTGATCTTGAAATCAAATCTTAATAAAAACACATTCTAACAAGCTTGGCAATGATTCAAAATAAGTGTCGACATGAAGTACTTGAGATTTTTATAATTTGTATATATAGTGATTAGACTAAAATCACCTTTTAGATAGTCACACTATTCTTGAAATGTATCCACAATTACAAGAAGTTCTTTACTATGGATCTTATAGTTAATCTTGGCTGCTAAAAATTTCTTAGAATGAAAAGCTATTAGAGAGAGCTTATCATCTACTCCTCTTTGTGACAAAATCAACTTTAGCAAAGTCTGATACATCTATTTTTATGAAATATATCTTAAAAAAATTGACACAATATAAGATTAGTACAAAAATAAATTTTATTTTAAAGGCTTTAAAAGATGCTTCAACTTCTTTGGTCTATTCAAGTTTGCCTTTACATGTTAGGTGTGTATGAAGAGCCATATTTAAAAAAAAAGTTCTTGATGAAGCTACAATAATAATTGGCAAATTTTAAAAAAATTTGCATATCTCAGATTGTATTTGAGATCTTCCGATCTATAATAATTTGGACCTCCTTAGGATCTATGATAAGAATATTATTTGAAATAATATATCTGAAGAAGTTAACTTGAGTAATGTGAAATATATATTTTTTTATCTTTATATATAGTCTTGCATGCCTTAGTTTTTGTAATATATGACAAATATGAACTTCATATTCTTATGTATTCTTAAAATAAATTAAGATGTTTAAATAATAGATGATAATAGCATTAATAAAATTCACAAAAGACATCATTCATTAGATGTTAAAAAGTAGGGAATTTATTTGTGAGTCCAAAAAGTATGATATTATATTGAATATGTCCATATCTAGTTTAAAACAAAGTTTTCTATTCATCTTCTTTTTTAATATATACCAAGTTATATGCTCCTTATAGGTCTATTTTTATAAATATTTTTACTTAATTTAATTGATCAAAAATTCTTGAAATAAAAAAAATAAAAAATATCTATTTTTAATTTTGATATTGATGAATCTTTAATAATACACATACATTTATAGAGATTCATCTTTTTTCTTTTCAAATAAATTAGGAGCTTGGATTGGAGATTTAAAATGGCATGTGAAATTTTTATTAATATATTCCTTGATTGTAGCCAATTCAATTTATAATAGGCTATTTATTGAATGGTAGTTGAACTTCTTCTTGAAGATCAATGGAACAATAATAGAAATGATGCATATAATGGTCTTATGGATTTTTACTTGCCTAGTAGAATCTTAGGCTATACTACAAAATAATTGAAATTATAAAAAATCCAATATATTTGAAAGTTATACTTTTTTAGCCACAATAATCTTAAAATAATTGAATTAGAATAAGATCTAATTATATTAAATATTACTAAACTATTATCACCACTAATTGCTACATTCAAAGGAAAAAATTTTATGTATAAAATCTATAATAGACAATAAATGACCATCTATTATTTTTATATGCATTGATTTGATTTTTTTAACTGAGGATATTTTTTATTTTTTGATTAAGACTTCATCTATAAAATAGGTTGAAATTCCTAAATCTAACAAGGTTAAGACTTTGTCATATTTTAGTCCTAAATAAACTTCTATTATTAAACAAGGTAATGGATCTTAGGAAAAAATAAGATCTTTAACATGTATTATGTAAGAATTTAGCTGCACGATTTCTATTGTAGCTAAAAAAATTTGTTTTCTAACATATTGTCTTCTTTGGCAATTATGCTTCTCATTTTGTAATTGCATTGCTTCTTTGGACAATGTTGAGTAGTGTGCTTGGATTTTCTACAATATAGGCACAAACCTTCTTAACAACAAGTCTTCTTTTACTTGATAATGAATTTAAAATATATTGTATTAATTTACATGGGCTTTGGCCTAAATAAGTAAGCTTCCAAAAACTTAAAAAACATTGTTATAGCTTGATTTATGGTTCTTCAATCAAATCTTTGTTCTTGAAATCTTTCAAAGAATCAATTATCACATGCAATGGCTTAAGCAATAAATTACTCTAATAAATCAATTTTTGATATTATCAGTAAGAAAAATTTGATATTATCTTTTAATCCATATCAAAATTGATTGATAAGGGCTTTATCATTCCAATCAACATTGCAAGTAAGATTTTAGAATTCAATAGTATATGTGATGGTTGAATGTGATCCTTGTCATAGCAATACAAGCTTGATCTATTGTATAGAAATGATACATCCATGATTCATGATAGAAATATGTGAAATTTTTATTCTTAAAGTATTGACAAGATTATGGAAATTTGTAATGGTTGCAAATATATTCTCACTTTTGCTAAGAGTAGCATCTATAATCTTTCCTTTTATAGATAATTCAAAAAAAATTTAAAAGATAAATTAGAATAAGGTAATTTATAATCTCTAATTTTAAATAAAAATTTTCATAAAGAAGAAAAATCTACAATAACTTTATAATCTTATAAGTCTATAATAACTTTGTAATTTTAAAGTTTAAATACACATGGATGAATTTTTTGGAGTGATATAAATTAAAGGCTATAAATAATAAAACATAAAGCAAATATATTAAGAGCCATTAATAATTCCAATGAAACATTCTTTTGTAAGCTTGTAAGAGTGGTAGTCAAGTATGTCAATGTAATGAAGGATGACAAAAATCTCATATATGCTTGTAATACTATGATATAATGTGGCTTGTTGCTTGATTTATCAAGTGAGTGGCATATCAAGCAACTTTTTCTTAAATTATAATCAATTGTGGCTAAATACCAATTTTACTTTGATGGCAAAGTTGTGTTATTTTTTTATATATTTGAATAAATTGATTATTGAATTAAAGTGGCATTAAAATATCTTTTAGGTATCTTAATCTTTGAATTCATAAACTTTTCATAAGGCTAGACATTGTTAACATATAAATATATATAGTGTAATATTTAATATTTAAAATATTCTATTATTAATATATATTTTTAATTAAAATAATATATATTATAATTAAGTATTCACATCTCAAAAGTACTTTGTATATGATAAGATACATACTAATTACAAACATTGGTATAATTTTGTACTTTATAATTTATTTTATTTTAATTTTAAAACATAAAGAGATTTACCTCTTTGCTAATTGATTTAATGAAGTAGTTAACAAAAGTGTCACTTTTCATAAGCATCTTAGATGGTAGTGTCTAGCTATCAAAGACATGAATCTTAAATAAGAGAATCCTCAATACACTCTTCTATTACTAAACAGAACTAGAAAGTCACTCACAAGGTGATGTAATATTAACTAGAATGGCTATTGCCAAAAATAAGAAGACAAGAAAGTCTTGAAACAAGACTAAGACTAGAAAGGCATTGATAAGAGTGAAGAAGGCTTTACTCTTGCCTCCATATATACTATCTAACTAAGAGCTATGTGGCAATATCCTATAGGACCTCTAACATGTGTTGACTTTGCTAGCCACATGTCTTATTTTGCAAGGCAAGTTATTAATATATGTGCCACGTAGTTGGCTTGTTCCACAAGCTACCAATATATTGTGGCTTTTTGGCCAAGTTTCTAACCTACAAACACATCCAAAGTCAAAACCGCGTCTTTAAAGCTTCTAAGAAGCTTTTCTAGAAGACTTTATAAAATTATTCTATATTTACCTACTTCTACTTAATCATATAAGTAACTATTGAAGTAAATGTATAGGTCCATGATACTAGCTCTATTTTATAGATATTATTATATTCAATTTTTTTTTATTTTTAATATGTATATATATATATTAAAAAATAGAAGTATTATTTCATTTTAGAATCTCATCTTGAAGCACTTTAGAAATTTTTATATATCAACAACAAAATATGGTGGATGCCAAAAATTGGAAACAATTAGTGTTATAATTGTTAAAAAAAAATATTTTTAAATATTTGAATAAAAAAATAATTCCTTATTATTTATTCAAATGGAATAAAAAAATATTTTATTTGTATTTGTGTTATACCTAAATGACAATAAATTTCTCACTTTTTTTCATTTGATGTTGTATCAATAAAGGTGTAATTTATAAAAAATAAAATTCAAATTTTATAATACGAATATATGTATATATATGTATATGTATATGTATATATATATATATATATATATATATATATTATTTAGAATTATTTTTAAATTTATAAATTAATTAATTTTTCTCAGAAGCATGTTAAGTTTTAGTTTGTAGATTGAAAAATACTTTTATCTTATAATTATTAATTTATTGAAATAGCCATGAAATATTATATAAACATCATGGTATTATTGAAAATTGAAAATAATAGAAATAATAACACTACCAAGTGAAATCAGGTTATATTATAATAATATGCAATCTTAAAACTTATGTATTATAGAAAAAATTCATATTTATGGTTAGATTGATGAATTAATAATAATGAAAATATAAAAATATTAGATGGACAATAACTTTGTATTTTATTGGCATATATTAGATTTTTGTAGCATTACATTGATAAAATATTTTAATATTTAAATATTTATTTTGCATTAATTGATAAATCAAAAAAATCATATTAAAAAATTAATTTAATTTAAAATTACTCATATATACATATTTATATTTATATTTATATAAATATAATTTTTTTATTCACTTACAACATGTTTTGCACAATACTTAATAGTTTTAGGAGCCATTTTATAATAAATAATTTAATACATAAATGAAATATAAAAAATTGATCTTTCTAAAGAATTTGAGGATCAAATTTATATATTTGAAACTATTTTTAATATAATTCTTTTTAATTTAATGTTAAAAGCCCCAATTTTTGATATTAAATATCCTTCTTATATGAAATAACCTCATTTAGTACATACACACACACACACATATATATATGCATAAATCTAGAGTATATACTATAGAATTAACTTATTTTTATCTACTTTTACTTACTTCTATCTATTTATATATGTAATTATTGGCTTACATGAGTATGTTCGTGACAGTTGCTCCTAGTATTATGCATGATATAAAGTTCTTATTAGGTTTAAAGTAACAAATTGTTATGCAATACAGAATTCATATCCTATTCACTTTGCTTAAAAAAAAAAGGCTCTATACATAATATGATATATCTCTTAGACATATCTTCTATTGTATTTGGACTTTTATTCAATTAAAATAAGTCTAATAAATACAAAAATGCTAATGATGGCTCATCAAAATTATAATGGATGGAGCATTTAATAGTTACATAAGCAGAAAAGAGCCAAATGTATAAACTTCTTATTGTTCCCTTCAATACTTCTTTAATTATAATAAACATTGACACTTTTTTATAACAACACAATAATAAAAAGCTAAGTCATTAATATACAACAAAGATCAATTTCATAAGTCAAAGCATGGTTGTTGATAATGTATTATTTTCAATTTATTTATTTATTTATTTATTTTTTTAATCAATTTGAAGTAGAATCAAAAGAGGCATAATAAAAATCAAGCTATCTTTAAAAAAATTCTTGGCAAATGAATTGATCTAATGATCTTATGCCAAGGTGAGTTGGATATAGTGTTGTCAATCAAGGGATAATGGTGGCCTCAACTTGATATATTCCATGGATGAAGTGTTAACTTTAATGACCAAATAATTCATCAATGTTATAGAGCTAGGTTAGTCCAATTTACAAGTACTATTGTGGTACCAATTATAAAATTTTCAACCATATAGGAAGAGTTGATAGAAACCTATCCTTAAATATTTTATGTTATAAAGTCACCATTAACAACAAGACTTCAAGATGTGGAATAATGTGCTATCACCATAGAAAGTTCTTTTACCATGCTTAACTTTTGTCCCTTTAATACACCTTAAAGAGCTATTAAATTGGCCTAATGATTGTGTTCATAGGTCTTGGCTTTTCAAAAGCTTATGTCACAATATTCTATTATAGTAGAATCCAAAAGTATAAAGATATATAGGCTAGTGATAAATTTTTCACATTTTAGATGATGTAGGCATAATTTAATCTTGTAGCTAAGAAGAAGGGTGCATAGATTGGAATTCTAAACATTTTAGAATAGTTATAGAGATTGTTGATTTGAATAGCAAGCTCCTCATACAACCCAAAAAATAGGTGGAGTCATAGTATACAAATAACAATAATATAGATAATTTACATAGTATGTAAGTCTACTACTATATTCTAGCCAAGTGTAGGACAAATTCACTCTTCCATCATTTTATATAATATGACATGTAAGATCATTATCATAACATTTACTTTTATAATAGTGCAAAGAAAATCTTTGATGGCATCCAATTATTGTATTGTCGAATGGAAAGACATGACATTTAATAATATAGAGATATGTAGATAAATATGGATGGTGGAAGTTAAGAAAGGGCCAAAAAAATTAAGCATTTTTTTCTTTTATGGACATATTGATTGCCTTATATAGAATCTTCCTTTGTTATATGTCAAAAAGTCTAGTTTTGAACAACAATTATATACTTAATATAAACAAAATCACACCATTTATGAATTACTCCACTAAGCTTGGGTGATTTTTTTTATACCATCAATATAAGATCCTATCCATCATTAAATGTAAATAGGTTAGAATTTATCTTTTTATATTTAAATGATGTTGGTTTAATATTTGAAACAAAGAAATGACAAAGAAAGAAGTTGAATTGTTGTGGCTACTTTGGCATATGGCAGTTGTAATAAATGCATGGAGAGAGAGAAAATGAGTGCCAAGGTCAATTAATCTATTCTATATACATGTGGGTTATAAAAGAAACGTCTATCCATAGATTTTGGAAATGCTCATTTGCAAAGCAAGTTTGGTTGTAGGAAACTAACATTAAATAATTACTAAATTATCTCACTAGTAACTTGACTTTATAAGGCTTTTTATTTAATATAAAATCACACATACCTTTCATAATAAGTAGAACATTGATCCACCATGACAATACCTTCCTTCCGAATTTAAAATAAATTTTTATTTAATTAGATGTTATTGTATTGTAAGATAACTATTACATAAAAGATTAAAAGAAATATTATAATATAGAAGAGCTTAAATGAAAATATTATAAAAAGATATCTTAAAAATATAGATAATAGATAAGAAGGTAATAAAAATTAATAAGTATTAATATTATCTTTTAATAAAAAAAATACTTCTATTTACTTTAAAGTATCATAAATGAATTAGATCAAAATAAATATGAAAAGTAATTTATATAGACATCTTTAAAAAATAATTGAAAGGAAATTTTAACAAAAATTGTCTTGAGAAACTAAGAATTGATACCTATAGAGAATTAGTTATGAATTTGGATCAAAATCAAATCTTGAGGCACTAAATTAAGCATCTATAATAATTTTGGGATTTTTTGGTTGATTAAAGAATAAGGTTTGAAAAAAAACTTTTGAAAGGTTTTATGAGTATTAATTTTAAATGATTTGAGTTTTTACTGACTTTATAAAAGCTTTGTAATATTACGATTATTTTTTAAATGACTTTGGATTTTAAGAAATATAAAGAATTTATATTTTAAAAAATTGTATGAGGTTGATAAATATTGGATGGATAAAAACTTGTGATTGTATAATTAATATTCTATTGACTTTGTGTCATAAGTTTGAATTTGATCTAATAGTTTGTTTAAAGGTTGTTGGAATTCAAATATATTAGGATCTTATGAATTGAAGTTTAGAAGACAAGTAAAGATTTCTAAGATATATAACAATTTGCTAG
Organism: Physcomitrium patens; assembly: GCF_059467195.1. Lineage (NCBI taxonomy): Eukaryota > Viridiplantae > Streptophyta > Bryopsida > Funariales > Funariaceae > Physcomitrium > Physcomitrium patens. Next base: position 270,595 of record NC_143431.1, on the reverse strand, counting down.
TTGGATTGAATTAATATTTTTACAATAATAATTGACTTGATTTTTAACAACTTTCTAAATTTTGAAATCAATTGAAAAATATAATTTAGAAATATCAGCATTAAGAGATTGGAACCAAAGTTGGAAAAGGAAGCTCTCCAATATTCAAGCAAATTTTAAGGTATATCTTCTATTTGATAAGTTAAAGCTTCTTTAAATTGCTTTAATTTATTGTAAATTTAGTAATTAAAAGGTATATAAATTTTGAGTTAAAATTAATAATTATATTATTAATTATTGAGGTTTCAATTTTCCATGAGATTAAATAAGAGTTCATTTAAGATTTAAGGTTTGATTAGGATTTTATTTAGATTTGGCTTAGGATTTAGAATTTAGTTAAGATTTGATTTAAGATTAAAGATTTGCTTAAGACTTTTTTAGGATTTGATTTAGGATTTAAGATTTTCTTCAGGCTATTTAAGTTTTGATTAGAATTTTATTAAAATTGGTTTAGGATATTATTAAGATATATTTAGTATTAAATTAGGATTTAATTAGAATTTATTTAGAATTTTTATTTTAATTATTTTAAATTTTATCATTTATTTAGAATTTTTTATTATATATATTTTTATAAGATTAATTTATGATTTGTTAATATTTATTTTGTAATTTTTTTAATTTTTTTTTTAATTTAATTAAAGCTTCATCGATATTGTTAAGATTTCATTGGAATTTGTTTAAGATTCAATTGTTAATAGTTGGTCCTCAAAAGAATCATTAATTAGGACCTTTGGATGAAAAATAACAATATATCTTTTAATGAAATCCACTAAATCTCATTTGAGTTTTATAAAAAATATTATCTAATTGTGATTGACAATAGTTAGTTGGCATAAGCTAAGATCTAGATATGTCAACAAAAATAATAAACAAGATTAGCAAAGTGAATTGAAGATTTTAAAAAATTTTATGTACTAATAAGATTTTTGATTCATAGAACATTGTTCATCCTAATTAAAACTTAATAAGTACTAACCCTAGTTTGAGAAGTTCAATGGTTGTACCATTTTGCTATGTCTAAATATGGTTAGGGCACTTGTAATTTAATCTTCTTTATAAGAAAGTTTCATCCATTTATTCCATAAAAAAGTGAAAAACAAACAAACAAACAAACAATGTTGTTATAGTATGTATTTAGGTAATGGCACTATGCTCTATAATTATATAAGTCCATGCAAGTCATTTGATAATATACTAGGATGTTTTAATCTACAAGAATTGGTTAAGCAACACATTAAATCTATATGGTTGTAAAATATACAAATTTATATCAAAATTTTAGTACTTTATATATATAAGTTTTAATTTTGAACTATTTTGCTTCACAATTTCAATTCTATGGTGATTCAATGGTGCATCTATAATTTATGGAAATTTAATCCAACTTTTGATTAATATTTTTGTAAGCCAATGATTCCTCTATTACAAATGTATACCATTAAAAATATATGGAAATCCAAAAAAATACCAAATTAAGACCAAAGATTAAATAATTTAAAATTTTATCTTATGAAATATTATTCTATTATCCTTAAGTAAAGTGGTCAGCAATAGCTTGTACATTGAAACATTACAGAGTTGGTTATTTTAATTAAATTTGGCTCTTATATTTAATTTTATTTTTTATTTTTTAAAATTTTTTTTGCTAATCTTCAAAAGACCATTTTTTCGATTTTTTAAATTTAAAATTAAAAAGTTAAACATGTTTGTAGATCTAAATTACAAAAGTTCTTGCTTTTTGAACTTAATTTTCTCATCTATCACATGGTGACAAACTTTGGTATGTCACTTTAAAAATTGCTAGTGGTTATGCAAGTATATCAATCACCTAACATCAAAAAGTATCTTAAATATTTATTAATAGAATTCATCTATATTTTCATAAAAAAGAATAAAATGATATTTCTTATAAATAAGATTAATTTAAAAAATATAAAAATAATACATTGTAATATTTTAATATAATTTATGGACTTAAATGGCTTTCATAGGTTATTGAAACAAAAAAATTGTACCTAAAAGTGCAAATTTTAATTCAACAAGCTTTCATATGCACTCCAATTACAAAGAATAATTTTGTAGTCACTCCAATACCAATATTGTTATTAGTTGGTTATTTTATTACTTACATTTGGTCTTTTACAAATAATTTTAAAGAGCTCTTTTGCATCTCTAGCTTTGCTTGTAGTATTTAGTACAAAGAGTCGGTGGTTAATCTTCCTTTAACAATATCTTTATATTCTTTTTTATGAAATCATGATTTTGATGAATTGATAATAAAGACAATTTTTTCATTTCAAACCATTATCTAAGAATGAGCTTTACAAAAATTGAGTATTATAAGTTTAATTAGTAACCAACGATCTCTAAGTTCTAGCTCTTTTAGAAAAGAAAGAGGTTTGTAACATAATAAACTATTAACTATTATTGTAATGCTATCAATACCAAGGCACATTGAATTTGTAAAAGATGATAACTACTGAAGACACTCATCTAAATAATGCAAAATATTGAATACAACCAAGCATATTCAATTAGAATAAGAAGTACTTAACTACTCATTAATACTTAGAATTATAGCATTCTAGATATATATGAGTATCTTTAAGTTTTGAAATAAGTTATTTTTATAATGTATAATTTTTTAATTTATATAGTCTTAAGAAATAGGTATCTCAATAAGAAACAAAATTTGAAAACAAATAAGATGAAAGTTTTTTAAGCATTGATTTTGAGTGATTTGAATTTGTAATAACTTTATAAAGGCTTTGCAAAGTCAAGGTTGTTTTGAGGTGACTTTGAATTTTGAAAAATATCAAAAGTTTATACTTTGAAGAATTATGTGAAATTGGTAGATGATCTACTATCACGGATATTTATATTTATCTTGATGATTATCTAGATAATAAGAATATATAGAAGTAAGTCAAAGTAGATAAATATGATAATATCTTGTGAAAAGCTTCCTAGAAGCTTTAAAAATGCTACTTTGCCTTTATACATGTCTATAGGTGATTAGTAGCTTGAAAACTTGGCCAACAAAGAGGCCACGTGTCAACATGTTGACCACTTATAGTAGAAGTTGGACATATGGCATACACCTAAGAAACTCGCCTTACAAATTAGACATATGTTCTGCAAATTGGATGTGTATTAGAGGTCCTATAGCATGTCGCCACTTATTTCTTAGTTAAGTAGTGTATATAGAGGCAAGAGTGAGGCCTTTTTCACTTTTGTCAATTCCGTTCTTAGTTTTTAGTCTAATTTCAAGAGTCTTTTGTTTTCTAGTCTTTGGCAATAGCCATTCCAATTCTTCCTTAAATATACATACTTTCTTTTATTTTTTCACTTTTCTTTTGATATAGATTTTACAACTTTATGCATCTTTTTCTAATTTGTGTCTTTGACAGATTGATAAGAGTACACATATGATATCAGAGCTTTATCTTTTCTTGATTAAAAGTAAATTATCCCTTTCTCTTGATAAGACATAAGCATATTAGAATTTACAGATTATCCTCTTCTAAATTGATATTATTTTTAGATTTTTTTTTTTTTTTTTTTTTTTTTTTCTTGATTTTTGAATATTGTATTTTGTAAGAATAGACACCTTTCTTTTATTGTGCTAGCATAATAGAGCTTGTTGAAATGAAAAGTGCAATGGTTCAAATGCAAGAGCAAATGAGAGAATTAAAACTTGCAATACATCAATTTTCTCTACGACCACAAGGAGCAACAAGATTATTAGGCAATGAAGATATAAAGATCATTGGAGTTGCTTCAAAATTTACATCAAGCCATATTATTGCTCTTACAATGGAACATTGTTTAAGTTTCAAAGAATCAAAAATTGGATTGTTTGAGAAGTTTGATGTCACAAGATCTAAATTTCAAGGATTTATTAATCACGTACAATTGGTGATTGAACTACAACCTCAAAGTTATCCAACTCAAGGAAGAGAATTCTAGTTTATTGAAACACTACTTTCAAGTTTTGTTTTATCATGGTTTTCATCATTTCTTGAATGACGTGATTCAATATTGAATAATTTGGAAGCATTCTTAGCAAAGTTTTGATCTATGTATGGAGAACATGATGCAATCCGTCTTGTAACCAACAAGATTTGTATCTTGCAATAAGACATTTGATCAATGACATTATATGCTTTACAATTTTGATAATTAGCGACAAATATCATTTGGGATGATGCACCATTCATCAGCCAATTTCTAAATGGATTACAATATAAAGTAAAGAAATTGATGCTTAATTTATCTGAACTCAAGAAGTACATTGATGAAAACTTGGTCAAGAATTTCATATGCCATTCAAAATCTCTTGTAATAGCTTCTATCTTATTTGTGAAGAAAAAAGATGAATCAGTGCAAATATGCATAGATTATTAAGGACTTAATAAGATTACCATCAAGAATAGATATCTTTTGTCTTTGATATTTGGACCTCTTGATCAAGTGAATCAAGCTAAGATCTATACAAAAATAGACCTATGAAGAGCATACAACCTGCTCTGTATTAAAAAAAGAGATAAATAGAAGATTATATTTTGAACAAGGTATAGACACTTTGAATATAACGTCATGCCATTTGGACTCACGAATGCACTAGCTGCTTTACAACATCTTATGAATGATATTTTTTGTGAATTTGTAGATAATTTTATTATCTATTACTTAGATAATATTTTAATTTATTCTAAAAATATAAAAGAATATAAAATTCATATTTGTTGTGTGTTATAAAAATTTAGAGATGTTGGATTGGATGCAAAGATAAAAAAGTATGTATTCTATACTATCCAAGTTGACTTTTTAGGATACATCATTTCAAACAATGATTTAATGATGGATCGTCAAAAAGTTCAGACAATCCTAGACTAAAAGACTCTAAAAATAGTAAGATTTATATAATACTTTTTAAAATTTGCTAATTACTATAGGATCTTCATCAAGAACTTTTCTCAAATTATAATGCTACTTACATACTTAACTTGTAAAAACAAGCTCGAGTGGAGTAAAGAAGAGAAGCATCATTTGAAATTTTGAATAAAGCTTTTATTTCTATATCAATCTTGCATCAAATCGACTTTTTCAAAGCATTTTTTATAAAGACATATACATTTGACTTTGCCTTGGGTGCAGTCTTATCATAAATAGAGGCAGATGGCAAACTTCATCATATAGCTTTTTATTCAAGAAAATTTTCAGCAGTCAAGATTAATTATGAAATCTTAGACAAAGAACTTCTTACAAAAAAGGAGACAAATACCTCCACCTCCTATAGAAGAGGATAATAATAAAGAATTTAAGGTGGAAGAAGTCTTAGATTCAAGGTGGCACCAAAATAGGTTAAAATATCTCGTATATTTACATAGATATGTTATTAATGAATGCACATGGAAGCCATCTAAGAATCTAGCAAATACATCAATCAAAGTTAAAACTTTTCATCAACGACATCCATCAAAATCAAGATGAAGACTTAAGAAATTATTTGCTATAAAGCAAAGCAAGTCCAATGAAGATTTCATTCTATCTTATACTATTGTTTCTTTAGATTTTTTAGTACTTAGGAGATGGAGAACCAATAACCAAGAGATTCAACTCAAAATCTATTATTTGTTGAGTTATCAGATGAGATATTGTAACCATCACAACCTTTAAGACAGCAAAATCGAGATGAAGATCTTAAAAAATGACATGTTCTTCCTAAAATAGATGGTGAGATATAACGTGTTTGATACCATGACCTTAGAAGGGACTCCCAATATTTAGTGATACTTTTAGAGATAGGAACCACTCTTTATGGTGTTATTAATGTTGTATTTGAAGGAAGTTATGAAGGCCTCACTAATAATCAAATATCAGGGTGAGCTTCTTGTCCTAGTATGGGACATTATTGATGGTTGAAGGAACCTATCAACTACCTTTGAACAGAACAAAGATCAAAGTATGTGGCAAATACAATGTGGCGTATCTTGGACTTCATCTATATATAATCACTACTCCTCATGGAACTCGTTTCTAGAAGAGTAGATAATATCACAAACATACATATTTATCTTGATAATTATTTAAATAATAAGAATAAATAAAAGTAAGTCAAAATAGATAAATATGATAATATCTTATGGAAAGCTTCCTAGAAGCTTTATAGATGTTGCTTGCCTTTATACATATCTATAGGTCATTGATAGGTTAAAAACTTGGCCAACAAGGAAGCCACGTGTCAACATGTTGACCACTTATAGTACAAGTTGGACATATGGCACACACCTAGGAAACTTGCCTTGCAAATTAGACATATGTTTTGCAAGTTGGACTCGTATTAGAGGTCATATAGCATGTTGCCATATATTTCTTAGTTAAGTAGTATATATAGAGGCAAGAGTGAGGCCTTCTTCACTTTTGTCAACTCCTTTCTTAGTTTTTAGTCTAGTTTCAAGAGTCTTTTGTTTTTCAGTCTTTGACAATAGCCATTCCAATTCTTCCTTAAATATACATACTTTCTTCTATTTTGTCACTTTCCTTTTGATACAAATTCCACAACTTTGTGCATCTTTTTTTAGTTTGTATCTTTCACATCTACAAGTAAAATTTTATAATTGAGTGACTATTGTTGTATTAAATATTTACTATAAATCTAAACTTGATCATATAGTTTATTTAAAGATTAATATATTTCAAATTATTAAGTCTTAAGAAATAGAATTTAAAAGATTAATTAGGATTTTAAAGATTTATAGCAATCTACTATTTGGATTGATATAAAAAATTATATTGATAATAGAATTTATTTTAAATAATTTTGTAAAGTTTGAGAACCATTGTTGGTGAATTCAAGACATATTGGCAATAGAAGATTGATATTTAGGTTGGAAAAAGATGCCAATTGATACCTAAGTAGATAATAGGATTTATCTTTTATTTATTAAATTCAAACTTCTTCAAATTATTTTATGTTTGATTTTAATTAAATAACTAAAGAATATAAAAACTTTGAATTAAAATATATAATTGAATTATTAGTAATTGAGGTTTCAAATTTATATAAGTTTTATTAAAGATTTGATTATGATTTAATTAAGATTTTATATATATTTGATTAGAATTTTATTTAGATTTGATTTAGAATTTAGGATTTATTACGATTTAATTATAATTTCATTAGAACTTAATTTAGGATTTTGAAAAGAATTATTTATAATTTTATTAGTATTTATTTAAAATTTTATTAAGATTTATTTAGAATTATATAATATTTTGTTTAAATTTACTTAAGATTTGGTTAGTTTTTGTTTAGGATTACATTAGAATTTATTTATGATTTTTATTTTTAATACTTCTTAAGAAATTTTATTTTTATATTTTTTAAGGAATTTCTAAAATTTCTTTGTAATTTCTTTATAATTTATTTAGAAATATTTTAAGATTTATTTATGTTTATTTGATAATTTATTTAAGAATTTTTTTGAATTTGATTAAAATTTGACTAGGATTTTTAATCTTTAATTAAAATTTATTTAAAATTCTATTAGAATTATTAGAACCTTTTTGTTGTAATTACCCATTTACTTTCTATAGTCAAGTGTCTAATGTATTTTCAAGGAAGACCTCAAGTAATACAACAATATAAATCTTCAAATAAACATAATCTAAGTACGACCATTAAAAGAAGCCAAAGATAAAATCTTTTTCATGTAATAGGATTAGCAAAATATAACCTTCAAATTATAAATCTATGTTGTCTTACTATCCACTTTTTTGAGGTCTTGTTTTACAAAAAAAATACTATGGAAACTCTTAATACATGCATTGCTAAGAAATCTCAATAGATTCACAAATGTCAAAAAATACCATCAAAGTTATATTTTGTTGCTTTCTATAGGCTAAGACTTTAGCTATATCATCATAAAGATCAAAAATTACTTAATGCATTCTAAGAAGATGCAATACCAATCAAACCACATTTAAAACTTCTTATTGTATTTTATTCTAAATAAAAGCCATACTATCTCTAGAGCTCCAATATACCATGCATCAATATATTACTAGGCCTTATTGTCTTCTTTTCTAGTTTTCATTATTATACAACCATGCTCTTTATAAATATATTTATAAATAATTTTAAAATAAAACCTAAAGTACTAACCGCAATGTTGATATGGTAGTTATATTTATTGCTAAAAGTAAGATTGTATGGGATAATATTTTAATTATCTATAATATAATTGTCAATGTTGAAATTTCTTCTATTATTCTTTCTATGATATTGGAAATAGCCATCACCATCTATTAGTATTACTTCTTAATATTCTTTTGGATATCTCTTTTGTCATATTTTATCCTTCATGCATGGAACTTACTTATTTTGAGGTCCAAATACACTATGAACCATACAAGTAGTAATTGTATCAAAAAAAATTTGATATTTTTTCTAATAGAAAACTTTACATTAATAATTCTATTAACATCAAATAAATCTTCTACTTTAATGTTTTATTTTAAAAAGAATTAAAAGTAAATATATGGAAGACCTTGCTTTTAAATGAGATGCTTATAAACATCTTCAATCAATATACAATACTTGAGTTCAAATATTCTTGTTGTAAAGTTGAAATAATTTTAAGATCTTTATTCCAAAATGAATGTACTTGAAATCTTTGGCCATTGTGAGTTTGCAATCATTTTATTAAATATATATAAATATTAAAAGTATTGAATAATAGCTAGATAATCTTAAAAAATTCAAACATATTTCTGTCAAGGACAAGAACTCGATGAAAAAATAATTCAGACAAGTGAGCCTTCACTCAAAGAAAGGTAATAAAATATAAATAAATAAGTATGTATATTGAAAGAGAAACGGGAATGGCTATTGCTAAAAGACAAGAAAACTAGAGACCCTTGAAACTAGACTCGAAGCAAGAAAAGAGTTGACAAGAGTGAAGAAGGCTTCACTCTTGTCTCTATATGTACTATCTAACTAGGGGCTATGTGGCGACATTCTATACGACCTCCAATATGTGTTGACTTTGTAGGATACATGCCTTGACTTACAAGGTAAATTTTTCTACATGTGGGCCAAATTGTTAGCTTGGTCTTCAAGCTAACAACATGTGTGGTACATGGCCAACTTGTTGACTACGTTTCTAATCCAAAAAGTCAATTAAAGACACCTATAAAGTCAAAGCAGCATCTATGAAGCTACTAGGAAGCTTTCATATCAAATATTATAGAATTAACTTACTTTTATTTACTTTTACTTACTTCTATCTATTTATATATGTAATTATTGGCTTATATGAGTATGTCCATGACATTACCTCCCCTTCTTGGGACGAGTTCTATGAGGAGCGGTCATCATATGTTGAGGAAATCTATGATGCAACGAATTATATTTACCACATACTCTGATCTTTGTTCTCTTCGAAGATGATTGATAGGGCCTCTCAACCATCGATAGTGTCTCATACTAGGGCGAAAAGACCACTCAGTTATTTGATCATTGTTGAGGCCTTCATAACTTCCTTTGAATAGAATATTTGGAACACCATCAGGAGTTGTTCATACCTCTAGTAAAATCACAAAACATCGGGAGTCCCTTCTCAAGTCGTCATATCAAATATGTTGTATCTCGCCATCTATTTGAAGAAAAATACATCATTCTTGAAGATCTTCATCTCGATTACGTCATCTTGAAGGTTGTGACAATCGTAATGTCTCATCCGGTAGGTTAGTAAATAAAGGCTCTTGAGTCGAATCCACTGGTTATTGATTCTTCATCTCTCGAGCGTCACAACTACAAAGAAGCTATAAACAAGGATTGAAAGTAGAATGTTATCTTACCTAGATGTTGTTTGTTTTATAAAGAAGGTTTTCATCTTGATTTTAATAGATGTCATTGATGAAAAGCCTCCATCGCCTTTACTACATTTGTAAGATTCTTTATTGGCTTCCATGTGCGTTCACTAATATCATATCCACGCCAATGGACAAGATATTCTAATTTATTTCAGCATCACCTAGAGTCTCAGACTTCTTCTACTTCAAACTCTTCATTATTGTCCACTTCTATAGGAGGAAGTGGAGCTTATTATCTTCTTGGTATGTCCACTGTCTTATATGATTCAATAAGAGACACGTAAAATACTAGATGGATTTTCATTGACTTCGATAGATGTAAACGATATGCAACTGGATTGATTTGTACAGAAATAGAAAATGGTCCTAGCCTTCAATAGTCCAACTTGTCACAAGGATGAGTGGTCTTGATATTACGATGAAGTAGCCATACCTTATCACCCAAGTGAAATGGTGGTTGATCCATTCGATAGACATCCGCATTGACCTTTTGTTGTTCTTGAGCCTCTTTTAACTATACCTTCATTGTTGCATGTAGCTCTGACAAATGAATTGCCAAATCTTTTGCAGCAGGATTATCAACTTTTAAAAAGTCAAAAGTATCAAGTCGTGGATGATAACCATAATTAGCAAAAAAATGTATTTATTTTATAGAAGAATGTACCATATTATTGTAAGCAAACTCTGCCAATGGCAAAAGAGTTGTCCAATCATCTTGTTGGTAGTTATTGGTACATCTTAAATATTGTTCCAAAACCTGATTAACACACTCCGTTTGTCCATCAATTTGAGGATGGAATGCTGAAGATAGTTTTATATCCACTTTTAGAATCTTGAAAAGAGTCCGCCACAATCTTGATACAAATTGAGTTCCCTTATCTGATATAAAATCCTTGGATAATCCATGATAGCGATTGATATTGTCAAGAAAGAGCTTAATTGTTTCTTCACTTATGATAAATTTTGTACATAGTACAAAATGTACCATCTTGGTAATACGATCTACTATCACGAATATAGAGTCATAAAAATCTGAGATTGAAAGATTCGTGATGAAGTCCATAGAAACAAAAGACCATGGTTGTTCTATACTGGATAATGGCTGAAGAAGTCCAAAAGATCGATGACCAAGAGTTTTTGATCTTGAGCAAATATTACATGATTGTACAAAATCTTTGACTGCCTTTCACATTTGAGGCCACCAAAAATTCCTAGATATTAGCTCCACAGTCTTATTGTATCCAAAATGTCCTACTGCTGAGAAGTTGTGACGAGCTTGAAGAATACGTAAATGTGCTTCACCATCTGGAATATATAAGCGTCCTTCGAAATAGAGTAGGTTGTTCTTGAACTCGAATTTAGAGGGATCATGAGATTTAGAAGAATTATTCTTGATATCATGAACAAGAGGGTCTGAAGACATACTTAATTGAACTTACTTGAAAAAAGTTAAATCAATAATCAATGTTGATTTTATTGCTCGAAGATGAAATTGCTCCGGCTTCAAGAGAACCATTCTTTATTGCTCAAAAGCTGCATCTCCTTCTTTTGGTGCAAGATAAGAATGTCTAGACAAGGCATTGGACAAACCTTGTTGTTTTTTTAGCTGATAAGTGATGATGAACTCGAATCTTAATAAAGACATGCTCCAACGAGCTTGATGATGATTTAATATGTATGCTAACATAAAATACTTGAGGTTCTTGAGATCCATATATACGGTGACTGGACTAGAAGTGCCTTCTAGATAATGACACTATTCTTGAAAAGAATCCATAATTGCAAGAAGTTCTTTGTCATGGATCTCATAATTGATTTCTGCTATTGAGAATTTTCTTGAATGAAAGGCTACTAGATGAAGTTTGTCATCTGTTTCCATTTGTGACAAAATTGCACCCACAGCAAAGTCTAATGCATCTATTTCCATAAAAAATGCTTTGGAAAAATCAACATGATACAAGCAGAGACAAATGTTGTCTTCAAAGATTCAAAAGCAAATTTCGCTTCTTGGAGTTTGTCTTTACAAGTCAAACGTGTAAGTGGAGCTACAAGTCGAGAGAAGTCTTTGATGAAGATCCGATAGTAGTTGATAAATTTCAAAAAGCATTGGACATCTCTTATCATTTTGAAGATCTTCCAATCTATAATAATTTGAATTTTCTTAAGATCTATCATAAGTCCATCATTTGAAATGATATAACCTAAGAAATCGACTTGAGTAGTGTAGAATATACACTTTTCTATCTTGGCATAGAGTCCCACATCTCTTAATTTTTGTAATACACGACAAACATGAAGTTCATGTTCTTCTAGATTCTTAGAATAGATCAAGATGTCGTCTAAATAACAGACCACAAAATCGTCCAAAAACTCTCAAAAAACATCATTCATTGGATGTTGAAAAGTTGTTGGTGCATTTGTAAGTCCAAAAGGCATGACATTGTATTCAAAATATCCATACCTAGTTCAAAATACAATCTTCCATTCATCTCTTTCTTTGATGTGTACTAGATTGTATGCTCCCCGGAGATCTATTTTTATATAAATCTTAGCTTGATTCAGCTGATCAAGAAGTTCAGATATTAAAGGTAGTGGATACCTATTCTTGATGGTAATCTTGTTGAGTCCTCGATAATCAACACACATCTGCAATGATCCATCTTTTTTCTTCACAAATAGAATTGGAGCTCCTGTCGGGGATTTAGAATGGCGTTGTCGAATTATGTGTTGTCTTGTTCGGGAATACACTGGGTATCTGGCTGTGGAAGGTATAGTTGTTTTTGCAAATAACAAAGAAACCCTAATAGATTTTATCCATGTATGAAGAATATAATTAAAATATCAATTTTCAAGTATTTAAAAACACTCCTCATAGTCATTTTAACCATACAATATTCCAATTGCTTTATTTCTTTTATAAATAAGTTATTTTTGTTTTTCTTAACAAGTCCTAACCCTAGCCAGTGAGCTTTGACAAGCTGTAACTTTTGATCCAATTGTCCACTTAGTGTGAAATTTTGCACCCAAATACCAGTATAAGCCTTCTATATGCTCAGAAAATTTCAGCCCAATCCAACTTACAGATTGCAAGAAAACGCCCAAAAACCGCACTGATGACACTCGGCCGCAACCTTGAAATTTGATGTAGAAACTCCAGAAGTGATTTCTCTTTTGTCAACCGTTAACTCTAGCTCAAAATTGAATAGCCGCTTGATCTCCAAATCTTCTATTACTAAGCCAAAAATTACGTCGATCCAACCAGTAGATCTTCAGATATCACAGAAAATCCTATCCAACCCTAAACTGCCAACTTTCGACAACCCTTTGTACTAAAACCCAGATATCTCTTGATTGCATTGTTAGATTAATACAAATTTTTGTATACACTTAGCACACCCAACTATCTAGACAATACCAAATTTTGACCCATAGATGCTACACGACTTGCACAAACCAATTGAGAATGCAAACCATCAATGTTTTATATAAAATCCGAAACACCAAAATAAACACTGACTTTGAGCAGTGATTGCTCTCCCCTCACAAACCCTAATGAAACCAAACTAGTGATCTTGAAAAGAGCTTGAAGCTAGCTCTTCGATCCAAAAACCCGATCTGAAAAAACCCCCGTATTTTGCCCTAGGCGGCCGTTTTAGTGGCTTGAGGTCGGATTTCGACCCTGTCTCATATCCGGCCGACCCCCGGATATCAATCTAATCTATCCTAGTGGTTTTATAGCCCGATTCTACCCTCAACTTAACCCTAGTATCAACCATGCTAATAAATTATCCTTTTTATCCTTTCTTTACCATTTTATGGCCTTTCTAAGGCAATAAAAAATTTACTACAGCCTAGAAGGTAAAATTACTAACTAGTTTTTATCTACTAGCTATTAAGTGAAGAAAATAGGATTAGAGGCTTTTATAAAAGCCTTGTAAAATATATTAAATGCTTTTTGAACCATGATAATAGAATATTAATTAAAATATCATTTTTTTGTCATATTTTCACCATATAGTAGTGTCACAACATGACAGCATCTGAAATTCTTGGCTAGATTTTCTTCAATATACTCCTTGAGTTCAATCAACTCATTTTGTGATAAACTGTAGATTGGTCTGAATGGCGGTTGTGATCCTTCTTGAAGGTCAATTGAACAATCATAGGGACGATGTTTCGGGAGTGTATACGCATTCTTTTTTTCAAATACATCTTGAAATTCTTGATATTGGCTTGGAATGCCACGTGAAGTCTTTGCACCATTAGAAACGGGTGTGGCATAAATAATATGTGGTGATTCTTTCATAGCAGCATGCAAGAAAGCTTTTGTACCTGTAAACATGGATTTAATCAAACTAAACTTATGACTCTCTACTTGATTAACTACACTATTAGTTATACTTTTGTAATGTTTAGGTCCTAAAATAACATTTAATGTAAAACAAAGAGAGGGCTCTGAGGAGAGAATAGGACCTTTATTAGATATTGTACAAGATTCAAACCGCACGGTCCCTATTGTAGCTGGATAAACTCGTTTTCTGACATATTGTCTTCTTTCACAACTATACTCTTCATTTTGTGGTTGCGTGGTTTCTTTAGATAATATTGAGCAGTGTATTTTGGTTCTCCATAATATAAACATAATCCTTCTTGACGACGACGAGTCTTTTCTTGCTCAATAAGAGGTTTGAAATGTACTGCATCAATTTATATATCATCTACTTCCGAATGTATGTGTTGAACAGGTATTGGTGTTGCCATTGAATTATAGTAACGTTGATGTCCACTTGTACGGTTCTCAGATCAAAATTCAAAAAGGCGATTGTCGCACTTCATAGCAAAGTCAATTACTTGACTCAATGTTTGAGGATTAGGTAAGTTGAGCATTAATTTTTTTACCTCATATTCTAATCCGTAGAGAAATTGGCTAATAAGTGCAGCATCATTCCACTTAATATCAATTAGAAGTTGTCAAAATTGTGAAGCATACAACATTACTGATCGATTACCTTATTGTAAAATATGGATCTTATAGGTTGCAACATGAATTGCATCATGTTATCTATACATGGATTGAAACTCTACCAAAAAAGCCTCTAGATTATCCAATATTGAATCTCGTCATTCAAGAAAAGATGAAAACCATGATAGTGCTAAAGTTGAAAGAAGCGTATCAATGAATCTAACTTACGATCCTGGAATTAGATAGGTTTGGGGTTGAAGTTCAATCACAAATTTTACTTAATTGATAAATCCTCGAAACTTGGATTTGGTGCCATTAAACTTCTCAAGTAGGATAATTCTTGGTTCTCTAACACTAGAAGGGTGTTCCACCATATGAAAAAGGATATGATTTGGTACAAATGTTGAAACAGCTCCAACCATTTCTATATCTTCACTTCCTACCAATCTTGTTGCTCCTTGTAGTGGTAAATTGAACTGATGCATCGTAAGTATTAACTCTCTCAATTGTTCTTGCATTTGTGCCATTACACTCTTCATTTTAACAAGTTTTGTCATGATAATACTTAGAAAAGAAAAGATGTCTAATATCGCTCAAGATAAATAGAAGAGAGGACTTGAGAACAAAGAAAATACTAAGGACAATATCAGTTTAGAAGAGGGTAATCCGCAACTTCTAATATGCTTATATCTTATCAAGAAAAAGAGGTAATCCATTCTTAATCAAGATTAGACAAAGCTCTCATATTGTAGGTGTACTCTTGTTAATCTGTCAAGGACAAGAACTCGATGAAAAAGTAATTCAGACAAGTAAGCCTTCACTCAAAGAAAGGTAGAAAATATAAATAAACAAGTATTTATATTGAAAGAGAAACTGAAATGGCTATTGCCAAAAGACAAGAAAACTGGAGACCCTTGAAACTAGACTGGAAGCAAGAAAGGAATTGATAAGAGTGAAGAAGGCTTCACTCTTGTCTCTATATATACTATCTAACTAGGGGCTATGTGGCAATGTTCTATAGGACCTCTAATAAGTGTTGACTTTGTAGGATACATTCCTTGACTTATAAGGCAAGTTTTTGTACGTGTGGGCCACATTATTAGCTTGGTCTTTAAGCTAACAACATGTGTGGCACATGGCCAACTTGTAGACTACGTTTCTAATCCAAAAAGTCAATTAAAGATACCTATAAAGTCAAAGTAGTATCTATGAAGCTTCTAGGAAGCTATCATATCAAATATTATAGAATTAACTTACTTTTATCTATTTTTACTTACTTCTATCTATTTATATATGTAATTACTAGATTACATGAGTATGTCTATGATAGTTTCTTGTATTTTTAATATAAAATAACAAAAGAGTTATCTTTCACCTTAGATTCTGTACATCAATTTTTTGGTTTTGCACATCTTTAAAGATATCTTCCAATCTTTAATATACATTTGTGAATAACCTATCTTTATTCATACTAAAGTATCTCAATCGATTTTACTATGTTATTGCCTAAACATTCACAATAAATTCTTATAGCAATTTTTTGCCTTATAAGATAGTTGAATATTTATTATATTATAAAAAATTGATATGAATAAAATTCCATTTGAATAAAAATTATAATCCACATATTTTATTTCCATCTTTATTAACATTCATATTTCTATATTTAATTTGATCATGTCATCTAAGTTCTTTTTGTGGAAAAATAATAACATAGTAGAGTAATAAATATGCAAGATGTCTTTCATGAATTCATTGCAATATACTTCTTTTCCATCAAACAACTATATTTTTCATGCTTTCTATCTTTATTCTATTATTTGGCATAATAACAAAAACCTCATTAGAAGTTAAAAGATTATAACATATTTTGTAGGCATCTTTAGTAAGATAAAGATATATGTATATATCATCACTACTCTCTTCTCTTTTTCTTACTTTAGATAATATATCATGACTTTGTCAATAAAGTAGAAAAAATATATAATATTTTGTCAAATATTCTTAAAGTTCCTATATTGTCTAAAATGACAAATTACAATTATGTATTATCTTTGTTTCATATATAATATTGAGATCATAAATATAAAGTTTTAAATAACTTATATATATATATATCCTATTCCAATAAAAATTTATCCATTTGATGCTAAAATTCTCTAATTA
The DNA here is from genome assembly GCF_059467195.1 of Physcomitrium patens. Lineage (NCBI taxonomy): Eukaryota > Viridiplantae > Streptophyta > Bryopsida > Funariales > Funariaceae > Physcomitrium > Physcomitrium patens. The sequence goes on along the minus strand of NC_143431.1, from coordinate 253,542 downwards.
TGCAAAAGATATATAGATTATATCTTTATAAGAGATTATAATTAATTTTTACACCAAAAGATGTAAATGTAAGTGCAATATCATATTATCAAATAATCTTCTAAAATTCCTTACTTCTTTCATCATATCCATCAAGTAGTTGTTTAATTAATAAGAAAAAACCTTCAAGAAGTAAAAATTTAATCTTTCTATAATAATAACATATATTAAATCATCAATTTAATTTTTTTAATGATATGGTTTGCTCATCCATCTAATAGATTGTATTTCAATGTCAGTATTGAACATCCATATTTCTAACATTACAACAACCTTCTAGACTTTTTTTCATTATGATATCATAAGGAAGTTATTTTACTTATTTACTAATTTCATGTATTCTATTATGTTTCCTTCATTCTTCTTATTATGCATATAAGATTATTTCCTTCCATAATCTTTGCTTTTATTGTATAATTTTTCAAAAATTCATAGATTGAACAATATTTCCATTACTACCATTATTTCATTAACCATAGTATCATGTCTTTCTATATCTTCTTCATTCTACTCTCAATGTTTTTATATACCTTCTATCTTAATTTTCCTATTGCACAACAATTGCATATAGGTATCAAAGACATATACTAGGAAGTTGTAGAAGATTTTAGAAGATTTTAGAGAAGCTTTGTAGTTTGTGGAAGCTACTTGAAAAGCTTCCTAACTCATAGAAGCTGCTTGAAAAGCTTCCTAGCTTGTAGTATATATAGGAGCTGAGACTGAGGAGATCCTCAGTCTCAACAACACATCTCTTGGAACTTTAGCTCACCTCTCTAGTGTTGTTCTTGTACTTATCTGATTAATTTAGTTCTTGCCGATTCTTTTTGAGCTTCTTGTTTCCAGTCAGTATTCTAAATTCGTGACAATTTTTTGAGACTGCATTCATCTTTCATATCTCAGCTAGTGTCAAGGACAAAGACTCGATGAGGAAAAATATACACCAAAAGGCTATCTCGATATAATAAGTCAAAATATAAACAAATAGGTATATTAAAAGGAAACTGGAATGGCTATTGCCACAAGACAAGAAACTAAAGACTCTTGAACCTGGACTAGAAGCAAGAAAGGAGTTGACAAGAGTGAAGAAGCCTTCACTCTTGTCTCTATATATACTATCTAACTAGGGGCTACGTGGCGACGTTCTATAGGACCTCAAATATGTGTTGACTTTGTAGGACACATGCCTTGACTTACAAGGCAAGTTTTCCTACGTGTGGGCCACATAGTTAGCTTGATCTTCAAGCTAACAACATGTGTGGCACATGGCCAACTTGTTGACCACGTTTTTAATCCAAAAAGTCAATTAAAGACACCTATGAAGTCAAAGCAGTGTCTAGGAAGTTTCTAGGAAGCTTCTATATTAAATATTATACAATTAACTTACTTTTATCTACTTTTACTTACTTCTACCTATTTCTATATGTAATTATTAGCTTATATGATTATGGCCGTGACATTACCCCCCCTTCTAGAGACGAGTTCCACGAGGAGCGATCATCATATGTTGAGGAAATCTATGATGCGACGAATTATATTCGCCACATACTCTGATCTCTGTTCTCTTCGAAGATGATTGATAGGGCCTCTCAACCATCGGTAGTGTCCCATACCAGGGCGGGAAGACCACCCAGTTATTTGATCATTATTGAGGCCTTCATAACTTCCTTCGAATAGAATATTTGGAACACCATCAGGAGTTGTTCCTATCTCTAGCAAAATCACCAAACATCAGGAGTCCCTTCCCAAATCGTGATACCAAACGCGTTGTATCTCACCATCTGTTCGAGGAAGAACATGTCGTTCTTGAAGATCTTCATCTTGATTGCGTCGTCTTGAAGGTTGTGACAATCGTAATGTCTCGTCCGGCAGGTCAGCAAACGAAGGTTCTTGAGTTGAATCCGCTGGTTGTTGGCTCTCCATCTAATTAGCGTCACAAATGTAAAGAAGTTACAAACAAGGATAGGAAATTGAATGTTATCTTGCCTCAATCTTGTCTCTTTTATAAGAGAGATTTTCATCTTGGTTTTGATGGATGTCGTTGATGAAAAACTTTGACTTTAGCTGATGCATTTGCTAGATTCCTGGATGGCTCCCATGTGCGTTCACTAATATCATATCCACGCCAATGAACAAGATATTCCAGCTTATTTCGGCGCCGCCTTGAGTCTAATATCTCTTCCACCTCAAATTCTTCATTATTATCTACTTCTATAGGAGGCGGTGGCATTTGTCTTCTTCCTTGTATATCCACTGTCTTATATGGTTCAAGAAGAGATACGTGGAATACAGGATGGATCTTCATTGACTTCGGTAGATGTAACCGATATGCAACTGGGTTGATCTGTTCAGAAACAGAAAAGGGGCCAAGCCTACGATAGTCCAACTTGTCACAAGGTCGAGTAGTCTTGATATTGCGACGAAGTAGCCATACCTTATCACCGACGTTGATCTGTGGTTGCTCCTTACGATATAGATCTGCGTTTATCTTTTGTCGTTCTTGAGCTTCCTTCAATTGTGTCTTCATTATTGCATGTAACTCTGACAACCGATTTGCCATATCTTCTGCTGCAGGATTATCAACTTTTGAAAAATCAAAAGTATCAAGTCGTGGATGATAGCCATAATTGGCAAAGAAAGGTGTTTGTTGCGTGGAAGAATGTACCGTATTATTATAAGCAAACTCTGCCAATGGCAGAAGGGTTGTCCAATCATCTTGTTGGTAGTTGATAGTACACCTTAAATATTGCTCCAAGACTTGGTTTACGCGCTCTGTTTGTCCATCAGTTTGAGGATGAAAAGCCGAAGATAGTTTTATGTCCACTTTTAAAATCTTGAAAAGGGTCCTCCAAAATCTTGACACAAATTGAGTTCCCCTATCCGATATGATATCTTTAGGTAATCCATGATAGCGATAGATATTATCAATGAAAAGCTTAGCTGTTTCTTCACCTGTGATAGATTTTGTACATGGCACAAAATGTGCCATCTTGGTGAAACGATCTACTATCACAAATATAGAATCATAAGATCTTGAGCTTGAAAGATCTGTGATGAAATCCATAGAAACAGAAGACCATGGTTGTTCTGGTATAGGTAATGGCTGAAGAAGTCCGTAAGGTCGATGACGAGGAATTTTTGATCTTGAATAAATATCACATGATTGTACAAAGTCTTTGACTGACTTCCACATTTGTGGCCACCAAAAATCTCTTGATATGAGTTCCAAAGTCTTATTATATCCAAAGTGCCCTGCTGCTGGAAAGTCATGACGTGCTTGAAGAACACGTAAACGTGCTTCTCCTTCTGGAACATATAGGCGTCCTTCAAAATATAATAGATTATTCTTGAACTCAAACTTAGAAGGATCATGAGACTTGGAAGAATTATTCTCGATATCATAAACAAGAGGGTCTGAGGACATACAGGACTGGATTTGCTTGAAAAAAGTTGAATCAACAGTCAATGTTGATTTCATTGCTCGGAGATGAAATTGCTCCGGTTTCAAGAGGACCGTTCTTTGTTGCTCAAAAGCTGCATCTCCTTCTTTTGGTGCAAAATAAGAACGTCTAGATAGGGCATCAGACAAACCTTGTTGTTTTCCTGGCCGATAAGTGATAATGAACTCGAATCTTGACAAAGACATACTCCAACGAGCTTGACGACGATTCAACACGCGTGCTGACATGAAATACTCGAGGTTCTTGTGATCTGTATACACAGTGACTGGACTAGAAGCGCCTTCTAGATAATGATGCCATTCTTGAAAGGAATCCACGATCGCAAGAAGTTCTTTATCGTGGATCTCATAATTGATCTCGGCTGCTGAGAATTTTCTTGAATGAAAAGCTATCGGATGGAGTTTGTCATCTGTTCCCATTTGTGATAAAACTGCACCCAAGGCAAAATCTGATGCATCTGTTTCCATAAAAAATGCCTTGGAAAAGTCAACACGATATAAGACTGGTGCAGAGACAAACGATGTCTTCAAGGCTTCAAATGCTGCTTCCGCTTCTTGATTCCATTGGAATTTATCTTTACTAGTCAAGCGTGTAAGTGGAGCTGCAACTCGTGAGAAATCTTTGATGAAGATCCGATAGTAATTGGCAAATCCCAAGAAACATTGGACATCTCTTACTGTCCTTGGAATCTTCCAATCCATGATTGTTTGGACTTTCTTAGAATCCATCATGAGACCATCATTTGAAATGATGTATCCTAAAAAGTCAACTTGAGTAGTGTGAAATACACACTTTTCCATCTTGGCGTACAATCCTGCATCTCTAAGTTTTTGTAATACTTGACGAACATGTATTTCATGTTCTTCGACGTTCTTGGAATAGATCAGGATATCGTCTAGATAGCAGACGACAAAATTGTCTAAGAATTCACGAAATACATCATTCATGAGATGTTGAAAAGCAGCTGGTGCATTCGTGAGTCCAAAGGGCATGACATTATATTCGAAATGTCCATACCTGGTTCGAAACGCAGTCTTCCATTCATCTCCTTCTTTGATCCGTACTAGATTATATGCTCCTCTTAGATCTATTTTTGTATAGATCTTAGCTTGATTCAACTGGTCAAGGAGTCCTGATATCAAAGGTAATGGATACCTGTTCTTGATTGTGATCTTGTTGAGTCCTCGATAATCAACACACATTCGTAAAGATCCATCTTTTTTCTTTACGAATAGAATTGGAGCTCCTGCTGGAGATTTTGAATGGCGTATAAAATTCTTCGCTAAATTCTCGTCAATATACGTCTTGAGTTCAGCCATCTCATCTTGCGATAAACTGTAAATTGGTCCAAATGGTGGCTGAGTTCCTTCCTTGAGGTCGATCGAACAATCATATGGGCGATGCTCAGGAAGAATATCTGCATTCTTTTTCTCAAAAACGTCTTGATACTCCTGATATTGACTTGGAATGCCAATTGAAGTCTTTACGTTTTCAGAAATAGGTGCAGCATAAATAGCAAAAGTTGATCCTTCTTTTGCTGCGTGTATAAATGCTTTTGCCCCTATCAGTACGGGTTTTACTGTACTAGACTTATAATTTTTTACTTGGTTCGTAGAACTATTAATAACGCTTTTGGAAAAGTCAAGTTTACGTGAATTCCAATCTATTGGAGGGTTATATTTTTCTAGCCAGGATAAACCTAAAATAACTGGATTGGACGGGGATTTAATTATATTAAAAGCTATGTAGCTATCATGACCATCTATTGTTACTTTTATAGGATGAGTTTCATGAGTGACATCTCCAGAAGACAAGGGACGACCATCTATGACTTCTACATGTACTGGTTTAGGTTTCTGTACATAGGGTATTTTACGACTTTTAACAAATTGTTCATCTAAAAAACATGCTGAGGCTCCCAAATCTAATAAAGCAGAGGCTTTGTAATTCTTAGGTCCTAAATATAAGTCTATTATAAAACAAGGAGAGGGTTCTGAGGAGAGGATAGGACCTTCATTAGGAATTGTACAAGGTTCCAGCTGCACGGTCCCTATTGTAGCTGGACGAATCCGTTTTCCGACATGTTGTCTTCTTTGACCGTCGTACCCCTCATTTTATAGTTGCGTCGTTTCTTTGGACAATGTTGAGCAGTGTGCTTAGGTTCTCCGCAATATAAACATAATCCTTCTTGACGACGACGAATCTTTTCTTGCTCAGTTAGAGGTTTAAAACGTACCGCGTCAATTTGCATGTCTTCTACTTCCGAATGTACGTTTGGCAAAGATGTTGATGTTGCCATTGAGTAATAACGTTGAGGTTCCCGTGAATGATTCTCAGATCGAAATTCAAAAAGTCGATTATCACATTTTATCGCAAAATCGATTGCTTGACTCAAAGTTTGAGGATCAGGTAAGTTGAGCATCAATTTCTTTACTTCGTATTGCAATCCATAAAGAAATTGACTGATGAGTGCAGCATCATCCCACTTGATGTCAATTGCAAGTTGTCGAAATTGTGAAGCATATACTGTTACTGAGCGATTTCTTTGTCGCAGAATTCGGATCTTATTTGTTGCAACACGAGTTGCATTGTGTTCACCATATATAGATCGAAACTCCGCCAAAAAAGCTTCCAAATTGTCCAATATTGGATTTCGTTGTTCAAGAAAAGACGAAAACCACGATAATGCAGAACCAGAAAGTAGAGTGCCAATAAACCTGACTTGTGATCCTGGAGTTGGATAGCTTTGCGGTTGAAGTTCAATTGCCAATTGTACTTGATTGATGAACCCTCGAAACTTTGATCTCGTACCATCAAATTTCTTAGGTAAGGCAATTCTTGGTTCTCTAGTGCTTATAGGGTGTTGTACAATTGGAGAAGGAACGTGATTTATTGTAGATGTTGAAGCAGCTCCGATCATCTCTATATCTCCACTTTCTGCTATTCTTGTTCTTTCCTGTGTTGGTGAATTGAGTTGATGCATTGCAAGCATTAACTCCCTCATTTGCTCTTGCATTTGTGCCATTGCACTCTTCATTTCAACAAGCTCTGCCATAATGACACTAAGAAGAAAAATTTGTTTGATATTGCTCAAGACAAAAGAAAAGAAAGACTTGATAACAAAGAAGATACTAAGAACAATATCAGTTTAGAAGTGGGTAATCCGCAAACTTCTAATACGCTTATGTCTTGTCAAGAGAAAGGGGTAATCCACTCTTACTCAAGAAAAAACAAAGCTCTGATATTGTAAGTGTACTCTTGTCAATCTGTCAAGGACAAAGACTCGATGAAGGAAAATATACACCGAAAGGCTATCTCGATATAATAAGTCAAAATATAAACAAGTAGGTATATTAAAAGAAAACTGGAATGACTATTGCCACAAGACAAGAAACTAAAGACTCTTGAACCTGGACTAGAAGCAAGAAAGGAGTTGACAAGAGTGAAGAAGCCTTCACTCTTGTCTCTATATATACTATCTAACTAGGGGCTACGTGGCGACGTTCTATAGGACCTCAAATATGTGTTGACTTTGTAGGACACATGCCTTGACTTACAAGGCAAGTTTTTCTACGTGTGGGCCACATAGTTAGCTTGATCTTCAAGCTAACAACATGTGTGGCACATGGCCAACTTGTTGACCACGTTTTTAATCCAAAAAGTCAATTAAAGACACCTATGAAGTCAAAGCAGCGTCTAGGAAGTTTCTAGGAAGCTTCTATATTAAATATTATAGAATTAACTTACTTTTATCTACTTTTACTTACTTCTACCTATTTCTATATGTAATTATTAGCTTATATGATTATGGCCGTGACAGCTAGTTCCTTCTTGTTAGAGTGGAGATTATCCCTCTCCTTGAAGGTGCTGGCGTTCTAGAGGTTGTGGATTACCCTCCTCTAAACTAATATTTCTTCTATTATAATATTGAAATCTTATCTTTCTTGGAGAGAGTGGATTACTCCTCTTCTTGAAGGTTTTAAGGCATTTTAGAGGTTCTAGAGTACCCTCCTCTAAACCAATATTGCCTTCTTGTAGAGTCATTTCTTTCTTTTTCTTACAATGGCCCGAGGTCAAGATATTAGTATGACTAAAAGTTTGAAGTCAAAGATGGACGCCATTATGAATACTCTTGCTACATTATTACAGAGAAGTGCAGAGATTGAAGGAATCATTGCAAGACTTCATGATGATGGAGCATCCGGGATGGCACAATCAAGGATTCACTTGCCTCAAGCTTCAGCACCAAAAAAAACAACTTTGTCTCTAGTTCAATAAGGACCATTGGTCTTACAATGAAAGGTGCCCCCAATTAGCCTTCTAGATAAGTTTGATAGTAGACATTCCAAGTTTTGAGGTTTTATTAATCAAATTAGATTGATAACAGCTTTACAATCCGAACACTATTCAACGAAGGAGTCACGTGTTGGACTAGTTGGAACTTTGCTCACAAGACAAGCTCTATCATGGTTTGCTCCTTTGTTTGAAAAAAGATCATCAATTTTGAACAACTTGGAAGCTTTTTTCGAGGCATTTGCAAAAGCATTTGGCAAACATGATAAGATGCGATAGGCTACAACAAGGATCTAGTCACTATGACAAGGAGCACGCTCTGCGTCAATTTACACATCAGATTTTAGATAATTAGCATACGACATCAATTGGAATGAGGAAGCATTGATGAATCAATTTTATTGGGGCTTGAGGGACGATGTAAAAGATTTGTTATTATCTCTTCTCAATCTGCAAAAGCTTAACAAAGCCATTAGCCAAGCTATGAAGTGCGATAAATGCATGTTCCAATGTCACTAAAATCAATGCTCAAGAAATATACGGCTCACCACGCTCCAACTATGTCAACAAGCAACCTGAATTCACATTCAGAGGTGGAAGACATGCAAATTGACGTGATACGTATCAAATCCCTAACTCTAGAAGAAAAAAAAGCGACGTATGGAGGAAGGACTATGCTTGTATTGTGGTGAAGAAGGCCACAAAGCTAAAAACTGCCTCAAGAAGCAAAATCGACGTATTGTTAGGACCAGAGGCACATTTGTTTCGAAAAATGAGGATGCCCAGTCACAATAGGGATCGTGCGGCTTAACAATTCAATACCACAATAACAATGAGGTTCCTCTCTTTTCGCTCAGCCTATCCATTGCTTTACCATTCCTCTATCTTTTGACCCTCAAAAACTAAAAACCTTAACATTATTAGATTCAAACGCATCTGCTTGATTTTTAGATGAAGAATTTGTTAAGTATCACAAGATTCTTTTAGTATGAAAACCTAAATCCATCTATGTAGAAGTAATAGATGGACGACCTTTATTATCTCGTAGTATCACCCATGAATTAAAATCTATAGAGGTGACATTTAAAGACCATATTAGTTATATTATTTTCAATATTATTAGAACCCCGTCAAACCTTGTTATTTTTGGTCTTTTTTGGTTAGAAATACATAATCCATCCATAGATTGGAGGTTACGAATGATGACATTTCCTATAAAATATTCCAAGAGTAAGCTTGTTAAAAGATCCCGAATCAAAAAACTGTTATTTATTAGAGTAAAAACGTTTATAACATTGTGCAAGGAAGGCACACCATTTGTCATTTATGCGATTCCAACTAGCAGAGAGAAGATTTTGAGATCAAGTATACTAGAACAATATAAGGATTTCGAAGACGTGTTTCAAAAAAAGAATGCCGACATGCTACCAAAGCATCGACCATACAATTGTGCCATAGACTTGCAGGAAGAAGTACAAGCATCTTTTGGCTCAATCTGAAATTTGTTGTAGATAGAGTTAACGGAGTTACGAAAGTACATTGACAAGAATTTAGCGAAGAACTTCATTTGTCATGCGAAGTTGCCAATTCGGGCACCAATCTTATTTGTTAAAAAGAAAGATGGCTCACTGCGAATGTGCATGGATTATTGAGGTCTCAACAAGGTGACAAAGAAGAATCGTTATCCATTATCATTGATATCAGGTCTTTTAGAACAACTTAGGCGTGTAAGGATCTTTACAAAGATTGATCAAAGGGGAGCTTACAACCTCGTGCAAATCAAGGAAAGAGACAAATGGAAGACAGCTTTCCATACAAGGTATGGCCATTTTGAATATAATTTTATGCCTTTCGATTTTACCAATGCTCTGGCGATCTTTCAACACATGATGAATGACATCTTTCAGAAGCACCTTGATGATTTTATTGTCATCTATCTAGATGATATTTTGATATTTTCCAAAAACATAGAAGAGCATGAGAAACACGTTCGCGTGGTCCTTAAAAAACTCCGGAAGAAGGACTTTATGACAAATTGGAGAAGTGCTTGTTTAACCAAACTGAGATGGAATTTTTGGGATTCATTGTAACTACGAAAGGCTTGAAGATGGACCCTAAGAAGGTAGAAGCAATTGTATCATGGAAAGTTCCAAAGACAATTAGAGATGTACAATGCTTTCTTGGCTTTGCTAATTTCTATTGGATCTTCATCAAGAATTATTCTCAAGTTGCTGCTCCACTCACTCGGTTGACATATAAAGACAAGCTTGAATGGGGACCTCTAGCGGAAAAAGCATTTCAAGATCTTAAGATGACATTTACTATGGCTCGAAACTTGGTATATCCGGACTTTACAAAAGCCTTCTATTTGGAGATCAATGCTTTAGATTTTACTATGAGAGCTCTACTTTTGTAGATAGGCATAGACGAGAAGCTTCATCTGATTGTATTCTACCCTCAAAAGTTTTTTGCTGTCGAGATCAACTATGAGATCCACGATAAAGAACTTCTTGCAATAGTGACTTCTTTCCAAGAGTCACAAGAATTTGGAGTACTTCATGTTGGCTCAGATTTTGAATCGTTATCAAGTTTGATGGAATATGTTACTATCTAGGTTTGACTTTGTTATTACTTATCGATCTATGAAGCAACGAGGACTATCCGATGTATTATCAACGAGATTGTATCTAGTGCCAAAGGCTAGAGAAGCACTATTTGATCAATAGTGTATAACATTGTTGAAGTCGAAACAATTCAAACTTTGCTCTGCTATAGTGCCAATTGATGCTCACTTCTTCAACCAAGTATGTATTGCAACTATTGGAGATTTTATAGCCCTTCATATCACATAACATGTCAATAATGACAAGTTCAAGGTGGAAAGAGATCTTTTATACTTTGAGGAAGGGTTGTATATTCCAAAGGGATCAACACAACTCCAAGTTCTCCAATCTCGATACGACTTTCTAAGTGCAAAATATTTTGGATTCAATAAGACCTTCGAACTTATTTCTTGAGATTTTTGGTGGCCCCAAATGTGGAAGGATGTTAAGGATATTGTCCTGTCTTGTGACATTTGTTTAAGATCCAAGAACCCTGTGCATTGTCCTTATGATCTTTTTCAGCCATTGCTCATTCCATGTCGGCCATGGTCTTCAGTTTCTATGGACTACATTACAGACCTGCGACCATCAAATTCATTTGATAGCATCTTTGTTGTAGTACATCAGCTTACAAAGTTGACACACTTTGTCCCTTGCAAGAAAACATCGTCAAGCAAAGACACAGCAAGGCTCTTCTTTGATAATGTGTATCGATATCATGGTTTATCAAATGATATCATCTTAGATTGAGGAACCCAATTTGTAACAAAGTTCTGAAAATCTCTCTTTGAGATATTGAACATGGATATCAAGCTTTCTTCGGCTTTCTATCCTCAAATTAATGGCCAAATGGAACGGGTGAATCAAACTTTGAAATAGTATTTATGATACAACATCAACTATTTATAAGATGATTGGACTGCATATCTATTGTTAACTGAGTTTGCATATAACAACACCTTTCATGCGTCGACTCAATAAAAACCATTCTTTTCCAACTATGGATATCATTCAAAGCTTGATTTGTTGAGTTCGTCAATGAATAACAACCCGACAGTTGAAGGATTTGTGAAAAAACTATCGAAGCTTCAAATTACATTAAAACTTCAATTGCAAACTGCCCAGGAAGCTTACAAGGCGTGCATAGACAAATTTCAGAATCAGGCACCTACTTTCAAAATTGGAGATAAAGTATGGTTGCTTCGACGAAATATCAAAACCAAGTAGCTATGTGATAAGTTGGACTACTAAAGATTGCGACCATTTGTCATTCAAAAACAAATCAATCTAGTGGCATACCGTTTAGAGTTATTAACTGCTATGAAGGTACATCTAGTCTTTCATGTTTCTATGTTGGAGTCTTATCAAGAGTCGTCTTTTCTTGGAAGAATACAATATCCGCCACCTAGTATTGAAATTGAAAACCACGAAGAATACGAGGTAGAAAAGGTACTAGATTTGCGGCATAAATGGGTGAAATTGGAGTATTTAGTGTATTGGAGTGGCTATGATATCAATAAACTCACATGGGAATCAGTGAAAAATCTTATGAATGCGTCGCAAAAAATACAGGAGTTTCATCGATGTTATCCTCAGAAACCTAAGCCCCTTCGATGAAAGTTTTTCAGTGAAGTTCCTTCTCCTTGAAGCCTCTTAATCCTCGGCTTTATAAAGAAGAGAGAGAAGGAATCTCAAAAAGACATAGTTAGAGACAATAAATCTGTAACTTGAGTCCATTCTTCTAGGCTTAATGCTTGTATTTTTTGATGTGATATGGATAGCCAAGAGATAGATACCATATCAATTAAGTCTTTTCAACCAAATATCTCATAAAGACGATCCTGAGATGAAAAACCGCCTGTACCATGAAGACGACGGAGGATACCTAGTAACCGGTTGCTAGTGATTGTGTTTGAGGTAGAACTTGCCTATGGTGATCTTCCCGAAGGAGTATTTACAAGGCATTTTCACAATGAAGACACAAAAGTTCATGCTTGGTTGGAAATTGAAGGCGTAGGACACTATCATTGGTTACAAGGACCAATGAACTGTTAAAGTAAAAATAAAAAATATTACCTTGTATAGGATATTACCTTAGGTAAGTTACTAGTGGTCAAAGGTTTGACTCTTGGTATATGGTAAGGGTATCCAATGGATATAGGACAAAGTCATGGACCAAGAGTCAAAGTCAAAAGGATAAAGTATTAACAAGGGAATATCCAAAGACTAAATATGAGTGATTAGTGTGTGCCATAGGATATCCTTGTAGTTCATGACATGCCAAAAGATCCTAAGAGCATATGTATAAGATGTAAGAGTAATTAGTATTGGACATAGGATACTCTTGGGACTCGTGAGATGCTAAAAGGATCCTAGAGCCATGTATGTAAAAGTCAAAGAGTGGACGTTATTTTTTAGGACAGCAACTACCACCTATAAGTAATGGGTGTTGGAAGTGAGAGATATCTTACTCCATACTCTCTTTGTGTGCAACCTTACTGATGCTAAGTATTGTGTCTTCTAAGTACTTATTTTCTTAATAGGTTATGGGTCCATTCACCTTTACTTATGAGTTTTGAAGTACTTTGAAGTCTTTCTTGTTGTAAGGAGTAGATCTTATGGTTATTACTGAAGTTTGAGTTTGTTATCTTCTAATCCTTCTTGTGCATCTAATTGTTGATGTAATTTTGCTCTTATTTATTGTTAAGTGTACTCATAGTCTTTGTTGATGTTAGACTCCATATAATGATGTTTTAGAACTCTAATATTATATTTCTTTGCTGAAATTTATCATTGATGTTCTAACTTTGTGGTTTCATGTATTTAACTTCTTAAGAGATTGTTCTATTTTCAGAAGAAGTATTTTTTGTGAGGTTAGAAATATTTTGTGAGAAAAGAGGGGTGATTGAAGAGTGGCAAAGCTTATACAAGAGGTTCAGATAGAATATAAGACTTATGAGAAGTCTTATATGTGAAGTTGAGAGTGATACAAGAGTGAAATCACTTGTTTACTTACAAAGAAGGCATTCTGAGTTTCTAAGGTAGCAACACCTTCTTGTTGATTTTGAGAGTTCTATATCTTCTTTTCTTGATTTTCTTTCACACATCCCTTCCTTAGATATGGCTTCAAGTGAGGGTGAGAGCTTGAGAGTGATTGAGAAGTTTAGGAGTGACAACTTTTACCATTGGAAGAAAAAAATAGAGCTTTTGTTGGCTTCATTGGACCTTTGGGACATTGTTGATGAAAGTGAAGACCCTCCAAGTGACAATGCTGATATCAAAGTGAAAAAAGAGTACAAACGTCATGAAAGGAAGGCTTTTGGGATGATTGCAATAAATCTTGATGATGCCAATTTTTCACATGTTATAGCTTGCAATGGACCAGCAGAAGCATGGAAGACTCTTTGCAACATCTATGAGAGTAGAAACCTTGCCAACATCCTTTAGACAAGGAGGAAGTTCTTGACAATTAAGATGGAAGAAAGAGATGACCTCATGGCTCATGTTAACAAGGTAAAAGCACTTCCTAACCAACTAGCAATTGTTGACAAACCAGTTAATGATAAGGACATTGTGTTGACATTGCTCATGAGTCTTTCCAAATCCTACAACTATCTCATTGTGGCATTGGAGTCCATCAATATGAAAGAGCTTACCATGAACTATGTCACGTCAAGACTTGCCCATGAAGTGACCAAGAGGAGAGAAAAAGAGCTTATAAGTGATGATTCGGCTCTATTTTCAAGACAAGACAAAGATAGCTATTCTCACCAACGTGATAATTCAAAAAGCAACATGAAGAATTGCTATATTTGTGGGAAACCAGGTCATTTTGCTAGAAATTACTATAAGACCAAGAAAGGAGATAGGAAGAATGAAAACAATGCTAGTGATAGTTTTGGTGGAGATGAATATGCTTTCATGGCAAAGGAAGGAGCGTCCATGGCTGCCATGTCAAAGTGGATTATAGATTCAGGTGCTACTAAGCACATGACACCATACAAGTATTCATTTGACACTTATGAAGAAATTCTAGCAATAAAAGTGTGGTTGGGAGACAATGGCATGGTAAAAGCTATTGGAATTGGCTCCATTGTAGTGGAGATTGTTGTGAAGCACCAAATCAAGAGGATCAGATTGAAAGAAGTCCTATATGTGCCAAAAATGAAAAAGAACCTCCTTTCGGTGAGTAAACTTGTATCACATGGTTGTAAGGTTCAATTTGACATGAATGGATGTTTTGTCAAGACATTGGATGGCCAACATGTTGCCAAAGACCTTAGAGATGGAAATCTCTACTTCATCAATTGCAAAAAGGTGAATGGAATTGAAGTGGCGGCATTTGCTGATTTTCCACGAGATGAAGATAAGTTTGAAATTTTGCATCAATGACTTGGTCATTTGAATGCCAAATGCATGAAGGAGCTCGAATCCATGGTAAGTGGCTTGGATCTTGGTCAATTCAGCTACAATGCCATGACACTTGCTTGTGAAGGATGTATACAAGGCAAATAACAAAAGGCTTCATTTCCAAGTGGAGTTGCAACACGTGCAACAAAATTATTGGAGATTGTGCACTCAGATGTTTGTGGACCAATGAAGACACCATCAATTGGAGGAGCAAGGTACTTTTTTATATTCATTGATGATTTCTCAAGAAAGGTGTGGATTTACATCATTAAAGCTAAGAGTGAATGTTTCTCAAACTTTAAGGAATTTAAGGCTCTTGTAGAGAAACAATGAGAGTGCAAGATCAAAGTATTGAAAACGGACAATGGAAGAAAATACATGTCAAAGCATTTTGATGACTTCATGAAGATTCAAGGTATTGCAAGACAAACCTCTACTCCTTACACTCCACAACAAAATGGAGTTGCTGAAAGAACAAATCGTACCATTGTGGAGATGGCAAGGAGTATGCTTCATACACAAAATCTTGGGCATGAGTATTGGGAGGAAGCTGTGGTAAATGCGGTGTATACAAGGAATAGGTGCCCTACAAGTGCACTTACATCAATGACTCCACAAGAAGCTTGGAGTGGGAAGAAACCTTGTGTTTCACACATGAGGATTTTGGATACATTGCTTACGCAAAGGTACGAGATTGTATGAGATCCAAACTTGATGCAAAAGGTACAAAATGTGTATTTGTTGGATATTGTGAAGGTACCAAAGCATATAGGCTAATGTGTTTAGAAACTAAGAAGATCATTAAAAGTCATGATGTAGAATTTTTGGAACATAAGAGTACTTTTGAACACTTAGAATAGTGTCCAAGTGGGAGTAAAGGTGTGTTTGTGGACACATCTTGAAGTTCAGCAAAGAAAGAAGAAGAAGAAGATGATGATGACAATGAAGATGGAGGAAATAGAAGTCAAGATCAAGTGCCAAAGAAGATAAATCATAGTGTGCCTTCAATTGCTAGAACCAATAATGAAGACAATGAAGATATTGAAGGTGATGATGATGATGATGATGAAAAATATCAACCTTTGAGTGAGAAAAGACAAACATTGAAAAAGAAGAAGGATGGAATGCAAGAAGAAGAGTCTTCTTCAAATGAAAGGAGATATCTTTTGAAAGAAAGAAAACCACGTGGTGAATGGTGGAAGAATCACATCTTTCCTCAAGTAAGTGAAGAACATGTCAATATTATATTTCTTACTGATTTGTTGAGTTTATGTGATGCAATGAAGTCCACGGATGCATTGAAGTAGGAGAATGCTATGAAAGAAGAATACAAATCATTCATGGACAATGGAACATGGAAATTGACTCAACTTCCACCAAATCAATCTTCAATTGGTAGTAAGTGGGTGTTTAGAAGCAAAAGGGATACAATGGACAATATTATGAGATACAAGTCTAGATTGGTTGCCAAAGGCTACTCACAAGTTGCAGGTGTAGATTTCAATGAGACATTTGCTTCCATGGCCAAATTCACCACTATTAGAACTATTGTGGCAATTGGGGCAGCAATGGATTTGGAGATGCATCAAATGGATGTGAAGACGGCCTTCTTGAATGGAAGTTTGAAAGAAGACATCTAAATGGATCAACCTCAAGGATTTATTGAAGAAGGCAAACAACACCTTGTTTGTAAGTTGAAGAAATCCTTGTATGGGCTAAAGCAATCACCAAGGGCATGGTACCAACGCATTGATACATTCTTTGTGAGTGAAGGATTTGTAAGGAGTGAGGCTGATCATTCCTTATATGTGATGCAATTAAATGAGTTCATATTGATTGTCATCCTCTATGTTGATGATTTGATCATCTTAACCAATACATTAAAGATGATGGATTGGTTGAAGGCAAAGTTAAAAAAGGAGTATGAAATGAGTGATTTGAGAGAGCTTCACTATTGTTTAAGAGTGGAGTTTGTAAGAGATCGTGCTAAGAAGACCATTACAATGAGCCAAAGCAATTACATTGAAGAAGTATTGAAATGATTCAACATGGAGGAGTGTAAGCCTATTGGAACACCATTGGAGGTAAAATTGAAGTTGATGAAGCTCACGGATGAAGAGTTTGCTGAAGTTGAAGATCAAATGCAAGGTGTTCCATACAAGGCAGCGATAGGCTCACTTATATATGCAATGGTTGGCACAAGGGTGGATCTTGCATATGCGGTGAGTGTTGTAAGTCAACACATGCCAAGGACTGGACCTATCCATTGGACAACCATCAAAAAAATCATGAGGTACTTAAAAGGTACTTTAAACTTCAAATTATGCTTTGGAGGTGATAACATTAGTTTGCATGATTATTGTAATGCAGATTGGGTTGAAGATGTAAATGATAGAAGGTCAACAATGGGGTATGTATTCTTTGTTAGAGTGGGAGTAATTTCATGGAATTGCAAGAGACAACCAACAATTGTAAGGTCAACAATGGAGGCGGAGTATATCGCAGCAAGCCATGGTGCAATAGAAGTAATATGGTTAAGACAACTTTTGGAGGACATTGGAGATGTGCAAATGGAAGCAACTCCAATGAAGTGTGACAATCAAGGATGTCTTGCATTTACAAAGAATTCAAAGCATCATTCAAGGACCAAACACATTGATATTCAACATCATTTTATAAGAGAGAAGATTGAAATGGGAGTGATTGATATGAAGTATTGTGCAACGGAGGACATGCTTGCTGATTTGTTGACAAAGGCATTAGTAAAGGATAGACACCGCATGTTGACAAAGGCATTAGGCTTAAAAGCCATTTGATCAATAGCAAAGTGAGAGTATTAAAATAAAAATAGAAAATATTACCTTGTATAAGATATTACCTTAGGTAAGTTGCTAGTGGTCAAAGGTTTGACTCTTGGTATATGATAAGGACATCCAATGGATATAAGACGAAGTCATGGACCAAGAGTCAAAGTCAAAAGGATAAAGTATTAACAAGGGAATATTCAAAGACTAAGTATGAGTCATTAGTGTATGTCATAGGATACCCTCGTAGTTCGTGAGATGCCAAAGGATCCTAAGAGCATATATATAAGACGTAAGAGTAATTAATATTGGACATAGGATATTCTTAGGACTCATGAGATGCCAAAAGGATCCTAGGGCCATGTGTGTAAAAGTCAAAGAGTGGACGTTGTCTTTTAGGGCAGCAACTACCACCTATAAGTAATGGGTGTTGGAAGTGAGAGATATCTTATTCCATACTCTCTTTGTGTGCAACCTTACTGATGCTAAGTATTGTGTCTTCTAAGTACTTGTTTTTTTAATATGAATTGTTTACCACGAGAACAACAATTGGAGTATATTGCAAACACTATGCGACAAATTTTCAACTCCTTACATTGGTATTGACTTATAATAGGAGTGCTTCTTGGAGACCTCAAAGCTAAAAGGAGAGGTGATGTCAAGGACATACACTAGGAAGTTGTAGAAGATTTTAAAAGGTTCTAGAGAAGCTTTGTAGTTTGTGGAAGCTGCTTGAGAAGCTTCTTAGTTTGTGGAAGCTACTTGAGAAGCTTCCTAGCTTATAGTATATATAAGAGCTGAGACTGAGGGGATCTTCAATCTCGACAACACATCTCTTGGAACTCTAGCTCACCTCTCTTGTGTTGTTCTTATACTCATCTAATTAATTTACTTCTTACCGATTCTACTTGAGCTTCTTGTTTTCAGTTAGTATTCTAAATTCATGACAATAGGCACAACATTGTTTAAGTCATTTCTATGTCCACTTAGGCCATCTAATTATTTTCTACTTTGTTCTTTATGTACTTGCATGTGTGACTTAATATATTTATATGATCTTTGTTTTTATTGTATAATAACTTAATAATTAAAAATTAACATGTCACCTACCAAGAGAGAAAAAATGTACTTTTTAATAATATCTTTTCATGATAATATCTTTTAATAAAAATAATTTTTTAAAATAATAATAATAATAATATTTATACTCTTGTAATAATTTTTGAGCATCATGTAATAATAATATATAAAATCTACTTTTAAATTATTCTTATTTGCATTTATATTTATATTTGATAATAAAATCTTTTTATGATTTTTTCAATCTGCATCATATCAACAAAATAAACCATTGTTATAGAAGAACAATATTTTTAGGTCCTTTAATTATAAATAAGAAAGAATACAAGGAATATATCTAAATAATATTTATAAAAATATATACTAATTTATGAACAATATCTTATAAGTTATATACACTTTTAGGATAGAAATGATGATGTTATATTTTTTATGATACTACATATATTTTATGATTGAATGGCATATAATATTATTATAAAAGGTATAATCAACTAATATTGGTTCTAAAACAATAATAAATACTTGGCACTAAAACAAATAGCTTATATCTTATATATAATGATGTATTATATATGCTATCATTTATTTACTTATATATATATATATATATTCCAAATACATGCTATACATCTACTTATTTCAATTTTTAATCTCTATACATCTTCCAATTCTCAATGCTATACATATTACTATTAAAAAAAATATAATTTTTTTAGCTCTAACAAAGAATTTTTAAATATTTCTTCAATTGAATAATATATTAAAGAAGATAGCTTTATCTTGGTAATAACTTTGTATGTTGTCTTGTAAGAATATCATCAATGTAAATTATCAAATATAGATAAATCCATGTAAAATTGAACAATATTACTAATTGATCATCAATCTTTACAATCATGATCCATATAAGTGTTAATTCTATCTCATTTCATATAATTTAAACCAACATCAAATAAACAAACAAGTATAAATACTATTTATATATTCATCAAAGTTAAAAATAAATAATGTAATTTCTTTATTTTTTCTTGTTATAAAGAGCAAACTTTCTCACACCATGCTACATGCAACATCCACTTAGATGCCATGCTTATCAATGCCCAACTTGCTACATACAATATAATGGCCATAAAATATTCAAAGGATAGCACAACACAATAGCAAGTACAATCATATATCAATATCCACCTTCTTGACAAATAATCAATGCATTACATTATACTGCCAAATATATAATATCATGATATATGTTAATTGTCTTACAAGAGCTTCAACAATAAATACAAAATATAAAATAAAATATTATCAATCCTTATTCTATTTCATAAACATAGATACACAAATTAATTCTAAAAGCTATAGTCTATGAGGTGAATAATATAAATCTATGCTCAACACTCAAAAGCACAATTCCCAAGGTCAAGAACATGCTATATGCGATACCTAGTAATACTTAGCTTGTGACATATAACACCTTGGCTATCAAATCCCAAAACCATAGAATTAGAAACATATAAAAATATTTGTTTTCTAATGCTTTCATAATATCTTAGCAGTTAACTTCCAAAACCACAAAATTAGAAACATGTAAAAAAATATTTGTTCTCCAATGCTTTTACAACACCTTGGCTACAAAGGTACCAATGCTTTTGCAAATCTCAACTTTCATACTTCAATTCCACTTTGCATTGAGATGTAGTATTTGTTGTTTGCAATAACAATAAATACAATAGCCTCTTTAATTAACATATAAAACGACTTATCTACAACAAATTATATCCTATTTATAATGAGAGAAATAAAAATAAAAACAAATAAATATGTAAAAAATCCCTTATGTGAAAAACTCTACTTGTAAGCTTTGAGCTTTAAGAAACCAATCCAATACAAGCCATAATAATTTGTATGATCCAACAATAAATAGATTTTATATTTAAAAGCTTCAATGTGATTTCTTCATTCTTAATAGCATTGAAATATGTGACTCTAAGTTACTAACATTTTTCAATTACAAATCTTACAATAAAACCAATAACTAAGCTTATAAAAAAATATAAAAATAAAATTGATAAGAAAAGATATTGCTTACTTAAAAACCTCACATTTTCACATCTGAAATACTTCTATACTTCCAACCTCTACGTACTCGTCAAAGAGCAAATATTAGTAATTTATTTTTTTATTCTTCTTATCATTAAATTATCAAATCTGAGACAAACTTCACCTACAATATATCACATAAGTTAAAGATTTATCTTATTTTATTTTATTTTATTTTTACTTCTAATCTTTTGATTCTATCAAAGAAGTAAAGGATATTTGAATAGCAATTTTTAGATTCAAACAAACATTCTTTAGATTTTTTAATTCAAATAACATCAATTACTGATCTAACCAATCTACAGTCTCTACAATAAATCCATTCATACTGAAATCAAGCAATTATTTGAAACCTATAGCAAAACCATCACATCTAAATCTCGCTTTGTATAATAATATAGTATTTTTTGTTTGTAGTGGTACTCAATGTGGTGGCCTTGTCAACAAAAAACTATCAACCTATATACAAAATTACTTACAAAAACTTGCTTCATTTAGAAAAAATGACATCCTACTCCAAAAGAGAGAAATAAAAACAAAAACAAACAAATAATCTTATATGTAAGAAATTTTACTTCCAAGCTTTGAACTTTGAGAAATTGATCCAATATAAGTTGTAAGAAAATAAAGTAGACTAAGGCTAAGCATAATATACAACAACTTAGAACAGAAAACACAACACATTTTTTAGCACAATATACTTCATAATAGAAAGCATATCATAACCGCAAGTAGAACACCTTGTACTTGGATTGCAATCTTGGAAGGCAATCCTGTCATGCAAAGAAGCCATTATTGGGAATTCTTAAAATTTCAACAACTCCATTCTTGGAGATACTAAAGACCCTAACTACTTTGCATTCCTCAAGTTCTTAGAGTTTTCTTTCATTAGCTAATCAAAATATATTTTTGTTTGTTTATTTCATATCCAAATTATTTTATATCATATGTATATATGTATGTATGTATGTATATATATATATTCATAATATTTATTGATTACTAAATAAATAATTTTAATTTAAAAATTAAGAATAATTTATTAAAAAAACAAAATAGCAATTGGATTTTTAATTTGGTAATACTTGATTATTGATTTTTTGCCAATTCGACTTAAGGAAAATTACTTTAAATTTTTTATATATAAAGAATAAAAGATCAAAGACAAATAAATTTAAATTATATATATATTTATATATATATATATATATATATATATAATAAAACTGATGTTTCTAAACGATGACAACGTTGTAAGTGAAGTCAGCTGGTCATAAGTAATAGCAAAATAAATAAATAAATAAATAATCTTCGAAATGGTAGCCAAACATAGCAGCTTGAAACGCAACAAGTTACATCGCTGATGTTTCTAGTAAAGGAAAAATGTAACTCGAAGGAGGTCCTCGCACATTTTGAGAGGTCTAGCTCTGAAGCATCGAGGTCTTTGGCAGTAAGTTCCCGCAAATACTAAAAACTACCACCAAACCTGTGATGGAACTTTCTAGATGTAGATTTTGAGTCAACTGCTTCTTCTCTTTAACTGTTAACAAGAACTAGAGAAGAAATAGGAAAAAATAGAACATTTCATGAAAGGAGCGACCCATCAAGTCCCCAATATGGTCGCAACAGATTTGGATCACAGCATCTACAAATGTTTTAGTGTCCAACGGAACTGCCACATTCCGTTTGCCGATTTTGACCTGCGTGACACTGCAAGCAACAGCAAATGAGATAGCTTCAAGTGTATATCTCCCTGATATAGTCGCAATCGTTATTCAAAAACGAACAATTCAAAAAAAAAAAAACAAACAAACAAACAAACAAAAACAGAACTATTTTATAAGACACGCTGAACGATGAATTAGAAGTCAAGGAAACGGGAGTTATTTTTAAGAGCTGAAAAGAAGTGTGGATTTCGCTCTGATTTCAGCACACAGTAATAAATAGAACCAGGATAGAATACTGAGCATGCTGAAGTAATAGTCCGAAACTAATCAGCTTAACCTTGGAAAAGTTTCATGGTATAATATGCACTTTGTTCATTTCGACTGAGAAATACAACACTAGACTTCCAATTGACCCACTGTTAGGGACATAGTCCTTAGACCTTTCTAGAGACAAGTTTCTAGAACCTTCTAGAAAGAAGTCTCTAGAAACTTCCAGAAGATTCTTTGAATATTCTCTTAGAATATTCTTCAAAGATTCTCTAAAGATTCTTTGAAGATTCCTTAAAGATTCCCTTAGAAGGCTCTAGAAGATTCTTAGAATATTCTAGTAGATTCTAGGAAGTTACTTGAGAAGCTTCCTAGCTCTTGGGTAGTTGCTCGAGAAGCTTCATAGTTCTTGGGAAGCTTCTTGATGCGCTTCCTTAGAACCATAGGCCAGTAGTATATATAAGAGTCGAGTCTGAAGAGTTCTTCAGTCTCGACAACACATCTCTTGGAGTTCTAGCTCACCTTTCTGGTGTTGTTCTTGTACTCATCTGTTTAATCTAGTTCTGCCACTTCTTCTTGAACTTCTTGTTAGATTTCAAGTCTGTATTTTGTGTCAGTGACAGTTTGTCGAGACTATACTAACTTGAGATATCAGAGCTAGTTCTTTCTTAGTAGAGTGTAGATTACCCCTCTACTTGAAGGTATACTAGCATTTTTTAGAGGTTGCGGATTACCCTCTTCTAAACTGATATTTTCTCAATCACAATATCAGAGCTTAGTTCTTTGAGGCAGAGAGTGGACTGCCCCTTTCCTTGGAGATACTTGAGCATTCTAAGGGTTGCGGATTACCCTCTCTTGGACTGATATTAATTCCTTCTTTTTGTTTAGCATAGCTAGTAGAAAAGACTGTTAACATCGATTTCAGAGGTTTGCTTTCTTGATAGAGTGCGGATTACCCCTCTTCTCGAAAGCATTGAGGCATTTTTAGAGATTGCGGATTACTTTCCTCTAAAACTGAAATCGTTTAGTGTTTTTTTTTCTTTTCTCCGAGTAAATTTTAGTGACAGGTAGTGCTACAATTTTCTCCAAGAGACTTAGCAATTTCTTCTTCTCTCAAAATTTTTCCATCTATTCTCTAAATATGGAAGTAGACCAGGTCATAGACAGTGCATCTCCACAAGTAGACAATAGAGTGGCAACTCTTGCAGATCTTCAAGCTCTTATGAATAGTGTACGAAAGGAGATTGCATTTCTTCGCAATCCAAGTAAAGAACCTCAAATTGATCTAGTGACCGAAGAAGCTAGACGCGAAATTCATAGCCTACAACAAGAGATTATTCGACTGAGAGAAGCAAGACATGTGTCACATACGACCCCCATGGATACTTCAAGGATTAGTACGAAAGAACCAAAAGCGAGTATGCCAGACAAGTTTGACGGAACAAGAGCCAACTTCCGAGGTTTTGTGCAACAAGTACGGCTTTATCTACGCCTATACCCTTCTCGTTATCCGAATGGATTTACCCAAGTTGCTTTCATAGGTACTCTTCTATCAGGAAATGCTCGCTCTTGGTTTGCTCCACTATTGGAGAAGGATTCTCCAATATTGTACGACCTAGAGGCTTTCATAGAGAGACTTACTGCTGCGTTTGGAGATAGCGATCGAGAAAGAGTGGCTGAAAGAAAGATACAAAATCTGCGACAAGGATCACGTTCTGCTGCAATCTATGCTGCAGAATTTCAACAGCTTACATGTGATCTTGATTGGAATGATAAGGCGTTCATGACACGATTTCGATATGGACTGAGAGATGATGTCAAGAACTTATTGATCACCATGCCTAAGGCGGATACTTTAGAAGAACTTATATCTCAAGCAATTATTTGTGACAACTGCCTCTTTGAATTACGACAAGAAAGACGATCAAGCTGGAGAAATGATGGAGCATTTGCTACATTTTCAAAAGGTCCAGAGAATCACTCCACAGATCCTGAACCCATGCAAATTGATGCGGTACGTTTCAAACCCCTCACAGCTGAGGAAAGGAAGCGACGGTTTGAACAAAACTTGTGTTTATATTGCGGAGAAGCGGGCCATAAAGCTATAGATTGTCGGAAGAAACAGAAGCCTCAAACAACAAGACTCAAGAGTACAAGCATGCAGGAAAACAAGGACGCCCAGCCACAATAGGGACCGTGCGGCTGGACATCTCAACATCCAAAATTAATCAAGGTCCCTTTTTCTCAGCTCAACCTTCAGATTGTTTTATGGTACCTTTACATCTGGGTATTCAAGAACTACAAGTCGATGCTTTATTAGACTCGGGTGCATCCGCTTGCTTTATAGATGAAGAGTTTGCCAAGCTTCACAATATTTCTCTTGTAAAGAAACTTAAGCCTGTCCATGTAGAAGTCATAGACGGACGACCATTGTCTTCAGGCAATGTTATCCATGAAACTAAACCATTGAAGGTACGTCTTGAAAACCATGAGAGCAATATTGTGTTTAATGTTATCAAGACCCCTTCATGTCCTATCATTTTGGGACTATCTTGGCTTGATAGATATAATCCATTGATAGATTGGAAGTTGTGGAAAGTGACATTTCCAACAAACTCCTTGAAGGTGGAATCTGCCAAGACAATGTCTAGAAACAAATCCTTGTTTATAGGTGCAAGGGCTTTCATGAAGGAAGCCAAGCAAAATACACCTCTTGTCATCTTCGCAACTCCGACTCGAGAAGATGCAACTCCGACTTTGGTTATTCCAAAGCAGTATGAAGAATTCAAAGATGTCTTTGAAAAGAAGAATGCTGATATGCTGCCAAAGCATCGACCCTATGACTGTGCCATTGAATTGTAAGAAGGAGCACAACCACCTTTTGGACCAATCTACAATTTATCGCAGACGGAATTGACTGAGTTGCGGAAGTACATTGACGAGAATCTAGCCAAGAACTTCATCCGTCATTCGAAGTCGCCAACTGGGGCACCAATCTTATTTGTGAAGAAGAAAGATGGCTCACTACGGATGTGCGTGGACTATCGAGGTCTCAACAAGGTGACAAAAAAGAATCGCTATCCATTGCCTTTGATCTCTGGTCTTCTAGAACAACTTGGGCGTGCAAGGATCTTTACAAAGATTGACCTAAGGGGGGCTTACAACCTTGTGCGAATTAAGGAAGGAGATGAATGGAAGACAGCGTTCCGAACAAGGTATGGCCATTTTGAATACAATGTCATGCCATTTGGTCTTACTAATGCTCCAGCGGTCTTTCAACACATGATGAATGACATCTTTCGAGAGCATCTAGACGATTTTGTTGTCATCTATCTAGTTGATATTTTGATATTTTCTAAGAACGAGGAAGAACATGAGAAGCACGTTCGTCTGGTACTCAAAAAACTACGGGAGCGAGGACTCTATGCCAAATTGGAAAAGTGCTTATTTCACCAAACTGAGATGGAGTTTTTGGGATTCATCACGACTACGGAAGGCTTGAAGATGGATCCAAAGAAGGTGGAAGCAATCATGTCTTGGGAAGTTTCGAAGACGGTTAGGGACGTACAATGTTTTCTTGGATTTGCTAACTACTATCGGATCTTTATCAAGAATTATTCTTAAGTTGCTGCCCCCCTCACTCGGTTAACGTGTAAGGACAAGCTCGAATGGGGACCTATCGCAGAAAAAGCATTTCAAGATTTGAAGATGGTATTTACTACAGCTCCAATCTTGGTACATCCGGACTTTACAAAGGCCTT
The DNA here is from genome assembly GCF_059467195.1 of Physcomitrium patens. NCBI lineage: Eukaryota > Viridiplantae > Streptophyta > Bryopsida > Funariales > Funariaceae > Physcomitrium > Physcomitrium patens. The sequence continues at coordinate 227,057 of NC_143431.1, read as the reverse complement.
TTATTTGGAGACAGATCCGTCGGATTTTGCTTTGGGAGCTGTACTTTTACAGATGGGCGTAGATGAGAAGCTCCATCCAGTTGCGTTCTATTCTCGAAAATTCTCTGCTGCTGAGATCAACTATGAGATCCACGATAAGAAACTCCTTGCTATAGTAGATTCTTTCCAAGAGTGGCGCCACTTTCTCGAAGGAACTGCACATCTAGTGACCGTATATACGGATCACAAGAATTTGGAGTATTTTATGTCGGCTCGGGTTTTGAATCGGCGTCAAGCTCGGTGGAATATGTCGCTATCCAGGTTCGACTTTGTTATTACTTATCGGCCTGGGAAGCAACAAGGGTTGTCCGATGCATTATCAAGGAGATCATATCTCGCGCCAAAGGCTGGAGATGCAGCATTTGATCAACAGTGCACGACATTGTTGAAGCTAGAGAAATTTTGGCTCAACGCAGCTATTGTACCAATTGATGCTGACTTCCTCGACCAAGTACGGGCCGCAACCATTGAAGATTCTCTAGCCCTTGATATCAAGCAACATGCTAATGATGATAAATTCAAGATGAAAGGAGATCTAGTATATTTCGAAGAGCGGTTGTATATCCCAAAAGGGCCAGCACGACTCCGAGTTCTTCAATCTCGTCATGACTTTCCAGCTGCGGGACATTTTGGATTCAATAAGACCTTGGAACTTATTTCCTGCGATTTCTGGTGGCCTCAAATGTGGAAGGATGTGAAAGATTTTGTTGTATCTTGTGACATTTGTTCAAGATCCAAAAACTCTCGACATTGGCCTTATGGACTTCTACAGCCATTGCCTATTCCGCGCCGACCATAGTCTTCGGTTTCTATGGACTTTATTACGGATCTACCACCATCGAATTCATTTGACAGCATTTTTGTTGTCGTAGACCGGCTTACAAAGATGGCACATTTTGTCCCTTGCAAGAAGACATCGTCAAGCGAAGACACAGCAAGACTCTTTCTTGATAATGTGTATCGATATCATGGTCTACCAGATGATATCGTATCGGATCGAGGAACCCAGTTTGTGTCAAAGTTTTGGAAATCTCTTTTTGAAATATTGAAGGTGGATATCAAGCTTTCTTCGACATTTCATCCTCAAATGGACGGCCAAACAAAACGGGTGAATCAAGTTTTAGAGCAATATTTACGTTGCACCATCAACTATCAACAAGATGATTGGGTCGCATATCTATCGCTAGCCGAGTTCGCATATAACAACACCCTTCATGCGTCAACTCAACAAACGCCATTCTTTTCCAATTATGGATACCATCCAAAGCTTGACTTGTAGAGTTCGTCAACGATTAACAATCCGGCAGCTGAAGGATTGGTGAAGGAGCTTTCGCAGCTTCAAACTACATTGAAGCTTCAATTGCAAACTGCCCAAGAATCTTACAAGGCGTCCGCGGACAAATTTCGGAATCAGGCACCTAAATTCACGATTGGAGACAAAGTTTGGCTGCTTCGACAAAATATTAAGACCAAGCGGCCATGTGACAAATTGGACTATCGGAGATTGGGACCATTTGTTATCCAGAAGCAGATCAATCCTGTAGCGTATCGTCTGGAGTTACCAGCTACTATGAAGGTACATCCTGTCTTTCATGTTTCTTTGTTGGAGCCTTATCGAGAATCATCTTTTCCTGGAAGAGTACAATGTCCACCACCTAGCATAGAAATAGAGAACCACGAAGAATACGAGGTGGAAAAGGTCCTGGATTCACGGTAAAGACGGGGTAAATTAGAATACTTTGTGCATTGGAGCGGTTACGATATTAATGAACGAACATGGGAGCCGGCCGAAAATCTCGCGAATGCGCCACAAAAGGTACAGGAGTTTCATCGACGATATCCTGAGAAACCCAAGCCGGTTCGACGATAGCTTCTTACTGAAGCTTGCTCATCCAGAAAACAGAAAAGAGGAGAGAGCACCACCAAAATCCATAGTTGATGTAGACATTCTCTCCAAGATAGCGTAGAACTTTGTTAGTAGCCCAAGTTTGTTCTTATTGTTTTAGCCTTTGAATATGGATAGCCAAGATACTACACTTGTCATGTCATCTCAAGCAACTAGCTCACAAAGACGACCGCGAGATAAAGAACCGCCTGCACCACGATGACGTCGAAGGATTCCGAGCAACAGATCGCTGGTGATTGTATTTGAGGTCGAGCCTGCCTACAATGGTCAGCCAGAAGGAGTGTTTGCAGGACAATTTCACAATGAAGACACGGAGGTTCATGCTTGGTCAGAAGTTGAAGGCGTGGACTACTACCGTTGGCTTCAAGGACCATTGAATCACTTGCCTCGTGAACAACAATTGGAGTTCATAGCAGAGCTTATGCGACAGATCTTCATTTTCTTGCGTTGGTATTGACTGACGATAACATTGCTTCTCGGAGACCTCGAAGCTAAAAGAGGAGGTGATGTTAGGGACATAGTCCTTAGACCTTTCTAGAGACAAGTTTCTAGAACCTTCTAGAAAGAAGTCTCTAGAAACTTCCAGAAGATTCCTTAAATATTCTCTTAGAATATTCTTCAAATATTCCCTAAAGATTCTTTGAAGATTCCTTAAAGATTCCCTTAGAAGGCTCTAGAAGATTCTTAGAATATTCTAGTAGATTCTAGAAAGTTACTTGAGAAGCTTCCTAGCTCTTGGGTAGTTACTCGAGAAGCTTCATAGTTCTTGGGAAGCTTCTTGATGCGCTTCCTTAGAACCATAGGCCAGTAGTATATATAGTAGTCGAGGCTGAAGAGTTCTTCAGTCTCGACAACACATCTCTTGGAGTTCTAGCTCACCTTTCTGGTGTTGTTCTTGTACTCATCTGTTTAATCTAGTTCTGCCACTTCTTCTTGAACTTCTTGTTAGATTTCAAGTCTGTATTTTGTGTCCTTGACACCCACGCCCTGCTCAAAAACATATGCTTAATCGAGGATGTCTCATGTCTCATGCGCACGACAGAAAGCAGTTCTCTATAAATAATCTGCCAACAGCCAACCCCGCTTACGCACATGTAGTACGGATCACATCAGCTCCGAAGTGGCACCAGGTCGAAATCACAAGCAATCACGATCAATTCAGCTCCAAAGAACCAACACTTACCCTAATTACCGAATGATAGAGATGCTCGAGTTTTTAGATTTTCTTCTTCGTTTTCTTTTTATATTTTAAATCGTCAACTTGGGTTATGTTTTAACAATGTGGACAATGCTTTTATTACGTAGAAGATATCATTTAATACTTTTAAAATACTAAATATTTGAACACATGTTTTTAAAATGTATATTGCAGAAATCCAAATCATGTGTAATCAAATCAATTTTTTATATTTATAGTGGTGTTATTAAAACTTTAGAACATGATTTTCAGGTGTGTAGTTATTTTTAAAAAGAATGAAAAAAGGCTACATTGCATGGACACTGAAAGAATTGAGCCGCATTACTTATGAGTTTATGTATATAATTTTCATGGTTGTGTAATAAAAAATAAAAAAATGCTTACAAATATTTTAAATTTTTAATTAATGTTAAAAAAATATTATAGTCAAGTATTAATACTTTGATCAAGTATGTATTTATTATCAAGTATGCATTCAAAATCCAAATAAGAATACATAACAAACACACTCTTAAAGAAAGTTGAAGTATCTAAACACAATTTAGTCAAGTTGTTTGTCATGCCACAAAGAGAGAATCTAAAAGTGCAAGTGTGAAAAAACCATAAACTTTACTCAATGGCTAAATCACCATAGCCAAGCAAAATCTTACAACTATGAGCTTTTTCATTTCAAAAACACTTACACGAGTTGACTTGACATTTTTGTTAAGTCAAGTGGCATTTCCACCTAAATCCTCAAGCCTTAGTTGATATTAACAAGGTCGACTAGTACAAAACACTAAATGGATAAAAATCCACTACACTAAAGTAGACTACATCCATTGGATGTGATTTGGTGCCCAATGCAACATCATGTGATAGACTATATTCAAAAGCTATGATGAAAATTACAAAGATGTTACTATTTTATGATTTTTTATAATTAAAACATATATAGTTATTATATTAATTAATTACTAGATTATATCAGTTAATTAAATAATTGATAGATAGTAGAGTTCCAAAATTTATTTTTAAGTTGTAGATATATTGCTGATTTTTAATTGAAACTAAAGGAGATGCATGATACATGTTGTGTTGATCCATAGATAATTTTCACTAAATAGAATATATCTGATTAATATTCTATTCTATTTTATTCTATTATATACATATTTTCATTTTCCCATTATATATAGAGTTTGCATCAATTGATGTTTAGGCATTGCTTTTTCTTGCTGAATAAGCAGTAACACTCGACTCATCATGCCAACTATGCTATATTTCCATTTGTAACATGCAATTTATAGAACATCAATTTGAATACTTATAATAAATTCAAAAAATAAAATAAAATAAAATAACACCTCATAGAATTAGCTGCTATGAGTGAAAAATTAAGAATAATAACAAAAATCAGTAATAAATAAATAAATAAATAAAAATCGCTAAACCTGAAAGCGAAACAGGAGCAGAAAATGAAAAGCAAAAGACGAGGAAAGGAAAAAAAGGAGGAGACGAGAGACGAGAAACGTTAAAAAGTATGGGACGAGAAAAGGAAAAGGAAGTGAAGCAAGCAAGGAAGGAAAGAGTGAACGAGGGAGGGAGTTGAGGATCCAATGGCGCCCATGGACGTTTGTTTGCGTGTGGCGCACCACGCAGCAGCTCCCCCTCCCACATTCGACGACGCCCTCGCCATCGCCATCGCCGTCTCCAGTACTCTCTCCCTCACTCACTCACTCACTCGCAGCGGCACCACCACCAGGCCTCTCCTCTCCTCCCCTCGCCCCCACCTTGAGCACTCGCTTCAGCCTCGGAGGTGCTCACTCTCGCTGCACTCACCAGGTACCACCTCGATTTCTCCCTTCCCTGTTTCGTCACCCTACCTACGCCCAATTCGACGGCTAATTGGGCATGCGGGTTTGTCTTTGATGTATGATTCGTGATGCTGACGTTGATTACTACTCCGGTTGTGCTGCGGTGCCCCAGATGTCATGTCCTTCAATTTTCATTTATAGCTAGATTCGAGCCTCCCTGCGACTTTGAATTTTCGATGTCCATCTGTCAGATTGGAGCAGCGTTGTTTCTGTTTCTGTTGTGCGATGTGTAAGGTGAGTTTAGTTTTTGGTGCAAGGAATCTTTGTTCATTCGCCGCTTTGAAGTGCCGTGTCATTGAACCCGGAATGTCCATTGCGGAATAATGTTTATGGGTATGATTTGGGGGGATATGCGTCACTAATTTTAATTGGCTTTGCAAATTGAAGTGCGTTACTTGAATGAGAGCCACCAGGGTTCTAAATCTGGAAGGATTTTGGAGACGGTCGCATTTGGTGATCAATTTGATCCACTTTCATATCTAATGTTCCCAACCGAAGAAAGTTTTCAGAGCTTTCAATTGTTTTTTGTTTGCTGGATTAGTGGTTTTAGGTTGCACCCAATCCATCCCAAGTTGCTGGAAAGTACGCTTCTGATGTGATTCTGCATTTCCATCTCACGGGGTTATATGCCTACCTGTGGATTTGATTCAGGGTTACCGCATTCAGCCATGGCCGCGGTGGCCACAGTATGTTCTACACAAACTCTTCGGTTTATGCCGACAATTGGACTTCAGAGAACCCGGTCAAAAACTACTTCTAGGTCTTTAGTGTCAATAGACTCAGAAAAACATTGGACAAACCTCGAACTTAAGAAATCTCCAGCGTCAACTTGGGTTTGCATGTCTAAGCCGGAGGATCAAGAAATTGTGCCGCCAGTTCCGCCTCCAGATTGCTGTAATCAGGTTGAATACAATTCTCTTCATGTTTTATTGATCAGCCTTGATTAATTATCTTTTATTTTTGTGGGCTGCATTAAGACCCACGATTTTTTTTTCTTTTTTTCTTTCTTTCTTTCTTTTTTTTTTTTTTTTTTTTTTTTTTTTTTTTTTTTTTTTGGAGCTTTGTTGTTTTTGTTAGATATTTACTGCTTTGTATGACTGTTATGGGTTTTCGTGCTAGAAATCCATGCCGTAGCTCTTTGATCATGTCTGTGATGTGCACGTGAAATATGCTGATTCTGCTGGCCTTTCCTTTGGTGCCAGAAAGAAACAGAAGAAGTGACGCAAGTTGCTTCGGAAACCGCAAAGGAGAATGCAACTCCAGTAGAAGTTTTTCAACAAATCGGACCGTCAAAGCAAATGAATCGTCTAATTGCTCTAGGATCAGTAGTTTTTGCAGTTGGCCTCTTCGTTTCTGGGAGACTAGAAGGAGTCGCTCGACCTGGTTTAAGCCAGCTTTCCGCTAATGCTGTTCCTTATGAAGAGGTACTTCACTCGTCATGGTTTCTCGTGGTTGAATCTGGCCGAGCAGAATGCCATACAAAGAGTATGCTAGCTTCAATCGTTTTACCTTCTTTCCTTGCCAATGCGCGGGGCCATCTTTGTGTACCTTCTAAGGGCTGCTAGTTAGTAGGAGTAGCAAGTGGAAAGTCCATAATGTTTCTGTACTTCAAACTGGGCTTTGTTGTGAATACTCAGAAGTTGTGGGAAATTCACTACGCACCTTACAGCGAGTGACCTAATGTGCCCATCGGTACTAACATCACACAATCTTGGTCATATCTATCGTGGATTGTGACTTTGAAAAATAGATAGAAACAGACTTATCCTCCAGCATTCTAGGAAGCGGTCATGTCTTTTTTACTGAAAATCATGTCAGTGGGTATGACGATGTTATCTCTAATATCATAAATTTAGGTGCAAGTGCCTTTCCTAAAGAAGTTACGGGAATATAGTCTTCGTTACATTGTGGAAAATGAAGATGTCAAATGGCATGCCCCAGACTTGCTGTATAGCATAGCGTCAGTTGATAACCTAAGTATTTTATTACGGCGTATATTCTGAACACGGTTCTGACATTGGGCGATTGATTCGATTAATCAATTTTTTAAAATGTCTACGTCTCTGGAGATTGATCTGCTATCTCATGCCCGGATGTTTTGGTTTTGGACAGGCGCTGGCAAATGGTCGACCGACAGTAGTTGAATTTTACGCTGATTGGTGTGAAGTATGCCGCGAAATGGCCAAGGATGTCTATCAAGTAGAGGAGGAGTACAGGTATGGCAATCTTACTTCCATTTTTTGAATCCTTCACAGTTCCTCGTCTAATCTTACAGTATCTAGCCAGTTCCAACTCAAATTTCAGACAAAAACTCACACACATGCACACTTCAGCTCTTCGTGTTGGGGTGATTAATCGAATCCCTAAGCTACTCAAATTCTGGTACTCATGAGTGACTGAGTGACTGCATTTATTTATTCCAGAACTGCAGCAACTGGCATAACAAATATTGGCCGCCTGACTAATGCCTAGATCATGTCGATGCTTTAGATACGTTACCGTGGTCAGTTGGGTGCTACTTTCACATTAACCTCAAGTTCTGCGTCAGTTGATAGAATTAGGCTAACCATATCAAATTCACGCGCAGCCTACCTCACTGCATATGATTCTGGCTTCGATTGTGGTTACATCTTCTGTGAACATTGACATTTGCTCTGGCAAGTTTTTCCTCTGGTCTGAACGAAAAGCCGGACCTTTCTTGCAGAGACCGGATTAACTTTGTGATGCTGAACGTGGATAACCCCAAATGGGAACCAGAGTTGGATGAATTTGGAGTGGAGGGAATCCCTCACTTTGCTTTTCTTGATGCGAAAGGAAACGAGGAAGGAAATATTGTTGGCCGTCTGCCACCAAAATTTCTTCGTGAAAATGTCATGGCTTTGGCGAAGGGCGAGACAGCTGTTCCTCATTCTAGTGTTGTCGGTAGCTTTTCATCAGCTGACAGTAGGCAGGCTCCCCAACTTGTTGGACCCAGAAGTCATAGTGAAAACTGAGTGTGCATTTGATGAGTCCTTGACTTCATCCCACCATCAAACGCCGAAATCGTGCTGCATTGCGTGGTACAGCTGTTTTGGGTAGCAATATTCAATATTCAATTTATTTTCTCCAACTCCTTGCCTCCAGTCAACAACGATAATTTGGAAGAGTTCACCCTTTCGGATGCTCATTCTGCTAATATCGGGTACTTTGCTGCTTCCGCAGTGCCTCGCCTACTCTGGATCTTTGTTAGACTTCACAATCAGAGTGGCAGAATCCATGCAGCAATCTTTTGCTTATTGCTGATTGTCGGGTAATAGGAGAATGGAACATATTTGAAGCATGTGTTTTTTTATTTTCATCCAAACAGACTGAGTCATGTTGGATGCGGTTGACTGCACACTCGGAAATTGCACCCTTGCATTCAAATTTCTATGCCAACTAGTTTACAATCGATGGAGAACATTTGTGCTGCAAACGGAAGCTTGAAAGGCGTGACCAGTGCTGTTTCAATTTCTATCATGTTGTGTTAGCAACTGTGCCTTCCTCCTCTTAGGGCTACATCCATCTAAATCATTCGTCCTGTTCTCATCCGTGGAGGCGTAACCTTCTACCAGAAAGTATTTAAACCCCTCCTTGTTGTATTACTTTTTGAATCAGTTTAAGATCCTGTTCACGGCCTTGTTCCCTTAGTCCAATATGTCTGTAGTGCCCTACATGGTATCAAAGCAGGTCCCCTTGGACAAATAGTTTCATCAATTAGATTATGAGAAACATAAGTTTCTAGATGCATCATGGCTAAGTCTGATTTCAAAGGCAATAGCAAAACAAAACAAGAGAAAGAAAGGTTGGTTGAGTCTCATTTCAAAGGCAATAGCAAGACAAAACAAGAGAGAGAAAGGATGGTTGAGTCTAACTTTAAAGACAATAGAAAAACAAAACAAGAAAGTGAAAAGATTGGTGAGATTGATTCTAAAGGCAATAGCAAGACAAAACAAGAGAGACAACCTTGTAAGTGTTGGCAATACTTTAAATCAATGTATGAAGTTAATAATAACTTCTTCAAAGTACATCTCATGGAAAAGTTTTTTAAAACTAAAAATACTAGTTCAATGAGTATAAATGAATATCTTATGGAAATAATAGGAACATCAAATTGTTTGCATGAAGTGAATGTTCTTTTATCTAAAGCAATCATGCTCTAGTACATCTTAAATAATTTACTAAAAGAATATGATATCTTAAAGTAAATGAATCTAGATGAAAAATTATCAAAATACAAGGAGTTTAAGCTATACACCATGATTGTGGAATTAATAAGAAAAATATAAAAAGGAGATGATAAATAAGAAAATGTACTTTTGACCTGCAAACATACGCACTAACCATATAATTGTGGTTGTATGATGAATCAATGAGGATGTCCAATATACTAAAACTCACAAGGATCTAGCAAATACCTAGGCAATCATCACTTGAGAGTATCCAATCACAAAACTTCTCACTTTGGAGGATGTGGATATGAGAACAACTACTCTAATAGAAGCTCATATCAAAAGAATTTCAAGAATCACAACAAAAGATATCTAGGACCTAATGGAGGATTTAGAAGTGATTATAATCAATAAAGACCTATGCACAAAGGATCAAATCAGTCAAATTAAGCCAACATTGAAAGAGACATCAAAACCCTCATTAAAAAATTGAAGAAACTAGAGTTGAAATTTCATGACAATAAGGGCAAAAACCACAATATTCAAATCAACAACATTGAAGAATATTATTTCAATGAACAATATAACTTTAGATGACAATTAAAAGAATACTCAACTAAAGAAGACCACTTAGCATTGCATGTCATTGAAGTCTAATATGCTAAAATAAACCTCACAATATTTGCTCTCTTATCTCTTGGTACCTAGATTTGGAAGCATGTCATCATATCTCGGGTAGTTCTAATGTCTTTTCTTCCATAAAATATAGCAGCAAAACAAAAAGCACGTCTATTAGAAAATATGATCACAACATTATAAGTGTAGGCAATGTTGCAATTTTCTTGACAAGTAAAATATAAAAAATGAATAATATTATTTACTTGTCAAGTATTCAAAAAGAACTTGTTTTTTTGTTGGCTAATAGCCATAGCTGAAAGAGATTATGTGAATGGCTTTTACCAACTCAAGAGAGACACCATGATCAATTCCAATGAGGTGTTAACCTATACAAAATTCCATATGTCAAAAACAATGTTTTTACATAAACAATTAGGGCACTTTTATTATGAAGAATTAAGAAAAATGATAGAGTTTGGCATAGTCAAAAGACTTTTCCAAAAAATCTTTGTTTACTTTATATTGAGAAAAATGAAGCTATCAATAAATTCAAGATATTCTAAAAAGAAGTAGGAAACCAAATATATATATATATATATATATATATATACACGCATCCTAAGATGGAGAACACACTTCAAAAAAAATAGACAATTAATGTGCAAATCACGACATTAACCGTCGCTTTTCTCAACCATATACACTTCAATATAAAAATAAATAAATAAATAAAAGATAAAAAAGAAAGAAAGAAATTGTTTTCATATAGATATCACTCGATGTCTTCTATTGGACAGAGAACTACTTGAAATTATATGGGTAGAAGCTATCTGCACAGCCACTATTATAATCAACTTGTTTTGTGGCAAACTATTCTTAGGCATCAAACCTAATGTACCAAAAAATTGACAAACTATTCTTAAGCATCAAACCTAATGTACCAAAAAATTGACAAACTATTCTTAGGCATCAAACCTAATGTATCTCAATTATATATTTTTAAATCCTCGATTTATGTAGTTGACACTAAACCAGGAAAAGGCAAGTTAGATAGTCGTTTACACTAGTGTTTTTACCTGAGTACAGATGATAAACGAAGGCCTTTCGTTGCTACAATCCGGAAACCAAGGGCGTCATCATTTCTAAAGATGTACATTTTGCACCTCTAGCAGAATTCCACTCTATTGCGACACACAAATCTTTACCACCTCACCTACAAATTGTGGAAAACATGATACTAACTAATTTCAAATTAGGCCCAAGCAACAAAAGCTCACTACAACCTAACCCAATGCCGGCCACAGACTCAGCGGCGGTAACCCCAAATAACGCACTAGAGAGCACAAACATACCTGTTATTCCCTTGGCTTCAGCATCCAACTCGTCGTCATCATTGGCACTCAACTACCATCATCAACAAAAGTCACAGCATCCAATTCACAGGCCATTCAACCCTATAGCATCTCTTACTTCCAAACAAAAATTAAAATGAAAATTACTCACACGCACTTGCCAAAGCTCGTCCATGTCTATAGTTCTCTCTCACAACATCAATGATGAGTACAAGAGGGGGTGTTAACAACCATGCCCTCCTCCTCTTGGGGTTACATCCAACTAAATCGATCATCTCGTTCTCATTCATGGGGGCGGAACCTTCTACCAGGCAGTATTTAATCCTTGCTTATTGTACTACTTTTTGAATCAGTTTACGGCCCTATCCACGGCCTCGTTCCCTCAGTCCAATATGAATCTAGCATCTTACATGCTATAGGCCACCATTTGTTGTAGAGAGAAATTGTCACCAGCTCTGCTTTAGTTCTCTTGAATTAACAACCTGGAGAAGTTGATTGTGTATCACAAGACAACAAAATCGACGTTTATAGTATTGACAGCAGCACACGAGGATGAACCCCAAAAGAATACTTAGAAGCTGATTCCTTAGAGGCAAATCAGCCTGATTCATAACTAGCTGCCGGTTTCGCCTGTCCACAAGCCCATCGGCACAAGTTTACCTTTGGTGACAGTGATACGGTGATATTCAAGCGTGTTTCAAGACACTTTGGGTTCAACTGGTTGATTCTGGAATGTGCTAGGGCTGCTCCTTGAAAAGCTAAAATACGCGCATCCAGCAAATACCAACGCTCAGATGGTGATGTTTGTGTGATGTCCAATCATGTCTTCGCTCTAGACAACGATACAGTCAATGGCATCAGTGCCCTATTTCTCCTTCTTGCTGCCATCAACCTCACCTTGGAGAACCTTACCGACTAGTACTCAGTCCGGCCGCAGTATTCCGAATCAGAGCTTTTTGTTAATGTACTAGATGAATTCTTGAAATTGGACGTTGCTGTTTCTCGTGAAATTGAATTATAAATAGGATGAACACATTATGTCCCTATGGCAGAAAACAAAATAAGGGTAAATCTATGCTACATCATCATGAATCCTCCTAGAGCGGCAAAGCTCACGACCGGACAGACTCTGCCCGCCCTTCATGGAACTAACCGCAACCTCAACGTCAAAAAGTCCACATCAGGAACCATCATGAGCACTGGGAACAATGAGACCATCATCAAAGCCGACAGCTCAGTGTGCAGCTCAAGGTGCAGAGAATTGCATCCTAGCGTCACCTTGATGGACATTGCCATGTATCGTGACTCCGATGATGCACCCACCGGCCCGTTCTTCATTACTGCAAGCATAAAAGAATCCTCGAGATTCAGCCTACTCCTGCACCACCAAGCTCCTTGGCCTGCGCTTGCGCTAGCGCAATGGCTGCCTCGGTGGTGCTAAATACAAAGTGCAGTGAGGGGGGAGAGACTTGAGAAGATGAAGTTTTTTCCATGGATTACAAAAGGTGTAAGTCTCGTTGAAGAATGCGAATCTATAGTGTTTCAATACACTTTGATCTTATTTGTCTATCATTGTTGGGTCTTGCATGACTGGTGCCGCTGTCGCTGCCGCTCGCGTTCTGTAGCCCACGACATGGCTCAATATTTAGTATGGATGGATGAATGGGATAATTGAGAATGAATGAAAATATGGATGTTTAGTGATAGCATGGTCGTCGCGGAATAGACACCTAACTGGTATCTGGTGTTAGACGAACATAAAATTCAAGTGGCTCCTCGCTTTAGAACATTTCAATAAATCCTAAACCTTAATATGATTTGACGTACAATATTGTTCACAATATTATTTTAAATACAACATCAACAATTCATATATTCTTTTAATAGTTGAAATAATTTAGAAGTTAATTTTAAAACAATATACAACAAAGTATTAACATCATTATAGGAGGTTGTATTAAATGTATTGAAAAGTGCTATACAACTTTTTTCAGTGATAAAATAAAATTTTCAATGATTGTTGATGAATTATGAGAATCAAGGCTTTATAATGGAATTATAGAAGTTTCAAAATAATAATAATAATAATAATAATAATAATAAACTAAATTGTATACATTAAATTACCCCAAAGTGACATTTTAAGAAACTAAAGGTCATGTGGAAATGTATATTTAATATCTTTAATAAAAGTATAGAAGAACCAATTATTTTTAATAGAACAATTCAATTCAAAAATATTATATATATATATATATATATATATATATAGGAACATTAATGTGTAATTAGCAATATGTTCAGACCATAGACATTTTGGTTTTTTGGTTAAAATTTTATTAAGTCCAAGTAACTTACCAAATTTGATAAATAGTTAAATAATACATTCTACAACAAGATTTGTTGTACAAGCATTATGCATAAATAGAAGATATTATCTTTACAAAGAATTTCCTCTGATGATAAAAATATTATCTAACAATGTTATCTTTAACTTGCATATTCTTTAAACTTGTAATTTATAAATATAAAGTTCCATCAACCATATTCAAATAAATTTGTTGGAAAGTAATCTTTTATTAAAAAATAACTTGGTTTACCCATTCACAAGGCTATATCTCAAAAGACTTTGATTGGTAAGCTCCTTTAAGTACACATGGTCATTAACAATCTTCAGTACATGGCAACAAGGAAATAGGAAACTTTTTGAACTTCAAAGGTTTAATCTCAATTTTGGGTGAATATCTTCGATGTATCTACACAATTTGATTCACACTAGACGTTTTCAACCTTCCTATTCGGTTTAACCTTACCAATCGGAAGCTTTCAAAGTCTACCTGTAATACAGAATCACAGTACCAGAGATGGATTGCATTCACACCCAAGAATCTGCGGAGGCAATTTGAATTTATCAGGTGTTACGACTGCGAGCCAATCTTACTTCAACGCATTGTCAAGCTTTGGAGGAACAGCTGTAATTGGCATTTGGAAGTTAAGGTACCTTTACAACATACTTCTGCAGCTTTACCACACAACCAGTTTAACTGGCCATCAAATGTGATCTGAAATATAAAATCCATAACTTCTGATTCAATAACACGTGACTCCCGTAAACACCTTTAGAACATACTTTTTGCTAGGTCCAGGATTCAAGAAGTTGATTGGTGGTATCTTCTGAATTAACCCAGGAAGGGGTGCCATATCAGCATTTACATAATCCCCGATTGACTCAGTTAAATGAAGATACTAATTTTTTGGCTGGAATCTTATATGGAGCAAAAATCTACTCTACCAAGCAGCAGATGTAATCTATGAAAATAGATAATACGAATGTCTCTCAAAAAGTCCAGTAGATGGAAACTGACCATATCTGGAGTTGCTATGAATCTGCACAGCCACTGCCAAATGCCATTTGAAGTGATTCCTCATCAAAAGAACAGCAGCTAGAATGACTAGTCGATGAACATTAGCTGGAACAAATACATTGATCATCAAAACTAGCAACACTCGAGTAATGTGGTGCTCTCGACAAAATAGGAGCCTCTGATTCGGATCAATCATTATCATCAACGTCCAATCTCCGGCCTCCAGCGATTCGGTTGTTCACTAGTTAAACTTCTGTTGCATCGCCCATCTCCTCATCCTGACAATACAATTGGCACAATAAACTCACGCAATAAGTGGGTATGAATCTGCGTACACTAACTCAGTTAAATGCTTACATTGAAGTCAAGAACAACCAACGTCACAATCAAACCAGAGAATTGTTTGTGAACTACCAAGCACCTTGTAGTTGCCGCTAAACAGCCTGGCCTAATATTCGTAGTAAACATTTCCTCAAACCACAAAACTACACTATAGGATTTGCGCCAAAGACCTCATATGGCAGTGACTCACCTTGTCCCAATCTTTCAGCTTCTGTTTACCAAGCATAAAATCATCTTTAACAACAGACCACCGAGATGTTGGCTGATTCTGCGAAATCCCCAAATTCCAAAATCTCTGATTAGGTGTTACAATTTAAACCGGGAAAACCAAAATTCCTTTACTACAAAAGTAGACTTTCAAGAAAAACTTCCAACAGAGGATTGTACATCCGGAACACACCTGCGCTTCAACTGCTCCAAACTTGAAAGGCTGTGTTGAGGATGAGAGCAAACCCCGTTTACTACCGACACCGGCAGAACTGGAGTTGCCTCTAACTTCAGCTAAAAAGACCGACTTGCTCTGCTTGGCAACCACTGCAATCCGGACAGTCAAAATTAAGCTTTTTCTTGCAAGATACTAACCGATGATGGAGTTGAAATAGAATCGTGCTTCTGTATGTTAAAGAATTCCACACAAAAAACTGTTCGACCTACTCAATCTACCTTTAGCGTCCCGACCGTCTCCACTGGCTTGCACCTTCTGGGCTTTACTTACCTGCACAAAATAAAGTACAATAACCGATATCACACCTACTTAGATATTTATTAGAAAACACCCTCAACAACATCAGAAGCGTCTATATTAGGAGTTCTAATAATGTCCGACAGAATCCTAAGCTCGATACAAGGAAACCTCCAAAGAAGAATTGCATGCACTAAAAACTATCGAACAATACAATATACTAACTGCATATCGGGAAAATGATATAGGTAATTACCGCGTTGAAAAGCTTCACCACTGTTCTCCAAGAAAAACACCCACGCCAGAACATGTAAACAGAGTGTAGTTGAGTAAATGACCAACCAAAATGACATTCATAAAAACTAATAAATAATTAACATAAAGCAACAGACAAATGGTTTTATTGTGCACTCCTAATAAACAATTTAACTATACTTAAAATTGATGAGCCATCAATGAAAATACTGTAAGATAAACACCTCCTCTTGTCGCCAACTTTACGAGTTCTTTTTCTTTAGTATTCGCATATGTCTGGGGAATCAGGTGTGCCTTCTCTCGAAGCTGTAAGCGCGTGACATAACCACGTTAATCATGTAAGACTTGTGGTCAGACAAAATAATATGGACCGAATTATAGTAATGTCCCAGATACCACTACCAACAAAAATGCAGTGAAAAAGATTCTGTGCAGCTAGTTATTTTATCTAAGGTATACAGTTCTCTGATTTGATAGAAAGCTACCAAGCAGCTATGATTCATTGACATGATAGAGGAGCAAAATCTGAGAGCACACAATCGGATATCAACAATTGCAAGCAACTCCAAACTTCTCAACTCTGGCTGGGAAGATGTTATAGCTGACAATTAACCTTGACCTTCAGGTGGAGAAAAATGTTCTCAAACAGAATTGATTCCAACATGGAATTCAAGCAATGCGTACAAAGATGAGTGAAATCACCAAAGAAGTACCTCTCTTTTTTCCTTTTTACTTTCTTTCTTCTCCTTAGTATCCTCCGCTTCCTCATTAAGTTTCCTGGCAACAAGTGTCTGCCTTGCTGCCAATACGGGTCCCTGCGACAAAAAACAAAATACTCAGCAAAGGCGACAATATAACTTGTGTTGAAAGAAGGAAGCACCAGTGCAATGCTGCACAACAAATGTAGGTCAAGCAAGACTAATCCCAAAAATGCAGACAGTATTCAGCAGAGACAAAAACCGGAAGCTAGGAAGCTGCGTTATGACATTTCACTCACAGTATCGGACTCCTTGGCTGCTTTGCTTTGCAGAATTTTACTGAAGGCGCGACTATAAGCAGAAGATTTTGTAGCGTCATCTTTACCATCACTACCCGCCTCGCTGTCAGACCCGCCATCTAGCGATACTGAAGCCTCTTCCTCACTCTGACTCCCCACTTCACCTTCGTCATTGTCCTCACCCTCACCCTCATCATCGGTCTCCATCACATCCTCTCCTTCACTCTCGTCTTCTTTACCATCCGAGCCCTCCGCCGGAGCAAAATTGCTGGTGCCACTCCCAGTCGCAATCTCATCCCTTTTCTCCGTATCAGCTACCAAGTCCGCCGCCAAGCTGGAACTGGGCGCAGGATTTCCAGAGCCGCCCCCTTCTGCCTCGACCTCTGTCACTTTCCAAGCGCTATCCCCTGTATCGTCATCATCATCCAACCTCCTTGCACTGCCTATATCACGCAAATCCTCCTCACTCCGACTCCGGCTACCTTCCATGGAGTCCATATCCGATTCCTCCGAACACATCCCCGCTTCTTTCCGCGCCAACTGCTTCCCACTTGAGCGCTGCATGATCCGCCCCATCAACCTCCTCACTCCCTCAGGCATCTCCTCCTCGTCTTCATCTTCGTCTTCTTCCTCATCGCTCTCGCCAACCACCTCGTCCTCCTCGTCACTGTCCAACTCTTCAGCCAGCCCCTCAAATTCATCCCCCATCACGTCATCGTCACTCTCCTCGCTCTCATCATCGCTCTCCACAACCTGAGCCGGCATCTCCCGGCGCTTCTTCCCAGTGCGGGTCTCATCCTCTTCCTTCTTCGCCATCTCGCGCAACCCTTCTGAAGCTATCCAATGCAAGGACTAGGGTTTAAAGCTCGCGAGGGGCAAGCTGCACTCCAATTGCGACAATAAATAGTGGGTCACAAGCAACTGCGTATCTGAAGGAAGAAAATGGAAGCTCGAACCTAAAGGTGACACCCCAGCGGCGAAATTTGCATGAAATCTTTGATCAGGGTGATCGCCTCCGGTGACCTAACTTTCTTCCCCTCGGCCTGGGCTGTTGCTCTCTCTCCCTCCCTCCCATGGCCCTCAACCACCGCCCTGTCGGCTGCTGCGGACTCCCCCCCCCCCCCCCCCATAAGATGATTTTCATCTTCATGTGGACGAACGACGCCCTTCTGTTATCGATAAATGGAAGTTTTGCTCATCCATCTAAGTTTTCTAAATTTTATTTCTAATTGGGTTAAATAGACCTAAATTCCATTTTTCTTGATACATTTACTTTTAGCTTTTATTACAGCTTTGATACATATATTTTTCATTTGGTGAAGTCTAATTTTAATTATTAGAAAACTCGATTTAAATAATTTAATTATTTTATGTTTGTTTATACACAACACTTACTATAAACACTACTAATAATTATATCAATTGATTTTGCTCATGATTCTCTAGTTTTCTGCTACTTTTTTAATGTTATATATGTTAATTGAGTGTATCAACATATGTCTTTTATTTTGACATAAGCTCTAGTGGCCTAGTACTTCTACTTAAAAGCTTTTATTTGATTTAGAAATTTACAAGCATAGTACTAACAATTGAGATTTTTTTAAAATAATCTTTGTAAAATTTTTGGTTGAGGTTTAAATTATCTTTCAATAATTGATTTTTAGTAGTAAAATTTCCACTCACAATAGATTTTACCATGTGTTCTTTAATGAGATAAGTGCTAAGTTTTGTTATTTTTAATGTTTCTTAGTTCTTGCTTTTTATAAAAGATTTTATGTTTTGTTAGAATTTTAACAAATATACTCAAATAAGAGAGCAATAAAGTTGTTTTGAAGTTGAGCTAAAAATCTATTAAAGGCTAGTACTCTTGTTGCTCATATAACAAATGTATTTTTATAGACTTGCAAAGTATAATTGAATCTTTCAAGTGTTGATAAATTGGAAAAATGGTTGCAATGCAAGGATTGAGTTGCATAATATTGACTTTATTTTATAACTAGAATAGTGCATGTTTAGTGTGTAGTTAAAGAATAGAATTACAAGCAATTTCTTGTCTACAATTAGTTGATTTATCTTAGCACCAAACTTTTTATTTTAAAAGATAATAAAAATGAAATAAAAGAATCATTTTGAAATTTGAAGAATAAGAATAAAATCTTTACAAACTCATGTTAGATATATGGTTCTTTTCTAGCAAAGACAAAGAAACAAGAAGATTGGCACATAACCAAAGATATGATATATAAGGAGAAAAAATGGATTGTAATCAAGATGCAGTAATTGACTTTTAAAAGACAAGGGAGTAATGCCATTTTTTTCTAAATTAAAGTATTTTTTAAGTCTAATTTTTAAAATTTAGAACATGAACAAGGCACAAATATTGAGAATTCAAATTTACAAGAATTAATAGAAAAAATAAATTCTAATGAATATTACTTAATAGCAATTGTTTTTTAATTATTTAATGAGGTTGGTAGAAATAAATTTAGTCATTAATCTAAAATAAAGAAAAAATTTTCATATTTTGTAATGGACTTGATTTTTATTCTATCTCTTGGTCTTGGATGTTAGGCCATCTATAACAATATCCATTCAAAACTTGTCTTTACTACTCTTTGTGGCTTTTCTAGTACATACTTAATCTCTCTTTCTCTTTTCTCTCCTCTAGGATATTAATTTCTTATTGCTTGTTTGATTTTTTTTTTATTATATGTTGTGCATATTTAAATATTTTTGCTTTATTATAAAAGTGGATCATTTGTTATAGTACAACATCTTGTTGTAGATTGCTCTCCAACCTCAAATCTAAAAAGAGATTTAGATAGGCTTTGGTTTTTCATCTCTTAATCAATATATTTTTAATATTAGAAAGAAAAGAAAAATGAAGTAGAAACTTGTAGACATTAGGTTTTGATAAAGAAAGTATAAATATTGAATAGAGACTTCATAGCAAATTAAGTAAAAAAGAGTTTATTGTCTTTGTAATTTAAATAAACTCTAAATGCTAAATGCTCACCCATAAGATTGCTGCAAAAATTAGTACTACTAAATCATTTTAAAAATTGATTTCTAAAAAATTTTAAATTTATAGATTCAAATTATCAAAAAAAAACCAAAATAGTTGTTTGAATGAAGAGGTCTATTGATCACAATCTAAGAGTATTGTCAAAGTCAAAGACTTTTTACTTTCTCATTGTTGTACAAATCCTTTAGCTGACCCAATTTACAGTATACAATTTGGTTATCATGGAGTTTAATTTAATAAAAAGTATATTTGTAATTACAAATTTAAATTCATTTTAACAATTTCCATTTATCTTTGTTGACACTCCTTATAGGCACATGTCTTAACTTGCATATATTTTTACATGAAATTTTATTCTAAATTTTTTCTTAGTTCTGGTTTAATTGAATTAAGAAAGATATAATAATATCATGTATATTTAAAAAATAAAAATAATAGTATTAAAAACTTTTCCTGGAAATCTGCAATTTTAATTAGAGCATAGACATGAATATGTACATCTTAAGTTGATAATATCTTAATTGTATCAAAAGAAGAATGTTGGATAAAGGATTGAGGCAAAAATTTAAATTGAATTAATATCATACTAATTCAATGGAACTAAGTCATGGATAAAATAATAATAAATTAATTGAACTTAACATAAACTACTTTGAAATGTGTTTTTTAAAAATCTTAATACCATACTTCTCTCCAGCACTCGCTCACTCACTCACTCAACTCACTACGCCAAAGCTTCCCACCCCACCCCACCGCACCCCAACACCCCACTCTACTCTTCTCCACTCCACTTCCACTTCAATGCCTGCAGCCTTATCCTTCACGCAGCATCAGCTTGCCCAGGACGTGGGACGCTTCCAGAGTGGGCACTGGAGCATCGACTTGTGATCCAATACTGGAGCGACTCGCCGATGCTTTCTGTAAATTCCCTCCGCTGCCAACCCATATCCACATTTGCATCGTCCGCTTCATGGAGGACGGAAGGAAGGAAGCAAGCAAGCTTTTCCTGCCAGCCATGCCTCACACCCATATTATGCCTTCCCTCATGGCATCCTCCATCACAAAGCTTCCACTGTGCTCCTGTAGGTTGATGAACGCGCCACCACCCACGCCCTTCACAGCTGCGTGCCTGCCACATGAGGTACTACGACTTGCTGTTGTGAAGGGAGAGGGATTTCGAAAGAGCCTTCGATGCATCGACCACCTCCTGCTTGGGAGGGACAGGGTGGTCTTTAACAGCTCGTTCTGGTTGGAAGTACCTATTCGCATCTTTGGAATATTTCAAGCCTTTGTTCTTGGGCTGCCACCAGCACTCGGGTACATACTCGCTGTTCTTGAGGAATCCACAGTGCTTGTTGACGAGCACAGGGTCTCGGGTCGGTGGCTTGTCATACCTACCATACCCATCGATCAAGTGCAGATACACCTCTAGGTTGTGATGATTATAGAAGGCTGAGGTATGTTTCTCTCCAATTTCGTACCTCAGAGTTTCTTGTCGAGTTGTGGCTTTTAATTGATCCAAGTGCTCCGAATTCGTATCATCAACTTCAAATTGCACTCCCAAGTGCTGGTGGCCGCTGTTAAGGATATCTACAAATCGCCATGTGTGCAAGCTAGGTACTGCGTCGCGCTTGTTCACAACGCGAAGAACCTTGATTCCAAGGTCCTCGACTCGTCGCTTAAACACACCGTCACCAACGGGAGGACCTCCGAAGGAAAATACCGTTATTGGAATAGTTCTCTCCTGGTTGATTTGGTTCAGTTTTGAGTTTGCTACATCGCATGCAAAAAGAATTCCCAGTCCTGAACCAAGACTATGTCCGCAAATCGTAATGCTCAGCTCATGGCCGTCGTCTTTGTATTCCTCAATCAACCTAACGATTTCTTTCACCGCATACTCTCGAGCACTGATCTTGTTGAACTTCGAACCAGCGTCCGCAGAGGTATACAAGTCTAAAAGTCCGGCTTCAACTTTAGGCGTCGACTCGCTATGATCGCTTCCATCTACGCAGGAACATTCAACGAGTTGGGATGTGAGTTTCGAGGCCCATTCCCGATCCGTGACGGTGCCTCTCCAAACAACCAGAATATCTCGTCTTCCTAGTCTCTTGATCTCCTTCTCGTCTGTACAAACTGCCACATACCCCATCCAATTTGATCTCTTACTCCAAGCATCCTCCCGCTCTGTTCTCTTAATCAAGCTCCAAACTCTCTCATTCGTTGTGGCGTAGATGTACCTAACCATGCAAAGAGTCGGTTCAGCGAGGTGAATATTACGGAGTCCCAAAAAACATCTTCTCCAGGATCTCCTGCAATCCAGCACTGACCAAAGTTGAAGTGTAAATGGAGAGCGAAAGAAAAACGGACCAGGTAACGGTGTAGCCTGTGTGGTGCAGATTGACATTTTTGAACAGACTATCTGGGGAGTAGCGGCAGCTCCCGCAAAACTTCGAGTGCTTGTCGTAATCGAAACTGTCGTAAGAAACTTGTGCGAATTCACCGTATCTGATGAGCTCAGCCCTCAAGTGGTCGTTGAGAGGCTCTAACATGCCCTTCCAGTCATCTGCGCCCTGCACCTCCCGCCATGTCTCAGCTAGTTGAGAGAGGGTTGGTCGGGGAAAGCTGCGATTGTGTGTTCCTTGAAGTCCAAGCGGAGTTAGCGGGGGATGGAGAGAGGAGGAGGGTCTCGAGTTCTCACTCGGTAGTTGTAGTGCCATTTGCACGCCAACAACTCTGGGCCTCAGCACAAGGGAAACAGAGAAAGGGAGAGAGGGCCAGAAGCAAAAAGCACACCAGAGCTGCGAGAATCGTCGGGGAGCAGCCTAGAGCCAAGATATGGGGATAGAGTTTCGGAGAGCACGGAGATGCTGACGACAGCTACCATGGAAGGTAGTTGTCATCAGAAGAGTGCATGCCAAAGCCGCCCTCGCCACGGGCGGGCGGGCTAGCGAGCGAGGGGGCGAAGGGGAGGCATAGAAGTGGACCCCCCGCGATGCTTGGACTGCATTGTCTGTTTTAGGGTCACCCTAAACTCTGAGAGCGCTGCGAAGGCTCAAGGCAGGTGGGTAGTCTCGCCCTCTCTCGCTAGGGTTCGCTCCCCCCACCCCCCCCCGCCTTCGCGTCCCCGCTTGGCCCTTCGTAGCCCCCCCTACATCCGATCCAGCCCTGGATGTTCATTTCTTGGTTGAGGATGGACGAACAGGTGGACGAGACTTCTGTGCCTTCACATTACCCCTGACCAATTGGAGGTGTCAGAGTCGACGATTGGTGAGGGGAATTTCATTTGAAATCCATGTCATCCAATGGTTCGAGAGTGAAATCAAGAGTTGTTGATGTCTCTTGTTAATATATTGAAGAATCCACAATAGATACAAGTTCAGATTTAATTCTAATAGATATGAGTTTATTCCAAAATAAAACATACAATTGTGGGCCTACATGATGCAACTCCATATTATTAGGATTTGATAATAATATATAAACTTCCATATTTGGTGTCTAAATTTGATCACAGAATAATTACCTTTAATTTTTAATTTTTTTAATATTATAATATAAAAATGATAGTGTTAAATTAAAGGTAAAGAATTACAAGATGGATTTGGTCCCTTGTAGAATTATAAGATTAGATGATCTTGGTAATAGTTTCTACTTAGGAGAAAACAAGTCACTATTGCAAAATATTTTGTTGTGACACCAAATCTTGCTAAACTTTGGAAATAGTGTGGCTTTTAAAATCAAACTACAAGTCTTTAAATAAGTCATGATATAATTGTAGCAAATCATACTTGCAAAAATAGTGTTGTAACATGCTCAATGGATAACAAGAAATATGTCAATATCTTCATTGGCAAAGAACTTTGTGCATCTAGCACATCAAATTTGGTAAAGAATGGTGGTTTTGAAGACATCACCTGATAATCCCAAATAGTGAATAGTTAATGAGTAAATACGAAGCAACTTAAAGCTTGGAAGAATGCCAATGACAACTTCATTCTAAGATAGCTACAAGTATTGCCCAAGGTTAGTTTAGGTGGATCCAAAATGGTTCCAAATCTAATTAGAATCCTTATATAATTTAAGACAATATTCAAATCTTCTGCAAGTACCATAATTATAATATTTATATATCTCTAAAAAGCCTATAGCATCACACTAGTTTTTAATGGCTATTTTTTTTGAATTAATTTGCCAAAAAAAGTTTATAATTTGGTTGATTTATGTGGATTCCAAATTAATGTAAAAGCTTCTTCAGATTCTGCACTATGTCAAAGATATGAATCTCAAAGAAAGAGAATCCTTGATACACTCTTGTGTCACTAAAGAGAACTAAAAAGTCACTCAAAAGGTAATGTAATATTAACTAGAATGGTTAATGTCAAAAACAAGAAAACTAGAAAGTCTTGAAATAAGACTAAGTACTAGAACGACATTGATAAGAGTGAAGAAGGCTTCACTCTTGCCTCCATATATACTCTTAACTAGGAGCTACATGGTAATGTCCTATAGGACCTCCAAAACATGTTGACTTTCTTAACTACATGACTTAATTTATAAGATAAGTTATTTATGTATGCTCCACATGATTAACTTGTTTTACAAGCTAATATGCGGAGTTTACTTGTTCCACAAGCTACGTGGTTAACTTATTGGCGAAGTTTCCAATCTATAAATACATCCAAAGTCAAAATCACATCTATAAAGCTTTTAGGAAGCTTCACAAAAAGACTTTATGAAATTAATCTATATTTATCCACTTCTATCTAATCATATAAGTAATTATTGAGATAAATGTATATATCCATGACATACTGTTATGGCAAAGTAAAAATGTATGATGTAAAAACAAAAAAGTTGGGATTTGTCCTTTGTTGCAATCACATATTTTTTTTTATAGAACAATTGAAGAACTTGGTTTCTAGAAGAAAAAACATTGTTCTCTATTTCTACTTATATAAGTCAAAAAGGAGATTTTAGATTATTTAATTACAAAGATAGATCTATTGAATGTCATTTTGGGATTGAGATTTGCATATTATAAATTGTCCCCATGAATCATCTCTAATTTGATGCAAAGTCCATTCCATGATGTTAATGGTTTCTTTAGATTTAACAATATATACTTAATTTTTTATTTGTCAAGGATATTAAGTAGAAGAAGATGTATAAACTTAGGAAATTTGTGTCAAAATAAAAGTAAAAAAATAGTAATAAAATAATATATATATTAAAAAGAAACTGGAATGGCTATTGCCAAAAGACAAAGAAACTAAAGACTCTTGAATCTAGACTAAAAGCAAGAAAGTAATTGACAAGAGTGAAGAAGGCTTCAATCTTACCTCTATATATACTATCTATCTAGAATCTATATAGTGACGTTCTATAAGACTTCTTAAAACGAATTGACTTTACATGACACATATCTTGACTTGCAAGATAAGTTTTTTAAAAGGATGCCACATAATTAACTTGTTCTATAAGCTACCAACATATGTGGCACATAAGTAGCTTGTTGACTAAGTTGATAACCTATTAATCAACTAAAAACATACATAAAATCAAAACAATGTCTAAAAAGCTTCTATGAAGCTTTTTTAGAAGATATTATGGAATTAATTTATTTTTATCTAATTCTAGTTACTTAGATAATAATTATAATAGTTATATATTCATGACATTGCCCCCTCTTCTAGAGGTGAGTTCCATGAAGGGCGGTGATTATATGTTGAAGAAGTCTAAGATACAACAAATTATATTTGTCATGTACTTTGATCTTTGTTCCCTTTGAAGATAGCTAATAGGTCTTCTCAGCCATTGGTGACGTTCCATTATAGGGCGGTGTCATGATGTAACATGGATAACAAGTGAAAGGGTGAAGAAAATATCATGTTTTGAGGATCTTACTTCAAAAATATTATAGCAAATTATCTTGGAAAAATAGATATTAGTCAAAGGGTAGAAAAATTAAAGGTGCTAATGCTGTCTTTTTACAAATTATGCTTCTATTTACTTTGTAAGGCCATAAATAAGATAAAACAAGGTAGATTAGAAAAATAAAGGATATAAGCATATGTAGGAAGGAGTTAGGAGTGCAAATTAGTAAAAATTACCTCAAGAAGATGAAAGTTGATATCCGAAGAGGACCGATTATGAACCTGGTTTGAAATCAGACCCCAAGGCACAAAACCATGCTCTGATGGCGATTCAAGGGTTCTTTGGGAGATCAGAGAGCTGAATTAGAGAAAAAACTTGTGGAGGGATTTTTGAGAAGTAATTTCGTGTCGTTTGGATTAGTATTGGATTTTTGAGGGATTTTCAAAGCAAGTGATGTTCTCTATGAATTCAGATCTTTGAGAAATAAAACTAATTTGCAAATTTTTGGATTTCGTGTCTTTTGTAGCATTTTTATGGGTGAAAATTTAGAGACTTATTGATATTCTTGTTGTAAATGTATAAAAAAGATTTGAGATCAATCGAATGGCTAGATCGATACATATGAAGGTTTTTGTGGGCTAAGGTCTCGGGATTTAGGGTTTTGAGGACCAGTAAGATTTTCTTAGATATCTAGCAATCTACCATTTGAATTGGAGAGATTTTTGGTTTTATTAGTAGAAGACTTGATTTCCTATATGCAAGTAAAATTTGGAAGCAATCGAATGGTGGAAAAGAGAGATATCAGTACTGGAAGTTGGCATCAAGTTTGGAGAAGAAGAGACCAGCCGACATCCAAGCGGAATTTTGAGGTCATCGATTAATTGGTAAGTGCGATTTTCTTCAAAATTTGTGTGCTGGTTTCTAACTTAAACTCTAATAAGTGTGCAAATTTTGAATTAGAATCAACGATTCAATATTTAGTTATTTAAATTTCAAATCTATAATTAGGATTTGGTTTGGGTTAGGATTTGATTAGGATTTAGGATTTAGGGTTAGGATTTGGTTAGGATTTGGTTTAGGATTTAGGATTTGGTTAGGATTAGGGTTAGAGTTTGGTTAGGATTTAGATTTAGGGTTTGATTAGGATTTGACTAGGGTTTATTTAGGATTTGGAATTGATTAGAATTTGTTAGGATTAGGATTTGTCTAAGATTTGATTAGGATATGTTTAGGATTTAGGATTTATCTAGGATTTGATTAAGATTGGATTAAGATTAGGGTTTGATTAGAATTTAAGGTTTATTTAGATTTTTGTTAGGATTTGACTAAATTTTTTTTAATATTTTTTTATATTTCTTTAGGATTTTCTTGTGTTTCTTTTATAACTTCAATAAAATTTAATTGAGCTTGCTTAATGTTTGTTTATGATTGTTAATATTTAATTGTAATTTTTCTATAATCCTATTGGATTGTTAGGATCTTTTGTTGTAATTTTCTTTTACCTTCTACAGCTACGTGCTCGATGCATTCTCAAGCAAGACTTCACGTAATACGACAGCGGAAAGACCACCTTGTGATTTGATCATTGTTGAAACCTTTGTAACTTCCTTTAAACAAAACATTTGTAACACCATCAAGAGTTGTGCCTACCTCTAATAAAATCACAAAATATTGATAGTCTTTTCTTAGGCCATGATACCAAATACATTGTATCTCACCATTTATTCAAAGAAGAACATGTTGTCCTTGAAAGTCTTCATTCCTATTATATCATCTTCAAGGCTATGATAATCACAATGTCTTGTCCTATAAGTCAACAAATGATGGCTCTTAAGTTAAGTTTGTCAGTTGTTGGTTTTCCATCTCCTTGACACTATAATTATACAAAAACTACAAACAAGGATAAAAGATAATATACAATCTTTTTTGAATTGTATTTCATTTATAGTAAAGTTTTGCTATCATTTATCTTTTTTTGATAGATGTTATTGATAAAAAGCCTCCACTGTCTTTGTTGCATTTGTAAGATTTATTGCAAGCTTCTATGTGTATTCTTTAATATCATATCTGTGCTAATGGATAAGATATTCTAATTTATTTTGGTGCCGCCTTGAGTCTAAAACTTCTTCTACTTCAAATTCTTTATTATTATCCACTTCTATAGGAGAAGGTGGAATTTGCCTTCTTCTTAGTATATTCATAGTCTTATATGGTTCAAGAAGAGATACATAGAAGTCATGATGGATCTTCATTGACTTCAGTAGATGTAATTGATAAGCAACTAGATTAATTTGTCTACAAATACAAAAAGATCCAAGCTTCCAGTAGACCAACTTATCACAAGGATGAGTAGTCTTGATATTTCAATAGGCATCTGTGTTGATCTTTTATCATTCTTGAGCTTCTTTTAATTGTACCTTCATTGTTGCATGTGGCTCAGACAAATGATTTATCAAATCTTTTGTCGTAAGATTATTAAATTTTAAAAAGTCAAAAATATCAAGTTATAGATGGTAATTATAATTGGCAAAGAAAAATATTTGTTACATAGAAGAACGCATTGTATTATTATAAGCAAACTTTGCCAATGATAAGAGGATTTTCCAATTGTTTTGTTGATAATTGATGGTACATTTTAAGTATTACTTCAAAACTTGATTTACATGCTCTGTTTGTCCATCAATTTGAGGATGAAAAGCCAAAAAAAGCTTTATGTCCACCTTTAGAATCTTAAAAATAATTCTCCAAAATCTTGATACAAATTGAGTCTCCCTATCCAATATAATATCTTTTGACAATCCATGATATCAATAGATATTGTCAAGAAAAAGCTTCATAATTTCTTCACATGTGATAGTTTTTGTACATAGTTTAAAATATGCTATTTTGATAAAACAATCTATTATTATAAATATAAAATCACACAAATCTGAGATTGGAAGATCCATAATAAAATCCATGGAAATAGAAGACAATGATTGTTCTAGAATAGGTAATAGTTGAAGAAGTCCATAAGGTCGATGACAAGGAGTTTTTGACCTTGAACAAATATCATATGATTGAACAAAGTCTTTTACAGCCTTTCACATTTTTGGCCACCAAAAATCTCTAGATATTAGTTTCAAAGTCTTGTTGTATCTAAAATGTCATGTTGTTGAAAAGTCATGACATACTTGAAGAACACATAAACGTATTTTTCCTTCTGGAACATATAGGTGTCCTTTGAAATAAAGTAGGTTTTTTTTGAACTCAAACTTAGAAGTATCATAAGACTTAAAAGAAGTATTCTTAATATTATTAAGAAAAAGATTAGATGACATATTTGATTGAACTTTTTTGAGAAAAGTTGAATCAACAGTTAATGTTGATTTCATTACTCAAAGATGAAATTATTTTGGCTTTAATAAAATTATCATTTTTTAATCAAAAGTTGTATTTCTTTCTTTGGATACAAGATAAAAATGTCTAAAAAGAGCATCAAATAAACCTTATTATTTTCTTCGACAATAAGTGATATTGAACTCAAATCTTGACAAAGACATGCTCCAACAAGCTTGGCAACAATTCAAAACATGTGCTAACATAAAATATTCAAGGTTCTTATGATTTCATATATACGGTGATTAGATTGGAAGTGCCTTCTAGATAATGATGCTATTCTTCAAAGAAATCCATGATTGCAAAAAGTTCTTTGTCATAGATTTCATAGTTAATCTTAGCTACTGAGATTTTTTTGGAATGGAAAGCTACTAGGTGGAGTTTTTCATCTTTTCCTATTTGTGACAAAACAATATCTATAGCAAAATTTGATGCATCTATTTCCATAAAAAATGCCTTTGAAAAGTCAATGTCATATAAGATTGGTGTAGAAATAAATCTCAATTTCAAGGCTTCAAAAGATATTTCAGCTTCTTTACTCCAATTAAGTTTGTCTTTGCATGTAAGATGTATAAAAAGAGCTCCAATTTGAGAAAAATTCTTAATGAAGATCTGATAGTAATTGGCAAAGCCTAAAAAATATTACACATTTCTTAGTATTCTTGGAATCTTTCAATTTATAATAATTTGAATCTTTTTTGAATCCATCATAAATCCTTAAAAGAAATGACATATCTTAAGAAGTCAACTTAAGTAATATAAAATATATACTTTTTCAACTTAGAATACAATCTTGCATCTCTAAGTTTTTATAATACATGATGAACATGAACTTTATGTTCTTTTGTATTCTTAGAATAGATTAAAATGTTGTCTAAATACCACATAACAAAATCATCTAGAAATTCACAAAAAACATCATTCATAAGATTTTGAAAAGCACTTGGTGCGTTTGTGAGTTGAAAAGACATGACATTATATTCAAAGTATCTATACCTTGTTCAAAATGAAATCTTTCATTCACCTCATTTTTTTTAACATAAACCAAGTTGTTTGCTCTTTGTAGATCTATTTTTGTATAGATCTTAGCTTGATTTAATTGATTAAAAAGTCCACATATCAAGGTTAAAAGGTACTTATTTTTTATACTAATCTTGTTGAATTCTTGATAATCTATACACATTTGCAGTGATCCATCTTTTTTCTTCACAAATAAGATAGGAGCTTAAGCAAGAGATTTCAAATGACATATGAAATTCTTGGCCAAGTTTTTGTCAATGTACTTCTTAAGTTTAGCCAACTCATTTTCTGATAAATTGTAGATTGGAACAAATAGTGGCTGCTTTCTCTCTTTAAGGTCAATTGAGAAAACATATGAATAATACTCTAGAAGAATATTTACATTCTTTTTTTCAAAAACATCTTGAAAATCTTGATATTAGTTAGAATGCTATTTGAAGTCTTTCCATCATTAAAAATGGGTGTGGCATAAATAACAAAAGGTGATTCTTCTTTTGCAGCATGTAAGAAAGTTTTGTGCTTACAAGTATGGATTTGGCTACATGTTAGGGACATAGTCCTTAGACCTTCCTAGAGACAAGTTTCTAGAACCTTCTAGAAAGAAGTCTCTAGAAACTTCCAGAAGATTCCTTGAATATTCTCTTAGAATATTCTTTAAAGATTTCCAAAAGATTCTTTGAAGATTCCCTAAAGATTCCCTTAGAAGGCTCTAGAAGATTCTTAGAATATTTTAGTAGATTCTAGGAAGTTACTTGAGAAGCTTCCTAGCTTTTGGGTAGTTGCTCGAGAAGCTTCATAGTTCTTGAGAAGCTTCTTGATGCGCTTCCTTAGAACCATAGGCCAGTAGTATATATAGGAGTCGAGGCTGAAGAGTTCTTCAGTCTCGACAACACATCTCTTGAAGCTCTAGCTCAATTCTCTTGGCGTTGATCTTGTACTCATCTGATAATCTAGTTCTTGTCATTTCTTCTTGAACTTCTTGTTTAGATTTCTTGTTTGTATTTTTGGTCCGTGACAGTTTGTCGAGACTATCTTTATCTTAATATCAGAGCTGAATCCTTCTTGTTTGAGAGCGGATTACCTCTCTTCTTGAAGGTATTCTAGCGCTTTAGGGGTTGCGGATTACCTTCCTCTAAACTGATATTTTCTCAATCACAATATCAGAGCTTAGTTCTTTGAGGCAGAGAGTGGACTACCCCTTTCCTTGGAGATACTTGAGCGTTCTAAGGGTTGCGGATTACCCTCTCTTGGACTGATATTAATTCCTTCTTTTTGTTTAGCATAGCTAGTAAAAAAGACTGTTAACATCGATTTCAGAGCTTTGCCTTCTTGATAGAGTGCGGATTACCCCTCTTCTCGAAAGCATTGAGGCATTTTTAGAGGTTGCGGATTATCCTCCTCTAAAACTGAAATCGTTTAGTATTTTTTTTCTTTTCTCCGAGTAAATTTTAGTGACAGGTAGTGCTACAATTTTTTCCAAGAGACTTAGCAATTTCTTCTTCTCTCAAAATTTTAATCCATCTATTCTCTAAATATGGAAGTAGACCAGGTCATAGACAGCGCATCTCCACAAGTAGACAATAGAGTGGCAACTCTTGCAGATCTTCAAGCTCTTATGAATAGTGTACGAAAGGAGATTGCATTTCTTCGCAATCCAAGTAAAGAACCTCAAATTGATCTAGTGACCGAAGAAGCTAGACGCGAAATTCATAGCCTACAACAAGAGATTATTCGACTGAGAGAAGCAAGACATGTGTCACATACGACCCCCATGGATACTTCAAGGATTAGTACGAAAGAACCAAAAGCGAGTATGCCAGACAAGTTTGACGGAACAAGAGCCAACTTCCGAGGTTTTGTGCAACAAGTACGGCTTTACCTACGCCTATACCCTTCTCGTTATCCGAATGGATTTACCCAAGTTGCTTTCATAGGTACTCTTCTATCAGGAAATGCTCGCTCTTGGTTTGCTCCACTATTGGAGAAGGATTCTCCAATATTGTACGACCTAGAGGCTTTCATAGAGAGACTTACTGCTGCGTTTGGAGATAGCGATCGAGAAAGAGTGGCTGAAAGAAAGATACAAAATCTGCGACAAGGATCACGTTCTGTTGCAATCTATGCTGCAGAATTTCAACAGCTTACATGTGATCTTGATTGGAATGATAAGGCGTTCATGACACGATTTCGATATGGACTGAGAGATGATGTCAAGAACTTATTGATCACCATGCCTAAGGCGGATACTTTAGAAGAACTTATATCTCAGGCAATTATTTGTGACAACCGCCTCTTTGAATTACGACAAGAAAGACGATCAAGCTGGAGAAATGATGGAGCATTTGCTACATTTTCAAAAGGTCCAGAGAATCACTCCACAGATCCTGAACCCATGCAAATTGATGCGGTACGTTTCAAATCCCTCACAGCTGAGGAAAGGAAGCGACGGTTTGAACAAAACTTGTGTTTATATTGCGGAGAAGCGGGCCATAAAGCTATAGATTGTCGGAAGAAACAGAAGCCTCAAACAACAAGACTCAAGAGTACAAGCATGGAGGAAAACAAGGACGCCCAGCCACAATAGGGACCGTGCGGCTGGACATCTCAACATCCAAAATTAATCAAGGTCCCTTTTTCTCAGCTCAACCTTCAGATTGTTTTATGGTACCTTTACATCTGGGTATTCAAGAACTACAAGTCGATGCTTTATTAGACTCGGGTGCATCCGCTTGCTTTATAGATGAAGAGTTTGCTAAGCTTCACAATATTTCTCTTGTAAAGAAACTTAAGCCTGTCCATGTAGAAGTCATAGAC
This sequence comes from Physcomitrium patens, assembly GCF_059467195.1. Classification (NCBI taxonomy): domain Eukaryota; kingdom Viridiplantae; phylum Streptophyta; class Bryopsida; order Funariales; family Funariaceae; genus Physcomitrium; species Physcomitrium patens. The sequence goes on along the minus strand of NC_143431.1, from coordinate 194,146 downwards.
GGACGACCATTGTCTTCAGGCAATGTTATCCATGAAACTAAACCATTGAAGGTACGTCTTGAAAACCATGAGAGCAATATTGTGTTTAATGTTATCAAGACCCCTTCATGTCCTATCATTTTGGGACTATCTTGGCTTGATAGATATAATCCATTGATAGATTGGAAGTTGTGGAAAGTGACATTTCCAACAAACTCCTTGAAGGTGGAATCTGCCAAGACAATGTCTAGAAACAAATCCTTGTTTATAGGTGCAAGGGCTTTCATGAAGGAAGCCAAGCAAAATACACCTCTTGTCATCTTCGCAACTTCGACTCGAGAAGATGCAACTCCGACTTTGGTTATTCCAAAGCAGTATGAAGAATTCAAAGATGTCTTTGAAAAGAAGAATGCTGATATGCTGCCAAAGCATCGACCCTATGACTGTGCCATTGAATTGTAAGAAGGAGCACAACCACCTTTTGGACCAATCTACAATTTATCGCAGACGGAATTGACTGAGTTGTGGAAGTACATTGACGAGAATCTAGCCAAGAACTTCATCCGTCATTCGAAGTCGCCAACTGGGGCACCAATCTTATTTGTGAAGAAGAAAGATGGCTCACTACGGATGTGCGTGGACTATCGAGGTCTCAACAAGGTGACAAAAAAGAATCGCTATCCATTGCCTTTGATCTCTGGTCTTCTAGAACAACTTGGGCGTGCAAGGATCTTTACAAAGATTGACCTAAGGGGGGCTTACAACCTTGTGCGAATTAAGGAAGGAGATGAATGGAAGACAGCGTTCCGAACAAGGTATGGCCATTTTGAATACAATGTCATGCCATTTGGTCTTACTAATGCTCCAGCGGTCTTTCAACACATGATGAATGACATCTTTCGAGAGCATCTAGACGATTTTGTTGTCATCTATCTAGTTGATATTTTGATATTTTCTAAGAACGAGGAAGAACATGAGAAGCACGTTCGTCTGGTACTCAAAAAACTACGGGAGCGAGGACTCTATGCCAAATTGGAGAAGTGCTTATTTCACCAAACTGAGATGGAGTTTTTGAGATTCATCACGACTACGGAAGGCTTGAAGATGGATCCAAAGAAGGTGGAAGCAATCATGTCTTGGGAAGTTTCGAAGACGGTTAGGGACGTACAATGTTTTCTTGGATTTGCTAACTACTATCGGATCTTCATCAAGAATTATTCTCAAGTTGTTGCCCCCCTCACTCGGTTAACGTGTAAGGACAAGCTCGAATGGGGACCTATCGCAGAAAAAGCATTTCAAGATTTGAAGATGGTATTTACTATAGCTCCAATCTTGGTACATATGGACTTTACAAAGGCCTTTTATTTGGAGACAGATGCTTCGGATTTTGCTTTGGGAGCTGTACTTTCACAGATGGGCATAGATGAGAAGCTCCATCCAGTTGCGTTCTATTCTCAAAAATTCTCTGCTGGTGAGATCAACTATGAGATCCACGATAAGAAACTCCTTGCTATAGTAGATTCTTTCCAAGAGTGGCGCCACTTTCTCGAAGGAACTGCACATCCAGTGACCGTATATACGGATCACAAGAATTTGGAGTATTTTATGTCGACTCGAGTTTTGAATCGGCGTCTAGCTCGGTGGAGTATGTCGCTATCCAAGTTCGACTTTGTTATTACTTATCGGCCTGGAAAGCAATAAGGGTTGTCCGATGCATTATCAAGGAGATCATATCTCGCGCCAAAGGTTGGAGATGCAGCATTTGATCAACAGTGCACGACATTGTTGAAGCCAGAGAAATTTCGCCTCAATACAGCTATTGTACCAATTGATGCTGATTTCCTCGACCAGGTACGGGCCGCAACCATTGAAGATTTTCTAACCCTTGATATCAAGCAACATGCTAGTGATGATAAATTCAAGATGAAAGGAGATCTAGTATATTTCGAAGAGCGGTTGTATATCCCAAAAGGGCCAGCACGACTCCGAGTTCTTCAATCTCGTCATGACTTTCCAACTGCGGGACATTTTGGATTCAATAAGACCTTGGAACTTATTTCCCGCGATTTCTGGTGGCCTCAAATGTGGAAGGATGTGAAAGATTTTGTTGTATCTTGTGACATTTGTTCAAGATCCAAAAACCCTCGACATCGACCTTATGGACTTCTACAGCCATTGCCTATTCCGCGTCGACCATGGTCTTCGGTTTCCATGGACTTTATTACGGATCTACCACCATCGAATTCATTTGACAGCATTTTTGTTGTCGTAGACCGGCTTACAAAGATGGCACATTTTGTCCCTTGCAAGAAGACATCGTCAAGCGAAGACACAGCAAGACTCTTTCTTGATAATGTGTATCGATATCATGGTCTACCAGATGATATCGTATCGGATCGAGGAACCCAGTTTGTGTCAAAGTTTTGGAAATCTCTTTTTGAAATATTGAAGGTGGGTATCAAGCTTTCTTTGGCATTTCATCCTCAAATGGACGGCCAAACAAAACGGGTGAATCAAGTTTAAGAGCAATATTTACGTTGCACCATCAACTATCAACAAGATGATTGGGTCGCATATCTATCGCTAGCCGAGTTCGCATATAACAACACCCTTCATGCGTCAACTCAACAAACGCCATTCTTTTCCAATTATGGATACCATCCAAAGCTTGACTTGTGGAGTTCGTCAACGATTAACAATCCGGCAGCTGAAGGATTGGTGAAGGAGCTTTCGCAGCTTCAAACTACATTGAAGCTTCAATTGCAAACTGCCCAAGAATCTTACAAGGCGTCCGCGGACAAATTTCGGAATCAGGCACCTAAATTCACGATTGGAGACAAAGTTTGGCTGCTTCGACAAAATATTAAGACCAAGCGGCCATGTGACAAATTGGACTATCGGAGATTGGGACCATTTGTTATCCAGAAGCAGATCAATCCTGTAGCGTATCGTCTGGAGTTACCAGCTACTATGAAGGTACATCCTGTCTTTCATGTTTCTTTGTTGGAGCCTTATCGAGAATCGTCTTTTCCTGGAAGAGTACAATGTCCACCACCTAGCATAGAAATAGAGAACCACGAAGAATACGAGGTGAAAAAGGTCCTGGATTCACGGTAAAGACGGGGTAAATTAGAATACTTTGTGCATTGGAGCGGTTACGATATTAATGAACGAACATGGGAGCTGGCCGAAAATCTCGCGAATGCGCCACAAAAGGTACAGGAGTTTCATCAACGATATCCTGAGAAATCCAAGCCGGTTCGACGATAGCTTCTTACTGAAGCTTGCTCATCCAGAAAACAGAAAAGAGGAGAGAGCACCACCAAAATCCATAGTTGATGTAGACATTCTCTCCAAGATAGCGTAGAACTTTGTTAGTAGCCCAAGTTTGTTCTTATTGTTTTAGCCTTTGAATATGGATAGCCAAGATACTACACTTGTCATGTCATCTCAAGCAACTAGCTCACGAAGACGACCGCGAGATAAAGAACCGCCTGCACCACGACGATGTCGAAGGATTCCGAGCAACAGATCGCTGGTGATTGTATTTGAGGTCGAGCCTGCCTACAATGGTCAGCCAGAAGGAGTGTTTGCAGGACAATTTCACAATGAAGACACGGAGGTTCATGCTTGGTCAGAAGTTGAAGGCGTGGACTACTACCGTTGGCTTCAAGGACCATTGAATCACTTGCCTCGTGAACAACAATTGGAGTTCATAGCAGAGGTTATGCGACAGATCTTCATTTTCTTGCATTGGTATTGACTGACAATAACATTACTTCTCAGAGACCTCGAAGCTAAAGGAGGAGGTGATGTTAGGGACATAGTCCTTAGACCTTTCTAGAGACAAGTTTCTAGAACCTTCTAGAAAGAAGTCTCTAGAAACTTCCAGAAGATTCCTTGAATATTCTCTTAGAATATTCTTTAAAGATTCTATAAAGATTCTTTTAGAAGGCTCTAGAATATTCTTAGAATATTCTAGTAGATTCTAGGAAGTTACTTGAGAAGCTTCCTAGCTCTTGGGTAGTTGCTCGAGAAGCTTCATAATTCTTGGGAAGCTTCTTGATGCGCTTTCTTAGAACCATAGGCCAGTAGTATATATAGGAGTCGAGGCTGAAGAGTTCTTCAGTCTCGACAACACATCTCTTGAAGCTCTAGCTCAATTCTCTTGGCGTTGCTCTTGTACTCATTTGATAATCTAGTTCTTGTCATTTCTTCTTGAACTTCTTGTTTAGATTTCTTGTTTGTATTTTTGGTCCGTGACACTATACTACACTTATAGCTTTTCACAAAACTCTTACTACTGCTCTGAAAAAAGTTAAGTTTATAAGAAATCCAAGCTATCAGAGGATTATACTTTTTTAACCATAATGAACCTAAAATGACTGAATTAAAGAGAGACCTAATTATATTAAAAATTATAAAATTATTATGACCATTTATTGCTACATCTATAGAAAATGTTTCATGAATAATATCTCCAAAAGATAATGGATGGCCATCTATGACTTCTACATCTACGGATTTAGTTTTTCATATTAATATATTTTGTGGATTTTAACAAACTCTTCATTTAAGAAATAAGTTGAGGCTTTTAAATCTATTAAGTTAGAGGCTTTGTGATTATTAGGACCTAAATATACATCTATTATAAAATAAGGAGAGGGTTTTGAGGAGATGATAGGACCTTCATTTGTACAAGATTCTAGCAGCATGGTCCCTATTGTAATTGGACAAATTTATTTTTTGACATTTTTCATCTTTGACCTTTGTATTTTTTATTTTGTAGTGGCATTGTTTCTTTGGACAATGTTGAATAATGTGTTTAGCTTTTCTATATATAAATACAATCTTTTTTTGATGACGATGAGTCTTTTCTTATTCAATAAGAGGTTTAAAAAATATTGCATGAATTTGCATGTTTTCTACTTCGAGATGTTTAAATTTAGAGGTCAATAGTATTGTCATTGAATTGTAATAGTGTAGAGATTTTCTTGCATGATTTTTAGATTGAAACTCAAAAAACAAAATTGTGACACTTTATAGCAAAATCAATTGCTTGACTTAATGTCTGAGAATTAAGTAAATTGAGCATCAATTTCTTTACCTCATATTATAATCCATAGATAATTTGGTTGATAAAGGTAACATCATTTCACTTGATATCAATTACTAGTTGTCACAATTGTAAAACATATGATGTCACCAATCGAGTGCCTTGTTGCAAGATATAAATCTTATTAGTTGTAATAAAAATTGCATCATGTTCTCTATACATGGATTTAAACTCTATAAAAAAAGCCTTAAAATTATCCAATATTGAATCTTGTCATTCAAAAAAAGATGAAAACCATGATAATGCTGAATCTGAAAGAAGTGTATCAATGAATCTAACTCGTGATCTTGGCGTTGAATAACTTTGGAGTTGAAGTTCAATCACAAATTGTATTTGATTGATAAATCTTTAAAATTTGGATCTTATGCCATCATAATTCTCAAGCAAGGCAACTTTAAATTCTCTAACACTAGAAAGATATTCAACTGTAGGAGAAAGCATGTGATTTAGTGTAGATGTTGAATCAGCTTCAATCATGTCCATACATTCATTTCTTGTTATTTTTGTTGCTTTAAATGGCAATAAATTGAGTTGATGCATTGCAAGCATCAACTTACTTATTTGCTCTTACATTTGTGCCATTGCACTCTTCATTTTATGAAGCTCTATCATGATGACATTTAGAAAAAAAAAAATCTAATATTTCTCAAGACAAGCAGAAGAGATGACTTGAAAATAAAGAAGATACTAAAAATAATATTAGTTTGGAAAAGGATAATCCATAACTTCTAATATAGATATGACTTATTAAGAGAAAAGAATAATCCACTTTTAATCAAGAAGGGACAAAGCTCTAATATTATAAATATATAATTGTCAATTTGTTTAGGATATGAACTAGAAGAAGATACATAAATCTGAGAAATCTATATCAAAAGAAAAGTAACAAAATAGAAATAAAGTAGTATGTATATTGAAAAGAAATTGGAATGGCTATTGCTAAAAGAAAAAAAAACTAGAGACTCTTGAATCTAGACTAGAAGTAAGAAAGTAATTGACAAGAGTGAAGAAGGCTTCACTCTTGCCTCTATATATATTATCTACGTAGGATCTATGTGACAACATTCTATAAGATCTCTAAAAATGTGTTGACTTGCATGACATGTATCTTGACTTGCAAGGCAAATTTTCTATATGGCTACCACATAATTAGCTTCTTTTATAAGCTACCAATACATATGATACAAAAATAGCTTGTTGACCAAGTTTTTAATCTACTATCAGAGATATATACATTTATCTCAATAGTTACTTATATGATTATATAGAAGTAGGTAAATATAGATTAATTTCTTAAAGTCTTCTAGAAAAGCTTCCTAAAAGCTTCATAGACATGGTGTCGTGTTGTAATACGACTATATGGTGAAAATATAAATGAAAAAGATATTATTAATATTTAGTCATCTTGGATGTTAGAAATAGTGGCCAATTCCAATGCCAATATTCAGGGTCAGTTAATGTCACCCCATCGACGTCATCGAACCAAGTATCCTCCATACCAATGCAACAACCAGGATCATTATTCAACCCTACATGGAACAAGCCTAGTAGGTATTTATCGGTGGAGACACCCAATATGCATGATGGAGGTGCAAGATGACCACTTTGTCGTTTTCGTTGCAGACAGGTTGGTCATTATGTTAGTAAATGTTCCAATCCCAAAGCCAATGATGATTACATGCTAGTGTATAGGAATTGTAAGCAAACGAGGCATACTTATCAGCAATGTAATGCTTCGTCTAATTTCAATAAACGGGATCAGCAGATCCAAAGCCAAGGAAAAATTGAAGAGATAAATCAAGGTCTTTAAGATTCTGTGGTAAATCGGGTAGACGCAGTCCGAGCCGTTCTTACTAAGAGTCAAAAAATAGAAAAAGTACCAATTCAATATTTGAGTGCGTCTGATGTGAAGGATCAATTTGACCTAATTATGGGGATATCCAATCTAGGTTCTGGTATGGGCCTCTTACCCAGTATGAGACCTCACTTGGTTGGGCAACTCAATGAGGTCCCAAATACAAAGACTTCGATTCCATTTCAAGCTGTTCCATTCTCTATGCCATTTTGTAAAAAACGTCCTTTCGATGGGAAGATCCTTTCAGAGATAGGAATTCTGCGGAAGCGCTGTCGGCTGTTCTAATTCGGAGTCCAAGGCAGGAGAAAAGAGGACCACACAGAGTTAAAAGGGAGGAGAGGATAAGGAAAGAGACATTTGGAGATCAGGATTTTTGGGGTCGGAGAGCTAGTTTCAAGCTCATTTGAAAGGTGTAGAATTGACTTTCATAGGATTTGAGAGAACTTTGGCAATCGTTGCTAGAAGTCAGTGTTTGTATTAGTGAATTAGATTTTTTTTGTAATAAAGTAATGGCTGGTACTCTTGACTGTTTTATGACTTTGGAGAAACTTCTATAATGTCGTATTACGTGCTTTCCTGCTCAAGAACGCGCCGGGCGTCTGGCTATAGAAGGTAGTATGGAGATCCGCCGATAGTCAAGCAGTCTATCAGTTTTTACTGCTGGAATATAAACGACTGCAAGAATATACCGTAAATCTTTACTGATGCCCTTCGACTGCTTGTCGAAGTCTTTTTTTTGCCCCAGCCGGTAGGTCTCTAGACGTTACAGAGAACCCCGAACAACCCAAACTGTTAATCTTCAATACCCCTTTGTACTTACGATCTTGTATCCACTGACTGTCCTGTTAGATTAACCCAATAAATTTCATTCACTCCGCATACTCAATCCTATAGACATACTTTAATCCTTCAATCACAGACGTAACTCGATTTTACAAAACAGTCAAGAGTATTCAAACCCACTTCATTTAAAAATCCCGATTCACTATTACAACACTGACTTCAGTAGCGATTGCCTCAATCGTCCGAAAACTCTACGAAGAAGAAAAATCCAAATTCTATGTCTTTCCTTCCCCGACCCGAAGCATGAAGCTCCTCTCTCTAATTTCCTTGATCTTCCAAAAACCTCCAATGAAAATCGAACTAGTAACCTTGCAAAAGCTTGAAAACTCGCTTCCCCTCGATTCCCTCCAAAAAAAACCTTCCTCCCTAAAATTATATCCCCCCTAACCTTATCCTCTGAATTTCTTCAATCTTCCGTCTTAGATCCGGAATTGGCTCCCACCTCAAGCTTGGATCTGAAATTGGCTCTCGCCGTCAAGCTTTCTCCTCCGTTTTTACCTTTAAGAAATCCATTTACCGAAAACAACGTTCCCTGAAATGGCACAGAGAATAGGACAGCCTGAAACAGAATCGAACCCCGTAATCGGGACCACATTGAGTCGCCCGACCAATTCAGGTCCTATATTGGGAAAGATGCCCGTAGTAACCTGGATGTTCCCATAATTGGGTCAAATTGGTCCTCGCGTCAAATTGGCTAAGACCCGTAGTAAGACCTAGATTTCTCGTAATTAGATTGCATTGGGTTGACCGGCCAATTCAGGTCTCATATTGGATAAGAGGACCCGGATTGGATTATCGAAATTGGATCCAATTGGCTCCTCGAACCCGTCGTGTGAATTGGTCCTTCTCTTCCTGCTGACTCCCGTTATTGGAATCGAATGGAGCATTTCAGTATGCCCCGGCTGACTGTAACGGAGTGACTGAACCTGACCACTCAGTATTTGTACTGGAGTTGGTCGATGATCCCAATATTCGAGGTAACTGAATATTAATAAAATTCCCATTTCTTTTTATTTTCACTGTATACTCATGTTACAACACGACATCCACCCCCTCTGAACCTGTGCATCCTCCGGTATGCACCAATTTACCCAATTGCTGTTTGATTCAGAATATATCCCCTACGTCTTTGTCCAGTTCGTCTTCGTCACCTTCATTATGCATATCACTTTCATCTTCTTGCTGCGGAATCTCTATACCTTCATTAAGGTCTTCCATATTCATCTCTGCGTGTCTTCATTTAAATATTTTTACTCGCTTTCCTGCAATTGGTATTTTCAATTTTGTACCATCTATCTCCCGTAATGAGTAAGTCGCATTATCATGAACAGTTGTTATAACATATGGTCCAAACCAACGTTTTGAAAATTTCCACAAAGTACTATGTTGATTATCCAGACTATTGTCATAAACAAGTACCCAGTCACCTTCCTCGATTGCTTTTGGTCTCAATCGATGTTGCTTATCGAATCGCGCCTTGTTTTGTAACCTTGCTCTTTTTAACCTTTCCAATGCTATCTGGACATCTTCCGTTCTTTGCTGCAATTGTCGAATCCTAATAGCCAGAAGTTCTTCTCTTGTCAATCCATCTTCCCATGGTAGCATACTCCAAGTAAGTACCTTTTCTTCAATCGGCATAATTGGTTTTTGACCTGTCATAAGTTCTACTGGCATATATCCTGTCACCGAACTATGTATTGTTCGATCAGCCCATAATGCAAATGACAAAAGCCGTGGCCACTCTTTAACCTTCCCATTACAAGCTTTAACCAATGCTTTCACAATCGGCGGGTGACCGCGTTCGCTTTTCGCATTCCCTTTCGAATTATAAGCAGTAGTCAGTGATAGTTTAACTCCACATCTTTCAAAGAACTTACGAGCTTCTTGTGCATTTAATTCTCCACGATCTGCAGTGATTTTTCCTACGCACCCGTAACGGCAAATGACATCTTCAAGCAAAAACCTACAAATCTCCTCTGTAGATTTTGTCCTCAATGCTCTTCCTTCTACTAGATTTGATAAATCTTCACGAGCTAAAACCAAATATCTCATCTGCCATAACCCAACCGGCATAATAACCAAATCAACAACCCATTTAAAATGAATAGCCAGAGGATACGTAGGATGAAGACCATCTGCCATAACCCAACCGGCATAATAACCAAATCAACAACCCATTTAAAATGAATAGCCAGAGGATACGTAAGATGAAGACCATCTCGATGTCGGATATTAGAATACGATTGACAGATTTCACATGACTCTACAAATGAGAGCACATCTCGATACATATTTTTCCACCAATATCGTTCCTTGAGTTTAGCAAAAGTAACCCAGATTCCTCTATGCCCTGCCCATAAACTATCATGAAACTCCTTTAATAATTTTAGTTTTTCTTTCCTTTTGCCTATCACTCATTGTGACATCCCAATTCCTTTCTTCGGTCTCTTCCATAAGAATCCATCTCGAAGTAAAAATCCATATGCTTTTTTTCTTATTTGTTTGAATTTTTCTGTAGACCAATTCCCCTGCTTAGACAAGGTATTCAAATAATGACCAATATCCAATAATTCTCCTTCATAAGATTCTTCAAGAACAAGCTTGTCTTCTCTGTTGAGATTCGATATTGAATAGAATTTCAATCCGAGATCATCAATGTCTTCAACCATTTCGTCCTCCCTCTCGTATCTTGCTCGAGATAGCATGTCTGCTACTAAATTGTCCTTTCTAGTGATATGCTTAAATTCTGGATTTAGTGATTTAATATAAGCAATCCATCTCAACATTGCAATATCTGGCGTTGAACAGTTAATAATCATTCCAAGCAATGGCAAGCAATCTGTTTCAATTACTACTACTGCCCCAATCAAATAGTCCTTTTCAGCTTTCATAGCCGAAACGACTCCCCAAAGTTCTCTTTTGACTTGCGAATATGCACGTTGACGAATACTTAAAACTTTAGCCCCAAATCGAACTGCAAATCTACTCCCATTCGAATCATCTTAACCCACCGCCCATCCAACGGCAATTGGACTAGCGTCTACAGTAAGAATCACTGGTCTATTGCACTCATAATCAACCTTCCTCAATATTGGAGGTGACATCAATAATTTCTTCAATCTTTGCATTGCTTGAATATGCCTTTCTTTCCATTCAAATCGGTAACCCTTGCGTAACAGTTCATATAATGGATCCGCTATGTGAGCAAAATGAGGGATCCAGATTTGATAAAATACACATGCACCCAAAAACCTGTGAATCTCTGTTAAAGAACCACAATCCTCTTTCATCCTTCCAATTGTATCAACTTTAGTCGGATCTGGTTTTCTTCCGTAAGATCCGCATAAATGTCCAACAATTACAACCTCTCGCACTCCAAATACGGACTTCATACCCGATAATGTAAGATGAACTTCTCCAAGCCGAGTTAAAATCTTTTCACAATCTTGTATATGATCAACAACATATCTGCGACACCCCCTCGTATCTAAAGTTTCATCCTTGTCTCCTTCTCTGCACCCTTTTATAGGAACATCATCTAGAAAAGGCATAGTCTTTTTCGGAATAAAATCTCTCAATACCTTATTCATCTCATTCATCATATGCGCAACTGAGTTGGTCGCGCCTTGAGGAAGAGTGCACATTCTAACCAATCCAAGCGGTGTCCTCATCGTTGTCATATCTCTACTTCCTTCGGCAAGTTGAAATTGATCATAACCTGAATACAAATCACCCATTGAATAGATCGCCCTTCCAGCAAACGCCTCAACAAATTCATCCACAATAGGTCCAATTCCTGCATTCCTGACAGTTACAGCATTCACCGGCTGCATATCTTGAATAAACCGTAGTGACCCATTCTTCTTAGGTACCGTAAACCATCGACTAGAATACGACGCAAATGAAGGTTCCAATATTTTCATCTTTATTTTTTCTTTTAATAGCTCAACCAATTTAGGTAAATGTGCCCTTGGTACTAGAATCGGTCTTAGATTCCAAGGTACATGTGGTACTGTGAAGATAACCATAGGTGTTACAATATTTGGATCCACACACCCAATTTCATGAGATTCAAAGGCAAACAATCTACCTTGTTTAGCCAACATCTTTTTGAAGCAAGTAATTTCCTCCAGTAATAAAGAACCATCAGAATCAATCTTCAATTCTTCAAAAGTCTCTTCAGTAAACTGATGTCCAATACTCATTGGATCTCTTAAACTTGCTTCTTTTGATGCTTCTCCCATTTGTTCTTTAGAATCCTCTGGTAATGGTCTGGCAACAGGCTTTACCTTCTTATCTGTCGTTTTATATCTCGTCTCTACTGTGACTTCTGGTGCTTGAAAAGATTCAAGCATGGTATAAACCTCTCTCGAATGAATCTCAACAATCTTATCATTATCCCCTAACCCAATAGATGTAATCAATTCCAATCAATCTTCCAGCCCATTTTCTTCATAAACACCCAAAATCCTCTCATCATCTTGCAATGTACCTATCTTGCGTAACTGTCCTTCAATATCATATAATCTTTTTCTTTCTTTTCTTTTAAAATCATCAACTTTCTTATACATAATATTTCCATTCTCCAATATACCAATAAAATTTGCATCAAAGGCACCTTCATCTCGCGAGAGTACCTCCTCTTTTGTACCTCCATAATCTCGCTTTACAGTGGTACCTCCCCAAAATCCTTAAATCCTTCAACAATCTTTGGCAATGGTTTTTCCCTCAACCTATCTCGATTCCGTTCATGGTTAGGAGGTACTGTTAGAAATTGTACAGCTTTCCTCCCATCTTCGCTCCGTACCCTTGCATAAGCAGAACCATCGTCAAGTACCTTTGTTTCCATCCGTGTTGCCGTGATATAAGGTTGTCCTAAAATCAACGGATAAGACGTTGTATCTTGAACGAAGAAATGTTGCTCCGTCGCAACATCCCCAATCCGAATTTTGACATCTGGACAAGCTCCATATAATTCGCCTCGTGTGTTATTAGCTGCTCGTATTGCCCATCTATGTTCCATATCAATTGGCCATTTTTGCTTCTTATAAAGATCTTTAGACATGAGATTTATTTCAGAACCATGGTCCACCAAAGCAACTATTGGTTCTTCTATATCTCCTACCTTCACCAATACCTCAGTAGTTGCCCTTGCCCAATGCTTTCGAATATAATGGCTCAAAGTTTCCATTTCCTTGTCACTAGAATCTTCGAAACGTACTCGATGATTATACCCATTCTTTTCATTTGTTGGTTGCTTGTAACTAATATCAACCTCTTCTTCATCTCTACATATTCTTGCATCAATAGCATGACTCATTCCAGTTTCGCTCATTAATTGCCTCTTTCGCTTAATGCTGTCAATGATAACATCATGAAACTCCTTCTTTGCAATTCCCAAGACTTCTTTCAATGTGAATTCTACCTTAGCGTTTAATATACGTTCTTCCAACACCCCTTTCAAATTTGTTGCCGCTTCAATATCAGAAAGTAGCTTATAAGCAATTGATTTGCCCTTATCTTTTGTCTCCGTTGTTTTTTCTCCCAATGATGCTGAGGTATCCTTTACAGGCAATTCTTGTGAAGCTGCCTCTCGAGCCTTGTCTCCTCGAGTTTGCCTCTTAAAAGAATTTCCTTCTCTAGTATCATCAAAATTTCCTCGTCTTTTTTCTTCCATCAAAGCTTCATGTTGGCTCTTAGCAATATATGCATGAACTGAAAGAGACTCAACAGGATCCTCCCAACATGTTCTTCCTCGTATTGTAGCTGCAGTTCTCAATAACGCTTTTCGAGGTAATTTCCCTTCTTGCATTATAGAAACGGCAGAAGCCCAAAATTCACTAGTTTTCGTACTTCCACCAATTTCATCATCTACTCTAGCACCATAACTTGCACTTTCTCGTACTACTGTTTCATGCTCTTTTAAGTAATCTTGAACCAATGCTCTCATTCCTCCCTTGCCAAAATTGGTTTGAAGAAGATCCTCCCTATCTTTCAATGCTATCTTCCCATCTTTCCAGCAAATAATTCCCTGCCGTATCATATTATTAAATTCATTGCAATCTTTTCTAGTGTGTGAAGCATCATCACACCAAATGCATCTTTGTACATATCCTTATTTTGAAACATTCTTCGAATTGTTTATAGAAGTATTCTCTTCAAGTCTTGCCAATTTGATTTGAAGATCTCGCATTCCTCGTATAATTTCTTCCATATCCATATCTGCTTTCTTTGACAAGGATGTCGAAGGTTGAACTGTAGGCATTGTCGATGGTGTTGTACGTACTGGAGCTTTGGGTGCTTGTACTGTTTTCGGAATATTGCTCCTATCCTTCCTCCTTTCTTTTTTTGTAAGCAACCCCACCGCATCTTCAACGTTCTTCCACTTAGTTGTCAATCCTTCATCTTCTTCTTTGTCTTCAAGAAGGGGTTCTAATTTCTCTTGCAATTCTCCATCAGCAGCTTGAAGAAATAGATCAACTTTGTTCGGCTCCAATGTCAATTTTTCTACCTTCGATAATTGAGAGTACTGCCTCTCAAATTCCCTTAGTAGCTCTGTTGCTTGCAAATTCTTATTGGGTCGTTCAATCCATCCCAGAAACAGCTTCTTAGTAACGCGATCAACATCTTCCAAGAAATATTCGTCTTTCAATGCATGTGAAAAATCCTCCCATGAATTCCCACAATGATCCATAATCGATGTAATGTGGTCCCTTATCTCCGGTATCGTGGCAAGTCCAAATAGTGCAACCATTTTCTTCTCAGAAACCCGATTTAATTCCATTTCACGAACATAACATCTTAAATACCTTGAAATATTCCTCCCATCAAATTGATCAATTTTATTGACCACTGCTTGCAATGCTTTGGTTGCCAAAGCTTCTTTTCGATCATTGCTTTGCTGTTGCTACATTGACAATGAAAAGGCTTGAAACAAACTAACAATAGATGGATCCATGTGCATACCTTGTCCTTTAGAAGACTCCCCACCAGAAACTTCTCCCAAAAATCCTTCAAAATTTTTATTTTCGTTTTTCATAAAAATAAAGATAAAATCAACCGAAATCCAATACCTTCTACCTCAAGCTTTCACGTCGGGTTCACCACTTATGTCGTATTACGTGCTTTCCTGCTCAAGAACGCGTCGGGCGTCTGGCTGTAGAAGGTAGTATGGAGATCCGCCGATAGTCAAGCAGTCTATCAGTTTTTACTACTGGAATATAAACGACTGCAAGAATACACCGTAAATCTTTACTGATGCCCTTCGATTGCTTGTCGAAGTCCTTTTTTTGTCCCAGCCGGTAGGTCTCTAGGCGTTACACAGAACCCCGAACAACCCAAACTGTTAATCTTCAATACCCCTTTGTACTTACGATCTTGTATCCACTGACTGTCCTGTTAGATTAACCCAATAAATTTCATTCACTCCGCATACTCAATCCTATAGACACCCCTTTAATCCTTCAATCACAGACGTAACTCGATTTTACAAAACAGTCAAGAGTATTCAAACCCACTTCATTTAAAAATCCCGATTCACCATTACAACACTGACTTCAGCAGCGATTGCCTCAGTCGTCCGAAAACTCTACGAAGAAGAAAAATCCAAATTCTATGTCTTTCCTTCCCCGACCCGAAGCATGAAGCTCCTCTCTCTAATTTCCTTGATCTTCCAAAAACCTCCAATGAAAACCGAACTAGTAACCTTGCAAAAGCTTGAAAACTCGCTTCCCCTCGATTCCCCCCGAAAAAAACCTTCCTCCCTAAAACTATATCCCCCCTAACCTTATCCTCTGAATTTCTTCAATCTTCCGTCTTAGATCCGGAATTGGCTCCCACCTCAAGCTTGGATCTGAAATTGGCTCTCGCCGTCAAGCTTTCTCCTCCGTTTTTACCTTTAAGAAATCCATTTACCGAAAACAACGTTCCCTGAAATGGCACAGAGAATAGGACAGCCTGAAACAGAATCGAACCCCGTAATCGGGACCACATTGAGTCGCCCGACCAATTCAGGTCCTATATTGGGAAAGATGCCCGTAGTAACCTGGATGTTCCCATAATTGGGTCAAATTGGTCCTCGCGTCAAATTGGCTAAGACCCGTAGTAAGACCTAGATTTCTCGTAATTAGATTGCATTGGGTTGACCGGCCAATTCAGGTCTCATATTGGATAAGAGGACCCGGATTGGATTATCGAAATTGGATCCAATTGGCTCCTCGAACCCGTCGTGTGAATTGGTCCTTCTCTTCCTGCTGACTCCCATTATTGGAATCGAACGGAGCATTTCAGTATGCCCCGGCTGACTGTAACGGAGTGACTGAACCTGACCACTCAGTATTTGTACTGGAGTTGGTCGATGATCCCAATATTCGAGGTAACTGAATATTAATAAAATTCTCCTTTCTTTTTATTTTCACTGTATACTCATGTTACAACACGACAACGGTTGAAACTTAGAGGTGTCTAGAGGGTTGAGTATGCTGAGCGTATGCAAAAGTTTGTGTTAATCTGACAAAACAAATAGAGGATATTTGACCATTAGTGTAAAGAGGTATCGAAAGTTAGCAGATTGGGATTGTTTAGGATTTTTGTAATATCTGGAGATCTACCAGTTGGAATAAGGTGACTTTTGGCGTTGTAAGTCAAGGACTTCTAAGTAGCAGTCAAGATACATTGGTGTGTATTAACAGTATTTTCCTACAACTTGTAAGTTAGATTGGATTGAAACTTCTTGAACATTTAGAAGGCTTGCAAAGACACTAGTGATAGAAATTTACAATAATTGGACAGTTAGATTGAGAATTATAGCTTGTTGAAGCTCGCTATCTAGAGTTAGGATTAAAAATAAAATAAAATAAAAATAAAAATAAAAATAAAAATAAAATAATAAAATAAAATAAAATAAAATAAAAAATAAAAACTAACAAATAACAAAAGACTTTATACTTATAATATCTTGAAGTTATTAAAAATAGTGTTTTTAAGCACTTTGTATTGAGATTAAGCTTTTACATTGAAATTTGGAATAATTTGTATTTAGATGTTTGAAACCCACTAATCTACGTGGATACTTGCAAACATTGTTTTATCTTCCACACCTAGATGCCCGATGTGCTCTCAAGCAAGATAGCATGTTATATGACATAAGTGGTGAATCCGACGTGAAAGCTTGAGGTGGAAGGTATTGGATTTTTTTATTTTTATTTTATTTTATGGAGAACGAAAATAAAAATTTTGAAGGTTCTTTAGGAGGAGTTTCAAGTCGAGCTTCTTCTAAAAGACAAGGTATATACATGGATCCATCCATTGCTAGTATGTTTCAAGCCTTATCATTATCTATGCAGCAACAACAAAGTAATGATTGCAAGGAGGCTTTCGAAACCAAAGCTTTGCAAGTAGTGGTCAATAAAATTGACTAGTTTGATGGAAGAGATATTTCAAAGTATTTAAGATGTTATGTTCGGGAAATGGAATTAAATCGGGTTTTTGAGAAGAAGATGGTCGAATTATTTGGACTAGCCATGATACTAGAGATAAGAGAGCATATTACTTCAATTATAGAGCATTATAGAAATTCAGGGGAGATTTTTTCACATACATTAAAAGACGAATATTTCTTGGAAGACACTGATCGTGTTACTAAGAAACTATTTCTAGAATGGATTGAGCGGCCTAATAAGAATTTGCAAGCAACAGAGCTACTAAGAGAATTTGAAAGGTAGTATTCTCAATTATCAAAGGTGGCAAAAATGACATTAGAGCCGAACAAGGTTGAATTATTTCTTCAAGTTGCTGATGGAGAATTATAAGGGGAATTAGAGTTGCTTCTTGAAGACAAAGAAGACAATGAAGGATTGACAACAAAGTGGAAAAATGTTAAAAATGTGGTCGGTTTGCTTGCAAAAAGAGAAACGATGAGGGATAGGAGTAATATTCCAAAAGCAATACAAGCACCTAAAATTCTAGTACATACAACACGACCGACAATGCCTACTGTTCAACCTTTGACATCTTTATTAAAAAAAGGAGACATGGGGATTGAAGAAATTATGTGTGGAATGCAAGATCTTTATATCAAATTGACAAGACTTGAAGAAAATACTTCTACAAATAATTTGAAAAATGTTTCAAAACAAGAGAATGTATAAAGATGTATCTAGTATGATGACATTTCACATACTAGAAAGAATTGCAGTGAATTTAATAATATGATACAACAAGGAGTTATTTACTTGAAAGATGGAAAGATAATATTAAAGGATACAGAGAATCTCTTTCAAACCAATTTTGGCAAAAGAGGTATGAAAGCATTAGTTCAAGATTACTTAACAGAATATGGAGTAGCATCATGAGAGAGTGCAAGTTATGGTGCTAGAGTAGATGATGATTTTGGTGGAAGTATGGGAACTAGTGAATTTTGGACTTCTGCCATTTCTACAATGCAAAAAGAAAAAATGCCTCAAGAAGCGTTATATAGGACTGCAGCTACAATACGAGGTGCTACAGGTTGAAAAGATCCTATTGAGTCTCTTTTAGTTCATGCATTTATTAGTAAGAGCCAACATGAAGCCTTGATGGAAGAAAAGAAACGAGGAAATTTTGATGATACAAGAGAAGGAAATTCTTTTAAGAGGTAGACTTGAAGAAACGAGGCTCGTGAGGCGATTTCACAAGAATTGCCTATAAAAGATACTTCAGCATCATTGGAAGAAAAAACAAAGGAACCAAAAGATAAGAGTAAATCGATTGCTTATAAGCTACTTTCTGATATTAAAGCAGCAACAAATTTAAAAGGGGTACTGGAAGAACGTATATTAAATGCTAAGGTGGAATTCACATTGAAAGAGAGTTTGGGAATTGCAAAGAAGGAGTTTCATGATGTTATCATTAACAGCATTAAGCAAAAGAGGTAATTATTGAGCGAAGCTGGAATGAGTCATGCTATTGATGCAAGATTATATAAAGATGAAGAAGAGGTTGATAATAGTTACAAGCAATCAATAAATGAAAAGAATGGATATAATCAATGAGTACATTTTGAAGATTATAGTGATAAGAAAATGGACGCTTCAAGGTATTATACTCAAAAACATTGGACAAGGGTAACTACTGAAATATTGGTGAAAGTAGGAGATATAGAAGAACCAATTATTGCTTTAGTTGATCATGGTTCTGAAATAAATCTTATGTATAAGGATCTTTATAAGAAGCAAAAATGGCCAATTGATATGAAACATAGATGGGCAATACGAGCAGCTAATAACACATAAGGTGAATTATATGGAGCTTGTCCAAATGTCAAAATTCGGATTGGAGATGTTGCAACAGAACAATATTTTTTTGTTCAAGATACAACGTCTTATCCATTGATTTTAGGACAATCTTATATTACGGCAACTCGGATAGAAACAAAAATACTTGACGATGGTTCTGCTTATGCAAGGGTACATAGTTAAGATGGAAGGAAAGCTGTATAATTTCTCACAGTACCTCCTAATCATGAACGGAATCAAGATAGGTTGAAGGAGAAACCATTGCCAAGGATTGTTGAAGGATTGAAGGATTTTGGGGACATACTACTATACAAACGGGATTATGGAGGTACAAAAGAGGAGGTACTCTCGCGAGATGAAGGTGCCTTTGATATAAGTTTTATTGGTATTTTTGAGAATAAAATATTATGTTTAAGAAAGTTGATGCTTTTAAAAGAAAAAAAATGAAAAGATTATATAGTATTAAAAAAAAATTATGCAAGTTAGGGACATTAGAAGATGATGAGAAGATTTTAGGTGTTTATGAAGAAAATGGATTGGAGGATTCTTTAGAATTAATTGCATCTATTAGATTAGGAGATTATAATAAGATTATGGAAATTCATTCGAGAGAGGTTTATTCTATACTTGAATCTTTTCAAGTACCAGAAGTTATTATGGAGATAAAATATAAAACAGTAGATAAAAAGGTAAAATCTGTTACCAGACCTTTATCAAAAGATTCTAAGGAGCAAATGGAAGAAGCATCAAAAGAAGAGAGTTTAAGAGATCCAAAGAAGATTGGACATCAGTTTACAAAAAAGACTTTTGAAGAATTGAAGATTAGATGTGATAGTTCCTTATTTCCAACAGAAATTGAATATTTTAAAAAAATGCTTGCAAAACGAGGTAAATCATTTGCCTTTGGGTCTCATGAGATAGGATGTGTAGATTCTAATGTTATTGCTTCTATGGTTATCTTTACAATACCTCATGTGCCTTGGAACTTAAAGCTAATTCCTATGCTGAAGGCACATTTACCTAAATTGGTGGAATTATTGAAAGAAAAGATGTGAATGAAAATTTTGGAGCCTTCTTTTGCTCCATATTCTAGTCGTTGGTTTACGGTGCCTAAGAAAAATAGATCGTTATGTTTCATTCAAGTTATGCAGCCAATGAATACAGTAACTATAAGAAATGCAGGTATAGGACCTTTAATAGACGAGTTTGTAGAAGCATTTGCGGGAAGGGCAATTTATTCAATGGGTGATTTATATTCGGATTATGATCAATTTCAACTTATGCATGGGAGTAGAGATCTAACAATAATGAGAATGCCACTTGGATTACTTAAAATGTGTACTTTCCCTCAGGGTGCTACTAACTCAGTTGCACATATGATAAATGGGATGAACAAGGTATTAAGAGACTTCATTCTTAAAAAAACTATGTCTTTTTTAGATTATGTTCCTATCAAAGGATGTAAAGAAGGAGAAAAAGATGAAACTTTAGATGAGAGGGGGTGTCACAAATATGTTGTTGATCATATACAAGTTTGTGAAAAGATTTTAACTTGACTTGAAGAAGTTCATCTTACACTTTCAGGAACAAAATCTACATTTGGAGTGCAAGAAGTTCTTATTGTTAGACATTTGTGTGGATTTTATGGAAAAAAGCCACATCCAAGCAAAGTTGATGCAATTGGAAGGATGAAGGATTCATGTGACTCTTTAATAGAAATATGCAAGTTTTTAGGAGCTTGTATATTTTATCATATATGGATTCCTCATTATGCTCATATAGCAGATCCATTGTATGAATTATTACGTAAGAATTATCGATTTAAATGGAAAAGAAAGCATACGAAAGCAATGTAAAAGCTAAAGGTGTTATAGGAGACACCTCTAATTTTAAGAAAAATTGATTATGACTATAATAGACAAGTAGTTCTTACTATGGATACCAGTTCTATTGCTATTGGATGGACTGTGGGTCAAGATGACTCAAGTGGAAATAGATTTGGAGTTCGATTTGGAGCTAAAGTTTTAAGTACTCGTCAACGTGCATATTTACAAGTCAAAAGAGAACTTTGGGGAGTTATTTCGGCTATGAAAGCTGAAAGTGATTATTTGATTGGTGCAGCAGTAGTAATTGAAATGGATTTCTTGCCATTGCTTGGAATGATTACTAATTGTTCAACACCAGATATTGTAATGTTAAGATGGATTATTTATATTAAGTCATTAAATTTGAAATTTAATCATATTACTAAAAAAGACAATTTAATAGCAGACATGCTATCTCGAGTAAGATATGAAAGAGAAGATGAAATGGTTGAAGACATTGATGATTTTGGATCAAAATTCTATTCAGTATCAAATCTTAATAAAGAAGACAAGTTATTTCTTGAAGAAAATTATGAAGGAGAATTATCGGATATTAGTCATTACTTAAATACCTTGACTAAGGAAGAAAATTGGTCTACAAAAAAATTTAAACAAATAAGAAAAAAAAGCATATGGATTTTTGCTTCAAGAAGGATTCTTATAGAAGAGACCAAAGAAAGGAATTGGAATGCTACAAAGAGTGATAGGCAATAAGCAAGAGAAACAAAAATTATTAAAGGGGTTTCATGATAGTTTATGGCAGGACATAGAGGAATTTGGGCTACTTTTGCTAAGCTTAAGGAACGATATTGGTGAAAAAATATGTATCATGATGTGCTTTTATTTGTAGAATCATGTGAAATTTATCAAGCGTATTCTAATATACGACATCGAGATGGTCTTCATCGTACATATCCTCTAGCTATTCATTTTAAATGAATTGTTGATTTGGTCATTATGCCAATTGGGTTATGGAAAATGAGATATTTGGTCTTAGCTCGTGAAGATTTATCAAATCAAGTAGAAGGAAGAGCATTGAGAATAAAAACTACAGAAGGAATTTGTAGATTTTTGCTTGAAGATGTTATTTGCTACTACGGATGTGTAGGAAAAATTACCATAGATCGTCGAGAATTACATGCACAAGAAGCTCATGAATTCTTTGAAAGATGTGGAATTAACCTATCACTGACTACTGCTTATAATCTTGAAGGAAATATAAAAAATGAATGTGGTCACCCTCCAATTGTAAAAGCATTAGTTAAAGTTTGTAATGGGAAGATTAGAGAATGGCCACGACTTTTGTTATTTGCATTATGGGCCGATTGAATAACTCATAGCTCAATAATAGGATATATACCTATTGAGCTTATGACAGGCCAAAAACCAATTATGCCAATTGAAGAAAAAGTACCTACTTGGAGTGTGCTACCATGAGAAGATGGATTGACAAGAAAAGAACTTCTAGCTATTAGAATTCAAAAATTAGAGCAAAGATCAAAAGATGTGCAAATAGCATTAGAAAGGTTAAAAAGAGCAAGGTTACAAAACAAGACACGATTTGATAAGCAACATTGATTGAGGCCTAAAAAAATTGAAGAAGGTAATTGGATTTTGGTCTACAATAGTAGCTTAGACAATCAACATAGTACTTTAAGGAAGTTTTCTAAATGATGGTTTGGACCGTATGTGATAACAACTGTTCATGATAATACAACTTACTCGTTGCAAGAATTAGATGGAATAAGGTTAAAAATACCAATTATAGGGAAGCGAGTAAAAATATTTAAACAAAGGTAGATAGAAATAAATATAAAAGACCTTAATGAATATATAGATATTTCTCAAAAAGAAGATGAATTTGACATGGATAGCAAAAATGATGAAGAAGATTTGGACGGAGAGTTGAAGAACATATTATAAATCAAACAACAATTGGATTAATTAGTGCTTACCATAGGATGCACAGGTTCAGAGGGAGTGGATGTCATGTTGTAATACGACTATATGGTAAAAATATAAATCAAAAAGATATTATTAATATTTAGTCATCTTGGATGTTACAAACAATGGCCAATTCAAGTGCCAATATTCAAGGTCAGTTAATGTCATCCCATGGACGTCATCAAACCAAGTACCCTCCATACCAACAAGACAACCAGAATCATTATTCAACCCTATATGGAACAAGCCTAGTAGGTATTTACTGGTGGAAACATCCAATATGCATGATGGAGGTGTAAGATGACCACTTCGTCATTTTTGTTGCAGACAGGTTGGTCATTTTGTTAGTGAATGGTCCAATCCCAAAGCCAATGATGATTATCTGCCAGTGTGTAGGAATTGTAAGCAAACAAGGCATACTTATCAGCAATATAATGCTCCGTCTAATTTTAATAAACGAGATCAACAGATCTAAAGCCAAGGAAAAATTGAAGAGATAAATCAAGGTCTTTAAGATTCTGTGGTAAATCGGGTAGACGCAGTCCGAGCCGTTCTTACTAAGAGTCAAAAAATAAAAAAAGCACCAATTCAATATTTGAGTACGTCTGATGTGAAGGATCAATTTGACCTAATTATGGGGATATCCAATCCAGGTTCTGGTATGGGCCTCTTACCCAGTATGAGACCTCACTTGGTTGGGCAACTCAATGAGGTCCCAAATACAAAGACTTCGATTCCATTTCAAGCTGTTCCATTCTCTATGCCATTTTGGAAAAAACGTCCTTTCGATGGAAAGATCCTTTGAGAGATAGGAATTCTACGGAAGCGCTGTCAGCTGTTCTAATTCGGAGTCCAAGGCAGGAGAAAAGGAGACCACATAGAGTTAAAAGGGAGGAGAGGATAAGGAAAGAGGCATTTGGAGATCAGGATTTTTGGGGTCGGAGAGCTAGTTTCAAGCTCATTTGAAAGGTATAGAATTGGGTTTCATAGGATTTGGGAGAACTTTGGCAATCGTTGCTAAAAGTCAGTGTTTGTATTAGTGAATTGGATTCTTTTTATAATAAAGTAATGGCTACTACTCATCACTGTTTTATAAAATTAGAGAAACTTCTACGGTTGAAACTTAGAGGTGTCTAGAGGATTGAGTATGCCAAGTGCATGCAAAATTTTGTGTTAATCTGATGAAACAAATAGAGGATATTTGACCATTAGTGTAAAGAGGTATCGAAAGTTAGCAGATTGGGATTTTTTAGGATTTTTGTAATATCTGGAGATCTACTAGTTGGAATAAGGTGACTTTTGGCGTTGTAAGTCGAGGACTTCTAAGTGGCAGTCAAGATACATTAGTGTGGATTAACGGTATTTTCCTACATCTTGTAAGTTAAATTGGATTGAAACTTCTTGAACATTTAGAAGGCTTACAAAGACACTAGTGGTAGAAATTTACAATAATTGGACAGTTAGATTGAGAATTACAGCTTGTTGAAGCTCACTATCTAGAGTTAGGATTAAAAATAAAATAAAATAAAAATAAAAATAAAAATAAAATAATAAAATAAAAAAATAAAATAAAAAATAAAAACTAACAAATAACAAAAGACTTTGTACTTATAATATCTTGAAGTTATTAAAAATAGTGTTTCTAAGCACTTTGTATTGGGATTAAGCTTTTACATTGAAATTTGGAATAGTTTGTATTTAGATGTTTGAAACCCACTAATCTACGTGGATACTTGCAAACATTGTTTTATCTTCCACACCTAGATGCCCGATGTACTCTCAAGCAAGATAGTACGTAATATGACAACAGTTTTGATGTTAGGTGTGTTTATAGGTTAGAAACTTAGCCAACAAGCTAATTACATGTTGATAGCTTGTGGAACAAGCTAACTATGTGGCACATACATAGACAACTTGTCTTGCAAATTAAAACATGTGGTTTGCAAAGTCAACATATTTTGGAAGTCCTATAAGACATCGCCACATAGCTTCTAGTTATAAGTATATATGGAGGCAAGAATGAAGCCTTCTTCACTCTTGTCAATGCCTTTGTAATCCTTAGTCTTGTTCCAAGACTTTCTAGTCTTCTTGTTTTTGGCAATAGCCATTCTAGTTAAATATTACATCATTTCTTGAGTGACTTTCTAGTTTTTTTCAATGACACAAGAATATATTAAGAATTTCTTTTCTTCGAGATTCATGTCGTTGACACTTTTACAAGAGTGCTAACATACTATTTTTATCTTATTTTAGAAATAAGTGGATTCTCATATTTTTATTGTTGTATTTTGAAGGTTGCGGACTATACACCTTTGAACAAAAAATCTTGTTTTCTTATACTGATATTTTTTTAAAAAAAAATTAATTATCCATCTTTGTGGAAATTTTTATTAGAGGTTGTAGATTATCCTCTTCTAATTTAATTTTTAAAATTTTTTTGAATTTTCTATGGAAGAGAAGATTATGGATGCTACTCTTAGTGGAAGTGAAAATAGATTTGCAAATATTGCAGATCTTCATGAAGTTGTCAACATCCTAAGAGTAGAAATCTCACGTATTTCTAATGTGAATTATGGAAATACTATACCTACGCCTATGGAAGAAGTTCAGAGTCTGATGCAAAAAATTGTACAATTAAAAGAAGCAATTAGATTAATCTCACAACCAAATTCACGGAATTTTGTTTCTACAAATATGATAAGAGTAAGGATTAGTATGCTTAAAAAGTTTGATGGAACAAAGTCAAAATTTTGAGGATTTTTACAATAAGTCAAGCTCTATCTAAGGTTGCATCCTTTCCAATATCCCAATGGATTTATTCAAGTCAAATTCATAGGCACACTTCTATCAAAAAGTGCTCTCTTTTTGTTTGCACTTTTAATGGAGAAAGATTCACGACTCCTTTATGATTTGAATTCAATCCTAAAAATATTTACGGCCACATTTAGAGAAAGTGATCAAAATAGAGTAACAGAAATTAAGGTCTTATCTTTACAACAAAAATCATGATCATCTATCATATATACTGTTGACTTCCAAAACCTTGCTTGTAATGTGGACTGGAATGACAAAACACTTATTTATCAATTTCAAAATGGGTTGAAGGATAGCATCAAAGATTTGTTATTAACAATGTTGAAAGCAAAATCTTTGGAATAATTTATTATTCAAGCCATTGCATGTGACAATTGATTATTTGAAAGGCATCAAGAACAAAGACTTGGTTACAAAAGAAGAAGTCAAGTAATGGAGGCAACTCCAAAGTTTTTTGAAACATATTCATGAAGGCCAAAATCAATGCAAATTGATACGATATGTTTTAAATCTCTCATGGAGCAAAAAAAAACTTGATATCGCTAAGAAGATTTGTGTCTATATTGTGGAAAAGCTAAACACACTACTCAATATTTTTTAAAGAAGCAACACAATTACAAAATGAAGAGCACAATTACCAAAGAAGATAATATGTCAAAAAATAAGTTTTTCTAGTTACAATAGGGACTGTGCAGTTGGAATCATGTACAACACCTAGCAAAGGTCCTATTCTCTCTTCAGACCCTTCACCTTATTTTATAATAGATACATGTTTAGGACCTAAAAATCACAAAGTCTTTGCTTTATTATATTTAGGAGCCTTAGCCTATTTTATAGTCAAAGATTTTGTTAAAAATCAAAAGATACCTTTAATCAAGAAAATTAAATCCATACATGTAGAAGTCATAGATGGTCATTTGTTGTCGTCTGAAAATGTTATCCATGAGATTGTTCCTTTAGATGTAAAAATTAAAGATCATAACAATGTAGTAGTATTTAATGTAATAAGATCTCTCTCTAATCCGATTGTTCAAGGATTATTGTGACTAGAAATATATAATCCTCAAATAGATTAGATTTCTCGTAATCTTAACTTTTCTAGTAGTATAATCCAAAATTAGGTTAGTAAAGTAGAAATACATAAGTCTAGTATATCCAAACCTTTACTGGTAGGTGTAAGAGCTTTTATGCATGTTGTAAAAGAAAGATAATCTTTTGCTATATATACTATGCCCATTTCTATTAATAAAAAATATCAAGTTGTATTCCTAGTCAATATCAAGAATTCTAAGATGTTTTTGAAAAAAAAATACAGATATTTTTCTAGAGCATCGACCTTATGTTTATTCAATTGATCTACCAGAAGGAGCTCAACTACCATTCGGAGCAATCTATAGCTTGTCACAGAATGAGTTGGCTGGATTAAAAGAATACATTGATGAGAACTTAGCAAAGAACTTCATATACCATTTTAAATCTCCAGTTAGGGCTACCATCTTATTTGTGAAGAAGAAAGACGGATCTCTATGGATGTGTGTAAATTATCTATTACTCAATAAGATCACCATCAAAAATAGCTATACTTTGGCTTTGATTTCAAGACTTCTTAATTAACTCAATCAAGCAAAGATCTATACCAAAATAGATCTATGAGGAGTATACAACTTAGTTTGTATCAAAGAAGGAGATGAATGGAAGACTACTTTTTGAACTAGGTATGGATATTTTGAATATAATGTCATGCCTTCTGGACTCACAAATGCACTGGTTGCTTTTCAACATCTTCTGAATGATATTTTTTGTGAGTTTCTTGATGATTTTATTTTTTGTTATTTATATGACATTCTAATCTATTCTAAGAACAGTGAAGAATTTAAATTTCATGTTTGTCGTGTGTTATAAAAATTTAGAAATATAAGATTATATGCCAAGTTGAAAAAGTGTGTATTCCATACTACTCAAGTTGACTTTTTAGAATACATCATTTCCAACAAAGGCCTTATGATGGATCCCAAGAAGGTCCAAACTAGCATAAATTGGAAGATTTTGAGAACAATAAGAGATGTGCAATGCTGTTAGGACTTTGTTAATTACTAGTGAATCTTTATCAAGAACTTTTTTTCAGTTGAAGCTCCACTTATATGTTTGACTTGTAAAGCTCCACTTACAAACTTGAGTAGAATAAAGAAGTAAAAGCATCATTTGATGCTTTAAAGAAAGAGTTTACTCTTGCACCAATCGTGTACCGTGTCGATTTTTTCAAGATATTTTTTATGGAAACAGATGCATCAGACTTTGCTATAGGTGTCATGTTGTCTTAAATGGGAATAAATGATAAACTCCACCTATTAGCTTTTCATTCCATGAAATTTTTAATAGCCAAAATTAATTATGAGATCCATGACAAAGAGCTCATTGTAATAGTGGATTCATTTCAAAAATAGTATCATTATCTAGAAGGCACTTCAAGTCCAATTACTATATATATAAATCATAAGAATCTCGAATACTTCATGTCAGTACGTATTTTGAATTATCATCAAGCCCATGGAAGCATGTCTTTATCCAGATTCAATTTCAAGATCACTTATTGATCCAAAAAACAACAAGGTCTATTAGATACCATTTCTAGATATTCTTATCTTGCATGAAAAGAAAGAGATCCACATACATAATTTTCATTCCAATCCAATTGATAAATTGTAAGAAATCTTAGAAACCCTTATTAGACCTAAAAGTTTACTTTTTAAGACCTCAACCTTCTTAAACGTCAATAATCCTTGATCCAACCCTTTGATCAAGCTAAAACTTATAGCATATGTTAAACACATATAAATCCAAAAACCCTCAAAATTTTACTTGCAAATCTATTGCCAAACTTACAAAACTCTCCAAAAATTATCACCTACTTTATTTCATAAATTTAGAGTCACTCAAAACAAATATCAACTTTATAAAGCTCTTTCAAAGTCAATATACACTCAAATCACACCAAATTAATATTCAAAGATAACCTATCAAGTTAGCTTTTAGATTCTATCCTTTGATCTCCAAAAGAATCCTAGAATTGTCATCAAAGCTCAGTTTTGTTTCTCGGGATTTGATTTTAATCCTAATTCATAATTGGCCTTGTCTGGATATCAATATCTAATTTTTCTAGATAATTTTTGTTAGAAAATATTCACAATTTCTTTCTAAAGGTGCCTATATTGTTTATTTTTCTAATCTACCTTATTTTGGTCTATTTGTAATCCTATAAAGTGAGTAGAAGTCTATTTTGTAAAAAGGCAGTATTAGCACTTTTAATTTTTCTATCCCTTGACTATTATCTATTTTTCCAAGATAATTTGTTACAATATTTTTGAAATAAGATCTTCAAAAATATGATATTTTCTTCACCCTTTCACCTATTAGCTATTTTATATCATGACAACATCATGACTTTCCAACAGTAGGACATTTTGGATACAACAAGACTTTAGAACTTATATCTAGGGATTTTTAGTGGCTACAAATGTAGAAGGCAAAAAAAGGCTTTGTACAATGATATGATACTTGTTCAAGATTCAAAACATCTCGCCATTGATCTTATAGACTTCAACCATTACCAATTCCAAAACAATCATGTTCTTCTGTTTCTATAGATTTTATCATAGATCTTGTAATCTCAGGTTCATATAATTCCATATTTGTAATCGTAGATCGCTTCACCAAAATGGCACATTTTGAATTATGTACAAAATCTATTTCAGGTAAAAAAATAACTAAGCTTTTGCTTGACAATATCTATCGCTATCATGGATTACCAAAGGATATTATATCGGATAGAGTGACTCAATTTGTATCAAGCTTTTGGAAAATTCTATTCAAGATTCTAAAGGTAGATATATAGCTTTCTTTGGCTTTTCATCCTCAAATTGATGGGCAAGCGAATCAAGTGAATCAAGTTTTAGAG
The DNA here is from genome assembly GCF_059467195.1 of Physcomitrium patens. Taxonomy (NCBI): domain Eukaryota; kingdom Viridiplantae; phylum Streptophyta; class Bryopsida; order Funariales; family Funariaceae; genus Physcomitrium; species Physcomitrium patens. The sequence continues at coordinate 164,502 of NC_143431.1, read as the reverse complement.
CAGTATTTGAGGTATATCATCAATTATTATCAAGATGATTGGATAATTCTTTGGCTATTGGTAAAGTTTGCATACAATAATTTGGTACATTTTTCTACTCAATAAACACCTTTCTTTGCCAATTATGGTTATCATCCACGACTTCATATACTTGACTTTTCAAAAGTTGATATTCCTACTACATAAGATTTAACAAATCATTTGTTAGAGCTACATGCAACAATGAAGATATAATTAAAAGAAACTCAAGAATGACAAAAGATCAACATGGATGCCTATCGCAAGGACCAACTACAATTCAACGTAGGTAACAAGGTATGGTTACTTCATCAAAATATCAAGACTACTCGCTCTTGTGATAAGTTGGACTATCATAAGCTAGAATCTTTTTTTATTTGTGAAAAAATAATTCATATTGCTTATTGATTATATCTACCAAAGTCTATAAAGATCCACCCTATATTTCACATTGTCGAGGTAGAGAGAGTTTGCTTCAAGAAAGCACTAGACTTGTAGCTGCCACTAATTGCTCAAACAAGTTATAAGATAAAGAAGACCAAGCCTATCCAAGAAGTTTGATGGCACCAGATCAAAGTTTAGAGGATTTATCAATCAAGTACAACTTGCGATTGAACTTCAATCCCAAAGCTATTCAACTCCATGATCACAAGTTAGATTCATTGATAAGTATCTTTTAAGTTCAGCATTATCATGGTTTTTATCTTTTCTTGAACGATGAGATCCAATTTTAGATAATCTAGAGATTTTTTTGATAGAGTGTCGATCCATGTATAGAGAACATGATGCAATTCGTGTTGCAACTAATAAGATCCGTATTTTACGACAAGGCAATTGATCAGTAATGTTGTATGCTTCACAATTTTGACAACTTACAATTGATATCAAGTGGGATGATGTTGCACTTATTAGCTAATTTTTCTACGGATTACAATATGAGGTAAAAATATTAATGCTCAACTTACTTGATCCTCAAACATTGAGTCAAGCAATTGATTTTGTCGTGAAGTGTGACAATCATCTTTTTGAATTTCCATCTGAGAACCGTATAAATGGACCTCAACATTACTATAATTCAATGGTAATACCAACATCTCTTCAACACATATATTCAGAAGAAGAGGTTATGCAAATTCATGCGGTACGTTTGAAATCTCTTATTGAGCAAAAAAAGACTCATCGTCATCAAGAAGGATTGTCCTTATATTATAGAGAACCTAAACACACTGCTCAATATTACCAAAGAAGCGATGCAACCATAAAATGAGGAGTATGGCGATCAAAAAATATAGCATGTTGAAAAATAAATTTATTCAGCTACAATAGGTTCTAAAAGTAGATATAATATTGTAGCTAAAAGTGGATATAATATTGTCTAGCTATAATAAGTTTCTAAAAGTAGATATAAAACTATCTTTAATATTCCATCCTCAAATTGATGGACAAACGGAGCGTATTAATCAAGTTTTTGAACAATATTTAAGATATACCATTAACTACCAACAAGATGATTGGACATCTCTTTTGCCATTGGCACAGTTTGCTTATAATAACATTATACATTTTTCTACAAAACAAACACCTTTTTTTACTAATTATGGTTATCATCCATGACTTGATACTTTTGACTTTTCAAAAGTTGATAATCCTGCTGCAAAAGATTTGGCAATTCATTTGTTAGACCTACATGCAACGATGAAGGAGAAGTTAAAAGAAGCTCAAGAACAACAAAAGATCAATGCGGATGTCTATCGAAAGGAGCAACCACCATTCTACATGGGTGATAAGGTATGGTTACTTCGTCGTAATATTAAGACCACTCATCCTTGTGACACATTGGACTCTTGAAGGCTTGGACCATTTTCTATTTTTACACAAATCAATCCAGTTTTATATCGTTTACACCTATCGAAGTCAATAAAAATCTATTCAGTATTCCATGTGTCTCTTCTTAAACCATACAAGATAGTGGACATACCAAGAAGAAGACAAGCTCCACCTCCTCCCATAGAAGTGGACAATAATGAAGAATTTGAAGTGGAAGAAGCCTTAGTTTCAAGGCGACACCAAAATAAATTAAAATATCTTATCCATTGGCATGGATATGATATTAGTGAACGCACATGGGAGCCAATAAAGAATCTTGTAAATGCAGCAAAGGTGGTGGAGGCTTTTCATTGACGACATCCATCAAAATCAAGATGAAAATCTTTTTTATAAAAGAAACAAGATCTAAGGAAGATAACATTCTACTTTCAATCCTTGTTTGTATCTTCTTTGTAGTTGTAATGCTCAAGAGATGGAGAACCAACAACCAGTGGATTTGCTCAAGAGCCTTCATTTGTTAACGTATTTGACAATACATTACGATTGTCACAACCTTCAAGACAATACAATTGAAATGAAGATCTTCAAGAACGACATGTTCTTCCTCGAATAGATGGCAAAATACAATGCATTTGCTATCACGACCTTGGAAGGGACTCTTGATGTTTGGTGATTTTACTAGAGGTAGGAACAATTCTTGACGATGTTCTAAATGTTTTATTCGAAAGAAGTTATGAATGCCTCAACAATGATCAAATAACTAGGTGGTCTTTCCGCCCTGGTATAGGACACTACCGATGGTTGAGTCGTCCTATCAATCAGCTTTGAAGAGAATAAAGATCAAAGTATGTCGCAAATATAATTCGTCACATCATAGATTTCCTTAACATATGATGACCGCTCTTTGTGGAATTCGTCCCTAGAAGGAGAGGTAATGTCATGGACATACGCATGTAAGCCAGTAATTACATATAAAAATAGGTAGAAATAAGTAAAAGTAGATAAAAGTAAGTTAATTCTATAGTATTTCATATGAAAGCTTCTTAAAAGCTTCATTGACGTTGCTTTGACTTTATAGGTGTCTTTAATTGACTTTTTGGAATTAAAAACGTGGTCAACAAGTTGGCCATGTGCCACACATGTTATTATCTTGAAGACCAAGCTAACTATGTGGCCCAAACGTAGAAAAACTTGCCTTGTAAGTCAAGGCATGTATCCTACAAAATCAACACATATTGGAGGTCCTATAGAACGTTGCCACGTACTTCCTAGTTACATAGTATATATAGAGACAAGAGTGAAGCCTTCTTCATTCTTGTCAACTCCTTTTTTGCTTCGAATCTAGTTTCAAGGATCTCTAGTTTTCTTGGCTTTTGGCAATAGCCATTCCAGTTTCTTTCTTAATATATATATCAAGTTATTTCTGTTTTGTCAACTTTCTTTGAGAGAAGACTCACTTGTTTATTTGTCTTTATCATGTTCTTATCTTTGACATAAACTACCAAATAAATATGCCAAATTTCCAAGTATATATTCTTGTAAATTATAAAATTTGGTATTCTAAAAGATACCTTATGTGGTTGTGATTTTTGCATTAAAATAGTGCTAAAATTTGGGATTGTATCAAATGTGGTTTTGTACCTTTCATACTACCTATCAGATTTCAAATGTGCAAAGTAAAGAATAATGCATGAAGTAGCCATGAGCTATCATATTTTGCATGCAATGGCTAAAGTAATGGAATAAGAGTATTTTTGAAGACAAAAAGCCAAGAAGTAAACCTTCAATGAGGAGTTTGGCTATGAGTGATTTATATGTGCACTTTTGAATCAATAAACTTAAGTATGTTTAGCTTGTGAAAAAAGATTAAGAAGTCCCAAGCTACCATTGCCCAATAATATCTATTCCTATCTTTGCTATTCTAAATATAATTATAATTAAAAATATATATATTTTATATATTGATCAAAGAATTGATCTCTAACATGAAAAAATGTATCATACTATTGTAAGAAGAATTTGGTTCATAATCAAAAAGGTATACATCCTCTCTTTATGTAAAATCCTATGGCTTATGCAAGATCTAGATTGTATGAGATTTATCTCTCCTAATCTGAACCTTGCTTGTAAAGGTGAATAAAGACAAAAGATTTTTTGTTTGTTATAAGTTATCATGGATACTAGTAAGGTATAAAATTGGTATCAAAGAGTAGAGGGGATAGAGAGACATCTTTCTTACTCCAAGGTAAATACTACTAAGTTAGTAGGAGCAATTCCTTAAGGCTTTGGTAGTAATAACTCTTCAATTTTTATATCTCTTTTTTTTATTTGCTTTCAAAACAAAGAAAAATTTTCTATGTAGAAAATTTTTGAGTGTAGTTCTATCTTCATGAACATACTATCATAAGTATTTTTGTAATCAATTGAATTCATATCTATATTCTAATGAGATGCTAATATCATAAAAAGATATCAATCTTTAGAAGACATATCATAATTGAAATGGATCTATACTTTTAGATTCTCTGTATCAATCCATTGAAATTGGAATTTAATAAAGTAGAAGGAATCATCTTTTGCAAGGATTTTTAGTTTTACTATAATATGTCAGATTACATTGCTATTAACAAGCATTTGCTATTAGTATAGCCATTGTATTAAATATCATCGTTAAGAAGAAAAGATCTTCCACCTTAGATTGTATATGTTTAGAAAATTTATTTGTAGCTAATTCAAACAATTTTTTTAAACTCCATTAATTATTTGAAGTTTGCTAGTGAAAAGAAAGATCCTTGTTTCTTTGATTTTTTTAGACATGATGATTGAATAGTATTTTGCTTGTTTGAAATAAATATATAAATAATAGGCCAAATATAGAGTCTTTTTTCAACATCTTTGAGGGTAAAAAAAATATTTAGTAACTCCCATACTTGAGCTTTAAACAAACTTGATAATATAAATTATTTTTTATTTAGAGGTGATATAATAGGAATAAGATTGGTAGAAAAGGAGGCTTTCAAAGCTTTTTTATTTTTTTTATCACTCTTCAAGCTAGATTGTATAATAGACATAGGAAGAGCTAAGATCTAAAGTAGAAAATTGGTTACTCAAGTATAATATCAAGAAGTCAAGCACTATTGAAGCTACAAGTTTCAACTCTCGGATTATGGCCTCATCATTTCCTAAATCTTAACTTGTCCATGCTTAATTAATAGAGATTGGTTGATTGAAAAGTGGATATACTAAATCCTTTGTTGATTTTTTATTATTATACCTTTTAGATTTTGTATGAAGCTTTCAAGGGTAGTGTGTGTGTGTGTCATATTTAATTTCTAAGCAAAAGTTGCATTATGAAAATATCTTTTTGTATTTGACTTTGATTTCAATTTCTTATTTTAGAATAGGATAAAAAGTATAATAAATGATGAGATCAACTTGACTTTTATAATTAAGATACATAACTTAAGAGTAGAGGATGCTTTCAAGTAATCATCTTAAGATCCCATTTAAATGACTTTTATAATTTGAGAGCATATGAAAAGTAGAGCTTGATAAAAATTAAAGTAAAAAAATGTTTAACTTAGAAAATTTGATCCATATTAGGATTTTTATCTCTTTTGGCATTTCCTCACTAAATTGCAAGCACCATGGTTGTAGATACTATAAGTAATTGCCAAAGTGTAGAAGACTTTGAATGAAAGTATTTTTTTCATCCAATTCAATGACAAAAGTAAGTACAAAGTAATCAAGTTAGAGCATCCAGATTTGAGACACCATCATTGAGGATTCTATGATATTAATGTTAATCCAACCTTGAAGTTTAGATCTCAAGGGGTGTTTGGTTGGAGCAAATCCAATGAGGCCCAATCTTGACATAACTTGGGCATCTTCATCTATGAGAGCAAAGATATCTGGCAAAAGCATAAGACAAAGTTTAGGTTTGGAAGGATATTACTAGGCCTTTACTACTTTGAACAACTTCAAACAAGGCGGTGAATACACAGATGCAGTGGTATCTCTCATTGTAGAAATACCTCCAGTATCTAACCTTTCACTACACTACTATCGACACAGTTCATAGATCTCTATTAAAAGAGAACAATAAACAAAATGAATTCAAGCAAGAATATGAATTTTTAGAGTTTTGGTGTACTTCTCAAAGTTGCTTGAACTCGCCGAATCTTGTCTCCTAGGAAGCGCCATCGTCTCCTAATACACATTTCATCGATTCTTAGTATCTGTTTACAAACTTGAACAGAAAAAACGTCTACCGACGTTGCAACGCTCCAGGCCGCTTCCGTATTTTACAGAGCGTCGCTGTCCTGCCCCTAGAATGATCAAAACAAAATACTCTTTATATCATTCTCCTTTTGACTCACCCAAATTATGAGATCTTTCGGTAAAATTCACCCGGTGGGCAAAGCATGATAGAGAAGATTGAGAATCTCTCAATCTTCGTTGTCCTCTTCTTCTTCCTGGCATATCCAGCTCTGTTAGTCAGCTCGCACGTCGCTCTTGCCCTTAAGATTGTAACATCCATCATGGAGTTGGAAATGCTACTCTGTTCTTTCGGTTGGAGATTGGACGCGTTCATCACTTATGTCAAACCATGTGGGTGACATTGATGAGACGGTATGACTCCAGAGTCCCTTGTCAACTTCTGTCAGCTTTGATATTTTGTTCAACTTCTGTAAAGGTAATTGGACTGACCCCACTGAAAAGCTTCATCACACTCATAGCTTTGCCTTGCCTTATTGTTGCTGGAATCCATCTATTTAAAATTTTCAATTGATTGAGTTACTTTCCCAATCATGTTAGACTTTTCATGCTGGTTTCATGGAATCCATTCATCTCGATTCACGACACGGTTACTGCGGTGGTGCCGTGAGGAATAATATACATACTTTTGTACGTGTTAAGAAGGCTATACGAATCCAAAAGAGGAAATGAGGGGGGTCATCGCCAGCGGACGCTGATATTTTGCAGAAGAAAACAAGCAGGAGAAACATGAAAAATGAAAAAGGGAGGAAAGTGTGGAACTAGAAGGTGAAGTATCTCAGCTAACGGTCAAATGGTGCCGTGGACCGATTGAAGCATGTAGCACGCTGAAAATAGCAAGATGCTAGCGCCGTGAGCGACTTCGGACTGCAGTGTCGGAATCTGCGGAAACAAGGGATTGAGTGCAGGCTCTGGCTGCGATGCGGCGTTGACTGCCATGGACTACTCTCCCCTCCACCCCGACATCGATGCTGCGAGCTTGCTATTACGACAAATTGGCGTCGCAATGGCATTTTTTTTTTTCTTCTTATTTAGGGTCCACTGTTGATCCTCTTTCTTCTTCGTCGGTGCATCCTGCATACCATTCCCGATTCTGCGTGCGCATATTTTGCTCACTGTGGTCTTCGCCCCAGTTGCAGACCACCAAATGCATCTCATTTCAGCTAAATCCCCACAAATCCAAATTCCTTACCCTCTAAACGGGTCTCTCGTTGTATAATCATGCAAAATATTCAACTTTTGGGGGCGTTGTGCGTCATGCTTACATGATAAGAGCGGATGCGAGTGCTCGTAATTCGACTGTAAACTCTTCGTTAGAGGTTGCAAAATAGCAATATCCTGCAGCCAAGCTTGACTTCCCTGACTTGGTGCTGCTGCATGCTTGCAGGATACGATTGTTGTGAGCATACTGATCACATGGATCAACCTTGCAATTGATTCCTTTGCCCTTAATATGAAAAAAATAAAATGAAACTCTCGATCAAAGTCATGGAGAAGGCCTTTCAGACATATTTTAGTAAAAGTATGGGTCTATTTAACATTCTCCTATATATATAGAAATACACACACACGTATATATATATATATATATATATATATTATGTAAAAATTATGATATTTATGAATATTTCTATGTTGTGCATATTGTTCATATTGATTCACAACTACAATGGATTCTCACAAATGACAATTTTGAAATAATGTTAGTTTTTATTATTTCACAAAATCCTTTGAAAGTATAAAAATATTTAATTGAATTTGAACTATAATTCAAATGACAATTATAGATCAAAACTAGATCCAATGAATCAATATCAAATAATTTAATATTTTTATTACAAGAAAAATATATATATTTTAAGTTTTTTGTTTTGACATAATTTTTAAAATATCTTACCTCATTTTAGTGTAATAAATTAAATTATAAGTGTTATTCTTTGATTTAATATACACATAAATTTTAAATCACCAATGAGTAATACTAGTCTTGTTTTTTATGTTCTAATACTTAATTTTTGAATTCAATTTTCAAACTATTCAAGCTAGAAAATTTACATCAAGAAGGTCAAATAATAAATTTACTACATACATTTAAGAAATGTATAGTTTTACTTTCCATTCTATTGCAAAAAATATTTTTGATAACAAACTTGATAAATTCAAGATGACTTACTACTACATAAAGTCTTCCAAAACAATTTACACAACATGGATTTTGACAACATTCTTATAAATGTGCCATTCAACAAAATATTTTGATTACAAAATTTAAATGTCATCACATACACTTCAAAGTTGAACCATTGAACCATCTCAAATGCATATTGATGCACAAATTGAACATAGCAGCATCTCACTATCCTTCACATCCTAACATTGCATCTTTCAACAAGATGTTTGATGCACACTTCACAGTGTGTTGTAACCAAAGATGTCCTGCACATGACCTACTTACTAACTAACTGTGTGCAGCGCCTACCCAGCATTGTGGCATGGAATCCAGACACAGAAAGGCAGCACCACGAGAACGAATGCACTGCCTTCTGGCTGTGATCCAGACTATTTCACAACCTGGCTCATGTCTGTCCTTCTCTCCAGCACTCTCTCACTCCGCAAAAGCTTCCCACCCCTAAAACACCGCTCAACTTTCACTTCAATGCCGCCCTCTTCTTCTCGCAGCTGCAGCTTGCCAGGGACGTGGGGCGCCACCGGAGGGGTGCTGAAGCATCAACTTGTGATCCATTACTGTAGTGAACCGGCGATGCTTGTGCCGCTTTCTGTCGATTCCTCCCACTGCCAACCCATGCACACTTGCATCGTCCGCTTCATGGACGGAAGCAAGCCTGTGCTGGCAAGCCTCACACCCTTGTAAGGCCTCCCCTACATGCCATCCTCCACAAAGCTTCCAATGGGCCCCTGTAGGCTGCAGAAAGCGCCACCACCCACGCCCTTCACAGCTGGGTGCCTGCCCCATGAGGTACTACGACTTGCTGTTGTGAAGGGAGAGGGATTTCGAAAGAGCCTTCGATGCATCGACCACCTCCTGCTCGGGAGGGACAGGGCGGTCTTTATAAGCTCTTTCTGGTTGAAAGTACCTGTTTTGATATTCGCAGTATCTCAAGCCTTTGTTCTCGACCTGCCACCAGCATTCGGGTACGTACTTGTTTTCTTTGAGGAATCCACAACCCTTGTTGACGAGCACAGGGTCTCGGGTCGGTGGCTTGTCATACCTACCATACCCATCGATCAAGTGCAGATACACCTCTAGATTGTGATGCACAGCAAAAGCACTAAGCTGCCTCTCCAGCGACAATTCGATCAAATTTTCAACTGAGAAATGACGCCCTTTGGATTGGTTTAAGTGCAACGACTGCTGATCGTCAAGTAGGAATTCTACTCCTAAGTGGTGGTACGCACTTTTAAAGCTCTCAAGAAGGTGTGTCCCGGGCACGTGAGGTACTATGTCGCCTTTGTTCACAACGCGAAGAACCTTGATTCCAAGGTCCTCGACCCGTTGCTTAAACACACCATCACCAACGCGAGGACCTCCGAAGGAAAACACCGTTATAGGAATAGTTCTCTCCTGGCTGATTTGGTTCAGTTTTGAGTTTGCTACATCGTATGCAAAAAGAAGACCCAGTCCTGAACCAAGGCTGTGTCCGCAAATCGTAATACTCAGCTCATGGCCGTCGTCTTTGTATTCCTCAATCAACCTAACGATTTCTTTCACAGCATACTCTCGAGCACTGATCTTGTTAAATCTTGATGAATCGTCGGCCGAAGTATACAGGCTTAAAAATCCGGCTTCAACTTTAGGAGTCGACTCGTTATCATTGCCTCCGTCTATGAAGGCACAAGGAACGAGGAAATACTGTGCATTCGCGGCCCATTCTAATCCCGTGACGGTGCCTCTCCAAACAACCAGAATATCTCGTCTTCCTAGTCTATTGATCTCCTTCTCGTCTGTACAAACTGCCACATACCCAATCCAATTTGATTTTTTACTCCAAGCATCCTCCCGCTCTGATCTCCTCAGGAAGCTCCAAACTCTCACATTCGCTGTGGCGTAGATGTACCTGACCATGCACAGCAACGGTCCAGCTCGGTGAATATTACAGAGTCCCCAAAAACATCTTCTTCAGGATCTCCTGCAATCCAGCACTGACCAAAGTTGAAGTGTAAATGGAGAGCGAAAGAAAAACGGACCAGGTAACGGTGTAGCCTGTGTGGTGCAGATCAACTTCTTCGAACAGACTGTCAGGGGAGTAGCGGCAGCTCCCGCAAAACTTCGAGTGCTTGTCGTAATCGAAACTGTCGTAAGAAACTTGTGCAAGTTCGCCGTATCTGATGAGCTCAGCCCTCAAGTGGTCGTTGAGAGGCTCTAACATACCCTTCCAGTCATCTGCGCCCTGCACCTCCCGCCATGTCTCAGCTAGTTGAGAGAGGGTTGGTCGGGGAAAGCTGCGATTGTGTGTTCCTTCAAGACCAAGCGGAGTTAGCGGGGGATGGAGAGAGGTGCGGAGTCTCAAGTTCTCAAGCAGTTGTTGTACTGCCATTTGCACGCCAACCACTCTGGACCTCAGCACAAAGGAAACAGAGAAAGGGACAGAGAGCCAGAAGCAAAAGGCACACCAGAGCTGCGAGAATCGTCGGGGAGCAGCCTAGAGCCAAGATATGGGGATAGAGTTTCGGAGAGCACGGAGATGCTGACGACAGCTACCATGGAAGGTAGATGTCATCAGAAGAGAAGGGGAGGAACAGTTGTGAACCCACCTCCCAACTAGGCCTAGTTTGTTTCCAGTCGAGCAGGTGGGGCTGTTCCCCGGGTGGGTGTTCACGCATCCCTCATCTCTCTTCTTTGTCTTCGTGATCCACTCCTCATCTTTGCTCGTTGTTTACTTTGACTCCTCTGTAAAGGATTGGTCACCTTGCAGGATTCAACCCGGCTCATGAGGCCTTCTCTGGGTTCCGTGTGATCAGAGTTTGTGTGTGTGTGTGCGTTCTTTCTTTCTTTTTTTCTTTTTTTTCTTTTCTTTTTCCTCTGTTCTTGTTGTTTGTGTGGCACAAATGAAAAAGATTTCATTGCAGTGAATAACCAATACAAGGCTAGGCTAAGATAGAGTTAAAAAACCCTGCCTATCTTAGGATTGACCTGGTGACTTGACATTTAGTTATGTTACAACCCACTTAGCTAGGATACTATGGTATTATAAGCTAATTCTATTAAATTGCCATCTTAATTGTTTACCAAATTGGACATAGAGGATTTTAATGTTCTTCCATATCTTGTCAAAACTTTTAAACCAAAAATCTATTATATTTTTCTCATTTGGCAATTTTTGGGTGAGTTTGATCCATTTGATGCAACCATAATCTGGAAGCCATTGCCATATTCTAGTTATAACACATTCTATTGACTATTTCTCTTTGTTAAAAAGTCATAGTATTATGCTCCAACTATAATTCTCAAATTTGTAGATCCTCTAAATGGTGTAAAGATTAGCTTAAATTTGCTAAACTACTTGGCGAGTGGTTTTGTAAATATGTAGTAATGCCATTGAATGTTATATTGTATTGGTGCTACATTAGATTTCTTTTACATTTTATGAATGACAATACTAAACCACTCCCAAACTCAAGAAACCTTAGGACAATATTAGAACCTATGAAGAATGGTTTTGATAGTCTTTGGATAAATAGGCAAGTCACATCAATGTTTAGGTTGAATTTGCCCTACCATTTGTTAACGACTATTGTCTTGTGATACATACTCTATATAAAAGCCGCTATCATCAATAAGTTTTTGAGTGTGGTCTTGTATATGGATAATGGAGGTGGTCTCAAGTTGAAATATTCCATTGTTTCTCTTATGTTGTTTGGAATAATTGATAGCTAAAATTGCTCTTACATAGTCTATATATGTATACAAGGTTTTGGTACCCCATATTTCTTTTTTTTTCCAGTTGAATGGTTTTGTTTTTTTTTTTTTTTTTGTCAAACTCCATATTTTGTATATTATATTCACAACATGTTTGTAGAACACATACAATTTTCTTTGTGTGGTGTTGAATTGCATTGGATCTATATTACTTGCAATATTACAACAATTATTATTTTAGACATGAAAATTACAAAACAATCAATTATTTGAAAACTCAACTATGTTTGTTGGTTGGTTTCATATTTTAATAATATTAATTTATATTTTGGTGGTTCTAAATCAAGATTATAAGTTTGAAATCAAACCTATAACTTATTATTAGAATTATAACTATGTACAATTTCTAATTTTTAATTGAAGTAAAGATTATTAATCTAGTGAATCTTGTATCAAATGTTATATGTTGAAACAACATACTTATGTTTTGTATAACCATCTAAGTATGTAATAAAAAGTAATAGGGATATTTTTTATATTTGTTAAAGCATTAGATATGTTGGAAGAATTAGATAAAAAGGCTTTGTGACATTTGTAGTGATATCTTGATAAAATAGTTAGAATTTAGTTAAGACGAATGTTGCTTTAGATTTTTGGAGTTCTAGTACTTGTGCTCTTATATAATTTAGATTGTAATATTTTATATGTTGTATATTATATATTGTATATTATATATGAGAAAAACAAGTAGTAATAAAAATAACTTGTAATTTGTTGGATGAGTTATTAAATATGATTGATAGATTATCTATTAGATATATTGGTAATAAAAGTGGATAATTTACCAATCATATTCCACAACCTATCTAACATATTATAAGTTGATAATAAAATGATTGGTAGATTCTCTATTTGTTGGATAGGTTATTAATTATGATTTTTACACTTACTATTTATTTATTTATGGTTATTACTATTGTATTACTAAAAACATTAGTTTATATATTTTTTTTCTTACAAAATGGAGCATTTATATACACTTTTTTTTACTAGATTTTTTGTGAAACACAAAGATTTTATTGAAATATATATACATATATAATACCAATGTGTTCTAACTTACTTTGAGTATTATACACACTCTCAAGGTTTGAACTTTCAATCAGTTTTAACCAGTGTTTGAAGTAAGCAGTATTTAAGCCAAGGAAAGAAGATGTTACTAGCGATCAGCCATTGTTGAATGCAGAGTCAAACAAAACTTAGAGGTGAGTTGATGAATTTCATACATGCTTGACAACTAATTTAGCTTCAATTCCTTCAGGAAAATACGTGACGATCTCATCATTGTTGGTTGAGTGATTGGATGAAGTCTTCTGCATTCGGAATGGGTCAAACGTTGTAGTATACAACCAATGCAAGAGATAAAGGTGCAGTGAAGATGGCTTTCTCTGAAATGAAAAATTTCAACAGACTATTCAGAAGAGGAAAACTGCCGCAGAATTGACGTTCAAAAAAATGGCTCTTGTCCTACTCGGTCTTGAATGGCTTCGATTGTAACTTGGGAGATGATTTCATGTATTTGGCGACGAAGAAGTTGCAGAAGAGAATTAACAACGACAAGGAGTAGAGAAACAGCATCTGCACAGAAAATGCGCCAACATGTATATGAATGAATGCGGTCCCCTCTTCCTTAACCCAGATGACTTCTTACAAAGAAAATTACAAGATATTGAAGCATTGGGAGTTCAGGTGGTGGTGGGACTCACTCTTGGCATGTTTTTTGGGTAAGTGCTGGGGTTCACGAGCCCATGCACTGCTTGTCCAATGAAGGATACGAATTGCAGCATTTGAAACATGGTTAAGTATCTGCTCAAACACACACGCAGTGAGGACGAGGAAGACAAGGCTGGGCACTATTCCATGTTTTAACAATGGCATGAAAGCATGACAAACAGGCGTCGCAAATTGGGATGCAAGGACTTCATAAACTGTGTGTTGGTGAAAGATTCTGGGGATTCCAGGGACACAACTTTCATTTTGGACACAAGAATAGGGAGTTATGGATGCAAGACATATGTATATTCAGCCATTTAGAAATCAACTTACTTGCCCCAGAAGAGGTATTTGCGACGTCGTTCCTCATCCTTGGCAATAGTGGCTGCCAGCAAATAGTACAGGTACATGAATACGTGGATCCACGAGTTAAGTGCCGCAGAGAAGTAGGCTGCACACAAAGCAGTTAGGTTATATTAGTGGGTTCTAGATTCCAAGATTTGCCTAAACGAAAGCTATCAGGCAAAAAGATGGAAAATATGTGCTTCTTTTGCAAATGGGATATGCCTTGGCAAGCCTCACGACAATCGAAAAGTAACTGTATGAAATTCTTCCATTCGTAGTGTTGTGAAGATGATAAGCCAAATCTGCTTACCAGGTCCATAGGGACAGACGTAGCTAATAATCCACCATACGAAGGAAATACTTGCATGATGGTACACGTGAAGAAAAGTTATTTGCCGCAAGTTCATTCTCAAGAGCATGACTATCTGCCACCAATTCATTCAAACTGAGATGGGAGTTCATAAAAGCTTCTAACTGTTCACAGGACCTTCCGGACATAAGTTCACTGAAGCATTCCCTGCGAATAGTACAGGGAAGACAAACAGATGTAGCAAGAACAGTCATGTTCTTAAATTCTGAAATTATATCTAAACCCCACCTTCTCCATTGATATGATGGTAATTCCGCAGAGTGCTCAATAATCTTAACCCGCGTTGGAATAATGAATTGCAATTGCCACACTAGAGAAACTTCCAATCCTACTGGCGTAGGTTGCGCACGAGCTTACCGTATCCATGAACTCGTACAGCTTTGAAACGTAGAAAATGTAAATGTAGAACCCCATCTGCAAATCCACAGACATCTTCATCAGAGTCAAGAATCGACACTCAAGCACCTCTTGGAAGTGATGATGAGTGGCACGAGCTGGTTGCTGCAAACAAGGTTGGAATGATTAGGGGTAGAATCATGAGAAGAAAAGCTGTCAGAGAATACTCACTTTAACTTCTCCATCGTTTCCAGAGTTACCAAAGAATGAATATCTGCACCACATGGAGCGAATTTTTAGGGCTGTGGTTGGATCAATCGGACGACATTACCCACCAGTCAGAATTTCGACATGTTTCGTTGAAGCAACAACTCTACGGTGCTGTTTATTCAGCTGTTAAAGAACTTCCAAAGATCAGGCTGCAAAACGTTCATTTCCAAACCAAGCGAAGGAATTATGGTGGGGTTACGCCTAAGCCCTCTCGGAAATGATTGTTAAACCAACTACTGTCGGACGTGGTAGTATAACGAAACGCTGCCGTTCAAAGGAGCTGAATTTGACATTTGCGAGAGCACGTTCGCGTCAGAAAGATTGACTTCGAGTTAGTACATTGGAGTTTCGAATTCAGGAATGTGAGTTTCAAACACAAGACACACATGACAGAGTGAAGCGTACGCGGGAATCAGTCGGACGGGGAGAAAGAGGTCGTGGTAAAGGGGCGATACCCGTGGTGACGAGCTTCGGAGATGATTCCACAACCCATATAGAAACTGAGACAACACAGGAACCAATTGTGCACAACCACCAGCGCCCGCAACCATCCGGGGTCCTGCGAGCGAGGTTTCAACCCCACTCGTCTAATGTACGAGCTCCACAGCCAGACGACTACTATGTAAGCAAATATGGCCAAGACGACAGGCGTGGGGCTGCTCACGAGGGGCAAACCGGCTGTGATGGTACTTGGTTTTCTCATGTCCAGCTCAACAAAATCTTTCAGAAATCTATGCACGGCGTAGTCTAGAGTGGAAATTGACCATAGAGAGGTAGACTCGAGAGCAACTGCAAAGGAAGAAGTCGCCGGGTTCAGGGTGAGGTTGTGAGCTTTGTCGCCGACATGGACCATCTGCCAGCCCACGTCTCGAGCAGCGTTGTCCGCTAGCCAATCCACCGGTTCACTAAATGCCGCCATTGCTGCTCCAATCCTTCCCCCACACTCTAAATTGCTCCCACTGCTACCGACTTGTGCAACAGTGTTCGACTGATACCCATACACTTGACACCTCGCCTACATCCTACACATCTCTGAACCTCTCTAATGCTTGTACCCCCTCGGCTCCCCACCCAGACAAGATGGACTCACGTCTAATTGACCAGAATGCACCCTGTCCCTCGGTGCTTTCAGCGACTACTCTCCTTATCAACAAAGAATGCAAAGAGATGGGGATCTACGAGAGAGCGAGAAACCTCGCACCCGCTGACTCTGGCAAATCGTCTATAAATCCAAAACTTGTAGAGTTGCAACTACCATAACTACTCGTTCCTGGACCTGGGTTGATTGGTTTGGAAAAGGGAAAAAAGCAGTGACACGAGAGCACCACATCCACTCAGGTACCGCATTTCCAGCACCATGCAGGGAACTGTGGGCATCACGAAGGTGAGGAGCTGGAGGACAATGTCGGAAAAGACCCTGAGCTAGGAACGGTGAGAAGTCGCAGTAAAGCAGATGGTGATGGTGGAATGGATGCGGTTAACAACGATAACATCCAGAGATGGCGCAGGCAGGGCAACAGAGCCTGGTATGCACCCAGAATCGTGAACAGACATTCCCAGTACGGAAAAGTGGAGGGAGGGGATGCTTTTCCCAGCCCTGAAATCTCTCCCGACCGCACCCACGTCTCCCTTTCCGTGGTTTCTCATCGCTGCACTTGGGCTCGGCTCCTGAACCACCCGTTGCAAATCCATCCCAACCATCTGTATTTCTGTGCCTCCCTCGCTTGTATGAGTCGCACTCGTACCACGACCACTCGCACAGCAAAATTACTCAAAATTCCAACGAAGCGAGTCCTGACAAAGGCAGCCGTCGTACGTTTCACTTGCTTCCCCTTTTGATGGGAACAGATAGGATATGATAGGTGGTGCATGGAGATCATACAAAGGACCCAAACACTGGTAGCAAACCCGTCGTTTTTTACGTACTATTTAGAGTATTTGTGGGGGAGGGTGCGTCATCGGCGACACATAAGACAAGCATAAGTGACCTTTCCCGAATTCTCCGTGAGCCAAGAGCGACAGTTCGAGTCAAGAGCGACACCCTTTGCACCAGTGAAATATTTACTACAGTTCAACTTTGTATGGCCGTGCTCCCAATCACCGCAACAGCAGCAGCAGCACGAGAGCCCGCGATGTGGCGCGAATAATTCAGCGGAAACTTTGGTGAGGAGCACACAATTGGTGCGTATGCAGTAGTGCAAGTGACACTCAACCAGGAGGCTCCGTGAGGCCATGAAAAGATGCATGGGCAGGCAGGGTTGACAGGACAGAAGAGGAGGGGAAATGGTGGCAAAATGAACCCGGCTGCTGCTGCTGCACAGGGCGATTCTCCACCACGGGGCCAACGCCCCTCACGCGGTCTGTCTCCATAGCCCTGCTCACGCCTCCACCGCCACGCCGCGCGTGCTCCTGAGCCCTCCTCCCTCATTCGCACTCCCATGTCACTTCTCAATTCTGTTTATTTGTTTGTTTTTCTCTTTTTTGACACAACAATTGGGTATATTTTATGCATTGATATGGAGATTAGGTGCAGAAAGACATCCTAACCCTTCAATATTTAACCAGACCAAGTTAGGAGAATCGGGTAATACATATTGCCAAGTTCTTCACTCAACCACAATTCTTTGTGTTACAAGCTCTCTATTCAAATACAATTCTATGTGTTATTTCATGTGTATTCTAGAGTTCCTTTTTATTATATTTTTTAAAAATTCTATATCCAATTACAATTTTTGCTATCCACAATTTATCTCATTTTTTTGTGGAGATTTGGTTCATATTTGGGATGAATTTGAAGTTTTTTTTCCCAACGCTTCAAAATTAATTTTTCCATACTCTATCAAGTCTTTCCAAATCTTACTTCTAATATGTAGGTCAATCCTTATATCAAGTTCAAACATTAGATTTTTTCTTTGAATCCAAATTTTCCTCAAATTAAGACCTTGTATTAGGGACCAAATCTTACAAAATCTTTTAAAACTTGGAAGCAATATTCTATGCAAAAATCTCTTTGATATGAATGCTTTCATAGCCTTTATTTTGATTAATTAAAGTCAATTTATGTAGAATTGTGGTGGTCCAATCTAAAAAATACAATAAACTTGGTAGCACTCCTTGAAACAGTATATGATGATTTTTGATATCTAGAGAGAATATAATACATATTGTGTATTTAAGAGTGGACTAGCCCATTTCTTCTATGTGTTATTTGCAACTCTTTTGTGCCATAAAAACCAAATAAACATTATATCTTTGTAAGCTAAAGATTTGAACCATATATTATGTCATTCAAAAGAAAAGTTAAGTTCTATTAAAAGACTCCATTTAGTTACTATTAAATTAGTAGAAAGATTGAATTCTTGGAGTAGCTTCCTTCCAAATTTAATTATGTTGTAAGACTTCTTTTTTTGATATGAGAATTAATGATTAAGAATTTATATATATATATTCTCTCTCTCTCTCTCTCTCTCTCTCTCTCTATATATATATATATATATATATATATTCTATATGATTAATTTTCTTCATTAGTAAGTCTAATATAGAACAACCAAGTACTTTAGAATATGTTATAAGAATCAACTTTGTTTATATAAGTCAATGAATAATTAAGAATTTATATATATATATATATATATATATCAGAGTTATGTGCTCTATGTGATTAATGTTTTTTATTATTGTCTCTTAAAGATAATATGTAAATATTGAATATAATGTAGAATACATCAAGTACTTTGGAGTATATTATAAGATTTACTTTTTTCTTTATATAAGAATAAATAATTAAAATTTTATTTATTTATTTATTTATTTATTTAAATATATATATATATATATACTAATCTAAAGGAGTATCATGCACTCTATGTGATTAATTTTCTTCATAAGTGTCTTTCAAATATAATATGTAGATGTTAAGTGAAATATAGAATATATCAAGTACTTTAGAGTATGTTATAAGATTTGATTTTATTTTTTATTTTTTTGTAAGAATAAGTAACTAAAAATTATATATATATATATATATATAAAGGAGTTTCATGCACTCTGTGTGATTCATTTTTTTAATTAATAACCTTTAAATATAATATGTAGATGTTGAGTTTAATATAGAGCATATCAAAAGCTTTGGAGTTTCTTTGATTGCATATGTTTGTTTTGTATTTTTGGTATTAGAGATGCTGTATATAAGATTAGAAAGGTAAAAAAAAATATTTAAGAAAAATAAATTAGATAAATGATAAGAACTCAATGTTAGATAGATGAAAATATCACATTTTAGAATAATTGATAATTTGTTTTGAAAAAAAATTCAGTTCCTTTCTTCTTATCTTTAGATTTATACTTACATTTGGAATTTGAACTTGGACTTTAAGTCAAAAAAAATTACCACAATAAGATATTCTTGAAATTTTTATATAAATATATTGAATAATTTTTTTATAATTCTTAAACATATTTATATATGTATGTATATTTTTAAATATTTATTTAGTTATAAAATATTGTATAAAATTTTTAATAATTTTGATTGACTTTAATAAGACTATATGCTTTAATTAAAATTACATAAATAGACTCAAGCTACATTCACATCTCAAATTATTATACACACAATCATTATGTTTATACACGAATCAAAGGCTTTTAATTGATTTTTTTATTTATATCATTTGAATAGATTTAGATATGATTTCCTTCTCTTCTTCTTTGTTCTAGAGTATATCTTAGACTTCATTCTCATCTTTCTTATTCTAGCATGGTATTGTATTGTTGTTTGGCTACCATATGAAAATAATGCACATATATATTTAATATACAATTTACTATACAATGTAGTGAGAGCCATGTTATTAGATTTTAGTAGGTTACAAAGTGTAGTTAGATTACTACTTTGAAGTATTAGTCTAAAAGGGCTATTATTGAGGTTGATTTTATATTGATAATAGTTTAATATATTTAGAGCGACCTTTATTAGACATCAGTGATTTTTAAAATTTTATTTTATTTCTTTTTATTTGGTATTTAGAACACATATTATATAAAAGTTATTAGAAAAATGATTAAAGAAGGATTTTTGTATAAAAAATGATAGTTAGGCCAATCATATGGATGAATGGAGATGGATGATGAAAATCTCCATTCCTATTGGCTAAAATTCATACCCAATGGACTTCAAGGAGGCTGCCTCAGGCCTTATTATGGATTACGATTATTCTTTCAAAAATATTTGAACATCAAAAATTAAGATTGTCAAGTTTAGAATTTCGGATATAATTTTAGTAAAAATTTTGTATAATTTGGAGTCTTTGTAAAAGAGATATAGGTGCTCAAAGGTTGAGATGTCGATTTATACCTACTATCACTCTTTGGAGCATAACGCATGTGTCTAAAGGGCTTTTGAGGATTGGATTGTGTAGTTGGAAAGTTAGTTTAAAGATTTACAATTTTCATGCAAAAAGAAAAAGATTTGGAGTTGATTTGGAAGAGCAATGACTACTTAAAGACAATGCTTTCAAATTGAGATTTGTTAGTGAACCAATTTCATAAGGGACTTGGTTCTAGCCATATCTTGGGCATTTGGACGAAACTTTCTTTGAAATTTTCTACAAATTCGTATTAATATTTTTTAAAGCTACATACCAAATTTTATAGAATTTAGATTTTGGATTTTTGAGATATAAAGAAAATCTTATTTTGGTGCTTGTAAATTAAGATTTGGAGTACTTGCTAGGGTTTCTAAGATGCTAGATGATTTGTAGTATATTTTTTATTCATTTTTTTTTAATAAATCTTAAGGATATATTCTACATTTTTTAGAAATTAAAAAAAAAAAAAAAAAAAAAAAAAAAAAAAAAAAAACTGAATAATTAGATTAAGAGATATTAAATTTTAAAGTTTGGAGAAAAAACATTCTTTTGCTCGAGAAAAATGTTTTGATATGATTTTGCTAATATTTGGGCATTTTATGCAAAGTAAAGGGGTTTTTGGGAGCCAAGATTTTATATACATGTTAAAGATAGAGATATAGAGCTATAACAAAATTATGATATAAAGATGGATTTTTGAAAGAAGATTATGGATTTTCTTTGAGTTTATTGGAAATCTAACTTATCAAAAAATAATTAGTTATGATTTGGTATATCAAAGGATATTAGGAAATTTTCAAATGCTCTAGAAAGTCTTATGTGCAAACCTTATTAAATATAAAAGGTTTTTACCAGTAGAATTGTTTTTAATATTATTGCCTTTATTTACCTTTTATAATAAGAATAAATTACTTATTGGAGCTCAATAAATAAGTTAAAGCTAAAATTTCTATAGCTAGGTACCTAGTATATTCTTAGATAGAAAATCACGCCATATTATAATAGGGTTCAATCTTGGTGCAAGTTCCAAACTTTCTTTTTTTTATTCATTGTCTTAACATACATTCTAATCCTTCTATATGGCTTGGACTTCCTTCCCATCTTCTTTGTCTTGGCATGAGTTTACACCCTCGTCTTTCTCTTCTTTATCAATTCCTAATCAAATTAGCCAAATAAGTAATTAGAAGCATCTATTTTTTTGAATGGGTGTATAGCAATTTGAGATGTATGTATAGCAACTTGGGATTTGTGTATAGTTTGAACCTCAATATATATATATATATATATATATATAGAATATACAAGTTATAGCATTTAATCTTAAAATTCAAATAGAAGAGTTTCATAAAATTTATGATTTTTATGATTTTTTATTGTAACATTCATGCAAGGCCCTCGAAAATAATTTTAATCTTAAGAAAAACTACCTAGTTATTTGTTTAGTTAATCAATTTTTTAGTACAAATTCAAGTTATTGTCTATAGTTATTATTTTTTAAAATTTTTTTAACTACTTTGTATTTTTATTTAAAATTAATTAATTTTAATTAATTAAAATTTTAAGAGAATCATGGAAATCAAACTTTGCTTAAAATTTTAATATCATGAATTTTAATATGAAATAATTAATGCAAATATTAATTTATAATTTTTTGAGTAATTTTTTTAAAATATTTTATAGAATTTTTATAATAGATATATGTTTATGT
This sequence comes from Physcomitrium patens, assembly GCF_059467195.1. NCBI lineage: Eukaryota > Viridiplantae > Streptophyta > Bryopsida > Funariales > Funariaceae > Physcomitrium > Physcomitrium patens. Next base: position 142,327 of record NC_143431.1, on the reverse strand, counting down.
ATATTCATTCATATATCTATTTATAATTTTGATTTATGTATTTTAGTACATATATTTAATTTAGATTTTTAATCTCTTTTTAATTTTCTAAAATACTTGAACTATTTTTAGATTTTTGATAAATTTAGTAGTTTTATGATGTTAAAAATCTTTTAAATTTTTTATCTTGTTTATTTTTTGATATTCGTTTTAATTGTAATAAGAGTTTTATTATAGTCATAATATTTTGCAAAAGAAAAAAAAATCCACTTCTTAACAAAGTTTAGTATCTTTAAATCACATAATATTATTGTTAAAATTTATATCATTTTTCTTAGTACCACCTTCTTTTAGAATAACACAAAGATTTTGAAATCATAAGTTATGAATTATTTTTTTTTTTTCAAAATATACATACATATAGTAAAATTTAGATGTATCAAGTTATCTTAATTTCTAAAGAATAAATTTACAAGTTACAACCTCTACACCATATAAGTTTATTAAAAAGTTTTATTTCTTAAAGATTAAGGAATATAACCAAGTTCCAAAAGTATATTTGTTAGCAACATTAGAAAAAACAGTTCAATTGTATTTATTGATAATTTTAACAAATTATCTATATCTATATCTATATATATATATATATATATATTAATAATTTAAGTAATTTTTACTTTTTTAACTAAATTTTTTTGAAAAAAATGTACATTATGATGATGCTTAATATCACTTCAATATTGTGAAGTTTCTTGATATCATATAATTCGAGAATTTAACTAAATGTTGATTAAAAAAGATCTAAATACAAATTTGGCATAAAATTGTTGTTATTGTTATTTCTCCAATACAAAATATACATGGCTCTTGTGATGTTTTTTTTGTTCATAGAACATAGCAAAATTTTGTATACTTAAATAATCACAAACTTGTCTAAATATTCTAAAAAATCACTATTTATTAGATATTATTTAAAAATCAAGGGATATATGTTAATCCAAATGGCATCACATTATACTCAAAGTAATCATGCTTTGTACAAGATGTGGTTACTTTCTTTAATTTTAACTAGGTTGTAAACACATCCTAAATCGGTTTTCCTAAATTCTTTGTATATCAATGGTATTGCAAATCAATTTTTTACGCTTCCCTTGTTTACACTTTATAGGTGTGATGCATATCTGATATACATATTAAGAATATGATAAAGATGAAGACTGTGGGGGTTATTCATAGACGTGTAGACTTGTAGGTTATATGAAGACATGTAGCATCATGGAAAGGCTAATGGTACACACATTCATCTTCATTTCATTAAGGATTTTACAAAAATGACTTCAGAATTTTCCTTCCTATGTACAAAGTGAAACTTTAAATATAACAAAAATAAATAAATAAATAAAATCAAGGGTTGGCGTCCATGGTCGAAAACCAATAATTACCCCACGAGATTCATATCCTTTAAATTGACTGAGCTCACAAGTAAACGTCACATGGATTCTTAGATTTTTGCACAAACTCCGATTTTGTTCATCACCTCACCGCCGCGTGATGAATACAAGACTAGATCTTGCGCTCGCAATCAGGTATATGACATCTGCAAGGCTTCACCTTACGTGGATAGGAGATTCTACTTGGAAATGAGAGAATCAACAGGGAAATATTACCTTAATATTGGAGCGGGTCCTGTGCCATTGTGAAGCAAGCGTCAACGGACGGTCTTCAGGTCCACTACAATCAAGAGTGGGAGTACCAAGCTCTCTCTGGCAACGCTAAGGAAGCATTCTGGGGCGAACACCGTTTCCTCGAACTAGAGCTGCATATTCAGCGGAACCCCATATCAGTAGCAATAGTGAAGTTCTATTCGATCTGGAGCCTATCAAATTCAAAATTAAGATAAGGTGCTGCAATCAGAGCTCCATCTAACTCGGCAAAAACCCTGCACACCAAGCTATGTCAAAGCACATGAACATTCAAGGAGCAAGTCGTTGCAGGAGAAACCATATTGTGTTGTTTAACACTGTACCATTGTGTTTCTTTACCACTAAATTAATCGAACAGCTAGTGCAACTGACATGTGAGCTCATACCATTCGACTTAATACTGAACTGTACTGTACCTAGTTGAATTTCCATACACTAGATAACTTGACCAAGGTGAGTCCTGGAATCGGTTGAAGTGGTGGCATTGTCTGCACTACGGTGTTGACCACTTCTGCATAAAAGATATCTTTCTTGCATAAACAACCTAGGGAGAAAGGTGAGAACAAGTAAACATCCATCTACTCTATGCAAGAGCAATGTGAAATATGTTGTAGGGGACAAGATGAACCCACATAAAATCTATTGTTACAGTAGCCAATGAGCCTGATAGAGACTTTTGTTTTTGAGAGGAATAGCATTTTAGAAATCATCAGTCATCTGCAAAACAAACAGATGTACAAAACCTCCAAGGAGGAAAAAAATTAAATTAAATTAAGGCGTGGTATAATGGAACATACAGAGGAAGTTACGAGCAAAAAACTCTCTAGAACACTCACACATGCACACTAGAGTAAACTATGTTACACTCCTCCGGAAAAAAAGAAAAAAAGAAAAAGGGAAAACAAAAACCTTAGCCACCAGAATGAGTGGAAGCTCTCACTAACTTGTTACCTCCAGATCAGTTGTGACTATACAACTAGAATAGATAAATTATTCTACACATAGTAAAACATGCCCACTTCAATCAAGCTGGCGTGAGGAATATTAAAAACAATAGCAGGGTCTCGACTATTCTTCCGCAAAAATGTGTATGCATAATTTATAGTGAATCTCTTTAAAAGAGAAGAAGATTTCTTGGCCTTCACATAAGAGTGGCTCATCATGTACGCAATTCCGGCGTCCTTGGCGGTTGACAAAACCGCGAGCTCCTTGCAAACTTCCGAATCCACGTCGTCAGTGCTCTCGCTCATTGGGATATCAAAACGCACTCGCCTCTTGAGAATCACACCTGGTGGTGTTGTCAACCAATCTGTAGGCTGCAAGGCCAAATTTCCATGGATACATCGCAATATAACTCATTATCACAAGATGACATTGTACATTTTATCCCAAAGGAAACAAATAAAAACAAATAAAAACAATAAAATAAAATAGAATAAAATAAAAAGTGCACGGTGAACAATTGCTGTTCCTTTCTTTCATACAAAAACTAGTTAGAAAACTATTTAACCTAGAATTCTCTGTCACCTGGTCTCAAGACATGCAAGCCGGACATGTAGAAGTTGATTTACCTGGAGACTATCTCCACTGTTAGACATAACTATTGAAGTACAACTCTCCTCGGACATTCTGGGAAGTTGAATGTCGTCCTTTCTAGGGGGGTTGAGGAGCAACCCAAGGGTAGTACCCATCACAGTCATGTGGCCTTCAAAGGACTCTTCGTTGCTGGATATAGCTTCTTCCGTTTGGATGAATTCTGCTAGATTCGCTACCAACTGGGTCTCGAAATCATTCTCGTCTCCGCGTACCTCTTTGTAACCATATCGCACCACACATCTGATTTAAACATCAGTACATGCATTAACTATTAGTACAAAAAATATGTAGAAAAAATTAAATCCATAACGAAAGAAAGATTAAAATATTCAAGCAAAGAAACGAGCTTACTGAAGCAACACGTAATTGAGATGTGTGAAAAATACCTATACATGTGGTAATCCTTGGGGCCAATGCGGCCAACCAAGTAGCGTTCATGGGGAGAAACATACGGTACTGGTGCAGATTTCATACAAACAAAAACCAAGACTTCGTGGAAGGCGGGCAAGTTGGCGACGAAATGTGAGAAAATGGCCGGCACGCCACTCACAAGATCGGTGTAAATCAATCCAATGCCCGGCACACGCACGATTCCGAGCCTTGGACCGAGCTCTAGCAACCATCTCATTGACACCTTGTTTTGAAAATCATTTTCGTACTTCTTCGTGGTGCCATAGTGCCACACGTACATTATCGCCATATAGACTGCGGCAATTAAGAGCGGCACCCAACCTCCCTGAGGAACTTTGTAGTAGGCAGTCGAGAGGTAGAGAAGTTCTACGGAGCCAAACACTGCGAAAAAGCAGAAGGCGAGAAAGATGTTGAGTTGCCACACTATTAGGATGACCAGAGTCATCAGACAGGTCGTCACTAGCATCACTGTGATCACGGCGATCCCTGCATCCCACACAGGTTCTAGAGTTAATTTCGAGTATGAGACGAAATGGCAGAGAGCCCCATCGTCATGAATGAACGAAGCACAACTAATTGCAGAACAGAAACCTGTAGATGAACACCCAGGGCTGTACCGTATGCATTTCCGATGTCAATGACATCCTGGAAACCGATAGTGAGGGCCAGGCAAAGGAGCAGCAGCATCCAGTTAATCTCTGGAATGTAGATCTGACCATGAATATTATTGGAGGTATGCACCACTTTCACGCGAGGGAAGCACCCCAATGCCATGCACTGGTTTATGATGGAAAATGTTGCGGATATGACTGCTTGGCTTCCCACAATCGAAGCTAACGTGGCTATGATGAACACAGGCCAGAAGGCGGGCGCTGCATTACAACATCCAGGATATCAGAGAGAAATAAGATAATGTTTTTACACAAGCTAACAGTACTGCAAGATATTTACGTACTTCCACATAAGGGAAAATGAGATGAATCAGTGACCGTACTGATCTGAAATATTACCACATGGTAACACGAAAGGCCGGTTGAGCAAGAAACAAGGTCAGTGCCCAACAAATTGGAAAGTTGTATGAGGTAAGAACAGCCGGACGTTATCAGACAAAGAGACTACAGACTAACCTGGAACGGATCTGAAGAATGCATGTTCATATTCATCAAGATGCTTGGAGAGATAGGCGGCCTGCCCTATGTATCCAATCAACAAGGAAGGGTACACCACTCCTGTAAACGCAAGCTGCAAGCGCAGGGACCACAAAGTAAATTCCGCAAATTTCCTTTTCGGGATCTCAGAAAAAATAATCGAGAGAGCAGAAACTGCAAAAAGCAGGTTCATGTATGATTCCTTGACCACTTGGAGCTTCTCTTTTCGTAAGACAAAGAAGTGAACATGCCCTGAATTACATAAAATGCTTCACCTTAATTGAAGTTCGCGAAAAGTGGCCCAGGTCCGCATACATCGCCTCCGCCCCTGCTCATTAGAATTTATGACGACATCTGTCAGTGAAAAATAAAAATATCTATGAAATAAGGCAAAAGACGGTGGGGCTACGTCTAGGGAAAAGAGAAGGGAGGATCGAAAGTTATAACCACGAACCTGTGATACATAGAAGTACACCACCAAGAGAAATCCAGCCCTCTTTGCCATCTGTCTTGAAAAAGTAATATATATAGTAAGGTGAGATCGCTCGCCATATGCTCGGATTCCATACTATCAAGTTGTACAAGCCCACACCGGCGTTGCAGAAAAGCCACGCCAGTATTATGGGTGCAAACAAAAATGACACCCGACGTGTGCCTATGTGCTGCAGCCCGAAGAGAAGCACCAAAATAGTACAGGATAAGACTACCGTCACATCTGCAAGGTCGAATTCCGCAACTTTTTAGAATGTTCTCAGAATTCAATGATCTGATAAGGACCTCACTTTGAACATAAGATCACGTCTGAGAAGAGTTTCAAACACTCGACGACATTTTGAACTGTGCCAATCCCAACTCACACTCATAATGCAGGCTAAATAAATGTTATAAAATATCATAAATTAGGCGATATCCTCACGTGAGAAGTTCTATCATTTTGATCTGTTGTAGTCAGCATGTAACCACTGATGGGTTGTACTCACCTTTGTGAAGGCTGGGAGCAGCAACCCGAATTCCATCTATGGCTGATAAAACTACCACCCAAAGCAGCGACACAAACAGTTAAAGATGTACCCTGGTTTAAACAACTTGGGAACATATCTGGCGAACATAACGCTTTGAAAACGATTCATTACATAGATGGTCCACACGTAATGAAGAATCCTAAACACACATGTTGAAGAACTTGTACGCTCAGAACTGTATTCTCAGCAACCTACATTCACAAACCTTCTCAATGCTCGGCCACACAAAAAACGTGGTATAATCATACCAAGAGTAGACATGCTTCGAGTACCGAAACAAAGCGATACCCTTTCAGAACGGAAAAAAATGCAAGAATCAAAAAAGAACGTTTACCTGAGAGAGCTGGTGTGAGTGCGCCATCGCCAATGACCATACAAGTACCCAGCAAAACAACAATCAGGAGCCCAGTCTGGAGAGACTTGTGCTTCTCAAGCAGACGCCGAAAGTACACCCCACGTGGTGACTCCGCTGTTTGTTCATGCTCTAACTTGTACAGTGAGAGCTTCTCATCCGCTGCTTGCTGGTTTAAAATAAGGCTCAGCTTGAGATGTCGGCATAGCAAGGCATACAGCGCAAACGTTCCCCCTGCAATATCAAAAACAGTGGCAATGAGAACCATAAACCCCACAGGTAAAGTTTTTTGATTTGCAAATGGGAATATGAAAGAGGTTGCACCTTCTCCATTGTCGTCCGCATTTAGGACTAGAAACGAGTATTTGATGACAGGAATCAAAGTAAGTGTCCAAAAGATAAAGCTCACGACGCCATAAACCTCGTACAACTCCAAGTCGTCAGCGCGCTGGAGATCACTGAACGTGGCACGGAAGACGTAAAGAGAGGAGACGCTGAGGTCTCCGTACACCACCCCGAAGCTTTGGTATGCGAGCGTGATTATCGCTGCCAGGGAGGCCTTCTGTGTATACTGCGGCCGAGATCAATCACACAACCATTATTCATTCGGTACGCGCAACCCAGGAGCAAATGGAACTAAAAGCGGCTGCGACTGATTAATCCGTACACATCCAGGTCTGGAAAGTTAACCTCAAACTAGGACTTTAACATGGTGGAACTTGATGAACAGCCCTGAAAAACGAGACGCTTCAGACTCAAAGACTGCCTAAATCGGCAATGACAGGAAAAGACCGTGTGAGTCGGAATTATCGAGACAATGACAGTGACGTAATGGACCGAGGCGAAGGAGGTCGTACCTGAGGAATTCTGGACTCTGGATCCATGATCAGAGTGCACAGAGAAATGGAAGGACAACCCTGGGCAGAAAAAGCCACTACCACAGCGGCAAGAGGGCCTGCGTTCTATCCAGAGGCGGTTCGCATATGGCGAACATGAATGACACTAGGTGAATTCAAAGTGTAGACCCGGATAGATGTTGTCTTTTTCAAGAGTGGATAGAAGTGCAAGCGTAAAAATCCCGCTGCGCAGCAGCATGCAGTTGATTAATTAGCTTTGTTTCCGATTACTGCTGCTCCAATCTGAAACACGATTGCTCCGACGGCGAGACTGGATTCCAACGCTCACATCCAATTCCATCTACACCTAACAATTCTATAAACTACGGAGCAAGAATGAGGGCCTCACTCGACGTGTGCAACCTCCAAACGGAGCCAAGGGGGCCGACTGTACACAACCTACTGTGCAAGGGCGGAAGTTGGCTCTTAAAAATAAAGCCCCGAGCATACTTTCTCGGATGCATCACCAAATCGGCTCTTTTCCAGATTCGTGTTAAGCCTGAAAACAGTTCCTTCCACAAAAGGAACGCCCACCAGTTCACAAACCAAACACCCCACATTTGGGGGAGGGTGAATCTGATAAAGAAAGAGCGACAAGCCTGGCCAAGAGTGATGAGAGGAGAGAGGTAGAGATCGACAGCATGCAAAAGGCAGATTCCTGAAATAGAAACAGAGCGCGGTTGACAACTGTGTCCCAGGAGACTGGGGATTCAAAGAGAAGACCAGCAGCACCTGAGACAAAAAAACAAGGCTCAGCTCACTCACTCACTGGGCAAAAAAGTAAGGAATTGTGGAATTGTGGGGGGGGGGGAGACGGCGCACCGTCGCCGTCACTTCATCCTACAGGCATCGTTGAGTTGAGTTGAGGGAACACCACCACCATCATCCTCATCGTCGTCAGGGTCATCTGCGTATTCGTCCAAGGAGGGGCTGAACTGTCGCAGTCCCCACGCTCACCATCCATCGTACTACGACGACTACTACTACAGCTGGTCAAGCGGGGGTGGGGGGGGGGGGGCGACCGCGCGCGCAGGGCTTGAGATGGATGGGGCCGTAAGTAAATACAGTGGGGAATGTTGTTAGTTTAGTATCCTCCCTTCCCTTCAATATGTAATGAGTGGGTGATAATGGTGTGGTAGACCTTCCGTGTGGGGAACGACGACGCTGGCAGGCGGAGATCGTGATTCACGTGGAACGGGCTCCGACGATGTGAACTTTAAATGTGTAAAGCAAGGCAAAGAGACGGAGGCCAAAGACAGAATAGAGCAGAGCAGAGCAGAGCAGAGCAGGGCAGCGTAGACCCTCCTCTTCCTCCTCCGGGCTTCTTGTAATCCCCCCACCCCCACGTCTTTGTTGTGACGAAGGGGGGTGGGGGGAAAGGATAGCGGGCGAAGTCGGCCATCTCTTCCGGCGCCCTTTGGGTCCATTCGTGATCCACGAGCTTTAATTTATTTGCACGCCTCCCTCGGCAGAACGAATGAATGAATGCCTTCATGAATGATTGAAATGTAATGGATGGATGGATGAAGGCACCGGCCTGCTTCCCCTCCGCCTCGCCCGCCCGCCCTCGTGTGGCACCTTCACTTGCCCATCCTTTTCTCCTTTTCACACCGCCACCTGACTTTTTCATTCATACCACCCCCAATTGTTTTTGTTTCTTTGTTATTTATATCTACTTTTTTTAATTCCCATATTATTTTCTTATTTTGGGGAGGTTTGTGTTTATTTTATTTTATTTTATTCATTTCTCCTTTGAAATTTTGTCTTCTTCTTCTTTTTTAATTCGGTCGTATGTCCAGAACAAAACTATAGCCACTTTGTTCACTGTTGTAAACTCGCTTGGTTGGGTAAGGCGTTCTTCCATAAGAAAAAGGTTCTTTAAGGAGAAATAATGTGTGTATGGTTTTAGGTGCAGGAATGCTTCTTTTTATAAATCTAATAATTAAATTACACTCATGTATATCTTTAAAAACAATGAGGATTAGTACTTCTACTTTTGAAAACCAAGTCCTATCCAACTATTTTGATATAGAAGAATATCATTATTAAAAAAAAAAATAAGATTCATAGTTTGAAATTACATGTGTAAGAATAGGAAGGCAATGAAGAAAATAACATTAACTTAAAGCAGAATATTGGAAAAAAGCCATAATATGATATTCTAATACATTTTGATGCCATAAAGTCATAAAATAAATAAATATATATATATATATTTAATTAAAATAATGCTTTACTGTATGAGGCTTTAATATCTGTGGGATATTCCTGTAGTTATCAAAAACCTTTGTAAGTTAAGATATCTTCGGTTTATTCACACTCTTGAAACATGTGTGCATCATATTCTTCGAATCCCATATTATCCTAGTGAATAAAAACACTCATATTAAGAATATATCTTAACTTAACAAGAAGATGTATATAGTTAATAGCATAAATAACATTTTGTGTTTTCATTACTACTCAGTTTATCACAGGCTATTAAATTTAACTTACACTAATTCATTTGAATTTGCAGAATAATCGTAATAGAAATTCTTCAACCAACATTTATTTCTACAATATTTTTGAGTTTTTTATTGTTTTTTATTGTTTTTTTTTTTTTTTCCTTTCAATACATTTTGAAGATTTATGTTTAAAGTGTTATTTTATATTTAAATCTTCAAGAATTCTCTAATAGCCTCCATGAATATATATATATATATATATATATATATTTACACACACTCGCACACACACACATGTATAATTCCAAATCTTCTTATATCTTCTTAATTTTATAAAGAAAACATAAATACTTATCACAAATAGACAGTAATATCACAGTATGGGATTGGCTAAGCTGTTTAAAATTTTTAGTTTCTTTTTCTCAACAAATATTTCAAACAATTTTGCCACACTTTCTGCCAAAAGTTCCACAATTGTTTCTATGAAAGATTATATTATCCATAAAATAATTTTTTAAATCTAAAATAAGAGTATGTATCAAAACTAATATTCAATTGTATATCAATTGGATATCATTTAGAATTCACTCAATCAAAGAATTTTCTAAAGTTCAAGCTAAAAGTCACTCTTTAGAGTTTGGGATTAAATAAATCAAAGAATTTTTAGGATAAAGACCAATATTTTTATACAAAATAGATATGTTCATGTTTAAGTATAAAATAATTATCTTATAATTGTTTAAGGGAACCATGGGGTAGACACCCTGCTTTTACTATGTAGACATCTTCATGCCATGCACCCCCATATAGACATCTCTGCCAAAAACAACTAGTTTTGATTTTAAATAATGATTCTTATTATATTTATTCCTTTACTATAGGAATTTGATATATTCTTCTCTATTTGCAATGTATAGCTCCATATTATTTCAACCTTCAATCCTCTTGTCATTGCAAACCATTGTTAAATTAATTTTTTGAATAATATAAATATAAAATATGTTTTATATTGTTAATAGTAATTATTTTCAAATAAAAACTCATATATATATATATATATATATATATATATATGAGTTTTTTATTTTATTCTATTTTTTTCAGTGGTGTATATGTAGAGGTGTGTTACATGTATGGATGTCCATGTATTAAAAGAGAGATATCCACCTAATAATATTTTTAATTGATTGCATATATATTTTATGATTTTTGACATTAGAAACAAAAAGTTGCTGTTAAAAAAATATGAAACAAATTCAATGTCAACTAAGAACAAGGTAATGGTTAAATGAATACATGATGACTTTGGAAAGATAGACTTAGTTTATAGAAATAGTACAAGATACCACCAAATTTAAAATTCTTAACTATGTTTGACTACCTCTAACTCATACATTCGAAAACAAAAAATTGGTCTTGATGTCATTACCTATTGAAATACATAACTGGGTGGATGCATTCTTTGCACTTTGTCATTACTTCTCAATATTGTTTTTGACAAGTTTCAATTAAAAAATCCTTTTCCTTTACTTTTTTCCTACGTACATAATTTTTCAATTTCACATGGAGTGTGAAAGTGTATAAAAAGCATTCTTTCACAGCATAACAAGAGTGAATATTTTAATTCAAATAAACATGAATTTGCTTTTGGAGGAGATTGTTCATGTACAAGCACCTCTACAACAAGGAATGAGACCAGAAATTCATGGTGAGAAGAGTAAATAGTTCCTCCCATGTATGTAGTAGAATGCCCCTTTCAAGTGCTACTAGTATTGCTGCATTCCAAAGTCTTCTCTCACCCATGTGCAAAACATTACTAGAAAGAATGTCCTTGTTCAACTTTTTAGAATTAATTATTTTATTATCCAGCACGTTCTCCTCTATCATCTGTCTTGTGGTACATCTCTAAACTGAAATTTCATCTGGCAGTGCTTGCAAGCGGCTTCTTCAACCTTATTTTACTCTAAATAAGAATTCATGGATGGAAGAATTTATTCTACGTACTCTATAGTTAGTGTTATTTTCAAATTGGACTAAAAATATATGACACCACAAGAAGGTCATTAATAGATTCAAGGCATACATATTGTTCTGATTCATTACATCTGCTAATTTTAAATGCTCTCCTAGTTGTTCATATTCATGGAACAACTAATGTTTCAAGGAACTCACTCTGAATCATCTACTTACAAGTTACCAAATGTTATAATCATGAAATGTGTTAACACTTTGGTTGATATAAAAACCCCAACATAACTAGCACCCAGTTGAGGGGTGTTCCGTGTTTTGTGCAGTAGTGCCACATGGGCAGCCACTCAAATGTGAATCACCAGAATAAGGTTATACGACATGGCATTACCAACTCAGCAGGTGGGGTCGGGCACCGAAGTCCGTGGGTAAGGCTTCAGCCTTAATTGGATCCCTGAGGCTGTGGCCTCACAACCCCCTTCCTGGTCACCAAGCCCAAAATGTTGGTATATATTTCTTCATCGTCCTCACAAATGCCCAGTGATGCTTGCCCTTTTGAAGCTCTTCCTACTCGCATTTCCAATTCCTCCATTCCGTAGCTTGCCTTTCCTATTGGCCACCCTTCACACTAAACTAGTACAGTCCATACTCACGTTGGCAGCCTCCCACCAATCTTGAACCCCTCCTGAGTAGTTCAGGATAACTTGTCTCAAATTCAGCGGCATGTGGTTATAAATGCTTGTATTTTTAAAAATGCTTGTGGCCAAGAAAATGAGCTAAAACGGTTAATGCGTAGAATTGCAAATGTCTTCAACAATCACACATTCGGATGTAGGTGGTGGAATTCTTGACAAAAGCCTAATCAAATATTTCCAATGCTGTAACATTTAAGATATCTTGCTATTCGCTAACTATTTACGTCAATAATCTCAGGACATCATTTCCATGTTTTGGAAGAAAACACGCAATGAAGACTTTTAATGGTGAATGGATCTGAGAACTTCGTAAACATCGTTCTCTAAACAATATTGCAAACAATGACATTTGAATATATCAGACCAATAAATACTTCCAAAGCAGGGGCCGTGAAAAATATACGACTCAAAAAAATTTAAACATCTATTCTCTGCTAAATAACCTAAAATGTAAAATGACAATACGTTACATTCTGCACATGTTAATGACATCACTGTCAATCTACAATGCTTTCGACTAATTTCAAGAAAATATCAATTACAACTGCTTCAACAAAACAAAAAAAAGGACATATCCTATGCCCCATCTTTCGTAATAGCGATAAATGCAAATCCAGAAAGATATAGTAACAGAAGAAAACTAACTAAAACTCCGAGAACCCACAACTTTGAAATGCAACCACACTGTCGACAAAGCAAAAAAACACTAATTAGAAAATTCTTACAAACACATACTAAACACTACAATATATGTTTACATAGAAATAATATATCTTAAAAGCATTAAAAATAAATGTGCAAACAGTCGCAATATACATCTACATAGCACATAGACATACAATCATATATTATAATAATAATCAAAAAAGCATATCAATTTATAATTCATGGACCATCTGGATTAAAAACAAATTACGCAGTCAAAAGAAGGCATTACAACTACAATCAAATCCGTACCCTCACAATTCATAAATTGAAGAACCATGTGTATATAACTTAACAAATATATCAAACAAAATATATATAACAGTGCCTAAATCACAAACACAATGAGATTTCGAAAATAAAGATATATTTCGACCCACGTAGCACAAAAAGACCACAAGAACCAATTGTACCTTCTTGGAACACACGTTCTTCCGAATGGCACTAACTATCTTTTTCTTTTTTCGTTTTTTGTTTTTTGGCAATTTTTTGTTGTCTCAAGTTTGGGATAAAAAAAGAGGAAGAAGAAGAAGCGGTATATACTTTGATGACTTGCACCTTATCATGATCACAAACTTACTACAAACTGGCTTTGATAGCTTTACTAAGAGAGAAGTAGTAGGAAAGGGCAATACTTGTTCTGCTAAGGTGTCATTCATCATGCTCTTCAATTGTGTGATTTCAATTGTGCAACTTGTGATAACCAACATTTCCACTTGAGAGAGCTTCAGAACCTTTTTACCTCATTCCTTCCTTCAAATCACAAGTAAACCAACTTTTCTATCCAAATTCTCACGCCTCCTCGTATTTGCTGCATACATGGATCAACCCGATTATACATGAAAAAACATATAATATGTCACAAGGTTAAACTACACATCATGTTCAGCAAATAAATTCCCTCTCAGTCTTCAAATCTAAAAGTGCACGAATGTACATAAGCATGAAGCATCCCAAGTTCAATATCAATCGGGATAATCATTAGTTCTCATAACCTTGCATCCTTAGCCTTGGCAGTAGCATGTCATAATGCTTGCCATTTCACATGCACTAGTAGAGCATTGCGACATAGAAGAACAGTCTACCAGTGCAAAACCTGCTCTCCAATCATACATCGAAATTCTTAGTATACAAACGATCCTCGATTGATCGCTTCTATCGTTTCACTCGCCCGGCCGCGTAGCGCAGTGGATTAGCGCGTCAGACTTCGGATCTGAAGGTCGGGGGTTCGAATCCCCTCGTGGTCACTTTTGTCAGTTCCCCCTCCCACTTGCTCCCCAACTCGCGTCCTTCCCTCTCTCCTCACAGCGTCGGAACGTTCATGCTCGTCACGAAGAGTGTGCAAAGCCGCATCCCCTAAAACTAGTATGCGAAGCTGCAGCCCCTAATACAAGTGTGCAATGTCTCCCTCCCCAAACCCATGTCTCCAACCAAGACCTCACAGCGCCTGCTCGCACTCCAACATTCTGCAATTCACTGGAACTCCTCACTTCCGAAGCTCCACCCCATATCCACTGCAACCATGACCAAGAGGCCCAAGTGTGTGGATATATATATATATATATATGCCCGGAATGCGCTCGCAATCCTGGCACTCCTCCCGTCCTCCCGACTTTCCTGTTCTCCGCATTTCCCTGCTCAAATCACTGCTCCGGTTCGCGCTCCCTGAGAACGACTGCGTCATTAAATGTCACGAGTTATTTGCATTGCCTTGTATCTTAGGTTGCTGCACGTTGTATCCCTGTACGGTGAGATTGTTTCAACCACACACATCTCATTTTCCAACTTCCCGATCTGTCCCCTTAACACGAACAAATGTTTCTTCAGACATAGTCCTGATCGCACTCACCTCCAACATACAGCAGCTCTACTCTACTCCTTCACCGAGCAACATTACTATCAGCACACCTCCACGAAGGTTGCCATTTCTCCTTTTGTGACTTGTGATTGGAAGCACCCTTCTGTGATGAACCGTACCATGAGCTTCTGATCCCTGCTCGGCAAGGATTACAATAGTGTACTCTTGCAAAAGCTTTCACCGCAATTCCCACCTGCCCTCAAGGAAGTGATTCTGCCGTCTGTCGCATTCGCACCCTTGCTGAAGTTGCTCTACCTAATCTTCATTCTCAACGAGACATAAACCGACTCGTGGAATTCGACATCGAAATGAATACCAACAATTGCTGTCCTCCTGGGTCGTCGTAAGCTACCTCCACCTACATCCACTCCCTACTTCATTCGCATACCAATGCCGGACCCCGACATCGCCTTTGCTTTCACGAACTTCTGTACCACACTGTCCTCTACACACGACTACTCACACTCGACAATCCAACCGGTATCACACAATCCAACAGTGTTTCTTTTCTTCCCAGGAGAACAACCAGGAAGACAAAACAATGTCATCGGTGTCACAAAACGACCTGTACTACTTTTTCGCCTTCAGACTGACACCTCAGATCCCCGAACCTCCCCACTGAAACATACCCTGCTCGCTCAGGTTCACCGTTCCCTGATCACATGCAGTAGCTCTCTCCGTCGCCGTCATGTACAAATTGTTTTGGTAGCTGCGGGCCCACGAATGGCCCCAGCGTCATAGGTCAACCCTAATCCTCAGCGCCGACTCATCAAGCCAATTTAACTTGACTCTTGTATCACATCATACCATCTAAGGTGCCGCCTATCTTGCGGCCCAAACAGCTACGAGCCCAGCGAGCCATGACGATTACAGTGTTGGTAAGCCAGAGTTGCACTATCGTATCGTTGCATGTGAGAACAAAAGAGTACACTCATACCATGCATCGGGATACAGTTTCGGACACTACACACAATGCTAAGACCATGTGCATGCTGTTAACATACCACAGATAACGCTGAGACTATGCGCATAATGAACAGACACCGTAGGTTATGCTAGGAGTACAAGCATACTGAACAAACACCCCTTCATCGGCCCAAGTGTCACCGAATAAACTACAACCAATACCGACACCCCTTCGCGCGAATGCCTCCATCACAACGAGTGCCAAGCTCAATCCGAGATGACGACGCCCAACTGTACATCCCAACCATTACGGCTTCGACTGCACGCGGCGGGATCGCAACCACGTCCGGCCCACTGCTTTGTGGTTTGCCCCACGCACGTGGAATCGAAAAGCCTGCGCATTTTTAACATGCACCAACAACAATGCATGGGGCGCTCCAACTCCAACTTTCATTCACAACTCGCATCGGATATCACACAAACAGCATGCACCCTTCCACTGCGAACACCGCCCAACCCCACATCCCAACCACATTCCGCCCCAAGATCACGGACACTTCCAACTGCCCGGGGACCGACCATCGCGCTACAACCCTGCACTGTGACGCGGCACCCCCACTCAACCCCACCACGCATCCCCTCCTCAAATTCAACACCCTGCCACACCACTCCACTACCCTGCTGCCCGCCCACACCCAGCACAACACATCCCAACCCGACTCCACAACTCACAACCAGCTCAACCGCGCCGCCACACAGCTGCTGCATGCACCACAATCACCTCCGCATCCACAACAATCCACTGTCTGCCCACGCCCATCCCCACCCCCATTCCCATCCACCGCACATCATACATCCCACGCAGACGTTGAAAACCTTTCCGACATCATCTCTTGTGATGCCTCTCCTTTCATTCCCATGGCACTATCTGAAAACTGCCTCGTCGTTCTTAGAACCAAAATTCATACGCCAGCTTGTCCCTGTACCGAAAGCTATCACTACTCAAGGGGAAATAAGAAAATTTAACAAAAAGAAGGGGCAAAATAATTTTAAAAAAAACGAAAAAAAAATTAATTTAACCACCGTCCCTACGCCACCTCTATTGCACATCTTCGCTCGACTTCTTCTTTTTCTTCTTCTTCTTCTCGCTCTTCTCTACACTAGCTGCCACCTCCGTCGCCTCCTCCATCTCCACGTCCCCCGACTTCATCTTCTTCTTCTTCTTCTTCTTCTCCGTCGTCGCTTCTCCATTCGTCTCCTCTGCCGTCTCTCCCTTCTTCGCCTTCTTCTTCTTCGGAGCCGTGTCCGGCGTTTGTGTCACGGGGCTCGACGCCTCCTTCGACCGCTTCTTCTCGCTCTTCGATCCGTTCTCTACCTCCTCCGCACCGCCATTGTCCGCCTCGCCCTTGCTCTTCCCCTTCGCCGGGGTCGCCATCTCCGCGCCCTCGCCGCCGTCCGCTGCTGCCTTGGCCCCCTCCTCCTCGGCCGCCTTCTTCGGCGCCGCGTCGAACTGAGGCACTCGCAGCCACTCCGCAGGCGTCTTCTCGTTCGGTTTCCCGTGCTTGTCCAGCAGCCCGTCGCTGATCATCTTCTTCTTCGTCATCGCCCGCGGACCCAGCCCCCACTTCCTCGGGTACGTGTCCCTCTCCATCACCACCCTCTTCACCTTCGCCACCACGCCGTGATCGCACGTCGCCATCACTGCCGTCGTCATCTGAGCGATGCCCAGCGCTATCGCCTCGCCCTTCGTCGTCATCAGCACCACCTCCTCGCCCACCTCGATCCCCTGCTCGTACCTCAGCAGCCCGGGAATCATCAGCTTCGCCCCGTAGCAGATGGCATTCACTGCGCTGTCCTTCACCACGCACCTCTTGTAGCTCGTCAGCAGAACCTCCAGAGGCATGATCACCCGCCTCAAGTAGCTCTCGTCCTTGTGGTTGTCGTACACCCACTGCGCGTCCAGCACGTCGTGCATCGTCACCAGGTTGTCTTTCTCGCCCAGAATCCCCGACCGAACCCTACGCAGCTCCTGCATGTGACCTCCCACTCCCAGCAGCAACCCCAAGTGCACGCACAGCGTTCGAATGTACGTCCCCGCCTCGCACGACACCCAGAACACCACCAGGTGCCTCTCCGCATCATACTCCAGCAGCTTGCTCTCGTAGATTGTCCGAATGCGCAGCTGCCGCTTCACCGCCGAGATCAGAGGCGGTCTCTGAAACAGCGCGCCCGTCAGCGTCTCAATTGCCTGCGCCACCTTCGCCACCGACTCCACCGCCGAGTGCAGCCTCGCCACGCACACGTACTCCTTTCCGGCGCCCTGCTGCGCCTTCACCAGCCGAGTCGCCCTGTCCACGCACACGATCAAGCTGCCCGTCACCTTGGGATCCAGCGTCCCACTGTGCCCGGTCTTGTCCACCCTCAGCATGCGCCGAATCCATGCCACCACCTCGTGCGACGACGGGTTCGCCGGCTTGTCCAGATTGATCACTCCATACCTCACGTAATCGTGAAGCGGCCTCTTCAGCGGCGTGTGCCCCGTCGGCAGCGGCGTGTAATGCCCCGTCCTCACGTTCAGCTTGTCGTAATTCTTCAGCAGAATTGGCCACTTCGAGGTGTCCAACGGCGGGGTCGTCGACTGGGGCTTAATCAGGTAATCGGTGTCCGCCTGCTCGTTCGAAGGGGCGTCCCCCAACACCACCCGCTGCCCCTCCGCATCCTCGACCTCGCGATGCTTGTCTTTCCTCTTCTTCTTGCTCCCCGTCCCCGCCATTCTTCGCTGCTCCTCTTAATTGTAGCAATGCTTTCCACAAAGACCTAAAATACTGAACTCTAGTCCGTCTGAGTGGACGACGTTGCGCTAGATAGAGGAGGATATGTCCTCGAATTTGAGACAGAACCTAAGGGTGGGGGCAGCAGTGACCTAGAGCATTGAAGACTTCAGATGTTTGTTAGGAAAGAGAAACGATTTGTACCTGGAAGGTCGGATATTGTAGAAGCGAGTCGCAGTCGAGGAGCTTCAAGCCCAGGTTGCGAATTCGGGTTTAGGGTTTAGGCTGCAAGGCTTTGGCCGTAGCACCTCCTCCCGTCCCATCGTAGCCGTCCATCTTCGATTATCCTTTGTCGATCTTCTGGCCTCTTCTGTCATGGCATCTCCGCTTGCGATTTGAAGTCAGTACTTACGATAATTTCCGAATCGTACACTCTGTTTAGGTCGTCGAGATTAGTGCAGTTTCGATGAACGTAGATACGTGTTGAACTTTTCACAGAATCTCTTGGGAGTTCCAGAGCACGATTAAAACACTAATATGTGAGTGCCAAGTCGTCTGGTTTGTGTATCAAAATCCGATTTGTATAGAGCTTATTCACAATTAAAGTGTACTAGAAATACTTTAGTATCGGGTGCTACCAATTGAGAGTCCACCATTGGGAATAGTGTCTCGTGAATGGAGCACCCTTGGTTTTGTAACACTGGTGACCATAACCTACTTAACAATGTCGCCAATACAATACCAAAAGTGATAAATATGTGCCTTCATACCATGCATGTAATGAATATAGATTTGCTTGATTTACTGCACAGAAATGGGAGGTGCCACAACGCTCCAAGCGACAGCGAATTATGTAAGCCTTCACTGCGGTTAGCAATAAAGCGGCGGATTTGACCGGACAAACAGAAAAAAACTATTCTTAGTGGGAACCCAACTTCTATTGTTTTTAGAGCTTTGGTTACACTGTAAACACATACTTCTCGAGAAGTAAGCTGTAGACATGACATGTACACGCCATTGGAAATCAAGGCGTAGTTGTAGGGTGATTTGTGCAATGTCTGTCGAGGCAAGGTAAAAAAGTCTACACTAAAATACATCATATGGGATGGCTGTAGCACAACTTCTACCAGTATTGCACAACAGCTTTATGTCTGCACCTCTCATATCGTGATCGTATTCACCCAGGAGCTTCTGTTGTGAAAATGCGACAGCGCATCCCCATCCCTTATCTTCAACGCTTTAAGGATTTTCTGGGCATCACCCACTTAATACATCTGAAAGTCCATGAAACTCCTCGTAGGCGTTAATCTAGACATTACGAGTAAACAAGTAGATCACAATGAGGACTTAAGATGTTTGTTATTAATTAAAAACCATGTTTTTGACTACAAAACACCTAACAAGTAAACATAGCAAATCTTGCAGGGTATATTTAAAAGTCATTGGTCACAAACAATACATACACGTAAGGAATGCATCCTTACCATTGAAGCTGAACCAGGTGACCGTTGTGAAAGTACTTCTTTGGTTACTACAATTTGTTTATGCAACATCTGCACATGGGATTCGAGCTTCAACTCATGGAGCATGCCCTTTCTTAACACAGTTACAAGACTACAATTGGAATAAGAAGCAATATTTATAAAGGGGAATAATCTACTACCAAATTATAGCGATGAAGTAAATTACTGTCTGAAATATACTAAAAGTACTTAATAATCTAGCGTTAACTTTCTGAAAGGTACATACCTCGAGTGCAGGCAGTGCAGGCTTGTCCTGAGAAACTGTTCATCGAACATGAAATCACCAGATGTCACGCACACTTGTCTAACACTCTGGTGTTCCCCAGGTTTAAGTGATGAAGGCCCAGGAAGATACTATAACGTAATCGACCTCTCAAATGCAGGGCAAGGTTTAGTGTTACCTACTCAAGATAGCTTGATTTAAAGATTCTGCAACTGACTGTCGCCGAGAGGGCAGAATCAAATGCCTCAAAGGGCTACTTTCTGGGCGCGGATAAGCCAGTAATGAAATGACTTCCTGTTTTTCGAAAAATAAAGTGGGTTACGACTTAAATACAAGAAGATGAATTTTCTTCAAAATGTCAAGCATCATATGATACACTTGCACAGAAAAGTACTACATACCCGATAGTGTTGTCTATCCTCTTCAGATTCAGCATCGAACTCAGAAAGTTCAGTGCGACCAAAGGTCATAGTTGCTTCATCGTCACCACTTCTAATCTGAAAGAAACAAATATACACAAGAAATACTATAGACTAGTATGAACAGAAAGACTGCATTAATTGAATAATGAAAGCAAGAAGTGTGACAGATGACGCCTACCTTATGACAGGGTTCTGATCATCATAACCAACAGTTAATCATGCATCTCATTAATTTCAGTTACGAACGATTTCTAAAAAGATAAGAATTGTACTATGCAGCATTGGTTGAATTCTCTATGCGAAGTACAAAAGCAGTCTGAAGTTGCTTTAAATTTTTCGACTATGAAACAATATTGTCAAGGACATGGATGAGGTTGGAAGGGTTGAGCATGTAGACTGATGTGAAGTTGACATACCATCTCAATAAACTTCTGGCACTTCAAATGAAAGAGCACTGATGGCTGAGACATAAAGACCTATAAATCCAGATACAATCCAAAGCCATGGCAATTTGAGAAAAGAAAATGGTAGTCAATACGAGAACAGAACAATTCTAATAAACCAACTTCACTTACTTTCGGACGGTGAAAGAGCAGACAGGTAAACCTTACAAAGAGGAAGTTGCAACATTTCCTTCGCGTTCTCTTATTATTTGACATTAAAGCAGAGCACGGGGTATCAAAGATTTCTCCGCAACAACAAACAAGATACTCGGTGATGGAGGGTAACTATCGGGTAATGTCACGAGCTTCAAAGGATAGACCATGAGCTTAAAATAGGTACACATCGCTACAATACCTCAGGTGCAACGCAATTTGTTTGTTCAATTGCCTGCATTCACCAATAGTACATTTCCTATCAAATGCAGAAGCGAGTGCAGAGGAATTCTTTTTAAAATATTGTTGATTCTGATTGTAGATGAAACTATACAGATGTGATCTATGACTTGCAATCAACAATTTTTGTTTGTACGTCACTGAATGATTTATCCACTACATCCTATCACATTCAAACAAACTTAACCCTCGTACGACTTGGACAGCACCTCACCTCGTCAATATGCCCATCCATGACTGCCTCCTGAATTTCTGGCAACATTTGAGAAATAGTCGTTACTGTCAAAAAACTCAAATAAATGAGGACAATTTTGGGTCACGATGAGCAACTTAAACAATAATGGCTATCGAACTTCTAATAAAGAACATCTCCATATGAAAATTTCAATTTATTTTCGAGACATGTTAAGACCGAGGCGAGACAAATCAATGAAAGACATTCTGTGAAATTTGAATAATTAATAGAAGTTCTAAAAATATTCAGAAAGAATTTCGAAACGTACTACTTCGAAGTAGCATACTCTCCGCTTCCTTTGCAGAGATGACATTGCCCTCAAGAGCAGATTCCCTAATCAATGCAGTAGCTGTTTCACTATATCCATAATGCATAAGATAAGCAATAACCTGTTACAAGCATGCACACAAATATTAAATCCACAATCACGACTTCATAGATATTCAAAGACGATCCAAAATTCTAAAAGCTTCGGATAAAAAGCCCACCAACGAGTGAAGACAAGGATTCTTATCAGGTATTTCAATGCCATCAATGGTCCACAATGTCTTCATTTCAGGAGCCTGTTGACATAACAATGCAATCACGGCCAGACCAAGTTAGTCGATAAGGAAAGGACATCTGCGCAAAAACAGAGCCCTTAAAACAGCATCCAAAAATCTTTACCTTCTGCGATCTTCAAGGTCAAACGTAAATGGTGTAAAACCAAAATTGGCTTCCACTTTCTCACCAGGTGTAATTAATCCTACAGTTGGGTACAAAATTAAAACCACACAGCATTAGACACAAAATTACATCGTTATGTTTTACTTGAAATGTGCGCCTGAGAAACGTCTTAATAGAAAGAAGACAAATACAAAGAAAATAGAAAACAAAAGCATGAATAAACTTAAACAAAATCACCTTCCACATCCTTAAAGACAACTCCTAGATTGGCGCCATTCTTAGTATAAGATGTTGTGTTCTCCATCTGCAAAATAAATAAAAAATAAAAAGTAAAAAAGCAGAGCCAACGTCAAGGGAACCCATGAACAAACAGTTTTCATGCAGATAAACACATTCACGAGAGAACGAACAGTATTAGAGAAAAAGATTGCATCGCCGTATGGAAATGTGGAAACGTAAAAGCTACGTGAAAAAGACAGAAACTACTTTTATATTTAAATTGAATCTGACCCTTTTTCTGCTTGGCACTTAAACATACAGCAGAACAGGTTATGAATCAACATAAATCCTGCTAATACTTAAAGAGTGAAAATGATCGTTTCGCACTGCATAAAATCTAGAATGCACATCACATGATAACTACAATTTAAAGCACTTAGTTCTTCAGAATTGATTTAAGTTGAAGTTTACCAAGTCAAGCATTACAGAAGTAACAAGGGACCTACCAACTAGTGGCCGTATTGCCATCATCGACATGGTAACCAAAGCTATTCCTCTCAAAACCTGTTGAAGTTAGCGTCATAAAAAAATTGTATAAATCAAAAAGGTCAAGACGTCTATGTCCACTGACTGGGAAGGTCGGAAAAAATTCTTGTTACAGGTGGAATGTTTTCAGAAATAACATTAAAAAATGAAAGTTGCAAAAATAGGAGGTTGCGAATTATACCATGTAACCTGCTGAGGGAAGGTGGTAATGAACTCAACCCTACACCGATGTACCTATCAAATATTCGAACTGCTACCTGCGAGACTTTATTCAAGAAACAAATGTAAAAATATATTCTTATAGTTAAAAGCATCCAATTCTGCAAACATCAGCTTTGTATAAAGTGACGGATTGATACTCTACCACAGCTTAATTTTTTACAGTATTACTGCCCTGTCCATTATGCAACTCCTCTCTGTCTCAAGGATACAATGCCTGTGATAATTTAAGGGTGGGGGATGCAAACTCGACTGTGAATTATGAATACATAAAAGGATCCATATGACCTTAAGAAGTAGACGTATCGTAATGTGCATGATAGATAAACATACCCGTTACTGCCTATGCTAATTAATGTGATTGCAGCATAAAACAAAGCTTCACTGTCAGGGGCAGGGTTGTTTGTCCGAACTGCCCCAGCATTGGTATTGGAGTCGCCAAGACCAGCGACCACACTCTCGGCATATGACTCAAGTTCAAAAACCAAAGGGCAATTTCACTAACCCATAGACACAAGAAGGAATTCCGGAACTTTACACTCTGTACGAACAAGGTTGCTAAAATATTCAAACACGGCAGGTGCTACAGCTTTAAGTTTCAAAAAAAACAGAAAAAAAGGAAAAGAAAAAAAAAGGAAGCCAACACAAAACTAGAAGATTCGACAGTGAGATCACAATACAATTCGACAGTAACATGATGGCAAATTCCAAACTAGTCAATTCCACCCAAATATGAGGGGTTTTGATCTTCAGGGACGAAATTTGAACTTACATGATTTCAGTTGCTACAATAAATAAACTTGACGTGTAACTCCTGCAAATTCTATTGACTTTCATGAATCAGAAACGTCAACTGTACACAGTCATCGGTTCTAACGAATACTACCACGTAAAACTGTCATTGCAACAAGCGATTGACGAATCTCGTGACTATAATTGTACGACTAACTTCCTGATTCTTATATTCAAGTTCCAATCTTTAGGTTTCGCGTTGCGAATGAAGCGTGTAGCTATCCTACTGTGCATCTAGTAGTTCACCCACATTCAGAGCGATCATACTTGCTTCTCCTCATTCAGGATCTTAAACTCATCCGTGCTAACCATTCCTAAAACCAGGAGTAGAAACATGCAGTCCGGCAGGAACACAATTTTCGCATAGTACTTCCAGCTGCATTCTCTTACTGCAATCTAGTATGATTGACTCGCGAAAAGTGCAGCCAGAAACATCCCTTGCTAGATTTGCTTCCGCGGAGGTACACAGAGCTAAGAAGCCTCGAAACCTTCAAAAACCTAGCCAAGGTTCTAAAGCACAAAATGCAGCCTCATCAGAGAACCTAAGCACCGACCACGCTCTCCTGGGCACTAGTATCCGCAATATCAACCCCAACTCTGAATTTCGAAATAATAATAATGTAAAACAAGCAAATCTACAAATCCATTATTCAAATTCGAAAAAAACAGAATAAAATAACCCCAAGCAAGTAAGCAGCCAAAGGAGAACCCAGGTTAGTACCAGAATCATGCACGCAATTGTGTAGATCTAGTCCAGCGAAGGAGTGCAGTGCAGGGAAAGAGGTGTTGGAGATGCGTGCGGATACGTCGTGCAGCACCAGCACCAGCTTGACCAGGACGAGGAGGACGGGGGAGGGAGGAGGATACGAAGCGGGAGGGAATACGATGGGACGGTGCGGTGAGTGAGCGAGGGAGGGTTAGTGGGAGTGGGAGTGGGGCCCAAATCGAGGCTGAGAGACGACGCAAGAGCAAGGGACGGCACGGCAGGGCACGGTGCGGAGCGGGGAAGTGAGAAGCCCTAACTCCATCCCCACAGCACACCCCCCCCCCCTTTCGCCATGCCAGCCCAGCCTCAGCAACGGCACGGCACGGCACGAGACGGTAGACAGTGCGGGGACCAGGCACGGGCACCTCTGGCACTCTTGCAATTTCAATCCCTTCTCCCTCTCCATCGACGTCCATCCTTTGTTCATCCAAATCTGAATTATGTACATTCTTCGTTCATCCCCTGTACATCCACCAGGATCTGCCCTCATTCCAATTACAGCATTTCTCCCTTCGCGTTTCCATGGATCAAACTCTTCTATTCTAATTGGATTCCAAATTCTCATATCCTTAAATTTCTTTCTCTGATGTCTCTGATATTACTATTATTATTTTTTAAATTATTTTTATGGGTTACGAGATTGATTTAGTACTTCAATTTTTTATGCTTTGGAATGTTAGATCTTTAAGGTTTTATTTAAAATACAAAAAATAAAAGTCATTTTTAATCATGATATCTTCATATGACGATGTAGTTCTTTATTTAAAAAAAATACATATAGAAATTCCGTTTTACATCATTACATAATATTATCCTTTGAAATTTATTTTATTTTCTACTTTTTATTCATATAATTAATTAGCTACTTTTAATTTTACTAGAAGTGTAAAAAGTCAAACATAATAAAGTTGTTGAATTTATGCAGATTAAATGAATAACGAGTATTTACATCATGTTATAATTAAATAATGTATTAAATCAAATTACAGAAGACATGCAAGTATTGTATGTTATTAATAAATATATGTGAAATACATAATAATTATTGGTTAAGGAAATTTTAATGCAAAATATTACAAATACATCATATGATACTCCAGCAAGTAGCCAATAACAAAGACATGAGGAAGTGTATACCAGGCTGCAGAATTGTTTTGATTGTAAAAGTTTTACAAAATTTAACAATTGAAGTTTGCAAAAAAATCTAATCAAATCAATAATTGATTTTTTTATTAGCCTTTAAATGGCATAGAAAATACTTTTGAAAACAAAA
Organism: Physcomitrium patens; assembly: GCF_059467195.1. Lineage (NCBI taxonomy): Eukaryota > Viridiplantae > Streptophyta > Bryopsida > Funariales > Funariaceae > Physcomitrium > Physcomitrium patens. The sequence goes on along the minus strand of NC_143431.1, from coordinate 116,150 downwards.
AATTTGCATTTCCATCCACAGAATTAGGATCAATTCCTTCAAAATAAAGAAAGAAATCAGATTTAATAATAAAAAGTTTTAATAATTTTATAATATTGACTGTCTTTCAAAATTTCTTACAAAAAAATATATTTATTTCCTTATTGAAAATTAGAAATAAGTTCAATCTTTGTTCATAAAATATCATTTTTAGATTAGACTATATTTGGTAGAAATAACTAGTATAAGTATTATTCTTGATTCTAAATCTATATACAATTGCTTTGGTATAAGTATCTTATTGCAAAGATTGTTTGTTGACAGTAAAAAACTTGGTATTGCCAAATATACTATATATTTAATAAATTATTTTAAAAATAGTCAATACATAAAATCAAAAAATAGTTTTAATGCCTGTAATAACCTCTACAATCTATTAAATAAAATATCTTGAGCTTAATGCAAAAAAATAAAATAGAGTTTTGATTGGCCATATAAAAGGGAACACAATAAATTCAAAAATAAGATAAAACATCTCTAATCTATTATAAAACTCACCATTACTATAATATCTATTCCAACCTTTTTTTAAAGATGTAAATCACAAATAATTTTAAGATTAATATACAATTTTACTACTCAAAAAGAATAAAAAATTACTCAAAGACAATATAATATTAAAACTAGAATAGTTATTATCAAAGATAACAAGACTAGAGGCTCTTGAAAAAAGATTATAAACAAGAATGGCATTTACAAGAGTAAAAAATGCTTCACTCTTGCTTCTATATATACTACCTAACTAAAACTTATGTAGAAACATTATATAAGACCTATGACATGTATCTAACTTGCAAAAAAAGTTTCTATATATGCATTATATAGCCAACTTATACCCTAAGTTGCTAACATGTGCGACATATGGACAACTTGTTGACTAAATTTTTAATCTATTAAATAACTACAAATATATAAAAAGTCAAATTTGTATATATAGAGCTTCTAAGAAGATATTTAAAAAGATAATATCAAATCTACATATATTTACTTTTTGTATAATACTTTTTATCTGAGTAATTATATATTTCAATGATATTATCTCCTTTGTTTAGAGATGAGTTCCATAAGAAGTAATGATAACATATCAAAGGACTCAAAGATGCAATAAAATTGTACTTGCTATATATTTTAATTTTTATTTACTTTAAATGTAGTTGATAGAACTTTTTAGGCATTGATAGTATTCCATATCAAAACAAGAAGACCACCTTGATATTTAATCACTATTAAGGCTTTAATAACTTCTTTCAAATATAATATTTTAAAGACAATCAAGAGTGGTTTCTACATCCAATAATATTACCAAATACCTAGAGGTTTTTCAAAAATTTTATATCAAATACATTGTGTCTCACAATCAATTTAAAGAAAAAAATATTATTTTTGAGAATCTGTGGCCTTATAATATTGTCTTGAAAGATGTGGCCATTTCTATCATGAATACACTATACAAGAGATCAAATAAGATGTTAAATAAAAGAATTTTCTATAAGAAAGCTAATAAGAACTTGACTAAATTAGATAAGTATAAAATTAATATCAAGAAAGATGAATTAAAGCTCCAAAAAATGTATTGGCAAGATTGAGGATTCTTTTAGCTTTGACTCAAATATATACTAGATATTAAGAAGCTTCTTGAGAAGTTCTCATATTGCTTAAAGACAAAGAAATCTTAGGAAGCTTTTTAGATAACTTTCTCAATTCTCTTAGAATTTTTAAAAACTTGTTGGAATATTAGAAAAGCCTTCTAAAACCTTTTAAAACCGTTTAAAAATCTTTTAAAAATCTTTTAGAATTTGATGAAATATTCTAAAAATATTTCTAAAATCTTCTTGTTAGATGTCTACAACATCACTTCCTCTTTTAACTTCAAGTTCAATAAGGAGCATTAATTTCATGTTTGCAATAGAATGATCAAAGTTTAAGCATTATCTTCAAGGTTTACTTGTTTGAGTTGACTGTAGTGTAGATATTTCCTCTCTTAAGAAGATCTAGTTTCATCTTGAAGATGATCTTGCAAAGGTTGTAAGAGCTAGAATGGTTGATGTAGTGGTAGTGATATGAAAAGCTTCAATTCTAATTCTAATTCTAATTTGAGATTCATGATCTAAAGACTCTCTAAATATTTTTTAATTTCATATATTAGATTATAAAATAAATATATTAAATTATAAGATTGTTGTGAATAATACTTGCTCTCTTCATTCTATACAACATCCAAGTAATAGCTTTATAGAAAATTCATTCTAAAATAGGTTTAGATTTTTGAAGATAGCATCAATGAAACTTTTGTACCTTTGGCAGCACATTAATTAGATTTTTTGCTAATTTCTATGTATATTCATTAATATTATGAATAAAATATTTTAAATTATTTTTTCTTTTTCAAAAATAAAATAATTATTTTACGTAATATTCTACATGATTATCTATTTTAATATAAGGTGGTGATGGTTGTATTCTTGTTGTAATAATTGATTTTGAATAAGCCTTTAAGAGAGAAACATAAAAGATTAGATGTAAATTTATGGATGTGGGCATTTCTAACTAATAAGCCATTGGATTGATTTGCTTTTGAATACAAAATGGCCCTAGTCTTTGGTATTTCAACTTATTGCAAGGTTGATTGATCTTAATATATTATCAAAGAAGTCATATTTTATTTTTAACTTAAAAAGTAAAGAATTCATTTCTAAATTTATATGAAGATATTTTTTAAGAATCTTGAGGTGTTATAAATGGAGCTTTAAAGTTGTATGGAGCTATAACAATTTTATTTGTAAGATCTTTTGTTGTTAGGTTTTCATCTTTTGATATAATTAACAAATCAACTTTGAGATGATAACCATAATTGACATAAAATAGTATTTGTTGAGTCAAAACATGAAGATATTAATATAAGCAAAATCTACTAAAAATAAATATAAGTTCTAATTATCTTGTTGATAGTTGATGGTATTTTATAAATATTGCTCTAATATTTTATTGAGATGGTCTGTTTGCCTATCAATTTGAGGATAGAAGGCAAAAAAAAAAAATTAATATCCACCTTTAACATATTAAAAAAAAATTCCGAATCTTTGATATAAATTAAAGTCCTCAATTAGAAAAGATGTCATCAAATAAGCTTTGATATTGATATATATTATCAAGAAAGAACCTTGCTATTTTTTCTTTAAAATTATCTTTTTATATAAAAAAAAAAATATACCATTTTCATAAGTTAATTGATAATAACATAAATGGCATCAAATATAGCTAATAGTGGCAGATTAGTGATGAATTCTATTGATATTAAAGACCATGGTTGCTTCAAAATTGATAGTGGCAAAAGAAGTCCATAAGAACAATGACAAGAATTCTTGGATCTTGAACACTTGTCACATGAGAAGACAAAATTCTTTATAGACTTCTATATTTGAGGCTACTAAAAATCTCAAAAGATAAGTTCTAATGTTTTTTTAAACTCAAAATATCTTGCAATTGAAAAATTATGTTAAGATTGAAAAATATGAAGTCTCATTGATTCTTTTAGAATATGTAAATAATCTTTAAAATACAAAATATCTTCCATGAATTTGAATTTTTCATTATCAAGGCATTGCTTGATATTACAAACTAATAAATCTTTAGTTCACACTACATAAATTTTTTTAAAAAAACTTGAATCAACAGGTGTAATCATAGAAGTAGTATAAAGATAAAATTATTTTTATTTTAAGATAGTGGTATATTAATAATCAAATGTTGCTTTTCCGGCCTTTTGAATAAGATGTGATTTATTTGATAAAGAATTTAATAGTCTTTCTTGCTTCTTTGATCAATATATAATCAGAAAATCAAAAAAAGATAATGACATATTCCAACAAATTTGGTGGTGATTTAAAATCCAAATTTATATTAAATGTTTTAATTTTTATAATTTATATATACAATCATTGAATGTCTAGGGCCTTCTAATAAGTGATGTCATTCTTTGAAAGAGGTTGAAATCACAAGAAGTCTTTTATTGTAAATTTCATAATTAATCTTTGTAACTAAAATTTTTTAGTTTAAAATATAATTAGGTGGAATTTTTCAGCTTTTTCCATCTATGATAGTACAACTCTTGATGCAAAGTTGAAAACATCAATCTCAAAATAAAAGGCCTTAATAAAATTTAAATGCATTAAGATCATAAGTGTAATAAAAGTTGCCTTCAAATCTTAAAAAGTTCCTTGTATTTGAAATTTCTATTCCAATTTATCTTTGGATATCAACTAAGTGATATATAAAGCTTCTAAGAAAATCGTGTATATAAAGCTTCTGAGAAGCTTTTTGAAAAGACTTTATAAAATTAATCTATATTTATTTAATTCTACCTAATCATATAAATAACTATTGGAATAAATATATATGTCTGTGACCGGATTATATACCAAGAAAAAAAAAATATATATATATATATATATATATTATACTATTCAAGTTAATTCCTTAAAATATATTATTTTTATTAATATTATTATGATAAATTCTAAAATTATCTAAAACATTATAGATAAAAAGATTCCAAAAATAATCAGTGATGTGCAATGTTTTTTGGAATTTATCAATTATTATCAAATCTTCATTAAATATTTTTTAAAAAATATAGCTCTTCTTACATATTTCATATATAAAGACAAATTTGAGTGGAGCAAAGAAGTTGAAGCATCTTTTGAAGCTTTAAAGACAATATTTATTTCTACACTAATCTTGTATTGTATCGACTTTTCTAATGTATTCTTCATGGAAATAAATAAATCAAACTTTGCTATAGGTGTTATTTTGTCACAAATAGTAGCAAATAATATGGTATTTTTTTTATGTAAAAAATATCTTTTTTTATTAATTATTTTTATCATCTATAACTTGATGCTTTTGACTTTTTAAAAGTTGATAATCTTATAGCAAAATATTTTTAAAAATATTTATTTGAGCTACATACTATAATGAGGGTATAATTAAAAGAAGTTTAAGAATAATACAAGACCATCATAGATGCCTATTGCAAGGAGCAACTTCAATTCCACATTGGTAATAAAATATGGTTACTTTTGTATAATATCAAGATTAGCCATCCTTGTGACAAGTTAGATTATTATAGGCTTGAATTATTTTTTATTTGTATATAAGTCAATATTGTTGCTTATTGATTACATTTATTGGAATATATAAAAATCTATTTTGTATCTTATATGTCTCTTCTTAAGCCATATAAAACAATGAATGTCTCAAGAAGAAGATAAATGCCTCTTCTTTCTATAAAAGTAGATAATAATCAAGAGTTTAAGGTAGAAGAAGTCTTAGATTCAATGCAATGCCAAAATAAGTTAAAATATCGTGTTCATTGGTATTGATATGATATTAGTGAATGCACATATGAGCCAAAAAAAAATCTTATAAATATAACAAAGAAGGTTAAAGTTTTCTAGTGACAACATCCATCTAAATAAAGATAAAGAAAAGCTTATCTTTTTTATAAAAGAAATATGATCCAAAAAAGATAGCATTCTACTTTCTATCCTTGTTTTTAGTTTTTGTGTATTTGTGGCACTAAAGAGATGGAGAACCAACAACCAGTAGATTCAAGTTAAGAGCCATTGTTTGTTAGCTTATTAAACAACATATTACAATTATCACAACCTTCAAGACAATGTAATTGGGATGAAGATCCTTAAAAATAATATGTTCTCTCTAGAATATATAACAAGATATAATGTGTTAGAAGTAAGAATGGCTTTTGATAGTGTTCCAAATTTTTTATTTGAAATAAGTTATAAAGGCCTCAATAATAATTAAATAAAAGGGTGGTCTTTTTTTTAATATATAATACTATCAATAGTCGAAATGACCTATCAACTATCTCCAAAAAAGACAAAGATTAAAATATGTGGCAAATATAATTTGTAGCATCTTAGTTTTTTTCAATATATAATGATCATTGTTTATGGAACTTGTTTTTAAAAAGAGAGATAATATAATGGATATATATATTTATTCTAATAATTATCTATAGGATTAAATAGAAATATCTAAAAATTGACTAATTTTCTAATATCTTCTAAAAAAACTTCATAAAAAGCTTCATAAATATGGATTTGATTGTACACATTGTTATGATGTAAAAAGGCTAATAGGTAAAAAGCTGAAAAAAGAATCATATTTTTGAAAATCTTATTTCAAATATATTATAAAAAATTAACTTAAAAATATCTTAGATAATAGTAAATGGGTAGAAAAATTAAAGGTGCTAATACTGCCTTTTTATAAAATAGGCTTCTATTCACTTTGTAGGACTACAAATAAAGTAAAATAAAATAGATTAGAAAAATAAACAATATAGGAGCTTTTGGAAAAAAATTAAGAGTAGTTTAAGGAATATATTACCTTAAAAATCCAAGACTTGATACTTTGAGAGGATCAGTTACCAACTCGGGTCGAAATTAGATCCAAAGGCATAAAGCAAAGCCTCAATGACACTTCTAGAGTTCTTTGGTAGATCAAAGAGTAGAATTAGAGAGCTGACTTAATAGAATATTGATAGGCATTGATTTGGATTTACATTGACTTTGTAAGAGTTTTACAAAGTCCGGTTTTGTTTTGGATGACTTTGGATTTGTAAAATAAAATCGGTGATACTTTTTGGAGAATTTTGTAAGTTTGGCAATAGATCTATGTATAAAAAAATTTGAATTTGTATAGATAGTTGTATTTGATGTGTGATGTGAATTTAAATTTGATCATACAGTTAATTTGAAAGGCATGAAGGTTTTTGTGGGTTATGGTTTTAGAATTTAGGATTTTAAGGACCAATAAAGTATTCTTAGATATTTGTCAATTTGCTTGTTAGATTGAAGCAATTTTTTTTTTTTTGAGGTAGTCAACTTAATGTTTAACAAGTATGCAAAGTTTGGAAGCAAAGCAATTGTTTAATGAGGAGAAATTGGCTACAAGAGATTGGCATCAAGGTTGGAGAAGGAAGCCGACCAACATCCAAGCACATTTTTGAAGTTATTGTCTATTTGGTAATTCCGACCCTTTTCAAAAAAATTGTGCTTGTTGTCAATTTAATTGTTAAATAATATGCAAATTTTCGGTTAAAATCAATAGTTCATTCATTAATTATTGAGGTTTAAATCTACTATAAGAACTACTTGAGATTATTTAAGATTTGGTTAGGATTTGTTTAAGATTCAATTAGGATTTGATTAGGATTTGGTTAGAATTTGATTAGAATTTGGTTAAAATTTGATTAAAATTTGATTAAGATTTATTAAGATTTTTTAGGATTTGATTAGGATTTGATTAGGATTTGATTAGGAATTATTTAGGATTTTATTAGAATTTGATTAGGATTTGATTAGGATTTGGTTAGGATTTATTAGGATTTGATTAGGACTTTTTTAGGATTTGATTAGGATTTGATTAGAGTTCAGTTATGATTTGACTAGGATTTGATAAGGATTTGTTTAGAATTTGATTTGGATTTAATTAAGATTTGGGTAGGATTTTTTTAGATTTCGACTAAGATTTATTTAGAGTTGTTTAGGATTTGACTAGGATTTATTTAGGATTTGACTAGAATTTATTTAGGATTTTTCTAGGATTTTATTAGGATTTATTTAGAATTTGACTAGGATTGATTTAGGTTTTATTTAGGATTTGATTAGAATTTATTTAGGATTTGATTAGGATTTATTTAGGATTTTTTTAGGATTATATTAGAGTTTGGTTAAGGTTTGATTAGAATTTGATTAAGATTTATTTAGAATTTGTTTAGGATTTGACTAGGATTTATTTAGAGTTTGTTTAGGATTTGATTAGAATTTGATTAGAATTTGATTAAGATTTGATTAGATTTTGATTAGGATTTAATTAAGATTTCTATTTTAATATTTTATTAAGATTTCTACTTTAGCATATTTTTGAATTTCTATGTTATTTCTTTATGATTTCTTTAATAGATCTATAGGAATTTATTGTGTTTCTTATGTAATTCCTTCGAAGTTTTAATTGAATTTGGACAATATTTGATTAAATTTTTGTTAATCTCTAATTTTAATTTTTTTAAGAATCTATCAGAGTTTTTAGGACTTATTGTTGCAATTTTCCATTTATCTTCCACAGCCAGATGTCTGATGCATTCTCAAGCCAAACTTCACATTGTCATATTGTGATATGATTATATGGTGAAAATATGACTAAAAATGACTTTTTAATTAATATTCTATTATATTAGTTGAATAAGAATTCAAAATATATTAATATGGCTTTTATGAAAGCCTCTTGGACTATTTTCTTGTCTTAATATCAAGTAGTTAAAAGTTAGTTAGTATTTTTACCTTCTAGGATATAGAAACTTTTTTACTGACTTAGAAAGACCATAAATTGTTAAAATCATGATAGAAGAGGTGAAATTGGGCATGGTATTGAAGCACTTGAAGATCAAGTTGCACACCAATTTTGATTTAAAGTTAACGGTTGGAAAAGGAGTAATCATTGTTGGGATTTTTACTTCACTTTTCAAGTTGGCGGCCAAGTGACATCAGTGTAATTTTTGGAGGTTTTCTCACAATTTGTAAGTTGAATTGGACTGAAAATTCTTGAGTGTGTAAAAGACTTATATTGACAATTTCATGCAAAATGTTACATCAAGTAGACAATAAGATTAGAAGTTAGAGCTTGTTAAAACTCATTAATTAGGATTGGGGCTTATAAGAAAAATCAAAATTACTTAAATATAAAGGTAACAAGGTAATTGAGATTTAAATATGATTGAGGCTACTAAGAAGAGTGTTTTTTAGCACTTTTGAATTGAAATTCGGATTATATTCTTCTCGTATGGATGAAACCTATTAGGATTTTTTGAATACTTGTAAAACACAACCTCACCTTCCATAGCTAGCTGCCCGGTGCATTCCTAAACAAGACAACACGTAATATGACAACATAATACAACAACGTATTTATAATTTGATTGATAGATTATAAACTTGGTCAACAATTTAGCCACATGTTATATGTATTGATAGCTTGTAGAACAAACTAACTATATAGCTCACATATAGAAAACTTGCCTTGCAAGTTAAGAAATATGTTTTGCAAAGTCAACTCATATTGGAGGTCCTATAAAATATTGTTATGTAATTCTTAGTTAAATAGTATATATAGATGAAAAGGTGAAGTCTTCTATACTCTTGTCAATGCCATTCTTATTCTTAGTATAATTTCAAGAATATATATACTTCTTATCTTTGATAATAGTCATTTTAGTTTTATATAGTATCATCTTTGAATAATTTTCTAGTCTTTCCAAGTGAAACAGGGATGTATTGATCTTATATTTATGTATTACTTATGTCTTTGACACAATACCATTTATAAAAATGTAATCTTAAAATTTAATTAAAATATTTTATTTATAGATTTTTAATCTTTAAAAAAATATGGTTTATATACTTCTTTCAAAAATAGCCAATGATATAATCTTTTTCTTATAATAAGATAAATAAAATATAATTTTATAGTAGATGATTTGGATTATCTTATTTTCTCTTCTTTGTAATCTTGTTCTACAAATAATGATGTGAATACACTTTGTACTTATATTGCCTTACAATCTCTATTAATTTATATATTTTGAAAATTATTTTTAAAGTTTTGTTTTTTTGCTTTTCATGTCTTAAGAATTTAATTGCATCAATATTTGAATAAAAAATTACTTGATTTTTTATAAGAAGTTATACCTATCAAACCACATTTGAAACTTCATCAAAAAAAATTGTTTAAATAAATATTATGTTATCTCTAGATTTTTAATATATTAAAAATTAATATGTTATTTGATCTCATATCCATCATTTCTAATTTTTATTACACAATCATATATTTTATTTTATTATTTTGATAGATTTTTTTAAAAAATTAAAAATAATAAAATATTTGAAAGTATTTATGATTAAATTTGAGAACAATAATTGAAAAATGGTAGCAAAGATCAACGTCTTATCTTTTCAATAAGAATTATATTTATTTATTACTTATGTTTCTAAATTCAAATATATTATTTGCAATATAAATTAGAATGACAAAGCTTCTATTATTTTATTTTAATATGATTAAAAAGCTAATACCAAAGATTCATTATTGACAATGCCGAAGGCAAAATCATTAGAATTATTTTATTACTTTAGTAATTGCATGAGACAATCTACTTTTTAAAAGAAGTTAAGAACAAAGATATGGTTGGGAATGAACAAATTGAGTCATAACAATGACTCTTAAGTTTTGAGAAATTTCTCCATCAATGCCAAAATCTATGCGAATTAATACAATATCTTTCAAATCTCTCATTGAGAAAAAAAAACTTGATGTCATGAAGAAAGATTATGCTTATAATATTGAGAATTTTATTATATTGCTCAACATTATTCAAAGAAGCTATAAAATTACACAATAAAAATCATGGTTGCCAAAAAAGTCATTGTGGTAGAAAACAAATTTATCTAGCTATAATAGAGACCGTACAGCTATAATCTCATCGAATATAAATTGAATGTTATATTATTTTTAAAGATATTTTACCTTGTTTTATAATAGATGTTTTTTTAAGATCAAAAAATCACAAAGTCTTTTTTTTATTAGATACAAGAGTCTTAGCTTGTTTTATTAATAAAGACTTTGTTAACAAATTAGAAATATCTTTAATCAAGAAATCTAAGCATGTGCATATAGAAGTCATAGATTATTATCTTTTGACTTTTAAAAATGTTATTCATAAAAAATTTCTTACAAATGTAACCTTAATTAGCTACAATAACTTAATATTATTTTATATTATTACATCTCTTTGATTGCTTTTTTTGAAGTTTATTTTGGCTTGATAAATATAATTCTCAATTTGATTGGAATTCTTGTAATCTTAATTTGTCTCATATTATTATTTAAAATTTGATTATCCAAATAAAAAATCAGAAATATAATACAATCAAATCTTTATTGGTAGATGCAAGAGCTTTTATGTATGTTATAAAATAAACATCATCTTTTATTATTTATACCATATTCATATCTAATATTTAAAAGATTATAAATAATATTTAAAGCTAATTTTAAGATTATCAAGACAATTTTTAAAATCCTAATGCATATATTTTTCTACAACATTATTTCTATGATTGCTCAATTTATAATTAAAAAAAGAGCTCAACTACCATTTAGACCATTCTATGGCTTATTGAAAAAAATAAGTTTATTGTACTTAATAATAATATTAACAAAAAATTAGCTAAATATTTATATGTGATTCAAAATATTTAATATAAGATCCTATCTTAGTCTTGATATAAAAAATAGAAAATAAATTTTAATTCATTTTTTTCATGAATACTCAATAATCTATATTTTTTCATATATATATATATATATATATATATATATATATGTTTTTTTAAAAAATATTTTAAATATTAAGTCATATCTTTTGGAATCACAAATCCACAAATTGCTTTTTAACATCTTACAAATAATATTTTTTGAGAGATTCTATAGTTTGATATTAAAACAACATTTTTATTTATATAAAGAATACAAGAAAATATCATTTTTTTTGTTTTTTATGTATTAAAAAAAACTTAAAGTTCCAAACAATGTGCCATGAGAATAAAATGTGTATTTTCATATTACTGAGGTCAACTTTTTTGAATACATCATTTCAAATAATGGCCTTATCATGGATCCTGAGAAATTTTAAAATATTATGGATTAAAAAATTCTAATAATAATAAAAGATGTCTATCTTTTTTTAGTTTCATCTATTTTTATTGAATCTTTATCAAGAATGTTTTTCAAGTTGTAATTCTATTTACATATTTGACTTTGAAAGATAAATCTAACTAAAATAATAAAGCTTAAGCATCATTTGAAGCTTTAAAATAACTTTCACTTTTACACCAATCTTGTATTATATTGAAGTATACAAGATATTTTTTTATAAAAAAGATGCATTGAATTTTGTCTTCTTTGTGGTATTATTAAAAATAGAAGTAGATGACAAACTTCATCTTATAGCTATTCATTTAAGAATATTTTTAGCAATGGAGATCATGTATAAGATCCATAAGAAAGAACTTTTTGTAATTGTAGATTCATTTCAAAAATAGCGCCATTATCTAGAAGATGCTTTAAGTCCAATAATTATTTGTACAAATCACAAGAATTTCAAGTATTTCATATCAACAAGGAACAATTATAGTGAAGCCAAAGAAATTTCATCTTCAAGCAATGAAATCAACTTTAATTATTGATTCAACATTTTTTACGCAAGTTCAATTTAATATGTTCTCTGATCTTCTTTTTCATAAATTAAGAATAATCTATTTTAATCTTATGATACTTCCAAGTTTGAATTTAAAAATAATCTATTTTATTCCAAATAATACTTATATATTCTAAAAAATGAAGCACAATTATGTACTCTTCATGCTTATTATGACTTCTAATTATATTATATTTTAAATAAAATAAGACTTTTGAAGTAATCTCAAGAGATATTTGATGTCTCTAGATATAGAAGACAGTTAAAGCCTTTGTACAATCATGTGATATTCAAAATTAAAAATTCTTTGATATCAACCTTACACATTTTTTCAACTATTATCAATATTAAAACAACTATGGTCTTTTATTTCTATGGATTTTATCATGGATCTTTCAATCTCAAATTTATATGATTCTATACTAGTCATAATAGATTATTTTATCAAGATGGCACATTTTATACTATCTATAAAAAAATATTATATGTAAAGAATTTTTATTTATTTTAATTTTTTATATGATTTATTGCTATCATGGATTGTCAATCGATATTAAATTGAATGTATGGATTGAATTTTTTTATGATTTTAAAAAATCCTTTTTAAGATGTTTAAGATGGATATAAATATATCTTTGGCTTTCTATATTCAAATTGATCAATAAATATAATAGATAAATTAAGTTTTAGAGTAGTGTTTGAGATGTATAATCAACTACAATTAAAATGATTAGACAACTCTTTTTTCATTTGTAGAGTTTGATTTTAATACCATAGTACATTCTTCTATTCAACAAACACCTTTTAATTTGTTAATTATGGTTCTCATCTATGATACTTTTGACTATTCAAAAGTTGATGATTATATCTATGAATTGCCAAAGTAATGATAATTTTTTATTTTCATATATTTTAGATTTTGTAGGCCTATTAAAAAAAATTATTTGAAAAATATTTCAATTAATATTTGAAGAATTATTTGAAAAATATTTGATGTATTTAATATTAATTCTATTAATTTTATATTATATAAATTTTAAAAATAAAAATAAATAAATTGTGTTTATTTTTGTACATGCACATATATATGCATATGCAATAACAAAAATTAACATACTTCTAAGAATTAATTGTATTTAAATTAGATGCAATCATTAATGTTTATAAAAAAATATATATCTATTCTCTCTATGAACTTTTACAAAGAATAATAGTGGAAATATGTATGCATATGATAATTTTTTCAACAAATCCTTTGATTTTGAATTTAAAAAATAAACGAATTAAGAATAAATTTGTAAAAAATACATATTGCTTGTTCATATCATCTAAAATTCCATGTCATAAAAGATAGTGCAACTCCACTTGTGATTGTTTTGCTTCAATTGATTTTGTGGTGAGAACATTAAATATGTAACGACATTTATAAAGTATTCTGTTTTTTTTTTTTTATAACTCTACAAATTTTTTTTTAATGTCAATAGAATGAAAGCTAGAAATATACACAATAGTTTTAATCATTACTTAACAGTTGCAGTTAATAGATCACATATCAATACTTAAAACCTAGTAGTTGCTTATTGATTTATAATAAAATATTGTAGGATTTCATTGTACATGCACAATGATTATAATCTATTTTTTTATCACAATAGGATAAGTATTTTTCAAATGATGATGAATGATATCAATACTAACATTTGTTCAATCCGTATTGGTGTAATAGTCATTTGTTTGTTTGAATACAATATTGCATTTATAAAAATAAAAATAAAAAAAAACTGTCTCAATATAACGATTGAATAGGATATTGATTATTGATGTAAAAGTAGAGAGGTAAAGGCATTGCAAACAAGAGAAGGAAAATGAAAAGAGCAACAAGCAGAGGACGAGGATGAGCATAAGAACAGTGTTCCGCTCAAGGGCCCCACGTTCACCATGCCATCATCCCCCGCAGAGACAATGGACGGACGGCTCAGATGGCTGCCGGGGAGCAAGCGGCGTCCGCCTTGCAAGTTAAACCCTAAACCCTAATTCGGGACCAGCCTGAGCAGATGATGCTCGGTGAGCCCCATGGCTTCCCTGTTCTCCTCCTCTACAACACTCCGGCTCCCTCACCGCCCACGATTCTCTTCTTCCCTGCCCTTCCCCGAGAGCTGTGCTTCCCCATCTCCGCATTCTCTGTGCGCCGTCGTAGCTCTCTATGCCATCCCGTCCCACCCCGCTCTACCCATCACTCATATACTTCTGCAACAACCGCGTACTGTTGTAGGTCTTTCGTTCTGCGATTTTAGGCATTATAGACCACTGTTGAACCTGAGAGTGCTACCCGCGCCTGCAACACAGGAATGGCAGGGACGGAGAGCAAGAAGAAGAGGAAAGACAAGCATCGCGAGGTCGAGGATGCGGAGGGGCAGCAGGTGGTGTTGGGGGACGCCCCTTCGAACGAGCAGGCGGACACCGATTACCTGATTAAGCCCCAGTCGACGACCCCGCCGTTGGACACCTCGAAGTGGCCAATTCTGCTGAAGAATTACGACAAGCTGAACGTGAGGACGGGGCATTACACGCCGCTGCCGACGGGGCACACGCCGCTGAAGAGGCCGCTTCACGATTACGTGAGGTATGGAGTGATCAATCTGGACAAGCCGGCGAACCCGTCGTCGCACGAGGTGGTGGCATGGATTCGGCGCATGCTGAGGGTGGACAAGACCGGGCACAGTGGGACGCTGGATCCCAAGGTGACGGGCAGCTTGATCGTGTGCGTGGACAGGGCGACTCGGCTGGTGAAGGCGCAGCAGGGCGCCGGAAAGGAGTACGTGTGCGTGGCGAGGCTGCACTCGGCGGTGGAGTCGGTGGCGAAGGTGGCGCAGGCAATTGAGACGCTGACGGGCGCGCTGTTTCAGAGACCGCCTCTGATCTCGGCGGTGAAGCGGCAGCTGCGCATTCGGACAATCTACGAGAGCAAGCTGCTGGAGTATGATGCGGAGAGGCACCTGGTGGTGTTCTGGGTGTCGTGCGAGGCGGGGACGTACATTCGAACGCTGTGCGTGCACTTGGGGTTGCTGCTGGGAGTGGGAGGTCACATGCAGGAGCTGCGTAGGGTTCGGTCGGGGATTCTGGGCGAGAAAGACAACCTGGTGACGATGCACGACGTGCTGGACGCGCAGTGGGTGTACGACAACCACAAGGACGAGAGCTACTTGAGGCGGGTGATCATGCCTCTGGAGGTTCTGCTGACGAGCTACAAGAGGTGCGTGGTGAAGGACAGCGCAGTGAATGCCATCTGCTACGGGGCGAAGCTGATGATTCCCGGGCTGCTGAGGTACGAGCAGGGGATCGAGGTGGGCGAGGAGGTGGTGCTGATGACGACGAAGGGCGAGGCGATAGCGCTGGGCATCGCTCAGATGACGACGGCAGTGATGGCGACGTGCGATCACGGCGTGGTGGCGAAGGTGAAGAGGGTGGTGATGGAGAGGGACACGTACCCGAGGAAGTGGGGGCTGGGTCCGCGGGCGATGACGAAGAAGAAGATGATCAGCGACGGGCTGCTGGACAAGCACGGGAAACCGAACGAGAAGACGCCTGCGGAGTGGCTGCGAGTGCCTCAGTTCGACGCGGCGCCGAAGAAGGCGGCCGAGGAGGAGGGGGCCAAGGCAGCAGCGGACGGCGGCGAGGGCGCGGAGATGGCGACCCCGGCGAAGGGGAAGAGCAAGGGCGAGGCGGACAATGGCGGTGCGGAGGAGGTAGAGAACGGATCGAAGAGCGAGAAGAAGCGGTCGAAGGAGGCGTCGAGCCCCGTGACACAAACGCCGGACACGGCTCCGAAGAAGAAGAAGGCGAAGAAGGGAGAGACGGCAGAGGAGACGAATGGAGAAGCGACGACGGAGAAGAAGAAGAAGAAGAAGAAGATGAAGTCGGGGGACGTGGAGATGGAGGAGGCGACGGAGGTGGCAGCTAGTGTAGAGAAGAGCGAGAAGAAGAAGAAGAAAAAGAAGAAGTCGAGCGAAGATGTGCAATAGAGGTGGCGTAGGGACGGTGGTTAAATTAATTTTTTTTTCGTTTTTTTTAAAATTATTTTGCCCCTTCTTTTTGTTAAATTTTCTTATTTCCCCTTGAGTAGTGATAGCTTTCGGTACAGGGACAAGCTGGCGTATGAATTTTGGTTCTAAGAACGACGAGGCAGTTTTCAGATAGTGCCATGGGAATGAAAGGAGAGGCATCACAAGAGATGATGTCGGAAAGGTTTTCAACGTCTGCGTGGGATGTATGATGTGCGGTGGATGGGAATGGGGGTGGGGATGGGCGTGGGCAGACAGTGGATTGTTGTGGATGCGGAGGTGATTGTGGTGCATGCAGCAGCTGTGTGGCGGCGCGGTTGAGCTGGTTGTGAGTTGTGGAGTCGGGTTGGGATGTGTTGTGCTGGGTGTGGGCGGGCAGCAGGGTAGTGGAGTGGTGTGGCAGGGTGTTGAATTTGAGGAGGGGATGCGTGGTGGGGTTGAGTGGGGGTGCCGCGTCACAGTGCAGGGTTGTAGCGCGATGGTCGGTCCCCGGGCAGTTGGAAGTGTCCGTGATCTTGGGGCGGAATGTGGTTGGGATGTGGGGTTGGGCGGTGTTCGCAGTGGAAGGGTGCATGCTGTTTGTGTGATATCCGATGCGAGTTGTGAATGAAAGTTGGAGTTGGAGCGCCCCATGCATTGTTGTTGGTGCATGTTAAAAATGCGCAGGCTTTTCGATTCCACGTGCGTGGGGCAAACCACAAAGCAGTGGGCCGGACGTGGTTGCGATCCCGCCGCGTGCAGTCGAAGCCGTAATGGTTGGGATGTACAGTTGGGCGTCGTCATCTCGGATTGAGCTTGGCACTCGTTGTGATGGAGGCATTCGCGCGAAGGGGTGTCGGTATTGGTTGTAGTTTATTCGGTGACACTTGGGCCGATGAAGGGGTGTTTGTTCAGTATGCTTGTACTCCTAGCATAACCTACGGTGTCTGTTCATTATGCGCATAGTCTCAGCGTTATCTGTGGTATGTTAACAGCATGCACATGG
This sequence comes from Physcomitrium patens, assembly GCF_059467195.1. Classification (NCBI taxonomy): domain Eukaryota; kingdom Viridiplantae; phylum Streptophyta; class Bryopsida; order Funariales; family Funariaceae; genus Physcomitrium; species Physcomitrium patens. Next base: position 98,725 of record NC_143431.1, on the reverse strand, counting down.
TCTTAGCATTGTGTGTAGTGTCCGAAACTGTATCCCGATGCATGGTATGAGTGTACTCTTTTGTTCTCACATGCAACGATACGATAGTGCAACTCTGGCTTACCAACACTGTAATCGTCATGGCTCGCTGGGCTCGTAGCTGTTTGGGCCGCAAGATAGGCGGCACCTTAGATGGTATGATGTGATACAAGAGTCAAGTTAAATTGGCTTGATGAGTCGGCGCTGAGGATTAGGGTTGACCTATGACGCTGGGGCCATTCGTGGGCCCGCAGCTACCAAAACAATTTGTACATGACGGCGACGGAGAGAGCTACTGCATGTGATCAGGGAACGGTGAACCTGAGCGAGCAGGGTATGTTTCAGTGGGGAGGTTCGGGGATCTGAGGTGTCAGTCTGAAGGCGAAAAAGTAGTACAGGTCGTTTTGTGACACCGATGACATTGTTTTGTCTTCCTGGTTGTTCTCCTGGGAAGAAAAGAAACACTGTTGGATTGTGTGATACCGGTTGGATTGTCGAGTGTGAGTAGTCGTGTGTAGAGGACAGTGTGGTACAGAAGTTCGTGAAAGCAAAGGCGATGTCGGGGTCCGGCATTGGTATGCGAATGAAGTAGGGAGTGGATGTAGGTGGAGGTAGCTTACGACGACCCAGGAGGACAGCAATTGTTGGTATTCATTTCGATGTCGAATTCCACGAGTCGGTTTATGTCTCGTTGAGAATGAAGATTAGGTAGAGCAACTTCAGCAAGGGTGCGAATGCGACAGACGGCAGAATCACTTCCTTGAGGGCAGGTGGGAATTGCGGTGAAAGCTTTTGCAAGAGTACACTATTGTAATCCTTGCCGAGCAGGGATCAGAAGCTCATGGTACGGTTCATCACAGAAGGGTGCTTCCAATCACAAGTCACAAAAGGAGAAATGGCAACCTTCGTGGAGGTGTGCTGATAGTAATGTTGCTCGGTGAAGGAGTAGAGTAGAGCTGCTGTATGTTGGAGGTGAGTGCGATCAGGACTATGTCTGAAGAAACATTTGTTCGTGTTAAGGGGACAGATCGGGAAGTTGGAAAATGAGATGTGTGTGGTTGAAACAATCTCACCGTACAGGGATACAACGTGCAGCAACCTAAGATACAAGGCAATGCAAATAACTCGTGACATTTAATGACGCAGTCGTTCTCAGGGAGCGCGAACCGGAGCAGTGATTTGAGCAGGGAAATGCGGAGAACAGGAAAGTCGGGAGGACGGGAGGAGTGCCAGGATTGCGAGCGCATTCCGGGCATATATATATATATATATATCCACACACTTGGGCCTCTTGGTCATGGTTGCAGTGGATATGGGGTGGAGCTTCGGAAGTGAGGAGTTCCAGTGAATTGCAGAATGTTGGAGTGCGAGCAGGCGCTGTGAGGTCTTGGTTGGAGACATGGGTTTGGGGAGGGAGACATTGCACACTTGTATTAGGGGCTGCAGCTTCGCATACTAGTTTTAGGGGATGCGGCTTTGCACACTCTTCGTGACGAGCATGAACGTTCCGACGCTGTGAGGAGAGAGGGAAGGACGCGAGTTGGGGAGCAAGTGGGAGGGGGAACTGACAAAAGTGACCACGAGGGGATTCGAACCCCCGACCTTCAGATCCGAAGTCTGACGCGCTAATCCACTGCGCTACGCGGCCGGGCGAGTGAAACGATAGAAGCGATCAATCGAGGATCGTTTGTATACTAAGAATTTCGATGTATGATTGGAGAGCAGGTTTTGCACTGGTAGACTGTTCTTCTATGTCGCAATGCTCTACTAGTGCATGTGAAATGGCAAGCATTATGACATGCTACTGCCAAGGCTAAGGATGCAAGGTTATGAGAACTAATGATTATCCCGATTGATATTGAACTTGGGATGCTTCATGCTTATGTACATTCGTGCACTTTTAGATTTGAAGACTGAGAGGGAATTTATTTGCTGAACATGATGTGTAGTTTAACCTTGTGACATATTATATGTTTTTTCATGTATAATCGGGTTGATCCATGTATGCAGCAAATACGAGGAGGCGTGAGAATTTGGATAGAAAAGTTGGTTTACTTGTGATTTGAAGGAAGGAATGAGGTAAAAAGGTTCTGAAGCTCTCTCAAGTGGAAATGTTGGTTATCACAAGTTGCACAATTGAAATCACACAATTGAAGAGCATGATGAATGACACCTTAGCAGAACAAGTATTGCCCTTTCCTACTACTTCTCTCTTAGTAAAGCTATCAAAGCCAGTTTGTAGTAAGTTTGTGATCATGATAAGGTGCAAGTCATCAAAGTATATACCGCTTCTTCTTCTTCCTCTTTTTTTATCCCAAACTTGAGACAACAAAAAATTGCCAAAAAACAAAAAACGAAAAAAGAAAAAGATAGTTAGTGCCATTCGGAAGAACGTGTGTTCCAAGAAGGTACAATTGGTTCTTGTGGTCTTTTTGTGCTACGTGGGTCGAAATATATCTTTATTTTCGAAATCTCATTGTGTTTGTGATTTAGGCACTGTTATATATATTTTGTTTGATATATTTGTTAAGTTATATACACATGGTTCTTCAATTTATGAATTGTGAGGGTACGGATTTGATTGTAGTTGTAATGCCTTCTTTTGACTGCGTAATTTGTTTTTAATCCAGATGGTCCATGAATTATAAATTGATATGCTTTTTTGATTATTATTATAATATATGATTGTATGTCTATGTGCTATGTAGATGTATATTGCGACTGTTTGCACATTTATTTTTAATGCTTTTAAGATATATTATTTCTATGTAAACATATATTGTAGTGTTTAGTATGTGTTTGTAAGAATTTTCTAATTAGTGTTTTTTTGCTTTGTCGACAGTGTGGTTGCATTTCAAAGTTGTGGGTTCTCGGAGTTTTAGTTAGTTTTCTTCTGTTACTATATCTTTCTGGATTTGCATTTATCGCTATTACGAAAGATGGGGCATAGGATATGTCCTTTTTTTTGTTTTGTTGAAGCAGTTGTAATTGATATTTTCTTGAAATTAGTCGAAAGCATTGTAGATTGACAGTGATGTCATTAACATGTGCAGAATGTAACGTATTGTCATTTTACATTTTAGGTTATTTAGCAGAGAATAGATGTTTAAATTTTTTTGAGTCGTATATTTTTCACGGCCCCTGCTTTGGAAGTATTTATTGGTCTGATATATTCAAATGTCATTGTTTGCAATATTGTTTAGAGAACGATGTTTACGAAGTTCTCAGATCCATTCACCATTAAAAGTCTTCATTGCGTGTTTTCTTCCAAAACATGGAAATGATGTCCTGAGATTATTGACGTAAATAGTTAGCGAATAGCAAGATATCTTAAATGTTACAGCATTGGAAATATTTGATTAGGCTTTTGTCAAGAATTCCACCACCTACATCCGAATGTGTGATTGTTGAAGACATTTGCAATTCTACGCATTAACCGTTTTAGCTCATTTTCTTGGCCACAAGCATTTTTAAAAATACAAGCATTTATAACCACATGCCGCTGAATTTGAGACAAGTTATCCTGAACTACTCAGGAGGGGTTCAAGATTGGTGGGAGGCTGCCAACGTGAGTATGGACTGTACTAGTTTAGTGTGAAGGGTGGCCAATAGGAAAGGCAAGCTACGGAATGGAGGAATTGGAAATGCGAGTAGGAAGAGCTTCAAAAGGGCAAGCATCACTGGGCATTTGTGAGGACGATGAAGAAATATATACCAAGAGCAACAGAACAGGGGGCTTGTAAGTCAAAACCTGAACCGGCGAAAACAGATGAATAGACGTAGTAGGTTGTACGCAAGGAAAATGGAGACAGTGGATGAGAATATATACGAAATCAGAGAGAAGTTGCCCGTGGAAATCAATTCGCTCAAGGTTCTAAATTGATCACAAATGGATGAGAATTGCATATGGATCTACTTCTGCAAATTGTCCAATAATTGCCGATACCTGGGAGTCTCTTCGTCAAAAATATACGTCAATGGTGACACCAACACACCACTACCTCCAGCCTGAAACCCAGGTCAAACGTAGAAAAGTTCAGCGTTCCTTTGTTTTAATTTTCAGTGAAGTTGCTGTATGCCTTTTGGCGACGTATAGTAGACTGGAAGTACTGAACATTGACCTGAGGAATTTAATAATCAACTTGTTTCTAACTAAAAGAGGTAAGGACAAAATGACGAAAAGCTAGTGCACGAGAGAAGGTACCTTTCTTAGTTCCCGGACAGCTTGGTATAGTTGAAACTTTGGAACACATATGATAATAGCGTAGTAGTCCACCGCAGTTTTACCACCTTTGTTAGTGTAAACAGGACTGACCGTAGGGCCCTGCAGGTTATCACGGAACATTCAGACACGAGAAGCACATCCTTCATTGGAGTTGCAATGTAAACAACTGCAACAAATGTACGACGACCAAATGTCAAAGATAGTCAATGACCTGCAAGCCTGGATAACTGGTGGCGTTGAGAATCCTATCCGCAACCTCGTCTGCAGAATCGCCTCTCATGTTGGCAACCACCTGTTACAAAGGGAAGTGAAAAGACGTGTAAGTCTGGTATATGGTAAGACACGGTTAAGGAACAATAATAAGATACAAAATACCCACTTTAACAGTCACTCCAGTGCGGTTTTGCAGCATTGACCCCTTGAAACCCATGTCCGGTGACTCAGAAGCTAGAGTGTTACAATTCCTACCGTGAATTGACCTTGGGCAGTTAGATGTGCTTCAAACCGCTCCAACATTTCATGAGCTACATCGAGCACCTCCTTCCGCTCCAGCAGTACTTTTTTGTTGGCGACGAACACACCCTTTGATTAATAACGCAGAACAATTTGTTAATACCTAGATGCCTGAAGTTAGAGGCCAATACTGTTGCCATGTGGCACGAAGAGCAAGACGGTTACATCAAGAACACGCAGTAACAGAAAATTCTGATCGTCAGTCTTTCGAAACAACAATATGAATACAACACTAGTAGAAAGATAAGAGACCTGACTACTGAGAACAGCTCCACCGCTAATCTCCTTCAGATTGTTCTCACGTAGAGTAGTTCCGCTGCTCACCAAATCCAAGATGGCATCAGCAGTTCCCATCTGCGCAGATTCCAAGTCAATACATATAGAAATTTACATACAGCAATGCCTTTGTATATAAAAGTTGACAAACACTGCATGAAGCTTTGATACTGGCTCACATCATTAAAAACTAGATCACAAGGGTATAGTTCTTGCAAAGTTACTCACAGCTGGTGCGGCTTCCAAAGCACCGTCAGCAGTTGAGAGCTCCACATGCTTAAAGCCGTGTTCTTCCAAGAACTTCTTTCCAAGCTGCATTACAGAAAGATAAAACTCAGAACGAGTACCGCGACAAGACGAATAACCTATACATTGCTACATAAGATATACAACAAGACGAGTTGGAAAGAATCATTACTTACATACGTATAGCCAGTGACAACACGCAATGGCCTATCTTCAGTCCATAATGGCATGGCAGCCAGCTCACTTAAAGAGTTTATATTCTCAAATATGCCATAAGTTGGAATCTGCAAGAGGAGTCAAATCCCTTAAAGAGGAGTTAAACCTGGAACTTGAAGACATCCAATGTACATGTACAAGTAGAACCTGACAGAGGGATTTCGCATACACAGCTAGCTCATATCCCGTGATGTCGTCGACGTTGTGAAAACTCTGCAAACTTGGAACGGACGAAAGAACAACAAATCCAGAATCTACAAAACTCTATGAATTTATAAAAGATTATAGAACGGCCGTCCATGAAGGAGCACACACCCCGATTGCAAGGTGGCATTGTCCGAATCCCAAAGCATCGTGAACTACTATAAGGTCCTCGTCATCCTGGACACAAATGCAAATAAGTAGGATTTATTACTGATAACTTCCGATACGCGCGTAAACATACTCACGAAAAGGATGAAAAAACACCTCCACCCCCCCTAAAAAAAAGGAGAAATAAATAATTTATCAAAAATGTATTCTCTTGAATGTATACGATAGACATATGAGAAGGCAACTTCAATTATAGACTGTATGCGGGATAGTGAAAGTGACCAGAAGAACGAAGAATTAATAGATTTCTAGACAGTCCAAAATGATTTCAACTTATGATAATCTTAGCATAGATCGAACCAGATGCAATCTTCGTATGGTGGTTGTTGCGCAAGGACGACTACAACCAGTATATACACATAGAATATGCAAGGAACAAGTGCTTACCTCCCCATATTCCCGAAGCATATCGTAGCCAACAATGCCCATGTCCACATCCCCAGTTTTCAGCTTCCTCACGACGTCGGATGCCCGTTGAAACCACACCTCAACGTTCTTGAGCTATTAAAACCAACGGGACACGCAAAATCGGCATATAGCATAATTCTCAGAAACTAACCATGACAACCAACACCTCTGAAACAAAACATGATTTAATGCAGAAGGATTTTGCGATTGATCGTTAAGGGGAACTTACTTCAGAAATATCTGCGATGTATTGGCGAGGGTTCAGTTTTCGCACTGAAAGTTGGCAATCCTGCACATGTGCGACCCATTTGATTATTCATCGAATGTTAAATATCCTAAAACGCTCAAATTAAAAAATTGAAGAAATTATGACACCTTATAATTAAGTTCCATAACAACCAAGTATACCCAATTTGGCATGACTTAAACTACAAAATTAACGTGGCATGAGAGCATTAGCAGGCATTCAACCTTCATTAGACCGAGTGTGTCTTCCGCCATACGTCCTTTACTGGGAAGAGCCAGACGAATAGTTGTCCTCTCCTCGGACCGAATTGGCTTGCCAGGTCCTGCAACAAAGCGGAACTCATTCAGAATCGTTTATTACATCGAATGCAACACACACGAAAGGTCAACCAGTGGTTGAACAAAAAACAATTAGGTCTCGAAAAGACATTGAATCGAAGCATGGAAACCACTGAGATCTATGCATTAGTTCTATTTACTGCACATCAGTTGTGCACTAAAGGACCCAGGATCATTAGGTGATATTAGGAGACCGACAATTTCGACAATTTCAAGGAAATTATTAAAAAATTGATATATATCAAGGTCAAGTTTCAACAGAGTTCACGACGACATACTGGCGATTATTAAATCCTCTAAACCGAGGGGAGAAAAAGGTTGCAAACTGGAACCCCGACCAAGGCATAGATCATTACGAAGGGTTTACATCTAAATGCCATAGAGGCATATCTCATGGAGAATATATAAATATACACCTTGTTCATTTCTCATGGAGTATATACTAAACTGCCTTTGTCCTGAGTACTGATTATACCGCACTACTAATTCGTTGCCAAGAATAGAAGCTCTACGCACAGAGCACAACCCGTACTTTTAACACTCCTGGAAAAGACAATTTCTCAAATGACCTAACTCTTGAGTCTCAATCCTTATACGCTGAAACTTTGAGCTCATCCTCACGCAGTAAAGCCTAAATATTCACAAAACACAGTCATAGTTTGAGAATGCAAAAATTAAATGGATAGGCAACGCACCAGAAATGTCAACATTGAAGTGGGGCAGGGTGGTTGAGCTTGGGATCACTTGGCAGCGAAGGTCCAAGTTGCCTCTGCTAATAGAAGAAAACTTCGCACAGGGTTGAGACGTCAACTGCAACCCTAAGTAAGAACTCCGCCGCAACGTAGGCTGCTGGATTTGTAATCCCACTAGGCTCCCTTGCCTGGTCATGGCAGGGGACAACGCCATTGCCACAAACGTACAACTTTCCTACCCTACTCAAGGAGCCACCTACCAAGTCCGCAAGTTCTGCACAGAATCCAACGTTTATAATTCAATTACATAACCCCACCTGCATAATCTCCTCACAGATCCAAAAACCCCACTCCACTCTACCAAATCCATGACAATCCCCCTCTCTCAAAGGCAAATGGGAGACCCACAAACTCGAAGTGCCCACAAACGAAATGTTGAATGCTCCACCTTGCAACTCACGAATCTTGCGTCTACTGGAATGAGAATGTAGTTGCAACAATGGGTCACCGACACTAGACTAGCAGTGCAAGAAGAAGAGGGGGGCAGAGGGCTAGTGCAAATGGGAAGGTACTGACCAGAGAAATAAGAAAATTTGGAGCGTGAAGGGGCAGACAGCTACACTAAGAACAAGAGAAGAAGGCGGAAGGGGAGGGAAGGAGACGGAAAGGGAAGTGGGGGGGGGGGGGGCAACCGCATTGGACTCTCTGCCTCGAGATGGATCGGCGAGGCAGAAGGCGTGGCCCAAAAGCCCTACACTCCTCACTGCCTTACTCCTCAGTAGGGACCGTAGGCTGGTTGGCTGGCTGCTTACTTTAGCTAGCTACCTGCTTTGCTGCTGCAGCTTCTTGTGCTGTCTCCGCTTTCAGGATTTGGTTACTGAAGAGTAGAGCAGAAACTCTCCAAGTGTCCGTTTTCCTTTTTCTTTCGTTAGTTCGGTTCTCGATTTTCCATTGGAGGGGGATTTCGTGTGTCCTTGCTGGTGGGGTTTGGCGGTGCTGTGCCCGCAACTCGCCCTCCCCCCCCCCCCCCAAAAGCAAGGAAGCAAGGAAAATTCGGATCACTCATTCCTTTCTTTCTCCTTTCCTTCCTGTCCTCCCTCCTCCTCCTCATCACACTTCTTCATCTTCTTCATCACCATCATCAACATCATCTTCGTCTCTGCAGAGTGCCCCTCCCTCTCCTCACTTCCCTCGTGCGTCGCTGGATGAGGAGGAGGAGGGTGCAAGCAGTGACCACCGCCTCCCTTCTTCCCCCGTAAGACCCCCTCTTGACTTTCTATTACCGGTTACAACGGACTGCGAGGGGTGGATGGATGGATGACACACTCTCCATGGATGCGAGCGAGCAACTACAGTGGATTTATAATATATATTAGTATGGATGTAGTTACCCATTTGGATGGATGTGCGGAAGATATCAATATCCATATAAGTTCATATAACTATAAAATGATTAAAATAAGATAATTAAATTTTAGAATTCTATGTAACATAATTTCAGAATTTTAGAATTTTAATCTTAGTAGTTTTCTGTACGAAACTATTTAACATATGATATTTGGTTTCAATTGTTTTATACTACATTAATTCAAACCTTGCATATAATATTTATTGGCATTTGAAGTCTTTTTCAATTGACTTGTTCCTTTTCAAAAATAATTGCAAAAAGAAATTAATTTTAAAAATTTAATAGATTATTGTTTACTTATGAAAATAGGATAAAACATTTTACTTTTGAGATTTAAACTTCTTCATTTATCAATTTAGACTAACTTTTATTTTAAATGGATTTACAAAGAATGTATAATATGGTGAATTTTATAACATAAATCAAAAAAAGTCTTTCTTTTGAATCAAACATGATCATTTTTAATTGATGTAATATCTTTTAGATCACAAATTCTTAAATAGTTTTTAAAATTTTGATGTATGATTTTTTATTTAATATTTTAATAAATAATGGATTTATTGCATGATTTATTTAACTTTATTCTAAGAAGACACAATCATAAAAATAATTTCTTTATTATTTTTAATATAATGGAGTTATGTCCATTCAATAAAATATTCTATAATAAGAAGGCAGTTGTATGTGTGCTTTAATCAGTTCTATAAACTTAACTATAATTCTACAATTATTACATGCTTCAAATTTATGCAAATAAAAATTTTAATTTTCACTATGATAATCATATTATTAGCTAGAGAAGCGATTTTTGATTCTTTATTGCTTGTTTCTAGTATTTTAATTGCAACTAGTTTAACTCCTTGCATATATTATATTAAGGCATCATTTTGTAGTTGTGAATTACTTATAAAGAAACTAAATCAAAGAGTCAATCAACATTTAACATATTTGGATTAGTTTGACTTTTTTCAGGTCTCATAATTTTAATCTATTTAATAATTTATTTTTCTAACCTCAAATCTATCACTACCATAGAGATTTAATTGCATAAATAGCTTTGAATAGAATAAGTTAAATTAATTTTAGTTTAGTAGATGTTGTATGTCAAACTTTCTTCTTCTTTGTTAGATGCTTAGCATAAAATAGAGCTTCTAATGAAATAAGGTATACTCATCTATAAGGTACTTTTAACAACAATAGTGCTTTGTTGTACTCTAAAGGATCAATATTTGTTAGATTTTTCTCTTCTTTAATTAAAAATCTGCATATAATGAAGCTTGAAATAAAAAAAAGATATAAATGTTTACATGTTACTTTTGTCAAATTTAACAATTTGCTATACTTCAAAGGTTTGAATGTTTAATTATCTTCATTAAATGTAATAATAGATTTTTCTAAAATTATAAAATTTGTAAGTTTTATAAACTTTATTAAATATTAATGTATAATTTTTAAAAAAAACTTAAAATTTATATTTATAATTATATTTTAATACAAAGAAATTTAATGAGACAATTTATTAATGCACTATATTATAATTTATTTTAATTCAAAAAGAACTTAATGGTTTTAAATGCTTGATTTATAATTCTTATTTATTACAATGTATATGCCTAATTTTTCAAATCTATTTTTATATTTTAGGATATTAAAATTATATCTTTTGATTTACATTAATAAAATATTTTATATAAAATTAATTATTTTATATTTTAAATTAATAAATTAATTAATATAATAATCTTTATAAAAAATTTAAGATTTGAAAAATAATAATAATTTTAAAAAACTATTATTATAATATTTTGTTTAAAAACCTCAATATAATAAATTAAAATATAAATTATATATAAAAATTACTAGAATTTATCATATATGAATATAAATTCTATATTATTTTATTAAAAATAAAAATATGTAGTTATATATTTATTTATTAAAATTCATCTTATTTATTTTTTAATTTTTTTTAAAAAAAATTCATAATTGGAATATAAGATGATAATAATAATAATAATAACATAATTGTCACTTGCTAAAACAATCAAACGATACAAAGTTAGAGCAACAAGTGGGAAGGTAAGAGTAGGACTATTAGTAATACAATGAAAACATAGAAACACCTCTAAAGTATAGACCACAAAGGAAAAATATTTAAGAATAAGAAAAATAACACAATAGTTGGTGAAGCATTAGCATAATGAATATAATATTATTAAGCGATAGAATCTTAAGATAAAGTAGTATTGATTGGAAGCCATATAATTTTGAATTTTGGTAATAAACATCAATGTATATTGTTAGTTGAAATTGTTACAAAGTAATATCTTCTACTTGCTTGTAGATTCTAAAGCATAAGTAATATTTGATAATTATACTAGGAAACATTGCATGACAAAATTTTGAAGGGAATTGTTAAAGAATGTACACAAGATCTATTAGCAAGGTAAAAAGAAGAATAAAAACATGAGAAGATATATAAAGATCTCTTTTTAGTTGTCTCAAATTCAATGAGCATAGCTAAAACTCAAGAGAGATTGCTACAATCACTATTACTTAAGGAGACTAAAGATTTGAAAATTTGGTAATAATGATATATCATAATGATTTGTACAATCAAAGAAAATATACAACCAATAAAAATACATCCATGTTTTGAATATGCATATAATTATAGAATTATTTATTATATTCATAAGTATCAACAGTCAGCAGAATATCAAAATCAACAAAATCAATACTGAAATAAGGTGACTATCATGAATATTGAAGAATCCCATTTATCTACAATATCAATAATACAAGTTGTTTGTGCCATAATAACCACTCGAGTTAATTGGTGCCAATAAAAAATATCTAAAGAAATATAAAAGAAACCTTATATTTTATATACTTCAAAACAATGGAAATGGCTTGAAAAGATTTGTGAATAAGTATAACATGAAATATGCACAAATCAAGCTATGGTCCATATTTCCACTTCCTCTATTTGTATATTAAAGCCTAGACTTTGTCAGCCCAATTAAATCAATTATTAAGTGGTACAATAAATATATAATCATAGCAATAGAGTATGTAATCAAATAGTGAAAAGCTTATATATTAAAAATAAAAATATTAATTATTATTAAATTTATTAATAAAAATATAATCAAATAATTTAAGTGCTTGCTTGAAATAGTTTCCAGTTAGAGAACCTATTTTATAATAAATCCATCAAAGTACTTGTGGATATATTCATAATCAAGCATTAAACATCTATCATCTACTATCTTTAAGGAAATGGTCTTATAGAATTTATAAACAAAATAAATGTTATTATAAGTAGTCGATTCATTTACATCAACAAGGTGTCAAGGACATGAATTTCAAAAAATTAAAAGATCAATACACACATACACCACTCAAAAAGACTAAAAAATTACTTAAAGATGGTATAATATTAAACTAGAATAGCTATTGTCAAAGATAAGAAGACTAGAAAATCTTAAACAAGACTAAAGATTAGATAGGCATTGATAAAAGTGAATAAGGCTTCACTCTAGCCTCCATATATAGTATATAACTAAAGTCTATGTCACAACGTTCTATAGGACCTCCCACATGTGTCCAATTTGTATGACATATGTCTTTACTTGCAAGACAAGTTTCCTATATGTATGCCATATTAATAACTTATATCACAAGCTATCGATCCATTGTTGTATTATGTATCATCTTGTTAGGAAATGCACTAGACATCTAGCTATGGAAAGTAAGGTTGAATTTTACAAGTACTCAAGAATCCTAATATATTTCAGCCTTATAAGAAGAATGCAATTTGAATTTTCATTCAAAAGTACTTAAATTCAACATAATATACTAAAAAATACTCTTCTTAGTAATTTCAATTATATATAAACTCCAATTCCCTTGTTACTTTCATAATTAGATAATTTTGATTTTTCTTTGTTATCTTAATCCTAATTAGAAAGCTTTAGAAAGTTGTAGTTTCAAATCTAATCATCCACTTAGAGCAAAACTTTGCACAAAAATGCTAATATAAGTCTTCTATGTGCTCAAAAGTATTCACTCCAATTAAACTTATAAATCATGAAAAAATGCCCAAAAATCTCATTGATGTTATTTGGCCGCCAACTTGAAAGTTAATGCAAATATTCTAGCCATAATTTCTCCTTCTCCAACTCTTAACTTTAGTTCAAAATTGGTCTATAGCTTAATCTTCAAGTCTTCTAAGATTATGCCAAATTTCACTTTAATCTAATAGGTAGATCTTTAGATATCATAGAAATCCTATCTAACCTCAAATTGCCAACTTCTAATACCTTCTTGTATCAAAACCCAAATATATTTCTTAACTACATTGTTAGATTACCACAAATTTTTATACACTCTTAGCACACTCAATTAATCAAGTACTATCAAATTTTGAATTATAGATGTAATACTAATCTCATGAACTAGCTGAGAGTTCTAGCCCTAATTGTATTGCATAAATTCCAAGTTGCCCAAATAAACCTTAACTTTGAACAACAATTTTCAAGTCGAAACAAATCCTATCAAAATAAGTCTTACGTCTCTACAACAAGCTCTAAGCTAGCTCTTAAATTTTAATTTTTGATCTTTGATTGAAATCCTATTTTGCCTTAGGTCGTAATTTTAGTAGCTAGAGGTCTGATTTCAACCCTGTCTCACAAATAATCGACCTCTAAGTATCAATCTAATCTATCCTAAGGGTTTTTTAGCCCAAACCTACCATCAACTTAATCCGAGTATCAACCATGCTGATTATTTATCTCTTTTAGTTTGAATTTATCAATTTATGGTCTTTCTAAGGTAGTAAAAGAGTCCTTACAATCTAGAAGGTAAAATTACTAACCAATCTTTAATCTATTAATTATTAAGACAAGAAAATAAAGTAAGAGGCTTTTATAGAAGCTATGTTTAAATATCTTGAATTATTATTGAACCAACATAAATAGATATTAATAAGAAATTTATTTTTGATTTTATTTTTAATATATAGTCATATTACATCACGACAACATACAACACATGGCTAGCTTGTTGGTTAAGTTTTTAAGCTATCAATCACTTATAAACACATATAAAGGTGAAACCATATCTATGAAGCTTTTAAAAAGCTATTTACAAGATATCATCAAATTAATTTAGTTTCATATATTTATAATATTTAAATAAATTTTAATATATATATATATATATATATATATATAGTCATAATGTAACATGAATAATAGGTTAAAAGGACAATGGAATTATTATATTATGAAAGATCTTACTTCAAATATTATAGCAAATCATCAAAGAAAATAGACAATAATCGAAAAGAAAATAAAATTAAAGGTGTAAATGCTACATTTTTACAAAGTAGGCTTCTATTTACTTAATAGGGCCATAAATAAGGCAAATCAAGATAGATTAGAAAAATAAAGGATATAAACATATAAAAAAAGAAGTTAAGAGTTGAGTATAGCAAAAATTGACTCAAAAGAATGAAATTTGATACCCAAAGAGGACTAATTATCAATGTAGATCAAAATCAGTTCCTAAGACACAAAACATGGCATCTATGGCAAATTAAGGGTTCTTTGGTAAATTGAAAAGTGGAATTACATGGCAGACTTAATTTTTTTTTTAAGCATTGATTTTGAATGATTTGAATGTATAATGACTTTACAAGAGCTTTGCAAAGTCACAATTGTTTTGGGTGATTTTAGGATTTGTGAAATAAAGAGGATATTATGTTTTGGAAAATTTCATGATTTTGGTAATAGATCTATAGTTCAAAATTTGAAAACTTATGTGAATAGTTGTTTGGAGTGTATGCTATAAGTTTGAATTTGATCGAATTGTTGAATTGAAGATTATTGAATTTTAAGTAGATTGAGGTCTCAAAAATTGGACTTTGAGAGGTAGTTAGGGTTTCTAAGTTCTTCAAAAATTTACTAGTTAGATTGATATAAAATTTATGTGTAAAGATAATAAACTTCATTTACTACACATATGTAAAATTTGAGAACAATTAAATAGTTTGAAAAGGAGATATTGGCATTGGAAGTTCAACATTTAGATTGGAGTAAGAGATTAGTCAACACTTGAGCAAAATTTAGGGTTTTTTTCCATTTTTTAAGTACAATTATCTTCAAATTTTTTACGCTGATTGCTAACTTAGTTGTTAAAAAGTTTGTAAAATTTTAATTAAGATCAATGATTTGACTAATAGATATTAAATTTCTAAATAATAATAGGTTAAATTAAATTGATTAAGATTTTATTAGGATGGTTAAGAGTTTGAGATTTGTCTAGGATTTGGTTTAGAATTTAGGATTTGTTTAGGATTTTATTTAGGATTTAAAAATTTTCTAGGATTTGATTTAGGATTTAAGATTTGTCAAGGATTTGATTTATAGTTTAAGGTTTGTTTAGAGTTTGATTTAGGATTTAGGATTTAGGATTTGTCTGGGATTTGATTGAAATCCATTAGGATTTCAATAAAAATTAAATTAAAACTTATTTGAGATTTATTTAAGATATATTTGTGATTATTTTAATATTTTTTAGGATTTCTTAAGGATTCTTTTTAGATTTATTGTAGATTTTCTTTCAACTGCTTTAAAATTTTTTATTGTTTCAATTGTAATTTTTTTAAGGTTTCTTTTGAATTTGATCTAAGCTCATTTAGTATTATTAAGATTTAATTAGAATTTATTTAGTATTTTATTAGTGTTAATATTTTGTTATAGAAATTTTTATACTACCTTCCATAGCTTAGTGCCTAATACAATCTAGAACAAGACTTCATGTAATATGATACCATGCTATTATCTCTCTTTTTAAGGATTAATTCCATGAAGAGTAATGATTACATGTTGAAAAAGTCCAAGATACATCTAATTGTATTTGCCGCATACTTTAATTATTTTTTTTTTTTAATATATTTAATAGGTTCTCTAAGCAACCAATATTGTCTTATTCTATGGCAAAAAGACCACCTATTATTTAATCATTGTTAAGGCCTTTATAAGTTCTCAAATAGAATATTTGTAACACCATCAAGAATTGTTCTTATCTTCAATAAAATCACCAAATATTAGAAGTCTCTTCTATAATCACAATATCAAATATATTGTATCTTATCATCTATTCAAAGAAGAACATTTCTTTTGTGAAGATCTTCATCTTGATTACATCATCTTGAAGGTTGTAATAGTTGTAATGCTTTGTTTGATTAGTTAGCAAGTAATAGATCTTGAATTGAATTTGTTGGCTATTAGTTCTCTATTTCTTTGGAGTCATAAATACATAGAAACTACAAACAAGGATAGAATGTCAAATTTAATCTTTCTTACACTATAATTCTTTTAAAATAAAGATTTTTCATCCTTCATCTTAATTTTTATAAATGTCATTGATAAAAAATATCAACCTTCTTTGCTACATTTGCATGATTTTTAGTTGATTTTTATGTACATTTATTAATATCATATCTACACCAATGAAAAAGATATTCTAATTTATTTTGGTATTGCCTTGAGTCGAAGACTTTTCAACCTTATATTCTTGGTTATTATCTATTTCTATATGAAGAAGTCATATTTGTTGTCTATTTGGTATATTTATTGTCTTATATTGTTGAAGCAGTGGTATTTGTTGTCTATTTGGTATATTAATTGTCTTATATGGTTGAAGAAGAAACACATAGAATATAAGATAGATCTTCATAGACTTTGGCAGGTACAATTAGTAAGCAACCAGATTAGTTTGTTTACGTATAGGAAATGATTTAAGTCTATAGTAATCCAACTTATAATAAGAGTAATATTACGAGAAAATAATAATACCTTATCACTAATATAGAATTGAGGTTGTTCTTTACAAAAAACATGTACATTGATCTTTTATTGTTTTTGAGCTTCTTACAGTTGCTCCTTTGTTGTTGTATGTAGCTTTGACAAACAAATTGCCAAAAAATTTGCTACAAGATTATCAACTTTTAAAAATTCAAAAGTATTAAGTTGTAGATGATGACTATAATTGGTAAAAAAGGTGTTTGTTGAATAGAAGAATATATTTTATTATTATAAGCAATCTTTGCTAATGGTAAAAAAATTATTCAATCATCTTATTAATAATTGATGATATATATGTCATATACTGCTCTAAAACTTCATTCACTTGCTTTTAATTTGAGGATAGAAGACAAAGATAGTTCTATGTTACCTTCAAAATCTTAGAAAGAATTTTTTAGATTCTTGATATAAATTGCATCTCTCTATTTGATATAATATTTTTTAATAATTCACGATAGCAATAGATGTTATCAAGAAAAAGCTTAGTTATTTTTCCACTTGTAATAGATTTTGAATAAAGTATAAAATATGCCATCTTAATAAATTTATTTATTTTCACAAATTTAGAATAAAAAAAATCTAGGATTGAAAGATTCATAATAAAATCCATAGGAACAAAAAAACCATGGTTGTTTGGAATATGTAATAACTAAAGAAGTCTATAAGGCTGATGACAAGGAATTTTTGATCTTGAACAAACATCACATGATTGTGGAAAGTCTTAAACTACCTTCCATATTTGAGGCTATCAAAAATCTTTAGATATTAGCTCCAAAGTTTTGTTGAATCTATGATATTTGACTACTAGAAAGTTGTATTGAGCTTAAAAAACACATAATTGTGCTTCATTTTTTAAAGTATATAATTATCCTACAAAATAGAATAGATTTTTTTTGAATTCAAATGTAGAACTATCTTGAGGCTTAGAAGAATTATTCTTAATATTATGAACAATAGAATTAGAAGACATATTTGATTGAACTTGCTTAAAAAGATTGAATTAGTACTTAATATTAATTTCATTGCTGAAAGATGGAAATCCTTTGATTATAAAAGAATTATTCTTTGTTAATCAAAGGATATATTTATTTCTTTTGGTGCAAGTTAAGAATATCTTGAAAAGGTGTCTAACAAATCTTGTTGTTTTTTGGATCAATAAATGATCTTCAAATCAAATCTTCCTAAAAACATGCTCCAATGGGCTTGGCAACCATTTATAATACGTGCAGACTTAAAATATTTGAGATTCTTGTGATTTGTATTTATATTAATTGGAGTACAAGCATCTTTTAGAAAATGATGTCATTCTTAATATGAATCTGTAATTGCAAGAAATTCTATATCATAGAGCTTATAATTAATTATAATTGCTAAAAAATTCTCAAATAAAAAGCTACCAAATGTAGCTTGTTTTTTGCTCCTATTTGTAAAAAAACCACATTTATAACAAAGTTTAATGCTCCCATTTTCATAAAGAATGCTTTAAAAAAGTCTATGTGATACAAGATTGGTGTAGAAATAAATGTTATTTTTAAGACTTCAAAAGATGCTTTAGTTTCTTTGCTTGATTCAAGTTTGTCTTTACATATCAAACGTGTATTAAGAGTGAAAACTTGAAAAAAAATTTGATGAAGATTTGATAATAATTTTCAAATTTTTAAAAATACTTTATAATTTTTATTATTTTTCAAATCTTCCAATCTATGTTAGTTTGGATCTTTTTAAGATCCATAATAAGGCTATCATTTGAAACGATGTATCCTAAAAATTTAACTTGAATAATGTGAAATACACACTTTTTTTATCTTAGCATATAATCTTGCTTCTCTTAATTTTTATAACACATCACAAACATAAAGTTTATGTTCTTTTATATTTTTAGAATGAATGAAGTTGTTTTTCAAATAATAAATGACAAAATTATCAAAAAAATCATAAAAGATATCTTTCATCACATGTTAATAAATAGCTAGTGTATTTATCAACTCAAAAAATATGAAATTATATTCAAAATATTCATATTTGATTCAAATTATAATTTTCTATTCATCTCTTTCTATAATGCATATTAGATTGTGTGCTCCTTATAGATCTATTTTAATATAGATCTTTGTTTGATTAGATTGATTAAAAAGTCTTGAAATCAAAAATAAAAGATACCTATTTTTGATGTTGATCTTATTTAATCATCAATAATATATATACATCTATAGAGATCCATCTTTTTTCTATAAAGATAAGATGGGAGCCCTTATTGGAGATTTAAAATTACAAATAAATTTATTAATAAAATTCTTGTCAATTTAATCTTTAAGTGCAATCAATTTATTTTGTAATAGGCTATAAATTGGTTTTAATGGTAGTTGAGTACTTTCTTAAAGATAAATGGAACAATCATGAGAACAATGTTGTGAAAGAATATTTACATTTTTCTTCTCAAAAATGTCTTGATAATCTTCATATTGGTTTACAATGCCACTTAAATTATTTTTTATATTAAAAATAGATGTGGCATATATAGCAAAAGTTGGTTCTTTTTATGTGCTATGCATAAAAATTCTTATACCTACCAATAAGAGTTTGAACATATTGGATTTATGGATTTCTTCTTGACTAACAAAATCTTAGATTAAACTATAGAAAAAATCAAGTTTATAAGTAATTGAGTCTAATTAGAGGTCATATTTTTTAGTCACAATAATCCTAAAATAACTAAATTAAAAGAATATTTAATCTTATTAAATATTACTAAGTTGTTATGACCACTAGTTGCTACATTTAAAAGAATAGTTTCATAGATGACATCTCTATTAGACAATGAATGATTATTAATTACATCTATATGTACAAGTTTGATTTTTTTAATTAAGTATATTTCTTAATTTTTATAAAGTCTTTGTCTATAAAATAAGTTGAAGCTTCTGAATCTAGCAAGGCTAAGACTTTGTGATTTTTTGGTCCTAAATAAATTTCTATTATAAAATAAGGTGAAAGATCTAAGGAGAGGATATGACCTTTATTAGGTGTTGTACAAGATTCCAACTACATGATCTCTATTATACTTGAAAAAATTGGTTTTCCAACACATTGTCCTCTTTTGTAACTATGCTCTTTATTTTGTGGTTGCATTTTTTATTTAGACAATCTTTTTTTTTTTCTTTTCAATGTGAGTTGGCACTAAGCTGTAGAAGGTAACATATAACTTTTTTTTGCTGTGATGTAGCAAAGTAGGCACTGATCTTTTTTCTTTGTTGTAGTGCACAATATTGGATATCATTATTTTTTTACTATTACACAGCAATCACATGGTGTTGCCTTGGTATTACAATATCTATGGCAATTCAAAGACATTGCAAGGAGGATATTCATTGTCGCTATCTTTTCTAAGCTTATAGAGTGATGACACCATTTATTTATTTTTTATTTTTTATTATAGTATTGAAATTTTATATTTGTGGAATAAGGATATAGCAACAACTCAAGAAAGCACCAAGCTCAAAAAAATTACTATTAGACACAGTTTGAACTATTGCATAAATAACTT
Organism: Physcomitrium patens; assembly: GCF_059467195.1. Lineage (NCBI taxonomy): Eukaryota > Viridiplantae > Streptophyta > Bryopsida > Funariales > Funariaceae > Physcomitrium > Physcomitrium patens. The sequence continues at coordinate 78,348 of NC_143431.1, read as the reverse complement.
TCACTTCCTTACATTTAATGAGAATTTGGAAGTCAAAGGCAATTAAACTCAGATGACTTTTTATCAAGATTAGAAGTAGTTAGGAATTGATGAAGATAGGATTTCGAATTAAAAACATTAGATGTTGGATGAAATTAAATCAAAGATGAACTTCAATTAAGATAGATGATAAATTATAGATGAAAGTGGATTAATATTGGATGATTTTTATTTATTGATGAAAATTATTCATGGATGAAAATTTATTTGTAGATAAAAAAATTTCATTGGATTAATTTTTAGTTTTAGATGATAATTAATACTAGATAAAAAATAAAATAAAAAATTTTAAAAAAATATTTTAATTAAATAATTTCAAATAAAAATTTCTTTTTTTATAGGTATGGTTTTTATTTGTTAAATGATTTGTATAAATGTTGTGGATATATAAGTGTGACATTTAAATTATTAAAAAGCTTAATGGATTCTAAAGAAGAAATAATTAAATGCATTTAGCTAATCAATTCATAAGTTAACTAGTAGTTGTGCATTAGAATGAATTAATATTTAGAGTGGTTTATTTTAGCTCACAATTGGAATGTTTTGAGACTAATTGGACACCAGATAGATGTCAATCTTTAAATCACAATAATAAAAGAAAGTTAAACTTCTAATTTCTAAATTTAATAAAAATAATGAATTAGAATTTTAATCAAATTATTATTGGCATAAATCAAAGATAATTAAATAGTAAAAATAATCTTGTATCATTCAAAAATAATAGATAATCACTTAAAAAGAATATGATAATAAATCATATATTTTTTTAAAAACAAAAAAATAATAGACTCTTAAAAAAAGAACAAGAATAAGAAATGTATTAACAAGACAAAAGAAGGTTACACTCTTGCTTCCAAATATATTATCTAACTAAGAGCCACATTACAATATTCTATAGGACCTCAAATACATATCCAACTTCCAAGATACATGTCTAAATTATACAAAAAGTTTCTAATATGTAGGCTACTTAGCCAACATGAACAACATGTGGCTAACTTATTAACAAATTTTTTAACCTATTAATCACCTCAAAGTACATATTAAATCAAATTTACATTTATAAAGCTTATAAGAAGCTTTGCCATAAGATATTATCAAATCTATCTATTTTTACATTCTATCTAATTCTTATTATTAAAGTAATTATATATATTTGTAATCTTGAGACTATATATTTAAAATTTAAAATTTCTATTAAATTGGATTATATTTTAATTTTTAATATTTTTATCGTAATTAGATGCATCAAAAATTTAAAAGCTTAGAAAATTAATGCTTTGTAATGTAGCTCTAATGATAAATAATCTAGTACTTGAAGTAGTCATCAAATTGTTTTGAAAATTAATTAAAAAAAATAGTCATTTGAAGGTCATGTTTTGTAATATTAGATAATTTCATATAAGATTTATTGATGATTATAACAAAAACTTATTTCAAGATTATTTTATCCTTAATAAAGAAGTTTATCATATGAAAATATGTTTCATATTCTTTATTTGTAAAAACAATATGTATGTAATTTCCACACATATTATGAATGCTATAATTTGAAATATAACATTTATTAATTGATTTCTTGTTCCTAGTGAAAAAAAAATTACTGTTATTAAAGAAGGTTTTGTCCATTGTCTACCAAATTTACTCTTAGATAAATAGGACATCTTGATCTTAATTCATAAGACATATCTTATAATTCATATTAGCTAAAAAAATAATGAATTTTTGAAGAAAAAAAACTATTTCAGCTACTTAGAATAATGAAGTTGCTGTATTATATATACATAAGAAAAAATGTAAGGAGAAAATTGGGATTTTTTGTGAGTAGATAAGATTTGTAATATGAAAGGCATTGAGATGATCCCAACAAAATACAAGAATACATTGGATATAAGCAAATAGCCACTAAATAAGTGTATCTTAAAAGTTGGCACATATATAATGTTTTTTCTTAATCTTTATATGACCAACTGTTAGGGACATAGTCCTTAGACCTTTCTAGAGACAAGTTTCTAGAACCTTCTAGAAGGAAGTTTCTAGAAACTTCCAGAATATTCCTTGAATATTCTCTTAGAATATTCTTCAAAGATTCCCTAAAGATTCTTTGAAGATTCTCTAAAGTTTCCCTTAGAAGGCTCTAGAAGATTCTTAGAATATTCTAGTAGATTCTAGGAAGTTACTTGAGAAGCTTCCTAGCTCTTGGGTAGTTGCTCGAGAAGCTTCATAGTTCTTGAGAAGCTTCTTGATGCGCTTCCTTAGAACCATAGGCCAGTAGTATATATAGGAGTCGAGGCTGAAGAGTTCTTCAGTCTCGACAACACATCTCTTGAAGCTCTAGCTCAATTCTCTTGGCGTTGATCTTGTACTCATCTGATAATCTAGTTCTTGTCATTTCTTCTTGAACTTCTTGTTTAGATTTCAAGTCTGTATTTTGTGTCCGTGACAGTTTGTCGAGACTACACTAACTTGAGATATCAGAGCTAGTTCTTTCTTAGTAGAGTGTGGATTACCCCTCTACTTGAAGGTATACTAGCATTTTTTAGAGGTTGCGGATTATCCTCCTCTAAACTGATATTTTCTCAATCACAATATCAGAGCTTAGTTCTTTGAGGCAGAGAGTGGACTACCCCTTTCCTTGGAGATACTTGAGCGTTCTAAGGGTTGCGGATTACCCTCTCTTGGACTGATATTAATTCCTTCTTTTTGTTTAGCATAGCTAGTAGAAAAGACTGTTAACATCGATTTCAGAGCTTTGCCTTCTTGATAGAGTGCGGATTACTCCTCTTCTCGAAAGCATTGAGGCATTTTTAGAGGTTGCGGATTACCCTCCTCTAAAACTGAAATCGTTTAGTGTTTTTTTTTCCTTTTCTCCGAGTAGGTTTTAGTGATAGGTAGCGCTACAATTTTCTCCAAGAGACTTAGCAATTTCTTCTTCTCTCAAAATTTTAATCCATCTATTCTCTAAATATGGAAGTAGACCACGTCATAGACAGTGCATCTCCACAAGTAGACAATAGAGTGGCAACTCTTGCAGATCTTCAAGCTCTTATGAATAGTGTACGAAAGGTGATTGCATTTCTTCGCAATCCAAGTAAAGAACATCAAATTGATCTAGTGACCGAAGAAGCTAGACACGAAATTCATAGCCTACAACAAGAGATTATTCGACTGAGAGAAGCAAGACATGTGTCACATATGACCCCTATAGATACTTCAAGGATTAGTACGAAAGAACCAAAAGCGAGTATGCCAGACAAGTTTGACGGAACAAGAGCCAACTTCCGAGGTTTTGTGCAACAAGTACGGCTTTACCTACGCCTATACCCTTCACGTTATCTGAATGGATTTACCCAGGTTGCTTTCATAGGTACTCTTCTATCAGGAAATGCTCGCTCTTGATTTGCTCCACTATTGGAGAAGGATTCTCCAATATTGTACAACCTAGAGGCTTTCATAGAGAGACTTACTGCTGCGTTTGGAGATAGCGATCAAGAAAGAGTGGCTGAAAGAAAGATACAAAATCTGCGACAAGGATCACGTTCTGCAGCAATCTATGCAGCAGAATTTCAACAGCTTATATGTGATCTTGATTGGAATGATAAAGTGTTCATGACACAATTTCGATATGGACTGAGAGATGATGTCAAGAACTTATTGATCACCATGCCTAAGGCGGATACTTTAAAAGAACTTATATCTCATGCAATTATTTGTGACAACCGCCTCTTTGAATTACGACAAGAAAGACGATCAGGCTGGAGAAATGATGGAGCATTTGCTACATTTTCAAAAGGTCCAGAGAATCACTCCACAGATCCTGAATCCATGCAAATTGATGTGGTACGTTTCAAACCCCTCACAGCTGAGGAAAGGAAGCGACGGTTTGAACAAAACTTGTGTTTATATTGCGGAGAAGCGGGCCATAAAGCTGTAGATTGTCGGAAGAAACAGAAGCCTCAAACAACAAGACTCAGGAGTACAAGCATGGAGGAAAACAAGGACGCCCAGCCACAATAGGGACCGTGCGGCTGGACATCTCAACATCCAAAATTAATCAAGGTCCCTTTCTCTCAGCTCAACCTTCAGATTGTTTTATGGTACCTTTACATCTGGGTATTCAAGAACTACAAGTCGATGCTTTATTAGACTCGGGTGCATCCGCTTGCTTTATAGATGAAGAGTTTGCTAAGCTTCACAATATTTCTCTTGTAAAGAAACTTAAGCCTGTCCATGTAGAAGTCATAGATGGACGACCATTGTCTTCGGGTAATGTTATCCATGAAACTAAACCATTGAAGGTACGTCTTGAAAACCATGAGAGCAATATTGTGTTTAATGTTATCAAGACCACTTCATGTCCTATCATTTTGGGACTATCTTGGCTTGATAGATATAATCCATTGATAGATTGGAAGTTGCGGAAAGTGACATTTCCAACAAACTCCTCGAAGGTGGAATCTGCCAAGACAATGTCTAGAAATAAATCCTTGTTTATAGGTGCAAGGGCTTTCATGAAGGAAGCCAAGCAAAATACACCTCTTGTCATCTTCGCAACTCCGACTCGAGAAGATGCAACTCCGACTTTGGTTATTCCAAAGCAGTATGAAGAATTCAAAGATGTCTTTGAAAAGAAGAATGCTGATATGCTGCCAAAGCATCGACCCTATGACTGTGCCATTGAATTGCAAGAAGGAGCACAACCACCTTTTGGACCAATCTACAATTTGTCGTAGACGGAGTTGACTGAGTTGCGGAAGTACATTGACGAGAATCTAGCCAAGAACTTCATCCGTCATTCGAAGTCGCCAGCTGGGGCACCAATCTTATTTGTGAAGAAGAAAGATGGCTCACTACGGATGTGCGTGGACTATCGAGGTCTCAACAAGGTGACAAAAAAGAATCGCTACCCACTGCTTTTGATCTCTGGTCTTCCACAACAACTTGGGCGTGCAAGGATCTTTACAAAGATTGACCTAAGGGGAGCTTACAACCTTGTGCGAATCAAGGAAGGAGATGAATGGAAGACAGCTTTTCGAACAAGGTATGGCCATTTTGAATACAATGTCATGCCATTTGGTCTTACTAATGCTCCAGCGGTCTTTCAACACATGATGAATGACATCTTTCGAGAGCATCTAGATGATTTTGTTGTCATCTATCTAGATGATATTTTGATATTTTCTAAGAACGAGGAAGAACATGAGAAGCACGTTCGTCTAGTACTCAAAAAACTACGGGAGCGAGGACTCTATGCCAAATTGGAGAAGTGCTTATTTCACCAAACTGAGATGGAGTTTTTGGGATTCATCGCGACTACGGAAGGATTGAAGATGGATCCAAAGAAGGTGGAAGCAATCATGTCTTGGGAAGTTCCGAAGACGGTTAGGGACGTACAATATTTTCTTGGATTTGCTAACTACTATCGGATCTTCATCAAGAATTATTCTCAAGTTGCTGCCTCCCTCACTCGGTTAACGTGCAAGGACAAGCTCTAATGGGGACCTATCGCAGAAAAAGCATTCCAAGATTTGAAGATGGTATTTATTACAGCTCCAATCTTGGTACATCCGGACTTTACAAAAGCCTTTTATTTGGAGACAGATGCTTCGGATTTTGCTTTGGGCGTTGTACTTTCACAGATGGGCATAGATGAGAAGCTCCATCCAGTTGCGTTCTATTCTCGAAAATTCTCTGCTGCTGAGATCAACTATGAGATCCACGATAAGGAACTCCTTGCTATAGTAGATTCTTTGCAAGAGTGGCGCTACTTTCTCGAAGGAACTGCACATCCAGTGACCGTATATACGGATCACAAGAATTTGGAGTATTTTATGTCGGCTCGGGTTTTGAATCGGCGTCAAGCTCTGTGGAGTATGTCGCTATTCAGGTTCGACTTTGTTATTACTTATCGGCCTGGGAAGCAACAAGGGTTGTCCGATGCATTATCAAGGAGATCATATCTCGCGCCAAAGGCTGGAGATGCAGCATTTGATCAACAGTGCACGACATTGTTGAAGCCAGAGAAATTTCGGCTCAATGCAGCTATTGTACCAATTGATGCTGATTTCCTCGACCAGGTACGGGCCGCAACCATTGAAGATTCTCTAGCCCTTGATATCAAGCAACATGCTAGTGATGATAAATTTAAGATAGAAGGAGATCTAGTATATTTCGAAGAGCGGTTGTATATCCCAAAAGGGCCAACACGACTCCGAGTTCTTCAATTTCGTCATGACTTTCCAACTGCGGGACATTTTGAATTCAATAAGACCTTGGAACTTATTTCCCGCGATTTCTGGAGGCCTCAAATGTGGAAGGATGTGAAAGATTTTGTTGTATCTTGTGACATTTGTTCAAGATCCAAAAACCCTCGACATCGGCCTTATGGACTTCTACAGCCATTGCCTATTCCGCGCCGACCATGGTCTTCGGTTTCCATGGACTTTATTACGGATCTACCACCATCGAATTCATTTGACAACATTTTTGTTGTCGTAGATCGGCTTACAAAGATGGCACATTTTGTCGCTTGCAAGAAGACATCGTCAAGCGAAGACACAGCAAGACTCTTTCTTGATAATGTGTATCGATATCATGGTCTACCAGATGATATCGTATCGGATCGAGGAACCCACTTTGTGTCAAAGTTTTGGAAATCTCTTTTTGAGATATTGAAGGTGGATATCCAGCTTTCTTCAGCATTTTATTCTCAAACGGACGGCCAAATAGAACGAGTGAATCAAGTTTTAGAGCAATATTTACGTTGCACCATCAACTATCAACAAGATGATTGGGCCGCATATCTACCGCTAGCCGAGTTTGCATATAACAACACCCTTCATGCGTCAACTCAACAAACGCCATTCTTTTCTAATTATGGATACCATCCGAAGCTTGACTTATGGAGTTCGTCAACGATTAACAATCCGGCAGCTGAAGGATTGGTGAAGGAGCTTTCGCAACTTCAAACTATATTGAAGCTTCAATTGCAAACTGCCCAAGAATCTTACAAGGCATCCGCGGACAAATTTCGGAATCAGGCACCTAAATTCACGATTGGAGACAAAGTTTGGCTGCTTCGACGAAATATTAAGACCAAGCGGCCATGTGACAAATTAGACTATCGGAGATTGGGACCATTTGTTATCCAGAAGCAGATCAATCCTGTAGCGTATCGTTTGGAATTACCAGCTACTATGAAGGTACATCCTGTCTTTCATGTTTCTTTGTTGGAGTCTTATCGAGAATCGTCTTTTCCTGGAAGAGTACAATGTCCACCACCTAGCATAGAAATAGAGAACCACTAAGAATACGAGGTGGAAAAGATCCTGGATTCATGGCAAAGACGGGGTAAATCAAAATACTTTGTGCATTGGAGCGGTTACGATATTAATGAACGAACATGGGAGCCGGCCAAAAATCTCGCGAATGCGCCACAAAAGGTACAGGAGTTTCATCGACGATATCCTGAGAAATCCAAGTCGATTCGACGATAGCTTCTTACTGAAGCTTGCTCATCCAAAAAACAGAAAAGAGGAGAGAGCACCACCAAAATCCATAGTTGATGTAGACATTCTCTCGAAGATAACGTAGAACTTTGTTAGTAGCCCAAGTTTGTTCTTATTGTTTTAGCCTTTGAATATGGATAGCCAAGATACTACACTTGTCATGTCATCTCAAGCAACTAGCTCACGAAGACGACCGCGAGATGAAGAACCGCCTGCACCACGACGACGTCGAAGGATTCCGAGCAACAGATCGCTGGTGATTGTATTTGAGGTCGAGCCTGCCTACAATGGTCAGCCAGAAGGAGTGTTTGTAGGACAATTTCACAATGAAGACACGGAGGTTCATGCTTGGTCAGAAGTTGAAGGCGTGGACTACTACCGTTGGCTTCAAGGACCATTGAATCACTTGCCTCATGAACAACAATTGGAGTTCATAGCAGAGGTTATGCGACAGATCTTCATTTTCTTGCGTTGGTATTGACTGACGATAACATTGCTTCTCGGAGACCTTGAAGCTAAAGGAGGAGGTGATGTTAGGGACATAGTCCTTAGACCTTTCTAGAGACAAGTTTCTAGAATCTTCTAGAAAGAAGTCTCTAGAAACTTCCAGAAGATTCCTTGAATATTCTCTTAGAATATTCTTCAAAGATTCCCTAAAGATTCTTTGAAGATTCTCTAAAGGTTCCCTTAGAAGGCTCTAGAAGATTCTTAGAATATTCTAATAGATTCTAGGAAGTTACTTGAGAAGCTTCCTAGCTCTTGGGTAGTTGCTCGAGAAGCTTCATAGTTCTTGGGAAGCTTCTTGATGCGCTTCCTTAGAACCATAGGCCAGTAGTATATATAGGAGTCGAGGCTGAAGAGTTCTTTAGTCTCGACAACACATCTCTTGGAGTTCTAGCTCACCTTTCTAGTGTTGTTCTTATACTCATCTGTTTAATCTAGTTCTGCCACTTCTTCTTGAACTTCTTGTTAGATTTCAAGTCTATATTTTGTGTCCGTGACACCAACAATCTTTGTAATTAAACTTGTTCAATCGTCAAACATTTTACTAATAGATTTATTGAACTTAAGTTTTTAACAAGAAATGTTTTAGATATTTTTCATCTATTTTTAATATCACATTGGCTATTATTAAATCATTTTTTTTTTGTTCTAGGTTAGAAACAATTCTTGTTGTATGTTCCTTGAGTAATGACAATAATCAAATTTTAAGAATAGATAGTAAAAAAATATTAGAATAAATTTAATAAAGAATGTCTTCTCTCCTAATTAATATAATGGTACATTGTCTTACACAATGATGCCAAAAAACTTTAAAGTTTTGTTAGAGGGCAATATAAAACAAGATGCTACATTAATGCACAATGTTGTTTACAACAAAGTATTTTAGTAGCTAGAAGGTCGCTAGAATTCTTTCTTAGATGACCTTTGGACTTTCTTCTTGGTTTTAATGACTCAATTCTTAAAATATTTTATAATTAGCTAAGTTCAATTACAAATATCAGAAGACTTTTATTGCTAATTAAGTTGAAATTTATATACAAAAGATGGCTAAAGTTTGTCCTTTGTTCATACAATGAGTGTATTAGTATATTGTAAGATTTAGAGATAGAGATAATTCATATTTTGTGTATATGTTTTGAAATAAATCTAATTTTAATGATAAACATACATATGCTATTACACAAGCAGTAGCATTTACATGTTTGGCAACCAATTCCTTACCAGGTATTTTATTTATTTATTTATTGTAATAAGTGAATTGTTAATTAACATTTCATATTTCATGAATGATTTGAATAATGTATTGTAGTATACATTTGGTTTTAGTAGTTTCAGAATATTCATGCAGTCATTTTTTACAATAAATTAAAATAATGATAATAATATGAGTTATGCCAAAATAATCAAAAAATAAAATACATGGAGTTTTATTAAAACAAGTATTAAAAATAGAAAAATCAAATTCAAAATATCAGTATTTCAAAGCAATGTATCAATTATTTTTTTAAAATGTGATTTTCTCATATGCTTTCATTACTAATTTTGAAGTTGAAATTTAGAAGCCACTATTAGTGTATCATAATCAAAGGACAATTTAATAGTATCACTGACACCTGAAGAAGAAAAATTAGCCATGTACTATCATTGTTTCAGAAGACATTTGAAATGCCAAATATTGGTTGATTTGGATTTGTGTAATATAGTGATTGTCAATAGTGTTAATAACAGTTAATTAAAGGTTCAGTAGTGATATTGTGATATATGCATATATTAATAGAATAATATTTTCATGTGATAAACTATAATTGTAATTATTTTGTGTGTATGTATGTATGTATGTATATATATATATATATATATATATATATTATTTTTCTTTTGTTGTGTTTTGGATAGATGTTATAACATTAAAATTTTGGGGACTATTTAGTTTATGTTTAGTACTGGCCAGATTATATGTACCATCGTTAATTAATACTTTGTACAAAATTCAAAGATAAACATTATTTGACATTCCAAATAGCTTCTAAAACAATATAGTGAATTTTTTGTTTCTATGTGTAAGTAACATAATTAAACTGTCCCTTTGATTTTGATATACTACTGGTGACTTTTAAAAAAAACGTCAAATTCATGAATGTAAAAACATATGAAAGTATCATCTTTATAATTTATTTATAAGGTGAATCTTTTATTAATTTAAGACGAAACTTACAACTTATTTAATGTTTTACTAATTTCCAACATGTGACACAGTTAAAAGATTCAATTTTCAACAAAAAAAAAAAAAGAAAGAATTTTGTGAAATTTTGTAAGGTTAGGATTATCAAAATTTACTTCGGCTAGCTGGAAATTTATTTTATATGGAAAAATCACACCATTAAAATTAAAAATTAACATTATCATGCTTATTAAATTATATCGATATATATATAAATTTTTTGTTTGTATACACACACAATCTAAAAAAAATCAAACACATTTAAAGTCAATCTAGTTTATGATACTTAACAAGTAATTTAATTGGTACATGTGTCAATGTTAAGAAGTAACATGAATAGATAAACTAAATAATGATATTATGTTGTAGGATGTTTTATTTATTTTTGAAACGTTTTGAAGACTTGTTAGTGAAGTCATTATTTGGTTTTTGGGGTTTACTAGTGAATGTAACATAACAAATGACAAAGAGTATTGTCAAGGGAGAAGGGGGAAACAAATGGGAAGGAAGCAAAATGGGGTCTTGGGGGGGGGGGGGGTTTGAAGTGAGCATCACAATACCAGGAAGGAAAACAAAGGTCCCCACTTAAAGAAACACTGGAATCAAGTTGAATCATCCCCATCAAAAAAGTAGTAAAGGAAAAAGCACGAAGGTGGGAGGGGGATGGGTTTGAATTGAGAAGGACTTGTACAGCTATTCCTATCATGGGAATGTCAAAGAGTAAGGGTTTCACATCAGAGACACTGATTTGTTGAGAATTAAAAACGAAAGAAAGGAATGTGGCCTTGTCACGGCAGGAGAGGGATAGCGAGAGAGAGAGAGAGAGAAGGGTCCTTTTCTTTTTGCTTATGTTCCTTTTTTCCTTCATTCAAGTCATTCATTCATTCCCTCCCTCCGTGAGAGAGTGTGTGTGTGTGTGTGTGTGTTCAATGACTGAGTGACTGACTGGTTCACTGGTTCTGATGCCCAGCTCCAGAATCGGAGGAGGGGGGGAGGCACCCACCTGGTCCCCCCCCTGAGGATGGTGCAGACAATGCTATGCCATGCCACCCAGTCAGTCTGCACCTCTCTTCACCTTACTCACTCACACACTCTCTCTCTCTCTCTCTCTCTCTCTCTCTCTCTCAGAGAGCCAGCGAGCGGCCAGGGGGGGGAGGGAGGGACCGCGCGGGTCGGGTCGGGTAGGGTTGAGCTGGGGGGCCTGGGTTTGAGGGGGTTTGGGGGGAGGGTTTATGATGGCTCTGCCGCAGCCAGAGCTGGTGTTGATGTTGTTGTCGTCTTTGTTGTAGAATGGAGTGCGCGTACCGACCACGGTGGCTGTGCGTTCCGCCATTGTTGCACCTTTTCATGGATCGTCCTGTAGAGCCCATCATCTGCGAAAAGGGGCGGAGGTGAATGCTGGCTTGTCGGATTGCTCCCTCCCTCCCCCCGCATCTCCCTTTGTCATGTTTGCCTGAGTTTTTTGCACTCCTACCTGACGGGGAATGTTGCGAAGCCATGGGCTTGCGACTTTTCGGTTTGAGGTCTGGGAAGTGTGCGAGCTGAGTGTTGGAGTTATCATTGGGTTTCTTCAGCTGCGCTCATTGTGCACAATTTTCTGGGTTACTTGCGACCTGGGAGATTGTGGGGTTTTTGGATGCCTTGGGATTCGAGGGCCCGATTAGGCAGAGTGGCGGGCTGGAAGTCTTCACCCCTGGTCTTCGTGTTTTCATTAGGTTTTGGATTGTGCGGCTTCCGTATGCCGTGCTTTTGTAGGGGCTTCCTTAGTTTTGTGATTCTTGCCTCTGTTATTGGGTTCTCTGGCACGCAATTTCGTAAGCAGTGGAGTGCCATCAGCGGCATCTTTCTCATTCTGAGTTATTGATAGCATGTGCTGTGATCGCTCTCATCTTCGAAGCTCCCCTTCTGATATAGAATTTACTGGTCGATGCCGTGCGTTGCAAGTCTTGTCAGCGTTTCGTGTTCTCCGTGCTCTGGGGTTTGCATTCAACGGGGCTACCCGATCTTTGAGGAAGGGGATCCTGAACACGACAGTGGCCGAAAGTATGTTCCGACACTACTCATAGCTCTAGCGTGTCAACATGCACTTAGCTATCTATTATTGAGCTGTCATTCAGACCAAAATTTTCTTGTTAATTTTCTGTCGCTATCAGCTCCGCTCACACTTCACTTTGAGTAAATTGGGGAAAATAAAAAAAGAAAAAATAGGAAAAAAAGGAGAAGGAAATAGTCGAAGAAAACCAATAAAAAATCGAGCTTTTCTCAGTAAAGGACTTTATAATTCCTCGATCATTTACGTTAAGGAGAGGCCCCCTCAGACATTGCCCACTTCTTCACAGATCAGGAGACGACAAGCAAAGGGAGATCTTCGGTTTTGAATTTTACATTGAACCTTTTTGTGAAGTCGAGAATATTCACTGAAAGATGGACAGGTATGTTTCCCAATCTTGTTCACGACACTCGTAGGGTTTATTGCATCACAAGTCTCAGACATTTTGCACGATAGACATATGTGGTTTGACGTAAGCCTTTACCACATGTCATGCATGTCATTCTGTTCTCCTCATTTTGAAGCAATTCTCACAAACGAATTGGAGAAACTTGAATATGATACTTCAATCCGCTGCTGATATCCACTTTCTCTTGAGAAGATTATCTTAGTGATGCGTTTCCTCGTTTAAAGAAGTTTGAGGAAGCTATGCAAGGTCTACAAAAGCTTATGTCATGCCTTATCCTGTGATTTTGTATTACGTGTGTCTGCAATTGCTTTGCCCTCACTTGTCCTGAACCTGCTTATTGAACAGGGTGGCAAGCAACAGGATACTTGGTGCCTCTAAGTTGCGCTGCGATAATAATGCGGCCGCTCATGTACGCACTCTATGACGCACATGCCATCCGACAAGCTTTGATGACATGTTTTCGAAAACTCTTGGATTATGTGTCAGTATTTGTGAAACATGTGAATCGAAGCCAGTTCCTTTCAGTTTCAATTCTGTCTTTTAGCAGTAGGACATACATGACGTAGATGACATCGTTCTCTTTTGTAAGGAATACTTAAAAATCAAAGATTCAATCAAGATGGCCGGACAACCATTCTTTGTACATTTGTGTAATGTTCTAAGGTGCGGTATGTTCACAGCAGGTGAAATTGGACAGTTTTCCAGCGGGAGTGAGGTTTGATCCTAGTGATGAAGAGCTCCTGGAACATTTAGCAGCCAAAATTGGTCGTAGCTCGAGAAAACCACATCCTTTTCTTGACGAATTTATACATACGCTGGTGGAGGAGGATGGAATCTGTCGGACCCATCCTGAAAATTTACCAGGTGTGAGTTTGCTTCGAGAATGTTTCTCCCTCTTCAATCGTGGGCAACACCTAAGCTGCTCTCGATCTTATGTTTATTCTAGTCTTGTTTTGGAACTTCAACCACTAATTGTCGGGCTTTGAGTTTTTAAGAATTCCGTAGCGGATGCTTAAGTGTTTTGTTACCCCTGTGCAATCAGGGGTGAAGAAGGATGGGAGCAGTTGTCATTACTTTCATCGACCTTCTATGGCATACACTACTGGTACACGCAAGAGACGAAAAATTCAGACCGACGATGTTCCAGACGGTGGTACTGACGTCCGTTGGCACAAAACAGGAAAAACTCGACCGGTGTCCCAGGTTTACTTCTCCTCATTCTATTGTCATTCCGAAAATATTGAGATTCAGAAGTCAGTATGTTAGTGGCTGCCATTACCAGACATATTTGGTTATTGAGGTAATGTGTCAACAAATTATCGAAGATTATCATCATTTGATTTTTTATTTTTTTATTTATTTTTAACGATGTCTGTTCCTCCCACAGTGTGGAAAAATTTTAGGGCACAAGAAAATCATGGTCTTGTACAGAGCCATGGGTAAGAAATCAAAGAACTTGAAGACCAACTGGGTCATGCATCAGTACCACTTGGGTTCTAATGAGGAGGAGACAGATGGAGAGCTTGTTGTGTGCAAAGTTTTCTTTCAGAAAGCTCCTCGGAGCTGTCCTAGTCGCAAAATGGAGGTTTTAGCCGTGGATGATGAAGACTGCGAGCCGTCAGAAAGTGACATAGGATTTCAGGCGCCCGGATTGAGCGGCTATTCACCATCTGTCTCAGTTGTGACAAGAGGATTACCTCCGTTATCCCCTTTATCATGCAAACCATCACGCACTGCAAAGCAACTCTATGCTGAGCCAACAGAGTCTAATTCAGAGATCTTTGATCCTCAGCTTCTTGCGACTCAGTCCAAGCAGAAGGCTGTGTTCGTCAGTTTTCAAACATACCCTTCTTTTCTTTTCATGTCTGGAGTCCATTATCAAGATTGAATTTCACATTTTCCTGTTTCGATGTGCTGTTTCTTGTGTGTTCTAAATTGCGAAATTGAAGAATTGATGCATCGAAGTATGACTTGAACTCATTGACATGCTCAGGCGAGAAGTCGTATAAATCAATACAATGACGAGGGTATTGGTGAAGACATAGGTGTGGACATGAATCATAAAGCCACTGCTTGTGTTGTGTACAAACCTGGAGGATCACTTGTACAAACAATGAGAGCTGCCGTTTATGCAGACAATCAAGACACACACATCAACGGAGGACTATCTGGGCATCTGTCCCGTGAAGGAGAAGACGAGTCCTTTCAAGCGGTGAACCTGGATGAAGAAGGATCTTGGGGGCTTGATCAGGTTATGGAAGCAGAGCACATCGAGCAGGATCCTTCTATCATGGGACTTCTATGTGACGAACATCTCGACGGTGACCCCTTGGCAGAGGTTTGTAGTGACCTCTTCGAATTTCAACCCTTTCTGTGATACTCTGGCTGCTGATTTGAGATTTTTAATGTCCTCTTACATTCATGTTTTCGTGGAAATATGCAGGATGCAAATTACGAAGATTTCAACTTCCGAAGCCTTTCGTACGATGTTGGTTGCAGCGTGGAGGAAGAGCTCTTCAGAGTTCTCACAGGGGTTGAGCGAAGTGTCGTTGATCCTGCATTAGATGCTCTCGAGCTGGACACTCCTCCAGACATGTTAGAGGTCAGTGTTTTGCCTCTACGGTACCAACCTTCGGCTATGTTAAAGGCTGGGCACCCAATTATTCTTTTAGTCGGTCTGTTAATTAATTTATTTTTAAATATAGTGTTTGTTTGCTTGCTTGTTTTAGTTGAATAAACATTATCGCGTCGTAAGCTTTGACTGTCGACTTACACTGTCTGAGGTGTTGGCTTCGATGCAGTACCCTGTTGTGACCTCACAGGAAGTGAAGGATTGGCTTGGAAAACATCCCATCCTTGGTCTTGATAATACTGACAGCCAATCGACCACCTAAACAATTGGGGGTCGTTGCCAACTTTACACTGTACTGCAGCATCTATTGGATGAAGTTAGGTCCGTGTTGGAATGCCTTTCCGGATTCGAGTTTCTTCGACACCATGTCAGGCTTGCAGAACTGAGGAGTTCGTGCGCGTTCTTTTGGTTGGATTTCACCACAAAATCTCGTTGAAGTGAAAAATATAGTGAAAAAAGTGACTTAAAGTTTACTGATTTTTTTGCATTTTCATTTCATCTCTCAACGTAGATATGTATAAGAAACATCGGTAATAGTTGTAATATTTATTGCAGAAGAGGAGTTTGCATGTAGTTGAATTGGTTTTTGCCACGTGGAACTTCTGAGTGTGGTTAAGGCGGTTATTGTAAGTCGTAGGGAAGTAGTGCAGGTCGAGTAACATATTGCTTTGAATTTCATTCAAAAAAGCAGAAGTCCACTAACATGGATGTATCAACCTTGGAGATTATTGAGGAGTATTTGTATATAAGAATTTGAATTTTTAAGTTGAACCTTTCGTCGCAGCAATAAGGAGATAAGGTATGGACATGCATAAAGATGTAATCGATTTCTATGTAATTCAATATCTCTACGAACAACTCTGTACATTTTTTGCAAGTTTTTCTGATGTGTGGGGTCTAGGGTTCAAGAAGCATCCAAGTGTGCCTTTGGTTACAAAAAGGTGAAGTCATCATTTATCTTAATGTAATTGGTACTAATTGATCAAAGTTTTAGGTTCTAAGTTCATACAAATGTTCGAGGTTTTAGCTCTAATTTTGGTTACATGTTTATTCTTAGACATTTTTTCATATTATCATGCTAGTTTTGAAGTTGAAATGTTGGATTTATGTTGATTAAATATATAAATATGTATTCATATTTTATTATAGCTTTGCAATAACCTAATAGACTTAATAATTTATCTTCAATTTAACTTTTGGATATTGCTAAGTTTTCACACATCATGTACATCATGCTTCCATTTCTTGAACTAATTTAAACTTGGCTAAATTGTTGTGGACATGAACTAAAGAAATTATTTATATTTTGAATAACAAATTTATTTTAGATTCTCTTTTGTTCAGAAATCTCATAGAAGAATAATACTTGTAAAGTTTGAATAACATTAATAATATTAATTAGTAGATTAATAAGTTATTAATCATATAAATTTAATAATACCTTTGTATAATAGACTTTTTGCTCTATACCTTTGGATCTTCTAGGATAGATGCTCCTTGTAATATTACATGCTATATTCCTACAATTACTAGTGTGATACATCTCAACCCAAAACTCTTCTTCAACCACTTTATTTATGAAAACTTAATATCATTGCAGTGAATAATAATAATTATAGTTGGTTAATTCTTTTGGGCATGTTCTACTAGAATAACATTAAACATTAATATCTTATCCATCTATTTGTTTGGAAATAACTCCAATTTGCTTGATTCTATGGTATTTGGAGCTTGAATACTTACATTTGAGGAAGAGATAAAACTAAGGTCTATTCTTAAGGGGTGTGTTATAATGGCTTGTTAAGAACAAGAAAAACAATAACACTCATATTCCCACTACAACACTAAATGACTTCTTGAAAGCTTAAGAGGGAGAAAGTAGAAATATGAAACAAAATAGAGATGAAAGAAAAAAATAATAACAATAAGAATTCAACATTAAAAGAAGCTCAAGAGCCTTATACAATATGTCTTATGTACTACTACTACTACTCTACAAGCTTTAAAAAACATAATGAAGAAAATATGATGGATGAATGAGATATAAGAAAATAACACCATTTGGAAGAGATTCCTTTTTTTATAGGATTGATTGTACATAAGTAGAAGAGAATAGAGAAGTAGAAAGAAAGAAAGAGTTAGTTATTCCTACTTACTCACTGCATTTAGTATTCTAACTTGCTTGCATGCCTATCCACATACATGCAATCTCTACACTTTGGAAGTCAAGGCAAATTCTATCCAAAATCTTGTCTTTCTTTCAAAGAAATAATGTCTATTTCTACATGGATTCTTTTCCTCTACTTTCTATTATTCCATCTATTTTTAACTTTTGGTTTTTTCAAGTCACTTCTTTTTACACTTTTTATCTTGATTCTTGACAATATTTTTCATCTTTATCATTTAGATTCAAAATTTAGGATTTTATGTATATACATTTTAAAATAAAATTTATACATTCAATTCTTATGGCAATAAGTTTAATACATACACATATATGGGATGCATCTTCATAAACTTTGGTAGGTATAATTAATAAGCAACGAAATTGATCTACTCATTAATAAGAAATTGTCCAAATTTAGAGTAATCCAACTTATCATAAGTGAAATTATTCTTGATATTACAACAAAGTAACTATATCTTATTGTCAACATGGAATTTAGGTTTTTATTTTAATAAAAATCTATATTTTTATTTATTCTATATATATATATATATATATATATATTCTTGAATTTCTTTTAATTATATCTTCATTGTTGTATGTAGTTATGATAAAAAAAAATTACCAAATCTTTCTCTATAAGATTATCAATTTTTTAAAAATCAAAATTATTAAGTTGTAGATGATAATTATAATTAGCAAAGAAAGATATTTGTTAAAAAGAAGAATGTATCAAATTATTATAAGAAAAATTTGTCAATGGCAAAATAGTTGTTCAATCATCTTAATGGTAGTTCACCATACATTTCAAATACTACTTTAAAACTTGATTCATTTGTTCTATTTTTACATCAATTTAAAGATAAAAAACTAAAGATAATTTTATATCTGCCTTCAAAATCTTAAAAAGGGTTTTTTAAAACCTTAATGAAAACTAGGTCTCTTTATCCAATATAATATCTCTTGACAATCTGTAATAGTGATAAATATTGTTAAAGAGAAATTTAGTTGTTTTTTTTTATATGTCGTAGTTTTTCTACATAATACAAAATGTGCTAACTTAAGGAACCAATTTACTTTCATAAATATAAAGTCATAAAAATTTAAAGTTCAAAGATCTCTTATAAAATCCATAGAAAAAAAAGACTATGATTGTTTTGATATTAGTAATGGTTGAAAAAATCTGTAACATTGATGTTAAGGAGGTTTTTATCTTAAAAAAATATCACATGATTGTACAAAGCATTTGATTACCTTTTATATTTGATGTCACTAAAAATCTTATGTTATTAACTCTAAGATCTTATTATATGCAAAATATCTTGCAATTAAAAAGTCATGACAAGCTTAAAGAGCATATAGTTGTGTTCTACCTTCTAGAACATAGAAGCTTCCTTCAAAATAAAATGGATTGTTTTCAAATTCAAATTTAAAAGTATTATGAGCTATAAAAATATTATTCTTGATATCATGAATAAAAAAATTTGAAGACATACTTGATTGAACTTCCTTAAAAAACATTGAATCAATAATCAATATTAATTTTATTGCCTAAATATTAGATGTTTCTTATTAAATTTAAAATCTTTTAATCCATGATAGTTTAAACTTTCTTCGCTTGATTCAATTGATGAAAAAGTTGTATATCAAAGACAATAGACATATATACTTGATAGTAATCTTTTTGAATCTTTAATAATCAATGTGCATTTGCACTCATCCATATTTTGTTTTGTCTTAAATAAAATAGAAGCTCTTGTTAGAAATTTGGAATTACATATAAAATTCTTGGCCAAGTTCTCATAAATGTATTATTTGAATACAATTTTTTTTTTTTTTTTTTTTTTTTTTTTTTGTGATAAGCTATAGATTGGTCCAAATGACAAATTTGTTCTTAAAAGATAAATTGAACAATCATAAGAACAATGTTCTAAAAAATTAATGACATTCTTCATCTAAAAATTGTCTTGATAATCTTTGTATTAGCTTGGAATGCCACTTGAAGTCTTTGCATGATTAAAAATGGATGTATCATAAGTAACAAAAGGTGATCATTCTTTTAAAACATACATAAAGATTTTTGTACCTATCAATAAATGTTTGATTGTATTAAACTTATGAATTTTTTATTTAAATAAAAAAAGTATTCAATTTATTATAAATTTTTTAATAGTTATAATAAAATTATTCTATTAATAAAATTTATATTTTTAATCAAAATATACTTAAATTAATTAGATTGGAAGAAGATATAATTACATTAAATATTACTAAGTTATTTTGTCCATTGATTGCTACATCTAAAAGAATAATTTCATCGATAACATCTCTAAAAGACAACAAACAACCATCTATGACTCCAAAATGCATAAGTTTAGTTTTCTTGATGAAAGTTTTTTTTTTTTTTTTTTTTTTTTTTCCCTTAAATCTTGATTTATAAAATAATATGAGGCTCTTCAATTCAATAAGAAAAAGAATTTATAATTTTTTGGTTCTAAATAGACATCTTTTATAAAGGAAGGTAAAGGATCTTGAAAGAAAATAGGACCTTCATTAGAAGTTGTACAAGATTTGAGCTATATGGTCCTTATAATAGATGGAAAACTTATTTTCTAACACATCATCTTTTTTGGCAACCATGTTCATTATTTTTTGATTGTGTTGCTTCTTTAGATAATATTGAGCAATATGTTTAGATTCTCTATAATATAAGAATAACCTTTCTTAACAATATTAAATTTTTTCTTACTTAGTGAGAAATTTAAAATGTACCATATCAATTTTTTTAGGTTTTGGCCTTGAAAAATATTTTTTTGAAAACTTAAAACTTGTTGTCATAAATGGATTTATATTTTTTCAACCAAATCTATGTTATTGATGTCCTTTAAAAATTTGATTGTTGCATACAATGGCTTAAGCAATAAATTATTCCAATGGATTTTCTTTTATTATTTTCAACAATAAAATCTTAACATCATTTTTTAATCCATATCAAAAAAGATTGATAATAATTTTGTCATTCTAATCCACATTGCAAGCAAGATTTTGGAATTCAATAGCATATATGGTGATTAAATATGATCATTGTTTTAAAGATTTGATTTTAGTCTCTATTATTGTTTTTCAATGACTTTCTCTAAAATGTAGCTACAAACACTTTTCAGAATAAATTTAAATTATAGATGAATTGTGAATCTTTTTTCATCAAAAGTGCAAACTAAAAAAGAACGCTTCCAAATAAAAGTGCTTCTATATATCTAACTTGAGTAAATTCATCAATGTATTGGAAAAGATGCAATCTTTGGTACAACTTGATTTATTGATGAAGTTCTCTAAATTTTATTCTTGTTCCATCAATCTTCTATGACATACTAATCTTTGTCTCCCTAATACTAATAGTAGCAAGTCTTCTCTATTTTAATTATAATATTCATCTACTTGCTTCTATCAATTGCAAAATTTCTTAGTGGAAACTTTGAACTTCATTATTGACTTCTTTGATGTGCATAGGAATAATACTTCCATAATTGATGTTGATAATGTATGAGATTTCTACCCTAAGAGACTCTTGAAACAAGAGTAAGAATAAAAAAGATGCCAATAAGCATAAAGAAGACTAAAAATACAGTCAAAGAAGTAGAGATGAGGAGACGGGTATTTAGAGCATGGATGGAAGTTGGAAACATGGAAATAAAGAGTGTAATAATGGTTTTGATAGATAAGTTGTTTAAATAAAAGATAGGATCAATTTAACATTCTCTTGTATAATAAAGTGAGTCATTTTAATGAATAGATGGATCATTTTAATATATATATATATATATAATTATATTCTTTAATTCTTTCTCAATATATATAATAATTTTGAATATTATGTCTCTTAAAAGTGAAATTCAAATCAAATTTTAATAAGTTGTTCTGAAATTGTTTCAAATTACTATGCTTATGTTTAATACATTGGATTAAAAAATAAATAAATATAGATATAAATGAAAGTGTGTTAATTTTATTGCCGTTTAGTATTATATTTTGGCCAGTTTTCACGGTGAACTTTCAACCATTATACTTCTTAGATATCTACAATACAAAGAATTTACAACGTTGAATTTGGTTTCAGGCTTTAGTACACTCTATTTAGTTAGTTGTGCTCTAATGTTACTGACATCAGTTGTCTCATCATCAAATGAAATGCTCGTTGAGGGAAAAAACACCATTGTTTTGTGTATGGAATCTAAATATTAATTATTTTGTAAAATTCGTTAAGCCATTAATCTTCTGTTAATCAAAACTTAATCAAATTTAGTAGTTAAGTAACTTTCATGTAAAGCTGAAGAGGAACAAAGCTGTTTACAATTTAGCATAGACTGTGCATAATTGCACATGTTTCTGGGTAGCAGTGTGGTGCTTGGAAGTATGGGGTTGGCACAAATAATAGCAAACAGATAAGTTAATGGATGAGTGGATGGATGGATGGCTGGACAGAGAAAGATGAGTGGTTTTCCACCAGGGTCCTTGCCAAGACTGACTGGGTGCAAACCCTAATCCCTAAAGCCTGGTCCAGCTGCCGTATCCAGAGGAGGAGCAAGAGATTCACATCTAGAGATACACATATTATATTAGATGATGGTTGTGTAGTGTAGTGAGAAACATAAAACAAATGATAGAGATCCCCCTTCTACTCCGACTCCTCCTGTTTTGCTGCAATGCTGATTCATGCCGATTCTGTGTGTGCCACTCACACTTGGGGCATCCAACACCGCAGCAGCAGGCTCAGTGGGTGCGGGGCCAGGCATACCTATATCCGTTCAGTGATCAATGCTGTGAGGGCGGGTACATGCAGGTTCGGGTCTCAAAGGGCCAGACAGGGATGGGGGGAGTGTGTTTGTGTGTGCGTGTGAGTGTGTCGTGGTGCTGAATCTTCATGTGGAACCTCCCTCCCTCTGCTCCGGATTCCTCCGTCCCTCCCCTGCCTCCCTGCCAGCCTCGTGAGTTTTCCTTTCTCTCCTCTCTCTCTTTCCTGGTATCCTTTGCACTTTCGGGTCCATTTCCACCACAGCTTCCTTAGCCGTTTGGATGAATGCTCGATCGGGGTGTTGTGGGATCTTGCGCTGAATCATTTCTTCCTCTCATGTTTTGCTGTACTGACAAATTGGAACAATTTACCCATTGGGTTTTTTGGGTTGTAATGTGTTTTCATATTCAATTGATGAATTGGTGATGAGTAGGCAGCTGGAGGTTGATCAATGGTTGTCAGATTGTGAGTCGTTTTCGAATTTGTGGTTTTGTAGCTGGATTTGGTTGTCGCTCTCGTGAAGACGGCGAATATACTCGCCTGTGCCCAGCGTGCTAGTCCTTTGATCTGTTATGTGTATTTTAATGTTGTCAATTTGGTCGAGTATTGTTTTGGTGGCAGTGAACTTTGAGTGTGTCGTGGTTAAGGATATTCGTCGTTTGACATATGGTTAGCCAGAAGGATTACAGGCGCGTTTTTGTTTTTGTTAATAATGTTTTTTGAAGTTATTAACTCACCTGGCAATTCCAGACTGAATCTCACGTTTGTGTGAAACGTGTTGTACATTTGTAGGTTGAGGTAGTCACGATCCTTAGGAAATACTGTTTGTGTTGCTGTTTTGGTTCCATTTGCTTAGGGTTACGCTTGCCAAATATGCAGAAGAGATGAGGCTAAGCTGTGGTATCTGCATTGACATCTACGCTACATCTATGCCACCTACAACTGCAATTTGTAATTTGGTGTTGGATTGACAAGGTTCTGTGGGACGTTTCCAGGTTGAAAACTAGTATTAGTACAGTTTCGTATTGTGGTATCGTGGACCGTTTTGGATATTCATGTGCTTGAGTTGCATTAAGATTTTTCGATTGTCCCATTGCGGATTGCGAGGGTCTCTCGCATGCCAATTTATACCTTCGACTTGAGTTTATCATGAATCCACTATTCTGACGTGTAGGTGGCCTTACGCCAAATTCGTTTTGAGAGATATTCCTCTTCACTGGAATGTCTAAGGAACTTTGTGTCGGAGACCGGGTGAAGGGAAAAATATTAGTGATTCACTGCAAGGAAGAGCATGGCGGCCCCATCATCTCGACTTTCACTGTCGAGTGTGAAGACCTCTGGTTCGGAGGCGTATTACAAAAGCAACCTCGATCTGGTTTTGAAGGAGAACAAGCAGCTTCGGCAACGCCTTGACCAGCTTGAAAAGGAGAATCGTGGTCTCAAGAAAGCTGTGTATGATCTTAGTGTCAGGTGCGCATCGAGACCGTTGTTTGAATGGCACTGTTTGCGCGGCACTATAAAGCTTCTGTACATTTAGTATCTGTTGAACGTCATCTTCACTTATACAAGTTAATTGTAGATTAAACACGTTTCAATATTTAGATTGAATAGTTATGTGTATGCTACTTTCCACTGCTTTGAACAAAGTGCTGTGCAATGTTATGCGTCTTGGACTCAACCGCGTGGTGGTTCACATCTCTCAGCGAGTTACAATGTTTTGATATTTTGATGCAGCAGACATAGTGCGTGTATAGAATTGGGCCGCACTGGGAAACCTTTTGATATCAATAGCATTATCACTCCGGAGAGCTCTGGGCCCGAGTCGTTAGAAACTGCTGATTTGCCTGATATCGTCCCTCAAAAAGTGGGAATTCCAAGTATGTTTCCATAACTCATCTTAAAATGTAATGTATTGCATAAACAATAGTGTTGTTGCACGATGCAGAATTTGAGTCACGCTTCTCATCGTAGTCACCAAACGTGCTGGTATCATTCTGTTCTTGATGAGCTGTTTTTCCCAACACACAAACGATGTTGATGAAGGGGTGAGAGTCGCTGTCTCAAATCATTGTTTGAGGCTTATCTCTGTTGTGTCACCTCCAGGTGTTGCTGTACCTAAAAGTAAACGGCAAGCAGGTGGTCGACAATTTTATCTTGCTTGCGATTTAAAGGTGTTTCTTCTAACCTTGTTGATATTCAAGCTGCTTTCAGCTGCTAGATTGAGAGAACGTGGTATAGACATGATTGCTGAAAATAGCTAACTCTCCACTCGAAGACTCTCAGGGACTGTTGCATGAGGGGAATTTCAGGGCTGAACTATTAACATATCGTGTCCTGGACAGGGCCATAAAGGACCAGTTTATGCTGCGCAGTTTGCTAGAGCTAGCAATCTGTTGGCGTCAGGGTCTTTTGACCAAAGCGTTCGAATCTGGGATGTGCAAACGCAGCGTGAAGTCAGTGATTATTTTCACTCAACTATATTTATTTTAACACGCTTCTCATATACACTGAGGAGTTCATGTCCCTTCAGCTTGTTTCTTGTTTTGGGCATATTTATTTGAAGCGTTCTTAACACCTTAAGTAATTATAGTCGAGACCTAAATCATAAAAGCCACGATTGATCCACGAACACTTGAAAGTTCAGATCCTTCAGCATTTTCAGAGGCTTGCTGTGTGAGCTCATTTGCACGGCAAGTTCGTAAGGCATTTTTTAATATGATTTTTGATTTCTAAATCTCACATTGTGGTGTATTACAGGTGCAATGTTTTCAAGAGCATCAACAGAATGTTGCAGATGTTGACTGGTCTAGCGATGGAACTCGACTTCTTTCGGGCGGATTCGATCACTGTGTGAAAGACTGGGATGTTGTTGCAGGGAAAGTCGTGCATTCTTACAGCGAGTTGCAAGGGTTCATTCAGGCTGTCCATTTTAATCCTGCAGGCCTGTAGTTTCCGCACTTTCACCTTCCTATATACGTCTGGTTTAATCACACGGCGTAATATTTTTATCTATATCTAGAGGCACTCACAATTTTCTTGTGCCTGCTGATTTGAGAACTAGGTTGTGACCTGGTCAAACAGATTGCTAGTCTACGCCTGTTAATGTACTTGCTTATTATAAGATGCAGCAGAATTATAATTAACATAGTGTTTTTACTTGCAGATAATGACGTATTTCTCGCTGGAAGTACTTCAAAACATATTTATGTACTGGACCGACGCTTACATAGCTCTGGAGGGTTGGCAATGCTGCTCACTGGAGATGCCAAAGTAGGTGCCCTTGTGGTAAGCCGGAGTGGCAATTCGTGTCTTTCAGGAGATTCACATGGTGCCATGAAGCTGTGGGATCTGAGGACTAAGGCCTGTGTAGAGACCGTGTATAATGAAGACGGTCACAAGCCTATAACATCCCTCTCCACATCTTCTGGGTCTCATGGTAATAACATTTCCTTCCAATACTCTCTTGCAAATATAGCCATTTACCTCGAGTTCGCATCTAAAATTCTAAGTTTATCATGGGTATTCTGGTTGCCAGTGTTTGGCTTTTTGTAAAATTAGAAAGCATTATTAGGAGACATGGGATGGCTTGACTATTCTTCTAATCTCTATGCATGTGGATGCAGTTGGCAACGAAGAGGGCGTCCATCTTGCCGTCAACAGCTATGATAACGGTCTCAATGCTATGTCCACAGCTCTGTTGTTCTTATTGTCTGCATCGTTGCATGCATAATTGTTGACATGCTTTTTACCCACTTTTGCTCTGTAAAACTAAGACTCTAAAGTGGAAGGGATGCTGGTGCATCGTCTACAAGTTATCAGATTCTGGCTATGATAAGTTCTTGTGTTACTATCCTGAACCAAAAGTGATTCATTTGGTTCTTACGCTCGTGGAAAGTGGCAATTTTTACTTAAGCGTCATTGCTTTTGGGGGTTTGCAGTTCTGAGAGTTTATGACAGATATTCTGTCACGGAACAGCCTCCACTAAAGTTGGGAAGCTTGCGGCTGGTACATTCTATAAACGGCACTCGTACCAAGAATTGGCCGATCAAAAGCTCTATGTTTCAAGGACATGATTGTAAGTTATGAGTGAATTTTCCTCTAAATGTAAATGATATTGTTGATTAGGCATAACGTATTTCTAAATTTGAAGCTAATCCTTTGTCATCGGTTTCTGGTGTCAGAACTTTAAGGTAGGAGACTGTTGAGTGCTTCCTGCAAGGCCGTTTGTAGGAAATGCTGTAGTCATATCTCTGCTTTGAAGCGAGTATGCTAGTATTGCTCAATTCGTACTTCTCACCAACCTTTTGTGTTGTTTTTTCAATGCCTCAAGATCAGCAATCTGTTAGAAGACGTCGACACAAGAGTATCGACGGGTTGTCGGCGAATGGAGATTTCAGGCCTCGAAGTCCAGAAGCCTCGTAAGCAACTCTTCATTTCTCGTCAATTGTGCTTTATCTGTGATAATAATTTATGCTAAACCAGTTGAGTAATCTCTTTCTACAACTTGATAATAATATCTTGTTATCCTTGTTTCTGCAGATCGTTTCAAGATGCAAGTGTGCATGATGCGCTGTTGCTTGCAACTGGTAGCGCAGATAATTTTGCATACATCTTCGATGTCAGTGGTCCAAGCGTAAGTGCTTTTTACCATAAACGTCAATCTTTTCCCCTGGTTCTGAATGTTGTGGTGGCGGATTTTACAGGGCTTAGAATATCAATCGTGAAGTGGTTCTCTCTGTTGCATACTTCCAGATTAGTTACATATATGCATGGTGTACTGCGTAGCTCTCAGCTATCGAATGAGTGTACCAGGTGTTTTAACCTTGTTTTCCCACCCAACCAGGCGGAAACCTTTCTTTTTATTAGCTAACAGCAAACTCGAGCACGCACTGTTCTCTAAATTATTACTATTTTGGGTTGATTGTTACTGCAGGGAACTTCTGAGCTTGTGCAACGGTTGGAAGGTCACACTGATCGCGTGTGTGCTGCCGTCTTCCATCCCGTAGATCCAATTCTTACAACTTGTTCCTCGGATTTCACTCTTAAAATTTGGTCTCCACGGCATTTAACGGATATAGGCTAATCCCTTAAATTTAGCTCGAAAGTTCGTAAGTCCATGAGGATCTGGCGATGATTCTACTTATGCATTTAACTCAGAAAGCCATGGAGCCAAAGATCGAGGCAAGGGGCATTTTAATTTAATACGTAGTTTGCACAAATCTGTTCCGTGTCATAATGTGCATTAGTGACTGGTTCGCTTTAATTCCAACGTATTTTATCATTTTCATCTCCCTCAAGTCAATCAACAGTGTAATGCTCAAGAGCATTTCACCACTGGATCTTGTCCAGGGTCATTTTTTGTACTCGAGAACCTGTTAATGATGTGGTGTCTACTGATTACGATCGACGTGGAACCACAGTGAGATGAATAACGCTCTTTTTGTTCGTGAAGCTTAACAGTCCTGTGTCTTTTCGTTTGGTTCTATGGTGGGTTTTACATATATTGTCAAGCATGGGGCAAAAGAAATCTTCAGTGTGACGTGAATATTTTGTTCAAAAATTGGATCGTGTTATGCAGTGGTAACCCAAAAGGACTCATAACAAGTATGTGTTCCTTACGTATTTGAAAATATCGCGGGTTGTCACAGGGAGTTTTCGAAACACTCAATAACAGTATACTTCACCCCACCCAATCAACCTGTGTCATTAGACCACTGTCGTCGAACTTTGATGATATGAAACTTCAAATTTGTTCAATTCGTAGTGCCACTCCAGTACAAAACGAGGTGTAGGCACAAACTTAATTAATAACGTTCTGTGCTGGTGCTTAACCTCACAGTATGCCAATTATGATTTGACGTAACCAGAGCAAAATAATCATCAAACAAACATGTCCAATTCGCTCTGTGCTCTCCGAAGCAGTGCATGATACCATGGAGGCACGCAAGTAGGACCGCACACACATGATAGGTTTGTCAAACGCGGTCTCCGGTGTTTTGATCTTGGTTTTCTGCATTCAAAAATCGACATGAAACGATCTTGTACATCTTACCCGGATTTTGGTCCATCATCCCGGTATTTCGATCAAAAGTCATTGCAACAGAGTGTCAACTATACGGAACAATCATGTGACTAACAACAAAACATTTACAATAAATACAGGAATCAAAATCAGCTTTTAGGAGAGCTCTTTCAAACGACCTCACATTATTCAGTGTTATCCTTACGAGCATTGACAACCGGCAGTAACACAAAGAAAACAAATTTCACCGTCATGCACCTCCTCACACAACACCATATTAGAAACATGGCCACCACAATTTGTATAAAGAGTATTAATTACTTCCAAAGTAAGCTCCTAAACTGAAAATTATCTAATAAAACCTCTTGACCATTTCACACAGACTCGGACTCCGCTGTACCTGTACTGCAATTGCTCGTGGGAAAAAGTGACATGAATTCTCGGCAAAAGTTCACTAGCTGCATGAAGTTCTACTATATGCAATGTTTAACCTGCAGCTGCAACCAAATCCGTGCAAGGTGCGCCTGGCCAAGACTGCAATTACTCCAACTAAAGGCGGACTGCTGCAGTATCTAGGTGTCACATGCTAACACTAGTGTTTGACCACCGACGGAAATGTAACGTTATCACGCGGCTGTTGCCAACTCTGTGCTTCGGTTGAAAGTTAGCAACTTGAATTCTGCCGCCTCGCGTTCAGCGTCTCTCTTCCATTTTAGGCGCAAGAGGTAAAAGCACGCAACAACGAAGATCCAATAGCAGATATCGGCGCACAGCGTCCCCACCGTCGCCTCATCCCGCCAACCAAATACAGCATTCAAGATTTTCCAGATCCCATCCGTTTCTTCATGGCAGCAGTATAATTTCCACACGAACCGCTCATTCTGGGTATACTCTTCCAGTTCATGAACAGACCCGGAAAATAATCCGGACGAGATTATAAGGAGGAGGGCAGTGGAGATCATCAAGAACCACTTGAAGCCTACATTGGTGCATCCTGTATAGAGGAGATAACCAACCAAGACTCCACACGCCGCTCCAACTGTAGCTGCGATGGGTATCGAGGTACCGCTGTCATTCAAACCTGTTCCGCCCAAAAACACTACAGCCTCACATCCCTCTCTTAGCACAACGCTCAAGGGCAGCAAGACGAGCGCGTATTTCCCTCTCTTGCTCTCTATATCACCGGCCTGTTTATCCAATGCGTCCCCTGTCACTTTTGTCAGCTTCTTCTCCCATTTATCCCGCCATGTGTCTATCTCGGATCATGGAGAACGCCATCACGGTGATGAGCACCACTGCCACAAGACCGAGGATTCCTTCCCAAAGTGGCTCAGAAGTCTCCCACGCTTCCTTTGCCACTGTGTAGTAAAACGATAAGAACACTGCCGCTGCACAGATGGAGAGCAGCACTCCAGCCAGCACACCATACCACACATGCTTCTTCATTTTTCGCCGCAAGTTCAAGTCCTCCACAATCCTATCCAACAGCGCCATCATGACAGACAAGATGATTGCCGCTTTGCGTTTCCCGAAACAAGATGAAAAACGCCGGCACGCTGAAATAGTTTGCCATCCTGGAGAGTGTTCAACTTCTTCGGAACCAGAACTGTGAGAGACACCAATTTTGGAGTGCAGCAAGTCCAATTAGGTACTCAGCGTGATCACTGATCTTAAACTACATGAGTATGAGTGAAGCAGCTCCATCTATAGTTTTAGTGAAACTTTTGTGTAATTTGAAGTTTTTATGAAAAAGATATAGGCGCTCAAAGTTAAGATATTGATTTTGTATCTATTATCATTCTTTTAGATATAATGTAAGTGTATAGAATGCAATGAAGGATTGGCAATAAGATTCGAAGAGAGCACTTTTTTTTTCTACAAGTTTCATAGATTTCTTGATGAATTCTAAGTTAAGATAAAGGAGCTATATAAAGTTAAAATCAACCCTTGCAATCTAAGGGCAGTAAGTGACCGAATTTACTAGTGGTTGTGTTTTGAGCCACATCTTAAGAAATTTGACAAGATTTTAGCTAAAAGTTTCTAAGAGTACATGTTATCATGTTAATAAAATTTATATACAATTTTGTAGCATTTGGAGTTTGTATTTCTAAGATACAAAAAAAGTAGTATTTGGGTGCTTGTAAATAAGGATTTAAAGTACCTACTAGGATTTCTAAGATACCAAACAATCTGTAGTAGATTTATAATTTATTTTTTTTGTAGACAAGCTTAAGGATAAATTCTATATTAATTAGAAATTTGAGAAAAACTAAACGGTTGGATCAAAAGATATAAATTTCTAAAATTTGGAGAGAAAAAATCTTTTCTGGGAGAAAAATATTTTAAAAGGATTTTGCTACAATTTGGATATTTTATACAAAATAAAGAGGTTTTTGAGAGCTAATACTTTAAATATATATTAAAGATAGAAATGTAGAATTATAATAAAATTATGATATAAAGAATGATATTTATAAGAGGATTATGAATTTTCTTTAAGCTTGTGAAGAATCAAACTTACCAGCAAAAATTTATTTATGATTTGGTGTAGCAAAGGATATTAGGGCATTTTTAGATGCTTTAAAAAGCCTTATATATAAAGCTTCTTAAGTATAAAAGGATTTTATTAATAAAAAAACTTTAGATACTATTATATCTTTTTGGCCTATATAATAAGAAAACATCACTTATTGAAACTTTTCTAATAAGTTAATGCTAAATTCTCTACTACTAAATACTTAGTATATTCCTAGATAGAAAATCACACTATATGACATTGTATTATTATAGGCAAACTTTGCCAATGGAAAAAGAGTTGTATGATCATCTTATTGATAGTTGATGGTACATCTCAAATATTGCTTCAAAACTTGATTAACACTCTCTGTCTGTCCATCAATTTGAAGATAAAAAGCCAAAGATAATTTTATATCTGTCTTTAAAATCTTAAAAAAGATTCTTTAAAATCTTGATATCAATTAAGTCCACTTATATGATATAATATTCTTAGATAATCTATGATAGTGATAGATGTTTTCAACAAAAAACTTAGCTATTTTTTTTATTTGTGATAGATTTTATACATAGTAAAAAATGTACCATCTTAGTAAAATGATCTAATATTATGAATATAGAATCACATAAACTTGAGACTAAAAGATCTGTAATAAAATCCATAGAAATAGAAAACCATTATTGTTTAGATATGGACAATAATTGAAGAAGTCCACAATGTCAATAATAAAGAATTTTTAATCTTGAACAAATGTCATACAACTAGACAAAGTCTTTCATTGCCTTCAATATTTACAGCCACCAAAAATCTTTAGATATAAGCTCCAAAGTCTTTTTGTATCCAAAATGTTTAGCTATTAAAAAGTCATGATTTTCTTGAAGAATATTTAAACGTGCTTCTTGTTTTGGAATATATAGACATCTTTTAAAATAAAGTAGGTTATTTTTGAACTTGAACTTGAAAGCATCATAAAACTTAGTAGAAAGGTTTTAGATATTATAAACAAGAAGATCAGGGGATATACTTGATTGAATTTGTTTGACAAAGGTTAAATCAACAATTCATGTTAATTTTATTGCTCAAAGATGAAAATGCTTTGGCTTCAAGATAATTATTCTTTCTTGATCAAAATATGCATTTTTTTTTGGAATAAGATAAGAACATCTAAAAACAACATCTAATAAATCTTGTTATTCTTTTGGATTGATAAGTGATCTTGAAATCAAATCTTGACAAAGACATGTTCCAACAAGCTTGGCAATGATTCAAAACACATATTCACATAAAATATTCAAGTTTCTTATGGTCCATTGTTGTGGTATAATATGGCCAAAAAATGAAAGAAAGAAGGAAATATTATATTATAGAAGATCTTATTTTAAAATATTATAGCAAATTATTTTAGAAATATAGATAATAGTCAAAAAGATGGTAGAACTAAAAAGTGTTAATGCTACTTTTTTACAAAATAGACTTCTACTTACTTTGTATAGCCATAAATAAGACAAAATAAAATAGATTAAAAAATCAAATAATATAAGCATGTAATGGAAAAAATTAAGAATAGATTTTAGCAAATTTACTTCAAGAAGCCAAGAATTGATACCAAAAGAGGACCAATTGTCAACTAGGATCAAAATCAGATCCGAAGGCACAAAATTAGGCACCTATGGTGATTTTAGGGTTCTTTGGTAGATTAAATAAAGGAATTTAAGAATAAATTTAAGGAGAGATTTTTAAACATTGGTTTTATATATTTTGGATCAATATTAAGATTTTAAAATATTTTCAAAATTAGTGATGTTTTTGATAGGATTAGGATTTTTTTTAAAAAAATATAATCACAAATTTGATAATTTCTTGAGCTTTTTGATCTATATATATGTAAAATTTGAACAATGTATTTTTGTGCTAGTTGTGAATTTATGTGAAAAATTTAAGATCAATCGAATAATTAGATTGAAGTATATAAAGGTTTTTGTGGATTGAAGTCTCAGAAATTGGAATTTGAGAGTCAGTAAGTATTTTTAAGATCTTTAGCAATTTATCAATTGGATTGAAGTAAATTTTTTTATATGGATATTAGAATTAATTTCCAATATTTAAATGAAATTTGAGAGAAATTTAATGATTCAAGCTGGAGAATCTAATATTGAAAGTTCAGCATTTAGATTGGAATAGAATGCTACCTAACACCCAATTGGATTATCTTATATTTCTTCAATTGATAAGTGCATTTGATTTCATCTTTCTTATATTTATTTCTAGCTAAAACATTCAGAAGTGTACAAATTTTGAGTTGATATCAACGATTCAAACATTAGTTGTTAAAGTTCTATTTTGCAATAGGATTTATTAAGAATTTGTTTAAGATCTAAGATTTGATTAGAATTTGGTTTAGAATTTGATCTAGCATTTGATTAGGATTAGAATTTATTTAGGATTTGATTTAAAATTTGGTCTAAGATTTGGTTAAGATTAGAATTTGCTTACGATTTGGTTTAATATTTATTTAAGTTTTATTTAAGATTTAGGATTTTATTAGGATTTGATTTAGGATTTAAGATTTGGTTTAGGATTTTATTTAGGATTTAGGATTTGGTTTAGGTTCAAATAATGTTTCAATTAGAATTTAATAAAGATTTAATAAGAATTTTAATTAAAATTATGTTAAAATTTTTATTTTTAGTATTTTTAAAGATTCTTTAAATTTCTTTTGTAACTTCTTTTAAATTTATTTTGATATGTTAAAGTTTTATTGAATTCATTAGAAATTACTTGAAGTTTATTTAAGGTTCTATTAGACTTAATAGAATTGTTATTGTATTATTACTTATCTTCTATAATTAGATACTCAATACATTCTTAAGTAAGAATACATATAATTTAATAGTATATAAATATTTATTAGATTAAAAGCACCCTTTAGATATTGGTGCCATTATTGAAATTAGTCCACAATTTTAAGAAGTTTTTTTTCATGAATCTTGTAATTGATCTTGGCTACTGAAAATTTTCTTGAATGCAAGCTATTAAATGAAGTTTATCATCTATTTCTATTTGTGACAATATGGCACTCAAAACAAAATATAATGCTTTTGTTTCCATTAAAAATGGTTTGAAAAAGTGGACTTGATACAAGATTGGTACAAAAATAAAGGTTTTCTTTAAAGTTTCAAAAGTTGCTTCCGCTTCTTGATTCTATTAAAGTTTGTCTTTATAAGTCAAATGTATATGTAGATCTGTAACTTGAGAGAAGTCTTTGATAAAGATTTCACAGTAGTTAACAAATCCCAAAAAATATTGAACATTTCCTACTGTTTTTGAAATCTTCCAATCCATAATAGTTTTAACTTTCTTAGGATCCATGATAAGTTCATCATTTGAAATGATGTATTCTAAAAAATTGACTTGAATAGTGTAAAATATATTTTTCTATCTTGTTATAGAATCTTATATCTTTTAGTTTTTGTGAGCTATGATAAACATAAAGTTCATATTCATTTATGTTTTTAGAATAGATTAAAGTGTCGTCTAGATAATAAACAACAAAGTCATTTAAAAACTCTTGAAAGACATCATTCATTAGATGTTGAAAAGCTGTTGGTGCATTTGTAAGTCCAAAAATCATGACATTATATTTAAAATATCTATACCTAGTTTGAAACTCAATCTTCTATTGTTTTATATCTTTAATTTATATCACATTATATGTACTTTATAGATCTATTTTTGTATAGATCTTAGCTTAATTCAATTAATCAAGAAGTTAAGTTATCAAAGATAGAAGGTACCTACTTTTTATGGTGATTTTGTTGAATCCTTGATAATCAACATACAATCACAATGATCCAACTTTTTTCTTTACAAATAAAATTAGAGATTTTACTGGAGATTTGGAATGGTGTATGAAATTTTTGGCCAAATTTTCTTCAATATACTTTTTGAGTTCAATCAACTCGTTTTGTGATAAATTGTAGATTGGTCTAAATGACAATTGAATTCTTTCTTGAAGGTCAATTGAATAGTCATAGGAATGATGTTTTAAAAGACTATCTACATTCTTCTTCTTGAATACATCTTTAAAATCATAATATTGGCTTAGAATGCCACTTAAAGTCTTTCCACTATTAAAAACAGATGAGACATAAATGACATAAGGTAGTTTTTCTTTTGTAATATATAAGAAAGGTCTTGCATCTACAAATATAAATTTAATTACACTAGACTTATGACTTTTTACTTAATTAACTACACTCTTAGTTATACTTTCAAGAAAATCAAGACTACAAGAAATTTAATCTATTTTAAGATTATATTTTTTTAGCCACAATAAATCTAAAACAATTAGATTAAAAAGAGATTTAATGATATTAAATATTAAAAAGCTACTATGATCATTAGTTGTTACTTTTATAAGAAGGATTTTATTAATAACATCTCTTACAGATAATGGATAATCATACATGACTTCTACATGAACATGTTAAGTTTTCTTTATTAAAAATATGCTATATCTTTTAGCATATTCTTCATCTAAAAAATACAATGAGTTTTTTAAATCTAATAAGTAAAAGCTTTGTGATATTTAGGTCTTAAAATAATATTTATTGTAAAATAAAGAGAGGATTTTGAAGAGAAAATAGGACCTTTACTAGGTATTGTACAAAATTCCAACTGCATAATCCTAATTGTGGTTGGACAAATTCATTTTCTAATATACTATCTTCTTTGAGAATTGTACTCTTCATTTTGTGGTTGCATCACTTCTTTGGATGTAAATCCCATCAATTTATTTTTATTAATGGATTATTTAAAAACATATTTTAAATCATTTTATTATACAAATATTAAGATTAGAGAGTTTTTTTGACTATTTAATTATTTATTAGAATTTAGAAGTATTTATAAGTAAAAAATTCTTATTAGAAGAAAAGTCATAAAAATAGAATCTTAGTAAGTCTTTCAGGTGATTATCTTAATTAGTTTTATATTTTTATCTTATTATTAAATATTAAAGATTAATTATTGAGACCAATGTCTTTATTGGCCTCCTATGTATAATTATTACTTATAAAAATCCTATCAATGATTAGTTAATAGTGAAAAGAAGCATGATGAGAATTTCATGTCTTTTTAATTAATTATATAAAAAATAGGATTTTTTAGTAAATGTCAACTGATTTTATTATTAAAAAAAATAACCAAGATAAAAAATATAGCCTTAAATAGATATTATTA
This sequence comes from Physcomitrium patens, assembly GCF_059467195.1. Lineage (NCBI taxonomy): Eukaryota > Viridiplantae > Streptophyta > Bryopsida > Funariales > Funariaceae > Physcomitrium > Physcomitrium patens. The sequence continues at coordinate 42,247 of NC_143431.1, read as the reverse complement.
TTATAAAATATTATATAATATTTTATAATTTATTTAAATTTTATTTAGAATTTTTTAAGAATTTTTATGAAAGATTTTAAGACCTTGGTAAAATTAAGTTTTACCACCTTAAGAACTATTATGAAGAAATGAAGCAAGATTTGAAGGCCATACAAGGTTCTTAGGCTAATTGGATATTTTTAAATACCATTATAAATTCAAATATATATATATATATAATAGAATAGAATAAAATAAAATAAAAAATTACTAAAAAATAAGAAGACCAGTAGCTAGTCTAGTCCTTGTACGAAGGGAAATGCATAAGCCTTATATGGATTGTAGGACCTTAGATAGATAGGAAGATAAGACTAAGGCATCATGGCCTCTCTCAACAACCTATATACACTTCTTGTGAGCCTTAATGAGGCTCAAATTCTTGATCTCTTAAAGCAAATTATCCTTGAGGTAAAAATTATTCACTTAAATTTTTTATTATTTACCTTCTATCTTTAATCTATCATAACTTACTCATAGTAAATTTTATTTATATTTTTTTATATTATTAGAAATATAAAATAAATTTCTATCTAAATATATATTTTTTACTTTTTATTGGATGAAAATCTAACAAACAGACTATGACTAATTTTGTAGTGTATAATTGCTTGATTACATTTGTTCACTTATTTTGTATTATTCTTCTTTTGTTCTTATTCTTACTACTTCTACTTCATACCACCAATTAGAAGCAACTCATAATTGAGGCCATCTTAGAATTTGGATTAAAGGAGAAATTTATCATCACATTGGATAATGTCGAGTAGTATGTTTAAATTCTCTATAATACAAGTACAATCCTTCTTGAAAATGCTAAGTCTTTTTTTGCTCAATAAGAAATTTAAATATACTACATAAATTTGCATATCTTCTATTTTTGAATGTATGTGTTGAAGAGATATTGGTATTGCCATTAAATTATGGTAATATTGAGGTGTACTTTTGCAACTCTTAAATCAAAATTCAAAAGGTTAATTTTTATTTTTTATAATAAAATCAATTGCTTGACTTAATATTTGAGGATTAAGTAAGTTGAACATAAATATTTTTATTTCATATTTTAATTTATAAAAAAATAGATAATAAGTGTAGTTTCATCTTATTTGATATCAATTATAAGTTATCAAAAATATGAAGCATATAATATTATTAATTGATTGCATTATTACAAAATATAGATATTGTTGGTTATAACACAATTTTCATCATGTTCTCCATACATGGATTGAAACTCCACCTAAAAAGCCTCCAAAATTATCCAATATTAAATTTCATTGTTCAAAAAAAGATAAAAACTATGATAATATTGAACTTGAAAGAAGTATACAAATAAATCCAACTTGCAATCTTGGAATTAGATAGCTTTAGAGTTGAAGTTTATTTACAAGTTTTATTTGATTAATAAATCTTCAAAACTTAGATCTTATGCCACCAAATTTCTTGGGTAGTGCAATCTTAAGCTCTCTAAGTGTAGAACGGTGTTCTACTATAAGAAAAAGAACATGATTTGATACAGATATTAAAGCCACTGTAATTATTTCTATATCTTCACTTCCTATCATTCTTATTATTCTTTGTGGTGGTAAATTGAATTGTTCCATTGCAAGCATTAACTTCTTCAATTGCTCTTATATTTGTGCCATAATACTCTTCATTTCAAAAAGCTCTCCTATAATAACACTCAAAAATGAAAAAATGTCCAATATTGCTCAAGACAAATAGAAGAGAGGACTTAAAAATATAAAAAATATGAAAAATAATATTAATTTAAAAAATAATAATTTACAAATTTTAATACACTTATGTCAAAAAAAAGAATAATCTACTCTTAATAAAAAAAAAAAAAAAAAAAAAAACAAAGTTGTCATATTATAAGTATACACTTGTCAATCTGTCAAGTATAAGAACCTGATGATAGCAAATAATCAGGTGAGACTTTTTTCAAAGAAGTATGAAAAAATAGAAGTAAGAAAACATGTATATTAAAAAAAACCAGAATGGCTATTATCAAAAGACAAGAAATTTAAAGACTCTTGAATCTAGACTAGAGCAAAAAAAGAATTGACAAGAGTGAAGAAGGCTTTATTTTTGCTTTTATATATACTATCCATCCAAGATCTACATAGCGATATTCTACAAGAACTCCAATATGTGTTGACTTTGCAAGCCACATATCTTAACTTGCAAGATAAGTTTTTTATATATGTGCCATACAATTAGCTTATTCTACAAGCTACCGACATAAGTGATATGTAGCTAATTTATTGACCAAGTTTTTAACTTAAAAGTCAACTATAAATACATGTAAAGTCAAAACCATATTTATAAAGCTTATATGAAGCTTTTTGAAAAGATATTGTGAAATTAATCTATTTTTATTCACTTTTAACTACTTCTATATAATTATATAGGTAATTACTAAAATATGTATGTATGTTCATGACAGTATGTTTATAACAAAGAGACAATAATGTTACAAATATATGTATTTATTCCAATATATATTTAGATAATATGAGTAAATAAAAATAGATTAAAGTAGATAAATTTGATAATATCTTATAAAAAAAATTATTAAAAACTTAATAGACATAGCTTTGCTTTTATAAGTATCTATATGTGATTAATAGGTTGAAAACTTTGTCAATAAGTTCATCATGTGTCACTTATATTAATAACTTGAAGTACAAGTTAAATATATGGTGCATATATATGAAATTTTTTGTGTAAGTTAAACATGTATTGTTTGAGTTGCACACTTGTTGAAGGTCCTATAAAATGTTGCCATATAGCTCTTAATTATATAGTATACATAGAAGCAAGAAAGATGACTTTTCCATTCTTGTCACTTATTTTCTTGCTTTTAGTCTAGTTTCAAGGGTTTCTAGTTTTTCTTGTCTTTTATCAATAGTTGTTTTAGTTTTTTTAATATACATATTCACTTATTTTTTTAGTCTTTTTTCTTTGAGAAACATCTCACTTATTTATTTGCATTCATCAAGTTACTGTCTTTGATACTACTACTATATTATGAGAATATTTTTAAGGATAACGTCTTTAATAATATAAATTCGTCATTTATGGTTATTTCATAAATTAATTCAAATCTATATATTAAAAATATTAGTTAAATTTTTTAAAGTGATTTTTTAAAAATACAAATAAATGTATTAAAATTTGAATTAAAGAAAAGACAAAAACTATGGAATTTTGATATCCTAAAAAACTTGTGCTATAAAAATAATAATAAGATTATATTTGGTAAAGATAATATTGAATTAAACAATAGAATGAGGTAAATGACTTCTTACATAATTAAAGTTACAGGCATTAGCTAAATCTATTTAACATGTCTAATTGTATAATTGTAAGAAACAATAATGCTAAAGAATAATCATTTGTATTAAATTATTAGATTTTGTAGATTAGTACAATATGATGATTTTTAAAATTAAATTCATAATTTTAAATAAAAAAATACATACATATATATATTAAAAAATATTTTTAAAAATAATACTAGTTTCATTATAGCAAAATAAGTGGTGCTTCTATTGCAATTTGTAAGGTTTTAATATAATTTTTTATTTTATTTCAAAAAAGTATTTTTAAATTCTTGTAAGATTGGTAATTTTTTTGAGTAAGTAGATTAAGTTGCAAACTATGTTTTGTACTAAGAAACAAAGTTTTAAAACTATTAACTATATTTATACCATTTTCTTAAAATATATTTAGTGGTCATGTTAAACAAGATTGTGGTGTGCATTTAGTAGATGATAATGAATAAAAAAATTGTAGAATTTTTCTTTGCTTTATAAATATATTAATAAAAAAATATTTTAAATAAAATTAAAATTTTATTCTTAAAAGATCCTATATATATATATATATATATATATATATATATAGGTTTTAGGATCTCTATTATTTTAAGACTTACTACAAATTATATCAAGAATCATGATCAAGAAGAAATTTTAAAATATTCTTTGACATGAAAATATTTTAAAATCCTAGAAAATAAATAAAAATTATCATATTCTTTGTCATTCTATCAAATATTAAAACTAAGCTTTTAAATTTTTAATTAAAAATTAAAAATATTGCAAACATATTTTAGAATAAAGTCGTAATGATTATTTTATAAAAATAAAAAATAATGATTTGTATTTTTATAAAACTTTCAAATATTTTTATGTCTTATATGGTAGATTTTATTTTAAAATTTGAATGACTTGAATAATTTTGTGTGAAAACCTTAAAATCTTAAATATTAGAAATCTCAACTAAAAGATTATATATATATATATATATATATATATATAGAGAGAGAGAGAGAGAGAGAGAGAGAGAGAGAGAGAGAGAGAGAGAGAGAGAAAAATTTAGGATAAATAATGTAAGTATACAAAATGTTTTTAAAGAAAAAATTTTGGTTATAATTTTTTGGAATTTCTAATGCATTAAGGCCTAGTTTGTTCTATATACATGAATAAATGTGAATACTTGTTAAACATATTGCTTGCCCAAACTGATTAGGTTCCAAGATTAATTTCTTCTTTATTTATTTTAACCAACACATTATTTTACCATTAGTTTTAATAACTTATTGAGTTTCTAAATAAAATATGAAATATTTTTTAAAAAATTCAAAATTCAAATTAGATGAATTTAATGGAAATTTGAATAAGATCTGTGTTTTTGTGAAAGGGTAAACATGATTTTAGGTGTTACAAGCACAACATTATTTTTAAACTTAAAGAGCTTATACATGTAATTTGATATTGATTCTTCTTTAATTTTTCTTTGTAAGTTTGAATGAAAAAGAATAGCAAATATTCTTTGTTAGCATATGATACATGTGTTTTATTTTAGAACCCACATCATAATTTTTGTGAAAACTTTCAACTATAGCCTATTTCTAATTAATACTGGTTTTGTTTATTTTAATGAACTTCAATGCAACTCTTGTATAACCAACTTGTTTGTGGACCATACTTCTACTGGTTATTCAGTTAAGTAAGTTGTGGTGTTAAAAATAATTTTTTATATTATCACCAAAGGCCAAAACTTCCAAAAACTAAATAAAATTCTCACCAAATAAAATCTTTACAAACCTATTATACCATGACTTTTCAAAATGGACATTAAACCTTCCTTAAATATTGTAGGAAAGGAGACACATGTTTGTGTGGGTGGTCCTCCCTCCCACCAGTTTTATGATCAAGACACTGGTCTCAAGCAGTAAAACAAGGTTTATAAGCCTGAGAGCCAGGTTGGCTGGCTCAATAGAGACATGATTGGCTGAATCTGCACAACTAAAACTGCACAATTGCAGAAAACTGTTGCATGAATGAAGGGTCAGTTGGTAACTGTGAGGACCCTTTTTGCTTCCAAGACCAGTTTTTGGACCTCAGAAAGAGAGAGAGGTATGCTCTTACAGTTGGTGGCAATTGGACTTCATGCAAATCATTGACTGTGTATGCAAAGAAGTAGATAAGCTCCCTTGAACTAGGGCTGGTGACTGTTTGATTTGAACATTCTCAGATATCAATACTCCGACTTTTTCCAGTGAGGGAGGGCCAGGAGGGATCAATGTCAACCACCTCAACACTGTGCCTCCCAATAACCAGCAAGTCCCCTCCCCCTGTCCCATTCCCCTACTTTTGGGACCTGGGTTTTGGCTTCTACCTCAGCTTGACTTTGCAGTTTTGACCATGATTTAGGGTCAGCTACATTGCTCCTACTGTGCCCACTTTTACACACTTGTAAGGATGTGAAAGGTACTTACTCATCACCATCACAGACCTCAGCCAAAGCCTCACCCAGCAGACTTCCCATTTGGACATGAACCATAGACTTGCTTAGCTGTGCCACCCATGAACATGCAGGACCCAGTTTTTGAAAAACAATGCTTCTTTTTGTTCTTCACCATGAACACATGTCAAATCTGTTCAGTCAACACACAGATCTTTGATACCCTAACATTTCTTAGAAATAAAACTTTACACATCACAAATCTACCCTCTGCAAAGGTGCATTAATCTGTGTATGTTTAAAAAGAAAAAAATATCTATTTGATTTTAATATGGGAGCTTGTTCAAAGTTCACAATAACTATTACTTTGTGGTTAAGTCAGATGAGATTTTGGGGTGGTTGTGTCACTACATGTAGAGAGTAATTTTTGAAATTGCAAACAGTAGCACATTGTTCAACTACAACAAAAATATAGCAGTAGATGAAGCTCTTGATTGACATTAATTTCTAACCATTTCACTTCCCTTCCAACTTGAATACCAGTATGGAGGAAGGAAAATCTAGGGAAAGAAATCATGTACATAGTAGATGCACCTGATACTTAGAACAAAAAGAATCAGTGTTAATTTGTTGATATGTCATCATGATTTTAAAAATCTGTGCATGTTAATTTGTACAAAATAAAATTGGTTAATATTTGATTTCAAGTATAACAATAAAACACAATAAAATCCATCACTAAATTAATTAGTTAAAAATAATGGTCTTCCCTACTTGTTATAAAATAGGAAAATATCTAAATAAAAATGAAATTATTAAAAAAATGTTTTAGAATACAATAATCATAGTAACATAATTTATCTTGCTGGAATGTAAAACACATATAAAATAACACTTAATTAAATGAACATATGTAACATTGTAATATCTACTCTGCATGTTGGCCAATCTCAGCATGTTGTTTGCGTGTACAAAACAAAATTATTCTTTACAATCAAGCTTTTTTCAACTTGTGATATTATTGATTTTTCTCTACTATGAATGAGTTTGTAAGTTGGGTTGTGTTGTGTACAAGGTAATGGGTAAGTTAATTACTGTATTTACATTATCAAATCATACCTCTGCCTGTATCACAGTTAACTTGCTTTATTCAAAGTTGGTTTCTCATTTGCAAATGTAACAGAAAGAGAATGTCTTCAATCATATTTTTGGAAAAAATGATACTTCTTTAGAGCTGGGAGGGCAGTGAGTGTTGAATGCTCTAGAAAGGAGGGGAACCAGAGTGGCTTAACCAGCCTCCAGTTGGGCACTTCAAATGGCATTAGTGTGGCAGAAAGAAAGGAAAAGGAGGGAGGGGCTGAAGGTGAAGCAACAATTTGTTATAATAGCAGGGCTTAGATGGAGAAGTAAGGGTGGTAGTAGCAGTAGTAGGAGTGAGAGAGAGAGGCACCTCTGTCACTCTCTTTCTGCTTGCCCTTTGCACATCCAGCTGACGTGAATGAATGAATGCATGTATGGTCGGGAAGATGGATGTATGGACGGGCAGATGGATGTATGGACGGGCAGATGGATGTATGGACGACTGGATGTGTGTGTGTTTGTGTTTCAGCAGACTTGTCCAGGCAATGGCTACTTCCCTCTCATGTGCACATAAAAGTTCATCTGGTTGGCAGCCAAGACTGATCTATGCTAACCAACTTCCATCCAATGAATGGTTAGGAATTTGGATGAATAGGATGACAAACATGTACATACCACATGTGCTGCTGGCTAGATGTATTCAATTACCAAGGTCCAGGGAGATCAAATTTTAGGGGTCAGACAGTTCCAAGAATAGTGTGATTCAAGGGGTGAATGTATATAGAAGAAGGGTGAGAGAGAGGGGGCAAATTTCATCATCCAGGGGTTCGGATGAATTGCAAGAGGGTCAATTGCACAGTATAATATTGTATCTATAAAATTGTATCTATATCTATATACATGTGTATGTTTAAAGCGATAGAGGGAGGAGCTCCTGAGCCAAATCATGAATGCGCCAATCACTCCATGCATACACCTAGGCGTCACCTGTACAGTAAACCAGGTGTAGTAGAGATCTTCTGTGTAGGGTTGCGTTGGGACCGTGAGAATACTTTTCCACACGGCTTTAAGGTCACACCCTGGACCGACTATCCCTGCGAGCGAAGACGGTGATAGAGCGTGGCGCAGAGGAGTTCGGCATTACTGACACAACGCGCGCATTGTGCCCGTTTTCTCGCAGTGCCTGCCTCCATGTGCGATGATGCCTCCCTCGCTATCTCTGAGTCAAGGCAATGCTGCGGTGCAGGGTTTAGGGAATCAGGCGACGGACTTTTCTTGTGATACGCAGTAGAAAAGCTTTGGACGGCTCGCTCCGTAGGGTGGTGGTGGTGGTGAAAGTGGAGTCGAGTGGATTAGTTATGGTCGAGACGCAGCTGCGAGGAAGGTCGGCGTTCTTGCTGGATGGATTTGTCAGCCCGCGATTGCGTGATGTGATTCGCGAGTAATGCGGGAGAGAGGTGTTTGTTCTTGTGGAGGTGGGGGTGGTGCTGATGTCAAGGCTTGAGAATTGACTGCAGCTTGGGGATCTTGAGGAAGGTGTGTGGTCATACTTTCCAGCTGAGCCTTCAAGCATCGGTATTTTGTCACGTGGTGTGTATTGTGAGAATGTCGAGTTGGGGTTTGCGTTTCCGTCTTATTTGAGTCTGCAATCGGTTCCGCAGTTGGCTGGCATTTAGAATGGTAGCAGTTATGAGACCTCGTTTGCGTGGAGGTTTGAGTCATTAGATGGCTAGTATGTGTATCCTCGCTCTTTTGCTAGATTCTTGGGTGTGTAGGTACGAACATTCAGTTTAGCGGTTTTTAAGGTGGATTGCGGGGCCTTCTTGGATCTCATCTGTGCGCTTTGTTTCGGCTGCATAGCTTTCACATTTGTGCGTGGACCTTTTGTTTAGACTAGTTTCGAAAAAAAGAAAAACCTACACGAATTATAAAAATGTGTTTGTTTTTGATCTCTCTCTCTCTCTATGTATACATATATACATATATCCATACACACACATACATACACACACATACATAGGTATTGTTTGTTTGTTTTTCTTTACTGTTATTAGCCGCTTTTAAGTATCCCAGAAGGACTCTGGAAAGGGTGTAGTGCCAGATTATTGTTGGGAGTTTGTGAAATAAATTTCATCTTCGTTTATAAATAACCGTCCGTGTACGTAATCGGAGGTGACTTTGTTTCTAGCTCGTCACGTCAATGCACTATGATGTTCAGTCCTAGTCTGTGGTACTCCGTCTCATCGTCAGGTTGTGGAAGGATTCAGGCCTCACCACACAGATTTTATTCTCACATTGTGACCTTGAAAGGAGGATTCAGTAGATCCATGATATGATTTTGAAGTAATGGAATGTTTCTGTTTGTGCAGCTCTGCGTTATTTCTCCTGATAGCGGATTGGAGCTTCTGTAGTGATCCTTATCAACGCAACTATATTTAGGAGTATGTAATGAAAAATGAAGTTCCTTATTCAGCTCAGTCATGTTAGGGAGGGTGAGAAGTGAAGGTCAATACGCCTGTCACATTCTCGCATGTAAGGGGCGTAGCTATTATAAGCGTCTCGGGTAAGTTCTTCATGGCGTTTAAACGGGGTGCACCATCAGGCTTGCTGACAAGAAACAATAATGCCAAGCATGGGGCGTGTAGAGTCTCTGTTATTGCGCTCCTACTTGTCTCCGTTTGTGCCCCCCTTGTCATCATAACATCGAGGACGACAAAACTTTTCTCCGCAGGTATTGAGAGTATACAAATTTCACAGAGTTTGAAACCGTGTGGTAGAAGTTTTTTTGATGATTTGTCAGGAAGGTTGATCACCCTATCTTAACACCACAGTCTATGTGTGGGGTTGAAAGTACCTTAATGGCGAGCTGCTTGCAATTGTTAAACCCGAGCTTTCTATTTTTTCTTGTGTTAATTTTCTGATTCATCAAACGGTGGTGGTTCAGAGAATGGGTGGCATACCGTGCTTCCTTCATGTTTTCTTCTTGTGTAGCAATTTTTGAACCTTCTAAAATTAATTATTATCATTTCTTTTATCGAAACTTTATTTGAATGATTGGGTTGCTCTATGTGCAGGTTCAGCTTCCGATGATGCAGCTTTCTCGGTATGTAGCATTTTTCTTCATGATGTGGTTTCATCACTGGAAAAAAAGTGTTCCACTCGCAGGCAGTGACCATTATGTTTTGTTTCAACCGTCGCGGAACTGGGATGCCTGAGTTGACAGTTTTTATATATTATATTATATATTATACTAAAACTTAGTGTACGCTGTAGACAAGAGCAGAAGAAATGAGAAGGCGTGCTGCTCTGGAAGCCATAGATGCCTTGTTCCCGAAAGAGGTAATGTAGCGGCTGTACCATTTTGAAGAAGTTTGCTTAAATTCAGTCTTCTTTTTATCATGCATCCTCGAGTGTAATTTGCTGCATTTTTTCTTTTTTCTTTTTTCTCAATTCTTGTTAACTGGCTTTCTTTCTTAACTTTTTTAACTTTGTGATTAATCTTTGTTATCGCAGCTCCAAATCTATGTGGATCTTGTTATAAATCCTGTATTCGCTTGTTTTCTATGTAGGTGCTTGATATTGTTTCTGCGAATCCAGAAGATAATGAACCATTGAATCTCAACGTTATCCTCACGGATTTGTCTTCATCATGGGTGCAAGAGGAGAGCACTTTCATGACTAGAAAGTCTAGCTCCTATCAGGTACTTTTATAACTGGGAGCTCATATTACTTCTGTTGTGGTACTCCCGAACAATACATAAGATGTTCACATCTTGCATATTTAATGCAACGCTTATCTATTCTGCATTTCGACGTACATAATTCTTTCTATGAATTATTATTGCTCTCCCGTCTTTAGATTTTGTGAACCCCTTTGCTACTTCTCAAGGTGTCAACTTAATGCCCTTGCCAGAATTCTCGAGTTGTTTCAGAGGACGATATTAAGAGTAAGGATCTCGAGATCAAAGAGTCTGAGGGTAAGGAATATGATGTGAAAGAAGGCACTGAGGCTCCTAAGGCTGGGGAAAACGCAACCGTCATTGCAGAGCGCAAGGATCTTGAAATTTCCGATGCTAGAGGTACCCTTGCATCGAAGACTTATTCGATACAATTTTAAGCCTAAAGTAACTTGCATCGTGTAGTCACGCTATGCAAGTGTCATTGCAGATTTATGACTATGTCATATCATCTACCATAGTACTTACGAAAGATAGATGTGTCACTTTCTACACTGTTTGCAATGGTCATGTCTTGACGTGTTCCTTAACGGCATTGTTGCAGGTAACGGCATCATAAAATTCGTTCCAAATCAGGATGATGAAGTCACAAAACTAGCTAGAAAGGTCTGCGTTAATAACTAAAAAATCATTTCGGATGAAAATATCTTTCTGGTACTTATTATACCACTGTGATTCGTGACACAGTTGTGATACAAATCTGGGCTTTGCTCTGCTGTTTTCATGTCCATGAACAGTGGATGCATAGAAGCCTTCAAAGGCCACGTATGTTTCATCTGGCCTCGCTGCTTGCCTAGTTTATTATTTTTAATCTAAAGTTTGAGATTAAACATGCTAGCACAAGTGGTACGTTGAAACAAGCTTGTGATTGAAAGTAGCCTCACTGTTCACTGGTTGTTTAGTTTGTATACATTATTGAGAAGACAAGGTTTGACCTGGCAAGGTTTGTTTTGCTGTTGCAGCAACAAAGACTAGCGAGACAACAGCAGAGGCTCATTGCGTTGATACAGCGCGATCAAGAGCAAGTTCGGAAGCTGGAAGCTGAAGTTATAGAGAAGTCCAAAGTAGTGACCAATAACATCACTGCCAAATACAGCGTCTGGAGGCGGGATCCCGACTATGAAAACCCCGACGCTTTGGCCAGGTTGATGCGGGACCAATTGATAATGGCTCGAGTATATGCATATATAGCTCAGTCTCGAGGGCACTATGAACTTGTCAGGGATCTGAAGCTTCGAATCAAGGAGCATACACTTACACTTGGTGACGTGACTTCCGACGCTGAGCTCCCACCTGGGTGAGCCAAGTGTCACTGTTTGCCTTAGACTATCCTGTCATGAGAGTGATGTTAGCCCTGTGTAGATCTATTCATCTGCAATCAGTGACAGGATTGCATATGAAATATTATGAGTTTAGGGTATGTTTTTCTAGGTTTGATTTGGTAGTTTTTGCCACCAAGTTCAGCGGTTACGGATTTTCTTGTGTTGGCTTTCGCAGTCTACTTCAGTGCATAATTCAAGCTGCAAACACTCAGAAATGATGCACTATATATCTGCTTGTAGGGCTGATGAGAAGATGAAGCTCATGGGTGAGCTTCTACTTCAAGCGAGAGAAAAGGATTACGACAAAGGCGTCATGGTCAAGAAGCTGAGAGCCATGCTTCAAGCAGCTGAGGACACTGCCCGCTCGCTGAAAAAACAGGGCACTTTTTTGAGTCAATTAGCTGCTAAAACTATTCCCAAGGGACTCCACTGCTTCTCTCAAAGGCTGACAGTAGAATTCTACGCCCTTGCATCAAAATATCGGGAGTTCCCGGATCAAAATAAATTGGAAGATCCTGCTTTGTTCCACTATGCTCTTTTCTCTGACAACATTTTGGCAGCAGCAGTTGTGGTGAACTCCACTATTACCAATGCGAAGGTATGCCTTTTCTAAATAGCAGAATCCCAATTTTGCAGTTTACAAACGAACGTTGTCTTGAAAAATAGGACTACTTTTATCAGTTTTTGCCACGTATATCTTGTTGGGGATAGGTGATACTTTGGCATTTATCCTTAGGTTATGTATGCTACAATTGTAGGTATAATCTTTCGCTGCATATTCCAACTGCATTTACCGGCAGGTCGCTGCTGACCCAATCAGCTCTAGAATAGTTCGAAGCTCTTACATAGCATAGGTCTATTTTCTTTTTAGTTTTAGCGGTTTGAGAATAAGCTTCTCTGTTATTTTGCAAGGCCTAAGTGTTATCTGCTGTTGCAGGATCCCAGTAAGCATGTCTTTCATGTTGTTACAGACAAACTGAACTATGGGGCCATGCGCATGTGGTTCTTGCTCAACCCCCCCGGTGCTGCTACCATCCAAGTTGAGAGTGTGGATGATTTTAAATGGCTGAATTCCTCCTATTGTCCAGTGTTGAAGCAGCTGGAGTCAGCTGCCATGAAGGAGTATTACTTCAAGGCCGACAACGCAAACACACTCGCTGCGGGAACTTCAAACTTGAAGTACAGGAACCCGAAGTATTTGTCTATGCTCAATCACCTGCGATTCTATCTACCAGAGGTTTACCCCAAGCTGGATAAGATACTTTTCCTGGATGACGACATTGTTGTACAAAAGGATCTCACAGGGCTTTGGGACATTGACTTGAAGGGGAATGTTAATGGGGCTGTTGAAACTTGTGGTCCCAGCTTTCATAGATTCAACACATATTTAAATTTTTCTAATCCCCTCATTGCCAGAAACTTCAAATCAGATGCTTGTGGTTGGGCCTATGGAATGAACATTTTTGATTTGAAGCAATGGAAAATCCAAGACATCACGGGTATTTACCATAAATGGCAAAGCATGGTATGTGAACCTCTGATTTCCATATATCCTTGAGCAAACACCATTTTTAACTGGATCATCTCTAAGTTATTGTGCATATCAGTTGTGCTTCAATATACTTTTGAAGGTTAGTTTGATTGAATTAAGAGTACTAAATTTCGCTTCAATTTTTTTTCTATTATTTTTTTTACATGCATATAGTTAGGCTTATTGAAAGCTTCTACTTTATCTGGCAAAGTTTGCTAATATCAGTCTGATAATGCAGAATGAGGAACGAACTTTGTGGAAGCTTGGGACTCTACCACCAGGCCTTATCACGTTCTATAAGCTGACTCAACCTCTGGAAAAGTCATGGCACGTCCTTGGATTAGGCTACAATCCAGCCATCGAAGAAACGGATATCGAATCTGCTGCAGTCATACATTGGAACGGAAATATGAAACCATGGTTGGAAATCGCTATTTCAAAATTCAAGCCATATTGGTCGAAGTATGTAAAGTATGATCATCCCTTCCTGCAGCAGTGCAATGTCAATGAGTGAGGCCTTGTTTGTTCAAGAAAATGTACCAAAAGCCTGTTCGCAGGAAGCGCTTAACCTTGTCTGAAATTGCTTACTAGGTAGGGCATTAATGCTTATATTGCAGAATTTACAACCCCAGAAAATCATTGTCTGGAGAATTTAGAAGTAGGGATGAGGAAACGTCACGACTTTCCCAGTTAACTACACATTTTATTTTATTTTTGACTTCATTGATTCGGTTTAGTCACACTGAGTAATGTAGTGTTTCCAGCTGACCTGAGATGAACTATTTTCGCTTCGCACGCTATTTGTGAAAGTGATGATCTTTGGTGGGGTGTCCTCAGTAAATATATGATTTTTCATCAGAAGATGAATATAGAATATTGACACTAGAATCTAAATTGAATGTTAATAATGTGCAATTCTGAAGATTGTGAGGTGTGTTCTTTTAAAGAAGATTGATTAAGAATAAGTTAAATCTTGTAGGTGAGGTATTCCACGATTTAAGATTTAGCTTGAAATAATACACAATTTTACATAAATTTTAGGCCTTCCAAAAACTTTTAGGCCTTTTAATTTTTATATTTAAAATAAATAGATTAATTTATTTCTCTTTTGATGCCGAAAAATATGCTTAAGGAGATAATTATTGTTTCTTTGAACTTCATTTAGTACTTATTCAAAAAATTCATGTCAATTGTTGAGATCCTTCATTGTTGATCACTTCTTTTTCAAATGATCTATTGAATTTTGCATTCTTCAAGATAGTCATTTCCATGCAAGTCAATGGTTCCAAGTTTCAATCTTACAACCCACATTTTGTATCTCATACACCATCTACTTCACTTTTATATAAAAGTATCCAAACAGAATACTTTATCTTCATCAATTAAGTCCAAAATGTGTTTTGCACACTCTTAGCTAATATTACAACCTTGCAAGAAAAAAGCTTGAAAATCAAAGTCAACTTTGGACAAGAAAAGAATCTTTGAAAAGACCCTAATCTCTAAACCCTAAAACTTGGTCAACAATCAAATAGGAAGTGGTTTGAAGATGATTGTTTAACATATTGTGGGACATATTTTACAATATTATTGATTATACCTACATTTACAAGAATTGTAAAGTATGAAATTGAAGACCATGTCATTGTTCAAAGATAATAATTTTCATCTCACAAGATATTGTTGCAGTTATGTAAGAATGACTCTTAAATTTTTTATTAAATCCTTATTTTAGTACTAGAGAATGCAATTTCTAAGATTTTCAACATTTTTAAATACAAGAGCTTGAAGCCATAGTTAAGAGTGAGACAAAAATGATTAATATAATAGTGTTAAGAATTTAGTATGAAGAACTTGGATAGAAATGAATATTGAAATTAGATAAATCTTTCAATAAGGGATGAATTTGTAAAGTGGATGAAAACTATAAAATGGATGAATTTTTATAGGTAAAATTTTAGCATAGATGATGTAAGTTTAATTTTTGTTGATTGAATTAAATTAAACGAATTAAAATAGAAATTTAGATGGACTTTAAGTTATAAATGTAATTGATTAGAACACTTAAACCTTAATAAATTCTTATGTGAGGTTTAATAAGCTATCAATTATTGGAATTTTGTTTTAGCTTATAAAACTTGAAAGTAGAATCTCAAAAGAATATAAAGAAATCAAAGATGACTTAAAGAAAACAAATGTTGATATATTGCTAAAAATTTGATCTTATTATTGTATAATTAATCTTTAAGAAGAACAATTATATAATTTAATCATAAAATTTTATTAATCATATTATTATTTATATATTTTATATATAATTTATTATTATTATTTTCACATAATTCCAATAACTTATTATTGAAGTAATTTTTTTGATGAACTTGGCATCAATACACAAAAAATACTTCAAATTATTTTTTTACAAAGAAATCTTGAACACATTACAAGTAGTTGATATAGTTTTAACAACTATCTCTATTATGAAAGAATTTATTCAACAATAAAGAAGGGGTGCAGTGCCAACTCAAACAAGCAACTCAACAAAGATATAGTATACTATAGGAATAAATGTTGTTCTATAAGATCTACTATTTTTCAAATATTTACCTTCTGTTCCATTTGTAGTCTAATTCTTAGATCAAAGTGTCTGTACAAAGATAGAAATGCTTGTAGAATCTTTGGATATTAGCCTATTTATACAAATAAGTCGAGATATGCAACGTTCTATTGTAGAAGCTTTATTGTCAAGCAAGGGGTGATGGTGGCAACACCATAGCAAATGTGCAAGTTTAGGGTTTAGGATTTAGGTATTATATAGTATAGTATTGGAGTATAAGGACCAAATATAGGAATTGGAGGCTAATGTGGAGAAATAAACCAAGCTCATCAATTAACTAATCAATGAGCTATACTAGTTACTAAGTCTATATAGTATATTTGTGGAAGTGGTGTACATAGTAGTGTTGCACTTCATTTGATTTGAGTATTGGTATATCTAAAGTCCCATTGTTTTTTGTTTGATTACTTATTTTGGTATCTTATTTATTATTAAGAAGAAATTTAAGAAAATTAATAAAAATCAATTTTTTTCAATAACAACAAAAGAATCTTTGAAGGTGTGATGGTCTATTTTATTTATTTATTTTTATTATTTTTCTTTATCTTCTTTGTTATGACAATATTATTAGATTTTGAAAATATGTAGATATAAGGAGGTCCAAATCTAATCAAACTATTTCTATCCATTATAAAATTAGTGTTTCTATCTACATCTTAATTAGATTGTAAGAATCAATTTTTTACAATATATGATTATATGTCTAATTTTTTCTATTGATGTGTATTCATGATGATGATGCCTTTTACTTAAATAATTAGATTTTAAAAAGATATTGATAGAAGATGGTCCAAAATATGAATTAAAATTTAGATTAGACTATTTTTACTATTGCAAAAAAAAAAGATTTTGCTTCTATCTATATAAAGTGTAAATGCTAAGAACTCAAATCTTAAATCTAATCTTTGGTTTTTTGGATATGAATTTAAAGTTTATTATATAAATAATAGCAATGAAATTTATTCTAGTTTATTTGTGTTTAATGTTAGGTTGACTAGTACTTAAGAATTATAATTGGATTTCAATACTTAAGAAATTTATCCTAACCTATTTAGTAGACAAGCATAATCTTTGAATGTATGAATTTTTTTTGAGTAACCTTGGACCTATAATTAATAATTAATGCATAACTTAAGTTGTTAGTATATAATCTAGTTAAATGTATAGTCACTTCTTAATTCCAACTCTATACAATTAAATAGTTTCTATTGTATTATATATTTTCAAAAATCAACTTGATTTATTGATAAAATATCAATATATTATAAATTTTAATCTATATATATATATATGTATATATATATATATATATATATTTTAAAGCTTAATATTTAAAAATTGAAGCTCAATACATATTATCTAGAACTGTATTTGGCATCTCAATACACTAAATCTAATAGCAACGTTGACATTTTCTCTTTTTATTTCTTTTTACACTAACAAAATTCCATCAAAACTTGTACTATTATATTTCTCCTATTTCCTATCATGTCTAACCATCTACAATTTGTAATCCTAAATCCTAAACCTGATCTTAACAAGCCTCACTGTTGCAACTAAGTGACTATGAACAATTAACAATTTATATCAACAACTAAAAATTCATATCAATATTTAACTTTAGGATTTAGGATTTAGGATTTTGGATTTAGAGTTTAGAGTTTTGAATTTAGGGTTTAAGGATTTAGGATTCAAGGTTTAGGATTACAAGAGTGTCCTATAAATTTTTGAATCTAAATATCTTACAATTTATCATAGTTTTTTTGGTTTTGAAATTTTTCCAAGGCATACATTGTTCCAATAATCTATACAAATGCTTTTATTTGTCAAATTTATATGTTTTGTTTTTTGAAATTTAAGATTTATAAATCCTACTAAAGGTTTGAAGATCCTAATTAGAGATTTGAGTTTCATATTTTTGAAGATGTGAGATCTATGCTTAGAATTGATAGAGACATATCTTGATTGTTTTAAAAAAAGAGAATGAAGTCAAATACAAGAGCAAGGTAGCATTGTCTTAAAATGCACATTATCTTTTTAGCATGCTTTTGTTGCCTATGTGACTACCTCCTGTAATTTGCAACCTTAGTAGCATTTCATTAGAATATTGTCACACGTCATTCATCTAGTCTAGGTTTAGGGTTTAAGATTTAGAGATTATAAGTTTAGAGATTAGGATTTAGGGTTTAGAGATTTAGGATTAGGATTTAGGAATTAGGATTAGAGGTTAGGATTTTAGGATTTAAGATTTAGGATTTAGGGTTTCAAGGTTTAGGATTTACGGTTTAGGATTACAAGGGCGTCATATAGGTTTTTGGTCCTAAATAACTCTCAGTTTATCATATTTTTGTCAGTTTTGAAATTTTGCCAAGACACATGTTGCCACAAAGACTTATATAAATGGTTTTGTTTTTAAAAATTATGTATTTTATTTTTTATAATTTAGGTTTTGAAAATCCTAATTAGGAATTTGAGACCCTAGTTAGGATTTATGGATTTTGGATATGTTAGTATGTAAGATTCGTGCATAGAATTAGAGTTTATAGAGGTGTATTTTGATTCTTTTGTCAAGAATATTGTTCATTCCTAGTTCTTTGCTATGATCCACTACTACCACAACAACAACAAGCATCAGTGTTAATGTTTTCTTGCATTGTGTTATGTACATACTTGGTAGATATGCATCCTCATGCCATCATTTTTGCACATCTTTGCCTACTACTTGCAACCAAAATTGTAGCAAACTCCACCAACACCATCGTCCATTCTTCTCTTCCACATTCTTACAACCTCTTTCTTTGATCGTCTCCCATGCATTCCCTCTCTCTTTCTGTCTTCAGTCATATGATGGTCTTTATTGCCTTGGAGTTACGTCGTCCTTGTCTTCTCGGCTGGTGCTGTATTAACTCTCTCCTCCAAGCTTTTGACTCTCTCTCTGACTTCCATCTCTCGATGCATTACATCGCTTGCTCTCCTCTCTCGACTACTTTCTACTGTCGCTCTTTCCTCCCACGTCTTTGCTCTGTATGCACAATCTGTCCATTAACTCCTCTCCCTTCTCCATGTGACTATCTCCCTTCTACCTTTGTCCCTTGTGGTGTTGTAATCTTCTCTTTTTGTGGCCATCTTCCATTCACCTCCCCTAATGTGACACACATCCTCAGTCTAACTTGACCTCAATGCCATTGACTCCCAAGACTTGTCAATTTTTACCAAAAATAGCCTATCTCAATCAATCGTCAATGTTGATCCGTAGATGATGTGCCGTGAGGATCTTTGTGAAGGTGAGGAATGCCCTTTTGATCCTACCCTCTCCCTCTTTTTATCTCCTTGCTTCTCTCTCGTCTTTGTGGCCACTCTTCATCCTTCTTGTTATTTAGCATAATTTTGAGTACTTTATAACCTATAATGGTACAATACAACTCCTACCCTTAAAAATCAAAACCTTGAATACAACTTGAAAAATCCATATATTTTAACCTCAACTTCGTCAATTGGATCATCTATTTGTGATATTAGAAATTCAGGCTCCAACTTGATTTTATTCAACACATTCAATCCCTCCACCTTATACTATGTCTGATTCTCAATTGGACATTTTCCAATCTCCAACTTATCGCTTGATCCCCTCGACCTTGCTCCACTGTTCACGCTCAATCGGATATTGTAGTACATATGAGAATATATTCTATTTTTTCTGTGTCTCTCAGCATCGTGCTCATTGCCATTGACACCAATCTCCTTGTATGGTTTGGAACTTGGCTATAAGCGTCTCGGCCTGCCAGTGCTTTTACTCTCTCTCATCATAAGATTTTCCATCTTGAATACCACTAGTTTGCTGCACCCTACTTCTTCACATACATTATTGTCAATGCCTTATCTCAAGATTTTCCATCTCAAACACCACCAATCTGTCGCACCATGCTTCTTCACGTACGTTATTGTCGATGTCTTATCATATTTTGCCTATGCAAATCCTATCTGCAACATTCCTGTTCCACACGCTCTCTATATATACCACCCTCTAAATTCTATGCGCTTCCATGACTGCGAAGTCGCCAATATATCAAACATCTATTCTACGCCCTCTTGATCCTTCTACATACTGCATCACATCGACATGTCTCTAATTACACCTTCATCTTTCCATTTGCATTTGCATGCCATACACAAACACACACATTCAGTTTGCCATTTAATAACCTCTATGTTTTTCAATCTCATAATTAAATATTTAGATCCATACAACAGACAACAGTAGCAAGAGCATTTTTCTTGCCTATCAATGTCGCAAGATACATAAAAATAGAGAGAGGCCAAAAAAAAATGTAGAACATATGTTCTTAATAGGAGATGTTCTTAGGAAAATATCAACTAGAACATAAGTTCCAAACTTATAACTACATGCATTCAATATTTTATTTTATTTATTATTGTCAAGATTTATATTTTTTAATTTTTTAAAATATTATTCTTGAATTCACCCAAATGTATTCTAAGATAAGTCTAATTTGGCTATATATCTACAAATTGATAAGATTCTACTCAACACCCATACTAGTGCTCCACCAACGCCAAACGTGAGTCCAAGAATCGACTGTAACTTGCCAACTGGGTCCATCCAACTCAAGCTTATAGCAAGGTCTCTTCTCTCCATGTTCCATGTTTTGTGTGAAATCAATTCTCTCAATTGGAGCTACTAAATATCACTTCATCCTAAACAACAATATTTATAATGATGAGACAATAACACAACTGGAAAAATATTTTCAGTGGCCAACAGTGCAGAAAACTGTGCTATGATAATCAAATAGCATACATACCTATATGCCTAACTTGAACTCAAAAAACCCTAGTCCCTCCACTCATGCTTAATAAGTATCCTATTTTTTAATTGAATCTCGTTAAATATTTTATCAATGATGGTACTGTGAGATCGATCTTTTTTTCTTGGACCAATTGAAACTCCCGCTCTATGAAAAATAATCAAATACAAAAAGCACTCAATAAGCATTGGTGATCACCAAAATATAATACTTGCAATGATTTGATACCACCGATAAAAAAAAATTGTCTTTTAAAATTTGCTAAACAAACCTCAAGTAGAGCAGACCATATTTATTATTTAGATACTAACCACTGTATTACTAATGAGCATGAAATGAATCTATTCCTTACTCCAAAGATTTGTATTATACCTAATCTTCCCAACATGACCTGAAGTCAAAAAAAAAAAAAAAAAAAAAAAAAAACAAACAAACAAACAAACAAACAAATAGGTTGATCTGAAAGAAAAAAAAAAAAAAAAAGAAAAAGAAAAAGAAAAAAAGAAGTAAGTGAGAGCCATAGTTTAAACGAGCAAAGCCAACACCCACATTAGTTAAACTTTAGTGCAAACAGATGCTTCATCCAACATATATACTAACATTCAAGAGTAGATCTGATGTTAGCAACAACACTTGTAATTAAAATATCCTATCAGCACAACTCTTAAATGGCCTCATGACAATCTATTTGTGGTATTCAAACATTTGAAATTAAGTCAAAAATTTAGAATTATAATATAAAGATATAATTGGTATTGATTTTTGTATAGAATGAATCTAATTCTATTCTTTGATAAGATCATCTTAGTTAGATGCAATTCCAAAAAATTTTATAATATGGTACATGCAACTACTTTGAGAGTTAACATCATGTGGTAGTCTTGTGGTTGTAGTAATTACTTGGCATTTGGTGTATTAATGACCACCTTCAATAGCCATACATTTCCATGATAATGGAATAGATGTCTATTAAATTTATCATTTGTGTTAAGGATGATGAGCATCCTTCAATCTCACTTTTAACTTAAGTATGACTATTTTCAAGCAAACAAAGCCTCTCTTAGTCTCATATATAACTGCTTGCTTAGCTTTAAAATTACTAAAAATTTTGTGTCTTTTCATTGTACGCATGTTGACATGTTGCAACGTTGCTTTCTTTGGTACAAGTAGCATCATTGTTGAAGTAGTTGATGAAGATTTCTTTGCCTTGCCTCCTTCTTCCAGAAAATAAGTTGGTGTATGAATCAACTTAGATTAGAAAGTGGTCTAGTAATGATGCGGTGAATTGAACAGATTATAGCATAAGTACAAATACTTAAAAAGAGCATTTTCAAAAGAAAGTTGACCTAACACTTGAGATTACAATGGAATTACATACCTTGAATCAACAATACCTCGGTTTGCATACATTTGTTTAGAAGGATTTATGCCTTAGTTTGAGTTGCAAAGTCTAATTCAGTTTCTTACAATTTATGTTTTAATATCTAATGCCTACAATCTTCATAAATGTTATAGATATACTATACAAAAGATTGAATAAGAAGTTGTACAAAAGAGTTTCAACAAGAAAGCTAATATAAACTTGATTAAATTAGATAAGTTTTAATATCTAAAGAGATGAGCTAGAGCTCCAAAAGATGTATTGTCAAGATTAAGGATTCCCTCAGTTTCAAGTCCTATATTATTATTAGGTAGGAGGCTTCTCAAACAATTTCTAGAACTATCTAAATCTTTTTAAAAATCTATTAGAATATTTTGAAAATATTCTAAAATCTTTAAAAAGAATCTTTAAGAAATCTTTATAAATCTTTATAGAATCTTTAAAGAATATTCTTATAGAATATTATAATAATATATTAAAATATTCTTATTAGATGTTCATAACAACATTAGCTCACATCAACTTGCATAAATTTGTATTAGTCCACATCAGTCTATATAGTATCACAGACATATGCATGTAAGCCAATAATTACATGTATAAATAGGTAGAAGTAAGTAAAAGTAGATAAAAGTAAGTTAATTCTATAGTATTTGATATGGAATCTTCTTAGAAGCTTTATAGATGCTGCTTTGACTTTATAGGTGACTTTAATTGATTTTTTGGATTAAAAATGTCATCAACAAGTTGGCCATGTGCCACACATGTTGTTAGCTTGAAGACCAAGCTAACTATATGGCCGACACATAGAAGAACTTGCCTTGTATGTCAAGGCATGTGTTCTACAAAGTCAATACATATTGGAGGTCTTATAGAACGTCGCCACATAGCCCCTACTTAGATAGTATATATAGAAATAAGAATGAAGCCTTCTTCACTCTTGTCGATTCCTTTTTTGCTTCTAGTCTAGTTTCAAAGGTCTCTAATTTTCTTGACTTTTGGCAATAGCTATTCCAGTTTCTTTCTTTATATATATATATATATATATATATATATATATATATATATATATATCAAGTTATTTCTATTTTGTCATCTTTCTATGAGAGAAGTTTCACTTGATTATTTATCTTTATCATGTTCTTATCCTTGACAGATTGACAAGTGTACACCTACAATATTAGAGCTTTGTCTAATCTTGATTAAGAGTGGATTACCTCTTTTTTTTGATAAGACACAAGCATATTAAAAGTTACAGATTACCTTCTTCTAAACTTATATTGTCTTTAATATTTTCAAGTCCTCTCTTCTATTTGTCTTGAGCGATATTAGACATCTTTTCTTTTCTAAGTATTATCATGGCAGAACTTGCTGAAATGAAGAATGCAATGGAACAAATGTAAGAGCAATTGAGGGAGTTAATGCTTGTGATGCATCAATTCAATTTACCACCACAAGGAACAACAAGATTAGCAGGAAGTAAAAATATAGAAATGATTGGAGCTGCTTCAACATCTGCACGAAATCATGTCCTTTCTCCTATGGTGGAATACCCTTTCAGTGTTAGAAAACCAAGAATTGCCCTAGTCGAGAAGTTTAATGGCACCAAATCCAAGTTTCAAGGATTTATCAATCAAGTGTAACTTGTGATTGAACTTCAACCCCAAAGCTATCCAATTCTAGGATCACAAGTTAGATTCATTAGTATGCTTCTTTCAGGTTCAACACTATCGTGGTTTTTATCTTTTTTTAAACGACAAGATTCAATATTGGATAATCTAAAGGCTTTTTTGGTGGAGTTTTGATCCATGTATGGAGAACATGATACAATTTATATTGCAACCAATAAGATCCGTATTTTATGACAAGGCAATTGATTAGTAACGTTGTATGCTTCACAATTTTGACAACTTGCAACTAATATCAAGTAGGATGATGTTGCACTTATTAGCCAATTTTTCTATGGATTACAATATGAGGTAAAAAAATTAATGCTCAACTTACCTGATCCTCAAACATTGAGTCAAGCAATTGATTTTGTTATGAAGTGTGATAATCACCTTTTTGAATTTTGATCTGAGAATCATATAACTCGACCTCAATGTTACTATAATTCAATGGCAACACTAACACCTCTTCATCACATACATTCAAAAGTAGAGGATATACAAATTGATGCAGTACGTTTCAAACCTCTTACTAAGGAAGAAAAGACTTGTCGTCGTCAAAAAGGATTGTGCTTATATTGTAGAGAACTTAAGCACAATGCTCAACATTGTTGAAAGAAGCGACACAACCATAAAATGAGGAGTATGACGATCAAAGAAGATAGCATGTCAGAAAATGATTTTATCCAATTATAATAGGGACTGTGCGGCTGGAACCTTATACAATGCCTAGTGAAGGTCCTATCCTCTCCTCAGAATACTCTCCATGTTTTACGATAAATATTATTTTAGGACCTAAATATCTCAAAGCCTTTGCCTTGCTAGATTCAAGAGCATCAACATGTTTTATAGATAAAAAATTTGCTAAAAGACATAGCATATTTTTAGTAAAGAAAACTAAACCTATTCATGTAGAAGTCATAGATGGTCATCTGTTGTCTTCAGGAGATGTTACTCATGAAACCCTTCCTATAGAAATAGCAACTAATGGTCATAGTAGCTTTATAATATTTAATATCATTAGATCTCATTCTAATCCAGTCATTTTAGATTTATCATGGCTAAAAAAATATAATCCTAAAATAGATTAGACTTCTCATAGTCTTGACTTTTCTGAAAGTATAACTAAGAGTGTAGTTAATCAAATAGAAAGTCATAAATCTAGTATAATTAAACTTATATTTGTAGGTATAAGTGCTTTCTTACATGCTGCAAAAGAAGGATCACCTTATGTCATTTATGCCACACCTTTTTCTATTGGTGGAAAGACTTCAAATGACATTCCAAGCCAATATTAAGATTTTCAAGATGTATTTGAGAAAAAAAATGTGGATACTCTTCCAGAACATCGTTCCTATGACTGCTCAATTAACCTTCAAGAAGGAGCACAATCGCCATTTGAACCAATCTATAATTTATTTCAAAATGAGTTAGCTGAATTCAAGGAGTATATTGAAGAAAATTTGGCCAAGAACTTCATACGCCATTTCAAATCTCCAGTAAGAGCTTCAATTTTATTTGTGAAGAAAAAATCATTGCAGATCATTGCAGATGTGTGTTGATTATCAAGGACTCAACAAAATCACTATCAAAAATAGATACCCGCTACCTTTGATATCTAGACTTCTTGATCAATTGAATCAAGCTAAGATCTATATAAAAATAGATCTACAAGGAGCATACAATTTGGTACGCATCAAAGAAGGAGATGAATGGAAGACTACGTTTCGAATAAGGTATGGACATTTTGAATACAACGTCATGCCTTTTGGACTTACAAATGCACCAGCAACATTCCAACATCTAATGAATGATGTCTTTTGGGAGATTTTAGATGATTTTGTTGTCTGTTACCTAAACATCTTAATCTATTCTAAGAACCCAGAAGAACATGAACTTCATGTATGCCAAATATTACAAAAACTAAGAGATGTAAGACTCTATGCCAAAATAAAAAAGTGTGTATTTCACACTATTCAAGTCGACTTCTTAGGATACATCATTTCAAATGATGGACTTATGATGGATCCTAAGAAAATTCAAACTATTATGAATTGGAAGATTCTAAAA
This sequence comes from Physcomitrium patens, assembly GCF_059467195.1. Lineage (NCBI taxonomy): Eukaryota > Viridiplantae > Streptophyta > Bryopsida > Funariales > Funariaceae > Physcomitrium > Physcomitrium patens. Next base: position 16,226 of record NC_143431.1, on the reverse strand, counting down.
ATGATAAGAGATGTCCAATGCTTTTTGGGATTTGCCAACTATTATTGGATCTTCATGAAAGACTTCTCTCAAGTTGTAGCTTGACTTACACGTTTGACTTGCAAAGACAAACTTCAATGGAATCAAGAAGCAAAAGTAGCATTTGAAGCTTTGAAGACAGTCTTTATTTCTGTACCAATTTTGTATCGCATCAATTTTTTTAAGCTATTTTTTATGGAAATAAATACATCAGACTTTGCTTTGGATGTCATATTGTCACAAATGGGAATAGATGATAAACTACACCCAATAGCTTTTCATTCCAGAAAATTTTCAGCAACTGAGATCAACTACAAGATCCATGATAAAGAACTTCTTGCAATCGTGGATTCATTTCAAGAATGGTGCCATTATCTAGAAGGTGCTTCTAGTCCAGTCATAGTATATATGGATCACAAGAACCTTGAATATTTTATGTCAGCACATATTTTGAATCATCGCCAAGTCCGTTAGAGTATGTCTTTGTCAATATTCATATTCAAGATCACTTATTGACTAGAAAAATAACAAGGTTTGTAAGATGCACTCTCTAGACGATCTTATCTTTCATCAAAGGAAGAAGATGCTACTTTTGATCAACAATGAATAATTCTGCTGAAGCCAAAGCATCTTCATCTTCGAGCAATGAAATCAACACTAATTATTGATTCAACTTTCATTAAGCAAGTTCAATCAAGTATGTCTTTTGATCCTCTTATTCGTGATATGAAGAGAAATCCTTCAAAGTCTCATAATACTTCTAAGTTTGAATTCAAGAAGAATCTATTATATTTTGAAGAACCCCTATATGTTCCAGAAAGTGAAGCTCGATTACATGTTCTTCAAGCTTGTCATGACTTTCTAGCAATAGGACATTTTGGGTACAATAAAACTTTCAAACTAATATCTAAGGACTTTTGATGGTCACAAATGTGGAAAGCAGTCAAAGATTATGTACAATCTTGTAATATTTGCTCAAGAATTAAAACTCCTCATCATCGACCTTATGGACTTCTTCAACCATTCTTCATTCCAGAACCAGGTTTAGGAATTAGGGGTTTAGGGTTTAGGGTTACATGGGTGTCCTAGAGGTTTTTCATCCAAAATATCTCTTAATATATCACAGCTTTTCCTATTTTAAGATTTTGCCAAGGCTTAGAATCACCCAAAGACCTCTACAAACGTTTTTGTTTTTCAAAAAAATGTGTTTTGTTTTCTATAATTTAGGATTTGAAAACCCTAATTAGGGTCTCCAGATCCTGATTATAGTTCTCACTTGCATATTTTTTCTCATCAAAGAACTGTGTATGGAGTCTAAATGCGTACAGAACACTGCTTACTCAAAGCAATCTCCCATAGATAAGTAGTTCACCTAGTCCAGGTCCAGAGAGTCCTTCGGGCTTCTCGCCCCTATGTCTTTGCCCGCTCTCCACCTGCTGCACCACCGGCTCTCCTTCCATCAAGATCATCATTGACGGAGTCAATATCAGCTCCATCTTCGACTTTTGCAAGAATCCCACAGGCGACCAAGGTGCCTACCCCTGATGCATCCGTGAGTGCAGCCTTCGAGACTACGTCGCTTACTGCAGTGTCGCCTAAAGTCACATTACAGATTCTGCAAAATCCGACATCGACACGCTCGTTAATCACCTCGTACTCACGCCCATTTTTCAACCGATCCCAACAACAGAGGGCTCAGGGGCAGCGGGTACCGTGCGAGCCCAACCAGCATCGACCTAGGTAATGAATTCTATAATGTCGCACACCTTGCACTCCATTGGGCCGACCTCGAATGCTCCAATGATTGGCTCAGACCGTCACGTCCCCATGGTCCGTCGTAAGACAAGTCTTCGTACCTCGACGCTCGATCGTAGCTCCCCGGTGCACCGGCTCGCGGCAACCCTTCGTGACGCCCTGTGCTCCAATCTCTTGTCGTCGCTTCCTGTGCCTCCTGTGCCGCCGCAGGCATCCACCGCAGCTGCTCCGACGTATGCACCAAAAACCACACTCGACGATGCTAATTCTGCCCATCCTTGCACGATTGCGTCCAAGTATCCAACCAAATGCAGCCAATACTCAAATACTTAAATGCACCCAAACTCGCACACATCGCCTCTCCGAGAGCTCCCTTTTTCGAAACTCCCTAGACGATGTCCCCGAGTCCTGGTACCGCCGCGGATTGTAACGCCTAGCTTTCTCGCCCGGGTGGGCAAATGGGCCCTCCGTCCAATCATGGCTCCTCCCTCTCATACATCGCCTCACCTAGAATTCCAACATGCGGAACTCATTGCACCCGTACATATCTATCACTGGCCACGCCTCTTCGTCCTCGTTGTTCCATGACAGAAAATTATTGAACGATGCATCGAAAAATATTTGTAATCCTAGCGACCAGGTCCCTCGGCCCCCAACAATGACGCCGATCCCAACTTCAACCCTCGCATGTCCGTTCGACTTGCTCTCTTCCTGCCTCCTCATAAAAGCCTCCTTCACCGCTCCACGCCTCGATCCCCGACTCCTCGTTTGCCATCAAAAACCCCGAAAACTCACCCTTGGACATCGACGACCTAGGCGGGCTCTAAAAGAAATTGTTGAATGCGTGCAATCCTAAATCCTATCCCCAAAAGCTGAGGCTCCTCTGGTACACCCCACCCAACGCGTCATCTCGAGGCGCCTCTGCATCATGCATCACCGCGGGTAAGAACGAGGTCCACCGTCGAATTGCATGCTGCGCTTGCACATCCTACGACATAGGCATGTAGTCACCCATCGATTCATACAACGATGGTGACCACCAACTCCCATGTCCAGCGATGCCAGTCTCTCCGCTCCGCCGCTCATAAACGGTGACTTTTTTCCTCCCCCCACAAAACCCTAAACCTGCTGCCTCTCCAAAACTGCCATTGTCTCCCTCGCAAGCTCCTGCTCCTCTTCACTCCACATCTTTCTCCACCCCCTTCCCTCGGTTGCATCTCATTGGCCATACTTCCGTCTCTCCCAACCTCGAACTGTCCTCCGACCGCTCATTCTCCCCGTGCTTTGCAAGCAAACCAGAACGATGTGTTCGTTGAGACATGCGCCGGACTATCTAACTCTTTTGTGAAGCGTGAGGCAGCCTTCGATCGGAAGACTAGGCGACCAGGTTTTGGACCAGCCCGTACAAGGGGGAAGGATAATGAGAGTGGCATCCACGGAACGGTGGCAGTATGGGATGGACAGCGCCCTTGATGTGCCTTTCTCCTATGCGGGCGCATGTGCCTGGTTTTGGATGTAAACCTGGTCGCGACTGGGACCTCGCAAGTGATATTCACTTCTATGAACCCGCATCTATGAATTCATAATTTTCACAATACGGTTACCTGCTCGTGTGTTTGGCTCACAGTTTTGTACTTCGCCTCATGTTTGAGTTGAGATAATTGTCAACTATCTACTTATAATGGTTCGGGTCGTTACGGAAACGGTAGTAGATGAGGGTGTTGGTTTGGATGAAGGAAGACGAAGAGGTTGCCTCTTGATTATGACTCATGGCACCCAAGGTGGAAACTCTCTCTCAATAAACACACATGGATTCTTTGCACGGAAATCGTACTTTTTTAAATGGAGGTGTAGTGGTGGCATTGTTGAACTGGTAATGTTCTTCTGCAGCTGGAACTAAAGTGCATCTCTAAGCGTTTTCTGTCATGATATTGGAAGTGCAAATGGCATCCAGCAAGTGGATTATTGCTACACAAGGGTGATATGGCGAGGGAGTTGTGTTTCACAACTGTATTCACCTCATTCCCCTCCTGTTCACAACTGTCGAAACGGCCGGCTTTACTCAATCTACGACTACTCATGTGGCCAGTTTCGACGACCCAAGATAAACGCTTTGCAGCAGCCATCCCTTGTCATGACTTGAACCTCCACTGTGACAACAACGAGCGAGATGAACTGAGGAAAAGGAGGACTGCTCTCAAGTGGGTGTCACATGCATGGTCGACCACTTCTCTCAGACTTCACTTGTGTCTTTTGCTTTTGACACTACAGTTCCAAGCTCCTTCATTAAACCTGATTTTAGCCATATGACCTCATATATTTCTACGTATTCCATCTTCCTCTCCGACTAACTGTAAGATACTTAGGTTTAGGAATAAAAATCCAGATCATCTCTTGTTTGTAGGGTATACTTTGGACCTATAAATTGCCACTGGAAGCTATTATTTCGAAGACTAAGACTATAAATTGTGTACCCTAAACCAAGGTATTGATCTATTGTGAGATCATCAGCTTTGGACATCACCATTTGCGACCAAGGTTTAGAAGCTTTATGCAGCTGATATGGTTATGAGTGGATGGCTTGCAGACTTCGTAGTAATCTGCGTCTTCGATCTTAATGTTGTTGTTGTTGTTGAAGCTTAACCGCATTGCTCAAGCGACCAAGCACGACCAGCACCTGTGCTTCCAACATTGAAATGCATATTATAAAACGTGCAATAAGGAGGCGTTAGGACCCGGTCTGAGAAAATGTGGAACAAATACGAAGGACTCACGCTCCGATAGACATTTCCCAATCTCCCACCCGTCCCTCCACCCTGCTCCACAATTCACACCCAATTGGGCATTGCAGTGCCAATAGCCATACGCTGCATTCATTCCTCGTCTCATGTCGTCGTGTTCATTGCCATCAACGCCAGCCACCGTCCCTATCGTTACGTTGGCCGATTCCTTTATGCTTGTCAACCTCCTAAAGTTACTTCGTGCCAGGCCCTAGAAAGGAGCAATGGTAGCAAGAAAAGGCGGCCAATTCCAATTGCCGCCCATGTAATTCTAATTGGCAGACATGCATTGAGCTGTTGGCAGCCGATTCCAATTGAACCTGCTCTTGGCAGCCAATTCCAACTAGACATGCTCTTGGCAGCCGATTCCAATTGAACCAGCTCTTGGCAGCAAATTCCAACTGGACCTGCTCTTGACAGCGGAATCCAATTGAACCTGCTCTTGGCAGCCAATTCTAACTGGACCTGCTCTTGGCAGCCGATTCCAATTGAACCTGCTGTTGGTAGCGGATTCCAAATGAACTTGCTCTTGGCAGCCAATTCCTACTAGACCTGCTCTTGGCAGCCGATTCCAATTGAACCTGCTCTTGGCAGCCAATTCCAACTGGACCTACTCTTGATAGCCAATTCCAATTGAACCTGCTCTTGGGAGCCAATTTCAATTGAACCTACTCTTGACAGCCAATTCCAACTGGACCTACTCTTGGCAGCCAATTCCAATTGAACCTACTCTTTGCAACCAAGTCCAATTAGACCTGCTCTTGATAGTCGATACCAATTGAACCTGATCTTGGCAGCCGATTCCAATTGAACCTGCTCTTGGGAGCCAATTTCAATTGAACCTACTCTTGACAACCAATTCCAACTGGACCTACTCTTGGGAGCCAATTCCAATTGAACCTGCTCTTTGCAACCAAGTCCAACTAGACCTGCTCTTGATAGTCGATACCAATTGAACTTGATCTTGGCAGCCAATTCCATTTGGACCTGCTCTTGGCAGCCGATTCCAATTGAACCTGCTCTTGGCAGCCAATTCCAACTAGACCTGCTCTTGGCAGTCGATTCCAATTGAACCTGCTCTTGGCAGCCAATTCCAACTGGACCTGCTCTCGGCAACCGATTCCAATTGAACCTGCTTTGAGTATTATCAGCGTTGGCATCAAGTTCAAATGTTCCAAATGTCACCGATGTGCCGACACCGTCGACATCTGCTTGTGTCTCCTAGCCCCTGAGCATGCGCCGCTTGCTGTAGCGTCGCTTGTAACATTCCACATTACTCTCATGACATCGACTTGCTTGCAAATGATCCCGCAGTTGCCCCCATTCCTCAACCGACCTAAGCGATGGCCGAGGCATCTTTGAGGGAGACAACGGAGGGCTCAACAACACAGCGTATTGCTTGTACTTGACTACCGTCGATCTGGGCAATGAATTCTACGATGTCACATATCCTGCACCCGAGTTGGTCGAGCTCGAGTACCTCGACAAGTGGCTCGGATCGTGACCTGCCGATGCTACGTCGTAAGACAAGCTCTCATATCCAAATGCCCCATCATAGCACGCCGCTGCTCTAGCTCGCGGCGACCCATAGTAACCTCCTCCGCTTCGACCTCTCGTCGTCACTGTTTGTATCGTTGCAGGCACCAACCGGAGCTACTTCAGCGTGTGTGCAAAAAATACACACCCAAACGACAATAATTTTACCCATCTTTGTACGGTTGCATCTAGTATCGAGCCGGATGCAGCCAACACTCGAACACTTTGTACGTGAACTTGCATGCATCACCTCTCCGATAGCTTTCCTTCCAAAAGTCCAAGTATGCCGTCCCCGAGTAGTGGTACTGCCGCGGATCGCAATGCTTAGCTTTGTTGCTTAGGTGGACAAACGGGCACTCCGTTCAATCATGGATCCTCCCCCTCGTCCATTGCTTTACCTTGAATTCAAACATCCACAACTGGTCGACCAGGTTTTATGGCCACCACCGGCTATGCCTCCTTGTCCTTATTGTTTGACGACAGAAACTTATTGAATAGTGCATGAAAAAGTGTCAATGACCTTAGTGATAATTCCCCGGCTCCCAGCGATGATGTCGACCTCAAGCTTAACCCTCGTAGGGCCGCTTCACCCGCTCCACTTCTCGCTTTCTCCCCCCACCTCAATCAATGATTCCTTATACAGCATCGAAAATCCTGAGAACTCACCCCTCGACACCGGCAAGCTCGATGGGCTCAAAAAGAAATTATTGAATGCGTGCAACTGCGCGCTCTTCCTGCCCCTGAAGTTGTGGCTCCTCTGATACATCCCACCCAACGCGCTATCTAAAAGCACCTCATCGACAGGACCCCGACCCTCAGCTTTCCTGACTCATATTTCAAAGATTACAAATTGTATCATCCTTTCTTGTGTTCGGTGTGAGAAGCATGCAGCATCTTTCTTCGTTGCATGTCATGCATACAGATGGATGCTTTCCGTTTTATGATTATTTTCCATCTCCATGATATTAGACTAGAAACTTTTTCACTAGGATATGGTTTTCTACAGAGTCAAGTTATGGAAATCAATTGGAGTTCTAGTGGGAGGACTTGATTCTCATGTTGGCCGGACTACATTAGAATAGATTACATCGGGTGTAATCATAGAATCGTATGGTATGACATCTGTTCAACCTTGGTCATCTCATTGAGCCTAGTATATAATCCGTCGACCTCCTCCAATTGGGAACCATACATACACACACACACACACATACACATGGAAGCATGTAGAGTTTTAGACACAGGTTGACATGTTATGCAGGTGGTGGAGTAGACAAGAATTGACCTAATAAGGAACATGCGAAGCGATGTAACGTCCCTCTGTCTCAAGCTCCTATTTCAACCTAAAACACAACAAAGGAATACAATCACTCACTGTAGAAAACACACACACACACACAAAAATAAATAAATAAATAAATAAAACAGAAACAAAAAAAAAATAAAAAACAAAAAACAAAAACAATGCAAATCGCCCCAAGAATGCCTCAACTTCACTTCAAAAGAAAAAACAGATCAACACAAGGCAGCCAAATTTTGATCGAGCACAGGATCACCTCCATTGCTTGGAGTTCGAGTTTGGAGTCTGGCTCACCTTGCCTTACATCACAACTTCATCTTTGATTGGACTAGGTAAACCTGGTTTAAGGTTTTAGGATTTTAGAGATTAGAGGTTTTGCAACACTCGCAAATTGTGAAGCTCAGTTCACAATTGCTTTCATGCCTCCACTCATTCTCAATGCCACAATTCAAGATTACTAGCTGCTGCATACCTCAGACTGCAATAGCTTTCATCATTTCATGTGAGCCAAAGGAAGCAGCATCCCTTCACAAATAACCGACACATTCTATACAACACAAAACAAAAAAATACAAACAAAGCCAAATACACAAAATGGACCAATAGCCCAAACAAAGCAACAAAATATATAAAACAAATGTATCATACAAAACTTGAAAACCTAGAAATGAACAAAAAGTCCACATTCTCCATCAACACAAAAATCCCAACAACAACAACAATAACAACAACAACACAAAAAAAAAAAAAAAAAAAAAAAAAACTGTAATACCTTTCAAGAAACCGCAGGCAAAATCTTGCACAACATATATTTCTAAATAAACCCACATGCATTCGAGGATGGCGAATACATGCGACAGCTCATGAACTTGAGCAGTAAATCCTGTCCTTGTATCCATAACAAGAGCCCATAGATTTGTACAAGAAGCCACACTGCTTATATACAGACCGTCTTCATTACCCTTTTCCACGTGCTCCGTAAGCCGGGAATCAGCTACATCGTAGTGATACTTGTACGTCGAAACAAATGTAGGAATGAAAGTTCAATAAATGGGTCTGTCCGAATCCAGGCTGCTTGCTGAAAGTAAACACATGTCGTAGAAATCGGAATAGCTGATCGACATCCAGGAGGACAAAGTCAAAATCGACAATACACACATGACCGAGTTCATGCCTAACTAAGGAACATCATACCACATCAATGACGAAAGCTCGCACCGCCTTACCTCTGCTTCATTTGGCCACCGAGCGTTGTAAACGTTGTAATCCATTGAGTTGCTGGCATTCTTAACCGGATCTTTTTCTTAGGTTGGTCATCCTCATCTTCTTCAACATCTGATTCGCCCTCTCTTCTGATCAACCTGTATGGAACACTAGAAACAAAAGGCTTTATTAATATGATGATCAAATGAAGAGAAGGTTCAAAAAAGAACCCTCAGTGTAGGAACAGGAAAAACAAAGCAAAAGAAGGTCATAGAATGCACCTTTTCAACACCATTTGTGTTTATGGGTCTCACAGTAGGATTAGGACCCAAGATGGAATCGAAGAGTAGAATGAGCTTGCCGTGGTTTGGCTCTTCATCGAACTTCATATTTGCGACCATCTCCAAAACGTCTGTTTAAAAACAGAACCGGGCAGAAACAGCATAGCATTTCGGGAGAAGTTGCAATTTTCTTCTTCCACACCAGAAAATCTTTGTTGTTGCCCTACAAAACCAAATATATAGAGCACGTCCAAATCAAAAATAGTGAGAAGGAAAGAAGGAAGGAAGGAAGGAAGGAAGGAAGGAAAAATAAATAAATAAATAAATAAATAAATATATATATATATATATATATATCACATTGATCACTTCTTCATTAGCTACTAGCTACAAAGTTGATCAGTACCTGATAACCTTGCCAAGGAAGACTACTCCGCATAAGGAATATCAAAGTATAAGCCAATGATCCCAAGTCGTCCTTCCTACTCTCAGTCCTTCCCATGTGTGCATGCACACTCGCATAGCGAACAGTTCCACTGCATGTACGAAAATTACACAGAATCAAAATATAGCTCAAAAGCAAAACAGTCGCTCCCAACCGCCAAAACAGGAATGGCAACTACAAATCAAGACAAGGGGGAGGGGAGGGGGGGAAAGAGCCTCACCGGAACACATCAGGCCTTTGGTCATATTCTACATGCTGACCGGTTGTACCATCCCTCCATCGAGTAGCTGCATATATAGGAGAAAGACATTAATCTTGGTATGAAATTGACTTGTGCATGGACGTAGCGGTAATAAACTCATCCAATTCTCAGTCCAGATGCTCTTCATGTAACAGTTAACAGATGTTAAAAAAAAAAAAAAAAAAAAAAAAAAACGAATGTAACGCCAAATTGGAGCAAAGGAGGTTGCTAATGTGTGAACAGAGAACGAATTGTAGCACAACGATATTGAAAATCCACCAAGCCCGAGATGTACATGAAAAAGCTTCTTCTCTTCAGGTGTATTGGGTTGTCTCAGGAGAAAGTTCTCGGGCTTCACGTCTCCATGTGCATACCTGCTCAATTAGAACGAGCTGCCCTAAATACTTACGCTTGACCCCGAAGAGTTCCAGACATCCCGGAGACTTGGCCTGAGCATATCCATGACCTACAGCATGTGAACGAAGTCAAAATCGAATTAAAATAAATAAATAAATACATAAATAAATAAATAAATCATGAGACAAGTTTGAAAAGAAGACGACTACATGAAAACTAAAGGTCTGCTTGAACTACAACAATTCAATAGGTGACTCACCATGACGTAGTAGTCGCCTTGTCGACCTTTGCAATATACACGACCAACACCATGGCTGCCACCAAGAGTGCTGGAGAAAGAACCCACGCCAACCATGGAGGTTTAGGAGACAAGCCCTAATCACATTTGAATGATGAAAATAAGAAATACAGAAAGGTAATTGCGACACTAGTAACCACATCTCAAGAGTGAAATCACAATGGTACGAGCTCGAGATGCACTTGTAAACCTGCCACTCGCTAGGAGGACCATGATTGCAGCCCTTACCACTCCGATGCTCGAACTTGCTCGAACTTCAACCCCGCAACCTGCACAAATGAGTTCAACGTGAGTATAAAAACTTATTATATTAATACCTACAAGACCTCGATGTAATGTATAGAGCATCTCCCAAACATGCCGCTGTGACCAAAGTTTAGAGCAAAACAAATTGTAAGAAATTGAATACCTCAACGGCCTGTTGACCAGCACGCTCCGTCCCACCGCTCCGTCCCTGTCATTACGTTGGCCGATTCCTTTATGCAATGTACCAGGTTTAGGAACTGCAGCAGTAAATGAAAAACAAGAACCATGAGGAGGCTTAAAACAAACCCCATGTTCATTGAGCCAAAAAGTTGTCAAATCTTCTAATTCCATCTCAAAACAAATTCAATCCTAAACCAGGTTTCAACAATCCATGAAACAATTAAATTGAGAACCATGCACCATATAAACATGGAAGCATATAGAGTTTTGGACAACGTTTTACATGTTATGCAGGTGGTGGAGTAGACAAGAGTTGACCTAATAAGGAACATACGAAGCGATGTAACGTCCCTCTCCTTGAAGCTCCTACTTCAACCTCAAACACAATGAAGGAGCATAGTTACTCACTTTAAAAAATAAACAAATCGCCCCAAGAATGCCTCAACTTCACTTCGAAAGAAAAACAGATCAACACAGGGCAGCCGAATTTTGATCCAGCACAGGTTCACGTCCAATGCAATCAGATTTACGAGCTTGGAGTCTGGCTCACCTCGCCTCACCTTGCCTCACATCACAACTTCGCCTTGCCCTCAATACGTTACTTGGTTACAGTTGTGAGTCTGAACACAATACTTTCGCATTCGGGGATCTTCACTACACATGCAACTGGGTGCATTTCACTCCAATAATTTTTCACGTCAGTGTTATAATTATTTAAAATAGAATTTGTCTAGCATCAAAAAACAAAAAAAACAAAGAGTAAATACAAACTTGGTCTATGGAGACAAAGAATTCAAGAAGTTCGAAGGAATTCAAGAAATTTTAATTCAAAATTTAGAAACTTGTGCCGAACTGGGACTCACGGCGGGACTGAAAGTCACGGGACTAGGAAAACTCGCGCCGGGATCGAGGCTCGCAGGGTCGAAACTCGCGCCGGGACTGGGACTCGCAGGACTGGGACTTTTATAGGGACTGGGACTCGTAGGACTGAGACTCGTGCTGGGAGTGGAATTCATGCCAAGCCTGAGACTGGTGGAACATATTTAAGGTTTAAGATTTAGGGTTTAGGGGTTTAGGATTTAGGGGTTTAGGGTTTAGGGTTATAAAGGTGTCCTAGAGGTTTAGGATCCTAAATATCTCTCAACGTGTCACTCGTTTATCCATTTTGAAATTTTTTCAAGGCTTATAGTGTCCTAAAGACCCCTATAAATACTTTCGTTTTTCAAAAATATGTATTTTATTTTTTGATATTTAGGGTTTAGGATTTCCTAGGTTTTAGGATTGTGGGTCTTAGGATCTTAGGATTCGTGGAGTTCGTGGGTTCTAGGGTCTATGGGTCTATGGGTCGTAGGGTCTACGGATCTTAGGGTTCGTGGATCTTAGGGTTCGTGGGTCTTAGGGTTGTGGGTCTTAGGATGTTAGGGTCTTAGGGTGTTAGGGTCTTAGGGTTCTAGGATCTTTCATAGGATCTTTTTTAGGGTCTTTCTTAGGGTCTGGGATTACAAGGATGTCCTAGAGGTTTAGGGTCCTAAATATCTCTCAACGTGTCACTCGTTTTTCTATTTTGAAATTTTTCCAAGGCTTATAGTGTCCTAAAGACCCCTATAAATGCTTTCGTTTTTCAAAAATATGTGTTTCATTTTTTGGTATTTAGGGTTTAGGATTTCCCAGGTTTTAGGGTTGTGGGTCTTAGGGTCTTAGGATTCGTGGAGTTCGTGGGTTCTAGGGTCGTAAGGTCAACGGGTCTTAGGATTCGTGGATCTTAGGATTCGTGGGTCTTAGGGTTGTGGGTCTTAGGGTCTTAGGATCTTAGGGTGTTAGGGTCTTAGGGTTCTAGGGTCTTTCTTAGGGTCTTTCTTAGGATCAAGGGTTACAAGGGTGTCCTAGAGGTTTAGGGTCCTAAATATCTCTCAACGTGTCACTCGTTTTTCTATTTTGAAATTTTTGCAAGGCTTATAGTGTCTTAAAGATCCCTATAAATGCTTTCGTTTTTCAAAAATATGTGTTTCATTTTTTGGTATTTAGGATTTAGGGTTTCTCAGGTTTAAGGGTTGTGGGTCTTAGGGTCTTAGAGTTTGTGGAGTTCATGGGTTCTAGGGTCCTAGGATCTACAGGTCTTAGGGTTCGTGGATCAGGTTTAGGGTTTAGAGTTTAGTGTTTAGGATTTTTAGGGTTTAGGGTTTAGGATTACATGGGTGTCTTAGAGATTTTTTATCCTCAATATCTCTTAATATATCACAGCTTTTCCTATTTTAAGATTTTGCCAAGGCTTAGAATCACCCAAAGACCTCTACAAACGTTTTTATTTTTTAAAAAAATGTGTTTCGTTTTCTGTAATTTAGGGTTTGAAAACCCTAATTAGGATCTCCAGACCCTGATTACAGTTCTCACTTGCATATTTTTTCTCATCAAAGAACTGTGTATGGAGTCTAAATGCGTACAGAACACTGCTTACTCAAAGCAATCTCCCATAGATAAGTAGTTCACCTAGTCTAGGTCCAGAGAGTCCTTCGGGCTTCTCGCCCCTATGTCTTTGCCCGCTCTCCACCTGCTGCACCACCGGCTCTCCTTCCATCAGGATCATCGTTGACGGAGTCAATATCAGCTCCATCTTCGACTTCTGCAAGACTCCCGCAGGCGACCAAGGTGCCTATCCCTGATGCATCCGTGAGTGCAGCCTTCGAGACTACGCCGCTTACTGCAGTGTCGCCTATACTCACATTACAGATTCTGCAAAATCAGACATCGACACGCTCGTTAATCACCCCGCACTCACGCCCATTTCTCAACCGACCCCAACAACAGAAAGTTCAGCGGCAGCGGGTATCGTGCGAGCCCGACCAGCATCGACCTAGGCAATCAATTCTACAATGCCGCACACCCTGCACTCCACTGGGCCGACCTCGAATGCTCCAACGACTGGCTCAGACCATCACGTCCCCATGGTCCGTCGTAAGACAAGTCCTCGTACCTCCACGCTCGATCGTAGCTCCCCGGTGCACCGGCTTGCGGCAACCCTTCGTGACGCCTTGTGCTCCGATCTCTTGTCGTCGCTTCCTGTGCCTCCTGTGCCGCGGTAGGCATCCACCGCAGCTACTCCGACGTATGCACCAAAACCACACTCGACGATGCTAATTCTGCCCATCCTTGCATGGCTGCATCCAAGTACCCAGCCAAATGCAGCTAATACTCAAATACTTAAATGCACCCAAACTTGCACGCATCGCCTCTCCGAGAGCTCCCTTTTTCGAAACTCCCTAGACGATGTCCCCGAGTCCTCGTACCGCTGCGGATTGCAATGCCTAGCTTTCTCGCCCGGGTGGGCAAATGGGCCCTTTGTCCAATCATGGCTCCTCCCTCTCATACATCGCTTCACCTAGAATTCCAACACGTGGAACTCATTGCACCCATACATATCTATCACTGGCCTCGCCTCCTCGTCTTCGTTGTTCCATGACAGAAAATTATTGAACGATGCATAGAAAAATGTTTGTAATCCTAGCGACAAGGTCCCTCGGCCCCCAACAGTGACGCCGATCCCAACTTCAACCCTCGCATGTCCGTTCGACTTGCTCTCTTCCTGCCTCCTCATAAAAGCCTCCTTCACTGCTCCCCGCCTCGATCCTCGACTCCTCATTTGCAATCGAAAACCCCGAAAACTCACCCTTGGACATCAACGACCTCGGCGGGCTCCAAAAGAAATTGTTGAATGCGTGCAACCCTAAATCCTATCCCCAGGTTTAGGGTTTTAGGGTTTTAGGGTTTTAGGGTTTAGGGTTTAGGGTTTAGGGTTTAGGGTTTAGGGTTTAGGGTTTAGGGTTTAAGGGTTAAGGGTTTAGTGTTTAGGGTTTAGGGTTTAGGGTTTAGGGTTTAGGGTTTAGGGTTTAGGGTTTAGGGTTTTAGGGTTTAGGGTTTAGGGTTTAGGGTTTAGGGTTTAGGGTTTAGGGTTTAGGGTTTAGGGTTTAGGGTTTAGGGTTTAGGGTTTAGGGTTTAGGGTTTAGGGTTTAGGGTTTAGGGTTTAGGGTTTAGGGTTTAGGGTTTAGGGTTTAGGGTTTAGGGTTTAGGGTTTAGGGTTTAGGGTTTAGGGTTTAGGGTTTAGGGTTTAGGGTTTAGGGTTTAGGGTTTAGGGTTTAGGGTTTAGGGTTTAGGGTTTAGGGTTTAGGGTTTAGGGTTTAGGGTTTAGGGTTTAGGGTTTAGGGTTTAGGGTTTAGGGTTTAGGGTTTAGGGTTTAGGGTTTAGGGTTTAGGGTTTAGGGTTTAGGGTTTAGGGTTTAGGGTTTAGGGTTTAGGGTTTAGGGTTTAGGGTTTAGGGTTTAGGGTTTAGGGTTTAGGGTTTAGGGTTTAGGGTTTAGGGTTTAGGGTTTAGGGTTTAGGGTTTAGGGTTTAGGGTTTAGGGTTTAGGGTTTAGGGTTTAGGGTTTAGGGTTTAGGGTTTAGGGTTTAGGGTTTAGGGTTTAGGGTTTAGGGTTTAGGGTTTAGGGTTTAGGGTTTAGGGTTTAGGGTTTAGGGTTTAGGGTTTAGGGTTTAGGGTTTAGGGTTTAGGGTTTAGGGTTTAGGGTTTAGGGTTTAGGGTTTAGGGTTTAGGGTTTAGGGTTTAGGGTTTAGGGTTTAGGGTTTAGGGTTTAGGGTTTAGGGTTTAGGGTTTAGGGTTTAGGGTTTAGGGTTTAGGGTTTAGGGTTTAGGGTTTAGGGTTTAGGGTTTAGGGTTTAGGGTTTAGGGTTTAGGGTTTAGGGTTTAGGGTTTAGGGTTTAGGGTTTAGGGTTTAGGGTTTAGGGTTTAGGGTTTAGGGTTTAGGGTTTAGGGTTTAGGGTTTAGGGTTTAGGGTTTAGGGTTTAGGGTTTAGGGTTTAGGGTTTAGGGTTTAGGGTTTAGGGTTTAGGGTTTAGGGTTTAGGGTTTAGGGTTTAGGGTTTAGGGTTTAGGGTTTAGGGTTTAGGGTTTAGGGTTTAGGGTTTAGGGTTTAGGGTTTAGGGTTTAGGGTTTAGGGTTTAGGGTTTAGGGTTTAGGGTTTAGGGTTTAGGGTTTAGGGTTTAGGGTTTAGGGTTTAGGGTTTAGGGTTTAGGGTTTAGGGTTTAGGGTTTAGGGTTTAGGGTTTAGGGTTTAGGGTTTAGGGTTTAGGGTTTAGGGTTTAGGGTTTAGGGTTTAGGGTTTAGGGTTTAGGGTTTAGGGTTTAGGGTTTAGGGTTTAGGGTTTAGGGTTTAGGGTTTAGGGTTTAGGGTTTAGGGTTTAGGGTTTAGGGTTAGGGTTTAGGGTTTAGGGTTTAGGGTTTAGGGTTTAGGGTTTAGGGTTTAGGGTTTAGGGTTTAGGGTTTAGGGTTTAGGGTTTAGGGTTTAGGGTTTAGGGTTTAGGGTTTAGGGTTTAGGGTTTAGGGTTTAGGGTTTAGGGTTTAGGGTTTAGGGTTTAGGGTTTAGGGTTTAGGGTTTAGGGTTTAGGGTTTAGGGTTTAGGGTTTTTAGGGTTTAGGGTTTAGGGTTTAGGGTTTAGGGTTTAGGGTTTAGGGTTTAGGGTTTAGGGTTTAGGGTTTAGGGTTTAGGGTTTAGGGTTTAGGGTTTAGGGTTTAGGGTTTAGGGTTTAGGGTTTAGGGTTTAGGG